>NW_026775581.1:52342680-57142680 GCF_030987335.1 Cornus florida | reverse complement strand
TTTGCAGCTAAGCTTAGTATCTCTCTTAATTTTGTAATTTGTATCTTATTACAGCCTCTCTATTAAGCTACAATTATTCTTGTTTTAGTTACAGTTCATGTGACAATCCCTAGCAATCTTCCAGGATATATTCATGTATCCGTGGTGAACTCGGGTGTGTGTCCCATCACATAGAGTATAATGTGTAATGGATCGCAATCCCACTTCACTTCCCATCCCCTAGCAACAATTCAGTGAAATATCCGTTTGTTTCTTCCCCTGAAAAAGAGACTTCTCAAAGTGACTGTAACCGCCAACAACCTATACAAGAAAGTCTTTTCTGCAGCTACTTATATTTTAAATGCACTCAAGTGAAAGAACATGACTTCCAAATGTCATCCTCACAAATTCTCGAAGGGAACACAAAAAGTTGCAACTCTTTCAAAGTGCATACAAAAGCCAAATTCTTTAGTTTTATGACTAGTACATCGCATATGAAAACCTGAAGGCTTATCCTGCTTGAATAGTGATTTGGAAACCTTTTCGAACGTGAATCTGATTCGAACTCTTATGATTCAAACTCATTTAGAGTTCCATCCTTGACATCTAAACGCAGTAGGGATGGATCCTTCATGATTGTAGTAAGAGTGACCAGGCAAACTTAACACTGGTCCACTGCATCAATTATTGCGGAAAGATCAATTCTGGTATGATTGAATCAGTGACTAGTAGCATTCCTGCAATCCAAACAGGGCTTGAAGGCTTTTCATATATCCTATGCATATAAAAGTTGTCCCCTGTGCAAAGCCAACGAGGAAGACAGTATACTCTCTACATTGGTCAGAGAGAGAGAAAGGAAAACATTGAATCTTACAACAGCCATTCAAATTGTAGAGTGGTAAAATTCAAAATTGTGCTTCGTTCCCACTTATTTCATAGCAATGGAAATAGAAGCATTTATTCACTTTCAACTCGAGTTTTATCCCAAGTATGCATCCCAAAATTTAATGGCTAGATATCATGTAATCATAGTATGTATGATGATAAATTATTGCTAACAAAATTGCTCAAATGCTATGGAAGCAAAAAACCATAATCAAATAACAACTCAATAGTGACTTATCGCCAAAGCCGACTTATGAAGCCCTGCTTATCTTTCTTCATCCTATTCTCCAGTGATGGGAATTCAATTTCATTATAGGCAAGGTCCAGTACAATTGGATTGCGAGCAATTGCTTGGAAGGCTGGTGGGACGGCTGCAATACAGGGAACTCCTTTTCTGTTAATATCACCAACTGCAGATTCATAGGTATCTAGTTTCTCAGTGAGAAGTTCCTCCAGCTGAATCATCTGAAAAAATATCAACGTGCAACGCCATTATTAGAACATACAAACATGGGGACAAAAAATATTATACTTGAAATTGACACAATTGTGTAGTTATGATTAATGAATGCTGAGAACCCTAAAAGAGTAAGTATCCTCAAAAACATGATGAGAAGACGCTTACCTTCTGATGGTAAGTATCCTCAAAAACATGATGAGAAGATGCTTACCTTCTGATGGTAAATTGAAAAATGTTTCAGTAATAAAGTTCTGTATTTCCAATTCCAAGATCTTCAATTCATTAATTTAGATAGACTCCTAGAGAAATGCATTACCCAGTGTAGAGAATTGAACGGCAAAAAGTAATTTATATTGGATATTAGTCGTGTTGAGTACCTAAAAACAAAAAAAGTGTATCGTCTCTGAAGTCCATATTCTGTTGTGGGAATCAATTGTATACGAAAAACTATGATAGCATCCAGAACTGGAAGAAAATGTTTCAATACCATACTTTGTCCCCATAAAACCATATAAATCACAGCTCTTTCACTACCAAAACTGAACCAAGAAACTATCAATCGTATGCTGAATTCATTCATTTATCACTTCTATTTTCGGGGTGGTTGTGTTTCTCAGAAAGTGGCCTGCCTGGGTTAAACTGAACCACAATTTTCAGTCCAAAAGCATTCAACATAAGATAGAGTTACCATTTCTGGTGTGGAAACTTAATCCGTTATTTATTGAGAGGAAGAACTAAACTAGGGGAAAACGAATATCTTAAGTGCTCGCACTGTGTTCAGCTAACCAGTTGTTTGGATTTCCCAGACTCCTTCCATTACACATAATCCTGGACATAACACAACATCTTGGAGCGAATTTTGTTGGGTGTCATATTTATCAAAGTTAGCAGGTTTTAGTTTCATGCTTCTTTTTTCCCCTTTTTCCTACAATGACTTGCAGAAAAAATATTTTGTATAGCATTTATTTTCTATTCTGGAAGAGACAGTGGAAAACCGTCCCAGAGTTCGAATTCCACCATCATCAGAAAAAGATAGATATAATTATTTTGCTGTAGCCTTCATAATATTAACATCAACTACTTCAGGATTACTGTTCTGAAAGGATATGATATTTCAAATTTATGCTTTTTGCTATTTGTTATAATTACAGCTGTCAAATTGGGACAAGATTTTCATTTTATATAATTTAAGCAAGATTTTGTTATTATGCTGCCTTATTTTTTCAGGAAAGGTGGTCACAAATCTAGTATATGGTAATTCTTTACTGTTAAAAAAAAAAATGTGAAACACTCCAAAGTCTACGTGGTACCTTCTTATTAGCTCCAGTTAGTGATATAGTAGAGATTTTCTTGGAAAGATTCTCTGGAGCCTTCTCCTCCTCCATAATTCCTGTAGCATGCTCTAAACAACTGTTGGATCTACAGTCATCATATAGTATATTCAATTCCTTGATCAGTACCTGTTATGGGGAAAAAAGGACAGTCGGCAACAGTCGGGAACTCAGTAATGCTCATTATTACATATATTAGGGTTAACAATCTTAAAGCAAAATATATGAGAATCAGTTACAGGTAAAACCTTCAGAAGAGAATAGCAAATAGTCAAATTAATAGATCCAAAAATTTTGTTTTACTAAATTGTCATTTCCTAAGTGAGAAAGTGAGCAAACAGGAAAGTCTTTGCTGACGTTAAGATAGATTGTCAATTTCATCAATGTACACAGTTGCATGAGTTATACTGTATGATATATATATATATATATATATAGAGAGAGAGAGAGAGAGAGAGAGAGAGAGCAAAATTTTAGGTCGACGTCAAAACGAAACAGTGACCAATAGAAAAGGGCAACATGAGTATACAAACCTGATCAGGGGCAATAGAACTTTGGAGCTTTTTAAGGGCAGCATCAGCAAGAGAGCGAGCATGGCAGAATAACGCATATGCTTCTGTCCTCTTTCCAGCTGAACTATAGGATTTAGCCAAGTAAAAGCACCTGACAACAAATTGGGAAACTTATCAATTAAAGTGAAGTTCATGAACTGAGAAATTTTTTTGACACTCGACTTCAACTAGGAACAGGCTACAGCTTTCACCTAAACAGTTGATCTAAACTCATTTCGGAATAGAACAGTAATAAACCAGAATCCACTTTGTCAATTGCAGATCAGAACCAACATGGTTGCTAGGAAAATACCCCAAAGAAGGAGAAGAGAACAATACATGATTAAAAGTCTTATATATGGTGTAAGAAAACCGAGGCCAATAAAAAGCAAAAAAAAATAGCAAAACCGTAAAATTTAAAATTAATATGTGATTAATTTTATTTACCATTCACCAAGCAATGAACTCATTTGCAAGCTTAGTTTTACTTGTTTAATTATTTTTTGGTAAGTAGTTTTACTTATATACAAGTGTTGGCACAAAGGCCTTCCTTCACACTTTTGATAATAACAAACAAAGAATCAATGTATTTGACTTTCTCTCTTGAGTATTACAGTAACAGGAAAGCTTCTGACACATGGCAAACAAAAACTCAAATAATACTTCATGAACATCATTGAAAGGGGTAGCTTAGGATGGTGAGAGCTAGATAATATGTAAAGCAATTGATCTACAGCAAGTGATCTAAAAGTTCAAGATCCCTTTTCACAAATACATACATCTCAGCTCATCAGTATTCAAAATTCAAATGATCTAACCGGTAATCCATGTAACCGATCAGATGAGGATCACAGTGAGTTTACATTCTTTGCTAAAGGCATGTAATCGATCACATCTTACATATAATCAGATGAGGAACACAGTGAGCATGTATTTGTAATTAGCAATCTAACTGATTAGATTAGCCATGTAACCGATCAGATGGCGACATGTAATTGATCAGATGAGAACATGTAATCGATCAGATGGAGAAAACAGAAAGATGTCAAAAATCTACTCTCCTTCTTGTAACCAGTTAGTTCACTGATCTAACCAATCAGATGAACTCATGTAACCAACTAGATAAAATCATCTACTCGATCAGATGGATTCCACAGAGAAAAAGGTAAAAGTTTTAGATCTGATCTAACCAATTACATTCCTGATCTAACTGACCAGATGGCTCAAGTAATCGATCAGATGGAAAATGTAATCGATCAGATAAAGCCGCGGATCTAATCTAACTGAGTACTTGGATGATGTAACCGATTACATCAGATCCCCATACAGCGGTTTGGAAAGTTTATCTACCTTTTCTGTCCAGATCTTGACAGGGCTCTATATCTGTGCATGATTCTGACATGATGAACAACAAGTGCTACAGTAACAATCTTCCTTATGAGATTTCAGAATCATTCAACCTTCGTATTTTCTTGATCATTGATCTATCCTACTGAGCATAGAATCTCTTGCTGTATTATTCTTTTGCTATAGGATTGTGAGCTTTTCTTTTCATATCCCATCTTGAGAGATTGTAATAAGCTTAGGCTTAATTCCTTCATTTGTACGGGTTGAATAAACCCAGCAGAAGACTAAGAGAGGTTTGTTCTCTTAGCAAGAAGAAGAGAAGTGGAGTGCTTCTTGTACCGGTTTGCTCTCCACCCGTAAGGAGGTGCCTTAGTGGTTTTGGGGAAGTCTCAAGAGGGATCTTAAGCCGAGGAGTAGGAGCTAAAATTATCGCGTCAAATGTTTGCAATTCTCTATCTTTCTCAATCTTTTAATTGTGCTTAAGTTCAACATTAATCTTATTTGTATGCTTTAGTATATCAACACTGTTAAATGCCATATATTGATTAATCCGATTATTTGGTATTATTTGCATAAGACTCTATTCACCCCCCCTCCAGAGTCATTATCTGGGCAACAACAAGGTTTCAAAACTCGGCTGAGTCGAGTCGGCTTGGACTTGGCCATAGTGAAGCTGAGATCACGGTGCTAGTAAAATTTGCACCTAAATTGGGCTCGACTCAGCCAAGTTGATCCATGTCAAGTTCATTTGTGCATGATTTTAGTTTTTCAAAAAATTCATGCAGGAAACTACGTTATTTCAGGTAAACTCACACGAGCCTACCACGCCACAAGCATAACATGACGACCACGGGCTGAATCGCCCAAGACAACCAAGTCATGCACGAGATGTCAATGCAGGTAATAATTGCACCTAGGGGTGCACATGGTCCGGTTTGGACCGGTTTTGGCAAAAACTAGAATCAAACCGATCCCACTGGTTCCATGAAAATTAGAACCAAAATGGACTGTAGGAACCAAACCGAGAGGGGCAAGTGCGGAAGCACGAAACTGGCCTTTTTGACAATTTGAATTTCTTACATTTAGATTCTACTTTGTTTTCAAACTAATTCAAAATATGTATGTCACTAGGTCAGGTAAAATATATACAGTATTATTTATTTATTATATATATACTCCCTCTGTCCCAAAAAGAATGTCTTTTTTGGGGAGCAGAAATTTTTAAGGGGACATGTGGGCCATGTATTGTCCCCCCTGGAAAATTACTAACTTGCCATTTTAAGTTTTGAATATTCAAGTTTGAAATTTTAAACTACAAGGGCATATATGGAAAGATGTAAAATATATTGTTTGAAAAAAGAAAATGAACAATTATTTTGGGACAATCCAAAAAGGAAAGATGGACATTCTTATTGGGACAAAGCAAGTATAATATATTAGTGGGTTAGGATTTAGGAAATTTATTATAAATATTATGTTTAATCAACGGTTCCGTCCTATAGGACCCCAAACCGAGAATCGAGCCATTAACTAACGGTTCCTTGTTTTTAAACTAAAACCAGACCAAACAATAAAAAAATAAAAATAAATAAAAGGTGGGAAGAAACCGACCGGACCAGTCCAGTTCACCAGTTCAACCGCTTTTTTATGCACCCCTAATCACACCTCACTCAGGCGAGTAATAATCATTTACCTTTTTCATAAAGAAAATTAAAAAAAATCAGAACCTGGGTAGATCGAGAGATCTGGGGTAGTGTCTCAAATCTTTAGATCTAGGCTGGATCTGGAACCAAAAAAAAAAAAAAGAAATTCAAAATCTTGCCAATTAATATGAAGTGTGGGAAGCCTATTGTCAATCTTTGGAGAAATCTTGAATTCTTTTGTTTGAATTAGCATATCTGGAGATTTGAGGGTTACTGCATGGTTGGTTCACAAGATCTGAAGGTTGGTGTTGGAATGTGGAAGAAATTTGAGGAGAGAAAAAGTAGGTTTAAATACCCATCTAGAAATCTAGTTCGAAACAACACCGTCCCAAGCTAATTCGCCTGAGACAGCTCAACTTAGCTGAGTCTAGCACGTCATGCTCGTGCCATGGCCTAATGACCTCAGCTTGGCTAGATCGAGCCCAAGCCAGGTGCAATTTTTACCAGCACCAATATCTTGGTTAGACAGGGTCTCAACTCTGGCTGAGTCTGAGTAGGCTTGGACCAGTCGGCAGAGTTTTACAAACTTGGTCAAGCCACATTTTATATATATATATATATATATATATATATTGAAAAAGTGGGGGAGGGAATGCAGTCTATAAAGATAGATTTGGGTGAAGTGACATTTCAAACCTTTGGTAAGTGAGTTGAACGAATATACCGTAAAGAGTTCATAAGAAGCAAACCTTTCTGCTCGGAAAACCAAGCTTCTGAGCTCACATTCTTTAGCAAATGCCACTTCTTCTGGTTTTCTATCTCTTCCAGAACTAACTAAATCGGAAAGATCAGCTGTATTCTGCAAAAGTAAGAACAACTACTCCAGTATTTCCCATAATATCTGATTTTGCAGATCCCATATACATCACTACTAAGGTTTCAAGCACCTCTAGCTGTAGTAGGAATATCAAAATACAAAGAACATAAAGATTTTAAATGCTCACCTGTAATAAAAGATCATACAACCGGACAAGCTCTTCAGGCTTGGTAACTTTCTCATTTTTGTCTTCGCGGGATTTAGTAAGTTTACTTTTGGCTATGCTTACCAACAACTGGTTCCGCTCAATGGTCCCCTGTCCTAATACGGCACTAATAGCTTTGTCAAGGCCACTTAGATCATCTTTCATGTTTTCAGAATTACCTGCAGTGACCTATAATGTTTTAAAAAATAAAATAAGTCAGAATCAACATTAAAAAAGGTAAGCACAAAAATAACCCGTGCTTTAATTTATTAAACAATACATTTATATGACAAAGACCTTCACTCCTTCACAACAGACGAGCATGCTGTGGCATTAAATCATTAAATTTCCGTACCAAGTCATTGCGGATGCAGCTCCTGGCTTCACGATATGAAGCAAAAATTTTGTCGAAAATGACAAGTCTTTTTTCTGCTGGAATGGATTCTGCCATTGGACCATGTATATCTTTCTCCAATTCCTGAGCTGATCAAAATTGCCAAGTAATAAACAAAGCTTGAGTTCATCTATACTGACAAAGTAGTACACTATACTCAGAAAAGAGCAATTAGATAATAAAGCGCACAACAAAATTCAGATACATTTCAACAGCATATTGCAAAATGCACCAAATTAAGGAAGACAATAAAGTACACAGAGCTTCAAGCTCAACCTTTCCTCAAGAAATATCTAAAACTATCCTATTTATTTTTCTGTAATGTCTCAATGACTGGATTCCAATTCCAGGTAAAAATCTGAACCGATTTCCTTCCATGGGAGATAAGAAAAGTGCAATATAACCTTTATGAAGTACATGGTGCAGCTAGAAACTAATTCTTAGCATAAAATTGCATGAGGGGTTTGGTGCAGAAAAAATTATAAAACAACATTGCATAACAGATATGAAGTATAACACACCATGGAAATTTACTACAAGGACTAATTCAAATCATCAGCATTCAGGAAAAAAAGAATTAGAACTCTTATCTGACCTCAAATAATTAAAGGAAGTTCCATTTTGCAATTCAAAATTGACCTGCATTTAGAACATTTTATAAACTCCTTTCTTAATTATAATGCCACCAAGCCTTATTCTCCGTTTGGTAGGAAGGAAGAAAATTGGATGGAAGGGAGAGAAGAAGAGATGAATGAGACATCCCTAGGGAAGAGATTGTGTCCTTTCCTCTTTTTGTTTGGTTGGACAGAAGAGAATGAGATAATACCTTATTTTGTTTGTTAGGAAAGAAGAGAAGAGAGAGTGTTAATTATAAGGAAAGTTTTGTAATTAAATTTTTTTATAATAGCCTTGCCTTTTTTACTTCGCGTCTTCTGTCCATATTTGGAGGGGTGAAAATTTGTGCAGGAGGAAGGATGACTCATCCATCATCTTTTCTCTTCTCTCCTTGCCTCCTCTCTACCAAACGAAGGAAGTTTGTTTCTTCCTTCCTATCTTCCCTCCACCCCTCTTCCTTCCTTCCTACCAAACGACGCCCCAAGATGCAAGGGCCTGGTAAGAAATTGGGATAAAAAACACTCACTGAATTTCGTTTTTCTTCTTGAGAATGGAGTTAGAGAGGAAAAGTTTCATAAGATCTCTCAATTGTATCAGTGTTATCCAAATACATTAAATTCCATATACACTCAAAACTCTACAGTCTAAACTTAAATACTTCTTATGTTAATCTTGCAGTGAAAATATTTCTAGAAAAATAACCATGTCAAAATATGTTAGCACACTATTGTTGTGCAGTATCTAAGTATGTAACTGAGGATCGGATTTCCATGTCCAACATCAGCACTGTGTTAGTATCTCCCAGTTTCTTGGTTACAAATTACATAAGTTTATGTAAATAGAGAAAAATTCCCCTAATACAAAACTGCCAAAATAATCTCATTGCAATTGAACCCCGGAAATTTACCACCATAGTCATTCAGATAACCTGCAAGCTTGTGATTGTGGTGCATTAACTAAAGCGTTGATTGACAGTCTGGATACCAACTTTTTACCGTATGTTTTAGGAAGGCAACAAACAGGACTTCTGATATTTTTAGAAGTTCTGCTTGAGTAATTGTACCCACAACTAAACTATAAGTCTTAAAATCTTAATGGAGCACAAGCATCAAAAGTATGTTGAAATCACTCAACTAGAGGTGCCACAAACTGCTAGTGAGATAAATTCATGTAAATGGGTTGCTGCTAACATTACTGTACAGTTTATGAGAATATACAGTAATGTTAAGAGGAACAAAAAGGCATTTCTGAGTTCATTGCATCCACAGCCAACCTATACGTCTTTGCGGAATAAAGTGACATCGAAATCATGTTCAAACTTACCACCAAGGACTTAGCAGAGGTAGTATCTCCTCCTCCTTCCAAATAGAAGGTTGAAGGTTCGAGACCCAATTGAGAAAAATGGGTGCATGTATGACTTACCAACCAAAAAGTATGTTCAAGCTACAAATTGCTCAATTAGAGTTGCCACCTCGATTTGTTCAGGAAAGAAGGGAATGTTACATTTACATTTCAACAGCCAATCAGAAAACGATTACATCACGAGTCACACAGGACAAAATAAAATTAAGAGCAACATAAGCACATACTTGGCCAATCTGTTGACTCTGAAAGAACGGTGCCATTCTGTTTTAGTGTAAGAAGAGATTAATGACACACCTTTCAATATGAAAACCCGTGTCTTAGCATTGGAAACGGGAAATCTATGACCAAGCCAACAAAATTCAGTCATAGATGCGGCCTGCTGAGATCTTGCTTCAGCCATAACAGCCTGCAAATCAAGACAGTGGAGAATAAGGACTAATGGGAGGTAACACATTTGGGACAATCTAAATGTTTCAAGTGAGAAGCAACATATTTTGGATAATTGAAGTAATCGTATTAAGGAAAAAATCAATCTTTTATATGCTTCAAGGATTAAACTCTGAAATAATTACTTCACCTCAAGTTTAGCTTTGAAAAGGTCCAGTGCAGGTCCTTCCATTTCACCAATGTGTAAAAACTCAGAAGTTTGCAAATTTGACTCGCCAATTTTGTGTAAGCAGTAGCGTACACTTGGTTCTAATTCCTCAACACGCTCACGGCACAAAACTTGGGTCTCTAGGTCTCCATATTTCCCAAGTTCCTCATAAACAGCCCTATCAGATAAATAAAGTTGGCCAATTTATTAAAAAAGAAAGGAGTAATAAAAGATATATTATCTAAAAGGAGAGGAAGAGAAAATCGCCTAATGGCAGCAACATCCTAGATGGACAAATGGGAATGTAGAAGTGTTGGGACAAGCCAACATACCAAACATGCACAAGGATTTGCAGGTAACTTCAGCTCAGCAAATGTTTATACAATTTCTATTGCCAAATACATTGTTTCTCTTTTCTTTTTCTTTTTTTTTTTTTTTTTCGGTCTGTTTGTTTGTTTGTTTATTACACTTTTGGAGTTTTACACATCAAGAAGACACAATAGCACCATCTTCCCTTTTTAGCATTATGCAGCAATGAACATCTTTGAGAAACTAACCATATTACAATATACCTGGCACTCTTAAAACTCTTCAAGGCAATGTCCCAACTTTGATCTTGTTCAAACAATAAATTCCCTTTCATGTAAGCAGCATAGGCCTGCAAATTGGATTTCAAACCTAGCTCAGTAAAAAATGGAAGATATCACACTTCATTAAGTAAAAGATAAGAATTCAGAGGTGATAATTAAAGTCACACTTCTTAGAGCATTGAGATCATAACATCAAATTTAAAGGAAATAGGTAAAGAAATAAAACACGTACACAGTCCCTAGCTTTAAAATGTATGTTGTCTCACATGTCAAGCTCCCTAAAGGTGATCAACATGTCAAGCTAGTAACATTCAAAAGGTGATAAGTCAATACAAAGCTCTAAACAACACTCAGAACCATAACAATGCATGGAAATAGATGATCAATGAAAACATTACTTAATTGTATACTGATATAAAAGGTTGATAAAATATATGCATAGTCCCTAGTTTAAAATGCCAGTATTTTGAACCTCCCCCAAAGTTGATCAACATGTCAAGATCCCTCAATTGAAATGGAAGAATTCTTTCACATCCCACTAGTGTAAGCTGCCCTAAAAAATTTTGACATGTTATGTAACTTATCAGTTTTCAAAGAACTGCTTCATGTACCACATCTAAGCATTTAACACATTTTCATATTTCTCAAAAGAACTGTAATACTTCAATTCAAACTACAGACAGGCCACCAGATACCTAAACTCGAGTAAACTGTGGAGAAACTGCTTAACAATAGGTTTTTTTCCACCCTAGGTACTTAACAATGGTTTTCATGAGGTAAGAGAAATTAATTCTTAGAACAATCTATGCTCAACTTATGGCACTAGCCCCAAATATACATAAAAGTCACACCAAATAAACTGATTGCCAAAACATTAGGGTTGTCAGCAAGAAGTTAAAGAGGAATGGTTATGTAAATGTCGCCCATGGAGGACTAGCAGTGATGTCACAATGACGTATAGCTTAAACCACAAGATGATTTAAGAAAGAAAACAAGAAATAATCCATGTCGCACATAGTATCTCACCTTGTTTTCATCTTGTCTTAGAGAGTGAAAACTTTAACCTCCAGTATGTTTGTTAATTCTTGATCCTGTCCTTGTCTAGCCTCATTTATCCTAACATCCTTTCCATTAATTCTGTAGTTATAAGCAAATCCTTTTCACCACTCAATACCATGCACAGTACAGCATGGTGAGCCCAAGACAAACTATAAAATTATCCTCTTGACTATTGACACGTTCTTGAATCACACTCCTCGAGTCTTGTCCCTTTGTGTATATCAATTCACTCTTGGAAATCCATGAAAAAGAAACTCCACCATTATCTCCTTTGTAGACTTCATCATGATCACCTTGCCTAGCTCCTATCCAAATGAGATCCGCCATATGAATTCTTTTCTTTCATTCTTCTCTATTATAAGCCACAAATCCTCTTATATTTAATTTCTTAAAGGCATTTTAACTACTGTATTCCATGTTAGTTGGGTCTGTCTCTTTGCCTCTTACCTTCTACTTTAATTAATGCACCTCTCTTTAGTGGTGCATTTCTAGAGAATCCTAGGGGTGACAATTCGTGTTGAAGGGTCATAAACGTGTCGTGTCAACCTATGAGGTCAACCCAAACACGACCTGTTTATTAAACAGGTAACACGACTTGACCCGGGTAACCCATTTAATAAACGGGTCATGTAATGACACGACTCGTTTAATGACATGTGTAACCCATTTAACTTAAAAGGGTCATGTAACCCATTTATTAACTTAAGTACAAAATGCAAATATAATGAAATATTTGAGATAATGAATAACTAAATTCATTAAAATGAAAATAATTGGAACAACACAATTACAAGGGGAGAAAAAACACCTACAATATCCATATTGGATTTATATTGAAATAATAGAAATGTTCATAGTAATTGGGTTAAAATATGTTATGGGTTAATCGGGTTGACCGGACATGATTAATTAAACGGGTCTAATAGGGTAAAACGGGTTTAGCTTCAAAACATAGACACGGCATGATTAATTAAACGGGTTGACACAATTATAACACGAACACAATGAAGGTCAACCCAAACTCGCCAACTTCATGTCATGTTTGAGTCATGTTCGTGGGTCATTAAAAATTTTGCCACCCCTACCCACATTAGACATACTTTTACCAAAATAACACTATGTATTAAGAGAACCAACCATAAGAATTCTTCTGCCACCCTCTCTCATCTTCAAGAACTATGTCAAACTAACTTCTCCAGTAACACCATGTAACTGCACAAATAGTACACAAGCAATTGTGTCTGTAGTTATATTGACCTTCTTGCAAGAGACAATCAAGCTAACAGTATAACAATCAGAGCTAATAAAATTGCCAAAGTAATCTCAGGAGAGAGACAGACAGAGAGTCCATGTTCAGTTCATTAGTTAGATTACTGGTGAAAAAAATCCTAGGAGTTAAAATCTCCACAAGTGGTTGAGATCCGAAAACAAGAATGTGTTAATGGGAACGAGTATGGGATTGTCCAAAACATGAATCCGTATCAAACACCCTAATTCTCTACATGTGAAGACGAAGATGAAACAAACTTAAGTTTGATAGCAAAAAAAAGAGTTTCCTACCCTGAAATAGATGAAAAGCTCTTTCTCTTTTATTTTCACCACATCCCATTGAATTAAAAACTATTTGCTTAAATCCTCAAAGAGCAACAAAATCATACTTTATACTATTATATAACATAATATTTTTTTCAAACATGCAGGCATATCTACCTACCCAACTTTTGAACAAATTTTAGCCAAATTTCCTATATCCTAAGATTTGGGACTTAGAGAGGTCCAACACAGACATAGGAACCCGGTAGTGAACAGTATACTTGGTCGACCACATAACATAACTCGCAAGGGAGCACATTGAGTGGCTACAATGTTTGGAGTAGTCCACTATCATTAGAAACTTGTGGCTACACATTAAGTTCGCATGCGGAAGTGGGCACCATGAGGTTGTTCAATAAAGTTCCTTGATTGGTTTGCCTAGATACCATTTCATAATAGAATCCATCTACCCCTCGTGAATATCCTAAGATTTGGAACTTAGAGAGGTCCAACACAGACATAGGAACCCGGTAGTGAACGGTATACTTGGTTGACCACGTAACATAACTCGCAAGGGAGCACATTGAGTAGCTACAATGTTTGGAGTAGTCCAATATCATTAGAAACTTGTGGCTACACGTTAAGTTCGCATGCAGAAGTGGGCACCATGAGTTTGTTCAAGAAAGTTCCTTGATTAGTTTGCCTAGATACCATTTCATAATAGAATCCATCTACCCCTCGTGAATAAGAAAGCTAACAATAAGCATCACATTTAAAATTCTTGAAGTAGATACAAAAATTCAGGAAAATGGGTCTACGCATGCCTGGAAGGTGTCATAATATTAACTAAACATTTTTTAGCCTATATAAAACACCTACATGTATAACCTTGAAGAAGAAACAAGATTAACTCACTATATTTCAAAATCTGTGGCCAAAACAATCATATAATAAATAAAACAGGCTTAAGAAATAAAGAATATAAAAATGTAAAAAACAATAGCCAGAACAAATACAGCAGAAACCAACTGACCAAAAAGACGTACCTCGGCTTCTAAAGATGTCCTTGAATCACCCTTGATGGCGCACAACTCTGCAAAAAGCGTAGCCCATTTCACAGCCTTCCTCAGCCTACCAATCAGGTAGATGCGTTGACGAGCATTTGGACCATCTGGCAGCTGTCTTTTCTCCATGGCATGACTCCAAGCTCTTTCTGCCGTATAAAGAACCAAATGAAGGAACCTACATGGTCCAAAGAACTTCAGTTGTTAACTGATAACTTTGACATGTTGACCTATTTAAACATAATGATTATGAATAGCATCGTAGTTCTAATATCTTTAGATCTGCTAATTATAAATTCAATTACACTGTAAATTCACGACAGCCTTCGAAGAATATACATGCTTGTGTTTGGAAATCCTTTAAATTTTATTTTTTTTGATAAGTAAGAAATAACATAAAAAAGGCGTTCAAAAGGGGAACGCATCCCAATTACAAAAGCGGAGCCGGGACTAAGGTCCCAGAGAATCCAAAGATAAATATATTTAAATTTAAAATAAATATATTTAGTCATTTTAAGTAGATAACTAGCAATCTATATTCTTATGGCATATGGACAATATAACACTTTAAGGCCCCAAATTCAATCAGACAAATTTCATCTGCAGTGCCAAAAGCTGTAGCAGCGAGTTTGTTCTGTTTGCTGGTGCAGTTGTCCCTTCTTGGTTCTAGTCTATGATTTCAGATGAAATTTAACTGTAGACTTTATTAACATTATCCGATCTTTTAATAGATTCTTGTTTTTTCCTGCATTAAGCCTTATGAAATAGCTGTTGAACTCAAGAGGATTAGAGTGAGAAAGTTCAACAAAGCTTTGCTGAGGAAAATGGCAATGGAGAAATGCAGTGGCGATGCTGGATATGTTCATGAACTTGTAAGCCGTAAGGACATGAGGGAGCAAGGGCAAGCCTAAATTTTTCCATTCCTCATCCTCTATCCCTAAAGTGATCAAACAGGTCTTAGCTCTGTTTATTCATTATCACTGCAATGTGTATGTGACTATTCAAAAACAATTCAAGTGGCAATTAACAAAAGCCTCGAATTTGGCACTAATCAAAAACTATTTTATCAATTCTAATATTTATTTGGTAAAATTACCACCAAGTCCTACTTTTCTGATTGAAAGACAAATAAATATTTTCTTTAGGACCGGTAAGTCCTACTTTTGTGATTTTTTTTTTCCATTTAAGTCCTAAATCACTTAATCTTCCATTTGTACCCTTACTAAATAGAAGTAATATATATATATAAATTTATTCAAGAATTAATATATAATCTATTTTTTATATATGTTGCTTTAAGTTTTAGTTAGTTTATAATATTTCATTATGAATTTAAATAATAATTAATCTAACTTAAATTCAATAAAAATAAAATAAAAAATAAAAAAAAATTTGTGTAGAATACACAATTTTAGTGCAAAAGAATTAATTATTCTATAAAAAAATCAATAAAATGTATTTTTTTCTTTTTATTCAAATTTTATGTCGAATTTTGTAAGGGTATAAATGAAAGTTTGAATTTATATCTAATTTAGGAAGAGTATATGTAATTTAGTAAGAGTGTAAATGGAAGATTTATTAGTTAATTACGACTTCAAAGGAAACAATTCTCAAAACTAAGACTTATTTGTCCTAAAGAAAAAAATTAGGATTTATTGTGAGAAAAGTAGGACTTGGTAGTAATTTCCCTATGTATTTCTACCATTACAAAATAGCAACAAAACTTATTATAAGTGCAACTATCTGAAGCATGTCCATTTCATAACATTCCAATTCAACCGTATGAGAAGTTATTATGACCGAGACACACCTTACATTGGTGATAGTATTCGCGGTTATGGATCTTTTGGAGTATCTACCACGCCCATGTGTAAACTTCAATGATTTATACAACCTCCGCAATCGAGCAGTACAATACCTCCTGTAACTCCAAAAATTTAATTCCAACACCCAACAACATCAAATCCATATTTTACACATTACATAAAAGCCCACAAACTAAATTTATGATATAAATTTTTTTAGCGCAGAAATGCTAAAATGCAATGTATCAAACAAATGTATGAGAGAGAGAGAGAGAGAGAGAGAGCAACATCAAATCCATAGTTTACACATTGCATAAAAGTCCACTATAAATTTCAAGCACATAAATGTTAAAAAGCAATGTAACAAAATAATAGAGAGAAAGAGACAGAGCAACATCAAATCCGTAGTTTACACATTGCATAAAAGTCCACAAACTAAATTTATAACACTACAAATTTTAAGCACAAAAAGCTACTCCCTCTTTCCCATATTAGTTGTCCACATCAAAAACTTTGACTCACTGTAAATCATTTGAAGTCATTTTTAGTCGTATTCCTTTTATATACTTATATACTACCTCTGAATGTACCATATTAGATGTCCAATTCGGAAACTTTTACTCACAAAAATTGTGAGACAGAGTTTCCGACGTGGGCATCTAATATGGGAGGGGAGTAGTAAAACGCAATGTATCAAACAAATATGTAATAGAGAGAGACAGATAAAGCAACATCAAATCCAGTGGTTTACACATTGCATAAAACACCACAACTTAAAGGTAAAATACAAATTTCAAGCCCAAAAATGCTAAAATGCAATGTATCAAACATATATATACAGAGAGAAAGACAGAGACGGAATTTATACCGGTAGCGAGTGTAATCCCCAAGTCGTAGTCCATGCTGCATCTGAGAAGATTTCAAGAGCTGCAACACTGAAATGCCCTAAGTAAATCAATATATTGAGCTACAAAGATTTATATATTTTATGTATGTGCATATGTACAGAGAGAGATTATAATTGAACCATTGATTGAGAATTTGGGGTTGTTGATCTGATCAGGAGCGGCTGATTTTTGATCGTCAATTTCCATGGCTGAGACTCCGCTTTCCTTCCCCATTGATCCTCGACGATGAACGAGAGAGATTTCAAGAATAAAAATACAAAATAAAAAAGAAAAGAAAAGAAAAGAAAATTGTGGAAAAATATTTAATACCAGTTAGGGGTTGAGTAATGGTTCAATGAAAATTTCAACATATTTTTTTTTTTTTTTTTTTTGTAGCACCAATAACTTTCCTAGGCAAAGCTCCTTAGGACCCACTCTACGCTATAAAGGGGTACAGAGCCTCTTCTGAAGGATACACTGGATAAGTCGCGAGTAATAATAGAGGCTAGTAACGTTCAAACACTGGCCAAGTGGTAGCGAATATCGAACCCTTATCAACTCATTCAAGCTTTGGGGGCGATGAAAATTTCACCTTGATTACACATAATTTACGTTTTTGACCATTATATATATCTATATCTATACTATTATTAAATGTGTAAAGTGTTTTAGTGTTTCAGTATTTTCGTATTTATTTATTTATATAAAAAAATATTTATTAATTGATATAAAAATAGTTTTTGTAAAAATAGTTTCTGTAAAACTTTAAAAATTACCTAATAAAATCAATCACATTCTATATAAAACTCTTATTTTTAATTATTTTTTATGAATAATTATAGTTTCTATAAAACTCTAAAAATTACTTAATAAAATCAATCACATTTTATATAAAACTCTTATTTTTAATTATTTTTTATATATAATTATCACAATATAACTGGCCCCGCCTAATTATGATTATGTCATTATTAGAAAATGACACATGTCATCATCTTATTCATCCAAGAAGCCTATAAATAGAGGCATGGATGAAGGAGGAATCTAATTATGATTATGTCATTATTAGAAAAGGACACATGTCATCATCCTATTCATCCAAGAAGCCTATAAATAGAGGCATGGAGGAAGGAGGAATGGGTACAGAAATTGAGAATTCTAAAAATCCAGAATTCCAGAGTAGAGTTTCAGTATTTATTTATTTATATAAAAAAATATTTATTAACTGATATGAAAAGAGTTTTTATATAAAAAAAAACTAAATAAAAGAAAAAAAAAAACTCTATAAAACTCTAAAATCTACCTAATAAAATTCAGATTAACCTATTTATCTATTTATTATTATAAATTTTTTAATAAAAGTAAATCTAAAGTTTCAGTATTTATTTATTTATTTAAAAAATATTTATTAAATGTAGAAAGAGTTTCAGTATTTATTTATTTATATAAAAAATATTTATTAATTGATATGAAAAGAGGTTTTATAGAAAAAAAAGTTTTATAAAACTCTAAAATCTACCTAGTAAAATTCAAATTAACCTATTTATTATTATGAATTTTTTAATAAAAGAAAACCTAATTTTTTGAGTAAAATACAGAAGTTGTGCCAATGTGTTTAAGTATTTATTTATTTACAGAAGTTGTGCCAAGGTGTTTAAGTATTTATTTATTTATATAAAAAAATATTTATTAATTGATATAAAAAAAGTTTTTATATATAGTATTATTACATGTGCAAAGAGTTTCAGTATTTAACTATCTATTTTTATAAAAAAAATATTTATTAATTGATATGCAAAGAGTTTTTATAATAAAAAAAAAAATGTCAATCAAACTCTAAAATCTATCTAATAAAATTTAAGTTAGTCTATTTATCTATTTATTAATATGAATTTTTTAATAAAAGAAAATCTAATTAGAATAGAATTATTAATATAAAAAATATTTATTAATTGATATATAAAATAAAATAATTTCTCTAAAACTCTACCACAAATTAACTTTTAGTATGAGTTTTTTTAATAAAATGCTGGATTATGAGGTACACTATGCTGCTAAAAGGAAGAAGGATATATTTAAAGAAAATAAAATAATTTTTATAAAACTGTATCACAAATCACAAATTTTATTTTCAATAAAACTTTATCACAATAGACAAAAATATAATATTTAAAGAGTTTCTATAAAATTTTAACTCAAATTTTTTATTTATATATTTATTAACTGTTTTTTAATAAAAGGATATCTAATTAGACAAGTATTATTAATATAAATAATTATTTATTAATTGATCTAAAAAAAGTCTTTAAAAGAATTTCTATAAAACTATATCACAAATTACCTATTTATCTATTTATTATAAGTTTTTTTAATAAAAGAAAATCAAATTAGACAAGCATTATTAAGATAAAAAAATATTTATTAATATAAAAAGAGGTTTGAAAAAAAGTTCCTATAAAACTCTAACACAAATTACCTATTTATCTATTTATTATGAGTTTTTTAACAAAAGAAAATCTAATTAGACAAGAATTATTAATATACAAAATATTTATTATTTGATATAAAAAGTGTTTTTTAAAGAATTTCTATTAAACTATAACACAAATTACCTATTTATTTATTTATTATAAATAAATTTTCAGAAAATATAATAATTTCTATAAAACTCTATCACAAATTATCTATTTTATTTTATTTAAAACTCTATCACATATAACTTGTTTTTATCTATTTATTGTAAGTTTTTTTATGAAGGAAATCTAATTAGACAACGATATATTTAAAGAAAATAAAATATTTTTTTAAAAGAGTTTATATAAAATTGTAATAAAAATTACCTATTTATGTATTTATTATGAATTTTTTAATAAAATATAATATAACTAGACAAGAATTATTAATATAAAAATATTTAATAATTGGTATAAAAAATAAAATAATTTTTCTAAAACTCTACCACAAATTATCTTTTATTATGAGTTTTTTAATAAATAAAAAAAAATCTAATTAGACAAGGATATATATATTTAAAGAAAATAAATAATTTATATAAAATTATACCACAAATTACCTATTTTATTTACAATAAAACTCTATCACATTAGATAAGGATATATTTAAATAATTTTTATAAACTCTAACAAAAATTACCAAAACTTTACCACAAATTAAGTATTTTATTTTCTTTAAAATTTTATCACATATAACCTGTATTTATCTATTTATTATGAGTTTTCTAATAAAATAAAATATAATTAAATAAGGATATATTTAAAGAAAATAAAATAATTTATATAACTCTATCACATTAGATAACGATATATTTAAAGAAAATATATAATAATATAATAATATATATAAATAAAATATAAACGTTAAAGAATTTGAACATTTCAGTATTTATTTTTTAATATAAAAAATATTTATTAATTAATACAAAAAGAGAACTCTATCACGTATAAGTATATAACCCTTATATTTATCTATTTTTTATGAGTTTTTTAATAAAAGAAAATCTAATTTTACAAAGATATATCTAAATAAAATAAAATAATTTCTATAAAATTTTATTACAAATTACATATTTAACGAAAATAAAATATAACCTAGGGTCTTCCAAAAACCACAAACTCCATATAATAAATTTTTATATCAATTTCAATCTAATGTATAGTTAGTATAATTGAATTTCTATTTTAAAAATTAATATAATTGAATTTCTATTTTAAATTAAAAATTATACTAAATTTCAAATTATCTAATAAAATTCAAATTACAAATTACCTAAAAAAATTTGTTACTTTGCAAAACTCAAATATTTCACTATTTAAATAAAAAATTATTATTTAATAAAAAATAAAATATACATATTTCAGTATTAATATAAAAACATAAAAGAATTTATTAATTTACGAAACTTAAACTCTATCACCAATTTCAAAATATTTCAGTATTTATTTATTAATATAAAATAAATTTTTATTAATCAATATGAAAACAAAAATTTTACAAGTTACAAAATATTCACCGCGTGCATCGCACGTGCCTTTTCCTAGTTATTTTATTATTAAATGTGTAAAGTGTTTCAGTATTTCAGTATTTATTTATTTATATAAAAAAATATTTATTAATTGAAATAAAAATAGTTTTTGTAAAAATAGTTTCTATAAAACTCTAAAAATTACCTAATAAAATCAATCACATTCTATATACAACTCTTATCTTTAGTTATTTTTTTTATGTATAATTATAATTTCTATAAAACTATAAAAATTACCTAATAAAATCAATCACATCCTATATAAAACTTTTATTTTTAGTTATTTTTATGGATAATTATCACAATATAACCGGCCAGTGTAATACCCCTAATTTTAAAAAGGATATTTTTGGTATTTAATGGTATTTAATTTATTATTTAAGTGCATTTTATTTGATTATGTGTCATTTTTTTTTTTTTATTAGGTGTTTAATTGTTTTCTTTTGTGGTGATTTAATTTATTTAAATGATATTTATTTTTAGTTATTTGATTGGAATTACTTGTTAGTGTTTTAATTATTTTATTGGCATTAATAGTTTAAGTGTAATTGGTTTAGTTATTTGATTGGAATTACTTGTTAGTGTTTTAATTATTTAATTGGCATTAATGATCTAAGTATAATTGGTTTAATTATTCTATGTGTGTCTCATTTGGTTTAATTGGATTTACTAATTATTATTTTGTTCAATTAGATTATTTGTTAAGTATTTAATGGTGAATAGGGTAATTTGGTAAATACATCTAACTAGGGTTTTAATTACAGTATAAATTAGGGTTTTATATTATAGCCGTCGTAGGTTTTTACGTTAATTGGATGGCCCGGTTAGGATTGTGAGTTGGACTTAAATTAACCTAGGGTTTAAGAAAACTCTATAAGTATAAGGTAGATGTCTGTGTAGGGTTTTTTTAAACAAAGCACACGTTTTGTGGAAGTGGAGAAGGAAAAACGCAGTTTTTCACATTCTGTCAAGGTTTGATCAAAACTCCGATCCCGCTTCGTCCGTGGTCCGATCGAGCTGAATTTTGGAGGAGAGGTTCATGACTCAGTGATGCACAATCTGAACGGTGGAGATCAGAGTTTGACCTCCGGGAACAGTAATTCGTACTCGTGAACAGTAACTGGGTCGCACGGGTTTTTTTTCCATTCTGCCCAGATTTCATCAAACATCCGATCCCGTTTCGTCCGTGGTCCGATCGAGCTGAAATTGGAGGATAGGTTCATGACTCAGTGTCGCACAATCTGAACGGTGGAGATCAGATTTTGAGTTCGGGAATAGTGTTTCGTACCCGTGAACAGTAACCGGGTTTTGGAACTTGCCGGGATTTTTTAAGAAAACGACGTTGAAACTTTGAACAAAAGTTTTTGAGGCAAGATTCTATCCTTACTCTTTCCCTTAGGCTTCATACTCTTTACACTCTTAAATGATTACAGGATTAATGAAGATTAAACCAAACTAAAATGATATCTGTTTTGCTATGAAACTGGTAATTACAGTAGTGTTGTATGCTTGTTCAACCTAGACTAAGCATGTTTGTGGATGCATTGTGGTTCTATGGTTCACGTTTTTCTTTACCACTGCTAGTATAAATTATTGGAAGGATGGGTCTAGATGATAGCTATCTTAACTTCTGTAATAGCAACTGTTGGAACTTAAATACTATGAGGGTTTGAGTTTAACACTAGATCGGTTTTGTGGAACACTATAATTTGAGCATGTCTACATACATACTGTGAATATTGTTTTGATGCTTACATTATCACAGTTAGTATCAACTGTGGAGGTTAGGATTTTGTGATACATACCCTACATATCTGTATGTCATTTGTAAGGTGTTAAATGGAAGTTTTAATTAATTATGTCTTTATATCAGACTAAATGGAACAACTTAAATTGGGCATGTATATATGTTGTTGTTGTGACCCTATTTATCAATGCTTATTTTATCACTGCTAACATTGAATGTTGGATGTTGGAATTTAGTTGATATATACTTGATTTATTGGTATTATTGACTACTGGAGGATTGGAAAGTAGGCACCGGTATGGAACGGTAGCATACTAAGGATGTGTTTGGTTTTTAAAACAATACCATTACCCACCTACTTGGAATAAGGATGGGATTAACTAAAAGTTAAGTCCCGTGGATTTGTATTGTCATGGCAACTACTTGTTGAGCGGCAATACCAGGGATTTTGGATGGATTTTATATATGTATTGTTATGGTGCCTCGGTATGAGCTTGAGCCTCAGGACCGATGGTTAGGGAGCGTATATGCATCGGGATGTGTAGCTGGCTACGATGGTTGGAGGTGTACCCTGTTTAGGTATAGGTACATATGCCCACTTCGTGTGCGTTTTAACATGTTACCTCTATTCAGGTTGAGACCGACCTGTAGTCCAGTGAGAGTCCTTTAGTGTGACTATATATATATTTACGGACTATTAGCTATTGTTGAATTGTTTAGAATGTATATGCGTATCGGGCTTCTGTTTGGATTGTAGTAGTATAGAACTTCCGCGTGGGCCTGACCCACTTCTATTTTTCAGGTACACGACAGTTCCAGGCTTAGACGTGTTCGTGCTGAGCAGAGGTCTCTATTCACTCTTCCGACGATGTAGGGCTCTCTCTATAGTTTTATTTCTGGACGTTTATTACAGTTGTTCTATCTTCCGTTTGGATGTTTAATAGGGGCCCACTAGAGATGGATTCCCAAGTTGTAAACTGATGGAGTTTTGGAGTTTGGGTTTGATGGATTTTAATAATTATAATATTTTGCGGATTCTATTTTTAGTTCCTTCCAGCTTTAATTTCATTTCTTAATTTATTTTGTATTCCGTGTTCATTATAAAATACTAATTGTTTGATATTCCCTCGGGTTTGGGCCTGGGCCTGATCAACCCGTGTCTCGGATCCGAGGGGTATCACAGTTGGTATCAGAGCACTCCAGGTTCAAGTGTCTCTAGGATGTTTTCGTATTAAGTCTTCCGCGTAGCGTTTTCTCTTGAACAGAGCTTAAGTTAGGATTCATTGTATTCCTTATGGTTCGTATAGAAGGGGTACTGACGTCTGTCTTTTCGTGTTAACAGATGGTTAACGCTAGAAATGGACAGAACATGCAAGGAACTAGGAAGGAAAGGAGAACGGCACGTAGGTAGCCAAATCTCCTACGGCGTCAGCAAATGGAGAAAGAGCAGCAAAGGCTTGCGTTTCATGATGACATGGATCAGTTTCAGGAGGAACAGGAGAATGTTCAACAGACTCTGGACCAGGTCAGAGATCCAGAGATTCCTCCTCACCTTAATGACCTCGTTGCTCGGGCTATAGAGGCTGGGGTAACAGCTGCACTTCGGAATCAGCCTCAGGTACAACCGGCACCTGTACCAGCACCAGTGGTTCAGACGGATTCTTGGGGAAAGGCTAGGAGCTCTTTCACAAAGGGGAGTCCACCTGTGTTCTCAGGCTCAACCGATGCGAGAGCAGCTCACCAGTGGAAACAGGACATTGAGTGTCATCTTCGTTTGGTTCAGTGCACGGAGGTTCAGAAGCAGATGCTTGTTACTTTCAAGCTAGTTGGGGATGCACTACAGTGGTGGGAGTCAGTTATCACCTCAGAGGAGAAGATGACATTGTCTTATGATGAGTTCAGTGCTCGCTTTGATGAGAAATATTTTTCCTATGCAGTCAGGGCAGCTATGAAGATCGAGTTTCTAAGTCTGCAGCAGGGAAACATGACAGTGGCGGATTATGAGCAGCAGTTCACACGCTTGTCTCTCTTTGCACCAGAGGAGGTGGATACAGAGGAGAAGAAGTGCAACAGTTTTGTTAAGGGACTGATGTGGTCTATCAAGAGAGCTATTACAGGTAGTCCAGCCTATACTACCTATGCTCAGGTGGTAGACGCCGCTCTACAACAGTATCAATTGACTGTAGACATCAGACAGGCTCGTGGTGAGAAGCGGGGAAATAAAGACTATACTAGTCAGTCAGCTGAAAAGGGGAATGGCAATGGTTACCGTCAGAATGACAAAGGCAAGTTCCAAGGACAACAGCCTTGGAAGAAGCACAAAGGTGGTTCAGATGCTCACCGGAATGGGGCACCTATTCAGAGGCAACAGAATGGGGGACCACAGGCAGGACAGGGTCAGCCACAGGCTAACCGACAGAGGAGGCCATTTGGTACTTTCCAGGGTAGTTGTTACATTTGTGGAGAGTATGGTCATACCACCAGGCAGTGTCCTAAAGCAGGACAAGGACAGGGACAGAGACAGTATGTGCAGCAGGGACAGAGGGCCCCAGTGCCTTTACCAGCTCCACAGGTTCCACGGATTCAGGGACAGACACATCTGGCTTTACCGGCACCGCCGCAGACTCAGGGACAGGCACCACAGCAGTTGCACTATGGCTGGGTGTATAACCCCATGCCACAGGATGTTCAGGCACCTAAGACTATTGAGGGTAAGTTTCTTATTCATGGTTTGCACGGACGTGTTTTATTTGATACGGGTGCTACACACTCATTTGTAGCTAGGACTTTTGTTACTTTGTCTGGATGAGGACGAGGGTATGCACTAGACCTCAGGGTATTTCTACACCATTGGGTGATACAGCTATTATACATGAGAGTGATGGGCCTGTGACACTAGATATTGGCAAACTCAGATTTCTAGCCAATCTATTGGTCCTGGACATGCACACTTATGATGTGATACTTGGGATGGATTGGTTGTCTCACTACCATGCCCAAGTTGTTTGTTTTGATAGATATATTATTTTTACCATACCTGGTCAGGATATGTATGTAGTAGCTATGCCACGTTCTAAAGGGGGCGGTAGCACCTATTTGTTCCATGTGGAGGAGGAAAATGAGGAGGGGATTACTGTGTCATTGGATAACATACCGATTGTACAGGATTTTTCGGATGTATTTCAGGAGATTCCAGGGTTGCCACCTAGTCGCGAGATCGATTTTGTGATAGACTTAGCTCCAGGCACTGCGCCTATTGCTAGGGCACCCTATAGGATGGCACCGGTAGAGATGAGAGAGCTGAGGGATCATATTCAGCAGTTACTCAGCCAGGGTTTTATTCGTAGGAGTACATCACCTTGGGGAGCACCGGTTCTGTTTGTAAAGAAGAAGGATGGTTCGCTTCGTCTGTGTATAGATTGCAGGGCGTTGAATAAGGTTACGATTCGTAACAAGTATCCTTTGCCAAAGATTGATGACTTGTTTGATCAGTTAAGGGGACCTACATATTTCTCCAAGATTGATCTGCGTTCTGGGTATCATCAGCTGAGGGTCAGGGAGCAGGATGTTCCTAAGACAGCATTTCTCACGCGATATGGTTCTTATGAGTTTCGAGTTATGCCGTTTGGGACGACTAATGCACCTGCAGTATTCATGGACTTAATGAATATAGTCTTCCGGGCTTATTTGGATCAGTTTGTTATTGTCTTTATTGATGGCATCTTGATCTATTCTCTGTCGGAGGACGATCATGCTAGACATCTTCGCATAATCTTGCAGATGCTTCGTGAGCACCAGTTATATGCCAAGTTCGAAAAGTGTGAATTTTGGCAGCGGGAGGTGAAATTTCTGGGTCACGTGGTGTCAGAAAAGGGGATAGCAGTGGATCCGGCCAAGGTTTCAGCGGTGGTTGAGTAGGGACAGCCTACATCACCTACTGAGATTCGGAGTTTTCTCGGTCTGGCAGGATATTACAGGAAATTCATCCAGGGGTTCTCCAAGATAGCAGGACCACTCACTCATCTGACCAAGAAGGGTGTACAGTTCGTGTGGGATGAACACTGTCAGCGAGCTTTTGATGAGCTGAAAATGAAGCTGACTTCTGCACCGGTTCTGGCTACTCCGTAGAGCGGGATAGAGTATCTTGTTTACATGGATGCTTCGTTGCAGGGTCTTGGATGTGTATTGATGCAGGAAGAGCGACCGATTTCTTATGGATCTCGGAAACTTAAGCCTCATGAGCTTAATTATCCAACACATGATTTGGAATTGGCAGCAGTGGTCTTTACCTTGCGTATTTGGAGGCATTATCTGTTGGGTGAGTCATTCAGATTATTCAGTGATCACAAGAGTCTGCAGTACTTGTTCACTCAGCGGGAGCTAAATATGAGACAGTGCAAGTGGTTGGAGTTTGTAAAAGACTATCATTTTTCTATACAGTACCATCCAGGGAAAGCGAATGTAGTGGCGGATGCACTCAGTCACCGACCTGTTGGTAGTCTTTCTACTCTATTTGCTACTGAGTGGAATGCTTTAAAGAGTGTGGATGAGTTATCGGATGCTTTTATGGCTTGCATGGTGGTTACACCTTCTATCATTCGCAAGGTTTGACAAGCACAACTCACCGATCAGCAGTGTGTCGACAAGGTAGCAGAGATAGCTTCCGGAGAGGTTCCATTCTACTATGTTGGGGCTGATGGAGGTTTAAGGTACAAGGGACGGTTAGTGGTACCTTCTACTGATAATTTGAGAAAGGATGTGATGACTGAGACTCATCACTCTGAGTTCTCTGTTCATCCAGGAGGCAATAAGATGTATCAAGATATGAAGCGGCAGTTTTGGTGGGCAGGTATGAAGAGGGACATTGCTCTTTTTGTTTCTCAATGTAGTACTTGTCAGATGGTTAAGATTGATCATCAGAGGCCGCCAGGAGCTCTACAGCCACTACCAATTTCGGAGTGGAAATGGGAGAGCATATCTATGGATTTTGTGGAAGGGTTGCCAAATTCTTTCAAGGGGCATAATTCCATATGGGTCATTGTGGATAGGTTGACCAAGTCAGCTCATTTCTTGCCTATTTGCACTGACTACACTTCGGACCAATTGGCGAGGCTTTACATTTCAGAGATTGTGAAGCTACATGGCATTCCATTGTCTATTATATCGGACAGGGATTCGAGCTTTGTATCTGGATTTTGGAAGAGTTTTCAGCAGGTTTTAGGTACGAAGTTACACCTCAGTACTGCTTATCATCCTCAGACTGACGGACAAACTGAGAGGGTGAATCAAATTATGGAAGATATGCTTCGGTCGTGTGTTCTGGATTTCAAGGGCCACAGGGAGGAATATTTGCCACTTGTGGAGTTTGCTTATAACAATAGTTTCTAGAAGACTATTGGTATAGCACTATTTGAGGCATTGTACGGTCGACCGTGTCGGTCACCTGTTTGTTGGATGGAGGTTGGAGAAAATCGATTCTTAGGTCCTGAGTTCATCAAGGATACCTCTGAAAAAATTGCTTTTATTCGAGATCGCATGCATACTGCCCAAAGTAGGCAGAAGAGCTATGCTGATCGTCGTACTCGGGCTTTGGAGTTTTAGGTTGGGGATCAGGTTCTACTCAAAGTGTCTCCTATGAAGGGTATTATGCGCTTTGGGAAGAAAGGGAAGTTGTCACCGCGATTTGTTGGTCCATTCATGATTACGGATCGCATTGGAGCTGTTGCTTATCGGTTGGCACTTCTGGATACTTTAGATCGCGTCCACAACGTGTTTCATGTTTCCATGTTGCGGAAATTTCTTCGAGATGAGGATCGGTATCAACATATCGATGTTGGGGAGATTGCGTTGCAGCCGGATGCAACTTATTTAGAGCCACCGTGTCGAATTGTCGACCGACGAGATCAGATTCTTCATAATAAAGTTATTCCTTTGGTTCGTGTTCAGTGGAGTCATCACAATGAGTCTGAGTCCACTTGGGAACGAGAGGATGTCATTCGTTCACGGTTTCCTGAAATATTGGAAGAATGTAAGAGTGAATTCCGAGGACGGAATTCCTTTTGTTAGGGGGGAAGAATGTAATACCCCTAATTTTAAAAAGGATATTCCTGGTATTTAATGGTATTTAATTTATTATTTAAGTGCATTTTATTTGATTATGTGTCATTATTTTTTTTTATTAGGTGCTTAATTGTTTTCTTTTGTGGTGATTTAATTTATTTAAATGATATTTATTTTTAGTTATTTGATTGGAATTACTTGTTAGTGTTTTAATTATTTAATTGGCATCAATGGTTTAAGTGTAATTGGTTTAGTTATTTGATTGGAATTACTTGTTAGTGTTTTAATTATTTAATCGGTATTAATGGTTTAAGTGTAATTGGTTTAATTGTTCTATGTGTGTCTTATTTTATGTGTGTCTTATTTGGTTTAATTGGGTTTACTAATTATTATTTTGTTCAATTAGATTATTTGTTAAGTATTTAATGGTGAATAGGGTAATTAGGTAAATACATCTAACTAGGGTTTTAATTACAGTATAAATTAGGGTTTTATATTATAGCCGTCGTAGGTTTCTACGTTAATTGGATGGGCCGGTTAGGATTGTGAGTTGGACTTAAATGAACCTAGGGTTTAGGAAAACTCTATAAGTATAAGGTAGACGTCTGTGTAGGGTTTTTTTAAACAAAGCACACGTTTTGTGGAAGTGGAGAAGGAAAAACGCAGTTTTTCACATTCTGCCAAGGTTTGATCAAAGCTCCGATCCCGTTACGTCCGTGGTCCGATCGAGCTGAATTTTAAAGGAGAGGTTCACGACTCAGTGACGCACAATCTGAACGGTGGAGATCAGAGTTTGACATCGGGAACAGTGATTCGTACTCGCGAACAGTAACTGGGTCACACGGGTTTTTTTTCCATTCTGCCCAGATTTCATCAAACAACCGATCCCGCTTTGTCCGTGGTCCGATCGAGCTGAAATTTGGAGGATAGGTTCATGACTCAGTATCGCACAATCTGAACGGTGGAGATCAGATTTTGAGTTCAGGAATAGTGTTTTGTACCCGTAAACAGTAACCGGGTTTTGGAACTCGCCGGGATTTTTTAAGAAGACGACGTTGAAACTTTGAACAAAAGTTTCTGAGGCAAGATTCTATCCTTACTCTTTCCCTTAGGCTTCATACTCTTTGCACTCTTAAATGATTTCAGGATTAATGAAGATTAAACCAAACTAAAATGATATCTGTTTTGCTATGAAACTGGTAGTTACAGTAGTGTTGTATGCTTGTTCAACCTAGACTAAGCATGTTTGTGGATGCATTGTGGTTCTGTGGTTCACGTTTTTCCTTACCACTGCTAGTATAAATTATTGGAAGGATGGGTCTAGATGATAGCTATCTTAACTTCTGTAATAACAACTGTTGGAACTTAAATACTAGGAGGATTTGAGTTTAACACTAGATCGGTTTTGTGGAACACTATAATTTGAGCATGTCTACATACATACTGTGAATATTGTTTTGATGCTTACATTATCATAGTTAGTATCAACTGTGGAGGTTAAGATTTTGTGATACATACCCTACATATCTGTATGTCATTTGTAAGGTGTTAAATGGAAGTTTTAATTAATTCTGTCTTTATATTAGACTAAAGGGAACAACTTAAATTGGGCATGTATATGTTGTTGTTGTGACCCTATTTATCAATGCTTATTTTATCACTGCTAACATTGAATGTTGGATGTTGGAATTTAGTTGATATATACTTGATTTATTGGTATTATTGATTACTGGAGGATTGGAAAGTAGGCACCGGTATGGAACGGTGGCATACTAAGGATGGGTTTGGTTTTTAAAACAATACCATTACCTACCTACTTGGAATAAGGATGGGATTAACTAAAAGTTAAGTCCCGTGGATTTGTATTGTCATGGCAACTACTTGTTGAGCGGCAATACCAGGGATTTTGGATGGATTTTATATATGTATTGTTATGGTGCCTCGGTATGAGCTTGAGCCTCAAGACCGATGGCTAGGGAGCGTATATGCATCGGGATGTGTAGCTGGCTACGATGGTTGGAGGTGTACCCTGTTTAAGTATAGGTACATATGCCCACTTCGTATGCGTTTTAGCATGTTACCTCTATTCAGGTTGAGACCGGCCTGTAGTCCAGTGAGAGTCCTTTAGTGTGACTATATATATATTTACGGACTATTAGTTATTGTTGAATTGTTTAGAATGTACATGCGTATCGGGCCTCTGTTTGGATTGTAGTAGTATACAATTTGCGCGTGGGGCTGACCCACTTCTATTTTTCAGGTACACGATAGTTCCAGGCTTAGACGTGTTCGTGCTGAGCAGAGGTCTCTATTCACTCTTCCGACGATGTAGGGCTCTCTCTATAGTTTTATTTCTGGACGTTTATTACAGTTGTTTTATCTTCCGTTTGGATGTTTAATAGGGGTCCATTAGAGATGGATTCCCAAGTTGTAAACTGATGGAGTTTTGGAGTTTGGGTTTGATGGATTTTAATAATTATAATATTTTGCGGATTCTATTTTTAGTTCCTTCCAGCTTTAATTTTATTTCTTAATTTATTTTGTATTCCATGTTCATTATAAAATATTAATTGTTTGATATTCCCTCGGGTTTGGGCCTGAGCCTGATCAACCCGTGTCTTGGATCCGAGGGGTATCACAGCTTGGCTCAGTTATGATTATGTCATTATAAAAAAATGACACATGTCATCATACAATTCATCCAAGAAGCCTGTAAATAGAAGTATGGAGGAAGGAGAAAGGGGTACAGAAATTGAGAATTATAAAAATTCATAATTTCAGAGTAAAATACAGAAGCTCTGCCAAAGAGTTTTAGTATTTCAGTATTTATTTATTTATATAAAAAATTATTTATTAATTGATATAAAAATAATTTTTGTAAAAATAGTTTCTATAAAACTTTAAAAATTACCTAATAAAATCAATCACATTCTATATACAACTCTTATTTTTAGTTATTTTTTATGGATAATTATAGTTTCTATAAAATTCTAAAAATTACCTAATAAAATCAATCACATCTTATATAAAACTTTTATTTTTAGTTATTTTTATGGATAGTTATTACAATATAACCAGCCCGGCCCAGTTATGATTATGTCATTATCAGAAAATGACACATGTCATCATACTATTCATCCTTCTAAAAATTCAATATTCCAGAATAAAATACAGAAGCTCTGCCAAAGAGTTTCAATATTTATTTATTTATATAAAAAATATTTATTAATTGATATAAAAATAGTTAAATTCCAGAATAAAATACAGAAACTCTGCCAAAGAATTTCTATCTATACTATTATTAGATGTGTAAAGAGTTTCAGTATTTATTTATTTATAAAAAAAAATATTTATTAAAGATATGAAAAGAGTTTTTACCAAAAAAAAAAAAAAACTATAAAACACTAAAATATACATAATAAAATTTAAATTAACATATTTATCTATTTGTTATTATCCACTTTTTAATAAAAGAAAATCTAATTAGACAAGATTTATTAATATAAAAAATATTTATTAATTGATATATAAAATAAAATAATTTTTATAAAATACTACCATAAATTAGCTTTTATTATGAGTATCTTAGTAAAATTAAATCTAATTAGACAAGTTATTTAAAGAAAATAATATAATTTCTATAAAACTCTATTACAAATTACCTATTTTATTATCAATAAAACTCTATATATTTAAAGAGTTTCTATAAAACTCTAACACAAATTACCTATTTATCAATTTATTATAAGTTTTTTCATAAAAGGAAACCTAATTAGACAAGTATTATTAATATAAAAAATTATTCATTAACTGATACAAAAAGAGGTTTTAAAAAACTCTAACACAAATTACCCATTTTTCTATTTATTATGAGTTTTTTAATAAAAGTAAGTCTAATTAGACAATAATTATTAAAATAAAAAATATTTACTAATTGATGTAAAAAAAGTTTTTAAAATAAGAGTTTCAGTATTTATTTATTATATAAAAAAATATTTATTAACAGATATAAAAATAGTTAAATTCTAGAGTAAAATACAGAAACTCTGTCAAATAATTTCTATCTATACTATTATTAAACGTGTAAAGAGTTTCAGTATTTATATATTCATATAAAATAAATATTTATTACATTGTATGAAAAGAGTTTTTATCAAAAAAAAAAAGAAAAGAAAAAAAAACTAAAATATACATAATAAAATTTTAATTAACCTATTTATCTATTTGTTATTATCCACTTTTTAATAAAAGAAAATCTAATTAGACAAGATTTATTAATATAAAAAATATTTATTAATTGATATATAAAATAAAATATTTTTTATAAAATACTACCATAAATTAGCTTTTATTATAAGTATCTTAATAAAATTAAATCTAATTAGACAAGTATATATTTAAAGAAAATAAAATAATTTATATAAAACTCTATTACAAATTACCTATTTTATTATCAATAAAACTCTATCAACAAATATATATTTAAAGAGTTTCTATAAAACTCTAACACAAATTACCTATTTATCGATTTATTATGAGATTTTTAATAAAAGGAAACCGAATTAGACAAGTATTATTAATATAAAAAATTATTTATTAACTAATCCAAAAAGAGGTTTTAAAAGAGTTTTTAAAAAACTCTAGCACAAATTACCCATTTTTCTATTTATTATGAGTTTTTTAATAAAACTAAATCTAATTAGACAATAATTATTAAAATAAAAAATATTTATTAATTGATATAAAAAAAGTTTTTAAAATAGTTTATATTAAACTCTAACACAAATTACCTATTTATTTATTTATTATAAGTTTTTTAATTAAAGAAAATCTAATTTACTTAATAAAATCATTAACATTTTATATAAAACTCTTCTTTTTAGTTTTTTTTTTTATGGATAATTATAGTTTATATAAAACTCTAAAAATTACCTAATAAAATCAATCACATTCTATATAAAACTCTTATTTTTAGTTATTTGTTATGGATAATTATCACAATATAAACGGTCCGGCCAGTTATGATTATGTCATTATCAGAAAAGGACACATGTCATCATCCTATTTATCGAAAAAGCTTATGAATAGAGGCAAGGAGGAAGGAGGAAAGAGTACAGAAATTGAGAATTCTAAAAATCTATAATCCCAGAGTAAAATACAGAAGTTGTGCCAAACAGTTTAAGTATTTATTTATTTTTATATATATAAAATATTTATTAATTGATATAAAAAAATATTTATTAATTGATATAAAACTCTAACACAAATTTCATATTTATCTATCTATTATGAGTTTTTTAATAAAAGAAAACCTAATTAGACAAGTATTATTAATATAAAAAATTAACTGATACAAAAAGAGGTTTTAAAAAGAGTTTTTAAAAAACATTAACACAAATTACCTATTTATCTTTTTATTTTGAGTTTTTTTTAATAAAACTAAATCTAATTAGACAAAAATTATTAAAATAAAAAATATTTTTTAATTAATATAAAAAGAGTTTTTAAAAGAGTTTATATTAAACTATAATACAAATTACCTATTTATTTATTATAAGTTTTTTAATGAAATAAAATCTAATTGGATAAGAATTATTAACATAAAAAATATTTTTAACTGATATAAAAAATAAAATAATTTTTCTAAAACCCTACCACAAATTACCTTTTATTATCAATTTTTTTTAAATAAAAGCTATTCTAATTAGACAGGAATTATTAAAAATATTTATTAATTCATATAAAAAGAGTTTTAAAATATTTTATATAACACTCTAACATGTATTACATATTACAATTTGTTAATAAAAGAAAATTTATTTTTCAAAGTAAAATACAGAAGCTCAATCAAAGTTTTTCCGTATTTATTTATTTATATAAAAAAATATTTATTAATTGATATAAATTTTTTTTTATCCGTACTACTATTAAATGTGCAAAGAGTTTCAGTATTTAAATATCTATTTATATAAAAATATATTTATTAATTGATAAGAAAAGTGTTTTTTTTTTAAAAAAAAAAAAAGAAAAAAAAACTCTATCAATCTCCAAAATCTATCTAATAAAATTTAAATTAACCTATTTATCTATTTATTATTATGAATTTTTTAATAAAAGAAAATCGAATTAGACAAGAATTATTAATATAAAAAATATTTATTAGTCGATATATAAAATAAAATAACTTTTCTAAAACTTTACCACAAATTAACTTTTATTATGAGTTTATTAATAAAATCAAATTTAATTAGACAAGGATATATTTAAAGAAAATAAGATATTAAATATACAAAGAGTTTCAGTATTACAGTATTTATTTATTTATATAAAAATATTTATTAACTGATATGAAACGAGTTTTTATATAATAATAATAATAATAAAACTCTATAAAACTCTAAAATCTACCTAATAAAATTCAATTAACCTTTTTATCTATTTATTATTATGAATTTTTTAATAAAATTAAATCTAAAGTTTCAGTATTTATTTATTTATTTAAAAAATATTTATTAAATGTGGAAAGATTTTCAGTATTTTAGTATTTATTTATTTATATAAAAAAATATTTATTAATTGATATGAAAAGAATTTTTATATAAAAAAAAAACTCTAGAAAACTTTAAAATCTACCTAATATAATTCAAATTAACCTATTTATTATTATTAATTTTTTAATAAAAGAAAATCTAATTTTCAGAGTAAAATACAGAAGTTCTGCCAAGGTGTTTCAGTATTTATTTGTTTGTATAAAAAAATATTTATTAATTGATGTAAAAGAAGTTTTTATTTATAGTATTATTACATGTACAAAGAGTTTCAGTATTTAAATATCTATTTATATATAAAAAAAAAATTATTAATTGATATGTAAAGAGTTTTTATAAAAAAAGTCTGTCAAACTCAAAAATCTATTTAATAAAATTTAAGTTAACCTATTTATTTATTTATTATTACGAATTTTTTAATAAAAGAAAATATAATTAGACAAAAATTATTAATATAAAAAATATTTATTAATTGATATATAAAATAAAATAATTTTTCTAAAACTCTACCACAAATTAACTTTTATTATGAGTTTCTTAATAAAATTAAATCTAATTAGACTAGGATATATTTAAAGAAAATAAAATAATTTTTATAAAACTCTATCACAAATCATATATTTTATTTTCAATAAAAATCTATTACACTAGACAAAGATATAATATTTAAAGAGTTTTTATAAAATTTTAACACAAATTTCTTATATATATATTTATTAAGAGTTTTTTAATAAAAGAAAATATAATTAGACAAGTATTATTAATATAGAAAATTATTTATTAATTGATCTAAAAAGAGGTTTTAAAAGAGTTTGTATAAAATTCTAATACAAATTACCTATTTATCTATTTATTATGAGTTTTTTTTTAATAAAAGGAAATCTAATTAGACAAGCATTATTAAGATAAAAAATTATTTATTAATTAATATAAAAAGAGGTTTGAAAAGAGTTTTTATAAAACTCTAACACAAATTACCTATTTATCTATTTATTATGAGTTTTTTAATAAAAGGAAATCTAATTCGAGAATAATTATTAATATAAAAATTTATTTAATAATTAATATAAAAAGTGTTTTTTAAAGAGTTTCTATTAAACTGTAACACAAATTACCTATTTATTTATTTATTATAAATATATTTTCAGAAAATAAAATAATTTCTATAAAACTCTAACACAAATTATCTATTTTATTTTCTTTAAAACTCTATTACATATAACTTGTTTTTATCTATTGATTATAAGTTTTTTAATGAAGGAAATTTGAGTAGAGAACGATATATTTAAAGAAAATAAAATATTTTTTTAAAAGAGTCTATATAAAACTCTAATACAAATTACCTATTTATGTATTTATTATGAGTTTTTTTTTAAATAAAATATAATATAAATAGACGAGAATTATTAATATAAAAAATATTTAATAATTGATATAAAAAGTAAAATAATTTTTCTAAAACTCTACCACAAATTATCTTTTATTATGAGTTTTTTAATTAAAAAAAAATCTAATTTGAAAAAGGATATATTTATTTAAAGAAAATAAATAATTTATATAAAATTATACCAAAAATTACCTATTTTATTTGCAATGAAACTCTATCACATTAGATAATAATATATTTAAAGAGTTTTTATAAAACTTTAACACAAATTATCAAAACTTTAGCACAAATTAACTATTTTATTTTCTTTAAAATTCTATCACATATAACTTGTATTTATTTATTTATTATGAATTTTCTAATAAAAGAAAATCTAATTAAATAAGGATATTTAAAAAAAATAATAAAACAATTTCTATAACTCTATCACATTAGAGAAGGATATATTTAAAGAAAATATATAATAATATAATAATACATGATAAGTGCTTAAATGTTGCACATTTCAGCACTTAAGTTAGGGTATTTCAGTCTTTGCATGTATCTTAATTTCATGTTTTAGTCATAATTTATGTTTATGTGTATTTCAGGGCAATAAAGTTAAAATGAGTTAAGAATGGTCTATTAAAACCTCTTTGGAGTCAAGCAAATACATTTAGAAAAAGTTTTAAAAAATGGCAAAAAGAGATCGCAGCCCATTGCTCGTATAGTGTGTTTATTCTTCAAAAGCGGTCAATCTCGGGCCTTTAATGATGTTCTCAAAGATGAATAAGCAAACCAACGAGCCTGGGGCCAAAATGGAGCTAAATAAAGCTTAAAGAAAATTTTCAACTTTTGGGGGATCGATCCCCAGGATGGAGGATTGATCCCCCAAGACTTGGCAACATTACAGGATTTTCTTATCTTGGGCTTATTTTTGTAATTTATGGACTTTAATAGGGCTTGTTACTTAAGGCCCAGTGAGCCATTAGTTTATGATTTGTATTATTTTATTTAAGGGAGTTTTTAATTTATTAGATTATGAAGTTTTTTTTTTTTGTACCGTGATATCACGTTCTCTCCGGGGAAAAAGGAAAAGCTAGGGGTTTGAAGAATATTTTACAGAAGCTTGTTTACAATTGAAGGAAGAAGAAGAAAGAGCCAAACGATGGAGATGGAGCTTGTTGACACCATGATCATCTTCTCCATGAGCTAGTTCTTCACTTAGGACTTGGATGAGCCCTAAGTTCATGTAACCTAAACCTTTGTTTTTCTTTTCTTGGGGAATTATTATGTTGTAATTAAATATATGGCCTTGTGATTTATTTATATATACATGCTTGATTTGACAAATTAGGGCTTGTATTGATTAATTATTCTATTGAAATCTCCAAGTTGATTGTATGTCTATATATGATTAATTAGGGATTTTATTATTCATTAGATGATTGAAAATTAATTCTTCCATTGATTCTATATGAAAATTGTATGTCTATGTGTGATTGATTTAGAATTATACTCTATACTAGATACTTCTTTTAGTTGTGTTTAGTGATGGCCATAGCATGAGACTTAGTTGATACAATTGTCAATTAATTTGATGGATAAAGGCTTAATCTTGATGGGTTGTTCTACAAATTAGCTTATTGTCATTAGGTAATTGTAGTAAAGTAGGCAACTTGTGCTTGATTATGTTAATCCATACTTATAATTACAATTAGTATTATCCTCTTAATTGATGTGTGCTCTTATCGGATACATTTGTGAATGTGTATGGTGGGTTATGACGTAATCTTGAATGAATTCTACACTTTAGTTTAATTGTCATTAGGTAGACAATTCATTCTTGATGTTAATAATCTATGCTTACAATTGTGATTTGTGATGATAATGTGACCACATCTATAATTACACTAATGAATTCCCCATTAATTGAAAGCATATGGTTAATTGCATAAGCTTAGTGGTGAATCATAACCCTAAGACTCTCTTCATATCTCTTTAATTATTAGTTTAATTTAATTTAATTTACTTGCATTGTCATTTCTATTTCCATACTTTCGATTTAACTCTAGTTTAATCACTTCATCAAAAATATTTTTTTTTCTCTCTCTCTCTTGTGCAATCTCATTAGCACTAGAATCAAGTTTAATCCCAACACGTGTTCAATCTCTTGGGTTCGATTCTAAACTTAAAGTGTTGTGCATTATTTTGTACACACGCTCGGGTCGCATCAATACATATAAATAAAATATAAATGTTAAAGAATTTGAACATTTCAGTATTTATTTTTTAATATAAAAAATATTTATTAATTAATATAAAAAGAGAACTCTATCACATATAAGTTTATAATCTTGTATTTATCTATTTATTATGAGTTTTTTAATAAAAGAAAATATAATTTTACAAAGATATATCTAAATAAATTAAAATAATTTCTATAAAGCTCTACCACAAATTACCTATTTAAAGAAAATAAAATATAACCTAGGGTCTTCCAAAAACCACAAACTCCATATAATAAATTTTTATATCAATTTCAATCTAATGTATGATTAGTGTAATTGAATTTCCATTTTAAAATTTAATTAAAAATTAATATAATTGAATTTCTATTGTAAATTAAAAATTATACTAAATTTCAAATTACCTAATAAAATTCAAATTACCTAAAAGAATTTGTTACTTTGCAAAACTCAAATGTTTCACTATTAAAATAAAAAATTATTAATTATTAAAAAATAAAATATACATATTTCAATATTAATATAAAAACGTAAAAAAATTTATTAATTTACGAAACCTAAACTGTATCACCAATTTCAAAATATTTCAGTATTTATTTATTAAAATAAAATAAATATTTATTAATCAATATAAAAAGAGTTACAAAAAATTGTAATTTATTTGTAACATTTATTATTACAAGCTTTAAATCAACAATTAGAAAAATAAAAAATAAAAACAAAAATTTTATAAGTTACAAAACATTCACCACGTGCATTGCAGGTGCCTTTTTCTAGTATATATATATTTCCAAATATGCTATTGGTTCAAATATTACTTATTTATTCCAAATTCAATTCTAAAACTCGAAATAAAAATTCATTTCATCTTTATTATGGTCACTAATCTAAATGTTTTGGAATCATCTATCGTTCAACAACACTAATCTACTTTTTGTAGTGATGGATTTCCCTTTTTATTTTACAAAAGCGAGCTTTTTAATGGCCAGTTTTAACATGTGAAATTAGTTGGGCCAATAAAGGAATAGGAGGACAACTAATCGGCCCAAACTATCCAATTCTTTTCTTTTCTTTTTTATTTTTTATTTTTTCCATTCTCTGCCTTAAAAACACTATCGAAACTAGGGGTGTTCAAAAAATCCGATAAACTGAAAATCTGGACCGGACCGTACTGAATTGGGCGGTTTGGGCTAGTTGAATAGCGGTTTGGTTCGGTTCTGGGCTCAAAATTATGGAACCGTAATTTTTCGGTCCGATCCTGGTTTAGAGTCGTGCTAGACCGAACCAGCCCAGATCGAACCGTTACTATATTATATAATATATATATATATATATATATATATATATATATATTTATTTATTTATTTATTTATGTATATCATATTCTAAACCTAAATCAAGTAAAGTTCTCGCAGTCAAATTTCTCTTTTCAAATATATTTCAATTTTCTTTCATTTATTTCTTCTTAAAATTCTTCTTCTTCTTTTTTTTTTTTTTTTTTTTTTTATACGTATTATATTAATGTTAGTTGATTTTATTTTTTTAAACTTTGCCCCTTCTAAATTAAAATAAAAAAAAAAAGGAAATCAATTGAAACCGACAAATCGAACCGATCCAAACCGGTTTTTCGCGGTTTGGTTTCATGAACATTATGGTTCGGTCTGATTTCAAAAATAGTGAAATCGTTATAAATTATTTGGTCCCAAAATACTCCCAATCCGGTCGAAGGCGGACCGTGTGCACCCCTAATCGAAACTCTCACCTTCCACTTTGATAATCACTAATTCCTTGTATTTCGATTAGCATTTGTCCACCCTAACACCTGATAAGCTTTTCACTTCCGGCCACTTTCAGTGACTTTCTACTACTCTCTGATCCTAAAGTCATCCATAAACCGACCAAACTCGACCTACCCACGGGATAATTTGGCTTATTCTACTATAAAAATGAGCTAATACCTCTGTCCAGTCAAGGTGGAACGTCGACAAGGCTGGTCTAGCAGCCATACGTGTACCATCTCTAAGGTTGATGATCCTGGAGATTTTGTACAATTGATGTTCATAGTAGCTCTGGCTTAATGCAGATGATAACCTAGAACAAAACTATACTTTATTTTATATATAATATTAACAAATGTGGTATGTGACAAATTTTTTATTTTTCTCTATAAAATGATGTATATTATTGGAGTCCAAAAAAATTTTGACGTTAGAAAGCGGTGAGCTAGATTTCTTAACAATACTGAAAGAAAAATGATGCCAAATCAGTAGCTCAATTGTATAACCTCTCATATTGAGCCATTTTTTAAAAGTGTGTGTACTTACATGGACTCAACCCATGTATTCCGAGTCCACAAACTTGAAGCCCAAGCCTGGATAATCGAGCTTTGACTAATCAGCAGGCTGGATTGGGCCAGCCCAAATGAAAACAACTTTCTTTCACGTGAATTTACATAGTGAGGCAATTAGTGAACCACTTCGTTGTATCAGAAGTTAGTAAGATAATTTCACAGTAAATACTCGACCAAAAATGTCCGTGTCTGGATGTGAGACTCCTTTAACATTCTCCCCTACTCAAACTAGCAACACTCTTATTCTGATTGGGCCACTTTGCGGCCTATTAGAATGGCACACCTGGACACCTCCAACATTTTTTCACACTCAAATTCGCAACACACTTGTTATGATTGGGCCACTCTGCCTACTAAGATGGCACACTTGGACACCTCCAAAAGAAACGTTTAGCATCTTGTCGGACCAAAAACTAAAATTAAGTCGGACTATCCCGTGACAGCTTGTCACTTGTGGACCTCAATCTTAATGGTTACTCCCCAAAAGTCATCAATTGAATCAGCCTTGTCTTGTAGTATGATAATACAAAAATCCTTAGTCTTTCAAATGAATAAAAAACAGTTCAATCAAAGCTTGTTATGATTAGAGCTCCAATAAGTTGAGGTCACAAACACACAACTTCAAACTTCAACGGTGAAAGGCGGGAATGTTTAAATTTCACTTCCTTTTTCCGCTCAGTCGAAAAACTCAGAGGAGAGAGAAAGGAATGCATACATATATATATATATATATATATATGGATGAGAGAAAGAGAGAGAAGGGGGGGTTGGAATTGGATGATTAGTTAAAGAACTGTTGAAAGTTTGAGGTACTTTTTGTCAGTATATCTTAAAGCAGCTAGAAACAGTGCGATGGGCATTGGTCCAATAGCTTTACACTTCTTCGGATAAAAACATTTCTTATCAGATCATCACACTCGCTTCTCCAAAGCGTGAAACGACGTACCTCTCATTTCGCCTGTTCTATTGTTACACGCGCCGGAAAAAGCGTGGGACTTTCTATGAGTAGGTAGTATTTTACACGCCTGCGTAATGTGGGTATGATGAGGGAAGACTGTTGATATTGTTGTATTCAATTATGGGGCCCACTTGGCCCGGCACTACATGGGCCACAATCACATGGCTCCGAATACGACGCTACAACTAGAGCTTGTGGAGTAAGCGTGCAGTGAGTAGTGAGTCCGGCAATCTAAAATCTTGTTAGCTACATTTTTGTACTCGATGGTTATTTGAATTAATAAAAATTTATATTCGTCTACAACTATGTAGTTCGGACACATTACAAAATACAAATATAATACAATATAAATATGTCAATGTATTAGATTTTAAAAAATTAGGACACAGATACGGTGTGGAAACGATTATATAATAATATAAATTTTTATTATTGTACATCTATTCAGAAATAGTATTATAAAATTTTAATTTATTTATAATTTTTACATGAAGAGTTGTTCTGGAATGAATTAGAAAATGAAATTATGTCTTTATTATAATATTTTTTATATTATTTCTCTACTTTGTTATTTTCAAGATTATTTGGTAAACTTGTATTAGAAATGTTCGACAAGTATCAGCGAAGTGCTCGACAAGTATAGGTAAAGTGTCCGAAAAATATCGACAAACTGTCTAAAATAATAAAATTAAACTTAATAAAATTAACTTTTATTTATGAACACTATATGAAATATCAATACTTCCTCGGTCTACAAAAAAAAGTAGACTGACTTCACTAACCAATTGATTTTGAATTTATATGTTTGTTTACTCCTAAAATCCCATTAAGACAATTATTTGATAATGGCTTAGAAGTTGGTGTGTCGCGGTTATCTTGAATAAACGCGACTTAATTTATTGAATGGACTTTAAAATTGTATTTGATATAATGGGAATGAAAAAAAATAATACATAATAACATAAGTTGTAATTAAACATAAAATAAAGGAGATGATAGTGTAGAATTCGTCATATTTGATTAATTAACCGAAGAAAATTTTTTGCTTCGTGAAGGAAAAAAAAAAAAAAAAAAAAAAACTCTGAAAGAAAATAAAGAAAAAAATAATATTAACATAATCATGTTTCAAAAAATGGAATGGAGTAATATCTAATAGGGTGGCCCATGCCGTTGCTTCACTCTCATCATTGGCTATGCATGTTGATTTTGTTGTCTCTCAAATTTCTCACAAAATAATAATGTTAGATTGTAATCATGCCTGTAGTTTTTAATGTTTCCTTTGTTTGTCGGGAAAAAAAAAAAAAAAAATTAAACTGCATGTCATTTTCTTCTATTTTTTCTCATTTTAGGTGAAATCCATCTTTTTCTTTCATTTTCTTCATGTCCTTTCACAAATTTCTACAAGTTTCCTTCAATTTCCTATCCTTCCATTCCTTTCAAGTTTCAAAACAAACTGATCAAACTCTAACTAATTAGTTGACTTTATACTAAAATAATTCAATATCCTTAAAATAATACTCGTACTATTAAGAAGTTAACTTCAGTTTTAAATAATATTTGTACTGACTTTCCAATTGTCTTTGTCTGGTCATACTTTGAAAGAGGAGACCGGATTCTATGGAAGTGTAGTACAAGGTGCGATACCTCATTGAATAGTTTTGATTCAAGTTGCGTCGAGTCACACGGTGGGATTGAAAGCGAGAGAGCTCTCAGCTCGTGAGTTTGAGATCAGACGCGTACAAAGTCTGAGAGCAACATTTACTAAAAAAAAATTATATGATTTAGATTATGATTGCTCACATGTGAAGCATTTCATGCATGTGAGCAGTTACATTCATCACTCATTAAAAAACCACAATCATTCTATTACCGCATTGAATCTGAGTCGTGAAAAAGTTATATACAAAGTTGGCCCGATCATTTTACGGGAAATTTGTCACATGGGTGTAGCACAATTGAATGATAATATAAACTTTCAGTATCTGGACGAATCGTATCTAATGTATTGAGGCTTCGTTTGTTTGAGCGTTTCGAAAAATATTTTATGTGTTTTCTTATGTTTGGTTGTCATAAAATATTTACGAAGAAAAAAAAATACTACAACTTAATAAAAATAACTTATTCATTAATTTTCGGTAACTAATTTTACATGTTCATAGACTCAATCTCAACCTTCACTTTTACCAAATATCAAAAAATAATATTTTATCTCAAAAAAAACTATTTTTAAAAAAAATATTTTATATCGAAATAAACTTAGCGTATTCAAATCTCCTCTAATACATAAGTTTCTAACTTAAAATTTAACCCGTGTAATGGAGATGGTAGTGGTAAGGGGTTCTTTGATTCGAAAACCTTATATATATATATGTGTGTGCGCGCGCGCGCGCGCGTTAATGTGGCCCAATCAACAACTCCAAAGTGGACATGCCACTGCTAAATTATTAAGAACTTCTTTATTCCAAAGAACCGGAATAGACAATCACTTCACTTCTTATCGGATAATATCTGCATTTTTTGTAGCCTGCCTTCTTCAACATAATGACAGCTCTGATCAACTGTAGTCTGGCCCAGACCAAGTGAACAACACGTGTTGATTAAATAAATATTATTTTTATCCGGAACAGTTGTCGTTGCTCCCATAAATAAATACCGCCCACTCGGCTGTCACTTTCGCCAAAGAAACAACTGTCAATCAACGGAGTAGATGGGCACGTGAACCACGTGACTACATCATCCATCTTTACCCGTCTCTCGGTCCTTCGCTTTCACCGTAACCGTAGATTTGGCGGAATTCTGTTAAGCAAAAGAGTTATGACCGCCTTGTCAGACTTCCGTTTTTACCAGGTGGTTTTTGTTTGTTTTTATTTCTAATCTCCACCAACATCAAAGACCATGGCTCAGCTCAACGGTGTTGAGTTAAACAAAGAACAAAAAGCAAGACTCAGCTCAAAAGTACTAATATTTACTACTTTATTGGCACTTTTGTTTTAAATCTCCACTATTAAAGTGAAAATATACAAATATTTTTAACTTATAAATAGAAAAATTAAATATTAGAGGTAGGTTTGTCATTTAAGATTAAAAAAAATTAAAAAAAAATAAATAAATAAATAAATAAAAATAGAAGAGAGAGAGAGAGATCATTTATCACTGCCCTTCATTTTCATCCAAAAAATTTCTGTTTTTCCTTTTTTCTACAACTTAGAAAAATTGACGGGTATTTTGTTTGTATTATTTGATTGAACAAAAATTATAAATGTTTCGGAGAATCGAATCGGTGTCTTGAAATCTAAACTAAATTTTCTACCATTTCAATTTGGTTAAAAGGAAAGTCCATTTTGTTAGAATTATTAAGAAATACTTCAACATTTTTTTCATTATGATTCAACTTTGATGCACAAAAACACCATGATTTATTGTAGATGATTTAGCCTCATCAGATTCCATTTGTCATTTCTTTCTTATTATGGGGCTACATACATTAGGTCGCGTGCATTAAAAGGGAAAAGGGTCACTACCCTTCCCTCCCTCTTCATAGAGGAACCCCACTACTATTGGAGAGGTCCCTTTGTGTATTTCTTCAAAAGTTCTCTCTCTACATATAAGAGCCTAGAGTATTGGTGACTTTGCTATTTGCAAACAACCTTGTGGGTTGAGCATCGAGCAACTAACTATAACTAATTATAACGAGCTACCACTTAAAGAGCTCGACTGGTAGGAGGAAGACATGGAAGCTTTAAACTAAGGAAGACAAGTTCTGAACCACTCCATCTTCCTCCTCTTGATTACTATAATTTAAGGAGTAGTGGATAGGTGGGCGAGTTCTAAAGAATCGCCTCACGTAAAAGACAAGGGTGGCTCTTGATATCAAATCGATGACAACCCTTACCGCGAGGCTTGCATAAGGGGGAGAGGATGTTTAATACCCAATAATTGAGTTCTAGGAATAAAAGGAGTGAAGCGAAGCATTAAATGCACTAACCCACTAATAAGAGCTGCATTAAATACGAATGGTCATCACTACCTCTAACATAGGCAATAGTACTTTACCTCGAGTTACTTGCTGGTGTCCCATTTGTTGAAGGATTAAGTAAACTATCGGTTAAAAGGGAGATTAGACCTCGTGACCCGTGGTCCTTGCCTAAATGAGAGATAATATAAATAAGAGTAATATATGATCATTAAATACACAACAACCAGAGATAGAAAAGTAAGAACTCATAGATTCGAGCTTTCTAAGGGTATTAAGCAAACTGTTTTCTCCCTTATTCTATTTCCTAAAGAGAATCTCTTATGCTAGTTTGGATCTCCTCTTATACACTGATTTCAGGATTATTGGCAAACACAGATCTCCTGAATTTATCAAGAACATACATCTATCGTTGTAAACTTTCAAAAGTGGTGTAGATCTTACCTTATCTATTATAAGTAAGAAAATTTGAAATCTTAATATTTGATGAATACTTGTTTGTTTTTTTACCGAATGTAAAAAATTCAATATGCAAAAATACGTCTCAGTAACTCAACTATATTCTGATACACAAAAGTCTAAATTAGATGTTGTTTGTTATGTGGAAAGTAGACTTAGAGTATTCCAATCATATACGACTCTGATGTTGGTTCCTTATGTATTGAGTTAGGCTGGACCTTCAAGTTATTGGATTTGTGGTTCAAAATTTGTGTGGGAATTAGTTTTCTTTTTCGTTTGAGTCTTTTTCAAGGTCCTAAACTTGCGAAGGAAATTGTTTCTCATTGGGATGATTCTATTTTACAATTGTGATTTGACATGATAACTCGGCAAGTTATGGAATTCTTGTCTAACAAGATTTTGGTAAATGATGACTCCATAGATAGAGATAGGTTTGGTTAGAGATTGGGGGGGGGGGGGGGGGAAGATGTAATGGGTTGAAAAATGAGTGTTATGAAGAGAATGGAGAGTATGTGTAATTCCTGGGGATGTAGCCTGAGAAGAAAGGGGTTCTAGTATTCTTAGCCCAAAAAAGAATAGAAAAATGAAAGAAGAAAATAGTGAAAAAGTGTGTAGGGTCTTGAAATCCGTGATTGTATATTTTTTTCTTTGATATTAATAGTGAAATCTTTTCCTCCATGAATGTAGCCGTAGAGATGGTCGAACCATATGAAATATTGTATTTTGCATGGATGTGTATAATTGTTATCGCCATACATGCTTTGTGTGATGATGATGCTTCTGTTGCGTGTGATGAGTGAGGAGTTTAATTCTTCAACAACATTCGGTCATGGAGTAAATTGGAGGGAGTTAATATTCTGACAAAAGTTAACTTAAAAACATATTCAAAATATTATGCAAATAAGATATTCAAACCATTTCTCTCTTTATAGTTGATGGGTACTGAGTGTGTCTCATTACACAAAAACATCATGAGAAAGTATGGTTTGGAACTTTATATTAAACATAAATAAAACATCGGCCTTCCCATCAAAGACCCTTAGTTTTCATCAAGAAAAGTAAAAGTCACAACTTCGTATATTATTACATTAAACTCTTTAATATGTGAACATTACCTCCATTTTTTTTTTAATGGAACATTGATCATTTGGTGTACTGGAGGAGTTTCTCAAAATTTCATTACAAATGTATCAATCTTTAAGTTGCCATATTTGCAATTTTGATTTTCTACGCACCTGGTGCACGTAATAATTGAATCACCTTCTAATTAATTTCATAAAACAAATTAATTCCATAACACCATCTTCATGTAAGAATCCAATACATAATATGTTTAATCATGTAAATACCACACTAAAGTGATCAATTTCTAACGCATTTGTCATCTTCCTTCATTTTATTATTCTATAAGTTTCTTTTTTCTTTTTTCCCAAAGACATAAAATAAATTTCGAGTCTTGTGCTCAAATTATTTGGTTTGAGTAAAAGTTATAAATGTTTCAAAGTACTGAATCCATACTTTCTGATGGGGAAAAAATACTAGGGTTGACCCGCCACCATTCCTCTTCAATTTGATGATATAAAGATGTTATTCAACTGATGAAGAGGATAAGGTGAACTCTAATATCGAAACCAACTTCATCACCTCAACAGATCCCGTTACTGATGATAAGGAAGATCTCAACCGTCGACATCAGCTAAACCAACCTGATTACAATCGACAACCATAAATAGGGCATCGAACCATTAAAGAAGGTATGAGAAAAAACCCCAAAACATTGATTACAAAATTAATTTTTTATTATACGATTCCAAGTACTAGCTTGATCGTTAGAGGGTCTTCAGCTGCTACCCCACTGGTGCCATTCAAGGTGACATTCCGTTGTTTTTGCAGGTAAACGCTGCCGTTCTGGTCGCGAGGATTTTCGCATTAACAGCTGGCATTGTCTATGGGAACGATTAGTTCCCTAAAGAAATAATAATTCTGACGCGATTTAGTTCGGACAGCAAGATGAAGGTTTCCGATCATGGAAACCATCATAAAGTCATCTGATGATAAGGGGTTTCTTTGTTATTATATAAGGACGGGTCCCTACATCATGATTTCCTGTCCATCATATTGGGGGCAAAATAGTGGATTGCGTGATGCCACCCAGTGTACGATGATAATAATCAAAATTTAGCACGTCGACCCAAGCACCAGTCCAATGTGGTGTCTTCCATCTAGCGGTGCTCGGTCCCCTTACTACTGAGGTTTGGTCGCCCAAGACTAAACCCCGTCTCCTATCTGGCAGAAGCCAACTACCAAGGCTTGATCGTTGAAAACTAAGGCCTAATCCTTCCGCGCTTACATAAATGGTTGGGTCTCCACCCATCAAGGAGATTACTACCAATAAGGGGGTCTCTACCTACTAGTAAAGCCTCTACCACTGAGGATGTCTCTAGCAACGGAGCCTTATTACTCCGCCCGTTCGTGCAATCAGGGTGGCCTTCTACACCCAATAATGTATCAAGGCCCTCATGTCCAATGAGGTCCAATGTCCTTTAAGATCCCGTGTCTAATGAGGTTTGTATTCCCAAAGAGTTTCCTAAGTCAAGGGCGATCATTATACCAAACGAAACACTCGACTAATGGTCACCAGACCATCATTTGTCGGACGTTGGGCACCACACCCCCATCCACCAGGTATCAAGTCGATCGTTGGACACTAAGCCTCCACCTACCAGACGTCGGTCGTCACCTTTCTTCATATTATGCAGAATTTTGGATCGATGGTCCATTGCAGGTTTTCAGTAATCATTTTTAACACAATCTAACGTCTTAGACAACTGTAAATTGTTGCAGCACCAGGCACCCCGTCCGCTATATAAACGTCTATAAAATGGATTATCACCCAAGATCCCATCATCATACTGGGAGCAGAATAGTGGATTACACGATATCAATTGTTGATCTACATACGATGACAAGGTTTAGAAGACTGACTTACCAACCTCGGTACATCGAGCTAGCCCGGTTCTTTGGCCGGTACCCACCGCTGTCATTCGAGGTGACATTCCATTGTTTTGTAGGCAAACGCCGCTGTTTTGGGTCGCAAGGATTTTCACATCAACACTTTCAAATTTAAACTAAATTTTTTCTAATTTAAAATTTAAGGTACTAATACGATGCTCCAAAACGTAACATTAAGCACACACTTACCTATGTGTAATTCAGTTGGGGCAATTGCCCCCATTTTTATTTTTTATTTTTTATTTTAGTACTATACCCGTGCTAATTTTTATTTTTTGAATTACATGCCTATAAAATTTCACTATTGCCCTCATAAAATTACTAAGAAATTTTACCATTTTTTCCCTCATATAATTTTCTGGATGAATAATAAAAAAAATCTAGCCTTTTTCTGTCCACATATTTTTGCACGAGCAAAATCTTTGTGGAAGAAGAAGAGTGACTTCCTCCTCTTTTCCCTCCCTTTCATTTTCCTTAATTCTTGGGGCGACCAAACATATTCAGAAAACTATTTATATATGTAGCAAAGCCTTTTTAATAGTGATTGATGTAACATTTCGATTATTTTAACTAAACATTTTTTAAATATATATATGTATACTTCTAACAATTCCATTGTTTGGTTGTATATAAAAAAAGTAAAATTATTTTCTCATTAATTTATAATTTCTACCGGTAGACGAGTTTCAAAACAAAAATGAGCATGTGACTAGAGGGCGAATAAAATAAAAAAAATTCATTCCTTAAAAAATGTACAGAGGAAAACGAAAATGGGAACAATGGCTTGATAGCTGTAAAAAATGTCAAACCATAGAAGCTTATAGAAATGTGGCTAGTATTCATTTCTTTGTCCACTTTAAAGAGTACAAGCAACAATACTCAATATTTATATTTAATCCCCACACGAAACTTCAATAAAAGTTGGAGAAGATAAGACTTTAAGAAAGATCAAAATCTTATCCTCTATTAACTTATACATCTTATATTATACAATATATAGATTTTATTCTTCAAACCAAACATTTGGATTAGGTACACCACACGCATCATATGAGCCATTCTCAATAAAGTGTGTGTATATATATATATATATATGAATATATATATGGATAAATTACACAAGCCTCCCTTATAATTTGTCACAATTACATAAATCTCTTCTATAATTTGAAAAATTACTCAGACCTTTCCTACAAATAAAACTAATCTACACGAACCTTCCTTCCTAGTGACAAATCGTCAAATGCACTAACAAATTTGTCTAATTTACTAAAATGCCCTCAAATTATTATGGTAAATGACTTAGTACCATTTGTATGTATGAGAGAGAGGAAATGGATGAAAGGTAATATTAGAATTTTAATTTATTCAGTACATGACATTAGTAAAAAGTGTCATTGACTTACGTTGACCGTAACAGGAGGGACAGTTTTATTTTCAGGGGAGGTTTGAGTAATTTCTCAAACCATAAATAATGTACTTACAATTATGACAAATTATAGAAAAAGTCACTGTAATTTACCTAAATATATATAAAGTACAAATATCACATCAAATTTTTACCTAGTAGAATAAATTTCCTAACTAATAGTAGTACTAGGTACAAATAAAGTTGCCTAGCTTTCTCACAATGGTGTGGTCCAATAAATGCCACTACATTTAGATCAATTAATACAAAATAGTGGTCCATTCTCTTTACCATCATTTCTATTTTGCTTTTTACTCTTTTTCGGCAATATGAATCAGTGCATGCTTGGGTTGCTCTTTGATCATTACTCATATTTGCTATATGATTTATCCAAGTACATGTACCTTGGTCAGTGATTTTATATGCTGTCTTTAAACTATTTTTGGATTGTTTCCGTTACTTTAAGTCTCTAACCCCAAAATACTTCTAACAAAGAAAATTAGATTAAGTACATGGGTCATTTATTAATTATAGATAATATTTTCATAATTTATTTTTATTTTACCAAACAAGATCAACTTTTGTTGATATTCAGATAGAAGTTAGAGCGAGTATAAAAAATTGAATAATAATATAGTTTTAATTAACTTATTTTTTTAGATTAAGCGGACCTCACTTTGTATATAAGGTGTAATTCACTTTATCCAACAATAAGATTGAACCATCTATTCAAAATATTAATTGAAAAATTAAATATTTAAATAGCCGTGAGTCCAGTGACACCGATTTTATTGGGTGGGCTTCATTTTTAACATTAATTATATGTACTCAGTTACTAATTATAGGTAACATTTTCACAATATATTTTTATTTTACCAAACAAGTTCAACTTTTGTTTTGTCGGTGATGTACTAATGTCCTTGATATTCAAAGAGAAGTTAGAGCAGCATAAAAAAAATTAAACAATTATATAGTTGTAATTAACCTATTTTTTTAGTTTAAGCGGACCTCACTCTATATATCACATCAAATCCACCTTGTCCAATGGAAATGGATAAAATTGAATTATCTATCCAAAATATTCATTAATTTAAAAATAAATATTTAAATAATCATGAGTCTCGTGAGTGGTGACTTCTCTCGGTGTGTCCCATTGTTGGCTTCAGGATAAAGATTAAACAATTGTTGGGACACTCTACATTTCTTAATATTCTTTTGAGTGAGAAAAGAACAAAATTATTACTAAGTTCTGTTTGAGATACGTTTTATTTATAATATTTTTATTTTTAATCTGTTATAATATTGATTCTGGTAACAAAAATATATTTAGTATGATTTTATTTTATTTTATATAGTGATAAAACACTTCGTGAACAATGGTCCAAAATCAAAACACCAAAAAATTAATTATTTTTTTTTAATTTTGATAACTGTTCATGGCCCAAAACCATAACAGTAGCGCAACACGGGTTAAAAACAAAACCCCTAAAACATCATCTCCAAACTGCTTTCATTTTTTTTTTTTTTCAAAACACTCATATAACAAAAATACTGTTTCTGTTTTAACTCAAAACAAAACGCATGCCAAACGGACCCTAAAAATGCTCTTATTTGAAAATTTTCGCATGCAGTTCCAATTAAGACATGATTTTATTAGAAAAAAATATTAAATGGTTGTGAATTATGTAATTCAGTCCAATTTAGAAAAAAATATTAAATGGTTGTGAATTATGTAGTTCAGTCCAATTAAGTAAACTTATATTTCATAAAATACTATAAAAAAGATTGAAAATAAAAATTGATTCAACTCTAGTATCAAGTAAGATATGGTTACAATATTCTCAATTAGGAAAAAAAAGAAAAAGAAAAAGAAAGATATGGTCTAGTACTTATTATCATCAGTTCATTAAATGAGTAACAAAATGAGGTGAATGGGCATAATAGTAATTGAGTAAGATAGTACGAGTAGTAATAAAGTAGTAACCGGCTCGATATGGGAGAGGCAGTGACTCTCGGCTAACGCCGTTATAACGGAGAATATGACTTGCGTGTGTTAGGCCTTTTTGGAACGGAACGGGGTTTGATAACTACTACTCGTACTCCGTTACAATCTCATCACAGCCGTTTTAATTCAAGACCCGCCTATTTCATTTCACTTTCGTCCTTTTTAGAGCCAGAAACTCTTTCCTTCTCTCTCTTTCTCTCTCTAAAACTTCCTCTCTCTCTCTCTCTCTCTAGAGGAAAGCTCCTCCGAATCTCACCCCTTCCTCGCCGGCATATTCCATGATTGCTGACTCCGAGCTTCAGAACTCCGGCGACCGTTTCAGTGAGCTTCAAAACTCCGGCGGCATGTCAACGAGCTAGTCGAAGAGTGAGATTGCTTCTATTATTTCTCTTTTTAGAAATACACTCCACACACACCACACGCGCGTATATGTGTGTGTATACATATATGTATGAAATAGTCCCATTTAATTTCATCCTGTCCTCACTTTGATCAATGCTTTTGCTTTCTCTCTCTCTCTCTCTCTCTACCTTTTGATCTTCTGATGATTTTGTATATAAAAGGTTGCAGAGTTAGAGAGAGGAAGGTGGAAGTTGGTAAGGATTTCGTTTTGAAGGTTGGCTTTACTGCATTGTTGTCGTCTCTGGTGTTGTTTTTTCTAAATCTTCTGATTGCTCAATTGATTGTGTTTGGTGGATCAGAGATGGAGTTTTGGTTAATTTGTTTTGATGGGTTATAAGTAGAATTTCTGATAACTTTTGGATTTAGATTTTGTGATGATGCTCTGATATGTGGATTTAGATTTAGGCTTTTTCTGAAGTTATATAACTTACATTGTGCTTGAATTTTAGAGTTTCATAGCGACATTGCTTAATTTTAGAACTTGGGGTTTGCTCTTCAACAGCCGTTATTATTATTGTTTTTACTTTTGGCTATTATTTACCCTACATATCCGTTTGGGTGTGAAGAAAACTGAGGAGAATATAAGTGAAATAAAATTTTGAAAATCATTTTCTTTTAAATTTGTTTATTTATTTTTAGATGTGAGAAACTCTATAAAAAAAAAAAAAAGGAAAAGAAAAGAAGAAAGAATGAAATTGTAAGAACTATTACTTACTGTTCTTTTTGCTTTTCTGTACCTACTCTCTACCAGGAACGAATATGAACCTTTATGCTTGTCAATGGTAGGTAAACATTTGGTTTTCAATTTTAGAACTTGGGGTTTGCTCTTCGAACAGCCGTTATTATTATTGTTTTTTCTTTTGGCTATTATTTACTCTACATATCCATTTGGGTGTGAAGAAAACTGAGGAAAATATAAGTGAAATAAAATTTTGAATATCATTTTCTTTTAAATTTGTTTATTTATTTTTAGATGTGACAAACTCTATAAAAAAAAAAAGAAGGGAAAAGACAAGAAGAAAGAATGAAATTGTAAGAACTATTACTTACTGTTCTTTTTGCTTTTCTGTACCTACTCTCTACCAGGAACGAATGTGAACCTTTATGCTTGTCAATGGTAGGTAAACATTTGGTTTTCAATTTAATGAATAATTGGGGGATAAAAACAGCAAAAATCATCTTATCTTATATTAATCATGCTCAAGTTATGTCCGTTCAGTGGTTAGGTGTCAAATGCATTTTGACAGTGCTTAATTTTAAATATTTTTCTTTATCTTTGTTTTTTGTTTCAGAATTTGCTGCAGTGTTTGGTCTTTGGAGACCTGCCATTTATGAAGCGGAAGCTTTTTGAATTCCTTTGAGAAGACCGTGCAGTGCCATTCCGATATATCTGGCAATTGAGGAAGTTTGAATTTTCAGCCTGTTTTTTGGTGTCCAAATTGCATGATGCCCTTTGAAATAGTAGATCGAAGGGGTGCAACTGCATCGGCCCACTTCTTCAAGGATATTTGCTTTCCTCCCGAGGTATTTAGTAATGTTAAAGCTAATGAGTTTGTGGGTTCAAAAATTATTAGTTGTTCTGAAGACGTTGCAAACTTTGAGGGGTATTATGTGAAATATTTTCTCTTTCTGAACTTGTTGTGTCCTTCTAATGTGCAGAGAGAAGTTGGATTTTGGAAGCCAAAAGCTATCCATGATAATTATGGTGAGCTTTCTTTATTTTTACTTGACAAGGGTTCCTCTTTATATATATATATATATATATATATATATAGTTTGTTTTTTGTTTTTTTTTTTCTTTTCCCGAATAGGATGTAGAAAGCTCATGAGAATGAAGGTATAGAACTTTCGGCAATTTGGCCTGTCAAAGCTTAATCTATATACATTTAGACATTATATATGTGTGCGTGTATATATATATATCTATATATATTTAGGGATGCTTGTTTCTAGTTTCATGAACTAAAGTTGGACCTTCTGGATGTAAAAGTTATTCTCACTCTATCTCTATATACACATATGGAAACAATCTACTGGCGCCTGCAAGCAAAATCTATCATCAATAACATGGATGCCCGGTCATAGTCACTTTGGATTGTGTGATGATTATCATAAATGCTTGTCATGTTTGTTCATAAGAATTTTCCAGACATTAACACAACCCAATTGTTTGGTATTGCCAGTAATTAATAGTTTTCTACTGTCAGAACAACATATGTGACAACTGGTCCTATAGAATTTGAATTTCTTTGCAAGTTTCTTGGTGTTGAATTAGTTTGATATGCCGGAAACAGAGTGGTTTCAGAGTCTTCTAGTGTCCATCATATGATTTAGCAAACACAATCCATGGTGCTAATTATTTGAATTATTAGTGGACTTGTATTTTTGGGAACAGCATGCCTGCTCAAATAATTGAAATGACCTCTTTAAAAACTAAAGGATGAGTTATCGCTAATCAGTGGGTGATCTTTTCAATGATGTTTTGTAATATGGTAATGCATTTTCAAAGCGGAACCCATTTCTTCTGGGTATTACTGATTGCATCTCCTACTCCATGATCACTTTGTATATATTTTCTATTGAGGAATAATTTCTTTATTGTGCTCCTGTAAGAAGTGCTTTCAGGACCCATTATGTCATTTTACTTAGTTGCAAATATATTTCTATGCTGTTTTGCATGTAGTTGCTTGCCTTTGAGTTGAGATGTTATAGTAACTTGAATGCATGCTGCAATTTGTGCCATGATCAATCATGAAGTCAGGAATGCGGGATTGAGATACGGTTTTATTCAGTGATTTACTGAAAACTCTTTGTTATAAATTGGAGAGAATTGTGATAAATTTGTTAACATTGAGTTTTTACCTATTTATTATGGTCATCATATACAAATGATAAGCGTTGGACTTATCATCCCGGAAAGGGGACATGGTAAAATGTTCATATTTTAATATTTTTTTCACTTTGAAGGGGTACTTTATGTAACTTTAAGTGTTCAACATAAGGGCTTCACTCATTTTAAAGAAATAATGCAACAAAAAGGAACAAATAAATATTATTATTAGGTGCATGTTCAACAAAAAGTGTCAAGATGTCCAAGTGTTGGATGTCTTGAGAGGAGTCCATGTAACATAAAATCATAGATCTGGTCTATTTGAGTTACTCACAGTCCTCAAATGAAAAAAATCAGTGAATTGCATAAATGGACATTGAAACAACCACTTCAAGTTAGGCAAGAGCGTTTCCGTATGAGAAAAATATGCAAGAGCAAATAATGTACCCTTGCAGCAATACAACCTATGAAAAATTGGGGAGTTAACCATTCATATGGAGGTATAATTCATGTTGTGTCAGCCAATTTGATACCGTTGATAAAGGAAAAGTATAATAGAAAGGCTTGTTTGAGAAATGCTTGTACATTGCATGGAAGGAAAACGGTAGCACCTCCCATGACAACTTCTATTGTTTTCTTCTGCATTCTGCCTTGCTTCAATATGTTTTCTTTATCTTTTTGTCCTTTTTTCCCCCTTTCTTTCTTCATTTATTTTTATTTTTATTATTATTTTTCCCTTTCTCTTCTTGCCTGGCAAGATGCAAACCTAGGGACTTATCATGTTACCACTTGACCCAAGGCTGTTTGGCCCTTTCTTCCATGGGTTGTTTCTGACCAGTTGTTTACAGTTTTGAAAGCTTCTGGTTATACAAAATGATGGGTCCAGCCATCTCTGTATCAGAGGAACATAATCCGACATTATTATCTAAATATTTCTACAATAGTTTATGCATTTCCTCTTTCCCAATTTTGTAATAAAATCTTATCCCAAATATTCCCACATTCATGTTATTCCAGTGTACGGATAATGCTGCTCTCCTGCCACTATTTGAGCAGCTGAGCAAGTGAACAAGAATCACTAGTAATTATGTCTGATTCTGTGTACTTTGTACTGACTATCATGGTGATGAAGTTTGCGGATATTGTTTCTAAATTTGCTCCATACTGTAGTTCAGTTGCGACATGGATTATGTTTAATGTTGCAATTTCGTAGCTGTCATCTCCCGTGCTGATTAGAGTTTATAGTTGTTGTGTTACTGGCATTATTCTTGATCAATGTCTAGTTGCTTCCTAGAATCATTTTCCTTTATTATATCATGCATGTTTTTATCATTTAAGGCTTGAGTATGAGGGTGCCCATCTCATCTTGTTCTTTTTCCTCCTTTTGTGGGTTGTTCTTAGGATGTCTGAACTTAACTTGTGATCTACTGATTATTCAATAACTGATTAGAGGGTGCAAATGGTGAAGAATTTCTAACTGCTGACTGATGTATCATTGTTATTCTATAGTGGGAACAGATAGAATGGTTCAAACACCTGGCAGCAGGCCAGATGCTTCATCATCTTTGGAAAAAAATTTCACATTTGGTGCACGATCATTGGATTGCTTGGAACTGCCTCCGTCTTATGTAGCGGGATACCAAAAGAAAAAGATTCACATGGGTGGAGAAGAGGAAACTGCTAATTTATCCACAGCTTCCGGAAGATACATGAACCACGATCAAATGATATGGCCAAATTTGTATGAGCCGGCCTCGTCTTATATAGTGGACAGAAATAGGACTAGAATTAATGGGACTCTGTGTGAGAACAATCTCTTCTCAAGCTCATTGTCTGAAGTGTTCAATAGAAAGTGTAAGCTTTCCACTTAACCGCATCAAATGGATTAATATAACAGCTCTTTTACTCAATCAACGGTAATATTAATTGGAAATAGTATACTTGTTAAAGTAGTTTTGGTTTACCTCAGGAGAAATTGTTATCATACTCGTACACGTACTAGATTCATGATTTAGGTTCTGCTTTAGAAAACTATTGAATGAGATATCCAAATGTTATAAGTTTCTTTTATACACCAGAAGATTTGAGTTCCTCCAATCTTAGCTTCCCTTTTCGTTACAATTATTGAGAATATTGACTTATACCCTTAACATCTCAGTGCTATTGACTATCATAATCTATACAATGCTCCTTCAACCTTGTCAAAGATTAGAAAGGTAATAATTATGACTGAATTGGACATCCAACCACTAAACGTATTGCCCTATCGGTTCACTAATTCAGCCATTAAATCAACTGATTCAATTGATCGTATGACTGATAAACTGAAAAAATAGAATATATCAATTTTTTTTTTAAACGTGCCTTATGATAGGTAATAAATTATGAATTCTGCTATGCATGCATTTGTACTTGCCACTGACTAAATTTTCCAAAATTTTTATTGATGGTACTGATAGGTAAATGAGAATATTCAGTTCATGCTAGAAGTTATTTAATTTCTGCTAACCTTAAAACATATGTAAAAGATCCTGAGAGTTAAATGTGGCGTCTTTAGGTTTTATACGATCATCAAATATTCTCAATTATTCTCGTCTTTTATGCTTAAAACTCTTTAGTTACCAGAAGATTTGGAGAACGTCTTCTCTTAGGCATGATACTTATTAAAGTTGGGCAACAGTGCCTTTACGCACATCAGACACACATTCAGTTTTGTTGCTAAACCGTCCCTTTTGAGCGGTTTATCATTACTCCTACTGTCCTAAGATCTGATTCCTGCTTCATTCGAACTGGTTGCTTTGTTTTAATCACATTGTTCAGAAATCCACATGGTACCCTGCTGGTTATGTTACACTGTGTCAACTGGATTATATTTTAACATCTGTGATGCTTAGATGTATGGATGTAAGTGTCGCCTTCTACATCCCGGTCACACTCTCTGCATCCTCACACCACATCCTTGTCTTATAAATAATTAATGAAAAAAATGTGTAACTATAGATCATCCATACATTGTTGGTGTAGTGGACCGGTTAAACTTGAGCTGCCGAGCATGAGAATTCAGGTTCGACTTTTAGAGTTGGCACTTTTCTACTTATAATGTCAAAAGTTACATCTGCATACATTTCAATTCTCCCAACTTCCAACGTTTAGTAGGTATCGATGTACAAAAGGGCCTCAATAATGCATCATTTGTATCTTTCCCGTGTAATAACACTTGCAAACTTCAATTTATTTCTGCAAGCAAATCCAGTCTTTCTTTAATCTATATAAACATTAATATCTCTGTCAATATCTATGTGTTTCTGGATCTTGATCTCTCCCCATATCAATATTTTATTCCTTACTCAAAGACTTTCTGATAGATATATTCCTGTAAGCATTTTTCTTACTTTAGAAACTCATCATGCAGTGGAGTTGTCAACGGGTGAGGCTCTATTTTGTAAACCCGTTTCCTGTAACAAGGGAGTGGAACCCACAGAAAAAATTGAGGCAGAAACCATCAGGAATCTCCTTCCTGACGAAGACGATCTCTTTTCTGGAGTGACTGAAGAGTTGGAATATGCTACTCGTGCCAATGGTGCCGATGTTGTTGATGATCTTGATATATTTAGCAATGGCGGAGGCATGGAACTAGAAGGAGATAATTGCTCACACCCGGGCCAACAAAAAAATTCTAATTTTGCTGGGGGGAATTCCATCAGTCAAGGGAGTTCTAATGGCGGGTTATTTGCCAGTGAACATCCTTATGGCGAACATCCTTCTAGAACACTTTTTATAAGAAATATCAGTAGCAGTGTTGAAGATTTCGAATTGAGGGCTCTTTTCGAGGTATCATTTAGTTTTTTATGCCTTGAATTGTCTCTTAGGAGTCTATGCAAGCTCACTTTAAATACTTTTTGTAGCTTCTGTTTACAATTTTACTTCTTTCTGCCAGCAATATGGGGATATTAGAACTCTCTATACCGCATGCAAGCATCGTGGGTTTGTCATGATTTCTTACTATGATATAAGGGCAGCGAGGAATGCGATGAGAGCACTTCAAAATAAACCATTGAGGCGTAGGAAACTTGACATTCACTTTTCAATTCCGAAGGTGCATTGACTGCCGTTCAGCTACTTTTATTGTCTGCATTACATTTGTTTGTTGTTTTATGTATAGTTATCTTCTCCAAGCCATCATTTATATTTGCCACTATTGCTGCCACTGTTCTTTTTCATTATCGATAGTGGGTTATTTATTCATTATTTATTTTTTGGTGTCCTCAAGGAAATTATTTTTGCAAATTTGTGCGATGTTCTTAATTGGCTAACTTTTTGAATTTTATGTTAGGATAATCCTCCAGAAAAAGATATTAACCAGGGCGCCCTGGTGGTATTCAACCTTGATACTTCTGTTTCAAACGGTGACCTTCGCCACATTTTTGGCATTTATGGAGAGATTAAGGAAGTATGTGCATTGAATTTTACTTTCTGTAGTTGCTAAGATATATGAAACACTGCAAATTACATGGTTCTTATTTCTGGTTGACAGATCCGCGAAACTCCGCATGAGCATCATCATAAATTCATAGAGTTTTATGATGTTAGAGCTGCAGAAGCTGCACTTCGTGCATTGAACGGGCGTGATATTGCTGGGAAACGGATCAAGCTTGAACCAAGCCGTCCAGGGGGTGCAAGACAATGGTACTTTCACTTCTGTCTTTTGGTTGCCTTTACTTTTTTTGACTCTTGTTGGTTCTTTCAGAGTGACGATGCTGGTTTTTCATGGCTTTTCCTTGCCTTATTCCACTATTAGCATGCGTTAATGTCCTATTTTCCCTTTTCTTCCTCTGAAAATATTATGCAAAAATGTTCCTTTTTGCAGTTTGACGGAACATTGCTCCGAGTTGCTTTATGAACCCAGTCCATTTCGAAATCCCAATGACAGTTCATCATTAGAGTTGATGTGTATGATTCTTCCTGATAGGAACTTTTCATATTAAATTATTATTTTTGCCTTCTTTGTCAAGCAAATGTTTGTTTGTTTTTTTTTTTTGTTTTTTTGTTTTTTTTGTTTTTTCACGTCCTTGCACTATCTACTGCAGCAATGGTATCTCCTGGAGGAACAACTAGGTTCATGGATAACAAATCTATCCAGGGCTTACATTCCGCAATCCGAGTGCCCAGTAGTGCACTCACTGAAGATGCAAATCATCATGAGAGTTCTAGTGTTCTGAGCTCCTTGCCTTCTCCAGTGAGAGTGGTATCTGCTGGAAATCACTTTGGCCTTTGTGAGTGCAGCCACTCTACAGATAAAGTGAAATTTGGTAACGAATGCATTCCAAGTTCCCATCCCCATTCCTTCCCTGTGTATCATGATAGTTTCAACAATGCCTTTCAATACAACTCTTCAAGCAATTTTCTAGACATGGCTGGCAATATTGGTGTCAGCGTAGGGGACAGAATGACCGACAAACATACTTGTAAAGTTGGTTCGAATGGGCAGCTAAAGGAACTTAATGGACGGGGTAAGTGCAATGGATCAGTATGTGCTATTTTTCAGTCTCCATTTTTTTTTCTGGTATTCTTGCACGTGTTGGATATTATAGAAAAACTCAAATCTATTGATAGTGACTTGCAGTTCAATAAGTCCTAAATGGCTTTATATCGATACCTCGGGAAATATATCAACAAACTAAGAGATACAACAAAATGTGGAAATATAATCAAGTCAAAATCTTTTGAATCATTTCCTCTGATTTCCTCAATCTTATCCACAATTAATTCCTTTTATGTTCTTTGATTTCTTTCAGTATATACGTGATTCTCTTGCTTTCCTTCTTAGTATCTTGATCTCCTCATCTATATTCTCAATATTCTATACAGGGTTTTGAAGATTTTAATTTGAAATTATTGTGAGTTTGATGGCAATTGACGATAATTCTGTTAACATTGGTTCAAATTCCTCTAGTCACCAATGAATATAATATGGACCTCTAATGAGCTATAATGCTGGGGGAAAAATGAGGCCTCAAAAAGAAAATTAGGGTCAATGTCATGGTTCTCATGAACAAAATTAGGGTCAACCCTTTGCCTTGAGATTGCAGCCTTGAACTTGCATTATACAAACTTTTCAATTTGAGAACCTAATTGTGTTTTGCTATTTGGCGGCTTCAGCTGCTTATTTGATTTGGAGGTGGCAGTGGAGGGTAAAGACAAAAAGAGAGAAAATTTTAGGTTCCATTTGGATTGAAGGATTTTAAATGAATTGATCTAATTTCAAATGAATGTATTTGAGAGAATTATATGTGTAGATTTCGAATAACAAGGTGTAAGAAGTTATTAGAAATCCATGCCTGCAAGGATTTAAGTTGCCAATGATTATAATAAAATAATTCTCCAATAAATCTAATATAACATTACCTTGAAATTCGTAATCCAACTTGAATGGTCAACCGTTGATGTAAACTAAAATCCTTGATTTCAAATTTGTTCTTTTATCAAATGATGCAAGATCTTTTAAGATATCTTTTTTTTTTAAAAGCAGAAGTATAGAGATAAAGAGACCTTTAGATAATTCTAGAAAGAGAAGAATAGGCAATAATGAAAAGATAAAAATCATGGTTGATGCCTGGTGTGGAGGCGAAGTAGAAAAAGAACATCGGAGAAAGTAATGATTCATCAGAAGCAGCAAAAAATAGAGACATTTTATTTCTCCATACAATATGAATTTTTTGTTTCCTTTGCAAGAAACTTACACACCCATTTGTCCCTAGGGGGACTCGAATCCTCATCTTTGCTTTGAAAGGTAGAGGAGATACCACTGGCTAAAGCCCTTAATATACAATATGATTCATTTTCATGAGTTACTTCGTTTGGACAAAAGCTTTATGCTGGTTGTTAAACAACCTAATTTCCGGGTTTGGGATCGGCTGTTATATAAAGAATAAAAAAATAAACATGACAAAAGCAGTGTTATGATAGCAAATAAAATAAAACTTCAATGTTCTAATGTGATGGACAAAATCACAAGGATCAAGTATGCAAGTATGCCTTTGATGCATGGTGATCCAAGAAAATTATTCTTAAACAAATTTTGCTTGCCTGCCCCAATTAGATTATCTCAAGTAGTAGCAGTTCTTACCGTTGCCCCCCCCAAAGTGTTTTAATCTGTCACCAAGAATCTTTGCTATTTGTGGTCTCGAGTACTTGGACAAATTTAATTGCTGTTCCATTTGGAAGATTGAATCTGGCAATCAGAAGCATTTCCTTTTGTTCTCCTTTCTTCTCATTCCTGATATGGAATTTTTTAAGTGTTTGTTTTTCGAATTTGATAAATATTTCTAAGTGCCTATTCAATTTTTTTTTTTATCCAAGTCACCAATATTGAGTAGGACAACAATATACTCTGCTTGTAAATACATATGTACTTTTTCCCCCTTTTTTCAATTCAGGCTACATAAATCAGAATGCCCATTACTCTTTCTTTTCAGAGCATTACTAGAAATATAAGTGTCAGGAGATACATAAGTGGTAAGGGCCATGAGACATGGAGTCCTTAATTTTGGGAGGGAAATAGAAATCTGTCTATGCTATTATGCTATTAGTTCTTTTAATTGGTTTACTAAAGAATTAGTACACTCTTGCAGTTTAAAGATCCACTTAGACCTGCCCCATTCATTCAATGCTCCACAGTAAGTGGGGTATTTATTTTCCAATGCAGTTGATTCCTTTGGATTGCTGTGATTTATACCCAAGATAAATTGTTATATTCCCCTATCTACAAATTTCTGACATTGACAGAAAGTGTGTTAATCTTAGAAATGGCAGTTCCGCTACTTTTGAGGTGGATTTATGCTCATTCAGATTGTATTATGAGACCGATTAGGGCAAATTTGGTGTTCAACATAAAAATGGAATTAATTTGCCGCACCTTAACTTTTAGGCAGCATTTTGACTGAGCGCATAATGTTTTTCATATCTTTAGTTACAGTTATTTTCTTAATAACATTTTAACTTTTGTCCGTTTAGGATATTAGTAAATGTTCTTGTCCCAAACCTATTCTCATTAATTTGGTTATCATGATCATGACAAAATCTTCCTCCTCAGTTTTTGGCTCTTCTAAGAGTGGAACCTGTCCTCTTCTTGGACATTGTAATGTGTGGAACAACTTCAACTCATTTCAGCATCATCCTTTAAGTTCTATGAGTTGGTCGAATTCTCCGTTGTTTGTCAATGGTCTTCATGCTTCTCGCCCTGCACAGCTGCCTGGATTTTCTGGAGAACCATCTCATATATTGAACACAAATTTGCCTGCACACCATGTTGGATCAGCACCAGCTAAGTATCCTGACCTTTGGGATGGATGGCATACCTATACAGGAGGATCTCCTGAAGCTTCAGAATTTCAGTTGGGGTCGCTTGGGAATGTGAGTTTCCCTGGTAGTTTACCATTGCAGCCACTGGAAAGATCTCACAACATTTTTTCTCATATTGGTGAAAACTGCACAGACATGTTGAAAAATGATGTGATGCGCTGTCCTAATCAGATGTCCCACATTTTTTCTGGGAGAAATGCTGTTACTTCAATGGCAACCTCTTTTGGTTCTCCCAGTGAACGTGTGAGAAACCCCTCATACCGTGGAAATGGAGGCAGTTCCATTCATGCTGATAAGAAACAGTTTGAACTCGAGATTGACCGTATATTGCATGGGGAAGACAGCCGAACAACTTTGATGATAAAGAACATTCCCAACAAGTATGTGAATGGCCCTCCTTTCTGTTATGATCATTTCCTTGTTTATTGCTTTTACTTTATTTTATTTTAATTTTATGTTTTTTCACTTTTTGCTCATTTAACATATTTATTTTCTGTAACTGGTAACATTAGAATGAGTTTAATCTTTTGGAGTAACCTAGATAATCTGTGGAGATGCTTTAATACTTTGCTTACAGCATACTAAAAGCATTTTGTGATTCCACATAGATTTGATTATTATTTAATTGGTTATCCACCCCTTTGGATCATCTGATTGCAACATAACAGCATAACAGGATGGTTTTGATCATTAATATAAAAATATAAGCTGTGTGCTATTGGTTTTTATAATTTTATCGATCCATTTTTGTCCCATTGAATTAAAGTTAGTGGAGTTGGCAAATAAGTACTGGGCTATGCCATGTAACTATGTAAGTCAATTCTATATCAAGTTGTACGCTAATATGAGCAAATGCCTGTTTGATTTGGTTTGTGTTGCGTTTATACCCTTTTTCCAACTTTGATTTGAGATAATGTTAATCACATGCTTCTTTCCCAGATTTAATATGATGTAATTATAAATTGCAGGTATACTTCAAAGATGATTCTAGCTGCAATTGACGAGCAATGTCGTGGAACTTATGATTTTATTTATTTGCCAATCGATTTCAAGGTAAGTAATTTTTTCCCTGGTGTCAATTTATTCCCCCGGAAAGAAAACCACATATTGATAATATTTGTTAATAATTCCACATTTATATTTTTGACAGAACAAATGCAATGTGGGTTATGCATTCATCAACTTGATTGATCCACTTCATATCATTCCGTTTCATAAGGTCTGATCTGCGTACTATAATACAATATAATTTTATGCAATTTTTCCATTTGGAGGAGTTTGGTGCTTATGTCTGTTTGAAATTTTGTGTTTTTCTTTGTACAATGCAAAACTTAATCAAATCAATTGCAGGCGTTCAATGGCAAAAAGTGGGAGAAGTTCAACAGTGAAAAGGTGGCATCTCTTGCATATGCTCGAATCCAAGGAAAAACTGCTCTCATTGCCCATTTCCAGAATTCGAGCTTGATGAACGAGGATAAACGTTGTCGTCCTATTCTCTTTTGTACCGACGGTCCAAATGCAGGTGATCAGGTAGTACCTAACTGGGGATCGTGAATCTTTCGTTTTTCCCGCAGAATGATAAGAGATGATAATGGCTCCCTGCTTAATTATTCACCTTGTTTCTTCTCTTCTGCATGTTTACCGTTCCTGTAGGAGCCATTCCCTGTGGGTTCTAATATCAGACAGAGACCAAACAAATCTCGAGGCCTTGTTGATGAGGAGAACCACCACCAAGGTAGCTCATTAAGTTCTGTAAATGAAGAGGAATCTTCCAAGGGAACAGACTCTTCATCAGGTTCTTCAAAGGACTCAGATTAACCGAGCTGCTTTTTCTACATGCACTCAAACATGAGTACACAAGTCATGTCCATCCCGTTTCTGTATTTTTTTGGGATGGCTTGGTGGAATTTTGTCTATAGCAAAGTTTCTTGATACCAGAACATTACAAAGAGGGGCTACTTGTACAATTTTTTACTGAAAGTGTTTTCTCCTAAAGACTGAAGAGGTGCTTTGCATCGAGTTCAGGAATGCTTCTCTGCTTTTCATTTCTTCATTGTAATATGTCTTATGGAATTTTTTTTTTCCTTACCTCACCCTCAATTTTGAAGGTTTTGGATTCCTTAGGTGGTTGTTTTTTGCTCTGGGCTGCGATTGCTCGTGGTGAGAGATGAACACTAGAAAGCACAGCATAGTTAAGTGTTCGATTCAATCTGGTGTAAAACTTTGCAGTGTTAAAGTTTTGTAATGAAAACCGCCTTCTGTTTGATCTTGCCTTGGATCCTTTGTCATTCTGTGCGATATTGATGCCTAAGAGCAATCTGTTGTTTATGTCCAGGTCTTGAAGCTAGATGGTTCCAATTGTAACATTTGTTGTGTAAAATATTCTTTATCAAGCTTGAAGTTTGATGGTTCAATATGTTGTTTTTGCTATGACTAAGACACACACATCATGACTTTTATTCCACTAGGAAAAAAAAAAAAAAATCATGAAAAAAAAAATCATGACTTTTATTCAACTAGGCTTCTAGTAGACAAAGTGTAATGCTCCTGTGGTCTCTTACGCTCTCAACTCTAAAGTACTTAAACACCAAAAAAAACATGCGGAGATGGTATGAATGAATATGCTTTTGGAAACACAATACTTTTAACACGGCAAAGTGTAAATAGGCCTTAAAAAATAGAATGGTCACCTAATGTCGAGTTTTGGTGCACTAAGTTACTCAAAGTATGTGAATAGAAATAGAATGCAATAATCATTCATATGGTTTAATGAACAAGATTAACGGATTCAGAGATTGTATTGTACATGAAAATGTGATAGGCACCTTATATTTCCATACTTATGCGTGATTATCAAGATTTTATGTGATTTTTTAAGTGTGTTAGTGAAGACCCAATCTCATGTCAATATGACCTAATGATATGACTCAAGTGATACATGTAAGGGATGAGAAATGTTATTAATGTTTCCCATGGATGGAACTGAACCCATGGGTGGACTAGGTTGCCTAGGTATCCTTCATTTGAAGAGGAAAAAATCAGATGTAACGACAGTTTGATCTCGAGATACCAATCTCAATTTCGACAGAGTTTTGTTTTGAAGAATAAATGCTTGAACATTTTAAAAAGAATGATTTTGAATCTAATAGTGGTGTAAAAATATTTATGAATCTTGGAACAATTTTTAAAGATTCCAAATGTGTTGAAAAGGGTGCATTACAATGCCTTAAAAAGCTTTTGACGAAATTTCGACAGAGTGCCATGACCTCAATTGAGCTATTTAAAAAACCACCCCTGGTCGAATTGTCACAGTATCACATATATATGTTTTCCAGATACAACATCTAAACAAAGGTGCATGAGCAAAACAGTACATATTATTTGATGCTCATGAAAAATTGAAGCACGAAAAAGTAAAATATCACATAAGTATTGGATCGAGCGAACATCACCACTAATACCATCATGTCACAAGCACAAAATAGATGTCCTAGCAAACATGGTCAAATAGATCCAGCCATTTGGGAAGGTTTTTCTATGGCGTCAAACAAGTAGTATGGCTCATTTGAGTCATCAGCTCTGCCACATTAAAACTATACTATCAATTATGCATGCCTCATCCAACAACATTAACTAATTCCTACCATGACTATATTTTTTCTTCGAAGACACAGCCCACATACTAGGCTTCAATAAAGACGTGCTGGCAGATGCATATTTTACGTAACGCCCCCACCAATCTACTAACACTGCTTCAAATAGTGATAAAATACAAACATAACTTTTCTCATGTTAAGCCAGGTAAAAAGAGTGTCAAAAGTATGATTGTAAAAAGTATTGTCAATCTTGAACTCGGTATGTCTTCCAAAACCCAAAGTAAATATCTAGCCCCCATATAGATGCAAAACAACAACAACAACAAAGGGGCAGGTATACATCAACTCAAAAGTTGAAGTCCAGGGAGAGAATCAGAGAAGAAAAAAATGTTCAATTAATCCAGAAGTTACCTAGGCATGCTTCAATGGCCTTGAAAGTAGATATTAAGAAAGCTTATGATTCAGTGTCTTGGGAATTCTTGCTCAAAGCTCTGAAGGGTTATGGCTTCAGTGATCTTTGGTTTAAGTGGATTTCTTCTATTCTCCACTCAACCAGGTATTCAATTCTGCTAAATGGTACTCCAACAGGTTTTTTTCAGCCGGCCAGGGGTTTAAGGCAGGGATGTCCATTGTCCCCCCTTCTCTCCACTCTGGTAACAGATCAAATTTCACAAAAAATTAACGAGGCAGTGCAAAGGAAGGAGATTACAGTCATGCATTCTACAAGAAGATTACAATCTCCCTTGTGCCATCTTTTTTTTGCAGATGACCTTATGGTTGCTTGTCAAGCTTCCATTTCAAATGCTAAAGCCTTAGCTCTTATCTGCAAGAATTTTGAGGAAATTTCTGGTCTTCAAATGAATCCTCAGAAGAGTAAGGTTTTATTCTCTAGAGCTGCTAGAAGGAAGCAAGGTATTTTGAGGCTGTTGCAGTGCTCAGAGGAGGTGTTTCCTATCAAATATCTAGGTCTTCCACTCTGTCCCTCTGGTTTGAAAAGGTCCAATTGTAAAGAATTGATTGACAAGATTATTAATAAGATCTCCCACTGGAATACTAAGCTGCTGTCTCTTGCTGGTGATTCTGATTGTTGGATTTGGAAGCCAAATTCGCAAGGTCGCTTTGATGTTCGTTCCTTCTTCAGGAGTCTTACAGCTGAGCCAGGAGGATCTTTCCCGTGGAAGTCTGTTTGGCGCTCTAAGGCTCCTCTCAAGGTGGCTTTTTTTGCTTGGACCTCTATTTTGGGTAAGATTTTGACCCAAGACAATTTGAGAAGGAGAAATCAGGTGGTTGTCAATCGGTGCTACATGTGTCTTCAGGATGAAGAGACAGTGGATCATCTTCTTTTACATTGCCCCATGGCTAAGGAATGTTGGGATTTGATGCTTTGTTTGTTTGGTTCCATTGGGTTATGCCTCGCTCCTCTAGACAGATGGTCGAGGCTTGAAGAGGTTGCCTTGTGGGGGCCCATATTTGTGATGCTTGGAGGGCTACGCCTCTTTGTGTGTGGTGGTGCATTTGGCTGGAGAGGAATAATAGATATTTTGAGGGCAAGGAGAGATCTATTTCTTTTCTTAAGTTCTTTATTCTTTCCACTCTTTTTTGCTGGGTTTCGGGTAGAGATTTTAGATCTTTTGAGGATATTGTTGTTTTCTTGGCCTCTTTGAAGGCTTAAAAGGGCTGTTCTTTTTGGCCCTGTGTTTGTTCTCTTGGGATGCGTTCCCCTTTTGAACGCTTTCAATGCATTTCTTACTTATCAAAAAAAAAAAAAAAAACAGTGGTGATTCCCATTTTTCTATACTGGTGTAGCTGTTTCATTGTTCCTGTGGCTGTGACAAATCAAATTCAAAAGATATGTAGGGATTTCTTGTGGGGAAGCACTGCTCATACTAGTAAAATGCATTTACTGAAGTGGGAAAAAGTTACAGCTCCAAAAACTGAAGGAGGTTTTGGACTTTGAAGATTGGCAGACATTCAAAGAGTGTCTAGGTTTGTGTTGGCTTGGGATTACTTAGTGAGTAAGGACAGATTGTGGGTGTCTTGGTGTAAGCATAAGTATTGTACTAATTCAACTTTTTGGAATGTCATTGCAAGATGCTCTGATTCTGTTATTTGGAAGTCTATTGTGGAGACTAGGGAAACCATGTTGTTGAATGTCTCTTATCAAGTTGGCAGTGGTCAGGAATTCAATTTCTTTCTTGATCCTTGGTGTGAGGGGTTAACAATAGCACAAAAATTTGGGCATAGGATGGCTAGAAGGTTACCTTTTCACAGGGATGCTAAGTTATATAATGTTATGCTGAATGGAGATTGGAATTTGGCTTTGGTACAAGAAGATTTCTTTCAAGCATTCAGAGATTTTCTGGTTACTATTAAAATTCATTCTAGCACCAGATAAGTTGCTACGGGATGGTGGTTTATTTTCGTTTAAGCGAGCATGGGAATGTTGTAGAGTTTCCAATGAAGAAGTGCAGTGGCATAAGTTGGTTTGGGGCAAGGCCAGGCCTCGGTGGTCTCTTATAGCAGTGTTGGTTTTGCAGAATAAGCTTCCTACTATGCTGAATTTACAGAAAAGAAGGCTGCCATTGGTTTCTAGATGTTCTCTCTGCCTCCAAGCTTTGGATACTATGGATCACCTTTTTGTTACTTGTGATATGGGAAATTTTGCAGAGGTACATACAGTTATGGATTTATTTCTCTGGTGTGATAAATACCAGACTTCCAAGGTGTTGTGCAGCTTATTTGCTGCTTCTTTGTGGGCCATTTGGAAGGAAAGAAATGCTAGACTTCACTTAGATGTTTGTACTATTTCTAGTTCAGTAGCTAGACAAATTCTGTTTGAAGTTCTTACTGTTCAGCATGCTAGTTTACAAGACCTTATCTGTTAAGTTTTTGGTGCTGTATCTGCTACATTGGAAATGGGCTAACTCCTAAATGGCTGAAGACTTTTGTTTGTCTGTGGGAGTTTTGGTAAATGGTTTGCTGCAGAGGGTGAATTCTAAGGTCTTTGCTGCTGTTTTGTTTCTTTTCTGTTTTTGGTTAAGGCAATGGAGTTTTTTCTTCTTTGACCTTAGTTGTTTCAGTCTGAGATTCTGGATTTTTGAATTCATTATCTCTTAAGGTTTTATTGTTCTTATTCTGAGGGTATGCCCTCTGTGCTCCTGTACATATTTTTCTTTTATTTTATACAACCACAATTATGAAAAAAATATATATATATTCCAGAAGTAGAACATGTATTATTAAGCTGTAGGAAAGGGCCAACCTTGTTGGAGAGAATAGAACAAATGAACAGGGAAGAGAGTGGGTTGAAATTCGGGATGATTTGCAGAGAAAGAGAAAGGGAAGCGAAGAAGAGTCGCGACGAAAGAGATGAGGCAAAGATACTCTTACCACACATTCAGAACAAAAAAGTTCAGTTACTAGTTTGAACCATAGAGGTGAAATCTTAATAAATCTTCAAAGTTGAGACGCAATGTACATTAAATATATCCAAGTATAGCACGAGAAATCATTAACAAGCATAACATAATACAGGTTACCTCCCTTACAAGGATTTGGAGCAAGGTCCACACATCAGAATGCACCAAATCAAATATACTAGTACTAAGTATTACTAGATGAAAAAGGGAAAGGCTGTTGTTTTCTGCAAGCTTACACACAAGAGGTTGATGCATCATCAAGTCACTGTTCTTTTCTAGATATTTAAGCTTAGAAATCAGAACATGACTGAGAATGGGGTGCCATAGCAAAATGCAGGAAGGTGCAGTATACCATGCAATAAAGGCCATTGAGACCAATATATATATACACACACACACTTTGATATAATAGTTAAAAAATCAAGAGTGATTGAATCCACTTTCCACTAAGTACATTGAGAAAAAGCTAATTAGTAGGTGATGAGAAAGTTTCAACTACTAATTACTACTTTTGGGTGCAACATGTACACATCCAAACCTTATTCTTGTAGTTAATAGGTTTAATTTGGGACCCAAAAAAAAGGCATAGTAGAAGTGCTTTAGTTAAATCCATGTAATTTGGAAAAGACTAAAGGACATTAACTGGATCACTTAATTTATATATCTATACAAGTATATGCATATACATAGGGAAACGGGTCCCTCTTTGACATATATTATGCTGGTAAAAGAGGTAGGAAATGGATGTCTGTGACTTCAATCCAGCATTTTAACCCAGAATACGAAAATATGCAGGGCCCCAGTGCTTTATTAAATTCAAATCGTATGGACTTAATTTGGTAATAGACTAGAGGCCAATAATTGGATCATTATATATAATTTAGTAATAGACTAGAGGCCAATATGCAGGGGCTCCAGGGGTTTGTGTTGCAAATGAGCAAACACACTAGAGAGTGGGCAAACTAGAGAGAAGTATAGTCACTTAAAGGCCCCAATAATTTAAGGGTAGAAACTAAGGCAAATGAGAAACAACAGCAAAGAATATAATGACAACATCCACACATTCATGAAATGCCATAGATCAGTATGTACCCCAACCAAAATTAAGATTATAGAAGAAAAAAATAATTTGATCATGTGCAATTCATATGTTAGTGGGCCATTTGATATAATCCTGATATTGTACAACTCAATAAATTTGCTAAAACAGCAGCACAATATAGAGTGCTAATCTTACAGTTAGCTAGAGAAGTCTCACCTATTCTAACATCTCATAAAAGAATAATTTGGATTAATGCAATGTGGAACATACAGATTTTCATATGGGGTTTAATGATAAACGACTCATAAATTGACCATACGAATTCTATGATTTTTTGTTATGTATTGTTGGCAAGGCAGTCATAACGTTTATCACATAGTATAATCTAAAGCTATATAGACAAGATCATCAGATGAAAATATGGATCCTGCAATCAAACGTTCAAGAAATTCACAACGTACAAGAAGTTCACACGTTCAAGAAGTTCAACAAGCTAATTCTTAAGAGAATTGTTTAAACCCTAGAATACTACTGCTATCCATGAATATAAGCCATTTTGTACCCTAAATTGACAGAATCACTCACTCAGCTGCTGGGTACTCAATGGCGGCTAGTGGTGCCGCATTCACGACCATCGGCTTTTCTCCTCCAAAACGGTTTTCTTCGACAACTTCACTCTGATTCCAGAAATGCATGCCGCCTTTCCAATTGACTTTATAGGATCCGTTGTTGCTGATTTTCCAATCTTGTATTTAGGAGCAAGTGCAACCCAGTCCCTCATCTTGGCTATGGCATGTACATCTGCAGCACTGCTGATACTGATTTTGGAATCGAGATTCAACGCTCTCATCTTCTTCTTGATCTTCTTCTTCAGTTTTTTACCATCGGCCTTCAGATTTAGAATATCATTCTGCAATTCCTCGACCTTGTTCTGAGCGATCAACAGTTCTTGAGATTTGTTAAACAATTCGTGTCTTTTCTCGTCCAATTTCTGAGAATTCTTAACCAACCTTCTTTGCATCTTCTTTCTTTTCTTCCTACTCAATTCAGTGACGTCTTCCATAAGCTCCTTAACTTCATTGATCAGGCCTTCCAGAGAATCGATTTCATTTTCCAATTCTAGATTCTCCGATTCACATTTTGAGAATCCATTTTCGGCCTTCAACAACTCACCGGTCTTACGGTGAACGGCCAATTCATTGTAATCGTAGTCAACACACGGACCTGAGATATCGGATTTGAAGGTCACCAACACCATAGTTCAGATCTCTCTCTCTCTCCTTCTGATAAGGAGAACTGAGTTATCGGGCGGCAACCCTAGTTTAATTGAATTTCAAATTCTTAGAGGTGTGGGACGGTGTGCCTCAATCAACATTTGGGACCTTGCAGTAATATGTAGTGATCATGATATGAGCTCTGTTTGGTTAGAACTTAAGATAGAGAACTAGGAAGAAAAGAAAAGAAATAGAAAATGAGAAGAAAAGTGAATTAAATGAAAAAAAAAAATTGGTTAAGGATCTTAAGGTGTAAATTTATTGAAGAACATAAAAGTTATTAAATTTTTTGTACTTATCTAAATTAGCCTTGTTTCATAAAAATAGTAAAATATAAAATAAATAATAGAATAATAAAGAATTAATTAGTAGATCTAAAAAAAAAATGATATAGATTTCAATTAATTGACACCTTAAAAATTACTATTTATAGAAGTAAAGTTAATTTAAACTCTACCACCAATAAAGTTGTTGTTGGTTTGTAATTTTTGAAACCCACTAAAAAAAATTATTATTGGTGGTTTACAATTATAGATATAGTGGTTGGATAAAATAGGAATGTAAAATAGAAAGATTTTAGGGTAGGAAATGTTTTGGGAAAAATAACGAGAATTCAAAATTTGCACAACGTTTCATTTTCATTCTATTAGAAACATATATATATATTTCATTTTTGTAATAAAATTTTTAGTACTTTTTCAACTTAAAATCATTTCAAAAATCATGTTTTCATTTTCTCTTTCAAATATGTGCTTAAGGTTTAATCCAAGTTTTGTGTTTTGCACTATTTTATTTTATTTTTAATTTTTGACGTGCAGCTACGTATTAGGTAGCATGGGAGTGGTTGTCGGAAACGTGTTGACTTGGTTTTGGGACTTACCAGGTAGTGGTCGGGATTCCTTTGTCTCGAGTTTCATGTATCCTTTAAAAGATGAGTTGAGGTTGGATGTCTTTGTACTCCGGTGGTCTAGCGTCCATTTTCTTCTGGGCTATGGAGCCTTGTGTTGGCTAATGGAGGGTACCAGAATCGGTTTTAAGCCAAGTATGGAATCAAATGGTTAATGTGGAAGGACGCGTGTGATGAGCACCCACATAGGGTAGTCAACACTGTGTAGTTAGTGGCGGTGGTATGTATTTGCCTATTGGCATTAGGTGCCAAAGACAATGAGATTGTGAGCTCATAGCCTTACAGGTTTTGTGTGGTGTTCTCCGGAAAGGGGAAACGGTTGTGGCACTCTTTCTTAAAGAGGCTAGCTTTTGAGGACGAAATCTCTTTAAGGAGGGTAGATTGTAATGTTCCGGAATTTTTTAGATTTTTTTCAAATTTTTATTTATTTATTTTTTGCGCCTCGTTTTGCGTACCACGTGGGTCCCGTGGGTCGTTTTGGTGATTTTCTTGAGTCGAGAAATTTAGAAATGTAATTTTAATTATTTTTAGTCATTTTTAAGTGACGGGGGTGGTTTTTAGAATTTTTGGGAGTCAGGACGACTTCCGGGCTAGAGAACTTCTCCTAGCTTTCTCATTTTAAGTGAGGGCCATTGTAGTCATTTCTCATATATATACATACACCTATATCTATATATTAGAGAGATATTTTAAAGGATAAGGTTGGCATTGTGAAATAAAAGTGAGGGCATGATGGTAACTTAGCACACATTAGTAAACTACCATTTAGTGACAAGTGGCACACTAATGGCCATGGATCCAAAAGCAAAACAAATCCACTACCCCCTTCTTCCTCTCATTTCGGCAGAACACATTCTCTTTCTAACCCTTATCGTTCTCTCTCTATATCTACCTATATACATGTTTGTCTTCCATAGAAAAAAACTTGGATTTTAAGGGCTTTGAGTGGGAGGTTGATGAAGCTATAGAAGAAAAAGTTGATGAGCTTGAGGAGGGCTATCTTTTGACACTCATATTGCAAGGGCTAGGGGAATTTCAAACTTGGCTTGCCCTAAGGGCTTGTTTGGTTGCTCCACTTTGAGGTAGGGTTGTCTAATGCCTTATGCTCTGCCTCTTCATGAGTTATTGTCTAGACTTCTATACTGAGCATGTTTAATTTGTGGATTGTGAAGTGAAATTGTTAGTTGTGTTTTGTTTTGATGAAAGATGCACGCTCTAAGGTGATATTTGTGTAACTATGTGCTAAATATTTCAAGTTACTTACCATGAGTAGAACATGCTTCATTGGATGTGGTTAAGTTGTTAAGATGAGCTGTATGGGCGCAAAGCATGATTTTTTGATTAAATGAAAGTTCAAGTATGCTATAATTGCTCAAATATGATATCTATGAAATTATCTCACTATATTCTTACAAATGTTAGAAAGAATGTAAGGATTGATGAAGTATGTGTAATACCCCTAATTTTAAAAGGATAGTTTCGGTATTTATTTATTTCTTTTAGTTGCATTTTTAATTTATTTAATCGATTAATTGATGATTTGTTTATGTGTTTAATTTTATTAAGTGGTTAAATGTAATTTGTTGGCTTATTAGAATTTAAATGTTTTAATTGAATTATTTGTATCTGCTTATGTGTTATATGTGTAGCTTAATTGTTAGGATTTAACTGTTTTATTTTTATTTAAAGGAGTTAGGCTTTGGATGGTAGTAATGGACTACATTAATGGATATGGATATTTGTGATACCCCTCGATAGAGTCACGGGTGATCAAGTCCGAGCACAGATCCGACGGATACCAAACAATTAATATTTAAATGAACACATAATACTGAATGAAATAATAAAGAAATAATAAAGGCTGAAAAGAATTCTAGAATATAATCCTCAAAACTTAAACATTAAAATCCAATAATCAAAATTTCCATAAATATCCTCCAATACGTACAACTCAGGAATCCATCTAGTGGAACCCTAATAAAATCCCAAATGAAAGAACAGTATGGAAACAAAATCCAAAACTAACACATGAAAAGTAATCCTATGTAGTCGGAGGAGTGAGTGTCTGTATCTACTCAGCACGATCAAGTTCTAAGCCTGGAACTGACGAACACCTAAAAAAAATAAGAGTGGGTCAGGCTCACCGCAAGTTCTAACCTACTATAATCCATACAGAAACCCAATACACAGATACATCCTAGATAGCTCAGCAATAACTAAAGTAGTCCATATATGTATACATACACACTATAGGACGCTCACTAGCCCATAGATCTGTCTTAGCCTGAGTAAAGATAACATGCAAATCGCACGCAATATGGGCATGTATACCTAGACCAACCAGGGACCAGGTGTCTATGTCCAGTTATCCATCCTAGGCAATATACGCACCCTAACCATGATCCTGAGACTCAAGCACATATTACGGTACCATAATCATATGTATATAAAGTCCGTATACGCCTAATACAAAAATATCATCCATTTGATACAGTGGCCTAACATATGTATAACAATCCATCCAAAAACTAGAATATGTCATTCAATTGTTTATTGACCTGACATAAATATGAGTAGGACTTAACCTTTATAGTTTATCCATACCTCAATCCAGAATAGGTAGGACTTAGTGTTTTGAACTAATCCATACCTAATATGCTACCGTCCCATACCGGTACATACAATCCACAACCAAAGAATTGATGCAATAAATGCTAAGTTTAATCATCAATTATAAATCCAGAGCATGATATAATGATAATTAGAAATATAAACTAAGCACATTATACTAATATTCCAAAAGTACTTTCATACTAGTCCATTTAATTTGCTAAACCAAAACTAGAAATTTAAAGCTTCCACAATCCCTGACAGCATGCAAATTAGTAATTAAATTGAATGATGTCCATAACCATAACATAAACCAATATTCCTGGGTCATTAATATGTTATATACATTATTTTAAAACCCCCAATGAAATTTCAGAATTACATTTTAGCCCCTGTAGTCTGAAAAATATAAAAAACATACACCCGTAGGGTGTTCCAGTAAGGGAGCCGGCTCCCCCTTCACAGGAGCCGGCTCTCCCACCTCTAGAGCCGGCTCTCCCTCATGGAGAGCCCGCTCTCTCACCTAGGGAGCCGGCTCTCTCCCTGAGAGCCGTGCTACGTTCCTCCTGTTCATCTTCTTCACCTCCGGCGAAGTTCAGAGTCCTCTGTACTGACTTTTATTAGAATTTTAGGGTCCAAACTAAGTCTCAAAAGTTCCAGAAACTCCATGAATTCTAGTACGAATAGATAACAAAAATTTAAAACATAATAAGAACAGTTTATGCAACAAAACAATTTCAATTAATCAAAACATACCATAGTTTACAGTCTGATTTAACATGCATAAAACTTCCGTTTTAAAGTTTGATTTAATTCCCTAGAGACTATATAGCATGCACAGAACACAGGTTTAAGGGAAGGAGTTAGAATAGGAACTTGCCTGTGAGATTTTGAATTAAAATCTCCACGCCGTTTTCCTAGACTTTTCCGGTGAGTTCTGATTATCGTCAAGCCTCCTGCTGCTCCGGTTCTAACCCACAATCAACCTCTTCATTTCTCCTTGGTCTAACCTTTAATTTTCGGTCGAAACCCTAACTGGTTCTCTCTATTTTCCTCTTAAATCTCTATCTGTTTCTCTCTGCTTCCCAATACGTGAATAGGGTTTTTGTTTTCACCCAAGTAGACGTATACAAGAATAAATATATAGGCGTCTAAACCCTAAGTCTGATTATATAAGCTTTAATTAAAACCTAATTCTAATTCCAACCCAATTCTAAGTCGGCTACCCTAACCCACGAGAAATCATAAAAAAATATAAAACCTTAACCCTATAGTTATACACATAAAAACTAAAGACACGAATATAAAACATTTAATCACAACAACCAATTGCATGAAATTCCAAATCAGCATATAATAATAAAAACAAATAAGAAATTAATTAATTAAACAAACAATTACATAAATAACCACATAAATCAATTAAATAATTAAACACTTACACAATTAAGCAAATACGTCAATTAATCAGATAAAAATGAAATAAAACCATTAATTAAAATGCTGAGACTATCCTTTTAAAATTAAAGGTATTACAATATTGACCCATGAAGGGATGTATATACATAATAGTTATATATATATATATATATATATATATATATATATATATATATATATAGGAATTTATTTAATAATGAGTAATTACTATTATACTAGGAGGGTAAGATGCATATATATAAGTATAAATTAGATTTTATAAATATATATTTATTGTAGTCACGTACAGTATATTATATATATGTATTATGTATTATTTTCCTTTATTTTTTATAGACTTAGAGAATGAATATGATTAGGGTTATTCTTATTTGCATATATATATGTATCTGCCAAGGGTTAAAACTCTATTCACATACATATAGAGGTTGAGAGATACAGAGAGGTTTGAGAGAAAACTGAGAGAACAAGTTAGGGTTTTGGCCATAGATTGAAGGTCGGACCAAGGAGGAAGGAAGAAAGTCTGCTGGTTGAACCAGGAGCAGCAAAGGGGTTTAACCGCAGTTAAGGAGTCACCGGTATAATTGGAAAAGGCAGTTTAAGGTTTCAAATTGAGGCAAGTTCTTTCTCTTACTCCTTCCCTTAGACTTGTATTCTGTACATACCTAGGTAATCTGTAATACCCCTAATTTTAAAAAGGATAGTCTTGGCCTTTATTTTAATTATTTATGTGTGTTTTTACTAAATTTATTGTTTAAATTGTATTTTGTTTGTTTAAATAAATTCTTTGCTTGATTAATTGCATTACTTGAATTAAATTGTTTTAAATATTTGCTTAATTATTTGTTATTCGTGAATTAATTGTTTTAAATAAAATTGTTTTAGGTTAATTGGTTATTTAATTATGTTTATTAAGTTTTGTTAATTACGTGCTTATGTAAATTAACTGTTTTATAATTTAGGGTTTAGTTTATTTAGCCGACACAGGTTTTAATTAAGTTCTATAGGCCGGTTAGGATTTAGTTAGGGCTTGAATTAATTTAGGGTTTGGTATAACTCTATAAATATATGGGTATACGTCTGCCTAGGGTTTTTGTAAACCCTACTCACCACCTTCAGTAACAGAGTCATGTAACAGAGTCATACAGAGAGTTGTGAGGGCAGAGAAACAGAGATGGAGCTTGTGTGGTTTACAGAGAGAAACTTTAGGAGATTAAGGGAGGGATTCAAGGAGGAGTTCTGGTCTTAACTAGGAGTGGCAGAGGTTGATAACAACAAGTTGACGTTGCCAGAGTTTATAGAGACGACAGTTAGAGTTTTGATTCAAACTCTCAGAGGCAAGTCTTGTTCTTCTCTATCTCATTAATATGTGTTCTGTGCATGTTTAGGAAGACTCCAGGGATTAAACTAAGGCTTAATTATAACCTTTATGCATATTTAATCAATGTTTAAATTCATGGAATTGAACCTATTCTTCATTGTTTCAGAAAGATAGTAAATAAACTGTAGTTCTGCAACCTTGCTCCGTTGTGTAGTAATTTGTTTTCAATTCAAGTTTTGATGGTATATCATTGTTTTACAATCAATCTGGAACTGAATTAGACCTTAAAACATGCACTAAAAGTTCAGAGAAGACGACGAAACGGACGAAGCTGCTAAGGGGAAAAGGGAGCAGGCTCTTAAAACCCCTTAGAGCCGGCTCCTAGAAGGTTGGAGCCGGCTCTTAGTTGTTGTGGAGTCGGCTCTAAGGATCCTAGAGCCGGCTCTGAAGGAACAAAGAGCAGGCTCTTTAAATTTCTAGAGCCTGCTCTCTCATAAAAGGTCCAGAAACTGTTTTTATGGTTCGTTTGGCTGAAATTGAATTTTTTGGAACTGTTTGGAGCTACTGAATGTTGTAAATATGTGTTTGAGACTTATAATAATGGTAAGAAGCAAGCTCACATTCAGTTATTGAGGATGGGAATTAATTTAAGATCAAATAGAGGGCTCGTAGGTGAATGGTTAAATATTTACATTACACTGCTTACTGTTTTAGCAATTGGTTTTACTACATGATCTTAAATTAGGAATCATGTTGTTAGTTGTGTTAAGAGCATATGACTGTTAAAATATATGTGTTCTTAGTTGGAATTAATTGATGTTTACAAACTGACATACAACGCATCAGTTATGGTATTATATGGAGAAATAAATTGTATAATCTTGATTTGTCAATTTAAAGGACTGGAACTGGGATTCTAAAATTGTTATTGGATGCATAATTTAGTTATACACATGTTAAACTATATTTATGCAAATTTTGGAGTATGGTTGATTAGTATTTGATACTGTTTTCGTCAACTACGCTACCTGGAGGAGCTAAGTGTACAGTCTTTTTATTTTTATAAAGAACTGCAATGGATATCTAAGTGTTATATTGAATGCATAAATTGGTTGTATACATGCTAAACTATATTTATGTTTATTCTGGGATGTGGTTAATAAATAGATATACTGTGTTATTAATTATGTAAACTGGAGGATGGTATGCACCGGTATAGGACGGTGTCATATTACGTACGGATTAGTTCAGACACTAAGCCTACCTAAATTTGGATTAAGGTATAGATTAATCATAAAGGTTAAGTCCATCACCTACATGTGTCATATCAATTGTGAATTGAATGACCTACTATGGTTTCAGGATGGATTTGTTATACATATATCAGATCACTACACAGATGGATGGTATACTGTATTAGGAGGAGTTCGGACTTTATATATATATTATATGGTGCCATGGTATGAGCTTAAGTCTCTTAACCATGGTTAGGGCGCTTATATCGCCTAGGATGGATAACTGGACATAGGTGTTGTTCCTTGGTAGGTCTAGGTACTCATGCCCACTTTAGGGTGCGTAATCGCATGTTGCCTTCTATTCAGGCGGAGACAGACCTATTGGACTAGCAAGCGTCCTATAGTGTGTACTATATACTTATATGGATTACTCTAGATATTGTTGAGTCTTCCTAGGTTGTATCTGCGTATCAGATTACTGTTTGGATTGTAGTAGATCAGGACTTGCATGTGGGCCTGACCCACTTCTTTATTTTTTTCAGGTATCCGTCAATTCCAGGGTTAGAGCTTGGACGTGCAGAACAGATACAGATATTCATTCCTCCGACTATGTAGGAATCTTCTTTATGTTAGCTTTAGACTTTATTTCTATTATTTCAGTTTCGGTTTGAGAATCTTTAATAAGGGGTCCAATGGATGGATTCCCAAGTTGTAAACCCATGGAGTTTGGATTTAACAGTTTTCAATAATTATATTATTTAAAGGATTTTCAATTAGCATTCTTTCAGCTTATTATTATTATTATTATTTATTTCATCTTGTATTCGGTGTTCAATTACATATTAATTGTTTGATATCCCTCGGGTTTGGGCCTGGGCCTGATCAACCCGTGTCTCGGATCCGAGGGGTATCACATAATCTCCAGGATTTAATTAGACATTAAAATTGGTCTTGTATGTATGTTAATTCAGAGTTTAAACTTTATTATGTGTTTTTAATTGAAATTGATTTGTCGTATCAATTGTTCTATAATATGTGTTTTAATTTTTGTTAATGATGCATAATGGGTTTATACGAATTTCTAGGATAATTTGAGACATAGTTCGGACCTTTAGGAACTTTAACAGAGGGGTACGGAGAGATTTAACATCGCCGGAGGTGAAGAAGATGATGGGAAATAGGGACAAAGCTAGCTCCCAAAGGGATGGAGCCGGCTCCCTTTATTTTTCTGCATTCGGCTTTCTGGGAGAGGGAGAGCCGGCTTTCTAAAGGAGGGAGCCGGTTCCATGAGAGAGGGAGCCAGCTCTCTAGTAGGTAGAGCCGGCTCCCTTTTGATGAGAGGCGACTCCCAGGCTGTAATACACCAACATGTGTATTTTTTTTTATGCGTTTTTGGGGTGTTTAGGGGCTGTAATGTGGTTCTGAACTTTCATGGGGGGTTTTAAATGATTTATATAAACATGTTAAAATTCTAGAATTATTAATCTATACTATTATGTTAAGATATTGGATATCATGAAATTTAAATACTGATTTGCATGCTGTCAATGATTATGGAGGATTTAATTGCTTGTTGTTGTTCTAGCAGGTTAAATGGATTAATATGAATATACTGGTGTCGTCCCTAAGGTGGGGCCAAATTTGTGCAAAGTAGTGGACTAAGATGAGTGTGGCTAAGTTTTACATTTATAATTTACCACTACTACCTTTCATTAAAAATATAGTTAGGGCGAGTAGGGATCGTCCCAAGCGATTGTTGGGTCGTATTAGGTTGTGGAATCGAGATTAGGGTTAGTAGGTCGAGTGATCAAAAGATTGGTTGGTGATTGAATTAAACTAAGATGCAATTTAGACTAAAGTAAACAATTAAATGCAATAAAGGAAAAATAAGAGAGAGAGAGATATTGGGGTTTAAAGATCACCACTAAGCATAGCTTTTCTACACCCTTAATGAATGATTAATGAGGGGGAGAACATGTATTGCAATAATGGTGTGTGTGTGTGGTTGTTTCAACAAACATGGATGACCAATTAAGAATATATTGTCTAGACAACACAATAGGTAGCACAATATATCAAATTAAGCCATTAATCCCTCTTTAAGCTCACAATCCAAGCACATCACAAAATTAGAGAAATATGCTACTTGCATTCATTAGTGTGGAACATCAAACTACAAGTATGGATTGTCCTCCCATTTAACATCTAAACTACAACTACACTACAATTAAGCTAATGACATGAAATTAAACTAAGGGAGAGGCACAATCCATCAAGAAATGAGTATGAACCATCAAATAAACTACAAGAGCATTCTATTAAGCACCATGTCTTGACAATCTCTAGATCTATAGCATCAATACATATAAACATGCATCAAGAACATAAAATCTAGAGACAAACACATGAACATCTATTCTAGCATACATAGACATATGGATAGAATGAAATGAACAATTAGAAGTATTAAACCACACAAATCATGGAATAAACAAGATCTATGTATATAAATATGTCAAAACATGTATCACAATACAAATCCCCTAAAAAATACATAAATCAAGATGTAGAAAGCATGCTTAGGGCTAACTCTAGCCCCAAGAGGATATCTAGCCACTCATGGATGGTGTCCTGCAACCCTCAAGGGCTAACTCCATGGTAGAGATTGCTCCTCTTCTTGGTTGATGGAATAACTCTAAGCTTGTGTCTCTAGCCTCCTCTCTTCTTTTCTTCCTCACTAAGAATATGATATGGAAATTATAAAAAAAAGTCCTTTTGTAAAAGTGGCTCATATTCCTTATATAGGTAGGTCAATTGTCACCTCCAATAACCTAGGCTCGTGCACTAATATTCCTCCCCAATGATTGGATATGAGAAAACTTTTAATGAGCTGGAAATTGAATTTTCTCGAATTTAGGGAAGTTCGATCAATCGAACTTGTGGTGAGATCGATCGAACATGGCTGAGATCTATCAAACTTAAGCTGGATCGATCCTCTATGGCGACGCCTTTTTGGATAAAGACAAATCTGAGATATTTTGGAGATATTTTTGGGAAAGAGACAAAAATGGTAGATGGGATGATACAACTGGATAAGATTGAATCTTTTCGATCGATCTGAAAAAAGTTGGATCGATCGAACTTTGTGGGATCTTTAGATATGGACAAAATAGCTCAGATCTATCTTGAAGTGCTGAAATCGATCAAAGTTGGATCGATCGAACATTTACTAAGATCGATCGAACTTGCTGAATTTCCACCACTTGCTTCCTTTTGCTCCCACTTTGCTCTTTTATTTGATTCATCTCAAGATTGCTTCAATTATGCTCTTATTTAGCTGAGTTAGCTTATTTTGGGAAAAGTACCTGAAGAGGGCAATAACACGAAATTAGTCTAAAATGGGAAAGTAAGATAGATAAAGGTCCTAGAATGCCTAAGTTTAAGGGGTTTAATTGCGCACTTTTTAGCGCTCATCACACCCCCAAACTTAAATATTGCTAGTCCCTAGCAATGAATTACAAAGTAAAGGAATGAAATGAACAACTATACAACTATGAATCTAGAAAGCAATGAAATGTATAGCGCTACTTTCGTAGGGAACACAATTGCATTTAGCATATGTAACAAGCCTTTTAAACCCCTAGTTTACCCCTAGTGGATGAGTGAAGTCTCGTGAGAATTTCCAGAAATGATACCCACAAACATTAAGCTCATTATCATAAAAGAGGCACCAATATTGCAAATAAGTATTGGGAGAAAACTACCTCAAGTATGCAATTTTTCAAACATTTCCAAGTAATCTCCTAAAATTTCAACATCAAGCAAGCAAGTATGGTCCTCCACACATCAAGAAAATGATCATGCAACTCAAAACAATACTAGAATCCTTTTTAAGTGAACCGACATCAAGTGTGTTGCTATCTAAGCCAACTAAAGAAATGACCACATCCTTACCCTCAAATTAGCATACAAATCTAGTACTGATCATTAAAACAAAGAGTGGACCTTTTATTAAAGCTTTATTGTTCTAGGTGCGCTTATTTTTATTTTTATTTTTTTAATTTTTTTTTTTTTAACTATCATAGAGGATTAAAGATAGAAACATGGTGCAATGTGTTGATCTATTAAGCTTTCTAGTGATCCATGAGGTTGAACGTTAGGTCAATGACTCCCAAACCAGACGGCTTTAGGGCATTAGGCGTTCAAATACCCTTACAGACTTACAAGCTTAAATCAACTTGGCTACAAATCAAAACAACGTTCATCTAATCATTTCCCACTTCTCACCTTTTTGGGAGAAGTCCTCACTTTTTATTACTTTTGCAACTTCTTCTTCTGTGTTTTTTTTTTTTTTTTTTTTTTTTTTTTTTTTTTTTTCGAATAAGTTCAATTATTAACTTAGAGTTTGGGCCTTCCACCTTTCGGCGCGAGAAATTCAATACTAGATGAAGCTAGAATCCCGGCTACTCAATGAAAAGGGATTGTTATCCACTTTTGTCAAAATGAAAGCTTTCAATGCACTACTAACCCAATTGGGATATAACCAATTCAATAATCAACAAAGCATGTACCCCACAAATGAATGCTAGTGTGCACCTGTGCTAGTGTAGAATCTTAGAGTGAATCTCAAAACAATCACAAAATCAGGATGATGTGGACCACAAGTGCAAGCAAGATATCAATCTGTCAAAAAATTTACTCCTAAATGGCATCCACAAGGCATACAAGGAGTATTGGACTCTCAAGTCAAGAAATTTTTAAATTTTAAGTAATACAGTCCTCAAAAGATCAAAATCATAGCTAATCATGGATTTCCAATCTCAATCATGAATTTAAAGCTCAACTTACATAGAATGCAACAAAGTCACCTTACCTCCAAACTTAAACCGCATATTGTCCTCAATGTGCAATGAGAACAATGGAAAAGATGGAAAGAGTATACCGTGGTGGCAAAGACATAAAGTCCGACAGTGACCCAATTCGAAAGACGTCTCCCTGAAACTTAGAATCAACAACCTACTTAAATAACCACACTAGCAAACTCACATCAAATATCAAATGGGATAAGAATACTCAAATCATGCATTCTAAAGCAATTTATCACAAGATAAAAGAAAGATATGAGACCAAGCCCAATAGAGAATATGAAAGTAGCATGACTACATATAAGGGCATAATGGTGAACGTTTTTTTTTTTTTTTGAATAAACAAAATTTAATGATATGTAAGAAAATATGAATAATGATTACTAAGTTTAACGTCTCTAGCTAGACGTAATGCTGCTTTGAATAAATAAGCTTAAAATTAAAAAAGGGAAGAAAAAGTCAAACCAAAGATGTTCAGATCGATCAAGTTCAGATCGATCTTAAAAGCTTTTCGATTGATCGAACATGCATAAACCTGCAGACATGTTCGAACGATGAGACAGAGAGGTTTTTGGATGTAGGTTCAAAATTTTTCTAAGTGTTGAGACTGCAGATCGATCCAAGATGAAGTTGGATCGATCGAAGAACTAGAGATCGATCTAGGAACAAGTTCGAACGATGGGACAGAGAGCTGAAATATGCAGGTTTTCTTCGAACGATTAGACAGAGAGGTGATTGGATGCAGGTTGGCTGCAGGCATGATGTTCGATCGATTGAACTTTCATTGAGATCGATTGAACAAGCAAAAACTCTTCCATTTTGCATTGCAACTCTAGATGTCTTCATAAACAGGGTCTATTAGATGTGTAACTTCCAAATGTCTTTGGAAGACCTGCCCCTCAATGTAAGGTTTTAATCTCTGTCCATTAACCTTGAAAATGTTCCCCTTTTTCAAATTTTGAATTTCAACCACCCCATGAGGTGCAACAGATATGACTTCATAAGGACCTTCCCATTTGGTTCTCAACTTCCCAGGGAAGAGTTTCAATCTAGAGTTGAAGAGCCAAACTTTTTGACCGGGTTCAAAAGACTTTTTCACAATGTGCTTATCATGAAAAACTTTAGTTATTTCTTTGTATAGTTTGGCATTATCATAAGCATTATGTCTCAACTCTTCCAACTCACTCAATTGTAATAACCGGTTCTCTCCGGCTTTATCAAGGTCAAGATTGAGCTTTTTAACCGCCCACAAGGCTTTATGTTCCAACTTAACCGGAAGATGCAAGGTTTTCCATATACAAGTCTATAGGGAGACATGCCAATGGGAGTCTTATATGCCGTCCGGTAAGCCCACAAAGCATCATTTAACTTCCGTGACCAATCTTTCCGGGTGGTGTTAACCATTTTCTCAAGAATATGCTTAATTTCTCAGTTATACACTTCTACTTGCCTACTTATTTAAGGGTGGTAAGGAGTGGCCACTTTATGAGTAACGGAGTACTTAAGAAATAAATGCCTAAGAATTGGTTACAAAAATGCTTTCCTCCGTCACTTATCATAGCCCTAGGCATACCAAAACGAGCAAAGATATTGGATTTGATGAATTAGATAACCACGGAATGGTCATTTGTTTTGGTAGCACAAGCTTCCACCCATTTGGAAACATAATCAATAGCAAAGAGAATATATTGAAAACCATAGGACATAGGAAATTGACCCATAAAATCAATGCCTCATATGGCAAAGATTTCTACAACAAGGATATTAGTCAAGGGCATCATATCTCTTCTTGACATTGATCCCATCTTTTGACATCTCTTACATAACTTGCAAAAGTTGTAAGCATCTCTATGGCTAGTGGGCCAAAAAAGCCCACTTTGAAGAACCTTCAAGGCGGCCTTCTTTGCACTAAAATGCCCACCACATGCAAGCGTATGACAAAACACAAGAACACTTGGAATTTCGCTCTCCGGAATGCATCTTCTCACAATTTGATCTGGACAATAACGGTACAAGATAGGGTCTTCCCAATAATAATTCCGGATGTTAGCAAATAAACGATTCTTCTCGTTCTTTAACCAAAAAGTTGGAAGCTTGCCAATTGCCAAATAATTCACAATATCGGCATACCAAGGCATTTGTCCTTTGGAAATTTGAAAGAGCTGTTCATCCGGAAAAGAGTCATGAATAGGTGGGCCAGGGGAAGGTTCTATCAATAACCTTGAAAGATGATCGGTAACCACATTTTCGGTGCCTTTCTTGTCCTTGATTTCAAAATTGAATTCTTGAAGAAGCAAAATCCATCTAATCAATCTAGGTTTTGTTTGTTTTTTTGTCAAAAGATGTCTCAAGGCAGTATGATCAGAATAGACAACAACCTTAGACCCTAAGAGATAGGACCGAAATTTATCAAGGGCATATACTACGGTAAGTAACTCTTTCTTGGTAGTGGAGTAGTTCAATTAAGCTCCTGAGAAAGTTTTGCTTGCATAGTATATGGCACATGGAAGCTTTCCTATTCTTTATCCCAAAACTGCTCCTATGGCATAATCTGAAGCATCACACATTATTTCAAACGGTAATGACCAATTGGGAGGTTGCATAATAGGAGCGGATGATAACATGTCACGCAATTTATAGAAAGCGTCAAGGCATGCTTGATCAAAGACAAAAGGAGTTTCCTTGGCGAGAAGATTGCACAAGGGTTTAGCAATTTTGCTAAAATCTTTGATGAAACGACGATAGAAGTCGGCATGACCTAGAAAGGAGCGAACTTCTCTCACCGTAGAAGGTGGAGGTAATTCAGAAATGAGCTTAGCTTTCGTTTTATCCACCTCAATTCCCCTTTTTGAGATGACGTGATCCAAAACAATACCTTCTTGAACCATGAAATGGCTCTTTTCCCAACTAAGAGCAAGATTTGTTTCACGACATCTTTTAAGCACTAAATTCAAGTTTTTGAGGCATGCATCAAATGATGACCCAAAGACAGAAAAATCATCCATAAAGACCTCTAGATACTTTTCCACCATGTTTAAGAAAATTGACATCATACACTTTTGGAATGTGGCAGGGGCATTGCACAAACCAAATGGTATCCGTTTATAAGCAAATGTGCCGAAAGGACAAGTAAAAGTGGTTTTCTCTTGGTCTAAGGGGTCAAGGGCTAATTGATTGTAACCCGAATAGCCATCAAGAAAGCAATAGTATTGTTGCCCTACCAATCTCTCTAGGATTTGATCAATAAATGGCAAAGGGAAGTGATCTTTCCTAGTGGCGGCATTCAATTTTCGGTAGTCAATGCATACTCGCCATGAATTGGCGGTACGCTTAGAAATTGCCCACCTTTTGCATTTTCAACCACTGTAATTCCTGATTTCTTGGGAACTACTTGAGTTAGACTCACCCATTTGCTGTCTAAGATTGGGTAAATAATTCCAGCATCTAGAAGTTTGACAACTTCTTTCTTGACTACCTCCTTCATGTTTGGATTAAGTCTCGTTTGGGCATCCCTTAAAGGTTTTGCATTCTCTTCCATAAGTATGCGATGCATGCAAATAGAAGGATCAATTCCCTTAAGATCCACCACACTCCATCCTATGGCTTCTTTGTTTTCTTTAAGTACATTTAAGAGTGCATCTTATTGGCCCTTTTCAAGACTTGAAGAGATGATGACCGGAAGAGTGTCTTTTGGGCCTACAAATGCATACTTGAGATTGGAAGGTAAAGTTTTAAGCTCAAGAGTTGGTGGAAAGACTAGAGATGGGATTGGTGGAGTGTTAGAGAGTGGAGGAAGAGGTTCTATTAGAGTTTTCCAAGGTGAAAAATCCAAGCTTGCAACAGATTCCATGAGATTGCTTACTTCATTCATTGATTTTTCATCATTAAACCCATAATTGCCATACATTTCAAGAAGACAAGAAGCAAGAGGATCATTGGATAGGAGAGATGAAAGGTTATCCTTGATTGGTTGTTTCATAACCATGGTTGGAATTGACTCTTCAACAACCTCATCCAACACATCTATAAGACAACACTCGTCTTCATCTATGGGATGTCGACTTGTATTGAAAACATTAAACTTGACCATCGTATTACCAAAAGAAAGGTCCATAACCCTGGATCTACAATTGATGGTTGCATTTGCGGTGGTAAGAAATGGCCTTCCCAAGATAATTGGGATGTGGTTGGTAGGATTGGCAACCGGTTCGGTGTCAAGAACTACAAAATTAACCGGGAAGTAGAACTTATCAACTTTGATGAGAATGTCCTCAACCATACCTCTAGGTGTATTGACAGATCTATCGACCAATTGAAGCACCACCGAAGTTGGCTTCAACTCATTCAAACCTAGTTGGACATACACGGAGTAAGGAATTAAATTAACACTCGTTCCTAAGTCAAGAAGAGCTCTACGAACTTCATGGTTTCCAATCACACAAGAAATGGTCGGAGTACTAGGATCTTTGAACTTAGGTGGAGTGTTATGTTGAATGATGGAGCTTACTTGCTCCGTGAGAAACACTTTTTTAGGGCCTTGTCCCTTGCTCTTCCTCTTTTATGTACAAAGATCTTTCAAAATTTTTGCATAAGGCGGAATTTGCCTTATTGCATCCAAGAGAGGAAGATTTATGTTGACTTGTTTAAAAACTTCCATCATGTCATGAATTTTTCCTTCTTGCCTCCCAAAAGGCGAAATCTTTTTTAAAGCATAAGGGAAGGGAGCTTTTGGCTCATAAGATCTTGCAACTAGAGGAATTGATGAAGATGATTGAGAATTCCGATTAGGGACATTTTTATCCAAGGAAGTAAGAGTAGGATTGGAAACGGGACGGGTGACAACTTTTGGTTGCATCGGTTCACTATCTTTCTTTGGTTGTTCAACCCTATTGTCAACTTGTCTACCACTTCTCAAAGTGGTGATGGCTTGCACTTGTGTGATACCTCCTGATTTTCGGATGCGGGTTGGCCAAGCCCACGCCCGATTACCCATAAATATCAAACCAATTAGCAATAAACGAATACAAAATACAGTTACGATAAACAAGAATAAATAAAACTGCTGAAATGGAACTAGAATGATAATCTAAAACTGAAAACCTCAGAGTAAAATTTTATAAATAGATAATTAATTTGATACATCCAACTTTTCCAATTCTAATACAACTCGAGAATTCATCACTAATGGACCCCTAATAATAATCCAAACTGAAATGAAAGCTACTTAAAGAACATCGAGAGTAAACCATGGAGAAAAGTCCTACGTCGTGTAATACCCCTAATTTTTAAAAGGATATTTCTGGTATTTTATTTTTGATTTAATTATTTTTTTTGTTATTAATTGTTTTCTTTGGTTGTTGTGTTAATTATTTAATTGCGGGTATTTTGTTTAATTGTTAATTATTTTGTAAATTGTTAATTATTTAAATTGTTTTAATTATTTAATTGGTTGTTAATGGTTGTTTGTTTTATTTCTTTATTTAAGTTATTGTTATTATAAATTTACGTAAGTTCATGTAGCCGGCACTATTAAACCTAGGCTGTTCAATGGGTCGAGTTGTATAAGGATTAGGGTTTAGAATTTAAAAGTCTATATATATGCATATTCTACGTTGGTTTAGGGTTACAAAACAAAACCCTATTCACTGATACTTATACCGTGAGATAGAGAGATATAGAGAGTGGAAACTAGGACGTTATCGGAGAGGTTCAAGTATACACTGGACGGAGTGCTTCTGGGTTGAACCAAGAGCACCTGAGGTGTAGAACAGGAGTCTCAGATGTGGATAGAAGTTTCAAAGATGGCAGTTTAGAGTTTCAAATCAGAAACTCAAAGACAAGTCACTATTCTTCTCCTTCCCTTTAATTCGTGATCTGTGCATGTTTAGGATGACTCCAGGGATTAAGGCAACGTTAAAATGGATTAAATAAATATCATAATTCATCTTGAAATTATGTTTGTATTAGTTTTTAAATCGTTGTCATAATTCTGTCGTTAGTTGGAGGTAGTTCTCACTTAAAAATCTGTTTGCGTTAATGTTTAAACCTGAAAATATTTCATGTATTTGGGATGTGACCATGCTTATAATTAACTCTGGAACATCAATTGACCTCTAGAATAAGCTATAAAAATTGAACAGAGCCACTGAACTTCACCGGAGGCGAAGAAGATGATCAGATTACGCGCAACGGCTCACAGTGGAGTAGAGCCAGCTCATCCCAAGGGTGGAGCCGCCTCCACAATAGGTTAAGCGGGCTCCACATGCATTAGAGGCTGCTCCACATGTAGTGGAGGCAGCTCCAATGTGGAAGGAGGCGGCTCCAATCTCTGATGTTGGTTTCTACGTGGTTTTGGGTTCGGTTTGGCCTGTAGGAAGGTTTTTGAGTGGTTCTAGGGGCTGTGGATGGTTTATTAAGCTGTTCTAGAGTTTTAAAAGGATTGGGAAGCATGTTGGTATTAATTTTAAAGTATGAAATAACCTACAGATAATTAATACACTGCATGTGGAAGGTTGATTTTTTTACATTGACATTGCTTGCTGTTCCTATAAAGCACTTTGGTTTCTAGCATAATTTTAAACTGTTGTTCATGGTTCAACTGTTTTATAAGCATATATTACATATTCTGGGAAAATATATAGGTATGCTTAAATGGAAATTAATTGATGTTTAACTATACTAGTTATTGCATCAAGTTATGGTACTGTTTTAGAGGAGTTAGTTGCTGTGTTTTACTCTAACATTTTAAAGGACTAGAATATGACTTCTAGATTATATACTGGATATATATTTGAATTATACACAGATTGGATTGGTTTTATGTTGGTTCTGGAGTATAGTTAATAAATGTATATGGTGCTATTTTTGTTAACTATGTTGGATGGAGGATTATATGTACCGGTATGGGACGGTGGTGTACTGGGTATGGACTGTTTTCAAACACTGTGTTCTACCTAATCTGGATGTAATGATGGATTAACCAAAAATGTTAAGTTCATCTCATAATTATGTCATATCATTAAAACGATTGAATGACCTGTGGTGGTTTTAGGATAGATTGGTTATACATATATCAAACCACAATACAGATGGTGGATATTTTGTATTAGGAGTACAAGGATTTTATATATATATATATTATATGATGCCATTGTATGAGTTTGAATCTCAGGACCATGGTTAGGGCGCGTATATCGCCTAGGATGGATAACTGGACATAGGTGTTGTTCCCTGGTAAGTCTAGGTACACATGACCACATTATTGTGCGATTTGCATGGTATCTCTACTCAGGCTGAGACAGACCTACTGGACTAGTGAGCAACCTATAGTGTGTATTATATACATACATATGGACTACTCTAGATATTGTTGAGTCTTCCTAGGATGTATCTACGTATCGGATTACTGTTTGGATCGTAGTAGAATAGGACTTGCATGTGGGCCTGATCCACTCTCTTATTTTTCAGGTGTTCGTCAGTTCCATGGTTAGAGTTTGGACGTGCAGAGCAGATACAGACATTCATTCCTCCAACTACGTAGGAATCTTTGCTATGTTTACCTTAAGTTTCTATTTCAGTTATTTTAGTTTCTTTTGGGATTTTAATAAGGGGTCCACTAAATGGATTCCCGAGTTGTAACTTATGGAGTTTTGGAGTTTGGATTTAATAGTTTTCATTAATGATTTTTTGAGGATTTCAATTAGTATTCTTCCAGCTTATTGTTATTAATTATTTCATCTTGTATTCTGTGTTCGGTTATATATTAATTGATTGATATTTCCCTCGGGTTTGGGCTCGGGCCTGATCAACCCGTGTCTCAGATCCGAGGGGTGTCACACGTCGTCGAAAGAGTGAGTAGTAGTTTCTGCTCAACACAATCAAGTCTAAGTCTGGAACTGACGAGTACCTGAAAAATAGAGGTGGATCAGGCCCACGAACAAGTTCTAACCCACTACAATCCAAGCAGAGACTCGATAAGCATACATTCTAACCAATTCAACAATAGCTAATAGTCTGTACATATGTATATTCACACTACAGGACTCTCACTGGACTATGGAGAGGGTTTCAACCTGAATAGAAGGTAACATGCGAAAACGCACCCATAGGTGGGCATGAGTACCTAGACCTAACATGGTACACCTCAACCTCTCATATCCAGCTACGCATCCTACTGCATATACGCACCCTAACCAACGAGTCTGAGACTCAAACTCATCTCGCGGTACCATAAAAATATATTAAAAATCCATTCATATCCATCTATAGGAAATCCAATAAATCGTTCAGCTTATTCAACTGCACAGACTTATATAGGAGATCCAATAAGTCGTTTAGCTTATTCAACCGCACAGACTTAAATATAAGGAGAATTATGTTTTTATAATTCGTACCCTTATTCCAAAATAGGTAGGACTGAGTATTTTGAATCAGTCTGTCCCTAGTATGCCACCGTCCCATACCGGTGCATACAATCCACAAAATCCATATAATTGATAGAACAGGTAAAACTGTTCACCAATTAAAATCCATAAGGTAGGAATTAGCGTTTTGAGCTAAACCATACCTAGTATGTCACCGTCCCATACCGGTGCATACAATCCTCCATATCCATGTAAATTATAACATATAAATAATAAGCAAGTAATTTACAGTCCAAAACCAAATATCCATATCATTGCAGAAAAGTGATTAAAGTTTCAGCAATTTAAATCCAAGATCTAAACCATGTAATTGCAAGAAATGGTTTCATAGTTCAATAACCAACATCCAGAGCATGCATAGATCAGTTTTAATAAATCAACAACTCTATCATGCATTTAAATAAGTTTTATAATCATGTTATAGTCCAAATAATTGCTAAATTAATTTAAGTAATTTAGTTTTTTTCCATTCGGTAACATGATTCTCCAATAAGATTAAAATACGGAGAATAGGTATAATCCATTCTGTAATCAAATATGAGCATAATAATAACATTATCAGAATTAACATGCTCACTTTAAACTATTCCAAGATATTCAGTAAGTTTATAAGACACAATATTGTATATTTAGCAACTAGGTTCCCATTAAGCATAACTGAACAACTAAGTTCCAGTAATTGATCATTCATGTCATACATATAAATATCAATTTACCTCCAAGATAACACAACAGAATATACCAATTCACATGCTTACTTTTATACCAAACCAACACTAACTGAAACAAGTTAAATTCTATACGTCAATTAATCCGCAGCTAGCAGTAGTTAAAGTTTAAGCATACGTGTTCCTACCACTGTTCCATGATTAACATGGTGTAACCATCCATAGTAATCTGCTAAATTAGTTTTTAAGCAATTAAACTCTCCATCTCCAATGAGAGTATTCGGATTTTCATATACCGACTTATGTTCTGTATCACCCTGAACAATGGTGTTTTAATATACAGTAATCAACTCTTAGAAGTTATAATATGGAGTTAGATCATCTCAAAACACCTCAATACAGTTCCTATTAGAATTTAAAAATCCCAAAATCTGAGCACCACAGCCCAAACAGTTGCCCAAAAACCCAAAAAACTGAAGAATTGAAGAGAGGCTGCTCCAAACAAGTTGCAGCCGCCTCCAACCAAGAAGGAGCCGGCTCCAAACCACTTGGAGCCGTTTCCAAGGCACTTTGAGCCGGCTCCAAGTTTTCATGGAGCCGCCTCCAACTTCCTCCCCTCCTATCTGCTTCTTCTCTTCAACTATGTCTTCTCCGGTGACGTCTAGTTTGATCAGTCCTTAACTCTAATGATTTCTACTGATTAAAATTAAGTTCCAATGCCCTAGATATTTTAAAACCTTAAATCTTAAATCCATTCTAATTAGAACAGAAAAATTCAAGAAAGAAGTAAAACAAGCCAATACGAAACATGCAAAATGTATACAGTTGCAATCGATCCTAAACATGCAAACCAGTTTAAAATTAATACTTTCCAGTGTGTTACGGACTAACTCAACCCTTTATATTGCAATCTATATGAAATAGACAACCAGTTCCGTGAATCCCTTTATGAGTTACATAACGAAAAACTATAAAACAAGCAGTACAACTAATGGCTATGTTCAGTTTAAACAACAGAGACATGAAAACTAGTTTACTTTTAATCCTTATACATTCCTGGAGTTGCATTAGACATGCAAAGAACATGAGCCTAAGGAATAGAGTTAGGATTAGAACTTGCCTTTGAGATTTTGGTTCAAAAATCCCAACGTCGTCTTTTAAGTTTCTCCGGCGAACTAGGAAATCCTCCTCTGTTCCTTCCCTGCCTCCACTGTCTTGAATATGATTCTAAAACCTTAGGCAGAACTTAATACCTATATTTATAGGTTTACACAAGACCTAGGTTCAATTCAAACCCTACACTAAATCCTAGTTGGCCCATAGAAAACCCTATTTAAAATCTACGTTGGCCAACATACGTGACTTCTCAAAGAACCCTAAGTACTGAACGTATTTAAAACAAAAAAAAACTCATTTAACTTAATTACCTAATTAAACAATTCCTTACAACAGTGAGATCTAAATAAAATAAATAAACAAGTAAGCCAATTAAATACAAATTAAACATATAATTAAATTAAACTAACCAGTCAATTCACACATCACATAATTCAAATTTCACACATAGCCACATAAGCACTTAAAAATAATAAAATAAATACTTAAAACAATAAATAAATAATAAAATTTTGATTATATCCCTTTCAAAACTAGGGGTATTACAACTTGTGCCTGGGAAGAACACCCTGAGGTAGGGTTTACTTCTACACAAAATTGGGCTTTTGGATTCCTCTCGGGTTGACTAGGTAATTTACCCACTTCTCTTGCATTCAATGCATTAGCTATGGTCCCAATTTTGGATTCAAGCTTTGATATGGATTGAGAATGAGAATGCAATAAATTAGTGTTCATTTCTAAACTACCCAAAGCCATCAAAACCTTATCTTCGAATGTAGGATTGCTAGAATGTGCATGAGGATAATGAGAACAAACTTGGGAATCATACATTTGAGGATATGAGAAGTGATTCATTCTTTGGTGATGAGAAGAAGAAACAAATCCTTGGGAACCTCCATTCCTTTTATGAGGTGGAATGTATTTGCTTTGAAAATTTTTAGCTTAATAAGGACTTGAGTTTTCATTGCACATTGGAACATATGCACTTGAATAAGGATGAACAAATGTAGCATTGACTTGTTCAAAATGTTCATTAAACACATGTCCATGGGGACAATTGGAAGTAGTATGTAGAACACTTGAGCATGTCATGCAAGGCTCACAAGGATGAGAAACATAATGAAGAGGAGATGATTTGATAGCCGGTCTTTGACTCAACAAGAATTGATCAAGTTTTTTAGAAAGAGTTTTAACCTTGGCTACAATTTCCTTTGATTCTTCAATTTAACCAACTTTTGCATTTTTCTCTTTTTTATTAGAATCATAATCAAACCGAGAAGTGTAATATTTGTGCAAAGTGTTTTCACTCATTTTCTCAAAAAGGTGCCAAATATCATCTTCATGTTTTCCAAAATATGAACCTCTACATGATGTATCCACTATGTCCTTATGCATGTCAGTTAGGCTTTCATAGAAATATTGGACAACTTGCCATTTTGGAATACCATGATGTGGATATTTTCTTAGCAAGTCATTCAATCTCTCCCAAGCCTCATGCAACAACTCCCCTTCCCTTTAAGAAAATTCTCTAATCGAAGCTCGCATTACATTGGTCAAGCTTACGGGGTAATTTTTTTTAAAAAAACTCATTTTACATTTGCATCTAGGATGTTATTGAATTTGCTCCCAAAGTGTTGAACCAATGCTTTGCTTTGTTTTTGAGTGTGAAAGGGAAGAGAAGAAGTCTAAGAACTTCTTCCGGGACATTCATGTACTTCACGGTGGAGCATATTTCAAGAAATTCATTGAGATGTTTATATGGCTCTTCACCATCTAAGCCATAAAATAGTGGACACATTTGAATGGTCTCGGGCTTAATTTCATATTGATTGGCCTCAAAATTAGGAAGCATGATGCAAGTTGGTGCATGGTATTCATGAAGATTATAATGATCACGAAGGATTGGAGGAATTGGCACTTGAACTCCAGGAGGAAATTGGTTGAAAGGAGGATGCTCTAAGAAGTTTGGGTCTAGATAACCCAGATGACCCTCTAGATTTTCCATTGGTTATGATGGGGTTGGTTAAGACCGCATGAAATTCAAGAAACACAACAATGAAATCAACTAACCAAACACTTCGTCCCCGCAACAAATCAATCAACAAATCTCCACATATAATGATCCCATACTCCCATGCTATCAACAATATGCAAAGAACAATAAAATTGCCTCCACGTGGGCTCACGATTTATCTAAGAATTGAAATGTAAGCCGCCACGCGGACCAATGATTTAACTAGAGATTGAGTTAAGAAAGAGCTCACAAAGGGTCCTTTAACATTTCAATTAAATTTTCAATTTTAGCCTTGCAAATTTTTTAGATTTTAGATTTTTCCTTGTTTTTGCTTAGCTCCTTGCTTAAAACGCTCCTTTGCTCACCTTCTAGCTAAATGCACCTAGTCAAACAAGATCCAACACAATAAGTAACCAAAATGAAAATGAAAATAAAGTAAAGACACGATCAAAAGAGTAATAATTCCTAATTGATTCCACAAATACAACGTTGCCTATTCAATCAATCCCCGGTAACGGCGCCAAAAACTTGGTGTCGTCCCTAAGGTGGGGCCAAATTTTTGCAAAGTAGTGGACTAAGATGAGTGTGGCTAAGTTTTATATTTATAATTTACCACTACTACCTTTCACTAAAAATATAGTTAGGGCGAGTAGGGATCATCCCAAGGGATTGGTGGGTCGTATTAGGTTCTGGAATCGAGTTTGGGGTTAGTAGGTTGAGCGATCAAAAGATTGGTTGGTGATTGAATTATACTAAGATGCAATTTAGATTAAAGTAAACAATTAAATGCAATAGAGGGAAAATAAGAGAGAGAGAGATCTTGGGGTTTAGAGATCACCACTAAGAATAGCTTTTCTACACCCTTAATGAATGATTAATGAGGGGAAAAACATGTATTGCAACAATGGTGTGTGTGTGTGGTTGTTTCAATAAGTATGGATGACCAATTAAGTATATATTGTCTAGACAACACAATGAGTAGCACAATATATCAAACTAAGCCATTAATCCCTCTTTAAGCTCACAATCCAAGCACATCATAAAATTAGAGAAATATGCTACTTGCATTCATAAGTGTGGAACATCAAACAACAAGTATGGATTGTCCTCCCATTTAACATCTAAACTACAACTACACTACAATTAAGCTAATGACATGAAATTAAACTAAGGGAGAGGCACAATCCATCAAGAAATGAGTATGAACCATCAAATAAACTACAAGAGCATTCTATTAAGCACTATGTCTTGACAATCTCTAGATTTATAGCATCAATAGACATAAACATGCATCAAGAACATAAAATCTAGAGACAAACACATGAACATCTATTCTAGCATACATAAACATATGGATATAATGAAATGAAAAATTGGAAGCATTAAACCACACAAATCATGGAATAAACAAGATCTATGTATATAAATATGTCAAAACATATATCACAATACAAATCCCCTCAAAAATACATAAATCAAGATGTAGAAAGCATGCTTAGGGCTAACTCTAACCCCAAGAGGATGTCTAGCCACTCATAGATGGTGTCCTCCAACCCTCAAGGGCTAACTCCATGGTAGAGATTACTCATCTTCTTGGTTAATGGAAGAACTCCAAGCTTGTGTCTCTAGCCTCCTTTCTTCTTTTCTTCCTCACTAAGAATATGATATGGAAATTGTAAAAAAAAGTCCTTTTGTAAAAGTGGCTCATATTCCTTATATAGGTAGGTCAAATGTTACCCCCAATTCGTGCACCAATATTCCTCCCCAATGATTGATAGGAGACAAGTTTTAATGAGCTGGAAATTTAATTTTCTCGAACTTGGGGAAGTTCGATCGATTGAACTTGTGGTGAGATCGATCGAACATGCCTGAGATCTATCGAACTTAAGCTGGATCAATCCTCTAAGGCGGTGCCTTTTTGGATAAAGATAAATCTGAGATATTTTGGAGATATTGTTAGGAAATAGACAAAAGTGGTAGATGGGATGGTACAACTGGATAAGATTAAATCTTTTCGATCGATCTGAAGAAAGTTGGATCGATCGAACTTTGTAGGATCTTTGGATAAGGACAAATAACTCAGATTCATCTTGAAGTGCTGAAATCGATCAAAGTTGGATCGATTGAACATTTACTGAGATCGATCGAACTTGCTGAATTTGCTGAATTTCCACCACTTGCTTCTTTTCGCTCCCACTTTGCTCCTTTTTTTGATTCATCTCAAGATTGCTTCAATTATGCTCTTATTTAGCTGAGTTAGCTTATTTTGGAGATAAGTACCTGAAAAGGGTAATAACACGAAATTAGTCTAAAACGGGAAAGTAAGATAGATAAAGGTCCTAGAATACCTAAGCTTAAGGGGTTTAATTGCGCACTTTTCAGTGCTCATCATATACCCTTGAATTTTTCATTATAATGTGCTCAGTTATTTATCTGATTTTCACTATACCATTCTCTGGATTTTAATTGATGAATTACTTTATTTTGTTCGATCAATTATTGGATTTTGTGGATTATATGCACCGGTATGGGACGGTGGCATATTAGGGACGGTGGCATATTAGGGACGGATTACTTCAAAAAACTAAGTCCTACCTATTCTGGTATAAGGGAATGAATTAACTATAAAGTTAAGTCCTACTTATATTTGTGTCAAGTCAATGAACAGTTGAAGGACATACCTTAGTCTTCGATGGATTTTTATATATGATTATGGTGCCATGGTGTGAGCTTGAGTTTCAGGATCATGGTTAGGGTGCGTATATTGCCTAGGATGGATAGCTGAATATAGTAGACATCTGGGTACTCTGGTAGGTCTAGGTACACATGCCCACTTTATGTGCGATTTACGTATTGCCTTCTATTCAGGTTGAGACAGACCTATAGTCCAGTGAGCATCCTATAGTGTGTGTGTGTGTGTGTATATATATATGTATATATATATATATATGGACTATTTAGCTATTGTTGAGTTGTTTAGGATGTATATGTGTATTAGGTCTCTGTTTAGATAGTAGTAGAGTAGAATTTGTTCGTGTGCCTGACCGACTATTATTTTTCAGGTGTTCGACAGTTCCAGTCTTAGAGCCTGTTCGTGCCGAGCAGAGACAGTCACTTATTCTTCTGACACGTAGGACTATTCTTCATATTTAGTTTTAGATTTTCTTTCAGTTCAGTTATTTATTTCCAGTTAGGAGATTATTAGGGGTCCACTAGATGGATTCTCGAGTTATAATAATATTGGAGGTTTTGGAAATATTACATTATTTAATTAAAATGTTGAGGATTATTATTTAGATTTCTTTCAGCTTAATTATTTTTATTCTTTATTTCTTTTGCACTCAATGCTTGTTTATATAGTTAATTGTTTGGTATCTCTCAGATCTGTACTCGGACTTGATCACCCGTGGCTCTAGAATCGAGGGGTGTCACAGTATGCCAATTGGTATTATATTGATGAAAAAGTGTATTCATGTCATGGGTATGGTGAAGAAGATTGGGTAAAGTTGTCAAGTGAATTGTATTTTTGAGAAGTTGTGAAATGACGTTTTTAAAAAAAGAACCGGATTTCGTGAGTTCGGTGCTAACTTGATCTAGAGGGAGCGCTGCCCGGTGTAGGGAGTGAAAAAAGTTGATACTTGGCCCCAAATGGTTGCCGGATTTGGAACTAGGGATAACTATTAATCTCGCCTCGTTAAAGACGTTAGCCATTTTCAAAATATGGGTTTTGGATTGGTAGAGACCAAATGATGACTTTTATTTTGTAAAGATGACCTTGAGGGTCTCAAACTTATAAGCTTATTATTTTTTGACTATATTATGTATATTTTGGACAATGATGTAGTGAGTTATTTTGAACATGGATGACAAAACAAGTTATGAGTATAAATGGACTAATTTGACTACGTTACTCAAATGAACGAAAATTAATTATGTAGATGATTGAATGATGTTGCATATTCATGCCTATGGGTGTAATGTGAACTTAGGATGTTGTATTTATATCATGTTTAAGCAGGTTGAGAAGCACCCTAATGACCTTCCATGGGACCTAAGAGGTCCCCATAACCCTTTGCACTCAATTTGGGCTTTTCTGGGCAATTTTTAGCATTCTACCCATGTTGAATCAATTCCACCCCTTTTGAACTGGTTCAAGGGTGAATTTGGTTCCCAATATGGGCATACTACCCATGTTGAACTGGTTCAAGAGTTCATGAACCGGTTCAGGGCTCCTAGAACCACTTTGCCTTGGTGAGTTTCAGCTTTGGACCCCTAATTTCGAGCAGTCATAAATGTTTTGTTTCAAACCCAAATAGGGTCATTCTTAAGCCCAATTTAAAGGTTTTTGAGTTAGCTTTCCAATAATACCAACCTAATCTTCCAATTCCAATCATTTTGAGAGATATATCTATTTTAGTGAGATAATGTCGGGAATTCCCTTGAAACGAGTAGGGGCACTTTTGGGCAATCAGGACTAATGTCCGTGAACCTCTTCGAATGTTTTAGAATGACCAAGATGAATGTTATGAACCTTATTTGAGTAGATTAGGGTCATATTATTCATACTTATTATAAAATGACCATTTTACCCCTAGTATGTCCCCGGGTTCTGTGAGAACCCAGTTAGCGATCTGAACCCCCGAGTTTGGGTCGTTACAGAGGTGGTGGCGGTGGCGGTGGTGGAAGAGGTGGTGGAAGGCGTCAGTGGTGTATATGATGATGGTGGAAGGTGTTAGTGGTGGAAAGCGATAGTGACGTAGGTGGTGGTAGAAGGTGGCAACGGCAGTGATGGTGGTGGTAGAAGGCGATGGCGCAGTGGTGGAAGTCGATGGTGGTGCTGGCAGTGGAGGTGGTGGTAGCGATGTGATGGCAGAGGTAGAAGGCGGCATAGGTGGTGGTGGTAGAAAGTAGTGGTGCTGGTGACGGCGACGGCAATGGTGGCAATGATGGGGATGGTTGTAATACCCCTAATTTCAAAAGGATAGTCTCGGCATTTTAATTATTGTTTTATGGCATTTTTTTTTGATTATTTGCTTATTTGCCTAATTGTTTTAATTGTTGTTATTTAATTGAATTAATTGTATTATTTATTTTATTTTATTAAATTAATTGTTTAATGGTTTAATTGTATTAATTATTTTATTTAAATGAATTAAATTGGTTTATTTGATTAAATTAGTTTTATTCATTATTAAGTTACAATTAGGGTTTATTTTTATTCTTTTATGATTCACGTGTTGGCCGACTAGTATTTAGTTTAGTTTTTCGTCTCTAATTATAATTGGACTTAGGTTTTTATAGAGGCCTATAAAAATACTGGTATAAGTCTGCCAAGGGTTTTAGAACCCTAATCACGTAACAGTGGAGGCGACGAGTTATACAGAGAGGTTTGGGAGGAAAACAGAAAGGGAGATTGGGGTTTGGCTGAGGCTAAGGCTGAATCAAGGAGAGAAGGAAGGAGTGTGCTCGTGGGTTAAACCAAGGGGCAACAAAGGAGTTAGAATAGTGAAGGATTGCTGGAAAAACTAGGAAAATGACGCCGAGATTTTTAATCTGAAATCTCAAAGGCAAGTTTTATTCTTACTCACTCTCCTTGACCTGTGTTCTGTACATACCTAGATAATTTCTAGGATTTTAATTGGATATTAAACTGATTTTGTATGTTGATTAAATCAGATTTTAATTGGTATTCTATGTATTGATTAATTTAAATTTAATCGTTGAATAAATTGTTTCATGTACTATTTTAAATCTTATAACGATGCGTACTGTGTTTTAAATGTTTTCTGGTTAACTTTGGGACATAGACGGATTTCTGGAAATCTAAGTAAGACTTTACAGAGTATTTGTAGCATCGTCGGAGGCGAGGACGATGACAGGAGGCAGGGACAGAGTTGGCTCCCAAGGGAATGGAGCCGGCTGCCTAAAATTTTGACCACGGTTCTCTCGAGTATTATACAGAACATGCAAGGAAATAGGCAACAAAGGAGAACGGCACGTAGGCAGCAAGATCGCCTATAGCGTCAGCGATTGGAAGAAGAGCAACAAATGCCAGGGTTTCAGGATGATGATGGACAGTTTTATGAAGAACATGAGAGGGTTCAGCAGGCTCAGGATCAGGTCAGAGATCCAGAGTATCGTCCTCACCTCAATGACCTTATTACTCGAGCTATAGAAGCAGGGGTAACAACTGCACTTTGGAATCAACCACAGATTCAACAGGCATCTATACCATCACCAGTGGTTCAGATTGATACTTGAGAAAATGCTAGGAGTTCTTTCACAAAGGGGAGCCCACCTGAGTTCTCAGGCTCCACCGATGCGAAAGCAGCTCACCAGTGAAAATAGGATATCGAGCGACATCTTCGCCTGATTCAGTGCACGGAGGTTCAGAAACAAATGCTTGCTACCTTCAAGCTAGTTGGAGATGTACTACAGTGGTGGGAGTCAGTTACCATCGTAGAGGAGAGGATGTCATTGACCTATGATCAGTTCAGTGCTCGCTTTGATGAGAAGTACTTTCCTTATGCAGTCAGGGCAACTATGAAGACAAAATTCCTCAATCTGGATCAGGGGAACATGACAGTGGCAGAGTATGAGTAGCAGTTCACAAGCTTATCTCTTTTTTGCTCCGGGGGAGGTGGATACAGAGGAAAAGAAGTGCAATAGTTTTGTTAAGGGACTTATGTGGTCTATTAAGCGAGCTATTACAGGCTAGGGGTGAGAAGCGGGGTGACAGAGACTCGGCTAATCAGTCAGCTGAGAAAATGAATGGCAATAGATATCGACAGAATGATAAGAGCAAATTCCAGGGACAACAGCCTTGGAAGAAGTACAAGGGTGGTTCAGATGCTTATAGGAACGTGGCACCTATTCAGAGGCAGCAGAATGGGGGACCATAGGCAGGCAGCCACTGGCTAACCGACAGAGGAGGCCATTTGGTACTTTCTAGGGTAGTTGCTACACTTGTAGAGAGCATGGTCATACTTTCAGGCAGTATCATAAAGCAGGACAGGGACAGGGACAACATGTGCAGCAGGGGCAGAGGGCACTAGTACCTTTACCCGTTCCACAGGTTTCACGGATTCAGGGACAGGCATATCTAGCTTTACCAGCACCGCCACAGCCTCAGGGATAGGCACCGCAGCAGTTGCATTATAGCAGGGTGTACAACCCCATGTCACAGGACGTTCAGGTACCTCAGGCTATTGAGGGTATGTTGCCTATTCATGGTTCACAGGGTCATGTTTTGTTTGATACGAGTGCTACACATTCATTTGTATCTTAATCTTTTGTTACATTATCTGAGATGGTGACGCGAGTTTGCGATAGACCTCAGGGTATTTCTACACCTTTGGGCGATACTGCCATATTGCATGAGAGTGATGGGCCTGTGACACTAGATATTGGTAGACTCAGATTTCTAGCTAATCTATTGGTCCTGGACATGTATGCTTATGACGTGATATTTATGATGGATTGGTTATCTCATTATCATGCCCAAGTTAACTGTTATGATAGGTTTATTATTTTCACTATACCTGGACAGGATGTATATGTTGTCGCTATGCCACGTTATAACAGGGTTACTAGCACTTATTTGTTTGATATGAAGGAAGAGATTGAGGAGGAGATTACCGTGTCACTGGATAGCATATCAATTGTACAGGAATTTTCGGATGTTTTTCAAAAAATTCTAGGGTTGCCACCTAGTCGAGAGATAGACTTTGTAATTGATTTAGCTCCAGGTACTACGCCTATTGCTAGAGCACAATACAGGATGGCACCAGTGGAGATGCGAAAGCTAAGGGATCAGATTCAGCAATTACTTAGCCAGGGTTTCATTCGTAAGAGTACTTCACCCTGGGAAGCACCAGTACTGTTTGTGAAGAAGAAGGATGATTCATTTCGCCTGTGTATAGATTACATGGAGTTGAATAAGGTTACTATTCACAATAAGTACCCTTTGCCCAGGATTGATGATCTTTTTGATCAGTTGAAGGGAGTTACTTACTTCTCTAAGATTGATCTACATTCTGGATATCATCAACTTTGGGTTAGGGAGTAGGATGTTCCTCGGACAATGTTTCTCACTAGATATGGTTCTTATGAGTTTCGTGTTATGCCTTTCGGATTGATTAATGCTCCAACAATCTTCATGGATTTGATAAACAGAGTTTTAAGGGCTTACTTGGATCAATTTGTCATTATCTTCATTGATGTTATTTGATTTATTCTAAGTCGGAGGACGATCATGCTAGACATCTTTGCATAGTGTTGTAGATGCTACGTGAGCACCAGTTATATGCCAAATTCGAGAAATGTGAATTTTGGCAGCGGGAGTGAAGTTTCTGGGTCATGTGGTGTCAGAAAGGGGAATAGCGGTAGATCTGGCCAAGGTTTAAGTAGTGGTAGAGTGGGGACAGCCTATTTCACCTATCGAGATTCGGAGTTTTCTCGGATTGGCATGATATTATCGTAGGTTTATTTAGGGGTTCTTAAAGATAGCTGGACCACTCGCTCACTTAACTAAGAAGGGTGTACGGTTTGTATGGGATAAACACTGTCAAAAAGCTTTTGATGAGCTAAAAAGGAAGTTGACTTCTGTACTGGTTCTGTCTACCCCACAAAGCGAGATAGAGTATCTCGTCTATGTAGATGCTTCTTTGCAAGGTCTTGGGTGTTTATTGATGCAGGAGGAACGACCAATTTCGTATAGGTCTCGAAAGTTTAAGCCTCGTAAGCTTAATTATCCAACATATGATTTGGAGTTAGCAGCTGTGGTCTTTGGGAGAGTCCTTCAGATTATTTAGTGATCACAAGAGTCTGTAGTATTTGTTCACTCAGCGGGAGCTGAATATGAGACAGCACAGATGGTTGGAGATTGTGAAGGACTATCATTTCTCTATACAGTACCATCCAGGGAAAGCGAATGTGGTGGCAGATGCACTCAGTCACCGACCTTATGCAAGTCTTTCTGCTTTATTCACCACTGAGTGGAATGCTTTGAAGATAATTGATGAGTTGTCTGATGCTTTTATGGCTTGCATGGTAGTTACGCCTTCTATTATTTGCAAGGTTCTAAATGCACAACTCACGGATCAACAGTGCATTGACAAAGTTGCAAAGTTAGCTTCTGGGGAAGTTCCATTTTACTATGTTGGACTGATGGAGTCTTGAGGTATAAGGGACGTTTAGTGGTACCTTCTGCTGACGATTTAAGGAAGGATGTGATAACTAAGACTCATCATTCTGAGTTTTCTATTCATCCAGGAGGAGACAAGCTGTATCAGGATATGAAGCGGCAGTTTTAGTGAGTAGGTATGAAGAAGGACATTATTTTTTTTGTTTCTCAGTGTAGTACTTGTCAGATGGTCAAGATTGATCATCAGAGGCCGCTAGGAGCTCTACAGCCACTACCTATATCAGAGTGGAAGTGGGAGAGCATTTCTATGGATTTTGTGAAGGGATTTCCAAATTCTTTTAAGGATCACAATTCCATTTGGGTTATCGTGGATAGATTGACCAAATCAACCCATTTTTGGCCTATTCGCACTGACTTCACATCGAAACAGTTGGCGAGACTTTATATTACCGAGATTCTAAAGTTGCATGGCATTCCGTTATCTATTTTATTGAACATGGATTCGAGCTTTGTGTCAGGCTTTTGGAAGAGTTTTCAGCAGGTTTTGGGTACAGAGTTGCATCTTAGTACTATTTATCATCCTCAGGCTGATGGACAGACTAAGAGGATTAATCAGATTATGGAGGATATGCTTCGTTCTTGTGTTCTTGAATTCAAGGGCTACTGGGAGAATTATTTGCCACTTGTGGAGTTTGTGTTTAATAATAGCTTCTAGAAGACTATTGGTATGGCACCGTTTGAGGCCTTATATGGTCGACCATGTCGATCTCCTGTTTGTTGGATGGAGGTTGGCGAGAGCAGATTTTTGAGTTCTGAGTTCATTAAGGATACTTATGAAAAGATTGCTCTTATTAGGGATCACATGTGCACTGCCCAGAGTAGGCAAAAGAGTTATGCCGATCATCGTACTCGTGCATTAGAGTTTCAGGTTGGGGATCAGGTTCTACTCAAAGTGTCTCCTATGAAAAGGGTAATGCGCTTTGGGAAGAAAGGGAAGTTATTACCATGGTTTGTCGGGCCATTCATGATTACGGATCAAGTTGGAGCTGTAGCTTATCGGTTGGCACTTCCGGATAATTTGGATCGTGTACACAATGTGTTCCATGTTTTCATGTTGCGGAAATTTCTGCAAGATGAGGATCGATATCAGCATATCGATGTTGGGGAGATTGAGTTGCAACCAGATGCAACATATTTGGAGCCACCCTGTCGTATTGTCGATGGTTGGGATCAAATTCTTCGGAATAAGGTTATCCCTTTAGTGCGTGTTCAATGGAGTCACCACAATGAGGCTGAGTCTACTTGGGAACGAGAGGATGTCATTCGCTTGCTGTTGCCTGAAATATTGGAAGAAGGCAAGAACGAATTCCGAGGATGGAATTCTTTTTGTTAGGGGGGAAGAATGTAATACCCCTAATTTTAAAAGGATAGTCTCGGCATTTTAATTATTGTTTTATGGCATTTTTATTTGATTATTTGCGTATTTGCCTAATTGTTTTAATTGTTGTTATTTAATTGAATTAATTATATTAGTTATTTTATTTAATTGAATTAATTGTTTTAATTGTTTAATGGTTTAATTGTATTAATTATTTTATTTAAATGAATTAAATTGGTTTATTTGATTAAATTAGTTTTATTCATTATTAAGTTATAATTAGGGTTTGTTTTTATTCTTTTATGATTCACGTGTTGGCCGACTAGTATTTTGTTTAGTTTTTCGTCATTGATTATAATTGGACTTAGGTTTTTATAGAGGCTTATAAAAATACTAGTATAAGTTTGCTAAGGGTTTTAGAACCCTAATCACGTAACAGTAGAGGCGACGAGTTATACAGAGAGGTTTGGGAGGAAAACAGAAAGGGAGAATTGGGGTTTGGCTGAGGCTAAGGCTGAATCAAGGAGAGAAGGAAGGAGTGTGCTCGTGGGTTAAACCAAGGGGCAACAAAGGAGTTAGATTAGTGAAGGATTGCTGGAAAAACTAGGAAAACGACGCCGAGATTTTTAATCTGAAATCTCAAAGGCAAGTTTTATTCTTACTCACTCTCCTTGACCTGTGTTCTGTACATACCTAGATAATCTCTAGGATTTTAATTGGATATTAAACTGATTGTGTATGTTGATTAAATTAGATTTTAATTGGTATTCTATGTATTGATTAATTTAAATTTAATCGTTGAATAAATTGTTTCATGTACTATTTTAAATCTTATAACGATGCGTACTGTGTTTTAAATGTTTTCTGGTTAACTTTGGGACATAGACGGATTTCTGGAAATCTAAGTAAGACTTTACAGAGTATTTGTAGCATCGTCGGAGGCGAGGACGATGATAGGAGGCAGGGACAGAGTTGGCTCCCAAGGGAATGGAGCCGGCTGCCTAAAATTTTGACCACGGCTCTCTGTGAGAGAGAGAGCAGGCTCCATGGAACTAGGGAGCCGGCTCCCTAGGTCATAGAGACGGCTCCCATGGTAGCGGAGCAGGCTCCTTTGTGTGGGAGCTTGCTCTCTCACTTTGAGAGCAAGCTATTTTGCCAAAAGTACCTACTGGAATGGTTTTTCTACGGTTTTGATATTTTTCTTTTATTTCAGAACTGTTATGGGTTATTTAAACTGGTTTCTAAATGATTTTATTCCATATTAGGATCCCGTGATGCATGATCTTATCTATATGCTAATGGATTTTAACAGTAGGAAAGTTTAAACAAGTTGGCATGCTGTTAACGGAAAAAGGGATATAATTGCCTAATTTTAATTTAGCAATTCGATATGCTGTAGCATGATTTTAAAACTTGCTTTGGATGCATAACAGGGTTATATATATTTATTAGATCTTATTATGCTGAGTCTGGATTTTAGTTGAAGAATTACTAAATTATATTCTGTCAATTATATGGACGTGAGTCTGGATTTTAGTTGAAGAATTATTAAATTATATTCTGTCAATTACATGGATGTGAGTCTGAATTTTAATTGAAGAATTATTAAATTATATTCTGTCAATTACTTGGATGTTAGTCTGCATTTTAATTGATGAATTATTAAATTATATTCTATCAATTGCATGGATGTTATGGATTGTTGTAATACCCCTACCTTTCAAAAGGATAAAATTTAAATTTAAATTTTAATATAGATTGTGTTATGTGTTATTTTAATTTGATGGTTTATTTGTAATTAAATTGTTAGGCTTAAATGATATATTGCTTTATGTTTTATTTTATTATTATTATTATTTTTAAAACAGAGTTAGTTTTGGATAGTAGTAGTGGACTAAATAAATGGGTCACATATACTACTTGGATGGACCTTCATGTGTAAGGAGTATGACCCATGGGTACTGGAGGTGATTATTATTTTTATTCTAATTAATAATGATAAAGAGTTTTAGTTATATATAAATATATATAACTATATTATATTTTAAATGGTTATATTTATTTGTAAATACGTCATATGTAAGGGTAGTATTAGTATTAGTAAAGTAGGATTATTTGTTCCTTTTTTCTGTATAAGCCGACTTAGGATTAAACTAGGATTAGGGTTTTATGTTGTAGGTATATATTATTGCCTATATATATGTATTTAAGCTTGTAGAGAAGGAGGCTAGGTTTATACGTGAGTTATTTTATACTTGGAAAATAAAAGAGATCAGTGAGAGGAAAAAAGAGAAACTGAGAGAGGAAGCTAGGGTTTTGGCCAATGATGGTAGGCAGAACCAAGGAGGAAGGTGGACGGCTGTTCGAGTGTTAGAACTAGAGCAATAGGAGGCTTGGACGGTGGCGAAGGATCGCCGGAAAGAAATTAGGAAGAAGAAGTTAAGGTTTCAATTCGAAACCTAGAGGCAAGTTCTATTTCTTACTCCTTCCCTTTGACTCATGTTCTGTGCATGCTAGGTAGTCTCCATGAGTTTATTTAAGTGTGAATTAATCTTTTATATGTAGTTAATTTGATCTGGAATAATTCTTGTGAATTTATATTATAGTTGTCTGATCTTGAGGCATATAGAATCGTTAATTGTTTTCATCGTTGTGATTAATGCAAACTGTTATATTTAAATTATTGGGATGTTACTGGATATTGTTTAGACTCTTAGGTTCAATATTAATGAAGAATGGAAGAGTTGGAAGTGGCCGGAGACGAGGCAGAAGGGGTAAAACGGGTTCAGGGCTCTTAGAGGGGGGGAGAGCCGGCTCCATGGAAGTGGGAACCGGCTCCCTCAACTGAAGAGTCGGCTCCAGGTGATGGGGAGACGGCTCCCCTTTGTTCAGAGTCGGCTCCAAGGCCTAGGGAGCCGGCTCCATGGTTGTGTGCTTGCTCTCCAATTTTGAGAGCAGGCTCTCTTGTTTTAGTGCATTCTGCAATAATTTGGGCACTGTTTGGAAGATGTTGGTTTCCCGAACTGGTTTGGGATGTGAATGGGGGATCTAAATATTAGTTTCATATGATATTAAAACCTCATATTGCATAATTTATACCTTTATGCTAATGGATTTAACTATATGAAAGTTTAAACAATTTTGCATGCTGTTAACGGATATATGAAATTTAATTGCTTAATTTTAATTTAGCAATTTAATGGGCTGTAGCATGATTTTAAGCCTTGTTTTGGATGTATAATAGGGTCATATATCTATTAGATTTTGTTAAGTTGAATTTGGATTTTAATTGAAGAATTATTAAATTATATTCTGTTAAATTACATGGATGTTGAGTTTAGATTTTAATTGAAGAATTATTAAATTATATTCTGTCAAATTAAATGGATGTTGTTCTGGATTTCAATTGTTGAACTGTTCTATCTGGTTCATCAATTATTGGTTGGATTTGTGAATAAAATAAGCATGTTGGTTCATATAATTTCTATTATGCTTATTAGGAATTAATTGATGTTTACTTACTTTATATGTGTTGTCAATTATATGGACATTGTTGGAGTAGTATCAAATAAGCATGTTAACTTATATATTTTGTTATGTTTATTATGAATCAACTGATGTTTATATTTAATATCTGTATTATCAATTGTTGGACTGATGGATTGTATGTACTGGTATGGGACGGTGGCATACTAGGGACAGATTAATTTCAAAATCCTAAATCCTACATATTCTAGAATAAAGGGAATGGATTATAATAAAATCCGACTTATATTTAAGTCAGATCAGCTGAATAAAATTGAATGTCTAACTGGTTTACTTGTTATTTAAGTCAGATCAGCTGAACAAAGTTAAATGACTAACTTGATTACTAGTTGTTTAAGTCAGATCAGCTGAACAAAGTTGAATGACTAATTGGATTACTTACAGCTTAAGTCAAATCAGCTGAACAAGTTGAATGACTGAATGGATTCCTCATGGATGGTTAGGATATGATTTTACATATATATGAATATGGTACCACGATATGAGCTTGAGTCTCAAGATCGATGGTTAGGGAGCATATATGCATTGGAATGCATAACTGGCTATGATGGTAGAGGTATACCCTGTTAGGTCTAGGTACTCATGCCCACTTCTGGTACATTTTGCATGTTGCATTCTATTCAGGTTGAGACCCCCATTGTAGTCCAGTGAGAGTCCCTTAGTGTGGTTATATATAAGTATGGACTAGATAGTTATTGTTGAGATATCTAGGATGTATCTGCGTATCGGGTCTCTGTTTGGATTGTAGTTAGAGTAGAACTTGTTTGTGGGCCTGACCTACTATTATTTTTCAGGTATCGGACGGTTCCCGTCTTAGAGCTTGTTTGTGCTGAGCAGAGACGGTCACTCATTCCTCCGACTGTGTAGGACTGCTATTTATATTTAGTTTTGGATTTTCTCTTTAGTTCAGTTTATCTTCAATTAGGTTTTGATTAGGGGTCCACTAGATGGATTCCCGAGTTGTATTTGTATTGGAAGTTTGGATGTACCAGAATAGTTCTTATTTATAAAATTTATTCTAAGGATTTCGTTAATGGATTAGCGTTTCAGTTTTCTTTCAGAAATTTTATTTATTCCTTTCTATCATATTTGTATTCTGTGTTCGATTATTGCCATTTGTTTTTGATATCCTCGGGTATTCGGGTGTGGGCCTGGCCAACTCGTATCCGAAAATCCGTGGGATATCACAATTGTATGCACCGATATGGGACGGTGGCATACTAGGGATAGATTAGTTCAAAACACTAAGTCATACCTATTATGGAATAAGGGAGTATATTTTAAAATTTGAATCCTACTTATATTTAAGCCAGATCAACTGAATAAGTTGAATGAATAACTGGATTACTTGTTACTTATAGCTTAAGTCAAATCAGCTGAACAAGCTGAATGACTGATTGGATTTCTGATGGATGGTTAGGATATGATTTATATATATATATGAATATGGTACCACGATATGAGCTTGAGTCTCAGGATCGCTGGTAAGGGAGCATATATACATTGGGATGCATAACTGGCTATGATGGTAGAGGTATACCCTATTAGGTCTAGGTATACATGCCCACCTCTGGTGCGTTTTGTATGTTACCTTCTATTCAGGTTGAGACCCCCTTTGTAGTCTAATGAGAGTCCCCTACTGTGGATATATCTATGTATGGACTAGATAGCTATTGTTGAGAGATATATGATGTATCTGTGTATCGGGTCTCTGTTTGGATTGTAGTTAGAATAGAACTTGTTCGTGGGCCTGACTCACTATTATTGTTTCAGGTATCGGACGGTTCCAGTCTTAGAGTTTGTTTGTGCTGAGTAGAGACGATCATTCATTTTTCTGACGACGTAGGATTTCTTTTCATGGTTTAGCTTTAGATTTTGTTTCAGTTGTTTACCTTTCAGTTTAGGATTTTGATAGGGGTCCACTAGATGGATTCCCGAGTTGTTTTTAATAATGGAGGTTTTGGATTATTGGATATTAATCAGTTAATTTTTGAGGATTATATTTTTTTTAGAATTCTTCCAGCTTTATTATTTTATTTCTTAATTCTCTTTTTGTATTCTGTGTTCATGTAAATATTAATTGTTTGGTATCCCTCGGATCTGTGCTCGGACTTGATCACCCGTGGCTCTAGAATCGAGGTGTATCACAATGGTGGTGGCGACAATGATGTTGGTGGAAGGCAACGGAGGTGGCGATGGTTGAAGGTGGTAGTGGTGAAAGGAAGTGGAAGTCAGTGGTGGTGGTGGCAACGTTGGAGGTGGTGGTGGAAGGCAGTAGAGGCAGTGATGGTATGGTGGTTGAAGGTGGCAACAATGGTGGCGATGGTAGTGACCGTGGTGGAAGGCAATGGAGGTGGCGGTGGCTATGATGGAAAGTGGTGGTGTCAATAGTGGAAGATAATAGTGGTTTCTGGACTTGGAACATGAGAGTTTTAGGAACTTGATTTTTTTTAAAATTTTTTTGCTTGGGAATGGAATGGCTATTTCATGGATTTAGTTGTAGAATGGTTTTTCATTACTAGGAATTGATTTTCATTACAATGGAATGTTCATTCTAATTTTAAATTACATACCAAACAAAGAAATAATTGGAATATTTCTGTAACAAGGGGCTTGAAAGCTCCCATCCAACCTTATGGATAGTGTGGCTTCAAGCTCCCATCCAACCTTATGGATAGTGTGGTTTGGAAGGCCAAAAAATGGATTTAAGATTATTTATATAAGGGAGCTTTTTCCATTCCCTATCTGTCTATGAATTGCCTTAGCGAAAAGGTAAGATATTTAAATCTCCTATCACTGCACTACAGAACTCTTAGCGGATGAAATGTAATATTTCATTCTATTTCTGTACACCAAACACATAATCATATAAAATTCTAATAATCATGTATGCGTATGGATACAATGGGTGCTTAACATTTTTCCTATGTATATCAAATATTTGAATCCACTAATCTTGTACGTTGGACCATATGTATGCCATCACATAGGGTTAGTTCATTTAAATCCTAATCACATACTAACAACATAGTTTAAGTGACCTCACACACCAAAATGCAATGTTAAGGTGACGACTCCGTTCTTTGGGTTTAGGTTTAGGTAGAAAATAACTTCATAAATTTCATAGTTTTGAGAAAGGGTCATCATCTAGAGGAAAGAATAAGAAAGTTAAGAAAAAGGACGATGAAGACTCTAAGGAAACAACTAAAATTACAAATTGGTTTGATCCTCTATTTATAGGTGACTGTTAGGCTTTAAATGAGGTTAGACCCGTACACAATCTCCTCTCCACGAGTGCACCACGAACTGGCCTTCAAATCGGAAATTCGCAACTTTCAGGCACGCATCCGATCAATTGGAGTAAGTGTCCGATCTATCACATTCCGAACATGATGTGCAGGGTGATTTAATTTGTGGTATGTGTTGTTATAATTTATTTATTTATTTTTACATGTTTAGCCATCAAATCATGTTATTTAATGTTCTTAGAATGAATTGGACTGTTTGTACACGATTTAGAACTGAAAAGAAGCAAGAACAGAGCCTGAAAACTGCTGTCGCGAGGAAGAGGCCAACCCAGGCCAACCCAACTGACTAGATTGGAAATCCAGCCGACTTGGTTAGGGAATCAGCCGACTGAGAATAAACAAATAATCAAATAATCAGCCGACATGGGTTATTTGTAAAGGAGAATGAGATAATCAAATAATCAGTTGTTATATGATATTTAACAAACACATACTTGTTGTATTTGGTATACAAATCTTGTTTCCAGTCAAATTATTCAAGCTTATACTTTGCATGTGTAGCCTATAATGCCTATTGTATGATTTACTGTGGATTTTATTCTTGTAATGGATTGGGATTATAAAACCGCGTGGAGAATGAGAATTATTCCTACTTTTCTTTAAAGGCTTAAACTTTTTTTTTTTTTCATTAACCGCATTCATGAAATCTAATTGACTAAGAAATGTTTCATTGGACTAAATTTAAGTGCCAGTGGCAGCTTTTGGGGACTTGAAATGGGCTTCCAAGCCCAATAAAGTCTTCCTAAAAAAGTGATAGTGTTTGGTGAAATAAAAGAAAATGAATTCTAACTAACCTAAAAGTCTTGTGAAGTCCATTTAATTTTAATTTTTATTTTTGGCCCAGTCCCTAGCCCTATGACCGAACTGTTTTTTTTTTTTTGGGAAAGTAAGATGATTTTATATAAAACGATGCAGTATTTACATAGGTAAAGAGTGGCTATCCCACAAACCGTGGACAGCCCACTCACAAAACATTCAACAATCCACATTCTAACAAGCCCAGTATAGCAAACAAAGACAAATAAACGGACGACTATTCTTGTCTGAGGCATACACGCATCCGTGTAGAACAAGAGGGGGTCTCTACCTGGCTAAGGATGAACGCTGGCGGCTTTCCCGTCGCTAGATCCCACTAAGTACGCCGAACAGGAGGTACGCCCCTATCCCGTGTGACTTCCACCCGAAGCAATTTTAGATTTAGGGTTCTGTTCTACTCCAATTAGAACCTTTTTTTGTGCATATTTATAATCTGATTCTCATCTCATCGAACGAGTTTGGTACTTTGGTTTGACAAATTCTTTTTTGCAGCTTATATTTAATTCCTATCTAAACTAAATGGGCAAAGTGGCACGATCTACCTCAAAATTTGGGCTACGGAAGGTGAATCCGCTAATCTCTAATGTTAGAATGAACAATTTGGTTTATATTTCGAAAAAAAGTTTTCTTTTTTAAATTTATTTATTGTTGATATATATCATTATTCACTTTTAAGTGTAGAGAAACTTTGGATTATGGTAACATTGTTCCTTTTCTAGTTTGAATGCTTCAGTGTTTGATTATTATTATCATTTTTTTAAATTCGATATATATAGTTATTCAGTTTTAAGTGTAGAGAAACTTCGGATTATGGTGACATTGTTCCTTTCCTGGTTTGAATGCTTCGGTGTTTGATTATTATTATCAACTATTTTATTTTTTGGGTACGAAACAGTGTACACATAAGCAAGATTGGATTAGTTTGCTGCCGGATGAGATTCTTGTTGCGATTCTGTCTCGGGTGACACTCAAGGAAGCAGCAACTACTAGCATCCTCTGTCGGAGATGGAGATATCTTTGGACATACACTACTGGTAGTTTGAATTTTGATGCTTCCAAAACGTTATACGAATTGGGACAACGATGGAAGTCACGTTCAGTCGAGATGTTTAATTATGTTAACTGGGTGAATCAAGTCTTGAAATTGCATCAAGGTTCATCTGTAGATGAATTTAGAATTTGTTTTGATTTGGATGAAAATTATTTTAGTGAAGTTGACAGGTGGGTCAATTTTGCCATTGAAAAAGGTGTTCAAAGGTTTGAGTTGGATTTGTCAAATTGCTTCCAATTCACCATGGTTTCTGATCCCAATTACAATTTTTTAAGTTCGGACAAGTTCTCCTTACCATTTAGTTCAAATACTCTAAATCATTTGCATTCAAATAGGCAAATAGCGAGGCCTCATGGTTTTGCTGGCTTAACATCCCTTTCCTTGAAACAAGTTGATGTGACTCAAGAGGTTCTTGAGTACTTTTTATCCAACTGTCTTTTACTTGAAAGTTTATCGGTGGATGTCTCGAACTGTTTGGTGAGTCTGAAAGTTGCTGGTCCATCACTCAATTTGAAGTACTTGCGGATATCCGGTTGCCGTTTTTTGGAAAATTTGGAGATTTCTGCAATAAATCTTGTCTCTTTCACATACTTTGGACCAAAGATAAGCGTGCCTCTTAACGATGTTCCCCTTCTTTCTGAGCTATCTATTGGGTTTGAATACGCTGTGTATTTTATTAAAGAACCTCACCAGCATTTGCATTATTTCTCTCAACTAGAGACTCTTAAATTGGATCTTTATTTTCTTCGTGGTGAGGTATGTAAAACCACAATGTATGCATTTGCTTCCTTTTGTCTCTTTATTGGATTAATACATACTGAATTGATCATCAATGTCTCTTGTCTTTACTCTGCATAGTTATTTATACAATTCCCGGGCGAATTTCCTGAATTGAGAAATCTCAAGAATTTGGAATTGATGGTTCAATCATGGAGTCACATTGATCTCAGTCATTTTACTTCCTTGATAAAGGCATCTCCTTTCTTGTCTAGATTCAAAATCCAGGTAACTATTCAGATTTTGTTGCTTACGATTTAAAATTTGTGGGCATTGTTGATTGTATCGTGTTCAGAAATTAACGAATAAGTTCATATATGGAGCTCCTTCTTTTTACTAATGATTAAAGGAGACCAGCCATACAGGCATAATTTTTTACCATATAATTGCTCTCGTGCTATTTGGGAAAAGTCTTATCTATTCGGTATGCTTCATGCTCAAGATTGTGGGGTTGTGTTAAGAAGTCCAATTCTAACTGTCATCATGATTTTCTATTCCATACAATGTTTAATGGATAGATTATATAGATTGTCAACACTAGGCTATATCCAAGGAGTAATCAGCTAAATAATGAAAAAATTTAAAGATTGCTCAGATAAATTCTGCACTTTTTATTTTTATTTTTTAGTGTTCGGCATTCAGTGATAATCACTTAAAATTTCACTTCATTTTCAGTGGTATTTATTTTTTAAGTTATACTCAAATTGCTTATTGAACACACTTAATTGAATAATGTTGAATTAGGTTATCAAATGGCACCTAAGAAATACAAGTGGAGAAATAAAACAATGTATGGAAATCCATAAAAATTATAATAGCTAGAAGTTACCATTTATGTCCATCTTTCCTCTTCATAATTTTCTAATGTCCATAAAAAGAACTACTCAGCTCTCTTATCACTTGAACAGTGAACATAACTGTTTATAAGAAATTTGAAAACTACTTTTCAAGATCCATTTGACAATTTACTAATTTATCATTCTGGAATTAACTAAGATTTGGAATGCAAGTTGTCCTCAATCATTACGCTAAGATTTAGAAAGAAAGATGTCATCATTAAGTAGAAAGTGGTCTAAATTCTTAAGCTATTGTGCTTTTCGAGTGTTGTGGTATTGTTAGGATTGTTATATCATTCCCAGGTCTAGGTTCTGCTGTTGTTCGCAGTCAAAATAGTAGCCATGTTAGTTTGATGACTTATTTCCTTTGCCCACTGAATCCATACTACATCTGTTTCTCACTTGGTTTCTTTTTTCTAGGTTAACTACTATTTAATACAAACTTCAGCTACTAGTTCTTAGTTTTCCATATATCGTTTTATTTCTCCAGAGAGTGTGAGACGAAGAATAATATTTGTTATTAGTTATATGAAGGTCAGTGCCTAGTGTGGTGATAAAATGTTAAGGCTATGAAGCGTGAGAATGCGAGTCGAAATTTTGAGTATGAATACTTTTTGCAAATAATGCCAAAGGAAAAGGTTAAGGTGTTATTTAATAATTCAAGTCCATAATTAATTTTGAATCGACCAAACACTTATTCAATTAAGTAGGTTTGATAAGGCAATATATTACCGCTTAAAAGAGTAGGTGCCACTTAAAAACCAGATAAGATTTTAAGTGAAGGAGACTTCACTTATCATAGAATAATAAACATTAAAATTCAAAAAAAGTAAAAAGTTCTCTGTTCTCAGTATACGGTTAATGCTTAAAATGTCAGAACTTAAGATTCTGCTCTAAAACTTTTCAGTACTGGACTTTTTCAGTTATATCATACAACACCTCAGTCTATATTTGATTTACCTCTCCTAGCACCCTCGGTTAATGGCAACCACACTATGTATCCTTTAATTATATGAAGGCAAAGCTCTCCTAGCACCCTCTGTTAACAGCAACCACACTAAGTATCCTTTAATTATATGAATGCAAAGTTTATATACAAGACTGCACTGCACATAATAGAATTCATGAGATAGCATTAGCTGCATTACATATATTCAACACCCTCTAAAATCCATGGTGGATAATAACCTAAGAGTTGGTCTCATTTTTGTGAAGTGCCAACTGCCAAAGCATATTGGACTTCGTGGAACTGTCAGCTAACTAAACTGTAGAAGAGAGATGAGGTAGCTAGTGAGGTTGTCTGAGTAAAAATTAATATCAAAATGATTAGTTTTTTAATGGAAAACCAGATTACTGGGTATTTAATTATTATTCTGGTTATCGAAGTAATAAGGAAGGGGTTAGGCTAATCTGCCAAATCGTTAAGAAGAGAAATCTAAACAATCTTTATATCAGTATTTGCCATAGCACCATAATGTGCTTCGAAACTGTAGTGAGATATGGTGTTTGCTTCTTGCTTTTCCAAGATATAAGAGAATTCACTAAAAGAACACAGAAACAGAAGTAGAATCCTCACAACTAGCGGTACTAGCATCCCCAGCCCAGTTGGCATTATAAAATCACAATGCTGTAGCAATGATGAAGATGAAAGAAGCAATGCATGAGAGAGAGTGCTGTGAAGGTAATGATCGGTATGAACAATATCTGCATGGTGGACATATTGGTAGGTAGAGCAGCAAATTGGTTAACAACATGCATAAGATAAGCAATACCGCATTAGCAAAACTGTGAGATAGACAAGACCACCCCCAAGGTAACCATGCAGGTGAGTAACCGAGCAGATTGCAAGTGCTTCTTTACAAACTTAATATAACATTGAATCATATCCTCAACATGCAAAAGCCATATACCAAAGTAAATTGATTTCCTAAGGGGAACAGTTTTTACTAAGTTTCTAATTCAATAATAAGACCATATATTGCATGACAAAGACAACAGATTACTGGGGCGAATAGGAGAGACCAGGAGGAGGTTGCATGTATACCTTATCATGTAATTCACAGTGAAGAAATTAATTTCTTAGATCATGCCAAGATGGATGATAGGAATATCTAGAAGAGACAAAAATTCAATAAGCATGTTGGAGAGAAGTTAGGAGTGTCTCCTATTAGTGATAAAATAAGAAAGCTCTTCAATGAGGCTTCACAATAACATTGCAGCTCCTGATGTGACTGGTAACTTGAAGAAAATGAGTAAGTAGTAGTCAATGTAAGTTCTTTGCCATTCTAAGAATCCCTTGAGGGGCTAAAACTTTAGTGAGGCTCATCTTGACATTACTTCAATTCCTATGAATATATCGGGTGACTTGAGGTTGAGGAATCAAAGAAGATTCTATCGGGGGTAGTGACAGTATGGTTGAGTCTCAATAGGAGGAGGAGCAATATCAACAAAACGGAGATGTTGGTTGTCCAAAGTGGGATAGACAAAGGAGACGGGAAAGCGTAATAGAAATGATACTGAAAAAAGGAAACATGATACGAAACACAACATTTAGACACGGGATTGTTACATGGCAGGCCTTATGTTCCAACTATAACCTACAACTACACATTACTAAATGCCAAAGTTAATTAGGTTCGTTGGAAAGTACAAAGACACACATGCTTCCAGTAACCCACCGGTGAGGATAAGATTGGGGTTTAGAATAAAGGGGATTGAAGGGAGAAATGACTCAAAGCATATCAGAAGGCATGCACTTGGTGGGATATGTAACAGTAAGAATAGCTTTTGAACTTGTGTCGGAACAAATGCTTAGTGAATAGCCTTCAAAATATTGTAGGAACAGGTGCTGATAGAAAATAATGTGATGATGTTGCTCTTGTGCAGTGCAGCTATACCATTCTGTTGTTGTATACCAGGACGAGATAGATGAGGCAAAGTTTAATTGGTTGTGAATAACATGAAATGAATGGTAAGATACTCTTAATTTTCAGTTACTTGGAAAACTGAGTTTGAACCATAGAGGTGAAATCTTTATAAATCTTCAAAGTTGAGACACACTGTGCATGGAATATATCCAAGTATAGCACGAGAAATCATTAACAAACATAACATTTACCTGTTACCTAACTTACCTCACTTGGAAGGAATTGTAGCAAGTTCCACACATCAGAATGCACCAAATCAAATATGGAAGTAGTAAGTGTCAGTGTTACTAAATGAAAAAGGGAAAGGCAGTTGTTTTCTGCAAGCTTACATCCCACACAACTGGTTGAAGTTGACATAGATGCCCTCACAACTCACAAGGCACTGGTTTTTCTTAATATTTAAGCTTAGAACTCAAACCATGGTGTGCCATAGCAAAATGCCGGAAGGTGCAGTATACAGAGAAAGAGAGAGAGGATGGTTTGTCCACACAGTGATGGCCAATAGCTGTACTGGTTAGGAAATTGAACGTAAATGCTGGGAGAAGGGGACTACCGTAGAATAGATATGATAGTATGTGGTGTTTAACTTAGGTTATGAGTGTAGTGCAGGATGAGAAAATTGATTAATATACCTGACCTAAATAATGCATGAGCATTAACTAACCAATTATTATTGTAAGTGTGCAATAATAAAATGATGATACTCATAAAATTTGAAGATATATACATTAATATTACCAACGGGCTAGTATTAGGCCCTTACTTCCCAAAGGGAGGTCAGGGGTTCAAGCCTCAGTGGATGCATGTGTGTGTAATCAAGCACTAGATGTTTAATATTACATTAGTATTCGTAATCAAGCACTAGATGTTTTTAATGCAAGTGTTGATCAATAAGCTCATATATTCTGCCAAAGACCTGACAAGAGATCATATGTTGTATCAATTGATTCATATTTAATATATAGACCATATTTAGCATTGATAACAACAAAAAAGAGAAATATATTAATGATTAAAAAGAAATGCACGCTTTTTGTGATCTTTGAGTCTACTAGAAATGCCTCCTTAAGGGCATTATTGGTGCCCGATCAAGGAGTCTCCTTTGTTGTAGGTTGAAGTATTCCAGTTGAGTCTCTTTGAGTTTGGAACTTTTTGGGGTCTACATGCACCTTTAACAAGTATTTACAGCATACGAAGGCCAAAGTAGATAAAAAAGGGATGTAAGAGAGGTAAGCAAACCAAATGACATTCTAGAACAAGCAGCCAGGTGGACTGCATAGTAAGCTGAGTCATTGGGGTGATGCTCCAGTTCAAATTTAGATGGCTAACAGAAAGACTTTAAGTTGAAAACTCTTGAGTTGATTCTCTAGTTCAAATTTGTAAGGCTAAAGATGGTTGGATAGTGAAGCAATTTATAAAAAATAACTTCCCGCTACCATTCGCAACCGCTGACAATCCTGGTAACCAATGAATGATTCGGGTGTAGATCTGAACTCTGCACAGTAAGGTACACCTAAGCCCTGAAGTATATTTCAAGGCAAAACCTTAATACCATTTTAACGGTGTGAGAATAATTTAGAGGTTTCCATTGAATAAAGTCAAAGCCTAGATATGCATAAAATGCGACTGTGTAGCTGTGCAAGAACCAATACACTGATTGTTTATTTGATATAGGTCCACACTTAAATTGAGTAGCTGTGCGAGGTTTATTGCTGTGATTTCTGATATGTTTTTTACTTATCAAATAACAGTAATATCTTGTATATTCGCTAATGGATTTAAACTTATCATATCTGTGTGCATGCAATCGTGCATATTTGATTTGGAGGTTCTGGGGCCTTTTAACTTCATACCTTATTTTTTTTTTTCAATTTTTAACACTAGCAAATTTGTGCGCAAGTTATCTTCTTATTTTATAAACAAGCATTGACATTTATTTATTTATGTTTTTTTTAAACCCAACAGTTGCTATCTGAAGAGTCCCGTGCACAGAGGAAGGTACGGTGGAAGGCAACATATATAACAGTTTTTTTTTCCCCTCAATTTATATACTAACAAGCAAAATATTATTATTATTTGTTTATGTGGCAGGCAATGCGAAAATACCGTTGTTTTGATAGATTAGAACGTGAAGCTACAAATTGTCATCAATGCCTTAAAGTGGTGGAGTTGGTAGGGTTTATTGGGCATGGAAGTGATGCTGAACTTGCTTCTCATTTGATTGAGATTGCCGTGTCACTTGAGAAGATGACTATCAATTCTTGCAGTCCATATGTATTGGGGTCCCCTGGGGAGTTTGAGGATAATAAAGTGAGAAGGGCAGCTAGAAAGCGTGCCGAGAAGCTAAGAACAAAATTACCTCTGGGGGCTAAACTGGAGATAATTTAATTTAAAATGTTAATGATATAGTTAATGATGCTAATGTTACTGTTCTGTTAATTAGTATAGGCAAATACTATGCAATGGTTAATTTAAGTGTTGATAATATAATTAGTGATGTTGATGTTCTGTTGATTAGCGCATTCCTCTCTTGTCAAGAGGCCCGAGCTTGGTTTTCTCAGTTTTATTTTAGGCCCAGTCCGTTGACCAATCATTAAGCTGGACTGTTTGTGCATATTCAGCGACGGTTCACTCAAATCAGTTCAAATCCAGGATACAAATGAATAAACAAACTTCTTTGCTGCGATTATTTTATTTTATTTTATTATTTGAGAATTCGACCACATTCTGTTTAAAGCTTTTTGTTGATAAGTTGAGTGCAATCTGTTTAAAGATATTTGTGTTAGCTTGAACAAGCACAGTTTGGCAGTGCAAAGATGAGCCAAATGGTACATGTTCTTGTCTCGTTCATGTTCTCGTATGGGCATATGGTCTGGGTGCTCATGGTCTTTTTGTTTGGGCACTGTCACAATATGTGCTGCTAACTTGCTAAGTAGAAAAAAGTACGACACAATGACCTTATAGGCTTATATTGAGTGATTATCATAAAACTTTAATTCAGTTTAAATTTTTATGAGTTACTACGAAATAATTTAGAAGATTAAATTATGCCATAATGATTATTTATCATGTATGCTAATATTAGTTATTAGGTCATTATAATAATCTATTTATAGAATCAAAGAACCTTTGGCACAATGGTATAATTTCTCCGTCAACAAAAAATAGAAAAAATTAGTATAACTCCCTGTCCTCAAAGAATTAAAAAATGGTTGAGTTCAGGTGTGGGCAAAAGGAAAAAAAATAAATCTTACAATACTTGGGTCCTCTTCAACGGGGAACAAGCTTCGTCCTCTTTGGTGGTTCGGTCAAGACTCACACATGTTTTAAATTAAAAATAATAATAATTAGATTAGTTAGAAGCGGTTTATTTATTTATTTATTTTCAGCGGGGCAATTGGCCTCCCTCTCCTTCCTATGTAAGTGTGGTTGCAACTTGGGCGAGCTAATCCAGCCCAACCCAAGCCCAATTCGAAATTTTGAAATTTGGGCTTGAAGTTTACAAATCGAGTTTATGTTCGGGTTAAATTTTGTCAAAACCAAGACATTCAGGTTGGGCTCAGGCTCAACCTGAACCCAACCAAAAACCCAAAATAAATTTTTTTTTTTTTTTCGTCCTCTCTCTTCCTTCTTTTTCCTTCTCTCTCTTTCTTCTTTCTCTTTCTCTCCCTGCCGTCCCCATTTGTGAAGAAGGGGAGCATGAAGTAAACTAAAAGATATGGGTTGAGAGTTAAGAGACTGCGGCTGAAGCTTGCGAACGGTGAACTCGAACTGGAACAGCGGGCGATGGAAACTGAAAGATCTGGGTTTTGATTTTTTGAACAATTTGAAATGATATGCCGATTTGGGTTTTGAGCTTTTAATTCTTGCAGACAGATAGATAAAACTGAAATATATGGGTTTTGAAGTTTTGATTCTTGTAGATTTTGTAATTTGCAGTTGCAGACAGAGAGAGAGGGGGCAAGTTCAGAGAGAATAGAGATGGAGGCGATTGGGGAGGCTAAAATGATTTGCCCTAAAAATAATAAAATATATATTATATATATATATATAATTTGTTTTTTTAATAATAATATATATATATAAAATTTTGAAAAAAAAAATAAAAAAAAACTCAACCCGTCAACCCGACCCAACCTGTCCGAAAATATTCGGGCTGGGTTATGACCATAACCCATGTTGAGTATAATTCAGGCTGGCTCAACCCAACCCAATTCGGGTTGAGATTGGGTTAGAACTGGGCTGGGTTGGGCCAGCCCAACTTGCAGCCCTATATGTAAGTCCGTTTCTGTGGGTATAAACTTGAAATTCTCTCCTTGTTTTGTTAAGATGCTAAGCTTAGAGCTTAACAACTGAAAATATTGAAATATTTTCATGATAAAATTAATAATTTTAGGTGAAAAATCTTATATTATGTCAAATTATTAGGACCCCGTTTGGGGGAGCTTTCTCATATTAAAAGTTCTTCATTGATAAGGCCTTCGTGAAAGGAATTCATAAGAAAAAGACATTTGACGAACACATTTCTCAAATTTACTTTAACTTTTAGATTTTTTTTTATTGACAATAATATTTTTTATCCTTAATAATTATTGTAAGCCTCCAATAAATGGGCGAATGCGGCAGTGGTGACAGGCTATGTCAATGCTAGTGGTGGTGGCAAAAGGCAATTGTGATAGTGGTGGTGGTGGGGGAAGGCGACGATTAAGGGTGGTGGCGGTAGAATGTGACGATGTCGGCAGTGGTGGCAGTGGTGAAAGTGAGGTAGTGGTGGAAGATGGCGATGACGGTGGTGGTGGTGGTATTAGAAGGTCACATTGGCCGCGATGGTGAAGGTGGCGATGGTAGAAGATGGTGGTCGTTGGTAGTGGAGAGTGATGGTGGCGATAGCAATGGTGGTGGAAGGTCACAGTGGCAATGTTGGAAGGTGGTGGTGGTGGTGACGACGGAAGATGGTGATGGAAAGTGGTGTTGATTGGTGGCAATGGTGGAAGGTGGCGGTGGTGGTGGTGGTGACGACGGAAGATGGTGATGGAAGGTGGTGTTGATTGGTGGCAATGGTGGAAGGTGGCGGTGGCGATGGTGGAAGGTGGCAGAGGGTCACGGTGGCGGTGGTGGTGGCAAAAAGTGGTGATGAAAAATGGTGGTGGTTGATGGCGGTGATGGTGGAGGATGATGGTGAAAGATGACGGTGGCAGTGGTGGTGGTGGTGGAAGGTTACGGTGGCAGTGGTGGCAGAAGGTGATAGTGGAAGGTGGCATCGACAATGGTGGTGCAAGTGGAAGGTCATGGTGGTGGTGGTGGTAGCGGCGACAGGTGGTGATGAAAGGTGGTGGTGGAGGGTGATGGCAGCCATAATAATGGCGGTGGTTAGGGGTGTTCAAAAAATTCGGTAAACCAAAAATCGGACTGGACCGGATTGAATTGGAAGGCTTGTGCTCGTTGTATCGCGGTTTGGTTTTGTCCTAGGCCCAAAATTATGGAACCGTAATTTTTTGGTTCGGTCCTAGTTTAGGGTCCTGTATATATATGTTATATAATATATATATATGTAGATCATACCCTAAACCTAAATCAAGAAAAGTTCTCACGTCTCACATGCCCCCCCTTTTTCTTTCTTTTGTTCTTTAAATTCCTTTTAAAAAAAGTCAAATTTCCTTTTTCAAATATATCTCAGTTTTTTTTTTTTTTTTTTTTTTTTTTTTTTTAAAAACTATGCCCCCTCTGAATTAAAATAAAATAAAAAGGAAATCAATTGAAACCGTCAAATCGAACTGAACTAAATCGATTTTTCACAGTTTGGTTTGGTTTGGTTCTATGGGCATTATGGTTCGGTCTGGTTCAAAAATAGTGAAATCGTCTTAAATGATTTGGTCCCAAAAATTCGGTCCAAACTGGATCGTGTGCACCCTTAGTGGTGGTGGTGGAAGGTCACGATGGCGGTGGCGGAAGGTGGTGGTGGTGGAACGAAGGACTAAGAAAGAATATAGGACAATCTTGTCAATCTATGAAAATACATTAAATTAGTAAAATAATAAATTTATTCTTAAAAAATTTGGCTTCTTAAAAGAAGGTTTCAAAAGTAACATTTTCTTACTTCTTTGAAATGGATTTTTTGATCATTGGTCTTTCAAGAAAGTCCTTTACATATGTGTAACTAAACATCACTAATTTTTTCAAATGGACTTTTTAAACTTGGAAGGACTTTTTGAGGCTCCAGAAAGCTCCCCCAAACAGGGCATAGGTCTGACTATTTATTTTAAAAAGGGTAAAGTGCATTAAACCCCCCTAAACTATACCTCAATGAGCAAAAACCCCCTCTGAATTACAAAATGAGCAAAAAACCCCCTTAAACTATTCAATTTGGTTGCACTTTACCCAATCCGGCAACCGACAGATCAATTTTCTTCCATGTGAGAGGCCAAATTTATGTAAATGACTATACAACCCATATCAAATTTAAAAGATTATACTGCCTATGAAACATCGTTGGCCCCAAAAAATCCCTAACTAATTCATTCATCATCTTCTTCCTCCATCGATCTGTGGTGCTCCTCCTTCAATATCAGTGTGTATTGCATCAATCTCTTCCCCTCTTTCCAAATCATTGTGCATCGCATCGATCTCTTCCTTCATTATCACAGTGTATAACAAGTTTGTATCTATCATTCCTTTAATTTTGGCAAGGGTCTGTCTCTGTATGTATCACTGTGTGTGCGTTCTCTTGAAGTTCACACACACACACACACACACACACACACAACACATATGATATATATATATATATATACACACAACACATATGATGCTCGTGACTGGTCTTTTGGTATGAGAACTGAAACGATCCGAGGTATAATTTGAAGCTTTTGTACCCAAATGTTAGCTTAGTATACAATGAGTAAAAATAAAATAAAATAAAATAAAAAATCAAAATAAAAATAATTCAAAAAATCAAAACCCATTTACAGAATAAGAAGCTTGGATTCATCCTTGCTGGCTACTCCCCTCCATCGCCATATTTCTTCCTCACGGCCGAGCCCTTGCCGGTTCGTCACCACCGCTACACCACCACCGTCCATCATAACCAACATCATCCAAAGCCGAAACTGCTGAGGCTATCTTCATCCTCTCCACCTTCCGAAGCCTCCTTGCTTGCCGTTTGGCCGCCATTCAATCTTGCCAAGCTCGCCGCTGCGAGTCATTCACGGCCAAGTTAGCCGAGCCCTCCACCGACTGAGCCACTACTGTCTCTGCCATTCAGTCCACCTGCCTCGCCATCACAGCCATCTCGTCTCCACCTCGCCGTCACAGCGAGCCCGTGCGATGGCCCTGGTTTTACAAGCGAGTGCATCCTGTAATGACCTGATGGTTGATCTGAAAACTGATCCCGAATGCTGAAGCGAAAACACAAGCAGGGTCTCTAGGGATGTACATCGTCCTTAAGACACCTAAGCTACCTTCCATGAGGCCACGAAACTCAACGAGAACGAAAACGGAAACAAGGGTTGAAAATAGACTAAGTATGACCCCAAGGGCAAAATGGTCATTTCAAACAGAAAACGAAGTCTTTAAAGACGTACGTCATCCCTACGATATAAACGTGACTTCATAAGAAGTTACGGAACTCAAAGAGACAAGATGCAGAAGACTAGGGTTAAAAATGACAATGTTTAACCCTAGAGACAAAATAGTTGTTTCTAAAAACATTTAGGTACTACTTAGTACGCCATTGGATAGACAATGAAAAATTAATAAAGTTAGACTCAAGAATCGCTTGATTCAGAATCCAGACGAAGGAGATATGATCATTTGAAAACGGAACGTCTACACCATGGGAGCCCATGGCACACCTAGTGCCCTTGACAGCAGCCACAAGGGGCTTGCATTGATTTTTGGGTTTCAAATGGAGTTTTGAGGGCCTAAACGATATTTTTTGGAAAAAAATGTTATGAAGTAACCCCCCCAAAATCATGTTTTCTACATAACCATGTCGAGAGAAATTTTTATTTTTTAAGTGAAATACCCAAAATACCCCTTAGATCAAACTTTTTTCCTAAAAAAGTACGCGCACCAGAAATTCCAGATTCGCGACTGATTTCGGACACTCAAACGATTTTTTTTTGGAAAAACACAAAGAAGAAACTCCCTTTAAAATTATGTTTTCTAGCTGACTATGTTAAAAGAAACTCTTATTTTTGAAAGAAAAATCCCAAAATGCCCTAAGACAAGATTTTGCAAACAAAATGAGTCCAAAGGAGGCTCATTTCACCAAGGAAGAGGTTTTGCACAAAAACGAACATGCACACAGACGTAATATACTTATTAAGACGCGCTACAATGATCCACGGCTTCAAAATACCATTGATGCAAAATATGACCTATCAAACCTCAAATTTGCAAAAAAATGTCATTTAAAAGCAAAACTTGCAACCAACGGACATAGATGCATTCAAAAGACTGTTTGGCCTTTGGCCACACGTCATACATATTAAAAGAGTCCTAAAGAGTGTGCTTACGCACACTTTGCACCATCTGAATTGAAAGTGACATACTAAAATCTCGAATTTCATAATATTGCCTTCAAAGGAAAATTATAAATCCAAAGTGCATAAATGTAAACAAAGTGGTATTTGGCCTTTCGTTACATCTCATACATATAAAATGAATCTCAAAAAGTAAATTTGCATACACAATGCATACTCCGAGGCAAAAACGGCATATAAAAACCCTTAATCTCATATTATTCCCTTTATACGTAAAATTCAACACTAAGTGCATACTTGTGATTCCAAATGAAGTTTAGCCTTTGGCCACATATCATACATATAAAATAAGTGCCAAAAAGAATACTTAGGTACACGTTACATGTTTCAAGGCAAAAGTGACATTTTAAGCCTAACTATGCATTACAACTTAAGAAGGTAAAACGACCAACGCTAACACTTGCATAGCCATGAAAATGCATCACACTACTCCAAAATAAACAAGGTAACCTAGGGATGTTATGTACCCCAAACCAAGGTATCCGTACTTGAAAATATCCCAAACAACTAGGGTGAGTAAACAAGTTACTCGTAGGAAATGAACATGCGTATAACTTAAAGTATTACAAGTTTTGCAAGTTGATATAAATCAATCCATGTGATTCATGCCATCTAACGTCTATGTTTTAAGGTGAACTAAGGGATCATCTTAAGCTACATATGCGGTTGAAATGAAATATGCAACATACAAGCATACCAGGTACAAGTATGCTAAGTGAAATTTAAATACATGTGAGGTAAGTATACAAGTCACAAGTATACTAAATGGAATTTCAAAACCTACGAAGCAAGTACACATGGCACAAGTATACTAAACGTAATTGAAGAACACAAGGAGTAAGTATACAATGCTCAAGAATACTAAATGGAATTTCAAAACATACGAAACAAGTACACATGGCACAAGTATACTAATTGGAATTAAAAAACACAAGAAGCAAGTATACAAGACTCAAGTATACTAAATGGAATTTCAAAACATACGAAGCAAGTATACATGGCACAAGTATACTAAAAACACAAGAAGCAAGTATACAAGACTCAAGTGTACTAAATGGAATTTCAAAACATACGAAGCAAGTATACATAGCACAAGTATACTAAATGTAATTGAAAAAGCAAGAAACAAGTATATAAAGCTCAAGTATACTTATGGAATTTAAATACACGAAACAAGCATACAAGCGTAAGTATACTAATGAGATTTGAAAACGCAAGCACCAAATCACAAGCTACAAGTAATTCATGATTAACAACTTGGAATTGAATGGGAAATCAAGTTATACAAGGTGTTAGAATACAAGTCACAAGTATACTAAACGAAATTGAAATGCTACGCACAAACTCACAAGTTACAAGTAATCAATGATTAACAACTTGGAATTGAAAGCTAAATCAAGTAGTGGAAAGACTAGGACATGTGGTCGCTAGACCAAGCAAGTTATTCTAGGTTATTACGATCCACAAGGTACTACCTAGTGCGCACTATATGTTGTAGTGAGCTTTCTATCTCCTGTACTAGAGTCGAGCCCTAGCCGTAACATATTTCAATGTCCTTACAAGCTTTCCTAAAATCAACAAGTTCATGACATATACAATCACAATGCATGAAACTACTTACCAAGAATAAGTAGGGTGAAACCATACAAACTATGTCCTAAGGATTCAAGTTTACAATGGTGTACACCATGTCGAATCTTCAATGTGCGATTCGTTACACATGTAAGTGAATACAATGTCGAATCTTAAATGTGTGATTCGTTACACGCTATAGTGACATTATAATTCAACTAAATCAAATTACCATCAAGTAAGCTACAAGTATAAAATATTCTACAACTTAGTAACAAGCTTCCAAGGTAAATATAGCAGTACACAACAAGATGCATTTCTAGGAATTAACAAGTTATTAAATCCATAACCTTCACACAATATTCATAAGCTACACATGCTTTGAATTTCCAAATATTAACTAAACCAAGTTATTATCATGCAAGCTACAATTACTAGGGTTACAACAATCTAGTAATAAGCCTTAAAAGTAACTTTATTATTTTTATACAAAATTTCATCAATACAACAACAAAATCTCTAAAATTTAGAAAGTTAGTAAATGAAACAATTTACTACAACATGTTATTCAATATATCAATATATACTAGACATATTTTTAAATCATAATCACATGAATATACAAGGAGACCAAAACCATGATTTAAGCATAGAAACAATATCAAAAACTTGATTAAATCAATGGGACAATTTAAATAGAATTTAATTAGATTGAATAATTAAATTCCCTAGATTTCAAAATTACTCCAAATGACTTCAAATTAAGATATATCAAAGATCATACCAAGATCATTACTAATATCAAGTTAAATACTTAATTAAATCAATGGAGAAATTAAATAGAAATTAATTAAATTAAATAATTAATTTTTCTAGATTTTAAAGCTCATCCAAATGACTTCAAATTCATATATATCAAAGATCATGTCATGGTCATCACATATATCAAGTCAAAAGCTTAATTAAATTATTGGAACTATTAAATGGAATTTAATTTAATTAAATAATTAACTTCCTTAGATTTCAAAACAAGTCCAAATGATTCCAAGTTTATATATATTAAAGATCAAGTCAAGGCTTTTAATAATATCATGTCAGAGCTTATTTTCATGCAATGTACATTATATACAATTCAAGAATTCATGTATAGACATGCATACAAGTTATATAAACCTCAAAAGCACATAAAACACAAAGCTTTTAAACATGAAACACCCTCTACCTCACAAGAGGATTGTTCCTTTTGAATCTAAAGAAAGCACAGGTTTTTCAAGAAACCCTTCAAGGGTTTTGAAGACGAAGGTGAGGGGAAGCTTTTGTTTCCCAAGGGTGTGGTCCAAAAACAAGGTGGTAGGTCTAGGGTTTCAAGGTCCATCAATGGTGGGAGAGAGAAAAAGTGAGGAAGAAAGAGAGATAGTGGAATTTGATGGGATTCCCCACTCACTAGGTGCACTAGCACTACCTCTCACACACACACACAACTCATCCACACCCTCCACTTGTCAACCAACCAAGCCTCCTCACAAGATCACATCATGTGCTTACACTTTTCATTATCTAAAGTCACATTCCAAGGCTTAATCCAAGGCATACACTTGTTAACATCCAAGTCAACAAGTGTACCAATCCTAGGCCAACAAGTGGGTGAATCCTCACCCTCCACATGTCATCATCCAAGGCTTCCAAGGGTTACTAATGGAATGATGACAAGTTGGCTAATGAGAGTGTGACACTTGTCACACTTTTTGGAAATTACAAAAAGGTCCCTCCACCAAATATCTTGCAAATTAAATTACAAAATGGTCCCTAAGACAAATATCCCAAGATATTTTAATTATGAAAAAACGGCGTAAAACAAGAATGTTTCCAAAGAAATTATGTATCCATGCCCTTTAAGCAAAAAGTAAACAAGTAGTATGCTTTTATACAAAAGTAAAACTACGTATTTAATAGAAATCAAATACCATGGATGCATACAAAGCCGGGATCAAATCCAAGCACAAAAAATGAGGTTACGCGAAAGGAAACGATAACCGGGAAAAGGATGAAAAAGAAAAAATGTGGGAAAAAGAAAATGTGAAAATGTCACGGTCCTCACAAGGACATTACAACATTAAGAAAAAGTAGTGTCAGAAACTGTTGTGACCCAAGTTTTATTTAACCCGGTGCGTCAAGTATAGGGATGGCAAAGGGGCGGTTTGGGGTGGGTTTCCCATTCCCCATCCCCGCCCCCGTTTAATTTTGGTGCCCCTAAAACCGCCCCATAACCGATTAATTTTTTGCTTTTAATCCCCATAACCGCCCCCGCCCCCGCCCCCACCCCACTTGCCCCGCCCCCACCCCATCCCCCGCCCCATAACTGATTATATTTTTAGGGCAACTCATGTTAGCCTCCCCAGTCGCCTCCATCTCTATTCTCGTTCTCAACTCTGAACTTGCCTCTCTCTCTCTCTCTGCAATTGCAAACTACAAAATCTACAAGAATCAGAAGGTCAAAACCCAAAAACTACAAAATCTACAAGAATCAGAAGGTTAAAACCCATATATTTCATTTTATCTATCTGTCTGCAAGAATCAAAAGTTCAAAACCCATATCGGCATATCATTTCAAAAACCCCAGAAGAAGAAAGCATTCATCGATCCAACACGGGTCTCCGTCTCTGATTGGATCTAGAGAGAGAAACAAAATAATGGTGGGCGTCTGCCGCGTCTCTCTGAAGTGCAGTGAATGTGGGACCCTCCTGAAATCCGTAGAAGAAGCTCAAGAACATGCCGAGCTCACTGCTCACTCTAACTTCTCTGAATCCACCGAAGCCGTCCTCAATCTCATCTGCACCTCTTGCCGCAAACCTTGCCGCTCCAAAACCGTACAATTCAACCATATATACACCCAATTATATACCTATAGTTATATATATCAAGAATCAAGATTGATGTATAGATACACGTATGTATTATGTATATGTATTGTTGTGATCGTTATGGATTTGATTTGTGTGTTTTTGGAATTTGAAGGAGAGTGGTTTGCACACAAAGAGGGAGAGCTCAGAGACACGGCTGTAATCACGGCTGCTACTATTGAATGATGTATGAAAGTGGAGGGTAGGGTAGGGTTTCCAATATATATATATTGGAAACCCTACCCTACCCTACACTTTCATACATCATTCAATAGTAGCAGCCGTGATTATATATATATATATAGTGAGGGTTAATTTAGTAAATATATTAATATGGCAGGATAAATTAGTAATTTAACATATTAAACGGGGCAGTTATGGGGCGGGGATCTTAGTCCCTCGCCTCCACCCCGCAACTGGCCGGTTTTTTTTTTTTTAACCCCCATCCCCACCACATTTAAGTAAACGGTTCTCCAAACCCGCTTTAAATGGGGCGGGGGCGGGGCGGTTCCCCATCGGGTTGGGGATTTTTGCCACCCCTAGTCAAGGATGACCTGAAAATTGACTCGGTAATGGATCTGAAATGCGGACGCAAAAGAAAAACCAAGGTCTCTAGGGATATAAATCATCCCTAAGACACAAATGTGACCTTCCATGAAGTCACGGAACTTAAAGAGAGCGAAAGAGTAAACAGAAGTTAAAACGGGTAAAATCTGTCAGTCGAAGGGCAAAATGGTCAATTTACAAATAAGAAGGGAAATTTAACTCTAAACAAGTCAAATGAGGTCTATACAACCTAATCTTATTATTTCATAACATTCCAAGAGGTTCTAAGAACTTTGGACAAGAATCCCACAAAATGCCCTTTCCCGATTTAAGCAAAAACTGATACCCTCTCACTAAAACATGAATAACTCTCACTGTGATTTGAATCTGACAATTGAATTGGTACCATTGGAAAGCAGACTCAAAATCCTTGAGTTTTGGCTCAAGAATCACCCCATTTGGATTAGGAACGAACGAGTTATGACATTTTGAAGTTGGAACATCAATGCTAAAACTAAATCTGGAAGACTGGGGTATGAGGGCTATTTCGGTCGACCGAAATGAAGTTTTGGATGACCGAACTGGACAGAAATTTTGCTAAAAACATGTTTTTAAGGGGAGGTCCTTTCGGTAAACCGAAATAAGCCATTGGTCGACCGAAATGGCCCTGAACAGCGATTTTAGCTACTGGAATGGGTGATTTACTGTGCAATGGAGTTCCCAAAAGCCATCGGTCGACCGAAATGGTGTTTTGATCGATCGAAACACCTCAAAAAGCTGCTAATGGACCTACTATATGCCAAATGTGTTAAGGTTCAACCCAAGCTTCAGATCCCCTAATGGATTGGTTCAAAAATGAAAGTTTAAAACTAATTTTCAATGAGATTTGAGTATGTGAACATGTTAACAACCTTAATATGGATAATTGAATGTATTACAACAACTCGTGGCCTCATACACATCAATTACAAGAATCTCATAAGCTAATCCTTTGAAGTTGGTTAAAATACACTTATGAAGCAAAATATAGTACTAAGTGAGTACAAATGTTAAAGTAAGCATGCTTGGCCCTTAGCCTCATGTCATGCATGCAATATAAGCATCAAAAAGTGTACTTAGGTACACATTACATATTTTAAGGCAAAAATAGCATTTTTATACCAAAATGATACTACATGCTAACACTTGCATGTTTTCAAAAATACCATAAAATACATCAAAGCATCAAAGCAACTTAGGGATGTGATGCATCCCAAAGCAAAGTCTCTTTACCTGCAAAACACCCGGTAACTTTGGGGTGAGTAAACAAGTTTACTCGTAGGGAATGAACATGCAAAGGCTTATCTTTATACAAAGTTTGCAATTCAATACAATTTAATCTATACTATTAAAGTGACATTGAAACTTTCAACATAGCACAATGAGATGCAATTTCATAAAGTTATCAACTTGGAAATTAAAGTGCGAAATCAAATCAATGTGGATACTTGGATATTGCCCGGATTAAAACCATACTATTGGGATCACTTTAGGGCTATTAACCCATGGGTACCTTCTCTTAGTGCACACTATAGTGTAGGGAGCTCTCTATCTCCCGTACTAGAACCAAGTCCTGGCCAAGTCAAGTTCTTGATAATATCCCAAGTTTCCAAAATCAACAAGTTGAGCAACAAATCATGATATGTGATAAAAACACAATAAAGCTCCATGGATTACATGACTAAATTATTAGATCAATAAGATATAAATTAAGTAGACTAACTAGTTAATTTCTCTAGATTTCAAGAGTTGTTCAAATGATTCCAATTTAATATATAACAAAGAGTAAGTTATGATTATGCCATATTTCAAGTCTAGAATGGAATTCAAACATGGTACAATTAAGTAGAATTTAAATCAATTTATAGTAATTAATTCTCTAGATTTAAAAGCTCATTTAAATCATGCCAAATTAATATACAACAAGGATCAAGTCATGCCCATGCTATATATATCAAGTCTAAAATGAGTTATATGCAAGCTACTATTAATCATTAATTACTCAATTTAATACAATCATGCATACAACTTATACATCATTATAAAAACAATAATTGACTTGAATAATAAACTAGAACACCCCCCACCTCACAAGAGGATTGTTCCTCTTGAATCCAAGGGAAGTAAAGGAATTTCAAGTTTTCCTTCTAGGGTTATGAAAAGGAAGATGAGGTAAGGCTTTTGTATTCCAAGCTTAATGGTCTAATGTGAGTGGAAGGATGTAAAAAATGAAGTCAAAGCCTTAAACCAAGCTTTGTCTTCAATGGTGGCTAGGTTAGGGTTCTTGAGAGGAAAGAGATGAATGAAAAAGAAATGACAACCCTAAGCTAAATGTGATAGGATCCTCCACTCATTAGGTGCTCTTGCACTACCTCACACACACACACAATGCAAGACTAATTGTGAGACATACACTTGTTATTAATCTAAGGCTCCTAAGCCTACACTTGTCATCCATCCAAGCGAATAAGTGCTCCAATCTTGGGCCAACAAATGGGTGAATCTCCACCCTCCATTTGTCATGAGATTAAGCCTCCAAGTGGTTCCACCACAAGATCAACAAGTGGCATCATAGGAATGTGACACTTGTTACATTTTTAAAAATTGCAAAAAGGTCATTTTTGAAAATATCTTCCAAATTAAATTATAAAATGGTCTATAAGACAAAAAATAATTACTTTGCATAATTACAATAAAACCCCAAAAGTCAAGAATATTTCCAAGAAGTTATGCATCCATGCCTTTTGCAAGAAAAGTAAACATTTAACATGCTTTTCTACAAAAGTAAAAATGTAGATATCATGGAAATTAAATATCATCGGTGTATGCAAAGCCGGAATCAAATTCGAGCACAAAAAGTGAGGTTATGTAAGGAAAAATGATAAACGAGAAAAAGACGAAATAGGAAAAAAGATGAAAAAAGAAATTATCGAAAAAAAAGAAAAGAAGGAAAATGACTGTGTCATTACAACCTACCCTCCTTGAAAGGATTTCGTCCCAAAATCGAATCGTACCTGAAAGAAAGAACAGATGGGGATACCGAGAGCGAACCTCCTGTTCGAGCTCCCAGGTAACCTCTTCAATGCTGTGGTGTCTCCACAAGAACTTAACCAATGAAATAGTTTTGGTCTGCAAGACCTGTTCCCATGAATCAAGAATCTAGATTGGACCTTCCTTGTAAGTCACGTCCTCATCAACAACAACATCTGTCCATCGTAAACATGTGATGGATCCGGCTCGTACTTCCTCAGCATAGAAACATGAAAGATGTCGTGAACCCTATCCAGGTCTGGCGGCAATGCCAAAAGATAAGTAACTTCACCGACACGCTCCAATATCTTGGAGAAATGAACTTAGGAGATAACTTGCCCGACTGTCAAAATCTCAGAAGTCCCTTATGCGGAGAAATCTTAAGAAAGACATGGTCCCCTACCTTAAAAGACAAGGATCGTCTCCTCCTGTCAGCGTAACTCTTCTGTCTGCTCTGTGCGGTAGCCAAGCACTGCCAAATCAACTTGATTTTCTCTATAGTCTCAATGATAATGTCAGGGTCCAAGGCAATGGCATCACCGACCTCGGTCCAACAAATAGAAGATCTGCAAGGTCTGCCATATAACTCCTCAAAAGGTGCCATACCAATAATGGTCTGGTAACTGTTGTTGTAGGCAAACTCAACCAAAGGTATGTAGTCTTCCCAACTACCTCTGAAATCCAAGATACAAGCCCGTAGCATATCCTCCAATATTTGAATGGTGCACTCCGAATGACCATCAGTTTGAGGATGGAATGCCGTGCTGAAGTGAAGCCCCATATTAAGAACCTCCTGAAAACTCCGCCAAAAGTGAGACGTAACCGCGGATCCCTATCCGAAACAATAGATATAGGAACCCCGTGAAGCCTGACAATCTGCCTCACATACAGTCCACTCAGCCTCTCTACACTGTCTGTCACTGCCATTGGCAAGAAGTGAGCCGACTTAGTCAACCTGTCAACTATGACCCAAATGACGTCATTCCCTGCCTAAGACCTCGGAAGTCCCGTTACGAAATCCATAGTGATGTGTTTTTTATTTCCACTCAGCTACTAGTAATGGTTGCAACAATCCTGCAGTTTCTGATGCTCTGCCTTCACTTACTGACAAGTAAGGCATCGAGCCACAAACTGTGAAACATCCCGTTTCATGCCCTGCCACCAAAACTGTCGCCACAGATTGTGATACATCTTCGTACCACCAGGGTGAACTGCGAGCCTAAAGTGGTGAAAATCCTAAAGAACGTCTTTACGACAAGACAGAGGAACAAACATCATCCCCTTGTACCTGAGACCACCGTCTAAGTGTAATGTCTAACCCTCTACATTTTCGCCGCCTGAAATCTAAACATGGATGGCCTTCATCTCCCCATCCTCCAATTGTGCCTCAATAACTCTGCTAACAAGAGCTGGTTGAGCCACAAGACTAAACAGAATAGCCGGTGACACATCCTCGTAAGATTGTAAACCAAGATTTGCAAGTTCTTCTAGCATCTTCCATCTGTGAATGGAAATGCTAGCAAGAGTCCCTCGTGACTTCCTACTCAATGCATCGGCCACTACATTGGCCTTACTCGGATGGTACTGTAACTCAAAGTCATAGTCCTCTATGAACTCGACCCATCTGCGCTGCCTCAAGTTCAAATCTTTCCGAGAGAAGAGATACTTGAGACTCTTGTGATCGGAGAAAACCTCAAACTTCTCCCCGTACAAATAGTGTCTCCACCTTTTAAGGGTAAAGATGACTGTTGCCAACTCCAAATCATGTGTCAGATAGTTCAACTCGTGAGTCTTCAATTGTCAAGACCCATAAGCAACTACCCACTCTGTCTGTCTCAAGACACAACCCAAACCTTCCCGCGAAGCATCACAAAAGATCACATAACCCAAACCACGTTCAGGAATGACCAAAACTGGAGCCGATGTCAACCTGACCTTTAACTCTTGAAAAGTAACCTCACAGCCTCGTTCCATTCGAACTTGACCCCCTTGCGGGTAAGTCGAGTCATAGGTGCCACTAGGCGAGAGAAATCCCAAACAAATCTCTAGTAATAGCCAGCTAGTCCAAAAAAACTCCGAATCTCAAACACTGTCTTTGGACGCTCCTAATTCATCACAGACTCAATCTTCGACGGATCCACTACAACACCGCCCCCTGATACAACATGTCCAAGGAACTTCACTTCCGATAGCCAAAATTCACACTTCTCGAACTTGGCGTATAACTGATTATCCCTAAGGATCTGTAACACTGTCCTCAAATGATACTCATGCTCCTCCACTGAAGCTGAGTATACGAGAATGTCATCAATTAACACCACGACAAATCTGTCAAGATAATTACTGAATACACGGTTCATCAAATCTATGAAAGATGCTGGAGCATTGGTCAAACCAAATGGCATCACCAGAAACTCATAATGGCCATGCCGTATACGAAAAGCGGTCTTGGATATATCCTTATCTCTCAACTGATAATAACTTGATCTCAAATCAATCTTCGAAAAGCATGTCGCTCCCTTCAACTAATCAAATAAGTCATTAATCCTAGGCAAATGATACCTATTCTTGATCGTAACGTGATTCAATCCTTTTTCTTTGCAAAAAGAACCGGTGCTCCCCAGGGTAAAGCACTAGGACGAATAAAGCCCTTAGCTTTCAAATCATCTAATTAGCCTTTTAACTTATCAAGCTCTACTGGTGACATACGAAAAAAGGAAAATCCGTAAAAATGGAAAAGAAGGGAATGAAAGGAAATGACCGGGTCATTACAGCCCGTCTCCATCAAGCCGCCACATCCAAGCTCGTTACCGCCTTGCCCGCCATTCTGTCAATTGCCGATTTCGTCATCGCCTTTTCAATTTAGGGTTCATCACGTTCTTCTGTTGGTGGATGGTTGTGCTTTTCGGTATACCATAGTCACCGATTGACTGGTTGGTTCCCTACACTAATCCACAGTTTCACATCGACGGCTTAGACAAGGACGAGTTAGAGAAAGGGGAGTGAGAAGAGACACAGTTGACGATAAAGAAAAGAAAAGGAAAAAATAATAATAAAGTCTGGCTGCTAACACATGTCCTCCAGGTATTTTATTTTTCTCACTGTGATGCAACACCGTTTTATGAAGGGGTAAATTAGACTTTTCTAATTTTCGGTAGCTAAAAATGACCTGAAAAACATTCTCTGTCCTAAGACTACACCAAAACCATAATTGAGGGGTTTATTTGTAGTTGAAGGGGGTTAGTTATATTTAGGGTATAGTTGAAGGGGGTTTATTGCACTTTACCCTTTTAAAAATGATTTTCCTTTTCTATATAACACATTCTCCTACGTTTGTACGGTATTGGTATTGGTATTGGTAATGGTAATTGTAATAGGATAAGACTTCTTTTAGTTAACTATTCCCTATGTTCTTAGGTTGAAAATTGAGCCTCTAACACAACGTTTAAGACTAATGACGGGATGATAAATTGATAATGCACCACACACTTCGACGTAAAATATCTTTTTCAAAAAGATTTTTCATTTTTAAGTAAAATATATTTATTTTTATTTTTATTCTTTTGGTGTTTGACAAAGGTTCATGTCGAGGTTGAGTCCACCGGAAGGGTATTAAACTATTTTTGTTACATTTTAATATATTTTTTCTTCGTAAATAATTTACAATAACCAAACATTAAAAAATAAAAAAATATATTTTAAAAAATACTTTACATCCAAACAAAGGAATAGTGGTGAAAAGGCATAAAGTAATAACTTTTACAAATATATATATATATATATTGGGTAAATTGCAGTAACACCCCCCATATTGGGTTAAAGATAATCATCTACAACTTAAGCACTTTTTGGACAATGATACCCCCGGTTAGGTAAAATGAACAAAGACACCCCAACCATGATAAAAGTACTTACTTGCCATTTGACTTCTGAATTGACTCATGTGAATTATTAAATTACCTTTACAATCTCTATTAATTAACCGAAAGGACCCTCAAGAATGAAAAAATAAAATATGATTTTATTGTGACATGTTTTCTTTGTTTTTGTGGAAGAAATTCCAGTAAACGCTAAGAAATAAAAAGATTAGCTTGTGTGTGATTACTTAAATGTGATATTTAATATTTGAATATTAAAAATGGTCTTTTAATATTCAATATATTACTATGAAATAATAAAAAAATATATATATAAATTTAAAAATCATATTTCTTACTTTTTGAGATGGAAAGTCATAGTTTTGTATTAAAATTTTGTTTAAGTATTAGATAATATAATTAATCCATCTATTTCAGCGAGGGCATTAAACGTGCACAAAAAAAAAATTCTTATAATGATTTATATTATTTTAAATTTTTAATTTTACACTACTAGTTTGGCCCCCGAATTAAAAATTATTAGCTCCATCCCTGTTTGTATGCATATGGCATTGACGACACAATAGTGGTGGTGGGTGCCGTACCGTGTCACCAAATTTGTGTGCAAATTAGTGTGGCCAAGTTTTACATTTATAGATGCCATTACTACCGCTAACTAAAAATATAGCAAGGGTGAGTGGGGATTGTCCCAAGGGATTGGTGGGTCGTATTAGGTTGTGGAATCGAGATTAGGGTTAGTAGGTCGAGTGATCAAAAGATTGGTTGGTGGTTGAATTACACTAAGATACAATTTAGACTAAAGTAAATAATTAAATGCAATAGAGGTAAAATAAAAGAGAGAGAGATCTTGGGGTTTAGAGATCACCACTAAGCGTAACTCTTCTACACCCTTAATGAATGATTAATGAGGGGAAAAACATGTATTGTAACAAAGGTGTGTGTGTAGTTGTTTCAACAAGCATGGATGACCAATTAAGCATATATTGTCTAGACAACACAATAAATAGAAACATATATCAAACTAAGCCATTAATTCCTCTTTAAGCTCACAATCCAAACACATCACAAAATTAGAGAAATATGCCATTTGCATTCGTAAGTATGGAACATCAAATAACAAGTATGGATTGTCCTCCCATTTAACATCTAAACTACCACTACACTACAATTAAGCTAAAGACATGAATTTAAATTAATTAAACTAAAGGAGAGGCACAATCCATCAAGAAATGAGTATGAACCTTCAAATAAACCATAAGAGCATTCTATTAAGCACTATGTCTTGATAATCTCTAGATCTATAGTATCAATACACATAGACATGCATAAAAAACACAACATCTAGAGATAAGCATATGAACATCTATTCTAGCATACATAGACATATGGATAGAATGAAATGAACAATTGGAAGCATTAAACCACACAAATCATTGAATAAACAAGATCTATGTATATAGATATGTCAGAACATATATCACAATACAAATCCCCTCAAAAATACATAAATCAAGATGTAGAAAGCATGCTTTGGGCTAACTCTAGCCCCAAGAGGATGTCTAGCCACTCATGGATGGTGTCCTCCAACCCTCAAGGGCTAACTCCATGGTAGAGATTGCTCCTCTTCTTGGTTGATGGAAGAACTCCAAGATTGTGTCTCTAGCCTCCTTTCTTCTTTTCTTCCTCACTAAGGATATGGAAATTGTATCAGGAGTCAAGTATCAAGCCTTTAGTCTAGCCTTCTAGTATCAAGTATATGGTATATATTGTAAAGGTAGCTTATATTCCTTATATAGGTAGGTCAAATGGCACCCCCAAATATCTAGGCTCGTGTTCCAAGATTCCTTTCCAATGATTGGATATGAGACAACTTTTAATGAGTTGGAAATTGCATTTTCTCGGATTTGGAGAAGTTCGATCGATCGAACTTGTGGTGAGAGCGATCGAACATTGCTGAGATCTATCGAATTTAAGTTGGATCGATCCTCTATGGCGGCGCCTTTTTGGATAAAGACAAATCTGAGATATTTTTGGGAAAGAGACAAAAGTGGTAGGTGGGTTGTTACAACTGGATAAGATGGAATCTTTTCGATCGATCTGAAAGAAGTTGGATCGATCGAACTTTGTGGGATCTTTGGATAAGGAAAGAACAGCTCAAATCCATCTTGAAGTGCTGAGATCGATGAACTTTCGATTGATCGAACATTTACTGAGATCGATTGAACTTGCTGATTTTGTACCACTTGCTTCCTTTTGCTCCTACTTTGCTCCTTTCTTTGATTCATCTCAAGATTGCTTCAATTATGCTCTTATTTAGCTGAGTTAGCTTATTTTGGGGATAAGTACCTGAAAAGGACAATAACACAAAATTAGTCTAAAGCGCGAAAATAAGATAGATAAAGGTCCTAGAATGTTCAAGCTTAAGGGGTTTAAATATGCACTTTTCAGCGCTCATCACACCCTCAAACTTAAATATTGCTAGTCCCTAGTAATGAACTATAAAGTAAAGGAATGAAATGAACAACTATACAACTATGAATCTAGAAAGCAATAAATGGATAACGCCACTTTCGTAGGGAACACGATTGCATTTAGCATATGCAACAAGTCTTTTAAACCCCTAGGTTACCCCTAGTGGACGAGTGAAGTATCGTGAGGGTTTCCAGAAATGATACCCACAAACATTAAGCTCATTTTCACTAAAGAGGCACTAATATTACAAACAAGCATTGGGAGAAAACTGTCTCAAGTATGTAATTTTTCAACTATTTCCAAGCAATCTCCCAAAATTTCAACATCAAACAAGCAAATATGGTCCTCCACACATCAAGAAAATGATCATACAAATCAAAACAACTCAAGAATGAAGTATCCAAAGTGGGTGGCATAGCCCCCCCAAACTTGGGATTAACTGTGGTCCTGAAAAGATGGCACTGGAATAAAAGTTCATTAGACAACAAAGGGGATAATAACAGTGCATAGTGGATATGCAAGTGTAAATAGGACAGTCAAATAAAGTAGTGAGAAATGTATAAGGATGGTCCTGAAAATTGAGTAGCACTCTCTCTCACTGAAGTCACTGAGATACACCTGATGGAGTCAAATAGACAGATATAAGAATATAAGAATATGACATCCATAAAGAAAGCATATATAAAGTAGGATAAAGTGCATAGTACATCATAAGATCAAAGTCGACAGACCGACTGCAAAAATAGTATACAGTGACAAAAATGTATCAAGTATCACAGCTATCAAGTATAATAAGAAAGAGGGACTGGGAATCTCAGGTGGATGAGGTAGGACGGGCAGGGCGTGCTCTGTGGATGTCTCGAGATAGATCACGAAATGCGGCCATGACATCCGTGCGGAGGGAAGCAATGTCAGCTCTGAGGGAGACTGTCTCTGCACGGATAGATACCACTGTGTCCTCCAGAGTTTGAAGACGGTCTCTGAAGCTAGGTATATGATCTGGAGCCTCAGGTTCTACTGGATCGGGAGAATGATGATCCTGAGCCTGCTCCTCTACGTGAATGGGTGACTCAGCTGGAGAGCGCTGTTCTGCGTCCTCTGCAGGCTGCTCCAAATCAATATCCATGTGTACGACAGTCAGATCGACTGCTGCGTCGTACGCTGCCTGCTCTGCTGCTGCTGCTGCTGCCTCTTCCTGCTTCAACTCCTCTGCTGCCTCTATAACGTCCTCTCGAAGGCTTTTGATAAGAGCCCTGTAGCTTTTATCCCAGTCCTTCTTCTCGAAGGAGCAGGTGCCAGACTCGGAATGCTCCCGTGGCTGGAAGGGATAGCGTTGGTCTCTCAAAATCTGTGTGATCAAGTGGCCAAATGGTAGAAACTTAGCCTGTCTGGGCTTGGCCTTGCTGATATAATCATCATACAGCTTCATTATGATGCCCTAGATGAGCGCAGGAATGGATAGCCAGTGCCTTGTGTAGAAGGCGTACAGAGCTGTCAGAAAATCGCCTCTCCGCTGGATCTTATGGCCGGCCATGAAGACGTTGCGGAACAGGACTGAGTTAAAGAGTGAGATATGCCTCCTAAAGATCTAGAAGGCAGATGTGTGGACACTGGCAAGATCTGGATAGGGTGTCCATGGTAATACTGATGGGGTGGCCGTCGACTGTAGTCCGCAGCTCCGCCAGGTTACTCGGGGCAGGCCAGAGGTTCTAGAAGAACATCTGTACTAGCCTCGGGTATACTGGGTAAGTGACAGGGGCGAGAATGGCTGAAATACCCCTCTGGTCTATATCATCAAAGGCCGATCTGGTAAGGACAGACCGGGAGAAGAAGTCGACATCGAACACCGACTCATGAGCCACCTGAAGGCGTGAGTATCTTGGTGATGGCCAGTCTAAATCCTACGCTGGCTGAGCTGGTGATGGTGATGGAGATGGAATGTGCGCAGTCTCAGCATCAGCCTGTGAAGAAGGAGATGCCTTAGTAGAGGACTGTAGTCTGCTGTCAGATAAGGGGGATTGAGGTGGAGTAGGCTATGCTGGCTCCTCTGGAATAGGATCCCAGACGTGAGATGGACCTGCTTGGTCGTCCAATCTCCGTCTGGCTCCGCTATGATAATGCCCACGAGCCACAGTCTTGACCCTAACCATGGTCTGCAAAATAAAAGGAAATTCAAAAAGAAGTTAGCACCGGAATAAAGAATTTAAGCACAAGTTATAGAATCATGCATGTCAAATAAGATAGACAAAGCAAATAAGGAACATGAATCTATGCAAGTGACAGGATGTAAAACATGCTACGCAGTTTAAGTGTGAAATACATCCAATGTGGAAAAACACAGGCATTGGGCATATATGAGATAACATGGAACATAACAAGAGATGCATCGAATGTGTGTACGAAATCTGTGAAGTTCGATTGCTCATAAAAAATGAGTGAGATTGATCTCACTCAGATCGATCTGAGAAACAGGTTCGATCGATCGAACTGAGCGAAGAACGTGGACAATCACAGATCTGTGACGTGGATGGCATGGGGCCTTCACGAACATAGTCGTGGGCCCATCTACTCAACAAAGCATCAATTATAGTCACTGGATAAGCCCATACTCCCGAAATCAAATCGAAACCAAAAACATATAAAACTATATATATACATATATATATACATATATGTATAAAGCTTCAAATCTTCATATATGGCAATAATCAGCATCAAAACATCATAGATATAACATGGAATCATGTATGCATTAAATCAAAGCTTGAAACAATAAGAGAGATTTGGATCTTACCTAAATCGAAGGATGAGATGAGATGAAGATGAAGATGAAGTCCTAGATCCGGGATGAAGGAGAGAGATTCAAGATGAGGGAGGAACGCCGGAGCACTCGCCGGAGGTGGGGAATGAAGTTTGCAGCGGCGAGGGACGAGGAAGGGGGTGTTTGATCGATCTATGGGATCGATCTAATAGCCTAGGTTTGGTTTTTTAAAAACGTCCCCTTACCAGTTCGATCAATCGAATTGAAATCTTAGATTGATCAAACTGAAATCGATCTCTCCTCTGAATTATTTATTTATTTATTTTTTAAGATTTTTGAGAAATTAAAAACTAAAAATTAAAAATTGAAATATTTTTGGATTTTTTTTTTTGAAAGATAAAATAAAACAAAATCTTTTTGGGATTTTTTTTTGAATTTTTGAAATTAAAAAATAAAAACTTTAAAAATTAAAAACTAAAAATTAAAAATTGAGAATATTTTTTAATTTTCTCTCTGTTTTTTGTTTTTTTTATTTTTTTATTTTTTTTATTTTTTTATTTTTTAGAATGAAATTAAAAATTGAAATAAAAAATTAAGAATGAAAAATATTTTTGGATTTTTAAAATTTGAAAGTCAAAACAAAGTCAAAATAATGAATTCCAGAATTGAGATCGATTTGAACAAATGTTCGATTGATCTGACAGAGAGCAAAAATATGCAGGTTTTTGGGTTCAAAATTTTTTCTAAGTGTTGGATACTGCAGATCGATCCAATGGTGAAGTTGGATCGATCGAAGAAATTCATATCGATATAGAAATGTCTTCGATTGATGAGACAAAGAGCTGAAATATACAGGTTTACTTGGATCGATGGGACAGAGAGGTGATTGGATGCAAGTTTGATGCAGGTGGGAAGTTCGATCGATCGAACTCATTTTGAGATCGATCGAACTTATGCAAAATTCTCAATTTTGTCATGAAAGTGCATGCAATCCTAATCACAGTTCCTAGCAATGTATATGAACCTAAAGCCAATATCTAGACTTCGCAAGAAATGAAATTTAAAATAGAAATGAAGGAGGAATAGGGTTGTGACAACCTACGAAATGCACTAGTCTTTAACATCTCTAGTAAGACGTTGGGCTCTTTTAGTCTGAATCAAACATCTTATAGTGCATCCCTTCCTTAATGGGGTGATGAATGCCTTGAGCTCCACCCAACAAATGGTTCCCTAGAGAACTTGTTGGATTAGGCTCAAAGGAACTTGTTGGTCCATAGTTAAAATGATCTTTGGGCTTCCATGGCTTTTCATAACAAGATTTTGAAACAACTTTCTTGGAATTCAATGTTGAAGATAAACTTTTTGAAATCTTGGTTTCACACAAAGACTATATTCCTTCACAATTGTTAGCATGCCATTTCTCTACAACATTGACTTCTTCATGCTTGTCAAATGAATTCGGGGTTGGATTGAAAATATTCAACTTCACCTTCATTGTAACGACTCGATCATTTACCTCTCTTTCCTTTTTTCTGAAATTTTACGAATGAATTTTTTTCATTTAATTTTCCTTTCTGAACTCTGTTTCTTGTCGCTTAGTGTCGTCTCGAGTGCTTAGAAATGATTTCTGAGACTCTTTTCCGTGGATTGACAACTTCCTTTGAGGACCGAGTCATTTATGCATTTTCACTTTTCGAACACTATGCGCTATTTCGCCCTTTTCCCTATTCTGTCTTTTCCCCGTTTGTCAGTTTTTGGCACAACCTCACTTTTCATGCTCGGAGTTGGTTTTTGACTTCACGTGCCTTCATCTTCAGTGGTTTTCTTGAAATACGTATCTTTATTTTTGCAAGAAAGTACTCTGGTTGCTCCCGGTGTCTGTAGAGGCATGGATGCACAATTCTTCTGAATCTTTTTCATTTCTTGGGGTGTTTTTCATAAATATCTTTTGAAGATATTTTATTTTAGGGGTTTCTAAGAAAATATCTTTTGGAATATATTTTCATTCTGGGGCAGTTCCATAGTTAACCCTTTTTATAGGGGCCATTGTGCAATTATCGAAAGTTATTGCAAAATATTTTGTCTGTAGTCTGGATCCTCGAAAGGGATTCATTTTCACATTTCGTTGAGTCGTGTACTCTTAGATTTCTGTTCTGGTCGTTTTTCTCCAGTTTCAGAATTTCTGACCCCGGTTGCCGCCGAACTTGTTCGGGGCATATCTCTCTACTCGGTACACGGTTTTTGATGCCATTTCTTCCATTGTTCATTTTTTCTCATTTAGAATCTTTTTTATTCATGGAGTTTTGCCGTTGGAGCGCGTTTACTCAAAATCCACTTTGCTAGACCCGGCGGGCCCTTTCGGGGCACTTTTTGAGATTTTGTATAAATAGGGGTCTTAAGAAGAAAAGTCAGATTTTCTTCTCTCTCTCCTCTCTCTTAGCCAGCAGCCATGGCTGCCAAGGGGCTTCCATGCTTCTTCTTCTTTTTCCGGCCACTTCCCTCGAGTGAAAACTCTTCGGCCTTAACGTTTAATGCTTGTCTTGACGATGTGCACCTTTCACCCTTATTGGAATCCATTTCTGACCACATTTGAGTTTGGGTTTCAAGTTCAAGTTTGGATTTTCATGGGGCTTCTTGATCACCGTGTTGTCCCCGACAAAACCCGTCGGTATCGTCGGATTCGGAGCACTTTTATTTCTGTGGGCCTTTGAGGTTTTCATCTCAAATCGAGGTAGGGGGTGTTATAATTGAAATTCTTACTATATTACATGCTTGTGATGCTTATACAACTTGATTACATGCTTGGATGTAAAATCTAGAGATTTTATTATTTATTTTTCTTGTGAAGGATTTAATTTTCCCGGTTGTCCATACTTTGTTTAATCATGTGGCATGATAGAATATTACCCCTTGATATGTGGATTGACATATATTAAATCTAGATTATTTGGACAAGTAATGAAGATTTTATTTAATATTTATCTTGAATAAAATATTAAATCATGTGGCCTTATCTAGCTTTAAATCAACATGTGATAGCACATTATAATAGGCCTTAGCATGCTCTTCAACATAGATTAATTTGAGAGTAATCAGAGTTGTTTTGAAATCTAGTAATATTTAATTAATTAGATTAATTAAATTGCTCCGAGTGTACTATTCTCTCCATTGGAATTCCGACTTGAAATTCTTGATGTGCATGGCATATAGTTTCACATATATTAAATCTAGAATATTTGATTAGACTTTGAAACCTTTCATTTATTATTTTTCTTGTATCAAAGTTTAATAGTCAACGCCGTAACTTGCATGAAATGTACTTGTATTGTGTTCTTAAATCAAGTTATGATATGTTGTATAACATATGTTAAATTGAGGTCATTTGGAGGACTTTCAAAATCTAGAGATTTTAATTAAATGAAATAATTAAAATCCATTTAATGGTTCTATGCACTTGATTAAGTTTCTAACCTTGTATTCATAATTTCCTTGATAAGTTTCTTCACGTGTTTTACATTGAGCATAATCGGATAAGTTTTGAAACTTATATTTATTCATTTCCTTTGTATGGAACTTAACTCATATGGTTGTGTCGTGTATCAAATGAACTTGAAACTTGACATTGAACTTGGCCTTGACATGATCCTTGACATAACTTGTTCGCAGAACATTTGGACTTGCCATGTCACCTTGATAATTTAATCCCTTAAGTAGATTAAATTTCCTTTTATGTCTCGCTCGAGTTAATCATGCCTTGATATCATATATCTAGACTTCTTGTATCTTGGTTTCATTAATGTGCTTAATGAACATGCTCATTTGTTTCGGAATAGTTTATTCACATGTGTTGTTTAGTATACAATTGAATCATGTATCTTATACTTATGGTATATTTGCTTCAATGGATTCCATGTGTTATTTATCTTGGTTGTGGTCTATATAAATGCACACATTGATTTCTTGACATTTCACATGCCATCATAGTTGAGAACTTAGGGCATGACTTATGTGTTCCAAAATCTTGGTTGTGCATGATATGTGGTTAATGCATTTCTTGTATTTTAATACAATCTTAACTTGCATAACTTGTTGATTTTGGGACTTGGGATATTAATCAAGAATTGTCATGGCTAGGACTTTGTTCTAATACAGGGGAAGGCACCCTTGGGTTGATAACCCTAAAGTGATCCCAAGAATAGGGGAAGGTACCCTTGGGTTGACAACCCTAAAGTAATTATGAGAATAGGGGAAGGTACCCTTGGGTTGATAACCCTAGAGTGATCCCAAGAATAGGCGAAGGTACCTTTGGGTTGATAACCCTAAGGTGATCCTAATACTAGGGGAAGGTACCTTTGGGTTGATAACCCTAAAGTGATCCCAAGAGTACGGTTTTAATCCGGGCAATATCTAAGTTTCCACATTATTTGATTTCACTCATTAGATTTCAAGTGTTGCATTCCTCGAATTTTTTAAAACTCCTTCGTGTTATAGGAAATGTTCCATCCTTAATTAATTGCATAGATATTATGCCTTGTTCTCATTTTTGTGTGTTACTCCTATCGTGTTAATTAGAATGCTCCAACTATGTTATTGCATTGATAATGTAATTCTTGTTAACTTGTATCCGAGTATGCTTCTTGTCGTGTTAATTGGTATGTTCCAATCTTGCTTAATTGTATTGATACTGTAATTCATGTTAATATATTTTCGAGCATCTTTCTTGTCGTGTTATATGGATTGTTCCAAACCCTGTTTAACTACATTGATAATGTAATTCATGTTAACTTATAAACTTCTCGTGTTCGTTAGATTACCCCAACCTTGACTTGTTTCATACATGTATATGTATCATGATTCTTGTTGACATTGCTTTAGGATAGCTTAGGATGCTCCCTGAGTCTCACCTTTGACATAGACGTTAGGTGACATGATCCCTTTTGAACTGATTCATGTTAGTCTAAAAATCTCTAAAGAAATCGAGTCGATGCATGCTCATTCTCTACGAGTAAACTTGTTTACTCACCCTGAAGTTACTGGGGGATTTGTTCAGGTACGAAGACTTGGTTCGTGATGCTTGTTGATCATTCCGTGGATGACTTGTAACTTTTAAGTTTCCATTTCATGCAAATGTTAGCATGAGATGCATTTTGTAGCTTTATTTGACAAAATGTGTATATTTGATTCCATTTATGTAATGTGTACTTAAGTACACCCTTTTCATTGTATTCAACATGTATAAGATGAGGCCGAAGGCCAATGACATGTACCTTGTATCCTATGTAACTTTTAACTTCATGAAATATTATGAAAATATTAAAAAATGTCAAGTATTTGTCTCACCATGGTTGCATCGGGTGTGGGAATTCCATTTTCATTCTTTTATAGGGTCTCATTAATCATGTATGAAGTGTGGCAGAGGGCTAAACGGTCATTTGAAACTATTTCCTAATTTTGGTTTTTACTTTTCTCATTTCAAGTTAATTTTCGCCTTTGTAGCCATTGGGGGGTCGGATTTTGACTCGGCCATTTTCGGGAGTAGCTGACCATTCTCGCACACTCAAAATCATCATTTACGTTTGCGTAAATGATCGGTTCCATGAAAAACCCTTTCGTTTGTGTTTTAAGCCTCCTTTGGACTCATTTCACCTTTTTATTGAAAAACACGGCCCAAGGGCATTTTAGGGATTTCCTTTGGGAAATAAATTCTGTTTTCAACTTTGTCACATAGAAAATGTGATTTTAGGTAGAGTTTCTTCATGACATTTTTCTGAAAAATGTCATCTTGACCTCAAAAACCGTGTCGCAAACTCATTTTTATGCTAAAACACTGTTTCTGCTGCATTTTGGGTGTTCTGTTCAAGTTGAACCGGTTCAAGAATAGTTGAACCGGTTCAAGGTGTCATTTTGGTTCAGCTTGGGCGTACTACCAAAGTTGAACTAGTTCAAGAATGTTGAACAGGTTTAAGTTGTCCAGAGTTTTTAGTTTTGGTCATCCAACTTCAAATTGATGTAACTTCTTCGTTTTAACTCCGAATTGGTCCATTCTTAAGTCTAAAATGACCACGTCGAGGTAAGATTACCAATGGTACCAATTTCAGCTTCAGATTATTTTCCTAGCTCAAGATATCCTTGTTTTAGTGAGAGGGTGTCGGATTTGGTTAGAACCGGGATAGGGTTCATCTGGGATTTCAGTTCCTTTGGCTTTGGGACTTCATTGGAAGTTACCAAAGGATGTTTTTGATTAAATTTGACTTTTTGAAAGTTAAATTCCTTCCTCCTTGGGTAAAATGACCATTTTACCCTTGGTCATTCCTTCGTGGGGTTTTGATACCCTTATCTTCGTTTTGTTTCCGTTAAGCCTTGAAACTCTTTCAAAGTCCATTCCTATGTCCTAGAGATAATGTACATCTCTATGGACTTGTTTGCAAGTTGCTTCCGTAACTTATTCATTTGGGTTCCGTGACCTCATGGAAGGTTATCAAAGGGTCTCAAGGGTGTGTTGTGCCTTGGGAGACCGTTGTTTCATTTCTTACTTCCGCATATGGATCCGTTAACGGGTCAATCTTCGGTTCATCATTAACCCACCGGGTTGAATCAAAACCCGGGTTGTTACATTCATGTGGCCAAATGAGATTTTCATTATCCCCGTCCTACAATTAATGTTGGCATTCGCGGTTACCAAGAAAGGACGGCCAAGGATAATGGGAATTTGACTCTTAGGATCAGGGACCGGTTCCATGTCAATGACAATGAAATCAATGGGGAAGAAAAACTTATCAATCTTAATCAAGACATCTTCAATGATACCCCTAGGCTTTTTGATGGATCGGTCGGCAAGTTGCAAAACCACCTACGTTGGTTTTAAGTTTCCTAAGCCTAATTTGATATATATCGAGTATGGAAGAAGGTTAACACTTGCTCCTAAGTCTAGAAGAGCCCAATTAATGACATGGTCACCAATGATGCAAGAAGTAGTAGGTGAACCGGGGTCCTTAAACTTTGGAAGAGTGTTATGTTGCAAAATTGAGCTCACTTTCTTGGTTAAAACCACTTTCCTAGGTGCTTGGATTTTGTTCTTCCTCTTTTGGGTACAAAGATCTTTTAAAAACTTGGCATAAGCCGGAATTTGCTTAATTGCATCCAAAAGTAGAAGATTCACTTTCTCTTGCCTAAATACATCAATGATTTCATTGGTTTTGGCTTTTTGCTTGTCAATTGAAATGGATCCTTTTAAGGCATCCGAAAACGGAGCTTTTGGCTCAAAAACCTTTTCAGAAATTTTCTTTGAAGTCTCTTCAACTTGATTGCCTTGAACTATAGGAGGTGGTGGAGCAAACATTGGCCTTGGCATTCCCAATGGAACTTGGCCTTGTTATTGTGGTGGGTGAATGAATGGCCTTGGCATGCCTAATGGTACTTGCATGTTCTCATGATGCACATTGGGGTAGAGGATACTGGTGTCTTCTCAGGCAGTGCACAAAACAATGTACAAAACTTTGAGTTCAGAAATTAGTGTCAAGTGGGCACCATAATTTAAATTTATAAACCGCTTAACACCTATACTATGTAGTATGAGTGAGAAGGGATCGTCCCAAGAGATTGAGTTGTCGTACTAGGTTGGGGAATCAAAATTAGGGTTAGTAGGTCGAGTGATCAAAATAGTGGTTGGTTGGTTGAATTAAACTAGATGTAAATTGAACTAAGATAAACAATAATGCAATAGAGAGAATAAAAGAGAAAGAGATCTTGGGGTTTAGAGATCACCACCATAGCTTTTCTACACCTTTAATGAATGATTAATGATGGGAAGAACATGTATTGCAATGTAGAGTGTGTGTGGGGTTGTTTCATTAAGCATGGATGACAAATTAAGCATATATTGTCTAAACAACATGGTGGATAGCACAACATATCAAATTAAGCCATTAATCCTTTCTTTAAGCTCACAATCTAAACACATCACAAGGTTAAAGATACATGTTACCTGTTTTTCATAAGTATGGAACATCAACAACAAGCATGGATTGTCCTTCCATTTAACAACTACACTACAACTAAGCTAATGACATGAAATTAAACTAATTAAACTAAGGGAGATGCACAATCCATCAAGAAATGAGTATGAACCATCAAATAAACCACAAGAACATGACATTAAGCACTAGGTCTTGACAATCTCTAGGTCTATAGCATCAATACACATAGACATGCATCAATAACACAAGAAATAGAGACAAACACATGAATATCTATTCTAGCATATATAGACATATAGATAGAATAAAATGATCAATTGGAAGCATTAAACCACATAAATCATTGAATAAACAAGATATATATATATATATAAAAGTGTCAAGACATGAATCACAACACAAATCCCCTCAAAAATACATAAATCAAGAAGTAGAAAGTATGCTTAGGGCTAACTCTAGCCCCAAGAGGATATCTAGCCACTCATGGATGATGTCCTCCAACCTTCAAGGGCAAGCTCCATGGAAGATATCTGCTCCTTGGTTGATGAAGAGTCTCCAATGGTGTCTCTAGCCTCCTCATCTTCTTTGCTTCCTCACTAAGAGTTCTTTAAGGTATGAGATACAATATGATCCTCTATGTTCTTTATGTTATAAAAAGTAATCCTTATTCTTATATAGGTAGGTCAAATGACACCCAAAATGAGCTGGGGTCGTATAACAAATATTCCCCAATGATTGGATAAAGGATAACTTTTGTGAGTTGGAAATTAAACTTTTTCGACCTAGAGGAAGTTCGATCGATTGAACCTTGGACTTGGATCAATCGAACATAGCTGAGATCTATCGAACTGAAGTTGGTTCGATCCTCAATGGCTGCGCCTTTTTGGATAAAAAAAATCTGAGATATTTTGAAGATATTTTTGGGAAAAGGACAAAAGTGGTTGGTAGGGTGGTACAACTGGATAAGATTAATCATTTGGATAAGGACAAGAATGTTCGATCGATCAGAGAAGGAAGTTGGATTGATCAAACTTTTGAGGTCTTTGAACAGGGACACACATGGCTCAGATCTATCTTGAAGTGCTGAGATCGATGAAAGTTGGATCGATCGAACTTTTCTTGAGATCAATTGAAGTTGCTGAAATTCCACCCTTTGCTTCCTTTTGCTCTACTTTGCTCCTTTCTTTGATTAATCCTAAAATTGCTTCAATTATGCTTTTATTTGGCTGAGTTAGCTTATTTTGGGGATAAGTACCTGAAAATGGAAATAACACGAAATCAATACAAGACGGTAAAATAAGATAGATAAAGGTTCTAGAATATCTAAGCTTAAGGGGTTTAAATACGCACTCTTCAGCGTTCATCATACCCCCAAACTTAAATATTGCTAGTCCCTAGCAATGAACTAGAGAGTAAAGGAATGAAATGAACAACTATACAACTATGAATTAGAAAGTAATAAATGGATAGCACCACTTTCGTAGGGAACACGATTGCATTTAGCACATGCAACAAGCCTTTTAAACCCCTAGGTTACCCCTAATGGACGAGTGAAGTCTCGTGAGGGTTTCCAAAAATGATACTCACAAACATTAAGCTCATTTTTTCAAAAGAGGCACCAATATTGCAAACAAGCATTGGGAGAAAACTACCTCAAGTATGCAATTTTTCAAACATTTTCAAGCAATCTCCCAAAATCTTAACATCAAGCAAGCAAGTATGGTTTTCCACACATCAAGAAAATGATCATGCAAATCAAAACAACTCTAGAATCCTTTTTGAGTGGACCGGCATAATGTGTTGTTATCTAAGCCAACTTAAGAATTAATCACATCTTTACCCTCAAACTAGCACACAAATCTAGTACCGATCATCAAGACAAAAAGTGGACCTTTTATTAAAGCTTTATTGTTCTAGGTGCGCTAATTCTTTTCACTCGATTATTATTATTATCTTTTTTATTTTTTATTTAGGATCAAAGATGGAAGCATGGTGCAATGTGTTGATCTATTAAGCTTTCTAGTGATCCATGAGGTCGAGCGTTAGGTCAATGACTCTCAAACCAGACGGCTTTAGGGCACTAGGTGTTCAAACACCCCTACGGACTTACAAGCTCAAATCAACTAGGCAACAAATCAAGACAACCTTCATCTAATTATTTCCCACTTCTCACCTTTTGGGAGAAGTCCTCACTTTCTTTATTGCTTTTGCAAATTTTTTTTTTTTAAGCAAGTTTAATTATTAACCTATAGTTTGGGCCCTTCAATGCACTACTAGCTCGATTGGGATATAACCAATTCAATAATCAACAAAGCATGTACCTCACAAATGAATGCTAGTGTGCACCTGTGCTAGTGTAGAATCCTAGAATGAATCTCAAAATAATCACAAAATCAGGATGATGTGGACCACAAGTGTAAGCAAGATATCAATTTTTCAAAAAATTTGCTCATAAATGGCATCCGCAAGGCATACAAGGAGTATTGAACTCTCAAGTCAAGCAATTTTTAAATTTAAAGTAATATAATCCTCAAAAGATCAAAATCATCGCTAATCATAGATCTCAATTCTCAATAATGCATTTAAAGTTCAACTTTAAGTAGAATGCAACAAGGTCACTTACCCCCAAACTTAAACTGCACATTGTCCTCAATGTGCAATGAGAACAATGGAAAGAGATGGAAAGAGTATACCGTGGTGGCAAAAGCATGAAGCCCGGTAGTGATCCACTTCGAAAGACGTCTCCCCCAAACTTGGAATCAACGGCCAACTTGGATAACCACATTAGCAAACTCACATCGAATATCAAATGGGATAAGAATAATCAAATTAAAGAATGCATTCTAAGGCAATGTAGCATGAGATGAAAGAGAGATATGAGATCAAGCCCGGTAGAAAAGTAGTATGACTACACATAAGGGCACAAGAGAAAATTATTTATTTATTTATTATTATTATTTTTTTTGGATAAACAAGATGGAATTCAAGAAAGTATGAACAATGATTGCTAAGTTTAACGTCTCTAGCTAGACGTAATGCTGCTTTGAATAAATAAGTGTGAAATCCAAAAAGGGAAGAAAAAGGTCAAACCCAAGATGCTCAGATCGATCAAAGCAGATCGATCTCAACATATGTTCAATCGATCGAACATGTATAAACCTGCAGAAAAGTTCCAACGATGAGATAGAGAGGTCTTTGGATGCAGGCTTAAAATTTTTCTAAGTGCTGGAACTTAAGATCAATCGAACTTGAAGGTTGGATCGATCTAAGAACTTATGATCAATCTGAGAACAAATTCGATTAATGGGACAGAGAGGTGATTTGGATGTAGGTCAAAAATTTTCTAAGTGTTGGATGCAGGCATGATGTTCGATTGATCGAACTTTTCTTGAGATCGATGGAAGAGACAAAAACTCTTCCATTTGCATTATATCCCTAGATATCTTCATACACAGGGTCTATTAGATGTGAACTTCCAACTGTCTTTGGAAGACCTGTCCCTTAATGTAGGGTTTTAGTCTCTGTCCATTAATCTTGAAAATGTTCCCCTTTTTCAAATTTTGAATTTCAACCGCCCCATGCGGTGCAACAGAGATGACTTCATAAGGACCCTCCCATTTGGTTCTCAACTTCCCCGGAAAGAGTTTCAGTCTAGAGTTAAAGAGCCAAACTTTTTGAATGGGTTCGAAAGACTTCTTCACAATATGCTTATCATGAAAAGCTTTAGTTCTTTCTTTGAAGAGTTTGGCGTTGTCATAAGCATTATGTCTCAACTCCTCCAACTCATTCAATTGTAACAACCGGTTCTCTCTGGCCTTATCAAGGTCGAGATTGAGCTGTTTAACCGCCCATAAGGCTTTATGTTCTAACTCAACCAGAAGATGGCAAGGCTTTCCATATACAAGTCTATAGGGAGACATGCCAATAGGAATCTTATATGCCGTCCGGTAAGCCCACAAAGCGTCATTTAACTTTCGTGACCAATCTTTCCGGGTGGTGTTAACCGTCTTCTCAAGAATATGTTTAATTTCCCGGTTAGACACTTTTACTTGCCCACTTATTTGAGGATGGTAAGGAGTGGCCACTTTATGAGTAACGGAGTACTTAAGAAATAAATGCCTTAGGAATTGATTACAAAAATGCTTTCCTCTGTCACTTATCATAGCCCTAGGCATACCAAAACGAGCAACGATATTGGACTTGATGAATTGAATAACCACGGAATAGTCATTTGTTTTGGTAGCACATGCTTCCACCCACTTGGAAATATAATCAACTGCAAGAAGGATGAATTGAAAACCATAGGACATAGGAAACGGACCCATAAAATCAATGCCCCATATGTCAAAGATTTCTACAACAAGAATGTTGGTCAAAGGCATCATATCTCTTTTTGACATTGAACCCATCTTTTGACATCTTTCACATGACTTGCAAAAATTGTAGGCATCTCTATGGATAGTGGGCCAAAAGAGCCCACTTTGAAGAACCTTCAGGGCGGTCTTCTTTACACTAAAATGCCCACCACATGCAAGTGTATGACAAAACACAAGGACACTTGGAATTTTGCTCTCTGGAATACATCTCCTCACAATTTGATTTGGATAATAACGGTACAAGACAGGATCTTCCCAGTAGTAATTCCGGATGTTGGCAAAGAAATGATTCTTTTCGTTCTTTGACTAAGAAGTTGGAAGTTTGCCAATTGCTAAATAATTCACAATATCGGCAAACCAAGGCATTTGTCCATTAGAAACTTGAAAAAGTCGTTTATTCGGAAAAGAATCACGAATTGGTGGACTAGGGAAATGTTCTATTGATAACCTAGAGAGATGATCGGCAACCACATTCTCGGTGCCTTTCTTGTCCTTGATTTCAAAATTGAATTCTTGAAGAAGCAAAATCCATCTAATCAATCTAGGTTTTGTTTTCTCTTTGTCAAAAGATGTCTCAAGGCAGCATGATCAGAGTAAACAACAACTTTAGAACCTAAAAGATAGGATCAAAATTTATCAAGAGCATACACTACGGCAAGTTATTCTTTCTCGGTAGTGGAGTAATTCAATTGGGCTCCCGAGAAAGTTTTACTTGCATAGTAGATGGCACAAGGAAGCTTTCATACTCTTTGGCCCAAAACCGCTCCCATGGCATAATCAGAAGCATCACATATAATTTCGAATGGCAATGACTAATTGGAAGGTTGCATGATAGGAGCAGAAGACAATAAATCACACAATTTATGAGAAGCGTCTAGGCATGCTTGATCAAAGACAAAAGGAGTTTCCTTCATAAGGAGATTGCACAAAGGTCGAGCAATTTTGCTAAAGTCTTTTATGAATCGGCAATAAAAGCCGTCATGACTTAGAAAGGAGCGAACCTCTCTCACCGTTGAAGGTGGTGGCAATTTAGCAATAAGCTCCACTTTTGCTTTATCTACCTTAATCCCCCTCTTTGAGATGATGTGACCCAAAACAATACCCTCTTGAACTATAAAATGGCTCTTTTCCCAACTAAGAACAAGGTTTGTTTCACGTCATCTCTTACGCATTAGATCCAAATTTTTGAGGCATACATCAAATGAAGACCCAAAGATAGAAAAATCATCCATGAACACTTCTAGATACTCTTCTATTAGGTCCAAGAAAATTGACATCATACACCTTTGGAATATGGCGGGGGCATTGTACAAACCGAAAGGCATCCGTCTATAAGCAAATGTGCCGAATGGACAAGTAAAAGTGGTTTTCTCTTGGTCCAATGGGTCAAGGGCTACTTGATTGTACCCCGAATAGCCATCAAGGAAGCAATAGTACTGTTGTCCGGCCAATCTTTTAAAAATTTGATCAGTGAATGGCAAAGGAAAGTGATCTTTTCTAGTGGCTGCATTTAATTTGCGGTAATCAATGCATACACGCCATGAATTGGCGGTACGCTTAGAGATTTCCTCACCCTTTGCATTCTCAACCACAGTAATCCTTGATTTCTTGGGAACTACTTGAGTTGGACTCACCCATTTGCTATCGGAGATTGGGTAAATGATTCTGGCATCTAAGAGTTTGACAACTTCCTTTTTGACTACCTCCTTCATGTTGGGGGTAAGTCGCCTTTGGGCATCCCTAAAGGGTTTTGCATCATCTTCCATAAGTATGCGATGCATACAAATAGAAGGGTTAATTCCATTAAGATCTGCCACACTCAATCCTATGCCTTCCTTATTTTCTTTAAGCACATTTAAGAGAGCGTCTTCTTGGTCTTTTTCAAGATTTGAAGAAATGATAACCAGAAGAGTCTCTTTTGGTTCTAAGAATGTATACTTGAGATTGGAAGGTAGAGTTTTAAGCTCAAGAGTTGGTGGAGAAACTAAAGATGAGATCGGTGGAGTTCTATTGGAGTTTTCCAAGATGGAAAATCTAATCTTGCAACAGATTCTATGAGATTGCTTACTTCATCTATTGATTTTTCATCTTCAAACCCATAATTTCCATACATTTCAAGAAGACAAGAAGCAAGAGGATGATCAGATAAAAGAGATGAAAGGTTATCCTCAATTGGTTGTTTCATGACCATAGTAGGAATTGATCCCTCAACAATCTCATCTAGCACATCTACAAGACAACACTCGTCTTCATCTACGGGATGTCGACTTGCGTTGAAAACATTAAGCTTGACCATCATGTTTCCAAACGAAAGGTCCATAACCCCGGATCTACAATTGATAGTTGCATTTGCGGTGGCAAGGAATGGCCTTCCCAAGATGATTGGGATGTGATTGGTAGGATTGGTAACCGGTTCGGTATCAAGAACTACAAAATCAACCGGAAAGTAAAACTTATCAACTTTGATGAGGATGTCCTCAACCATGCCCCTAGGTGTTTTGACGGATCTATCGGCCAATTGAAGCACCACCGAGGTTGGCTTCAACTCATTCAAACCTAGTTTGACATATATGGAGTAAGGAATCAAATTAACACCTGCACCAAAGTCAAGAAGAGCTCTACGAACTTCATGGTTCCTAATCACACATGAGATGGTCGGAGCACCGGGGATCTTTGAACTTAGGTGGAGTGTTTTGTTGAATAATGGAGCTCACTCGCTCCGTGAGGAACACTTTTTTAGGGCTTGGTCCCTTGCTCCTCCTCTTTTGTGTGCAAAGATCTTTCAAGAATTTTGTATAAGGTGGAATTTTCTTAATGGCATCTAAAAGAGGAAGATTGATGTTTACTTGCTTAAAAACTTCCATCATATCATGTATTTTCCCTTCTTGCCTCCCATAACGCGAAGTTTCTTTTAGAGCATAAGGGAACGGAGCTTTTGACTCATGAGACTTTGCAATTTGAAGAGATGATGGAGATGATTGAGAATTCCAGTTAGGAACATTTTCATTCAAGGAAGTAGGAGTGGAATTAGGAATTGGATGGGTGACAACTTTAGGTTACACCGATTCACTATCTTCCTTTGGTAGTTTGATAAGCGCTGAATACTGTATATTCAAGCGCCCTAAATTACATTAACAAAGCCCAGTTATTAATTATTTTATGTAGATTAACTCCATTTGCATGTTTTTATGAATTTTCAGGTTAAAGTGCAAAAAGGAAGCAAAAATGATGCCTTGTGGAATTTTGAACAAAAAGGATGCCATTTCTGAATTTCTGGCAGCAGTGATCCTGACTTTTGTCGCCATTTTCGTCCTAGCAAACTCAAGAACTAGACTTCCATCATAACATGAAAGATTTAGATCTCTGAATCAGCTTTCCAAATTTTCAAGTGGTTCATCATTCGGAGTTCGGAGCAGAGAGTTATGATCTTCGTAACAGAGGTGCGCAGAACTGCCTGGCAGCACTGAAGTACTGCCTTTCTCCCCATTTTCGACCAACCAGACTTGAGAATTGGGTCTTCATCAAAACATGAAGTTTTTAAAGCACTGAATCAGCTCTCCAAATCTTCAAACAGATCACAATTTGGAGTTCGGGGCACAAAGTTATAGCAGTTTTACCAAAGTAGGTCAGCGCTGAGCAAGAAGAGCATGTTGCACATTGCACTAATTTAGAGTGCTCGAGACCACTTTTCGAGTGCTCGAAAATCAGGCAGATTGCACACGGAAATGGCTCAATTTCAGCCACTTGCACATTGGTTTCCTCAATGCCATCTTCCTTCTTTATGAAATGGTTGGAGGTGTTCCTTGGAGGAGAGAGAGGGTTTTGTTGGAGAATAAAAAGCTACCAAAGGCCACACATTATCTATCCTACATTTTCTACAAGATTAGAGGAGAGAGAAGAGAGCAAGGAGGAGGGTGTTCTTGAGTGCTACAGTAGGAGCACGAAAATGGAGTCTTGAATGGAGCTTCTTCCTTCTTCTAGCTTAGCAATGGGTAACTAACTCTTTCTCTAGGGAGGTGATGAAGTCCCTCCCTTGTAAGCATGTCCTAGGATAGTCTATTTTGGGGATTTACTATATATATTTTATGGTCTTTTCATAACCAAGAGCACCTCATTTGTTGTAATGAATGTTGATACATGTATGGATGATTTCTTTAAGTTGATTATCTTGTCTTAGATGATGTCTTAGAGTAATCATATTGCTTGAGTTTTTCATGGTGAGAGTGGAAGCAAGGTTATGAAATGGTTTCATGGTATGTTGATAGGTGACTTTGATAGACCATTGCTTAGGAAATCCTTTGATGGTGTATGCTTAATCTCTAACTCCATGTGCTTTATCATTTTGTCAAGAACTTGATAGTCTCTCATTTAAGTAAATGTGTATAAGCTACACCTTAGTTAGGTAGTCTAAGCATGCTTATCTTTTGATGGATTATACTTGTTTGAGACCTAATGTACCTCTTGATTACTTATATGGCAACCATGTGTTGCTATGTAAGTCTTGACCATCATATGTTGTTTTTCCCCCAATTTAGGTCTAATCTAGCATGTGTATAGGGATGGAGGCGGATTCACTTCCCTAGTCTCCTCTTCTTAATCTTTTCATCCTAAATTCCTTGCAAATTAGTGTTTTATGCACTTTGAATTCCTAATTTAAGTGACAACAAACAAAACCTCTATGAACACCCCTTCATCATCCTAAGAATGACTCTAGACACTTAGGTTGCCTTAGACTAGTGCAGTCCCAGTGGTTCAACTTACCCGACCAATAGCCCTATTTTACAATGATTCATGCTATTGCGAAGGTTGATGTATAGTTGATCAACCGATCAATTTTTGGCGCCGTTGCCGGGGACTTGCAAACGGTTTAGCGACCAAAGTTCTAGGGTTAATTTTAGTTTGATTGTTAATATTGTGTCTTGTGAATATTCCTTGTGTGTTTTGATCATCTTCGTGTTGTAAGTTTCTAGGGACTCGAAGCTCGCCGTGGGATTGCTAGCAAATTGTAAGTCTAGAGGACCCCAGGTAAGTCTCGTGACTTCTAGTTTCAAATTGTGAATATCGTGCATGTGTTAAGCTTAGAAGTAGATAAATTGCAAGCCCTTGTCGAGGCTATTTTAATTGTGTATTTTCAATTCCAAGCATCGGTCCTTGTGGTGGCCATCTATTTTCTGTCTTGATAATTGAGGAGAAAGGGAACATCGTATGTGGAGTTGATGATAAAGATTTGTTGTGATGATGTTGTTGTGAATTATTGATGTTTGGCCGGAGGTCACTCTCTCTACCCACACTTGACTCGCCTATTGATATAAATTCACTTGAAAGAACTCTTAGACGGAACCTTAGGGAACCCACTCTTACAAGGGACCTTGAAACTGAATTCAATATAATGGGGGATAACGTAGGAAATCCGGGGAATGAAAGGGCTGAAATTCCTAATGTAGAACCAATGACTCTTAGAGATCATTTCATTCCTACCACCTATGCTTCTCCTTCTTGTATAGTGATGCCAAACATCGATGCAGCTCAATATGAGATCAAGTCTAGTACCATTCAAATGCTTCCATCATTTCATGGCTTTGATAATGAAGATCCATATAAGCATCTTGATGAGTTCCTTGAAATCTGTTCGACCATCCGGTTGAGAGGTTTTCCGGACAATGCACTTCATCTCCATCTTTTCCCATTCTCCCTAAAGGATAGGGCAAAATATTGGTTGAACTCCCTCGCTCCCAACTCTATTACTTCTTGGGCTCAATTGCAACAAGAATTTCTTAAGAAGTATTATCCGGTGAGTAAAACCAACCAAATGAGGCGTTCCATTCTAAGTTTTTCTCAAGTTGATGGAGAACAACTCCACGAGACTTGGGAAAGGCTACAAGATCTTCTTCGAAAATGCCCTCATCATTTGATCCAAAAATGGCAATTAGTGCAAGCTTTCTATGCTGGCTTGACCAAAACCCATAGATTCATGGTTGATTCTTCTTGTGGTGGGATGTTCATGTCCAAGAATGCGGATGAGGCTTGGACCTTACTTGAGAATTTGAGTGAAAATTCACTTCAACACAATTCTCGTAGGGCTCCGACCGCAACCACTCCAAACAACACCAACCCTTGTCAACCAAAGTCAATAAGGGAGGAATTATCTCAAGTGGATGCCATCGCTCATAAATTCTACCAATTGATGGCACCACATCTTCCTCCTTCATTGTCTCAAAATTCGGCAAGTTCAGTTTGTGCTTCATGTACTAGTCCATTCCATCTCTCGGAAGATTGCCCCACACCAGAGCAATTTCCCAATCCCAACCAAGAGCAAGCTAATGCCATGTTCTCGCGGCCCGGGAATAATCCATATTCCAACACCTACAATCCGGGTTGGCGAGATCATCCGAATTTCTCGTCGCGGCAACAAGCCCCACAAAATTCCCAATTCCAAAACCAAGGGCGGCAAAATCAGCCCTCTTCTCAATTTCAAGGTAGACCTTTCCAAGCCTCTTCAAGCTACCGTCCTCCTTACAATCCAAATGTCTCCAATCAACCTCCTGTGTGTCTAACTGATGAGATAGTAGCTGCAAACAAGCAAATGAAGGAATCATTAAATAAGCAAATAATGGATGACAACAAGCAACTCTTGACATCCTTGCAGCCTACTCTTCAAATGGTTCACTCTTATACTCAATCCATAGCTAATCTCAAAAATCAAGTGGGCCAAATAGCTAACTCGGTGAATCAATTGCTTCAAAAGGACAAGGGCAAGCTTCCCTCTCAACCTTTTGAAAATCCTAGAGGAATGCATGTGATTGACGAAACCGCTCCTCCGAGTGGGCCGACTCATGAACAAGTTTAAGCTATCACCACCCTTCAGAGTGGTAGAGTGGTTGACAACAAGGTCGATGGAGACAAAAGTGAGGAAGTTTCTCCTTTGAAAAATCCAAATTCAAGCTCTTCTAATCCAAATTCTTGTCCAAATACCATTCACGGAAATCCCACACATGTCACCCCAAATGTGGAAACTACTTATGAGCCAAGAGCTCCGTTTCCTCAACGTCTTCAAGAGTCGACACATTTTGGGAACAAGAATTGTAAAATTCAAGACATGTGGAAAGTTTTCAAGCAAGTAAAGATTAACTTGCCCCTCTTGGATGCTATCAAGCAAATCCCTCCCTATGTAAAATTTCTCAAAGATTTGTGCACTCAAAAGCGCACTTCTAAAAATCATTTGCCAAAAAAAGTGAGGTTGACTGAAAATGTTAGTGCTATCATTCAGCACAGCACTCCCCCGAAGTATAAGGATCCGGGTGCCCCCACAATCTCGTGCGTCATTGGTGACAGCAAAATCGAGAGGGCCCTCCTTGACTTAGGAGCTAGTGTGAATTTAATTCCATACTCAGTCTACCTACAACTTGGTTTGGGAGATCTTAAGCCGACTTCCGTGGTTTTGCAACTTGCCGATAGATCGGTCAAGCATCCACGAGGTATTCTCGAGGACGTTATCATCAAAGTGGACAAATTCTACTTCCCGGTAGATTTTGTGGTTCTTGATACGGAACCGGTCCATGACCCAAAAAAGCACATTCCCGTGATCCTTGGTAGGCCATTTTTAGCCATGGCTAATGCATCAATTAATTGCCGAACCGGGGTGATGGACATTGCTTTTGGAAACATGTAAGTCAAACTCCACATCTTTCATGCAACTCAACATCCCTCCAATGAGGATGATTGTTTTCTTGTGGATGTCATCGATGAAGTGGTCGAAGAAGCTCTCCCCTTCATTCTAAGCAAAGATCCTCTTGAAACTTGCATGTCCCATTTTGACTTCTCAAACTTTGATGTTGATCAAGCCATTCAAGAAGTCAATTCCTTGCTTGATATTAGTGCTATCATGGATGTACCTCCTTGGAAAATTCCAAAAGAACCACTTCCCCAACTTTCCACCACTCCTCCGGTCCCATCATTGTTATCTCCGCCACAACTTGAGCTTAAGCCGCTCCCGGCCCATCTCAAGTATGTGTTCCTTGGTCCAAAGCAAACCCTTCCGGTCATTATTGCCTCAGACCTTCAAAAAGACCAAGAGACCAACCTTTTAGCGGTGCTTCAAGAGCATAAAGAAGCTATTGGTTGGACAGTGGCAGATTTGAAAGGAATTGACCCCTCCATTTGTATGCACCGCATTCATATGGAGGATGACGCAAAGCCTACTAGAGAGGTCCAGCACCGGTTAAATCCAAACATGAAGGAAGTGGTCATGAAAGAGGTGATCAAATTGCTAGATGCGGGAATCATCTATCCTATCTCTGATAGCAAGTGGGTGAGCCCCACACAAGTTGTCCCCAAGAAATCCGGGCTCACCGTTGTTGAAAATTCAGCGGGTGAGCTCGTGCCACAACGAACCACAACCGGGTGGCGTGTGTGCATTGACTATCGTAAACTCAATTCATTAACTAGGAAGGATCATTTCCCACTCCCATTTATTGATCAAATCCTAGAAAGGTTAGCCGGCCAAAGCTTCTATTATTTTCTTGATGGTTATTCCGGCTATAACCAAGTGGCAATCGCCCCCCAAGATCAAGAGAAAACAACATTCACATGTCCCTTTGGTACTTTTGCCTATCGACGCATGCCTTTTGGTCTATGCAATGCACCGGCAACGTTCCAAAGGTGCATGATGTCCATATTCTCCGATATGGTTGAAAGGTTCTTGGAAGTTTTCATGGACGATTTTTCCGTATTTGGCTCCTCCTTTGACTCGTGTCTCGAAAATTTATCTCTTGTGCTCCAAAGATGCAAAGAGACGAATCTCATTCTAAGTTGGGAGAAAAGCCACTTCATGGTCCAAGAAGGCATTGTTTTAGGACATGTCATTTCTAAGCGGGGAATCGAGGTAGACAAGGCAAAAGTTGAGTTAATCTCTAATCTTCCTCCTCCGAATTCCGTCCGTCAAATCCGTTCTTTTCTTGGCCATGCCAGATTCTATCGTCGCTTCATCAAAGATTTTAGTAAAATCTCACGGCCCTTGTGTAATCTCTTAGCCAAGGATGTTCCGTTCAATTTTGATGACGTTTGCATGGAAGCTTTCATCAAACTTCGCATTCTCCTCTCCTCCGCCCCAATTATGAAACCCCCTAATTGGTCTCTTCCCTTTGAGATCATGTGTGATGCATTCGACTATGCATTAGGGGCGGTTTTGGGCCAACGTGTGGATAAACTTCCGCATGTCATTTATTATGCTAGCAAAACTCTCTGCGATGCCTAATTGAACTACACCACCACTAAAAAAGAATTGCTAGCTGTGGTGTACGCCTTGGATAAATTTCGCTCTTATCTTCTTGGCTCCAAGGTCATCGTCTTTTCAGATCATGCCGCTCTTAGGCATTTGTTAGCGAAAAAAGAGACAAAACCCCGTTTAATTCGATGGATCCTCTTACTTCAAGAGTTTGACATTGACATCCGGGACAAAAAAGGGACCGACAATGTTGTTGCCGATCATCTCTCTCGCTTACTTATTGAGAAATCTTCAGAATTCGCAGCCATCCGTGATTCCTTTCCGGATGAGCAACTTCTTCAAGTTTCACATTCTACTCTTCCATGGTTTGCGGATATTGTCAATTATCTTGCGGTTAGCAAAATTCCAGCTCATTGGTCCAAACAAGAGAGGGACCGGTTTTTCTCCCAAGTCAAGCATTTCTTTTGGGAAGATCCGGAACTATTCAAGTATTGCCCGGACCAAATCATACGGCGATGCATTCCTGAAACCGAGGCCACAAGCATTCTAAATTTTTGCCATACTCTTGCTTGTAGAGGCCATTTTAGTGCCAAAAAGACCGCTAACAAAGTTCTTCAAAGCGGGTTCTTTTGGCCTACCTTGTTTCGGGATGCATACAATTTTTGCAAATCGTGTGAACGATGTCAAAAACTTGGATCCATGTCCCGAAGAGACATGATGCCCCTCACCAACATTTTAATTGTTGAAATTTTTGATGTGTGGGGGATTGACTTCATGGGACCATTTCCATCTTCTTATGGCTATGAGTACATCCTTGTAGCGGTGGATTATGTGTCTAAATGGGTTGAAGCCGAGGCTACCAAAACCGATGATCATAAAGTCGTGATCCATTTCATTCAGTCTCACATCTTTAGTCGTTTTGGTACGCCCCGAGCAATCATTAGTGATGGCGGATCTCATTTCCGAAATCGTTATCTAAAATCCGTCCTTGCTAGGTATTCCGTCATTCATAAGGTTGCTACACCTTACCACCCTCAAACGAGTGGTCAAGTAGAGATTTCTAACCGGGAGATTAAGCACATTTTGGAAAAAACGGTTAGACCGGACCGCAAAGATTGGTCAGTAAGGCTAAACGATGCGCTTTGGGCTTACCGGATAGCTTATAAGACACCCATTAGCATGTCACCATATCGACATGTCTTTGGCAAAGCATGTCATCTCCCGGTAGAATTAGAGCACCGTGCTTATTGGGCCATAAAAAGGTTCAATTTTGATCTCAAACAAGCCGGCTCTAATCGTGCATTGCAATTAAATGAACTTGAGGAATTGCGTAATGACGCGTATGAAAGCGCAAAAATTTACAAGGCAAAGACTAAAGCTTTTCATGACAAACACATCGTCAAGAAGTCTTTTGCCCCGGGACAAAAGGTCTGGCTTTTCAATTCCCGCTTGAAACTCTTTCCCGGTAAACTCCGGTCAAGATGGGATGGTCCATACATTGTCACTACCGTCTTTCCTCATGGAGCAATCGAACTTCATGATCCTGCAAGTGGATCACTCTTCAAGGTAAACGGCCAACAGCTTAAGCCTTGCATTGACGGCACCATCCTAACCCGAAAAGTTGAGGAAGTCCTCTTGACGGATCCAATTTATGAGGATTAGTGCCTGCTCTAGCTTTGTCTAGCTATCGACAGTAAATTTAGCAAAGCAAGGGAAGCAATTCTTTCAATTTCCAAGCTTCTGTCTCTTTGAAATTGCTCGTGCCTTGCAAATTTTCTGGGAAACGGTGTAGAAATGCCAAAATTTAACTTTCTCTGGAACTAGCTTAAGTTGTGTTCCACATTTTTAGACTGGCTTCTTAGACCTTCTTAATTCTTGTTTTCATTCCCGGAAGTTTTTGGCTCTATCAGGCAATTTTCTCGGACTTTCGACATGGCTCTCACATGCATAGCCTCTTATCTTCAATGCATTGTTGGATCATGGTTTCTCAAAATCATCCATGCGTTGGAAAGGTGCTACAGTTTGAAATTTTTTCCAAATTGTCCATGCATTAAAAAGAAGTTGAAAAGTTTTTGAAATTTATCATCCATGCATTACATTAGAATGAAATTGCAAAGTTCTAAAAAAAAAAAAAAATTTCCATGAAAAATTTCAATTTTTCCATCCATGCAACATTTCAACTTTCAAGCCAATGCATCCAGGCAAATTGCAAATTGCATCATGTATACACAGTCTATCTATGCATAGTAATTTTGCATGCATTCACAATACCTAAGAAAAAAAAAAAAAAAAAAAAAAAATTTCATGCATACATCCATGATGAAAAACTTTGCATTCAATGCATATGGATTCCTGCATGCATAAGAATACAAAATAAATAAATAAATAAATTTTTAAGGTTTAAATTTTGCATGCATGCATGTATAAAAAAAAAAAAAAAAATTTTTGCATTCTACAATATGTATGCATAAGATATGTATGCCTAAGTGCTCGGTTGGTCACTCATAATGTAAGGTTTAACTTTTGCATTCATACATGCATAAAAATAAACCAATTTTGCATGCATCCATGCATCCCTGTCAGATGAAAAATTCAACCTCTATGCTGCTCAAAATTCCAGCTTTCTGTGCTCCTTTCTAGCTTACTGTCCTAATTTTGAGCATTCAGTATCCAAGTTAGAGTGCTCGCAACTTTGCCCTCACATGCACTCATCAGTGGAGCTCCCTGTCCAGGCTTCGAGCCCTCGAAGTTGAACTTCGAGTGCTCGAAATTCTCTCACCCAAAGACCCCAACTCTCTGCCCAAATTTCGAGCACTCGAAGACCAAGCTTCGAGTGCTCGACCTCCATCCACAAACCACCAACCTGCATCCATCTTACAACCTCTCTCGGCTGCCTTCAATTCGAGTGCTCGCAGGCTCAGTTCGAGCACTTGAATCAATCAACCCACAACACTGCATGCATGCATGTAAGCCCATGCATGCATGCCCCTCAACCAGCCACCCTCCACTCACCTCACCACCTCCACGCATGCACACCATGCACACCATGCCTCCTGCATACCCATATTCCTTGCAAACCCATTCCAACCTAACACACCACACCAACTCCACCTCAACCCCACCTCCCCATCCCCACATCATCCTCCCCAACCCACCATCCACCACCCTCACTCTCGGCCACTCAACCTAAACTAACCACCTTCACCACCCAACACATCCATGCATGCATGCCAACTCACGCAGCGCTTATCACCAAACACACACCTCTCGGCATTCCCCAACCCACTTCCTCACCTCATGCATGCCATGCATGAGCACCCACAACCTCCTCTCGGCCACCTTCACTTCTCTCTATCTCAATCACCTCCCACTTCTCCACTCCCCACCAAACCATCCCCCCCCCCATCAAGCTCACCACCCTTACACACCATACCACTATCGATCAACATCATACACCACATCAACCCAACCTCACTCTCTCATGCCACCCTCTCGGCATCTACAGACCAACCCCAGCATGCATAAAAACCATGCAACCAACTCGCATGCACACCCCACAACCATGCTTGCCACCCATGCAACCACCTTTCTCTCTCTACCCAAACCAAACATCCACCTCACCTCTCTGTAATAATTTCGAGCACTCAAAGCCAAGCTTCGAGTGCTCGAAAATGCTCGACCTCTCCAACCCATGCGTCCAACTCACTGACCCCATTTCGAGTGCTCGAAGTCCAGCTTCGAGCACTCGAACCAAGCCCACTTCCTACCTATTTTACAACCCACCTCACCCCACACACTCACGCCCTCCTCCTCTTTTAAATCCAAGTCACCACCACCCACAACTAACCCCCACCTTCACCTCATCCCTAACCTTCAACTTAACCCACAACCACCACCTTCTCTCCCTTTCAACTCCCGGCTACCCCAACCTCCATCCCTCCCTTACTCACCACCCCACATTACTCACCATCCCGGCACCTCCTTTCTTCTTATTCTTCTCAAGGTATGTGCTCTTCATTTTCTCCTCATTTCTTTGTCTTTATTTCCATTATAAGGAGTGTGGGGATGCATTGTGGAGGTTGTGTTGAATGTTTTTGATGATTGCTCTACGATATACCTTGTTTTCTTGCCAAAATTTTTGGGTTTCATCATCCGTCCCACTCATTTTTACCTTCTCCTTTTTGTGGTGCACGCCAGGTGTTCGCTAAAATTCCTCAACCAAGTCCACCTCTCTAAATGTCTCGTGCCGGTCCTTCTCGCCCTCCTAGACCCTCTGCGGGTGCCCGTGCTGTCAATCGTGAGCGACCATGTGATCCTTGGGATCGCAAATAACTCAACTACGAGCTTTCTTTTACGCTCATGGATGTTTTTGATATTTTACCCACAACTTCGTGGGTTGTAGCCAAATTGACTAACCGGCGTCTGCAGCACATTTGCGCGCCCTTTGCCAGGGTTGCCTACCCCCGTGTAGTGCCCCTCTTCTACCAGAATCTCTAATGCCCTGAAGAGCCACCCATTTCTCTCACTACATCCATTGATGGCACCACCTATGCTTTCACTATGACTGACATCATTCAGGTTTCTGGTTGCCCTATTGAGTGCCCCGATGACATTGTCAATCGTGAAAATCTCCCTTTATATGAGGAGCCGGATACATTAACTGTGGAGCAGATTGCCGCTGCCCTTTGCCTGTTGACGATTCTACCAGGCCCCGGTCTTTTATCCGCAAAACCAATCTTCCGGAACGCCTGTGGTTCATTGACACTGTCTTCAAGCACAATGTCTGCCCTTTGGTGCATAGCACCGAGTGTCGGGGCCTCCTTTTGCAAGCCTTATATGCCATGGACCAAGGCCAATGGTTCTCCATCCCAGAGCTCATTTGGACCACATTTATGAAGTTTTGGCATGATGCTCATAATGCACGGGTTTCGCGAGTTGAAAATCGGAAATTGCCTTTGCCGTTTTTCATCACTCGGCTCCTTCAGCACAAGGGTTTCATTGTTCCTCCCCATGAACCAAAAGGCGACAAGATTAAAATTTTTACCCAGCGCCGGTGGATCAATGTTCTTAGCCATTCTAGTACTCCTCAGCCTGCTGCCCCCCTGTTCATCCACGCTCCACCTCCTCCTCCTTCTGCGGGTGCTTCCACCGCAGCAGCCGCTGCAAAGATAGAGCCTCCGGTCGACTCTCACCAGGACCAGGCTTTCATCCGGGCTAGCTTTGCCAGTATTCACGAGCGACTGGATCGTTTTGAGAATTCTTTGTCCGTGTACACTCGGACTCTGTGTGAGACTTCTTCACGTGCTGAAGAAGATCGTCGTCTTGCTGCTGAAGACCGCCGTATCGCCACTGAGGAACGTCGTTTGGCCTCCGCTGAACGGCGTAAGACTTAATCTTTCCTCCATTCCATCCTCGCCCGTTTACCCTCTGGACCGTAGCTTGTTGCGAGTGTTGGACCTTTTCTTTTTGTTTCATATCTACCTATTTCTCTTGTATCTTTTGTTTTCCTTTTGAACTGTAAGAATTTGCTATATATAGGCTGCTCTAGTAGACATGATCCCTGTACAGCTCTTTTTGTAATCATGTAAACTCTTTTTGCAATGCAAATTCTTTCTGTTCTGTTCACTTTCGGTACATTCTTTTTCTGTATTTATGCTTGTGCTATTAATGCTGTTTGTGGTTGTTTCTTTTTGTTCTTCATGATGCTCTCCAGGTTGCGCAGTCCAATTCAAGTTTGGGGGTTTTTGTCTCAAGATGCCGTTTCTTCCCCCTGGGTATTGTTGTTCCTTTTTATACTCGTTGTCATTTTTGTCTCTAACTTACATCCATGTCCCACATTGAGGACACTGTGTAGTTTAAGTTTGGGGGTGCATCAAAGCATTCTTGGCATAGTTTCGGTATCATATTTTTGTAAAGCAATGATAGTGTAACTTGGAACTTGTCGGAGACAAAGCATATGTTTAATACCCTGTGTATAGAAGCAATTGATAAATTTTTGAAAATAAAGAAATTCGAATTTGAAGTGATCATGCAAATACAATGTAGTCTGTATAAATGCCTCAATTAGATTCTTGCTGGATTTACACTCTTATAAGCTTCACAATGCACAGATGCACATTGGAAACTTAACTGTGAGGCATGCAACTTGATTGACCTTGACCTTGGCCTAGTTAATCTGATTTGATGAACCTGATAGATGAATACCTTTGGCATGTATCTAAAAAAAAAAAAAAAAAATGACTAGTTGACGTTCGTAGCCTTTCCAACTCGAGCTATTAAGCCCTAGGAGTGTCTCTACACTTAGCACCCTAAAGCCGTCTGGTTTGGGAGTTGTTGGCCTAACGCTTGCTACAAGGGTTGGTTAGAAAGCTTAAGGGACTTAAACATTGCACGGTCATTCAAAAAAAAATTGTAATAAACATGGTTAGCTAGAGTTCGTAGCCTTTCCAACTTGAGCTATTAAGCCCTAGGAATGTCTCTACACTTAGCACCCTAAAGCCGTCTGGTTTGGGAGCTGTTGGCCTAACGCTTGCTACATAGGTTGGTTAGAAAGCTTAAGGGACTTTAGCATTGCACAACCATTCTATGTTTCGCTTATAAGTTTCAATAAATTGTTAACAGGCAACAAAAGTTGTCTTGAAAATAAAATCATGCCTTAGGGACTTCATGTAAAGGGGAATTCATTGATTTGAAAACTTGTGCCTTGGAATTGGGAAAGAAAGTAAAAGCCCCATCTTGAGGATTCAATTCACTTTCACTGGAGTTTGAGTTATTTCCATTTAAGAGATGACAATTGAATTATTTATATGGACTATGATGTTGATGCATGCATGTTGAAATGTTTTTTTTTTTTTTTTTTTTTCTTTCCCATTTTTTGTATCAATGCTTCATATATGCAAGGTAGTCTTCCCAATGATCCCGTCTCCAGCTCTTTATCTGTTTCAAGTTGTATTTGAGCTATGTTTATGTTTATCTTTGCCATGGTGAATATTTTTGTAATAGCATTCCCATGTTTTCTTTCCATTGAGCTTTGCATTTTGGTTTTGCTAAGGAACTAGCAAAATGTAAGTTTGGGGGTGTGATAAGCGCTAAATACTGTATATTCAAGCGCCCTAAATTACATTAACAAAGTCCAGTTATTAATTATTTTATGTAGATTAACTCCATTTGCATGTTTTTATGAATTTTCAGGTTAAAGTGCAAAAAGGAAGCAAAAATGATGCCTTGTGGAATTTTGAACAAAAAGGATGTCATTTCTGAATTTCTGGTAGCAGTGATCCTGACTTTTGTTGCCATTTTTGTCCTAGCAAACTCAAGAACTAGACTTCCATCATAACATGAAAGATTTAGATCTCTGAATCAGCTTTCCAAATCTTCAAGTGGTTCATCATTCGGAGTTTGGAGCAGAGAGTTATGATCTTCGTAACAGAGGTGCGCAGAACTGCCTGGCAGCACTGAAGTACTGCCTTTCTCCCCATTTTCGACCAACCAGACTTGAGAATTGGGTCTTCATCAAAACATAAAGTTTTTAAAGCACTGAATCAGCTCTCCAAATCTTCAAACAGATCATCATTCGGAGTTCAGGGCACAAAGTTATAGTAGTTTTACCAAAGTAGGTCAGCGTTGAGCAGGAAGAGCATGTTGCACATTGCACTAATTTAGAGTGCTCGAGACCACTTTTCGAGTGCTCGAAAATCAGGCAGATTGCACTCGAAAATGGCTCAATTTCAGCCACTTGCACATTGGTTTCCTCAATGCCATCTTCCTTCTTTATGAAGTGGTTGGAGGTGTTCCTTGGAGGAGAGAGAGGGTTTTGTTGGAGAATAAAAAGCTACCAAAGGCCACACATTATCTATCCTACATTTTCTACAAGATTAGAGGAGAGAGAAGAGAGCAAGGAGGAGGGTGTTCTTGAGTGCTACAGTAGGAGCACGAAAATGGAGTCTTGGATGGAGCTTCTTCCTTCTTCTAGCTTAGCAATGGGTAACTAACTCTTTCTCTAGGGAGGTGATGAAGTCCCTCCCTTGTAAGCATGTCCTAGGATAGTTTATTTTGGGGATTTGCTATATATATTTTATGGTCTTTTCATAACCAAGAGCACCTCATTTGTTGTAATGAATGTTGATACATGTATGGATGATTTCTTTAAGTTGATTATCTTGTCTTAGATGATGTCTTAGAGTAATCATATTGCTTGAGTTTTTCATGGTGAGAGTGGAAGCAAGGTTATGAAATGGTTTCATGGCATGTTGATAGGTGACTTTGATAGACTACTGCTTAGGAAATCCTTTGATGGTGTATGCTTAATCTCTAACTCCATGTGCTTTATCATTTTGTCAAGAACTTGATAGTCTCTCATTTAAGTAAATGTGTATAAGCTACACCTTAGTTAGGTAGTCTAAGCATGCTTATCTTTTGATGGATTATACTTGTTTGAGACCTAATGTACCTCTTGATTACTTATATGGCAACCATGTGTTGCTATGTAAGTCTTGACCATCATATGTTGTTTTCCCCCCAATTTAGGTCTAATCTAGCATGTGTATAGGGATGGAGGCGGATTCACTTCCCTAGTCTCCTCTTCTTAATCTTTTCATCCTAAATTCCTTGCAAATTAGTGTTTTATGCACTTTGAATTCCTAATTTAAGTGACAACAAACAAAACCTCTATGAACACCCCTTCATCATCCTAAGAATGACTCTAGACACTTAGGTTGCCTTAGACTAGTGCAGTCCCAGTAGTTCGACTTACCCGACCAATAGCCCTATTTTATAATGATTCGTGCTATTGCGAAGGTTGATGTACAGTTGATCAACCGATCATAGTTCAACCATATTGTCCACTTGCTTACCACTTCTCAAGGTGGTGATGGCTTGCACTTGAGCTTGGGAAGAACACCCCGATGTAGGGTTTGCTTCCACACAAAATTGGGCTTTTGGATTCCTCTCGAGTTGACTAGGTAATTTCTCAATTTCTCTTGCATTCAATGCATTAGCTATGGTCCCAATTTGGGATTCTAGCTTTGATATAGATTGAGAATGGGAATGCAATAAGTTGGTATTCCTTTCTAAGCTACCCAAGGCCACTAAAACCTTATCTTCAAATGTAGAATTGCTAGAAAGCGCATGAGGATGATGAGAGCAAAATGGTGAATCATACATTTGAGGATATGAAAAGTGATTGGTTCTTTGATGAAATGAAGATGAAACAATTCCTTGGGAACCTCCTTCCCTTTTATGAGGTGGAATATATTTTCCTTGAAATTTTTTAGCTTGACGAAAATTCAAAATTTCATTCCACATTGGAACATATGCACTTGAGTAAGGGTGAGCGAATGTAGCATTGACTTGTTCAAAGTGCTCATTGAATGCATTTCCATGGGGACAAGTGAAAGTGGTATGTAAAACACTTGAACATGTCATGCATGGCTCACTAAGATAAGAAGTATGATGAAAAGAAGGTGACTTTATAACAGATTTTTGACTCAACAAGAATTGAACAAGTTTTGGAGAGAGAGTCTTAACCTCGGCTACAATCTCTAATGGATTCTCTATTTGACATACTTGCAAGTCTCTCTTCTTTTCCTTTGAATTATGGTCAAACCGAGAAGTATAATATTTTTGCAAAGAGTTTTTGCTCATTTTCTCGAAGAGGTGCCATATGTTATCCTCATGTTTTCCAACATATGATCCTCTACATGATGTATCGACTATGTCCTTATAAATATCGGATAGACTTTCATAGAAATATTGAACCACTTGCCATTTCGGAATGCCATGATGTGGACATTTGCTTAGCAAGTCATTCAATCTTTCCCAAACCTCATGCAACCACTCCCCTTCCCTTTGAGATTCTCTAATTGAAGCACGCATTACATTAGTCAAACTTATGGGGTAAATTTTTTTTCAAAAATTCATTTTGCATTTGTACCCAAGATGTTATTGAATTTGCCCCCAAAGTATTGAACAAATGCTTTGCTTTATTTTTGAGTGTGAAAGGGAAGAGAAGTAACCTAAGAACTTCCTCCGGGACATCCATATATCTTACGGTGGAACATATTTCAAAGAATTCATTTAGATGTTTATAGGGTTCCTCATCATCTAAGCCATAAAAGAGTGGACACATTTGAATAGTCTTAGGCTTAATTTCATATTGATTTGCTACAAAATTAGGCAACACAATACAAGTAGGTGCATGATACGCATGAAGATTGTAATGATCACAAAGGACCATTGGAGGAATTGGAGCTTAAACTCCGGGGCCATGTTGATTAAGAGGGGGATTTTACATGAAACGTGAGTCTAAGTAGCGAAGATTACCCTCTAGATTTTTCATGTGAATGCCTAGGACGAGTGATAAGACAATGATTACCCAAGACTTCTAGCGACACATAAAACACAATAAAACAAGCAAGCACTTCTCCTTCACAACAAATCAACAATCAACAATCAACAAACTTCCTCTACATACAATGTTCCCATACTCCCATGCTTTAACGACAATATGCAAGGAAAGTAAATTGCCTCCACGTGGACTCACGATTTATCTAAGAATTGAAATACAAGCCTCCACACGGGCGACAATTTAACTAAAGGATGAGTAAAGAAAAGTTCACAAAGGTCCTTTAGCACTTCAACTCCAAATTTATAGCTTAGCTTAGCAAATTTTAAATTTTTAGCATTTTTCCTTTGCTTGCTTAGCTCTTTTGCTTGGAATATCCTTTGTTTGCTTCCTAACTCAATGCTCCTTGTCAATCAAGAACAAACACAATAAGTAATAAAAATTGAAAACAAAGTAAAGACACGATCAAAAGAGTACTAATTCCTAATTGATTCCACAAATACGACGTTGCCAATCAATCAATCCCCGGCAATGGCGCCAAAAACTATGGTGTCTTCTCGGGCGATGCACAAAACAATGCACAAAACTTTGAGTTTGGAAATTAGTGTCAAATGGGCACCATAATTTAAATTTATAAACCATTTAACACCTATACTATGTAGTATGAGTGAGAAGGGATTATCCCAAGGGATTGAGTTGTCGTACTAGGTTGGGGAATCAAAATTAGGGTTAGTAGGTCGAGTGATCAAAATAGTGGTTGGTTGGTTGAATTAAACTAGATGCAAATTGAACTAAGGTAAACAATAATGCAATAGAGAGAATAAAAGAGAGAGAGATCTTGGGGTTTAGAGATCACCACTAAGCATAACTTTTTTACACCTTTAATGAATGATTAATGAGGGGAAGAACATGTATTGCAATGTAGAGTGTGTGTGTGTTATTGTTTCATTAAGCATGGATGACAAATTAAGCATATATTGTCTAAACAACATGGTGGATAGCACAACATATCAAATTAAGCCATTAATCCTTTACTTAATCTCACAATCCAAACATATCACAAGGTTAGAGATATATGTTACTTACTTTTCATAAGTATGGAACATCAACAACAAGCATGGATTGTTCTCTCATTTAACAACTACACTACAACTAAGCTAATGACATGAAATTAAACTAATTAAACTAAGGGAGAGGCATAATCCTTCAAGAAATGAGTATGAACCATCAAATAAACCATAAGAATATTACATTAAGCACTAGGTCTTGACAATCTCTAAATCTATAGCATCAACACATGTAGACATGCATCAATAACACAAGAAATAGAGACAAACACATGGACATCTATTCTAGCATATATAGGCATATGGATAGAATGAAATGATCAATTGGAAGCATTAAACCCCATAAATCATTGAATAAACAAGATATATATATATATATATATATATATATATATATATATATATATAAATGTCAAGACATGAATCACAATACAAATCCCCTCAAAAATACAAAAATCAAGAAGTAGAAAGCATACTTAGGGGTAACTTTAGCCCCAAGAGGATGTCTAGCCACTCATGGATGATGTCTTCCAACCCTCAAAGGCAAGCTCCATGGAAGAAATCTGCTCCTTGGTTGATGAAGAGTCTCCAATGGTGTCTCTAGCCTCCTCATTTTCTTTGCTTCTTCACTAAGAGTTCTCTAAGGTATGGTATGATATGAGATACAATATGATCCTCTATGTTATAAAAAGTAATTCTTATCCTTATATAGGTAGGACAACTGACACCCAAAATGAGCTGGGGTCGTACAACAAATATTCCCCAATGATTGGATAAAGGACAACTTTTGTGAGCTGGAAATTAAACTTTTTCGCACTGGAGGAAGTTCGATCGATCGAACCTTGGACTTGGATCGATCGAACATGGTTGAGATCTATCGAACTGAAGTTGGAACGATCCTCAATGGTGGTACCTTTTTGGATAAAAACAAATCTGAGATATTTTGAAGATATTTTTGGGAAAAGGACAAAAGCGGTTGGTAAGGTGGTACAACTAGATATGATCAATCATTTGGATAAGGATAAGAATGTTTGATAGATTAGAGAAGGAAGTTGGATCGATCGAACTTTTGAGATCTTTGAATAGGGACAAACATGGCTCAGATTTATCTTGAAGTGCTGAGATCGATGAAAGTTGGATCGATCGAACTTTTCTTGAGATCGATCGAAGTTGCTGAAATTCCACCCTTTGCTTCCTTTTGCTCTACTTTGCTCCTTTCTTTGATTAATCCCAGAATTGCTTCAATTATGCTCTTATTTGGCTGAGTTAGCTTATTTTGAGGATAAGTACTTGAAAATGGAAATAACACGAAATCAATACAAGGCGGTAAAATAAGATAGATAAAGGTTCTAGAATACCTAAGCTTAAAGGGTTTAAATATGCACTTTTCAGCGTTCATCAGATATCTTGTTGGTCTATGTGACCAAGGTCCTCCACATGGTCGTTATTGAAATCCTCCATTGGCAAAATAGAGTGATGAAAACTACCTCTTCCCCTCGGATTACGGATAACCGATTCTAGATGCAAATTAGGAGGGACAAGAGTAGGATTTAATGACCTATGACCATGCATGCACAAACAAAACACAAATAAGTAATAAACAACCAACAATCACTTCACCTTCGCAACAATTCAACAATCAACAACTTCCTCCACATACAATGATCCCATACTCCCATGCTATCAACAATATGTAAATAAAAGTAAATTGCCTTCACGTGGGCTCACAATTTATCTAAGAATTGAAATACAAGCCTCCACGCGGGTCGACGATCTAACTAGAGATTGAGTTAGAAAGATCTCACAAAGGGTCCTTTAGCACTTCAATTCAATTTTCAATTTTAGCCTTGCAAATTTTTTAGATTTTAGCTTTTTTCCTTCTTGTTTTTGCTTAGCTCCTTGCTTAAAATGCTCCTTTGCTCACCTTCTAGCTCAATGCACCTAGTCAAATAAGAACCAACACAATAAGTAATCAAAATGAAAATAGGAATAAAGTAAAGACACGATCAAAAGAGTATTAATTCCTAATTGATTCCACAAATACGACGTTGCCGTCAATCAATCCCCGGCAACGGTGCCAAAAACTTGGTGGGTGCCGTACCGTGTCACCAAATTTGTGTGCAAATTAGTGTGGCCAAGTTTTATATTTATAGATGCCACTACTACCGCTAACTAAAAATATAGCAAGGGTGAGTAGGGATCATCCCAAGGGATTGGTGGGTCGTATTAGGTTGTGGAATCGAGATTAGGGTTAGTAGGTCGAGTGATCAAAAGATTGGTTGGTGGTTGAATTACACTAAGATGCAATTTAGATTAAAGTAAACAATTAAATGCAATAGAGGTAAAATAAAAGAGAGAGAGATCTTGGGGTTTAGAGATCACCACTAAGCATAGCTCTTCTATACTCTTAATGAATGATTAATGAGGGGAAAAGCATGTATTGTAACAAAGGTGTGTGTGTGGTTGTTTCAATAAGCATGGATGACCAATTAAGCATATATTGTCTAGACAACACAATGAATAACACAATATATCAAACTAAGCCATTAATTCATTTTTAAGCTCACAATCCAAACACATCACAAAATTAGAGAAATATGCTGTGACGACCCTGATTTTTAGGCCAGCGTGTCCTATGATGAACCGAAGATTAACCTGATAACGGATCTGAATGCGGAAACGAAAACAGAAAACAAGACTCTAAGAAGTCAAAGTGACCTTCCAAGAGGTCGTGGAACTCAACAAGAATTGATGCGGAAGCAAAAGATCGAAAACTTGACAAATAAGCCCCCAGGGGTAAAATAGTTATTTTTAAAAATCGTAGATTTGGGTGCCATCGAGTACACTACTAGAAGGATAACGAAAAACTAATCAAGATGGACTTAAGAATCACATGATTTGGAGTCCGAACGAAGGAGAAACGGCATGACGACGAAAAACAGACACTTAAAGCTTTAAGGGAAAACTGGTAATTATCCAGAAATATCCGAGCATAACTGAGCACACCGTTGGATAGATGATAAAAAATTAATCAAGTTAAAAAAAAAATTCACTTGAATCGGAGTCCGGACGAAGGAGAAAAGTCCAAGAGAAGAATTGACGTGGCGGCCCGACGAGGGGCCATGACAGCCCCATGCGCATGTGCGCGCCCATGCACACTGCGCGCGCGCTGAGTACACCATGGCTTGCAGCAGCAGCCCATAAAGCTGTTGTGGGGTTATTTTTCAGAAAAATCCAGAACAGAGGCTGAATTTGGAGGCCTAGATGAATTTTTTTGCAAAAACACAAAGAAGAAACCCCCCTCAAAATTGAGTTTTTTACGTGACTTTTGAGAGAATTCGAAAAAAACGCAATGTAAGATGCCCAAAATGCCCTCCCAAGAAATCTGGTCCAGAGGGTTGAAAAAGCTGCTAAATAGAAAACTGAAAGCTGAACTTTGCGATCAATTTCTGGCACCAAGACGACATTTTCTGGAAAAATACGAAAAAGAAACCCCACCCCCCCCAAATCACGTTTTCTATTCAACCATGTTGAAAGAAGGAAATAAAACCACCGTGAAAAGTCTATAATGCCCCTAGATCAGAATATGCAAAAAAAGTGCGAAATGAATTCACAAGAGGCTCAAAACACAAACGATAAGGTTTTGCCCAGAATCGACAATGCACGCAAACGTAACTTACCTATTTGGACTTGCTACAATGGGTCATGATTTAAACATACCACCGATACAAAATCCGACCCCCCAATGGGCAAAACGGCAAAAATGGAACTTGGAATGAAAACTCGGAATCCAAAAATGTAAAATGGAGTCAAATGACCATTTGGCCCTTGGCCACACTTCATACAAGATTAATAAGACCCTATGAAAGAATGAAAATGGAATTCCCACACCCGATGCAACCATGGTGAAGCAATGACTTGCGATTTTTCAAGATTTTCACAATATTTCATGAAGTTAAAAAGTACATAGAACACAATATAATGGTCATTGGCCTTTGGCCTCATCTCATACATATCAAATACATTGAAAGGAGTGTACTTAAGTACACATTACATACATGGAATCAAATATACATATTTTGACATATAAGTCTACAAAATGACATTTCATGCTAACATTTGCATGAAATGAAAACTTGAAAGCTACACGACATCCAAGGAATGCTAGGTGTCACGAACCAAGTCTTCGTACCTGAAATATGCCCCAGTGTCCTAGGGGTGAGTAACATAAACCTATTCGTAGGAGATGAGCATGCATCGACCTAGCATTTTACAAATTCATCACCTTAAGGTGAAACACGTTAAAGGGGCTCATGCCACCTAACGTCTATATCCAAATGAGACTCGGGGAGCATCCTAAGCTACCTTAGAGTCTAAGCAACAAGAATCATGATATACATACGTGTATGAAACGAATCATGGTTGGGATAATCTAAGAACACGACAAGAAGAATGCTTGAGCATAGATTAACATGAATTGCATTTTCAATACAATTGAACTAGGTCTAGAGTAATCCATATAACATGACAAAAGCATATTTGAATACAAGTTAACAAGAATCACATTATCTATGCAATTCAACAACAAAAGAGCATGTTATATAATGCAATAAGGTATAAGTTCTCAAAGCCATTAACTTAGAATCTAAAGCACAAAATAATAATGGTGGTTCATGCCACCTAACGTCTAAGTTTTAAATGAATCAATAGGATCAATCCTAAGCTATGTTAGAACGTCAAAACACAATTTTCAATATCGATGTAATTTAACCAACATTGGGACTTCCAATACAACGCATAAAGCACAATTTCGCAAAGTTAATATCATGTAACTTAAAATGGAACGACAAATAAGGAACAACAAGTTACAACATCATCTAGTTATCAACTTGAAAATGAAATGCGAAGTCAAACAAAGTGGATACTCGGACGTCACGCCGGATCAGACCGACAACATAGTTACTTTAGGGTTACTAGCCCATAGGTAACCTCCCTATGTGCGCACTAGACTATATAGAGGGACTATCCCCCGTACTAGAACCACGTCCTAGCCATAGTCAAACAACGACATTCCCAAGTTTCCAAAATCAACAAGTTATGCAACAACGCATATATCAACAGGAATATGCAAGATAATCAACTATCTACTAAGCACAACCAAATTTGGAAACCTATACAATACATGCTCTAAATCCACAACTGATATGATATGATGAATGTCGAATCTTCAGTGTGCGATTCGTTACACGCTATGCATAAAAGTTGTTAAACACGAAGTGTGCAAATCATTACACAAGGCAACAACATATTCAATAAGAAAAACATATTCTCATGAATACAAACATAGCAACTATGTTATCTAATGCTCAAAACATAACCAAATGAATATACAACAAGTCCATGTCCAAGATTTTGATATAGAAACGACTTTCAAACACAATTAAATCCATGGCTCAATTCGATAGAATTTAATTAAATAAAAATAATTAAATTCCCTATATTCTAATTCAATTCCAAATAACCTCAAATTAATACATATTAAAGAACATGGCATGGTCATCACCTATATCCATTCTAAAACTCAATTAGGTTATTGGAACAACAAAGTAGAATTCTAATTAAATCATGCTAATTTAATTACCAAGGTTCTAAAGTAACTTCAAATGGTCTACAATTAATATATACTAGTAAACAAGTCATGGCCAATACAAATATCAAGTTAAAATCGTAATTAAGCTAATGAGACCACAAAATAAATTTTAATTAATTCTTTTAATTAAAATCTCTAGATTTTCAAACTAAACCAAATGCTCTCAATTTAACATATCTTAGAGAACATGCCAAGGACTAATGTAATATCACATTACAAGATTATTTCATACAAGTTACACCTATGTAAATTAAACTTTCACTAAAGTTAAATATAAAATAAAGGTTACAATTCTCATGCAATTAATCCCAATTTAATTTATGTGAACAACCACACCAAAGCTTAATTTTCTAGCATGTCACAATTCAATTCCAAGTTGTATATCACCATGAGGATTAAATCTTAAACAAGGAAATTAATTAAATGAAAGGTTTCAAAACCTCACCGAATATTCTAAATCAAATATATGTGAAGCTATATGGCATATAGATCAAGAATATCCAGTCGGAATTCAAATGGAGTGAATAGTGCACTCGGGGTAAATTAATTAATCAAATTAATTAATAATTACTAATTTTCAAAACACCTCCAATTACTGTCAAATTCAACTATGTTGAAGAGCATGCTAAGGCTTAATATAATATACTAACACATATTAATTTCAAGCTAGTTAAGGCCATGTGAATTAATCTTTAACCTAAGATAAATATTAAATAAAATCTTTAATACTTATTCAAATGTTCCAATTTTAATACACGACAATGAGCATATCAAGGGGTAATATAAAATCATGCTACATGTTTAAACCAAGTCATGATCAACCGAGAAAATTAGATCCCGTACAAGAAAAATAAATAATAAAATCTCTAGATTTTATATTTAATCATGCAAACAAGTAGTATAAGCATCACAAGCATGCTATATAACAAGAATTTAAACCTAGAACATCTCCTGCCTCAATTTGAGATGAAAATCCCAAAGGTCCACCAAAATAAAAGTGCTCTGAATTCGAAGATACCGAGAGGTTTTGTCAAGGACAACACCGTGAACAAGAATCCGCAAGAAGCCCCATGAAAATCTCAACTTGACTCCAAAACCAAACTCAAAAAATCGTCGGCAATGGATTCTAATAAGGGCATAAGATGCATGGCGTCAAGACAAACATTAAACGTTATGGCCGAAGACTTTTCATCAAAGAAAAGTGAACCAAAAGAGGAGAGAGAAGATGGCAACCATCGAAGGCTGTGGGATCTGGTCCAGAACATGTGGGGAAGAAGAGGAAAATTCTGTTTTAATTTTTCAAACCCCCTATTTATAGAAAATCACAAAAAGTGCCCCGAAAGGGCCCCGCCGGGTCTGGAAAAGTGGATTTTGAGCAGACGCGCTCAAACGGTAAAACTCCATGAATAAAAAAGATTGAAAATGAGAAAATATGAATAACGGAAGAAACAGCGTCGAAAAATGAGTCCAGAGCAGAAAGTTATGCCCCGAACAAGTTCGGCGGCAATTGGGTCCAAAAACTTTGAAACTGGAGAAAAATGACCAGAAGGAAATTCTAAGAGTCCACGACTCGACAAAATGTGAAAATGAATCCTGTACGAGGATCCAGGCCCCAGACGAGACTTTTTGCAATAACTTTCGTTAATTGCACAATGGCCCTACAAAAAGGGTTAACTGCGAAACTGCCCCAGAATGAAAATATCTTCCAAAAGATATTTTCTTAGATGCCCCTGAAATAAAATATCTTCAAAAGATATTTACGAAAAACACCCCAAGAAATGAAAAAGATTCTAAAGAATTGTGCATCCATGCCCCTGTGGGCACCGGGAGCAACCAGAGTACTTTTTTGCAAAAGTAAAGATACGTATTTCGAGGAAACCACTCAAGATGAAGGCACGTGAAGTTAAAAAACCAACTCCGAGCATGAAAAGTGAGGTTGTGCCAAAACTGACAAACGGAGATAAAACGAAATAGGGAAAATGACAGAATAGGGGAAAGACGAAATATCGCATGGTGTCCAAAAACGAAAAATGCGAAAATGACTCGGTCCTCAAAGGAAGTTGTCAATTCACATGAAAGAGTCTCAGAAACCAATTCCGAGCACTTGAAATGACACTAAGCGACACGAAACAGAGCTCAGAAAGGAAAATTAAATGAAAAAAAATTCATTCGTAAAATTTCAGGAAAAATGAAAGGAAGGCAAATGACCGGGTCGTTACATATGCCACTTACATTCATAAGTATGAAACATCAAACAATAAGCATGAATTGTCCTCCCATTTAACATCTAAACTACCACTACACTAAAATTAAGCTAAAGACATTAATTTAAACTAATTAAACTAAGGGAGAGGCACAATCCATCAAGAAATGAGTATGAACCATCAAATAAACCACAAGAGCATTCTATTAAGCACTATGTCTTGACAATATCTAGATCTATAGCATTAATACACGTAGACATGCATAAAAAACATAACATTTAGAGACAAGCACATGAACATCTATTCTAGCATATGTAGACATATGGATAGAATAAAATGAACAATTGGAAGCATTAAACCACACAAATCATTGAATAAACAAGATCTATGTATATAAATATGTCAAAACATGTATCATAATACAAATCCCCTCAAAAATACATAAATTAAGATGAAGAAAGTATGCTTAGGGCTAACTCTAGCCCCAAGAGGATGTCTAGCCATTCATGGATGGTGTCCTCCAACCCTCAAGGGCTAACTCCATGGTAGAGATTGCTCCTCTTCTTAGTTGATGGAAGAGCTCCAAGCTTATGTCTCTAGCCTCCTCTCTTCTTTTCTTCCTCACTAAGGATATGGAAATTGTATCAAGAGTCAAGTATCAAGTCTCTAGTCTAGCCTCCTAGTATCAAGTATATGGTATATATTGTAAAGGTGGCTCATATTCCTTATATAGGTAGGTCAAGTGGCACCCCCAAATATCTAGGTTCGTGCTCCAAGATTCCTTCCCAATGATTGGATATGAGACAACTTTTAATGAGTTGGAAATTGCATTTTCTCAGATTTGGAGAAGTTCGATCGGATATGAGACAACTTTTAATGAGCTGGAAATTGTATTTTCTCGGATTTGGAGAAGTTCAATCAATCGCTGGAAATTGCATTTTCTCGGATTTGGAGAAGTTCGATCGATCGAACTTCTCCAAATCCGAGAAAATGCAATTTCCAGCTTATTAAAAGTTGTCTTATAGATCAAACTTGTGGTGAGATCGATCGAACATGGCTGAATTTAAGTTAGATTGTTCCTCTATGGCGGCGCCATTTTGGATAAAAACAAATCTGAGATATTTTGGAGATATTTTTGGGAAAGAGACAAAAGTGGTAAGTGGGGTGGTACAACTGGATAAGATGGAATCTTTTCGATTTGATCTGAACGAAGTTGGATTGATCGAACTTTGTGGGATCTTTGGATAAGGACAGAATAGCTCAGATCCATCTTGAAGTGCTGAGATCGATGAACTTTCGATCGATCGAACATTTACTAAGATCAATCGAACTTGCTGATTTTGCACCACTTGCTTCCTTTTGCTCCTTCTTTGCTTCTTTCTTTGATTCATCTCAAGAATGCTTCAATGATGCTTTTATTTAGTTGAGTTAGCTTATTTTGGGGATAAGTACCTGAAAAGGATAATAACACGAAATTAGTCTAAAGCGGGAAAATAAGATAGATAAAGGTCCTAGAATGTTCAAGCTTAAGGGGTTTAAATGCGCACTTTTCAGCGCTCATCAAGTGGAGTTAGTTAGTTTTTTTTTGGCTAAGGGTCATTTTGGTCAAATAAACGGACTTATAAAGGTTAATATTGTACTTTAATGATTTAAATGAGTCAATTCAGAAGTCAAAGGGCAATGACATACTTTTGTCATGGTTAAGGATGCTGTTGTTCAAGTTTATAAATTTAGGGGACAATTGAATTAAACTATCCTAAGTTGTATCTACCTGTCTTTATTGCAATCATTGGGAATGTGAGTGTAAATTACGCATATATTTTTATATTAGGTGATGTATTCCATTTTTGAGTCCTGCGTCAATGTAAAATGCCCAGCCTGTTGACCAATCCCTAGGCGGGATTGTTGTTGTTATACTCTCGATTTTAGAGCCACGGGTGATCAAATCCGAGCATATATCCGAGGGATACAAAACAATTAAGTATGTAAACAAGCATATAATACAAGAAAAATTAAATAATAAATAATAATTAAGCTGAAAGAAACTAAATAATAAATCTATAACTTAATAAATAAATCATCCTCTAAAAAGAATAATTCAAAGCCTCCGATATCATTACAACTCGGGAATCCATCTAGTGGACCCCTAATAATATCCCAGTTGGAAAAAAAACTAAACTGTAAATCAAATCCAAAGCTAAAACATAAAGAAGAGTCCTATGTAGTCGGAAGAGTGAATAACTGTCTTTGCTAGGCACTAACAATCTTTAAGACTAGAACTATTGAACACCTGAAAAAATAATAGTGGGTTAGGCCCACGAACAAGTTCTACTTTATTACAATCCAAACGGAGACCCGACACATGTATATACCCTAGTCAACTCAACAATTGCTAAGTAGTCCATATATATGTAAATACACACTATAGGACGCTCACTGGACTATAGGTTTGCCTCAACCTGAATAGAAGGCAACATGCAAATCCACATGAACTGGGCATGAGTACCTCGACCTATCAGGGCACACAGATGTCTACTATATCCAATTATCCATCCTAGGCAATATACGCACCTTAACCATGATCCTGAGACTCAAGCTCATATCATAGCACTATAATCATATATATAACATCCGTATAAGCATAAGATAAAAATGTCATTTATCTGATAAGTGGCCTGACATAAATAAGGAGGACTTAACTCTATGCTTAATCCATTCCCTTATATATCTAAGTAGGTAGGACTTAACTTTTATTAGTTAATTTGTCTCTAAGTTGCCACCATCCCATACTGGTGCATCACATCCATACAGTCCAATAATTGATGAAATAATTAAAAAAAAACATTAACTTATTCCAGAAATAAGCATAATAGAAATCAGATAATAACATGATCATATTATACTATCAATGCATGATTAAAATCATATATCATCAATTTAGATTGCTAGAATAATACTAGACAATTAAACCATCTATTAACAACATGTAAATTTAATTAAAATTTCACATTGGTCATCGTTCCATAGCATATAATTATTAATTATGCATTCTAGGTATTTAACATGCTCATTGTAGTCATTTAAATCACCTACAATAACCTACACAGCCCTGGAACATCCCAAACCTCAAAACAGTAGGCAAAAATCCCAAAATATTAAAGTGGCAGTGATGGAGCAAGCTCTCAAATCAGGGAGCAAGCTTTATCCTCTTGAGAGCAAGCTCTATCCTCGTGAGAGCAAGCTCTCGACTTGAGGGAGCAGGCTCTCAACTCCATGGAGCCGGCTCTCTCTCCCTCTTAGAGTCGTCAAAATAATTCCCTTTTGGGAGTCGGCTTTCACCCCTTGGGAGTTGGCTCTCACCCTGTTCTGCATCATCTTCCTCGTCTCTAACTAGTTCCAATCCCTCTGTTCTTCATTCTTGATGGTTCTAAGAGTTTGAACTATGTCTCGAATCATTCTAGTAATTTATATAAATCAATTATGCATCATTAACATCTATTAAAATAAATACTCATGGTATAAATTGCAGGATCAATCAGTTACAAATAAATTCATCTAACGTTGTTTTAAATCATAATTAGCATGTATAATAGATTAATTTAAAGTTTGATTAGTTCCTGGAATTAACTTAGGTCTGTATAGAACACGAAGTTTAAGGGAAGGAGGTAGAAGAAGAACATGCCTCAAGGTTTCGGATTAAAACCTTAACCTCTTCTTCTTAGACTTTCCGGTGACTTCGGCCTGCCATCAAGACTCTCTGTTGCTCCTGGTTCAACCCACGAGTAAGCTTTAATAACCCCTCCCTGGTTTAGCCCTTGTTTTTGGCCAAAACCTTAATTCTTTCTCTCTCAGTTTCTCTCTAAAACTCTTTGTATTTTTCTGCCTCCACTGTTACGTGAATAGGTTTCTAAACCCTTGGTAGACTATACACATGTATATATAGGCTATTATAGTTTAACCTAATTTTAATTATCTAAGGAGAAGAAAAATAAAAATAAAGTAAATATATATATATATCTGCACCCTAAACTAACCGTGATATAAGAATATGTATACCAACAGTATAAATATATATATATATATAAATCCAACTAAAGTTAAAATAATATTAACTACTTTTAACAAGTAAAAAAATATACAGTTATATATATATGCATATAAACCCATATATATATGCATAACAATTCATGGGTAATATTAGTACCCATTTAACTCTTATCTAAGTAGTCCATGCAATCTATTTGGTGGTCCATTACTACTATCCAAGTCCATCCTTAAAAAAATAAAATTTAAAATAAAACAATTTATTTTATTTAAATCTAACAATTAATTACACATGATACACATCATCAGATAACAAATAATGCAGTTAAGTCATTTAAATTCAAATCAATCAAATAAGCCCACAAAATTACATTTAAACACTTAATCAAATTAAATACATAAACAAATAATCAATTAATCAATTAACTAATTTAAAAATGTAATTAAAATAAATAAATAAATACCGAGACTATCTTTTTAAAATTAGGGGTATTACATTCTTCCCCCATAACAAAAGAAATTCCGTCCTCGGAATTCGCCGTTACCTTCATCCATTATTTTTGGGAAGTGTAAATGAATGACATCCTTTTGTTCCCACGTGGACTCAGCCTCATTATGATGACTCCATTGGACACGTACTAACGGTATGACCTTGTTGCGAAGAATTTGATCCCTCTGGTCTACAATACGATACGGTGGCTCCACATATGTGGCATCCGGCTACAACTCAATCTCACCAACATCAATATGTTGATAATGATCCGCATCTTGCAAAAATTTTCGTAACATGGAAACATAAAACAAATTATAGACTAGATCCAAATTGTCCGGAAGAGCTAAGCGATAAGCTACCACTCCAATTCGATCCGTAATCATAAAAGGACCAACAAAACGTGGTGACAACTTCTTTTTCTTCCCAAAGCGCATTACTCCTTTCATAGGAGACACTTTAAGTAAAACCTAATCTCCCACCTGAAACTCTAAAGTACGAGTACGATGATATGCATAGCTTTTTTGCCTACTCTGGGCAGTGCGCATACGATCCCTAATAAGAGCAATCTTTTCCGAGGTATCCTTAATGAATTAAGGACCTAAAAGTCTACTCTCTCCATCCTCCATCCAACAAATAGAAGATCGACACAGTCAGCCATATAATGCTTCAAATGGTGCCATACCAATAGTCTTCTGAAAGTTATTATTGTACACAAACTCTACAAGTGGCAAATAATCCTCCCAGTGACCCTTAAAGTCAAGGACACACGAATGAAGCATATCATCCATGATCTGATTAACCTTCTCGGTCTGTCTATTTATCTAAGGATGATAAGCAGTGCTAAGATGCTACTTTGTACCCAAAGCTTGCTGAAAACTCTTCCAAAATCCTGACACAAAGATCAAATTTTTGTTCGATATAATAGATAACAGAATGCCATGCAACTTCACAATCTCTGTAATGTAAAGTCTCGCTAGCTGTTCCGAAGTGAAATCAATGCGAATAGGCAAGAAATGAGCTGATTTGGTTAACCTATCCATGATAACCCAGATGGAATTGTGATCTTTAAATAAATTAGGCAATCCCTCCACAAAATCCATAGAAATACTCTCACATTTCCATTCTAGTATAGGTAGTGACTGTAGAGAACCTGGCGGCCTCTGATAATTAATTTTAACCATCTGACAAGTACTACACTGAGAGATAAAAATAGCAATGCCCTTTTTCATACCTGCCCACCAAAATTGTTGCTTCATATCCTGATACATTTTGTCTCCTCCTGGAGGAACAGAAAACTCAGAATGATGAGTCTCAGTCATCACATCCTTTCTTAAATCATTAGCAGAAGGTACTACTAAATGCCTCTTGTACCTTAAACCTCTATTAGTCCCAACATAGTAATATGGAACCTCTCTAGAAGCTATCTCTGCAACTTTGTCAATGCACTGCTGATCCGTAAGTTGTGCCTTCAGGACCTTATGAATATAGAAGGTGTAACTACCATGCAAGGCATAAAAGCATCAGACATCTTATCAACGGTCTTCAAAGCATTCCACTCAGTGGTGAATAAAGCAGAAATACTCGCATAGGGTTGGCGACTGAGTGCATATGCCACCACATTCGCTTTCCTTGGATGGTACTGTATAGAGAAATAATAGTCTTTCACAAACTCTAACCATCAACACTGTCTCATATTTAGCTCCCGCTGAGTGAATAAATATCGCAGACTCTTGTGATCACTAAATAATCTGAAGGACTCTCCTAACAGATAATGCCTCCAAATAGGTAATGTAAAGACCACAACTGCCAATTCCAAATCATGTGTTGGATAATTAAGCTTATGAGGTTTAAGTTTACGAGATCCATACAAAATTGGTCGTTCCTCCTGCATCTAAAAGATGACAATACATTCAAAGTAAATGGTCAAAGGTTGAAGCCCTACATTGAAGGACAAGTTTTTCAAAGACCTATGGAAGCCGCCCTCTTGGTGGATCCAGTTTATGTTGATGTTTGACACTGTTTGAACATCGTCTAGAGATGTTAAACCTAGTTCTAATAGAGTTTCCAAACTTTATTGCTTCATTCTCTATTGAATCTTTCATTTTTGCATCATCATAATAATGATCTTTCCTTGTTTCATTAAAGTTTTCCAGGCATGTTGTGAGTTTTCAAAATCTGCATTCTTAAAATTTTCGAAGCCTGGAGTCTTCGATCGATTGAACTGAACTTCGATCGATCGAACAAAGGTCTTAATCAATCGAAAAGGATTTCAATCGATCGAGTTTGCGTCGGAAATTTTTAGTCCCCGGCCTCAGTTTTTCAATGGTCTCGATCGATCGTAGGATGGTTCGATCAATCAAGGAAATTTCGATAAAAAAAAAAAAAAAAAAAAAAAACTTTTGCCCTTTTGTGTAGTCTTACTAATTTCATTTTGGCCTTATACTTTTTCTCTCTTCCATCCCATGCCTTATAGCATTTACTTGTTTGATTTCACCTCTCATTTATATCATTGATGCATATGCTTTGACAGTTGTTAGTATGACCATTTTCAAAAAGGTTTTCAGAATCCAAGTTTGGGAGTTCGCCTTCCAAAGCTAAGCTTCCATTGCCGGGTCCTTTTTGCTTCACCCATTTGGTATACTCTTTCCATTATCTGTTGCTTATTTGCACATTGAGGACAATACAGATTAAGTTTGGGGGTGTGTTAGCATATTTTACATATCGCACTTAATTTCTATGCATGTGGTATGATTTGAGAGTCTTAAGCCATGATTTTGATTTTTTGAGGACTATGATATTTAGAATTTAAAAATTGTTTGACTTAAGAGTCCAATACTCCTTGTATGCTTTGTGGATTCCATTTAAGAGTAAATTTTTTGAAAGATTGATATCTTGTTTGCATTTGGGGACATTAGCTTGCTATTCTGATTGTTTTGAGATTCACTCTAGGATTCTACACTAGCACAAGCACACACTAGCATTCATTTATAGGGTACATGCTTTGTTGATTGTTGATTTGGTTATATCACAATTGAGCTAGTAATGCATTGAAAGCTTTCATCTTGACAAAAGTGGATAACAATCCCTTTTCATTGAGTAGCTGGGATTCTAGCTTCATCAAGCACTGAATTTCTCGTGCCAAAAGGTGGAGGGCCCAAACTCCTGGTTTAAAAATAAAAAATAAAAATAAAAAGTTTCAAAAGCAAATAAAAAAGTGAGGACTTCTCCTAAAAGGCGAGAAGTGGGAAATGATTAGATGGAGGAAGTTTTGATTTGTAACCTAGTTAATTTGAGCTTGTAAGTCCTTAGGGGTGTTTAAACACCTATTGCCCTAAAGCCGTCCGGTTTGGGAGTCATTGGCTTAACGCTCGAACTCATAGATCGCTAGAAAGCTTAATAGATCACTACATTGCACCATGCTTCCATTTTTTATCCTCTAGGTTAGTTAAAAAAATAATAAAAATAAAAAAATTGAGTAAAAAGAATAAGCGCGTCTAGTTGAATAAAGCTTTAATAAAAGGTCCATTCTTTGTCTTTGTGATCGATACTAGATTTGTGTGTTAGTTTGAGGCCGGATGTGATCATTTCTTTTGTTAGCTTAGATAGTAACATATTTGATGCCGGTTCACTTAAAAAGGATTCTAGAATTGTTTTAATTTACATGATCATTGTCTTGAAGTGTGGAGGACCATACTTGCTTGCTTGGTGTTGAGATTTTGGGATATTGCTTGGAAATAGTTGAAAATTTGCATACTTGAGGTAGTTTTCTCCCAATACTTATTTTGTATATTGATTCCTCTTTAGTGAGAAAGAGCTCAATGTTTGTGGGTATTATTTCTACAAACCTTCACGAGGCTTCACTCGTCTACTAGGGGTAACCTAAGGGTTGAAAAGGCTTGTTGCATACACTAAATACAATCGTGTTCCCTACGAAAGTAGTGTTATCATTTTATTGTTTTCTAGTTTATAGTTACTTAGATGTTTATTTATTTCTTTTTCTTGTAGTTCATTGCTAGGGACTAGCAATATTTAAGTTTGGGGTGTGATAAGTGCTCAAATGCAATGCGTTTTAGCACCTCAGTTAGGGTATTTTAGTCCATTCATCTATCTTACTTTCATGTCTTAGTACTTATTTGTGTTTTTGCCTATTTCGGGTTAATAAAGTTCAAACAGGTTAATAAGAGCCATTTAGATCAATTTTGAAGCTAAGGAGCAAAATTAGAAAGAAGTCAAGAAAACTGCACCAAATGAACTTCGATCGATCGAAGGAAGTCCCGATCGATCGAAGTCGACTACAATCGATCGAAATTCAAGGTGGTGCCATCTTACCAATTTGGATAAGGCCAAAAGATATTTTCATGACACATTAGCTTCAATTGATCAAAGCAAGTCTTTAATCAATCGAAGTTCCCTTCGATCGATCAAACTGACTGCTGGCAGTGTGCTGTCTAATTCTCGAGCGCGCCGAACTTCACCTAACTTAAGTAGCTTCGAATTTCCTCCAATCAAATGCTGTATTTTTGAGAAAAAGTAAAAGTTAATTGGGTTTTTACTGAATTAGGTCTCATGTATAATTGAATAAAATATTTCTGTATTTGTACATGGTAAAACAAAATTGAGTTTAGAAATTTTTTTAATTCACATACTGAGTTAGAGCTTATTGGGCAATACAAGGCAACTCTGGGTAACATGGCTTCATTAGAGCCATTGGATCTTCCATGAACACCCTCCAGTGAGAGGTGCCAAGGAGAGGATTCACACCCATTTTGTGGGGGTAATCATAAGAACACAGTGGAGTTTGGAGACCCTTCCATTGAGTGGAGACCAAAGATGCGACACGACGTAGTGAAGTTTGGAGTGTGGAGGGAAAAACCCCCACCAATCATTACACACCACATGGCAGCAAAAAAGTAGGTCACGACTAAACTACAAACATCCAGAGGCCCACTATCAGTTGAAGGCCCAACAAAAAAAGCCATATGCTTAGGTCAATTCAGCATAATTAAATAAAGGAAGCTCCACTTGACGTAAATGCCAAATGGGTAACCCAATCTCAACGGGTCAAAAAATCCATAACGTTTGCCATAATGATATACACATGATCAGTAGGTATAAAAACCCACGTCTGGGAATAAAAGCCAGGAAATGGCTCCATGTAAATCTCTAAAAAAAGCTTATAAATAGAGCCTGAATGAGAATGAAAGATCATCGATTTCCTATCATTGTTCTTCTCATAAAAAATTGCCTATATCTCATCAATATTCTGTATACACTTTGGCGCCATCTGTGGGAATCGATACAAAAAATCCATTTTCTACTGCTTGCATGCGATTTTAATCCAGAATGGTAACGGGATCAGACACCGCATAGCCGCGACAACTAGAAACCATGCAGAAAATACGTGAAGAGATGCATGTGCAACTTGACGTCTTATGATAGGCCAACGAAGCCAGTACTGAACAAATCAACACACTAAGACAAGCTCAAGAAGCCAACATAGTGCAAATCAACACCCTGTGCGAGGAAAACAAAAGACTTCGGGGGAACGCTCGGTGGAATGATCCTCCGATCGACCCACCACCCGTACAGCAGAATGAAAATCCTCCTCTGGAGCCAGGTCACATAATCCCCAATAACCCTCCTCTCCAGTAAAGGGTTCCACAGCAACAGCTCAATGAAGCATTGGATGATGCCAGCGACACAACAAGCCAATCTTGCATCCTTGGAAACTCTACTATGGGAGGACCTCGAACCACTAAAGTCCATCCTTCAGATGATGCTGATTCAGGTGGGAAGGAAGTACGTGTCCCAATCATTGATCAACCCTCCTTAGGAATTGACTTTATCACTAGGCTCCGAAAGGAAATGGACGAGCTGAATCAAAAGGTTGAAGGCCCAAACGCCCGAAGACATGGCGAGGGAATTCACTGCATCAATAGTGAAGACTCCTTTTACCAATGAGATAGAACGAGTTGCGAGACCCAAGAAATTCGTAATGACAAAGTTCATCAAATTTAATGGAATTAAAGACCCTCTCCAGCACTTAAACCATTACACTCAGGAAATGACACTAGAAGCACACAATGATCCGTTCATGTGCAAAATATTACCATCCAGTTTGACGGGGGTGGCCCTAGAGTTGTTCAAAAATCGCCCATGCAAGTCAGTTCCAAACTTTGAATCATTATGCATAACGTTTCTAGCCCAATACTAAAGAAACAAGAAACAGAAAAAAACCATTGCCAGTCTTTTCACAATTCGGCAGATGAAGGGAGAGAGCCTGCAAGCCTTCCTCACTTGATTCAATATGGAGTCCTCCGGCATTCTAGATTGCAGCCAGGATACGACCATAAAAGTATTCAAGATAGTCATGGTGTAAGGCTCATGTTTTCACACTTCTTTGATAATGAAAACTCCAACTAACATGTCTGAGTTGAATTCGCGAGCACAAAACTATATCAGGCTTGAAGAAAATGAAATAACCAGGTAGCAAAGGGCAACTCTGGTCACTGTGGAGAGCAGACCAAAAGAGCGATCGAGCGCGTCAAGAATCCATCCGGAACCTCCGAGTATTGAAGGAAGAGCCCCCGAGAATAAGTCTCGAATGGCTGAAAAGGTCACACCACTCAAAGTGATGCTGGCCTATGACGGCCCTGGTTTTTCAATCCAGTATGTCCTATGATGAACCGAAGATTGACCCGACAGTGGATCCAGATGCAAAAGTAAGAAACAAGACAACGGTCTCCCAAGGCACAACACACCTCTAAGACACTTTGATGACATTCCACGAGGTCGTGTAACTCAATGAGAACTGACGCGAAAGCAAAAGATCAAAAAAATAACAATTAAGCCCGTAGGAGCAAAATAGTCATTTTACATGAAAATGACGTCCCTAGAATGTATATCATTCTTGAGACACATTCGTGACTTCCCATAAAGTCACGGAACTCAAAAGAATGTAGCGGAAGCTGAAAGCAAGAGAAAACCGAACAAAAATAGCCCCAAGGGCAAAATAGTCATTTTTGAAAATATAGATTCGGGTGCCACTTTGCACACCGCCAGAAAGACAATGACAAAATAATCAAGATGGACTCAAGAATCGCATGATTCGGAGTCCGAACGAAGGAGAAACGGCATGACGAAGAAAACGAGCACTTAAGGCTAAAAGGGCAAACTAGTAATTATTCAGGAAGATTCGAGTACAACCGAGCATACTGTTGGAAAGACAACAAAAAATTAGTCAAGTTCAAAAAAAAGTTCACTCGATTTGGAGTCCAGATGAAAGAAAACGAGCGAAAACAAAAATTGACGTCAGGACATCAAAACGGGGCACCAAGGGCTCCCACGAGCACCCCCACAAGCATCCTGACAAGCACCCTGACATGCTAGGGAAAAAAAAAAAAAAAAAAAGGTTCTGCCAGAACTGAGAGCCGAAACGAATTTTTCTAGAAAAACTCAAAAAAGAAACCCCCCCTAAAATCGAGTTTTTTACCCGACAGTGTGGAACAAAACAAAAAAAAAAAAAACTCACTGTGAAATCCCAAAAATACCCCTAGATCAGAAGAGGTCAAGAGGGCCAAAAAGCTGCTATGTGGGTTTTTCTGAAATTTACCAGAATATAGAGCAAAAAGGGGCTATCAAACGATTTTTTTTGGAAAAACACAAAAAAGAAATCCCTCCCAAAATCGAGTTTTCTACCTGGCAACGCGGGAGAAAATAAAAAATAATAATAATGACAATTAATAAATAAATAAACATTGTGAAATGGCAAAAATGCCCCTAGATCAGTAAATGGTTAAAAACTCAGAAAATGCAACTTTATACCAAGTATGCATTTGACCCTAAATGCATTTCTAGGTTGAAACAAATATGCACGCAAGTGTAATAAATGATTCTAAGCGCGCGGGAATGGTCCATGGCTCCCGAGAAGCCCCGACTCAAAATCCAACCCCCCGACGACCAAAAATGATAAAAATGAACTTGGAATCGAAATTTTGAAAACTAAAAATATAAAATGGTATCAAATTGCCGTTTGGCCCTTGGCCACACTTCATACATGATTAATGAGACACTATGGAAGAATAAAAATGGAATTCATATACCCGATGCAACCATGGTGAGATAATGACTTGTGATTTTTCAATATTTTCATAATATTTCATGAAGTTAAAAGTTACATATGATACAAGTTACAGGTCATTGGCCTCCGGCCTCATCTCATACATGTCAAATACATTACAAAAGATGTACTTATGTACACATTATATATATGGAATCAATGATACAACTTTTGACATATAAGGCTACAAAATGACCTTTCATGCTAACATTTGCATGAAATAGAAACTTAAAAGCTACAAGTCATCCAAGGAATGATGAGCATCATGAACCAAGTCTTTGCTGAAAAATGTCTCCGATAACTTTGGGGTGAGTAACATAAAGCTACTTGTAAGAGATGAGCATGCATAGACCTAGCATTTTACAATAATATCACCTTAAGGTGAAACATGTTAAAGGGGCTCATGCCACCTAACGTCTATGTCAAAGTGAGACTCAGGGATCATCCTAAGTTACATAAGTATAAATCAATATGAATCATGATATATATATGAAACGAATCAAGGTTGGGATAATCCAAAGAACGGAACAAGTTTATAAATTAACATGAATCACATTATCAATGTAATTGAACAATGTTTGGAATAATCCATACAACACGACAAGAAGGACACTTGAATACAAGAATCATATTATCAATGCAACTAACATGATTGGAACATTCCAATTAACACGATAAAAAGATTACTCGGATATAAGTTAACAAAAATTACATTATCAATGCAATTAACATGATTGAACATTCCAATTAACACGACAAGAATAATACATGAAATCAATAATAATGCATAATATCTATGCAATTAACAAGATAAGAACATCCCATAAAACATGACAAGATCTTGGAACTTCAAGAGACAACACTTGAAATCTAAGGGTTTAAATCAAACAATGTGGATACTCGGATATCGCCCGGATTAAAACCGTACTCTTGGGATCACTTTAGGGCTACTAACCCATAGGTACCTTTCCCTAGTAAGCACTCTAAGATAGGGAGTTCTCAATGTCTCCTGTACTATAACCAAGTCCTAGCCATGTCAAATCTTGATTGATATCACTAAGTTTCCAAAATCAACAAGTTGTGCAAGTCAAGATAGTATCAAGATACAAGTAATGCATTAACCACATTTCATGCACAACCAAGATTTTGGAAACACTCAAATCTTGCCCTAAGTCCTCAACTATGATAGCATGTGAAATGTCAAGAAATCATAGTATGCATCGATATAGACTACAAACTAGGATTTAAAACACAAGAAATCAATTGATGTAAATATACCACAAGTATAAGATTAATGATTTAATTATTTATTAAGAAATACATAGATAATTAACTCATTCCAAGACAATTATGCTAGCTCATTAAACACATTAATGAAGTCAAGTTACAAGAAGTCTAGATACGTGATAAAAAGCTAAAACCCCATGAAATACAAGTCCGATTCATAAGTTTGACAAGAGTTCAATACCAAAGCACAATTAACTCGATGGAAGCATAAAATGGAATTTAATCAACTTAAAGGATTAAATTCTCAAGACTACAAGTTAACTCTAAATATTCCACGAACGAGGCATGTCAAGGATCATGTCAAGGGCAAGTTTAATATCATGCTACAAGTCCATTCCATACAAGATACAACCATGTGAATCTAATTCCATACAAAGGAAATAATTAAATATAAGTCTCAAAACTGATCTGATTATTCTTTATTTGATACAAGTAAATGAACTTGTCAAGGAAATCATGAATACCAAGTTAGAAACTTAATCAAGTCCATAGAACCATTGAATAAATTTTAATTAATTCATTTAATTAAAATTTCTAGATTTTAAAACTCATCCAAATGCTCTCAAATTAATGTATGTTATATAACATGTTAAGACTTGATTGAATAGCATGATAGAAGTAATTTTCATGCAAGCTACAACCATGATAATTAAACCTTAATACAAGAAAAATAATAAATAAAAGGTTTCAAAACCTAATCAAATATTCGTGATTTAACATATGTGAAAGTATATGGCGCGCACATCAACAATATCAAGTCGGAATTCCAATGAAGTGAATAGTGCACTTGGAATAAATTAATTAATCAAATTAATTAATTATTTCTACATTTTAAAACATCTCTTAATACTCTCAAATTCACATATGTTGAAGAGTATGCTAGGGCCTAATATAATATGACATCACATATTGATTTCAGGATAGATAAGGCCACATGAATTAAATTTTCATTCAAGAAAATAATTAAATAAAAACTTCAATTCTTGTCCAAATGCTCTTAATTTAATATATATCAATGAACATATCAAGGTATAATATAATATCATACCACATGCTTAAACCAAGCTATAACCAACCAGGAGAATCAAATCTCATACAAGAAAAATAAATAAATAAAGTTTCTAGATTTAATACAAAGGCATGTGATTAAGTTGTGTAAGCATGGAATACACTCAATATAACCAAGAAATAAACCTAAGATATCTCCTACCTCAATTTGAGATTAAATCCCCACCGAAAGAAAAGTGTTCTGAATCTGACGATACTTCTAGGTTATGTTGGGGACAACGAGAGGAACAATTTTAACCTTTGAGGTACCATGAAAATCCAAACATGAACTCAAAACCTGAACAAAAAAATGGTCAAAAATGGTTTCTAATAAGGGGGAAAGGTGTGTGTCGTCAAGGTCTTCGATAAATGTTAAGGCACTACGACTTTTTACACAAGGAAAGAAGGCTGAAATGAAGGAAGAAGAGAGGCAGCCATGGCTGCCATGGATGGCCGGCCAAGAGAGGGGAAAGAGATGATGAAAATTAGATTTTTCATTTAAGTCATTCTATTTATAGTAAAACCCTAAAAGTGCCTCGAAAAGGCCCCATCGGGTCCGAAAAAGTGGAATTCGCGCAGACGCGCTCAAACGATAAAACACCAAGAACAAAAAAGAACCAAAATGAACAAAAAAAAAATGAACAACAAAAGAAACGGCGTCAAAAACTGAGTCCCGTGCAGGAAGATATGCCCCGAACAAGTTCGGCGGCAACCGAGGTCAAAAATCCCTAATACTGGGGAAAACGACCAAAAGGAAATTCTAAGAGTACACGACTTGATGAAATGTGAAAATAAATCCCGTACGAGGATCCAGGCTCAAAATGAGATATTTTACAATAACTTTTGTTAATTACACAATGGCCCCTACAAAAATAGTTAACTGCAAAATTGGCCAGAATGAAAATACCTTTCAAAATATATTTTTTAAAAAACCACTGAAATAAATATCATCAAAATATATTTTAAAAAAACACCCTAAGAAAAGAAAATGATTCTAAATAATCTTTGCATCTATGCCCCTATGGACACCGAAAGTAACCAGAGAGCTTTTCTATAAAAGTAAAGATACGTATTTTGTGGAAACCACTTAGGATAAAGGTATGTGAAGTCAAAAATCAACTCCGAGCATGAAAAGTGAGGTTGTGCCAAAAAGTGACAAACGGGGAAAAAACGAAAAGTGAATAGTATCCAAAAAGTGAAAATGTGAAAATGACTCGGTCCTTGAAGCCATTTTCAAGCACTCGAGATGACATCAAGTGACGAGAAATACAACTCGGAAAAGAAAATTAAAAAGAAAAAATTTATCCGTAAAATTTGAGAAAAAGAAAATGAGGGAAAATGACCGGATCATTACATGGCTAGACTGTATCAAGAGACTAAGGCGAGAAACATCTTTCAAATGCCACCACCGATCAGATAACTAATGGAACAGAGAGACCAAAGTAAACACTGTGCGTTTTATAGTGATTTTGGCCATTTAACCAACGATTGCAGAAGCTTGAGAAGGCAAGTGGAGGCACTAATAGCCAAAGGCGAATTGGCAGACTACCTGATTAAACTGGGACAACAGAGGTAGTATGAGCGAACCCGGACGACTCCAAAGGCTACGACAGAAAACCATCATGTCCGGGTAATTAATATGATTCATGGCCGTCTAGAGAAAGACGAGAAACCAGAGAATTCTTACAGGATTCAGCTCAAGCAAGCCCACAAGTTAGAGAGGATTGGCGAAATCAATGTTGTAGGTTGCAGACCTAACCCGACACAGGTTTCCTTTCATGAGGGAGATCTCAGAAGGGTACAATACCCACATAAAGACCCATTGGTAATCAGCCTACTAGTGGCCAATTGCTTGGTCAGACAAGTATTGATCGATCCTGGCAATAGTGCCAACATTATAACGAAGTGGACTTTCGGTCAGCTGAAACTAGCTGTAGATCAAATTCGCCCCACCAGAAACCCCCTGGTAGGGTTCGATGATAGGAGAGTGGAGCCCATAGGGGTAATCACACTATCAGTCACTGTGGCCAAAAGATCTCTGAAAGAGAACTTTCTGGTTGTAGATATTCATCCAACCTATAATTTGTTAATGGCTGAGGGTGGAACCACCGCATGGAAGGGTCCCATCAACTTTACATCAAGTAATGAGGTGCGTTAGTCCAAATGGTACAGAAGTTATTGATATTTGGGGAGATCAAGTGATGATAAAGGAAAGCTACCACACAACGATCTGTCCAATTGGTAAGGACGAGCAATCACTGAAATAGCAATTACCGGGCTCTTCCTCTCCCAAGGCGAGGGAGGAACCAAAAGAGGAATGCCAGACTGAAAAACCCTAGAGGCCATGTAGATAATCGTGAAGGATGAGCACAAGCTAACCCATATAGGGACACTCCAATTAGCCTAGAAAAGGAGGAGCTGACAGAGATTTTAAGGCAGAATGACAACATCTTCGCTTGGAATCACCGGGATATGCCAGGAATTGACCCACGGATCGCCTGTCACGGCCTAAACGTGGACCCAAGCCATCACCTAGTAAAGCAAAAATAGAGAAGATTTGGCCCTGAAAGAAATAAAATCATTGTTGAAGAGGTCAACCGACTTTTAGAAGCGGGGTTTATCAGAGAAGTCCAGTACCCACAATGGCTGTCAAATGTAGTGGTTGTCCAAAAAAAAGAATGGGAAAAGGAGAGTGTGCATCGACTTCACCAACCTGAACAAAGCTTACTCGAAGGACAGCTTTCTGCTTCCCAAAATCGATCAGATGGTAGACGCTATGATCGGGTATGAAAAATTAACTTTCCTTAACGCTTATTCAGGTTACAACCAGATCCCGATGAACCTTTTGGATGAAGAAAAGACTTCTTTCATCACCAAACGTGGGACCTACTGTTATAAGGTCATACCTTTCGGGTTAAAAAACGCGGGGGCTACTTATCAGTTGTTAATCAACAAAATGTTCGAAAAGCAGATCAGACGAACAGTCGAAGCTTACATAGATGATATGGTTGTAAAAAGCAAGGACAAGAAGGATCATCGGCAACACTTGCAAGATGTATTTGATATTCTCAGAGAAAATAAAATGATATTAAATCCAGCGAAGTATTCGTTCAGAGTGTCCTCGGGCCAGTTCCTCGGTCACCTGGTAAACAAGAATGGAATAGAGGCAAGTCCTACCCAGTTGGTAAAACTACTACAAAGTAAGGAGCCCCGAACCGTGAAAGAAGTTTAAATCCTCACTGAGAGAATAGCAGCCCTCAGCCGTTTCATATCCAGGTTGTCAGACAAGTGCAAGCCATTCTTCGATGCAATTAAAGCAAGAAAATGATAAATTTGGGGGGCGGAGCAGCGAGAAGCTCTTGCAAAACTCAAAGAGTACACGACAAACCCCCTAATTTTATCTGCCCCAGATCCTAAAGAACCATTGTACCTCTATCTAGCAGTATCTCAGTCAACGACCACTTCGGCTCTAATAAAAAAAGTGGGAAAAAAACAGCACCCGGTTTTCTACTTCAGCAAGTCCATGAATGACGCAGAAAGCAGATACTCAACAGCAGAAAAAATCATCATCCAGGCCAAAAGAAAGCTTCGGCATTACTTCGAGGCTCATCGGATAATAGTCCCCACAACTTATCCAATCAAAGCAATTCTCAATAAACCTGATCTACCAAATTGGATTACTAAATGGGCAATCGAGCTAAGCTCCTTTGACATTCTGTACGAATCGCGCACCGCGAAGAATGGGTAGGTGGTGGCAAATTTTCTCTTGGACACTGATCCAGAAGAATAGCAGCAAGTCACAGTCGCTGGGAATTATACGTCGATGGTTCCTCTAGCTAGAACGGAGCTGGGGTAGGTTTAAAAATAAAAACTCCCGAGGGGACCAAACTCCAGCAGTTAATCCGACTAGAATTCCCAACCACGAACAATGAAGCAGAGTATGAGGCACTGCTAGCAGGGCTCAGACTGGCCAAAAAACTCAAAGTAAAATACCTCAGAGTTTATAGTGATTCACAACTCATCACCAGGCATGTGACAGTATAGTATGTCTCCAAAGAAGGAAGAATGTGTGAGTACCAAGAAAAGGTTGAAAAACTAGCGAAGTACTTTGACACAATTGAGTTTCAACAAATCCTAAGGCAAGAAAACCCGATAGCCGATCGCCTGGCTAGCGTAGCATCCATAGTAGACGAATCATTAACCCAAGTCATCCCCGTTGATGTCCTGGATATGCCAAGCATCGCAAGAGGAATGCAGGTGTTAGTTATCCCATGGGAACCAAGCTGGATAAATCCTATACAAGCTCACCTTGAAAGAGGAGAACTCCCTGAGTCTAAGGAAGCAGCCCGGCAGCTAAGACTAAAGGCTGCTAAATACTTAATAGTAGGAGGACAGCTCTTTAGGCGATCGCATTCTGGGCCCTACCCCAAATGCCTAACCCCTACGGAGTAGGGAAGTGTTAAAGCAATTATACGAAAGCGAATGTGGGAACCACTCTGGAGGCAGATCGTTAGCTCATAAAGCTTTAACTCAAGGCTATTTTTGGCCCTACATGGCAAGAGAAGTAGAACAATATTCCTGGAGATGCGATAGGTGCCAAAGGTATACCCCCCTTATTCGTCAGCCCCCAAAAGAAATACACACCATGAGCAGCCCATAGCCATTCGCCCAATGGGGGATGGACGTAATAGGACCTCTACCAACAGCTGCATTGCAAAAAAGATATGTCCTATTGGCCATTGATTATTTCACTAAATGGGTAGAGGCAGAAGCATACGCGAGTATAACTAACATCCAAGTGAAAAAGTTCATTTGGAACAATCTAATATACAGATTCGGAGTCCCAAGATCCATCATTATGGACAATGGAAAAAACTTGGATAATTGAAACACTCAGCGTTTCTTCGACAAATACAAGATCAATCAAAAGATGTCGGCCGTATATCATCCACAAGGCAATGGGCAAGCAGAAATAACTAACTGAACAATCTTTGCCTGCATCAAAAAGAAGTTTGAAGATAAGAAAAGAAACTGGTTGGACAAATTGCCAAATGTCCTATGGGTATACAAAACCACTCCAAGACGCCCCACTGGCGAGACTCCATTCTCTTTAGCTTACGGAATTGAAGCCCTAATCCCCACCGAAATCGTAATACCCACCATCCGAAGCTTAACTTGGGAGCAAAGATCAAATAATCAACTTTTGGAGAACAATCTGGATCTCTTGGAAAAAAAAAGAGAAGCGGCTGCCATTCAACTAGTAGCCTATCAACAGAGGATAGCAAATAGCTACAGCAAAATAGTCAGAAGAAAAAGTTTCAATCAGGGAGACCTGGTGCTCTTGAGATCGGAAAAGTATATCGGCAAATTGGAACCCAACTGAGAAGTCCTATACCGAATTTCAGATGTGATGGGAAAAGGAGCTTACGGACTCCAACACTTGGATGGCACCGAAATAGCCAAACCAAGGAATGCAATGAATTTGAAAATGTACTTTCAGTAAAGTAATTGTACAATGCTTTCTAGTACTTTTGAACAAATAAAACTGCCATCTAGCTCTTTCGAAAAGTCCCACATTGAATAAAAACAAAACTTCTAGTTGTTATTTGAAATAAAATAACACAAAATCAAAACAGTGGAATGGATCCCCTGATGGTAGGCAACCCATAATGGGACCCACCATCAGGGGTCTCTACTTCACACCTTTTTATTTTATTATAGATGAAACTTCTTCACCCATAGGAAACGATGTCCCACATCGCTTAAAAAATGAACTTTTAAACTTTTCTTATAAGGTTACTCACTTACTTACTTATCAGTGTACGGGACCCATTGACAATGGGAACCCATTTACGACATCAAAATGCCCCATTGTCAGAGGTCTCCACACACTCCCCACATTTTTTTCAAACAAAAAGTTGTTTTCCTATTTTTAGAACTCAAGGTCCCACATTGACAGAAAAGGGAAAGATTCCTTTATTATTAGAATATGACCCATAAGATATACAATCAGCGGGTGGGGGCCCTGAGTTATGAAACCCATGGATAATCACAGCCCATTATCGGAGGGTCCATAATTTAGAGCCTTCCCCGCTTTATTTTGGGAAAGATCGCTTCCTTTCAAGTTGATACCCCATTTTTGATTAAAAAATGTGTGTTTTCTATGTCGATAAAACAAAAAAATTTTATTTCAGCGTCAGCGGGGCAACTCCCTTAAAAATAGAGACCCGTTACCCGTTTTGACCACAAGGGCCCAATAAAAAAGGGTCAACCCTCATTGAAAACACTCTAATCGAACCTTCAAAAGGCCCAACAAAAAAAGGGAGAATATTTAAGTAAATATAAACATACAAATAGGTAAAGGCCCCAAGAGCCGAACACCCGATCGAACTTAACTAGTAAAATTATTGAAGTCTTAAAAAGCATAACGGCCCTAAGAGCCGATCGCAAAACAGGCGAAGGCCCCAAGACCCGAACGCCCGATCGAACTTAACTAGTAAAATTGTTCAAGTCCCAAAAAGCCGAATGGCCCCTAGAGCTAATCGCAAAACAGGCGAAGGCCCCAAGAGCCGAATGCCCAATCAAACTTGACCAGTAAAATTGTTTCAGTCCCAAAAAGCTGAACGGCCCAAAGAGCCGATCCCAAAATAGGCGAAGGCCCCAAACCCGAACACCCGATCGAACTTGACCAGTAAAACTGTTCAAGTCTCAAAAAGCCGAACGGCCCCAAGAGCCGATCACAAAACAAGCGAAGGCCCCAAGGGCCAAACGCCCGATCGAACTTGACCAGTAAAACTGTTTAAGTCCCAAAAAGCCAAACGGCCCCAAGAGCTGATCACAAAACAGACGAAGGCCCCAAGAACCAAAAGCCCGATCAAACTTGACTAGTAAAACTGTTGAAGTCCCAAAAAGTCGAATGGCCCCAAGAGCCAATCGCAAAACAGACGAAGGCCCCAAGAGCCGATCCCAAAGAGCCGAAGGCCTCAAGAGCCAATCGCAAAATAGGCGAAGGCCCCAAGAGCCGAACACCCGATCAAACTTGACTAGTGAGATTGTTTAAGTCCCAAAAAGCCAGGTGGCCCCAAGAACCGATCGCAAAATAGGCGAAGGCCCCAAGAGCCGAATGCCCGTAGAAATATTTGAAGGTCCCAAGAGCCGAACGCTCAATCAAATTTGATCTTAAAGTTGATCAAATCCAAAAAGAAAAGCCGAATGGCCCCAAAAATCAATCGCAAAAATAAGCGAACAAATGTCAATTCATAAGAAGGAGCTCAAGCAAAAGTGATCTCAAAGGTGGCAAAATAAACTTTATATTCTTAAAGAGGGGGAAATTTTCTACAAAAGAGGTAGGGCATACCCAACACCTTAAAAAAAAAAAAAAAAAAAAAAACACACACACACACACACATAACAACATAAACGGAAAGCTACGCAGGGTCATTCTCGGGTTTAGCCCCACCTTCTGTATTAAACCTCTATGTAAAAGTATCAACCAACTCTACCCTGGCTGGAGTAGAGGAAGGGGCATCAAGCGACAGAGCAGGTAACCCCTGAAAGCCCGAAGGGTATTGGAGAGGAGGCAGAACCTCAGTGGCCACCTCGCCCTTCAGTAGAGCAGCAAATTCAATCTCCCTAGGGCTCAGTATATTCACCAGTAACCAAAAGTCCCTGCTCGACATCATGCTCATCAGCATCACCATAATCTCTCTCCTCAGAAGGAAACTGCCCTTGAGCAAAACCAGGCCTGAAGCCTTTGGTATAGCGAAGATTCACAATCTGGGAAAAATGGTGGAACATCTCCAAACCCCAATCCTTGTAGGTTTGGATAAGAGAATTCACTTTCCTGAGCTATAAATCAATCTCAGCCGCTTTATTTTCAAGTTCCTTAGCCTTCTTGTCAAAATACTCAATTGACTTGAGCTGCTGGATCTTCTCCTTCTTCTCCTCAATGAGGGAAGCCTCCAAAAGACTCACCCTCTTTTGAAGGGCGGCAGACTTGTTCGCCTGAAGGGTGTCAGCTGACAGCTTCTTCATAAGAGCGAACATCAAGAAAAAGCTTTGTGGAAAAATAACAAAGGGTTGTCGAGAAACCCAGGCAGGAAAAAAAAAAAAAAAGGAGTTGGGGGAGATTACTTCCATTACAGACTTGGGAGCAAGTGAAAGTAAATCGTCAACACTTATTTGTTATTGTAAAATCTCATCCTTGGGTGGGCATATCCCTCTGGCTAAGCCCATCATCGTTTCCTAGTCTTCGGCCTCAGAGTCACCGATGGTGATAGGAGAGCCATAAGCTTTCAACATTTCAGGGAACCACTTTTCGGCAGACCCCGCGAAGTCACCCCCAGCAACGTCAGTAGTGCCAGGAATTAAGGCACTTTTATCCCCGAAGGCCCTAGCCATAAACTTGGGGCACTTCGAAGGAGAATTATCCTTCGCGAATGGGCATTTAGTCCCTAACTGAACCCCTTTCTGCTTTTGAGAGGAGGAGAGCTTATTTGCCTCAACAAGGATGTTCTTTCTCTCCTGTAGCAATTTAGCAGCTGCCTCCTTCTCCTTCTTAGTTGTACGATGTTTTGGAGGAGGAAATTCCATCGTTGATTGAGAAGGGAAAGGGGGCAGGCGATAAGAGGCTAGCCTCAGAATCAGAAGCTTCAAGATCAATGGGCTCCTCAGGATTTTGAACAATCACCGAAGAATCCTTAGAAATCGTCTCAAGAAGAGAAGAAAAGAGAATGACCTTCGTGGAAGGAATGTCGCTCTAGACTATTTCCTACAAATAAGTAAGACGGTTATCTGCAAATCTCGAAGAGAAAAAGTTAGTTTCGTAACCCAAGAAGTCATAAATGTAACAAAAATGCTTTACGATACAGACGAAGCAAGAAAACTCGCCCGAATCATCAAATACAGGAATGGATGGGGCATGAAAGCTCAATCGAACGAATAAATCTCAAGCGGACGAAGATCACCACGCCCCTCCGACTCTAACAATTTTGTCCTTCCACTCTTTGTCAAAGTGTTAAGGTGGGAGAAAAGAGACCTACCCGGCCTAGAATTAAAGTGGAATCTACCCTCGCCACCCCTCATTCTATCAAGTGTATAACAAAACAGAAGATCGGTAAAATTCAAGGTCAAACCTCGAACCCTGTTCAAAGCGAGAAGACATGAGAGAATGCGGAAAAAATTAGGGTTAACTTGAAGGGGAGTCAAATTCAACACCGATAGGACTCAAAGGTAGAAAGGATTAAGGGGGAATCAAAAGGCAGAAAAATGTAAAGCAGAAAAGAGCATCTTGCCTTCCTCTAAACCCTCGCCTGTACTAAAATTTAAGTCATGATGGTACTCCTTAAGGGTAACATCAGAAGGAATGCCATTTTTTTTTCTCAACTGAGCAATTGAAAAGGACTTCCTTTCTACAATGTCCACAGGGAGGATTATAGGACCCTCGGTATAGTCACTCAGACTTATCATCTTAGTCCCCGACTCAGAATCAGACATATGAACACTATGAGTTCGTTCGCAACTTTCTTGACTCATAATGTAAGAAAGAGAGCACGAAAAGAAAGACTAACCTCAGTAGATGGAAGGAGATGTTGTAGCAGTAATCGGACTCTCGTTAAAACTCGGGAACGAGATCACAGATGCAGGTGCCCGAATAACGAGAACACAGTATATAAGCGAAGGGAGGCGGATAACGAAAAGGCAAGCACGAGACCCCAAAATCAGCAGCATAAATGGTAATGATAGGCAGTAATAGCCACAAAAACTTCTCCACTTCCCAATAGCAGTTATAATTCCTTATATGAATCAAATTCATAATAGGAATTGGAGGCAAAGTGTGGAGGGAAAAACCTCCACCAAAAATAACATACCACATGGCAGCTGTGACGACCCTAGATTTTTTAACCCAGTGTGTCCTGTGATGAACCAAAAGAATGACCCGATAATGGATCCGAAATGCGAAAACGAAGGAAACTAAGTGACCACTAGAGATGTACGTCATCCCTAAGACATCAAAATGACTCCCCATGGCATGATCAAATTGCATTATATGCTATTGTGTGATGATGTGAACATACACGCAAGGGTAAAATGGTATTTTAAACATGCTACAATGGCCCATGGCCTTATTACAACTCATTTACAACATTTGACATGTCAGACCTCCAAGTTAGAAAAATTACATTTCATAGACAAATCATGAACATGCTAACACTTGCATGTGAACAAGAATGTTTCTAAAGAAGCTCAACTCAGCAAATCACCCAAGCAATTGCAATCTCCAATCTTGTATCCTGTACCTGAAATATGCCCCAGTATCGTAGGGGTGAGTAACATAAAGCTACTCGTAGGAAATGAGCATGCATCGACCTACATTTTACAAGTGTACATGATTTAATCATTGTGGTTCATTCCACCTAACGTCTATGTCAAAGGTGAGACTCAGGGAACATCCTAGCTACCTAAGATCATTTCTAGCATAAAACACATCCTTGATGCAATTTCAACAACACAAGAGCATACTACACATAGCAACAAGATATAACATGCTTACACAAAGCAACTAGATATAGATTCTCAAAGTTATCAACTTGAAATCTAAATGCTAAATCAACTAAATATAGCAATTTAGTATGGATGTACTTAACAACATCAAATCGCCAATAGCCAAAACCACAGTCACAATATAAACATGATTGATAACTTAGAATTGAATGCGAAAACAAATAGTGGAAGACTTGGACATCACGTCTCGGACTAAACCAAGAACAAATTGGTTATTCTGGGCATTAACCCGCTGGGAAGACCACCCTAGTACGCACTATCTCAATTGGGGAGAACTCATACCTCCCGCACTAAAGCCGAACTTTAGTCATATCACAGTAACAATGTCCCAAGACTCCAAAATAATCAAATAAGTTCACAACTTATACGTAATTTATATAATGCACTAAGTCACCTTCCATGCACAAGTAGATTGTATCCACACAACACATGCTCTAAATCCACAACTACTATAGGATGACAATGTTGAATCTTCAAAGTGCGATTCATTACATGCTATAATAATATAATCCAATATTGATTACATAAACTCATAAATTCATTATAAGTCAAAAGTTATGCTTTAAACATACTATCAATGTCAAATACATGAGTTAATCAATAATACCATAGAAACGGAATTTAATCTATAAACTAATTAAATTCCCTAGGTTTCAAATCTCAATCAAACGGCCTCCAATTAATACATGATAAACAATATAGCATGGTCATTACATACACCACATTAAAACTCGATTAGGCCATAAAACAATAAAGTGGAATTTAATTAAATCATGATAATCAAATCCCTAACTTCTAAAACAATATCAAATGGTTCCAAATTAACATATGCTAGAACATAAGTTATAGTTATCACAAATATCAAGTTAAACATTTAATTAGGCCAATGGAACCTTTAATTAGATTTTAATTAATCATTTTAATTAAAATCTCTAAATTTTCATACTTGTCCAAATGCTCTTAAATTAAAGTATGTTAAACAACATGCCAAGACATAATTTAAAAGTATATCACAAGTCAATTTCATGCGAGGTACGGCCATATGATTTAATCTTTCACAAAAGATAAATATTAAATAAAATATACAATTTTTATTCAATCAATACCAATTTAATATATGTTAACAAACATATTAAAACATGATTTTCTAGCATGCCACAATTCAAATCAAAATTATATATCATTATAAATTTTAAATCTTATACAAAGAAATAAAAATTACCAACTTTCTAAATTTGATACAAGGCATACATATAAGTTGTATAATCATGAGAAACACTCAATACAACACATATAAATCCTAAAACATTTCCTACCTCAATTGGAATGAAAATCCCAATTACCGCAAAAATGAAATCGTCCTAAATTTTTGGTCCGCAAGACAGATATTTCAACTTGTTACCTTCAACTTGGGAAATTCATAAAAAATTCAATTCTAATCCAAATTGAATGAATCCAAAGCCCAATGAAAGCTTCGACACTGTAATTTGATAATATCAATTTAGTTTAACAAAATATTTTCCCAATTGAAATAGTTTTGACCCACAACTTTGAAACAAATTCTGCCCAGAAAACACATTTTCAACCTGTAGCTTCCAACTTTGAAAATTTATGAAAAATTCATTTGACATCCAAATTGGGTAAACCTAATTTATTTTGGAAGTAAACATATGAGAGTGTAAAACTAAAAATTTAAGTCATGATCCAATGTCAAAAGGTCAGTGAAATAAATCATCTAAAAATATGTTTTCCAGCTGCAATAAAAACATGGACAGCAGATAGTCTCGGATTTTAAAAAAAATTTAGAAATGCTCTAAAATCGTGAAAAAATTTTGATTAGTGTAAAATCCATGGGGAAAGTTCTAGTAAAAATTTCAAGATAATTGAAGTACTACAGCTCCATATAAAAATTTGTTTCCAGACCGGATAAGAAAAGATTTAAATTTCCAACAACTAGCTTGTAACTTCAAAAATTCATAACTAATTCATTTTAAATCCAAATTATACGAAACCAAAACTAAATGGAAGCTAATTGATTATATTTTCATGTTATATATTTAATTTGACAAGATTTATTTCAAGTTAAAACAGTTTAAGGGCAGAATACAAGTCCTTCTCTTCTATGCATGTAAAACACTCAATAATGACATAAAAATACTTCAAAATAATAGATAAATACCTCACTAGAGAATTGAATCCCTAGATACCAAATCAAAATTAGGAGTTAGGCTAAATCCTTTAAGGGTTTTGAAGAGGAGGATGAGGGGAACAAAAAGTATTCCAAGCTTTATGGTCTAAAGTAAGTGGAAGGGCCTCAAAGATTAAGGTCAATGCCTAAAGCTTCAAACTTCATTCATGGAGGCTAGGGTTTTGTGGTGAGAAAGAAAGAAATGAAATGTGAAAATGTGTGAGTGGAGGAAATAAAAATCCTCCACTCACTATGTGATCCTACACCATGGTCAATACACACATCTATGGTCAATTACACAAAAACCCTCCTTTAAAACCATAATCCCAAAGTGGCCCAAAGATATTTGTAAGACTAAATTGTGAACATACACTTGTCACCAATCCATGGCTCCTTCCTAGGCTTAATCCCACACCTACACTTGTCAACCATCCAAGCCAACAAGTGCACCAATCCTAGGCCAACAAGTGGGTGAATACCCTCTAAATGTCATCATCCAATGTATCAAAGTGTTTCCACACAAATGTCAACAAGTGGACCAATGAGAGTGTGACACTTGTCACACTTTTTAAAAATTACAAAAAGGTCCTTTTTGAAAATATCTTCCAAATTTAATTACAAAATGGTCCCCAAGATGAAAAATAATTACTTTATTTAATTACACTAAAACCCCACAAGTTAAGAAGAATTACACTAAAGTATGCATTAATGCCCCTTTATGAAGGAAGTAAGCAATCAACATACTTTTCTAGAAAAGTAAAAATACCACTATCATGGAAATCAATATCATGAATGCATGCAAAATCAGAATCAAATCCGAGCACAAAAAGTGAGGTTGTGAAAGGAAAAAGGATAAACGAGAAAAAGACAAAATGTGAATAGTGTTCGGAAAAATAAAATATGGAAATGACACAATTCCCAAAGGAATTTGTCAATCCAAGGAAAAGAGTGTCAGAAATCATTCCAGAGCACTCGAGACGACATCAAGTGATGAAAAACCGAACCCAAAAAGGAAAAAATAACGGAAAAAAATTATCCGTGAAAATCCGGGTTATTACAGCAGCAAAGGAGTAGCTCACAACTAAACTAAGAACATCCAAAGGCCCACTATCAGTTGAAGGCCCAACAAAAGAAGCCATATGCTCATGTCAATTCAGCCCAATTAAATAAAGGAAACTCCACTTGACGTAAAAACCGAATGGTTAGCCCATTCTCAACGGGTTAATAAATCCGTAACGCTTGCCATAATGATATGCACATGATCAATAGGTATAAAAACTCACGTCTGGGAATAAAAGCCAGGAAACGGCTCCATGTAAATCTCTAGAAAAAGCTTATAAATAGAGTCTGAATAAGAATGAAAGATTATCAATTTCCCATCATTGTTCTTCTCATCAAAAATTGCCTATATCTCATCACTTTTTTGTATACTTCTTCTTAATTTATTTCTTTAAGTGTTCAGGTATAGAAATTTGCACCTATAGGAGACCCTTCCATTGAGTGGCCGGAGACCTTGTTGTGGGATCTCTATTTGACGGGATCCACATAAAAATCTCTTTCTTCATTGACTTTTTTTTTTTTAAGTGAATCCCATCAAGCAAACAGAGATCCAGAACTTTTTTATGTTGTCTTTTTTATGTGATCCTTTCAACTTCTTTCTATTTAAATTTTCCAATTATTTCAATGAAATCACTATATATTCCTCTCTTAACGACTCTACATTATTGCCCAAGGGTCCTACACATCTCTCTCTTCTTTCTCTGTCGTGACGAAACTTGCAAATTGTGACAAATCCTAACCATCCAAAATCAAAGCAATGAAGAACTATTCAAACTATTCCTATTCAGATTTTAGCAACTCTTCGCCACAATCGGAAAGATCGACTGTGAAAATGGTTTGTGGGACAAGCTTTTTTGTCCAAAATCTCATCTCTACAGCGAACCCAGAGGTGTGCTGTGCATGTATCAGTTACCGGAAGAAGACATGAAAGCTCTAATCTCGGTAACAAATGATAAAGATCTCGAGCACATGATTCTGGAGTATAATTGATTGTGTAAGAAGACATCGGTGGTGGGAGTCCATGGCTTATATTTTATTATAATAAAATAATGAAGGTAATCAGTTTCTTCATACGAACATTAGAAATTGAAATACGTTAACACGTTAAATTTAAAAATAAAAAAAAAATAGGACAAGAGTACAATATGGACACGGCTATATATAAATATAAATTTTTATTTTTATACATTTATTCAATAATATTATTATAAAATTTTAATTCATTTATAATTTCTTACTAAGAGTTATGAAATGAATTAAAAAATAAAATTATATCATTATTGTAATAATTTTTATATCATATATATATTATTCTACTACTTTGTCATCATGATAATATTCATGTTATTTTCAAGATTACAAGGTAGATTTGTGTTAGAAATGTCCAGGAAGTGTCGGCGAAGTATCCGAAATAATAAAATTAATTTTTATTTATGAAAACGTAGATAAAGTGTCAAATACGCATTCGAGAAATGTCCGAAAAGTGTCGGTGTCCCACTCCTTCGTAGAATTTTTCGTGCTTCCTAGCTTTCTTCTCTCCCCCTAATTTAAATGAGACATAATTTTTATTAAAATATTATTAAACTAGACAAGGGTATAAAAAATATTCTACCTTATTTTTTTAACCTCCAAACTCAAACGCTCCATCTGTGTGAGATTTGTCCAAATCTCAAGGAATATCAATGTAATTTATCCTATCTATTAAGAGACCCATAGCATTGTAATTTAATTAATATTTTTGCATAATAATTATTCTGTGCAAAATAATTTAATTAATTTTTATTTAAAAAGCAATATTCTTTGGCTTTTCACAAAAAAAAAAATAATAATAATAACAGTTTTTTTTTTTTTTAATAAATGCCACATTAAATTCACTCAATTGAATTACGCATAATGTATACAATATCAAAATGCAATAATGTCACATTTAAATCGAGCGATTATATGTAATGTCTAATATTTTATTTAAATGTAAAAAAGTATTGATGTATTTTTTCTCTATTTGTGGAAAGATGTGTAATGGACTTTTTTATTTATATATAAAATATCATATTTCTTTAAATATTGTTTTCTTTAAGTTTCTCAGAAAAATATAATTTTTAGCAAACTGCTAAACTTTTTTATTTTATTTTTTATTAGTCATTCAGAATATAGCCCGTTGAAAAATTAATTTTATTAAAATAATTAATACTTTTTTAATAAATTAATTAAAATAATAAAGTAGAGATCAATATAACATAAAGAATGAATCTCCAAAAAAAAACAGAGATCGGTATAGTGACAGCACTAATAGAAAGATGAAATTACACCTTAGATCGATGCAGAAAATTCATGCATCCATATTCTCAAGTTGCGCTAGAAGGAATTTTATGCTTTAGTCCTTCGTTGTAGGGTTATGGGCTAGCAACAAGACAAAAATTCTCTACAGAAAAAGAGAGGTCTTCATTCACTAATCATTTGATTAGATTCTTCCATTAGTAACGAGTATGTTTCTATAAATGCAAAGATATGTTGTGTATATATATATATGTGTGCGTGTGTGTTTTTTTGTGTGTGTAATTAGTAGAAACTAGCTGGCAAAATCATCTATCTTCAGATAAGATAAAAGAAAAGAAAAGAAAACCACCACCCATACCCTTATTAAGTAGTCGTACTTGGTACTGACTAATTTGCAAAAAGGTTCATTAAAAGACGGGTGCATGCATTCTCTGCAAAATTAATTAATTAATTAATACTGACATTTATATCACGTGAATTTATAGTATATATTCAAAAAAAAAAAAAATTATAGTATATAGTGAATGACGTCCTCGCTTACGTAAATTCGAATGGAAACGAAAAAGGTGAAGAGGACTGTAGTCTAAGGTCTCATGAAACAGGTACAAGAATATCGCTGCTTTCTTAGATGTTGTCTAGTCCCGAATTGGACTTGACTTCAATGTGTTGTCTCATTTCAACAACTCATGCGCAGCCATTACATATTTAAATCTCTCTCTCTCACACACGTGTGTGCAAGTGGAGTCTATTAGAAAAAAATATACAATACTTTAAGCAAGGGACGGTGGTATTATTATTATTTACATTCGGATGTTCGGAGTTTTGTTTGACTAATTCATAAGATTTGTATAAGTTATCTTCACACGAATAAATTCGAACTATGTTAGCGGGTGTTGTCTTTAAAAAATTATTTACGCCAGTAAGAATTGATCATGTGACTTAATATTTCATAAAGTATTAAGGTTCAAGTCTTCTTTAATTAGGTCAATTCTTTAAAATTTAAAATAGTTGTTATTGAATACTCCAGACCTTTCAAAACATTTCATTAATTGAGTCAAACAAACCATAATTAAGAAACTATCGTGGAAGAATACTTACAATCCATATATAAAATAGAATTATTAATACGCAGATAATTCAAAAAGAGAAAACAAGTAATAACAAATATAAGTAAAAAATTAAAACAAAAATTAAAAAAGTTAATTTCTTACGATCAATGTAACTCTTTTTGGTCTGAAAAAGGATGACCAACCGGATATCAAATACGGGATGAAAGAGTTACATGAATCCAATTCTACAACCTCTCTAATACAAGCCGTGATTTTGTTCTTTATATACTGTAAATTATTTGACCCAAAAAAAAAAAAAAAAAAAAAAAAAAAAAAAAAAAAAAAAAAAGAAAAGAAAAAGAGTTTGTTTTTAATGAGAACGCTTTTATACTTTTTCTAGATAAAATAATATAAAAATAATTAAAAGTGATAAAAAATTCTTTATACTTATAATAATAATATAAATATAGATATAGATTTTCATGATTAAGTATGTTTCATATTGATGAACACGTTCGTAAATTTTCCTCCTATGATTAAATATAGGTTGTATCATTTCATCAAATTCTATAAAATTAGAAACAGTTTCTTATTTCTACGCGTATACTCTTATTATTCTAATTTACACATGTAAGCAGTGGACAAATAAAATTAGCATATGCCCTAGAAAACACGGAGAGTCATCCTTATCAAATAATTTCATCTTCTAAATTATTTGATACTAATTATTAGTGTAAAAAATTATAATTGAATTAAAGTTCTATAATAATCATATTCAATAAATGCTTATGAATAAAAAGTTATATTTTATATATAATCATTATATTTATATAATTATTTATATTATCATGTCCAAACCTGTATCCATGTCTTAATTAGGATTTAATGTGTCACTTATGGTATTCAATAGATGTATATAAATAAATATAGTAAGTACAAAGTGGTTGAGCATAATCTGTATCCTGGACTCACAGAATGTGTATTTGTAACATCTAAGATGTCTGGTCAAATGAAGCCCAAAAAAATAACAGCACTTTTTAGCTAATTCAAACATTACCAGTGACCTACTTAGTAGAACATTTAACTCCCTGAGTAAGTGTGCCCGAGTCCAGCTCTTCTTAATTTGTCAGGAAAAAAAAAAAAAAAGTTCTTAGCTAACAGTGACAGTAATATCGTTAACTATATATATCATCATCATTTAAATTAACCACCCTCATTACTAGTATTACCATATATAAGGTTTACTTGCTCTCCACACATGACCTCTCCTGTATAAACCACTTTGTACTCTTGTATTATTCACTCAATATGGAATACATTGTCACATATTCTAAGGCAGGCTGTTTTTTAGTTACTGAGGATCTTTATATTCCTAACTTCTGTTTGAATTTGTTTTTACTTAGTCAAATTACACATCATATTGCACTAATCCATTTGATGCTTCCTCTTGACCTGTGCAGGACCTCAAGCTGGGAAGTAGATCATGATTAAACCACAGGCTTTGCGACCTTTATTGCATGGTATACTGCAGCTTCCTGCATTTTGCTATGGCACTCCATTCTAGGTCATGTTTTGAGTTCTAAGCTTAAATATCTAGAAAAGAATATTGCCTTGGTGATGCATCTATGTCAACTTCAACCACTTGTGCGGGGATGCTCCTCATCAATTTTTTTTATTTTTGGTCGGTAGTTTGATGCTGATATTGTAGGGAGACATGGGGGAGGGTGGCTTGTGGATTTAAAATGTTTATTTTTTTGTATTTTTTTTTTTGGTTGAATTGTTGATGCCAACTAATTGAGGCAAGATTTGGGGGAGTGAATGCTTTGAGGCTTTGTTGTTTTGTATATAGAATGATTGCACAAAATTTGTTTTTTTTAGTAATGTAATTATATAAAATTTTAATTTGTCAAAAGATTGAGATATAATATAATGCATATAGACAGAAAATGCTTTTAAATAAGTAACAAAAATTTGTTTTTTTTTTGGAATGTAATTACACAAAATTTTAATTTGTCAAATATTGAGATATATAATGCATATACACAAAATTTCTTTTAGTAATGATAGCTTTTAAATAAGTAGAAAAAAGTAAAAAAATAATAACATGCTAAACAAACATATCTTGAACAAACATTAAATTACGTAATATTAAATAAACATATCTTGAAAACATCATAACTTTAAAGTATAATGTTTCAAAAAGCAATTATATTATACATCTCAACTTAATTGTAACATATATCATTTATGAACTTTATAATACAACAATAATATAAAAAGAAATGGGATAAAATAAATCCATCAACTTTCTTTTATGAGTGGAAGATTGTCCCATTATTAAAAGTGAAAACATGTTACACAACTTAAGCTTAACATGTTTCAAACGTAAATTATATCTAGCATCACAAAATTCTTGTAACACGTATAACTTATTATATAAATTAATGTCTAAAACATAATGAATACTTACCTATACATATCTTGATTTAAAATTACTATTTTACCTCATTGTTGGCAAAATAAATTTTTTTTTTTTTCAAAATCAAATTTTATTAATAAAAAACCGAAGGGAAGACAATACTTTGTGAAGTATATTTTTGATATGTGTTATGAAAATATTCTGATACAATATTCAATTCATACATGATACATGTTATAAGAACTTGTGATTCTTATTTATTGTAATCTAAAATTTTAAATTTATTTTTGGTATGTGTTATAAAAATATTTAGATACAATATTCAATTCATACATGATACATGTTATAAGAACTTGTGATTTTTATTTATTATAATCTAAAATTCTAAATTTACTTATTGATTATGCACCTCAAATATGTTTTGAGATGCATAATGGATAAGTAAATTTGTTGTGATTCTAAATTTGTTGTTTCATAGATAGAATGATTGCACAAAATTTATTTGTTTTTTTTTTTTAATGTAATTTGATAAGTGCTCAAATGTGACGCATTTTAGTACCTAAGTTAGGGTATTTTAGTTCATTCATTTATCTTACTTTCATATCTTAGTACTTATTTGTGTTTTTACTTATTTCAGGTCAATAAAGTTCAAACAGGCTAATAAGAGCCATTTAGCTCAATTTTGAAGTTAAGGAGCAAAATTGGAAAGAAGTCAAGAAAACTGCACCAGAGAAACATCGATTGATCAAAGGAAGTCTCGATCGATCGAAGTCAGCTACAATCGATAGAAATTCAAGGCGATGCCAACTCACTAATTTGGATAAGGCCAGAAGATGACACGTCAGCTTCAATCGATCGAAGCAAGTCTTCAATCAATTGAAGTTCCCTTCAATTGATCGAACTGCCTGCTGGTAGTGTGATGTCTAATTCCTGAGCGTGCCGAACTTCACCTAACTTGAGTAGCTGCGAATTTCCTCCAATCATAGGCTGTATTTCTGACTTTGTGCCTACTCAAAGAGGCTTGTAATGAATTAATTGAATATTATTATTATTGTAGAGATATCTTACCAATTAGAAAAATAGTTTCCTCTCTAGAACTAGGGTTTTGGGGAAGAAAGTAAGGATGAAGATGATGATGTCAACCTCCAATCTAGCCCTTGAGGGTTTCATGATCACTATAATGAGTGGCTAAATCCTTTTCTTGGGGCTAGAGATAGCCCCTAAGTTTGCTTCCTAGACCTAGTCTTTTGTACATTTTTGGGGATTTTAGTTGTAATAAATATTTTGATTTTAAATAAATATAGATCTTGTGATTTTAACTTAATTTGTATGGATTAATACTTTCAATTGACAACTTAGTTCTATCCATATGTTTATGTAAGTTAGAATGAATTTTCATGTGTATTTCTTTAGATTTAATGAAATTGATGCATGTCTATATGTATTGATATTGTTAATCTAATGATGGTCAAGGCATGGTGCTTAATTGACTACTCTTATAGTTTATTTGATAGTTCATACTTATTTCTTGATGGATTATGCCACATCCTTAATTTAATTAGATTAATTTTCATGTCACTAGCTTAGATGTAGTGTAATTACTTTAATTTCTTAGTTAGGTGGATAATCCCATCTTGTTATTTGATGTTCCATACTCATGAGTGCAAAGAGTACATTTCTCTAGATTTTTGTGTGTGCACTAATTGTGATTTAATTGAATGGTTTATGATCTCATTTAATAGATTGTGTTATTCACTAGAATGACTAAACAATCTATACTTATTTGTTATTCATGCTTGGTTTTCAATTAGTGACACACACACACACACATTTTACAACTTGAATTTCCTCATTAATTTACAATTGCTAGTGTTTGATAAAGTGGAGCTTAGTGGTGAACTTTAAGCCCCAAAACCTTTCTCTCATATTACTTTATCTAATTTTTAAATTGTCATTTAATTTTATTATTTAATTGAACCATTAGTTTAATCAAATCATACCCCTCTTTTGATCATTTGACCTACTAATCCAACAATTGATTCCAGAACACGCTTCATTTCCCTTTGGACGATCCCTACTCACTTTTGCTATATTTTAGTTAGTAGTGGTAGTGGTATTCTATAAATTCAAATTTGGCCACACTACACACTTTTGTGCTTTCGTATTGACGGACACCATAATTACACATAATTTTAATTTGTAAAAAGATTTAGATATATAATGTATATACACAAAATTTCCTTTGTTAATGATAGTTTTTAAATAAGTAGTAAAAAGTGAAAAAATATTAACACGCTATTTAGACCTATTTTTTAATAAATAAGTTTTTATTTCATATTTCCTCCCAAATTTTGATCACTATCTTTAAATTCAAGATCATTATCCATTAATTACCAAACAAGAATCATCTCTCATGGTGAGTATACATCATTATTGCTAATTGATCTAACGGTCAAAATTGGGCCACGCCAATTAAAAAGGAAATAATTTTTCAGTTAAATAAAAATAAAAATAAAAATAAATAAATAAATAAAGAAAAAGAAAAAAAAAAAGAGGGAAATAATGCCAAGGCAAACATTGCCTTAACGATCCAAACCCAGTTCTCTCTCCCCTGTCTTTCTTCCCCAAATCTGGTTCTCTTGTTTATCTTTCTCTCTCTAACTATACGAAGAAACCATGGGTTTTTTGTGGTCACTATCAATTCCACTTTAAAGCGTGTATATATATATTTATGGGAATATGAGGAAACATAAATTAATTGAAATCAATTCCATTATTTTACCTAGTCAATTCCATTACCCACATAAGGATGAAGGTATTTGGTGTTGGTGAAAAATCAAAGGAGAATGAAGGAAGAAGAAGAGAACAGAAGCATAAAGAAGACGAACAGAAGAGAAAAAGTAAAAGTTAATTGGGTTTTTACTAAATTGGGTCTCATGTATAACTGAATAAAATATTTCTATATTTGTACATGGTAAAACAAAATTGAGTTTAGAAACTTTTTTAAGTCACATGCTGAGTTGGTACTTATTAGGCAATGACAAGGCAACTCTGGGTGACATGGCTTCATCAGAGCCATTGGATCTGCCATTGACAACCCCCAGTGAGAGGTGCCATGGAGAGGATTCGCACCTGTTTTGTGGGGTAATCATAAGAACGCAGTGGAGTTTGGAGACCCTTCCGGCGTAGTGGAGTTTGGAGACCCTTCCATTGAGTGGCCGGAGACCTTGTTGTGGGATCTCTATTTGATGGGATCCACATAAAAATCTCTTTCTTCATTGACTTTTTTTTTTTTTATGTGAATCCCATTAATCAAACAAAGATCCAGAACTTTTTTATGTGATCCTTTCAACTTCTTTGCATTTAAATTTTCCAATTATTTCAATGAAATCACTATATACTCCTCTCTTAACGGCTCTACATTATTGCCCAAGGGTCCTACGCATCCCTCTTTTCTTTCTCTATCATGACGAAACTTGCAAATTGTGACAAATCCTAACCATCCAAAATCAAAGCAATGAGGAACTGTTCAAACTATTCCTATTCAGATTTTGGCAACTCTTCGCCACAATCGGAGAGATCGACTGTGAAAATGGTTTGTGGGAACGACGAGCTTTTATGTCCAAAATCTCATCTCTACAGCAAACCCAGAGGTGTGTTGTTGCATGTATCAGTTACCGGAAGAAGACATGAAAGCTCTGATCTCGATAACCAATGATAATGATCTCGAACACGTGATTCTGGAGTATGATTGATTGTGTTAGAAGACGTTGGCGGTGGGAGTCAGTGGCTTATATTTTATTATAATAAAATAATGAAGGTAATCAGTTTCTTCCGGTGTAACACGGATATGAACATTAGAAATCGAAATACATTGACACCTTAAATTTTTTAAAAATAAGACACGAGTATAATATGGACACGACTATATAAAAATATAAATTTTTATTTTTATACATTTATTTAATAATATTATTATAAAATTTTAATTCATTTATAATTTTTTACTAAGAGTTATGAAATGAATTAAAAAATAAAACTATATCATTGTTGTAATAATTTTTATATCATATATATATTATTTCACTACTTTGTCATCATGATTATATTCATATTATTTTCAAGATTACAGGTAAATTTGTATTAGAAATGTCCAGAAAATGTCGGCGAAGTATCCGAAATAATAAAATTAATTTTTATTTATGAACGCGTAAATGAAGTGACGTATTCAAGGAGTATCTGAAGAGTATCTATGTCCCACTCTTTCGTAGAATTTTTCGTGCTTCCTAGCTTTCTTTTCTCCACCTAATTTAAATGAGACATAATTTTTATTAAAATTTTATAAAACTAGACAAGGGTATAAAAAATATTTTACTGTATTTTTTTAACCTCCAAACTCAAACGCTCCATCTGTGTGATTTGTCCAAATCTCAATGAATGTCAATGTAATTTACCCTATATATTAAGACACCCATAGCATTGTAATTTAATTAATATTTTTGCATAATAATTATTCTGTACAAAATAATTTAATTAATATTTATTTAAAGAGCAATATTCTTTGGCCTTTCACAAAAAAAAAAATAGTTGACCATAATCTGTATCCTGGACTCACAGAATGTGTATTTGTAACATCTAAGATGTCTGGTCAATTAAAGCCCAAAAAACATAACACAAGTGTTTAGCCAATTCATTACCATAGAAGCCCAGAAAAGTAATAGCAGTTTTTAGCTAATTTAAGCACGGAGCACCTAATTCCCTGAGCAAGTGTGCCCGTGTTCAAGTCCAGCTCTCCTTAATTTGTCAGGAAAAAAAAAAATGTTCTTAGCTAACAATGACAGTAACATCATTAACTATATATATTATCATCATTTAAATTAACCACCCTCGTTACTAATATTACCATATATATAGGGTTTACTTGTTCTCCACACATGACCTCTCCTGTATAAACCACTTTGTACTCTTGTATTATTCACTCAATATAGAATACGTTTTCACATATTCTAAGGCAGGCTGTTTTTTAGTTACTGAGGATCTTCATATTCCTAACTTCTGTTTGAATTTGTTTTTACTTAGTCAAATTACATATCATATTGCACTAACCCATTTGATGCTTCCTCTTGACCTGTGCAGGACCTCAAGCTGGGAAGTAGTTCATGATTAAACCATAGGCTTTGTGACCTTTATTGCATGGTATACTGCAGCTTCCTGCATTTTGCTATGGCACTCCATTCTAGGTTATGTTTTGAGTTCTCAGCTTAAATATCTAGAAAAGAACAGTGCCTTGGTGATGCATCTATGTCAACTTTAACCACTTGTGCGGGGGATGTAACCTTGCAGAAAACAACCGCCTTTCCATTTTTAATCTAGTAATACTTACTACTTCAATTAATATTTGATTTGGTGCATTCTGATTTGTGGAACTTGCTCCAATACCTTCCAAGGGATAACAGGTATTAAGTTATCCTTGTTAATGATTTCTTGTGCTATACTTGGAGATATTTCATGCGCAGTGCGTCTCAACTTTGAAGATTTATAATGTCTCAAGATGAGCCTCATTAAAGTTCTAGCCCCTCGAGGGATTCTTAGATTGACCAATCTACAACTGCCAAGGAATCAGTATCCTCTTCACAATGTTGTCCACATCAAAGACAGACTTTGATTACTATACCTACTCATTCTCTTCAAGTTACCAGTCTTTCTTGCAGCCAATGAATCTCATCGATCGGGACTTGCAATGGTGTTGTGAAGCTTCATAAAGGAGCTTTCTTATTTTATCACTAATAGGAGACACTCCTAATTCTCTCCAACATTTTTATTGTATTCCTATCACCCATCTTGGCATGATCTAAGAAATGAATTTCTCCATTGTGATCTACATGCAACCTCCTCTTGGTCTCTCCTATTCTACCGAATACATCAATCGTTTTCGACATGCAATATTGGTGTGTTGCAATATTGGTGTGCGTGTATTTGGTTGATTTAACAAGCAAGGATGACTAATTAAGCATGTATTGTTTAAACACCATGTGAAAGGCACAATATATCTAAGCAATGAAGCATATATTGTCTAAACAACATGTGAAAGGCACAATAGATCAAAACAAGTCATTAATCCTTTCATTAAGCTCACAATCCAAATACAACACAAGGATAGAGACATATGCTACTTGCATTCAAAAGCTTGGATCATCAAACAACAAGCATAGATTGTCTTCCCATTTAACACTACACTACAACTACACTATATCTACACTACCAGCATGAAAATAAACTAGGGGAGAGGCACAATCCATCAAGGAATAAGTATAAACCATTAAGAGAATCACAAGAGCATTCCTTTAAGCACTATGTTTTGACAATCTCTAAATCTATAGCATCAATAGACATAGACATGCATCAATAACACAAAATCTAGAGACAAGCACATGAACATCTATTCTAGCATACATAGATATATGAATAGAATGAAATGATCAATTGGAAGCATTAAACCACATAAATCATTGAATAAACAAGATCTATATATATCAAAGTGTCAAAACATCAATTACAATACTAATCCCTCAATAATACACAAGATTAAGATATAGAAAGCATGCTTAGGGCTAACTCTAGCCCCAAGAGGATGTCTAGCCACTCATGGTGATGTTGCTCCAACCCTCAAGGGCTAACTCTATGGTTGAAATCTGCTCCTTGTTGATGAAGAGTCTCCAATGGTGTCTCTAGCCTCCTCCTCCTCTAAGCTTTTTCTCCAAGAGATGATATAAAAATGATATATGGCCCCCCTTTGTAAAAAGCAATCCTTATCCTTATATAGGTAGGTCAAAATGACACCCAAAATGAGTTGGGGTCGTGCACACAATATTCCCTAATGATTGGATAAAGGACAACTTTCAATGAGATGGAAATTTAACTTTTTCGCACTAGAGGAAGTTCGATCGATCGAACCTTGGACTTGGATCGATCGAATTGGCTGAGATCCATCGAACTTAGGCTGGATCGATCCAACAGGCTGAGCTTTTTAGGAAAAGACAAATCTGAGATATTTTGGGAGATATTTTTGGGAAAAGGACAAAAGTGGTTAGTGGGTGGTACAACTGTGGATAGGATCAATCATTTGAATAAGGACAAAAGTGTTCGATCGATCGAAGGGTGGTGTTGGATCGATCAAACTTTTGGACTTTATGCTTTTGGGCCAAGGCTTGGTGGTGCCTCGAACCTAGGTGTGCACAAAATAATGCACAACACTTTGAGTTTGGAAATTAGTGTCAAGTGGGCATCATAGTTAAATTTATATACCACTTAACACCTATACTATGTAGTATGAGTGAGAAAAGGTCGTCCCATGGGATTGGAGTCATACTTGAATGTGAAAATGCAACTAGGGTCAGTAGGTTGAGTGATTAACAAATGGTTGGTTGGTTAAGTAAACTAGAGAGCAACTAAATTAAGCTAAGTGGTTGAATATAATAAGAGTAAGCAAGAGAGAAAGAGAGATCTTGGGGTTTAGAGGTCACCACCAAGCAATGTTTTTCTACACTTCCAACTAGTGACTAATGAGGGTAAAGTGTGTTGCAATATTTGTGTGTGTGTGCTTGGTTGATTCAATTAGCAAGGGTGACCAATTTAAGCATACATTGTCTAATCAACATGTGAAAAGCACAATATATCTAGCAATTAAGTATATATTGTCTAAATAGCATGTGAGAAGCACAACATATCTAGCAAGTTATTAATCATTTCATTAAGCTCACGAGCCAAACACACCACAAGGTTAGAGACATATGTTACTTGCATTCAAAAGTATGGAACATCAAACAACTAGCATAGATTGTTCCCTCATCTAACAATTATGCTATCACTACACTACAATTAAACTAATGGCATGAAATTAAACTAACTAGGCTAAGGGAGAGGCATAATCCATCAAGAAGTGAGCATGGACCATCTAGAAAATCATAAGAGCATTCTTTTAAACACAATGTTTTGACAATCCCTAAATCCATAGCATTAATACACATAGACATGCATCAATTACACAAGAAATAGAGGTAAACACATAAACATCTATTCTAACATACATAGACATATGGATAGAATGAAATGATTGATTGGAAGCATTAAACCACATAAATCATTGAATAAACAAGATCTATATGTATTAAAGTGTCAAAACATTAATTACAACACTAATCCCTCAATAATACACAAGATTATATATAGAAAGCATGCTTGGGGCTAACTCTAGCCCCAAGAGGATGTTTAGCCACTCATGGTGATGATGCTCCAACCCTCAAGGGCTAATTCCATGGTTGAAATTTGCTCCTTGTTGATGAAGAGTCTTCAATGATGTCTCTAGCCTCCTCCCCTCTAAACTTCCTCTTCAAGAGATGATATGAAAATAATGTTGCCCCCTCCCCCCTTTGTAATAGCAATCCTTATCCCTCTATAGGTAGGTCAAAATGACACCCAAAATGAGCTGGGGTCGTGCACACAATATTACCTAATGATTGGATAAAGGACAACTTTCAATGAGATGAAATTTTAACTTTTTCGTACTGGAGGAAGTTCGATCGATCGAACCTTGAACTTGGATCGATCGAAAGTAAGTGAGATCAATCGAACTTAGGCTGGATCGATCCAACTGGCTGAGCTTTTTGGAAAAAGACAAATCTGAGTTTTATGGGAGATATTTTGGGAAAAGGACAAAAGTGGTTAGTGGGTGGTACAGCTATGGATAAGATCAATCATTTGAATAAGGACAAAAGTGTTTGATCGATCGAAGGATGGTGTTGGATCGATCGAACTTTTGGAACTTTATGCTTTTAGGTCAAGGCTTGGATCTATCTTGAAGTGCTGAGATCGATCATTGTTCGATCGATCGAACCTTGAACTTGGATCGATCGAACTTTGCTACTTGCCACCTTTGGCTTCATTTGCTTCCTTCTTTCTCCACTTTGCTCATTTTTTTAATTAATCCCAGAATTGCTTCAATTAAGCTCTTATTTAGCTGAGTTAGCTTATTTTCGGGATAAGTACCTGAAAAAGGAAATAATACAAAATCAATCTAAAATGGTAAAATAAGATAGATAAAGGTACTAGAATGTCTAAGCTTAAGGGGTTTAAATACGCACTTTTTAGTGCTCATCATACCCCCAAACTTAAATATTGCTAGTCCCTAATAATGAACTAGAAAGAAAAGGAATGAAATAAACAACTATACAAGTATGAATCTAGAAAATAATAAATGGATAACGCCACTTTCGTAGGGAACACGATTGCATTTAGCATATGCAACATGCCTTTTAAACCTTTAGGTTACCCCTAGTAGACGAGTGAAGTCTCGTGAGGGTTTCCAGAAATGATACCCACAAACATTAAGCTCATTATTTCAAAAGAGGCACCAATATTGTAAACAAGCATTGGGAGAAAACTACATCAAGTATGCAATTTTTCAACCCTTTCTAAGCAATCTCCCAAAATTTCAACATCAAGCAAGCAAGTATGATCTTCCACACATCAAGAAAATGATCATGCAAATCAAAACAACTCTAGAATCCTTTTGAGTGGATCGGCATCAAATGTGTTGCTATCTAAGCCAACTAGAGAATTAATCACATCCTTACCCTCAAACTAACACACAAATCTAGTACCGATCATCAAGACAAAAAGTGAACCTTTTATTAAAGCTTTATTGTTCTAGGTGCACTTATTCAAGATGATGTGGACCACAAGCTTTATCTAGTATGAATGCTAGTGTGTGCCAGTGCTAGTGTAGAAGACTAGAGTGAATCTCAAAATAATCATAAAATCAAGATGATGTGGACCACAAGTGCAAGCAAGATATCAATCTTTCAAAAAATTTACTCCTAAATGGCATTCATAAGGCATACAAGGAGTATTGGATTCTCAAGTCAAGCAATTTTTAAATTTTAAGCAATATAGTCCTCAAAAGATCAAAATCATAGCTAGATATGGACCAATCATAGAAATATCCCTTAAATACACAAGTCATGCTCAAAATTTGAATTTAAAGCTAACACTATAAAGCACCATTCCCCCTAAACTTAAATTGCACAATGTCCTCAATGTGTAAAGAGAACAAAGGAAAGAGTATACCAGTGCAACTAAGCAAGAATGATCGGGATTGAAGTATCCGAAGTGGGTGGCATGGCCCCCCCAAACTTGGATGAATTGTGGTCCTGAAAATTGGCACTTGGATAAACTTATCAGATAACAAAATGGGATAATTAGTGCACAGTGGTCATGCAAGTGTAAATGGGATAAACAGATAACGAAATGAGAGAGGTATAAGGGTAGTCCTGGAAATTGGGTAGCACTCTCTCACTGAAGTCACTGTGATGCACCTGATGGAGTTAAAAGGCAGATGTATCAATAAAAACATACAACATCCATCATAGATAAAAATAATAATAAATAGTAATATATCCAGTGTTAAAGCCGACAGACCCAGCTGCAAAAATAATAGTATCACAAGTATAGCAGACACATAACATAGATATAGAGCATAAAAAGATAAAGAGACTGGAAGTCTCAGGTAGAGGGAGCTCCGCGGATCTCCCTGGCTAAGTCATCAATGGCAGTCAAGATCTCTGTATGGAGGCGAGAAATGTCAGCTCAAATGGCAGCCATCACATTCAGACGAAGGGTACTAATGTAAGCTCTAAGAGCAACCAACATATCCTCCAAACTCTGAAGGTGCTCTTCTAAGCGATGTATCTGATCATGAGCCTCAGGTGTGGCTGAAGTGGAATAATTGTCATTCTTAGTCATGGTCTGCAAAAAGGAAATCTTGTAATGGGATTAAGTGCTAGAATAATGAATTAAAGGCACAATAGTAACATGTTTGTCAGATAGGATAGACAAAACATATATGATATAAATCCATGCAAGTGATAGGAAGTGAAGTATGCTAAGCAATATAAGAATGAAACGCATCCAATGTGGAATATCATAGGCATTGGGCATAGATAGGATAATATGAAGTGAATATAAGATGAATGAAGCGTGTGTGTGAGATCTGTGAAATTCGATCGATTAGAAAAAAAAGTGAGATCGATCACAAAAGTTGGATCGATCGAAAATAAGTGAGATCGAACTCACAAGTTCGATCGATCGATCTGGGGCACAAGTTCGATCGATCGAACTGTGCTATGTGAAAAACGAGAAGTCACAGATCTGTGACTGTGGGAGCGCGGGATCCACACAAACATGTTCGTGGGCCCATCAACATAACAATCATCAATTACAATTACCTAAAATGGCTCACACTTCCAAAAATCGAAGCGACTCATTACAATGGTTATGGCATAAAGACGAAAATGGACATATAAACATGAAAAGCTTAAAATTTCATCCATGGCCAACAATCATCATGAATATGGGAGTGGATCAAACATTTAAAGCATACTGTTAACAAATCATGGTGTGAAATCAATAATGGGGTCTCGGATCTTACCTTGAAGCAAAGAAATGAGAGATGAAATGAAATGTGAAGAGGAAGAAGATCCGAGAAGAGGGAGAGATCGATACCTGGCTCACTATAGAGATCTCGCCGGAGATGGAAGAGATGGGCGAGGATATGGTGACGTAGGAACTAGGGTTTGGAAATGGGGGAGAATGGGATCTCATCCTCTATTTAAAAACTGTCGCATAAGAGTTCAATCGATCGAACTAGAAATTCAGATCGATCGAAACTGCTTCATCTTTTTTTTTTTTTTTAAATGAAAATATTTTTGGATTTTTAAAAATTGAAAAGTTAAAACAAAGTCAAACAATGAAAGTGAGAATTGAGATCGATCAGAACAAGAGTTCGATCGATCAGACAGAGAGCAAAAATATACAGGTTTTTTGTTCAAATATTTGGCTAAGTGTTGGAACATGAGATCGATCGAACTTGGAAGCTGGATCGATCGAAGAACTTTCAGATCGATCTTGGAATGTTTCGAACAATCAGACAGAGAGCTGAAATATGCAGGTTTTTGCAAGCTCAAAATTTTTCTAAGTGTTGAATCATGAGATCGATCGAACTTAGAAGTTAGATCGATCGAAGATCTCTTGATCAATCTGAGAGTTGGTTTGAATGATGGGACAGAGAGGTGATTTGGATACAAGTTCTGCAAGGTGAAAATTTTTCTAAGTGTCGGATCATGAGAGGAGTTCGATCGATCAAACTCAAGTTTGAGATCGATCGAACTTTGCAGAATGCTCAATAATGACATGAAAGCTCATGCAATCCTCACCAAAGTTCCTTTCAATGCATATGAGAACCAAAAACAAGTATCTAGACTTTGCATGAAATGAAATGAAAGATAAAAATGAGGGAGGAATAGGGTTTTGACACCGTACGAATGCCTTTGCTATTCTTTAACGTCTCTAGTAAGACGTTGGACTCTTTTAGCCCAGATCAAAGATCTTGTTATGCATCCCCTCCTTATTGGGGTGATGAATGGTTCTTTGAACTTTTCCCAACAAATGGTTCTTTGAAGAACTTGTTGGTTTAAGCTCAAAAGGGGCTCTTGGTTCTTTGTCAATGCAATCTTCTATGTGCTCATACACCGGGTCAATTAGATGTGCAGCTTCAAAATGTCTTTGAAAGACTTGACCCTCTATGTAACGTTTCAATCTTTGACCATTAACTTTAAAAATGTTGCCCTTCTTCAAGTTTTTGATTTCAACCGCCCCATGAGGTGCAACAGAGATGATTTCATAAGGGCCTTCCCATTTGGTTCTCAATTTCCCAGGAAAGAGTTTCAGTCTAGAGTTAAAAAGCCAAGCTTTTTGACCGAGTTCCAAAGACTTTTTCACAATATGCTTATCATGAAAGGCTTTGGTTCGTTCTTTGTAGATTTTGGCATTATCATAAGCGTTGTGTCTCAACTCTTCTAACTCACTCAATTGGAGTAACCTATTCTCTCCTGCTTTATCAAGGTCAAAATTTAGCTTTTTAACTGCCCATAAGGCTTTATGCTCTAGCTCAACAGGAAGATGGCAAGGCTTTCCATATACAAGTCTATAAGGAGACATGCCAATGGGAGTCTTGTATGCCGTCCGATAAGCCCACAAAGCATCATTTAGCTTTCTTGACCAATCCTTCCGGGTGGTGTTAACCGTTTTCTCAAGAATATGCTTAATTTCCCGGTTAGACACTTCAACTTGCCCGCTTGTTTGAGGATGGTAGGGAGTGGCTACCTTATGAGTGACGGAGTACTTAAGGAATAAGTGCCTCAAGAATTAATTGCAGAAATGTTTTCCTCCATCACTTATTATAGCCCTTAGCATACCAAAACGAGCAAAGATATTGGATTTGATGAATTGAATGACCACGGAGTGGTCATTCATTTTGGTAGCACATGCTTCCACCCACTTGGAAACATAATCAACAGCAAGAAGAATTTATTGAAAACTATAGGACATAGGAAATGGACCCATAAAATCAATGCCCCATATATCAAAGATCTCAACAACAAGTATATTGGTCAAGGGTATCATATCCCTTCTAGACATTGTTCCCATCTTTTGACATCTCTCACATGATTTGCAAAAATTATAGGCATCTCTATGAATAGTGGGCCAAAAGAACCCACTTTGAAGAACCTTCAAGGCGGTCTTCTTTGCACTAAAATGCCCACCACATGCAAGAGTGTGACAAAACACTAGGACACTTGGAATCTCACTCTCTGGAATGCATCTTCTCACAATTTGATCCTGACAATATCGGTATAAGACAGGGTTTTCCCAATAGTAATTCCAGATATTGGCAAAGAAACGATTCTTTTCGTTCTTCGACCAAGAAGTTGGTAGCTTGCCTACTGCCAAATAATTCACAATGTCGGCAAACCAAGGCATTTTTCCATTAGAAATTTGGAAGAGTTGTTCATCCGGAAAGAGTCACAGATTGGTAGACTGGGGAAAGGCTCTATCGATAACCTAGAAAGATGATCGGCAACCACATTTTCGGAGCCTTTCTTGTCCTTGATTTCAAAATCGAATTCTTGAAGAAGTAAAATCCATCTAATTAGCCTAGGTTTTGTTTCCCTTTTTGTCAATAGATGCCTCAAGGCGGCATGATCAGAATAAACGATAACCTTGGACCCTAAGAGATATGAACGAAATTTATCAAGAGCATATATTACGGCAAGTAATTCTTTCTTGGTAGTGGAGTAATTCAATTGAGCTCCCGAGAAATCTTTACTTGCATAGTATATGGCACAAGGAAGCTTACCCACTCTTTGTCCCAAAACTGCCCCCATGGCATAATCAGAAGCATCACACATGATTTCAAACGACAATGACCAATTGGGAGGTTGCATGATAGGAGCAGATGATAATAATTCACGCAATTTATAAAAAGCGTCTAGGCATGCTTGATCAAAGACGAAAGGAGTTTCCTTGGCAAGAAGATTGCATAAGGGTCAAGCAATTTTGCTAAAGTCTTTGATAAAACGGCGGTAAAAGCTAGCACGACCTAGAAAGGAGCGAACCTCTCTCACCGTTGAAGATGGAGGCAATTCAGAAATAAGCTCGACCTTTGCTTTATCTACCTCTATTCCTCTCCTTGAGATAACGTGACCCAAAACAATACCTTCTTGAACCATGAAATGGCTCTTTTCCTAACTAAGTACAAGGTTGGTTTCACGACATCTCTTAAGCACTAGGTCTAAGTTTTTGAGGCATGCATCAAATGAAGATCCAAAAATAGAAAAATCATCCATGAAGACCTCTAGATACTCTTCCATCATATCCGAGAAAATTGACATCATACACCTTTGGAATGTGGCGGGTGTATTGCACAAACCAAAAGGCATCCGTCTATAAGCAAATGTGCCGAATGGACATGTGAAAGTGGTTTTCTCTTGGTCTAATGGGTCGAGGGCTACTTGATTGTACCCCAAATAGCCATCAAGGAAGCAATAATATGGTTGCCCGACTAATCTCTCTAGAATTTGATCAATGAATGGCAAAGGGAAGTGATCCTTTCTAGTGGCGGCATTTAATTTGCGGTAATCAATGCATACACGCCATGAATTGGTGGTACGCTTAGAGATTTCCTCACCCTTTGCATTCTCAACCACCGTAATCCCTGATTTTTTGGAACTATTTGAGTTGGACTCACCCATTTGTTATCGGAGATTGGGTAAATGATTCCCGTATCCAAGAGTTTGACAACTTCCTTCTTAACTACTTCCTTCATGTTTGGATTAAGTCTCCTTTGGGCATTCCTAAAGGGTTTTACATCATCCTCCATAAGTATGCGATGCATACAAATAGAGGGGTCAATTCCCTTAAGATCCACCACACTCCATCCTATGGCTTCTTTATTTTCTTTAAGCACACTTAAGAGAGCATCTTCTTGATCTTTTTCAAGACTTGAAGAAATGATAACCAGAAGAGTTTCTTTTGGTCCTAAGAATGCATACTTGAGATTGGAAGGTAGAGTTTTAAGCTCAAGAATTGGTGGAGAGACTAAAAATGAGACCGGTGGAGTGCTAGAGAGTGGAGGAAGAGGTTCTATTGGAGTTTTCCAAGATGAAAAATCTAAGCTTGCAACAGATTCAATGAGATTGCTTACCTCATTTATTGAATTTTCATTATCAAATCCACAACTTCCATACATTTCAAGAAGGCAAGAGGCTAGAGGATCATCGGATAAAAGAGATGAAAGACTATCCTCAATTGGTTGTTTCATTACCATTGTTGGAATTGCTTCCTTAACAACCTCATCTACCACATCTACAAGGCAACACTCCTCCTCATCCATGGGATGTCGACTTGCATGGAAAACATTAAGTTTGACCATCATATTGCTAAAAGAGAGATGCATTATCCCGGATCTACAATTAATTGTTGCATTTGCAGTGGCAAGGAATGGTCTTCCCAAGATGATTGGGATGTGGTTAGAAGGATTAGTAACCGGTTCGGTATCAAGAACTGCGAAATCAACCGGAAAGTAGAATTTATCTACCTTGACAAGAATGTCCTCAACCATGCCTCTAGGTGTTTTGACGGATCTATCGGCCATTTAAAGCACCACCGAGGTTGGCTTCAATTCATTCAACCCTAATTGGATATATACGGAGTAGGAAATCAAGTTGACACTTGCACCTAAGTCAAGAAGAGCTCTATAAATTTCATGAGTTCCAATCACACAAGAAAGAGTCAGAGCACCGGGATCTTTGAACTTAAGTGGAGTGTTTTATTGAAGAATGGAGCTCACTTGCTCTGTGAGGAACACTATTTTAGGGCTTAGTCCCTTGCTCTTCCTCTTTTGTGTGCAAAGATCTTTCAAGAATTTTGCATAAGGTGGAATTTGCTTAATGGCATCCAAAAGAGGAAGATTGATATTGACTTGCTTAAAAACTTCCATCATATCATGTGTTTTCCCTTCTTGCCTCCCAAGAGGCGAAGTTTCCTTTAAAGCATAAGGGAATGGAGCTTTTGGCTCACAAGACTTTGTAATTTGAGAGGATAATGGAAAAGATTGAGAATTCCGATTAGGATCATTTTCATTCAAATGAGTAGGAGTAGAATTGGAAATTGGATGGGTGACAACTTTAGGTTGCACCGATTCACTATCTTCCTTTGGTAGATCAACCTTATTGTCCACTATTCTACCACTTCTCAAGGTGGTGATGGCTTGCGCTTGAGCTTGGGAAGAATACCCTGATGTAGGGTTTGCTTCCACACAAAATTGGGCCTTTGGGTTCCTTTCGGGTTGACTAGGCAATTTCCCAATTTCTCTTGCATTCAATACATTAGCTATGGTCCCAATTTGGGATTCAAGCTTTGATATAGATTGGGAGTGGGAACACAGGTATCATTTTCTAAGCTACCCAAAGCCATCAAGACCTTATCTTCAAATGTGGAATTACTAGAAAGTGCTTGAGGATAATGAAAGCCAACTTAGGCATCATATATTTGAGGATGTGAGAAGTCATTCATTCTTTGATGATGAAAAGAAGAAGAAACGAACCCTTGAGAACCTCCATTTCTTTTATGAGGTGGAATGTATTTTCTTCGAAGATTTTTAGCTTGATAAGGGTTTTCATTCCACAATGGAACATATGCTTTTGAATAAGGGTGAGCAAATGTGGCATTAACTTGTTCAAAGCGTTCATTAACAACATGTCCATGGGGACAATTGAAAGTAGTATGCAAAACACTTGAACATGTCATGCAAGGCTCACAAAGATGAGTTGTATGATGAAAAGGAGACACATTGGTAGTCCGTTTTTGATTCAACAAGAATTGATCAAGTTTTTGAAAAAGAGTTTTAACCTCGGCTACAATTTCCCTTGAATTATCAATTTGACACACTGTTACACTTTCCTCTTTTTTAGTAAAACCATGGTCAAGCCGAGAAGTGTAATATTTGTGCAAAGAATTTTCACTCATTTTTTCAAAGAGGTGCCAAATGTCATCTTCATGTTTTCTAAAATATGAACCCCCACATAAGGTATCAACTATGTCCTTTTGCATGTCGGATAGGCTTTCATAGAAGTATTGGACAACTTGCCATTTTGGGATACCATGGTGTGGACACTTCCTTAGCAAGTCATTCAATCTCTCCCACACCTCATGCAACAACTCTCCTTCCCTTTGAGAAAATTCTCTAATTGAAGCACACATTACATTGGTCAAACTTACGGGGTAAATTTTTTTTTAAAACTCATTTTGCATTTGTGCCCAAGATGTTATTGAATTCACCCTTAAAGTATTGAACCAATGCTTTGCTTTATTTTTAAGTGTAAAAGGGAAGATGAGTAATTTAAGAACTTCCTCTGGGACATCCATGTACCTCACGGTGGAACATAGTTCAAGAAATTCATTGAGATGCCTATATGGTTCCTCTTCATCCAAGCCATAAAAGAGTGGACACATTTGAATGGTCTCGGGCTTGATTTCATATTGATTAGCCTCAAAATTAGGCAACGCAATGCAAGTAGGTGCATGGTCTGCATGAAGATTGTAATGATCTAGAAGGACCATTGGGGGAATTGGAGCTTGAACTCCGGGGTCATGTTGATTAAGAGGTAGGTTATGCATGAAACGTGGGTCTAAGTAGCCAAGATTACCCTCTAGATTTTCCATGTGAATGCCTAAAATGTATGATAGGACAAGGTCTATACAAGGCTACAAATGACACCTAGATCAACATAAAACAAGCAAGCACTCCTCCTTCGCAACAAATCAACAATCAACAATCAACAAACTTCCTCTACATACAATGTTCCCATGCTCCCATGCTTTGATAACAATGCAAAGTAAAGTAAATAGCCTCTACGCGGGCTCACGATTTATCTAAGAATTCAAAAACAAGCCTCCATGCGGGCCGAGGATTTAACTAAGGGATTGAGTAAGAAAGTCTCACAAAGGTCCTTTAGCACTTCAACTCCAAATTTAAAGCTTAGCTTAGCAATTTTTTTTTTTTAATTTAATTTTAGCACTTTTCCTTGCTTGCCTAGCTCCTTTACTTGATGGCTCCTATGCTTGCCTCCTAGCTCAATACTCCTTGTCAAAGATGAACAAACACAATAAGTAATCTACAAGAAAAATAAAGTAAAGACACGATCAAAAGAGTATAATTCCTAATTGATTCCACAAATACAAAGTTGCCTAATCCCCGACAATGGCACCAAAAACTATGGTGTCTCGACCCTAGGTGTGCACAAAATAATGCACAACACTTTGAGTTTGGAAATTAGTGTCAAGTGGGCATCATAGTTAAATTTATATACCACTTAACACCTATACTATGTAGTATGAGTGAGAAGAGGTCGTCCCAAGGAATTGGAGTCGTACTTGAATGTGAAAATGCAACTAGGGTCAGTAGGTCGAGTGATCTACAAATGGTTGGTTGGTTAAGTAAACTAGAGAGCAACTAAATTAAGTTAAGTGGTTGAATGTAACAAGAGTAAGTAAGAGAGAGAGAGAGAGATCTTGGGGTTTAGAGGTCACCACCAAGCAATGTTTTCCTACATTTCCAACTAGTGACTAATGAGGGTAAAGTGTGTTACAATATTTGTGTGTGTGTGCTTGGTTGAGTCAATTAGCAAGAGTAACCAATTTAAACATACATTATCTAATTAACATGTGAAAAGCACAATATATCTAGCAATTAAGTATATATTGTCTAAATAGCATGTGAGAAGCACAACATATCTAGTAAGTCATTAATCCTTTCATTAAGCTCACGAGCCAAACAGACCACAAGGTTAGAGACATATGCTACTTGGCTAAGGGAGAGGCATAATCCATCAAGAAGTAAGCATGGACCATCTAGAAAATCACAAGAGCATTCTTTTAAGCACAATGTTTTGACAATCCCTAAATCCATAGCATTAATACACATAAACATGCATCAATTACACAAGAAATAGAGGTAAACACATGAACATCTATTCTAGCATACATAGACATATGGATAGAATGAAATGATTGATTGGAAGCTTTAAACCACATAAATGATTGAATAAACAAGATCTATATGTATAAAAGTGTCAAAACATTAATTATAACACTAATCCCTCAATAATACACAAGATTAACATATAGAAAGCATGCTTGGGGCTAACTCTAGTCCCAAGAGGATGTCTAGCCACTCATGGTGATGATGCTTCAACCCTTAAGGGCTAATTCCATGGTTGAAATCTACTCCTTGTTGATTCAGGGACAGACACATCTGGCTTTACCGGCACCGCCGCAGACTCAGGGACAGGCACCACAGCAGTTGCACTATGGCAGGGTGTATAACCTTATGCCACAGGATGTTCAGGCACCTCAGGCTGTTGAGGGTAAGTTTCCTATTCATGGCTTACATGGACGTGTTTTGTTTGATACGGGTGCTACAACACTCTTTTCTAGCTAAGACTTTTGTTACTTTATGTGGGATGAGGACGAGGGTATGCACTAGGCCTCAGAGTATTTTTACACCGTTGGGCGATACAGCCATTTTACATGAGAGTGATGGGCCTGTGACACTAGATATTGGCAGACTCAAATTTCTAGCCAATCTATTGGTCCTGGACATGCACACTTATGATGTGATACTTGGGATGGATTAGTTATCTCACTACTATACCCAAGTTAATTGTTTCGATAGGTCTATTGTGTTCACCATACCAGGTCAGGATATGTATATTGTAGCTATGCCGCGTAAAAAGGGGGGCGGTAGCACCTATTTGTTCCATGTGGAGGAGGAACCGGAGGAGGAGGTTACTGTGTCATTGGATCGCATACCGATTGTACAAGACTTTTCGGATGTATTTCAGGAGATTCCAGGGTTACCACCTAATCGTGAGATCGATTTTGTTATTGACTTAGCTCCAGGCACTACGCCTATTGCTAGGGCACCATACAGGATGGCACCGGTGGAGATGAGAGAGCTGAGGGATCAAATTCAGTAATTACTCAGCCAGGGTTTCATTCGTAGGAGTACATCACCTTGGGGAGCACCAGTTCTATTTGTAAAGAAGTAGGATGGTTCACTTCGGTTGTGTATTGATTACAGGGAGTTGAATAAGGTTACTATTCGTAATAAGTATCCTTTACCCAGGATTGATGATCTTTTTGATGAATTAAGGGGAGCCACATACTTCTCCAAGATTTGCGTTCTGGGTATCATCAGTTGAGGGTTAGGGAGCAGGATGTTCCTAAGATAGCGTTTCTTACGAGATATGGATCTTATGAGTTCCGTGTCATGCCGTTTGGGACAACTAATGCACCAGCAGTGTTCATGGACTTAATGAACAGGGTCTTCCAGGCTTATTTGGATCAGTTTGTCATTATCTTTATTGATGATATCTTTATCTATTCTCGAACGGAGGACGATCATGCTAGACATCTTCGGATAGTCTTGCAGACTCTTCGTGAGGACCAGCTGTATGCCAAGTTCGAGAAGTGTGAATTTTGGCAACGGGAAGTGAAGTTTCTGGGTCACGTAGTGTCAGAGAGGGGGATAACAGTAGATCCAGCCAAGGTTTTAGCCGTGGTTGAGTGGGGACAGCTAACTTCACCTACCGAGATTCAGAGTTTCCTCAGTTTGGCGGGATATTATCAAAGATTCATCCAGGGGTTCTCTAAGATAGCTGGACCACTGACACACTTAACTAAAAAGGGTGTACAGTTCGTGTGGGATGGACACTGTTAGCGAACTTTTGAGGAGCTCAAAAGGAAGTTAACTTCTGCACCGGTTCTGGCTACTCCACAGAGTGGGATCAAGTATCTTGTCTACACAGATGCTTCTTTACAGGGTCTTGGATGTGTTCTGATGCAGGAGGAAAGACCAATTTCTTATGGATCTCGGAAGCTTAAGCCTCATGAGCTTAATTATCCAACACATGATTTGGAATTGGCAGCAGTGGTTTTTGCCTTATGCATTTGGAGGCATTATCTGTTGGGTGAAGCCTTCAGATTATTTAGTGATCACAAGAGTCTGCAGTATTTGTTCACTCAGCGGGAGCGGAATATGCGACAGTGCAGATGGTTGGAGTTTGTAAAAAACTATCACTTTTCTATACAATATCATCTAGGGAAAGTGAATGTGGTGGCGGATGCACTCAATGGCCGACCTGTTGGTAGTCTTTCTACTTTATTCACCACTGAGTGGAATACTTTGAGGAATGTGGATAGTTATCAGATGCTTTTATGGCTTGCATGGTGGTTACACCTTCCATCATTCGAAAGGTTCTAAAAGCTCAACTCACAGATCAGCAGTGCACGGAAAGGGTTGTAGAGATAGCTTCTGGGGAAGTTCCATTTTACTATGTTGGGACTGACGGAGGCTTGAGGTATAAGGGATGCTTAGTAGTACCTTCTGCGGATGATTTAAGGAAGGATGTGATGACTGAGACTCATCACTCTGAGTTTTCGGTTCATCCAGGAGGGGATAAGATGTATCAGGATATGAAGAGGCAGTTTTGGTGAGCTGGTATGAAGAGGGACATTGCTCTTTTTGTTTCTCAGTGTAGTACTTGTCAGATGGTTAAGATTGATCATCAAAGGCCGCTAGGAGCTCTACAGCCACTACCGATTCTAGAGTAGAAATGGGAGAGCATATCTATGGATTTTATGGAGGGATTCCCGAATTCTTTCAAGGGTCATAACTCCATTTGGGTCATTGAGGATAGGTTGACCAAATCCGCGCATTTCTTACCTATTTGCACTGACTACACCTCAGAGCAATTGGCAAGGCTTTACATTTCAGAAATTGTGAAGCTACATGGTATTCCATTGTCTATTATATCAGACAGGGATTCGAGCTTTGTGTCTAGCTTTTGGAAGAGTTTTCTGCAGGCTTTGGGTACAAAATTGCACCTTAGCACTACCTATCATCCTCAGACTAATGGACAAACTGAGAGGGTTAATCAGATCATGGAAGACATGCTACGGTCGTGTGTTCTTGACTTTAAGGGACATTGGGAGGATTATTTGCCACTTGTGGAGTTTGCTTATAATAATAGTTTCTAAAAGACTATTGGGATGGCACCATTTGAGGCATTATACGGTCGACCATGTCGATTGCTAGTTTGTTGGATAGAGGTTGGTGAGAGCAGATTCTTGGGTCCTAAATTTATTAAGGACACCTCCGAGAAGATAGCTCTTATTCAAGATCGCATGCGTACTGCCCAAAGTAGGCAGAAGAGCTATGCTGATCGTCGCACTCGGGCATTGGAGTTTCAGGTTGGGGATCAGGTTTTACTCAAAGTGTCTCCTATAAAGGGTGTTATGCGTTTTGGGAAGAAAGAGAAGTTGTCTCTGCGATTTGTCGGTCCATTCATGATTACGAATCGAGTTGGAGCTGTCGCTTATCGGTTGGCACTTCCGGATAATTTGGATCGCGTTCATAATGTGTTCCATGTTTCCATGTTGCAAAAATTTCTGCGAGATGAAGATCGGTATCAGCATATCGATGTTGGGGAGATTGAGTTGCAGCCGGATTCAACTTATTTAGAGCCACCATGTCGTATTTTCGACCGTCGGGATCAAATCCTTCGTAACAAGGTTATCCCTTTAGTTCGTGTGCAGTGAAGTCATCACAATGAGGCTGAATCCACTTGGGAATAGGAGGATGTCATTCGCTCACAGTTTCCTGAAATATTGGAAGAAGGTAAGAGTGAATTCTGAGGACGGAATTCCTTTTGTTAGGGGGGAGAATGTAATACCCCTAATTTTAAAAATGATAGTCCTGGTATTTTAGTAAATTATTTGAGTGTATTTTTGTTTGTTAATTGTTTATTTGTGTTTAGTATTTGCTTTTAATTGATTTAGTTGATTTATTTGACATTATTTGCATTGTGTGACTTATTTGATTTAATTGCATTTAAATTTTGTCATTTAATAATTATTGTTGTTACATTGAATTACTTGATAAATTGTTTGTTTTAAAATTAAATCATTTGGTAATTGTTAGTTTTGAATAGGTTAATTATGTAAAGACGTTAATTAAGGTTTTAACTATGTTTTCAGTTAGGGTTTTTCTTGGAACTGTCATACGAGTATCTAACGTGTATGTGACTTAAGTTTATGGACCGACTTTAGTTTAATTAGGATTTCTGCCTTAGCTCTAGTTTAATTAGGGTTTTCTAAGGGCCTATATATATACGTGTATGAGTTTCACTAAGGGTTTGGAGAACCCTATTCACGGCACAGTGAAAATAGAACGTAACAGAGAGAGAATTGAGAGAACAGAAGGAATCGTAAGAGCTACTTAGGACAAGAACAGAGAGGAACAAAGGAGGGTTGTGGTGGATTAAATCACACCCATAGGAGGCTTGAAGGAAGTAGTAGTTGCCGGAAACTTAGAGACGACACCGAGATTTCATAACTGAAATCACAGGCAAGTTTTTCTCTAGGGTTTAATTAATCAATAACTAGAAGTTATATGTTTAATATATGTTATATGAATAATCTGTTTATGTTGAAAACCATTCTGTTACAGTTCATGCATGTCTCGTTTCAGTTTTCTATTCTTTAAGCATATTGCTCTGTTGTAACTTTAGACTTTGTAATTGATTTCAACCACTGTAAACAAACCATGGGGATGTTACTGGGATGAGATAAGATCCTTAGGTTCAGTGGTGAAGAGGAACAGAGGGGTTGGAATAGGATTGAAATTTCTTAAATTAGTTTCAGTGTTGTTCTTCAAGCATGATAGTTTAATGGCTTTGTTTAATCTCTGCAATTTATTCCAAATTGTTGTAAACAAATCTTAGGGATGAATCTAGGCCTAAATAAGACTCTTAGATAAGTTTTAAAACCAAACAGAAAGGTTGCAACTGGCCGGAGTTGGAACAGAGGTCAGAACGAAGCTGAAACAGAGAGAAGGCTCACAGGGGGGAAGAGAGCCGGCTCTGGAATGCCAAGAGCCGGCTCTGGAATGCCAAGATCCGTCTCCCACTTGTTTAGAGCCGGCTCCAAGGTGGTTTAGAGCCGGCTCTATGCTGATTTGGAGCTTGCTCTATTTTTTTTAGAGCAGGCTCTTTCATTTTTGATGCGTACAGGACCTTTTCAGCTACTGTTTTGAACACTTGGGGTTCCTAAACAGTTTTAAAACTTTAATGGGCTTTTTAATAATTAATTTAACATGTAATCAAGGTCTTAGATTGCATAAAATACCCTCTTTGTATTAATGGAATTAACAGTGCGCTAATTAACAACTTGCGCGCGGTAAACTGCTGGAAGGAAGTTAAATTGACTAATTTCAATTTGACAATTTAAGGTGCTACAATATGATTCTAAATTAAATTTTAGATGTATGATGGAGTCTTTTAATTAACAAATTAGACTTGTAGCATATTGTGGCTCCATGTTAAAAGATTAAACAGAATACTAGTATACAACTTAGCACGCTATTACCGGATGGAGAGAATTAAATTGCTTAAATTAATTTAGCAATTTATTGGACTATAATATGATTAAGAAACTTATCTTAATGCATGATAGAGTCATTGATATATTAAATGTGATCTACGCATGCTTTGGATGCTAGTTGTTGAACCTTTAAACCGTTTCCCGCGAATACATGGTTTAACTCTTGGATTTAAATTGCTGAAACTTTAAATACTTTTCTGCAATTATTTGGATTTTGGTTTTGGATTGTAAATTGCTAAACTGTTATGTACCTGTTGTAATTTACATGGATACGGAGGATTGTATGCACTGGTATGGGAAGGTGGCATATTAGGGACTGTTTAGCTCAAAATGCATAAACCTAACCTAATGGATTAATGAAATGGATTGAAAGATATTGAATCCTAACTGTGACTAAGTCAGATCAACTGCAACTAAGTTGGATGACTTCCTGGTTTAATGGATTGTAGTTTAGTCATATCAGCTGAATAAGTTGAGTGACTAACTAGTTTGTATATTGTATATCAGCTCAATAAATATTTGAACGACATACCCTGGTTTTGGACGGACTTTATATATATGTTTATGGTACCACGAGATGAACTTGAGTCTCAGACTCGTTGGTTAAGGTGCGTATATGCAGTGGATGCGTAGATGATTATAATAGGTTAAGGTGTACCCTGTTAGGTTTAGGTACTCATGCCCACCTTTGGGTGCGTTTTCGCATGTTACCTTCTATTCAGGTTGAGACCCCTACTATAGACCAGTGAATGTCCCTTAGTATGGATATATTTATATGTATAGACTAGATAGATATTGTGAGGTGTCTATGGTGTATCTGCTTATCGGATTACTATATGGTTTGCAGTTAGATTATAACTTGCTCGTGGGTCTGACCCACTCCTTTATTATTCTTTTCAGGTATTGGACGGTTCCAGTCTTAAGCTTGATCGTGCTAAGCAGAGACTCTCATTTATTCCACCGACAACGTAGGATTTCACTTCACGCTTTAGTCTTGGATTATTTTTACTTTCAATTATTCAGTTTTAGTTTCAGTTGGAGTTTTATTTCGGGGTCCACTAGTTGGATTCCCAAGTTGTAACCTTGGAGGTTTTGGGAAGGATTGGATTATTAATATTTTCAGTTTGGAGGATTTTATAATTCTTTTGGTTTCTTTATTTAAATTCTTAAATTTATATTCTGTGTTCGCTTAAAATACTTTAATTGTTTGATATTTTCCTCGGTTTGGGCCTGGGCCTGATCAACCCGTGTCTCGGATTCGAGGGGTATCACAATGGTCTCCTAAGGCACAACACACCTTTGAGACCCTAAGATGATCGTGGAACTCAATGAGAAATGACGCGGAAGCAAAAGATCAGAAATATGACAAATAACCTAGAGGCAAATAATCCTTTCTGAAAGTATGGATTCTGGTGCCACCGAGTACACCACTGGAAAGACAACAAAAAACTAATAAAGATAGACTCAAGAATTGCATGATTTGAAGTCCGGTCAAAGAAGAAACAACAAGATGAAGAAAAACGAGTAAAACCCGTTAATCAAGGGCAAAATGGTCAATTTACAAATGAGATGAGAGATTTGACTCTAAACAAGTCAAATGAGGTCCACACAGCCTAAACTAGTCATTTTATAACATTCCAAGAGGTTCTAAGAACTATGGACAAGATTCCCACAAGAAGCCTTTTCCTGGTTCCAACCAAATTCTGACACTACTTCACTAAAACTTAAATAACTCCCACTGTCATTTGAATCTGAAAATGGAATTAGTACCATTGGAAATCTGACTCAAAATCCATGATTTTAGGCTTAAGAATTTTCCCATTTGGGTTAGAAACGAAGAAGTTATGATCATTTGAAGTTGGAACTTCAGTGCTGAAACATAACTGAGAGACTGTGAGAATGTATGCTATTTCGGTAGACTAAAATGGAGTTTCAGTCGACTAAAATGACCAGAAACTTTACTGATAACATGTTTTTAAGGGGTGGTTACTTCGGTAGACCAAAATGAGCCATCGGTCGACCGAAATAAGCCATTGGTCGACCGAAATAGGCCCAAACAGTGAAAATGGCTACTGGAACAAGTGTTTTTTATGCTCAAATGAATTCCAAAGGCCATCAGTCGACCGAAATGAAAAAATGGTCAACCGAAATGGCTCGAAATGGTGCTGAAGGACCTGCTATGAATAAGAAATTTTGAGGCTTCACCCAAGCCTCAAACCCCAACATGATTATGGACCAAAAACAAGATTTTAAGCTATACAAGCATGCTCGCAAGTGTTCTTTATACATTAAAACATGTTACAATGGCCCATGGCCTCATTACATAACATTTACTCCAAATCACATACCAAACTTCAATTTTTGGAAAAGTTACATTTCAAATGTAAAACTTGAAATTTAAATACATACACTTGAACTTTAAAGTTTGTGGCCCTTGGCCTCATATCATACATATCAAATATGTCACAAATAGTGTATCTAGTACACTTTACATATCACAGGGCAAAAATGGCATATTGAACCTAACTAAGTGTACAACATCAAAAGTAAAACTTAAGCATGCTAACACTTGTATGTGAACAAGAATACTTTAAAGGAAACTTCAAATCTTCAAATCACCAAAGGCAAGTGCAAATCTTCGGATCTTGAATCATGTACCTGAACAAATCCCCCAGTAATTTCAACTCAATTTCTTGAATCGTTGAGAATGAGCATGCATCAACTCAATTTCTTTCAGATTTTTAGTTTAACTTAAAACAATTCAAAAGGGTCATGCCACCTAATGTCTATGTCAAAGGTGAGACTCAGGGAGCATCTTAAGCTACCTTAGCATTTTTAGCATAAATCACATCATTCTTACAATTTAAACAACATGGTAGAATACAGTGTAATGCAACAAGACATAGGTATCCAAAGTTATCAACTTTTAACCTAGAATACAATAAGCACTGAAACGGTTCATGCCACCTAGAATCTAAGTCAAGATACTTATATAGGATCATTCCTAAGTCATATCAACATGAAGCAACCTGAATCACGATGTCTATGAAATTGAACAAGGTTGGGATAATCCAAAAAAACACGACAAGTTTACAATTTAACATGAATCACATTATCAATGTAATTGAACAAGATTGGAATAATCCAATTAACATGACAAGAAGGGTACTTGAATATGAATTAACAAGAATTACATTATCAATGTAATGAACATAATTGGAGCATTCCAATTAACAAGACAAGAAAAATATATGAAATCAAGGATAATGCATAATATCTATGCAATGAAACAAGATTGGAGCTTTCACATAGCACGACAAATTTTAAATCTTCAAGGAATAACATCTTGAAATTTAAAGAATGAAATCAACCAATGTGGAAATTCAGATATCGCCCGGATTAAAACCGTACTCTTGGGATCACTTTAAGGCTACTAACCCATGGGTACCTTCCCCTAGTGCGCACTATAGTTATAGAGGTACAATCCCCCGTACTAGAACCAAGTCCTAGCCATGTTAATTCTTGATTGATATCCCAAGTCCCAAAATCTACAAGATGTGCAAGTTAAGATTGTATCAAGATACAAGTAATGCATTTAACCACATTCCATGCACAACCATGATTTTGAAACATACAAATCATACCCTAAGTTCAACAACTATCATGGCAAGTGAAATGTTAAGAAATTATGGTATGCATCTACAAAGACTACAACCAAGGTATAAGGCACATGAAATCCATTGATGTAAATATACCACAAGTATAAGATTAATGATTTAATTATTTACTAAATAACACATGAGTAATTAAACCATTCCAAGACAAATGTGCAAGTTCATTAAGTATATTAATGAAACCAAGATACAAGGGGTCATGGTTAAACCAATGGAAGCATAAAAGGAAATTTAATCTACTTAAGGGATTAAATTATCAAGATTACAAGACAAGTCCAAATATTCTAGAAACAAGGCATGTCAAGGATCATGTCAAGGACAAGTTCAATATAAAGTTACAAGTTCATTTCATACAAGACACAACCATGTGAATGAAGTTTCATACAAAGGAAATAAATAAATGTAAGTCTCAAAACTTATCCGATTATTCTCAATTTGATACACGTGAAGGAACTTGTCAAGGAAATCATGAATACAAGTTAGAAACATAATCAAGTACATAGAATCATTGAATGGATTTTAATTAATTCCTTTAATTAAAATCTCTAGATTTTGAAACTCATCCAAGTGCTCTTAAATTAAAGTATGTTATTAAACATGTCAAGACTTGATTTAATAGCATGATACAAGTAATTTCTATGCAAGATACGGCCAAGAGTATTAAACTTTAATACAAGAAAAATAATAAATGAAAAGTTTCAAAACCTAATCAAATATTATTGATTTAATATATATGAAACTATATGGCATGCACATCTATAATATCAAGTCAAAAATCTAATGAAGTGAATAGTACACTTGGAATAAATTAATTAATTAAATTAATTAAATATTACTAGATTTCAAAACATCTTCGTTTACTCTCAAATTCACCTATGTTGAAAAGCATGCTAGGGCCTAATATAATATGACATCACATATTAATTTTCAAGCTAGATAAGGCCACATGAATTAAATATTTTCTCAAGAAAAATATTAAATAAAAGCTTCAATACTTGTCTGAATGCTCTCAATTTAATATATGTCAATGATCATATCATGGAGTAATATAATATCATGTCACAAGTTTAAACCAAGCTACAACAAATCAGGAGAATCAAATCTCATACAAGAAAAATAATTACTAAAATTTCTAGATTTTGTATCAAAGCAAGTAAATAAGTTGTATAAGCATCAATAGCATGCAACACATCAAGAAAATTAAACTATAACACCCCCTACCTCCATTTGAGATGAAATCTCAAATCCCTACCGAAAGAAAAATGCTCCGAATCTGACGACACTCCTAGGTTATGTCAGGGACAATGAGAGGAACATTAAACACCAGGGAGGTACCATGAAAATCAATACTTGAACTTGAAACCCGAACTCAAAAATGGTCAAAAATAGGTTCTAATAAGGGGGAAAGATACGCGTCGTCAAGGCGAACATTAAACACTGAGGTACTACGATGTTTCACTCGAGGGAAGTGGCCGGAAAAAGAAGAAGGGTGGCAGCCCCTTGGCTGCCATGGCTACCAGCCAAGAGAGAGGAGAGAGAGAAAAATCTGATATTTTCTCTTAAGACCTCCTTTTTATAGAAAAACCCTAAAAGTGACCCGAAAGAGCCCCGCCGGGTCCGAAAAAGTGAAATTTGAGCAAACGCGCTCAAACGAAAAAGCTCCATGAACAAAAAAGATTCAAAATGAGAAATATGAATAACGGAAGAAACAACGTCAAAAATTGAGTCCCGAGCAAAGAGATATGCCCCAAACAAGTTCAGCAGCAACCGGGGTAAGAAACCCTGAAACTGGAGAAAAATGACCAAAAGGAAATTCTAAGAGTACATGACTTGATGAAATATGAAAATGAATCCCGTATGAGGATCCAGGATCAAAACAAGGTATTTTGCAATAACTTTCGTTAATTGCACAATGGCCCCAACAAAAAGGGTTAATTGCAAAACTGCCCCAGAATGAAAATATCTTCCAAAAGATATTTTCTTAGATACCCTTGAAATAAAATATCTTCAAAAGATATTTATAAAAAAACACCCCAAGAAAAGAAAAAGATTCTAAAGAACTGTGCATCCATGCCCCTAAGGATACCGGGAGCAACCAAAGTATTTTTTTACAAAAGAAAAGATATGTATTTCGTGGAAACCACTTAAAATGAAGATACATGAAGTCAAAAACCAACTCCGACCATCAAAGTGAGGTTGTGTCATCAAAGTGACAAACGAGGAAAAGACGAAATAGGGAAAGGGGCGAAATAGGAAAAAGGACGAAAAGTGAATAGTGTCGAAAAACGAAAAATGCGAAAATGACTCGGTCCTCAAAGGAAGTTGTCAATCCGAACAAAAGAGTCTTAGAAACCATTTCTGAGCACTCAAGACGACACTATAAGATGAGAAACTAAACTCATAAAAAAAAAATTAAACGGAAAAAATTTATCCGTAAAATTTTAGAAAAAGGAAAGGAAGGTAAATGACCGGGTCATTACAGTTTATATATGGATGTGTATACATTTTTGTATATTTTTTTATTCCGATTTTGATTTCGAGGGTCACGTGCCAATTTAAGTGACCATTATTGATGTGTTGAAGTGTAAAAGGGCCTACGAGCTTGCTCGAGCACCCCCCATGTCATCCACGTCACATGTCTGTGACTGTTCACATTTTTATAACAGTTCGATTAATCACAGTATTCTCTGATCAATCAGAGAAAGATCGATCTCACTCAAGTCTTGATCGATCCAACTTGGATCGATCTCATCTTTTCATAATCGATCGAACATCACAGATTTACATGCACACTTCATATACCATCTTTTGTGTTCCATGCTATCTTATTTATGCCCAATGCCTATGTTTTCCACATTGGTTGCATTCTGCTCTGTCATTTCCAGTATGTTTCACATAGTCACCGTTTATACCTGGCTGCATTATAACTTGCATAAATTCATGTCGATTATTCTGAGTTGTCTATCTTACTTGACATGTATATTTCTATATATTGTGTTTTAATTCTTTATCACCTATTACTGACTCCAGTTGCAAGTGTTTCTTTTCTTTTTGCAGGCCTTGGCCCGAGTTAAGATAGATGCCCGCTGGCAATACGAGTGCAGGGTGAGGCAGAAAGTAAAGGAGCCTGCGGAACCTTCCTATTCTCATGATCCAGCTCTAGAGCCAACTCCAACTCAGTCTTCATCAGCCGACACCAGATTACAGTGCTTCCGCATCTTCTTCGGCAGATGAGGCTGAGCATATTATCAAGCCCCGCCTATGGAGGTTGTGCCACGCAAGCGACACGCAGACGCTGAAGAGGACGCTGCATGGCAACTGCATGGCAAGTGGAGTTTCTAGAGTCTTTCGAAGTTGTCTAGAGTTGTGTGGAAGATTCTAGATATGTATAGTATATTCTAGACTTCTCCAGAATTGTGTGAAGTAGTATGGAGAGTTCTAGAATATTATGGATACTAGTAGATAAGTATGGAAGTGTGAAGAAGGTGGGAGAAGATTCTAGAGAATCGATCTCCACCATTGGTTAGAATGCATACTGTCCATCCATTAGGGATGGGGATGCCTATAAATAGGAGTACGACTTCATTTTGTAGCCAACAAGTCATAGGAGTGAGCTTGAGAGCCTTGTAGAGAGTTTGAGAGCTAGCCTTGTACAAAGCATTCTTTGAAGTAATAGAAGTGTTCTTTCCTTGCCAACTTAAGTTCCTTTGTGTGTGTGAGTGTGCAAGCCAAGCGAGGAGAGGGCGAATGCCACTACAACACTAGTAAGTGCATGAGGGGAGTGCGTTGGCGAAGGTGGGCATGGGAGTTAGGCTGACCAAGTACTTACGAGAGTATAAACAACATCTTGGTGCCACACGGGAGTAGCTAGAATGGTGTTGCAACTCTAAGCCCGTGACAGTTGGTATCAGAGCAGGTTCGTCAAGGGAGCTTTGTTAGAGTAGACATGGCTAGCGGAGGAGACCACCAAGTTCACGTCTTGGAGCAGAGCTTGGAGGAGAAGCTTGCCACACACTTGGTCTACACGGAGACCAAGTTTAACAGGCTTGAGAGAAGGATGGCGGAGCTCTACGAGCTGATTGATGGCATCGCCAACAAGGCGCGAGAAAAGGAAAGGGACTTGCATGATCGGGTAGACGACTTGCGTGTGGAGATTACCGAGTGCAAGAAGGAAATCTCCTAGGCGCGCAAGATTGTGGTAAAGCAAAGGAAGAAGAAAGTGCCAGAGCCCAAGGAGTATGATAGGGCAAGGAATGCGCGCCAGATTGACAACTTCTTCTGGCACATGGAGCGGTACTTCAAGTGCATGGAGATCGAGGATGATGAGGAGAAGGTGCAGATAGGTACCATGTACCTCACGAACACTGTCGCTCTATGGTGGAGGCAATGCTTCACCAGTAGAGGTGCAAGAGCGGTTGACACATGGGAGGAGTTCAAAAGGTAGCTCAAGAGGCAGTTCTACCCTGAGTGCATCGAGGACCTCGCCATGATTAACTTAAGGCGCCTGAAGCAGAAGGGCAGCATAAGGGAGTATGTGAAGGAGTACTCCAACTTGATGTTGGAGATCCCAGAGATGCCGAAGCGGCAACGCGTGTGCTTATTCATTGATGGATTATAGTCTTGGGTGGCCACAGAACTAAGGAGGAGGGAGCCTAGAGACTTGGCATCCGCTATGGCTTTAGCGGAGTGCCTTGAAGACTTTAGGCGCAATGACAAAAGGGTCACGTCTCCTAGGAGGGACCACAGCAAAGGTGGGGGAGACCGACGCTTCAAGAAAGGGGGCTCGCCCAAGTCCAGTGATGATGAGCACAGCGATAAGGAGAGACGCCCACGCTATGATAAGGGCAAAGACCATGGAGAGAGGTCCAAAGCTATTGGTAAAGGGGAGCGCAGCGACAAAGGCAAATGGGAGCCGAAGTGCTACTTGTGCGATAAGCCGCACATATTACGATACTGCCCCAACAAGAAGACCATGAGCGCCCTTGTGAAGGATAAGGGTAAGGGCAAGGTGTATGATGCGGGCAGCGACCAAGACAGGTGTATGGGGGCTATGTAGATGCTGAGTAGCATGGCGCATAACACCAAGAAGAAGGGCAAGGCAAAGAAGGTAGCTGGGGTGCGCTATGTGGATGCGCAGGTTGGTGGCAAAGCCGTGAAAGCGTTGGTGGACATGGGCACCACACACAACTTCATTACCTCGGAGGAGGCGCAATGACTTGGCTTGGAGATGCGCAAGACGGAGGGCTGGATCAAAGCCGTCAACTCCGAGGAGGCATACGTGAGTAGAGTGTGCAAGGAGGTGGAGCTATGCATGCAATGATAGAAGGGCAAGGCCGACTTCCAAGTTGCGGAGATGGATAACCACGACATGGTGCTGGGGCTGGAGTTTATGGACAGGAACAACGCCGCGCCACTACCATGCCTTGGTACGTTGATGATACTTAGAGGAGAGGAAGGCAAGGCTGCATGCATGGTGCCACTCGTAGGTAGAAAGGAGAGTCCAGAGGTGGCAGTCAACACGATGGAGCTCGTGAGGACCTCATATCTCCCGAAGGGCGCTCGTACGTTTGGGCCAAAGACATATACGCAAGTGCTGATGACCTGCGAGATGCTGGGTTAGCTGAAGAAACCTTGATGAGGGCGTCACGAAAATGGGTAAGCGAGAATGTTACGCCCCGCCTATGGAGATTGTGCCACGAAGGTGACACACAGATGCTGAAGAAGACGCTGCATAGCAACTGCATGGTGAATGGAGTCTCTAGAGTCTTCCGGAGTTATCTAGAGTTGTGTGGAAGATTCTAGATATGTGTAGTATATTCTAGAGTTTTCCAGAATTGTGTGGAGTAGTATAAAGAGTTCTAGAATGTTGTAGATACTAGTAAATAAGTATAGAAGTGTGAAGAATATGGGAGAAGATTCTAGAGAATCGATCTCCACCATTGGTTAGAATGCATCCTAGCCATCCATTAGGGATAGGGATGCCTATAGATAGGAGTATGACTTTATTTTGTAGCCAACAAGTCATAGGAGTGACTTTGAGAGCCTTGTAAAGAGTTTGAGATCTAGCCTTGTACAAAGCATTCTTTGAAGTAATAGAAGTGTTATTTCCTTGCCAACTTATGTTCCTTAGTGTGTGTGAGTATGCAAGCCAAGTGAGGAGAGGGCGAGGGCCACTACAACACTAGTAAGTGCATGAGGGGAGTGCATTGGCGAAGGTGGGCATGGGAGTTAGGCTGACCAAGTACTTACGAAAGTAGAAGCAACGTCTTGGTTCCGCACGGGGGTAGATAGAGTGGTGCTGAAACTCTAAGCCCGTGACAATATACCATCTCCTTCACCACCACCGGCATAGCCTGGCTAGGTCCGAGATAGACCTATCAGGAGATACTCATACCTCTCAGTGGCGCATGAGTCTATGTTTGACACTGTTTTCTTTTCCCGGTCAGTCTTGACCAGGGCAGCATATGACGACATTGAGCAGCGCGGTATTTCAGCTATTCTAACGCCAGTTACCTACCCAGTTTACCCGTGGCTCGTTCAGTTGTTCTACTAGAACCTCCGGCCTACCCGAGTAACTTGGCGGAGTTGTGAACTACTATTGATGGTCATCCCATCCGCATCACAGTTATACATTGGCCATTTCTTCTCGGTGCCCACATGCCTGCCCTCCTGACCTTGATTATCTTATTCTAAGGAGACCTTCTGATGCCGACATGGTCGTTGCCCTAACTGGCCATTACAGTGATGGCGAGACATTCGCCACCCGGACTTATTTGCATGACGATTTATGGTTCTTTGATTCAGTGTTTTTCCAAAATGTATTTATTGCGGGCCATAAGATCCAGCGGCTTTCAAACTTTCTGGCAGTTCTCTACGCCTTCTATACAAGCTATTGATTTTTTGTTCCAGCACTCTATTGGAGTGTCATGATGAAGCTCTACATAGACTATATCAACAAAACCAAGCCCAAGTGGGCAAAGTTCCTTCCTTTTGCACATATTATTACTCAGATCCTCCAGGACCAACACTACCCTTTCCATCCGCAGGAGCGTACTGAGTTAGGGGCTTACTGCTATGGCAAAAAGGATTGGAATAAGAGCTATAACACTCTTGTAAAGAGTCTTGAGAACAAGGCCGTCTTGGCAGTAGAGGAGGCAGAGTTAGCAGCAATGGAGGAGCAGCAGAAAGCAGCAGTAGCAGCTGTAGCAGATGATCCAGCAGACCCACAGGTGGTTGTGGACGCACATATGGATATAGATTTGGAGCGGGAGCCTCCAACAGAGTCACTACATCACTCTCTGGCAAGGTAGCCATTACATTCTCAGGAGTAGAGTCAGGATGTACCTTAGTTTATCCAGTTCAGACACCTAGCCCAGGAGAGCATATCCAGACCTTGAAGGATGCGGTTGTCTCTCTTAGAGCTGATGTGGCATCTCTTCGCTCAGATGTACTGACTGCATTGCAGGACTTATCCAGAGATATCCGCAGATCACGCCCCGCTCGCCCGACCTCCTCTGCCTGATCTCTATATTTCTCTATCATTTTTATATACCTATGACACTTGCCTGTTCTTTTGATACTGTTCTCATATTTTTGCGGCTAGTCTATTAGCCCCGATATTGTGATGTACTGTATATTATTTTTCTCTTTCTATACATGCTATTTTTGGATGTCATATTATTATATTGATATATTTATCTATCATTGCCTCCATTCTCAGGTGCAACCCAGTGATTTCAGTGAGAGAGTGATGCCCAAATTTTTCAGGACCACCCTTATTCCTCTCTCCTTATTTCATTTATTCTCCCATTTACACTTGCATGTCCAGTGTGCACTGCTATTATCCCCTTTGTTATCTAATGAGGTTTTATCCAGTGCCATCTTTTCAGGACCACAGTCAATCCCAAGTTTGAGGGTTATCTCACCCACCTTGGATACTTATGTCCTGGCTATTCTTTGCTATAGCTACACTGGTATACTCTTACCTTTTGTTCTCTTTACACATTGAGGATACTGTGCCATTTAAGTTTAGGGGTAATGGGTGTTATTTGCAGCGTTTGTTATTCAATTCTAAATTTTAATCATGACTTATGTATTTGAGGAATTTTCTATGATTGGTCTATGACTAGCTATAATTTTGATCTTCTGATGACTATATTGCTTAAAATTTAAAAATTACTTGACTTGAGAGTCCAATACTCCTGGTATGCCTTGTGGATGCCATTTAGGTGTAAATTTTTCAAAAAATTGATATCTTGCTTGCATTTGTGGTCCACATCATCCTGATTTTGTGATTGTTTTGAGATTCACTCTAGGATTCTACACTAGCATAGGCACACACTAGCATTCATTTGTAGGGTACATGCTTTGTTGATTATTGAATTGGTTATATCCCAATTAGGCTAGTAGTGCATTGAAAGCTTTCATTCTTGATAAAGGTAGATAACAAACCCTTTTCATTGAGTAGCTGGGATTCTAGCCTTATCAAGCACTGAATTTCTCGCGCCGAAAGGTGGAAAGCCCAAAATCTAAGTTAATAATTGTTTATGCACAAAAAAAAAAAATTAATAATAAAAAAATAAAAAAATCAAACGGAAAGAATAAGTGCACCTAGATTAATAAAGTTTTAATAAATAGTCCACTCTTTGTCTTAATGATCGGTACTAAATTTGTGTGCTAGGTTGAGGGTAAGGATGTGATCATTTCTTTAGTTGGCTTAGATAGCAACATATTTGATGGCGGTTTACTTAAAAATGATTCTAGAGTTGTTTTAATTTGCATGATCATTTTCTTGATTTGTGGAGGACCATACTTGTTTACTTGATGTTGAAATTATGGGAGATTGCTTGAAAATGGTTGAAAAATTGCATACTTGAGGTAGTTTTCTCCCAATACTTGTTTGCAATATTGATGCCTCTTTTGTGAGAATGAGCTTAATGTTTGTGGGTATCATTTCTGAACACCCTCACGAGACTTCATTCGTCCACTAGGGGTAACCTAGAGATTTAAAAGGCTCGTTTGCATGTGCTAAATGTAATCGTGTTTCTTACGAAAGTGGCGTTATCCTTTTATTGTTTTCTAGTTATAATTGTTTAGTTGTTCATTTCATTCCTTTACTTTAAAGGTCATTGCTAGGGACTAGCAATATTTAAGTTTGGGGGTGTGATAAGCGCTGAAAAATGCGCATTTAAACCCCTTAAGCTTGAACATTCTAGGACTTTTATCTATCTTATTTTTTCATTTTAGACTATTTTCATGTTATTGCCCTTTTCAGGTGCTTATCCCCAAAATAAGTCAATTCAGCCAAATTAGAACATAAAAGAAGCAATCTCAAGCTAAATGGAAGAAAGGAGCAAAAATGAGCAAAATGGTGGAAAAATAGCAAGCTTCGATCGATCAGACAAATCTTCGATCGATCTCATAGTGATCGACCTAGCCTCACCGAGATGGACCGAACCCCATGTCCTTATGCAAAGAATTCACCATCTTCGATCGATCAAACTTTCCTCAGATTGATCAAAATTCCTTGATCTTATCCCCACCTACCACGTTTATCTTTTTCTCCAAAATATCCCTAAAATATCTCAGATTTGTCTCTATTCAAAAAGGCGCCGCCAAGGTTGGATTGATCTCTCCAACATTTAATAGATCTCACCAAAGTTCGATCCATCTCATAAACTTTTGATATATCGAACCCTCTCAAGTGCGAAATAAAATAGAGTCCAGCTCATTAAAAGTTGCCCCGTGGTGCAATCATTGAAAGGAGCCCTAGCACACGAGTCTAGACAATTGGGTGTGACACTTGAGCTACCTATATAAAGATTTTGAGCCATTTTACAATATATACTTGGATATAATCTTAGAAAATCAAAAGAGGAGGAGAGGCTAGAGATTAGAGACACATATACACCATTTGGAAGTTCTTTCATTCATCTAGGGTCCATCAAGAAAAAGATCATTCCTACCATAGAGATAGCCCTTGAGGGTTAGATTACTACATCAATAAGTGGCTAAATATCTTCTTGGGGCTAGAGTTAGCCCTAAGCATACCTTCTAGATCTTGATGTTTTGTATTTTGAGGGGATTTATGTTGTAATTGTTGTCTTGACACTTGATTTATATATGAATCTTGTTTATGCAATGATTTGTGTGGTTTAATACTTCCAATTGATTATTTCATTCTATTCATATGTCTATGTATGCTAGAATAGATGTTCATGTGTTTATCTCTAGTTTTTGTGTTATTGATGCATGTCTAAGTGTGTTGATGTTATGAATCTAAAGATTTTCAAGGCATGGTGCTTCAATAGAATACTCTTGTGGTTTATTTGATGGTTCATACTTATTTCTTGATGGATTGTGCCTCCTCCTTGGTTTAATTAGTTTAATTCTCATGTCTTTAGCTTAGTTATAGTTTAGTTGCATTACTTTCTTAGATAAGAGGATAATCCATGTTTATTGTTTGATGTTCCATGCTTATGAATACTAGTAGTATATTTCTCTAGTTCTAATGATGTGTTTGGATTGTGAGCTTAAAGGAAGGAATAATGGCTTAATTTGATATATTATACTATTCATTAAGTTACCTAGACAATGTATACTTAATTAGTCATCCATACTTGTTAAACTAATCAATCACACACACTAGTATTGTGACACATGTTTTCCCTCATTCATTACACATTGAGTGTCTAGAAAGGTGATGTTTAGTGGTGACCTCTAAGTCCCAAGACCTCTCTCTCTTATTTTCCCTATCCTTTATTTACCATTGCTTGTTTTATATTAAACTTGATTAGTTTAGTTTATAGTTTAATTAACCAATCAAACCATCTTTTGATCACTCGACCTACTAATATGACCTTGTTTCCATTTCAAATACGCAACTAATCCCTTGGGACGATCCCTACTCACCCTAGCTATATTTAGTAGTTAGAAGTAGTAGTAGCGTTTTATAAATTCAAACTTGGCCATGCTACATTGCAACTAGTTGTTCCATCAACGACTAGGAGATGCACACCACATGTGCAGCAGGGGAAGAGAGCACCATTACCTTTACTCGCTCCACAAATGCCGCGCATTCAGGGACAGACCATCCCTGCTTTACTAGCACCATTGCAGCTACAGGGATAGGCACCATAGCAGTTGCATTATGGCAGGGTATACAACCTCGTGCCACAAGATGTTCGGGCACTTCAGGGTATTGAGGGTATGTTTCTATTCATAGTACACATGGTCATGTTTTATTTGATACGGGTGTTACACATTCAATCGTATCTAAATCATTTGTTGCATTATATAAGATGACGACGTGAGTGTGCGATAGACCTCATGGTATTTCTACACCAGTCGGTGATACCGCCATTTTACATGAGAATGATAGGCTTGTGACATTAGATATTGGTAGACCAAGATTTTTAACCAATCTATTGGTCCTGGACATGCACACTTATGATGTGATACTTAGGATGGATTGGTTATCTCACTACCATGCCCAAGTTAATTGTTATGATAGGTCTATTGTATTCACTATACTTGGTCAGGATATGTACATCATTGCTATGCCATATTCTAACGAGGTATCTAGCACCTATTTATTCTATGTGGAGGAGGAGACTGGGGAGGAGATTACTGTGTAACTGGATAACATACCAATTGTATAGGAATTTTTAGAGGTTTTTTAAGAGATTCCAGGGTTGCCACCTAGTCAAAAGATAGACTTTGTTATTGACTTAGCTCCAGGTACTGTGCCTATTACTAGGGCATCATACAAGATGGTACCAGTGGAGATGCGAGAGCTAAGGGATCTGATTCAATAATTGCTCAGTTAGGGTTTATTCATAGGAGTACTTAAACTTGGGGAGTACCAGTTTTGTTTGGGAAGAAGAAGGATGGTTCACTTCGCCTATGTATAGATTATATGGAGTTGAACAAGGTTACGATTCAAAACAAGTACCCTTTGCCCAGAATCGATGATCTTTTTTATCAGTTAAAAGGAGTTACATACTTCTCTAAAATTAATCTAATATCATCAACTTCGGGTTAGGGAGCAGGATATTCCTAAGACAGCGTTTCTCACTAGATATGGTTCTTATAAGTTTCGTGTCATGCCTTTCGAATTAACTAACGCACCAGCAATCTTCATGGCTTACTTAGATCAATTTGTCATCGTCTTCATTGATGATATTTTGATCTATTCTAAGTCAGAGAACAATCATGCTAGACATCTTCGCACAGTGTTGCAGATGCTTCGAGATTACCAGTTATATGCCAAGTTCGAGAAGTGTGAATTTTAGCAGCGGGAAGTGAAGTTTCCGGGTCACGTAATGTCAGATAGGGGAATAGCGGTAGATCCAGCTAAGGTTTTAGCAGTGGTAGAGTGGGGACAGCATACTTCACCTACTGAGATTCGGAGTTTCCTTGGATTGGCAAGATATTACCATAGGTTCATTATGAGGTTCTCGAAAATAGTGGGACCACTCACTTATTTGACTAAGAAAGGTGTACGGTTCGTATAGGATGAACACTGTCAGAAAAATTTTGATGAGCTAAAGAGCAAGTTAACTTCTACGCAGGTTTTGTCTATTCCATAGAGCGGGACCTTCCCATTTGGTACGTAACTTCCCGGGAAAGAGTTTAAGCCTAGGGTTAAAGAGCCATGTTTTTTGTCCGGGTTCAAAAGATTTATTCACAATATGTTTATCATGAAAAACTTTGGTTCTTTCTTTGTAAAGTTTGGCATTATCATAAGCATTGTGTCTCGACTCTTCCAACTTATTCAGTTGAAGTAAACGATTTTCTTAGACTTTTTCAAGATTAAGATTGAGCTTTTTAACTACCCACATAACTTTATGTTGTAGCTCAACCGGAAGATGGCAAGGCTTTCGATATATAAGTCTATAAGGAGACATGCCAATGGGAGTCTTATATGCTGTCCGATAAGCCCACAAAATATCATTCAATTTGCGCGACTAATCTTTCCGAGTTGTGTTTACTGTTTGCTTAAGAATTTGTTTAATTTCCCGGCTTGAAACTTCTACTTGCCCACTTGTTTGAGGATGGTAAGGGGTGGCGACTTTATGAGTAACGGAGTATTTGAGAAATAATTACCTCAAGAATTGATTGGAAAAATGCTTTCCTCCATCACTTATCATTGCTCTTGGCATACCAAAATGAGTAAAAAAGTTTGATTTAATGAATTGAACAACCACGGAGTGGTCATTTGTTTTGGTCGGGCAAGCCTCCACCCACTTGGAAACATAATCAATGGCAAGAAGTATGTATTGAAAACCATAGGACATAGGAAAAGGACCCATGAAATCAATGCCCCAAACATCAAAGATTTATACCACAAGAATATTTGTTAAGGGCATCATGTCTCTTTTTGACATCGATCCCATCTTTTAACACCGCTCACACTCCTTGTAAAAATTGTAAGCATCTCTATTGATAGTGGGCCAAAATAGCCCACTTTGAAGAACCTTCAAGGCGATCTTCATTGCACTAAAATGTCCATCACATTCAAGGGTATGGCAAAACACGAGGACACTTGGCACCTCACTCTCCGGAATGCATCTTCTCACAAGTTGATCCGGCAATATTGAAACAAAAAAGAAATTTTCCCAATAGTATTTCTAGATGTTGGTAAAGAACCGATTCTTTGTTTTCCTTGACTAATTAGTTAAAAACTTGCCAGTTGCAAGAAAATTTACAATGTCGGCGAAACAAGGCATTTTTCCATTGGAAATTTAAAAGAGTTGTTCATTCGGAAATGAATCATGAATTGGTGGGCTTAGGGAAGATTCTACCATCAATCTTGAAAGATGATCAGCAACCACATTTTTGGTGGCTTTCTTATCCTTGATTTCAAAATCAAATTCTTGAAGAAGCAAAATCCATCTTATTAAACGAGGTTTAGCTTCTTTCTTGGTCAAAAGGTGCCTCAAAGTGGCATGATCAGAATATACAATGAATTTTAACCCTAAGAGGTAGGACCGGAATTTATTAAGAGCATACACTACGGCAAGTAATTCTTTCTCGGTAGTGGAGTAATTCAATTGGGCTCCCGAGAAAGTCTTGCTTGCATAGTATATAGCGCATGGAAGTTTTCTTGCCATTTGTCCCAAAACTGCTCCCATTGCATAGTCAGAAGCATCACGCATAATTTTAAATGGCAATGACCAATTGGGAGGTTGCATAATGGGAGCTGATGACAATAAACCACAGAGTGTATGAAAAGCATCTGGGCATGCCTGATCGAAGATAAATGGGGTCTCCTTGGCAAGGAGATTGCACAAAGGTATAGCAATTTTGCTAAAGTCCTTGATGAAATGGCGATTGAAGCCGGTATGACCTAGAAAGGAGCGGATTTCTCTCACCATGGAAGGTAGAGGCAATTCAAAAATAAGCTCAACTTTCGCTTTGTCAACCTCAATACCCTTTTTTGAGATTAGATGCCCTAAAACAATCCCCTCTTGAACCATGAAATGGCTCTTTTCCCAACTAAGAACTAGATTTATTTCGCGAGATCTTTTAAACACCAAAGACAGATTTTTAAGGCACACATCAAAAGAAAACCCAAAAACTGAAAAATCATCTATGAAAATTTCCAAATACTCTTCCACCATGTCCGAAAAGATTGACATCATACACCTTTGGAATATGGCAGGGGTATTGTACAAACTAAATGGCATCTGTTTATAGGTAAATGTTCCAAAAGGATAAGTAAATGTGATTTTCTCTTGGTCTAAAAGGTCAAGTGTTACTTGTTTGTAGCCCGAATAGCCATAAAAAAAATAGTAATATTGTTGCCTGGCCAATCTCTCTAGAATTTGATCAATGAATGGCAACGAAAAGTGATCTTTTCTAGTAGCGGCATGTAATTATCGGTAGTCAATGCATACACACCATGAATTGACGGTATGCTTAGAAATTACCTCACCTTTTGAATTTTCAACCACCGTAATCCCTGATTTCTTGGGAACTACTTAGGTTGGAGTCACCCATTTGCTATCAGAGATTGGATAAATTATCCTGGCATCAAGAAGCTTAACAACTTATTTCTTAACCATTTTTTTCACGTTTGGATTCAATCTCCTTTGGGCATCTCTAAAAGGTTTCTCATCCTCTTCCATAAGAATGTGATGCATACAAATGGAAGGGTTAATTCCCTTTAAATCAGCCACACTCCATCCAATAGCTTCTTTATTTTCTTTACGTACATTTAAAAGATCATTTTCTTGGTCTTCTTTAAGATTCGAAGAAATAATGACTTGGAGAGTGTCTTTCGGGCATAAGAAGGCATACTTGAGATTGGAACGAAGAGTTTTAAGCTCAAGAGCGGGTGGGGAGATTAAAGATGGAACTGGTGGAATGCTAGAAAGTGGAGGAAGATGTTCTTTTGGAGTTTTCCAAGGTGAAAAATCCAAGCTTGTAACAAATTCCATCAAATTGCTTATTTCACTCATTGATCCCTCATTGTTGAACCCATAATTGTCATACATTTCAAGGAGACAAGATGCAAGAGGATCCTCAGAGAGAAGAGATGAAAGATTGTCCTTAATTGGTTTTTTCATGATCATGGAAGGAATGGGTTCTTTAATAATTTCATCCAAGACACCTATGAGACAACATTCGTCTTCATCGATAGGATGTCGACTTGCATTGAAAACATCAAGCTTAACCATCATGTTACCAAAAGAAAGGTCCATTACCCCGGATCTACAATTAATGGTTACATTCACGGTGGCAAGAAATGGCCTTCCTAAGATGATTGGGATATGGTTGGTAGGGTTGGCAACCGGTTTCGTATTAAGAACCACAAAATCAACCGGTAAATAGAACTTGTCAACTTTGATGAGTATGTCATCAACCATGCCCCTAGGCGTTTAGATGGATCTATCGGCTAATTGAAGCACCACCGAGGTTGGCTTTAAATCATTCAAACCTAGTTGGACATACACGGAGTAGGGAATCAAATTAACACTTGTTCCTAAGTCAAGAAGAGCTCTACAAACTTCATAGTTTCCAATCACACATGAGATGGTTGGAGCACCGGGATCTTTGAACTTAGGTGTAGTGTTATGTTAAATGATGGAACTAACTTACTCCGTGAGAAACACTTTTTTAAGGTCTTGTCCTTTGTTCTTTGTCTTTTGTGTGCAAAGATCTTTCAAATTTTTTGCATAAGGTGGAATTTGCCTAATTGCATCTAAGAGAGGAAGATTTATGTTAACTTGTTTAAACACTTCCATCATGTCATGGACTTTTCCTTCTTACCTTCCGAAAGGCGAAGTCTCTCTCAAAGCATATGGAAATGGAACTTTTAGCTCATAAGATTTTGTAACTTGAGGAGATGATGAAGAAAACTGAGAATTCTTAGCAGGACCATTTTCATCCAAAGAAATAGGAATAAGATTAGAAACGGGATAGGTGCTAACTTTGGGTTGCACCGGTTCACTACCTTCACTTGGTTTCTCAACCCTATTATCAATTTGCCTACCACTTCTCAAAGTTGTAATTGCTTGCACTTACTCTTGGGAAGGGCACCCCGATGTAGGGTTTACGTCCATGAAGTATTGGGCTTTTGGGTTCCTTTCAGGTTGGCTAGGTAGTTTACTAATTTCTCTTGCATTCACTGAATTAGCTATCCTCCTAATTTGGGATTCAAGCTTCGATATCGATTGGGAATGAGAATGCAACAATTTAGTGTTCAATTCCAAACTACCCAAAGCCACCAAAACCTTATCTTCAAATGTGGAATTACTGGAAAGTGCTTGAGGATGATGAGAGCAAATTTGAGAATTATAAACTTGAGGATGAGAGTAGTGATTCATTCTTTGATGATAAGAAGAAGATAAAACAAATCCTTAAGAATCTTTATTTCTTTTGATGAGGAAGAACATATCGACCTTAAGAATTTTTAGCTTGGAAATGACTTAAATTTTCACTCCACACCGGAACATAAGCATTTGAATGAGGGTGAGCAAATGTAGCGTTGACTTGTTCATAGTGTTCATCAAGCACATGTCCATGGGGACAATTGAAAGTAGTATGCAACATACTTAAACATGTCATGCAAGGCTTACAAGAATGATAAAGATGATGATTATGAAAAGGAGATGAATGAGTTGCCGGCTATTGACTCAATAAAAATTGATCAAGTCTTTTAGTGAAAGTTTTGACCTCGGCAACAATCTCCATCGCACTTTCAATTTGACATACTTTCAAAATTTTCCTTTTTTCAATAGAATCATGACTCACCAAGAAGTGTGAGATTTATGCAATGAATTTTCACTCATTTTTTCAAAAAGGTGCCAAACATCATCTTTATGTTTCCCAAAATATGAACCTCTACATGAAGTATCAACTATGTCCTTATGAGTGTCGGATAAGCTTTCATATAAATATTGAACCACTTGCCATTTTGGAATGCCATGGTGTGAACATTTCCTAAGCAAATTGTTCAATCTTTCCTAAGCCTCTTGCAAAATTTCTCCTTTCCCGTTAGAAAATTCTCTAATGGCGGTTCTCATTTAATTGGTCAAGCTCACGGGATAAATTTTTTTCAAAAATTCATTTTGCATTTGTATCCAAGAAGTTATTGAATTTGCTCCCAAATTGTTGAACCAATGTTTTGCCTTATTTTTAAGAGTAAAAGGGAAGAGGAGTAACCTAAGAACTTCTTCTGAGATATTCATGTATTTCATAGTGGAGCATAGTTTAAGAAATTCATCAAGATGTTTATATGGTTCTTCATCATCCAAGCCATAGAAAAGTGGACACATTTGAATAGTCTGGGGCTTAATTTCATATTGATCGGCCCCAAAATTGGGGAACAGGATATAAGTCAGTGCATGGTATTCATAGAAATTGTAACGATCACGAAGGATCATTAGAGGAACTGGAGCTTGAACTCTGGGAGGAAATTGGTCGAAAGGAGGATGTTCCATGAAATTCGGGTTTAAGTAACCAAGATTACCTTCTAGATTTTTCATTGGAGTGCCTAAGATGAAGGGTGGGGAAAGGACCGCACAACACTTTAAGCAACACAACAACAAAATCAACAAAAACAAGCACTCCTCCTTTGCAACACAAAGCAATCAATAACAAACCTCCACATACATTGTTCCCATACTCCCATGCTTTCAACAATATGCAAGAAAAATATAGTGCCTCCTTGCGGGCCGACGATTTATCTAAGAAATTAAAACTTGACTCCACGCGGACTCACGATTTAACAAAGTAAGAGAGTTAGAAAAAGCTCATAAAGGGTCCTTAAGTAACTTCAAATTGTTTTTTAATTTTTCTTTGCCTTGCTTTGCTTTGCAATTTTTTATTATTATATTTTTTATTTTTAGCTTTAGCTTTTTATGCTTTTGCTTAGGTTAGCTTAGCTTAGCTTGCTTCTTTGCTTAGAATCTTTTTGTTTCACTTCCCTTGACTCAATGTACCTAGCCAATCAAGAACAAACACAATAAGTACACAAAGTAAAATAAAATAAAAACAAGATCAAAAGAGTACTAATTCCTAATTAATTCCAAAATACGGCATTGCCAATCCCCGGCAACAACGCCAAAACTTGGTGTCGGTCAATACCAAAGCATAAAAGTGTGTAGTGTGGCCAAGTTTGAATTTATAGAATGTCACTACCACTACTAACTAAAATATAGCAAGAATGAGTAGGGATCATCCGAAGGGAAAGTGTTGGTGCAAATTTTTACAACCGAACACTTAAAGAAATAAATTGAAAAGAAGTGCACAGAATGTTTGTGAAATAAAAGCAATTTTTGAAGAGAAGAATAATGATGGGAATTCGATGATATTTCATTCTTATTCATGCTCTATTATACCTACTGATCGTGCGTATATTATTATGGCAAACGTTATGGACTTTTGAGCTTGTTGAGACTGGGCCGTTCATTCAACTTTTATGTTAAGTGGAGCTTCCTTCACTTAATTGGGTTGAACTGGTATATGCATATGGCTTCTATTGATGGGCCTCCAACTGATTATGGGCTTCTGGTTATCGTAGTTTGGTTGGGGGCTGCTCTTTTGCTGCCACGTGGTGTGTTGTGATTGGTGGGTTTTTTTCCCTCCATACTTTACCCCCGATTCCTTTTATGAATTTGATTCATATAAGGAATCATAACTGCTTTCGAGAAGTGGAGAAGTTTTCGCAGCTATTATTGCCTATCATTACCATTTGTGCTGCTGATTTTGGGACCTCATGCTTGTCCTTCCATTATCCGTCTCCTTTTGCTTATATATTGGGTTTTTGTCATTCGGGCATCCGTATCTGTGGTCTCGTTCCTGAGTTTTGGCAAGAGTCTGATTGCTGTTTCAACATCTCCTTCCATCAGCTGAGGTTAATCTTTCTTCTCATTCCTTTTTATTATTTTTTATTTTACATTATGAGTTAAGAAAGTAGTGAACGAATTCATAGTGTTCATATGTCTGATTCTGAGTAGGGAACTATGGCAGCGAGTCTGAGTGACTATGCTGAGGGTTCTATAATCCTCCCTGCAGACATCATAGAAAGGAAGTCCTTTTCAATTTCTCAGTTGCGAAAAAAAATCGCATTCCTTCTGACGTTACCCTTAAGAAATACGATCATGACTTGAATTTTAGTATAGGTGAGGGTTTGGAGGAAGACGTGATGCTATTCTCAGCTTTACATTTTTCTGCCTTTCGATTCCCCCATAATCCTTTTTACTTTCGAGTCCTGTCAGTGTTGAATCTGGCCCCTCTTCAAGTTAACCCAAAATGATGAAGCCTGATGGTCCCCTATCACCATTGGTGATTCTACAGCTAAAGACCCAGAAATGCTGATGGGTTTATCCAGATGGATGTGGCCTCCCAGAGTTGACATTTTACAGTAGCAAATGAATATTAACGATCTGTTATCTCTTGCTCCCAAGTCCATAATGGAGGTAATTTTTCCTAATTCCTCTTCTTCTTTTTTTTACTTAGCTTTTTGACAATTCTTTGTAGTTTCTGCACAGAGCTCTTTCTTAATGTTCGCTCTTATGAAGAAGCTATCAGCTGACACCATTCAAGCGAACCAGTCTGCTGCCCTTTAAAAGAGGGTGAGTGTTTTGGAGGTTTTTCTCGCTGAGGAGGAGAAGGAGAAGATCCAGTAGCTTAAGTCAATTGAGTACTTTGACAAGAGAGTTAAGGAACTTAAGCACAAAGTGGCTGAGCTTGACTTACAGCTTAGGAAGACGAACTCTCTTATTCAAACCTGCAAGGATGGGGGTTTAGAGATGTTCAACCGTTTTTCCCATAATGCAAATCTTTGCTATGCCAAAGGCTTTAGGCTTGGTTTTGCTTAGGGGCAGCATCCTTCTGAGGAGAGAAATTACGGTGATGCTAATGGCATGATGCCGAACAGGGGCTCTTGGTTACTGGTGAATATGTCAAGCCCTCTGCTGGCCCTAGAGAGATTGAGTTTGCTACTATGCTGAATGGTAAGGTGGGTGCTAAGGTTCTGCCTCCTCTCCAATATCCCTCGGGCTCTCAGAGGTTACCTGCTCTGTCGCTTGATGCCCCTTTCTCTACTCCAGCCAGGGTAGAATTGGTTGATACTTTTACGCAGAGGTTTAATGCGGAAGGTGGAGCTGAGCCTGAGAGTGACCCTGCGTAGCTCCTCATTTTTTTTTTTTTTTTTTTTTTAAGTTTTGTGTTTTGAGGTGTTGGGTATGCCTTGTCTCTTTTGTAGAAACCCCCCTTTCAGAGAATATAGAAGTTTCGTTTTGCAATCTCTGGGATCGTTCTTGTTTGTGATTTGATCTTGATGTATTTGTCTATTTTGCAATCGGTTCTTGTGGCCGTTCGGCTTTTTACACTTGATTATTTTTTTGATCAATTCTAATTAGGCATTAGGCTCTTGGGGCCTTCGCCTATTTTGCGATCAACTCTTGGGGCCGTTTGGCTTTTTTAGACTTGATCAGTTTTATTGGTCAAGTCTGTTCGGGCATTAGGCTCTTGGGGCCTTCGCCTATTTTGCGATTGGCTCTTGGGACCGTTCGGCTTTTTGGGACTTGAGTAGTTTTACTGGTCAAGCCTGATCGGGCGTTAGGCTCTATGGGCCTTTGCCTATTTTGTGATCAGCTCTTGGGGCCGTTTGACTTTTTGGGACTTGATCAGTTTTACTGGCCAAGCCTGTTCGGGCGTTAGGCTCTTAGGGCCTTCTCCTATCTTGCAATCGGCTCTTGAGGCCATTCGACTTTTTGAGACTTTTGCAGTTTTAATGATCAAGCCTGTTCGGGCGTTAGGCTCTTAGGGCCTTCGTCTATCTTGTGATCGGCTCTTGGTGCCGTTCGGATTTTTGGAAGTTGATCAATTTTACTGGTCAAGCATGTTCGGGCGTTAGGCTCTTGGGGCTTTTGCCTATCTTGCGATCGGCTCTTGGGGCCGTTTGGCTTTTTGGGACTTGAGCAGTTTTACTGGTGAAGCCTGTTCGAGCGTTAGGCTCTTGGGGCCTTCGCCTATCCAGCGATTGGCTCTTGGGGCCGTTCAGCTTTTTGGGACTTGAGCAGTTTTACTGGTCAAGCCTGTTCGGGCGTTAGGCTCTTGGGCCTTTGCCTATCTTGCGATCGACTCTTGGGGCCATTTGGCTTTTCATGTAGGTGTTGTACCTTTCTGAGATCTTCCTCTTGAAATGAAACTTATGCTGGGTTAGGACTATAGCCTACAGCATTGATCTCAATAATCTTTTGTAACTTATGGGCTTGTTTGAACTGAATCCTGTAAGAATTCTCTGGTTGCTCGTTCTCCTCTGGACGGCCATGAATCGTATTGATTACTCGAATATGATGATTTTCTATCGTAGCCTTTGGAGTTACCCGGGTTCGCTCATGCTGCCTCTGTTGTCCCAGGTTAATCAAATAGTCTGCCAATTCGCCATTGGTTATTAATGCCTCCACTTGCCTTCTCAAGCTCCTACATTCGTTGGTTAAATGGCCAAAATCACTATGAAATGCACAGTGTTTACTTTGGTCTCACTGATCCATTAGTTATCTGATTGGAGGTGGGATTTTGAAGATGTTTCTCGCCTTAGTCTCTTGATACAGTCTAGCCAGTGTTACTTTGACCAGTGTGACCCTTTCGGCCATTTGAAATTTCTTCTCGGGGGCTCTTCCTTCGATGCTCGAAGGTTCTCGATGGACTCTTGACGTGCTTGATCGTTCTTTTGGTCTGTTATCCACAGTGGCCAAAGTTGCCCTTTGTTGCCTGGTTTCTTCATTTTTTTTGTGTCTGATATAGTTTTATACTCGCGAGTTCAGCTCTAACATGTTAGTTAGAGTTTTCTTTACCAGAGAAGAGTGAAAACATGAGCCTTGCACCGTGGCTATCTTGAATGCTTTTATAGCTGTATCCTAGTTGCAATCTGGAATACCGGAGGACTCCATATTGAATCGAGTGAGGAAGGCTTGTAAGCTCTCTCATTTCATCTGTTGGATCGTGAAGAGATTGGCAATGATTTTTTTTCTACTTCTTATTTTTGCATTACTGGGCTAGAAACGCTAAGCAATAATGATTCAAAGTTTGGAATTGACTTGCATGGGCAATTTTTGAACCACTCCAAGGCCACCCCCCTCAGACTGGATGGGAATATTTTGCATATGAATGGATCATTATGTGCCTCTAGTGCCATTTGCTGAGTGTAATGGTTTAGGTGCTGGAGAAGGTTTCCAGTTTCATTGAATTTGATGAACTTTGGCATCATGAATTTCCTGGGTCTTCTGACTTATTCTATCTCATCGGTAAAAGGAGTCTTCACTATTGATGCAGTGAATTCCCTCGCCATGTCTTCGGGTGTTTGGGCTTTCAGCCCTTTGATTCACTCGTTTATTTCCTTTCGGAGCCTAGCGATAAAGTCACTTCCTGAGGAGGGCTGATCAATCACTGGGACTCGTACTTCCTTCCCGCCTGAATCAGCATTGTCTGATGGGTGTACCCTAGTGGTTCGGGGTCCTCCCATACTAGAGTTTCCAATGATGTGGGATTGGATTGCTGTATCGTTGGCGTCATCCAATGTTTTGTTGAGCTTTTGCCCCGGGACCCTTTGCTGGAGAGGAGGGTTACCGGGGATTACCAGGCCTGGCTCCGAAGGAGGATTTTCGTTCGGTCATTTGGGCGGTAGAACGATCGGACACTGTTTGGGCAGTAGGTCGATCGGACACCATTCGGGCGGTAGGTCCATCGGAGGATCATTCCATCAAGCGTTTTCCCGAACTCTTTCGTTCTCCTCGCGCAGGGTATTGATTTGCACTATATTGGCTTCCTGAGCTTGTCTTAGTGCGTTGATCTATTCAGTACTGGCTTCGTTGGCTTACCGAAAGACGTTAGGTTGTACTTGCATCTCTTTACGTATTTTCTGCATGGTCTCTAGTTGTTGCGGCTGTGCAATGTCTGATCTTGTTGGCATTTTGAATTAGAGTCACATGCAAATAGTAAAACAAAATACACCCGAACACTTAAAGAAATAAATTGAAAAGAAGTGCACAGAATGTTAGTGAAATAAAAGGAATTTTTGAAGAGAAGAATAATGATGGGAATTCGATGATCTTTCATTCTCATTCATGCTCTATTTAGAGGCTTTGTTCAGAGAATTACATGGAGCCATTTTCTAGCTTTATTCCCAGAGGTGGGTATTTATACCTACTGATCGTGTGTATATCATTATGGCAAACATTATGGACATTTGGGCTTATTGAGACTGCGCCGTTCATTCAACTTTTATGTTAAGTGGAGCTTCCTTTACTTAATTAGGCTGAATTGGTATGTGCATATGGCTTCTATTGTTGGGCCTCCAACTGATTGTGGGCTTCTAGTTATCTTAGCTTGGTTTGGGGTTACTCTTTTGCTGCCATGTGGTGTGTTGTGATTGGCGGGGTTTTTTTCCCTCCACAGAGAGGAAGCTGTTTTGGAATCAGTTGTTGGATTAGCAGGTCGAATGGTGAAAAGAGGGGTTTGATTTGATTAAACTAATGGTTCAATTAAAGAAAGAAATTAAATGACAATTTAGAAATTAGAGAGAGTAATATGAGAGAAAGGTCTTGGGGCTTAGAGTTCACCACTAAGTTCCACTTCACTAAACATTAGCAATTGTAAATTAATGGGGAAATTTAAGTTGTAAAATGTGTGTGTGTATGTGTGTGTCACTAATTGAAAACCAAGCATGGATGGCAAATAAGTATAGATTATCTAATCATTCTAGTAAATAGCACAACCTATCAAATAAGACCATAAACCATTCAATTAAATCACAATTAATGCACACACAAAAATCTAGAGAAATGTACTCTTTTCACTCATGAGTATGGAATATCAAACATCAAGAATGGATTGTCCACCTAACTAAGAAATTAAACCAATTACATTACATCTAGGCCAGTGACATGAAAATTAAGCTAATTAAACTAAAGATGTGGCACAATCCATCAAGAAATAAGTATGAACCATCAAATAAATCACAAAAGTAGTCAATTAAGCACCATGCCTTGACCATCACTAGATTAACAACATCAATACAATAGACATGCGTCAATTTCATTAAATCTAGAGAAAAACACATGAACATTCATTCTGGCATATATAGACATATGGATAGAACTAAATGGTCAATTGAAAGTATTAATCCATGTAAATCAAGTTAAAATCACATGATCTATATTTATTTAAGGTCAAAACAATTATTACAACTAAAATCCCCAAAAATGTACAAAAGACTAGGTTTAGGAAGCAAACTTAAGGGCTATCTCTAGCCCCAAGAAAAGGATTTAGCGACTCATTGTAGTGGTCATGAAACTCTCAAGGGCTAGCTTGGAGGTTGACATCGTCATCTTCATCATTACTTTCTTCCCCAAAACCCTAGTTCTAGAGAGAGAAACTATTTTTCTAATTGGTAAGATATCTCTACAATAATAATAATGTTCAATTAATTCATTACAAGCCTCTTTGAGTAGGCACCAAGTCAGAAATACAACTATGATTGGAGGAAATTCGCAGCTACTCAAGTTAATTGAAATTGGGCGTGCTCGGGAATTAAACAGTACACTGCCAGCAGTCAGTTCGATCAATCGAAGGGAACTTCGATTAAGTGTCATAAAAATATCTTCTGGCCTTATCCAAATTGGTGAGCTGGCACTGCCTTGAATTTCGATTGATTGTAGCCGACTTCAATCGATCGAGGCTTTCTTCGATTGATCGAAGTTCCTCTGGTGCAGTTTTCTTGACACTTTTTCCAATTTTGCTCTTTAGCTCTAAAATTGAGCTAAATGGCTCTTATTAACCTATTTGAACTTTGTTGACCTGAAATAGGCAAAAACACAAATAAGTACTAAGACATGAAAGTAAGATAGATGAATGGACTAAAATACCCTAACTTAGGTGCTAAAATGCATCACATTTGAGCACTTATCAAATTACATTCCAAAAAAAAAAAAAAAAAAAAAAAAAAAAAAAAAAAACTAATAAATTTTATGCAATCAATCTATCTACAAAACAACAGATTTAGAATCACAACAAATTTACCTATCCATTATACATCTCAAAACATATTTGAGATGCGTAATCGATAAGTAAATTTAGAATTTTAGATTACAATAAATAAGAATCACAAGTTCTTACAACATGTATTATGTATGAATTGAATATTGTATCAGAATATTTTCATAACACATATCAAAAATAAATTTAGAATTTTAGATTACAATAAATAAGAATCACAAGTTCTTACAACATGTATCATGTATGAATTAAATATTGTATCAGAATATTTTCATAACACATATCAAAAATAAATTTAGAATTTTAGATTACAATAAATAAGAATCACAAGTTCTTACAACATGTATCATATATGAATTGAATATTATATCAGAATATTTTCATAACACATATCAAAATTATATTTCACAAAGTATCGTTTTCCCTTCGGTTGTTGATTATTAAAATTTTATTTTGAAAAAAAAAAACTATTTTGCCAGCAATGAAGTAAAATAGTAATTTTAAATCAAGGTATGTGTAGGTAAGAATTCATTATGTTTTAGACATTAATTTATAAATAATTTACGTTTGAAACATGTTAAGCTTAAGTTGTGTAACATGTTTTCACTTTTGACAATGGGACAATCTTCCACTCATAAAATAAAGTTGATGGATTTATTTTATTCCATTCCTTTTTATATTATTGTTGTATTATAAAGTTCATAAATGATATATGTTATAATTAAGTTGATATGTATCATATAATTGATTTTTGAAACATTATACTTTAAAGTTGTGATGTTTTCCAGATATGTTTATTTAATATTACGTAATTTAATGTTTGTTCAAGATATGTTTATTTAGCATGTTATTATTTTTTTACTTTTTTCTACTTAATTAAAAGCTGTCATTACCAAAGGAAATTTTGTGTATATGTATTATATATCTCAATCTTTGACAAATTAAAATTTTGTGTAATTTCATTCCCAAAAAAAAAAATCAAATTTTTGCTACTTATTTAAAAGTTGTCATTACCAAAGAAATTTTTTGTGTATATGCATTATATTATATCTCAATCTTTTGACAGATTAAAATTTTGTATAATTACATTACCAAAAAAAATAAATTTTGTGCAATTATTCTATATACAAAACAACAAAGCCTCAAAACATTCACTCCCCCAAATCTTGTCTCAATTAGTTGGTATCAACAATTCAACCAAAAAAAAAAAATACAAAAAAATGAAAATTTCAAAATCCACAAGCCACCTTCCATCATATCTCCCTACAATATCAGCATCAAACTACAGACCCAAAAAAAAAAAAAAAAAAAAAATTAAATAATAGCATGCACAATCAACGCCGATTTTTGTTCGGTGACCCAGAAACTTGATTCAAGTTTTAGTGACCAAATCACAAGCTCTCTGCTATAGTTTCAATTCGTCAACGAGCCTCCCAACATCGGCGAGCAGAACCAACCAAACCAGACCCGGCAACCTCCATTGTTTCCGGCCAAGCTTCATTCACATCATTAATGTCCGGCGAAGTTAATGATGGTGCTCCATTGTTTTCCGGAATGTATGGTACTTACTTTAATTTCAGAGGGAGAGAGACCTAGAGTGGAATAATGAAATATCAGGAGGATATAGAAGAAAAAAAATTGAGGGGAAATCAGTTTTATGTTTTGGAGGGAATTTGAATTTCATTTGGTATAAATTCTTGTATAGATACATATATATGTATGTATATACACTTGCAAAGTAAATAGTCTTTTTATTAAAAGGTCCAATTTACCCCTCCAAGGATAGCCTCCAGTGAGAGGCGACTTGGAGACGATTTTTCCCCCCACAAAACACACACACACACACAACAGATCCCTTTCTTGTCATGCCCATTCGACACAATTCTGTACTGAGACAGGACGGCTTGGCACAGTTGGAGGTCTAAAGCAGAATACTTAAATTATGCCTTTTCATATTAACTATATTAATATAATATTAATAATTTTTATTTTAAAGTATACTTTTTGTTTAACATGAAATAAGTTTAAGGAAATATAAAAATATACTTTTTGCTTAACTTAAAATAAATTTAAGGAAATATAAAAACACACGTTGCGAGTGAAAAAATACCTGTATGATATGAGATTTAAAGAATTTCTAACATTCAATTTTGGAGCAAATAATGACTTGATTGCTTAAAAGGCTAAAGTATCCCTCTATAATTGAATAAAAAGTTGGTAAAAAAAAAAAATTAAATATAAAATGACTAAAGTGTCCCTCTTTTTGGTTCAGTATATATATATATATATATATATATATATATATATGTATATATATAAGGGCATTATTGGAAGATATATGAATATTTTTGAAATTTTATATCTTAAAAATATCATGTGCATTACTAAATTTTTAATTAAATAGTGACCTTAAGTCCTTCTTTGCTGATTTTTTCAAACTTAACAAAGTTATATATACAACATAAGTAATAGGGGTGTTATTTGTCTAAAATGTAAATATTAAGGGTGTTTTCTCACTTTTTCCTCTTTTTTTTTTTAATTTTTTTTTTTATCTTTCTTCTTCTTATATATAAGGGAAGAGAAAGTGGTATTTTTGAGGGGCGAGCGAATAGAGTGTATAAATTCAATTTTGGAGCAACACAAAAACCTGAATGCTGAAAAGACTAAAGTGTCCCTCTATAGCTGAATAAAAAAATAGATAAAAAAACTAATTAAATGTAAAATGACTAAATTGTCCCTCTTTATATATATAATATAGGGCTGCAAGCAAAAAACACCATTAGGTATGCATATAGTGTATATAACCCCCCTTTTATGTTCTAAATCTCCTTAACAATAAATTTTTGTGCAAATAAGGATTTGAATGTTGAAAAAACTAAATTATCCCTCTACAATTGAATGAAAAATTGGTAAAATTACTAATTAAATGTGACAAGTATGTGTGTGTGTGTGTGTATATATATATATATATAAGAACATTATCGGAACAGACCAGGCACGGACTCACTGAATTTATTTATTTTTTATTTTTTTATTTTTACATTTTTTACCCCTAAAATTATACTTTTTTGCATTTATATCCATTTAAAATTTGAAATTGCCTGCACTAAAATTATGAAAAAATCCCTCTATATAAATTTGTCCCCCCTCATATGAATTCCTAGATCCGTCCCTGGAAGAGACAATAGTATTTTTAAAATTTTTAATCTTAAAAATGTCATGTGCAATGCCCATGAATAAAATTTTAACAAAACAATGACCTCAAGTCATTCTTTGTTACATTTTTCCAAACTTAGCGAACTTATATACTCAAAATAAAGGAATGCTCAAATTGTAAACATTATGGATGTTTTTCACTCTTACCTAAATAAGGACATTATGGGAAGAGAAAAGGAAATAATTGGAAAATTTAAATGGATGTTTTTCAACGCAGAGGAGTATACAGTGATTTCATTAAAATAATTGGAAAATTTAAATGGTCTTATAAATATGATATTAAAGTATATCTTGATACAAGCAAAGAGATATATAAAGATGAGAGTGACAGATGTAAATATGAGAGAGAGAATACTGGCTGCTATTTCATGTCTTCACACCGTCATTTATATACACATTAGCCTATTTATAGGCATGATTGGGCGTGGGCAACAAGTAGCTTTTCAAACAAGCTGTTTTGCCATTCATTACAAGTGGACCCCACCCCAATATACATATATATATATATATAACACTCCCCCTTGGGGTCCACTGCATTACACTTAAGAATATGCCTCGTTAAAACCTTGCTAAGGAAAACCTAGTGGAAAAAAACCCTAGCGAAGGAAAAGGAGTAAAGTATCCTTGGGTATCTAAAAATGGTATTGCATATGTTAAATCTGCCTCATTAAAACCTTGCCAGGAAAACCCAGTGGGATAAAAACCTGGACGAAGGAAAAAAAGTACAGTATGCCAATACCTTTTCAACCAATTTTCTCCCCCTCATTGTTGCATTAGTTTAACTTTAAAGATCCTTTAGTTGACGCATTTAAATGTTGTGCACTAGCTTCTTGAATGTTGTAGCTAGAAGCGTTTTAGTGAATAGATCTGCTAGATTTTCACATGAACGTATCTTTTGAATATCAATATCACCTTTTTTTCTGGCGTTCATGTGTATAAAAGAATTTTGGTGAGATGTACTTGGTCTTGTCACTTTTAATATACCCTTCTTTCATCTGTGTAATGCATGCCGTATTATCTTCATATAATATTGTTGGGCTATCTTTTATTGATGAGAGACCACATGTTATTCGAATGTATTGGATCATTGATCTCAACCAAATGCATTCCCTACTTGCCTCATGAATTGCAAGTATCTCAGAATAATTTGAAAAAGTTGCTATCATTGTCTATTTCATAGATCGCCATGATATAGCACTGCCACCACAGGTAAACATATATCCTGTTTGTGAATAAGTTTTACGTTAGTCAAAGAGATAGCCGGCATCTGTATATCCAATTAATTAAGAATTTGGTGCATTTGAATAAAACAATCCCATATCAATTGTACCATGAAGATATCGCAATATGTGTTTGATTCCATTCGAATGTATGCAGGTTGGTGTAGAACTGTACCTTGCTAATAAATTGACTAAAAAAATTATTTCAGGTCTTGTGCAATTTGCAAGATACAAAAGAGCACCAATCGCACTGAGATAGGGCACTTCAGGACCAAGGAGTTCTTCATCATCCTCTCGAGGATGAAAAAAATCTTTCTTGATGTCAAGTGATCGGACAACCATTGGAGAGCTCAATGGATGGGCTTTATCTATATAAAAATGTTTCAGAACCTTTTTTGTATATGTTGATTGATGGATGAGAATACCTGTAATGACCCGGTTATTTGCCTTCCTTTTTTTTTTCCCTGAAATTTTACAGATAAATTTTTTCCGTTTAATTTTCTTTTCTGAGCTCTGTTTCTTGTCGCTTAGTATCGTCTCGAGTGCTCGGAAATGGTTTCCGAGACTCTTTTCCTTGGATTGACAACTTCCTTTAAGGACAGAGTCATTTCTGCATTTTCACTTTTTAGACACTATGCGCCTTTCGTCATTTTCCCTATTTCGTCTTTTTTCCTATTATGTCTTTACCCCGTTTGTCACATTGTTGGCACAACCTCACTTCTCATGCTTGGAGTTGGTTTTTGACTTCACGTGCCTTCATCTTGAGTGGTTTTCTTAAAATATGTATCTTTATTTTTGCAAGAAAGTACTCTGGTTGCTCCCGATGTCCATAGGGGCGTGGATGCATAATTCTTCAGAATCTTTTTCATTTCTTGGGGTGTTTTTCATAAATATCTTTTGAAGATATTTTATTTCAGGGGTATCTAAGAAAATATGTTTTGGAAGATATTTTCATTCTGGGGCAGTTTCGCAGTTAACCCTTTTTATAGGGGCCATTGTGCAATTAACAAAAGTTATTGCAAAATGCCTCATCTGGAGCCTGGATCCTCGTACGAGATTCATTTTCACATTTTGTCGAGTCATGAACTCTTAGAATTTCCTTCTGGTCGTTTTTCTCCAGTTTCAGAGTTTTTGGACCCGGTTGCCGCCGAACTTGTTCGGGGCATAACTTTCTGCTCGGGACTCGGTTTTTGATGCCGTTTCTTTCATTATTCATATTTTCACATTTTAAATCTTTTTGTTCACGGAGTTTTTCCATTTGAGCGCGTTTGCTCAAAATTCATTTTTCCGGACCCTGCGGGGCCCCGTTCGAGGCACTTTTTGAGATTTCTATAAAAGGGGGATGAGATATTTCATTTTTCATCTTCCCCACTTTCCATGCATGACCTGAAGCAGCCATGGATTTTCATGGAGCTGCCACCTTCTCTCTCCTCCTTCGATTTATTTTTCCTAAGTGAAAAGTCTTCGACTTTCACGTTTTTTGTTCCCCTCGACGTGTTCTATCATTCCCCCTTATTAGAATTCATTTCTGACCATTTCTTGAGTTTGGGTTTGAGGTCAAGTTGTGATTTTCATGGGGCTTCCTTCGGATTCATGCAGATCGTGTTGTCCCCGACAAAACCCTTCGGTTTCGGCGAATTCGGGACACTTTTTTTTCAGTAGGGATTTGAGGTTTTCATCTCAAATTGAGGTAAGGGGTGTTCTAGGTTGTTTTCTTGTTATATAGCATGCTTATGATACTTGTTTACATGCTTGGATATTAAATCTAGAGATTTTAATTATTTATTTTCTAGCATGTGATTTGATTTTCCCGGTTGCCCATAGCCTTGTTTAAACATGTGGCGTGATAGAATATTACCCCTTGGTATGTAGATTAACATATACTAAATTGAGAGAAATAGGACAAGTAACAAAGATTTTATTTAATATTTTACTAGAATAAAATATTAATTCATGTGGCCTTAACTAGCTTGAAATCGATGTGTGTTAGCATATTATATTAGGCCCTAGCATGCTCTTCAACATAGGTAAATTCGAGAGTAATCGGAAATGTTTTAAAATCTAGAGAATATTTAGTTAATTGATTAATTAATTTATTCCGAGTGTACTATTCACTCCATTTGATTTCCGACTTGATATTCATGATGTGCATGCCATATAGTTTCACGTATATTTAATCTATAATATTTGATTAGGTCTTGAAACCTTTCTTTTATTAATTTTCTAGTATTAAAGTTTAATACTCATGGCCGTATCTTGCATGTAATTCACTTGTATTATGTTTTTAAATCAAGTCTTGACATGTTGTATATCGTACATTAACTTGAGAGCAATTGGATGAATTCCAAAATCTAGAGTTTTTAATTAAAAGGATTAATTAAAACCTACTCAATGATTCTTTGAACTTGATTAAGTTTCTAACTTGGTATTCATGATCTCCTTGACAAATTCCTTCACGTGTGTCAAATCGAGAATAACCGGATAAGTTTTGAAACTTATATTTAATTAATTCCTTTGTATGGAACTAAATTCACATGGTTGAATCTTGTATGAAATGAACTAGTAACTTGATCTTAGACTTGTCCTTGACATGCCTTGTTGTAGAACACTTGGACTTACCTTGTAATCTTGACAACTTGATCCCTTGAGTAGATTAAGTTCCCTTTTTATGCTCCCATCGGTTTAATCATGACCCTAGTATCATGACTTCATTAATATGTTTAATGAACTAGTACGTTTGTCTTAAAATGATTTTAATTACTCATGTGTTGCTTAGTAATTACTTGAATCATGTATCTTATACTTGTGGTATATCTACTTCAATGGAATCCTTATGCTATGTACCTTGGTTATACTGTATATAGATGCATACTATGATTTCTTGACATTTCACATGCCATTATAGTTGATGAACTTAGGGCATGACTTGTATGTTCCAAAATCTTGGTTGTGTATGAAACGTGGTTAATGTATTTATTGTATTTGATACAATCTTGACTTGCACAACTTGTTGATTTTGGGACTTCGGATATCAATCAAGAATTGACATGGCTAGGACTTGGTTCTAGTACGGGGGAATGTCCTCCTACAACTATAGTGCGCACTAGGGGAAAGGTACCCATGGGTTAGTAGCCCTAAAGTGATCTTAAAAGTACGGTTTTAATCCGGGCGATATCCGAGTTTCCACATTAGTTGATATCACTCTTTAAATTTCAAGTTGCTATTCCTTGAAGATTTAAACTACGTGTCGTGTTATGTGAAATGCTCCAATCTTGTTTCATTGCATAGATAGTATGCCTCATTCGTGATTTCAAGTATAGTCCTTGTCATGTTAATCGCATCGATAATGTAATTCTTGTTAACACATGTCCGAGCATACTTATTGCCATGTTATATGAAATGTTCCATCCTTGTATACTTGCATAGATATTATGCCTTATTCTTGATTCTGTGTATAATTCTCATCGTGTTAATTGGTTTAATTCTAATCATGTAAATTGCATTGATAATGTGATCCTTATATTCCATTGTTTTCCTGTTGTGTTCTTTGGATTAGCCCAACCATGATTCATTTCATATACGTATGTATATCATGATTCTTGTTGCTTAGACTCTAAGGTAGCTTAAGATGCTCCCTGAGTCTCACTTTGACATAGACATTAGGTGGCATGAGCCCCTTTAACATGTTTCACCTTAAGGTGATAAATTTATAAAATGCTAGGTCGATGCATGCTCATTTTCTACGAGTAGCTTTACATTGCTCACCCCAAAGTTACTGGGGCATATTTCAGGTACGAAGACTTGGTTCGTGATGTTTAGCATTCCTTAGGTGGTTTGGAGACTTGAAATCCTTTTAAATGCATTCTTGATCACATGCAAGTGTTAGCATGCTTGAGTTCAGTTTTTGAATTGTATTGTGTAATTAGGCCAAAATGTCACTTTTTGCCTTTGACTTGTATTATGTGTTTAAGCACACTTTTTGGTATTCATTCTATGTATATAATTTGTGGCCAAGGGCCAAACTTTATTTGAAATCCATGAATATTCATGAATGTTGAATTTTGCCTTTAATGAGAAAAGTATGAAAATTAGGGTTTTGATATGTCATTTTCGCACCGGCGTGTGCATTGTGTATGTAATTCATCCTTTAACATTCATTTGCCATATGTGAGGTATGGCCAAGGGCCAAACACCATTTAGTTTTCATTTTTGCATTTTAGTTCACATATTGCATTTTAGGCTAAAATAGTAGAATCAGAGCCTTTAAGGGTTCATTTTCAAATCGGGTGGTGCAAAGTGTGTTCCGGCACCTCTATTAGGTCTCATTTATCTTGTATGAAGTGTGGCCAAGGGCCAAACAGTCATTTGAAACCATTTCCTAATTTTGGTTTCCATATTTTCTATTTCAAGTCCATTTTTGCCTTTTCGGCCGTTGGGGGGTCAAATTTTGCATCGGTGGTATTGTTAAGTCATAGACTATTGTAGCACATCTTAATAGGTAAGTTACGTTTACGTGCATGATCGTTTTCAAGAAAAACCTCTTTCTTTGTGAATTGACCCTCCTAGGGACTCATTTTGAAATTTTGTTGCATAATCTGATATAGGGGCATTCTAGACCTTTCACACCAGTTTTATTTTCTTCTTTTGATATGGTCGCTTAGTAAACGTTAATTTAGGGGGAGTTTCTTTTTCGTGTTTTTCCAAAAAATGTCGTCTTGGTACCGGAAGTCCCTCGTGAAGTTTCAGCTTCCAGTTTTCATTTAGCAGTTTTATGACCCTCATGACCAGATTTCTTGGATGGACATTTTGGGCATTTTATAGTGAGTTTTTTCTGTTTCCGTACACATAATCGGGTAGAAAACTTGATTTTAGGGGGGGTTTCTTCTTTGTGTTTTTCCAGAAAAACTCGTTTCGACCTTCGTTTCAAGCCTCAGTTCTGGAAAATCTGCTTTGGACCCTTGCTGTCAGCATATGCATGCCATTGGGCGTCGGTGGGCTCATGCATGGGCGCCGTGTGCGCCATGGCCTTCGTCGAACCGCCGCAACGTCTTAACTTCAAACCCTCGTTTCTCCCTCGTCCGGACTTCAAATCGAGTGAATTTTTTTTTTGAAATTGACTAATTTTTCGCTGTCTTTCTAACGGTGTGCTCGGTTGCACCCGTATATTCCTTGATGATTACCAGTTTACCCTTTTAGCCTTAAGTGCTCGTTTTTATTCGTCAGGCCGTTTCTCCTTCATCCGAACTTCGAATCATGCGATTCTTGAGTCCATCCTCATTATTTTTTTGTTGTCTTTCCAGCAGTGTGCTTGGTGACACCGGAATCCATACTTTCAAAAATGACTATTTTGCCCCTGGGGGCTTATTCGTCATATTTTCGATCTGTTGCTTCCACATCAGTTCTCATTGAGTTCCACGACCTTATGGAAGGTCACTTTAACTTCTTAGGGTCTTAGAGGTTTGTTATGCCTTGGGAGACCGTTGTCTTGTTTCTAATTTCCGCATCTTGGATCCAGTTCGGGTCATCACAGGACACACTGGGTTAAAAAATCCAGGGTCGTCACAATACCGCTCGAAAAATGTTCAACCTACAGCCCAAGGCAGAATTTTATCTTTTCGAGATCTTTCATTTCTAATTCTTTGTTTAAATAAGTGGCCGTCTTTTTGATCTCGTCCAATTTTTCCACAAGATTCAGATCATTAACATATACTGCAACAATAACAAAACCAGATTCTAATTTGTTAATAAAAATGCATGGACAAAGATAATTGTTCACATACCCTTCTTTGAGTAAGTAATTGCTAAGGCGATTGTACCACATTCATCTAGATTGCTTCAATCCATATAAGGATCGTTGTAATTTTATCGAGTACATACTACGTGGTTTTGTTTCAGGTATTTTAAATCCTTCTAGGATTTTCATATAAATATCACTATCTAGTGATCCGTATAAATATGTTGTAACCACGTCCATTAGATGCATATGCAATCTTTCTGTGACTGCCAAATGTATTATAAATCTAAATGTGGGTGCATCGATCACAAGGGAGTATGTTTCCTCATAGTTAATACCAGGTCTCTGTGAGAAAACCTGAGCGACCAGTTGGGCTTTGTATCTCATAATTTCATTTTTCTCATTACGCTTTCGTACAAATACCCATTTGTACCCAGTAAGATTAACACCTTCAGATGTTTGGACTACAGGTCCAAATACTTCACATTTAGCTTTGCTTATATCACTTCTTTCCATTTTGGCCAATCATTTCTTCGTCAACATTCTTTGACGTTTTGAGGTTCCAGATCCTCATTATCAATATCAAGAGTAACAATATATGAGAATATGTTATGGACAAAAATTTCATTTATATTCCATCTCGTTTCATAATTTTGTTAGATCTTATCATTTGTAGGTACCTTTGCCTCATCAAGGGCATGTGCCTCATCAAGGGCCATATCATCATCTGTTACCTTTGCCTCATCAATATTTATTATTTCATCATTTTTAGGTACCAGGGCCTCATCAAGAGCCTCTACCTTATCAAAGGCTATTATCTCAGATTAATCAAATATATCTGTTGCTCCTTTTGTGGCCTCTTTAGGAGTGCCAGTTTTCCTTTATGATTTCCTCTTACAATAAGCAGTATCTTTTGCACCGACTTGTCTGCCACACTTCAAGCATGTTTAGATGCATTTGCTGCATTAATGATAGAAGGTCCCTCAGGGACAACAATTCGTGTTGGAATATTTGCAGCTGGTATATGTGATTTTATTACTTTCTTTGTATTAGTAAATGCATCAGGTAATTGATTTGCAACATTTTGCAAGTGAATGATCATCTGAACTTCTCATTCACATTGATTTGTGCGAGGATCAAAATGAGACAATTCCAGGGTATTCCAAGTAATATCATGTTGCTGATGTGCCTTTTTTCCCCCTAATGATGGGAAAACAGCCTTATCAAAATGACAGTCAGCAAATTGTGTTTTAAAGATATCACCTGTCAGGGGTTCAAGATATCTAATAATAGATGGAGAATCAAAACCAATATAAATTCCAAGTCTACATTGATGACCCATTTTAGTGCATTGGGGTGGTGCAATTGGAACATATATAGTACAACTAAAAACTCATATGTGAGAGATATTTGGTTATTGACAAAAAACAAGTTGCAATGATGAGTATTTATGATAAGCAGTTGGTCGTATATGAACTAATGATACAGCATGTAATATGGCATGTCCCCAGGCAGATATCTTGAAGTCTTTTAATAAAACAGAAAATTTTGTTGCATAAACAAAGGACGACCAATTAACTGAAATCTTTTAATAAAAGATTCGGCCATACCATTTTGAATATGAGTGTGTGCAATAGGATGTTCAACATTAATTCCAACTAACATGTAATAGTCATCAAAAGCTTGAGAAGAAAATTCAGCGGCATTATTAAGACGGATTATCTTAATTGGGTAATTAGGAAAGTGTGCTCGTAATTTGATAATTTGAGCAAGAAGTCTACCAAATGCAACATTACAAGTAGAAAGTAGACAAACATGCGACCATCGTGTTGATGCATTAATTAAGACCATAAAATAGTGAAATGGTCCACAGGGTGGATGAATTGGCCCACATATATCCTTGTGAATTCGTTGTAAAAATGGGAGAGATTCAACAATGACTTTTGAAGGGGATGGTCTAATAATCAACTTACCTTGCGAGTAGGCGGTGCACAGATGATTATTTGGTAAGATAATTTTTTGATCCTTTAGTGGGTGTCCATGTGAATTTTTAATAATTCGACACATCATTGTACTCTATGGGTGACCAAGTCAATCATGCCAAAGCATAAAATGTTTTGGGTCACAATTTTTTTTTATGTATCACAGTATTTGATTATATTGTCCTAACGGCTGTATAGTATAACCTAGAAGAGAAAATAAAGAGTTTTTCTAACATCAGCCTCTTGCATGAGGTAATAGAAGTAATGTAGAGATATTCCACATTTCTTTCATTTGCGGTTTCAATATGATATCCATTACGCCGCAAGTCTTTAAAACTCAACAGATTTCTTCAACATCTTGTAGAATATAAGGCATTATTAATTTGTAATCTTGTTCCACGTGGTAAAATGATGTTGGCTCGTCCGGAGCCTTCAATCAAGTCGGTGGGACCTGATATTGTACTGACACTAGCGTCTGTCAAAGTTAGGAGAGAAAAATATTTTTGATTTTAAAGGATTGTGTGTGTGTCATTCCACTATCTGCAAGACATATATCTTCACCATTTATTTTGGAACCAATCAGATCCATTCATATTCATGCAAATTTCTTTATTAGAAAAGAAACATTTATAACAAAAGAAACTTTAATACAAACTAGAAAATAAAAACTTTAATACATAGAAAATAAACACTTGTTGAAGATGAAATAGTAGAAAGAACATGAAATGAAAATAGGATTAATTGGCATGGACATTTCCATCACCAATCAGGTGGTTTATTTTTCTATCACGGTTCTTAAAAAAATCTGATACATCTAGATTTGTGATGTCAACTGGTTCATCATGATCAATAAAATTCATTTCTTTCCGTTTCCCCTTTTCTTTCATTAAGGCTTTGTAAAATTCAGCTAGATGTTTAGGTGTACAACAAATGCTTTGCCAATGCCCTGTTATTCCACACCGGAATAACACCGATAACAAGTATTATCATGTACCTTTCGAGGTTAAGCCATATCCTTCCCTTTTACTTGTTTCATTTCATTATAATATCTCCTTTGGGGATATGATGTGGATCTCTGATTGCGGAATTTGAGGATTGATATCCTTTACGGTAATAGGAGTGATTTCTACCACAACTATATTCATTATTGTGGTAGTTATTTTTACCACGGCTGTATTCATTATTATAGCCATTTCTACCACCACGACCCCGTCCACATCCACGGGATGAGGCAACATATGTTTCAGGGATCGGTGTCGATCCAGTTGGACAAGACTGGTGGTTTCTTAACAAACGCTCGTTATTTTGCTCTGCCATAAGTAAACATGATATCAGTTTTGAATATTTTTCAAATCTACGCTCTCAATATTGTTGTTATAAGAGTACATTTGAGGCGTGAAATGTGGTAAGTGTTTTTTCCAGCAAAAGTTCATCAATAATGGTATCACCACGCAATTTCAGTGTAGAGTTGATTTTAAATAGGGCAGAGTTGTATTAAGTTATAATTCTAAAATCTTACAACCGCAGTTGCTGCCAATTAGCCCGAGCCTTTGGGAGGATAACTGTTTTTTAATGATCATATATTTCTTTCAAATTTTTCCACAAACTCGGTAGATTTCTTTTAGTGAGGTATCCAATTTTTAGCTCTTCACTAATATGGGGCCGAAACCTTCACTTTATCTTGTAATGATGCATCATTCTCTTCTTTAATTATGTTTTCGATGCCCATGGCGCCTAAATGGATCTGAGTGTCCAGAATCTAAGATAAATAATTTTTGGCAGAAATGTCCAAGGCCACAAATTCTAGCTTTGTCAAGTTTGGCATTTTCAGAATAATCTTTGGAGTCAAAAATATAATTTTCTTCGATAAACCAAACAAAGCCAACAATCTATCAAAACTAATATCACAAAAGAGATATATAGTTGAGATAGTAAAAGGGAGAGAGAGCTTCTTGTTCAAATCTCAGATGGCTAGAGCTCGTGCTGATAACATCTTGTAAATATGATATTAAAGTATATCTCTATACAAACAAAGAGAAATAAAAAGATGAGAGTGACAGATGTAAATATGAGAAAGATAGAAAGCTGGCTGCTATTTCATTTCTTCATACCATCATTTGTATACACATTAGCCTATTTATAGGCATGATTGGGCGTGGGCAACAAGCAGCTTATCAAACAAGCCTTTTTTTGCCATTCATTACAAGTAGACCCCACCCCAATATACCTATATATATATATATATATATATATATATATATATATATATATATATATAACAAATGGAAAGAAGTTGAAAGGATCATATAAAAAAGACAACATAAAAAAGTTCTGTGATGAGCGCTAAAAAGTACGCATTTAAATCTCTTAAACTTAGGTATTTTAGGACATTTATCTATCTTAATTTCCCGTTTTAGACTAATTTCGTGTTATTGTCCTTTTTAGGTGCTTATCCCCAAAATAAGCTAATTTAGCCAAATAAGTGTTTAAAAGAAGCTAACTCAAGCTAGATGGAAGAAAGGAGCAAAGTGGAAGCAAAATGAAGCAAAGTGTGAAAATTAGCATGTTCCATCGATCTCAAGAATACTCCGATTCATCGATCTAGACTCTCCAAGATGGATCGAAGCTTTTTTATCGTTATCCAAAAATCCCACAAAGTTCGATCGACCCAACAATTCTCAGATCGATCAAAAAGATTCCATCTTATCTTATTGTACCACCCTACCTACCACTTTTGTCTCTTTCCCCAAAATATCTCAGATCTGTCCTTATCCAAAAAGGCGCCGCCATGAGAGGATCGATTCAGCCAAAGTTTGATAGATCTCAGCCATATTCGATTGATCTCAACACAGTTCGATTGATCGAACTTCCTTAAGTCCGAAAAATATATATTTCTAGCTCATTTAAAGTTGTCTCATGGTGCAATCATTAGAGAAGCCCTTGTGTACGAGCCTAGACCATTGGGTGTGATATTTGAGCTACCTATATAAGGATTATGAGCCACTTTTACACATATACTTTTAGGAGTTGATAGATACAATTTTGAGTATTCTTAGAGGGAAAGAAAAGAGAAGAGGAGGCTAGAGACACATTCTTGAGAGGTTTTCCATCTATTTCAAGAAGAAGAGCATTTTTACGATGGAGATAACCCTTGAGGGTTGGAGGACACCATTTATGAGTGGCTAGACATCCTCTTAGGGCTAGAGTTAGTCCTAAGTATGCTTTCTTTACCTTAATTTATGTATTTTTGAGGGGATTTGTATTGTAATACATGTTTTGACATATTTATATACATAGATCTTATTTATTCATGAAATAGATACCAAGTCAACGAAACTTTCATGGCATAGTGTGCTTCCTAATTCAAGGTCCCTGTACCTGAAAAATGTCCCCACTACGTGGGTGAGTAACATAAAGCTACTCGTAAGAGATGAGCATGCATCGACCTAGCATTTTACAAAATTATCACCTTATGGTGAAACATGTTAAAGGGGCTCATGCCACCTAACGTCTTTGTCAAGTGAGACTCAGGGAGCATCCTAAGCTACTTATGCAATTTAAAGTGAACAACGACATACAAATATACATGCTCAAGTATACTAAGCAATGTTGAAACATGTTATACAACATACAAGCATACATTTCCAAGTATATTAAACCATGTTAAGATAAGTCACACAATGTCTAAGCATATTACCCAAGTATACATTTTATATGGAAATCTCATAAATCAAGTATACGAACATAAGTATATTAAGCTCAACAAAATGCACATAAGATAAGTATACATGGCACAAGTATACTAAATGAAAGTCAAACTCACGGAGTAAGTATACAAGTTCAAGTATACTAAATAGTATTCAATTGTCCCAAACAAGCATCAATTCTCAAGCTACAAGTAATCCATGATTAACAACTTGAAATTAAATGCCAAAACAACAAATAGTGGAAAGACTACGACATGCGGTCGCTAGACCAAACAAGTATTTTCGGGTAATTACGACCCACAAGGTACCACCTAGTGCGCACTTATGACTTAGAAGACTCTTGTCTCCGTACTAGAGCCAAACCTTAGCCATTACATAATTGTCCTCACAAGCTTTTCAAAACCAATAAGTTCAAAACTTATACAAAATCAAATGCAAGTTACCACATTCCATGCACAAGTAAGGTTGATTCCATACAAACCATATCTTAGAATTCAAGTCTAAATAACATATGACATGTCAAGTCTCCAATATGCAATTTATACACAAAGCAAGAATATTTAACAACAATTGAGCCACATTACCATCCTAAGCCACAAGTACTAAATAAGTTTCAATTTAGTAACTAGTTTCCAAGGTAAACAATTGTAATATTCTAGATAAGCTATGTACCTACACAAGATACATTTAAACAAGCTTTACTAATCAATGATATTCTATATCATGTTAAGTTTAAATACCATTTTAAGAGGCCACAAGTACTAAGTATACATCAAATTAGTAGCATGCTCACAAGGTAATTAGAATACTACATTTTAAGAGATTTTCAACCTAATCATGGAAAGTCTCTAGATTTCAAATCTATCCCAAATAACCTCAAATTAATCTATGTTAAACAACATAGCATACTCATTACATATATCAAATCAAGATAGCAAAACGAGCAAGACATCATCATGTAGATTTTAATTAATTTAAATTAATTAAAACTCTAATTTTTCAAAAGTTGTTCAAATGATCCTAAATAAATATATAACAAAGACTAAGTCATAGCCATGCCATATATCAAGTTAAAAAATGAAAATAAGCATTGTACAGTCAAATAGAATTTAAATCAAATTAAATTCATTTAAATCTCTAGATTTGAAAACTCATTCAAATGGCTCCAATTTATTATAACAAAGATCAAGTGAAGGCCATGCCACATACCAAGTTAAAAGTAAATTATATGCAAGTTACAGCACACATTAATTTCTCAAATTAACATTAAAACATGCATATCACTTGTATTCCATTATAAAAGCAATTAAAACCACATAGAAAATAACCTATAACACCCTCTACCTCACAAGAGGATTGTTCCTCTTGAATCCAAGGCAAATCAACACAAAATGGCAAACCTTTCAAGGGTTATGAAGAGGAAGATGAGAGGAAACTTTTGTCTCCTAAGGTTAATGGTTTAAGGTGAGTGGAAGACCCTCAAAAATCAAGGTCAAGGCTTAAGGCTTCAAGCTTCATCCATGGAGGCTAGGGTTTTTGGTAAGGAAGGAAATGAAATAATGAATTGAAATGTGAATGGAGAAGTTAGAAATCCTCCACTCACTATGTGATCTTACACCATGGTTAATACACACAAGTCTTGGTTAATTGCACAAAAACCCTTCTTTAAAACCATAATCCCAAAATGGCCCAAAAATAATTGCAAGACTAAATGTGAGACCTACACTTGTCATCATCCTAAGGTTCCCTTCTAGGTTTAATCCTAGGTATACACTTGTCAACCATCCAAGCCAACAAGTGATCCAATCCTAGGCCAACAAGTGGATGAATCTCCACCCTCTATGTGTCAAGAAGTCATGGTGCCAAGTCTCTCCACCCCAATGCCAACAAGTGGCTCCATGAGAATATGATACTTGTTACATTTTTCAAAAATTGTAAAATGGTCATTTTTCAAAATATCTTCCAAAATAAATTATAAAAGGTCCCTAAAACGAAAAATAATTATTTTACATAATTATACTAAAACCCCAAAAGTTATGAATAATTACACTAAAGTATACATTAATGCCCCTTTATGAAAGAAGTAAGCAATTAACATGCTTTTTTATAAAAGTAAAAATGTAGATATCATGGAATTTAAATATCATGGATGTGTGCAAGGCCGGAATCAAACCCGAGCACAAAAAGTAAGGTTTTGCAAGCAAAAGTGAAAAACGAGAAGAGGACGAAATAGTGCATAGTGTCCGAAAAAATGAAAAGTGCGGAAATGACTCTATCCTCAAAGGAAGTTGTCAATCCACATAAAAGAGTCTCAGAAACCATTTCTGAGCACTCCAGACGACACTAAACGATGAGGAACTGAACTCAGACAAGAAATTTCAAAGAAAAAAATTTATCCGTGAAATTCTGAGGAAAAAGAAAAGGAAGGAAATGACTGAGTCATCACACCCTTATACATTCTAAATCTCCTTAACAATAAATTTTGGTGTAAACAAGGACCTGAATGCTGAAAAGACTAAATTATCGCTCTATAACTGAATAAAAAATTGGTAAAAAAATTCATTAAATGTGGCAAATGTGTGTGTATATATATATGAACATTATCGGAAGAGACGAGAATATTTTTAAAATTTTTTATCTTAAAAATGTCATGTGCAATGCACATGAATAAATTTTTAACAAAACAATGACCTCAAACCAGTATTTGTTACATTTTTTTAAACTTAACGAACTTATATACTCAAAATAAAGAATATGTGTGTTATTTGCCCAAAATGTAAACATTATGGATGTTTTTTTACTCTTGCCCAAATAAGGGCATTATAGAAAGAGATAAGAGTATTTTCAGAATTTTATATCTTAACAATGATTTCAAGTCCTTTGTTGCTCATTTTTCAAACTTAACACAATATAAGCAATTTTTTACTCATTTTTTCAAACTTAACCAAGTTATATATCCCAAATAAACAATATAGGTGTTAATTGCCAAAAATTAAAACATTGAGAGTGTTTTTTTCACTTTGCCCTTTTAAAAATGTGCACATGACTAAATTTGTAACAATACAGTAACCTCAAGCTCTTCTTTAATAATTTTATCAAACTTAACAATTTTATCAAACTTAACGCATTTATATACCAAAAAAAATAAAAAAATAACAAAAAAAAGAAGTTAGAAATGATTTTTGTCCAAAATTTAAACATTAGGGTAATTTTCTTAATTTACCCTAGAAAAAATATTTAATAGTGATTTAATTGTGGTAGTAACTAAAGTGTGGAAGTCAATAAATTATAAAGTACCAAAGAAATTAATATAATGTGAGAATAAGAAAGTCAATAGTTGTATTTATTTGATAATTATTACAATAAATAAAACATAATTAAACAGATTTTAGCATTCCACTTTTTTATATTTATACTTTAATCTAATATGAAATTACTCTTTAAACTCTAACTTTTCAAGTAAATAATTATTTATTTTTAAATTACATAACTACCTATCTAAATATGATTGGTCTACTACCCTCTCTCTCCCATATTAAGTACTTTCGGTGTCTTTGACAACCCCCACACCACAGACTTCGTCCCCAACGCCACGACCACCCAAATCCACGATGCAGGTCCTCTGGGTATTGTGGATTGAATGATTTCAAAAACTAAACAGATAGATCTTGGTCGAGGCACTCGTTTCCAACGTCTTGATCTGCAACCTCAGTTTTCTTTGACCAGACCATGTGCGGGAACAATGTCGACTGAACCAATCGCTGATCGACACGCGTCCTTTCTGGCAGCTGATCAGTCGCTATCACGAACGTCGCTTCCTTTGCTAATTCTTCCATTAGATCAGGCGAATTTCGCTTCCTTTGTTAATTCTTCCATTATTAGATCAGGCGAATTTTGGCTGTGTGCTAAATTAAAGTTTTTTGGGGGTGAAATTGGGGGTTTGGGAAAGAGCAAACCAACAAAATCTGATTTGCTCATCATCCGATTCACTAATACTTTGAAGACTTTACAATCCATTGTCAATATCAAATTCATATACTCGTAATTTATATGATGGCAGGTGCTGCTCAATATTATTTGAGCATAAAAGTGGTCTTTTAATATAATATTCATCTTAGAGTTATACTGTCTCATACTTAAATTTAATGAAAAATATGTAAGAACTAATAAATAAATAAATAAAGAAGATAAAAGTTAAAGGAAGAAAATAAAAATTTTAGAAAGGTTACAACATAAACAAATAAAAAAATTTGAAAGTTATAATATAAGAAATTAAAATTTTTGGGCCTTTCTATTGGTTAGAGTTTGATAGTTGGAAGAAAATAAAAATTTTAGGAAGTTTATAATATAAAAAAATAAAATTTTTGGACCTTTCTGTTGGTTAGAGTTTGAAGTTAGATAGTTGGAAGAAAATAAAAATTTTAGGAAGTTTATAATAGAAAGAAATAAAAAAAATTTGAGACATTCTTATTAGCTGAGCTACTAGGCCTTAGGCGACAACTTAAGTGGGCCTAAGAATAGAGCCCGCCTTGGATAATGGTCAATTGGCCAGTTCTTGAATCTCACCCAAGTTATACTGCGAAGACTTTGTGTTATATATATATCAATAAGTGATGTTCAACAGTTCCTTAATGAGTAGGGGGTAATATATTCACTTTTAATCTTGACTTTAAAATTTAATCATACGGCAATTATCTTGCTTACCTATTTTTAATGAAAATAAATTAAAATCAAATTGGATATGATTTTCTTCTATACATATACAAAAATTCCTTCCTATCAGTTTAGCCAGAGAATTCACAAAACAAACTAGTTAAAAATATATATATATTTCTAATCCCTTCGATCAAAAAAGACTGCTACGGTAAACAATCAAAAAAGACTGCTACGGTAAACAGTTGAGAATTTTTTTTATTGGCTTCGCTGTAACTAAGGGAATAAATTTAAAGTTGTAAGTGTAAAAAAATAAAGTGAGGGAATATTGCCTTCCCCAATAAAAAAAATATATATATATACAAGTAATATAATGAAATCACATGGCTTTTTCTATCATTGGAGACTTTAAACGGTTGCCTTAATTACCTTATCATAGAGTCGGCATGCACTGAGACCCTACCATGAGACTGGATTTATTCCAACCAAAAATTTGAAAACAACTATGGATATGCAAGGATAATTTGAAGGTGTCTTGTCTTCTCTCTTTTAAAATTTTCCCTGAGATAGATTCCTTTCATAAATCAAACAACACCACACCAATTTATTTCAATGAGGACAAAACTCAATAAGATACAAACGTATATACATCTCTGGCTCCATTCCCCATAGGACACACAACACCACACCAATTTATTTCAATGAGGACAAACCTCAAGAAGTTTGGGTATGACATAAGACACCACGTCACATGCTAACAAGTCAATTTGTGGGGTCCATCTACCATTGTGTCACTCTTCCCCTTCTTGATTTTCTCTTGTCCACTAATTGATCATTGTGCCCATAAATACCGGCTTTGCACTGTAAGAACCTTTTAAGAGAACAATGGAGATGGAGTTGGAGAGGAAAATGATTGAAAATGAGGAGGAAGAGAAGAGAAATCATGAGATTAAGAAGAAGACGAAGCTTGGAGGGTTCAGAACAATGCCATTTATCCTTGGTGAGTTTTGCATTTTAATGTTTAGCTCAAGTTGTTCAATATTTTTACATTCATGATATATATATATATATAAAACATTATGTATTTTTCAATATAACTTTTACAAATTAACTCTTGCAAAGTTATAGTACCATATAATTTTCTAGTGAAACTCTTGCGTTAGTCAATTAACTGGCAATGCTCTTGTTTTTGTTACGTACTTGATGAGAACTATACAAAAATTGAGTCTGACCGTGATTGTAATTTTAATTATAACGAATCGGACGCTTACCTTTTGACATAAAAACTTATACGGTTGGGAAATGTTGCATAACCATTCAGTATCAATATATAAGTGAAGTGAGGTTATTGATAGTGCGACAATAACCATTTTCAAAAGTCTATTACAAGTGTCTATTACAAGTGTCATGTTGGTCAAATCTTACTCTTCGTGGTTAGTTGTTACAGAGAGAGAGAGAATGTTGGGAGCCAGTGTTCTGGCCGTAGCTGATGTTTAAATGACATCTATTGACATTTCTCTTTTCTTCAGGAATACGAGTTTCTCATGATACAGTTGTGAATAGCTTCATCCCCAATCTATATTTTTCTCCAAATAAAAAATAATCATTTAAGTATGTGTTTTGCTCATTTTGTATTAATCAACTATCTATCCAAATTTTGTAATTTAGACAAATATTCAGCAAATGTTTGCCCACTTACTAAATTTTTTCTGATAAATGTGGGGAAATTTGATGAACTAACTATGTGATGGTGGCATTTGACAGCAAGTGAAATATGCGACAGATTTGCTACCTCTGGTTCTCATGCTAACATGATAACTTACTTGACCCAAGAGCTAAACATGCCGCTCGTGAAGGCATCCAACACCCTCACAAACTTTGCAGGAACCGCCAGTTTCACGCCACTCATCGGTGCTCTGATTGCCGACTCCTTCGCCGGCCGGTTTTGGACTATCATCGTTGGTTCTGTTATATATGAACTGGTCCATTCTCTATCTCCCTGTCTCTTTGTCTCTGATCAACAAGTGAACTGAAAATAAAATTTTAATAGGTCCAACCATATTTTTTTAGTTTCCTATATATATATATATATATGGATCTGGCTACCCTCTGGTATTGGTATGAAATATGTGAGTCTGTTTTTATTTGTATCTCTTAAAACAGCTCACACAAATTCAGAAAACTTTAATAAAAATATCAATAATAAAGACAAAATCGGAATTAAAATTTTTTTGTTTTACTTTATAGTCATTTTTCTTCCGTTTCCTCCCATTTATGGAAGGATAACAAAACCCACCTTCATGCCTAATTTCTGTCCCTCCAAATACCTTCCATTCCCATCTTTTCCTTTAACGGTTTATACCAAACACAATATGACATATTTGTGAAACAGCTTTAACAAATTCAGAAAACAAAAGAAAATTATTTTCTGAAAACTATAAGGCAATGTTTGATATACGGAAAAAGAAATGAAATGATAACATTAATTATAAAAGAAAAAAGAAAAAGAAAAAGAAATGAAAGGTGAAATAGTGGTAATCTGTTTGATTATTTAACGAATGAAAAGAAAAAGAAATGAAAGGTGAGATAGTGGTAATCTGTTTGATTATTTAACGAATGAAAAGAAAAGAAATGATGGTAATTATGTTTCGGAAAAGAAAGGTACTATTAGGTATTTAATAAATTTGCTTTCATACCTTTTTTTTTTTATTTATAATTTTTATTTATTTATAAAAATATCAAAAATAAAGACAAAGTCGGCATTAGAATATTTTTGTTTAACTTTATAGTCATTTTCCTTCCATTTCCTCCCATTTATGGAAGGATAACAAAACCCACCCTTCATGTCTAATTTCTCTCTCCAAATACCTCTAATTCTTTTATTTTCCTTTAATGATTTATACTAAACACAATATAACATTCTCCTCCTCCATGATCTTTCTTTTTGAGATTATGATAACAAATATTAGGTTTTTAGAAAACTGAACCAAATAAAGTTTTTGTATATTTTTCTGATTCTTAGTTATCTAAAAAACCAAAAATTATTTTTTTAATGACAAACCAAACGGACCATATGTATTTATACATTCTTCGATCTGTCGCATGCATGCAGGGACTGGTGAGCATCACAATATCAGCACTCTTGCCACAGTTTCGTCCCCCACCGTGCCCAACTCAAGAGAATTGCAAGGAAGCCTCAAACTCCCAACTATGGGTTCTCTACATCTCGCTCCTCCTCCAATCTCTTGGCTCTGGCGGTATCAGGCCATGCGTGGTTACCTTTGCCGCCGACCAGTTTGACATGAGCAAATCAAAACAGGGAGCTCGGGGCTGGAATTTCTTCAACTGGTACTATTTCAGCATGGCAATGGCCACGCTGACAGCTCTAACCGTCGTGGTTTATATCCAAGACAACGTCGGGTGGGGTTGGGGTCTCGGACTTCCAACGGTTGCCATGGCTCTGTCAATCATAGCCTTTGTTTTCGCTTCTCCTCTTTATAATAAATTGAAACCGGGAGGAAGTCCGTTGGTTAGGTTGGCTCAGGTGATTGCTGCTGCTGCGAAGAAGAGGAAAGCACCTGTACCCGCGGATCCATCACTCTTGTATGAAAACAAAGAGCTTGATGCTGCTATTTCTTCCAATGGAAGGCTTATACATACAAAACAGTTCAAGTAAGATTTGATACTACTTAATCATATATATATATATATATATATATAGTCAATTGGATTATTGTCTCTAGTGGACTGTGATTGCCAGATTTAAACTCTTTGCATCTACTAATATAACTTCTAACACTTCTTGCCTTAAGCTAGCATTTAAGTTGCATATGTACTGATTAAACTGCTTGCCCTTAAGGTCTCTTTTTCATAAGGATAGCAGCTACTTTTGACTTAGGTTTTGTTTGGCTAATACTTTTGCTTCGTACGTATTTTTTTGTTTTTGTTAGTGTATTATAACAAAACAAAAGTACGAAGTATATTTGGTAACGTTTGATGTCATTTGAATAGTACGCTTCCAAAATTGATGTCAAAATCGGAAGCATCAGAATAATTTTTTGCTTGCTTCGGTACGGTAGCAAACCAATGTTCAATTTTTTTTTTTTTTTTCTTTCTAAATGAACATTTTAAACTAGCTATTCAATTTTTCAAACTTGCAACACTTTTTACAAAACATGCTCTCATGTTTTTGCTTCAAAAAATCTGCAACAAATTTACGTTGCCAGACAAACTTCGAAATAGTATTGAACACACTCTAAAGCGGAAATATTGCTTTTGCTTTGAGTCAAAGCAAAAGCACAAAGCAACCGTGTTGCTAAACGGTCTCTTAATAACTTGATTTCTTTCACATGAAACCTAATAACTTGATTTCTTTCACATGAAACCTATTCAAACTTATTTGTTTAAAACATTTTAATTTTAAAGAAGTTCACTAAGCATCTTGTTTTGATACTTGAGTTTCTATCTTATAAAAGTGTATGATAGTAATTTGGTCCACTTTTTTCCAAAAAAGAATTTTATCATTTTCTTTCTTTTCTTTCTAGAGGTTATTGTTATGGTTTTTTCATTATTTTCTTTTCTTTTTCCTCATAATTAATGATATCATTTATTTTCTTCTCTCTCCTCTTTATCTAAAGGAATTGTGTCTGTCATAATTCGATGATCATTAATTTGATGGTTGAAGGTGGTTTGATCGAGCGGCTATAGTAACTGAAGATGACAACAAAAGCAGCGACTCAAATTACCAGCAGCAGCCAATCAATCTATGGAGGCTAGCCACCATTCATCGAGTGGAAGAGCTAAAGTCCATCATCCGGATGCTACCCATCTGGGCAGCCGGAATACTACTGGTGACTTCACATTCACATCTCCACAGCTTCACCATCCAACAAGCTCGGACTATGGATCGCCATTTCTCCCACCACTCAACATTCCAGATGCCTCCGGCCAGCTTGTCAATCTTCAGCATCCTAGTCGTGCTGGTCGGGCTCGTAGTGTACGAACGCCTTTTTGTCCCCATTGCTCGTCGGTTCACAGGAAACCCTGCTGGAATCACATGCCTGCAGAGAATGGGGGTAGGCTTTAGTGTCAACATTCTTTCTACCATTGTTTCAGCCCTAGTAGAGATCAAGAGGAAAGGGGTTGCAGCAAATCACGGCTTGCTAGACAAACCGCGAGCCGTTATACCCGTAAGTGTGTTTTGGTTGGTGCCTCAGTTTTGCCTCAATGGGGTGGCCGAGGTTTTCATGTCCGTTGGGCACCTGGAATTTCTCTATGACCAGTCACCGGAAAGCATGAGAAGCACGGCGGCAGCACTCTACTGGATAGCAACATCCATCGGAAACTATATAGGTACACTGCTAGTGTCTTTAGTACACAGTTTTACCGGGAAAGAAAGGAATTGGCTACTGGACCGGAATCTTAACAGAGGAAGATTGGATTACTATTACTGGCTTGTCACAGGAATACAAGTAATAAATCTCATATATTATGTATTTTGTGCCTACTTTTATACTTATAAGCCCCTGGAAGAGGAGGTAAAAGATCAGAATGGAGATGATAGTGTTGCATTCAAGCCATTGAATTCTGAGAAAAGTCCAAATATTGGCCAAGCAGTAGTGGAGCTCCAAAGAAATGATCAGTCTGTTTAAAGTGATCCATCAGTACCATAATTATAGATGTTGTATCATGCATGCATATAGAAATTTAATTTGTAGTATTTTCTCGCAGATTAAGTATGTGCACGGAACAAGGTGGTGACATAGGTATAAATAAAATTAAATAACTTTACCTTAATTTTATTTTCGTGTAAGAACAATGATACATCATCCAAATTCAAAATATATATGCATTTTTCTAACTGTAATGTTTCAGTTCATTACCAGACCCTCTTGTTAGAATGGGTTCAGCGACATCTCTGTCTCAGTACAAGCTTGCAATTGCTTAGAGGCATGGCTTTGACAAGATCAATATATATATATATATGTTAGTATTATAATGATCGGCAATATGATTTTTCAAAACAGCAAGGCACACTCACCTTGTGGCTGCATCCTCATCCGTTGGATTGATCCTCTAATAATGCAACACGACCATATATTATAACAATGACACCCTTGTAACTATTTTCAGATAGATTTTAGCAATCCCCACCGGAGCAAATTTTTTTATTTTTTTTCCCTCACTTTTGATATTCAACACACCAATATTCTGCAATAACGCAATGTGACTGCTATGAGCAATCCTCTACTCTATGTTCTATTTGTTACATAACTAAGAAATGGGGGATTTTGGGTGGTTAGTAAAGCAAAAACGTGAACTATAACCGAGCCGAAGGAAATGAATGCTGTAACTACCACGTAAACAGCTCCGTTTTCAACAAGTTCTAACTCCGTTACTCAGCTGCTGATGCTATAAAAAGATTGCTTGTGTACCAAGATGCAGAAGACAGATTTCTTGTAAATGCTCTGTCAACACTGCAGACTTATAGTAATAGCCAACAATAGTTCATAACCACCATGTAGATTCTTAATGTTCTGGTGTAAATTACAAGATTTTTTAGCACAACGAAGCATGAGCCTACAAGGATGTTTATTTGGCAAAACATCCAAAAGACAAAGAAATAGTGACCTTTCATCATGTTCAAGGCTCTACCTCCATTTGCAAGGTCAACGATATATCTGTGAGGCCCCAGCAAAGAAATAATAGGATGAGACAGGAAAATTACCCCCTGACGACCCGGGCCTTGCGGATGCAGGGGCATTTGGTAGCACAGGTGGTCGAGCATAAGGAGTTGTGTGCATTGAGGAGGGGTTGTAGTATCCCCGCTGCAGAATAATTTCCCTCTGCAAGGGTAACCCGTGATGCTCACTTTCGACGCCAATGAATCGATCATGAGGAACCATCTTCTGTACTGGCCTATACCTGGCACATTGGCGATACAAAATGGCTATGAGGCTTTGGTTTCACAAATGGAGAGAAATCAGAAATGAAAAACAATGTGCATCTTGTGCAAGGGCATAAATCTGATAAAAATAGTAACAATTAATTTTTATAATGCCCGTATAATGTATATTCCTCACTTAATGGCATTAGATGTATGAAAAGAAATAAAAAAATTTAAAGAGAGAGAGAGAGAAACGTCAGCACCAAATCAGCATATAATTCAGTTTCATGGGAGTTCTAGTTTCAGTTGCTCCATAGCTATGGTTTTGGGGAAAGGCCTTTTTCCCCTCCTGGGTAAGTGTTTGGTGAGAGGTTGATTGCTTGGTTGAAGGAATGTTTGAAATCAGTACGTCTCGATCAAAGGTTTTTTCCAATCAGAGGAGAGGTTTGAGGCAGGGTTCTCCTTTATCCCGTCTACTTTTCAAATGTGTAGTTGACTTAATGGAAAAATTGGACAGAAAAGGCAGACCTAAACCATCCCATGCTACAAAAAAGGCTGGTTTTAACATTTGCCATCTTTTTGCAGACGATTTAACTATGTCACCCATGCCAGCGTAAATTCTGCTGCTGGTGTTAGAGGTGTTTAAATCAATTTGAGAACTGCTCTGCACCTTCTGTCGGCCAAAGGAAAGAGCTTGGTCTTCTTTTCAAAAGCTGGTCGAAGGAAAAGAACTCTCTTGAATATTTTGGATTGCAAAGAATGGTCATTACCCATCAAGTATTTAGGGCTTCCTCTTGATGAGCATGACTTCAATGATGAAAATTGATGATGCAAATCCATCCTTGATATAGTTAATTCACCCACTTTTTTAGTGTCATAGTTTAGTAGGTTTAGTGTTTGGTTGTTAACTGTATAATAGGAAGTGGAGAGAGTGGTTCCTATTTTTATGTTTATCTTTCAACATGCTTAAATAAATTGGGGATAACCACTATATATGTTTTATCTATAAATTAACATATGCCGTATGCAGTGTAATAGTGTGGTGATTTAGAATCTCTGAATTTTTGGAAATATTATATATCAATTTCAATTAATTTTTGGCTTCCAAAACAGAGCAAAGTTTGTTGTCCTCTTTTAATTTCCAACATTTTTGGTATCAGAGTGCCGGGTTCTTTCGTGTTGGGCATGTTGGTGTTTTTGAAGAATTGTTGCAGCAGCAAAATTCAAGGAGAGGTATTTTCTTCAGCAAAATTCAAGGAGAGGTATTTTCTTGTCTTGAGTAATTCATCATGTCAACTAGTTTGAATACTCTTAATCTCTCACAATCTTTAATCCATATTTTTACTGGAGAAAATTATGAATTTTGGAGCATTAAGATGAGGACCTTTTTTATTTCACAAGATCATTGGGATCTAGTTGAATCTGGCTATGCAGATATTGAGAGCTCTAAGACTGCTGAGAAGTCAACCGATTTGAAGTCGACTGAGTTGAAAGAGCTTCGTAAAAAGGATGCGAAGGCTTTACTATTGCAGCAGGCTGTGAAAGATACAATCTTTCCTCACATTTTAAATGCCACGAAATCAAAGGAAGCTTGGACTATTTTGAAGGATGAATTTCATGGAGACAACAAGATAACCATTGTGAAACTCCAGACCTTTCGTAGAGAGTTTGAGACTCTTCTCATGAAAGGTAGTGAATCTGTGCAAGATTTCTTTTCTAGAGTTTCTGTTATTATAGATCAAATAAAAGCATTTGGTGAGGAAATTCTTATTAGAAAATTGTAGAAAAGATTTTAAGAAGTCTCCCTTCAAAATTTGATCATGTAGTCACTGCTATTGAGGAGTCTAAAGGTTTAAGAGTTTACTTTCTTAGTGAACTAATGGGTTCTCGTCTAGCTCATGAAGAAAGAATTAATAGATCATAACAGAAAAATATTGAGCAGTCATTTTAGGCTAAGGTGGAGATTTCTAACAGAGAGAAAAGTGTTGAAGGCACTTCCATGGATCAAAAAAATGCAGGACGTGGCCGAGGAAGAGGAGGCTATCGTGGTCGTGGAAGAGGACGTGGCGTCAAAATGGTGATACAGACAACCATCATAGTGATAAAGGGAATTACAGACAAAATTATAAGGGAAAACAATGCTATACTTGTAAGAAATTTGGCCATATTGAAGCATATTGTTGGGAAAGGGAAAAACAACAAGCTAATTTTATTGAATCGAAGGAAGAAGTAAGTAATTTGTTTCTTACTTGTTTAAATTCTAATGAAAGAAAAAATGATATATGGTTGTTAGATAGTGGTTGTAGTAACCATATGACAAGAGAAAGAAGTCTCTTCCGTACTTTTGATGAATTAGTAAAGTTGCAAGTTTGGCTTGGTGATGATAAACAAGTTCAAATTGAAGGCAAAGGAACCATTGTGGTTAAGAGCAAGACAGGTATTGAAAGATCAATTAATGATGTTTTCTATATCCGTGGTTTAGCTTATAATCTGTTGAGTGTTGGACAATTGACTTAAAAGGGATATACCGTCTTATTTCATGATGATATATGTGAAATTAAAAAGGGAAAATCTGATTTGTCTCTTATTAAAATTTACATGACTAAGAACAAGATGTTTCCTCTGGATTTTTCATGTTTTGATGACTGTGCACTAGTTGCCAATGTTAATGATGGGTCGAAGCTTTGGCATTTGCGTTATGGACATTTGCATTTTAATGGGCTAAAATTGTTGAGTCAGAAAAAGATGGTGTCTGGTCTACCTCCTATTATTTGCATTGATGATATTTGTGAAAGTTGTATTTATGGGAAGCAGCATCGCTTACCATTTCCAATCGGAAAAGCTTTGAGAGCAAAGATGCCTCTAGAGCTTGTTCATGCAGATATTTGTGGCCCGATAAATACTCCATCCTTAAACAATAGTAGATATTTCTTGTTGTTTACTAATGATTATACTCGCATGAGTTGGGTTTACTTTCTTACTTACAAATCAGAAGCTGTTGAGAAATTTCAGGAATTTAAAGCTTTTGTAGAAAAAGAAAGTGGGCATGTTTTAAACATTCTTCGAACTGACAGAGGGAGAGAATTCCTATCAAATCACTTTGAGTCTTTTTGCAACCTAAATGGCATCTGAAGGAAAATGACGGTAAGAAGAACTCCTGAACAGAATGGGGTCGCCGAAAGAAAGAACAGGATAGTTGTGGAAATGGCCAGAAATATGTTGAGTGAAAAACAACTTCCAAATGATTTTTGGGCAGAAGTAGTGGCAACTTCAATCTTCCTCCTTAATAAATCTCCAACAAAGGCGGTGCGCAATATAACTCCATATGAAGCTTGGTGGAAACGAAAGCCCGATGTAAGTCGTTTAAAAGTTTTTGGTAGTATTGCTTATTCTTTGATCGACTCAAATGACCGTACCAAGCTTGATAGGAAAAGTGAGAAATGTATCTTTATTGGGTATAGTGATGAAACGAAGGGCTATCGGTTGTATAATCCGGAAACTAATTATTCGCAGAGATGTTGTTTTTGATGAAAATAGTTTCTGGAATTGGGAGAGTGAAAAAATCAGATTGTGCCATTTGTTGAAGATGAAGCTAAGCCAACACAGAGTATGGAGAAAGTAACGACTCCAAAATCTTCTCCATCATCAAGTTCTTCAGGGAGCACTCCTTCAAGGGATCTAAGTAGTGATGAAGACAACAGCCACATGGATCCTACTCTTGATACTGATACGCCTCCACGTAAGTTTCAATCTTTGAAAGAAATTTATGAGTCATGCACTTTTGCTCTTATGATTTCAAAACCTGTGAGTTATGAGGAGGCACAAGGAATACAAGAGTGAGAAAATTGTAAGCAAGAAGAAATGGCAGCAATTCAGAAAAATAAAACATGGGAGCTAGTTGACTTACCACCTGAGAATGATACAATTGGTGTGAAATGGGTCTACAAAGTGAAGTACAATTCAAATGGTACTTTGCAAAAATTAAAGGCAAGGCTCGTTGTGAAAGGGTATGTGCAACAGTATGGTATAGACTTCTTTGACACTTTTTCCCCAGTTGCTCGATTTGAAACTATCAGAATGATTTTAAGCTTAGTAGCTCAAATGAAATGTCAAGTATGTCAATTTGATGTTAAATCTGCTTTTTAAAATGGGTATTTGGAAAAAGATGTGTATGTTGAACAACCACAGGGATTTGTCATCAAAGGAAAGGGGGAGAAAGTCTACAAATTAAAAAAGGCTTTATATGGATTAAAACAAGCTCCATGAGTGTGGTACAGTAGACTTGATTCATATCTTCGTCAAAACGGGTTTTATCAAAGTGATAGTGCACCTACTTTGTATGTGAAGGCAAAAGGTAATGATATTCTAATTGCATGTGTATATGTGGATGATATTATATACACTGGATCTTCTAGCTTCTTCATTAAAGAATTCAGGGAAAGTATGATACAAGAGTTTGAAATGTCTGATTTGGGGTTATTGCATTTTTTCTTAGTCTTCAAGTTCAGCAATCTAATTATGGTATTTTTATCTCTCAAGAAAAATATGCATTAGATTTGCTCAAGAAATTTAATATGTCAAATTGCAAGATTTTTTCTACTCTTATGAATACAAGAGAGAAGTAATCAATGAATGATGGGACTCTAAAGGCAGATCAAAAGGTTTTTAGAAGCATGGTTGGAGGATTGTTGTATTTGACTCATTCTAGACCGGATATCATGTTTCTAGTGAGTTTAATCTCAACATTTATGCATAATCCTTCTGCACATCATCTTGGAGCAGCAAAACGGATACTTCGCTATGTTCAGGCAACAAGTAATTTTGGGATTTGGTATAAACCAGTTCTTAATTTTAAATTGCTTGGTCTTACTGACTGTGATTGAGCTAGTTTTACAAATGACAGGAAAAACACAAGTGGTTTTATCTTCAATCTTGGTTCGGGAGCTGTGTCTTGGGTTTCAAAGAAACAAGTAACTGTTGCATTATCATCTTCAGAAGCTGAGTATTATGCAGCTTCATTTGCTGCTTGTCAAGCTAATTGGATGCGAAGAATTTTGGAAGACTTACGTCATTGTCAGAGAGAGGAGACAAAGATCTATTGTGATAACCAGGCTACACTTGCAATGACAAAGAATCCAGTTTTTCATGGAAGAACAAAGCACATTGAAATCCGTCACCATTTCATTCGGGATGTTGTTCCGAAAGGAATAATTATAATGAAGTATTGTTCAACCAATGATCAAGTTGCAGATGGATTCACTAAAGCACTTTCTTATCTGAAATTTGTTAAATTTAGATCTTCTCTTGGTGTTTCCAGTTTTGCATCAAGGGGGAGTGATGAAAATTGATGATGCAAATCCATCCTTGATATAGTTAATTCACCCACTTTTTTAGTGTCCTAGTTTAGTGGGTTTAGTGTTTGGTTGTTAACTGCAGAATAGGAAGTGGAGATAGTGGTTCCTATGTTTATGTTTATGTTTCAGCATGTTATAAGAAATTGGGGATAAATACTACATATGTTTTAGGGAAAAGTGTCCCCTATAGTATTAGTAAACATGCAAAAAAAACCCCTTGAACTATCAATTATGCAAAAAAAAATCCCTGAACTATGCAATTTTGTTGCAGATTGCCCATTCCGGCAACCGTTTGTCGGAATTGATCGTTATTTGTAGCACGTGAGATAGAAAATGAATTTTATGGACAATAATGCCCTTTGAACGATGAAAAGACGAAATAACCCTTTTGTGACCGTTAGGGCCAAACAAGGATTGTATATACTATACATACACGGCCCCCAAATCGTGATATAGACACCCCCAATTTCTTAAAACCTTAGCTGACCGAAACTCAAAAAAAAACACTATATTGATTCCCCATATCAACCTTATACATCTGTTCGTGGTTAGATCCCCTCTCGCTCACCTTTGTTCGTGATCAAATCAAGTCAAATCCAGTATCTATGGTGGTCTACTCCTCCCTCTAACCCTCTATTCGTACTCCAGTGAAAGGTAATCCCATCTCTGTCATTGGGTCTATATTGGTGTGTGTTGATATATATATATATATATATATATGAAGAATGATAGGTAGTCCATTCTCTGCTCTCTTCTCTCTTTTCTTCTTCCTCCTCCTTTTTTGCTCTCTGGTCTCGTTCCTCAGTCATAGAGTCTCTCAGTTTGATTTCTAAAAATCGAAGAGAGAGAAAACAGAGTTGTCATTCGTAAAATTTTAAGGGATTTGTATTCATAAAATTTCAGCATATCAGTTTATATATACTTACAACGTTGTGTAAATATAGATCTCTTTTTTATTTCGCTCAGTATGTCATGAATTTTTGAAGGTGTTTGAAATGGACAATGATGGGTTTCCAATCAAGAATAAGAGGTGTTGGTGTGGCCAAAGAGCTTCCGTATTCATTTCTGAGTCCACTAACAATCCTCGTAGGCTATATTTTAAGTGCAGCAGAAGGGTTTGCAAATACTTTGAATGGGGGAGTCCTCCTGCTACCCAAAATAACATTAGAGCTCGAGCTCCTCTACCTGCTTATGTTGTGCCTCATGCAGCTGATCCCTTGCCAAGTGAAGCTCCTCGAACAGCTCTCAATTCAGCTGCAAGTGTTATGTTTATTGGAAGCCTTATTTTGCTTGGGTTTTCTGTTCTAAATTTTTTTGTTGCTCTGATTATTAAGTGAAGCAATGTAGGAAGATGAGGCCTATCCAGTTGAAGTTAGGACTGTTTTGGAGGTGTGGGGTTGCTGTATGATATTTTGGAATGGTTGTTGTATCCAATTGTAGTAATGGTGTTGATAAATGAAATTCTATGTTTTGATTAATGCACTTTTGGAGTCATGTTCAGTGTTTGTATATTTGTGTTATTGATAATAGTTGAAGTCCTATTGTGGTTATTACAATTTCCCTCTTTTTGTGCTCAGTTATGCAATGTTTACTACTGCTGCCATTGTTATTAGGTTGGTCATTTATAGATACTATTCTTGCCAAATGTATTTGGAGACATTGGCTGTTGAGTTGAGCTCTAATTTTGCAAGTGAAGTTTGTCCAACTAGATAAAAAATGTTTGTGAGCTACTGTGTTTTACATTAGTAATTACTAGTTGCTTCCACCATCTCTTATGTGTGCTACTGTGTTGTACACTGCACACTTGCAGGGCTCAAATGTGACCTCTCTTCAATTTTGGTGATATACCTCTAGGCTAACACCAGGCCCTGCACGTACTATGCATCCCTACATACAAAAAGTTACTTGCAGTTCTAAGCAGGCATTTATTTTTCCTTCCTGCTCTCTCCATCTCTCCTCTCGCTCTTTCCTCCCTCTTCTCTGTGTTTTCTGTTCTCTTTGAAACTAAGGATCTTTCAACCAAATTTATGATACAGTGATTTTTTTTAACAGCAAAAATCACTGCATTTTCATACACTATGACCTGTAATTCTGTTACACTAAAAACATAAAAACTTGTTCAATGACAAATCTTGTCCAATGATCAGTTATTTAAAAGTTGTTCAATGAGAAGAATTGTCCAATGACCACTTCTTTAAAACCTATTCAATGATAAACTTGTCCAATAAAATGTCATGGACCATAACCTATTAAATGAAAACCTGTTTAACAAGTAACACCAAATTATGACACTTTGACACTAAATGTTAAACCTGTTAAATGAAAAACAATATAAATTAATAACATAGCATATTATAACATATCACTTGACATTCTGAACATCAACACCTCAATAGATACTTAATAACAAAGTTTTCACATCCCATGAACATAACGATCACCTAAAAGGGGGCTCAGTTAATGTCAGCATCAGCCATTACATCAGTTATTACAGCAACAATTGACAACAGGAAGTACATAGACACAACTGTCCATTAACCAACAAAACCAAAAGTAGAAGCTGTAATAATTTGCCATCCACCAGTAAAAGCAAAAGAAGTTGTAATAATTGGCCATCCACCCAACAAAAAAACAACAGTAGCTGGTATCTTCACTACTAACATGTATAGCCACTATTCATCATTCCACCAACAAAACCAAAACTATAAGTTGTAATAACTGGCCACCCATCAACAGTAGCTGCTATCTTCACTACCAACATGCATAGTCACTGTCCATCATTGACCTATCAATAATTTAAGCAATTATACATCAGTTATTTGCACTCATTACTAACATATAGTAAACAAAAGGGACTGTTTTCATCATACCTAGAAGATGATGCTTCTGCCAACCTAGAAGATGATGCTTGTGTCTGTGACAACTGAGAAAATGGTATATTTAGAACCTAAAATGAGTATCAACAAGTTAGCTAATTTGAAATAGATTGCATGTAGCATTAAAATGTTAGCTAATTTAAAAAAGATTGTGAATAAGTTATATTAAATTAAAAGTACCTCTTGGTTTGAAGATACTACAACTGGAACCTTAAGTCCTCTTGTTCTTCCTCTTCATGCTCTTCCTCTTCCTCTACCTATCATCCAATCAAGTCCTCTTACTCTCCCTCTTCCAAGGATGGGTGGTCTATTTCCCCTTCTTGGTGGAGGTCTCTTAATCACCAATGGCTCAGGTAATTTGCACGTCCTTGAGTTATGACCAATCTCCTTACATTTTGAACACTTTAAACTGTCCTTTGACCTGCTAAGCTTGGTTACACTCTTGGAGTCATCTTTCTTCTTATTTGGAGTCATCATTCTTCTTATTCTTAGCCTACTTTGGCCTACCAGTGGGTTTCCTAAAGTGTGGTGGCAACAGTGGGTTAATGGGTTCTGTTTTCATCAAACTTCCCATTGGAATGGGCTGAATTATACCAGTATAAGCCATGAAGTAGGTCTCTCTGTGATAATATGGGTGAACATTGATCGGAATGACAATTATACATCAACCTTTGCAATAGCACAAATCATTGTAGAATAGGGCTATTGGTCGGGTAAGTCGAACCACTGGGACTGCTAGTTTATGGCAACCAAGATCTTTAAATTCACTTTTAGTTTGATAAAAGGTGTATAGAGTTTGATTAGATTGTCACTAGAATTAGGAATTAAAATGTGCATAAAACAACAACTAATGCAAGGAAATTAAGGAAGAGAAAATGAGTAGAGAGGGCTAGGGAAGTGAATCCACTACCAATCCTATAAACATACTAAATTGCTATTAACTTGGGAAACAATTTCACTACATGGCAATGATATGGAGCAATACTAGATTGCTACATTATCCTCAAGAAATTCATAGGATCAAGACTTAAGTATAATCCCTAAAAATGCCACATGCTAGAACTACCTAGATTAGGGTGTAGCCATGACATGCTCACTAAGCTAGGGACTATCAAACCTCTCATTCACTATGGTGATAGCACATGGAGCTAAGAATCAAGATAAAATCCGTCAAAGGAAAGCCTAAGCAATGGAATACAAGCTTCTCATACAACATGCCAATAAAAACTATTCCACAATCTAATTTCCATTCTCACTATGAAAATGCAAACCATACAATCATGTGAACATATAATCTAAGACAATATGATAGCTTCAACATAATCATTTATATAAATTAAGATCCATTAGAAAATGTAAAGTGTTCTAGATCATGGAACCACCATATACATGAACCATTTCCCAAATAAAATGAAATTAAAGCATGCTTATGAGAGAGTGCTTCATCACCTCCCTAGGTAGGGAGTTAGTTACCCATGGATGCAAGGAATGAAAGAGAAGAAGAGGCTTCACCCTCCATTTTCGCACCTAGGGGCTCCTTAGCACACAAACCCACTTAAACCCAATATTTCTCTCTCTAAACTTGCTAAAATGTGTTATAGATCTTTACAATGTAACCACCCTCTAATATATATCCTTAGCCATCCATCTACCCCCAAATATGTGGTCCTCTAACTCCAAGACCATTTAGAGCAATCCCCTAAATTAAGGGATAACATTTGATGAAGAAAAGTGAAACCTATGCCTGCTTGTCTGCTGTCTAGTGGAGGCCCGCGGGAGCAGGGCAGGCGCCCGCGGATGCACGAAGTTTCTGCCCAAATCGGCGGGCGCCCGCGGGTGCTTGTCAGCTTTGCGTACCTTTGGTAAAATGGCCATAACTCCCTATTCCAAACTCCAAATGACAAACCATTTGATGATTTAGAAAGCTAGGTCAAAGATCTAAGTACGTCATGTTTTAATAGAAGTCCAATTCTCAATTTTGGTAGGTCAAAAATGAAGAATAAAGTCAAACTACACTGTTGCCAGACTGTAAATTTCAGCATTGCACACGTGGGGTAAAAATGACATAACTCTTTGCTCTAAACTCCAAATGATGAACCATTTGATGATTTGGAAAGAAAACTTAAAGATCTAAGTACATCATGTTTTAATGGGAGTCCAATTCTCAAGTGTTGTGGGTCAAAAATGAAGAACAAAGTTGAACTTCACTGCTACCAGGTTGCTTTTGGCTCGGTCCGCTTTGGTAGGCATCCTCCTTAGCGCTTTTTGTAGGGAAAACATGAGATTAATGGGTCACTGGCTTGGCCAAAGTGAAGGTCCCTGGCAACGGCATGCTTTGATTCTTCAAGAACTCAACAAAGCAGCGCTCTTAACTATCTTTGGGGCACCAACCTGAAAATGATCAAAAACACGCAATAAAGCTAATATGTGTAATATGATCAACGAATGGACTTAACTAATGCAAATAAGGGCGCTTGAATATGCAATATTCAGCGCTTATCAAACATATGCCTCAGGGGAGTGTCTCTTGATAAATATGCAAGCTACAACATGCCTACAAGGGATACCAGTTAACTGCCACACTCTACAACTGCATATTCTTTTATCAATGTCAACTGCCTCACTAATACCATAACATTCAACCTCAAACTTTTGATCACCAGCATAATGCACCTTACACATTCTAGCTTGGTGCTTGACTTTGTTAAGACTCTTTTGTATTTCTGGACATAACAAGCCACCCTGTGATAGCATCCACTCTCTCTTACATTGAAATCTTAGCATTAGATGCCTTCTAATCCATTCTAGCATGTATATTATTGGCTTATCCCTTGCCTCAAGGATGACTGCATTCCAACTTTCATACATGTTATTAATGACCATATTCCAACTTTCATACATGTTATTAATGACCACATCATTTCTTGAAGTGTATGTGAAGCCTGACCTTGACCACAATTTAGTTGGCACCTTTTTCAACCACTCATAAGCTTCAACATTCAATTCCCTTATTTTCTTTATATGTTGCTCAAAATTAGCCTTTGTATATGCTCTTGCTGCCTCCCATAACAGATTTTTTAATTGTTGTCCTTTGAACCTGAGCTTGAAATTCTCATAGAGATATCTGACACAAAATCTATGGTCTGACCCTTCCATCACATTGTCAAAGGTTTCCACTAAACCCTGTATATGAGACAAAATAACAGAATCAAATATTAAGTAAATAATACAAAAAAATGATTACTCAAATGCATGAATTAATTAATTAATTATACTATGAAATTGTAAATCAAATATTAAATAAATAATACAAAAAATGAATACTTAAATGCATGAATTAATTAATTAAATGCACTATGATATTTTACCTTTTGTCTATCAGATATGAAGGTTATACCATGGTAAGGTCCAACTACATCCATTAATTCTCCCATAAACCATTCCCAAGAGTCTCTTGTCTCAGACTCTACCACTACAAATGTTACTGGGAATATTTGGCCATTCCCATCATTGGCAACTGCACTCAGTAGGTGTCCACCATATGGTCCCTTTAGAAAGCAACTATTCACACCAATTAGTGGCCTACACCCTTCTTTAAAACCAGATTTCATTGCAGCATAACAGATGAAGACTCTTTGAAACCTTCTAACATTCTCAACAGTACTTAGCTCAGTTTGTAGTTTGACAACACTGCCTGGGTTGGTTCTCAATATCAAACTACAATAATCTCTCATTTTCTTATATTGGTCTGCTTTATTTCCCTCAATCATTTCTAAAGCCTTCCTTTTAGCCCTAGACACTTTGTGTTTGGACACATTAATGTCCATATCAGTAGCAATAGTGCTCTTAAATGTACTCAAAGGCATCTTTGGGTTTATTCTAAATTGTTCTATGTATTTGTTTGCAATGTAGGAAGATGAGGCCTGTGCATTGGTGTGAAACAAAAGGCAGTTTTTATGTTCTTGCACATAAATCTTTACTATCAAACAGTTTTCATCTTCTGTTTTGCTCGCATATATCTTCCACCCACAGTCAGCCTTACATACTGCACTTACCCTATCTCCATCATTCCTTGTAAACTTTATATCAAACTTTCCCCTCAATGCTGTCTCTCTCAGTGCCAACCTAAAATCATGAGCTGACCCAAACCTCATGCCTAATTCTATTTCCTTTTCTCCTAAATTCCTTGAAGGAATGTAATCTAGGTATATAGAACCACTATCAATTCCTTCATCATCAGATCCATTTAAACTTATCAACTCATCATTAGGACCATATGGCTTGACACATGAGCAATAAGGTCTGTTTCAGGTATAACATAGTCCCAACCTAAATCATCATTTAAGCTTTCCTCATTTCCTAAACTGTTTAACAAACGTGCAACAATGTACAACTTCACTTTGTTGGTTTCCCTATGGGCATCATGGTCATAAAACATTCTAAATACATCCAAGTCACACTTTACTTAATTCTTTAAAGTTTTGCCACTCATAGGGTACTTTGTACCAAACTTCAGTGATCACCCCGTAACTTAACTTAATTGGCATCTCTTGAACCTCAATAAATGACATCTTGTCAGGGTCAACTTTATCAAAGTGAGAGATATTTCCCCCTAAGTATATCATAAGGGGTGATTTCTCAAAAATACCCCCATGATGAAGTTCAATTGTGTACAAACCATCCATCTACAACAATAAATTGCAATAATCAAACAGTGGTCATAGTTAGAAATAGTACCAAATATTCAGTAGAAACAAGCATTACACTAATTAAATAAAGCAGAGACAATATAATTTAAGAACATAATGACAAAATCAATTATTCTTATAGTACCACCAATGATAAAGGGACCGCCAATTATTTTAACAACATTTCACCACATTTAAGTAAAATACAGGGACCACCAATGATAGAAATCACTTTATAATGACTCTGCTGACAACAACATTTACCTTTTTTTTTTTTTCTTCTTTCCATAACCAAAAGGAGACAACATATGCTGATACAGACTACATATAAACATATTGTATGAAAAAAGCACCTTTGATAACATAATAGGACCAAATCACTTTATGACATAGTACCAATTTCAATATTCAATTAAATAATAGGACCACTACAGACCATACAACATTTGACAACATTTAAGTAAAATATAGGGACCACCAATGATAGAAATCACTTTACAGTGATTCCTGCTGACAAGATTTACTTTTTTTTTTTTTTTTCCACAACCAAACGAGACAACATATGCTGATACCGACTACATATAAACATATTGTATGAAAAAAGCACCTTTCAACAGTAAAGTACAACACAAAAATGAAAAAAGCACAACATATACCTCACGTATGTCCCATTCTTTGAAAATGACGACTAATTTTTATCAAAAGTAACAAAACAACACAAATCATTAGGGTATTACACTTTATCACAACAACCTTGTCTCTATATAAATCATTTACAACAAAACTGAAAAAATTATAGAACAAGGGTAAGAACGAGAGTGATCCAAAGTACCAGGTTTCGCATCAAGCAGATCCGTAGATGTTTGTAGCAGCACAAATCAGTGATTTACGGTTGAGAGAATACCAAGTTGCAGAGCTCTGAAATGGTGTGTCTATGACACGTCTTCATTGTCGGTTCGATAATGGCGCGGATAAAGGGATAATAACAGATAGCCTTATCTTCAAAGTTGGGTTGTCCAATTCTTATTGGCCCACTAGATTTCATTTGCCAGCTAACCGATTCAATACCCCCAATACTTTAAACTACGTCGTTTTACTTAAGGAGTAATGTTGTCTTTTCAATTTTTCGGCAACTCTTGTTAAACTTATGGGGTTAAATGCAAAAAATTGTTAGTTCAAGGGGGTTTTCTGTAGTTCCGGGGGGTTACTTGCAACACCCCAATACTATAGGGGTTTTTTTGCACTTTTCCCTACGTTTTATCTATAAATTAACATATGGCGTATGCAGTGTAATAGTGTGGTGATTTAGAATCTCTATATTTTCAGAAATATTATATATCAGTTTTAGTTAATTTTTGGCTTCCAAAACAGAGCAAAGTTTGTTGTCCTCTTTTAATGTCCAACATTCAAAAGGTTAGCTTGCTTACCTCCTATTGATGTGGTTTAGGCTAAGTTTTGTTCGTGGAGTTCCAAGATGCTCTCTCTTACAGAGAAACTTGAGCTTCTGAGATCAATTATAACTCTGTTGTAATATTTCTGCTATTCAGTTTTTAGACTGCAAGCCTCAGTTTTTTATGTTATGAGACTTTATTTGTGGAAGTACTGAAAGGTCTAAGACTTAATTATATGAAATGAGATCACTCTACCCAAGGCAGAAGGAGGTTTTAGAGTAAAAAGAATATATTATATGGAAGCTGCCGTTGCTTGTTCTATGGTTTGGTATCACCTCCAAGGAAAAGAAATGTTGTGGGTATAGCTTGGTTTAAAAATAAGTACTCACCTAACTCTTCCTTCCTATTGGAATTGTATACCTTCAATCTCTCAGTCAAATTATATGGAAGCAGATACTCTCATTTAGAGACATTATTTTATTAGAAGTTTCTTTTCATGTAGGTGATGGAAATACAATTTGTTTATTTCGAGATTGTTAGCAGATATGATAGCCACGATTTATGGAATGACTTACCGTATTAGCAGAGATTTGATTATGCTATAGAATATGCCATAGAATATTCTGTGATTTGATTTAGATGTGATTTAATTTCCTTTCTTGTAATATGAGCATGCGCTCTTTTATCTATAAATACTAGAGCTGTGAATGAACGATTTATCTTATTCTAACCTTTACACAATTCTCTCTATTCTCTTTTTTTCTTCTATATTATATTTCTACTGAGATCCACGGTGAGGAGGCATGACATTGGGGCAGAAAGTTTGGACATAGATTAGTTAGATTGATTCCAGTTGATAAGAATTCAACACTTAATGTTCTTCTTTCAAATGGTAGTAGGAAAATTTCTGCTTTGAATCACAAAGACTTATAGCCTTTAAATCAATTCTTACTTGATATTCAAATTCATGCAGGTCAAAATGAGATTATGTGGGACAGTAGTTCTTTTTTCCTTCAAGTAGGCTTGAAACAGTTAAGAATGCAAAGCCTTGATCTACTATTTGTTGGAATAAAGGTAGACCTAGAACTAATGTGACTTAATGCTTGACAAGCTTCCTACCTTTGTGAAGGTGCAGAAGAGGGGAATTCATCTTAGTTATATTTGCACAAATTGATTCCAGAACCAAGACACTACGGATCATTTTCCATCAGTGTGACTTTGCCAAGGGAGTTTGGAACTGGTTTGGAGCTCTTTTGGGATGGAATATGCCTGCGTTTAATAGCTTTGACTGTCTCACAGATTGGTTTGTGCAGAAATCTGTTATTTGGCAAGAGAGAAAAATTAGACTCCATGAAGAGACTGGAAGATTTTCTTAAAATTCAGTGAAAAAATATAGAGATTAAAATCATATTCAATTTTTCAGTGATGGTATTACATCCAATTTATATAATAAGACCTAGCTAAAGTAGGTAACTAATTACCTACCAATTAGCTATAAATCAGGGAGAAAATAATTCAATCCTACAACTGTACTATAAGAGATAAAATCTCAACACTCCCCCTCAAGTTGGTGCATAGATGTCACACACACCCAACTTGTCTAAAAATTTTAAAAAACACTTGATTTGAGACTGCTTTGGTGAGAATGTTGGCTAGTTGATCCTCAGATCGAATCTTAGGTAACTCCACAATTTTTCCATCCAACTTTTCTTTAATGAAGAATCTGTCTATTTCGACATGCTTCGTACGATCATGTTGAACTGGATTATGGGCAAGATCACATGCTGCTTTATTGTCACAATATAGTCAAATCGGTTGCCCAGGTAGATAACCCAAATCTCGTAAGAGATGTCTTAACCACAAAGTTTCACAAAGTCCAAGCGCCATACCTCTGAATTCAGCTTTTGCACTTGAGCGAGCAATAACATTTTGTTTCTTGCTTCTTTATATAACAGGATTACCTCATATAAAAGTGAAGTAAGTAGAAGTAGATCGCCTATCATCTATAGCTCCAGCCCAGTCAGCATCAGTATATGCATCTATGTTTTGATAACCAGCATTTTTAGTGAACAAAATTCCTTTTCCAAGAGCAGATTTCAAATACCTTAAAATACGCATAACTGCATTCATATGTTGCTCTCCAAGATCATGCATAAACTGGCTCACAATGCTCAATGCATAAGCCACATCCGGTTTCGTGTGTGCTAAGTACATCAATCTCCCTACAAGTCTTTAGTATCTTCCTTAATTAACAGGTACTTGGTTGAACTCAATACATAACTTCAGTCCTTCTTCCACTGGTGTCTCAGCTGGTTGACATGTTATCATGTCAGTCTCTTGTAATAGATCTAAGGCATATTTTTTTTGAAATAGAAAGATTCCTTTATTAGATCGAGACACTTCAATCCCAAGAAAATATCTCAAAGGACCTAGATCTTTCATTTCGAATTCTCTGGACAAGTACTTCTTGAGAGCCTTCATTTCTTCATGATCATTCCCTGTAACCACCATGTCATCTATATATATTGAGTGCAGTGATCTTACCCTGTTATTTCTTCATAAATAACGTGTGGTCTGAATTGCTCTGACGGTAACCAAAGGCTATCATAGACTTTGTGAATCTTCTAAACCATGATTTCTATAACTTACAGACCTTCCGACTATACTTTTCTGGTATCATGCATCCTGGTGGGAGATCCATGTAGACTTCTTCAGATAATTCACCATGCAGAAATGCATTTTTCAAATCTAATTGTTGCAATGGCTAATCCAAGTTCGCAGCTAAAGATAATAAAACTCGAACTGTGTTGATTTTGGCTACAGGTGCGAACGTCTCTGTGTAATCGATTCCATAGGTTTGGGTGTAACATTTTGCCCCCATCTTGCTTTAAAGCGTTCAACTGTGCCATCGGCTTTATATTTCACAGTGTAAATCCATCTACATCCAACTGGTTCTTTCCTGGTGGAGGATCAATGAGTTTCCAAGTTTCATTTTTCTGCAAGGATTTCGTCTCCTCGTTCATAGCTGCCTTCCACTTAGGGTTAGCTAAGGCTTCCTGCACACTGTTAGGAATAAATACAATTGATAATTGATTTACAAATGACAAATTTGATTATGACAAACGATGGTTCGATACATAATTGCTCATGGGATATTGCTCACGGGTTCATATGTGGGTTTTGGAAAACCTCTAGTATGATGCGGTGGTAATTGTTTTCTGAGTGGTCAGGCACTAAATTAGGAACATCCTCAGCAGGCGATTGGTTTGAGATATCAGTTGCGAGGGACTCGAACTCAGATGATGATGGGGTTGGCGCCATACTTTCCATTTCTGGGCGTTCATCACCACTTTGATCCAAACATATACCACTCGAATCCAATTCGCCTGATTCCTGATTGGTTGGTCTAACTTTTGAGTCATTAACATGAGAATCGTCGTCCTCAAAAACGTGATAATCATAATCTAGAGTCTGAATTTAGTTCTGGTACTCCTCCTAAAGTTCAGACGCAAAGAAAAAATACATCGAGTCTTCATGGAAGACAACATCCATTGTAATAAACATTCGTCGAGTGGGAGGGTGATAACAGCGATACCCCTTTTGATGAAGAGCATATCCGAGAAAAACACATCGCAATGCTCGAGGAGTTAGCTTGTTGTGTTAATGCTTATAGATGTGTACAAATGCTACACAACTAAAGACATGAGGAGGTAGATTTGGGATGCTTGGGGCAACAACTGCGTCAGTGAGAGCCTGCAATGGTGTCTGGAAGTCAATAGAGCTGGAAGGTACTCGACTGATGAGATATGCTGCAGAGGTAAGTGCTTCTCCCCAATACGATAATGGCATATGCGCTTCTATCAATGAAGCACGAACATCCTCCAACAAGTGTTGATTTTTTTGCTCTGCAACCCCGTTCTGCTGGGGTGTATTGGAACAAGTGGTTTGATGAATAGTTCCACGTGCTTCCAAAAACTGCTGAAGGTCAAAACTCTAATATTCTCCACCATTGTCACTACGAAGAACCTAAACATGTGCATTGTATTAAGTTTCAACCATTTTATAAAACTTCTGAAACAGTAAATTCACTTCACCTTTGGACTTCGTCAAGCACAACCAGGTCATCTTGGTACAGTCATCAATAAAAGTAACAAGCCAACGGGATCCACCTAAAGTAATGACTTTGGACGGACCCCAAACATCAGAATGTATAAACATAAAAGGAAGTGGACTTTTACGCAAACATAATGGATATGAAACACGGTGGCTTTTTGCTAGTTCATAAACATCACAGCGGAAACTAGAAACATCACAGTTTGCAAACAAACTATGAAATAATTTTTTAAGATAACCAAATAAAGCATGCCCCAGACGTCGATGCCACAGCCAGATTTCAGATTTTTTTCTCTCCCCCTCAGAACCATCCACTGTCAATGCTTGTCGTAGCTTGTCGAAACTTTTGGACATCAAATCCAAGTAATACAGTTTCCCTCGCCTAATACCACAACCAATCGTCTGCTTTGTTTGGATGTCCTTAAACACACAAAAATCAGGCCAAAAAATGACAACACAAGATAAAGCTGTGGTTATTTGGGAAAATGACAAAAGATTAGAATCTAAAGATGAAACAACTAAAACAGAATCTAAATGCAAATTATCAGTGAGTGTCAAAGATCCTTCCCCAATAACTGGGGTCGAAGTCCTATTGGAAGTAGAAACAAATTTATGTGAGGATGAATTAAGAGGTGAGACCTATCTAAAATCAAATGTCATATGATCTGTGGCACCAGAATCAATTATCCATGCACTATTAGCAACATGTGTAGAAATATTAAAATTCTTACCACCAGTATTTATTGTCTTAACAATTGCTGCAGGAGAGGTCTTTGTTGAATTCTTCTTCCAACGACGATGATCCCACCATTCCGGATATCCCACAAGTTTGAAACATCGACTTTTAGTATGACCAGTCTGGTTGCAATGAGTGCATTTGTAGGTAGACTTGTCTGCTCTAGATAATTCAATATTTTTGTCACTCATTTTTTTTTTTTTTTTTTTGGAACTGGTTTATCACAGAACCAGTTTTCAAATGAGGTTACAAAACTGGTTTAGTTTTGAACTAATCCAGAATTGGAATAGTATTACAATTGTGGCCAAACAGAGGGTTTTGATTTTTTTTTTTTTTTTTTCAAATAAGTAATTCAATTATCATAACTTCCATTGACTTTGGAGCAGATAAGAGAAGGATGAGTTGCAGTGAATGTGAGGGCAGTGATCCGGCGACGGCTGCGATGAAGAAGAGCAGCGATCCAGCGATGGCTGCGACGGCAGCTTCGATTGAGGATGCATCTGACAGAGAAGGAACAGATCAGGCGGCGGGTGAGGGAAGGAGCAGATCCGGCGAAGTAGCGGTGGAGAGCAGCCTGATCCGGCGATGCGGCGGCGATGATCTGGCGACGCTATGATTAGTGACGTGACGGCAGTCGAGGTGCAGCGGTTCGGTTTGGCAGAGAGCGCCGTCGTTTGGAGATCCGGCGATGCGACGGCAGATCGTCGGCAACAGCAGCTTGTGATGGGTCTGTCGTATTTGTATTTGTATGTATGTGTATAGGTCAATGAATAAAAATAAATTCAAAGAGATTCAAAGGTATGGTTCAGGTACGGTTCAAGGATGGCTCTGATACCATCTTGAAATTCAGTGAAAAAATATAGAGATTAAAATTATATTCAAATTTTCAGTGATGGTATTACATCCAATTTATAAAATAAGATCTAGCTAAAGTAGGTAACTAATTACCTACCAATTAGCCCTAAATCAGGGAGAAAATAATTCAATCCTATAGCTATACTATAAGAGATAAAATCTCAACAGATTTTATGCAGACGTTGCTAGATCAAGGTAGTTTAATGTCTTGATGTGGCTAGGATTTAACTTGAAGATGATATTACTACTTAGGCTGCTTTTTAATGTTTGATGGGTTTCTTAAGAGGTACTTGAAAAAAGTGCTTTCATAATCTTTTCTTTATTGTTAATTTTTCCTTTTCTGCACAGAGGGAATGCCCTCACTTATTGCTCTGGTACCTTTTTTCTCTTCATTTGTTCATAAAATTTCCTTCCATTCATCAAAAAAAAAAAACCTCAGGACCAAATGCCGATCATCAACAAGCTACGGCCAGAAATTCAGAATAAAACTGACCAACATCTACATCCCAATGGGGACTTTAGCCCTTCACCTCCCCCTTTGAGAGTAGTAGAGTACAAGGAAATATCAGTCTAACAAACTAGTGGTATAACCTAACTATTCTGTTCCCTAATTATTATACTTCAAATCAAATAATAAGGATAATTTAGGCATTTTAAAAAGTAGAGACCAAAACCTCACCCTACCTTAATATAACAGTAGTACATTTGAATTCCAATGCTCCTTCAGAAAGGAAAGAGAGAGAGAAATATAAAACATAATGTAAAGACACTTAGTAAAATGCACATTGTTGTGCCTCCAAACATCACCATAGGGTGTTAGATCAAGGTTAACTAAGATGCATAAAGGTGTTTTTGTGACTTGGCAAGAATCATTGACCAATAACATGTCTCAGGGATGTGATTCACAATTTCGCTTACACTTTCAGTTCAGGTAGTTAGCAAGTTGCACAATTCCAAATCAATATTCTTCACCAAAAATTATGAAAGAAATTACCTTAAGTATGGGTCTTGAACAGTCTGAGCAGTGTCTGTAACCAAGAATGGTTGTTGAGTTTCTGCAAGATAATATGGGTCACTGGGAGCTGGCAGACGTTGCTGCTCAATAGTTGGATGGATATGACCCATGGTTGCATTGGTTCGATACCATTCATGCTGTGAGGTTAAAGGAATTTGCTGAACAGGTAAAGGTTCCATTATTAATGGAGCATGACCATGTTGCATCCCGGCTATATACGAATCCTTCGGAGGAGGAAACCTCACTGAGGGATGGAACTAATCCTCCGACAGTGGAGGTGGCTTTGCTTGTGGTCGGGCCATATACGGTATTGAAGGGGGCACAGGTGCTGACGAAGATGTAGCAACTGGACGAAATAAGGATAACAGATTCCTTACTGCATTGTGAAAACAAAATTTAATCAAGACATGGTAGGGTTACAGAAAAATAACGTGAAAGAACCAAACTGATAAAAATATATTCAAATATCATAACCACAAAGGAAACTGAATCTTACTTGCTGGCCAGTGAGTAGTTGTTGACTAAATTTGGCACTCTGATAGTTATCCTGTATTGCATTTTTGAAAGCACTCTTCGGCAGGGGAAAACAATCCTTGTAAATATTAAACCTCACCTGAACAAACATATTAGCAGCCTCAAGACACAAGGTAGGTAGGAATTTACTCTACTGTTTTCAAACCAGTGTTACTGATGAATGACAATAACATGTCCAAAAATTTTGCGATCCAGGAGAAGCATATACCAGCAACGATCACATAGCTATATGGAACTATGTGTAACATGAACAATGAATACCACATGTTACAAATAAGTGCAGCCAAATGGGATATTTATATTACAAAACAAGGAGCTAAATAACTACCATGACTCAATCACTAATGTTTTTAGGTCTATGATTCAACATCATTCCTTGTCATGTAAACGATAAAGTCCCATCTAGCTCTCACACCAAAATTCTACAAGATACCTTCTGCATCATTCAACAATGACTGTGCATCCATTATTGGTGATACCTTGCTGACATAATTCTACGCAAACCATGTCGAGTCCCGTGAATAAAAAGTGGCGGTATTACCCTTAAGATGATGGAGGTCTCAAATGCACTAAGATGTGTGTAAGGCAAGAGTGCCTTGTAAAGAAGATCGAGTATTGGTGGTGAGGTCACCACAAACTCCTGAGGTCAAATCTTAACACTTGAGACTAGTCTAAGGTCAAGTTCTATCTTATGTGTTCTCAATGCTCTTTGGAGCAATCTACTAAATGTGCCTGAGATGCGTGCTTGTTATTTTAAGGGCCCATAAATGTAGTTGAGTTGGACCATAAGGAAGAGGGATTGGATGATGTGGAGAGCACATGATGTGGAAAGCAATGATTTGCATAGCAATAAAAGAGAGGAATGCAATGCGGAGATCTGTGAGATTATCATTATAGAGATCTATTGGCGGCAAAAGTCATGGGCTTTGTGACTCGAGTAGGGGGATAGGAATATGAAGTCTTTTCCATCAACTCACGAATGCTCACAGAAGGGGTAACCACATCACAGAAAGTGGTAACAAATTTTTTTTCCCCTCAATTTATATACTATCAAGCAAAATATCATTATTATTTGTTTATTTGGTAGGCAATGCGAAAATACCGTTGTTTTGATAGATTAGAAGGTGAAGCTTCAAATTTGTTGAACATGTGTCTCAAATAAGGTCAGCAATTACATCACCCATTGTGTCATCAGCTCCTTGCTCCCCAAGTTTGTGTGATCTTCAAGCATATATATGTGCGATATGCAAGTATATTGGTGTACACACCAAGTATTTTTAGGCTATATATAGCCTTGCACACATTTGATCCAAGGCATCCTAAATCAATTGAGTGAGTTTGTAATATCAGTTAGTGGGTGAGAAAGTTTGGGTGTAATTGGATTTTGGGCGTGAGCCACTTTGCCTTGTATCTCTTTATTTCTATAGTGAAATATTGTTCTGTCTTCTCCTCGTGGATGTAAGCATAGCCGAACAACATAAATTCTTGTCTCATTTGTGTGTGTGCCTATTTATTTTTCTCTTGTTCTCATAAACTCCTATTCGATCCTTATTTCATAACAAACTGGTATCAGAGTTCGGGTTCGTGTATTATGTACAGATACTGTTCACACATACGGTACAATTCACAGATACTATTCGGGTACTGTTCACAAATACAGTACTATTCAACGAGTAATTTTTTGGGGAGTTTTTTGAGATGTCGACCAGATACGAGATTAAGAAATTTGATGGAAAGATTAACTTCAGTCTTTGGCGCATTAAGATGCAGGCCCTGCTGACTCAGCAAGGTCTAAAGAAGGTGTTGTTCGAGAAGGACAAATTGCCAACAACTATATCCGATGAAGACAAGGATGAGGTCGATGAAAAGGCGCGTAGTGCGATTATTTTGAATCTAGCTGATGAGGTACTGCGTGAAGTTATTGATGAAGACACAGTGGCAAAGTTATGGCTGAAATTAGAGAGTTTGTATATAACGAAATCTCTCACCATTAGACTTTACTTGAAACAGAGACTCTACACCCTTCGTATGAAGGAAGGTATGGCTCTTAAGGAGCATATTAATAATTTTAATTTTTTTATTATGGATTTGAAAAATACTGATATTAAAATTGATGACGAGGATCAAGCTCTTATTTTGTTGTGTTCTTTGCCTCCTTCATAAGAGAATTTTGTTACCACACTGCTCTATGGAAAAGACACTATTAGTATGGAGGATGTTAAATCCTCATTAAACTCTCAGGAGTTGAGGAAAAAGGTGTCTGAGAATATTAGAGATGAGCAGACCGATGGTCTGTTTGTAAGAGGCAAATGTGGGACAAAGGGTTCTGCTAGTAGGGGCAAATCTAGATCTCATAAAAATATGGAATGTTACTACTGTCACGAGATAGGGCATATCATCAAGCACTATCCTAAACTAAAAGCAAAGAATGGGAATGGCAAAGAGAAGGTTCAAGAAGCAGCTTCTATGGCAACTGCTACAACGAGTGATTCGGAAAGTGACGATTATGTTCTCATGACAACCTTGTGATCAAGTATGTCATTTAATGACAGTTGGATTCTTGATTCTGGTTGTTCTATTCATATGTGTCCTAGTAGGGATTCTTTCTCTTCCTATAAAAAGGTGAAAGGTGGTTCGATTTTGACGGCAGACAGGAAAGCTTTCAAAATTTTGGGAATTGGAACAGTCAAGATCAAAACGCACAATGGGTTGGTGAGAATATTGTCAGATGTGCGACATGTACCGAAACTGAAGATGAATCTTATTTCAGTAGGTGTGCTAGACTCCAAAGGTTACAAGGTTGTAACAGAAGGTGGAGCAATGATGGTCGTGATGGATTCTCTTGTGGTGCTACAGGGCACCAAGATGAAAATTTTGTATCTTTTCCAAGGGAATATGGTAACAGGTGGAGCTTCTACAAGGTCTTCTACAATTAGCAGAAATCTGCGTTTGGGTCTTGGCAAAAGAAGAGTTAGAAAGAGGAGTTACGATCCTAGTTCTCAAAAGGGTTATGAAGGGCCTACACAACATAGTGGGAGAATGAAATCCATTTTCAAATGGCAACCGAAATTGCAGCAGTCCTTACAGGGAGGCAGACCCATGAGGACATGTGTGATATTGACTTGCAATAATCTTGGTGGCAATGAGATAGTCCATTCGAGTGCCATTAAGATGTGTGGGAGGCATGTAGTTGGTCACAACAGAGATGCGAGGAAAAGTTAAGGGCGTCCTATTCTCCACAAGGGTGAGAAGATGACTTTTCATTACCAGCCGGTGGTTTGTGGGTGGTTGGAGAAGGTTGCTGAAGGTGATGTCAAACTTGAAATTTCTGAGGTTGCTTTTGGTAAGCATTTAGAGTTTGATAGAAATACTGGAGGTATGCTTGTGGCTGCGTAAGACATGCATGGGTTGAAGAATGAGAACCCGATGGTTAAGTTTGAGGATGACTCAAACTTAACTAAAATTCTTAATTAATTTGTTTTGTGGAGAAGACAGGTCGTTTGGCAGAGATACAGTGGCTCATTCGGAATTTTCGCCAAGGTGGAGATTTATTGAACATGTGGCTCAAATGAGGTCAGCAATTACATCACCCATTGTGTCATCAGCTCTTTATTCCCCAAGTTTGTGTGATATGCAAGTATATTGGTATGCACACCAAGTATTTTTAGGCTATATATAGCCTTGCACACATTTGATCCAAGGCATCCCAAATCAATTGAGTGAGTTTGTAATATCAGTTAGTGGGTGAGAGAGTTTGGGTGTAATTGGGTTTTGGGTGTGAGCCACTTTGCCTTCTATCTCTTTATTTCCATGGTGAAATATCGTTCTATCTTCTCCCCGTGGATGTAGGCATAGCCGAACCACGTAAATTCTTATCTCGTTTGTGTGTGTGCCTATTTATTTTTCTTGTCATTTATTTTTCTCTTGTTCTCATAAACTCCTATTCGATCCTTATTTCATAACAAAATTGTCATCAGTACCTTAAAAGTGGAGTTGGTAGGGTTTAATGGGTATGGAAGTGATGCTGACCTTGCTTCTTACTTGATTGAGATTGTCGTGTCACTTGAGAAGATGACTATCAATTCTTGCAGTCCATATGTATTGGGGTCCCCTGGGGAGTTTGAGGATAATAAAGTGAGAAGGGCAGCTAGAAAGCTTGCTGAGAAGCTAATAAAAGTCCCTTCGAAAAAGGAATTCATAAGAAAAAGTGTTTGTTAAACACATTTCTTAAATTTACTTTTAACAATTGTGGTAAGCCCTCCAACAGGCGAATGCGAGAGTAGTGATGGGCTATGTCAATGCTAGTGGTGGTGGCGGCGGCAAAAGGCAATTGCGATAGTGGTGGTGGTGGGGAAGGTGGCGATTGAGGGTTTATTGGGTATGGAAGTGATGCTGACCTTGCTTCTAAAGAATTTGGAATTGTTGGTTAACACGTGGGATTACATTAGTCTAATTCGTTTTTCTTCCTTCGTAAAGGCATCTCCTTCCTTGTATATATATATATTCAAAATACAGGTAATTTTCAGATTTTGTTGCTTACTATTTAAGAATTGTGGGCACTGTTGATTGTATGGTTCAGCAATTAATTTCATAAGTTTATGTATAAATCTCCCTTTCTTAGAGGACTAGTCATAAAAGTATAGCATTTGACCATAAAATTGCTTTCGTAATATTGGGGAAATGAATTGTGTATTTATTATGTTTCATGCCCATGTTGATGGAGTTGTGTTAAGAAGTGCATTTTTAAATTATCATTTTCTATTTTATATAATGTATAATGGAACGCGCATAAATTCACTTTTTGATTTTTAATTTTAATTTTTTTTTTTTTTAGGTAAATAGATAAGTTTTGATAAATAAAATAAAGATGTACATGAGGGTCCACGTGGAGACAATACAGCCAAAACCAGGGACAACAAGATTGTCCCAAGATCCACAACAAGATAAACACCATATACAACATTGCAGCCAAAACAGTCACAAGATACATCATTATAGACATAGTAAATGTAATATTTCCAATTTTTACGATTTTCTATTTTCTGGAATTTTCAAATTTTTCGAATGCATTTTCGTCTTTTCTCATTTTGTGTACCGAACATCATGGGGAGTACTGGGTGTGTCCAAGAGCTGGTTGAGGTATTTTATTAAGTTCAGGACTCTTTGAAATGTAAGGGTTGTCATTTCGGCATTTTTTCGTTTTTCGGGCCGAACAGTCCCGGGTGAGACCCGCTACCTGAATTGTTGCGTACGGGGGGTTTTGTTCGAGTCCAATTGTATCTCATTCATTTTTATTTATTATGTTTTATCTAGATGTGCATGGCTTGTGTATAAATATATAATTGTGGTGTAAAAATAAAGTTAAAAAAAAAAATTAAAAAAGAAAAAGGTGGTGGGACCCACCACCCATTTCACATTTTTAATGCATAAGACCATTTGGTAGGCCTCATTTTTCTCATTCCCTCACTCCCTCACGCTGCTCCTTCTCTACCTTCCTTTTATTTCTTTATTTCTTTTTTCTTTCAAGCAAATCTTCAAACTTCGATTTCTCCCTCATCTTTTGGAATTTGTTGGTGCTGTTTGCGGGAAATCGAAGAGCTCGTCAGGATCTACATTTTGATCGGAGCAATTCCTTATTTGGCCAACTCTAGGGATTTCGAATTTTTTGACCCATTTGGGGGTGTTTGCATCTAATTGAGGTAAGGCTTTCTAATTCCCAATTTCTTGTTCTTTTGTGTATTTTTCTTCAATATTTGTTGTCAAGCATTCTTAATTTGAGTTGATTGCCTTTAAAATGATGTAATTGTTGTGTATGAAATCTATGATTATGTGTATTAGTTGACTTGTATGCAATACATGTCTAAATGTTAAATTTCCATGTCTGTGATGTTTATTAACTTGTTGGAAATTGTTATAAGAAAGTATGTTAATTTGTGTAATATAAATTCTTCATTTTCATAGTATTGGCCAAGCATGTGATATTCATGCATAGCATTGGGCATGAAAAAGAACAAAATGATTTAAAGTGAATGAAAAAGGTGTTTTAGGATAAAACTTTTATTAAAGAATTTTTTTTTGAAAAACCCGATCGCCGAGGAGTTACCAAAGGGCCATGGCATTAATATAACCTAGAGGGAATTAGGAAAATTACCCTAGCGTGGTTGAGCTATCTGTGCCCCAAATGACGCTGCGGAGGTACCAAATGTCAGGGATAGTAGCCAATCCTTCTCTCGTGTCGTCGAGGAGTCACCAAAGGACGGGTTATGTTAACGGTTTAGAAATGATGGCAGAAATGGTTTTCAAAAATGGGGAGTGACATTGCATGGCATTGCATCCCATTGCACGGCATAATTTAATCGTGACTTGGATTGTCGAATTTGTTGCTATGTTTACCCCGATATGGTATAATCCCGCTTCTTTATTTTTTTATTCATTATGTGGATTCATGGGATCACAAGAAGTATGTCTTAGGCACCACCTGCTAAGCAATTTGCTTACCCCTTATATTTAACATTTTTCAGGACATGGAAGAGAAGTGGCGGACAACGCTTCTCCATAGGGTATGATGGGTTAATGGACTGCGCGCTTTGACATATTTTGTAGCTATGATATCATTTTATTATTATTATTATTACTATTTTTAAAAAAAAACCTTGGGATGACACATATATTATATATTGACGTAGGAAAGAATAGTAGTGTCCTTAGTTGACCTCGGTTTCGGATAAGGACCCGGTTAGTGATTCGAACCCTCGGGTTCAGATTGTTACAAATTTGGTATTAGAGCAATGGTTCAAAAACTAGTAGGACGATGAGAAAAGGCCTACCTAGGGTTGTGTGGAAGGTGGATTGTATTGTTTATGTGTTTATGTATTAAAGTGTTACTTGAGAAGCATATTTACTTCTTAATTGCTTATGTGTTTACGGTTTTAAAAAGCATGCTTATTTGCTAAGTGTTCATATGCTTACGTGTTTAATTGCTAAAATGTATGTTATATGGTCATGACAATAAAATGTATAAATAATTGAAAACGTATTAATTATGATATGATGACAAGTGTGATTTAGGTGGTAACGACAAGTGATAGGCACGGTGTGTGCAGTTTTATTTTAAAAGATAATGCGGTAAGTAATGAGCACGGTAGGTGCAAGCATGTCTCGTATGGTATTATGACGGTTATTATATATATATATATATATATATATGTATATATGTATAGGAGTATACGGTTAAGCATTGGGATGGTTGCTAATACGTTGGGGTATTTGTCGCAGCATTGAGAGTTGTGTAAGTTTTGACTTAAGTAGACGAGGAGCTCGGTTGCTCCAGGGTTGTTTGGGTGCCAGTTCTTGTCGAAGTAATGGCGTGGGCTTCTAGCTCGTGGATTGAGATATTTGGCGTGTAGTCATCTTGATATTCTTAGTTGCATTTTGTGCGATGTTTAAAGCACGACTTTAGAACAGATTCATATTTTCATATTTCATGGCAAGGTGGCCTTGTTGTCTGTGAGTTTCATGTATTGGTGTATAGGTTCTAGTGACCGTGGAGGTCAAGTGTACGAGCGAGGATTTCGGTATGACCTTAGGAGGTCAGTGCTTGCGACTTAGGGCACGGTTTGGTATGGAGGTACTTTTCGAACCGGTCTTGGTAGGTATGACAGGAGTGTGCTATGGGTAATCAACTCTCGGTGAGTCGGTTACATGGCTCGGTCGATGAGCAAGGTTTTGGGTTGGCGCGGCTATCTAGAGAGTCTTGAGGTGGTGTATAGTGGTTAGTTTTAGTTGTGTAGTGCAGGATTACACAATAAGACAGGTAGTATGGGGTCATTGGAGTGTTTGGTTGTTTGCGAATGAAGTGATAGCTGGTGAGTATCGTGTTATCAAATGAATTGTGTTTTAGAATTTGAAAGTTGTGGATTAGGGATGTATTTTAGATTGGGTCTGGAGTTTCAGGAGATAGTGCTTGTTGTTTGAGGATTCGAAGAGATAGACTAATGATTGGAGTGAATAGGACGAGGTTGATCTTATAGATTAGTTGGTAGCCCCATTTGATTTTTGTCGGGGCCAAGGATGTTTTAAGGAACGGGAATGAGCAAAAGTAACGATGTTGAACTTAGGGTATGAAGTTTTATTGTTTAGATGCTTAGATTGCTTAGAAAGAGTGGTTTGATGTTGTCAGTTAAGCGTTAATGATTGATGGCATCGTTGATGGTATTGAGGTAACAATTGGGTGTTGAGCATTTTGAGATTTGTGCTCATTTTGTTTTGAGGGTTTGTCGGCATGACATTGTCGTATGGAGGTTCTTTTCTAATGGTAAATAGTGGTCGTTATGGGAAGTATTGAAAGTAATGCTTATTTTCTTGTTACGATGGTGTTGTCCTAAGGATGTTTGAGGAAAAACCACTTGGTAGTGGCTTAATGATCTGGTGAGATGAGAGGTATGACTTGTCCTTCGGGAAGAATGGTAATTTAGGTGTTATAGTAAGATGTTTAGTGTTGATAAGCAGGACGGCTTAAGGTATGAACCGAATGTGGTTTAGGGATTATGAGTTTTTTGTTGTATGTTGTCAGTTATGTGATAAGGTTATGTGATAAGATTGTGCGCCAATTGAGACAATTGTGGTCAGCTTAGTTTTTAGAACTAGAGAAAGGTGTTGCCATGTAGGCATCTTTTTCTTTTGAAGAGTCAGTGGGTTGTTATGGCTAAATTCATGGGTCTTGTGCGCATGGTAATTGAGAAAATGTCGCCTAAATAGGTAGAGATGAAGTGGATGGTAAAGTGTCGTTTTATGGCGTAGAGGTTGTCGGTTGGGAATGACTGATTCTAGGTAGAATGGGACATGGTGTCCGAAGGGCTGTGATCGTTTCTAGTGTTAGTGTGCCATAAACGTCAGTGCTCTTACCTGATTGGTTTTGATTAGCATGGGTATCGAGGTGTATAGTATACAAGGTTTTTGTGTTGACAAAGTATGACGGTCCGTTAATGGCAAAGTCGCCTGGAATCGAGGTCGTAGTCACGTGTGTGTTTCCAGTTGGTTCTTCTTCTTGTGTGTAGGAAGTTCATTTAATCTCAAGATGAGATTGGGTGTCCATGGTTGGACGATTGGTATGTAGTATGTGACAAGGTGTTGGGTGCATTCAGACATGAGTCACCAGTCTCTTATGAGAGCGGGATTTGTTACCCCTTTTGTTTGTTATAGTCCTGACAAGGACGTCGTTTTTCATGAGTCTTGTTCTCCATTTAGGAGTTGCGCGCGTCCGTGGTGGGCAGACCTGTGTGTGGTTTGTTATGTTGTTGGAGTTCATCGGTAAAGGTTTGGTTGATTTGGTCGACTCACTCCCACGGAGGGAGATAAAGTCTTTGGCTTTTGTAGTGCTTATTCTGAGAGTGATCTTGAGCGGTGGTGTGTGAGGCACGAGTTTCCAAATTGAGATTGTAAGTTTCTGGAGTCTAGTACTAGCGGTGATGGCTAGTCGTGAATTGTAAGCTTAAGGATGGTTAGGTGACGTAATGTGAATCATGTACTCGGGTGTTTCTATAGGTGTCTGATTTGACCAGTATCTTGAGGACAAGTGTTGGTATTACTTGAGTGTTAACTAGCTAGAAAGTGGTTATGGAATTCCGTTAAAGAATAATAGGAATGATTGACTTTGATTTTGAGGTTTCAGGTATGAGGCGGTCGTATTGCGCGTTTTGAAGAGGTAAGAATTGAACCGAATGATGACATGGAGTTGTTTACCTGGTATGGATGTTATGAAGAGATTAGAGATCTTATGCACTGGTTGATGATTATGGTGCTTGGTGTCATATTGCTTTTAGTTTGTTATAGATTGTGTGATTGAGGTAAGATCGAATTTTAAAGTTGGTATGTAACTGTATAGTTGTTGAGGTTATGTAAGGCGATGGATTGATAGAGAGTGGATCTCATGGTTATTTTGTGGACAGTATGAAATTGTATTTGAGGTTTGAACCTGAGGACAGGAACAACGCCTGTATTGAGATCGGATCAAGGATGAGAATAGACTGGCCAACCATTTCTCTTGAATCAGTCCCTCTTTAGCACGATGTCGGGTCAAAGGTCAATAATTGTTTTGACTTGTTAGTGACAGTGAGAGTATGGTGTTGTGCGTCATGTTGGTATGACAACGTGGACTTAGATGATTTGTCTCGAGTAACGAGGTGTGTTAGGCAGGACCAAGTGTCTGATAAAGAGTTATGGTGCAACCATTGATTATTGAAGATCTTGTTTTGAGGATTTATGACTTGGGTACAGGATGATTTGCTTTATTGTTCTGGTGACTTATGATTATGTGGTCGTTACGAAATTCATTATTTAATCATCTTACGTTGTTGAGTGTAATGATTGCCGAATGGTGCGGTTGGTGGTCGCTTGCACCGATATGAGGTGGTGTAGCTGTGTGTTAGATGACGAGTGTTAGTCTGACAGGGACGTGTAGAATTGAGTTTGAACTTGATTGTGAGATGGACGGGGTTCCTCGTTTGGGGTTTTGTGTGTCCTTTGAAGGACAAATTGAGATAGGATATTGACATGTTCAGGAATCGTGTGACCGTTCTTCTTTTAGCTCCGAAGCCCTGTGTAGCATGTAAAAGGGACCAGTGTTGGTTTTAAGTCGAGTGTAGAATCCAGCGGGTTTTGTATATGATGTTGTGAGTGATGAGTACCCTCATAGGGTGGTGAGCATTGGATTTTTCTGATGACAATGTATGATTGCCTATTGGCATCGGGTGTCAAAGGCAACAAGGTCATTGAGTTCTTAGCTCTGCAGTTTGGTGAGGTGTTTCTCGAGAAGTATGTGGCTGTGGATCTCCTTCTTTAAAGAGGGTAGATTTTGAGGACGAAATATTTTAAGGAGGGTAAAATGTAATATTTTCAATTTTTACGATTTTTCATTTTCTGGAATTTTCAGATTTTTTGAGGGTATTTTTGTCTTTTTTCATTTTGCGTACCAGACACCGTGGGGTGTGTCAGGTGTGTACGAGAGTTGGTTGAGTATTTCATTGAGTTCAGGACTCTTTGAAATGCAAGGATTGTCATTTTGGCATTTTTCTACTTTTCGGGTGGGACCCGCTACCGGAATTGTTGCGTACGGGAATTTTGTTTGGGTCCAATTGTATCTCATTCATTTTTATTTATTATATTTTATGTGGATGTGGCATGGTTTGTGTGTATAAATATAATTGTGGTGTAAAAATAAAGTTAAAAAGAAAAAGGTGGTGGGATCCACCACCCATTTCACATTTTTAATGGCATAAGGCCATTTGGTAGGCCTCATTTTTCTCATTCCCTCACTCCCTCATGCTGCTCTCTCTCCCAATTCCCTTTATTTCTTTATTTCTTTTTTCTTTCAAGCAAATCTTTAAACTTTGATTTCTCCCTCATTTTTTGGAATTTGTTGGTGTCGTTTGCGGCAAATCGAAGAGCTCATCAGGATCTACGCTTTGGTCGAAGCAATTCCTTATTTGGCCAACTCTAGGGATTTCAAATTTTTGGACCCATTTGGGGGTTTTTGCATCTAATTGAGGTAGAGGTTTCTAATTCCCAATTTCTTGTTCCTTTGTGAATTTTTCTTTAATATTTGTTGTCAAGCATGCTTAATTTGAGTTAATTGCCTTTAAAATGATGTAATTATTGTGTATGAAATCTATGATTATGTGTATTAGTTGATTTGTATGAAATGCATGTCTAAGTGTTAAATTTCCATGCCTATGATGTTTATTAACTTGTTGGAAATTGTTATAAGAAAACATGCTAATTTGTGTAGTATAAATTCTTCATTTTCATAATATTGGCAAAGCATGTGATATTCATACATAACATTGGGCATGAAAAAGGGCAAAATGATTTGAAGTGAATGAAAAAGGGGTTTTGGGATAAAGCTTTGATTAAAGAATTTTTTTAAAAAAAACTCGGTCGCCGAGGAGTTACCGAAGGGCCGCGGCGTTAATATAACCTAGAGGGAATTAGGGAAATTACCCTAGCGTGGTTGAGCTATCTGGGCCCCAAATGACGCCACAGAGGTACCAAGGGTCAGGGACAGTAGCCAATCCTTCTCTCGTGTGGTCGAGGAGTCACCAAAAGACGGTTTATGTTAACGGTTTGGAAATGATGGCAGAAATGGTTTTGAAAAATAGGGAATGACATTGCATGGCATAGCATCCCATTGCATGGCATAGTTTAATCGTGACTTGGATTGTTGAATTTGTTGCTATGTTTATCCCGGTATGGTATGATCCCGCTTCTTTATTTTTCTATTCATTGTGTGGATTCACGGGGTCACAAGAATTGTGTCTTAGGCACCACCTATTAAGCAATTTGCTCACCCCTTATATTTAACATTTTTCAGGACATGGAAGGGAAGTGGCGGACAACGCTCGTCCATAGGGTATGATGGGTTAATGGACTGCTTTGACATATTTTGTAGCTATGATCTCATTTAATTATTATTGTTATTACTATTTTTTAAAAAAAAACCTTGGGATGACACGTATATTATATATTGGCGTAGGAAATGACAGTAGTGTCCTTAGTTTACCTCAGGTTCGGATAAGGACCCGGTTAGTTATTCGAACCCTTGGGTTCGGGTTGTTGTAGTAAAATGCCACCAAAAATATAGTACGAGACCAGCAAGATTCATCAGTTCTTGAGTGAGTACCATTGTAGACACTTCAAATAGCAGGTTAACACTTCAGATCAGTCATAAGTGTGTAGTTTGCCAAAGACCACCAAGAAACAGATAGCATCAAGTATCTAACATTCAGTAATCACTGTAGCATGTAGCACTAGGCACAACAAGAATGACCCAAGAGTGAACATTGTAACATCCCAACATGATGCAGTCTAATCCATGATATACCAAGAGTGAACTCTTGTAGATAAGCAACCCTGCAAAAATAAATGATGAAGACTAGCTAAAGAATCAATCCTCTTTAGCTCATTGCCAGTTCTCAGCATCATTGAAGCAAGTCTTGCTCGAATTGTGCTTTTGATAAGTGATATGGAAATCTGTGGAGGAGAAGTGGTGTTCCTCAATGATCTAGCATTCCTCTCCTTCCAAATAAAATAAATTGCAACAACAAGGAGGAGTTTGTGTGTGAAAAAACAATGTCCAATTACAACTAGACCAAGTAACTAACTCATTCCAGGGGTGAAAACTGAAACCAGTTGTTTGCTGTACAAAGTTCCAAATAATAGAACTAAATGAACATCTAAAAAATAAGTGATCCAGGGACTCCCAATCTGACATGCAGGGTAACAAACATTTGTGTAATGCTTATTAAGCATTGGTTTAGTATCTAAGGTATACAACCTTCCCCTCATTGCCAGCCATGATATTTAGCTATGCTTTGGAATGTGATGCTTGAACCAAAGCAAGTGGTGCCATGAAAAAGATATGGATGGGGGAGTGAAGTATTCCATGGTCAATTTATGTGAGCAACTTCTTGTGGGACCTGGAAGCCAGTCCACAAAATCAGGAGTTATTAAAGGGGAAGGAAGAGATTGCAGCTGATTTATAAAGGATTGAGATTGTAGGAAAGGAATGTGAAGAAGATGTGATGGCAAGACCCCATGATTGTTGAAAATTAGACTATCAATTGAGATATGTGTGTCCAGTTAAATAATTTCCACATCAGAGAGGCCTAGCTGAGAAGATAGTGGACCATTTGGTAACCAATAGTCCAACCAAAGCCTTGTGTCCTTTCTAGCACATAGCTTCCAAATAAGTTTGAGCCCTGAGACTCTATTTGTTAAATCCACACAGGGAAAGCAAAGGCCACCATAAATCTTTGGTCTGCAAATAGAGGACCATACAACTTTGGCCCTACTCTTCTTCAATTCAAAGCCAGACCAGTAGAAAGATCATAGTATTTGGTTAATTTGCTCTCTAACCTTCAGTGGAAGTCTAAAAACTTGTGACCAATAAGCTTGAATAGAAAATAGGATTGCTTTTATAAGGACATCCCTCCCTGCATATGATAAAAATCTAGATTTCCAATAATGAATCCCTTAACTGTTTTTCTTTGCACAAGGGTTTGGCAATCAGTGGAATTGATTGAGGAGGAAGAAAGTGGGAGTCCAAGGTAAGTGATTGGTAGGGAACCAGCCTTAAAGTGCAGTAGATTAAGTATAGCAGCCTTAGTGGAAGTGTCCACACCAGAGAAGAAGACTTCGCTTTTAGAGCAATTAATTGAAAGCCCTGATAAGGTTAGGAAATCACTCAATGCTTGGTGTAATACATTGACAGATTCAAGATTCCCGAAGGAAAAGAGGAGTAACTCATCATCAAAGGCCAAGAGTGAGATAAACAGTTTCTTACACCTCTGGTGATACTTAAAACAAGGGCTACATGAAATGGCAGAGCTGAGAGACAAATAAATGTCATCAATCCAATTACTCAATTGCACCTTTATTTTGACTCATTGATTATTTTCCGATCGCATAAAACTTTCCTCTGACAAAATAATATATTTAATAATTGAATAAATATAAAATCCATTTTATCAAAAACATCGAGGCCTCGGATTTTTCCGTGATCAAACAAATCAAGTCAAAATAAATATTATAGCATAGATGTAATCTTGAAAGTATATGTTCCAATGTCAATAATCAATAGCTACTCGAAGTACTCGGGTTTTAGGCCCTGGGGTCCACCAAATATATCAAAGCAACCACGTACTAACCAAAACAAGAGCCCATTCCTCTCTCATGTTTGAGAATTATTCGCCATGACACTGATAAAGAGCAATTGTTACGACGGCTCTCGCAATCGGCTCAACTTATCGTTGATCCAGGTCAATTCTTTTCGGATAGAGAGTCTATCCTCTATCATCGGATGTGAACACTTTATGATAATACAATATCTATCATTTATATTCCCCATATCATACACATGTAAACCACATTGCATAGTCAAAAGGACAACCACGATCCATCTCATGGACTAACCAATACAAGCATTCTCCATGTAATTATGTAGGAGCATTTAATTAAAAAAGTCATGTTAGTTCAATAAATAAAATGTCAATTACATCCCACTCATTGGTACGAAGGACACTTATTCCCAACAACTACATTTTATATAAGTGTAATTATTTTTAAAATGATACTCAAATTGCTTGTTCAACACACTTAATTGAATAACACTTTTGAATCAGAATTAATGTTGGACTAGATTATCAAATAGCACCTGAGCAATACAAGTGAAAAAATAAAACAATGTTTGGAAATCCATAAAAATTATAATAGCTAGAAGTTACCATTTATTGCCAAATATCTTTCCTCTTCATAATTTTCTAATGTCCATAAAAGGACTCAGCTCTCTAACACTTGAACAGTGAACATTGCTGTTGATAAGAAATTGAAAGCCACTTTTAAAGAGCTGTTCAACAATTTACTAAGTTGTCATTCTGGAATTAATTAAGATTTAGAAAACAAGTTGTCATCAATCGTTGCTCTAAGATTTAGAAAGCAAGTTGTCGTCACTGTTGAAGTGAGCATTTTCCATTCAAGCATATAAGTCTAGAGCAAATTTAAGGAGTCCGGATCCTCTGCTGTAACAATTCTTTGCTGTAGTGGTGCTGTAAATTTTCAACATATTAATTCAGTTTTTCAACACCATAATTTTTCAACACATTAAATCTGGCTGAAATAGGCAGATGTGGTTTAATTGTGTTAAAAACCCTATAACATGGTGCTGTAACAGCAAAGAATCCGTGCGCAAATTTAAGATAGTGAAAGCATCTTCAGCTCTGCTACTTTTAGGCCAGAGTTATTTTTGTACCTTTATGTCCTCATCCTTAAGTAGAGAGTGGTTGAAATCCTTAAAGCTATTGTGCTTTTTGAGTATTGCGGTATCATTATGATCGTTATATAACTCATGTCATTCCTAGGTCTAGGCTCTATTGTTGTTCACAATCAAAATAGTAGCAATGTTAGTTCAATGGCTTCTTTCCTTTGCACACTAAATCCATGCTGTCTCTGTTTCTCACCTGATTTCTTTTTTTCTTGGCTAGCTACTATTTAATTCAATCTTCAGCTAGTAGTTATTAGTTTTCCATTGCATTGCCCACTTCCATTTGGCAACAAAGTCGAGGGAACTTGGATATTAAGATTGCTTCTTTCTTCTTTTGGACCATTCCAATCTTATTGGATGTCTTTGAAGAAGTGCCCTCTCGGGAGTCGGCGTCTCGGCATTTTCATTCAACGATTCAATCTTTATACATTAAAACACTCTAGTAACTTCAAAGGTACCTTGATTAATGATATTTAGGTATCTAAGACTTATCAAGAACAATGTGATAGAAAGCAACGCGCAACTTAAAAGACATGATCCGTTATTGGTACAAGGCATCTTATTAAAGAGCAGGCAGTGCGCTCACTGAAAGAAGAGAGGAAGAATAATTTTTGTTATTAATTATATGAAGGTTAGTGCCTGGTGAGGTGGTAAAATGTATAGGCTATCAAGCGTGAGAATGCAAGTCAATATTTTTAATTCAGATACTTTAATTTTGCAAATAATGCCAAAGGTTAAGGTGTTATTTGATAATTCAATTCAATAAGTAATTTTGAATCAATCAAATACTTAAGTGTATTAGACTATGCAGAACTGTCAGCTAACTCATGAAGTGTAGAAGGGAGATGAGGTAGTAATATTGTGTAAGTAAAAAATGATGCCAAATAAAGTGACTGGTTTTTATTGGAAAACCAGATTACTGGCTATTTAATTAGCATTAATTCTGGTTATCAAAGTAATAAGGAAGGGGTTAGGCTAATCTCCCAGATCAGAAAGAAGAGAAAAACAATCTCTGTATCAGTAGTAGCCATAGCACTATAATCTGCTTCGAAACTGTAGTGAGAAACAATGCTTGCTTCTTCCTTTTCCAAAATATAAGAGATTTCACAAAATGAACGAAGAAACAGCAGTAGAATCCTCACAACTAGCTTCCACAGCCCAGTTGGCATTAGAGAAAGCATGAATCTGTAGTGATGATGAAGATGAAAGAAGCAATGCATGAGACAGAGTGCTGTGAAGGTAATCATTGGTATGCAGAATAGCTGCATAGTGGACAGATTGGAACGTAGAGCAATCGAACATGCACAACGTAAGCAATACCGGAATAGGAAATTGTTAGATAGATAAGACCAGCACCAAGGTAACCGTGCAGGTGAGCGACTGAGCGGGTTGCAAGTGCTTTTTGATGAACTTAATATAGCATCAAATCATGTCATCAACATGCAAAATACATATAGCACTCCCATGGATTGTTGTAGAGTGTATGAACATGGCATGATCATGCGTATTACACCGAAGCAGGTTGGTACAGTAATTTGACTAAATTTCTCAATTCAAGAATAATACCATATATTGCATGTCGAAGACGACAGATGTATTCGGGAGAATAGGAGAGACCAGGAGGAGGTTGCATGTAAACCTTCTCATGTAGATCACAATGGAGAAAGCTGGATGATAGGAATACAATAAAAATGTTGGATAGAATTAGGAGTGTCTCCTATTAGTGATAAAAATAAGAAAGCTCATTTATGAAGCTTCACAACAACATTGCAGGTCTCGATGAGACTCAATGACCAAGAAAGACTGGTAACTTGAAGAGAATGATTAAGTAGTAATCAAAGTATGTCTTTGATGTGGAGTCGTGGACAACATTGTGAAGAGGATACTGATTCCTTGGCAGTTGTAGATTTGTCGATCTAAGAATACCTTGAGGGACTAGAACTTTAATGAGGCTCATATTGAGACATTACTTCCATTCCTATGAGTATATCGGGTGATTTTAGGTTGAGGAAGCGAAGAAGAATCAATCGGGGAAAGTGACAGTATGGTTGAGTCTCAATAGGAGGAGGAGCAATACCAATAAAAGCGAGATGTTGCTAGTCCAAGTTGGAAAAGATGAAGGAGAAGAGAAAGCATAATAGTGAAAAAAGGAAAAATGATGTGAAACGTGACAGTTAGCCACAAGATCGTTGCATGATAACCCTTATGTTCCAAGTACAACGTACCGGTTGACAATCACATTACTAAATGAGAGAGAGTTCAGTAGGTTCATGAGAAAGGACACATGCTTCCAGTAACCCGTAGGTGAGGATAAGAATTATGGGGTTTAGAATAAATGGGATTGAAGGGAGAAATGACTCGAAGCATAAAGAAGCCTTGTAGTTAATGGGATATGTGAAAGTAATAGCTTTTGAACTTGTGTAGGAAAAAATGCTTACTGAGTGGCCTTCAAAACATTGTAGGAACAGGTGCTAATAAAAGAGGATGGGTAGATGTTGCTCTTGTGCTGCTATATCATTCTGTTGTTGTATACTAGGACGAGAAAGATGAGGCAAAGTACCTTGGTTGTGATAACATGAAATTAATGGTAAGATTCTCTTACCTTACATTCAGGACAAAAAGTTTCAGTACAAAAAAAACTGAGTTAGAACCATAGAGGTAAAATCTTTATAAATCTTCAAAGTTGAGACGCAATGCGCATGAAATATCTCCAAGTATAGCTCGAGAAATCATTAACAAGGATAACTTTATGCCTGTTAAATCCCTTGGAAGGAATTGGAGCAAGTTCCACACATCAGAATGCACCAAATCAAATATAGAAGTAGTAAGTATTACTAGATGAAAAATGGAAAGGCTGTAGTTTTCTAGAAGGTTGCATCCCCCACACAAGTGGTTGAAGTTGACACAGATGCATCACCAAGGCGCTCTTCTTTTCTAGATATTTAAGCTTAGAACTCAAAACATGACCGAGAATGGAGTGTCATAGCAAAATGCAGGAAGGTACAGTATACCAAGTAATAAAGGTCACAAAGCCGATGGTTAAATCCTGATCTACTTCCCAGCTTGAGGTCCTGCATATTGAAATATATATTCTATATATAATATTATATTATGCATATACATTATATTCAGGTTTCCTTTCTTTCCTCCTTGATTTACTACTTTATTTATTCCTTCTGTTTTCCTTCTTTCCTTATATCTATGTATAATATATTAATTATACATATATATTATATTCGGTTTCCTTTCTTTTCTCCTTGATTTACTTCTTAATTTATTCCTTTTGTTTCCCTTCTTTCCTCTTTGATTTATTTTTTTTATCAACTTTATTTTTTATATATTGTGTATCAATACAATGTAAACATATCAAAAAATACAATCAATAAGAGAAATGTAGCCTCAGTGTCTCTTGATCCATGGATGTAGGCCTTAGTGCCGAACCATGTATATGTTGTGTTATCTTTAACTCTTATATCTTCCTATTTTACATCTTATAATTTCGCAACCTAAATTTAACATGATATCAGAGCAACAAATCAATATCGTTTGATTTTTTTTTTTTTTCTTTTTTTTCTTTTCCTTCACTGATTGCCGAGAGCAATGAAGGAGAATACCAGTAAAAGCTAATCCGTTTCTGGTTTAGATCTCTCTTTTTTTTTCTTTTTCTTTTTCAATCAACCACGTGCTTCCAAGTGACGTCCCGTGCCGACACTCCTGCGAAGTAAATCTGACTCGCGCATCACTGCCCACGGATCTCACTCGTGCTACACGCGCCCACGTGCTCCTCCTTCACCAACGGTAGTCAACGCTCCGAAGCGTTGTTCCGACTATTCCCCGACTTTGTTCTGGCCACTTCCCCGGTGTTGTTCCGGCCACTTCCCTGGCATTTCTCGGCTTTGTTTCGACTATTCCCCGGCTTAGTTCCAGCCTTTTACCGGCTTTATTCCGGATCTTTTTCATTTCTCAGATGGATTACCCTGATGTCTCCCAGTGTTGCTCCGGCCCATTTCTAGGCTTTGTTCCTACCCATTTCCCCGGTCTTGTTCTGGCCATTTCCCCGGCGTTGTTCCGGCATTTTGGATGCTTTTCGCTCCACCACCGTTTTTAATATTTCATCTCCAAAATCAAGTTGGCTTCTAGAAATGCATCTTGAGTTTGCGGGAGAATATTGAAATATATATTCTATATATGTATAATATATTATATATATTATATTAGGTTTCCTTTTTTTCTTCCTTGATTTACTTCTTTATTTATTCCTTCTGTTTCCCTTCTTTCCTTATATATATGTATAATATATTATACATATATATTATATTCGGTTTCCTTTCTTTCCTCCTTGATTTACTTTTTAATTTATTCCTTTTGTTTCCCTTCTTTTCTCTTTGATTTATTCCTTTTGTCAACTTTATTTCCTATATATTGTGTATCAATACAATATAAACATATCAAGAAATACAATCAATAAGAGAAATGTAGCCTCAGTGGCTCTTGATCTATGGATGTAGGCCTTAGAGTCGAACCATGTATATGCTATGTTATCTTTCTCTCTTATATCTTCCTATTTTACATCTTATAATTCCGCATCCTAAATTTAACAGTTAGGAATATGAAGATCCTTAGTAACTAAAAAAAGCCTGTGTTAGAATGTGTGAAACGTATTCTATATTGAGTGAATAACACAAGATCGAGTACAAAGGGGTTTATACTGGAAAGGTCATGTGTGGAGAGCAAGTAAACCCTATATATGGTAATGTTATACATAGTGATGAAGGTGGGTGAAGACGGCTAACCCTAACTCTAGTAGTAGTATACAATATACAATATAATCTAACAGCCTGAATGCTCAAATTGTGTACAAAGAATACCAAAGGTGTGCCATCAGCATTCAAATATTAAGCGATGAAGGAAATGGGGAAGAATAGGCAAGTGTTGAGGCTGAAAGAGTTCCCGAGGCAGATCACATAAAGTATTCATGCACACAAAAAAGCCAGTATAGCGTGAAATATCATCCTAAGCTTTACAATTTGCACACTAAGATAAATCACTAAAGGCTAATGCCAGAAATAACTATAAGAGAACTTGAAATAGTTGGAGAAGTTTGAATTGCTGAGGAAAAATTAGCTTGTAGTTGCTTAAACTTCTTTTGGAAAGTTTGAGGACATGATGATGCTAAATGTCCAGTTCTTGAGTGTGATAGCAATTGAATGAAGACTGTGTGGAAGTGCCATACTCAGAAATAGAACCAAGATGCACACTCGGAATCAACTGATACTTAAATCTCCTTATTATGTTGAGTAGTGCATAAAACATGAAGACCTTTTTTTTATCAGAGTCAGAAAGGTCTGGTTCCTGCTATGAAGTAGTACCATTCCCTGCCCCATACTAGGCAATAACTAGAACCAAAGAGTTGTTCCCCACATGTTCCCCGGTTGAAGCTAAGAACAAAATTACCTACGGGGGCTAAATTGGAGATCATTTAATTTAAATGTTGGTGATCCTGTCAATGTTGTTTGTTGGAAATTGTGTCTCAAATTCCTATTCTAATTAGGATTCTATTTTAGAGTTGTATTCAATTAAGTGATTTCTTATTTGACAAGTCTTGGCCTTTAAGGAATTGTAATCCTTGTCCAATAAGGAATTATGTTTGTAACTTTATAAATAGGTACATATATATGTTGTGGGTTGAAACTTATTAAATTGAGAGAAATATAGTCTCATGAGGGAGTTGATGAGTAGAGATAGTATGCAGGTTGGTAGAGTAGGAAAAACACTGGTGACGCTGATAACGAGGAGATAGACTCGTGGAGTGGTACATGGTGAAAAGACATGTATGTGGTGTTGATACTCTATTGTTGTAATATCTCTACGAATCATAGTGGATTCTCTTCTCATCCATGGACTTAGGCCGGTTTTGGCTGAACCATGTATATCTTATATTTGTGTGTGATTGCTTTGTTGGTTTTCATTGGATCTTCATTGTTCGCACGCTTCCGCTTCCCCAACAATATCAGAATCAAAGGTGAAGGAGATACTAGAAAATACAAGAAGTCTCAACATGTGCTGCAATAGGCTTCAGTTGTAAGTGGAGTCAATCGGCTTGGTTACATGGCATGGAGCTCGAGTAGTCAAGGTGGAGCCTTGGAGGTTTTATTAATCGAGCAACATATAATGTGGACAATTGCAGTTTTGTAGGAGTATCGTCAAAATTAAGGCTGCAAAAGAATTATCCTAATCAATGCCATGAAAAGCAATGATTGGCTGGATGGAATTTAATCCAAGGTGGAGATTGTTGGAAATTGTGTCTCAAATTCCTATCCTAATTAGGATTGTATTTTAGAGTTGTATTTTATTAAGTAATTATTTCTTATTTGGCAAGTCTTAACCTTTAAGGAATTGTAATCCTTGTCCAATAAGGAATTATGTTTGTAACTCTATAAATAGGTACATATGTTGTGGGTTGAAACTTATGAGATTGAGAGAGATTTAGTCTCATGAGGGAGTTAATGAGTAGAGGTAGTATGAAGGTTGGTAGAGCAGGAAAAATACCGGTGACGCTGATAGCGAGGAGATAGGCTCATGGAGTGGTACATGGTGAAAAGATATGTACGTGGTGTTGGTACTCTATTGTTGTAATATCTTTACGTATCATAGTGGAATCTCTTCTCATCCATAGACATAAGCCGGTTTTGGCTGAACCATATATATCTTATGTTTGTGTGTGATTGCTTTGTTAGCTTTCATTGGATCTTCATTGTTCACGCCTTCCGCTGCCCCAACAATGTTAATGCCCCTATTCTGATGATTACTACAGGCATATACCATGAATGTTAATTTAAATGATGATGATATATATACTTAATGATGTTACCGTTACGGTTAGCTAAGAACTTTTTTTTTTCCCGGCAAATTAGGGAGAGCTGGACTCGAATAAGGGCACACTGGTGTAGGGAGCTGAATGCTCTACCAAGTAGGTCACTGAGTAATGCCTGAATTAAATAAAAACTGCTGTTACTATTCTGGGCTTCTTTGGTAATGAATTGGCTGAACACTTGTGCTATTTTTCTGGGCTTCATTTGACCAGACATCTTAGATGTTACAAATACACATTCTGTGACTTCAAATCCAGGATACAGATTTTGCTCAACCACTTTGTACCCACTATATTTATTTATATACATCTATTGAATACGATAATTGACACTTTAAATCCTAATTAAGACATGGATATAAGTTTGGCCATGATAATATAAATAAAACGACTATATATAAAATATATTTTTATTCATAAGCATTTATTGAATATGATTATTATAGAGCTTTAATTCATTTATAATTTTTTACACTAATAATTAGTATCACACATAATTTAGAAGATGAAATTATTTGATAACGATGACTCTCCGTGTTTTCTAGGGCATATGCTAATTTGATTTGTCCACTGCTTACTCGTGTAAATTAGAATAATAAAAGCATAAGCGTAGAAATAAGAAATTGTTTCTTCTAAGCTAATTTTATAGAATTTGATATATGAAATGATACAATCTATATTTAATCATAGGAGGAAATTTTTATGAACGCGTTGATCAAATATGAAACATATGTAATCACGAAAATCTATATCTATATCAATATTATTATTATTATTATAAGTATAAAGAATTTCTGATCACTTTTAATTATTTTTATATTATTTTATCTAAAAAAAATATAAAAGCGTTCTCATTAAATACGAACTCTCTTTTTTTTTCAAATAATTTGCAGCCTATAAAGAACAAAACCACGGCTTGTATTAGAGAGGTGGTAGAATTGAATTGTTATTAATTGGATTCATGCAACCCTTTCATCCCATATTTAATATCCGGCTGGTCATCCTTTCTCAAACCAAAAAGAGTTACATTGATTGTAAGAAATTAACTTTTTTAATATTTGTTTTAATTTTTTACTTATATTTATTATTATTTGAATTCTCTTTTTGAATTATCCGGGTATACTTTGTATTAATTCATATTTTATACATGGATTGAAAGTATTCTTCCACCTAGTTTCTTAATTATGGTTTGTTTGACTCACTTAATGAAGTGTTTGATTAGTCCTTGACTCTGGAGTATTCAATAATAGTTACTTTGAATTCCAAATGACCGGCCTAGTTGAAAAAGACTTGAGTTATAATATCTCATGAAGTATCAGGTCACATAATCGATTCCTACTTGTGTAAACAATTCTTTAAAGACAACACCCGCTAACATATTTCGAATTTTATCCAATTCGTGTGAGCACATTTGTGTGAGGACACCTTGTATGGATCTTGTGGATTAGTCGGACAAAATTCTGAACACATAAAAAAATAATAATAACCGTATATTTTTTTCTAATTAGCCTACTTGCGCGCACACGTGAGAGAAAGAGATTTCATTCGTCAAGACACTGATCAGGAGCAATTGTTAGGACGGCTCTCCCAATCCGCACACATGTGAGAGAGAGAAATTTCATTCACCAAGACACTGATTAAGAACAATTGTTATGACGGCTCTCTCAATCAGCTCAATTTTTCGTTGATTCAGGTCAATTCTTTTCAGATAAAGAGTCCATCCTCTATCATCCAATGTGAATACTTTATGATAATACAATATCTATTATTTATATTCCGCATATCATACACATATAAACATAGTCAAAAGGACAACCATGATCCATCTCATGGACTAACCAATACAAGCATTCTCCATGTGAGCATTTAATTAAAAAAGCCCAGATTTCATTAACAACAAATGTCAATTACATCCCATTCATTGGTATGAAGAACACTTATTCCCAACAACTACATTTTATATAAGTGGTAATAATTTTAAAATGATATTCAAATTGTTTGTTGAACACACTTTAAAATCAGAATTAATGTTGGATTAGATTATCAAATAGCACCTGAGCAATACAAGTGGAAAAATAAAACAATGTTTCGAAATCCATAAAAATTATAATAGCTTGAAGTTACCATTTATTGCCAAATGTCTTTCCTCTTCATAATTTTCTAATGTCCATAAAAGGACTCAGCTCTTTATCACTTGAACAGTGAACATCACTGTTGATAAGAAATTGAAAACCACTTTTAAAGAGCTATTCAACCATTTACTAAGTTATCATTCTGGAATTAACTACGGTTTAGAAAACAAGTTGTCATCAATTGTTGCTCTAAGATTTAGAAAGCAAGTGGTCGTCACTGTTGAAGTGAGCATTTTCCATTCCAGCATACAATTCTAGAGCAAATTTAAGGAGTCTGGATCCTCTGCTGTAACAATTCTTTACTATAGTGGTACTGTAAATCTAGCTGAAATAGGCAGATTTGGTTTAATTGTGTTGAAAAATCCTACAACATGGTGCTACAACAACAAAGAATCCGGGCGCAAATTTAAGATGGTGAAAGCATCTCCAGCTCTGCTACTTTTTAAGGCCTCTTGATTCTATGAGAGTTATTTTTGTACCCTTATGTCCTCATCCCTAAGTAGAAAGTGGTTGAAATCCTTAAAGCTATTGTGCTTTTTGAGTATTATGGTATCGTTAGGATCGTTATATAACTCATGCCATCCTAGGTCCAGGCTCTATTGTTGTTCACAATCAAAATATTTGTTTTAATTTTTTACTTCTATTTATTATTATTTGTTAATATTTGTTTTAATTTTTTACTTATATTTATTATTATTTCTTTTCTCTTTTTGAATTATCCGGGTATACTTTGTATTAATTCATATTTTATATATGGATTGCAAGTATTCTTCCAACTAGTTTCTTAATTATGGCTTGTTTGACTCACTTAATGAAGTGTTTGATTAGTCCTTGACTTTGGAATATTCAATAATAGTTACTTTGAATTCCAAGTGACCGACTTAATGAAAAAAGACTTGAGTTATGATATCTCATGAAGTATTAGGTCGCACAATCATTTTTTATTTGTGTAAATAATTCTTTAAAGATAACATCCGCTAACATATTTCCAATTATATTCGATTGGTGTGAGGACACCTAATACAAATCTTGTAGATTAATCGGACAAAATTCCGAACACATAAAAAAATAATAATAATTGTATATATTTTTTTTTCCTCTAATAGGCCCACTTGCGCACGCATGTGAGAGAGAGAGAGAGATTTAATTCTGCATGCCTGCGCACTGCGCTTGAGTTGTTGTAATCAGACAACACAACGAAGTCAAGTCCAATTCACGGACTACACAACATCTGAGAAAGCATCGATTTTCTTGTGCCGTTTCATGAGACCTTAGACTACAGTCCACTTTACCTTTTTTCGTTTCCATTGGAATTTACGTAAGCGAGGACGTCATATTCACTATATACTATAAATTCACGTGATATAAATGTCAGCATTAATTAATTAATTAATAATTGCAGATAATGCATGCCACCTATCTTTTAATGAACCACTTTGCAAATTAATCAGTACCAAGGACGACTACTTAATAAGGATATGGGTGGTGGTTTTCATTTCTCTTATCTGAAGAAGATAGATGATTTTGCTAACTAGCTAGTTTCTACTAATTATACATATTTATATATATATATATATATACACGTGTGTGTCGTACAACACGTCTTTGCATTGATATAGACCATCCACGGTGGGGAACTCTATTTGGAGTCTCCACTTCTTTTATTTTGGAGATTTAGGTCTGTAATTTTGCTGACACGGCGATCTCATTTCTTTGGAAATTCATTCTTTTTGCTATAACCATTTTTACTTTATTATTTTAATTAATTTAAAAAAATATTAATTATTTTAATAAAATTAATTTTTCAACGAGCTACATTCTGAATGAAAAAAAAAAAGGTTTAATTGTTTGCTAAAAGGTATATTTTTCTGAGAAACTTAAAGAAAACAATATTTAAAAAATATATGATATTTTATATATATATAAAAAAGTACATTACATAACTTTCCACAAATAGAGAAAAAATATGTCAATACTTTTTTAAATTTAAATAAAATATTAGATATTACATATAATCGACCCCTCGATTTAAATGTGACATAATTGCATTTTGATATTATATACATTATGAGTAATTTAATTGAGTGAATTTAATGTGGCATTTATAAAAATAAAAATAAAAAAAAGCCAAAGTATACTGCTCTTTATATAAAAAAAATTAATTATATTATTTTGCAGAGAATAATTATTATGCAAAAATATTAATTAAATTACAATGCTATGGGTGTTAATATATAAGTTAAATAACACTGACCTTCTTTGAGATTTGGACAAATCTCACACAGATGGAGCGTTTGAGGTTTGGAGATTAAAAAAATATGATAAAATATCTTTTATACCCTTGTCTAGTTTAATAATATTTTAATAAAAATTATGTCTCATTTAAATCATTGGGAGATAAGAAATCTAAGAAGCACGGACACTTCTACGAAGGAGTCGTACCCGTGTCGAACACTAACACTCTTCGGACATGACAAAGTAATGAAATAATGGTATATATGATATAAAAATCATTACAACATTGACATAATTTCATTTTCTAATTCATTTTATGGCAACTCTTAGTATAAAAATTATAAATGAATTAAAGTTTTATAATACTATTATTGAATAAATGTATAAAAATAAAAATTTATATTTATATGTAACCGTATCCATGTTGTACCCATGTCCTATTTTTTAAAATTTTAACGTGTCAACGATCCGTGTTGTATCGTGTTCATATCCGTACTACATAGGAAGAACCTGATTACCTCATTATTTTATTATAATAAAATATGACCCTACGACCTACATATATCAGTTTCTTCTCTCCCCTTGTTTCTCTTTCCTCTCCACCTTCTCCTCCCCTCACCGAAAACTTCTTCCACCACAGCCATGGACTCCCACCATCGATGTAATACCCTCAATTTCTCTATATATATGTGTGTGTGTGTGTGTGTGCAAACATACATATATATATATATATATATATATATATATATATATATATATATATCAAGTTCATTTTAAATGGTATATTAGAGATGTTGAGATTTTTCTCTCTTGTAATTCGGGATTGTACAGATTGTATAGCTGTAGGATTGACTAATTTATAGGTAATTAATTTCCTGATTCTTGTATAATTAGTTATGTAATTTGGCTAGGTTTTATTCTATAAATTGTATCTATCCTCATCAATGAATGATATTGAAATACAATTTTAATTCCCATAGTTTTCCTCTGAATTGAAGATGGTATCAGAGCCTACCGAACAGGCTTTGAATCTTTTTGAAACCTTTAAGCCTAGAAATCCAAGCCACTATTCCAAAATAAACGACACTGTAGAACCAAAACCCATAGAACGGCCATCGCCAGTCGCAATGCTTGTCGTGCCGTGTCACCACCACCGTCGTCACAGAGTCAGCTGTGCCGTGTCGCCATTGTCGCCGTCGTCGCAGAGTCGCCATCGTTGTTGTGCTGTCGTCATCGCTACACAGCCGTGTTGTTGTCCGTGTCGCTTTGATGTTGTCTTGGCAATTTGTTTATTTAAAGCCATTTTTGTTTTTTTTTTTTTTTTTTTTTTTTTTTTTTTTTTTTTTTTTTTTTTGTTTGGATCTGGTGTTTGTCTGGTGTCGTAATACACTGTCCTATTATATTGAATCAGAAGTTGAAAATATATATAAATATATATATGAGTGAAAAAAATATTGAATCATCTGTAACGAAATCAATTCCTATTGTTATTCAATCTAAAGGTGTTTTTAATGCAGGGATTATTCTTACTGAATCAAATTATGACGTTTGGTCAAAGCTGATGGCGATGCATATTGCTAAAAGGGAAAAACTCTCCTATATTCGTGGTAAGACAAAGCTATCTGCTGAATCAGAAGATGGATATGAAAACTGGTATGTTGAAAATTAGAAAGTGAAGAAGTGGCTATTAATGTTCATGACTCTAGAAATTATGAAGCGTTATTTACACTTACCCACTGCCCACGAAATCTGGAGTTCTCTATCAAAGGCCTTTTATGATGGGAATGATGAGTTGTAAGTTTTCGCCTTGAACCAAAAGGCCTTCACCGCCTAACAAAATGGAAAATCTTTATCTGAATATTATGGAGAGCTAACTGAGGTGTTCCAAGAATTAGACCATCAAGATAAAGTGGTCATGAAAGACCCTGATGACATTGAAGCGTATCAGAAGTCTATTGAGCGACTAAAGGTTCACATCTTTCTTGCCGAACTGGATGGTGATTTTGAACAAATTCGTGGAGAGATTCTACATAAAGATCTAATTCCAGACTTGGAAGGATGCTACTCTTTGGTTCGACGAGAAGTGGTACATCGTGCAACTCTGAAAGCGGAGTCCAAAAATTCTGAAGCTTCAGCCACGATGGATCAAAACTGGTAAGACCATACTAGGCCCAATCAACCTAAGGCCACCAACGATTCAGACAAGTCTACCTGCAAATGCACCCATTGCAATCAGACTGGTCATACCAAAAGCCGCTGTTTTGAACTTATGGGATATTCGAAATGGTGAAATCATAGCCGTTAGAAGAAAAATTCAAAGAAAACCTCCACTGCAGTAGTTGTTGAAACAAAGACAAATGATGATGTTGCTGAAAAGGCCTTGGGGTTGGTAGTAACTGCAGATAATGGTGGTAATGTTTTAAATATTTCTACACCTGTTTCTAGTAATGCATGGAAATTGATTCTGGTGCTATAGATCATATGACATTTGATTCTAAACAGGTCTCACCTCTTAATCTGTCCTCACAAAAATTTATTTCTACTGCCAATGGTACTTCGACCCAAGTTATTGGGAAAGGATCTTTGACCCTCACTGATAATCTGAATTTAGATTATGTTTTAGTTGTTCCATCTTTAGATTATAACCTTTTGTCAGTTTCCCAAATAACCACAGTTTTATCTTGTGTTGTAATTTTTTGGTCCGATTTTTGTGTGTTTAAGGACATCCAAACAAAGCAGAGTATTGGTTGTGGTATTAGGCGAGAGAAGCTGTATTACTTAGACTAATGTCAAAAAGTTCTGACAAGCTACGACAAGCGTTGATAGTGGATGGTTCTGAAGAGCAAAAAAAAAAAATTCTGAAATTTAGCTCTGGCATCGACGTCTGGGCATGTTTCCTTTGGTTATCTGAAAAAATTATTTCCTAGTTTGTTTGTAAAATTTGATGTTTCTAGTTTTCGCGGTGATGTTTGTGAACTAGCAAAGAGCCACTGTGCTTCGTTTCCATTATGTTTGAATAAAAGTCCACTTCCTTTTATAGTTATACATTCTGATATTTGGGGTCCATCCAAAGTCACTACTTTAGGTGGATCACGTTGGTTTGTTACTTTTATTGATGGCTGTACCAGGATGGCTTGGTTATACTTGATGAAGTCCAAAGGTGAAGTGAACTTATTATTTCAAAAGTTCCATAAAATGGTTGAAACTCAATGCAATGCACATATTAAGGTTCTCCGTAGTGACAATGGTGAAAAATATCAGAGTTTTGACCTTCAACAGTATGTGGAAGCACGTGGAACTATTCATCAAACCACTTGTTCCAATACACCCTAGCAGAACGGGTTTGTAAAGGGCAAAAATCGACACTTGTTAGAGGTTGTTCATACTTCATTGATAAAAGCTCATATGCCGTTATTGTACTGGGGAGAAGCACTTACCTCTGCAACATATCTAGTCAATCGAGTACCTTCCAGCTCTATTGACTTCCGGACACCATTGCACAGTCCCACTGACGCAGTTGTTGCCCCATTCGTCCCAAATTTACCTCATCATGTCTTTGGTTGTGTAGTATTTGTACACCTCCATAAGTATCAACACAACAAGCTAACTCCTCGAGTATTGCGATGTGTTTTCCTCGGATATGCTACTCATCAAAAATGGTATCGTTGTTATCACCCTCCAACTCGATGAATGTTTATCACAATGGATGTTGTCTTCCATGAAGACTCGATGTATTTTTCCTCTGAGCCTAAACCTTAGGGGGAATACTAGAAAGAAATTCAAACTATAGATTATGATTATCACACTTCTAAGGAAGGCGAATCCCCTGAATCTGGATACCATGATATAGGCATAAGTTTGGATTCTAATGGTGATGACTCACAGGTTGGACCAACCAATCAGGAATTGGGCGAATTGGATTCGAGTTGTATAAATTTGGATCAAAGTGGTGATGAACTCCCAAAAACGGAAAGTATGGCTCTAACTCCATCATCGTCCGAGTTTGAGTCCCTCGCAACTGATATATCAAACTAATCGTTTGCGGAGGATGTTCCTGATTTAGTGCCTAAGCCACTCAGAAAACATTTACCACAGCGTCATACTAGAGGTATTCCTAAACCCACATATGAACCAGAATTTTCTAGTAAAGTTAAGTATCCCATTAGTCATTATGTGTCGAACCATCGTTTGTCAGAATCAAATTTGTTATTTGTAAATCAATTATCTACTATATCTATTCCTAACAGTGTGCAGGAAGCCTTAGCTAACCCTAGGTGGAAAGTAGCTATGAACGAGGAAATGAAATCTTTGAAAAAAAAAAAAAAAAATGAAACTTGGGAACTCGTTGATCCTCCACCAGGAAAGAAATCAGTCTGATGTCGATGGATTTACACTGAAGTATAAAGCCGATAACACAGTTGAACATTTTAAAGCAAGATTAGTGGCAAAAGGTTACACCCAAACCTATGGATTCGATTACACAGAGACATTCGCACCTGTAGCCAAAATTAACACAGTTCGAGTCTTGTTGTCTTTAGCTGCAAACTTGGATTGACCATTGCAACAATTCAATGTGAAGAATGCCTTTCTGCACAGCAAATTATATGAAGAAGTTTACATAGATCTCCTACCGAGATGCATGATACCCAAAAAACATAGTCAGAAGGTATGCAAGTTAAAAAAATCGTTGTATAGGTTTAAACAATCTCCGAGAGCATGGTTTGGAAGGTTCACAAAGTCTATGATAACCTTTGGCTCAGAGCAATTCTGACCACACTTTATTCCTGAAGATACAACAGGGTAACATAACTGCACTCATTGTATATATGGATGACATAGTGGTTACAGGGAATGATCCTGAAAAAATGAAGGTTCTCAAGAATTACTTGTCCAGAGAATTCAAAATGAAAGATCGAGGTCCTTTAAAATATTTTCTTGGGATCGAAGTACCTCGATCTAATAATAGAATCTTTCTGTCTCAAAGAAAATATACCTTAGATCTATTACAAAAGACTGGTTTGGCAGCATGTCAACCAGTTGATACACCAGTGGAAGAAAGACTGAAGTTATGTGTTGAGTCCAACCAATTACCTGCTAATAAAGGAAGATACCAAAGACTTGTAGGAAGATTGATGTACTTAGCACACACGAGACCGGATTTGGCTTATGCATCAAATACTGTTAGCCAGTTTATGCATGATCCTGGAGAGTAACATATGAATGCTATTATGCGCATTTTGAGGTATCTGAAATCTGTTCCTGGAAAAGGAATTTTGTTCACAAAAGGGCTGATTATCAAAGTATAGATGCATATACTAATGCTGACTGGGCTGGAGCCATAGATGATAGGCAATCTACCTCTGGTTACTTTTCTTTCGTAAAAGGTAATCTTGTTACATGGAGAAACAAGAAACAAAATGTTGTTGCTCGCTCAAGTGCAGAAGCTGAATTCAAAAGTATAACGCTTGGACTTTATAAAGCATTATGGTTAAGACTTCTTTTGCGAGATTTGGGTTATCTACCTAGGCAACCAATTCAACTATATTGTGGCAATAAAGCAGCATGTGATATTGCCCATAATCCAGCTCAACATGATCATACGAAACATGTCGAAATAGACAGATTCTTCATTAAGGAGAAGTTGGATGGAAAAATTGTGGAGTTGCCTAAGATTCGATCTAAGGATCAACTAGCCGACATTCTTACCAAAGCAGTCTCAAATCGAGTGTTTTAAAAAAATTTATACAAGTTAGGCATGTGTGACATCTATTCACCAACTTGAAGGGGAGTGTTGAGATTTTTCTCTTTTGTAATCCGAGATTGTACATATTGTATAGTTGTAGGATTGACTAATTTGTAAGTAGTTAATTTCTCGATTTTTGTATAATTAGTTACCTAATTTGGCTAGGTTTTATTCTATAAATTGTATATATCCCCATCAGTGAATGATATTGATATACAATTTTAATTCCCATATTTTTCCTCTGAATTGAAGAAGAGATAATGCAGTTATCTTTAATTTCAAATTTAAAATAAGACTCTTTATATATTTCAATCTCATGATATTTCATACTCATTATAATTTATCCAATTTAGTATTTCAAGGGAGGATATTTTGTAAATAAAAAAATAAAAAAAAATAAAAAATAAAAAAAGGAAAGAAGAGAGAAACGTGATATATAGAGACTGATATTTTAACATTGACGTCTGTAGTAGCTAAAATAAAAGACGGTAGAGAAAAAGGAGAAGTTATATTTCAATAGTCAATCATCTAGAAAGGAAGATGAAATGATACTTCTGGCAAATTAATCGTGCTTTGTACAATTGTATATATTTATGACCTGAGCTATGTGTATTTTTTATAAATCATTATATAATGTGTTGATGGGTTTTAGTATATCAATGTGACGTTAGTTTAGGTTGGCAGCATTATGAATAATAAATTGTATGGAATTAAACATTTATAATATTAAATTATTCATTACTTGTTAGTTATTTGTGTATGTTTGACTGTGATATCATCTTGGTAGAATTGTTGTATATGTGACTGGCATGTGTACGAAAATATATATACACACACAGAGAGTAATTGAATACATTGATTGGTGAAACTGATTTCTTATGTGAGTATATATTGTAATATGTTATATATATATATATATATATATTCTAGCAAAACTTTAATTCATAAAAGAAGATATATAATTACAGCAAAACTTTAATTCATAAAAGAAGATATATAATTACACCAAATCAGAGAGTAATTGAATACACTGATTGGTGAAACTGATTTCTTATGTGAGTATATATTGTAATATGTTATATATATATATATATATATGAATCTATAAGAATCTGATTTGGTGTAATTATATATCTTCTTTTATGAATTAAAGTTTTGCTGTAATTATATATCTTCTTTTATGAATTAAAGTTTTGCTAGAATATATATATATATATTAGATGAATTAATATATAGTTTAAGTTTTAGATTCACTCCTATATTTCAAATCAAAGCCTATGAGTACCTTAGTGTTAAGGTGAAGGTTGGGATCAATTGAAGGTGAAATAGACTAAATATTGTTTGAGAAAAAAATTACAGAGATGATTTTGGGGAAGAAGACTCACTTTAGTGTCTTCTATACGAACTCACACTCGGCTGCAGAGAGTGGGAGAGTGTGTTGCTGTAATATATTTAACTATTATTTTTTAATTAGTTTTAAATTAGAAAATTAAGAAAAATATTTTTAGCATTTCAAAAATTATGGAAAATTCCAGAATATTATGTTTTTGTATAAAGAACTTAGTTTTGATGAAATCTAGATTTTTAAATGATATTTGGGTAGTTTTACCAAATTAAAATCCGAAGAAGTATTATTTTCAGCACTAAAATAGAGAGTGCGGTAAGGATATTAAGAGTTAGCTTCTGAAGTTTTGCAGGGACTCATATATAATATTAGGCTATGTCTTGAATTTTTTTACTCTCATCGTTTGGGTCCTTAGTGCTCTGATTTTAATTTAAAAGTGTATTTTCGTGTTTTAATCATTAATTTAATTTATAAAATTAATGCTTTCCATAATTTCAACCTAATTATATTAATGGATGAGTTTGGATTAGTTGGAGGGATAGTCCGGGGCTGACCAATGATGACTTTTGGGTACGGTCTGGGACATGCCTATTTGGGAATGCATCATCCTATTATTATGACCATTGGGCTTTATATGCCCTTATTGTGTGAACGTGATCCGGGATCATTTGGGAAGTAAACGTAGAACCCAACCGCACGTATGTTTTCAGTAATACGGGACTATACAATTCACACCACTTTATTGGAGGGGAGTCCGTAGCTCATGTGAAATATGTTGATTTAATAAAAATTAAATGATGGTTATTGAGTTTATATTTATTAACTGGAGTTATGCATATTTGATTGGTGCACTTATTTGAGTTGCTTATATATATAAGAATACAAAGTAAGGTTAACTTGCTGAGCTTGTGAGCTCATTCTATTATCACATTTCAAGTATATGTTGAGTACGAACATGATGGGATCACATGACGCCACAGATTTTAACTCGTTGCATTTTTATTCTTTAGCTTAGATTTTCTCTATTATGATAATTGTAAAAAGAATTATGGTATTTTGTGGAACTATATTTAGTTGGTCCAGAGAATGTGGATTTATTTAGACGGTGTTATTGTATCTTGGAAGTTTTTATATAATAAATTGTTAGGTTTAGGTTCACCTCGATTTATTATTTATTGTGGATGATGATTGAAAATTGATGCAAGTGAAACTTCAAATTTTATATACGAGACAAATGGTTCTTGTGTTAAAATTTGGAGTATGACAACCGACGTCTTCTTACACAATCAATCATTCTCCAGAATCATGTGCTTGAGATCTTTATAGTTGGTTACTGAGATCAGAATGTTCATGTCTTCTTTCAGTAACTGATACATGCAACACACTTCTGGGTTTGCTGTAGACAGGGACGGATCCACATTGAAGGTAGTGGGGGCACTTGTCCCCATTGATTTTTTTTTTTTTTTTTTGAGCAATACTTAGGTTCTCACTAGTGAAGATCTATACCATCCTCACTAGTGATGTGAACCAATAATAAATAGATATGCTATCACAGAGATAATAATTTATTATGGTGGGTAAATACACACTTACCAAATCACAGAAATGGTGATTTATTATTGGTTCACATCACTAGTGAAGACGGAGGACTTAAGTACCATTCATTTTTTTTTTTTAATATTCTATCTTTATAATTTATTTATTTTTAGTAATATATTCATAAAATATTACATTTTTCCTCCCTAAAATTACTAAAAAAATACATTATTGGTTCCAAAATTTATTTTTGTCCCCTTACCTTGCATCCTGGCATTGTCCCTGCTGTAGAGATGAGATTTTGGACAAAAAAAGCTTGTCCCACAAACCATTTTCATAGTCGATCTCTCGGATTGTGGCGAAGAGTTGACGAAATCTGAATAGGAATAGTTTGAACAGTTCTTCATTGCTTTGATTTTCGATGGTTAGGATTTGTCACAATTTGCACATTTTCTCATGAGAGAAAAGACAGAGATGTGTACTGGTAGTAGTAGGACCCAAATTGGGCAATAATGCAGAGCCGTTAAGAGAGGAGTATATAGTGATTTCATTGAAAGAATTGGAAAATTGATGGGATTCACATAAAAAGTCAAACATAAAAAAAAGTTGTGGATCTGTTTGATTGATGGGATTCACATAAAAAAATAAAAATAAAAATAAAAAACAACGAAGAAAGGGATATTTACGTGCATCCCATCAAATAGAGATCCCACAATAAGCATCTTTGGTCTCCACTCAATGTGGAAAGGTCTCCAGACTCCACTGCGCGGTGTTGTATCTTTCGTCTCCCTCAATGGAAGGGTCTCCAAACTCCACTCCGTTCTTATGATTACCCCACAACAGAACCCTTTTCTGTCACGCCCATTTGGCACAATTCTGCACCGAGAAAGGACAGGACGGCTCGGCACAGTTGAAGGACTAAAGCGGAATATTAAAATTATGCGTTTTCATATTAACTATATTAATATAATATTAATAATTTTTATTTAAAAAGTATACTTTTTGTTTAACTTGAAATAAGTTTAAGGAAATATAAAAATATACTTTTTGCTTAACTTGAAATAAGCTAAGGAAATATAAAAACATGATCGTGTCGAAAAACATTCATATGATACGCATATAGAGTGTGTCATATAAGGTTTAAAAAATTTCTAACATTCAATTTTAGAGCAAATAAAAACGTGACTGCTTAAAAGATTAAAGTGTCCTTCTATAATTGAATAAAAAGTATGTAAAATAAAAATAATTAAATATGAAATGACTAAAGTGTCCATCTTTTCTATTCAGTATATATATATATATATATAAGGGCATTATCGAGAGATATATGGATATTTTTAAAATTTTATATCTTAAAAATGTCATGTCAGTTACTAAATTTTTAATTAAATAGTGCCCTCAAGTCCTTCTTTGCTGATTTTTTCAAACTTAACGAAGTTATATACACAACATGAGTAATAAGGGTATCCCCCCCCCCCCCCCCCCCCAACCTCTCTTTTTTTCCTTTCTTCTTCTTATATATAAGGGAAGAAAAAATGGTATTTTTTAGGGGCTGTGAGTGAAAAACACCCCTATGTATACCTATAGATTGTATAAATTCAATTTTGGAACAACACAAGAACCTGAATGTTGAAAAAACTAAAGTGTCTCTCTATAGCTGAATAAAAAAATAGGTAAAAAAACTAATTAAATGTGAAATAACTAAACTGTCCCTCTTCATATATATAATATAAGGTTGCAAGCAAAAAACACCCTTATGTTATGCATATAGAGTATATAACCCCTTGTAGGGGTTATACATTATAAATCTCCTTAACAATAAATTTTGGTGCAAACAAATATCTGAATGCTGAAAAGGTTAATTATCCCTCTATAACTGAATAAAAAATTAGTAAAAAAACTAATTAAATGTGACAAGTGTGTGTGTGTATATATATATATAAGAATATTATCGGAAAACATATAGGTATTTTTAAAATTTTATGTCTTAAAAATGTCATATGCAATGCACATGAATAAATTTTAACAAAACAATGACCTCAAACTATTCTTTGTTACATTTTTTCAAACTTAACGAACTTATATACTTAAAATAAAGGAGTGCGTAAAATGTAAACATTATGGATGTTTTTCACTCTTACACAAATAAGGACATTATAGGAAGAGATAATGGTGTATTCAGAATTTTATATCTTAACAGTGACTTCAAGCCATTTTTTTAAGGGTATTAATTGTTGAGACAAATACACGGGATTAAAGAAGAAAGAATGATTTGTGGCTTTGAGGCGTGTAGTCACTGTCCTTAAGGTGTTATTTACCCCCACTATAGTTGAGTTTGTTATCGGGTTCCATAGCAAAACACCTCCGGGATACAACAAAGTCAGAATCCACCGTTAGCAATATAGAATAATTCCCTTAAACACTCTGTTGAAACTGTTGTAAGAATAACTGAATATAGAGTAGGAGAGAATATATTAAGGATTATATTCTTATATCAAATCTGAATTAGCTATCCCTATTTATAAAGTACGTGGGGGTGTATACAACAGACATGACTCTTGGTGCAGAGGTTGTGACTTAGTTCCAATTCAAAAGTTATGTCTCTTCGTAGAAATCCAACAAGCATAACTGTTGGTACAAACTCAAGACACGTGACTTTTGGTACATTCACTGAACTGCCTTTCTCTCACTCTATATATTCATCCATATATATATATATATATATATATATATATATTACAATATATTCAACAATCTCCCACTATATTGTAATATATAACTACTAGTCAAAATTACAGTAATATCATCACGTATACAAGAATGTATCTTTCGATTAAAACCTTCAATTAGTGTAAGTACTTTAAAGTTTTTACGAAGAACAATGGTGGCCGCAGCTTAAACCAAGTATCCTTAATGTTAAAACCGAAAATACCACACGTATGATCATATCCAGTTTCTATGAGATGTTCATAATTTATTTAGCACTATTATGGCCTGTGCTCATCCTAGTTTCATGAACATTTATAAGAGTAAAACCAAATAACCCTTGTTAGAAGCGACACCACTTCTTATGTTCATATAGGAGAAGTTCCAATATGTGTCCTTGTTACTTTAGACACTTCATATTTAGTTTGAACTTCTTTATAAGTATACCACTCAACCTCAAAAAACGTAGCAGTCCTCACTGAACATCCTAGAAGGGGCATTGTACAATTGTTTTTCAGTGTATGTACAATCACTTATCAATAACTTGTTATTACCCATTAAACTTTGGACTAGTGGTATTCTAATACAAATTCGGGTTACCATTATTGGTGATTTCAAGAAAAGGGTTTCAGCCCTTATTCCACTAGATGTTAATATTTCACTAAATTTTGATATTATTAAAATCTACCAAGTCATGACTTACAAAATATATTCTTTAATGTAACTAATTGACATACTTATTTGTCAAGCCAATATGTGTAGACATTTCATTATACTTTAAATAGAACTAGCATAAACAAAGAAATTGATGGCTCCAGTTGTGGCCACAACTTTATTATTATTTTTTAATCATAATTCTTAGTCATTCAATCTTCTTCGTGTACCATTGCTAGTAACTCAAATAATGTAACATATACTTCTTTTTCTTAGAAGTCCAAGAGATATTCCTTTTCAATACTATACTTCTTTTTCTTAGAGGTCCAAGAGACATTCCTTTTCAATTTTTTTTATTGTCTCGTAACTTTGCACAAGCATTCTCAAGCTTTGCAATTTGCATGCTCTAAGTTAGAGTACTAGTACTTTGCATAAATAATCAGACCTTCAATGTTTTACAAGCATGATAAATCTTGTAACTTTAAGAAGCTACACTTACTCCCACATTACAAAGTATCCATGTTACTCATATATCAATTATCCATCATGCATGACAAAACAATTTCATGCTTCTTAAGTAAATCTTAAGTAAATAAATCAAACAATAAATATATCATTCATATATAGCTGTGAATAACAGAACTAGTAACCAATTTCACTAATAGGTGACTATCACACATATCCATTAATTAATTATTAACGGTTTCTCAAACTCAACATAATATCATATGCACACATTTTTTACATAAATAAAATGCATGGAGTGAAGCATAAATTCAAATTTATGACATACCCAAAATATAAAACGACGTATATACTCACCGCAACCAAATTTTCTTATTGTAAAGTCACGTATGGATTGGATCTCACTTAACTTTTAAAACTCTGTCTGAACATAGAAACTTAATTAAAAATCAAATTCTAAAGATATTTGAAACGTCACTTACCCTTACACGCAAATTTGCAAAGAATATATATGCCGCTACAAATTTTCTTCTTACAAATAACACCTTAAGATTGTTGAGACAAATACACGGGATTAAAGAAGGAAGAATGATTTGTGGCTTTGAGGCGTGTAGTCACTTTTCTTAAGGTGTTATTTGCCCTCACTCTAATTGAGTTTGCGATTGGGTTCCATAGCAAAACACCTCCAGCATACAACAAAGTCGGAATGCGCCGTTAGTAATACAGAAGAATTCCCTTAAACATTCTGTTGAAACTATTGTAAAATGACTGAATATAGAGTATGAGAGAATATATTTAGGATTATATTCTAATATCAAATCTGAATTAGCCACCCCTATTTATAAAGTACGTAAGGGTATACAACAGACATGACTCTTGGTGTAGAGGTTGTGACTTTTAGTTCCAATTCAAAAGTTATGTCTCTTCGTAGAAATCCAACGGGCATAACTATTAGTATAAACTCAAGAGACATGACTTTTGGTATATTCACTTAACTGCATTTCTCTCACTCCATATATTCATCCATATATATATATATATTACAATATATTCAACATTAATTACCAAAAATTAAAATGTTAAGGATGTGTTTTTCACTTCGCCCTTTTAAAAATGTGCACATAACTAAATTTGTAACAAAACAGTGACCTCGAGCCCTTCTTTAATAATTTTTTCAAACTTAACACACTTATAGAAAATAAAAAATAAAAAATAAAAGTTAGCTGTCCAAAATTTAAACATTAGGGTAATTTTCTCACTTTGCCCTAAAAATAATATTCACCAGTGATTTAATTGTGACAGTAATTAAAGTGTGAAAGTCAATAAACTACAAAGTACGAAAGAAATTAATATAATGTGATAATAAGAAAATCAATAGAAGAGCAATTGTATATATCTGATAATTATTATAATAAATAAAAGATAATTAATACATTAAAAATAAATTAATACATTAAAAAAAATAAAAATAAAAGAGGTGATATTGGCATTTCACGTTTTTATGTTTGCACTCTAATCTAAAATGAAATAACTCATCAAACCCTAACTTTATAAGTAAATAATTATTTATTTTCAAATTATATAAAACCCATCTATTTATTATTGGTTTACCCCTCTCTATCCCGTATTAAATCTTTCGATCTCTTTGACACTCCACTCCGGTCTTCCCCCAATATATATATATATATATCTATATCTATACTATTATTAAATGTGCAAAGAATTTCAGTATTTATTTATTAATATAAAAAAAGAGTTTTTATAAACAAAAAATTACCTAAAAATTATTTTAAAAGTTTAATTCAAATTACAAATTACCTAATAATATTTATAAAAATTAATTTAAAAAGTTAATTCAAATTATAAATTACCTAATATAATTCATTTTTCTTGTCTCACATTGGTTTTAAGTAAAAATGATAACATGAAAGTCTTTTATAAACTATAAACCTAAAAAATAATAATCACACATTTCTCGGCCTTTTGGTTAAGATCAAGTGTAGTACTAAATTTTTTTGGGTCGGTCTTTTGGCTAACTTTTCTTGGTCTTTTGGTTAAGATCAAGTGTAGTATTACTTTCTTGACCTTTTAACCTTCAGTATTTATTTATTAATATAAAAAAAGAGTTTTTATAAACAAAAAATTATCTAAAAATTATTTAAAGAGTTTAATTCAAATTACAAATTACCTAATAAAATTCATTTTTCTTGTCCCACATTGGTTTTAAGTAAAAAGGATTATATGGAAGCCTCTTATAAAACTATAGCCTAAATAAATAATAATCACACCTTTCTCGGCCTTTCAGTATTTATTTATTAATATAAAAAAAAGAGTTTTATAAACACAAAATAACCTAAAAATTATTTAAAGAATTTAATTCAAATTACAAATTACATATTAAAATTTATAAAAATTAATTTAAAGATTTTAATTCAAATTACAAATTACCTAATAAAATTCATTTTTCTTGACCTAAAGAAATAATAATCACACATTGTTTGGGTCGGCCTTTTGGCTGACCTTTCTTGGTCTTTTGACAAAGATCGAGTATTTTTAATTAAATTTTTGCGTGTGTATTGCTTTGCGATTAGCCAGAACAACATAAAATTCATTTTTCTTGTCTCACATTGGTTTTAAGTAAAAAAAGGATTACATGAAAACTTCTTATAAAATTATAAACCTAAATAAATAATAATCACACCTTTCTCGGCCTTTCAGTATTTGAGTATTTATTTATTAATATAAAAAAAGAGTTTTTATAAACAAAAAATTACCTAAAAATTATTTAAAGAGTTTAATTCAAATTACCTATTAAAATTTATAGAAATTAATTTAAAGAGTTTAACTCAAATTACAAATTACCTAATAAAATTCATTTTTCTTGTCCCACTTTGGTTTTAAGTAAAAAAGATTACATGGAAGCCTCTTATAAAACTATAAACCTAAAGAAATAATAATCACACATTTTTTAACCTTTTGGCTAAGATCAAGTGTAATACTAAGTTTTTTTGGGTTGACCTTTTAGCTAACCTTTCTTGGTCTTTTGGCTAAGATCAAGTGTAGTACTATTTTAAAGAGTTTAATTCAAATTACAAATTACCTAATAAAATTCATTTTTCTTGTCCCACATTGGTTTGAAGTAAAAAGGTTTGCATGAAAGTCTCTTATAAAACTATAGACCTAAAGAAATAATAATCACACATTTCTCGGCTTTTTGGTTAAGATCAAGTGTAGTACTAAATTTTTTTGGGTCGGCCTTTTGGTTAACCTTTCTTGGTCTTTTGACAAAGATCAAGTGTAGTACTACTTTATCGACTTTTTGACTTTCAGTATTTATTTATTAATATAAAAAATGAGTTTTTATAAATAAAAAAAATTACCTAAAAAATATTTAAAGAGTTTAATTCAAATTAAAAATTACCTAATAAAATTTATAAAAATTAATTTAAAGAGTTTAATTAAAATTACAAATTACCTAATAAAATTTATTTTTCTTATCCCACGTTGGTTTTAAGTAAAAAAGATTACATGGAATCTTCTTATAAAACTATAGACTTAAAGAAATAATAATTACACCTTTCTTGCCCTTTTGGCTAAGATAAGTGTAGTACTAAATTTTTTTTGGTCAGCCTTTTGTCTAACCTTTCTTGGTCTTTTGGCCAAGATCAAGTGTAGTACTACTTTCTCGACCTTTTGGCTTTCAGTATTTATTTATTAATATAAAAAAATAGTTTTTTAAACAAAAAATTAGCTAAAAATTATTTTAAAAGATTTAATTAAAATTACAAATTACTTAATAAAATTCATTTTTCTTGTCCCATATTAGTTTTAAGTAACAAGGATTACATGGAAGCTTCTTATAAAACTATAGAGCTAAAGAAATAATAATCACACCTTTCTGAGCCTTTTGGTTAACATTTCTCGGCATTTTGGATAAAATCAAGTGTAGTACTAAATTTTTTTTGTCGGCTTTTTGGCTAACATTTCTTGGTCTTTTGGCTAAGATCAAGTGTAGTACTATTTTATCGGCCTTTGTGCAAAGAGTTTCAGTATTTCAGTATTTATTTATTAATATAAATAAAGAGTTTTTATAGACAAAAAATTACCTAAAAATTATTTAAAGATTTTAATTCAAATTACAAATTACCTAATAAAAATTAATTTTAAGAGTTTAATTTAAATTACAATTTACCTAATAGAATTCATTTTTCTTATCCTACTTTGGTTTTAAGTAAAAAAAGATTACATAGAAGCCTCTTATAAAACTATAGACCTACAGAAATAATAATCACACGTTTCTCGGTCTTTTGGCTAAGATCAACTGTAATACTAAATTTTTTTGGGTCGGCCTTTTGGCTAGCCTTTCTTGGTCGTTTGGCTAAAATTAAGTGTAGTACTACTTTCTCGGCCTTTTAGCTTTCAGTATTTATTTATTAATATAAAAAAGAGTTTTTATAAACAAAAAATTACCTAAAAATTATTTAAAGAGTTTAATTTAAATTACAAATTATCTAATAAAATTTATAAAAATTAATTTAAAGAGTTTAATTCAAATTACAAATTACCTAATAAAATTAATTTTTCTTGTCCCGCATTGGTTTTAAGTAAAAATGATTACATGGAAGCCTCTTATTAAACTATAGACCTAAAGAAATAATAATCACACCTTTTTTGTCCTTTTGGCTAAGACTAAGTGTAGTACTAAATTGTTTTGGATCGGCCTTTTAGCTAACATTTCTTGGTCTTTTTGCTAAAATCAAGTATAGTACTACTTTCTCGGTCTTTTGGCTAACCTTACTTTCTCGGCCTTTTGAATGTGCAAAGAGTTTCTACCTAAAAATAATTTAAAGAGTTTAATTCAAATTACAAATTACCTAATAAAATTTATAAAAATTAATTTAAAGAGTTTAATTCAAATTACAAATTACCTAATAAAATTCATTTTTCTTGTCCCACATTGGTATTAAGTAAAAAGGATTATATGGAAGCCTCTTATAAAATAATAGACCTAAAAAAATAATAATTACACCTTTCTCGGCCTTTTGGCTAAGATCAAGTGTAGTACTAAATTTTATACGGTCCTCGATGCAACACAACAAATCTAAAATACTTTCAAAAGTATTTTTATATTTTAAAATCTCATTATTGTATTTGTTTCAATGGTTTAATAAAATTACAAATACATAATTTTTTGTCTTTACTCATTTGCAAATTCATGATGATAATTAAAGTGCGAAGTATGGAACATATTAGAACACTTTGTAACCCTAACAATATTCAATGATTGCCAAACATTAATAAATTGTTTACTAGATGATTTATTACAATTACAAATTGAGGTAATTTTCAATGCTTATTCATAAAATTTTAATTAAATTAAAAAAAATATTTACGCTTCCATTTCACAGCAATATCCATTAGAACTAGCGGATTTCTCTTCCATTGGTGATTAGCTGGATTGGGAGTTAGCAACACTTGTTCTTGTTCTTTCTTTAGCAGGTGAATAAGAGATTGATATTGATTCAATGGGCATTTTCGTGCTTAAAAAACTGAATCTTGACTCCTATTTGGAAACAATTTCTCAATATCTTTGAATTCTCAATAGCTCTAAATTATATTTGTTCTTTTTACAAGACATGGATGAATTCAGCAACAAAGTGACAAGCTGCAAAGGAAAATATTTTCTTTTTCTGGTGAAGATAGACAATACTCAACAACAAGTCGTAAAAACTTATTTTGTAGTGGAAGAATTAAAAGAATTGACATTTGACAATGATCATTTCATGAAAAAATGAGATATGCAAAAAAGATAAAGATTGAGAAATAAATAATTTAGGAATATTTTTATTTTCAAACAGTTATAGTTTTAGATTTTTTTATATATTTTGTTTATTTTGAGATGACAATTATTACAATCTAAAAATTATTGGTACCCTTTCGAATTTTATAATACATAAAATTTTTATATAGTATTTATTTATGAATATTTAGTAAATTATAGAATTTATTTATATATATTTTTTAAATGTTTATAGTTTTTATTCATACATCAATGAAAAACCTTATTTTGTTTCTTTTTAGATGACAATTATTACTTTCTAAGGCATTCTGGCCTGTACTATTTTGCCTATTTTTTTTATAAAATTATAACTAATTAAAAAATATATAAAAATATAAATTATATAAGTTAGAAAATATTCATTATGTATATCACACATGCCTTTGACTAGTATATATATATAATTATATGATTTGACGGTCACACCCCTTGTCAAAGTTAATTGGGTTAATTGGACTTGATTTTTTAACCATTCACTTGTTTTTACCATTATACCCTATATTTTATTTAAAATAAGATATGAAATGTCAATTTTATCCTTCTATAATTCTCATCAAATCCAATATTCCAATTTTAAAAAAAAAAACGGAAGAAAAAGAAAAAAAGATGACCATCCAAATCCACCGTGAACCACAGCAACATCGTCGAAATCTTCCCCACCTTAGGCAACGTCATGCCTGATCAAGCATCCAACGGTGGCTCGACGGCCGGCGACAATACGTTTGGCCACAATGAAGGTCCTCTACACCACAGACTTCGTCCTCTACACCACGACCATCCAAATCCACGATGCAGGTCCTCTGGGTATTGAGGATTGAATGATTTCAAAAACTAAATAGATAGATCTTGGTCGAGGCACTCGTTTCCAACGTCTTGATCTGCAACCTCAGTTTTCTTTCACCAGACCAAGTGCGGGAACAATGTCGACTGAACCAATCGCTTATCGACACGCGTCCTTTCTGGCAGCTGATCAGTCGCTATCACGACCGTCGCTTCCTTCGCTAATTCTTCCGTTAGATCAGGCGAATTTTGGTTGTATGCTAAATTAAGGTTTTGGGGTGAAATTGGGGCGGTTTGGGAAGGAGCAAATCAACTCATCATCCGATTCCCTATTACTTTGAAGACTTTACAATCTATTGTCAACATCATATTGATATACTCCGTAATGGACATCATGATTGATGGCAGTGCTGCCGTTGAATATAATTTGAGGCCTTACTGAAATGATCTTTTAATATAATATTAATTTTAGAGTTATACTATCTTATACTTAAATTTAATAAAAATAAAAAATATACATATAAGAAATAAGAAGAAAAAAATTATTAAATAAAGAAGATAAAAGTTCAAATAAGAAATATGGAAAAATTTACAAATTCAGGAGAAAAAAGAAGTGCTAATGAAAAAAAAAAAAAGTCGAGAAAAAAGATAGATTAAATAGATGTACCTATTTGATTCGATAATTAAGGACGACTATCTATTTTTTATTGATCCACATCAGACGTAAGGAGCTGTACATCCTCACTAGGGACTTGGATGTTTTAAGTTAAATATTCTCTAAAGGCTAATTTGTTAAAGGCTAATTTAGTGTGGTGGAATGAATTGGAATGGAATAAGAATGGAGGTGGGAATGAAATGAGAAGAGAATAGAATGGTCATTCTTTTTGTTAAAAGGTGCAATGATTTTGATGAAATGACCATTTTCCAAGAATAGTGGAGAATGATGATTTCAACTTTAAAATTGGCACCAAAAAAAAAAAAAAAAAAAAAAAAAAAAAAAAAATTCCATTCCACTTTCTTTTATTTCATTCCACCAACTAGCCATAAGTTATCCTAAGTTGAATTCTCTAACACGTGACATTTAAAATCTATTTATAACTGGTGTTAAACCATGTCAACTAATTTAAATAAAGTTTGAAAATTGCACCGTTTTGAAATAAGAAAAATTTACCAAAATTTTAAAACTGAGACAATACTTAGGTCCTCACTAGTGAGTATCTACGACATACTCACCGCTGATGATAAGTGCTTAAATGTTGCACATTTCAGCACCTAAGCTAAGGTATTTCAGTCTTTGCATCTATCTTAATTTTATGTTTTAGTCCCAATTTATGTTTATGTGTATTTCAGGGCAATAAAGTTAAAATGAGGTAAGAACGGTCCAATTAAGCCTTTTTGGAGTTAAGCAAAGATTTTCAAAAAATGGCACGAAGCGGTCAATCTCGGGCCTTTGATGATGTTCCCAAAGATGGAGAAGCAAACCAAATAGCCCAGAGCAAAAATGGAGCTGAATAAGGCTTAAAGGAATTTTCCAACTCTGGGGGATCGATCCCCCAGGACTTAGCAACATTACAGTTTTTATTTAATTTTTGGGCTTATTTTGGGAACTGTTGGGCTTTAATGAGATTGTTACTTAAGGCCCAATGAGCCATTAGATTAGGGTTAGTTTTAGTTTTTATTTAGGTAAAGATTATTAGAGAAAAAATTTAAGTTTTATTTTATTATTATTTTTCTGTATCGTAGTATCGTATTTTCTCTCTGGAAAAACACGCGAAGAAAGGGAAAAAGCAAGAACAGGTTAGGGTTTGGAAGAAAAGTTCAGAGAAGATGAAGCAGATGATGGGGATTGTCCTGTCTTCGACTCCATCAACCATGAGTGGCTGATTCTTCTACTTAGGGTTGGATAAACCCTAAGCATGTAACCTATTCTCTCTCTCTTTTCATACTTTTTGGGGATTAATTTATGTAATTAGTGTATAGTCTTGAATATTATGAATTAAATTCTTCCAATTGATTATCTGTATTAATCTCATATTGTCTTATGTGTGGTTGATTGATAAACAAATTTTACACATGAATTCTTTGTTAATTGATTCTTGTGATGGCTATGCATGGTATTGCTTAGTTGTAATTGTGTTTCTAACTGATGAAAAATGCTTCCATTTGATGGATGGTACTACATGTTTAGGTTAATTTGTTGTCTAATTAGTTTTAAATTCATGTTTAATTAGTTTAATTAATTTAATTGCAATTCAATTATTAGGTAAGTAGACCATCCATACTTATGTTTGAATTCCATACTTTTTGTCATAATTGCATTATCTTCTAGATTAATGTGTGTTAAATTTGTAACTTGGATTGATAAATCATGCTTTGAATGGGTGAATTACACTACACTTAGTTTAATTGTCATTAGATAGTTGATTCATGCTTGAAATTGATGGTTTACACTTTTCATTGCACTTGTTAGCCACATATAGATTACATAATATTATTTCCCCAATTAGTTGAAAGTGAGTGAGTTAGGGAATGTGCTTAGTGGTGAATCCTACACCCTAAGTCTCTTTCCAATCTCTTAAACTCTATTTCTTTATTGCAATCATTTAGTTTAAAATTAGTTTTAATCACAAACAAAACCCTTTTGGCAATCACATAAGCATTAAAGTAGAATTCAATTCTGGAAAACCTATAATTGTTTAGATCTCTTGGGACGATCCCTGCTCACTTCATACTCCATAGTATAAGTGTTTAGTGGTTTTATAAATTTTAAAATATGGTGCCCACTTGACATTATTTCTAAACCTAAAGTGTTGTGCATTATTTTGTGCACACGCTCGGGTCGCACCAGCTGATGTGGACTAATAATAAATGGATACATCCTATTTTAATTACCAAATTAAGGATGGTAATTAAATTTCTATATCTGATTTGGTAAGTAAATATCTATCACCGTCTTTAATTTGGTGATTAAAGATCACAGGTCAATTTATTATTGGTCCATATCAGCGGTGAATATGTCGTAGATCCTCATTAGCGAGGACCTAAGTATGCACCCTTTTGAATTAAGGAAAATTTACCATACTCTAACGACGTTTAACTTCTTTCTCTCTCCTCTTGCTCATTCGCACGATTGGGGGAATATTTCGCGCCAAAAATGAATGTTCTTTGCCATAGAATTAAGATGGACGAAAATGTAATGGCAAGACATGTAACTTTTATTGGCAATAGTAATGGTTGGAAAAGAATATATATATATATATATATATATATATATATATATACAAGCATAGATAGTGATGGAGTTAGGAAAATACAACCAAAAGCCTTATATATAGAAAAGATGAGAGAGAACGGTCGGTTGGGTTTAAAGAGAAACAGAGACCATCATGACTTATTTAAGATAGGAATAAAGAGGAAAGAGAGGGAGGATCTTTTTTTTGAAAAAGATGAGGGAGAGATAATGACGTTAAACGTCGTTAGAGTATGGTAAATTTTTCTTAATTCAAAAGGGTACAATTTTTAAACTTAGGTAAAATTTTCTTATCTCAAAACGGTACAGTTTTTAAACTTTCTTTAAATTAGTTGACGGGATTTAACACCAGCAGTAGATAGAATTTAAATATCACTTGTCAATCTGTAGCGAATTCAACCTAAGATAACTTAGAGGATCCAAGTCCCCTCAGGAGTCATGACCCAAGTATTGTCCATATAAGAAAATAAAAAAATTTAGGACCTTTCTATTGGGTAGAGTTTAATAATAGGAAGAAAATAAAAAATTTAGGAAGGTTATAACATAAACAAATAAAAAAAAAAATTGAAAGTTATAATATAAGGAAATAAAAATTTTGGGGCCTTTTTATTGGCTAGAGTTTTATATTAGTAATGGAAATAAAAATTTTAAGAACCTTATAATATAAAGAACTAAAAAAAATTTGAGACCGTCGTATTAGTTGGGCCTTAGGCGACCGCCTAAATGGCCTAAGGGCCCTGCATGATGGTTAATTGGCCAATTCTTGAATCTCACCCAAGTCATATTGTGAAGACTTTGTTGAATATGTAAATCTTGTGTGTGTGTGTGTGTGTGTGTGTGTGTATCTAGATACTAGATAGAAGATGATTTCACGGTTCAATGAATGGGATTGAGGAGCACTTCATCACATATTCAATGTCACAGAAAATCTTTACTTCAAAAGTCCAACTAATACGAGGGTTTAAGTCCAATTAATTAAGGTTAAAATTATACTTCCAATAAGGAAGGGTATTTTTGGTATTTTATTATTTTAAGGTAGTTGACTTCTGACATGTCTAACAGTCAACTAATAGAAGGGGTGTCAGGGAAAATTTAAACGGTGTAGAATTACCTCCAGTCTCATAGTAATCAGTTTTGTCCTTTTTAGAATAAATGGCTGTGAAAGGGTCAATTAAAAATATTGAGTAACTAATTTTTCACCACCTCTCTTTAAGTTGTATTCCACATATATAAAAACTTTAAACATCCGGTTTGATATTATTAAACTCTAATTTTGTGTTCTAGATCGTCTTCCTCCCTTTCCTTGGTCTCTGGTATTTTATTTTGGGGGTTCCAGTGAAATTCCTTTGATTATCATCAAGTTTGTTCCCTTTGTCTGATCAATTGTTGGTTCATTCCAAATTCATATTGTTTACATGGTTTAACTTGAATTCTTGTGATAACAGTCAATTCTATTCACTTTGTCTAAAAATTGTTGGTTTATTGATTCATCATTTGTTACTCTAAAATTGAAGAAGAAGTTCAGTCTGTGTTGATGTTCTTTGCTTTATCTCTTCGTTTCTGCTCTTAATCCTTCTCCTACTCAATTATGTACTGCAATTACTCTCTTTGGTAGAATTATGTTGGGATTTTAAGTATAACATAAGCATGAAATAAAGTACGTACGGCTTGGGATTTTACGTTTAACATATATTGAGAAGGTCAATGATATCCTGATATTCATGGGATAAACGTACATTGTATTTGCTGTAATTCTTTTAGATTCTCATTATACTTAGATTACCTAGAATAGATTAGCACCATTATAGGATTACCTAGAATAGATTAGTACGAGTATAGGAAATCTTTTGTATAAAGCTGCATCTTTTGTTTCGATGAGGATAATTCAAAAAGGCAAATATTTTCTTTATATGGTTTCAGAGCAGGGAATGATACCCTAGCTCTCTGCTCTCTTTTATTTTTTTCCTTTATTTATTTATTTATTTTTTGTCACCGTTTCCCATCATCATGGCAAACGAGCAATCTTCGAATGGCAGCAAACCCTATGCCGCCAATCCATATTTTCTCTACCATTCCAACCATCCCGGAATGGTGCTTATTTCCAAGCCCCTCAATGGGGATAATTATTCGACCTGGTGTAAGGCCATAACCATATCTTTGAATGGCAAATCCAAGCTGGGTTTCATAGATTGGACCATCACAGCGTCGCCTGCTACAACCAAACCAGATGACTTTACATCATGGAAAAAATGCAATGATATGATCCTATCCTGGATCCTCAATTCACTCACACCAGATCTTATAGACAGCGTTATTTTTTCGACCACTGCCCAAGAGGTATGGGAAGACCTTTGGGATCATTTTTCTCAAAGCAATGCCCCTCGTATTTTTCAAATTTAGAGGGACATCGTTTGTCTTTCTCAAGATCAGATGGCTGTTGTGGCTTACTACATAAGGCTGAAAAAATTATGGGATGAACTAGGCTCCTATAATGGCACTATTTGCTCTTGTGGGGCAAACCATAAAAGACGCCGATTGATGCAATTTCTCATGGGGCTTAATGAGTACTATAGTTCAATCTGAGGGCAGGTCCTATTGATGAATCCACTACTTGATGTTGCAAAGGCTTACTCCTCCATTATACAAGATGAGAAGTAGCGAAGCCTGAGCATTGCACGTGAGATAACGGAGACCTTCGCCATAGCTGTTCGAAGGGATGAATCATTGGCTCTGGCTGTTCAACATAAAAAAGGCTTTTCTCGTTCTAACTCATTTAATCGAAAACCTTTACATTGCTTTTACTGTGATCGAGATCATCATGTATGAGACACATGTTGGAAGTTGAAAGGGTATTCGCCAGGACACCCAAAACATGCATCAAACAGGTCCCACCAAGGAGGCACTCATTCTAAGCACAACAATAGCCATCCATCTTCAGTCAATAATGTCAAGGAGGGGCCAATGATGCAGGAAATGCAGTCGATAATGAATGGGCTTTTTGATTTGCAAATCTAGCAATCATTATCTATCGTGCAAGATAAAGGGACATCAAAATCCGTTATTCCTAAGGCAAATGTTGCTAGTGCTGCTTTAGGTTTGTCACAAGCTTCTTCAGATTTTTCACCAGCATTGTTGTGCCCCCATCAATTAATTATTGATAGTGGTGCAATAGACCACATTACTTCATCTCCAACTTTGCTTGTTAACAATAGAGAAAACATTTTTTCGCCACCAGTTGTTATGCCAAGTGAAGAACAGGCTCCGATTACATCTATTGGGACTTTACCATTGAATTTAGTTCTTTCTTTAAAAAATGTGCTTGTTGTTGCATCCTTTAAGGTGGATTTAATGTCTGTGAGTTGAATTACAAGAGATCTTAATTATTCAGTAACCTTCTTCCCTCATTGGTGTATTTTACAGAACTTGATCATGAGCACGACGATTGGTTTGGGTAAACAACGAGACGGACTTTATTACTTGGTTGCGATAGCATCGGAGAAACCAAAAAAAAAATAAAATACAATCCGCAGCAGCCATTGCTAGCCGTTCATCCTGTTCTCAGGTCACAGACTTGTGGCATCGCCGATTAGGGCATTTATCTTCCTCTAGATTAATTTTATGGCAAAAAATTTGTTAAATTTTCCTTCCAAGTTCAATATTGCTTGTGATGTTTGTGCACTTGCAAAACAAAGTTGGCTTTCATTTGCTGCTAGCTCCATTTTGTCTGTTAGACCTTTTGAATTAATTCATTGTGACATTTGGGGCCCTTACAAAATTGCCTCTCTTTCTGGTGCTAAATATTTTTTGACTATTGTGGATGACTATTCCAGATTCACATGGGTATTTTTTACGAATCACAAGAGTGAAACGCAACATTTACTTGCCAATTTTTTCTTTTTTGTCCAAACACAATTCAATGCCTCTATAGCAAACATTCAGGTTGATAATGGAGGGGAATTCTTTTCTATGCCCGCAGGAATTTTATAAACAAAAGGGCACCACTTATTAACATTCTTGTGTCTATACTCCTCAACAAAATGGCGTTGTAAAGCATAAACATCGCCATATTCTAAAGTCAGATTGAGCCCTTCACTTCCAAGTCCATCTCCCTTTACGCTTTTGGGCAGAATGTGTTTTCCCTGCAGTCCATATCATTAATCGTTTACCCACACCACTTCTTTCTCGTCAAACTGCTTTTGAACGACTTTGTGGCAAAATTCATTCTTATTCTCACCTCTGAGTTTTTGGGTGTCTTGCATATGCTACTAATGTTCATGTTCCTCATAAATTTGCCCCTCGAGCCAAGCGTTGTGTTTTTCTTGGTTACCTAGTTGGTCATAAAGCTTACAAGCTCTATGACATTACAACCCATCAAGTATTCACTAGTCGTGACGTTATTTTTCATGAAGATATTTTTCCCTATGAGTCCACTCCATCCACTTTCACAAATTCAGCACCCGTCATTCCTCTTCTTATATTCGATTCTTCCTCTTCGGGACCTTTTTCAACCATCCAACAAACACCACCACCGGAACCTGTCCTTCCATCAGCACCTCCGAATTCGCTTTTTCATTCGGGCCTTGTTCAGCCCATAACTCTACGTGATTATGTTTGCAACCAAGTGATGCCTCCCAAATAATTGCAACCTCTTTGTAATTTTACCTCTTACCATCGTTACTTACCACAACATCGCTCATTTACTACTACTATCAGTCAGGATATTAAGCCTACATCTTATGATTAAGTAGCTTCTCATTCCCACTGGCTAGAAGCAATGCAATCTAAATTGGCCACTTTTGAAGCCAATGACACTTGGTCTTTCACTTTTCTCCCTCCTGGAAAGAAGCCTATTGGTTGTCGTTGGTGTGGAAGGAAAAATCCCCCTCCAATGAGGATCGTCCACATCATCACGCTGCATATTTATGTTCTTTATATTGCGAGGGCCCTATCCGTATAGCCCAAATTGCAAAAGCCCAATCTAGAACGAGCCCAAATTGATTCTTCCTTTAGATTAAGATCACTAACATTGGCCCTTCGGCCCATTATTCAAGCCCAGCTGATTTAAGGTGCATTCGGCCCAGGCTATTTGAGAATGAACGAGTCCCGCCAATCGAAGGATTTATCATAGAAGGTAAATTCTATACAAGGAAGATCTGTGAAAAGGGAAGTCTGGCATGGAAAGAAGTATAAAAGGAAACAACATGATAGGAAGAAACATTGTATATGGAATGTATTAGAAGGCAAACAATGCGAGTCCTACCATACTTCTACCACATTTTTGTGTATAAATAGAGGCTTAAACCTCCAATAAAATCTATCGAGCAATATACGCTTTCTCTGAGTACTATAATTTCTTGTTTTGAGTGAGTTGTATTTTTCTTTTTATTTCTTTTAATAGAGAGAAATTTTGTACATACATTTTGGCGCCGTCTGTGGAAATCGTATAAAAATATACTCCCACTATTGTTTCAAATTGTTTCTGTTACTACGATCTGGAATGTCGAACAGAGGATCGACAATAGCGGCTGATCAACAGATGGAGTTGATGCAAAAGATTCGAGAAAAATTCTTGCACCAGTTCGAAACGCTTCGTCAGGTGAACGAAGCCAGCGTAGCCCAGATTGCATTGTTTCAACAATAAAATAACACCCTTCAAAAGGCGATGGCTCAGTTGACACCACAGCCACCACCAGTTGATACGGCTAAACCTCCCCCCCAACCAAAAAGCTCTTCCAGTTAACGAGCCTCAAGGCAATGGGGCGCGGCCTAATGAAGCTCGGCCCAACGAAGTTCAGCAAGAGCAGAGGACAAGGACTGAGGCAGTTGCTTCGGACAATCTTCCTCGTCGCACGTAGGACGAACAGGCCGAGTCCAGCCGTAAGCTTACGGTACGGTCTAATGGCATTCCAAATGGCGTAGGCGTACATGAGGCCTTTGATGAAAAGAGACTCCTGAGGATTTAGACACCTGCCGAGATGGCAAGAGAGCATAAGAACTCCCTAGTGAAGACTCCGTTCACTGATGATATATACCGTGTTGGCAGGCCTAAAAAATTCACTATGCCTTCCTTTACCTAGTTCGATGGTACAAGAGATCCTTCTCATCACCTTGATCACTATGCACAAAAGATGGCTCTGGATGATCACAACGATCCATTCATGTGTAAGGTTTTTCCGACTAGCCTAACAGGAGCTGCGTTGGAGTGGTTCAGGAATAGGCTACACAAATCCATCCCGAACTACGAAACTCTGTGCACTATGTTCCTAGCACAGTACTATAAAAACAAGAAGCAAAAAAAGAGTATCGCTAGCCTTTTCACCATAAGGCAAAAGAAAGGAGAAACGTTGCAGGATTTCTTATCCAGATTTAACATGCAGGCCTCAGAAATAGCAGATTGCTATCCTGCGACTGTAATAGAAACGTTCAAGCTTGTAATGATTCAGGGAACCAAGTTCCACACCTCCCTAGTCAAATATTCTCCTCCGGATATGCAAACTCTCAATGCCAGGGCACAGATTTACATCCGACTTGAGGAGAATGTAGCCCACCGAGTGCAGGATGCCACCCTTGTCACAGTAGAGAATAAGCCTCGGGAAAACTTTTAAATTCAAAAAGTCAAAAAAACCAGCTTGCCTCAGTATCGGTCACTCAGGTACCTAAGAAGAGGCAGAGGACAAAGGAAAGGTTCACACCTCTTCGCACCACCTTGGCTCGGCCATTCTAAGAAAACAGGATGAGATTCGTAGCCCCTCAGCCAATGAGGCAACCCTTGGAGTAGAGGGACAAGAGCAAGCACTGCGCCTACCATAGAGATTACAGGCATACAACCAATGATTGTAGATCCCTTAGGTGGCAAGTGGAGAACATGATAATCAGGGGTAAGTTGGCAGACTACCTCACAACAAAAGAGTACGTGAAGCCTTGGGAGGTCAATCCTCAAAAAGTAGAAGGTACTCAAGTAAAGTTCATCCATGCAATAAATGGGAGATCAGAGGACGACTAAGAATCAGAAGAAGTATATAAATCTAGACTAAGGGCAGCCCATAAGCTAAGGAAGTTATCCTCGGTGAACACTATCACTTCGGGCAGCATTGGCGATTGAGATTTATCCAGAGTTTAACTCCCCCACGAGGATCCACTAGTCATCAGTCTTCTGGTGGCAAATTGCATGATCAAAAGGGTTCTGATAGATTTAGGTTCTAGCGCTAATATTATCACAAAGGCAGTCTTTGAGCTGCTAGAGATCCCGTCATCATCAATTGGGCCCACCTCCAGTCCCTTGATGTGATTTAATGGCACGAAGATGGACCCCCTTGGGGTGATTGACTTATCCGTCACTGCGGCAAAAATGACATTAAAGGAGAACTTTGATCTAATAGAAATCCATCCTTCTTATAATCTCATTATGGGAAGAGGCTGGATCTACCGAATGAACGGGGTTCCGTCTACCCTTCATCAGGTGATGCGCTACTTGTCTCCGGATAGTAAGGAGTTTATTAACCTTTGAGGAGATCAGGTCATAGCCAAATATGCTACTTATTGACACAGAATGAAGCAAGGAAGATAGTTAAGCAGGCCCAACCAGTTACGACTCTTGAGAGTATGTCCAAATAACAATTATAAAGCCCTCTGCCTAAGTACCTGAAAGCGGAGGATGAAGCTAAAGTCACAAAGCCTACCGAGGAATCCCTTGAGGTTGTTGAGGTAATCCTCGGCGATCCCCAGAAAGTCACCTATATAGGCTCTTCCCCCACAGTTGACGAAAAAGAAGTATTAATTGATGTCATTCGATGAAACGCAGATACGTTTGCCTGGGATCATTCAGACATGGTAGGAATCAATCCTTCAATCTCATGCCATAGCCTGAAGGTGGATCCAGCGTTCAAACCAGTCAAGTAAAGACACAAAAGGTTTGCTCCTAAGCGTAATCGAATTATTGCTGAAGAAGTAAACAAATTGCTTCAGGCAAGCTTCATCCGAGAAGTGCACTATCCACAATGGCTCTCAAACGTTGTGGTAGTTCAGAAGAAGAATGAAAAATGGAAAGTGTGCATAGATTTTACCAATCTCAACAAGGCTTGCCCTAAGGACAGTTTTATATTACTTAAGATAGACCAGATGGTCGACGCTACTACCGGCTATGAAAGACTCACATTCCTTGATGCGTATTCCGGGTATAACCAGATCCCTATGAATCCATTCATAACAGAGAAAAGTACTTACTGTTACAGAGTCATGCCCTTCGGACTCAAGAATGCTGGTGCGACTTACCAACGTCTCATTAATAAGATCTTCGACGAGATGTTGGAAAAGACGGTCGAGGCCTACATTGATGATATGGTGGTTAAAAGTGTAAAGAAGGAGGATCATCCCAAGCACCTCCAGGAAGTCTTTAATACTTTAAGAAAGCATAACATGAAGCTGAATCCTTCCAAGTGTTCCTTTGTAGTCTCTTCAGGGCAGTTCCTCGGCCATATTGTCAATAGGAGAGGAATAGAAGTAAGCCCGACTCAGGCTCAGGCCCTTATACAAAATCAAGAACCAAAAAATAGCAGGGAAATACAGGTTCTGATTGGCTGAATCGCAGCTCTTAGCCGTTTCATCTCTTGATTATCAGATAAGTGCAAACCGTTCTTTGATGCAATAAGATGTAAGAACAAGGATATATGGGGACCTCAACAGCAAGTTGCTCTCAATCAATTGAAGTGCTACATAGCTGAACCTCCAATTCTATCTGCTCCGAAGCCTGATGAGACTCTCATTTTGTATTTAGTAGTCTCCGGCATAGCCACAAGGGCCATACTAATCAGAGAAGAAGGGAAGAATCAGTACCCAGTCTTCTACACAAGTAAGACAATGACAGATGCTGAAACACGGTACAACAAAGCAAAGAAGATCTACTAGCATTAGTGTATGCAAAGAGGAAACTTCAACACTATTTTGAGTCACATAGCATCATAGTCCTAACCAACTATCCCATGTGAGTTATTCTTTCCAAGCCAGACTTGTCTGGAAGAATAACTAAGTGGGTAATCGAACTCAGTTCCTTTGATATATCTTACGAACCAAAGATGTCACACAAAGGGCAGGAATTGGCTGACTTCCTCCTTGAGTATGAAGATAAGCCCGAAAAGCCAGACCCTCCCAAACCACAATGGGAGCTTTGGGTAGACGGTTCCTCAAACCTAACTAGTGCCGGGACCGGAGTCATTATCACAACCCCTGTTGGCACCAAGCTGCAACAATCAATCTGTCTGACTTTTCCTGCTACTAACAATGAAGCCGAGTATGAGGCTTTGCTCGCCAGGCTCCGGTTGGCAAACCAGCTCCATGTAAGGTATCTAAAGGTTTTTAGTGACTCCCAACTTATTGTGAATCAGGTGACAGACAAATATCAGCCCAAAGAAGAAAGGATGAAAGCATACAAAGAGGTTGTGGAGAGTGCTACACGAGGATTGTAACAACCCGGGTTTTTATTCAACCCAGTGGGTCAGTGATAAATCGAAGTTTGCCCCGATAACGGATCCGAAATGCGGAAGCAAAAGATAAAACCAAGTCTCTAGAGATATAAACTATCCCTAAGACACAAGTGTAACCTTCCATGAAGTCACGGAACTCAAGGAAATAACCAGAAGTGGAAACTAGAATGAAAAGGTCAAACAGTACCATATGGCACCAACGACACCCAAGGTAACAAGATTTAGTTCAAACTAGACCACGTACACCATTAAATGGCTTGAACAAGATCAACAAGGTCAAGTGGGACTGAACGAAACAAGGTTAACCTGTCTAGGCAACAACCAAACAAAACCCACAAGGCAACTTCATTTCGATCGACCGAAATGGAGCTTCGGTCTACCGAGATGCGCCAAGAAAGAAAAAAAACGAATGAGCTTTTAGTTCGGTAGATCGAAATGACAAACCGATCGACCGGTTTGAGGCTCGAGATAAAAAAAGGGTGTTTCGGTTGACCGAAATAGAGAATCAGTCGACCGAAATGAGTCTCAACAGTGAAAATGGCTACTGAATTTGGACTTTACACTGTACAATTGAAATGAACAAAGAACAGGTCGACCGAAACTAGCCATCGGTCGACCGAAACAGGTCGAAAATGTGTATATGAACCTGTTATGCACCAAAAATAAAGAAAAAACCCTAAGTCTTATTTGAATTCCCCATGGCATGATCAAATTGAAATATATGCTAATGTGTGATGATATGAACATATGTACAAGTGTAAAATGACATTTTAAACATGCTACGATGGCCCATAGCCTTAATACAATTCATTTACAACATTTGACGTGTCAAACCTCCAAATTAGAAAAATTACATTTCAAAGGCAAAACTTGAAATTTAAATACATACATTTGAACTTTAAAGTGTGTGGCCCTTGGCCTCATGTCATATATATCAAATACATTGCAAGGAGTGTACTCATATACACATTACATGTTTAGAGTTAAATATACACATTTTAACAAATAAGACTACAAATGGCATTTCAAGCCAACCTTTATAAAAAATGGAAATCTTCAAGTCCACAAACCATCCAAGCATAATGAGAATCTCAACCTTGATTCCTGTACCTGAAAAATGTCCCCACTACGTGGGTGAGTAACATAAAGCTACTTATAGGAGATGAGCATGCATCGACCTAGCATTTTACAATTATATCATTTTAAGGTGAAACATGTTAACGGGGCTCATGCCACCTAACGTCTATGTCAAAGTAAGACTCAGGGATCATCCTAAAGTACTCATGCAATTGAAATGAACTTCGGCATACAAGTATACATGCTCAAGTACACTAAACCGTATTAAAATAAGATACACGACATTCAAGTACACATGCTCACAAGTATACTAAATCATGTTAAACGGGATAAGCAACATCTAGCACACATACACAAGTATAAGATATATGTATAGAGTACTCATAAATCAAGTATACAAACACAAGTATACTAAGCTACACAAAATATGCATAAGACAAGTATACATGGTACAAGTATACTAAGCTAAACAAATACGCACAAGACAAGTATACATGGCACAAGTATACTAAAATGAAACATGGAGCAAGTATACAGGTTCAAGTATACTAAATAGGATTCAAATACCCAAAGTAAGCATCAATTCTCAAGCTACAAGTAATCCACGATTAACAACTTGAAATTAAATACGAAATCAAATAGTGGAAAAACTAGGACATGTGATCGCTAGACCAAACAGGTATTTTCGGGTAATTACGACCCACAAGGTATCACCTAGTGCGCACTTATGACTTAGAGGACACTTGTCCACGTATTAGAGCCAAACCCTAGCCATCACATAAATTATGTCTTCACAAACTTTCCAAAATTAATAAGTTCAAAACTTATACAAAATCAAATGCAAGTTACCATATTCTATGCACAAATAAGGTTGAATCCACACAAACCATGTCCTAGAATTTAAGTCTAAATGGCATATGACATGTCATGACCTCAATATGCAATTTATACACAAAGTAAGAATATTTTACAACAATTGAACCACATTACCCTCCTAAGCCACAAGTACTAAATAAGTTTCAATTTAGCAACAAGTTTTCAAGGTAAACAATTGTAATATTCTAACAAGTTATATACCTACCCAAGACATATTTAAACAAGCTATTCAAGACAACGATATTACCTATTATGCTAAGTCAAATTACCATCTTTAGAGACTACAAGTACTAATTCTACAACAAGTTAGTAACATGCTCACAAGGAAATTAAACATATTCCATTTCAAGAGATTATCAACCTAATCATGAAAAGTCTCTAGATTTCAAGTCAATTCCAACTAGGTTCAAATTAATATATGTTAAAGGTCATAACATGGTCTTCATATGCATTATACCCAAAAGCAATTTAAGTGACTACAACACTTAAAATAAAATTAATTAAGCTAATTAATTAATTTTCCTCTAGATTTTCAAACATATCCAAATGTCCTCAATTTAATATATGTTAAAGAACTCACCAAGGCCTACTTTAATATCACATTACAAGTTGATTTCATGCTTGATACAACTATGTAAATTAATCTTTCACAAAAGATAAATATTAAATAAATTTTGCAATTCTCATTCAAATGCTCCAAATTTAATATATGTCAACAAGAATACCAAGGCCTAAATTTTTAGAATGCCACAATTTAATTCTAAGTTACACACCTTCATGAGAATTAAATCTTAAACATAGAAAATAATTAAATTAAATTGTAAAACTTGAATAAAGGCATGCTTACAAGTTGTATATGCTCATATAACAATCAATACAATATTAATATAAACCTAAGACATCCCCTGCCTCATTTTGAGATGAAATCTCAAATCCCCACCGAATTAAAATTGCTCCGAATTCGACAAAACTTCAGGGTTTTGTCGGGGGACAACACGATCTACATGAACTCCCAAGAAGCCCCATCAAAATCACAGTTTGACTTCAAACCCGAACTCAAGAAATGGTCAGAAATGAATTCTAATAGGGGGGGAAAGGTAGAGCATGTCGAGGGGAACGATAAACGTTAAGGCCGAAGAGTTTTCACTAAGGAAATCAAGTGGAGGAGAAGAAAGAATGAAGGCAGCCCCTTGGGCTCCCATGGCTGCCGGCCAAGAGGGTGAAGAAGATGATGGAAATCTGACTTTTTGACTTAGCCCCTATTTATAGAAAATCTCAAAAAGTGTCCCGAAAGGGCTCCGCCGGGTTCGAAAAAGTGGAATTTAAGCAGACGCGCTCAAACGGCAAAACTTAATGAATGAAAAAGGTTCAAAATGAGAAAATACGAACAACAGAAGAAACGGAGTCAAAAATCGAGTCTCGAGCAGAGAGATATGCCCCAAAGAAGTTCGGCGGCAACCGGGTCCAAAAACCCTGAAACTGGAGAAAAATGACCAGAAGGAAATTCTATAATTACACAACTCGACGAAATGTGAAAATGAATCCCGTACGAGGATCCAGGCTCAAAATAAGGCATTTAGCAATAACTTTCATTAATTGCACAATGGCACCTCCAAAAAGTGAAAACTGCACTAATGACCCAGAATGAAAATATCTTCCAAAAATATTTGCTTAAAAAACCTTGAAATAAAATATCTTCAAAAGATATTTATGAAAAACACCCCAAGAAAAGAAAAAGATTCTAAAGAACTGTGCATCCATGCCCCTATGGACACCGGGAGCAACTAGAGTACTTTACTGTAAAAGTAAAGATACGTATTTCGTGGAAACCACTTAGAATGAAGATACGTGAAGTCAAAAACCAACTCCGAACACAAGGAGTGAGGTTATGCCAACCAAGTGACAAACGGGGAAAAGACAAAATAAGGAAAAGGACAAAACAGGGAAAATGACGAAAAGTGAATAGTGTCAAAAAACGAAAAATGTGGAAATGACTTAGTCCTCAAAAGAAGTTTTCAATCCAAAGTAAAGAGTCTCAGAAACCATTTCCGACCACTCAAGACGACACTAAACGATGAGAAACTGAACTCAGAAAAGAAATTTCAACGAAAAAAATTCATCCGTAAAATCCTGAGGAAAAGGAAATGAAGGAAATGATAGGGTCATTACAACCTACCCTCCTTAAAGAGATTTCGTCCCCGAAATCAGGAACATTCCCAGAAGAACCGAAAAAGGGCCATACACAAGGTCACACCAAGGAATAGATCATAAAGTACCCAAAGACAACTCCAAAGGTCTCAAGATCAACGACGAGACACGAAACCGCAACTAGTGAGACAACTCTCCAATGAATTGACATATTAACCCAATGTCAATCACCCAAAGGAGATCAAGGCAACTACATAACTAAACAAGGAACACAACCAGAAGCAACATGGCAACACGAATACTGACTAGAACCCGCCCACAACATACCCAAGGTGCGGTAGCATCCACAGTGTCAAGTACCCGCCCACATTCACAACACTAGCTAGGTAATGCAAGGTAGCATCGACGGCAACTAACACTCTCCCACACACAACCTATACGATAGCATGACAGTATAAATCCCTAATTCGCCACCTGCCCCCAATAATCTTACCCGTGAAACCTATCGATACAATTGACATCAATGTCAAAATGATCATTACCAAAAGCACCACGGAAACCAGGTATTCTGTGAGAGTTGCGATATGGTCCAAAATGTCCGGTCGGACCATTCTGGCCAATCCAAAACTCTGACAAAAATGTCATAGGCACCACTACGCTTAAGGCCCTAAATCCTCAATACTGGAAAAACTGACAACCCCAAGTCTCAAAACACTGTTGTCAACCACATCAGCCACGAGTCCAAAGCCTGACAAGTCTATGCCCTCAAGCCAATGGATCAGACTTTACAAATCAAACAACATCATCATCACCTTAGTCACAACAACTTCCAACAAGACAATGCACCCAAAATCCTCCATGTTATCCTAAAGCTGACCTACTACAAGGCTACGCTTAGGAATCCAGACATCGGATCAAGCTCACACACACAATCCCGACAACCAATGTCATATAACCCAAAGCACAGTGCGGAATGATAAAGGAAATAAACTAATAAAGCAATTAGTCGTGAAATATATATATCTATGCAAGTATACATTCACAAGCATACTAAGAAATGTCAAAACGGAAACGTGATATATGTGTATATGTACAAGTATACACTCATAAGTATACTAAGCAGTACTAAATCTATGGTAAACAAGTATACAGGCTCAAATATACTAAATCAAAGCAAAATGAAATAATGACATGCAAGCATACTAGGTACAAGTATACTAAATGCAAATAAAAGTCCATGCACCTTACAACTAAACACATAGTGTACAAGGGCAATCAAATATGTTACCTATCACATAGGGGTCAAGCATCAGAGACATGCTACACATTACCTATGACGCTAGTATGATAAGCAGATATAGTAAATGGAAAACACATCATCTATATCATTACACAACTACCAAATAGCCACATCCCCTAACATGTTTCTAAGGTATGCTCAAAACAACAAGGCATATAAACATGTAGGAATGAATATGCAAACAACAATCTCGCAAAATCACAAGTAAGAAGGGATGAAATGCCTCTCAGAAGAACAACTCAATGAAAGTGAATCCCAAAAACCCGGATGAGTCTAATCCCTCACAGTGAGAAAATGAATCATCTCCTAGAATGAACACTAAGGTCCCTGAAACAAAGAGCCTACAAGTCTTTCCCAAGACTGACTTAAACCTAAGGCGGAGTCCTAATGCCACACAAAACAAACAACGAGGTAATGGATAGCCCCAATACTAACCATTACGAGACACCAATAGAAGAAATCAACTCAAGATGTCGATGAGTTCGATGAGAACTCTACAGGATCTTATCGAAACCCTAAACACAAAATCCCAAGTCTCCAAGGACGAGGGAGAGTAATTAATGGCACCAATGCAATTAATTACACGAAACCACTCACACCCCAACCTTAGCTCGTAAGAGCTGTCCAAGGCAAGATAAGAAGAATCCTAGGTCAATACACCTATCAAATCCCTAACCTTCACTCTAAGAAGAAGAGACGCGAGGACCTCACCGTGAGGCTCATGAAAACAAATCTCCCAATCCTCAAGGGAGGACTCGAGTCAATCCGACTCGTCGTCCCATGACTTTAGAAACAAGACCCCAATGATGTCATCACATCAATGTCACCACGAAACCCCAAGAGGTGATGCCCTAGCATCAATCTCAACCAACCAAGTTGGAACAACCCACAATGCCTAAACAAGACATACAAGTAAGCAGTTAACACGTAACATAGCAATGGACTACATATTTACACAAGTAGTAAGGTCACATAAGGCATGTCAATGTATGCATCATACAATTAGGCTAAGGATAACAAGCACATGTAACACGCTAAGGCAAACAAGCATTACCATCATGCTAATTAGACAAACGTAAATCAACATGCTAAAATAGACAAGCACACATAATGTACTAAGACTTACAAGTATATACAATGTACTCAGACAGACTAGCACATACAATATACTAAAACAAATAACCATATATATCATGTTGACACAGTTAAAGGAACTTCTAAACATACATCCACATAAGCACGTAAACATGTGATCATATTCAACATGTTATCAAAAATAATTAAACACATAGAGCATGGCAACACAAGCATGATATGCACCCAAAACCCGTCGTCTTAAGGTTTTCAAACCAAGGAGCTCTGATACCACTTGTAACAACCTGGGTTTTTATTCAACCCGGTGGGTCAGTGATAAACCGAAGTTTGACCCGATAACGGATCTGAAATGCAGAAACAAAAGATAAAACCAAGTCTCTAGAGATATAAACTATCTCAAAGACACAAGTGTGACCTTCCATGAAGTCACAGAACTTAAGGAAATAACCAGAAGCGGAAACTAGAATGAAATGGTTAAACGGTACCCTATGGCACCAATGACACCCAAGGGAACAAGAACTAGTTCAAACTAGACCACGTACACCATTAAATGGCTTGAATAAGATCAACAAGGTCAAGTGGGAACGAACGAAACAAGGTTAACCTATCTAGGCAACAACCAAACAAGACCCACAAGGCAGCTCCATTTCGGTCGACCGAAATGGAGCTTTGGTCTACCGAAATGCGCTAGGAAAGAAAAAAAAGAATGAGCCTTCAGTTCGGTAGACCGAAATGAAAAACCGATCGACCGGTTTGAGGCTCGAGATAAAAAAAAAAAAAAAAGGTGTTTCGGTCGACCGAAGTAGAGAACCGGTCGACCGAAATGAGTCTCAACAGTGAAAATGGTTACTGAATTTGGACTTTGCACTGTGCAATTGAAATGAATAAAGAACCGATCGATCGGAACTAGCCATCGGTCAACCGAAACAGGTCGAAAATGTGCATATGAACCTGTTATGCACTAAAAATAAAGAAAAGACCCTAAGTCTTATTTGAATCACCCATGGCATGATCAAATTGAAATATATGCTAATGTGTGATGATGTGAACATACGTGCAAGTGTAAAATGACATTTTAAACATGTTACGATGGCTCATAGCCTTATTATAATTCATTTACAACATTTGACGTGTCAAACCTCCAAATTAGAAAAATTACATTTCAAAGGCAAAACTTGAAATTTAAATATATACATTTGAACTTTAAAGTGTGTGGCCCTTGGCCTCATATCATATATATCAAATACATTGCAATGAGTGCACTCATGTACACATTACATGTTTAGAGTCAAATATACACATTTTAACAATTAAGACTACAAATGGCATTACAAGCCAACCTTTATAAAAAATGGAAATCTTCAAGTCCACAAACCATCCAAGCATAATGAGAATCTCAACCTTGATTCCTGTACCTGAAAAATGTCCCCACTATGTGGGTGAGTAACAAAAAGCTATTCGTAAGAGATGAGCATGCATCAACCTAGCATTTTACAATTATATCACCTTAAGGTGAAACATATTAACACGGCTCATGCCACCTAACATTTATGTCAAAGTGAGACTCAGGGATCATTCTAAGCTACTCATGCAATTGAAATGAACTTCGACATACAAGTATACATGCTTAAGTACATTAAGCTGTATTAAAACAAGATACACGACATTCAAGTACACATGCTCACAAGTATACTAAATCATGTTAAACGGGATAAGCAACATCTAGCACACATACACAAGTATAAGATATATGTATAGAGTACTCATAAATCAAGTATACAAACACAAGTATACTAAGCTACACAAAATACGTATAAGACAAATATACATGGTACAAGTATACTAAGCTAGACAAATACGCACAAGACAAGTATACATAGCACAAGTATACTAAAATGAAACATGGAGCAAGTATACAGGTTCAAGTATACTAAATAGGATTCAAATACCCAAAGTAAGTATCAATTCTCAAGCTACAAGTAATCCACGATTAACAACTTGAAATTAAATGCGAAATCAAATAGTGAAAAAACTAGGACATGTGGTCGCTAGACCAAGCAGGTATTTTCGGATAATTACGACCCACAAGGGACCACCTAGTGGGCACTTATGACTTAGAGGACACTTGTCCACGTATTAGAGCCAAACCCTATCCATCACATAAATTATGTCCTCACAAGCTTTCCAAAATTAATAAGTTCAAAACTTATACAAAATCAAATGCAAGTTACCATATTCTATGCACCAATAAGGTTGAATCCACACAAACCATGTCCTAGAATTTAAGTCTAAATGGCATATGACATGTCATGACCTTAATATGCAATTTATACACAAAGCAAGAATATTTTACAACAATTGAACCACATTACCCTCCTAAGCCACAAGTACTAAATAAGCTTTAATTTAGCAACAAGCTTTCAAGGTAAACAATTGTAATATTCTAACAAGTTATATACCTACCCAAGACATATTTAAACAAGCTATTCAAGACAACGATATCATCTATCATGCTAAGTCAAATTACCATCTTTAGAGACTACAAGTACTAATTCTACAACAAGTTAGTAGCATGCTCACAAGGAAATTAAACATATTCCATTTCAAGAGATTATCAACCTAATCATGAAAAGTCTCTAGATTTCAAGGCAATTCCAACTAGGTTCAAATTAATATATGTTAAAGGTCATAACATGGTCTTCATATGCATTATACCCAAAAGCAATTTAAGTGACTACAACACTTAAAATAAAATTAATTAAGCTAATTAATTAATTTTCCTCTAGATTTTCAAACATATCCAAATGTCCTCAATTTAATATATGTTAAAGAACTCACCAAGGCCTACTTTAATATCACATTACAAGTTAATTTCATGTTTGATACAATTATGTAAATTAATCTTTCACAAAAGACAAATATTAAATAAATTTTGCTATTCTCATTCAAATGCTCCAAATTTAATATATGTCAACAAAATCAGTTGGCCACAACAGCATCTTCTTCAGACGAAGATTTAGTCCAGCTAGTACCAATTTACATCCTGGACGAACCTACCATAAGCCCTCGGCAGGAGATAATGGTGATCCCAGATATTCTACGAGAACCATGCTGGATGGATCCGCTGGAAGCTTACCTCAAGCATGGAACTCTTCCAAACCAGAAAGCAGATGCAAAGAAACTCAGACTCGCTGCAGTCAGATATTCTATCATCAATAATCAATTGTATCAGAAGTCATTCTCAAGTCCTTACCTGAAATATTTAAGCCCCACTGAGGCCCTCGTGATATTGAAGCAAATCCATGACGGGGATTATGACAACCACTCCGGCAACAAATCCTTAGCACATAAGGTCCTAACTCAAGGTTATTTCTGGCCATACCTGGCTTGGAATACTGAAGAGTATGTCAGGAGATGCGAAAAATGCCAGCGATATGGTCCAATGAAACATTAGCCTGCTGAAGATTTGCACGCAATGGTGAACCCATGGCTATTCGCACAGGGGAATTAATATGGTTGGTCCTTTACTCAAAACTGTGGAGCAAAAGGAATATGTGTTGCTAACCATTGATTACTTCACAAAATGGATGGAAGCAGAGGCTTATTCAAGTATGACCCATGAGCAAGTAAATTTTTTTCTATAGAACAACATAATCTGCCGATTTGGAGTGCTAAAGGTTATCATGACGGATAATGGTCGGAACTTAGACAACAGAAGCACAAAAAAATTCTTTGTCGAGCATGGGATCAGGCAGAAGTTGGCCGCAGTTAGCCATCCGCAAGGAAATGGGCAGGTTGAATAACTAACTAAACCATTTTTAGCTGCCTGAAGAAAAAATTGGAGAAGCTCAAATGAAAGTGGTATGAGAATCTACCCTAAGTACTTTGGGCATATCAAACTACCCTACGAAGGCCGACGGGGGAAAGCCTCTTTGCCATAGCCTATGGGTCTGAAGCTGTCATCCCTACAGAGTCGATAGTGCCTACTCTTCGAATACATTTGGTGCTCGAGGGAAACAATGATCAACAGCTTGAGCATAGCCTCGACCTCTTGACGAAAAGAGGGACGCTACAGCAATTAGGCTTGCTTCATACCAATAACAGTTGCGTAATAGTTATAACAAGCGGGTCAGGTTCAGGAGCTTTGTGTAGGTGATTGGATGCTAAAGCAGGAAACAGCTCATGTAAAAAAGTTACAACCCAATTAGACCGGACCTTACAGAGTCACAAAAGTGGTAAGGAAATGAGCTTATCGGTTGGCTGAAGTTGATGGGCGCCCAATTGCGCATCCATGGAATGCAATATACCTAAAAAGGTACTATCATTAGACAATATAGTCCATTTACTTTTCTTTTACAAACAGTATATGTCTTTTTTTTCTACAAACATGGTTGTTTATAGGCCCACATAATAAAAGTTTCTTGATCAATACACTTTTTTACTCCTTTTCTCTCTAAACTTTAGTGATATGGGATATTGCTTGGTGCTACTTTCTTTTTCGTCATAGGGGGAAATACATATACCCTACTACTGATATTACGACAGAAGAAATATATTACCATACTACTGATATTACGACAAAAGAAAGATATTGCCATAAACAAAACAAAGCTATATTTTTCACTTTTTGGTTGTACTTTTATCCCACATCGGTCCACTATTATTCTACAAGTCCTTTTACATAAGGACATACTTTAGAATGAATGTATATTACAACGAGTGTCCATTGGAAATTCAGGCAGTATTTAGACCGTAGACACAAAGGACACTCTTTGCAATATTTTCTCTCATTTTTGGACACAATGCACAAATGTATGTGGCTCAGAACATATATTATATTGTGGTCCCACATCAATAAAAAATACTTCTATACATTCCTTTATATAGGGAAATATTAAATTATTTGGGTGCATTGCAAAGAGGGCCGGCTGGTAACAGTAACGGCCCAGCCCAAATTATGTTCAAAGCCTTGGTACCAGCGGGCATTCTTTCCAATAATTCTTTTTTAAAGCCCACATTTCTGGCCCATATTATAAACTCTATTCTTTGTCCCATATCAAATAGAAGTACAAGAGGTATATAGTTAATATAATTGTAGCACACCACATTTGGTCGCCACGAAGAGAGTCTCTTTGGAAGATAGTCTCCCAAGCAAATGCATGGGAGACTTCCTAGTCACAGTTACTCTTTTTCGTGGCCCCATATCATTTTTGAATTTTCGGCCTGTCTTGCATACTTGGTAACTTTTCCAGCTTAGGTTTCGGACCTCAAGAGTCCGGCACAATACAAATCCTCTCAGGCTCATAGCCGAGGAACATATCACTTCGGACCTCAAAAGTTCAGCGCAATACAATTCCTCTCAAGCTCATAGTCGAGGAATATTTCGCTTCAGACCTCAAGAGTCCAGCACAATACAATTCCTCTCAGGATCATATCTGAGGAATACATCGCTTTGGATCTCAAGAGTCCGGCACAATACGATTCCTCTCAAGCTCATAGCTGAGGAATACATCGCCTCGGACATCAAAAGTCCAGCACAATATAATTCCTCTCAGGCTTATAGCTGAGGATATATCACTTCAAACCTCAAGAGTCCAGCGCAATACAATTCCTCTCAGGCTCATAGCCAAGGAACATATCGCTTTGGACCTCAAGAGTCCAGCGCAATACAATTCCTCTCAAGCTCATAGCCGAGGAATATATCGCTTTGGACTTCAAGAGTCCAGCGCAATACAATTCTTCTCAGGCTCATAGTCGAGGAATATGTCACCTCAGGCCCCAAGAGTCCGGCACAATACAATTCCTCATAGGCTCATAGTCGAGGAATATATCGCTTCAGACCTCAAGAGTCCAGCACAAAACAATTCCTCTCAGGTTCGTAGCTGAGGAGTATACCACCTCGGACTATTCAAATCTGAGGCTACATCAATAAGGTTTAAGCCCAAGTGGGGGCAAAAATTCTTTATGGTTATCACACTTGCAGGCCTCTATACTAGGCCCAAAAGTGAACAGAGAAATTTTCTATGGCTATCACACCGGCAGGCCCCAATACTTGGCCCAAAATTGTACAACCCAGTAATAGTTTTGTCCCATATTGAAATAATATAAGAAAAATGAGTGTTGATATACTTACTCCATGTAAGTTCAGGGCAAGAAGGGTTCCCTTGATGGTTAGATTGCTAAAGGGTAAAACACTCCTCAGTTAGTGATCAAACTGTCAAGGGAACTCCCTTCTTATCATTTTTCCTACTTTACTTCGGATCAAAAGACGTCCGCTTACTCAAAGGCATGAAAAGTCAATCAACAAGTATATGCAGTTCAGAAGCATTCATAAACATGCAAACTTCTAAAAAGTAAACATAAAAATAATAGCTGTTACAGTCTACAAAATACAGAAACACATTATTCTGGATCAAATGTTATACAAGTTCACTTCCTTTTGGGATCAAAAGGAACAGAATCAAAAGCATCTACCACATTTGGACTGGAGGCTGGAGGGATTGATGAACTTGGAGCTGGTTGATCCTCCTGGTGAGACTTCACCATTTCAGCAAATAGCACCTCAGCTTTTTGGGCTAGTGGACCCTCAGCATAAGGGAAGGAAACTTTTATATTAGCATCAAAGGCTTCTGGATTCTTCATTTTTTCACTTGAGCCCTAGTTGAAGCCAAACCTGAAGGCTTTTGCACCGGATAAGCATACCACGGTGGTGTAGCACCCTTGCATCTGTTTCCCAGCAGTGATGCAGGTGCTGATTGCATCCTTCAAACGTTGAACTTCAGCCTCTAATGTCTCCACCTTAGATTCGGACGCTGCCAAGCGATTTTTATAAACATCCCTAGCCTTAGAGGCAATTTTTGCACTCAGAACTGCATTTGAAGCCTTCTTTTCAGTATTGCCAAGGTTTCTTTCCAATTTCTTGATGAAAAGAAACTGAGCCTCAACAGTAGCGCATAGCGCCATGGTGTGGTACATACTTTACAGAAGTAGCAGTGGTTTAAATAATGCTAAAGAAAATTTAAATCAATATCAAAGATAAAGGAAAGTTCAAACCTTCACAGCATAAACTGGAGCAGACGGTAATAGTTGGTCTAACCCTATATTCCCAATGATTTCTTCATCCTTGGGTAGCCACATTCCCCGGGCTACCGCCAAAGCAGCAGAGGGGTCAGTGACTATGGAGTCCCCAGAATGGAGAACTGATTTGTTAGCCCTTGAAAAAATAGGTCTCCAAGGTTCTCCAGCCTCAGCCTGGACATAAGCCCGCACCTACTCTTCATGGTCAGCTTCTCCAGCCTTCTTCCTCCTGCTTTTGGGGACATTTTTGCCGTTACTGGTTGAAGGTGGATTCGGCCTTGTCTTCTTAAGAGGAGGCTCATCAACCTCATATTCATATTCAGTAGATCTAATGACTACCAAAGGCTGCTCTTCAGCAGCTCTCTTCTTCGGAGCTTCAGCTCTCTGTTTTTCTTCCTCAATCAATGGGAACATGTCGAAGGATGGGAGTGCTAAATCCATAAGGTCTGCAGCTACGGCACTGGAAGCAATTTCTTGGAGGTTGGACAAGGTGAGCAATTCCTCAACAGATGGGGGTTCACTCTAAACTTGTCCTTCGAGAAAGAAGAGCCTATTCTTAGTTGCAGAGGAGGGGAAAGTTGCTGAAAAAACACCAAGAAACTCATAAGTATGACAAAAAATTAAGACTCAACATGGGAAGCAGCAAGAGCACTTGGTATGAAGGGAGGGTAAGCATTTTATACCTAACTTCCCAAATTTGCGAGGGATTGGGAGTGTGCTCGATTGAGGCACAGACCATTTCCCTTTAACTATAATCATCCTCTCTTTCCATTTCTTCTCGGAGGAAAGGAAGTCCGTGCATATCTTTTGCTAAAGGTTAGAGGTGAAATAAAAATGGCCAGGCTCGGTCCCATGCCTGGAAATGGTATAAGTAATCAACAGGTCAGCGAGAGTCAAATCAAGACTGTCAAGCCCTCGGCGAACTAGGAGTGCCGAGACTACCCAAAAAAAGTTAGGATTTACTTGAAGGGTGCTAAACCTAACTTATTAAAGACCAAATGGTAGGAGGGGTGAAAAGGAAATTGAAGAGCATTAAGATGCCCAACTGAGAGAAGCAACTCATCCTCTCCGACGCCCTCGCCTGAACTGAAGTCAGCCATCTGCGGGTATTCAACAATTCCTACCCCCTCAGGGATTTCAAATTCCTCCATTATCGAATCAACAGTGAACTTGATACGTCGAATAGACAAAATCGTCTCTTTCTCTTCTTTAGTAAAGATACTATTCGACCCAGAGGTGGATGCCTCAGCCTGAAGTAAGGAACCATCTAACTGATTGGCCGAGTCATTTCCAGATTTAAGAGGGTTAGAAACCCTAAGGGGAGGAACCCTAATGAGAATGGGGGAAGACGAAGGTGTGGATTCAGAATCTGTAATTTCTACGTGTTCATGAGTGGTTGAAGTGCTCATGATGCAAGATCACAAAGTAGATAAAGAACTAACCTGGTGACATGATGAAGTAAAGAGCGCAATGAACTAAATGAGCACAGTGAAGCCAAAAGCAAATCTTGAAGAAGTTCTTAGTCAGAATAGCGTTAGATACTCCTTGAACTGCATCTTGCAAAATTGGCAACCGTGCAACTTCAATTTCCTTTTAATTAGGAGCCGTAGTCCAATTAAAGAGAGAATTCGGGGCAAAGTGTGGAGGGAAAAATGCCCCTCCAATAAGGATCGCCCACATCATCACGTTGCAAATTTATGTTCTTTATATTGCGAGGGCCCGATCTGTATCAAGCCCAAATTACAAAAGCCCAATCCAGAACAAACCCAAGTTGATTTTTCCTTTAGATTAAGATCACTAACATTGGCCCTCCGGCCCATTATTCAAGCCTTGTTGATTTAAGGTGCATTCGGCCTAGGCTATTTGAGAATGAACGAGTCCTGCCAATTGAAGGATTCATCATAGAAGGTAAATTCTATACAAGGAAGATCTGTAAAAAGGGAAGTCTGGCATGGAAAGAAGTATAAAAGGAAACAACATGATAGGAAGAAGCATTGTATATAAAATATATTGGAAGGCAAGCAATGCGAGTCCTACCATACTTCTACCACCTTTTGTGTATAAATAGAGGCTTAGACCTCCAATAAAATCTATCGAGCAATATACGTTTTTCTCTGAGTACTATAATTGCTTGTTTTGAGTGTGTCGTATTTTTCTTTTTAATTCTTTTAATAGAGAGAAATTTTGCACCTACAGTTGGGTTTATAAAATCAAACATCACTCGGATGGTTCTATTGAGCATTACAAAGCTCGTTTGGTTGCGAAAGGATATACACAGTTTGAAGTTATCGATTATCATGACACTTTTTCTCCCATTGCTAAAATGATTAATATTTGTTGTTTATTAGCTTTGGCAGCTGCCCAGAATTGGTCTCTTCATCAACTTGATGTCAACAATGTTTTTCTTCATGGTGATCTATATGAAGAAATTTATAAGTCTCCGCCTCCTGGTCTTCGGCGATAGGGGGAGAACCTAGTGTGTCACCTCAACAAGTCATTATATGGCTTAAAGCAAGCTTCCCATTAATGGATTGCCAAGTTCTCTACAACTATCCAAGATGTCGGATTTGTTCAATCCAAAGCAGATTACTTGTTGTTCACATGTCGGAAAGGTAAATCTTTTACAGCCTTGTTAATATATGTTGATGATATTCTTATTATGGGTAATGACCTCACTACTATTTTTACTCTTAAACAATTTCTGCATAGTCATTTCTGGATTAAAGATTTGGGTGATTTGAAGTATTTTCTGGGCATTGAAGTCTCTTGGTCAAAGAAAGGTATTTCTATCTCATAACGGAAATACACCTTGGAAATAAGGATGGTGGTTTTTTTGGGTGCTAAACCTGTGAACTTTCCCATGGAGCAAAACATAGAGCTCTCGGATTTAGGTGAATTGCTTAAAGACCTATCTCAATATAGGCAACTTGTAGGACACCTAATATATTTGACTATAACCCGGCCGGATATCACTTATTCGGTACATGTGTTAAGCATATTTATGCATCCACCACGCAAGCCACATATGGAAGCTGCCTTCCGTGTGTTGCATTATTTGAAAAGTAATCCAGGATGAGGCTTGTTTTTCCTTTCTTAGAATAATTTATCTCTGTGAGCCTTTTCTGATTTGGATTGGGCTGGTTGTCCAACATCTCATAAATCCACCACAGGTTATTGTGTTATTTTGGGATCTTCTCTTATTTCTTAGCGGACAAAGAGGCAGAAAACCGTACCTCTCTCCTAAGCAGAAGCAGAATATAGAGCCATGACAGGTACATGCTGTGAATTATCTTGGCTACGCTCATTGTTGAAGGATTTACGAATATTGCATCTGAAGCCCGCATTGTTATATTGCGACAACAAAGCAGCCTCGCACATAGCAGCAAATCCCGTTTTTCATGAAAGAACTAGACATATAGAGATGGATTGTCATTTTATTCGCAATAAAATACAAGACGGTTCGATTGTAATCAAATATGTTGCTTCAGCAAATCAACTTGCGGATGTGTTCACCAAGTTATTGGGAAAGGAAACTTTCTCAACTATGATACGCAAGTTGGGAGTTCTTGACATTCACTAACTTGAGGGGGAGTGTTGAGAAGGTCAATGATATCCTGATATTCATGGGATAAACGTATATTGTATTTGTTGTAATTCTTTCAGATTCCTATTATACTTAGATTACTAGAATAGATTAGCACGATTATAGGATTACCTAGAATAGATTAGCACGATTATAGGAAATCTTTTGTATAAAGCTGCATCCTTTGTTTCAATAAGGATAATTCAAAAAGGCAAATATTTTCTTTACAATATAAGTATGAAACAAATTACGTATTGCTTGGGATGTTAAATAGATTATAATTTGAACTAGTGTTATAATTTCAACTAGCGTTTCTCCGATTAGAGTCAATGACTATCATCCAGTAACAAACTTTGTTAAATATGTAAATCTTGTGTGTGTGTGGATACTAGATAGAAGATGATTTTACAGTTCAATGAATGGGATTGAGGAGCAGTTCATCGCAAATTCAATGTGAGAGAAAATCTATACTTCAAAGTTCAACTAATATGAGGGTAAAAAAAAATTAAGGTTAAAATTATACTTTCAATAAGGAAGGGTATTTTTGGTATTTTATTATTTTAAGTTAGTTGACTTCTAACATGTCTAACAGTTAACTAATAGAAAGGGGTGGGCAAATTTAAACTAATCTTGGGGAAGTTTAGACTCTTTTTTTTTTTTTTTTTTTTAAGAAGTTTAATCTGAGCAATAATGACGAACTTGATGGGAGAACTAATGAAAATAATAAGGTAAAAAGAAGTTAATTTGTAGATGTGTAAAGTATGAATAACATTCCTAAAAAAACTACTCTCTCTGCCCCAAAAAGAATGTCCATCTTTTCTTTTTGAGTTGTCCCAAAATAATTATCACTTTTTTTTTTTTTTCAAATAATATGTTTTAAATTTTTCCATATATGTTCTTGGAGTTTAAAATTTTAAATTTGAATATTCAAAATTTAAAAGAGTAAGTTAGTAACTTTTTAAAAGAACAATACATAACTCTCATATCCACTTAAAAATTTCTACTCTCCAAAATGAACATTCTTTTTGAGATGAAATACTCCCCCGTCTTAAAATAATTGAGTGTTTCAGAACTGTCTACTTCTGAGTGGAAGGAGTATGATGAGATCATATGGCCTTTTCTATCATTGGAGACTTTAAACAGTTGCGTTGATTACCTTACCATTGAGTCGGCATGCAGTGAGACCCTACCATGAAACTGAATTTATTCCAACCTAAAATTTGAAAAGAACTATGGATATATGCAGTGATATTTTGAAAGTGTCTTGTCTTCCCTCTCTTAAAATTTTCCCTAAGATAGATGGATTCCTTTCTTATATCACATTATATATTATGTACCGCATAAATGAATGGCCTAATCCGTGTAATGTAATGATCACAAAGTAGCCCACATACTCTATAAAGCAAAGTGGCTACAGTATCCGCATGATACAAACGTATATACATCTCTCCATTCCGCATAGGACACAACACCACACACCAATTTTATTTACAATGAGGACAAACCTCAATAAGATTGAATATGACATATGACACCACGTCACATGCTAACAAGTCAATTGGTGGGGTCCATCTACCATTGTGTCACTCTTCACGTTCTTCGATTCTCTCTAGTCACTAATTGATCATTGTGCCCATAAATACAGGCTTTGCATTGTTACTCGTCCTGGAACCCTTTTAAGAGAGCAATGGAGATGGAGTTGGAGAGGAAAATGATTGAAAATGAGGAGGAAGAGAAGAGAAATCATGAGATTAAGAAGAAGGAGAAGAAGAAGAAGCTTGGAGGGTTCAGAACAATGCCATTTATCCTTGGTGAGTTTTGCATATTCATGTTTTGCTCAAGTTGTTCAATATTTTTAGATTCGTGATAGATATATATAATATTATGTATTTTTCAATATAAGTTTTGCAAAATTGTAATACTATATAATTTTTTAGTGAAACTCTTAGGTTAGTCAATTAACTAGCAACGCTCTTGATACTATCTGCGTACTTGACAAAAACTCGACAAAAATTGAGTTTGACTGTAATTGTGGTATTAATTGTAACGAATCGGACACTTACCTTTTGGCCTAAAAACTTAAACAGTTAGGAAGTGTTGCATATATAACCATTCACGTATCAATACTAATTAGTATCAAAATATAAGTGAAACAAAGTTATTGATAATTCGACGATAACCATTTTCAAAAGCTTATCACAAGAAGTGCCTTAGTGATCTAGTGGTTGGGCTGTTCCTCCCTCGTGTCTGGGAGTCCGTGTTCAAGTTTCACTCCTCGTAATTAGTTGTTAAGGGGAGGGAGAGGGTGCAGCTCCTCGTGTCTGGGAGCCCGCATTCCAGCCTTAGCTGAATCAGTAATATGAGTTTCTCATGATACAGTTGTGAATAGCTTCATCCCCAATCTATATTTTGCTCCAAATAAAAAATAATCATTTAAGTATGTGTTTTGCTCATTTTGTATTAATCAACTATGTATCCAAATTTTGTAATTTAGACAAATATTCAGCAAATGTTTGCCCACTTACTAAATTTTTTCTGATAAATGTGGGGAAATTTGATGAACTAACTTTGTGATTGTGGCATTTGACAGCAAGTGAAATATGCGACAGATTTGCTACCTCTGGTTCTCATGCTAACATGATAACTTACTTGACCCAAGAGCTAAACATGCCGCTCGTGAAGGCATCCAACACCCTCACAAATTTTGCAGGCACCGCCAGTTTCACGCCACTCATCGGTGCTCTGATTGCCGACTCCTTCGCCGGCCGGTTTTGGACTATCATCGTTGGTTCTGTTATATATGAACTGGTCCATTCTCTATCTCTCTATCTCTTAGTCTCCGATCAACAAGTGAACTGAAAATAAAATTTTAATAGATTCAACCATATTTTTTTAGTTTCCTATATATAGATATATAACAAAATCAATATTAGAAATTTTTTGTTTAAATTTATAGTCATTATTCTTTCATTTCCTTTTATTCCTCCCATTTATGAAAGGATAACAAAATCCACCCTTCGTGCCTAATCTATATCCCTCCAAATACCTCCAATTCCTTTTTTTGTTATCCTTCAATTAATCAATTATTTTTATTTTTTTAAATTGTCTTTCATAAAAATATCAAGAATAAAGACAAAATCGATATTAGAAATTTTTTGTTTAACTTTATAGTCCTTTTCCCTCCTCCCATTTATGGAAGGGTAACAAGACTTACCCTTCATGTCTAATTTCAAGTCCTTCAAATACCTCCAATTCCTTTCTTTTCTTCAAAGATATATATCAAACACAATATAACATTTCCCTCCACTACCTTTCTTTTCGGGATTATGAAAACGGACATTTTCATTACTGAGTTTATAAAAAACTGAACTTTACAAAGTTTTTGTATATTTTTCTAATTTTCCATTCTCTAAAAATAGAAAACTATTTTTTTGAGTGAAAAACCAAACATTCTTTGATATGTGGCATGCATGCAGGGACTGGTGAGCATCACAATATCAGCACTCTTGCCACAGTTTCGTCCCCCACCGTGCCCAACTCAAGAGAATTGCAAGGATGCCTCAAACACCCAACTATGGGTTCTCTACATCTCTCTCCTCCTCCAATCTCTTGGCTCTGGCGGCATCAGGCCGTGCGTGGTTACCTTTGCCGCCGACCAGTTTGACATGAGCAAAGCAAAACAGGATGCTCGGAGCTGGAATTTCTTCAACTGGTACTATTTCAGCATGGCAATGGCCACGCTGTCGGCTCTAACCATCGTGGTTTATATCCAAGACAATGTCGGGTGGGGTTGGGGTCTCGGACTTCCAACCATTGCCATGGCTGTGTCTATCATAGCCTTTGTTTTCGGTTCTTCCCTTTATATTAAATTGAAACCGGGAGGAAGTCCGTTGGTTAGGTTGGCTCAGGTGATTGTTGCTGCTGCGAAGAAGAGGAAAGCACCTGTACCCGCGGATCCATCACTCTTGTATGAAAACAAAGAGCTTGATGCTGCTATTTCTTCCAATGGAAGGCTTTTACATACAAACCAGTTCAAGTAAGATTTGATACTACATAATTATATATATGGTCGCAGATGTCTCGATAGACTGTGAATTAGTGCCTCTAGTGGACTTTTGAGTGCTAAATTTCGACTTTCGACTCTCTGTATTTACTAATTTAACTTTTAACGCTTCTTCCCTTAAATATATATATATGGTCTAATAAGTTAATTTGAAATTAAGGCATGCAGTTTAATTAGTATATATGCAACTTAAATGCTAGGTAGCTGATGCTGCAACTTCCAATTAAGGTCTGCTTTTCAAGAATAGCAGCTACTTTAGACTTAGTAACTTGAATTTAGGATGAATTTCTTTCGCATGAAACCTATTGAAACTTATTTGTTTAAAACATTTTAATTTTAAAGAAGTTCACCATGCATCTTGTTTTGATAATTGAATCCCATCTTAAAAAAGGGTATGATAGTAATTTAGTCGACCTTTTTTCAAATAAGAATTCTATTATTTTCTTTCTTTTCCTTCACAGTAAATTATTGTCATCGTTATATTATTATTATTTTTTTCTCTCCTGTTTATCTAAACGAATTGTGTCTGTTATAATTCGATGATCATTAATTTGATGGTTGAAGGTGGTTTGATCGAGCGGCTATAGTAACTGAAGATGACAACAAAGGCAACGACTCAAATTACCAGCAGCAGCCAATCAATCTATGGAGGCTAGCCACCGTTCATCGAGTGGAAGAGCTAAAGTCCATCATCCGGATGCTACCCATCTGGGCAGCCGGAATACTACTAGTGACTTCACATTCACATATCCACAGCTTCACCATCCAACAAGCTCGGACTATGGATCGCCATTTCTCCCACCACTCAACATTCCAGATGCCTCCGGCCAGCTTGTCAATCTTCAGTATCGTAGTCGTGCTGGTTGGGCTCGTAGTGTACGAACGCCTCTTTGTCCCCCTTGCTCGTCGGTTCACAGGAAACCCTGCTGGAATCACATGCCTGCAGAGAATGGGGGTAGGCTTTAGTGTCAACATTCTTTCTACCATTGTTTCAGCCCTAGTCGAGGCGAAGAGGAGAGGGGTAGCAGCAAATCACGGCTTGCTAGACAAACCGCGAGCCATTCTACCCATAAGTGTGTTTTGGTTGGTGCCTCAGTTTTGCCTCCATGGGATGGCCGAGGTTTTCATGTCCGTTGGGCACCTGGAGTTTCTCTATGACCAGTCACCGGAAAGCATGAGAAGCACTGCAGCAGCACTCTACTGGATAGCAATATCCATCGGAAACTATATAGGTACACTGCTTGTGTCTTTAGTACACAGTTACACCGGGAAAGAAAGGAATTGGCTACCGGACCGGAATCTTAACAGAGGAAGATTGGATTACTATTACTGGCTTGTCACAGTAATACAAGTAGTAAATCTCATATATTATGTACCTTGCGCCTACTTTTATACTTATAAGCCCTTGGAAGAGGAGGTCAAAGATCAGAATGGAGATGATCATGTTGCATTCAAGCCATTGAATTCTGAGAAAAGTCCAAATATTGGCCAAGCAGCAGTGGAGCTCCAAAGAAATGATCGGTCTGTTTAAAGCGATCGATCAGTACTTTAATTATAGATGCTGTATCTATAGAAATTTAATTTGTAGTATTTTCTCGCAGATTTTAGTATGTGCACGGAACAAGCTGGTGACATACGTATAAATAAAATTAAATAACTTTATCTTAATTTTATTTTCGTGTAAGAACAATGATACATCATCCAAATTCAAAATATATATTCATTTTTCCAACGGTAATGTTTCAGTTTATTACCAGACCTGATTAATCTACTACTAATATATATTTTCACTGACCTCCAAAAGTAAGTTTCCAACATAGTCTTCCCATTAATAATCATACATTATTTCAATATTGTTGCACAACAATTAATTATATACCACTTTTTGTTTCTTGCTAGTTTGACATTCTCAGAGTACAACATTTCAGCACAGCTGCCACATTCTCCTCATAATTAATAATCATCACCACCATCTTGTTAGAATGGGTTCAGCGACCTGTGTGTCTCAGTACAAGCTTGCAATTGCTTAGAGGCATGGTATTGACAAGATCAATATATATATATATATATATATATATATATATATATATATATATATAAATATGTTAGTATTATAATGATGGGCAATATGATTTTTCAAAACAGCAAGGCACACTCACCTTGTAGTTGCATCCTCATCTGTTGGATTGATCCTCTAATAATGCAACACGACCATATATTATAACAATGACACCCGTGTAACTCTTTTCAGATGGATTTTAGCAATTCCAAACGGCAAATTTTTATTTTTATTTTATTATTATTATTATTTTTCCCTCACTTTTGATATTCAACACACCAATAGTCTGCAATAATGCAATGTGACTTCCATGAGCAATCCTCTGCTCTACGTTCTATCTGTTACATAACTAAAACCTGAACTATAACCTAGCCGAAGGAAATGAAAGCTGTAACTACCATGTAACAGCTCCGATTTCATCAAGTTCTAACTCCTTTACTCAGCTGCTGATGCTATAAAAAGATTGCTTGTGTACCAAGATGCAGACGACAAATTTCTTGTAAACGCTCTCTCATCATCGACTAGAATCTCAACACTGCAGACTTAAAATAGCCAACAATAGTTCATAACAACCATGTAGATTCTTAATGTTCTGGTATAAATTACAAGATTTTTTAGCACAACGAAGCATGAGCCTACAAGGATGTTTATTTGGCAAAACATCCTAAAGGCAAACAAATAGTGACATTTCATCATGTTCAAGGCTCTACCTCCATTTGCAAGGTCAACGATATATCTGTGATGCCCCAGCAAAGGAATAATAGGATGAGACAGGAAAATTACCCCCTGACGACCCGGGCCTTGCGGATGCAGGGGCATTTGGTAGCACAGGTGGTCGAGCATAAGGAGTTGTGTGCATTGAGGAGAAGTTGTAGTATCCCCGCTGCAGAACAATTTCTCTCTGCAAGGGTAATCCGTGATGCTCACTTTCGACCCCAAAGAATCGATCATGAGGAACCATCTGCTGTGCAGGCCTATACCTGGCACATCGGCGATACAAAATAGCTATGAGGCTTTGGTTTCACAAATGGAGAGAATTCAGAAATGAAAAACAATGTGCAACTTGTGCAGGGCATAAATCTGATAAAATTAGTAACAATTAATTTTTATAATGCCAGTATGACGTATTCCTCACTTGATGGCATTAGATGTATGAAAAGAAAAAAAAAAAAAAAAAAAAAATTAGATAGAGAGAGAGGTCAGCACCAAATCAGCATATAATTTTTTTTTTTTTTTTTTTTTTTATTATTATTTTTTTTCTTTTCTAGTTGGTACTCACACACACATGCCTCCAAGGCTCCACCGAGGTTCAAACCCCTTACCTCCCTTTGGAAAATAGAAACCTGGTACCACTAGGCCACTAGGAGTTCTAGTTTTAGTTGCTCCATAGCTATGGTTTTGGTGAAAGGCCTTTTTCCACCCCTCCTGGGTAAGTTTTTGGTGAGAGGTTGATTGCTTGGTTGAAGGAATGTTTGAAATCAGTACGGCACTCAGTCATGGTCAATCGATCAAAGGTTTTTTCCAATCAGAAGAGTGGTTTGAGGCAGTGTTCTCCTTTATCCCATCTACTTTTCAAATGTGTAGTTGACTTAATGGAAAAATTGGACAGAAAAGGCAGACCTAAACCATCCCATGCTACAAAAAAAGGCTGGTTTTAACATTTGCCATCTTTTTGCAGATGATTTAACTATGTCACCCATGCCAGCATAAATTCTGCGGCTGGTATTAGAGGTGTGTTAATCAAAATTTGAGAACTGCTCTGCACCTTCCGTCGGCAAAGGAAAGAGCTTGGTCTTCTTTTCAAAAGCCGGACGAAGGAAAATAACTCTCTTGAATATTTTGGATTGCAAGGGATGGTCATTACCCATCAAGTATTTAGGGCTTCCTCTTGATGAGTACGACTTCAAAAGGGAGGCTTGCTTACCTCCTATTGATGTGGTTTAGGCTAACTTTTGTTCGTGGAGTTCCAAGATGCTCTCTCTTGCAGAGAAACTAGAGCTTCTGAGATCAATTATCACTCTGTTCTTATATTTCTGCTATTCAGTTTTTAGACTGCAAGCCTCAGTTTTTTATGTTTATTTGTGGAAGTACTGAAAGGTCTAGACTTAATTATATGAAATGAGATCACTCTACCCAAGGTAGAAGGAGGTTTTGGAGTTAAAAGAATATATGATATGGAAGCTGCTGCTGCTTGTTCTATGGTTTGGGATCACCTCCAAGGAAAAGATAGGTTGTGGGTGTAGCTTGGTTTAAAAATAAGTACTCACCTAACTCTTCCTGCCGGAGTTGTATACCTTCAATCTCTCAGTCAAATTATATGGAAGCAGATGCTCTCAGTTAGAGACATTATTTTATCAGTAGCTTCTTTTCATGTGGGTGATGGAAATACAATTTGTTTATTTGGACATTGTTAGCATATATGATAGCCACGATTTATGGAATGACTTACCGTATTAGCAGAGATTTGATTATGCTATAGAATATGCCATGGAATATTCTGTGATTTGATTTAGATTTGATTTAGATTTCCTTCCTTGTAATATGAGAATGTGCTCTTTTTATCTATAAATACTAGAACTATGAATGAGTTATTTATCTTATTCTAGCCTTTACACAATTCTCTCTCTTTTTCTTCTATATTATATTTCCACTGAGATCCATGGTGAGGAGGCATGACATTGGGGCAGAGAGTTTGGACATAGATCAGTTAGATTGATTCCACTTGATAAGAATTCAACCTTAATGTTCTTCTTTCAAATGGTAGTAGGAAATTTGCTGCTTTGAATCATGAAGACTTGCAGCCTCTGAATCAATTCTTACTTGATATTCAAATTCATGCAGGTCAAAATGAGATTTTGTGGGATGGTGGTTCTTTTTTCCTTCAAGCAGGCTTGAAATAGTTAGGAATGCAAAGCCTTGATCTAATATTTGTTGGAAAAAAGGTAGACCTATAACTATGTGACTTGTTACTTGGTAATGCTTGACAAGCTTCCTACCTTTGTGAAGGTGCAGAAGAGGGGATTTCATCTTAGTTCTATTTGCACAAATTGATTCCAGAACCAAGACACTACGGATCATTTTCTATCAGTGTGACTTTGCCAAGGGAGTTTGGAACTGGTTTGGTGCTCTTTTGGGATGGAATATGCCTGCGTTTAATAGCTTTGACTGTCTCACAGATTGGTTTGTGCAGAATTTGAAGTCAAACTCTCTTAGAGCTAATATTGGGAGCATGGTTTTCACAGCTATCTTATCTGTTATTTGGCAAGAGAAAAATTAGACTCCATGAAGAGACTGGAAGATTTCGTGCAGGCGTTGCTAGATCAGTGTAGTTTGATGTCTTGATGTGGCTAGGATTTCACTTGAGGATGATATTACTACTTAGGCTGCTTTTTAATGTTTGATGGGCTTCTTAAGAGGAACTTGAAAAAAGTGCTTTCACAATCTTTTCTTTATTGTTAATTTTTCCTTTTCTGCACAGAGGGAATGCCCTCACTTATTGCCCCGGTACCTTTTTTCTCTTCATTTGTTCATAAAATTTCCTTCCATTCAAAAAAAAAAAAAAAAAAAAAAAAAGAGACACTCAGGACCAAAAGCCGATCATCAACAAGCTACGGCCAGAAATTCAGAATAAAACTGACCAACATCTACATCCCAATGGGGACTTTAGCCCTTCACCTCCCCCTTTGAGAGTACAAGGAAATACCAGTCTAACAAACTAGTGGTATAACCTAACTATTTTGTTCCCTAATTATTATACTTCAAATCAAATAATAAGGATAATTTAGGCATTTTAAAAAGTAGAGACCAAAACCTCACCCTACCTTAATATAACAGCAGTACATATGAATTCCAATGCTCCTTTAGAAAGGAAAGAGAAAGAGAAATATAAAACATAAAAATCATGCATTCATATATGTGGTTGTTTTTAAATCATGCATTCATCCATGAGAGAGAGAGTTTCTTGTGACAGAGACGCGGCTTGAGCCTACTACTCCGACCAGTCACCGGAGTCATCTACTCCAGTGAAATCCTCAGTCACTTTCTTTGGTTCTCTCTCTTTCCTCTCTTGTGGTTTGGTTTTTGTTATGCGTTCTTTCTTGGAGGTTGCGAGACTCCCTCGTTTGTTTCAAGGAGGCTCGGCGAGATCAACTTCTACGTACAGAGGGTTGTCGTTTTTCTTGGATGATGACTCAACGGGTAAGAGGAGAGAGAATTTGAGATCTTGTTTGGTTGGGAAATTCGACAAAGAAGTGGGATCTAGGGCTCAGATTGCAGATTGGGCCTCGCGTATTTGGAAAGTGTCTCCGACTATGGTAGTGTCGCCTCTGCCGGATTCTTTGCTCCTTTTTCGTTTTCCTTCTTCGGCGGAAGCAGAAAGAGTGCTTAAGGAGGGGCAACGTGACTGGGGGAAGGCAACTCTTTGTGTGGATTAATGGAGTTTCAAGGTTGGCTGCTCCGAGGTTCTGAAAGAGCAAGGGTTGAAGATGGTAACATTGTATGGCCTCCCTTTACATCTTTGGAGTCACGCTCTTTTTGTGATGGTTGGGGATTTGTGTGGAGGTTTCATTTGGGTGGATGCTGATGAGTCCCTTGATGCTGAGAAGGTTCGGATCACTGTGGCTGATGGTCGTGCTTGCCCGCCGTTCATTTTTGTTCATGATGATCGTTTTTGTTACAACGTGGTAGTTTGGGAGGAAACGCCTCCTCAACTTGTTCCGACAACTGACAGCTTGGAGTGGGGGGGTGGGTCTCACTTGTTGAAGGAGGTAAGTGTTGAGATGGGCTTCTATGGGCGAGAAGGGGATGGCTGATTTCCGGCGATGGAAGGCTTGGAGGGATAAGCTTTGGGATCGTAATATAGCATGCTTTAGAAGAATTTTCACTCAAAGAAGGTGAGAAAGCTCTTCTTCCTTGTCGGTAGGTGGTTGGAAAGTTCAGAGTAGCGGCGGCTTTACCACTGGCTGTCAGTTACAGAGATGGGATCAAAGATTTCAAAGGAATGGTTTTCACGCGCAGCCGGCGCGTGGGTGGGGGAGCAAAGATGCCCTTACATGGTTGGCGCAGAAGTGTTGCCCGTTCCAAATGGGTTACAGCTGGCTCTAATTCAAATTCAGTTGTGCGGTCAGGAATGGATAAGGTGGTTTCAGGCGTTGGTGGGCTAGATGTTGGGCCATTTAAAAAAGAGTTAGTGGTGTGGGCTCAGGACTCTTGTGGGCCGATTGTGGGCCTCTTGCTGGGCCTATCCTTAATGGTGTGCAAGATCCAGTACGTTGTGGTCTTGATAGAGGTAAAGCGGCCCAATTTGTTGTTTCTGAAGGCATGGAAAGTACCTCTGCTGGGTTGGGCTGTGGGTTTCTGGATGGGTCGGGTTCTCAGCCTGTTTCCTCCGAGCCTGTTTTTTCCGGGCCTTTTTGCTCTGGCCTTGAAGTGGCTAACTGTTTTGGACCACTGCCCTCCTCGTTTGATGGTCCATTGGCCCAACCGTCTGGTTCATCTTTGATCTCAGTTGGACGGCGAATTTGGAAGCATCAACATAGGCATCGTCTGAGGTCTAAGAAGCGGGTTTTTATCCCTCCCTTTCGTCGAAGATGGTCTCGGAAGGAAAAACAGAAGTGGGTTCCAGGTGCAGTGCTTGATCCGGGTAAGTCCGTTTCTGTTTAAAGTTTCTCCTCTGTTTTTCCTTCATCTGCTCCCCCATCTCCTTCTTCAGTGATGGTGAATGAGCCCTCGGCGAGGTCGAAATCTGTTTCCAGAAACCTCTCCTTAGTTACGATGGGGTGGTGAGTGGGTGGGGAGATTTGCTCGAGGACTGTAAGGTTGGTGGGTTGGGCCACTCTCGATCTGTTGAGTGCAAGGGAGAATGTGTTACTGTTTGCGTGGGACGTGATGTGAAGATTTCTTTGGATAATGATTCAGCTTCTGTGCTTTTGAAAGAACTACGGAATCATCTTGCTTTGAAAGGTTTTCAGAATGAACAGGGGGGTCACATAGCAGAAGAGGTGTTTGGGACTCCGCAGTCTTACTGCTCTCCTTCCTCGTTGGCTGTGGAGGTTGGGGAGGATGGGTCGTGCTCCCCCTTTTAATGGGGATTTGGGATTGGTTTTGTGGAACGGATGTGAGTCTGACTGTGAGTTGCTTACCCCTTTGGCTGTGGTTAGACCGGAAGGGGTTGCTGCGGATGGGACTGGTTTTGATGCAAATGTGGCTGTTTTGGAGAATGATTGGATAAGGGAAAAGGGGGTTGAGGTGGGTTCCCTGCTGGGAGTTTCTTTTGAGGGTCGGATGGAGGAGGCAACAAGTTTATTTCTTGATGTGCTTAATTCTCAGTTTGCTGAAAGAATGGGAAGTAGGGAGAGTAGGGGGAGCTCCCCGGTGAGGAGGGAGGAGAGGAGGGTGCCGAGCCCCTTGACTTTCGTCACTTATGAAAGGAGAAGTAAGGGGTCTAAGGAAAGGGTTAGTGGAAGGAGGGGAGAAACTGTCAACTCTATTGTTTCCCTATGAAGATACAAATTCTTTCATAGAATATCCGAGGTCTTAACGATCCAGCTAAAAGGAAAGTGGTGAAATCGATTATTAGGAATGGGGGTGGTCATGTTGTGTGTTTGCAAAAAGCCAAGATTGCCTCGATGACGAATGTGATTGTTCGTAGCTTGTGGGGAGGGAGATTTGTGGACTGGTTTGCCTTGGATGCGATTGGCTCTTCGGGTGGTATCCTGATTATGTGGGATAACTGGTGGGTCTCTTTGTTGGACTCTCAGTCTCAGCTTCCTGTGTTCTTTCTATGGTGGAGGATGGATTTCGTTGGGTTTTTTTTGGCGTCTATGATCCTTTAGAGGATAGTGTTTGTCAGTTGCTCTGGGAGGAATTGGGGGAGATTCGAAGGAGATGGTCGCTGCCTTGGTGTATCGGTGGGGATTTCAATGTTGTGCGTTCTCTTTTTGAGAGGTTGTCCTTCTCAGAGTTCATTGATGCTTATTGTTTGTTTGATTTGCCTTTGGTGGGTGGGCCTTTCACTTGGTCTAGTGGTCGCTCTCCTTCTACTCTCTCTCGAATTGACAGATTTCTTTTGTTGAGTGATTGGGAGGAGAAGTTTTCTGATGTTGTTCAGACCACTTTGGCTCGTCCTTTGTCGGACCATGTTCCTTTGATGTTGGATTGTGGTGGGTTGCGGAGTAGAAGGTCCCCTTTCAGATTTGAGAATATGTGGCTTCGGGCTGAGGGTTTTCTGGAGCGAGTCTGATCCTGGTGGGTAGGGTATGGAGTGGTTGGCACTCCAAGTTATTCTCTCGCAGGCAAGTTACGTCTTTTGAAGAATGATCTTAAAGTTTAGAACAAAGAGGTGTTCGGAAATCTGGCTTGGAGGAAGAATCGGGTTCTTTCTGAGATTGCTGATATTGATAGGATGGAGGGTCAGGGTCTTTTGCCGGTTCCCTTGAAGATTAGGAGGGTGGAGTGTCAGGCAAAGTTTGCTGAGATCGCTGTTATGGAGGAGATTTCGTGGAGGCAGAAGTTTAGAGCTTTGTGGCTCAAGGAAGGCGACAATAATACAAATTTTTTTCATAGACTTGCCAATGCTCACAAAAGGGGCAATCACATTGGGAGGATTCGGGTGGATGGGGAGTTGTTTTGTAAAGAGGAGGAGATTTGTAAGGGTTTTGCTGATTTCTTTTCGAGGTTGTTCACTGAACCAGCTGGTTGGCGACCTTTGCTTGCTGGGCTTCACTTTGACTCTATTTCGAGTGAGGAGTGCTCTATTTTGGAAGAACCTTTTTCGGAAGAGGAAGTTTTGTCTGCTTTGAAGAGTTGTAACGGGGATAAATCCCCAGGTCCTGATGGATTTTCTATGAGATTCCTTTTGGAGTGTTGGGAGGTTGTTCGTGAGGAGGTGATGGGTTCTTTTCACGCTTTCTATGATCAAGGCTCTTTTGAGAAGAGCTTGAATGCCACTTTTATTGCTCTTATTCCAAAGAAGGGAGGGGCGATGGATGTAAGGGATTTTCGCCCCATTAGTTTGGTGGGATGTTTTTATAAGTTGATTGCTAAACTCTTGGCTTCCAGGTTGAGAAAGGTTATGGATGGCGTCATCTCTGATTCTTAGAATGCCTTCGTGGGAGGTAGACAGATTTTGGATTCAGTTCTTATTGCTAGTGAATGTGTGGACTCTCGTTTGAGTTGTGGGGTTCCGGGTGTTTCATGCAAGCTGGATATTGAGAAGGCGTATGATCATGTGAGTTAAAGTTTCCTCCTATACTTGTTGGAAAGGATGGGGTTTGGTGAGCGTTGGAGGAGATGGATTCTTTTTTGCATCTCTAGTGTTTGGTTATCTATCCTTGTGAATGGGGCTCCGACGGGATTTTTCTCAAGTTCGAGGGGCTCGAGACAAGGGGATCCGCACTCTCCCTTCTTGTTCCTTTTTGTGATGAAGATTGATGAAGAGGGCTGTGGAGTTGTGTTTTTTAAGAGGGTTTCGGGTGGGCAGGGATGCTACTTGTCAACTGGAGACTTCCCACTTGATGTTTGCTAATGATTCTTTAGTGCTTTGTGATGCTAATGCGTCCCAACTGAGGTATTTGAGATGTGTTTTGATTTGGTTCCAAGTTGTCTCTGGCCTCAAGGTGAATGTTGGTAAGAGTGTTCTTGTGCCTGTTGGGGATGCTCCTGAGATTGAGATATTTGCTCAGATTCTTGGCTGTCACACTGGCTCTTTTCCAATTTCTTACTTAGGGTTGCCTTTGGGAGCCCCTTCGAGATGTACGAGGAGCTGGGATCCTGTTGTGCATAGATTTGAAAGGAGGTTGGCAGGGTGGAAAAAGCAATACCTCTCAAAGGGCGGCAGGGTCACGCTGATTAAGAGCACCCTTTCTAGCCTTCCCAATTATTTATCTCCCTTTTTTTCAGATTCTTTCTTCAGTGGCTGAGAGAATTGAGAAATTGCAGTGCAACTTTCTTTTGGGGTGGGGGGTGAGAGGAGTTTAAGTATCATCTGGTTCGGTGGGATTAAGTGGGCCGTCCGATTCGATATGGAGGCTTAGGGTTAAGGAGGTTGTTACATTTCAATAAGGCTCTCCTTGGGAAATGGCTTTGGAGGTTTGGGGTTGAGAGGCGTTGGTTTTGGAGGAGAGTTATAGCGAGCAAGTTTGGGGAGAATAGTGGTGGTTGGAGCTCTCTTGAGGTGCGTGGTCCCAGGGGGTGGGGGTTTGGTCTTTCATTCAGAGGGGGTGGGATGTTTTCTGCAAGCATGTTCGTTTTCGGATCAAGAATGGTAGCATAGTTGTTAAAGGCACCGAAGGCGTGCGCCTGAGGCGCAAGGCGCCTCCAGGGGCCACCTTGGCGCCTTGATTGTCTCAAGGCGACTTCCTTGTACTAGGCGAGCGCCTCTCAGGAATAGGCGCAAGGCTACAGGCGCTCTAAAGGCGTGCCTGCTTGAAATTTTTTTTTTTTTTACTTTTTTGTTATTATTTTGGTTGTGTATGGGTTTATTATTTGTTTATTGTTTGTTTAGTTTTTATTTTTTTATTACAAAACCTATACAAGACTACAAAAGAAAAAGAAAAAGAAAAAAGGAGAACCAAGTTACCAAAAAGCAAAAGGACAGAGAAGTACGAGCTCGGAGCCTCATCTGCGAAGCTTGGAGTCTTGGATCTGCCGGATCTGCGAAGCCAATAAGTTCTCCTTCCCCCTCTTCTTCTTCTCTCCTTCTTGCTTCTCAGATCTCTCAGTCTCAGACTCTCAGATTTTTTTTTTCCTTCTCTCGGCAGTCAGTTCTCTCGAGTCTCGGCTCTTAAGTCTTGCTCTTCTTTTATTTTTTTTTATTTTTATTTTTTTTCTCTATTTTTTTATTTTTTATTTTTATTTTTTATTTATTCTTCTTCTTCTCTCAAGTCTCGGCTCTTCTTGGCCTTTTTTTTTTATTTTTTTCTCTATTCTTCTTCTCTCGGCTCTTCTTTTATTTTTTTTATTTTTTCTCTATTCTTCTTCTCTCGTCTTGGCTCTTCTTTTATTTTATTTTTCAATAGCATATCATTGTTGTAGATCATTGTCTTTCGACTCTTTCCTGGTATATATCATTGAAAAATTAAGAAATTAATTAAATTGTTTTAAAATTTCCTAATTTAAATTGTCAGTTTGAATAAATAGCATATCTTATTGGAACTGGAAGGTGAAATTCGATTAATTTATGTCATTCATTGACAGACAAAAGAGGAAATTCGATTCCTTGCCAGTTTGCAGTTGAAATAATCTGTCTATCCACTTCATTTAACGGATAAAAAGCCCTTTGACTACACGCTTCGACTTGAAAAATATATCGAAAAAAATGTATATGGTATAAGCCCCTTGAAACTCCTGATGAGGTCGTTCGTGGATGTTGTGAGGTTGCCCCGTCTGTTTCAAGGCGGATCTGTTAGATCTGCAAACACTTATCGAGGGCATTCGTTTTTTCTGGATAATGATTCGGTGGAAAAAAGAAGAGAGGACCTTCGATCGTGTTTAGTAGGAAAGTTCGACAAGGACGTGGGTGATTGGGCTCAAATCGCGGCTTGGGCTTCTCGTGCTTGGAAGGTTTCTCCCGGGGTTGTTATCTCACCTCTACCGGATTCGTTGTTGCTTTTTCGTTTTCCTTCTCCAAAGGAGGCGTCTCGTGTGCTTAAAGAAAGTCGTCGTGTTTGGGGGACGGCCACACTTCGATTGGAATCTTGGTGTTTTAGGGTGGGGTGTTCCGAGGTATTGAAGGGTAAGGGTCTGAAGTTTGTGACATTGTACGGTCTCCTGCTCCATCTTTGGAGTCATGCCTTGTTTGTTATGGTCGGCGATCTATGCGGTGGTTTCATTTGGGTGGATGCCGATGAAACAATTGACGCTGAAAGGGTTCGCATTACAGTGTCCGACGGCAAGGTTTGTCCTTCTTTTGTTTTCATCCACGATGATCGTCTCTGCTAAAAAGTGAAGGTGTGGGAAGAGAAGCCTCCTGAGCTTGTTCCGACAACGAATAGCTTGGAAGGAGGTGATGGTTCGCACCTGCTGAAGGAGAAAGAATGGTTAAGGTGGGAATCGTTGGGGAAGAAAGGTTTGGCTGAGTTTCAGAGATGGGAGGAATGGAGGGACGATTTATGGAAGCGAAACTCGGACTGTTTTAGGAGGTTTTTCTCTCTGAGAAGGAAAGAAGGCTTATCGGATGGAATTGGTGTTCGAAGGCAAGAGAGATCCCGGGAAAGGCATAAGGAGGGTGGTTTCATCGGTCTTGGCCGGCCGGCGTTCATGCAGATGTGGAGAAAGGAGCGTCGTCATGATGTTTCTCACGTCAATCAAGCGCGTGGGAGGGTGAGTGATGAAGGCCTTACACGTGGTTGGCGCAGAAGACTTGGCCGTTCAAAGTGGATGACAGCTGCATTCACTTTTGTTTCAAAGTCTTGGGCTACGAATAAAAGAAAGGCCGAATTTGGGGTTAAGTCGATGGCTGGGCCTAATTTTGGGCTAAGGGATAAAGTGCCATCTGCTGGGCCGGATGGAGGTAGTGCGGCCCAAACTTTGGATGTTGTATGTGGTGGACAAGGATCCGTTGTTGTGGGTTGTGAATTGAAGAAAGGACCGGATTCTACTATTGTTTCTTCTGGGCCAGTGTTGGGCAACCGGTTTGGGCCTTTAAGTGATGGTATTGATATCATTGAAGTTCAGTCGAACAGAGAGTTTCCTGAAGGCTCTAGAAGAAGTAGACGTGCTAAGGGGCAGGTGCAAGGCCACCGTATGAAGAAGAAAGTGATCTTTCCCCCTGTACGCAAAAAATGGTCTCGAAAGGAAAAGCAGAAGTGGATTCCGGCTTCGCAGTTCGCCGCTGGATCGGGTATGTCCTTTGCTTCGCCTAATTACTCTCTCTCTCCCTTCTTCTTCCACTTTTCATCCTTACGGGGTGTCTCGAAGGAGTTTGGAGCCGAAAAAGGGAGTTGCGTCTTCTGTGTCACAATGTTTATCTCCGGTTTTTGAGAAGGAGCCGGTGCTTGGTTTTGAGAAAAGACATGGTGACGATGGTGATTTTGAGGTGGGTTCTACTCGGTTGTGTGATGTTAACAGTGACGGATTTACTACGTGTGTGGGTCGAGATGTGAAGATATGGATTGATGATGTTTCAGCTGCTGTGCTCTTGAATGAATTGAGAACTCATCTTGTGTCGAAGGGCCCTGTCACTGAACGGAATGAACGTTTGGCCGAGGAGGTGTTTGGAACTCCTCTTTGTTGTTGCTCTCCATCTGTGTCTTCTGTTGAGTTTGGGGAGGATGGGTCGTGTTCCTCTGTTCATGGGGATGCGGGAATGGTTGTGTGGAACGGATGTGAGTCCGATGTTGACTTGCTTACACCTTTGGCAGTCGTTAGACCAGAAGAGAATTTTGCGGAAGGAAGGGAATTTGATGCAGGGTTGGCTGATTCAGAGAATGATTGGATGAAAGAAAATGGTGTCGAGATAGGTTCTCTTTTGGGTGTGTCATTTGAGGGTCGGATGGAGGAGGCGACTAATCTATTCCTAGATGTTCTTAATGCTCAGTTTGCTGATAGAATGGATTGTAGGGGGAGTGCTCCAGTGGTGAGTGAGGAGAGAGGGGTTCCAAGTCCCTCGACTGTTGTTACTTATGAAAGGAGGAGGAGGGGGGCTAGGGAGAGGGCCAGTGGGAGGAGGGGTGAGACGGTTAATTCTACTGTTTCCCTATGAAGCTCCAAATTCTCTCATGGAATGTCCGGGGTGTTAATGACCCGGCTAGAAGGAAAGTGGTGAAATCGGTGATTCGGAAAGCGGGTGGTCATCTTGTATGTCTTCAAGAAACAAAGATTGCTTCCATGACGGATGTGATTGTTCAAAGTTTGTGGGGTGGGAGATTCGTGGAGTGGTGTGCGTTGGATGTGGTTGGCTCTTCGGGTGGTATCCTGATTATGTGGGATGTCCGTTAGATCTCTTTGCTGGATTCTCAGGCTGAGCGGTTCTCGGTTTCTTGTCTTCTATCCATGGTGGAGGATGGCTTTCGGTGGGTTTTTTCTGGAGTCTATGGGCCTACGGAGGATAATGAGTGCCATTTGTTTTTGGAGGAGCTGGGGGAGATTCGTAGGCGATGGTCGTTGCCTTGGTGTATCGGGGGGGATTTCAACGTTGTTCGTTCCCCTTTTGAGAGATCGACAGGGGACAGATGGACAGCTGATATGGAGGCTTTCTCAGAGTTTATTGATACTTGCTGCTTGCTTGATTTGCCTTTGGTGGGTGGGCCTTTCACTTGGTCAAGTGGTCGTTCTCCTCCCACACTTTCTCGTCTTGATAGATTTTTGGTGTCGAGTGATTGGGAGGTGAAGTTTTCTGATGTTGTTCAGACCATTTTGGCTCGTCCTTTGTTTGATCATGTTCCGTTGCTGTTGGACTGTGGCGGGCTGCGTAGCAGAAGATCCCCATTTAGATTTGAGAATATGTGGCTCCGGACTGAAGGTTTCTTGGAGCGAGTTCGATCCTGGTGGGCGGGGTATGGAGTGGTTGGCACTCCGAGTCATACTTTGGCAGGCAAGTTACGCTTTTTGAAGAATGATCTTAAAGTCTGGAACAAAGAGGTGTTTGGTAACTTAGTCTGGAGAAAGAATCGGGTTCTATCTGAGATAGCTGACATTGATAAGATGGAGAATCAGGGTCTTTTGACGGGTCCTTTGAGACTTAGGAGGGTGGAGTGTCAAGCAGAGTTTGCTGAGATTGCTGTTTTGGATGAGATTTCATGGAGACAGAAATCTAGAGCTTTGTGGCTTAAAGAAGGTGACAATAACACTAAATTCTTTCATAGACTTGCTAATGCTCACAGAAGGGGCAACCACATTGGGAGGATTAGGGTGGATGGGGTGGTGATTAATAAAGAGGAGGAGATTAGTAAGAGCTTTTCCGAGTACTTTTCGTCTTTGTTCACTGAGTCAGCTGATTGGCGTCCTTTGCTTGATTGGCTTCATTTTGACTCTATTTCGGGAGAGGAGGGCTCTGTTTTGTAAGAGCCTTTTTCAGAAGAGGAAGTTCTCTCTGCTCTGAAGAGCTGTAATGGGGATAAAGCTCCTGGTCCGGATGGTTTTACTATGAGGTTCCTATTGGAGTGTTGGGAGGTGGTTCGTGAAGAGGTGATGGGTTCTTTTCATGTCTTCCATGCACAGGGTTCTTTTGAGAAAAGTTTGAATGCAACTTTTATTGTTCTTATTCCGAAGAACGGAGAGGCAATGGATGTTAGAGACTTCCGCCCTATTAGTTTGGTGGGATGTTTTTACAAGTTGATTGCGAAAGTCTTGGCCTCTAGGTTGAAGAAGGTAATAGATGGTGTCATTTCTGACTCTCATAATGCTTTTGTGGGAGGTCGGCAGATCCTGGATTCTGTTCTTATTGCCAGTGAATGTGTTGATTCCCGTTTGAGCAGCGGTGTTCCGGGTGTTCTTTGTAAGCTAGATATTGAAAAGGCATACGATCATGTGAGCTGGAGTTTCCTTCTCTACTTGTTAGAGAGGATGGGATTCGGTGGGCGATGAAGGAGATGGATTCTTTTTTGCATCTCTAGCGCTCGTTTCTCTGTCCTTGTGAATGGAGCGCCGTCGGGTTTCTTATCTAGCTCGAGGGGTTTGAGACAAGGGGATCCGCTTTCCCCTTTCCTGTTCCTTTTTGTGATGGAGGCTCTTAGCAGATTGCTAAAGAGGGCTGTGGATCTGGGTTTTTTGAGTGGCTTTCGGGTGGGCAGGAATGTTGCTAGTCAATTGGAGGTTTCTCATTTGATGTTTGCAGATGACACTATTATGTTTTGTGATGCGGATGAGTCCCAGTTGAGGTATTTGAGATGCGCTTTGATCTGGTTTCAAGTTGTTTCTGGCCTTAAGGTTAATGTTGGTAAGAGTATTCTTGTGCCTGTTGGGGATGTTCCGGAGATTGAGGTGTTTGCTCACATCCTTGGCTGTTGCACTGGCTCTTTTCCCATTTCTTATTTAGGATTGCCTTTGGGTGCTCCGTCGAGATGTGTCGAGAGCTGGGATCCGGTTGTGGACAGAGTCTAAAGGAGGTTGGCGGGTTGGAAAAAGCAGTACCTGTCCAAAGGGGGTCGGGTTACCCTGATTAAGAGCACCCTTTCTAGTCTGCCTACATACTTCTTGTCTCTGTTTTAGATTCCTTCTTCAGTGGCTGAGAGATTGCAGTGCAACTTCCTTTGGGGGGGGAAAGGTGAAGAGTTCAAATTTCACTTGGTTCGATGGGAACAAGTGTGCCGTCCAATTCGGTTTGGAGGCTTAGGGTTTCGGAGGTTGTTACCTTTTAATAAGGCTCTTCTTGGTAAATGGCTCTGGAGGTTTGGGATCGAGAGGCATTGGTTATGGAGGAAAGTTATTGCTTGCAAATTTGGGGAAAGTCGTGGTGGGTGGTGCTCCCTGGAAATGCGTGGTCCAAGGGGAGTGGGAGTTTGGCATTGTATTCGGAGGGGTTGGGATGATTTCTGCAAGCATGTTCGTTTTCGTATTAAAGATGGAAGGAGGATCAGTTTTTGGTTGGATCTCTGGTGTGGGGATCTCCCTCTTGCTCTCGCGTTCCCACGGCTCTACAGGATTGCTTCTCATCGACAGGCCATGGTTGTCGACTGTTATCATCTTGATAACGGGAGATTGTGTTAGGATGTTCGTTTTAGGAGGCATTTTCAGGATTGGGAGATCGAGGATGTTTCTCGTTTTCTGGAGTTGTTGTATAGCCAGGTGTTTTCTATTAGGGGATCAAATCGGTGGTTCTGGATTCCTACCACGCATGGCCGTTTTGAGGTTAGGTCCTTTTTCAGATGCCTTTCGTTTAGTCATGGAGATCCCTTCCCTTGGAAGTCTATTTGGCGGTCCAAGGCTCCTCGCAAGGTCGCCTTTTTTGCTTGGACCTCTGTTCTGGGTAATATTTTAACCCTAAAAAATCTGAGGAGGAGGAATCAGATGGTGGTCAATCACTGTTACATGTGCTTGTGTCATGAAGAGTCTATTGATCACCTCCTTTTACATTGCAGCATGGCCAGAGATTGTTGGGATTTGATGCTTCATTTATTTGGGGTTCATTGGGCTATGCCTTTCTCCTCTAGAGGGTTGATTGAGGCTTGGAGAGGCGTCTCTGTTGGGGCTGGCATTAGGGATGCTTGGAGGGCTACGCCGCTCTGTATCTGGTGGTGTATTTGGCTTGAGAGAAATAAGAGATATTTTGACGGGAAAAAGAAGCCTATTTCTATGCTTAAGTTCTCTGTTATTTTTACTCTTTTTTGTTGGGTTTCAAGGAGAGATTATAGATCTATGGAGGAAATTATTGTTTTTTTGGCCTCTCTGAAGGTCTAAGGCGCCCTTTGGCCCTTGTGTTCCTTTTGTTTCTTTGGGTTTCGCTCCCCTTTTTGAGCGTTTTTAATAAAATCTTACTTATAAAAAAAAAATAATAATAATCTGTCTAGTTGGTGTCAACACATATTTTATCAAAAGTCTTCATACAATTCCCAATTAAAGACAATTTATGTCATTCATTGACAACCAAAAGAGGAAATTCGATTCCTTGCCGGTTTGCAGTTGATTGTCTGGACTCTGAACTCTGGTCTGCAAAATAATATATAAATAATATTCCAAACCAAGCTTTGATCTCAACATATCTTTCATGAAAAATGATAACTATATATATATAAGTTGAGATCGAAATAATATATAAATAATATTCTGCTCTTTGCATCAACACTGCTTTTTTTATTTTTGCATGAAATAATATTAAGCTTTTTGCATTTTGTCAAAGCTCTTTATTTATTTATTTTTTTAAAATTGAAATGTTAATATTGCTTTGAAGCTCTGTATTTTTTTTTTGGTCAGAGTTGACGAGATGTTGCAGACGCTGATTACATGATGCTATTATTTTGTTATCTTGAATTTGATTGTAATTTGTACTTTAAAAGATGCCTAGTGATGGTTCAAGAAAGGATCCGGCATGGAATTACTCACATTTGGAGAATCCGAAAGATACAAATGCCGTCACTTGTAACTTTGCACAAAAGTTACAAAAGGAGGTATTTATCGGGCTAAACAACACTTAGCTGGAGGGTATAGATATGTGAGTGCATGCACAAGATGCCCATCTAGTGTTAGAGAAGAAATCAAAGAGTGCATGAGTAAGAAAAAGAAAGAAAAGGATCAAATGAATTTGTTACCTAGTGATGAGATTAATTTCATTGATGGAAAGGATGAGGATGACGTTATGAAAGTTAGCAATCGGGGAAAAAGGGTAGCTAGTGCAGGTAGTGTTAGTGTCAATTCCTCAAAGAGGCAAAAGCAAAAAGGACCGATTGATTTATATTTCACTCTTAGACCGGAAGTTGTGGTACAAAAAAGAAAGGAGGGGGGAAAACAGACAACCATTAATGATGCATGCAAGAAAGAGTTGAGAGGAAGAGCGTGTGCTGCTTTTGCAAGGTGGATGTATGATGCAGGAATTGCATTCAATGCTTTTAAGTATGATAGCTTTGCCGTTGCTAAACATCATTACTAATTTTTTTTAATAGCTAATTGGTGGGAAGCTTATGGCAAATCAACAAAACTTCTCCAAAAGTTTGCTATAAAGGTTTTAAGCCTTACTTGCAGTTCTTCTGGTTGTGAACGAAATTGAAGCGTGTTTGAGCATGTAAGTATCTACTAACTAGGTTTGTAATTTAATTGTTAAAAATTAAAATTTTAATTTTTTATACTTATTAGTTAAAGTTGAATTTATTGCAGCTTCATAACAAGAAAAGATATAGGCTCGCTCAAACTACTTTGAATGATTTAGTGTTCATCAAATATAATAGAGCATTGAGGCGTCAATATAATATGCGTGACACTCTTGATCTCATTTTACTCGATGACATTGATGAGAGCAACGAGTGGTTGACGGGGAGGATGGATGATTCTGATGCAAAACATGATCTAGTCTTTGAAGATGATTCCTTGACATGGGGTGATGTTGCTAGTTTTGTTGGTATTGGAGAGGATAGCAAGCCGCAACGGTCTACTAGATCAAAATCTAGTTCTAGTTCACGGTTACCAACAAAGGGAGCAGGAAGTTCTTCAGTTCGACTTATGGATGAGGATGAGGATGATTCAGATGAGATGGAAGAGGATCCTGAGAATTATGAATCATTTAGTGACGATCAAAATAATGTTATGCTTATTGATGACGAGGATGATATTTAAATTCGTTGGTGTTGTCTTCTTAGGAAGAAATGATGTTTATGTTTGTTTTAATTTTATCTCATAATTCTCCTTAGTTGACTTATGCATTTTTATGTTAATATGTTTGATTATTCATTGTTGAACTCAAGTACTAGATTTACTTGGTTTTGGCATCTTTATGTTGAATATTTAACTTAAGTAATTCATTTAATTGACTTTTGCATCTTTATATATACTATTGCATCTTTAATAATGTTATGCTTATTGATGACGAGGATGATATTTAAATTCGTTGGTGTTGTCTTCTTAGGAAGAAATGATGTTTATGTTTGTTTTAATTTTATCTCATAATTCTCCTTAGTTGACTTATGCATTTTTATGTTAATATGTTTGATTATTCATTGTTGAACTCAAGTACTAGATTTACTTGGTTTTGGCATCTTTATGTTGAATATTTAACTTAAGTAATTCATTTAATTGACTTTTGCATCTTTATATATACTATTGCATCTTTAATACTTTATTGGGTGGGTTTTTTTTTTTTTTTTTTTCAATGTGCGCCTTGCTTCAGTCGGGCGTGCGCCTTGCTTCAGTCGGGCGTGCGCCTCACCTTGCGCCTCAGGCTCCAGGAGGCATTTGCGCTTTTGTGCGCCTTGAGCCTTTAACAACTATGGATGGTAAGAGGATCAGATTTTGGGAGGATCTTTGGTGTGAGGAGCTTCCACTTGCTCTTGCTTTCCCTCGGCTTTATAAGATTGCTTCTCACAGACAGGCCATTGTGATTGACTGTTATCACATTGATAACGGGAGATTGACTTGAGATGTTCAATTTAGAAGACACTTTCAGGACTGGGAGATTGAGGAGGTTTCTCGTTTTTTAGAGGTTCTGTATCGCCAGGTGATCACAGCTGGGGATTCGGATTGTTGGCAGTGGGATCCTAACTCTCAGGGTCGCTTTGAGGTTAGGTCCTTTTTTAGGTGCCTTTCTATTGGTGATGGAGGCCCTTTCCCCTGGAAGTCTATTTGGCGTTCTAAGGCTCCCCTTAAAGTTGCCTTCTTTGCTTGGACTTCTGTCCTGTGTAAGATTTTAACCGGAGATAATTTGAGGAGGAAACAGGTGGTGGTCAATCGTTGCTATTTGTGCTTGTGTGATGAGGAGACAATTGATCACCTTCTACTTCATTGTAGCGTGGCCAGAGACTGTTGGGATTTGATGCTTGGATTATTTGGGGTCCAGTGGGTTATGCCTCGTTCCTCTAAAGGGCTGATTGAGGCTTGGAGAGGTGTTTCTGTTGGGGCTCTCGTGCGGGATGCTTGGAGGGCTACGCTTCTGTATTTGGTGGTGCATTTGGCTTGAGAGAAATCGGAGATATTTTGAGGGAAAGGAGAAACCTGTTTCTATGCTTAAGTTTCCTATTAATTCTACTCTTTTTTGTTGGGTTCAGGGAGAGATTATAGATCTTTAGAGGAGATTTTTGTTTTTTTTGGCCTCATTGAAGGTTTGAGGTGCTTTTGGCCATGTGTTTCAGGGGGTTCTACTCCCCTTTTGAGCGTTTTCTATATAATCTATCTTACTTATCAAAAAAAAAAACATAATGTGAAGACACAATAGTAAAATGCGCATTGATGTGCCTCCAAACATCACCATAGGGTGTTAGATCAAGGTTAACTTAAGATGCATAAAGGTGTCTTTGTGACTTGGCAAGAATCATTGACCAATAACATGTCTCAGGGATGTGATTCACAATTTCGCTTACACTCTCAGTTCAGGTAGTTAGCAAGTTGCACAATTTCAAATCAATATTCTTCACCAAAATTATGAAAGAAATTACCTGAAGTATAGGTCTTGAACAGTCTGAGCAGTGTCTGCAACCAAGAATGGCTGTTGAGTTTCTGCAAGATAATATGGGTCACTGGGAGCTGGCAGACGTTGCTGCTCAATAGTTGGATGGATATGACCCGTGGTTGCGTTGGTTCGATACCATTCATGCTGTGAGGTTAAAGGAATTTGCTGAACACATAAAGGTTCCATTATTGATGGAGCATGACCATGTTGCATCCCGGCCATATACGAATCCTTCGGAGGAGGAAACCTCACTGAGGGATGGAACTGATCCTCCGACAGTGGAGGTGGCATTGCCTGCGGTCGGGCCATATATGGTATTGAAGGGGGCACAGGTGCTGATGAAGATGCAGCAACTGGACGAAATAAGGATAACAGATTCCTTACCTGCATTGTGAAGACAAAATTTAATCAAGACATGGTAGGGTTATAGAAAAGTAACGTGAAAGAGCCAAATTGATAAAGATACATTCAAACATCATAACCACAAAGGAAACTGAATCTTACTTGCTGGCCAGTGAGTTCTTGACTAAATTTGGCACCCTGATAGTTATCCTGTATTGCATTTTTGAAAGCACTCTCCGGCAGGGGAAGACAATCCTTGTAAATATTAAACCTCACCTGAACAAAACATATTAGCAGCCTCAAGACACAAGGCAGGTAGGAATTTACTCTACTGTTTCAAACCAGTGTTGCTGATGAATGACAATAACATGTCCAAAAACTTTGCGATCCAGGAGGGCATATACCAGCAACGATCACTTAGCTATATGGCACTATGTGTAACATGAACAATGAATACCACAAGTTACAAATAAGTACAGCCAAATGGGATATTTATATTACGAAACAAGGAGCTAAATAACTACCATGACTCAATCACTAATATTTTTAGGTCTATGATTCAACACCATTCTTCGAATCTTCGTTATGTAAACGATAAAGTCCCATCTAGCTCTCACACCAAAATTCTACAAGATACCTTCTGCATCATTCAACAATGAGTGTGTATCCATCATTGGTGATACCTTGTCGACATAATTCTACGCAAACCATGTGGAGTCCCGTGAATAAAAACTGGCGGTATTACCCTTAAGATGATGGAGGTCCCAAATGCACTACGATGTGTTAAGGCGAGAGTGGCTTGTAAAGAAGAGTATTGGTGGCGAGGTCACCACAAACTCATCAGGTCAAATCTTAACACTTGAGACTAGTCTAAGGTCAAGGTCTATCTTATGTGTTCTCAATGCTCTTTGGAGCAATCTCCTAAATGTGCCTGAGATGCATGCTTGTTAGTCTAAGGGCCCATAAATGTAGTTGAGTTGGACCATAAGGAAGAGGGATTGGATGATGCGGAGAGCACATGATGTGGAAAGCACATGATTTGCAGAGCAATAAAAGAGAGGAATGCAAGGCGGAGATCTGTGAGATTGTCATTATGGAGAATCTCTTGGCGGCAAAAGTCATGGGCTTTGTGGCTTGAGAAGGGGGATAGGAATATGAAGTCTTTTCCATCAGCTCACGAATGCTCACAGAAGGGGTAACCACATCAGAAGCCCTCACAAAGATGGTAGTTTCTTGTGTAGGGAGGAGGACATCAAGTGAAGGATCACTACATTTTATCATCAATTTTACACACAGCAACAAAAATAAGACCCTTGCTAGATGGCTTAGGATTCGGTAGCATCTCGGTTGAAGACCGAGAGTGGCTGGAGAGGCCTTTCGGGATAAAGGATGTGGAAATGGCATTGAAGAGTTGTAATGGAGGCAAAGGCACCAGGGCCGGATGGCTTCACAATGACCTTCTTCCAACATAATTGGGAGGTGGTGAAGGAAGAGGTGATAGACTCTCATAGATAAAGCCCCCTTGGTTGGGCAGAGTGATTAATGGCATCATATCAGACTCTTAGAATGCCTTCAGTGGTGGACATCAGATTTTGGACCTAGTGCTGACAGCTAGTTAGTAATTTGGTGTGTGGAGTCCATGCTCTGGAGTGGGATTCCAAGATTCATTTGCAAAAAGGAAATTGAGAAGGCATATGACCATGCTAATTGGAGGTTCCTGGTGTATGTTAGAGAGGATGGGATGTGGTGAGAAATGGAGGTCCTGGATTCTCTTTTGCATTTCCACAGTGAGATTCTTAGTCCAGGTGAATGGGTCCCCAAAGAATTTTTCTCCAGCTCCCGAAGGTTGAGACAGGAATTCATTATCCCCGTTCCTTTTTATCATCATGATAGAGGCATTAAATAGATTTATGAGGAGCAAAGGATCATGATTATGTCAGGGATTCAAGGTGGGTTAGGGTCCTTCTAATCCATTGATGGTGACTCACCTTTTTGCCGATGATAACATTGTATTTTGTGAGGCCGAGGAGGAGCAGTTGTGATATCTGAGATGTGTTTAGTAAGTTTGCTTTCAAGTCGTTTCAGGCTTGAAGGTCAGCATCAGGAAGAGTAAGTGCCGGTGGGGGAGGTTAGCTGTGGGGGAGGTTGGTAAGATAGATCATTTGGTAGATATTTTGGAGTGCGGAGTGGGGGCCTATTCCGCTAATGTATTTTGGATTGCCACTGGGGGACTCAGTCCAAGAGAATGGCTTCTTGGGACTTCGTGGTGGAGAGTTTTGAGAGGAGGTCAGCAGGTTAGAAGAAACAGTACCGGTCGAAAGAGAGTCGTCTCTCATCAAGTACATTGTCGAGCCTTCCAACACACTACCTCTCTTTGTTTCAGGTTCCCATTTTAGTGGTGAGGAGTATTAACAAGCTACAAAGGAAATTATGGGGTGGTTTGAGGGAGGAATTTAAGTTCCATTTGATTCGATGGAAGAAGTTTTGCAGCCCTATTCAATGAGGGGGATTGGGAGTCCAAAGACTGCATTTGTTCAACAATGCATTCTTGAGCACTTTGGAGATTCAGTTGAAAGGAACAGACCGTGGAGGAGGATCATTGCTTGCAAATTCGAGGAGGATAGGGGGGGATGGAGGTCTAGGAAGGTGAGATCCCCTAGAGGGGTATGCGAGTGAAAATTCATTCGGAAGAGTTGGAATGAGTTTTCAAAACATAATTTGATTCAAGGTGAGATGCGGGAGATTTGTTCTATTTTGGCTCGATTCTTGGTGTAGTGATAGGCCCTTAGCATGCATCTTCACAATACGCATCAGGATAGCAGTGGGTCTTCAGGGTTTAGTGGGTGACTGTAATCGTCTTGAAAGCAGGAGGATGGCCTCGGATGTGTGGCTTGGGAGGTATCTTCAGGGTTTGGAGTTGGAGGATATTGTTGATCTCTTGGCTTTGCTATATAACCAAAATGTGGATGGGGACGCAGTGGATGAGCGGACTTGGATGGGGTCTGGGAAGGGTTGCTTCGAGGTGCAATTTTTTTTTAACAGAGTTTGTTGGAGGGTCGTGGGCCTCCTATCCTTGGAAGACGATTTGGAGGAGGCGACAAATTATTGTGAATTGGTGTTGCATGTGTAAAAGGGATGAGGAGTCAGGTGAATCATCTCCTTTTGCATTGCCCAGTGGCAAGGGACAATTCAGCCACGTTGCTTACTATTTTCGATATGCATTGGGTGATGCCGAGCTCCACGAGTTGTACTCTTGAGACTTGCAGAGGGTCTGTATTGGAGAGCCAAACCCGAGATGCGTGGATAACAGCCCCCTTTTGCTTGTGGTAGGGCTTGTGGCGCGAGACTCCAATTTCGGCACTTAAATTCCCTATCCTTAGTTCCTTGTTTTTTTTATTAACTCGTGGATGGAACTGTAAAGCTATAGATGATTGTTGAAAGGCTGACAGCCCCACAGTATAACGGACCCTTTTGGGTCCCTTTGCACTTTTGTATATGGGGTGCTTCCCTCTTGGGCACACTTCAATAAATTGTTACTTATTATATATATATAAAAAAAAGTGCCAATAGACTTAGTTTATAGGTCTATTAATAAATAGAATATTAAAAGGGCAAGGAGGTGCTAGTAACTGTGTGGGTGTCAAATGAGGTTCAATTATGTACCACCACCGGGTGTCCAATGGGATGCTTCTGTGTCTATTTGGGATGATCTGATAGGATGCATTATGACAGCCATAACTGCAGTGTGCAGATGATGTTGAGACAACCAACCATCCTTCGTAAGACCACAACAGTCCGATGAGATGCCTACGCATATCTCTCTCTCTCTCTCTCTTTCTGATTCGATTTCTTCAATGGCCCGCCGCCCGCCCTATCTCCTGAAGGGTGACACACAGAAACAGAATGTGGGTTAGGCACTCTTTCCCATCTACCAGACATGGCTGATGAAGAAATGCTCATTGAAGATTGTTCCAATGGATGCTTATGAGGGATATTAAAAGATTTTCGGTCTTATTTGTTAGATTTTGCTTCTATCAGGTTCAATGAGGCTTCTGGTTCAAAACTAGGGTTTGCACACTGAAGATGTTTCTTTCTTCCACGCTGTAACTCCAGAGTGATTTGTGCGCATTAGAAAATTTTGAGACTTCAAATCTCCATAAATGTCATAAAAATTCATGTAAAGGTAACTAATTAAAAGATAAAAACATATAACATTTTTTTTTTTTTTTTGCAGGAAAGCAATGATACAACTGTAATTGTGTCCCAAATACCCATGTCCAATTTCGGACTCTTCTTAGCCGGCTAGACTAGACTAGAAGATCCTACAATTTTAAATGTGGATGATTCAACCTTCAGATACACATCTGAAAACGACACTTGTACCCAAGTTTGTGTAACATAGACTGAAATTGTACACTTACGATGGAGTCACAAGCATTGTATAAAAATGCTGACACAAATGTGGTTTAATGGACTCGGGGTCGTATCAGGGATAATGTACAAGAATCAGTTATAGTGGTCATGAAATATTAATTATATTATCAACTTTGCACACTATCATATGTGCAAAATTGAAACTCAGACTGGGGGATAATGTAACAGAATCGGTTGCGGCAGTCATGAAATTTTAACAGAATCGTTTGCAGCAGTCATGAAATTTTAACAGAATCGTTTGCAGCAGTCATGAAATTTTATTAACTTTGCACATCATCATATACGCTAACTTGGCTTCAGTCCCAAGACTCTGCCAATTACCTAGAAACTCATCCGATTCCCTAAGGAGTCAGTCGAATCCCATATGATTCTGATCTCGTCGATATATTGTTGAGTATCGGACAAGAACTCGGTTGAAAAAGTTAAATGTGTCCCAAATACCCATGTCCAATTTCGGACTCTTCTTAGCCAACTAGACTAGACTAGACTAGACTAGACTAGACGTATCCTACGATTTTAAATGTGGATGATTCAACCTTCAGATACACATCTGAACCCGACACTTGTACCCAAGTTCGCGTAACATAGACTGAAATTGTACACTTGAGATGGAGTCACAAGCATGGTATAAAAACGCTGACACAAATGTGGTTTAATGGACTCGGGGTCGTATCAGGGATAACATGCAAGAATCAGTTATAGCGGTCATGAAATATTAATTATATTATCATCTTTGCACACTATCATATGAGCTAAATTGAAACTCATACTGGGGGATAATGTAACAGAATCGGTTGCAGCACTCATGAAATTTTATCAACTTTGCATACCATCATATACGCTAACTTGGCTGGAGTCCCAAGACTCAATTCCCTAGAAACTCAACCGATTCCCTAAGGAGTCAGTCGAATCCCATATGATTCCGATCTCTTCGATATATTGTTGAGTATCGGACAAGGACTCGGTCGAATAAATTACAACTTGGCCGCATCATTATGAATTGACTGATATAGTCACAAGAGGCCACTGGTCGACCAAGAGAGTTAGTCTAATGCTCTTTAGGTCGTTTTTGTACTGAAGGTATCTGAGCTCTTAGTTAGATTTATATTGTGCATGGATGAGGGGAAACAATGCTCATGTCAATGATGGCATCTAACAATATTGTGCCACCTATTCCTATTCAGTCCAACAAGATGCTACCATGTGTCAGAGGTAAATAAGATATGACATGCAAGGTTTTAAATAGCGGAAGGAACTACAGATGCAGAGATGCAGACAGGGTGCAGCAGATAATGGCTTAATGGGTGTTACGTAATGGTATCCAAAATTGAGGCTTTGAAAACTTTTCCACCTCACATAGTCCGATCAAATTAAGCTGAGACAAAAAATTAAACTCCAAATAACAAAGATGAATTTGTAATTTCTTACTAGATTTTGATAAACACTTTTAAATGATTTATCAAAGTAGCAATCAATATATCGTATCTTAAGTCATCATCAATATTAAGCATTTATTACTATTTTTCATTTTATTTTTGACTCCGTACTTAACAGAAAACAAATAAAAAACAATCAACTTAAACATGCCAAAAGAACACATACATAACAATGTTGTATAATGGAAGATGGTACCTAAAACAAGGAACATATGTCACTCTTACGACAACGCAACGAACCCAAGAACAAATCAAGAAATACGACAAAAAAACTAAACACACCACACACAAAGAACACAAAGATTTCGTGCAGTTCGGCAAAGCCTACATCCACGGTAGAGATCCGCAAAAGTTTTCATTATGCGAAAAATAGGATATTACAAGTTTCAACCCCCAAACCTTATTTCTCATTCTCACTCTTTTTCTCTGCGATTTTTAGTGTCTCTTGATATCCCACTCTGAACCCTAAACACCCTTATATATTGGGCTACAATAGAGTACTAAATAGGGTCCACAACCAAGAAGCAAAAACTGAGTCAAAATCAACAGGTCATCGGGTCGAAGACCCGGCACCAAATTCGGACCACAACTTCACAGTCACCACCCAAATAAGTCGTGGGCAGTAATAAGAGGATCTTCTAGACAAGATTGAGATTCTTGTTGGATATAAGATGTGCAAGACTCTTCCTAAGTCGTGGGCAGTAATATGTTTCTTTTTCTCAGCATTCTTAAACAAGTACCACTTGGAGCTTGGGATAAAAATTAATTAATTAATTAATTTAAAAAATAAAAAATAAAAACGAAGAAGAAGAAGAAGAAAAAAAGACAACTACCTGTGCAGGAAACCTCCCTCCAAAAGCAGCCGGTTCCAAGTTCAATTTTCCGCTTGAGGTTGCATCATATACACCATAGAGAAGCTTTAGATCAATATCAAACAAGAAAAGCTTTGTACCAACATTGATCTTCTCTAGAACTTCCCTTCTCCCCCCAGGAAGCCCAAAAACACGATATTGGTAGCACTCTGGCTTTGTCCTTCCATTACACAAAAATATGAAACCAGAGAGTCGTTCTGAATTGTCCTTGTCCTTCCCCTTTCCCTGAGAACCAGCAACACTGCCATTAGTGGCAGGAGCAGAAACAGGGGCTAGTTCAGGACAGGAGAGAGGGGCAGGAACAGGCACGAGAGCATTAGTTGCTTCAACCATTAAAGCCTTTTTCTTCTTTATCTTCTTGTTGGCATTTGTTATGCTTTTGGGCTTCGTTCTTGGCATAAGCAAAACTGTTGTATTGGGGAAAGAAAAAACAAAGAGGCACCACTTAGATGAACTTCAAGCACAACAGCGACCCAAAACCATACAATCTGACCAGGGATTGAGGCAAAAAACTAAAGCTGGAAAACAATGAGAAGATGGGGCTACGGCAGAACAAGAAACCTATCAAACTGCAAACGGGGAGTGAAAAACTTACTAAACACAGTTACTGCAACATAAGAACAATAAATAAACTAAATATTGCCTCTCCTCGAAGAAATAAAGGGAGGGCAAACTAACCAACTTGAGACATTTGTCTCCCAGCAAACACCAAAGCTGTTTGAACAAAACAATCAGTCAATAGCATATTCGACCTTTCTAAGAATAGATTTCTTCACTCGTTTACTTTATGTTACCCCAGCAATCCATAGATTTTCTGAGTCATATCATCCTCTGCCTTACTCTCCTCCCACCACCACCCACTTTACCATCTTATGGGTTTTCACACATCTCATCATCTTATTTTTTCATGCCATTCCAAAGATTCCTCAGATATGACATTCTTAAACTATCAGTCTCTTCATTCATCCATCTCAACACTCTCATCTTTGTAACAATCATTTTATTAACAATCGTTCTTGGTCATATGACAATTTTCTACATATCAAGGTCAATTGTCTTGCTTTTTTTTCCCTTTTTTTTTTTTTAAATCTTTTTTTTTTTTTTTAGTAAGGGTCAATCTTCTTGCTTTTCACTGTTTAATTCCTTTTAATTTTTCAAGCAAGCTACAAAAACTTAGAAACAAATTTTTGCTTTAGCCAACCACCTCCACAAAATAGACACATAATCCAATCAAAAGACTTATTGGCTAAAATTAGGTAACCAAATTCACCAGATATTACTCCATTGTATGTTTCCTACAATAAAATGAGAAACGTCTTTTACTCTAGAGGTCATCTATTTCCACTTAATAAATTATGATAATTATCTAACTAAAAATATTATGCAGGTATATTTTTTATTTATAAAAAAATATATATAAATAAAGGTATTTAAAATTGGTCAAAACCTAAAAATGATTTTTATTTTTATTTAAAAAAAAAAAATCAAGTATAAAAAACAGCCAAGAACAGCAATTAGAGAAACTAAATATAGATCATATGATGCACTTTATCCTAAATTAAAGTAAAAGAAGAAAAATGAGAGAATTGTGTAAAGGCTTGAATGAGATAAATCACTCATTCACAGTTCTAGAATTTATAGATAAAAAGAGCACATGCTCATATTCCAAGAAAGGAAATTAAATCAAATCTAAATCAAATCACAGCATATTCTAAAGCATAATCAAATCTCTACTAATAGGGTAAGTCATTCCATAAATCGTGGCTATCATATCTGCTAACACTCCTCCTCAAGTTGGTGCGTGCATATCTGAAACGCCCAACTTGGATAATGCATTCTCAAACACAACCTTAACGCCCTCTATAAGAATGTCTACGAGCAGTTGAGAGCTTGTCACAAATGTAGTACAAATCTGACTAGCGACGATTTTCTCTTAGATGAAATGCCGATTAATAAATTAAAAATGTCTCCTCAAGTGATAAACAATTAACAATGTCTCCTCAGACCATAAACAACCAATTATGTCCCTTAGACCGTAAACAGCCAACAATGTCTCCTCAAACCATTTCCCTTCATACACATGTTTAAAACATGTAGATGGAAGAATCAACAATGTCTCCTCAGACCATTCCCCTTCATACATACATTTAAACAATGTAAACGAAAGAATCAACAATGTCTCCTCAAACCGTAAAAAGAAACAACCATGCCTCCTTAGACCATTTCTAAATAGGTGGTGCCAAACTCGCAACGCCCTCATTGAGGCGGACCACCCTACCTACCCAACACCTCCCGGATGGGAGATGTCACCTTGGACCATTCTCAAATGGGTGGTGCCGAACTCGCAATGCCCTCATTGCAGTCGGACCACCCTAGCTCTGATACCAAGTAGAAATATAAAAAGAACAAAAATGAGAGAATTGTGTAAAGGCTTGAATGAGAAAAATCACACATTCACAGCTCTAATATTTATAGATAAAAAGAGCACATGTTCATATTACAAGAAATGAAATTAAATCAAATCACAACATATTCTATAGCATAATCAAATCTCTACTAATATGGTAATTCATTCCATAAATCGTGGCTATCATATCTCCCAAGTTCCCAACAATTAACTTTCTAAAATTAGGAAAGGAAATCTAGAGATTTTAATAAGATTAACTGCATCAAGAACGAGAATTTAAAAATCTTAACAAAAGATGGTGAAATGAATCAAAAGTAAACCAAAAAAAAAAAAAAAGAAGTTAAAAGAATTGTAAAGAAAGGTTAAATTTAGAAAATATAGTAACCTCGTGAATCCTTTGTTTGTTTGGAAGGAAGGAAGGAAGGAGGAAGCTTCCATCGCTTGGTTGGAAGCAAGGGAAGAGAGAGAAAGGAAGAAAGGAGGGATGAGGGATGGAGGGATGAATTGGTAAAACATATTCAAGGCATTATCTTTCTGTCCCTCATATCAAATAGACGAAGGGGTCAGTCACCTCCTTCCTTCCCAGCCACTCAACCAAACAAGAGGATGGATGAGAAACCTCCATTCCCTAGAATGTCTCTTCCATCCTTCCTCCTACCTCTTCCCTCCGTTTTTCCGTCCCTCCTACCAAACGAAGTAAAAGATTAGAGAAAACAAAATTTCTTGCAAGATTACTGTGTATGAGTTGAGGATGCATTGACGAAGATTGAAGAAGGGCAAGGACTGTAGGATCAAATGACATTTCTGTTGATAATGTGTTTGGAAGATGATAGTGGGTCTTTACAAACAAAATTCTTCAATAAAATTAACTGTAACTAAGGCAATCCAAGAGGAATAACACGAAGTATTTTAATACCCAAATCTAAAAACAGAAGTGATATTAAAGTTGTACAAATTATTATGACAACGAAGTACTAAATTAATGACTCCCAATATGAAACTTTGGAGAAAGAACCTAAAAACAACCAAGATATAAAACTACAGTATCTGAAAATTAATTTGAAATTATAACATAAAGATCAATATTATAAAAGATCAATAACCAGTAGCTATCTATTTAGTCAAGAGACTAATAATGGAAACAGAGCAGAAAAAAATTATATAGCATTTTATGAATTTGGAGAAATCCATTAGAAATATGATATGGAGGAATTTATAAAGGAAATGAGTCTGAAATAAATATATTGGCATAATAAAGTACATTTTTTATGCAGCCATGGATACAATTAGTGTTACGACCAACCCCAACCCGTGTAGATATTGTCCGCTTTACACACTCTCCTATATGTGCTCATGGTTTTGCTCAAAACGCGTCTATAGGGTTAGGGGTTTCCACACATATAAATGCCAGGAACTTCTCCCCCCAGGCAATGTAGGACTGGGACGTCACAATTAGAATACTCTTGGGAGAAAGAATTCAATCCCAAATCTTGAGATCAGAAATTATTGATGAACTTAAAAACCACATTGAAAGTGTGGTTTAGTGGCTGCAACGATATTTTTTGTGGGGTGGTAAAGGGGAGGAGTTCAAGTTTCATTTGGTAAATTGGGAGAGGGTGTGCAATTCGATTCGGAAAGGAGGGTTGGGAATTAGAAGACTAGTGCCTTTTAATAAGGCCTTATTGGGGAAATGGCTTTGGAGATTCGGAGTGGAAAGGCACCAACTCTGGAGGAGAGAAATTGCGTGCAGACATGGGGAAGTGAATGGAGGATGGTACTCCTCTTCTGACGTGAGAATCCCATTTGGGGTAGGGGTTTGGAAACACATCGGGAAGGGTTGGGACGAATTCTCCAAGCACTTCAGATTTGTGTCAAGAATGGAAGGAGAATACATTTTTGGGATGATATTTGGTGTGGGGATCATTCCCGTGCTGTCATGTTCCCTACACTTGATAGAATTGCTACTGATAGACAAGCCATGGTGATCGACTGCTATCATCTTGATAGTGGAAGAAGATATACGCTTTTCAAGGCTGTTTCAGGATTGGGAGATGGAGGACGCATTGGGTTTTTTGGAGTTGTTGTATCACCAGGAGATTACAGATGAGTCTTCCGACTTTTCTGTTTGGTCCCTATCTCACATGGGCGGTTTGATGTTCGGTCATTTTATTGTTGTCTTGTGGAGGTTCCTGCACAGTCCTTCCCTTGGAGAGCCGTTTAGCGAACAAAGGTGCCTCTAAAAGTCACATTTTTTGCACGGACATCCGTTCTGGGAAAGATATTGACCCGGGACAATCTTCGGAAAAGAAGTCAGAGAGTGGTTAATTGGTGCTTTATGTGCAAAATTGAAGAGGAAACAGTTGATCATCTCCTTTTACACTGCCCAGTGGCTACAGATTGTTGGTGTATGCTATTGGGTTTGTTCGGGATTTATTGGGTTTTGCCACGGACTACTAGAGGCTTGATCGAGGCTTGGAGAGGTTGTTCAGTGGAGACCCAAGTTCGTGATTTTTGGAGGGTTATTCCTTTGTACGTTTGGTGGTGTCTTTGGCTAGAAAGAAATAGGAGATCCTTTTAAGGAAAGGAAAATCATATTGGGGCATTGAAAATCTCCATTCTCAACTCTCTTTTTTGTTGGGTCCAAGGGAATAATTGTAAATCCCCGGAGGATTTTCTTGACTTTTTGGATTTGTTGAGGCTTTAGAAGCCTTTGTTTCTTGGTTTATGTTGTTTGAGGGATGCATTCCCCCTTTGAAGGGTATCAATGAACTCACTCTTATAAAAAATAAAAAAAAGTGTAGCTTAGTGGAGTATGCTATTTGCTAAAAATTTTGTTTTAACAAATAAAATTAGAACAGAGATATATGATAACTCAAATGTCTAGAGAACAGCTTTACAATATAAGATAAAATTCAGTATGTAAATTTTTTTTGGGGGGGAGGGGGATTTAAAAGACACTAAAAGATGTATGTTTTTGTTGTCTAAAATTTATTATTCACAAAGAGGTGACAAATAGTAGATGATTTTAATTATGGTTGTTCAAATCACAATCTGCATCGTAGGATCGTACAATCCTACAATCCCTTAGTGTCACATCAATCTAGAGAAAAAACACTTAAAAGCAGGATCACAGTAAAATCATGGAATTGGAAGCAGGATCGAAAAATCGTAGAATCATACAATACAACCGATCCCATCCCATGGAGTTATTTTGTTCTTCTATTAGATTTTTGGGTCCTATATCCAAGCAAGATCGCAGTACGATTGGAAGGATCAGAAGTAGGATCGTAAGATCCAACTAAATGGAGTTTTTTTTTTTTTTTTTCCTGAACTATATGGCTTGGTTTGGACATTCAGTTTGATGACTAGGAGGTTAAGTTGGTGAGGGGGAGGATGAGTGGATCTGGGCGGCTATCTTGCACAGGAGATTTGATCTCTCCTCTTTTGTAGGAGATTCATTGGTGTGCACGGGCCTTCTATTCCTTGGAAGGCCATTTGGCATAGGAAAACCCCGTTGAAGGTAGCTTCTTTGGGTGGACGACAACCTTGGGGAGGAACTTCACGATCAACAACCTAAGAAAAAGAAGACAAATCACCATTAACTGTATTTCATGTGCAAGAGAGATGAGGTATCCGTCAACCATCATGTTTTGCATTGCCCAGTGGCTTAGAAGGGTTGGAATTTGATTCTTGCCATGTTTGGTATTTATTGGGTCATGCCTTTTGCCACGAAAGATTTGCTCGAAGCTTGGTGTGGTTGTAGGGAAGCAAGCTCGAGATGTTTGGAGGATGAACCCTCTTTGCTTATGGTGGGGGAAAGGAATAGGAGATCCTTTAAAATTCTTTATACTTAGGTCTTTATTTTTAAAAATTCTTGGTAGATTTTGTAAATTAGAGTTCTTGGTTTTCGTGGATAACATGACATTATCATGCTTTTTGTATATGGGACGCGCTCCCCATTTGTGCGCATTTTTTTGGTATCTTTACTAATCAAAAAAATGTTCCACTATAAAGACTACGTATGAACTACTAAAAACTCAACATTGAAGCATAAAATATTCGTAAGAAAGGCAGGGGTCTAGCATTTCAAGTTTTGCAATTTGTTTTCCCTATAAGTATGGTTTCATTAAAAGCGCTTAAGAGGGGAGCGCACCCGTACAAATACAACTATACCGCCAACAACCAAAAAACCTATGCCACCAACAACCATAAACTCAATACTTTCAAGCTATCAACAAAATCAATAAGCTCCCCCGAAAATTTATTTCAAGTTTTGCAGCTAAACAAACTATTCTACTTTTTCATCTTACATGTGATTACACACTTCATTACCGTTTTTACCTATAAATTGGTACCTTGATGAATTCTCCCCATAAAATATATTAGTTGATGTATTATCAATGCAAATAATCATTCCATATATAAATTTATAAATAAAGTTGGAAAGATTATCAGGTAAGAGATATAAAATATGAACCAAACCATATGGTCCTCCTAAAATTAATCATTCTTTGAGCTTGTAAATTTAGAAGAAGAAGGTGCTGTTTGATAACTCAATTCAGCGCTTAATTCTGAACGAATTCAGCACTTATCCAATTAAGTGCGTTTGATTACGCAATTTGAAAATCAGTAGCTGAAATTTTTTTAAAATATCAAAAAATATTTATTTTTTAATTACACTTCAAAAGTTTAGCACTTGATATTCAATTCTTAAAATTTTCATTACTTAATTTTCAATTTTATCAAATAGTACGCAAGTGTTGAAGGCGCTAAAAAGTTGTAATGGCGACAAAGCCCCGGGCCTGGATTGCTTCACTATGAGATTCCTGTTGGAAAGTTGGGGTGTGGTCAGGAGTGAGGTGATGGGGACATTCTAGGAGTTCCATTCTCATGGGCGGTTCAAGAAATCTTTTAACGCAGCTTTCATCGCTCTCATTCCCAAGAAAGGTGGGGCTTTTAACAATCTGACGTGAAGGATTTTAGACCTATTAGTTTGGTGAGGTGTATGTACAAACTTATAGCTAAAGTCCTTGCTTCGAGATTGAGGGATGTCTTAGATGGAATTGTCTCAAAATCTCAGAATGCTTTCATCGGTGGTCATCAGATTATGGATTCTACTCTTGTTGCCTGTGGACTCTAGATCATGTTGGTTGGAGTTTTTTGTTGTATATGTTGGAGAGGTTGGGCTTTGGGGAGAGATGGAGGAGGTGGATTGAGTTCTGCATTTCGTCTATGAGGTTTTTGGTTCTGGTGAGAAGGGCTCTTTTTGGCTTCTTTGGCAATTCTCGGGGATTGAGACAAGGAGATCCTTTCTCCTTTTTTGTTCATCATTGTTATAGAGGCTCCCAACAAGTTGATGAAGAGGGCCGTGGACTTGGGATTCATTAGGGATTTTAGGGTAGGCAAAGATGTGGATCATCAGCTTAAGACTCTTTACGGATGATACTTTGGTGTTTTGTGATGCAAATGTGTCCCAACTGAGATACTTTGTGTTTTAGTTTGCTTTCAGACTGTCTCTGGTTTAAAGTGACTGTGGGGAAGAGCTCCTTAGTCCCAGTGAGTGGGTAAGGAGCAGGACATTGCCAATCTTGCTATGGTCCTAGGGTGTGGGGTTTCTTCTTTTCCCATTTATTATTTGGGTTTGCCTTAGGGTTCCCTGTTAAGAAGGGTGAGGGTCTAGGACCATGTGATTGAGAAATTTGAGAAGAGGCTTGCTGGTGGAAGTACCAGTATCTTTCTAAAGGTGGGAAGGTCACCCTCATGAAAAGCATGTTGTCAAGTCTTCCTACATATTTCCTCTCTCCTTCAAATTCCAGCCTTCGTCACTGATGGGATTGAGAAGCTCCAGCGGAATTTCAATTTCCTTCGGGGTGGATTAGGGGATAAGTTCAAATATCATCTTGTTCGGAAGGAGTAGGTGTGCAGACCTATTCAGTTGGGTGGCTTGGTATTAGGAGGGTGATCCCTTTTGATAGGGCTCTGTTAGGAAAGTGGTTGTGGAGATTTGGAGGTAGAGCCATCGGTTATGGAGGAGGGTCATCTCATGTCGCTTTAGGGAGTAGAGAGGTTGGTGGTGTTCCCGAGTGGTTAGATCTTCCGAAGGCGTTGATGGCATTGGTGTTTGGAAGTTTATTCTAAAGGATTGAGATGAATTTTTCAAATATATCAGATTCAAAGTTTGAGACGGTGGGTACCTTCGATTTTGGGAGGACTTATGGTGTGGCGAGCGTTCGTTGGCTTCTTCATTTCCCAAGTTTTTCAGGATTTTCGTTGACAAACATGCTTGGGTGGCCCACTGTAATGGGCTTGATAGCGGAAGCCGGAAGGATCACTTAGGATATGCGTTTTCGGCAACAATTTCATGATTGGGAATTGGACGACGTTTCTGACTTGTTGGATGTGCTGGGTGGGGAAGGCCTAGATTCCCTTAATTGGGTGCCCTCCCTTTAGGGAAGATTTGATGTTCAATCGTTTTTATGTTGCTTCTCAGGGGTTGATTTTCTTTGAAAGACAGTTTGGCACTCGAAGGCTCTCCTCAAGGTGGCTTTTTTTGTTTGGACTGCAGTTTGGGACAAGATTCTGACTCTTGATAACCTCAGAAGGAGAAGACAGGTTACAGTCAATTGGTGTTGCATGTGTAAGAGGGATGGAGAGTTAGTAGATTATCTTCTTTTGCATTGCCTTGTGGCTCACGACTGTTGGAGTTTGATTTTTGGTCTGTTTGGTATGCAGTGGATCATGCCCTTGTCTTAGAGAAGTTTGATTGACTCTTGGAGATGGTGTGGCGTGGGTTATCACGCTCATTGTTTTTGGAGTGTGGCACCCCTCTACGTTTGGTAGTGAATCTAGAACGAACATAATATTAGATCTTTTCATGGGGAGGAATCTCCCATAGGAATGCTAAAATTACGCATTATTAGTTGCCTTTTCTATTGGGGGATGGGGAAATTTTGTACGTCTATAAAGGACATTGTTGATCTTTTGGGCTCCTTGGGACCTTCAATCCCTCTCTTTTCTTTTCTCTTTTTCTAGGCTTTGACCTTTGTGTATTCTTGGGATGCATTCCCCTTTTGAATGCTTTCTAATACATTTTACTAATATAAAAATAAATAAATAAAAATAAAAAAACAAAAACATTTAGGGCCTGTTTACTAACAGGAATAATTCCTGTTTTCTACTTTCAATTTCTAAAAATATAAAGTAAAAGTACAAATTATGTTTTTTAATATAATTTTACTTTCTAGCTGTTAGAAAATACTTTCACATTTAATAAAGAAAAAAGAAAGTGAAGATTTGTTACTTTCTCTATTTTCTCTACTGTACACAGAAAATACTTTCTGTTACTGTAGTATTTAATGACCCATCAGCCGAGCATCACCCATTCTCAACCAAGCACACCCATCATCCTCTCCCTCTCTATCATCATCATCTCATCCCACCAACCGGCAACAATGGAAGACACTAACCACCGACGACGATGGAAGACACCACTTGGCCACCACGCTGTCTCTCTATCAGTATTGCTCTCTATCTATCTGGACAAAGACAACGATGCCAACAAAGACGACGATGCCGACGAAGACGATGATGTAGCTTTTGTTTCTCTGTATTCGATATCGGATCGAAGCCCCAATCACTCTCTCTCTCTATATTCGAAATTGGATTGAAGCCCCAAAATCTCTCGATCTCTCTTTCAAACTGAAGTATTCAGTCAAATTTGGACACCATAGCCAGAAATATGGATCGATAATTTCTTCGAATTTCAGACCGCCGGAATCGGAGTCTTTCTCTTTCTCTAAACCACTATAATTTGGAGTCTTTCTGTTTCTGTCAACCATTGTAAGCTTTGTTTGAGTCCCAACATTCTACTGGGTTGTGACGATGAAGCACTCAATAGTTGGTTTTGATACTGCTCCTGTGGTAATTGGGAATTCGGCAGATCTGATTGGAAAGGTTGGCTTTTTTTTGTTGGATCTTCTCTCTCTAACTGTATGTAAGCACTGTAATTAAACTTTTTTAGAGAGAGAAAGATGACCCCAAAACAAAATTGAAGCACTCAATAGCTGGTTTTTATATTGCTCCTGTGGTAACTGGGAATTCGGCAGATCTGATTGGAAAGGTTTGATAGGTTGCTGGATAGGTTTTCTGGGTTTTTTTTTTGTTGGGTCTGTAAGCTTTGTAATTAAACCTTTTTAGAGAGAGAGAGATGACCCCAAAACAAAATTAAAATTAGAATTACTAAACTTACTTCCAAATTTTTTGCTTTCAAAATATTGAAAATAGAAAAAGTTATTGAACATGACATGCTTTTCTATTTCAATTTAGAAAAGTAAGAAAGTGAAAGCGTTAGTAAACGGGCAGATTGTTGATTAATAATTCAAGCTAGCCATCACCATAGTGCCAAAGTAGGACGACAGCTTTCTGGGTGGGGGGAAAAATTAAGAAACAAATAAATAAAAAGGTAAATTTTACTTATCAATCTCCAATTCTCATATTTGTGCTGTCACACAAGGCAGATGACATATTAATAGTGAACAATTCATTAAACACTAATAAGAGATTCATTTACAAACACCAAGATAACAGACGAAAAAAAAAAAAAGAGAGAGAAAGTTCATGTACATTTGATTCCTTTCTAATTCCAAATGCTTCAAACAACTGCTATGAATTAAAGCAAAGGACAAGGAAAAAAAAAATTAAGCAACGGAAATCAACGACAACTGTTTCTATAAGCATATCATCAAAATTAGTTAACCCAATTTGAGCCTACTATATACCAAGAGCACGCAATTAACAGAAAAGCACTACGATTCGCTCAATATAGAGGCTCTGATGCATCAAATCGATAGCCCTAGAATAATCGGTTAGCAAAAACATGTGCCAATACAAATACATACATATATATATATATATATATATATATATAAACACACGCATATGTGTACGTATATGTATAATCCTAATCGGAAATGAAGACATAGCAAATTGAGTGTACCGAAATTCCGAAGCTGCGCAGAAGAGTCGGTGGATTTAATTTTGAAGGAACGACTGATGAGGACCGGTAACTATAAATAGGTATTAGTAGAAGTTCGGTGGGGAATCAAATCAACGGCTTACATGGCGATTGATATCCACGTGTGCGTCCTAGATCTTTCGGCGTTCACCGGAGAGTCGGAAACCACTGTTTTGAATTACGTATAACAATTCATTGCGATTATTTAAGTTTTTGTGTCTATCATACATAACTAAACTTATAGTTATTACTCCGTATTTATTTATTTATTTTTTTTTTAGGTGTAAAGTGCAATTAGAAAGAAAAAAAAAAAAGTCACTGTTATATGCATAATGTACAAATTACTCTCTTGGTGTTCAAAAAAAAAAGAGTCAAATATTTTTCATATTAAGTAAATAAGAATATTTTGTCAATTTGAAGATTAAAATACCTAAAATGTCCTTAAGTCAAAATATAAACTGATTTCTATTTTAAGTGTATATTAAAGGTATTTTAGGGTTTTTTTATTAAAAATAAAATTAGTCAAAATTAACTGTCAACAAATATTAGGTGACAATTTGCACATATTCTCAAATTTAGGAATTTATATGCACATACTAAATAGTAGGGATTTTTTGTACGTTTTTTATATAGCATGTTTTTATTTGAACTTTACCTCATTTCTTTTGTATTAATAGGGATTACTCATAATTTTCCTCACTTGTTGATATTAATTAATTTTTTGCACACAAATCATCCCTCTAGCAGTTCTTGTTTTAATTATGTGAATAGTTTGTTCTTGTTTCATTTGTTTTATGTCAAAAAATGTGTTGCTCATAAAATAACCAGCTCAATAAGCATCTTATGGAATTTTTCTTTAATTTATTCGATATTTGTTTTTCACATTAAATACAACTATTAGGCTATCTCCATTTTCTCCGAGTTTTCCTATCTTTTTCTATTATAGATTATAAATATTATAAACGAATATTTTGATCAATGCTTGATATTAGATGAATTGTTATTTGCTTATGATCATTATCTAGGACTATATATTCTCTTTTAAGCTTTTATGTTTTCAATCTATTTTGTCATGTTTCAAATTATATTTATAGGACTTCTAAAATATCCAATAATACCAAAATATTGGCAAATAAAATGCACCAAGAAATATCTATTAGTCCTTTGAGAATGGATTTTTTTTTTTTTTTTTCTATTTTCCAAAAAAAAATCAGATTTCCTGGTAACAAGTATGCGCTTCTCTGCACAACACTGGTCTAAAAACTGAATATATTACAGCTCATTTGGATTTGAGATTATGTCATGTTTGGGAGTACCGAATTTGATGCTTTGGATTTGAGATTGGAAGAAATTTAATTCCCGAAGTGCTAAACTATTTTGGGACAAATTGTGAGTCACAGTTCCGCAAGTACCCAACTATTTTGAGACAAAGAAAGTACTAAATTTTTTTCAATCCCAAATCCAAAATGCCGATTCGCCAAAAATACTTCATTTAGGGTTGGGCTTATTAGCTATCAAAGGCTCAAATCATTAGAAGAGCATCTAGCACAAAATGCATGTCCAAATGCGCTGCAAAAAACCCTCTACAATTCCTCATGGTTGGGCCTCAAATCACACAAATTAAAATTTAATTTTTTGATTTGGTGTGTGTAGTTGCACAACAAATGCAGTATTCAATATCCTTCAAGGATTCAAACTCAAACAATTGTTTCACTGACATGTTTTTAGACCAACTAAACCATAGCCCTCAACAGGCACAACTTCTATTCTCCTTTCAAGAAGTTACAATCCATGCCCATAGTTTGTCATTCCATATTACATAGCAAAAAGTTTGAGAATGCCATCTCAGAAAGAAAAGTACATAGCTTAATGTTATGGGCTCTAAACAATGAAAAAAACTTGTGCTATATTTCCCTTTTGGAAAGAATAACAAAATTCAGATATCATGAATGGTACACTGTAGACTAAACCTGGTCATATGTTCCCACCCAAAAATGACCATATTAATACCCATAGCTAATACAAGGCCACTTTGCAAATTCTGTATCATTTCCTCCCAAAATTTCTTCCACATTTACACCCCCATTGGCATATTTTTACATGTTCCCGAGGCAATATCTCCTCTCTGACAAGGTCTAGTTCTTTATCAAGGCAAGACAAAACTTCCCAAAATGGGACCAAATAGGAGCAGAAGATTTAGGGCATGAGTACAACTTAAATAACATCTTTATGTGATCTTGTGCAATCCAATGTTCAGATCCGACGATATGGAAATCAGAAGCGGGAGAGCATGGTGCCATACAGCTTTAAATACGCGTTTCTGATGAGCTCTTACTGACTGCGAAGGTTTGTGAGCATTATACCTGATATCAAAGAGGTGGATAACAGGATCAGCTGAACCAGATGTGATGTATAAACCATCGGGAGACCATGCTTGATTTATTAGAGCAGACTGTGATTCACTAGCTTCTTGCTTCCAACCAAATGCATGGATTTCCGTTTGCCTCAACCTAATATCAAACAACCGAAGCTGCCTCTGTGGAGTCCTGCATATAAGACATTTTTTGCAAGAACATTAGAGCATCGAAACGAGCATACAGAACAAAAGGAAGGATGTTGCACCTACAAAGACACTCAAATTCTTTTTTCGGGCCATAATTAGTCAAAATGAACAGTAAACACATCATATGGAACTTGAGCCTTACTTGAACAACTTTATTTCAACCCTACAATCTTCTTTTTGAGTTGAAGATCAGCCATGGACATTGCATTGAACTAGTAGCTTATATCCATATTTATACATGTCAAGATATTCAATTGCTAACATATTTTACCTTCCGAAAAGAAAGAGAAAAAGAAAAATTGTTAACATATTTTTTAAATCCATCAACTCCAAAGGTCTTTTTCTTTTCAACTTTAACTCCAAACGTCATGCAACATAGAGCTAAAACTACTCAATTGCTACCTTATTTGTGAAATCTGTCAATTTTAACACCAAACATCATCTGTGTTGAATCAAGCCAAAAGCTTTCATTACACAAATTTCTGAACTCAACCTAATCTTCACAGTTGCTAACGGTGAATCTAAACCAGAACCAACTCTTCACTAGGGCTTCCAACCACCCAAGGGATTCAAATGGGATTTAATTAATGCAGTATAAGTTAAAAGGAGTCCTACAACACTATTTTTTGCTCTCTTTAATTTGTGTCTAAAATATAACTAAATGTCTTCTACGTCAACCTTTTCGAGGGCCAGAACATGACCTCCTCCTCTGAAGTTCTGCATATTTTGCATTTTCCCAACCAACTAAGAGTCCTACTCTAAACCCTCTCCCCTGCTACCCAAAATAAATAAATAATAAAAAAACAATAAAAAGTAACTTCCAGTTAAAGATAATAGTCTCATTGACACTCATACTAAATCCAGGATGAATAATATCTTTGCAATAAATAATGTTGTAGTAAATAACTCATTATTGACAAAAAACTGTGAGTTTACCATTAAGTTGTTATTTTTCTGAAGTCTATATCTTTTCCAAATGATCCATGTGAAATCAGGATATCATTACAAAATTGACTACTTGTGAATCCAAGTAAATGGATGCACAGTGGGAGGTTGAACATGAATCACTTTAATATTTTCAGTTGTCTACTTATCTATATGCTTTATAACTTTAAAAAATGTAAACCAAATGCTTCAGTTTTGGTTTAGTCTCTATTAGAGGATTTAAATATTAAAGTTACACCCTCTTTAACAGCTTAAACTTTTAGAGTAAACGGTGGTTAACATGGTATCAAAGTAGCCAAGGTCATGAGTTCAAACCTCAGCATAACCCTGCTAATTAAAATTGAAACACGTGTTGGACCAAAAGAAGGTCACACGTAAGGGGGCGTGTTAGATGATTCAAATATAAAAATTACACCCACTTTAACTTAAGCTTTTAGAGTATATGGTGGTTAACTGTCTCAATTTGAATGCCATTTATTTGACAATCCAATTCATTTTTAAAAAGCCATGACAGCCACACCTTCCACAGAATTTTAAATCAGTTAGAGCAAATACTTTTTCCCTATATAATCATAATATTTGAAGCCTTAGTGGATAAGAGAACATATTCTTCCTCCATAAAATCTAATTTTATTCTCATGGTTTATTAATAAACCAACAACTATCTAATTTAATGACTCCAGTGAGGCAATCATCAACTATACTTGGGATAAAGAAACATGCTAAGATTGTTGTTTTTAATAACCAAAGCTTTCTATAGTAGGATCAAATAAGCGTCAATTCATTTTGACAGAGATTTCAACTCTCTGAATCATATTAAGTGGCTATACAAGTACCAATAAGCAAAGCCTTGTCTGCACATTGGTACAGAATTTTCTTTGGGTCCTCATCCCAGTTTGAATATTTCCCACTGCAATTGCAGCACATCGACATGGAAAAAGTCCAGTGATCCTTAAACTAATAATAATTGATGGACAAACACAAAGGAAAAGAGGGAAACATATTAAAAATTACAGCATACAATTACTAGCAAAGAGGAAAACATACTAAAAAGAAAAATTATTATGGGAGAACTAATGAAGCATAACAAGAATAGTATAGGTGACAAGATGATCCTGACAGTAACTTTTACATGTTGCTTACCCAGTTTGGACCATAAATAGATTGAAATCGCATGGATTAGGTAAAACGCTCATGCATTTACTTTCTATTTGATGCTTGTAGTCTGCTCTTCCTGCCAGTAAATCAAACCCAATAATTCTCTTGTCAGCACCGGCAGACAATACAACCTGCTTTTGCTGCATCCCAGCAACTCCCATTACGGCTGATGAATGCATACTCCTATGCACTGCCTTTGGTTTCCATTTGTTCTCCCCGTCTTTCTCAGTCCAAAGTACTACAGCATGATCACTGCCACCAGTAACGAAACAGGCATTTTCCCATGGCATGAAAACTACATTGTTGATAATGCCCTTAACATGAGGCTTCTCTTCTAGGAAGCTTACACGCGTTCTCTGTTGAAGCGCAACATACAAAATCAAAACTGAACTGACCATCATTTTTTAATGCAGATAAATGTATGCTTGTTTAATGTTCATTGTTGGTAAATGGATGGGTGAATGCAAGATATGCTAGCAAATTCAATGGAAAGGTTTTTTTTTACAAAAAAGGCTCTTAGCTTATCGCAACCTTTTTGAATCACTACGCCTTTAGCATACAAAGTAAAATAAATAACATGGGCAAAATTAACAAAGCAAATGACTGCATCAAGTAACTTGTCTTACCTTGTACATTATCAGATTAAATGATGTATCCACTAGAGACGGAAAAAAAAAATTGCTGTGTACTTCTCTTTTTTGTTTTGTATAACATCACATAAAGAAGTAACTTAAATGCGCACATATAGACACAGAGACACACACAAACTTAAAACGAAAAAGAAAGGACGAGGAAGAAGCAGCAGACATTCTTATCTGAGATAAGATTTAAACCCATTCAATGCTGGTATTGTTCTATATGTCATGAATGAACATTCTTTCGATCTCACATGATTAGCAAGTTCTACTCTCATAACACTAGATACATACAGTACATATATATATATATACACACAATTGAACACAAAGGTGAAAAAGAATAAATTCTGATATTCTTTTTTCATATCACATATGTTAGTTTACAGGCCTATATATATAGAAGATATATCTAAGTAAAAGATATATACAGATCGTAATTCCTATAATATAGGAACTACTTATGTAAAATTTAAAAAAGTCAACTACTAATTATGGATAATTCCTAAAAATCCTCCCTAACTAATTTCCTAACAATTCAGCCTAGATCTTTCCACACTCCCCCTCAAGCTGGCTCGAAAAATATCTTGCATTCCCAGCTTGCATGTAAGATTGTCAAATTTCCCATTCGGTGGATCCTTTAGTGACGATATCTGCTACCTGTTCTCCCGTAGGAATATAGGGCATACATATCACTCCTTCCAATTTCTCCTTAATAAAATGTCGATCAACTTCCACATGCTTAGTCCTATCATGTTGGACAGGATTGTGAGCTATGTTAATTGCAGCTTTATTATCACAGTAAAGCTTCATAGGCATCGGACTCAAGATTTTCAAGTAATCTTTTCAACCACAAAAGTTCACAAATTCCATGAGCAACTGCTCTGAACTCAGCTTCTGCACTACTCCTTGCTACAACAGTTAGCTTCTTGCTCCTCCAAGTAACCAAGTTGCCACCAACATAAGTACAATAACCTGAAGTAGACCTTCTATCTGTCACACTACCTGCCCAATCAGCATCAGTATAGGCTTCAATCCTTAGATGGTCATGGTTTTCGAACAACAAACTTCTTCCAGGTGATCCCTTTAGGTATTTGAGAATTCGGTAGACTGCCTCAAAGTGTTCTTCTCCTGGTGAGTGCATAAATTGACTCACTACAATCACTGCAAAGGTAATATCTGGCCGACTGTGTGAAAGATAAATGAGCCAGCATTTGGAATTGCTCTCAGTTCACCACTTTTTTTGCACTTGCTGCCTGCAACTTTCTTTTTTTTTTTTTTTTTGATAAATAAATAATTCATTAAAAAAAGGTTCAAACGGGGAACGCATCCTTAACAAACCACAAAAACCTGGGTACCCTAAGGCCCCAAGGAAGCCAAAACCTCAATAGTCTCCTCAGTAGAAGAGCAGAGTCTACCCGAATCCCAAAAACAAAGAGAGCTAATAATAGAAGATTTCATAACAATGATGGAAGATTCCTCTCCTTCAAAGGATCTTATATTTCGCTCCCTCCACAAACACCACCAAAAGACACGAAGGCGCCATCCTCCAAAACCCTCGAGCTTGTGCTCCCACCCAACCCCCTCTCCAGGTGTCCATCAAGCCTCTCGTAGATCTAGGCATGACCCAACAAACTCCAAATAAACCTAGCAAAAGGTTCCAACAATCAACCGCCACTGGACAATGCAAGAGAAGATGATCTACCGACTCACCACTGCACTTAGGTGTTGTTTGATAAAACTGAAAATTAAGCACTGAAAATTTCAAGTACTAAATTTTAAGCGCTGAAACTTTAAACGCTGAATGTATTAATTTGAAAACCTGTTTGATAACATTTTAATTTTAAGTGCTGAATTCATTAAGATTGTTTGTTATATACAAAAGCTGAAGTCTGAAAGTTGTACATATTATATTTTTGCCCTCAATATCTGATACTCATAACAGTTTTATATTTATAATACAGAAATATTAATAAAACAACCACATTCACTCAATGAAATAAATAAATATGAAAATTTAAAATATATGAATTTTGTATTACATAATATTTATGTATGGTATCGAAAAGGGTGTTACAAAGATTAGCGAAAGTAAAATTTAAAATACATGAGTTTTGGATTGAATAATATTTAGATAGGGTTTTGAATAGGGTATTGAAAAGGGTGTTACAGATATTAAAGAAAATACTTGAAAAAGAATTCTTATTTAGGAATAAAATTCTATTATATCTATGGGTTTTGGATTACATAATATTTATGTAGGTATGGTGTTACAGAAATTAAAGAAATATGTGTTTTAAATTACATAATATTTATGTAGGGTATTAAAAAATGTGTTACAAAAATTAAGGAAAGTGAAAAAGAATTCTTATCTAGGAACATAATTCTATTATATATTTTCAAGGCCTCGTGGGATTAGTCAAGGTGCACGCAAGCTAGCCCGGACACCCACGATTACCAAAAAAAAAATAGAAAAAAAAATAATAATTCTATTATATAAATAATTAATGAAAATTTAAAATATATAGGTTTTGGATATAAAAAAGAATGTTACAAAATATTAAAGAAACTAAAATTTAAAATATATGGGTTTTGGATTACATGGTAGGGTATTGAAAAGAGTGTTAAGAAAGTACGTAAAAGACAATTCTTCTCTAATAATAGAATTCTATTATATAAATAATTACATAATATTTATGTAGGGTATAAAAATGGTGTGGTTATAAAAATGGTGTTAAAAATATTTTAAAAAGCTGTGAAATTGAATTAAATTCTATTATATAAATAATTGTTTTCTATAGTGAATCAATATAAATGGTAACCAAAAGGCTATATACGTGTTCAAAATATATTAGGTAGAGAGAAACCCTAAAAGAGATAACACAATTATATGAGGGTAAAGTAGTCATTAAAAAGTTATTTTTTAAATCCAACCACTTACCATCTTCTGCGATAAGCGATAAGTAACCTTCTCCATGCTTAAAATTTTGGCCTCTTTTAAACGGTACTTATCATGTTAAGTGGTGTCCTAAAATTTTATCAAACAAACTTATTTTTAAAATCACTTACCGTGTTTTGCATTCAGTGTTGAATTAAGAAATCAAACAGGCCCTTACACATGCAACGCCAATTCACCTTGATAAGCTTTCTCCTTCTCAAATTACCCAATGTCAAAATTTTACCCCACACAACCGTCTAAGCAAAAAAGGCCACTTTCAATGGCGCCTTAGTGCGCCACACAGCCTTCCACAAGAATACCACCCCATCCGAATCCACCAGGCATCCGAAGTTGCCTGCAACTTTAAATTGGGCTCCATAGGTGTTTCCACTGGTTTGAGGCCAAGTAAACCTGACTCCATAAATAAATCCAACACATACTTCTTTTAAGAGACAAATATCCCTCTATTGGATCTGGCAAATTCCATTCCTAGGAAGTATTTCAAATCTCCAAGGTCTTTTATCTCAAAATCCTCTATAAGAAAAGACTTCAAATCCTCCAATTCTCTTTTATTATCTCCGGTCAAGATTATGTCATCCACATAAACAATAAGTATGGCTATCTTACCATGACATGAATGTTTGTAGAACAGAGTGTGATCAGCCTGACTTTGACGATATCCATGACCCTTGATAGCTTTAGTGAATCGATAAAACCATGCTCTGGGTGATTGTTTCAAACAATATAGCGATTTCTTCAATTTATACACCTTTCCAGCTCCATAATCATTTTCAAATCCTGGTGGTAGACTCATAAACACTTCTTCCTCTAGCTCACCATTTAAGAACGCATTCTTTACATCTAACTGTTACAATGGCCACCTCAAGCTTGCAGCAAGAGACAACAGCACCCGTATGGAATTTATCTTTGCCACCAGTGCAAAGGTTTCCTGGTAATCCATTCCATATGTTTGGGTGAAGCCTTTAAAGAGCTCACCACTTCCCAAAAATGGTCGTCCCTCTCATTAGTCTCCCCCTAAAGAGTATTTTTGGTGAAATAGGGTTGAGTCTCAAAATGTCACATCCATACTCACAAAGAATTTTTTAGAGGTGAGGTTATAACATTTATACCCTTTCTGTTTAGGAGAGTACCCAACAAACACGCACTTTTCAGCCCTAGGATCAAGTTTTGAACGATCCCGTGTATGAACATATACAAAAGCAATGCATCCAAACACTTTAAAAGGTAATGAGGTGAAAATCTAATATAGGGAAAAACTGACGACAATCTATTTAGGGGCGTCTCAAATTTCAACACCCTAGTTGGCATTTTGTTGATCAAGTATGAAGCTGTAAGAACAGCCTCACCCCATAGATATTTAGGAACCCCATAGTGAACATTATTGCCCTAGCAACCTGAAGTAAATAGTGGTTTTTTCTCTCAGCTATCCCGTTTTGCTGTGGGGTATCAAAGCAAGTGGACTGATGGAAAATACCCTTTTCTTTCAAAAAATCACCAAGAATAGAGTTAAAGAATTCTTTTCCATTGTCGGTTCTAAATACTTGAATCCGGGTTTGAAACTGGTTTTCAATCATGGCATAGAACTCTTTAAACACTCTCGCAGCCTCAAATTTTTCTCTCAAAAGATATACCCAACACACTCTAGTATGGTCATCAATGAAAGTAATGAACAACCTAGTTCCAGTCACGTTAGTAACCCGTGAAGGCCCCCACACATCACTATGAATCAAATAAAATGGTTTGGATGCTTACTCCTTGGCCTGGGGAGAGGGAGCTAAGGAACCTTTGCTTAGACATTAACTATGATAGGAGGATTGTGGGGGAGAAGATGAAGGGGAGTGATAAGGGGGGAGGGAGGGTTACGGGAAAGGAGGGTGGTTTTGTTTCCTTATGAAGCTACGACTTTTATCTTGGAATGTCCGTAGTCTTAATGATCCGGGCAAGAGGAAGGTGGTGAAGATGGCTATTAGGAAATGGGGGGTTCATTTGGTTTGTCTTCAAGAAACGAAGATTGCTTCTATGACTGATAGTGTGGTGAAGAGCTTGTGGGGTAATCGATTTTGTTGAGTGGGAGGCTCTGAACTCTCTGGGGACCTCGAGTGGTGTTCTCCTTATGTGGGATAGGAGATGGATGGCTAAGGTAGATGTTTGTAGGGGGCGTTTCTCCTTGTCTTGTGCATTTATGTTGGAGGAGGATGGTTTCTCTTAGGCCGTTTCTGGGGTCTATGGGCCGATGGATGATTGTGAGAGGGATGGGTTGTGGAAGGAGTTTAGTGGGGTGAAGGGGAGGTGGTCTCTTCCTTGGTGTGTGGCCGGTGACTTTAATGTGGTTAGATCCCCGTCGGAGAGATCTACAGGTGGTCCGTGGACTCGGGCTATAATGCACTTTTCGGATTTTATTGATGGGCATCATCTTTTTGATCTTCCTTTAGAGGGAAGGGAAGCGCCTACCTTTTCTCGCCTTGATCGGTTTTTGGTCTCTGGTGATTAGGAGGAGAATTTTCCAGACGCTGTTCAGGCTGTGTTGGCACGGGTGACGTTGGACAACATTCCTTTGGTTTTGGACTGTGGAGGTTTGAGATCTTGTTGTACTCCTTTCAGATTTGAGAACATGTGGCTTAGAGCGGAGAATTTTCAGGGGACTGCGCGCTCTTAGTGGGAGGAGGTTTGGAGGTGGGAACGTCAAGTTTTATTTTAGCTGGAAAGCTTTGCCTCTTGAAAAATAAACTTAAAAGATGGAACAAGGAGGTGTTCGGGAATCTAGAGTGGAGAAAAAATAGGGCCTTGGCTGACATTGCTGAGATTGATAGATTGGAAGGGGAGGGTGTTCTTCTTGAGTCTCACCGGAGTAGGAGAGCAACTTGTCAGGCAGAATGTGTGGAGATTGCAGTTTTGGAGGAAATTTCGTGGCGTCACAAATCTCGGGCCATGTGGCTCAAAGAGGGTGACCGTAATACAAAGTTCTTTCATAGAACCGCTAATGCCCATAGGAGGGGCAATCATATCGGGCAGATATGTGTGGATGGAACTGTTATGAAATAATGATCGAATAGGAATTTATGAGAACAAGAGAAAATTAATGACAAGAAAATAAGATAGGCACACACACAAATGAGACAAGGATTTAAACGTGGTTCACCTTTCACAAATAGGGTTACGTCCACGGGCGATGATGATTCGTATCACTATAAAGAAGAAGATTACAAACTGAAAAACGTTTTAATTCTTCCCCACAATAATCTCTCTTCTCACACCACTAACTCATCAACAAAGAAGACTCACACAACACTCTTAAGAAATACCCAAATAGTATATGGTTTACACAAAGAGAAAAACCACCCAAGGACAAGCTTTTAGTGTCACTTGGAGATTGCACACACACAAGGATTTTCTCACACACACAAAACCAATATACTCTCTTAATCCGAATATTGTCTCTCGCTCGGATGTTTTTCATCGAATTAGTGCAAGGCTATTTATAGCCAAAAATATACTTGGTGTCCAAGTATATTACAAAGCTTCCTTTGGAAGCCAAATAGCACTTGGTGCCCAAGAATAATTCTTACTGCCTAAGAATTTCAAAACTTCCTTTAGAAGCTAATTTGGAAGCTTTACCATCACACTTCTGTAGCCAATAGATTTTTGCCATATCATAAATGAATTTTAGACAAATTTCTAACAAATCTCCACCTTGGCAAAAATTTCGAATGAGCCACAAATGTCAACAAAACTCAATCTTTGGCAAAAATTTTCCACCTTAGCACAAATGATAAGACAACATCATAAAGAGTCTTTCTTCAACACAATGTGAGTAATAACATCATCATCATCTCCAACACAAAACAAATTAATAAAGAATTTTAGTTAAGTTTGAGTCATCCTCAAACTTAACCCGCTCTCATTCTTCAACCCATGCATGTCTTGCGCAGCCACAAGCATACCTCTAGTATTTCTGTCAAATGTTAAGTGCTTATCAAAAACACCCTCAAAAACTCTAATTTTGACATCTCCTTCAGCAACCTTCTCCAACCGCCCATTAACCACCTTTTGGTAATGAAAAGTCATCTTCTCACCCTTGTGGAGAATAGGACATCCTTGACTTTTCCTCGCATCTCTATTGTGACCAACTACTTGCCTCCCACGTATCTTAATGGCACTCGAATGGACTATCTCATTGCCACCAAGATTATTGCAAGTCAATATCACACCTGTCCTCGTGGGTCTGCCTCCCTGTAAGGACTGCTGCAACTTCGGTTGCCATCTGAAAACAGATTTCATTCTCCTACCATGTTGTGTAGTCCCCTTACAACCCTTTTGAGAACTAGGATTGTAACTCCTCTTTCTAACTTTTCCTTTGCCAAGACCTTACTGAGTCAGCAGGGCCTACATCTTAATGCGCCGAAGATTAAAACTAATCTTGCCATCAAATTTCCCAATCTCGTATCTGGTCGACATCTTAAAAACACTCCCCAAAATATTTCTCGGTGAAAAGTACCCTATCTGTGTAGAGTACCATATGACACGAACCCGAGCTCTGATACTAGTTTGTTATGAAATAAGGATCGAATAGGAGTTTATGAGAACAAGAGAAAATTAATGACAAGAAATAAAATAGGCGCACACACAAATGAAACAAGGATTTATACGTGGTTCACCCTCACGAATAGGGTTACGTCCACGAGCAATGATAATTCGTATCACTATAAAGAAGAAGATTACAAATTGAAGAAAGTTTTGATTCTTCCCCACAATAATCTCTCCTCACACCACTAACTCACCAACAAAGAAGACTCACACAACACTCTCAAGAAACCAACAGGCCAGTGGCCTAGCGGTACCAGACCCCTACTGCCCAAAGGGAAGTCAGAGGTTCAAGCCTCAGTGGAGGCATGTGTGTGTGAGTACCAACTAAAAATAAATAAAAATAATAAATAAAAAAAAAACTCTCAAGAAATACCTAAATAGTATATGGTTTACGCAAAGAGAAAAACCCACCCAAAGACAAGCTTCAAGTGTCACTTGAAGATTGCACACACAAAAGGATTTTCTCACACACACAACACCAATATACTCTCTTGATCCGAATATTGTCTCTTGCTCGGATGCTTTTCATCGAATGAGTGCAAAGCTATTTATAGCCAAAAATATACTTGGTGTCCAAATATATTACAAAGCTTCCTTTGGAAGCCAAATAGCACTTGCTGCCCAAGAATAATTCTTGTTGCCCAAGAATTTCGAAGCTTCCTTTGGAAGCTTCACCATCACACTTCTGTAGCCAATAGATTTTCGCCATGTCATAAATGAATTTTAGACAAATTTCTAACAGGAACGGTTTTGACTATGGAGGAGGAGGTGCGCAGTGGTATTGTTTCCTTCCATCAAAGGCTCTATTCTGAGCCTCTTCGATGGAGGCCACGGCTTAATGGTCTTCACTTCAATTCCATTTCAACTGCGGAGAAGGAAGGGTTGGAGAGCCCCTTTAGGGAAGAGGAGGTTCTCATGGCTCTGAAGAGCTGCAATGGGGATAAGGCTCCAGGCCCGGATGGATTTACTATGAGATTTCTTTTGGAGGGCAGGGAGGTGGTTAGACATGAGGTTATGGGCACTTTTCACGAGTTCCATTCAAACGGGAGGCTCGAAAAGTCGTTGAACGCATCTTTTATTGCTCTTATTCCTAAGAAGGGCAGTGCTTCTGATGTTAAGGACTTTAGACCAATTAGTTTTATTGAGGGGGGTTCTGGATAGAGTCATTTTCGAGTCTCAAAATGCGTTCATTGGGGGTAGACAGATCCTGGATTCCACTCACATTGCCAGTGAATGTGTGGATTTTCGTCTTAGCAGTGGTATTCCTAGTGTCCTATGCAAGCTGGATATCGAGAAAGCCTATGATCATGTTTGTTAGAACTTCTTGATCTACCTACTTGAGAGAATGGGCTTTGGTGAGAAATGGAGGAGTTGTTTTGTCACGTGTATCTCTTCTGTCAGATTTTTGGTGTTGGTGAATGGGTCTCCATCCGGGTTTTTTTGGCAATTCTCGCGGTCTGAGACAAGGGGATCCTCTCTCCCCCTTCCTATTTATTATTGTTATGGAGGCCCTTAGTCGGTTGATGAGGAGGTTGTGGACTTGGGTTTCATCAGGGGCTTCAAGATTGGTACTGAATCCGTCCAGCAGTTGGAGATTTCTCACCTGCTTTTCGCGGATGACACTCTGGTTTCTATGAGGCAGAGGTGTCAGTTGCGTTATTTGAGATGTGTCCTGGTTTGCTTTCAGGCTATCTGTGGTTTGAAAGTTAACATGGGTAAGAGTGTGCTTGTCCCTATGAGGGAGGTTCAGGAGGTGGATTCTCTTGCTGCCGTTTTAGGGTGTGGGACGAGATCCTTCCCTATTTCGTACCTGGGTTTGCCGCTGAGAAACTCGACCAGGAGGGTGGGTAGTTGGGACCCGGTGATTGAGCGGTTTGAGGAAAGGTTGGCTGAATGGAAAGAGCAGTATCTCTCGAAGGGTGGTAAAGTTACTTTAGCGAAGAGTTCTCTGTCCAGTCTCCCAACCTATTTTCTCTTGCTCTTCCAAATCCCACCCCCTATTGTGGGATGCCTTGAGATGCTTCAACATAATTTTCTTTGGGGTGGTCAAAGGGAAGAGTTCAAGTATCATCTTGTCCGGTAGGAGCAGGTTTGCAGAACTTTTTAGTTGGGAGGGCTTGGGATTAGGAGATTAGCTCCTTTCACTAGTGCTCTCCTAGGCAAGTGGCTTTGGAGGTTCGGTAGTGAAAGACACAGATTATGGAGGAAGGTCATTACCTGTCGGTTTGCGGAGGAGAGAGGGGGTTGGTCAACTAGGCCAGTCAGATCTGCAGCTGGAGTGGGGGTGTGGAGATCCATCGGGAAAGGGTGGGATGAGTTTTCTAAACATATTAGATTCAGAGTTCGGGATGGTAGGAATGTCCGGTTTTGGGAGGATTCCTGATGCGAGAACGCCCATTGTCTTTTTTGTTCCCAAGGCTGTTCAAGATTACTGTTGATAGACATGCTTTGGTTGTTGACTGCTATCGTCTTGATTGCAGTAGGTTGTCATGGGATGTGGGGTTTCGGCGTTCCTTTCAGGATTGGGCATAGTTGTTAAAGGCTCAAGGCGCACTAAGGCGCAAAGGTGCCTTGGAGCCTGAGGCGCAAGGCGCAAGGCGAGGCGCGCGCTCGACTGAAGCGATGCGCAAGTTGAGAAAAAAAAATAAAAATTAACATCCAATAAAGATGCAAAATCATGTAAACCAAATACATAAGTTTAATAATCAACATGCTAACATAAAGATGCAAAAGCAAACTAAACCAAATATTGGCGTTCAATAGTCAACATAGTAACATAGTAATTACTAACATAAAGATGCAAAAATCAACTAATTAAATAAAAAGTAAAACAAACATAGAAATGTTCACTTCATCAGTTCATCCTAACTCCCAAGAAGACCACCAAAGGATCTAAATATCATCGGATCATCCTCATCATCAATAAACATAGCACCATCTTGATCATCACTTAAAAAGTGCAACAGGCATTTTCACAGCAAAGAAAAAAGAAAAAAAAAAAGGCATTCACAGGCCACAGTCCAAAGGAAACAATAGCAGACATGCATTTTCATAGCTAAAATAGCAACATTAGGAAACAATAACAGGCGTTACAGGCATGCATTTTCATAGCTAAAAAGCCTAAAATAGCAGCGTTTCACAGGCCACACTCCAGATGAAAAACTAACAGGCATGTTGATAATTGATAGCTAAAATAAATAAATAATTAAAAAAGAGAAAAGCAAGAGCAGAAGGAAAAAAGAAAAACAGAGAAGAAGAAGGAACAAAAAAAAAACAGAGAAGAAAGAAGGGGGGAAAAAAACAGAGAAGAAAGAAGGGGGAAAAAAAAAACAGAGAAGAAAGACAAAATAAAAAAAAAATAGAAAAGAAGAAGAAGAAGACGCTGGTTGCCAGAGAAGAAGACAGACAGAGAGAAAAGCAAGAATAGAAGGGAAAAAAGAAAAACAGAGAAGAAAGAAGGAGAAAAAAAAATAGAGAAGAAGAAGAAGAAGGAAAAAAGAAATCAGAGAAGAAAGAAGGAAAAAAAAAAAAAAAAAAACAGAGAAGAAGAAGAAGAGAATAAATGGTTACCTGGTTGCCGGAGAGAGAGCTCGCCGGAGAGAGAGCTCATCGGAGAGAGAGCTTGCCGGAGAGTGAGAGAGCTTGACAAAGAGACCCATAGCTCCCGTACAACAATTGAGCCTAATTTGGGTTCCTTTACTTTTTTATTTGGACTGGTCTTTTAACTTTTTTGGTGGTAGTGGTAGGGACCACCCACCATTTAAAGTTACTTTATCACATCAGAATTTATTATACAAGAAGAAGAATGTGAAGTCTGAAATTCTGAATACAACAAATGTTTAGAAGGCAAAAATTAAAGGAAGAAGACAAAGGCTCACCTCACCATACTCAAGGCGCAGAAGCTGCGCCTTGATGCGCCTGGCGCCCGAGGCGCACGCCTGGTGCGCCTTTAACAACTATGGGATTGGGAGTTGGATGACATCACTGGTTTGTTGGCTCTCTTGTATGGAAAGGAGGTGGACAGTACTGGTGCGGATTCCTTGACTTGGGTGCCGTCGGCGCAAAGGACTTTTCAGGTCCGGTCCTTTTTCTGTCTCCTTGGGTTTCATGGCTCCAATTTCCCGTGGAAGAAAGTCTGGTTGTCAAATACACCTCTTAGGGTGGCCTTTTTTGTGTGGACAGCTGCTTGGGATAAGATTTTGACCCTCAACAATTTGAGGAAGAGAAGACAAATCATTGTGAACCAGTGTTGTCTATGCAAGATTGATGGAGAGTGCGTGGATCAACTTCGTTTGCATTGTCTTATAGCCCATGATTGTTGGAGTCTCATCCTGGGACTCTTTGGTGTCCATTGGGTCATGCCCCGGACCTCAAGGGATTTGATGGATATCTGGAGGGGCCAAAGGGTGGGGGCGCATGTTAAGGTTTTTTGGAGGGTGACCCCCCTTTGCATTTGGTGGAGCCTTTGGAAAGAGCAGAATAGAAGACCTTTTGATGGGGGTGGAATCTTCCATTGGGGCGTTGAAGTTTTCCATTATCTTTTCTCTTTTTTATTGGGGTTGGGGGAGAAATTATTCATCCATAGATGAATTGGTGGACTTTATGGGTTCTTTGGGACCATAGGTCTTTTCCTTGTTTCTTGTTTCTGGTTTTTGTACAGCTCTTGGGACGCGTTCCCCTTTTGAATGCTTTCTAATATATTTTTACTTATCAAAATAAATAAATTGTTTGGATGCCTAATATAAATGAGAAGGATAGGAAACACGACGATGCTTTGATAATTGACAAGATTCACATTGAAATAACAAATGATTTAAATTTTTGAACAGGGATGGAAACAAATGTTTTAAGTAAGAGAAACTGGGATGGCCTAACCTATAGTGCCATAACATTATTTGACTTTTAACAAAAATAGAAATATCACTACTACTTGCAGCTTAAGCTTGTCCACTCTTGAAGATTTCATTATCAAAATAATAGAGTCCATCAACCATCCTAGCACTGCCAATCATCTTCCCCGAATATAGGTCCTGAAATTCACAGTGAGAATCAAGAAATTTGACAACGCAGTTAGAATCCTTGGTGAGTTTACTAATTGATAAAAGATTGCATGAAAGGTTAGGCACGTGGAGTACAGATTTTAAAACAAGGTTTTCTGAGACAACTATAAAACCTTTTCCTGCAATTGGAGACAAACTACCATCGGCAATACGAATTTTTAAGTGACCAGAACTTGGAAAATATGTACTAAACAAATGTGATAAACTAGTTAGATGATCAGATGCACCAGAATCAATAATCCAAGGTGCCGGATTTAAAGAACTAGTGAGAGCACTTAAAGAGCTACCTTTTTGGGCAAGAGGAACCTGAGGAGACACTTGAAACCTAAGTTTGGTTCAGCAGTTTGGAGAGATGATCAAGCTGCTCCTTACTGAATGGAGATGTCTCGGTTTCAGTAGTAGCCTGCATTCCACGCCCATTATTGTCTCCAAATCTACCTACCTTCCAATTTGCTAGGTTTCCATGTAGTTTCCAGCATGTTTCTCACGTGTGCCTTGGTTTGTTACAGAAATCACACCAAATCTTGGTTTTCTCTTCAATCTTCCGCTGTGGGTGATTTGTTGGTTTTAGATTAACTGCAGATGCTGCCATTTCAATAGCTGTTACATTGAGTGCAGAGTTCTCACTATGAGTGCTAGAAGATTTCTTTCCCATCATCACCAACCTGCGGCTTTCTTCCCTCCTAACTTTCGAGAAGACTTCTCTAGTGGTAGGCAGTGGCTCTTTGCCTAGAATACGTCCTCTCACTTAGTCTAACTCAGCATTGAGTCCAGCCAAAAATTCAAATACATGGTCCTTCTCAACTGTTTTCTTGAACTGGGCACTATCACCTGCACACTTCCATTCAAAATCATAAAAGAGGTCAAATTCTTGCCACAAAACCTTGTAATATGTTGTAATACTTAGTAACAGATCTCCTTGTCTTGTTTCTCGGATCCTTGTTTTAATTTCATAAACTTGTGCGGAATTGCCTAAGCACACTCACTGCGTCCCATAATTCTTTGGCAGTGGAGAGATACATAAATGTCTGGCCTATCTCCGATTCCATAGAGTTCACTAGCCATGACATAATCATAGAATTTTTTGCATCCCAAACGGCATATGCTGGATCATCTTCCTTTGGGGCCTGCTTTGCAATAGTTAAATAACCAATCTTCCCCCGCCATCGGGCGAACAACTTTACGGATTGAGACCGCCGTAGAAAATTCTGTCCATTCAGCCGATGAGTGGTAATTTGGAGGATTGGGTTGTCACCTGAACCGGATGAAGTGATCTGGGACGTCTGAGCATTTGAAGAATCAACTGAAACATCCTCAGTAGAGATTCCAGACATTGAGGATTTAACCAAAGAAATCGTCCAGAAACGACGAAGAGAAATAGAAGAATAAGTCTTCTATAATTCTGGTATAAACGACCAAATTAACGATGAATGTTTGCTGATTTTATCGGATAATCAACAGAACAATGGCGTAATTTACAGTCCTAGTGAGGGAGGCTCTGATACCATGAACACAAAGGTGAAAAAAATTAAATTCTGATATTCTCTTTTCATATAACATATGTTAGTTCACAGGCCTATATATATAGAAGTGTATTACAAATTCTATCTAAGGAAAAGATATATACAGATCATAATTCCTATAATATAGGAACTACTTATGTAAAATTTAAAAAAGTCAACTATCTAACTATGTTATAATTCCTAAAAATCCTCAACTAATTTCCTAACAATTCAGCCTAGATCTTTCCAAAAAAATATAAAAGGTGCATGAAGACATTCCACTTGACACAAGATGCAATACAACAAATGGACAGAACAACTACCAAAGTCACAATTATATATGCACATACATGTGGTAAGTTGCACAAGCAGATGGATAGTCTTTAAACCAATTCTTCACTGATGACCATTACAAAGAAAGACGAGTTTCAAATAAGATGAGTACTAGAATCCAATCTACATGATATTTGACGCACATGAAAGGAAGACAAGTTTCAAATGGGATGAGTACTGATATCCAATCTACATAATCTATGGAACGAATGAAGGGTGTGTGAGGGATATCTAATCCACCAATGGACTTGGCATAAAGTGAATCCAACAAATGTTAGATTAGCAAGTTTGAGCAAGTTCTACTCTCCTAATTCTATATATGTCATGAACACATTTACTTGTACATTATATGTGTACATGCGTTGTAAGTGGAAGAAGCAAATGAATTTCCAATGAAAAAGTTGTTGACCATAGGCCTTACCTGTTGTGTTTTATTCAGATTTACAACTGCTATCTGAGAGTCTCCACTATCAGCACTGTATACAGCAAGTAGGCTATCTCCATCTGGGTGCCATGCTATATCTTCTGGCCATCTTCTCTGCTTTGGGGATACACAATCAGTAGCACTAAGTAGATTGGCACTTGATCTGCAATTTCAAAACAATAAGCATATGCAATGCACCAAATCCTTGAATCACAAAGCAGAGAGACAACTGAATTGGATAAAATACATACAACAGAATTAGAACTCTTCTCATTTTTCTCACCTCCAAAAAGCTAATGCTATAGGTTTGTTGCTAGGAAACTCTGCTAATGTTTAGCTTGAAATGTACAAAATGCTGTACGTGCAAACATTGAGAGTAAATCACAAGACAGATCCGTCAAGAATGATTTTGGATACATTCTTGAAAAAGTTGGGGAGTAACACCTACTGGACCAAGATGAGAGAATAAATTTAAGCCTAGGGGCTATTGTTTGGTGCACCGGTTAAAACTCAGTCTTTTAAGCATCATAACGCGAGTAAGAGAAAAATCATTTTGTGCAAATAATGACAAATGTTAAAATTGCGAACAGTCTACTCCTCCAAACGCCTTTGACTACAAGGACAACAACACTAGGTAATGTCTTTTTTTACCATATGCAGAAAGCAAGAATAACTACATTTGTGAGGAGAGACATGATACAAGTTCAAATTGCTGCAAAAACGAGGTAAATGCCAAAATACAGGCATCAGCTTAGGAAAAGCAATGTAGTCCTAAATCCTACATAATTTAATATCTCATTGCATCGATTTACAGTACCAGCACGTTACGAAAACAAATAGAACGTCTCCAAAAATGTTGAATATAAGAATGAAATGCAAAGAGAGAATCTACCGTTATATGAAGTGGTTGGAGTTATCATCTCTATCCCAGTAATAGTTTGAGTGACAGGTTAATTATCAGTAATTGGTAAAGCATTTAATGCTCTATTCAATAATTTTTGGCTTAGGGAAAGATTTTTATGGCTGTGTTTTTGGTTTTGGAAGCTAATTGGTTAATTCTACAACCTCCACCATTTGTTGTGGTCAACCTGTTTGCATATAAATGCTGCTCTGTAAAGCTGGGATGTACATTTTTCACTTTGTCAGGTTAAACAATTCAATATATTGTGTTCTCCTGGTCCTATTTATACTCATTCAGACAAGGTTTTAACTTTTAAGCTATGTGCATGTACTCTTCCAAATTAGTTGAAGTACCTGTGTCAGATACATAATACTCAGACATGAGTATGGAATATGTGCCTGATACTTTTAGTTGGACGTGCACCTAAATAGCATATCTTATAATTCAATTTCATTAAATTATTGCTTCAAAATGAGTGAAAGACATATATTGAATATTATGCTAAAGACAATATTTTACTCTAGAAAATAATATAAAAATAATAGCTGATATGAATATATAGTAGTTTCCTTGTATTCTTCAGTTTAGAGATTTGACACTACCGACACTCGGATTGTGTACCCGCACCCAACACACGTATTCAAGTCCATCTAACATAGACTTTAAGCAATATTAACATCCATCGCAACAACGATAGTCATGGTGTAGGATGGGACTAACAAGGGTGTAAAGATTGTGCCTCAACTTTTTTCTCCAAATCACATGTTTAATCCTTGACCCCATAAACTTGAGTTTTTAGTGAATTCTTTTGAATTATAAAGAAGATTTAATACAGGTAACAAAATTTGCATTGAATTTTAAATTGTTGCTAGAAATAAAAGTTTACTAATTTCTACCTCTTACGATTTTTATGACCACAAATGAACTTAAGCATGAAAAATATAAATCTTGTTTAGATATTTTATACTACATAACTTATAAATTAAAATTGTTATTTAGTAGAAAATACTAACTAAATTTTGTTCGGTTAGTAACTTGGATTTATTTTTTAATCTTGTATTTATTACTGAAAGGAGATACTTCAAACATCATCTAAATTTGAAAATAAAAAATAGAAAATTAAATCAGAATGAAAATAAAAAATATGAAAAATTATATGAATTCAGAAAAATAGAAGTACTTCAACATCATCTAAGTTTTGACAAAAATAGAACCACCTTAATTGACAGCTTAAAAGTACAGGTCACCAAAAAGAGAGAAAATAATTCATTCATTTATAAAGAATTTATCCCTTGATGGACAATTCCAATAAGTATAGATAACAAAAAGGTCCGTGCTTTGGAGGCATCTTATTGTTTGTCGGTTTGGGGAAGAGGAGGGAGGTTGGGTGTCTAGAGGTGTGACTTCATCAGCAGGTATGGGTTCATGGAAAGGTATTAGGAGGGGGTGGGACGAATTCTCTAAGCGGATACGGTTTCGAGTTAGGGATGGTCGTTTTGTGAGGTTTTGGACGGATGTTTGGCGTGGGGATGTGGCGTTGGCTTGTAGGTTTCCTAGACTTTATAGGATGGTTGAGGAGAAGCATGCGGTGGTGGCAGATTATTTTAGGTTAGAGAATGGGAGGGCTAGTTGGGATGTGAGATTTCACAGGAATTTTAATGATTGGGAGTTGTTGGAGGTTACCGAATTAATGAGATTAATTTATAGTCAAGTGGTGAAGGGGGAAGGAAGGGATGAGATGGTGTGGATGGGGTATTCTAGAGGAGTGTTTAAGGTGAGGCTGTTTTATAAAAGTCTTACGAATTCGATAAGCAACGGGTTTCCTTGGAAGGCTGTATGGAGGACTCCTTGGAAGGTGGCTTTTTTCACGTGGACAGCGGTGCTTGGCAGCATTCTTACTCTGGACCATCTCAGAAAAAGACGCCAAATAACAGTTAATTGGTGTTGCACGTGTAGGAAGGCGGGCGAGTCGGTTAATCATCTCTTGCTGCATTGTAGAGTGGCAGCGGATGTGTGGAGTTTGGTCCTGAATTTTTTGGGGTGGAATGGGGAGTGTCAAGTAACATGATGGATATGTTAGAAGCTTGGAAAGGGAGACGAGTGGAAAGTCGGGTTAGGAAGGCGTGGAGGGTTGCACCTCTTTGTATTTGGTAGGGGTTGTGGCACAAGCAGAATAGGAGATCTTTCGAAGGACAGGAGTCGCCGGTGTGGGTTATCAAAGCGAATATTTTGCATTCTCTTTATTCTTGGGTTAATGGGAAAAATTGCCCATCTGTAGATATTTTTTTGGATTTTGTTGACAACTTATCGTTGTAATGACGCATTTTGTGTATTTTGTTTGCTTTGTTAAGGGTTCACTCCCCTCTGATCGCATTTGTTAATATATTTTTACTTATCAAAAAAAAAAAGCATAGATAAAAAAATGAAAAATATAAGAGTTTAATAGCTACCAATTCAATGAGATTTCAGAGCTGTTTAAAGATCCAAACTTAAATACTGTGTACGGAATATTTCAGAGAGTATATCAACCTATTTGATGTTTTAGGATAGCAAAAAAACTTATTCTTTGAGGCAAAAACATAGAAAGATAAAAAAATGAGAAAACATGATTTTATATTCATGGTCTAACTTGACCTGTAAGGTGCTATTACAGGCACTTGGGCAAACCTTTACACGAGGATCATTGCACATAGTACAATGAACGACGGACAATTACTTAAACCATAAAAATCTATGAATAATATTTTGTGCATCTGGCCCTGCAAGGATAAGAATTCCTACGATATGAAATTTTATAAAGGAATATGTGATTGCTCAGGCATATTTAATGATTTAGCGGTCTCTTTGTTTACTCAAAATAATCAGTGTCTCTCTGCATTAGATAAAGTTCTGTGCAGCATATCATGACCAAGTTCTATCTGTTTTTGTTTAAAAGCCTAAACCTCTCTAATATTTTATCTTTTTTAAAATTGTTTCACTACAAAAACATTTTAGTTCTTTAGAACATTGTCTACAAAATTTGGAATTTACTTTCGTTTGATAGAAAGAACCAAGTCAAAGTAAACATACTATTTGATTTCGCTCCAACACATTTATTATAAAATTCTGAAAAATTATAATCCATTAGGTGGTTCCTTCACAGTTATGCCATTAAAATTAGTAATCATTATTTGCTAGCATGGATAAAGAATTGGATCAACACCAAGAAGCATGTCACATATGCTGTGAGTTATGACCATATTTATTAAATGAGCTGCTGGAATAAATCCTTTAAAATGAAACATAAGAATAACCACAATATTTTCTTAGGGTATTACCCACTATATTCACAGTCCACTGGACTGAGAATATATCTGTCAAAGACTCAAAGCACATGATACAACAGTAAACTCAATTGTACGACATAATGCCTTATTGCTTCTCCTTTCAATAACATCTGACAACATTTCACGTAAAAACAAATATTTGGTAAATGCATAAAGACAAGGACAAGATCATAAATGTACCCTCTGGCCTGAACTTGCCACAAGTTGACAATTCCATCCAAAGCGCTGCAAAATATGAAAGAGTAATATGAAATTCAATAAAGTTAAGTATAATCCTGAGTTACTGAGGTCATTATAAAAGATAGATTATTTTTCTCAGAAAATGAAGCAAACATGTGATAAATATACTGGTCACAAACCATGGTATCAGCACAATAAAACATTTTTATGGAAGCAAAACTCGTCATTATTAAAAGTTAATTTATTTGTGTTATCTAGGTCCCATCAGTAATAAAAACATCTTTTTCTCTGGGACTCGCAAGTGGGTCAGCTATTATTGGTAATGGAAGACGAATAACAAGTTCATAGTTCCACGGAAGAGTTGAATTGAGGAATTCAGTATGACATCTACCAGACTTTACAATCAGAACAATAGCACTTGAGTAATATAAGCTCTATTTTTTTTTCTTCTCTTTTTTCCCTTTCTCTTCCCCTCTGTAAGAGCAACCCTAAAATTTACCAAAACCATAATTTTATCCAAAAATTAGCAATAACTACGAGAGAGGACTTAGCTTTTATCGTGCTTATCCAATAAGCTAGCAGGATAGCAGTCTACCTTACACTGCACTAGTCTCCAGTGCTTTACAACCCTTCTCTCTTACACCATATCAGATAAGGCCGTCCTCTTAATTAAGAGGCAGTTCCATGATGCAGCAAATCCTGCTAAGGCAGGCCTCTCTAAGGTAATTCATATTGTTTTTCGTACCTTAAATACCTATGGAGATAATAATTAAGAGTTTGAAAAGTGAACGGTAACCGTTAAGGGTATGGACTATATGTAGGCAAGAAAAGAGAGTGTTTAGGAACTACTATGGGTTCTGTGTATGATACCTATGAACAGTGACCTTTAAAATTTGTATCTTTTTATGTGTTATTTGAGAAAGGTAGGGGTTTGGGCTTGTGAAATAGATTTTAAGGGTAAAAAGACAAAAATAGATATACCCGGCGCTGGGTTTAAAAGTGTGGAAATTAAATAAAGAATGAAGAAGAATAAACTATAGGACTTGTAACAAAAAAGGGCAAATAACACTAGTTTTCTTGGAGGTAAGCCTCAATTTACACGCATGTCACGTTTGGTCAAAAAAAAAACACTGACTTCCTCTATAGAGTTTGTTGTTTAAATAGGGACCGATGTTGATGATGCAACACCCATGTCAATGTATATGTGTAGCAAAAAGACAATTGAGAGAAATTGAGAAAGTAGAGATATGAAGTAGTTCTTGTGAGTTGAAATATCCTAATGGTAGTTTCTGACTTAAAGATACAAATAATGGCAGTGAAACTAACCATAACATTTATGGCAACAATCCAATTTGGGCTAGTAGTCGTGGTTCTATACTATGTTACATGGAATCTTCAAAAGTAGTGAAGTACCCGTGTCGGAAACATATTGCTCGGACATGGGTATGGGATATGTGTCCGACACTTTTAGTTGGACATGCACTTAAAAGGCATATCCAATCATTCAATTATATTGTATTATTACTTTAAAATGAGTTAAAATCCTATATTGAACACTATATTAGAGGGAAAAAAAAAAAATTCGTTTACTCTAGAAAATAAAATGAATTTTTAGCGGTGTCCATGTGTCCTTCTGTTTAGAGATTTGACACGTCCGACGCATGGATACATACCCAAATCCGACACATGTAACCAAGCCCATGTAACATAGGTTCTATATGGAAGAGACTCAGAACTAGTAATTTTTACTTAAAAAAAAAAAAAAAATCCCCTTGTTGACGATGTTATGGAATGGAACCTGGTTTATTCATACCGAAATTAAGATATGACTCTCTCTAACTTTTAATTTTTGTGAAGTTACTAGAAAAGCTGCTTTGCATCTCTATCCCTGGTTGATTTGCCTTTGCTCTCTCTCTCTCCACATTACCCCCCCCCCCCCCCCCCCCCCCCCCCCCCCTCCCTCCTCCCCCTTTTCTTTTTCCTGTGTCCAGAATGAAATCTAGCCACCCGTATCACCACTGTGCTAACATCAGCGCACCAAACTACTTGCCACTATGCAGGTCTCTCCAGGTTATCCAGCCAAGTCCATAAAATCTCAGTCTAAATTTTGAAATCAAGATAATGAACTTCGCAACGGTGTTCGTAGATTTTAGGTGACAATGGTTTAAGATTTGTGATGTTGGTCAGTTTGATTGTAAGTGGAAGTTCTAATCGTGAAAGGAGCGAGTTAGTGGGTTGAGCACCTGAGTGGTTTATTGTCTAGTGGTAGCGATGGGAGAAATCAATATTTGAAAAAAGGAAGAAAAGATGGGAAGGTGATGATGGCTGCCAGTGATTATAGGGGTGGAAGTGGTGGCAGCAAAGGGTCTGAGAGGGAGAGGAGGCCGGGGGGGGTGGGGGGAAGGAAGGAAAAAGTGAAAGAAGAGAATAATTTCAATTTACGAAGGTGGAAGTGGTGGTTACTGGGTTATAGGAAAGGTTTGAGGTAGAATTGAAAGAACATATTTTTTTTTGACAAGTAAGATTTCATTAAAGGCGTTCAAGAGGGGAGCGCTCCCAAAAGAATACACAAGACGCCAAAGGCAACTACTATAGCTTTAAGCTATCCACAAAATCAAAAGATGCCTCAAAGATTTACAATTGGGGCAATTTACCCCTACAAATAAAGAATACAATTCTTGTATTTGAGAGACCAAACAGGTGTCTCCTCACCCTCAAAGGATCTCCTATTTCTCTCACACCACAAGCCCCACCTTAAACAAAGGAGAGCGGCCCTCCAAACATCCCTGGCTCGGCTCTCCACTAAACACCCTCTCCAAGCCTCAATCAACTCCACTGTAGATCTTGGGAACACCAGCGACATGCCAAATGCGATCAAAAACATAGCCCAAGCGTCTCTAGCCACAGGGCAGTGTAGAAGAAGGTGATTTATGTATTCCTCCGTCTTCTTACACATACAACACTAGTTAACTACCATATGTCGTCACCTCCTAAGATTGTCAAGGGTTAGAATACTTTCGTGAGCGGCAAACCATGCAAAGAAAGCCACCTTCAAAGGGGTTTTTCACCTCCAAATTGCCTTCCACGGAAAGGGAGAATAATTTCAATTTACGAAGGTGGAAGTGGTGGTTACTGGGTTATAGGAAAGGTTTGAGGTAGAATTGAAAGAACATATTTTTTTTTTGACAAGTAAGATTTCATTAAAGGCGTTCAAGAGGGGAGCGCTCCCAAAAGAATACACAAGACGCCAAAGGCGACTACTATAGCTTTAAGCTATCCACAAAATCAAAAGATGCCTCAAAGATTTACAATTGGGGCAATTTACCCCTACAAATAAAGAATACAATTCTTGTATTTGAGAGACCAAACAGGTGTCTCCTCACCCTCAAAGGATCTCCTATTTCTCTCACACCACAAGCCCCACCTTAAACAAAGGAGAGCGGCCCTCCAAACATCCCTGGCTCGGCTCTCCACTAAACACCCTCTCCAAGCCTCAATCAACTCCACTGTAGATCTTGGGAACACCAGCGACATGCCAAATGCGATCAAAAACATAGCCCAAGCGTCTCTAGCCACAGGGCAGTGTAGAAGAAGGTGATTTATGTATTCCTCCGTCTTCTTACACATACAACACTAGTTAACTACTACATGTCGTCACCTCCTAAGATTGTCAAGGGTAAGAATACTTTCGTGAGCGGCAAACCATGCAAAGAAAGCCACCTTCAAAGGGGTTTTTCACCTCCAAATTGCCTTCCACAGAAAGGGAGGACCTAGGATCACCGAAAGGCTGTGATAAAAGGCTCTAACCTCAAACACCCCTCTTGGAGTACCATCCCACACCATCTCCTCCATTCCCTCCCCCTCCACCACCTGGTTATAGAGCAAGGCTAAGAATTCTGCAACCTCCGTAAGTTCCCAATCATGAAACTCTCTATGAAAATGCACATCCCAAGTCAACCTTCCGCTATCAAATCGATAACAATCTGCAACCAAAGCATGTATTATCAAAGAGATCTTGAATAACTGAGGAAACCTATAAGACAAGCAAAGTCCCCACACCAGCGATCCTCCCAGAACCTGACGTGACTCCCACTCCGAACTTTGAATTGGATATGTTTGGGAAAAACTCATCCCACCCCTTCTGGATATGCTTCCAAGTGCCTATCCCCGCTGGACCTCTCCCTTCCCTAGACAGCCACCCACCATCACCCTCCCCACGACAACAAGCAATGACCCTCCTCCAAAGGAGAGGCCTCTCCCTTCCAAATCTCCAAAGCCATTTGCCTAACAAAGCATTGTTGAACATATCCAATCTCCGAATGCCCAAGCCCCCCTTGTGAAGCGGGGAGCACACCTTATCCCAGTCACCAAATGGTAACTCATCACCTATGCCGCCCCATAAGAAATTCCTCTGGATTTCCTCAAGTCGTTGAATAATGGCCTTTGGCATCAAAAAGATGGTCAAATAATAGGTTGGAAGGCACTTATCAAAAAGAAAATAATAATAATAGGTTGGAAGGCTTGAAGGATGCTCTTCATTAGGATAATCTTCCCCCCTTTCGAAAGGTATTGCTTCTTCCACCCTGCAAATCTCCTCTCAAACCGCTCGACCACGGGTCCCAAACTGAAATGCTCCTCAAAACAGCTCCCAAAGGGAGTCCAAGATAAGAAAATGGGAGGACGCCAACACCACACCCAAGAATATCTGCAAAGTCCTTAATACCATCGACTGCCCCGACTGGGACCAACTCACGCTTCCCAATATTGATCTTCAACCATGAAACAACTTGAAAACAGGCCAGTACACACCTTAAGAGCCTCAACTGATCCACCCTAGCATCACAAAAAACGATAGTATCATCCGCAAACAGTAGGTGAGAAATTACCAGCTCATTAGGACTATTTCCCACTGAGAACCCTCAAATAAATCCCAATACTTCCGCCCTCCTCATCAATCTCCTGAACCCCTCCATAACAATGATAAACAAGAAAGGGGAAAGAGGATCACCCTAGCGCAAACCTCAAGAGCTGGCGAAGAAGCCAGCTGGGAACCATTCACTAAGACTAAGAACCGCGCAGTCGAAATACATTGAAAGATCCACTTCCTCCATCTAGGACCAAAGCCCATCCATTCCAGCACATACATCAAGAAATTCCAACAAACATGTTCATAAGCCTTCTCGATATCAAGCTTGCAAATAATCCCTAGAATACCGATTCTAGCTCTGGCTCCATACTCTCACTAGCTACCAACACAAAATCCAAAATCTGACGACCGCCAATAAAGGCATTCTGGGACTCTGAAATCACCTTATCCATAACTCTTCTCAAACGGATAGCTAAAACTTTAGCGAGGATCTTGTACACTGCACCCACCAGAATTTGACGGCCGCCAATAAAGGATTTCTATACGAGTTGACTCGTTTTGGGTTGGTAGGATCGTAGATCGTAGAATCGTGCGATTCTACGATCCAGGATCGCGATTTTGACAACCATGTTTTCAACAACCTGAGTTTCGAAACCAAGGTGAAGCTTGGACTGCCCCTAACCCCATACTGAGACGACCAAGCTTGAACCCTTGCTTTGAAGGCCTCCACTTGAAGCCACATATTCTCAAACTGAAGGGGGCTCTCCCTCTCCTCACCCCTCCACAATCAAGAAGAATAGGAATACGATCCGAAACTGCTCGAGCCATCGCCACTTAAGCCACATTTGGGAATTTTTCCTCAAAATCGCCATAAATCAAGAACCTATCCAAGTGAGAAAGAGTAGGTGACTCTTGGCCACTTGTCCATGTGAATTGTCCGCCCTCCATCGAAATGTCAAGATGATGAGCATCAATGAAATCCAAGAACACTGTCATTGCCGAATTCCATCTCCCTCCTATAGATCTCTCACTTGGTGCCCTCACCGCATTGAAATCTCCTCGTGAAGAAGCTGGAGGAATCACTCCTCGAATCCAAACATCACATAATCCTCAAAGAGCAGAGTAACAAGAATATTTCTCTAATATTTGTTTTATATTGAGCATAATGCATTAAATAACCATATTATAGACCTTCAAGACCTCAAGAAACACCAACTCCGCTGTTATTTGAACTTAATATTTGAAATTGGGAAATTTTGAGCAGTCACACCTATAAAGTAAGAAAGAACCAATATCATAACTTGACCAAAAGGCAACCCATGGCCACAGCTACAACCCATGTCCAACAATCTCATGTTACAAAATTACCCTTAACTCCATCAACATAAGAAAGCATATATAAATTAAATCAACAGCAAACTAATTTAAGATATCTATTCAGTTTATGTGGCCAGTCAATTTGTATCTTCTCCTACTACTGTTCACTGGGCTGTGGTTCTTTGTTTTTTGTACGATCTTTGGTGTACTTTACACTGGAGTTTATTGTTTTCCTCTACATCTACTTCGGAGCTTTGAGCCTATTTTTATGCTGACTGGGCGAATATTCTACCAACCATAAGTCCACTGCTGCCTTTGGTGATTTTCTGCATGTCCCATTTCCTAGAAAAGCAGGAAGCAAACAGTTGTTTTACTTTTCTGCTGTAGCTAAGTATCATGTCATGGCTGCTACTACAAAGGAGATAGTTTGCTGCAATGGTTACTTGTTGACTTTGGTGTTTCTCTTTCTACTCCTACTCCTTTAGACTCTGATAACAAGAGTGCCATTGAGATTTCACACAACTCTGTCTTTCATGAGCATACCAAGCACATCTAGATTGATTGTCACTTCCTGCGCTACCATCTTTAGCTTGGCACTATTTTTTTACCATTTGTTTCTTTGATTATGTAGTTGGCTAACCCTATTATGCATTTTCATTTTCTTCTTGGAAAAATCGTGAGTTTGAGGGGGTTGTTACAGAGTCATTTATTCATTTTTCTATTTTCTTATGTGTAAAGGTAGAGTAGTCTTTTGTTCAACTTTTAGTTAGTCAGCTTATTAGGAATTTAATTATAAAATTCATTGTAATTTTAAACATTCAACTGTAGCTTAACAAGATCGATCAATTTCTCTCTTCCTTCTCTTCTCATCTCTTATCTTTCTTATTGATCAAAGATGGACAAATTGCACTTGCATCCTTTCACGAACGCTTAAACTACACATGGTACCCCCATGTTTTCAAAAATTACACACGATACCCCTAACGTGTGTGTTTACACAACAATAACATCCTAGCCGTGACGGTCAAATGAGTTTACCGTTAAAAATCAATGACATCAACATTATAAGTTTGTAACATTTTGTTTTGAAAGGTCCATTTAGCCCTTCAAACAAGTCAAAAGACAAAAGATCCCTAAACCATTCAAATATAAGACAAAAATACCCTCTATTTCAAAGTCTACTTTGCCCCTCTTTATATACACAAACACATAGTGTGGTGATTTGGGGTGCTGTATAATTGAATATACCTTTGCGTGTGGCATAAGCTTGCATACTGTTAAGAAAAATAAAAATAAAAAAAGGTCAAAGTTGTAAAAACAGAGAGCAATCCCTAGTTTCCAATGGAGCTACAATTGAGAGGAAAATGACCCAATCTTTTATTACGGTGATGGACGCCTGAATATAGCTGAGTCTCTGATGACATATCATCGAGGGAGCCATGCTCGGGCCGTTGACTGACGCTACGCTGGAATCTAACACCAGAGCAAGAGAAGAGATTGTGCCCAAGCCAACAAACCAATCGAAGGATGGTTTCAACGGGACTGAATTCTTGTCGAAGCAATCGTACTTGTTCAAGTTCAAACTGAATTTGGGATCGAAGATTTGTAAAGCAAAGAGTCCTATAACGTCTCTTCACTATCGTGTTTTGATTTTTAGCCAATGGAGGTCAATGCTTGATATCTTGGAGTGGACTTTGGAGGCAATTGGGTATACTTACGGAAGGCTTGATGGAAGGTAACACTGCATTTCTATTTTGTGACTGCAACTCCATTTTGTGAGTAGGTTCTCATCTTTGAACTTGGATATGTCTGTCATCTAGCACACCCATATCCATATCTATATCTGTTGGACCTCCTTGCCGGCAAGGTACCGGCAGGGAGGAAGCCTCTGGAGCAAAAGGCCATTGCCTGCTCAAGGTGTTCATGGACAACAAATTCTACGCGATTGGAGATTAATTAAGAGTTGTTCATTGGTTGAATTTAGCATTAATTTCAGTTAAAGCGGTGTATTTTAATGAATATGTGTGGATTACAGTATCATATTATAGTTGCATTTGTGTCTATATAGGCGTATATGTAAATGAGTCTATATATATGCGTCATATTTAGGGTTTTATAAATGGTACTGTAAAAAAAATATCGATTTCATTCATGGGTTTTTTTAGTCTTTTTGCATTTTGTTTACTTGTCAATGTTATTTAACATTAAGGGAATAAGAATATAATCATAACTTCAAAGTTTCCGTTAACGGTATTAATGGACAGATTCAAACAGGGGTACCATGTGTAATTTTTTAAAACATAGGGGTACAGTGTGTAGGTTAACCGGTCGTGAAGGGGTCTAGTGTAATTTTCACATAAAAAATTTAACAATTCATAGATGTAGAAGTCAAGGGTAATAAATTTAGAACATCATTGTTTGTGAATTTCGATAAGTCTCATTTTATCAAGTTTATTAGCTATAAATAAGTGAAGGTCTATCTTTGAGTCAAATATTCCAACTTAGTTCTTTAGATAAACCACAATAATGGCCTTCGGATATTTTCAAGGGTAAGATTCACCATCTCTTAATATGCATAACTCACCTAATTTTTTTTTCCAGAAGTATAACTCACTTAATTTAGGAACCAATATTAGACAATGTGGGAGCCATCATTAGGGATCATTATAGCAAGATAGCAGCCTTCCATTGCCCTTGTAGCTACTCCACAACCTCCAATTCTATCTTTCTCTTTCCATAATAGGATCTCCCCCTCTCTCTTGTTCCCCTCCTAATCCTTCTAAACTGATAAATTTCTGACCCTCGTCACAGAAAGATGTACATATAATTTGTTCTCTCTGTGTATTTACATAAACGTAAAAATTTACATCCTTAGAGTTGAAAAAAAAAAAAAAAAAATCTTACAATTACACAGATAACCAAACTAAAATTTTACTTGACCTTATTTGAAATAGGTGAGGACACAATGGTTAAATATTGTCATAGTTTCAATTTGTCCCAAAAAAGTACGACTGGATATAGTGCAGTACAGCACACAATGATAAAAATGATACAACTGAATGTGATGCAAATGAAGTCATGGCAAAATAAATTTCATTTAATTGGCAAAGTTAATAATGATTTTGTGGTGGACAATACTGCTAAATGATAGGTTCGTGTCCAACGCACCTATTTCAGCACCTTGCAATCAGGAAAACTCTCATAATGGCCTTTTAGCCCCCATAAATGGCAAAATTTGAAAGAGAAATTTATGGAAGAAAAAAGCATAGAAAAGGTTTTACTCTTTAAAGCATTGATACACGGGATATTTCTATAAACAACAATAATAAGGAACTCACATAAAAAAATACAATATAGAACGAAAAGCCTTGAAAGTTTGTGGAAATATAAAAACTTCTAAAAAAATCATATATAATATATTTAAGTGAAAAATCATGTATTTTTGATGCATTCCAATTAAGAACAATTATTTCTTCCCTACCCATCTTTAAAATGTTGCATTACCTCAATACAAGCTAGGATAATAAGAATTAATGCCCAATGTCTGATGGTAGAGTACGTAAAAATCCCGAACTAGACCTAGAGGGGTGGTGATAGATCTTGAAAACTAAATAATAAAGTTCAAGCATTTTTTAAATTTCAACCTCCACTTTCAAAATTAATTTATCAATAACTAGATAAAGCTAGATGAGTGTAAAAATGTTAAGCTGCAAATCATCCACACACATGAACACCAATTTTTACATGGAAAACCCCATGGAAGACGACTAACCACCGTCCAGGCAGATCATATCAACTAACAAAAGAATGTATTGCACACTACGTTAACAGATTCTATATCCAAGAATCCCTTAGTTACCTCTGACCCAAACACACACCAAACGTTCTCCTCAAACTCAGATGCTGCCAGTCAACCACCCTGCTCCTCACGCAATCCACTCTGACCCATGCTTTAATCTCTAATGATTAGTCATGTCTGTTTTGGCTGTTTGTGGTGGAATTGATTGTGGTGCTGAAATCCTTGAAGCTCTGGGATTATTACGTTTTAATACTCATGAACACTCACCATATATACAAATGATGAATGAAAAAAATTCTAACAATTGGAGGTATCGGCCTCTTACTTCCCAAAGGGAGGTCAGGGGTTCAAGTCTCAAAAGAGACGTGTGTGAGTACCAACTAGGAAAGAAAAAAAAAGGTTTCATGGAAGCATAGGGTTTTATATAGACCATGGAGGCTGAAAAAGATCAGGGTAAAAAGAGTTTGAATCAGATTTGGAAATTGTTGTCTTGCAACTTTAATCAATCAGTTGAACCTAGTCCGGTGAACTTCAAAGTCAATAAATTTAGCAGGTTTGACACACTACAACTGAGAATAACTAATTTATTTACCCAACTTTAATTGTTAGATTCCTCTATCTCTAAGGCCCATTGCTTGGTGCAATGTTAAAAATTCAGGCTTTCAGAAAGCATACCCAAATAGAGAAATGCTTTTTCAAATAATTGTCAAACATTAGGTCCGTAAAAATGTCCAGCAGGGTTAACAAGAAATAATACTAGATAAAAGCCTTTTAATGGACTCAATCCAAGTTATAGATCAGAACATGAATTGCTTAATTTTAGCTAGCATCTCAAGTTCTCAACTGACAGTAATGATACAATCAGTTTTTAGATTTGTTTTTGTCCAGATAATCGAGGCAAAAATGATACAGTATTGCATTCACCTCATAAATTGTTTGTTGCTAACATGAGACTCAAGCAGACATGTATTGAAGCATGGCCTATAACACTTCAATACATGAATATCCTTCAATTTTGATGCGGATCTGTCGGCTACAAATTGGATGATTGTGAAACTAATACCCCAACTGCTTTAGTAAATATTAATATTGTCGGCATTGACCAGAAGGATAACCCAAGAACCCTCAATTAGGGAGTTAGAACCAATTGACCTTTTATTGAGGTACATATCAACCCGCGAAGACTTGTGCTTGTTTGTAAGGGTGAACTAATCACCCAAGTAATAAAATTCCAGAGTACATCTTTCAATCACTCTTAAATTTTACATAGTTTTACAATCATACATATACATTAAATCTAGACATTTCTTAATCCATCGGCATTAAGTATTGCTAAATCTTCAAGAAATTTAAAATTAAAAGCATTCTTACAAGACTAATAATTTTTTACCAAATAAAAAGTTTGACGTTTCCAACAAAAACCCTAGTTGATCGACATGAACGAGCTGACCTTATGCTTCGGCTAAATAAGCCATTTACTCCTATTACAACCAACCAAACAAAGTGGGTACGGCCAGCTGGAGCGGACATTATCTCCATGCTTGCATCAGATGTGTGCTCACAATAGATTTATCATGCTTTAAATCCTGAGTATAGCTTCATGTATGGATGCAATTTAATACTCTAAAAGGAAAGTGATTTCAATATCTACTGGAGGAGTGGCAATGAAGATTTATCTCTAAAAAGTTATTTTCACCTCTACAACGAGATGAAAAGGCACTAGAACTAAAATCTTTTTAAAAAGCAAGAATCGGGAGAAAAAAAAAAATATATATATATATATATTTCTTTTCAGTTCACGTGCTACGTTCTTAGGCAGTGTCGATGAGCTCTATGGAACATCATTGCCATCATAAACATTTTATCTAAGCATACTATTCTGAAATGAAGCAGGGATAGTCATGCATCATGATTCATGCACCACATTCCACAACAGCACAGCTAGAACTAAATTCCTCCTAGTTTAAATTAGAGAGATTAGGGCTAAACACTTCCTTAGTATCATTTTCTCAGAAAATCAAGAAAGTTCAAACTACCTGGTTACAAATAGCTGATTGTTTGTTGGACACAAGACAAGACTTCTCAGCTTTCTCTTGTGTTGACTAGAGACGAGACAAGCCACCTGGCAATGGATTGTAAAAGGAGATGAACGACTATTGATCAAGGGAATCAATTCCTTGTGCTCCTTCTGCTCTGCAATTAATGAAAATTATGAAGATTAATATAACCCACGAAATATGAGAATTCAAATAACACAGAATTATCAAACACATGCACAGACAGAGAAAGCTAACAGGTGAAAGAATTACCAAACTTCCTTTTTGTCCCTTTAGCCTGAATTTCAACTACTTCCTGCTCAGAAGAGTTTCTATTAGAATTTTCCCGTTTTACTTTCACAGCACTATCATTGTGACTGGAGACTGATGTACCAGCTCTACCACTGGAGCTCACTAAAGCATTCACGCCAGATTCTGCCATTTTTGTAGATTGAGAAATTTTTGGATTCACAGCAGGAATTACAAGCTGAGGTCTAGATTGCAGCTGTCTTTTAGAAGAAGCTTCATTGATCTGCATAGGGCTAGTCGATCTTCGCTCAACTTTGACCTCTTTAATATTATCTCCCAAGGAATATTTGGATGGTGTTCCATTGTCCCGGCCTCGAAGACGAGCCAACTTAAATTGTGTATCCTCTAACCTCCTCTCTGCTTGCTCAAGCTGCATGCTTTTTCGGAGGAGATGATTAGCTATATTTTGTCAACAAAGATACAATGGTGCTTAACTACTAACAAGTATATGTTATTCCCATTTTAAAAACAATCAAAGGCTTTCATCCTCTAGTAAGTACAGACCATTAATTCACACACCACTAAGTAGTAACCATCTATAACAGCATGTCCAACGTGCACTATGAAAATCTGTAAAGTTCACAAGAGAATTCCCATATTCTATTTCAAATCCACAAAAATAGAATTAACATGGATAGTAAACAGATGCAATCTGACCTTGATGACTGAAAACAAAAAATAAAAAATGAAGCTTAGAAATACACGGAAACCCTTGTGACTCAATGAATAATGACAAGCTTGAAGTGCATATATTTTCAAACATTTAAATGTGAAATAATGCTGAATTACGTACAGACCAAATAGGTATTTGTGGTATAAATATAGCAAAGTAATGAAAATATAGAACTTCAAATATGTTATGATGTTATCGGTTCAACTAAAGGGCTACAAAAAGCAAAACAACTTCAAGAATTCATTTTTGTAATGGTAAAAAGTAGGCCAAATTCCTATTATCATTTGCTTTACACGTTGTCATGCATGCAACATACATCAATGTATGTTAAATCACTTTTTCCAAGTGGTGCTTAATGTTTTACTAATTTCCATGATTATCTATTAGAATCACTTGAAAAAATAAAATACACCTGCCCAGAGCAGTCTAATTACTTTAAATTTTTAAATAAAGTTTCATACTTAGAATTTTTTTTCAGAATAACTTCTCATTTGCATAATGAGACATACCCCTTCACTTTTCATGCAACATTCACAACATAAGCAATGTAAGTCAATATAAAGAAATATACAGTACAGTCATTAGCAATATCTTCATATAAACACAGAGTTCACACTTGGGGTCGCTTGTTTTGAATTTCATATCCAGTTATTATATCAAAATCTCACAACATGATCACCATAAAAATGAGATTAACAATGAAGAGCAATTGGAAAGTTAACACCTCATAAAACAATCATATCTAACACCTCATATTGAACTTGCCAAAAGCAGCCAGTTTACTTCAAATGTTTATAATACCTTTTCAATCCTCTACCTCCATCGCAAACTAATACAAAATTGTAACGCTGTCATTCTCACATTCTTTTTTCAAGCCGCATTCGTACAGTAAGAAATATAAGTCAATATACACAAATGTATAGTACCACCTTCAACACTATTTCATATAACATAAAGTTCAAAACTTGTCTAGCAGCTGGCTATGATTTCAAATTCAGTTTATACATCCAAAAATCTATCAAAAAATTCAAAGTCACCGAAAAAATGAACTTAACTATTAAGAACTAGAGCTAGATTTTCTTTATCTTTTTTTGGGTAAGTCAAAACTACTCCAAGAATCAAGATGAACACCTCATACCACAATAAATTCCAGGATTTAATCTTACATAGAAGAACCCAAATTAAGAACATACTCAGTTGAAAACACATCACATAAAACAATACTCTTATCATAGAAATGGCACAAACACATTTGTATATATGATCGAATGAATACAAAAAATCAAAGAAAACCCAGAAAAGAATGAAGTGTTTAGTGATTGTTTATAACCTGGGATTTGTAATAGGAGATACGCTGGCGGAGATGTTCGACTTCTTTGGTTCGGTGCTCGGTCAGAGCCACCAGAGCCTCTTCTTGCTCGAGTCTGTTGTTCTCTGCTCCATTCTCGTCGGCCATGGTGGCCTCGCCGTCCGATTCTTCTCTCTCTATCTTGGGTTCTTAGGAATCGAAGACGCGCTCATTCGGGTCGGTTTGATCTGTGTATTTTATATATATATATATAATAATGAATTAGTGTCGTTTGCTCTATAGTCTATACATAGAAGATTAATCTATTATGATTTGAAATCAATAATCAAGATGAAGAAAAAGAAAGAAAAAAATATATTCACATCAAGATTAAGAAATAATCATTGTGATTTATTGAGGACTATTTCTGTCTTTTCATATAGTTTTCCGATCAGATCACTTACAGTCTGTAGTATTTTTTATTTTATTTTATTTTTTCTGTGATAAATAAGACTTGCCCCTATTACTTTTTAAATCTTTGTGCGACTTGATTTTCTATACAAACCTAGGGTTACAAGAAAGAGTTTTGTCCCACCTCGGATTTCGATAAGAGAGTGATTGAGTATATATATATATATGAATTGAGTGTTAGTCCCGCCTAAAAACTTAAATTTTAAGTTGAATTGGAAAGCATCCATCCGTTACAATTGATATCAGAGTCAGATTCAATCCTTAATCTGGTGCCCGCTTGACTCAGGTGTGTTTGGGTGAGCCACTCCAGGTAGGCAAGGTGGCACGACCGCAACAAAGGCATTACGAGTTTAGATTGGAGAAATTTATCCCACATCGAATCTAGATGAGAGTGATTAGATATATGCCCCACCTAACAATAGATTAGGCTTTTAGATCAAATCGCAAAGTACCCACCCGTTATACTTTAGCATAATGCCTAACTGCACAAATGATGACGATGTATGGGGTAAATGATGGCAATGTATGGTGTTTATGGTAGTTGAATGATGCATTGGATATGGTTTGAGAGAAAACTATGGCAGGAATCCAATTTGGAGAATGTATAGATAGGTTTCAACTTGGGAAGCGCTGACACTTTTGGAAAAGCAACCAACTTGTACTGAATACGTGTTATACTCCATGGATATTTGTGAATACCAATACTTTATGAAACTTACAGATATTTGTTGGATACATTTTAAATGTATTTATAATTTTAAAATATATATTTTAATTTATGACACGTATTTGATATTTTTCAATACTTTTTAGGTATTTCTATTACGTATTTAACACTTTTCAAACACTTCATAACTTATTTTTAAGACGTTAAAAATAAAATGGAATTTTTACAACAATAATAACATAGAATAATTGTTAAGAAAAGTACAAATTTTATTAAGTGATGACTAAGAATGCTTATTTTATGTATTGTGAAAAGAACTTCTATATAATATTAATTTTTATTTATATGAGATTAGAGATGACTAAGAATGCTTATTTTATGTATTGTGAAAAGAACTTCTATATAATATTAATTTTTATTTATACGAGATTAGAGTGTTTTTCCGAGATTAGAGTGTTTTTCCTTGGAGATGGAAAATTTGCCCAAAGACAAAAAATGTTAGAAGTTAGATTAATAAATGCAGAGAGTCGAAGGCATTTAGATTAATAATATTTTTAAAATTTTGATCAAAAATTAATATTTTTATATATAAAAAACTAAAATTTATTTATTTTTTATTTGTATTTTATTTTTTTAAGATCTATCATATTATCGTATTCATATTGTATCATATCCGTATCGCGTAGCCATATTTATCAAGATCGCAAAATCTAGTCATATAGGATAACTTAAGATACCAATAAAAACATAATTTTTCATGACAAACCCTATCTTTCGTACTTTTTTTAAAGTTCTCAAAAACTATTTTGAGAATACTGTTGGTCCAGAAAGTTTTATTGTTTCTCTAACGTCTAAGTACATCATTTAAAACAAAAATATATTATTTTTATTAGTAGTTGAATTTAATTAATCACTCCATGTTAGTTTCTATCCCGTCCTCCCCAAGATATGAGGAATTATTGGATGGTCCACGCTTATAAACACTTAGGATTATTCAATTAGAAAAATGGCTCCACAAGAGTTTAAAAAAAAAAAAAAAAAAAAATCTCAATAACGATCTGATTTTAACTGATCCTCACAAGTCAAATGGACCTAAACCATCTAATAATTTATTCCAAGATACACTTCTTTTTCTTGAGTTTATTAAATTAGTATGTTTGTGTAACAATATAACTACTCACTTTAATTTTATTTAGGGTGAAGTGCAAAAATAAAAATTCCAAACTATTGATCTTTTATAAATAAACCTCCTCAACTATAAACTGCCCCCATGAGCTAATAATTTATCGCGAGTAAATGACAAACTCATCACAAAATACTATTTTACATTTTCATTAAATTTGTTATTTTTTATTAAAATATTTTTATTATCTTTTCTTTTATCTAAATATCTATTATATCATTTACCTTAATGTTATTATGAGGTGAAATTTATTATAAGAATATGAAAGAAAAAAGAGTTGTATGATTAACTTATTATTAAAACTCTATTATTTATACTAAAACTTATTATACTCGGTTTAAGCTTTTTTACCATAAAAAATACCTTATTTTTCTACAATATATTCATGAAAATTAATAAATTACTTAAATAAAAATATCTTCTTTTTTCATACAATGTATCCATGAAAAATTAAGAAATTACTTAAATTGTTAAAAATATTACTTAAGATTTTTATTTAAATAATTAATTTCAAATATTAAAGTAAATTTATGCAAATTTAATGAACAATATGTCATCAAATTAGTATATATTTTTTCATAATTTATTTTTTAAAAAATAGATAAAATATAATTAAATAAGAAAGGGCATGGGCACATTTTTTTCAAAATGTGATAACTATGCAAATTCTTCAAAGAATGATTTGCAAATTTAGACACAGGTGTTTTCTTTTTAAATTTTAGAAAGTAGTAAATTCTATACTCGAATTTTGGCTCGATCTGTTTTCTCTGCAATTTCCTACCTAGTATAGCATTATCATATTTACTTTTTTAATCTATTAAACAAAAATTTTGTTTGATGATCATGATTTATCCAGCCTGGATAAATGGCCTTTTTCATATGTTGTGTGACAAAAAATATGTTTGGATGTTACAGGTTAACATCTTGACAAAGATGAATACAAATTTAAATAATTCAAAAATAGATATATAACCAAGCAATAAATAAAAAATATATTTTTATAAAGAATTACTCTTTCAGTCTCAAAATAGGTGTCCATCTGGGTCCAGATGGACACCTACTTTGGAATGGAGGAAGTATGTAAATTGAAGGTAGAATTGATTTCTATACTCAAGATAAATTTTGCCTTCAAATAGTTATTGAATATCGATTGTCTTGCAGTAACAACCGTCTTTCGAAATACTTGAGAAGTCCAACACCGGCTTGACACTACGGGAGCTAGTGTTCTACCAATTAGTCATTTAGGCCACTGAGTTATGCCCAATCCAATGGAGGACATCCCACTTTTATCACTTTTAACCATATTATATGAGCACTTTGGATCCAATTTATGGAGAAAATAATTTTAAGCAAATAAATATACTACATTCATTTATTCTCGAAGAAGAACGCTTCATTTATTCTCGAAGAAGAACGCGATCTAAAATGGTTCTGCCTTGAATGGTTAGTGGGGCTCCATCTAATTTTGACCCAAAGTAGCTTGGTCAAAACCAAATTATCAGCAACATATGCTTCAATGTTGTAACTTATATCTATACTCTCAATCAACTGAAAAAAATTGACCTCTTGGCACCTTTCAACCGATTTTTTTATCGTTCAAATAAGATAATTTGAAATTTCTCAACATTAATATATATTCATTTGTACATATATTCAGTTAACCTTTTGAACCAAATAACTGTTCGATGCAATGAAAAAAATAAAAGAATGCAAATGATCGGCTGAAATTGAGTCTTCAGCTCAAGTCCCCATAGAATAAAGGTGGATATGTGCATGAGTCTCTTTGAGAGAATGTATTTGTAACGTAATCTTATCTTCGCATGCGAGCTTTCATATTTTGAACCTGTGACCTCCAAGTCACAGTAGAACAACCTTATAAGTCAATGGAAGGAAGAAGGTCAAGAAAACTCTGCACCAAATAACTTTTCGATTCAATGAAATAAAAAGAATGCAAATTATCAGCTGAAACTAAAGTCTTTTAGCTCAAAACCCGTAAAAATAATGGTGGATATGTGCGGGAGTCTCTTTGAGAGAATTTTTGGTCGCACAACAAATTGGCACTTTGGGTAAAGAAAGGGTAAGATGTACTGCAATCTTACCTTCGTATGCAGTGAAGTTATTTCTATATGTCGAATCTGTGACCTCCACGTCACAATGGAGCAACCTTATAGTTGCACCACGCTCGTCCTCTTTTATGGAAATTAGATAAAAGTTGATAATAACCATCACAAGTCTACCAAAGGAAGAAGGTCAAGAAAACTCTGTTGTACCACAACAGAAAAAATTAATAAATGAACTTCGTATTTGGGCCCAAATTCATTGTTACATACATATATATACACATGTAAAATTTCTTTTCAGAAGAAGAAAACATACAGAACTCTCACGTCTCACCTTCATAGCCATGCTTCTAATCTTTTGATCCAATGCTGATAGTTGTGGGTTTGTCTAGATGGATCACTGCTAAGCAAAAGCTTAGAAAGTGACTAAGCTGAGGCAACCTCCTCATTCATACATCAACTTACTCAGAATCCATAAAGCTGTAAACCAGTTACCATGTCATTGTTTTACTCTTAAAGTCTGCAATGGTCAATCAGGAAGCCGCAATTCACTATGATGACCTTCTTATCGTTCCCTTGGATAATGCAAAATTACACCATCCTATTTCCGAATCATGAAAATCAAAAGACATTGTTCCTTGGTCTGCAGAATCACATCCTTATCGACAGCCAATAAAATAGGCTTCTCTATTGGAAATTCACTCAAAAAAAATGGTCCAGCTGATTCATCTACGCGTAGTAGTAAGATATCAAGCAACAAGATCGACTTCGTCACGATCAGGAGGAACCACATCTATTCTCATCATACTCCTATATTGATCTGGAACAGGTGCCCCCGCTTGCACACACAGCTCAACCACGGCTGGTGCCTTGCCATAATACCTCTTCAGGTTGTTATTCAATGCAGGCCCATGCAAGTCGCGCACATGCCATACGTAGTTGGGACCCACAAGATCATCGATTGTTGCTTCCTGCCATGCATGCAGGCCATTGCGAGACTGGTGCTTTGACGCTTTACACATTCTTACTTTGTGTCCCTTGGGCCCTACCTGAACCTCGGGGCAATATCCACAAGTATGCACCTTATACTTCTCCATGATCGTCTTAGCCCCTGATATCATCTCAAACCATGACTCTAGTGTTACAATACTTATATCCCTCAAGCTCTTTCCTTCCCCAGAGTCAACTTGCACCTCAGGATTAGTAATATTCTCTAGATTTGAACTTACAGGCACTCCTCCTTTCCCAGAATCAAGTTCTCCAGGGACAGTACGGTCTGCAGAATCCAAATTTGAACTCATTTCATCTGTTTTACTCTCCACCTCAAAATCTACAATTCTTCCTTCAATACAATAAACAGGCTTTGTTCTTCTCCTTGTAGGGAAATTATCAAGCTCTAGACCAGCTTGTATGCAGAGCTCTACAATGGCAGGAATTCGCTTGACACCACGCCTCTCATCATGTCCAACTCTTGGCTTTCCAACACGGTCAGAGAGATGGAAGCATTTAGGAAAATAAACCAGATTTTGAACTCCGCCCTTTCTCCAAACGTGAGTTGCACAATGAAAACCACTCTTTGGGGCAGTGCAAGTCCGAATTTCATGACCCACATGGCCAATGTGAACCTCAAAGCAGTACCTGAGAAGGGAAATGGCATAAAGATTAGCATATGAAATGTCTAATGCACGAGTAACAACGATTGGTTTAAATTAATACTTCTACAGCTGAAGCAAGGAGTAGATTAGTCTTTGGTAAAATTGATATAACGAGTATGCTTATTGGAGAAAGTTTAACAAACTTCCCAGCAGCAACCTTGAAAATTCCTTTAAAGGAGTAAAACAGAGTTATTTAATTTGCCCGAGGATTTGCAATTAATTTTCTTTTTTTGGAGGGGGAGGGGGTGGTGGGGTGACTATTTTGTTTGTTAGAAGCAGCAGGCAAAGCATTTCTCATCATCGCTGTAAATGGTTTTAAGGTGTGAATCTTATATTGCAGAAGCCATGTTGTAGCGGACTGTAAACCTGCTTTAATCTACACATCTTGAGATTCTTGTCATAACAAAATGGAGAAGATTAATGGATGAGATGCTTCAAACATTGTCTAGGGCCAAAAACTACGTCACAACAGGTTAGGGCATTGGCTTCAGCATCACTGGACTATTTGATGGGAAAGTTTTTTTTTATTTTTTTTTTTATTATTATTATATTCAGAGATTCCTACATGGTAAAAACTTGCTCAGAAAAGTGAATGAAATAGACTTCTCTCAAAGCTAACACCCAAATCTCTTAGTACAAAATATCAATAGTGATCAAATGGTTGAAATATTGAAGATACCATAAATATATATGTGTGTGCATATATATATATTTAAGCACCTAATAATTCAGAGATTTTTATATGGAGTTGATGGAAGGGCCCTTATCCCAACACCTCTAATTTGTTGTGCACTTCTTGTCAAGATTGGAGATGAAGATAACTATAAAAAAGTTGGAGTTTGAAGATCCATCAGCTTTCTAAAGACTCACTAAGCGTTGGCCAAAACACCAATAACCTAGGAATTCCAATATTATTATATACTCCAAAAACATAAAATATTTTTATTCAGCAACACAAGACTGGATGATCCAAAATTATTTTTCTTGCTATTTCCTTAGTTATTCTTTTAAGAGACGAAGAACAAAAAAGGACCTAAGCAAATTGAGAGATCAAGACATACTAATTACACTTATGCCATGTTTGGTTGGAGGGAAGGATTGAGAATTTGAGGAGGGATGGATGAGAGGGGGGATAAAAGAGTTTTTCCGTGTTTGGTTGAGGGAAGGGAAAAGAGGGAGGAATCATCCCTCCTTGCTTTGTATTTTTCTATCCGCATGAAATCGGGGGGAAGAGGAGAGAGAAAGAAGTTATAGTTAGTAATTTCCATTTTTAACCTTACCAAAAATTTGGAATGAATATCTAGTTTTTATAATTTTATATAATGAATATATATTGGTAAAAAGAATATAAAACCCTCTTTCCCTTCCTTCCAACCAAACAAAAAAAAGTGTCACCTATGCATCCTTTCTACTATCCATTCTATCCAACCAACAAAAAATGAGAGAGACACCTTCCCTTCCCTAGGAATGCCTCATCCATCCCTTCCCCTCTCCCTTCCATCAATTTTTCCATTCCTTCAACAAAACAGAGCATTAGTTTAGTGTTGTTATATGCTCCATTCCAGCATAATAAATTCCTTATCACTACATAAGTAACTTGCACACTTTAAGAAATACTAATTTTCATATATGACTGAAAAGATAAGCACTCTTCCAACTAGAACTAATCCTAACATTCCATCCGTATGATCCATAAAGTCCTTATAACTATCATAACAATCCAGTTCAGGTAACATTCATCCACCCTTACCTCTTGCCAATCACAAATTATTCCTCTTTTTTTCAACTAAAAAAAGGGTACACACGAGCTATAAAAAAAGGCTAATATAGCTTCAACTATTCCGACCTTTCTATTGCATGAGATTTACAGCATAAAGAGCACAATCTAATACCATAAAAACCATTGTAAATATTTGAGGACACACACAAAGGATTTAAGTTGTAAATATTTGAGGACACACTCTTTATCGCCTATTTTAGTACAATCCATAACTTGCAAACGAAGCAACAACTACAAACTTGAATGGTGAAACTGAAGCAAAGAAACAAACAAAAGGGTTGTATACTTTTACCTGCATCGTTGAACAGGAATGACATCAATGAGCTTTGATATGCCAAGTATGAGTGACTCTCTAGCTCGGTAGACTTGGTGAGCCACGTCGACGAGTTCGGGAATGAGTACGCCATTATCTGGCGGTTCATCAAGAATTCTACAAGGCTGGGCCTTTCTAGCTTCTCTCTCCTCCTTCGCCTTCCGAATCAAAATTTTCATAGGAGTTGGGTATGGTTTCCTCTCGGACTTTGTCCTAGGAGGCTTCGGTACATCGGCATAGAGTGGATCATCTCCTTCTCCTACCCCTAAACTAAGGGCTCTCCCAGTGGTGTAGCAAAAATCTGAATTAACTCGTAAAATCAATGCCTTGAAACAGGGAATTTCAGAGAGTATCCTTCGATGCATCACTGAATCTAGCGTACTCAAATAGTGGTAACTGCCTTTCCACTCTCATAAACAAGAAACTGGCCTAAATATTAAATTGAAATTTGCAGCATTTGAGAAATTTTCAATTTCTCTCTCACAAACTAAGGGGCCATTAAGTAACCGGAATTGTTTTCTATTTTGCAGTCACGCAAATGTAAAATCAGTGATTCAGGCCTTCTGGAGCTGAAACAGAAAGCAAAATCAAGTTCAGTAATATTCCTAGAAATTTGAAAGCCAAAAACAGAACGAGGGTTTAATAATTGTGTTTTTGTTTTCGTTTTCTGAATTGGGAACAATTGTTGACTTAGAAGTTGCATTAGAGACCTGAGATACTTTTTCTTTCATCAGTCCATGATGCCAACAAAATCCTTATATTATTACAAATCTTGGTTGCACGTTTGAAATATAGCTAAGACGGTGAAACTGCTTGTTTGGTATTAATTCGTGCTGGCTTTGCTGTTCTTGATTGCTACTAATGGTGTTGAGGCTTCAAGGGTGTCTTGCATTATCACGAGCCAGTGCATCACAGGAGGTCCTGTGTGTAATGAAATTGTCCCTCCTACGACAATTAATTAGTGTGAAAAAGAAATCCATTACACACCTCTTATATAAATATGAGAATATGGTCAGAAAGAGTATAAAATTCATAAAATGATTTATGTCAATTGTCATTACAAAAATTAATCTAGTCAAGGGAAAAAAAGGAAGTTGCTATTGGAAGGAAGGTAATTGCATGTTACAATTATCGCGAGGAAACAAAGGAAATGCAAGAAGAGAGGTTTATGCATAAAAAAATTCAATTGATGGAATTCTATTCATAGGAGGATAAAAAAAAGTAGCAAGCCAAAAAAAATTAAATTAGCATGCATCTAATTTAAATTACTGAATACAAAAATGGAAAATCAGGTATGAAAAAAACTGGAAAATAGGGGGGAAAAGGAAAATTTCAAGAAGAAATTAATTAAATTTCACCTTCTCGATAGGGAGGTATAAAATTAAGGAGCAAAAAGGGAATAGAAATTTATTAAAACATAAAAATGAATATTTAATCAAAGTCTAGGGTACCATTTGCAATCATACGCAACACATAGAAAGACTATTTCTAGGGCTTATCAACTTTCAATCCTAACTACTGACCAATGTAAAAGTATTTCCACTCACAGCCATGGAAATTAGTATTAATTGAATGATCAAATGACTGCAAATTAAGCTTGAAAATTGGTGCTGCACCAAAAGAAGGTAACCTAATTACTGCCAAGACAGAGATGGAGAGCATCCTGGTACCATAACCCCAAAGTTTTCATGGGAGAGGAACCTGAAAGAACACATGTCTGAGTACATTTCGCCAACCCATAAGGCAACAAACCCAGTAACAACATTGTTCCTTTCATGTTATAGATTTGAGATGGGAGAACTTACCAAGAAGTCTTCGTCTCCGGTAATCTCCGTCGCCGTCGATAATGGCTGGTGGTTACCTGTAATGTCGCCAGTCGTCTCCGTCGTATTTTTAGAGAGAGAGAAGGAGGTAGAGAGAGAGAGAGAGCGGTGAGCCGAGATGCGAATGCGATCCTTAATTTGAAGGCTGAAGTAATTTAAGTGCCGCTACAGTGGGCCCACTTCTGTTATTATTTTTTTTATATAAAATAAATAAATAAATTTTTTTCAATAAATAAACTTTGTTCATCAATAATTTTTTTTTTTTTGCCGTGAACATTTAACACCATTATAGTATGCATATACTTCATATAACCCTCTACAGGTTCCAAAAACTCCCAACTTTTATTTGAAGAACGAATAAAGACTTCTCCTCATTCGGTCGTTAATAGAGCGATAAAAATACTAAACTATCATTCCTATTATCGAAATAAAAATAGTAAAAAATTTCGGTTAATATAAAATGACTATTATGACCTTTATTAAACAAATTTAGAAGGGCATTTTTGGTATTTAAATAGTAAAAACTAGTAAACACAATTCAATTACTGTAAAAATTCAATTAAAAAATAGTAAAAAAAATCAGTCAAAGAAGGGTGAAGGGTATTTTTGATATTTAATACAATTAATTAGTCACGTGCGAGACACATGATTTGTTAACGGTATTTTTCTAACAGTTGACTGCCGAAAAGTTCTAATTTGCAGCATTTTCAAAATTTTAAGGGAACTAATATACCTGAAGTAAAAGAGAAGAGTGTTATTTGCTTAAAAAGTAAACCTTAGGGCTATTTTATATATTTAGTCCTTTTTTTTTTTTTTTTTTCAATCAAAGAGAACAAAATATATAGAGAATAATTACCTAGCATATCTAATCACATTTTTTTTTTTTTTTTCAAGGCAAGAAATATTAGAAGTTAGATTAGTAGATGCAGAGAGTCGAAACTTGGCACTCCAAAGTTCACCGGAGGTATTAACCCACTATACTAAGGATGGCAACGGGGCAGGTTTGGAGTGGGTTTCCCTAAATCCCGCCCCGCTCCTTTTAATTTTTGTCAAGTCCATGCCTGCCCCGAGACCCACAACGGACTGGATTTTCATGTCCAGCCCCGCCCCGTTAGGAAATACTGTGCCCCTGTGCCCGCCCCGCTAACAAATTTTTTTCTCCCAATTTTTGGAACTTAAACTCGTGCTATTTAAATGTGCAAAGCCTAGGAATGATACAACATAAATAAAATTATGTATCCCAACAAAAATTAAAAAATAACATGCACATAATATAATTCAGAGAATATAATAAACAAAAATAAAAGTTTAATACAACCAAATCACAAGAAGTTCTAAACTCCAACTTCCACCATAACCAAAACAAAAGCAAATTTAATACCAAATTTATATCCCAAATTGGAATTGTAAGAGATGGGTAATTGGGTAAGCCGCTAAAATAACTTATATATATATATTAAATATAGTTATATGCGGAGCGGGGCGGGGCCTCTAGGATATGTATACTGAACCCTTACCCGCCCCGTGATCCTCGACGGGTACAAAATTTGTATCCATGTCCGCCCCAACGGTATAAAAAGTGTTCCCATATCCGTTATTAATGGGGCGGGGCAGTAAAAATTGACATCCCTACACTATACTATCGAGGCATCTGCATAACTGGACACATCATGGAGCAAGATTTTCTTACCAATTTTGTTGCTTATTAGTTTTAATTTTTTTTTAAATAAATGAATATTTTTTTAAAAAAAATAAATAAATAAACTTTTTCACTTTGTTAGTGACTAATGTGACCGTCGTTGAGATAAACATTTTAGAGAAGAGAACCCCTACTCTTATATTACATTGATGCGAGCCCTAGTTAAAAATTATTTAGGAATATATATTGGGTGTGCTGGGTGCATGATGCACTGGCTCATTCGAGCCAAACATACATAACATGCGCCCGCGCTTGCATAACACAAACAACTCGGATGAACCTAGTGCACCGAGCGTACCCAATATGTAATGTCCCAGATTTTTCAAAATTTTTATTTAATTTATTTTCATGCCTCGTTTGCATGCCATGCGGGACTCGAGGGTCGTTTAAGTTATTTTCTCGAGCCGAGTGTTTTAGAAATGTATTTTTAATTGTTTTAAGTCAAATTAGAAATGACGGTGTCGTTTTTAGAATTTTTCGGAAGTCGGGACGATTTCTGAGCTCGGGAACCTCTCCTGATTTTGCCATTAAATAGAAGGGCGTTGTGGACATTTTTCATATATAAGTATATGTGTATCTATAGGTTAGAGGAAGATATTTATGGAACAAGGGAGGTAATGCATGGTTTAAGGGAAAGCATAATGGTAACTTTACATGAATTAGAAACCATAAATGGTTGACACTGGCACTATTAGGGCCATGGAATGAATAGAAAGACAAGCCAAACCCTTTCTTCTCCTTCATTTTTCGAATCTTTCCTGCTCTCTCTAGTTCTTCCTCTCTCTCTCTCTCTCTCTATATATATATATATATATATATATATATATATATATATATATATACACTTATATACTACCATACTTCAAGCTCTAATTTAGAAGGTTTAAAGTGTGAGTTTGAGGAAGAGCAAGAGAGTTTTACTCCACTTGACGAGGGCTTCCATTTGACATCCATCTTGCAAGGGGTTAGGGATTTCGAAAATTGGGGGCTAGCTAGGACTTGTTTGGCTAAGCATCTTTGAGGTAGTGGCTTCCTAATGCCTTGTACTTTGACTTTCATTGAGGTATCTTGCTTTGTTCTACTATGGATTTCATATTGAATGCATGACTATGATTATATTGTTAGCTAAATGATGATGATGATGTAGTAATGTGAGTTAAACATGCTTATATGTAATGAATATAATGCCTTTCCATGCTAATTGTTAAGTGCTAACTTAGTTGAGAAGAAGTGAATTCCATGATGAGCATGTTTGTGTTAAAGTATATAAATTGCCTCACATTGGGGAGTATGCAATGGTGATGTTTAAATTTTATAAAATGCCATGTTGAGTTGAATTGCTAGAGAATAACATATTCATGCCATTGTTGTATTTTTAATGGAATTTTCAAATTCAGGACATTGGTACATATGTATGGCATGATAGGGAAAGGAAAGGAAAAAGGGGTATGAAATGAAATTTTTATAAAAGTAACTGGATTTCATGAGTTCGGTGCTAACTTGACCTAGAGGGAGCGCGTGCCGGTTTAGGACGCATAAAGTTGATTACTATTCCCCAAATAGTCGTCAGTTTAGAGGCTATGGATAGCTAATTGTAATGACTCGGATTTTCACGGATATTTATTTTTCCGTTATCTTTCCTTTCTGAGTTCAGTTCCTCTTCGCTTAGTGTCGTCTCGAGTGCTCTGGAGTGATTTCCGAGACTCTTTTCTGTGGATTAACAACTTCCTTTGAGGACCAAGTCGTTTCCACATTTTTCGTTTTTCGACACTATTTATTTTTCGTCCTTTTCCCTATTTCGTCATTTTCCCTATTTTGTCTTTTCCCCGTTTGACACTTTGTTGGCATAACCACACTTCTTGTGTTCGAAGTTAGTTTTTGACTTCATGTATTTCCATCTTGAGTGATTTCCACGAAATAAGTATCTTTACTTTTGCAAGAAAGTACTCTAGTTGCTCCCGGTGTCTATAGGGGCATGGATGCAAAGTTCTTTGAAATTATTTTCCTTTCTTGGGGTGTTTTTCTTAAATATCTTTTGAAGATATTTTATTTCAAGGATTTTTAAGAAAATATTTTTGGAAGATATTTTCATTCTGGCCATTAGTGCAGTTTTCACTTTTTGGAGGGGCCATTGTACAATTAATGAAAGTTATTGCTAAATGCCTTGTTTTGAGCCTGAATCCTCGAACGGGATTCATTTTCACTTTTCATCAAGTTGTGTACTCTTAGAAATTCCTTCTGGTCATTGTTTTCCAGTTTCAGGGTTTCTGGCCCCGGTTAGCGCCAAACTTGTTTGGGGTATAACTTTCTGCTCGTATAACGACCCACTCCACGACATGGTATGATATTGTCTGCTTTGGGTTTGAGCCCGCACGGTTTTGCTCTTGGTATCAGAGCTTAACCCAGCCGGAAGTGTGCCGACGGGGACGTCGAGCCTCCAAGGGGGGTGGATTGTGATGACCTTGTGGGCGGGTGTGCCGTGGGCGGGTGCAAGAGACACTGTCAGGCTACCACACTGGCGAGCTACGGGTACACAAGTCCCACATCGCCTGGGTAGAGGAAAGGTGAAGTGCTTATATGTAAGTGTGTCACCTCCAATTGGTATGAGGCCTTTTGCGGTGAAGCCTAAGAGCAAAACCGTGTGGGCTCAGGCCCAAAGCGGACAATATCATACCATGTGGTGGAGCGGGTCGTTACAGCTCGGGACTCGGTTTTTGATACTATTTCTTCCATTATTCATATTTTATCATTTTGAATATTTTTCGTTGACAGAGTTTTATCATTTGAGCGCGTCTGCTCAAATTTCACTTTTTAGGACCAGGCGGGCCCGTTCGGGGCACTTTTTGAGATTTCTATAATAGGAGGGTGAGATATTTTATTTTTTCATCTTTCCCACTCTCTTGCACGACCTAAAGCTTCCATGGCAGCCCAAGGGAGGCTGCCACCTTCTCTCTCCTCTTTTGAGCTTCATTCCTTCGTTAGAACATAGAAGGGCCTTTGCGTTTAGTGTTCGTGTTGACTATGCGCTTCTTACACCCTTATTAGAACCCATTTCTGACCATCTTTTGAGTTTGGGTTTGAATTCAAGTTGTGATTTTGATGGGGCTTCCTTGGGGGTTATGTGCACGGTGTAGTCCCCGACAAAACCTAGAAGTTTCGTCGGATTCGGAGCGGTTTCCATTTGGTAGCTTTTGAGATTTTTATCTCAAATTGAGGTAGAGGATGTTCTAGGCTTTTGTGTGTGTTGTATTGAATGTTTAGCATGATTATACAACTTAATTGCTTGCCTTGTATCAATTCTAGAAAATTAGTATTAATTATTTCTTTGTATGAAATTTAATTCACAAGGATGTGTATAACTTAGAATGGAATTGTGGCATGCTAGAAAATCATGTTTTAATATTTTTGTTAACATATATTAAATTGGGATTAATTGAATAAGAATTGCACTTTTTATTTAATATTTATCTTTGGTGAAAGATTAAATCCCATGGCCATACTTTTCATGAAATGAATTTGTAGTATGCTTTTAAATTAAGTCTTAACATGTTTGTTAACATACTTTAATTTGAGAGTATTTGGACAAGTATGAAAATCTAGAGATTTTAAATTAAATGATTAATTAAAATCTATTTAATGGTTCCCTTGGCCCAATTAAGTTTTTTACTTGATAATCATGATGACTAGGACTTGTATACTAGTATATATTAAATTGGGACCATTTGAAGTTGCTTTAAAATTTAGATGTTTAATTATCATGATATAATTAAATTCTACCTTGTTGTGCCATTGGCCTAATTGAGATTTTAGTGAATGTATATATATACTATGTTATATTGTATAATATGCATTGATTAGGGGCCATTTGATTGAGATTTGAAAGTTAGGGAATTTAATTAGTTTATTTGATTAAATTTCGTTTCTATTGCTTTAATGATTAAATCCTGAAATTGGCATTGATATTATATTTGAAGCATGATTTTAAACTTGTAATAGATTTATAAATTATGTTTTCAATATTGGATTATATTATTATAGCGTGTAGCGAATCGCACACTGAAGATTCGACATGTGATGTTATTATAGCGCGTAACGAATCGCGCTCTGAAGATTCGACATTGTCATCCTATAGTTGTTGTGGATTTAGAGCATGTGTTGTGTGATTACAACCTACTTGTGCATGAAAGTAGTTTCGTGTACTGTTTAATACGTATATAAGTTGTTAACTTATTTATTTTGGAGTTTCTTGGGACATTGTTAAGCTGTGATGGCTAGGGTTTGGCTCTAGTACGGGGACAAGAGTCCTCTAAGTCAAAAGTTCGCGCGTTGGGTAGGCTGCCTGGGGGTTAGTAGCTCCAAATTAGCCCTATAAAGTTCGCGCGTTGGGTAGGCTGCCTGGGGGTTAGTAGTTCCAAATTTACCTTGTTTCGGCGAAAATCTGAGCTGTGATGTCCAAGTCTTCCACTATTTGATTTTGCATTCAATTCCAAGTTGACAACCAATGTTTAATTGTGACTTGTGGTTTTGGTAATTGGCGATTTGATGTTGTTAAGTACATCCATACTAAATTGATATATTTAGTTGATTTCACACTTTTAGATTTCTAGTTGATAGCCTAGAGAATCTATGTCTTGATGTGTGGTATTAGATATTCTAATTATCCTAAATTATTATATTTAGTTGATGTTGCATTTTAGACTTCAAGTTGATAACCTTGAGAACCACTATGTTGTTGTTTTGTGTAAGCATGCTCCTATGTTGTTGCTTTGTGTAAGCATGACCCTATGTTGCTAAAATTGCATGAATGAGTTGATTGATGCTAGAAATGATCTTAGGTATCTAGGATGCTCCCTGAGTCTCTTCTTGACATAGACGTTAGGTGGAATGAACCACAATAATTAAATCATGCAACTTGTAAAACTTTAGGTCAATGTATGCTCATTTCCTACGAGTAGCTTTATATTACTCACCCCTACGATACTGGGGCATATTTCAGGTACAGGATACAAGATTGGAGATTGCAATTGCTTGGGTGATTTGCTGAGTTGAGCTTCTTTAGAAGCATTCTTATTCACATGCAAGTGTTAGCATGTTCATGATTTATCTATGAAATGTAATTTTTCTAACTTAGAGGCTTGACATGTCAAATGTTGTAAATGTATTGTAATGAGGCCCTAGGCCATTGTAGCACATTTATTTTATCATATTACATACACTTGCATGCTCACTTTGGCAAACAATACCTTCCTTGATGAAACAAAAACTCTAAGTAGCATTTTTAGGGAGTTTTACCCTATTCTGTTCTAGGGGCATTTTGGGTATTTTACAATGCATTTTTTTTCATTTTTCCTCGTGAGTCACGTAGAAAACTCAATTTTGAGGGGGGTTTCTTCTTTGTGTTTTTCCAAAAAGCATCATCTTGGCCCTCAAAAATCAATATTTTTCCAAAAAATCCTTACTACCAGGTTTTGCAAATTTTTAGTACAAATGTAGTTGGTACTATTCATCAACTTTTTTTTGAAAATCGTCACGACCGATCCGAAACTTCCGAAGGTCTTGTGGGTGTATTTTAATATTGCATTTTCAATTTAGGCAATTTAAAAACCTCCCGAAGCCCTATTTCCAAAACTTGGGCAGTAGCTCGGATTAGTTTTTTTTCCTCTTGACCTGATTTTCTTGGGGGCATTCTGGGCATTTTACAATGCATTTTTTTTTTTTTTTTGTTTCCATCCATGAACATGGTAGGAAACTTGATTTTAGGGGGGGTTTCTTCTTTGAGTTTTTCCAAAAAAGTTCGTTTAGATGCCCGTTTTTACTCTCAGTTGCAGCAGTGGTGGGTTGTCCTCGTCGGGCCGCCACGACATCATTTTTATTTTTGACCTTTCTCCCCCGTCTGGACTCCAGATTGAGTAAAGTTTTTTTTGAACTTGACTAATTTGTCATTGTCTTTCCAGTGGTGTGCTCGATAGCACCTGAATCCACTTTTTGCAAAATGACCATTTTGCCCCTAGGTTCTTTTTGTCTGTTTTTGAAACGACACTTCTGCATTTGTTTCCTTTGGGTTTTGTGACCTCATTGAGGGTCACATTGGTATCTTAGAGACGTATTGTATCTTTAGAGACCGTTGTTTCACCTTTCACTTTCGCATTCCGGATCCATTATCGGGTCATCTTTTGGTCATCACTGACGCACCGGGTTTACGAAACTTGGGCCGTCACACTAATCAAACTTGCCTTTAAACCGATGACCATTTGACACCTATTAATCAACATTATGAGTCCTATAATAGGCATGCGCTCCTTCTAGGTCAAAGTTAGCATCAGACTCGCGAAATTTGGTTCTTTTTATAAAAATCCATCTCATGCCCTTTCTCATTATCCCTTTCCGCCATGTCATTCATATGAGCCAATTTCACCAATTGCACTTCAATTTCATTCATATAGTAACAAGGGCGTAAACATGACATTTTCTAGAAAATGAACACAATCATGGCATTTTCTACTTTATAGTCACAAACATGACATTTTCTACAATATAGTCACAAGCATGCTCATTATAGAATTTCACGTCATCCCAAATCATGCTAGCATTTACATTACAAGTAATTCTTCTCTAAAGCAATGTCAAACATATCATTAACATGGAAAGGAACATAATTTCACATCGTTTACTAACATGCTTTCATCATATCAACACATCATCATTTTAATTTATACTTTTCACATCCAAAAATTAATTTAAGAGAAATTAAAACAAGGATATTCAATAGAAGGTAAAGTTTGAGGCATTAGAAATCCCTACCTCAATGGAAGACAACCAAACAAGCCCTTAGCTAGTGTGATACCCCTCGACTTCGAGACATGAGTTAATCAGGCCTAAGCCTAAACCTGAGAGATATCAAACAATTAAGGGTACGTCTAGTAACATTTTCGTTTTTTGTTTTTACAGCCATAAGAAAGCAAAAACATAATTTTGTTTCATTGAGTGATAATAAAAAACAAAAATGACGTTTATTAATGCTTTTTGTTGTCACAATTTTAAAAACAAAAAACAAGAACGTGTTTAATAATACATATTTGTTGCAGATGTACATAATATTTTTTAATTATTATTATTATTTTTTCATTACTACAAAAAAACCTTAAATATGCAAGCAATTCCATTATTTCACAAATATTAAAAATATTAAATACAGGATAATAAAATATAATATTCAATTTAAAATCACAAATCATAATAATATCCAATTCATAAATACAAAATAAGATATATTAGGACAAAAATAAAAACCAATTATATATATATATATATATATATATATATATATATATATATATATATATAAAACTGCATGCAAATGCATCATCTATACATTTATTATAAAATCTATAATATATTTAACATATATTATATTATAATAAATAAAAAATATTAAATAATATAACTATAATATAATATGATATAGATATGGTATATATAATAATATATTATATCTGTTGCATAATAATATTATATAAAATAAATAATAAATAAATAATAAATCATATTTTTTGGTACCAAAAAATAATTTACATTATTAAGTATTATATAATATATTATATTTTAAAAATATATTTTGGTTAAATAAAAATTATTTACAAATATATAATATAATATAATTATATATTAAAAATATAATTTTTATTAGTATTTAATATGTAGCATTAGTATATAACATGGATAGCATACATTTTATTTGAAATAAACAATAGATATGTAATAATAATAGTGAAAACATTTTTGCTCAATAGTCTCGAAAACATGAGAAACACATTTTTTTATGTTTTCTCCTTTCTTCACAAAAATGAAAAACGTTTTTTGTTATAGAAAAACAAAAACATATTACTAAACATGTTTTTTGTTTTTATTTTGCCTTTTTATGGGCTGATAACAGAAAACAGAAAACGTTTCCCGTTACTAAACACAGCCTAAGTAATAAACAAGCATTGAATACAAAAGATAAATAACTAAGAATAAATAAAAGAGCGGAAAGAGAAACTAACTAATAAATATTTAAGTTAAATAATAAATAATCCTCCAAATGCATAATATCCAAAACCTCCGATATCATTACAACTCGGGAATCCATCTAGTGGACCCCTAATAATACCCCAACTGAAAATAAAACTGAAAAGAAGATAACATAGACAGAACCCTACATCAGGTCGGAAGAATGATGATAACTGTCTTTGCTCGGCTCGATCAATCTCTAAGACTGGAACTGTCGAACACCTGAAAAATAATAATGGGTCAGGCCCATGAACAAGTTCTACTCTACTATAATTCAAGTAGAGACCCGATACACGTATAGACCCTATTCAACTCAACAATAACTAAGTAGTCTATATATATATATACACACACACACACTAAAGGAACCTCATTAGATTACAGGGTTGTCTCGACTTGAATAGTAGGCAACATGCAAAACACACAGATAATGGACATGAATACCTAAACTTACTAGGGTACACAACTACACTATATCTAGCTACACATTCCCGATGATATATGCACCCTAACCATGATCTTGAGACTCAAGCTCATATCATGGCACCATAGTCATATATATATATAAATCCATATAAGCAAATGTCATCCATTTGATATAGTGTCCTGACATGAATAAAGAGGACTTCTTTAGTTAATCTATTCCCTTATAAATAAATAGGTATGACTTAACTTCTTTGGTTAATCCATCCCTATAATGTCACCGTTCCATACCGGTGCATTAAACCATTTAGTCCAATAAATGATGCAACAGAATAGTAATACATCAATTAATCCAAAGATAATATGATACACATCATACAGATAAATATTGCATTTATTTAAGCAATACAACAGTTTAAATAGCATATAGCTAACTTACATTCCAAGTAATTAACATACATCTCAAATAAACAATATAAAGTTTCATAAACGTTGTTTAAAACCGTTTAAACATTAATTTCAATTGTTAAAGCAATTAAATTAATCATTTCATCAAATCTAAACAACATATAGGTTATTTAATTTCCAAAATATCCACCTCTTTAGCATATATAGGTATATTATGCATTCTGGGATCTTCCCAAATCCATTAAACCCATCTGCAAGGATTAAATCCAATTTAAAACGATTCTAGTCATTAAAACTCAAAAACCCAAGTCGCAGTCCAACCGAGTCAGCTCAATTGTCAATTGAGTCGACTCAGTTCCAACTGAGTCGGCTCTATTCGTCCTGAGGCCCCAACTCAGTCGACTCGGTTCCAATCGAGTCGGCTGGGTTAGCAACTAAGTCAACTCAGTTTTAATTGAGTCGGCTCGGTTCACTTGTACTTCGTCTCCTTCGTTGGTTCAGCTTCTGTAAACCCTAAAAACTCCATAGTTAAGAGTCCTAAGCTCCAATCTATGTCCCATACATTCATACTAAATTATTTTAAGTGTTTTAGTATGCAAAGATTCAACTTAAACAACAGTTCATGCATAAAAAATCTAAGAATAAAAAAATCAAGAGCATGAAACTAAAATTATATAATCCTTTGTTTTAGTCCGATTAAGCATGCATAATAATTCAGTTTTAATTGTTTAAGTCTCCTGAAATATCCTAGGCATGTATAGAAACACAAATCAAAGGGAGAGAGTAAGAGAAGAACTTGCCTTCAAGGTTTTGGAATGAAAACCTTAAATTTCCTTCTTCTCTAATTTTCCAGCAACCCTTGGTGATCTTCAAACCTCTCTGCTACACACCCTAGCCCACGCACAACCCTCCTTTCTTCTCCCTGGGTTCGGCCTCCTCTCTTGGCCGAATCTCTTCCCTCTCTCAGCTCTTTCTTTCTTCTCTCTCTATATGTAATATATATTACGTATATAATCTAGCCCCCTTCTACAGACCCTACTAATATATATAGGTTTTACAAAATTTAATCTAGTCCTATACGTATTCCAAGTTTGCTACCTTAAGGGAAAATAAAAATAGAAAAGGAAAATAAAATCATACTAAGATAATAATAATACTACTAAAACAAATGAACGTAAATATTCACACACATATATATATATATATATATATATATATATATATATTATATATATATATATTTGACTAAAGTTATTAATAATATTAATTATTAATGATAATTAATAAATATAATAACCCTATATACATATATACCCATATATATGTATCACTATCTATAGGTAATTATTTGTACTCGTTAAAACTCCTATCCAAGTAGTCCATGCAACCCATGGGTTTGGTCCATGACTACTAACCATAATCCTTAAAATAAAATAAAATAAATAAGATAACATTTAAACCATTAAATTCTTAACAATTAATTATAAGGAAACACCTAACATTTAAGCCAACAAAAACACATCATCAATCATACAATTTAATTAGACAAGTATTTCAAATAAACACATAATCAATTAATTCAAATAAATAATTAAAACAATTAAACAAATAGCCAAGAAATCAAATAAATAATTTAAAAATACTATTAAAACCATTGATAAATTACTGAGATTATCGTTTTAAAATTAGGGGTATTACAGCTAGTCCCTAAATTCAAAATCCTCCAAGCCCTAAAAATATTGGTTTCAAAATGTAGCCTTTGCCAAGTAGAACAACTTGTCCTTCTTGGTCTTTATCAAATTCTTAGCCTAAACCCTTCAAAATTGGCTTGAAAACATAGAAGACATATGTGTATAGATATAGAGAGAGAAAGAAAAGAGTTTACAGAGAGAGAGGAGATACCTGAAATGAAAAGGAGAGGGGGGGTTGGCTTGGTCTTTGGTGGCTGTCGCAGGCACCAACTTTTAAAGATGCACTAAGAGTGTGAGTGTACAATGTGGTTGTAATGACCCGGTAATTTCCTTCATTTTCTTTTTCCTCAGAATTTCATTGATGAATTTTTTTCGTTGAAATTTCTTGTCTGAGTTCAGTTTCTCATCGTTTAGTGTCGTCTCGAGTGCTCAGAAATGGTTTCTGAGTCTCTTTCCTTTGGATTGACAACTTCCTTTAAAGACCGAGTCATTTCCACATTTTCACTTTTGTGATACTATTCATTTTTTTTTTCTTCTTTTTCTCGGTTGTCACTTTGTTGGCATAACCTCACTTTTCGTGTTCAGATTTGATTTCAGTTTTGCATGCATCCACGATATTTAAATTCCATGCTATGTGTATTTTTACTGTCTTAGAATAGCATGCTAAGTGTTTACTTTTCTTGTAAAAGGCATGGATGCATAACTTTTGGTAAATATTCTTAACTTATGGGGTTTTTGTGTAATTACTGCAAAGTAATTATTTTTTGTCTTAGGGACCACTTTGCAAATTAATTTGGAAGATATTTTCAAAAATGACCTTTTTACAATTTCCGAAAAGTGTGACAAGTGTCACACTCTCATTGGTCCACTTGTTGACATTTGTGTGGGGACACTTTGATGCCTTGGATGATGACATGTGAAGGGTGGAGATTCACCCACTTATTGGCCTAGGATTGGTGCACTTGTTGGCTTGGATGGTTGACAAGTGTAGGCTTGAAATTAATGATGTATCATAGTTTGCTTATAACTCATTTTAGACTTGATATATGACATGGCTATGACTTGATCTTTGATATATATTAAATTGGGATGATTCAAATGAGTTTTCAAATCTAGAGATTAAATGGATTTAATTTGATTTAAATTGTAGTAAATTGTGTTTTACTTGTATTTCATTTTAGACTTGATATATGGTGTGACCATGACTTAGTGCTTGATATATATTAATTTGAGATCATTTGAACAACTTTTGAAATCTAGAGATTTAATTGATTTAAATTAATTAAAATCTACATGATGATGTCTTGCTCATTTTGCTCTTTTGATTTGATATATGTAATGAACATGCTATGTTGTTTAACATATATTAATTTGAGATTATTTGAAATTGATTTGAAATTTAGAAACTTTTCATGTTAGGTTGATAGTCTCTTGAAATGCAATATGTTTAATTACCTTGTGAGCATGTTACTAACTTGTTGTAGAATTAATACTTGTAGTCTCTAAAGATGGTAATTTGACCTAGCATGATATGTGATATCATTGTCTTGAATAACTTGTTTAAATATATCTTGTGTAGGTATATAGCTTACTTAGAATATTATAATTGTCTACCTTGAGAGCTTGCTACTAAATTGAAGCTTATTTAGTACTTGTGGCTTAGGATGGTAATATGGCTCAATTGTTGTAAAATATTCTTGTTTTGTATATAGTTCCATATTGACGACTTGACATGTCATATGCTTTTTAGACTTGAATTCTAGGACATGGTTTGTGTGGATTCAACCTTACTTGTGCATGGAATGTGGTAACTTGCATTTGAGTTTGTATAAGTTTTGAACTTATTGATTTTGGAAAGCTTGTGAGGACATAATCTATTTGATGACTAGGGTTTGGCTCTAGTACAGAGACAAGAGTCTTCTAAGTCATAAGTGCGCACTAGGTGGTACCTTGTGGGTCATAATTACCCGAAAATACCTGCTTGGTCTAGAGGCCACATGTCCTAGTCTTTCCACTATTTAATTTCGCATTTAATTTCAAGTTGTTAATCATGGATTACTTGTAACTTGAGAATTAATGCTTACTTGGATGTTTGAATCCTATTTAGTATACTTGAACTTGTATGCTTGCTCCATGAATTTAAATTGCATTTTGTATACTTGTGCCGTGTATACTTGTCGTACGTGCAAACCTATTATCTTAGTATACTTGTAGTTGTGTACTTGATTTACGAGTTTTCCATATTAAATGTATACTTGAGTAGATATGCTTGGATGTTGCATGACTTGTTTTAATATAATTTAGTGTACTTGAAAATGTATGCTTGAATGTTGTATAACATGCTTTGACATTGTTTAGTATACTTGAGCATGTATACTTGTATGCTGTTATTCATTTCAATTGCATGAGTAGCTTAGGATGCTCCCTGAGTCTCACTTTGACATAGACGCTAGGTGGCATGACCCTTTTGTATTGTTTTAAGTTGATGTAAATATCTTTAAAGAAATCGAGTTGATGTATGCTCATTCTCTACGAGTAAACTTGTTTACTCACCCCGAAGTTACTGGGGGTTTTGTCAGGTACGAATGCCTTGGTGTAGGATGCACAGTATTCCGAGATTGTTTCGATGGATTGAAGTTCATTTGAGTGTACTCTTGTTCACATGCAAGTGTTAGCATACTTGAGTTCACCTTCTGAGTTATATTGTGTAATTCGGCCAAAATGTCATTTTTTGCCTTTGACTTGTAATATGTGCTTAAGCACACTTTTTAATACTCCTTCTATGTGTATGATATATAGCCAAGGGCCAAACTTCATTTGTAATTCTTGTATATTGAAAAATGATGAATTTTGCTTTTAATGAGAAAAGTATGAAAACTTGGGTTTTAATATGTCATTTTTGCACCGGTGCATGCATTGCATATGTAATTCATCCTTTAACATTCATTTTCCATATGTGAGGTGTGGCCAATGGCCAAACACCATTTTGTTTTAGGTTTTACATTTTAGTTTCATGTTTTGTATTTTGGACTAAAACAGTGAAATCTGAGTCTTTAAGGGTTCATTTTCAAGTCGGGTAGCGTAAAGTGTGTTCCGGCACATCCACTATGACCTATTCTATATTCATGAAGTGTGGCCAAGGGCCAAACGGTAATTTGAAGTCATTTGTAAATTTTAAATTTCAAATTTTCCATTTCATGTGTATTTTCACCTTTTTGACCGTTGGGGGTTCATATTTTGCATCGGCGGTATTTTTAAGCCATGGATCATTGTAGGGCACCCTAATAGGTAAGTTACGTCTGTGTGCATGATCGTTTCCGAAAAAAACCCTTTCGTTTGTGTTTTGAGCCTCCTATGGACTCATTTCACTTTTTTGTTGAAAATTCTAGCTTAAGGGAATTTTGGGGATTTCCTTTAGGAAATAAATTCCTTTCTTGACTTCGTCACATAGAAAATGTGATTTTAGGGGGAGTTTCTTCACGACATTTTTTCGAAAAATGTCATCTTGGCCTCAAAAACCGTGTTGCAAATCCATTTTTCTGTATTTTTTACTGTTTCTGTAATTTTCCCATGGGTCTGCCCATTTGGGCGGGCTCCCACGGGTTCTAGGCGGGCGCTTGTATTGTTTCTGGGCTGCTCAACACCTTTCCCATGGTTCTGCCCATTTGGGCAGGCGCCTGCGGGTTCTGGGCGTGCGCTCGCCTTGTTTTAGGACCCTGTACCTCCAACTTCGGATCATCATATCTCACTCGTTTTAACTCCGAATTGGTCCATTCTTGAGTCTAAACTGACAGTGTCAAAATAAGCTTTCCAATGGTACCAATTAGAGCTTTAGATTCCATTTGTAGCTCAAGATATTTAAGTTTTAGTAAGGCAGTGTCTATTTTTGGTTCGAACTGGGATAGGGTTTCCCTTCCTTCGACTTCAGAATTTGATATCTTTACCATCCGGACTCCGAATCATGTGATTCTTGAGTTCATCTTTGTTAATTTTTTATTGTCTATCCAATGGTGTACACGGGGGTACTCATTTCAGTTTGGAAATAACCATTTTGCCCCTGGGGCTTAATTGTTATCTTTCTGATCTCCTGCTTCCGCACTTATCCCTCTGGGTTACGTGACCTCATGGAAGGTCATCTTAGGGTCTTAGAGGTGTGTTGTGCCTTGGGAGACCGTTGTCTTGTTTCTAGCTTCTGCATCTTGGATCCAGTTCGGGTCATCACAAGATACACTGGGTTGAAAAATCCAGGGTCGTCAAAGTAGCTAAGTTTTAAATTTATAAAAACCACTACTACCTCTAACTAAAAATATAGCTAGGGTGAGTAGGGATCGTCCCACGGGATTATAGGCGTGCTTGTAATGGAAACAATGTATAGGGTTAGTTGGTCAAGTGATCAAAAGATGGTTTGTTCGGTTGATTAAACTACAACGCAATTGAAATTAAAGCAAATAAAAGGTAACAATTTAGAATGTAGGGAAAAAGATATAGAGGAGAGGACTTGGGGTACTAGAGATCACCACTAAGCTTGACTTCATTAGACACTAGCAATTATATATCAATGAGGGAAATTGAATTGTAACTTGTGTGTGTGTGTGACATTAATTAAAACTAGGCATATATGACAAATAAGTATAGATTGTCTAGCCAATTCAAATGGAAAGTACAACCTATCAAATGAGACCAAAATTCATTCAATGAAACCATAATTTATGCACACACAACTATCTAGAAGCATACACCATTTGCATTTATAAGTATGGAACACCAATGAATAAGAATAAATGGTCCATCTATCTAAGAATCTAAAGCAATTACACTACATCTACACTAAAGACATAGAAATTAAACTAAGCAAGCTAAAGGTGTGGCACAATCCATCAAGAAACAAGTGTGAACCATCAAATAAATTACAAGAGTATTCAATTAAGCACTATGTTTTGACCATCTCTAGATTAATGACGACGGCCGTTCCAATACGCCAAACTAAATGTAGTGAATGTGTGGTTCAAGAAAAGCCTTTTATGTCAAATTTAAATTTATAAAAACCACTACCAACACCACTACTAACGTAGCAAGAGTGAGTAGGGATCGTCCCAAGGGATTATACGTGTTGGAATTTCAACTTCGACTCTAGCGTACCAAATGATTGCAAAAGAGAGTTGGGTTGGTTGATTACTTTTAGAAAAGAAATAATTAAAATGCAATAAAAATAAAACTAAGTAGAGATAGGGATTTAAGAGATGAGAAGAGAGGACTTAGGGTGTTGGAATCACCACTAAGCTCATGTAATTAACCACTTGCTTTCCATTAATGGGGAATACATTGTTGTGAACAAAATTGGTTCGACTAGCAAAGGTGACTCAACAAGTGTATAATGTCTAAACAACATGTGAAAGGCTACAATATATCTATTGGAAGAAGAATATATTGTCTAGACAACATGTGAAGAGAACAAAATATCAAATCAAGTCATTAAACCTTTCATTAAGCTCATAGTCCAAATAATTCACAAGGATTACTTAGTTAAACATGTATTGTCTAAACATCATGTGAGAGGCCACAATATATCTATTGGGAGAGGAATATATTGTCTAAACACATGTGAAAGATACAATATATCATAACAAGTCATTAATCCTTCATTAAGCTCAAAATTCCATTACACCACAATATTAGAGCATATGCTTCTTGCATTTAAAAACATGGAACATCAAAGAACAAGCATGAATTGTCTCCCCCATCTAACACTACACTACAACTACACTACTAGCACGAAAATAAACTAAGGGAGAGGTACAATCCATCAAGGAATAAGTATGAACCATCAAAAGACATAACAAGAGCATTCCATTAAGCACTAATGTCTAGCCATCACTAGATTCTCAATCAACCACACATAGACATGCAATTAATATAGAAAAACTAGTGTAGAGACCAATTCTCCAAATAATCACACATAAGACAACATGTAATTAAAATAGAGAATCAATGGAAGAATTAACCCATATGAATCATGTGAGACATAATTCCTAATTTAATCACACATAGACATGTAAATAAACTAGAGAATTAATAGGAAGAATTAGACCATGGAAATCATAGAAATATACCAAGATTCATGAAATTCACAAGGCTAGAACACTAATCACAACAATATATATAAAAATCCCCAAAAATAGAAATACAAGGGTTTAGATTACACAAGACTTAGGGCTCATCCAAGCCCTAAGTGTAGATCTAGTCAATCATGGAGGAGGTGGATGTAGTCATGGAATCAAGCTCCAAACATGGCTCCATCTTCTTCTTCCTCTTCTTCTTCTTTGAAGCTCTAGAGATGGAGAGATAGTGGATTTAGAGATGTGTTCTTGAGATGTGCCTCCACTTCTCTCTCTTCTTCTAACCCTAATCTCTAACTTTTCTAGAGAGAGTAATAAAAATTACAATGTAGAAAAAAAAAAAAATGATAAAAAGCCTAAAAAAAATCCCTCTTTTACAAATGGGTTGCTTCCCTTTATATAGAAGGTCCTTTTCTCAGTCACTAAGTCTAGAATATATGTCCAAAAATATCTAATCCCGCAACTTTTTGGTAGGTGAACTTTTGGGCGCGCACGGAAAAAGTGGCAGCTTGCTGCCAGCATGTCCAGTTTGATCGATCCAACTTATTTTCGATCGATCCAACTTTTTCGATCGATCCAACTTATTTTTCGATCGATCCAACTTTTCTGATCGATCCAACTAAAAGTTCGATCGATCCAACTTTTTCTGCGATCCATCCAGCTTTTCAGCTTTTCAGTATCAGCTTCTTTTTGCTCCAAATCAGCCGTTTTTTGCTTCGGATCATCGCTAAGACTTAGTTTGACTCCAAAAAGGCCTTAAGAACTCATTTTTAGCCCATTTTAACATTATTGACCTGAAATAGACAAAAACACAAATAAGTACTAAAACGGGTAAATAAGATAGATAAAGGTCCTAGAATACTCAAGCTTAAGGGGTTTAAATGTGTACTTTTCAGCGCTCATCACACCCCCAAACTTAAATATTGCTAGTCCCTAGCAATGAACTATGAAGTAAGGAATGAAATAAATAACTATACAAGTATAAACTGGAAAGCAAGTAAAATGATAACACCACTTTCGTAGGGAACACGATTGCATTTAGCATATGCAACAAGCCTTTTAAACCCCTAGGTTACCCCTAGTGGACGAGTGAAGTCTTGTGAGGGTTTCCAGAAATGATATCCACAAACATTAAGCTCATTCTTTCAAAAGAGGCACCAATATTACAAACAAGCATTGGGAGAAAACTACCTCAAGTATGCAATTTTTCAACCATTTCCAAGCAATCTCCCAAAATCTCAATATCAAGCAAGCAAGTATGGTCCTCCACATATCAAGAAAATGATCATGAAAATCGAAACAAGTCTAGAATCCATGTGAGAGGTCCGACATCAAGTGTGTTGCTATCTTAGCCAACTAGAGAAGTAATCACATCCTTACCTTCAAACTAGCACACAAATCTAGTACCGATCATCAAGATAAGAGAGTGGACCTTTTATTAAAGCTTTATTGTTCTAGGTGCGCTTATTCTTTTCAATCTATTTTTTATTTATTTATTTTATTTTATTTTATTTATTGAGGATCAAAGATGGAAATATTATGCAATGTATTGATCTCTTAAGCTTTCTAGAAGATTCATGTAGCGAGCGTTAGGTCAATGACTCCCAAACCAGATGGCTTTAGGGCATTAGGTGTTAAGACACCCCTACGGACTTACAAACTCAAATCAACTAGGCTACAAATCAAGATAACAACCATCTAATCATTTCCTACTTCTCACCTTTTGGGAGAAGTCTTCACTTTTATTACTTTTGCAACTTTTTTTTTTTTTTAATCAATTATTAACCTAGAGTTTGGGCCCTCCACCTTTCGGCGCGAGAAGTTCACTGCTTAATGAGGCAAGAATCCCGGCTACTCAATGAAAAGGGGTTGTTATCCACCTTTATCAAGAATGAAAGCTTTCAATGCACTACTAGCCCAATTGGGATATAACCAATTCAATAATCAACAAAGCATGTACCCCACAAATGAATGCTAGTGTGCACCGGTGCTAGTGTAGAATCCTAGAATGAATCTCAAAACAATCACAAATTCAGGATGATGTGGACCACAAATGCAAGCAAGATATCAATCTTTTGAAAAATTTACTCCTAAATGGCATCCTCAAGTCATACAAGGAGTATTGGACTCTCAAGTCAAGCAATTTTTAAATTTTAAGCAATATAGTCCTCAAAAGATCAAAATCATAGCTAACATCAATCTCAAATCTCAATCATACATTTAAAGCTCAAATCTTAAGTAGAATGCAACAAGACACCTTACCCCCAAACTTAAACCGCACATTGTCCTCAATGTGCAATGAGAACAATGGAAAAAAAAAAAGTGGAAATAGTATACCGTGGTGGTGTAGACATGAAGCCCGGTCATGATCCAATTCGAAAGACGTCTCCCCCAAACTTGGAATCAACGACCTACTTGAATAACCATGCTAGCAAACTCACATTAAATATCAAATGGGATAAGAATAATCAAATCAAGCATTCTAAGGCAATGTAACACATGATGCAAGAGAGATATAAGATCAAGCCCTAACTAAAGCATAAAGTATGCATGACTATACATAAAGGCACAATGATGAATCTTTTTATATTTTTCATTTAATGAAAGCAAGTATATACAAAATGCAAGAAAAACAAAGAATAAAATGCATGAACAAAATATAAAAAGAAAATTAAATAAGGCAAAATGTAATGAAAGAATATGTTCAATGTAAGAAATGAAAAACAATATGTGCAATGCAAGAAATGAAAAAGAACATGTACAATGCAAAAAAAATGGAAAGAATATGTACAATGCAAGTATATACAAAATTTTCTTACTTTTTGTTTTTTATTTTTTATTTTTTTTAATATATATGTGAAAACATGCAAAGAAAAATGAAAATTGTAAGAAATATGCAAAATGGGTGCTAAGTTTAACGTCTCTAGTAAGACGGAATGCTTCTTTGAAAAACCGTCTTTTTTTTTATTATTATTATTATTTTTTTAGACAAAACAAATATGTACACAAACAAAAAGAAAAAGACAAGTGAATAAAAATAAAAATAAAAATGCAAGAAGTAAAAATGTAAGGAAATAAAGAATGCAATTTTTTTTTTTTTTTTTTCGAAATTAAAAATTAAAGTTAAACAAAATATTTTTGGATTTTTGGAAATAAGATAAAAGGAAATAAAATAAAAGAAAAGAAATATGTTTTTGGGATTTGATTTTTTTTTTTTAATTTTAAATATTTGAAATAAAAATAAAAATAAAGCTTGGAAATAAAAGTAAAAATGAAAATAAAATAAAAATCTTTTTGGAATTTTTGAAAATAAAATAAAATTAACAAAAATATTTTTGTGTTTTTAACAAATTTCCGAAAACTTTTTTTTTTTTTTTTTCTTCTTTTTTTTTTTAGTCAAGAGAGAGAGGTAACTAAATGAAATAAAATAAAATAAAATAAAAATAAAAATAGGAAAAAGTCAAAAAGTGAAAGGGTCAAAGGGGCAAAGTTGTGATCGATCGAAGATGAAGTTCGATCGATCGAACATAGCTGTGATCGATCCGAGATGAAATTCGATTAATCGAACATGTAAAATTTTGGAGATCCCGAGAGCATGCATTTTTGAAAAATGGATGAGGCCTGAAAATTTTTCTAAGTGTTGGGACTCATGATCGATCGAACCACATGTTGGATCGATCGAAAGGTAGTTCGATCGATCGAAATGGTTTACGATCGATCGAACTTTTGAAAATTTGGAGATCCCGAGAGCATGCATTTTGGAATTTGGATGCAGGTCCAAAATTTTTCTAAGTGTTGGGACTCAAGTGGAGTTCGATCGATCGAATCCATAGTTAGATCGATCGAAGAACAATTCGATCGATCGAAGGTGCTCTTGTGATCGATCGAACTGGTACCAAATGCCTAATTTTGAACTGAAAGTGCAAAAAATCCTATGCTAAGCCCCAATTATGGTAACAAGAATGAAAATTTGAAAAATAGATGGAAGAATGTACACAAGAATGAAAAATAAAAAGAAATGAGGGAGGAATAGAGTTGTGAAACTCTACGAATACTAGTATTTAACGTCTCTAGTAAGACGTTAGGTCAACTCACTAATCAAATGAATCAAAAATTGGATATGAAACATCCTTACTGACCCTCTTTTCACTTTTCTCATTTAATGTCCCACTTATGACAATAAAATCATCCTCCAAAAGAATGACTTGAAAAGAAATAAAAGAGATGATATTGTTTCTTTCATCCACGGTCTTGAAAACAAAATCAATCATGGTTAGGCTTGCCTCTTTGTTGTGTTCTTGAAACACATTCAAATGATTATCTATATTGATAATTGGTGAGGCATTGTCTTTCAAAGACTCATTTGGATTAATAAGAAACACCCTCTCTTCATCCCTCTTCTCCTCCTCATAAATTACCATTTCCTCACCTTCTAAGTAAGCTAAGGAGTCCATTAGAGAGTTTATTTCATTTTTAGAGCTTTTAAAGTCAAAACCACAATTTTTAAACATTTCCAAAAGACACTCCTCAAGAGGGTCATTAGAGATAATAGAAGGAAGACCCTCTTCAACAAGTTCCTCCTCCTTCTCTCCTACCTCAAGTGTGGTCAACATCTCCTCACTCTCTAGAGTAGCCATATCATAGATAAAATCATAATCAAAACAAGGAAAGTCCTCATTAATCATGTTATGTTCTATTGGAATAGCCACTAACTCACTTGCCACTTCCTCCTTTATACAAGATAGAGTGCTAGGCATTAGCTCACTTATTTCATTCTCCTCACTCTCATCATCCTCATCTATATACATTGAAGTTCTTGCCATTTTTTCATTTGCCTCTTCCTCCTTCTCTTGATTAGAAAGAGTACTTGCAATTTGCTCAAGTTGAGCTTCTAAGTTGGCTAAAGTTTGAGAATGAGAATTAATAAGTGAAGTGTGTGAAATATGCACATCAAGTAAAGCTAACACTTTTTCTTCAAATCCGGGTGAGTACTTAGAAGGTGGTGGAATTGATTCATCATAAAATGGTGGGGGAGGGTAATAGTCACAAGAAGGATTAAATGAGTGATCAAGTCCATAATAAGATGATGCATGAAATGAATTGGACTCAATCTCATAAGGATTAAAACATGATGGAGGAGCATAAAGTGAAGGGACAATTAAAACCCAAATGCAAGAAAAAATTGGCCTCAACAAGGGCCTATGCTTGGACAAAAATTTAGCAATAAAATGAGCCTTAACAAGGGCTATCACAAGCATACAAAGAAGTGAAACAATTAAAATACAAGAGTGCTAAGAATTGCTCACAATGGTCCTTTAGCACTTCAACTCCCAATTTAACTTTTAAGCTCCAATGATTGCTTTAAGTTCCAAAGTTCGCATTCCTTATAGTCAAGTACCTAATTGAACAAATAATAATGAGAATCAAGAGAAAAGAATATACAATGGAAAATAAAATAAAAATAGAAGCAATCTAATGAACACTATTGTCTAGTTTAATTCCAACAAAACCATTAATCCCCGACAACGGCGCCAAAATCTGACGACGTCGCTTGTAATACGCCAAAATGAATGTAGTGAATGTGTGGTTCAAGAAAAGCCTTTTATGTCAAATTTAAATTTATAAAAATCACTATCAACACCACTACTAACGTAGTAAGAGTGAGTAGGGATCATCCCAAGGGATTATACGTGTTGGAATTTCAACTTCGACTCTAGCGTACCAAATGATTGCAAAAGAGAGTTGGGTTGGTTGATTACTTTTAGAAAAGAATTAATTAAAATGTAATAAAAATAAAACTAAGTAGAGATAGGGATTTAAGAGATGAGAAGAGAGGACTTAGGGTGCTGGAATCACCACTAAGCTCATGTAATTAACCACTTGCTTTCCATTAATGGGGAATACATTGTTGTGAACAAAATTGGTTCGACTAGCAAAGGTGACTCAACAAGTGTATAATGTCTAAACAACATGTGAAAGGCTACAATATATCTATTGGAAGAGGAATATATTGTCTAGACAACATGTGAAGAGAACAAAATATCAAATCAAGTCATTAAACCTTTCATTAAGCTCATAGTCCAAATAATTCACAAGGATGATTTAGTTAAACACGTATTGTCTAAACATCATGTGAGAGGCCACAATATATCTATTGGGAGAGGAATATATTGTCTAAACACATGTGAAAGATACAATATATCATAACAAGTCATTAATACTTCATTAAGCTCAAAATTCCATTACACCACAATATTAGAGCATATGCTTCTTGCATTAAAAAACATGGAACATCAAAGAACAAGCATGAATTGTCTCCCTCATCTAACACTACACTACAACTACACTACTAGCATGAAAATAAACTAAGGGAGAGGTACAATCCATCAAGGAATAAGTATGAACCATCAAAAGACATAACAAGAGCATTCCATTAAGCACTAATGTCTAGCTATCACTAGATTCTTAATCAACCACACATAGACATGCAATTAATATAGAAAAACTAGTGTAGAGATCAATTCCCCAAATAATCACACATAAGACAACATGTAATTAAAATAGAGAATCAATGGAAGAATTAACCCATATGAATCATGTGAGACATAATTCCTAATTTAATCACACATAGACATGTAAATAAACTAGAGAATTAATAGGAAGAATTAGACCATGGAAATCATAGAAATATACCAAGATTCATGAAATTCACAAGGCTAGAACACTAATCACAACAATATATATAAAAATTCCCAAAAATAGAAATACAAGGGTTTAGATTACACAAGACTTAGGGCTCATCCAAGCCCTAAGTGTAGATCTAGTCAATCATGGAGGAGGTGGATGTAGTCATGGAATCAAGCTCCAAACATGGCTCCATCTTCTTCTTCCTCTTCTTCTTCTTCTTCTTTGAAGCTCTAGAGATGGAGAGATAGTGGATTTAGAGATGTGTTCTTGAGATGTGCCTCCACTTCTCTCTCTTCTTCTAACCCTAATCTCTAACTTTTCTAGAGAGAGCAATAAAAATTACAATGTAGAAAAAAAAAATGATAAAAAGCCTAAAAAAAATCCCTCTTTTACAAATGGGTTGCTTCCCTTTATATAGAAGGTCCTTTTCTTAGTCACTAAGTCTAGAATATATGCCCAAAAATATCTAATCCCGCAACTTTTTGGTAGGTGAACTTTTGGGTGCGCACGGAAAAAGTGACAGCTTACTGCCAGCATGTCCAGTTCGATCGATCCAACTTATTTTCGATCGATCCAACTTTTTCGATCGATCCAACTTATTTTTCTGATCGATCCAACTAAAAGTTCGATCAATCCAACTTTTTCTGCGATCCATCCAACTTTTTCTGCGATCCATCCAACTTTTCAGCTTTTCAGTATCAGCTTCTTTTTGCTCCAAATCAGCCTCTTTTTGCTCCGGATCATCGCTAAGACTTAGTTTGACTCCAAAGTTCTTAAGAACTCATTTTTAGCCCATTTTAACATTATTGACCTGAAATAGACAAAAACACAAATAAGTACTAAAACGGGTAAATAAGATAGATAAATGTCCTAGAATACTCAAGCTTAAGGGGTTTAAATGTGTACTTTTCAGCGCTCATCAATTAACTTCATCCATACACATAGACATGCATAAACTCCACTAAATCTAGAGAAAAACATATGAATCATCCATTCTAGCATACATAGACATATGGTTAAAAGTAGATAATCAATTGAAAGCATTAATCCATACACATCAAGTAGAAATCACAAGATATGTATATAAATTCAAGATCAAAACATTTATTACAAACAAATCCCCAAGAATATATAAAACACTATGTCTAGGAAGCAAACTTAGGGGCTACACTAGCCCCAAGTAGATGTCTAGCCACTCATTGAAGTAGTTATCCAACCCTCAAGGGCTATCTCCATGGTAGGTATGACCTCCTTCTTGATGGAAACCCTAGAAGAATGGAAGAACTCTTAAAGATGTGTAAAAGCTCTCTAATCTCTAGCCCTTTTCCAAGATATGAGATATGATATGTGAATTGAAGATATTAAGATCCTTTAATATGAATGGATTAAAATCCTTATATAGGAGGCTCAAGTGTCACACCCAATGGTTTGGATTCGTGCACGAGGGGTTTTGCAATGATTGCACCATGAGCCAACTTTTAATGAGCTGGAATTTATTTTATTTCGGACTTGAGGAGGTTCAATCGATCGAACTATGTTGAGATCGGTCGAACTGAGGTGAGATCCATCGAATGACGCAGAGATTAATTATGACGGTCCAAGTTTTGTAAACCCGGTGCATCAGTGATGACCCGATAATGGATCCGAAATGTGGAAGAGAAAGGTGAAACAACGGTCTCTAGAGATACAATGCGTTTCTAAGACACCAATGTGACCCTCAATGAAGTCACAGAACCTAAAGGAAACAAATGCAGAAGTGTCGTTTCAAAAACGGACAAAAACTACCTAGGGGCAAAATGGTCATTTTGCAAAAGGTGGATTCAGGTGTTATCGAGCACACCGCTGGAAAGACAATGACAAATTAGTCAAGTTCAAAATTTTTTTTTACTCAATTTAGAGTCCGGACGGGGGAGAAAGGTAAAAACAAAAATGATGTCATGGCGGCCCGACGAGGACAACCCACCACTGCTGCAACTGAGAGTAAAAAAGGGCATCTAAACGAACTTTTTTGGAAAAACTCAAAGAAGAAACCCCCCTAAAATCAAGTTTCCTACCCAATCGCAAATGGAAGCAAAATAAATGCATTGTAAAATGCCCAGAATGCCCCCAAGAAAATAAGGTCAAGAGGAAAAAAACTAATCCGAGCTACTGCCCAAGTTTTGAAAATAGGGCTTCGGGAGGTTTTTAAATTACCTAAATTGAAAATGTAATCTTAAAATGCACCCACAAAACCTCCGGAAGTTTCGGATCGGTCGTGACGATTTTCAAAAAAAAGTTGATGAATAGTACCAACTACATTTGTACTAAAAATTTGCAAAACCTGGCAGCAAGGATTTTTCGGAAAAATATTGAATTTTGAGGGCCAAGATGATGTTTTCTGGAAAAACACAAAGAAGAAACCCCCATCAAAATTGAGTTTTCTATGTGAAGCGCAAGGAAAAATGAAAAACACACATTGTGAAATACCCGAAATGCCCCTGGAACAGAATAGGGTAAAACTCCCTAAAAATGTTACTTAGAGTTTTTGTTTCATCAAGGAAGGTATTGTTTGCCAAAGTGAGCATGCAAGTGTATGTAATATGATAAAATAGATGTGCTACAATGACCTATGGTCTCATTACAATACATTTACAACATTTGACATGTTAAACCTCCAAGTTAGAAAAATTACATTACATAGACAAATCATGAACATGCTAATACTTGCATGTGAACAAGAATGCTTCTAAAGATGCTCAACTCAGCAAATCACCTAAGCAATTGCAATCTCTAATCTTGTATCCTGTACCTGAAATATGCCCCAATATCGTAGGGGTGAGTAACATAAAGCTACTCGTAGGAAATGAGCATGCATCGACCTATAGTTTTACAAGTTGTATGATTTAATTATTGTGGTTCATTCCACCTAACGTCTATGTCAAGGTGAGACTCAGGGAGCATCCAAGCTACCTAAGATCATTTCTAGCATCAATCATCTCATTCATGTAATTTTAACAACATAGGGTCATGCTTACACAAAGCAACAACATAGTGGTTCTCAAGGTTATCAACTTGAAGTCTAATGATCAACTAAAAATAACAATTTAGCATAATTAGAATATCTAATACCACACATCAAGACATAGATTCTCTAGGTTATCAACTAGCAATCTAAAAGTGTGAAATCAGCTAAATATATCAATTTAGTATGGATGTACTTAACAACATCAAAATCGCCAATTACCAAAATCACAAGTCACAATTAAACATTGGTTGTCAACTTGGAATTGAATGCGAAATCAAATAGTGGAAGACTTGGGCATCACAGCTCAGATTTCCGCCGAGACAAGGCAAATTTGGAGCTACTAACCCCCAGGCAGCCTACCCAATGCGAAACTTTATAGGGCTATTTTGGAGCTATTAACCCCCAGGCAGCCTACCCAACGCGCGAACTTTTGACTTAAAGGACTCTTGTCCCCGTACTGGAGCCAAACCTTAGCCATCACAGCTTAACAATGTCCTAAGCAACTCCAAAATAAATGACATTAACAATCCATCTTTGAAACTAGAGGTGACACTACAAGTGACACTAACAATGCAGTGCTCTAACTCTACCCGAAGGATTAATCAATCGACTTGATCCTAAAAGGGTCATCAACCAAGAACTCCTCAAAGAAAATGACAACTACAGCCATACCAACAACAACCAAATCAATCACTACGATTGATCCTAAAAAAAAACACCATCATCATCGATCAAAAGGACAACGCCTATCAAAACAAAATCGACACTGATTCCATCCAAACTGTACATGTTGCATGCCAGTACGGTAGCATTACAGTGCCATGTACCCGCCCACAATGTACCCGCCCACAAAAAATGCAAGTTCCAGAGGAATCATACTGAACAATCAAGGATCCTAAGAGGTCTATAACCTCATAATGGGCCCAAACTAACAAATCCAGCACTATGGTAACGCCAAACAACTCATCTCACGAGAGCCTAAACAAAATGTGACCATCCACCTACCTTAAAAAGGTCGACAACAACTTATACTGCCACGAAACTGTGATTACAATCACCATCAACCTCAACTCGTGCCTCAATGACCAATCCCGTGTCATGCCAAATATGCAACACAATTATGCCTATACAATTCTAATCTAGCATACGTCACATGTCATGCTCTTTACATTAGAATAAAGCAATGCTAAACGAACGGCATACAACATGTAGCACGTAAGCACATAAACATGTTATCAACCAAAACATATTACCATAAAACATATAAACACATAGAGTATGGCAACAAAAGCATGATATGCACCCAAAACCTGTCGTTCTAGGGTTTTCGAACCTAGGAGCTCTGATACCACTTGTGACGGCCCAAGTTTTGTAAACCCGGTGCGTCAGTGATGACCAAAAGATGACCCGATAATGGATCCGAAATGCGGAAGCGAAAGGTAAAACAACAGTCTCTAGAGATACAATGCGTCTCTAAGACACCAATGTGACCCTCAATGAGGTCATGGAACCCAAAGGAAACAAATGCAGAAGTGTCGTTTCAAAAACGGATAAAAAGAACCTAGGGGCAAAATGGTTATTTTGCAAAAAGTGGATTCAGGTGCTATCGAGCACACCGCTGGAAAGACAATGACAAATTAGTCAAGTTCAAATTTTTTTTTACTCAATTTGGAGTCCGAACGGGGGAGAAAGGACAAAAACAAAAATGATGTCGTGGCGGCCCGACAAGGACAACCCACCACTGCTGCTACTGAGAGTAAAAAAGGGCATCTAAACGGACTTTTTTGGAAAAACTCAAAGAAGAAACCCCCCTTAAAATCAAGTTTCCTACCATTGATGCGAATGGAAATAAAAAAAATGCATTGTAAAATGCCCAGAATGCCCCCAAGAAAATCAGGTCAAGAGGAAAAAAACTAATCCGAGTTGCTGCCCAAGTTTTGGAAATAGGGTTTCGGGAGGTTTTTAAATTGCCTAAATTGAAAATGCAATCTTAAAATGCACCCACAAGACCTCCGAAAGTTTTAGATCGGTCGTGATGATTTTAAAAAAAAAGTCGATGAATAGTACCAACTACATTTGTACTAAAAATTCGCAAAACTTGGCAGCAAGAATTTTCCGGAAAAATATTGAATTTTGAGGGCCAAGATGATGTTTTCTGGAAAAACACAAAGAAGAAACCCCCCTCAAAATTGAGATTTCTGCATAAATTTTGGGTAAAAATGAAAAAAAACACATTTTGAAATACCCGAAATGCCTCTGGAACAGAATGGGGTAAAACTCCCTAAAAATGTTACTTAGAGTTTTTGTTTCATCAAGGAAGGTATTGTTTGCCAAAGTGAGCATGCAAGTGCATGTAATATGATAAAATAGATGTGCTACAATGGCCTATGGCCTCATTACAATACATTTACTACATTTGACATATCAAACCTCCAAGTTAGAAAAATTACATTTCATAGACAAATCATGAACATGCTAACACTTGCATGTGAACAAGAATGCTTCTAAAGAAGCTCAACTCAGCAAATCACCCAAGCAATTGCAATCTTCAATCTTGTATCCTGTACCTGAAATATGCCCCAATATCATAGGGGTGAGTAACATAAAGCTACTCGTAGGAAATGAGCATGCATCGACCTAAAATTTTACAAGTTGTATGATTTAATTATTGTGATTCATTCCACCTAACGTCTATGTCAAGGTGAGACTCAGGGAGCATTCTAGCTACCTAAGATTATTTCTAGCATCAATCACATCATTCATGCAATTTTAACAACATAGGGTCATGTTTACATAAAGCAACAACATAGGAGCATGCTTACACAAAGCAATAACATAGTGGTTCTCAAGGTTATCAACTTGAAGTCTAAAGTGCAACATCAACTAAATATAACAATTTAGCATAATTAGAATATCTAATACCACACATCAAGACATAGATTCTTTAGGTTATCAACTAGCAATCTAAAAGTGTGAAATCAGCTAAATATATCAATTTAGTATGGATGTACTTAACAACATCAAAATCGCCAATTACCAAAACCACAAGTCACAATTAAACATTGGTTGTCAACTTGGAATTGAATGCGAAATCAAATAGTGTAAGACTTGGACATCACAGCTCGGATTTCCACCGAGACAAGGCAAATTTGGAGCTACTAACCCCCAGGCAGTCTACCTAACGTGCGAACTTTATAGGGCTAATTTGGAGCTACTAACCCCCAGGCAGCCTACCTAACGCGCGAACTTTTGACTTAGAGGACTCTTGTCCCCGTACTAGAGCCAAACCCTAGCCATCACAGCTTAACAATGTCTCAAGCAACTCCAAAATAAATAAGTTGTCAACTTATATACGTATTAAACAGTACACGAAACTACCTTTATGCACAAGTAGGTTGTAACCACACAACACATGCTCTAAATCCACAACAACTATAGGATGACAATGTCGAATCTTCAGAGCGCGATTCGTTAAGCGCTATAATAACATCACATGTTGAATCTTCAGTGTGCGATTCGTTACACGCTATAATAATATAATTCAATATTGGAACATAAACTCATAATTCAATTATAAGCCTAAAATCATGCCTTAAACATATTATCAATGTCAATTACATGATTCAATCAACGGTGCAACAAGGTAGAATTTAATTATATCATGATAATTAAATCTCTCAGTTCTAAAACAACTCTAAATGGTCCCAAATTAACATATGCTAGTACATAAGTCATAGTTATCATAAATATCAAGCTAAACACTCAATTAGGCCAACGGAAGCCTTAATTAGATTTTAATTAATCATTTTAATTAAAATCTCTAGATTTTCATACTTGTCCAAATGCTCTCAAATTAAAGTATGTTAACAAACATGCTAAGACTTAATTTAAAAGCATACTACAAGTTCATTCCATGAAAAGTATAGCCATGTAATTTAATCTTTCACCAAAGATAAGTATTAAATAAAAAGTGTAATTCTTATTCAATTAATCCTAATTTAATATATGTTAACAAACATATTAAAACATGATTTTCTAGCATGCCACAATTCCATTCTAAGTTATACACATCCTTGTGAATTAAATTTCATACAAAGAAATAATTAATACTAATTTTCTAGAATTGATACAAGGCATGCAATTAAGTTGTATAATCATGCTAAACACTCAATACAATACACACAAAATCCTAGAACATCCCTTACCTCAATTTGAGATGAAAATCTCAAAAGCCAACAAATGGAAACGGCTTCGAATCCGACGAAACTTCTAGGTTTTGTCGGGGACAACGCCGTGAACTTAACCTCCATGAAAGCCCCATCAAAATCATAACTTGACCTCAAAACCAAACTCAAGAAATGGTCAAAATAGAATTCTAATAAGGGGGAAAGGTAGAGCACGGCGAGGGGAACAACAAACGTTTAGGCCGAAGACTTTCCATCAAGGAAAGGTGAACCAAAAGAGGAGAGAGATGATGGCAGCACCCCTTGGACTGCCATAGGAGCTCCAGGTCGTGCATGAAGAGGGGAGAAGATGAAAAATGAAATATCTCACCCCCCTTTTATAGAAATCTCAAAAAGTGCCTCGAACGGGCCCCTCCGGGTCCGAAAAAGTAAAATTTAGCAGACGCGCTCAAGTGGCAAAACATTGTGAATGAAAAAGATTCAAAATGATAAAATATGAACAACAGAAGAAACAGTGTAGAAAACCGAGTCCTGAGCAGAAAGTTATTCCCAAAACAAGTTTGGCGCAAATAGAGCCAGAAATCCTGAAACTAGAAAACATCGACCAGGAGAAATTCCAAGAGTACACAACTCGACAAAATGTTAAAATGAATCCCGTACGAGAATCCAGGCTCAAAACAAGACATTTTGCAATAACTTTCATTAATTGCACAATGGCCCCTCCAAAAAGTGAAAACTGCACTTATGGCCCAGAATGAAAATATCTTCATAAAATATTTTCTTAAAAACCCCTGAAATAAAATATCTTCAAAAGATATTTATGAAAAAAACCCCAAGAAAAGAAAATAATTTCAAAGAACTTTGCATCCATGCCCCTATGGACACCGAGAGCAACCAGAGTACTTTCTTGCAAAAGTAAAGATTCGTATTTCGTGGAAACCACTCAAGATGGAGATACATGAAGTCAAAAACCAACTCCGAACACAAGAAGTGTGGTTACGCCAACAAAGTGTCAAGCGGGGAAAAGAAAAAATAGGGAAAAGGACGAAATAGGGAAAATGACGAAAAGTGAATAGTGTCGAAAAACGAAAAATGAGGAAACGATTCGGTCCTCAAAGGAAGTTGTCAATCCACAGAAAAAAGTCTCAGAAATCACCCCAGAGCACTTGAGATGATACTAAGCGAAGAGGAACTAAACTCAGAAAGGAAAGACAACGGAAAAAAAATATCCGTGAAAATCCGGGTCATTACAACCTTCCCACCTTAAAGGGATTTCGTCCCCGAAATCTAGCCCCAACCAAAACACAAAGGCGAAGCCAGGATAACTACGAAGTACATCTCCGAGTATCCCACACAACGCGATACAAAAGCAATCCTAAAGTTGAAAGACAACGCATAAACCAATGTCATTCTCACCCACGTGCTCATGACAGGACAACCTCTCAAAAGGAAAGTGACTAAATGGCCACCCAACAAGTTGGAACTCACATACAGAAGCCAAGGTGAGATAAAGGAACGGAAGATAACAATCGTAAACATCCCTCTAGATGAACCATCATACCGATCCAACAACGACCACTAAAAGATCTCCAAGATAACCACGTGTCATATCAGGGTACCGAACAAGACGATGCGGCAGTACGAATAGCGACCAGAACCCACCCACGACGTACTTAAATGTGTGGTAGCAATGACAGTGCCTAGTGCCCGCCCACACTTACTCGTCAGTAAGGTAGCATCGACGGCAATTAGTACTCGCCCACAACACACAATTTTGTACGGTAGCATGGCAATATAAGGCATTAATTCATAACCTGCCCCCACTAGGTCTACCCAAGAAACCTCTCGATACAAATAACATCAATGTAAAAAATGATCATTACAAAAAGCACTACGGAGACCAACATTTTGTGAGAGTTGAGATATGGTCCAAAGATGTCTGGCCAGACCATCCTAACCAATCCCAAAACTCTGACAATAATGCCATAGGTACCGCTATGCTTAAGGCCTTAAATCCTCAATACAACAAAACCAACATCTCTAATGTCTCAAAATACCTCTATTAATAACATTAATCAGGAATCCAAAACTTGACAAGCAAATCAACGCCTACAGAAATGAAAACGAACTTCACAATAAGACATTTCATCGAAAGTCCTTCACATTTCTCCCCGAAATAGATCAACTATAAGACCAATCACCATGATCAAACATCAAATCCACATCCCTATCACGGATAACTAAATCCTCAAAATATAAATCCACTAAGTGGCACATACATCAAAATGCCAACAACTAAGGTCACAAGATGAATCTCTCAAAACCATGCTTGGCAACACCAAGCTAAATCAAAATTTCTCAATTTCTATCGATCCATAAACAACCACTGGAACTACGATTCCTCAAAACCATGCCTAGTTATAACTAGGACGAGAAACTCCACAATAAGCCATATCTAACAGCGATCATCCAAAATTCTTCCTAAGAGTCAACCACATCAAGGCCTCCAAAATGAAAACAAGTCTCCGAAAGACATTTTTAAAAGTGCATCGAGCTCACCTCACGAATTAAACAAATCCTCAATGATATGGACATAAGTCCCCGTAAAATGACCTCACACCAATCAACTCACTCTGAGCACCACAACCGTTAATAACCACGGTAAAAACTCCCCAAGGGAAGACACGAAAGAAAGGAAACCACCAGTCCTAAGATGGACAACACCGCGAATCCATCTCTGAAATGGAAGACAACAAGGTCAAAGACTTCACCCCCTACATGGAAGTAAGTCGACCAAAATCCCATCAAATCCTCACCAAGGACTCTAAACAACGATAGTGATCCTTACGGACCAACCAATCCCAAAACTCTGCCCCACGCAATGAAGAGAAGAAACTCACTCCTTGTGAAGTCCCTTATTTGAACCAAGAAGAGAGAAGAAACCCTATCCTCCCACAAGTGTCGATATGACAACCACGAAAATGGAGCATCCTTTCCACCTTAGGGAAATGGACAGCTCAAGACAAAACAGATGTGACAACTCCTCTACAAGGAATCTCACAGCGAATTACGGAAACCTACATACACTCCACGTGCAACCGAGGGAAAACTAACCCTGAAAATCATGCATATAACAAGGAATGCAACTACTAGAAGGAAAATCTACTCACATAGATAAAAATCAAAGGTACATGCAACACGTCTCCACGTAAGCACAAAAGCATGCCACTAAAGCGCAATAACAACATGACGTCTCTAAGCATATAAAGAAGGCATGCTAATGCCACACGACAAGAAGGTAAATGTGGATAGACCTCCACCTACTTAGGGATCACAATATCATGTATCAAACTACTAACATAGTAGAAAACGAAACTGCAGAAGATAAAAAAAAAAATGATGCAATAATGAACCCTATGGACATCGTGTCCTAGAGGGCCTAGGTAAAAAGGAAAGTAATTCCTAGCCATAAACTGTCTCCAAAAATCAGTGCGACGATATCCTGTCTCCAAACAAACGGGAGCCTTTACCACAATGGTAAGACTCTAACAATCCATCTTTGAAACTAAAGGTGACACTACAAGTGACACTAACAATGTAGTGCTCTAACTCTACCCGAAGGATCACTCAATCGACTTGATCCTAAAAGGGTCATCACGCAAGAACTCCTCAAAGAAAATGACAACTATAGCCATACCAACAACAACCAAATCAATCACTATGACTGATCCTCAAAACAAACACCATCATCATCGATCAAAAGGACAACGCTTATCAAAACAAAATCGACACTGATTCCATCCAAACTGCACATGTAGCATGCCAGTATGGTAGCATGACAGTGCCATGCACCCGCCCACAACGTACCCGCCCACGAAAAATGCAAGTTCCAGAGGAATCATCCTGAACAATCAAGGATCCTAAGAGGTCCATAACCTCATAATGGGCCCAAACTAACAAATCCAGCACTATGGTAACGCCAAACAACTCATCTCACGAGAGCCTAAACAAAAGGTGACCATCCACCTACCTTCAAAAGGTCGACAACAACTTATACTACCACGAAACTGTGACTACAATCACCATCAACCTCAACTCGTGCCTCAATGACCAATCCCGTGTCATGCCAAATATGCAACACAATTATGCCTATACAATTCTAATCTAGCATACGTCACATGTCATGCTCTTTACATTAGAATAAAACAATGCTAAATGAACGGCATACAACATGTAGCACGTAAGCATATAAACATGTTATCAACCAAAACATGTTATCATTAAGCATATAAACACATAGAGCATGGCAACAAAAGCACGATATGCACCCAAAACCCGTCGTCCTAAGGTTTTCGAACCTAGGAGCTCTGATACCACTTGTGACGGCCCAAGTTTTGTAAACCCGGTGCGTCAGTGATGACCAAAAGATGACCCGATAATGGATTCGAAATGCGGACGCGAAAGGTGAAACAACGGTCTCTAGAGATACAATGCGTCTCTAAGACACCAATATGACCCTCAATGAGGTCATGGAACCCAAAGGAAACAAATGCAGAAGTGTCATTTCAAAAACGGATAAAAAGAACCTAGGGGCAAAATGGTCATTTTGTAAAAAGTGGATTCAGGTGCTATCGAGCACACCGCTGGAAAGACAATGACAAATTAGTCAAGTTTAAAATTTTTTTTACTCAATTTGGAGTCCGGACGGGGGAGAAAGGTCAAAAACAAAAATGATGTCGTGGTGGCCCGACGAGGACAACCCACCACTGCTGCAACTGAGAGTAAAAAATGGCATCTAAACGGACTTTTTTGGAAAAACTCAAAGAAGAAACCCCCCCTAAAATCAAGTTTCCTACCCTGATAAAGAATGGAAACAAAAAAAAGCATTGTAAAATGCCTAGAATGCCCCCAAGAAAATCAGGTCAAGAGGAAAAAAACTAATCCGAGCAACTGCCCAAGTTTTGGAAATAGGGCTTCGGGAGGTTTTTAAATTGCCTAAATTGAAAATGCAATCTTAAAATGCACCCACAAGACCTCTGGAAGTTTCGGATTGGTCGTGACGATTTTTAAAAAAAAGTCGATGAATAGTACCAAAATTTGCAAAACCTGGAAGTAAGGATTTTTCTGAAAAATATTGAATTTTTGGGGCCAAGATGATGTTTTCTGGAAAAACATAAAGAAGAAACCCCCCTCAAAACTGAATTTTCTACGTGGCCCGCTTTGAAAAATGAAAAAAATGAATTTTGAAATAACCAAAATGCCCCTGGAGCAGAATAGGGTAAAACTCCCTAAAAATGCTACTTAGAGTTTTTGTTTCATCAAGGAAGGTATTGTTTGTCAAAGTGAGCATGCAAGTGTATATAAGATGATAAAATAGATGTGCTACAATGGCCTATGGCCTCATTTTAATACATTTACAACATTTGACATGTCAAACCTCCAAGTTAGAAAAATTACATTTCATAGACAAATCATGAAGATTCAAAATTATAAAATATGAATAAAAGAAGAAACAACGTCAAAAACCGAGTCCCGAGCAGAAAGTTATGCCCAAAACAAGTTTGGCGCAAACCGGGGCTAGAAACCCTGAAACTGGTAAACATCAACCAGGAGGAAATTCCAAGAGTACACAACTCAACGAAATGTGAAAATGAATCCCGTACGAGGATCCAGGCTCAAAACAAGACATTTTGCAATAACTTTCATTAATTACACAATGGCCCTTCCAAAAAGTGAAAACTGCACTTATGACCCAGAATGAAAATATCTTCCAAAAATATTTTCTTAAAAACCCCTGAAATAAAATATCTTCAAAAGATATTTTCGAAAAACACCCCAAGAAAAGAAAATAATTTCAAAGAACTTTGCATCCATGCCCCTATGGACACCGGGAGCAACCAGAGTACTTTCTTGCAAAAGTAAAGATACGTATTTCGTGGAAACCACTCAAGATAGAGATACATGAAGTGAAAAACCAACTCTGAACACAAGAAGTGTGGTTACGCCAACAAAGTGTCAAACGGGGAAAAGACAAAATAGGGAAAAGGACGAAATAGGGAAAATGACGAAAAGTGAATAGTGTCGAAAAACAAAAAATGCGGAAACGACTCGGTCCTCAAAGGAAGTTGTCAATCCACAGAAAAGAGTCTCGGAAATCACTCCAGAGCACTCGAGACGACACTAAGCGAAGGGGAACTGAACTCAGAAAGGAAAGACAACGGAAAAAAATATTCGTGAAAATCCGGGTCATTACATTAATCATCCTTGGCGGTGCCTTTTTGAATTAAGACAAATCTCTAAGACATTTTGGGATATTTTGGGGAAAGAGATAAAAGTGGTAGGTGGGGTGGTAGGTATGGATAAGATCGAATAATATCAATCGATCGAAGATTAGTTGGATCGATCGAACATGGTGGTATCTTTTGGATAAGGACAAAGGCTTGGATCCATCTTGAAGTGTTCGGATCGATGCTGCTCTAATCGATCGAAGGAATGTTGAGATCGATTGAACTTGCTGATTTTCCACACTTTGCTTCATTTTGCTTCCACTTTGCTCCTTTCTTCCATTCAGCTTGGGATTGCTTCTTTTAAGCTCTTATTTGGCTGAATTAACTTATTTTTGGGATAAGTACCTAAAAAGGGCAATAACATGAAATTAGTCGAAGACGGAAAAATAAGATAGATAAAGGTCCTAGAATACGTAAGCTTATGGGGTTTATTGCACACTTTTCAACGCTCATCACACCCCCAAACTTAAATATTGCTAATCCCTAGCAATGAACTACGAAGTAAAGGAATGAAATGAACAACTATACAACTATGAATTAGAAAGTAATAAATGGATAACGCCACTTTCGTATGGAACACGATTGCATTTAGCATATGCAACAAGCCTTTTAAATCCCTAGGTTACCCTTAGTGGACAAGTGAAGTCTCGTGAGAGTTTCTAGAAATGATACCCACAAACATTAAGCTCATTATCACAAAAGAGGCACCAATATTGCAAACAAGTATTGGGAGAAAACTACCTCAAGTATGCAATTTTTCAACCATTTCCAAGCAATCTCCCAAAATTTCAACATCAAGCAAACAAGTATGGTCCTTTACACATCAAGAAAATGATCATACAAATTAAAACAACTCTAGAATCCTTTTTGAGTGGACCGGCATCAAGTATGTTGCTATCTAAGCCAACTAAAGAAATGTTCACATTCTTACTCTCAAACTAGCACACAAATCTAGTACTGATCATCAAGACAAAGAGTGGACTTTTTGTTAAAGTTTTATTGTTCTAGGTGCGGTTATTTTTTTTACTCGATTTATTTTATTATATATATATATATATATATATATATATTTTCTATCCCTAAGGATCAAAGATGGAAGTATAGTGCAATGTGTTGATCTATTAAGCTTTCTAGCGATCCATGAGATCGAGCGTTAGGTCAATGACTCTTAAACCAGACGGCTTTAGGGCACTAGGTTTTTAAACACCCCTAAGGACTTACAAGCTCAAATCAACTAGGCTACAAATTAAAACAACCTCTATCTAATCATTTCTCACTTCTCACCTTTTGGGAGAAGTCCTCATTTTTTTTTTTTTTTTTTCAATTGTTAAGCTAGAGTTTGGGCCCTCCACTTTTCGGCACGAGAAATTCAATGCTTGATGAGGGTAGAATCCCGGCTACTCAATGAAAAGGGATTGTTATCCACTTTTATCAAAAGGAAAGCTTTCAATGCACTACTAGCTCAATTGGGATATAACCAATTCAATAATCAACAAAGCTTGTACCCCACAAATGAATGCTAGTGTAGAATCCTAGAGTGAATCTCAAAACAATCACAAAATTAGGATGATGTGGACCACAAATGTAAGTGTAATGATCCGGTCATTTTTCTTCCTTTTCTTTTTCTCAGATTTTAACGGATATTTTTTTTCCGTTGTCTTTTCCTTTTTGGGTTCGGTTTTTCATCACTTGATGTTGTCTCGAGTGCTCTGGAATGATTTTCGAGACTCTTTTCCTTGGATTGACAACTTCCTTTGGGGATTGTGTCATTTCCATATTTTATTTTTCCGAACACTATTCACATTTTGTCTTTTTCTTGTTTATCCTTTTTCCTTGCACAACCTCACTTTTTGTGCTCGGATTTGATTCCGGTTTTGCATGCATTCATGATATTTGATTTGCATGATAGCGGTATTTTTACTTTTCTAGAAAAACATGTCGATTGCTTACTTCTTTCATAAAGGGGCATTAATGCATACTTTAGTGTAATTATTCTTAACTTGTGGGGTTTTAATGTAATTAAATAAAGTAATTATTTTTCATCTTGGGGACCATTTTATAATTAAATTTAGAAGATATTTTCAAAAATGACCTTTTTGCAATTTTTGAAAAGTGTGACAAGTGTCACACTCTCATTGGTCCACTTGTTGACATTTGTGTGGAAACACTTTAATGCATTGGATGATGAGATTTGGAGGGTGAGGATTCACCCACTTGTTGGCCTAGGATTGGTACACCTGTTGGCTTGGATGGTTGACAAGTGTAGGTGTGGGATTAAGCCTAGGAAGGAGCCATGGATTGGTGACAAGTGTAGGTTCACAATTTAGTCTTGCAAATATCTTTGGGCCACTTTGGGATTATGGTTTTAAAGGAGGGTTTTTGTGCAATCGACCATAGATGTGTGTGTTGACTATGGTGTAAGAGCACATAGTGAGTGGAGGATTTCTATTTCCTCCACTCACACTTAACCACATTATTTCATTCTCTTCCTTACAAGAAAACCCTAGCCTCCATGGATAGAGCTTGAAGCCTCAGGCATTGACCTTGATCTTTAAGGCCCTTCCACTTACTTGAGGCCATAAAGTTTGGAATACTTTTTGTTCCCCTCATCCTCCTCTTCAAAACCCTTGAAAGATCTAGCTTAAATCCTAGTTTTGCTTTGGTATCTAGAGATTCAATTCTCTAGTGAGGTATTGATCTATTATTTTGAAGTATTTTTATGTCATTATTGAGTGTTTTACATACATGGAAGAGAAGGACTTGTATTTTGCCCTTAAACTATTTTAACTTGAAATTAATATTGTCAAATTAAATATAGAATATGAAAATATACTCAATTAGCTTTCATTTAGTTTTGGTTTCATGTAATTTGAATTTAAAATGAATTAGTTATGAATTTTTGAAGTTGCAAGCTAGTTACTGGAAATTTGAAGCTTTTCCTTTTTGGTTCGGAAATGAATTTTTATATGGAGCTGTGGTGCTTCAATTACCTTGAAATTGTTACTGGAACTTCCCCCATGGGTTTTACACTACTCAGAATTTTTTCATGATTTTAGAGCATTTCTAATTTTTTTTTAAAAATCTGAAACTATCTGCTGTCCATGTTTTATTGCAGCTGGAAAACATATTTTTAGATGATTTATTTCACTAACCTTTTGGCATTGGATCATGGCTTAAATTTTTAGTTTTACACTCTCATATGTTTACTTCTAAAATAAATTAGGTTTGCCGAATTTGGATGTCAAATGAATTTTTCATGAATTTTCAAAGTTGGAAGCTACAGGTTGAAAATGTGTTTTCTGGGTAGAATTTGTTTCAAAGTTGTGGGTCAAAACTATTTCAATTGGGAAAATATTTTGTTAAACTAAATTGATATTATCAAATTACAATGTTTAAGCTTTCATTGGGCTTTAGATTCATTCAATTTGGGTTAGAATTGAATTTTTTATGAATTTTACAAGTTGAAGGTAACAAGCTGAAAAATCTGTTTTGCGGACCGAAAATTTGGGGCGATTTCATTTCGGTGGTAATTGGGATTTTCATTCCAATTGAGGTAGGGAATGTTTTAGGAATATTTGTGTGTTGTATTGTGTGTTTGTCATAATTATATAACATATATGTATGCCTTGTATCAAATTTAGAAAGTTAGTAATTTTTATTTCTTTGTATAAGATTTAAAATTTATGATGATGTATAACTTTGATTTAAATTGTAACATGTTAGGAAATTATGCTTAGATATGTTGGTTAACATATATTAAATTTGGATCATTTGATTAAGAATTATAACTTTTATTTAATATTTATCTTTAGTAAAAGTTTATTTCATATAGTTGTATCAAGTATAAAATCAAGTTGTAATGTGGTATTTAAATAGGCCTTGGCATGTTCTCTAACATAGATTAAATTGAGGGCATTTGGAATTGTTTAAAAATCTAGAGGAAATTAATTAATTAGCTTGATTAATTTTGTTTTAAGTGTTTTAATCACTTAACTTGTCATTTAATGTTATTTATATGATGACCATGACATGTCTTTCAATATATATTAAATTGAGGTTATTTGGATTAACTTGGAATTTAGAGAATTTAACTATTTATGTTTAATTAAATTCTACTTTATTACTCCATGGATTTAATTGCATTTTGGAAGTTGTTTCTATATTTAAATCATGGATTTGGATTTAATGTATGTTCACTTGATTACTTTTGAGTATTGGATAACGTAATTGTTACTTTTATATTCATGAGAATATGTTTTTCCTTATTGAATATATTGTTGCTATGTGTAAGGAATTGCACACTTTGTATTTGACATCTTACATGCCATAGTAGTTGTGAATTTTGAGCATGTATTGTATAAGTTTCCAAAATTTGGATTGTGTTTGATAAATAGTTGATATCTTGTATATACATGTTGATATATATACGTTGTTGCACAATTTGTTGATTTTGGAAACTTGGGGATGTCGTTGTTTGGCTACGGCTAGGACTTAGTTCTAGTACGGGGGATTGTCCCTCTATATAGTCTAGTACGCACATAGAGAGGTTAACCATGGGCTAGTAACCCTAAAGTAACTATGTTGTTAGTTTGATCCGGCGTGACGCCCGAGTATCCACTTTGTTTGATTTCGTATCTCATTTCAAGTTGATAACTAGATGATATCGTAACTTGTTGTTCCTTATTTGATTTCCTATTTTGAGCTTAAGATGTAGCTTTGTGAAAGCATGCTTCATGCGTTGTATTGGAAGTTCCATTGTTGGTTAAATTGCATCGATATCATAATTTTTGTTTTGATGTTCAAATGTAGTTTAGGAATGACCTTATAGATTCATTTTGAATATAGATGTTAGGTGGCATGACCCACACTTGTTGTTTTCGTATTTTGGATTTCAAGTTGAAGACTTTGAGAATATATATCTTGTTGCCTTGTATAACATGTTTCCATGTTGTTTGAATTGCATGAACAATGTGATTATGATATAAATGATCTGGGTAGCTTAGGATGCTCCCTAGGTCTCATCTTGACATAGACGTTAGGTGACATGAGCCCCTTTAACATGTTTCACCATAAGGTGATAAAATTGTAAAATGTTAGGTCGATGCATGCTCATCTCCTATGAGTAGCTTTATGTTATTCACCCCTACGATACTGAGGCATATTTCAGGTACAGGACTCAGGATTTGAAGATTCCATTGCTCTTTGGATGGCTTACAGTTTCTAAGTTTCTATTTTATGCAAGTGTTAGCATAAGATGCCTCTTTGTAGCCCTATTTGTTTAAACTTGTATTCGTTGATTCGTATATGTAAAGTGTACGTAAGTGCATTCTTTTCAATGTATTTAACATGTATGAGATAAGGCCGGAGGCCAATGACATGTATCTCGTTTTCTATGCATTTTTGTTTTCAAAATTTATTATGAAAATGTTGGAAAATGTTAAGTCATTGCTTCATAACTTTCGCATCGGGTGTTGGAATTTCATATCTTTTCTGCCCAGACTCAGAATCAGATGATTCTCGAGTCTAATTTTGTTTATTTTTCGTTGTCCTTCCAATGGTGTGCACGGTAGCACCCTTTTCAGTGAGAAATGACCATTTTGCCCTTAGTTCATCTCTTTTCGGGTTAGGCATTCTTGCTTCATTTGCTTGGCTCATTTGAGTTCCGTGGCTTCATGGAGAGTCATTTTGGGGCCTTAGGGATGACGTACATCTCTTGAGGTTATATGGCTTCTTTCGCTTCCGCATTTTGGGTCTGTTATCGGGTCAACTTCCGGTTCATCACTAACGCACTGGGTTGAGAAATCCGGGTCGTTACAGTAAACAAGATATCAATTTTTTGAAAAATTTACTCCTAAATGGCATCCACAAGGCATATAAGGAGTATTGGACTCTCAAATCAATCAATTTTTAAATTTTAAGCAATATAGTCCTCAAAAGATCAAAATTATCGCTAACATCAATCTCAAATCTCAATCATGCAATTAAAGCTCAACTTAAATAGAATGCAACAAAGACACCTTACCCCCAAACTTAAACCGCACATTGTCCTCAATGTTCAATAAGAACAATAGAAAAGATGGAAAGAGTATACCGTGGTGGTGAAAACATGAAGCTCGGTAATGATCCAATATGAAAAAGATTTCCCCCAAACTTGGAATCAACAACCTATTTGAATAACCACACTAGCAAACGAACATCAAATATCAAATGGGATAAGAATAATCAAATCATGCATTCTTAAGGCAAGATAGCACAAGAAAAAAGAGAGATTTGAGATCATGCCTAATAGAAAATATAAAAGTGCATGACTACACATAAGGGCATAATGGTGAAAAGTTATTATATTTTTCTTTTTATAAAAACAAGTATATACAAAATGCAAGAAAATATAAACAATGATTGCTAAGTTTAATGTCTCTAGTTAGACGGAATGCTGCTTTAAAAGATCAAGAGATTTTATTTATTTATTTTAAGGAGCTTCAGATCGATCTGAACTCAGATCGATCTGAACTCAGATCGATCTAAACTTTGATTGATCGAAAAGGTAAAATCCTGCAGATAAGTTCGATCGATATATAAAGAGCTGAAATATGCAGAGATCCAAAAATTTTCTAAGTATGGAACTGAGATCGATCGAAGAGAAAGTTCGATTAATCTTAGAAGACTCAAATCGATCTGAAATGTAGTCCGCTCGATACATAGAGAGCTGAAATATGTATAGAATTCTCGATCGATGGGACTGAAAGATGATTGGATACAAAGATGATGTTCGATCGATCGAACCTATTCTAAGATCGATCGAACATGAACAATTAAGGAAGAATTCAAATATCTCATTGAAAACATTGAATGTATTACTAAATCTCTTTATAGATTGGATCTACCAAAAGGGCAGCTTCCATATGTCTTTGAAAAACTTGTCCCTCAATGTAGGGTTTCAACCTTTGCCCATTCACCTTGAATGTGTTGCCATTCTTTAAGCTTTGAATTTCAACCACGCCATGCGGCGCAACAGAGATGATCTCATAAGGGCCTTCCCATTTGGTTCGCAATTTTCCAGGAAAGAGTTTTAACCTAGAGTTGAAAAGCCAAACTTTTTGACCCGGCTCAAAAGATTTCTTCACAATGTGTTTGTTATGAAAAGCTTTAGTTCTCTCTTTGTAGAGTTTGGTATTGTCATAGGCATTGTGTCTCAACTCTTCTAACTCATTCAATTGGAGTAATCGGTTCTCTCCGGCTTTGTCAAGGTCAAGATTGAGCTTTTTAATTGCCCACATAGCTTTGTGTTCTAGCTCAACCGGGAGATGGCAAGGCTTTCCATACAAAAGTCAATAAAGAGACATGCCAATGGGAGTCTTATATGCAGTTCGGTAAGGCCACAAAGCGTTATTCAATTTACGTGACCAACCCTTCCGGGTTGTGTTAACCGTTTTCTCAAGAATATGTTTAATTTCCCGGTTTGACACGTCCACTTGCCCACTTGTTTGAGGATGGTAGGGAGTGACGACTTTATAAGTAACGGAGTACTTAAGAAATAATTTCCTTAAGAATTGATTGCAAAAATGATTTCTTCCATCACTAATCACTGCTCTTGGCATACCAAAATGAGTAAAGGTATTGGATTTGATGAATTGGACAACCACGGTGTGGTCATTGATTTTGGTAGCACAAGCCTCCACCCACTTAGAAATATAGTCAATGACAAGCAAAATGTATTGATATCTATAAGACATAGGGAAAGGACCCATAAAATCAATACCCCAAATATCAAAGATTTCAACAACGAGAATATTTGTCAAAGGAATCATATCTCTTCTCAACATTGAACTTATTTTTTGACATCTCTCACACTCTTTGTAAAAATTGTAGGCATCTCTATGGATGGTGGGCTAAACTAACCCACTTTGAAGCTGTAATACCCCTAATTTTAGAAAGGACTTAATTGAAATTTAATTATTATTTTTTAGGTGCTTATGTGGATATGTGTTTATGTAATTTCATGTTTATGTTTAATTGATTAATTGTTTTATTTAATTGGATTGTGTTTTTATTTGGTTATTGTGTTTGCCTGCTTATTTGTATTAATTGATTAATTGTTATTTAATTGAATTGTTTGTTTAATTAGGTATTTAATTGTATTATTATTTTCTTTAATTGAATTAAATTAGTTTTAATTGTTTAAATGGTTGGTTAGTTTATTTAAATGAGTTAATTAGATTTAATTACTAGTTTTTTTACTTTTAATGTTAAAAAAGGGTTTTAGTCTTTTATATCTCACGTGTTGGCCGACTAGACTAGGAATTGATTAGGTTTTCCATCTCTTATTAGAATTGGACTTAGGTTTTTATTGGTGCCTATATATACACTGTTATACATCCTCAAAAGGGTCAGAAAAACCCTAAGCATGTACAGTGTTATAGAGAGAAAACATAGAGAGAGATTGTGAGGCAAACAGAGGGATTTTCGTTAGGGTTTCGGCTGTGGCTTAAAGGCTGGACCAATGGGGAAGGTTGAGGGTTGTTCGAGGGTTAGAACCGGAGTAGAGGAGTCCTTGACGGCAGTCACGATCGCCAGAAAAACTTAGGAAGACGGCGACGAGGTTTTGATTTAAAAACCACACAGGCAAGTTCTATTCTGTTTCTCTCCCCTTGGCCTGCGTTCTGTGCATACCTAGATGATCTCTACGAATTTAATGGGACGTTAATTGAATCTCGTATGTGTAATATATGTTAAATTGATTATCTGTTGTATGCTTATTTTTTTTTGAAATAATTCTTGCAAGTTTGGAAGCTTGTCGTCTGTTTTTAAAACATAACAAATTGGTATTGTTTTAATCGTGGTATTAATTTATACTGTTATAAACAAGGAACTGGGTTGATACTGGATATATTAGACTATTAAACTAACTTTGATAAAAGAGAAGGCTCTTGATTTGAAAGAGAAAGCTCTTTGATAAAAGAGAAGGCTCTTTGATTTAAAAAAGCAGGCTCTTTGATAAAAGAGAAGGCTCTTGATTTGAAAGAGAAGGCTCTTTGGTAAAAGAGAAGGCTCTTTGATTTGAAAGAGTAGGCTCTTTGATAAAAGAGAAGGCTCTTGATTTGAAAGAGAAGGCTCTTTGATAAAACAGAAGGCTCTTTGATTTAAAAAAGAAGGCTCCATGGTCCATTGAGCCTGCTCTGTGGTTTTGAGAGCAAGCTCATTTGTTTCGGAACAGTTTGGGCACTATTTTGGACATGTTTGGTATTCTAGATTGTTTCAAGGATTGTAATGAGGATTTTAAATATAATTTTATGGGACTTTAAACTCTCTAATTGCATAATTTGTTCAGTAGTGCAGATAGAAGGAATGGTATAAAAATAAGCAACTTTGCACGCTTTAAAGGATAGGAAGGACTGAATTGTTTAGTCTTGTTTTAAAAATTTAACGGATTGTAGCATGGAATCTGAACATGTTATTATGCTGTATTAAAACTCACATTACATAATTAGTGTCTTTATGCCAATGGATTTAACAGTAGGGAAGTTTAACTAATCTTGCATACTGTTAATAGTTGGAGAGGATTTAATGGCTTAAATTGTGCCTAGCGATTTAACGGAATATAACATAGTTATAAATCTGGTTGTGGATGCACAATAGGATCATTTATTTATCAGACCTGGTCTATGCTTACTCTGGATTCTAATTGTTGAACTGTTAAACTCTGTTCTGCAATTACATGGATTAAATGCTTTGGATTCTATTTGCTGAACTATGAATAATGTTTTAGCAATTGCAGGGATGTTATTTTGGATTTTTGTTGATGAACTGTTTAAATTTTGTTTTATCAACTATATGGATTATGTGAATTTTATTTGATGTACTGTTTAAAGTGTTGCATCATTTATGGATCATATGCATTCTATGCACTGGTATAGGACGGTGGCATACTAGGGATAGATTAGATCAAAATGCTAATGTCTACCTATTCATACATACGGAATGGTTTAACTAAAACAGTTAAATCCTACATGGCTGCATGTCCTGTCAACTAAAACAGTTGAACGACATATTGGATGGTTGTTTACATTTGTCAACTAAAACAGTTGAATGACATATGGGATGGTTGTTTATATTTCTGTATTAGGAAGGAAATGGGGTTTAATTAAAACATTTAAATCCTAATTATATGTCGTGTCTTGGCAACGAATAGTTGAGTGACATTACATTGGTTTTGGATGGGAATTTATATATATAGTTTATGGTACCGCGATATGAATTTGAGTCTTAGGATCGTTGGTTAGGGAGCGTATATGCAATAGGATGCATAAATGGCTATGTTGGTTGAGGTTTACCCTATTAGGCTTATGTAGTCATGCCCACTCAGGTGCGTTTTGCATGTTGCCTTCTATTCAGGTTAAGACCCTCATCATAGTCCAGTTAGAGTCTTGTAGTGTGGATAAATATATATTTTTTCGGACTATATAGATATGGTTGAGACATCTAGGATGTATCTGCGTATCAGGTCTCTGTTTGGATTGTAGTTAGAGTAGAACTTGTTCGTGGGCCTGATCCACTATTATTTTCAGGTATCGGACGGTTCCAGACTAAGAGCTTGTTCGTGCTGAGCAGAGACGGACACTTATTCTTCCGACTGCGTAAGACTGCTATTTGTATTTAGCTTTGGATTTCCTTTTTAATTTAATTTGTCATTAGTTGGATTTTCTAGGGGTCCACACAGTATGGATTCCCGAGTTGTATTTTGGAGGATCAGTTATTTTCAGGAGAATTTATTAATTAATGAAAATTTATTATGAGGTTTTCATTATTGGATTATCACTTTAGTTTCCTTTTAGCAATTTTCATTTATTCTTGTTTATCTTAATTGTATTCTATGTTCGTTTAGTGCTAATTGATATCCTCGGGTAATCGAGCATAGGCCTGGCCAACCCGCATCCAGAAATCGGGGGGTATCACAGTTGGTATCAGAGCACTCCAGGCTCAAGTGTCCTTAGGAGTGTCTTTCGCTATAGAACTTTCGCGTTGCGTCTCTTGAAACTTAAAGCCATATTAGGATTCGTTGTACTCTATTTACGGTTCGTTAGGAGGAGCTGATGTCAATTATGTTCCATTGTTATGGAATGGTTGACACTTGGAAGAGGATGGGGTCCAAGGCGAAAATGATACAGACCCAAAGGAGTAAAGGAGTACGTTATCGAGTTCTTTACCAGAAGCAAAACTTAGATTGAAGATAGTTCCGGGGTTGGCATTATTTAAAAAGTATAAGCCAAGAAAGGATTAAGGTGTAGGTGTTAGGTCACCGCATATCGGGGCCAACATAACTTGAGTTGTTCTTAAGAGGAGACAAGCGAGGAATAGGAGTCCGAAGAGGATCCTAAGGGAGGAGATTTCAGCGTATCCAAAGAAGAGGATACTAGATCTTGAAGATGAAGGAACGCACGAGGGTGATTTTATTCACTAGTGGTATAATGAATGATACTAGTAGGGTTGGGGTGGATCAATCTACATACAGTTAAATTTTCGTATCATCTCTAAGAGAGTTATCAGAACGAAGACGTGATTTTATATCACATTCCGGAGAGTATGTGGATTAGGTTGTGATGTTCTAAGTTGCTTTATAAAGCCACGTTAGACGGTTTGCGTTCTGCGTATAAGGAGGATGAGGGTTAAGCCCTTTGGTATTTTTTTAGGCAAATGAATGTTGCTTTCTGAGCTATGTTTAAATGATATATTTCGCGGTTTGATGATTACCTATAAAACTATAAAAATGAACTTTTGTGAAATAATTTGGTAAGTTGAGTTTAAAGGAAGTTTGTTTTTCTTGAATAGGCAATGTCTTAAGTAAAATTATATTTTGTTTTAATGTGTGTATCATATGTGTTTCATTTTTTTGTGAATTGTTCCGGATTAGGGAAATGGTTTAGTTGGGGACACAAGTATGTGATCAGCCGACTATTGTGTTAATAACATGGAGAAATAGTGCTATCTACGCTAGGATTGTGAGCATGTGGTCGTAGGATTTGGTAGATATACATGATTCTAGCCAATCTATTGGACCTGGACATGCATCAATATGGTATCCTACTTGGGATGGGATAGTTAAACTATCAATTCGAGTCAAATAATCTAAAACAATTAGTTGATATGCTCTATACTAGATATGGATTCATTTTTTTTTATAACACCCTAATAATGGTGGATGTTAATGTGGCGGTATTCGTGAGGTTATGGTAGATAAAGACCACTGTAATGCCACTATGGTCTATCAAAGGTGTTGGAGGTGTAGAACATCTTCTTGGAAATTTTAGAAGTGGCCACCAAGATGGAAGGAGGATTTCATGCTGGTAGGTACTTATTAGCATGATGCCGAGAGAGGATAGTGGACTGATTAAATCTTCATAGTTTATTCGTAACCAAGACACTATTCATGAGGGTGTAATTTGGAGGAGTTGCTGGTGTTGCACTTGGAGGAGGAACCAAAGTTTCTACACTGTATAAAATGTGAATTTTTTTTTTTTATAAAGGTCATAATTCGCAACAATTAGCTGTTGCTACTGCATTGATGATTATATGAAGGATGAAAAAAGTTCCATATTCATTTGAAGAGGGACAAGGAGTCAAATTGACACTTACTTATATTAAAGAAGTATGGTGTGTTAAAGACAGGATGATGAGACCGATCACCTATAATAAGGAAGAAGTGCACGATGTGTGTGGAAAAGTCATAGCTAGTTGACTTTCGATGAATAAAAGTACCGGTTGATTTTATTATCGGTAAGTTTATCACTAACTGGTGATGCATAGATTCAGTTGTAGGGTTAGCTTTTAATGATGCTCCAATTTAAACAATGGGTGCAGACAAAAGCTAGTGGTACCAGACTAGTTGGTACTTTCAGTAGACAAATGGGAAGGAGGATGTAAGGACTGAGGTTCACAACTCTTAGTTCTTTATTCATCTTGGTGAAAGCAAAATGTTTCACGGTATGAAACAGATGTTTGGAGGATCGGCAAGCAGAGGGACGTAGTGATTTTGACACCATTTCTAATATTTATTAGATGATTGAGTTGAACCATTCGAGATAACTGGATCTTTGCAGCCATTTTCTATATTGCAGTGGAAATGATAGAGCATTTTCACTGATTTAGTTGAGGAATTGCTGACTTTACAAAAAGGTCAAGATTTTGGTTGAGATATTGGATTGATTTCTAAATTAAATCAGCTCAACTCTTGTTTATTTTGAATTGGTAGGACATCAGTTCATCTGAATAGAGTGGATTACTAGATGACTTAGATGCATCAAAGTGGTGAGTCACACTTTGCATTAAGTTCTGTCTGGTGGAAGGGAATATGGAAGTGGACGCTCTCACAAACCGATAGGATATTCATATCTTTCGATTTGTTGTTGAGTTCGCAGTTGAAGTTTTAGCCTGTATAATAATGACACTGGCTGTTATCGAGGAAAATAAGTAAGTCAACTTCAAATTTTGGGGCTGATCTTAGTTGAGGTGTTATCTTACTCAGATAGAGCTTAAGGTCCTGCGAGAGGATTAGTAGTTTCTGTTAATGTTGTCGGAGTGAATGCGATGTAAAATTCGTCACTTCTTTTCAATGCACTCGGATGATTATAAGGTACATCAAGACATCGAATGTCTGGTCAAGTGAACTGGCTGATGTAAGGACATGTTTAATTGGTATATCTAGATAAGTTGATTTTAAATTAATGTTATGCGTATGATATGCATGCTTTGACTATGTCTAATTTAGTTCATCGTTAAGTTTAAAATTGGTATATGGTTGAATTAAGGCATGGTTGATTTGTCAAAATATAACTAAATATACTTATGGCGGCATGGTTGATTTGCTAAAGACATGATTGAATTGTCGGCATGGTTGATTTGTCCAAGTATAACTAAATATATTTAAAGAGGCATGGTTGATTTGCCAAATGTATAAATAAATATACCTAGGGAGGCATGGTTGAGTTGTCAATATATGAATAAATATATTCATACTGACAGGGTTGAATTACTAAATATAGGAACCTTGTTTAGTGTTGGATGACGAGGTCGCTTGATATATGCCAAAATAATGTAGTGAATGTGCGGTTCAAGAAAAGCCTTTTGGGTCAAGTTTAAATTTATAAAAACCACTACCAACACTACTACTAAAGTAGCAAGAGTGAGTAGGGATCGTCCCAAGGGATTATACATGTTGGAATTTAACTTCAACTTTAGTGTATCATAAGATTGTAAAAGATAGAGATTAGTTTGATTAAACTAAGGTGCAATGAAATTAAAATGCAATTAAAATAAACTAAGTTGAGATAGGGGTTTAAGAGATATGAAGAGATATCTTAGGGTGTTGGAATCACCACTAAACTCATGTAATTAACCACTTGCTTTCCATTAATGGGGAATGCATTGTTGTGAACAAAATGCGACTACCAATTGCAATATTAAGTATGGACCATCTAATTTATGTATGAATTATCTACCTAAACTAAGTGTAGCACAACCCATCAATTTTAAGCACGACCCATCTAAGTAGCAACAATTATAGCACACATCAATCTAGAGAATCATGGAATTTGCAATAATAAGCCATGAAATATCTAAGCAAGCGTAGATTGTCTACCTACCTATAAGCATGAATTAAATTGTAGAATAACCCATCAAACATAAGTATAAACCATCAAATTAATTGACAAACTCATTCAATGAAAACCCATGCTTAGCCACCACTAGATTTTCAATCAACCACACATAGACATGCAATTAATATAGAAAAACTAGTGTTGAGATTAATTCCCAAATAATCACATATAAGACAACATGTAATCAAATAGAGAATCAATAGAAAGAATTAATTCATATGAATCATGTAAAAAATAATTCATAATTTAATCACACATAGACATGTAAATAAACTAGAGAATTAATAGGAAGAATTAAACCATAGAAATCATAGAAATATACTAAGATTCATGAAATTCACAAGGCTAGAACACTAATCACAACAATATATATAAATCCACAAAAATAGAAATACAAGGGTTTATATTACACAAGACTTAGGGCTTATCCAAGCCCTAAGTGTAGATCTAGCCAATCATGGAGGAGGTAGATGTGGTCATGAAATCAAGCTCCAAATATGGCTCCATCTTCTTCTTCTTTGAAGCTCTAGAGATGGAGAGAGAGTGGATCTAGAGATGGATCTTGAGATGTGCCTCCATTTCCCTCTTTTCTTCTAACCCTAATCTCTAACTTTGCTAGAGAGAGAAATAAAAAATACAATGTAAAAAATAAAAAGATAAAAAGCTCTTTTACAAAATGGGTCACTTCCCTTTATATAGAAGGTCATTTTCTTAGTCACTAAGTCAGGAATATAGCCCCAAAAATATCTAATCCCGTACTATGTGGTAGGTGGACTTTTGGGCACACACGGGAATAAGACAGCTCGCTGCCAGCAAAAGTTCGATCGATCAGAGAAAAAGTTCAATCGATCAGAGAAAAGTTCGATCGATCCAACTTTGATTTTCAATCGATCCAACTTTAATCGATTTCAGAAAAAACGATCGATCTCAAAAAAAGTTGGATCGATCCAACTTGGCAGATTTTCAGCATCAGCCTTTTTTTGCTCCGGATCATCACTAAGACTTAGTTTGACTCCAAAAAGGCCTTAAGAAACCATTTTTTGCCCATTTTAACATTATTGACCTGAAATAGACAAAAACACAAATAAGTACTAAAATGGGAAAATAAGATAGATAAAGGTCCTAGAATACTCAAGCTTAAAGGGTTTAAATGCGTACTTTTTAGCGCTCATCACACCCCCAAACTTAAATATTGCTAGTCCCTAGCAATAAACTACGAGGTAAAGAAATGAAATGAACAACTAAACAACTACAAACTAGAAAGCAATAAAAGGATAACGCCACTTTTGTAAAGAACACGATTGCACTCAGCACATGCAACAAGCCTTTTAACCCCCTAGGTTACCCCTATTGGACGAGTGAAGTCTCGGGAGGGTTTCCAGAAATGATATCCACAAACATTAAGCTCATTTTTTCTAAAGAGACACCAATATTGCAAACAAGTATTGGGAGAAAACTACCTCAAGTATGTAATTTTTCAACCATTTCCAAATAATCTCCCAAAATCTTAACATCAAGCAAGCAAATATGGTCCTCCACACATCAAGAAAATGATCATGCAAATCAAAACAACTCTAGAATCCTTTTTGAGTTGACCGGCAACAAATATGTTGCTATCTAAGCCAACTAAAGAATTAATCACATCCTTACCCTCAAACTAGCACGCAAATCTAGTACCGATCATCAAGACAAAAAGTGGACCTTTTATTAAAGCTTTATTGTTCTAGGTGCACTTATTCTTTTCACTCGTGTTTTTTTTTTTTTTTTTTTTTTTTTTTTTTTTTTTTTTTTTTTTTTTTTAGGATCAAAGATGGAAATATGGTGCAATGTGTTGATCTATTAAGTTTTTTAGCGATTCATGAGGTCGAGCGTTAGGTCAATGACTCCCAAACTAGACGGCTTTAGGGCATTAGGCATTCAAGCACCCCTACGGACTTACAAGCTCAAATCAACTAGGCTACAAATCAAAACAACCTCCATCTAATCATTTCTTATTTCTCACCTTTTGGGAGAAGTCCTCACTTTTTTTTATTACTTTTGCAACTTTTTCTTTTTCTTCTTCTTCTTCTTCTTCTTTTTTTTTTTTTTTTTTTAATATTCAATTATTAACCTAGAGTGGGCCCTCCTCTTTTCGGCGCTAGAAATTCAGTGCTTGATGAGGCTAGAATCCCGGCTACTTTGTGAAAAGGGGTTGTTATCTACCTTTATTAAGAATGAAAACTTTCAATGCATTACTAGTCCAATTGGGATATAACCAATTCAATAATCAACAAAGCATGTACCCCACAAATGAATGCTAGTGTGCGCCTGTGTTAGTGTAGAATCCTAGAATGAATCTCAAAACAATCACAAAATCAAGATGATGTGGACCACAAATGCAAGCAAGATATCAATCTTTTGAAAAATTTACTCATAAATGGCATCCACAAGGCATACAAGGAGTATGGACTCTCAAGTCAAGTAATTTTTAAATTTTAAGCAATATAGTCCTCAAAAGATCAAAATCATCGCTAACATCAATCTCAAATCTCAATCATACATTTAAGTCTCAAACTTAAGTAGAATGCAACAAAGACACCTTACCTCCAAACTTAAACCGCACATTGTCCTTAATGTGCAATGAGAACAATGGAAAAGATGGAAGAGTATACCGTGGTGATAAAGACATGAAGCTCGGCAATGATCCAATATGAAAAGGGTTTCCCCCAAACTTGGAATCAACAACCTATTTGAATAACCCCACTAGCAAACTCACATCAAATATCAAATGGGATAAGAATAATCAATTCATGCAATCTAAGGCAATATAGCACAAGATGAAAGAGAGATATGAGATCAAGCCCTAACTAAAGCATGAAAGTATGCATGACTACACATAAGGGCACAATGTTGAATTTTTTTATATTTTTCATTTAATGAAAGCAAGTATATACAAAATGTAAGAAAAATAAAGAATAAAACGCATGAACAAAATGTAAAAAGAAAAATAAAGAAGGCAAAATACAATGAAAGAATATGTACAATGCAAGAAAATGAAAAACAATATGTACAATGCAAGTATATACAAAATTTTCTTACTTTTTGTTTTTTTTTTTTATGACATAGCAAGTATGTACACACACACAAAAAATAAAACAAATAAATATGCAAGGAATGAAAATGCAAGGAAATAATGGATGCAATTTTTTTCTTATTTATTTATTTTAAGAAAGTATGTACTGTGAAACAAAATGTAAGAAAAATAAAGAAATAAAAATGAAAATGAACATGTATGAAATAAGAGATAAATGACACAATGTGTCATGTGGGTGCTAAGTTTAACGTCTCTAGCAAGACGGAATGCTACATTGAAAAACCGTTTTTTTTTTTTTTTTTTTTTTTTTTTTTTTTTTTTAAATTAAAAATTAAAAATTAAAGTTAAACAAAATATTTTTGGATTTTTTTGGAAATAAGATAAAAGGAAATAAAATGAAATAAAAGAAAAGAAAAATATTTTTGGGATTTTTTTTAAAAAAAAGTTTGAAATAAAAATAAATCTTGAAAGTAAAAATGAAAATAAAATAAAATAAAAATCTTTTTGGAGTTTTCAAAAATAAAATAAAATATTAAATTTTTTTTTGTATTTTTAACAAATTTTAAAACTTTTTTTTTTTTATAAGAGAAAAGAGAGTAAATAAAATAAAAGAAATAACAAAAGTCAAAGAAGATGAAAAATAAAATAAAATAAAAATAGAAAGAAGAAAAAGTCAAAAATTCAAAGGGGCAAAGCTATGATCAATCACACCATGATCGATCTATGCTCGCTCACACCATGATCGATTTATGCTCGCACGATGGGATAGAGAGTATGAATTTTGAAGTGCTTTGAAAATTTTCTAAGTATGGAATCTCGATTGATCCAATAATGAAGTTGGATCGATCGAAGAACTTTAGATCGATTTAGGAATGTTTTCGATCGATCTGACAGAGAGCTGAAATATGCAGGTTGATGCAGGCTCAAATTTTTTTTCAGTGTTGAAACTACAGATCGATCGAACTTGATGTTTGGATCGATCGAAGGTCTTCTGATCGATCTAACTGAGAACTGAGATCTGAAGATTTTCTTGGATCGATGAGACAGAGAGTGATTTGGATGCAGGTTTGATGCAGGTATGAAGTTCAATCGATCAAACTCTTATTTGAGATCGATCAAACTTATGCAAAATGCTCAATTTTCAACATGAAAGTGCAGAAAACCCTTTGCTAAGCCCCAATGATGGTAACAAAAATAGAGATTGAAAAATGGACGGAAGAATGTACACAAGAACGAAAAATAAAAATAAAAAGAAATGAGGGAGGAATAGAGTTTTGAAACTCTACGAATACTAGTGTTTAACGTCTCTAGTAAGACATTGGGTCAACTCACTAATCAAAAGAATCAAAAACCGGATATGAAACATCCTTTTTGATTATCTTTTCACTTTTCTCATTTAATGTCCCACTTATAACAATGAAATCATCCTTCAAAAGAATGACTTGAAAAGAAACGAAAGAGATGATATTGTTCCTTTCATCCACGATCTTGAATACAAAATCAATCATGGTTAGCCTTGCTTCATTTTTGTGCTCTTGAAGTGTATTCAAAGAATCACTTCCTATGTGAATTGGCAAGTCAATGTCTTTCAAAGATTCATTTGGGATATCAAGAAACACCTTCTCTTCATCCCTCTTCTCTTCCTCAAAAATAACCATTTCCTCACCTTCCAAGTTAACTAAGGAGTCCATTAGAGAGTTTATTTCATTTTTGGAGCTTTCATGGTCAACACCACAATTTTTATACATTTCAAAAAGGCATGTCTGAAGAGGATCATTGGAGATAATAGAAGGAAGGCCCTCTTCTACAAGTTCCTCCTCCTTCTCTCCTACCTCAAGTGTGATCAACATCTCCTTACTCTCTAAAGTAGCAATATCCGAAATAAAATCATAATCAAAACAAGGAAAGTCCTCATTAATCATGTTATGCTTTATTGGATTAGCTACTAACTCACTTGCCACTTCCTCCTCTATATAAGATAGAGTGCTAGGCATTAGCTCACTCGTTTCATCCTCTTCACTCTCATCATCCTTATCTATATACATTGAAGTTCTTGCCATTTTTTCATTTGCCTCTTCCTCATCCTCTTGACAAGAAAGAGTACTTGCAATTTGCTCAACTTGAGCTTCAAGATTGGCTAAAGTTTGAGAATGAGAATTAATAAGTGGAGTTTGTGAAATATGCACATCAAGTAAAACTAACACTTTTTCTTCAAATCCGGGTGAGTACCTAGAAGGTGGTGGAGTTGGTTCATCATAAAATGATGGTGGAGGGCAATAGGCATAAGAAGGATTAAATAAGTGATCAAGTCCATAATAAGATGATGCATGAAATGAATTGGACTTAATCTTATAAGGATTAAAATATGATGGAGGAGCATAAGGTGAAGGGATATAATTTCTCCTCAAACTTGGATCAAACAATTACTCCATTCACAATCAAAATACAAATGCAAGAAAAAAATTGGCCTCCACAAGGGCCTATGCTTGGACTTAAAATAAAGAAATAGAATAAGCCTCAACAAGGGCTATCACAAGCATGTAAAGAAGTGAAACAATTAAAATACAAGAGTTCCAAGAATTGCTCACAACGGTCCTTAAGCAACTTCAAATTTTAATGTTGGCTTTAAGCTCCAATAATTGCTTCAAGTTCCAAAGTTTGCCTTCCTTGTAGTTAAGTACCTAATTGAACAAATAATAATGAGAATAAGAGAAAAGAATATACAATGGAAAATAAAATAAAAATAGAAGCAATCAAATGAACACTATTATCTAGTCTAATTCCAACAAAACCGTCAATCCCTGGCAACGGCGCCAAAATTTTGACGAGGCCGCTTGATATACGCCAAAATAATGTAGTGAATGTGCGGTTCAAGAAAAGCTTTTTGGGTCAAGTTTAAATTTATAAAAACTACTACCAACACTACTACTAAAGTAGCAAGAGTGAGTAGGGATCGTCCCAAGGGATTATACGTGTTGGAATTTAACTTTAACTCTAGCGTATCACAAGATTGCAAAAGATAGAGATTGGTTTGATTAAACTAAGGTGCAATGAAATTAAAATGCAACTAAAATAAACTAAGTTGAGATAGGGATTTAAGAGATATAAAGAGAGGTCTTAGGGTGTTGGAATCATCACTAAACTCATGTAATTAACCACTTGCTTTCCATTAATGGGGAATACATTATTGTGAACAAAATGCGACTACCAATTGCAATATTAAGTATGGACCATCTCATTTATGTATGAATTGTCTACCTAAACTAAGTGTAGCACAACCCATCAATTTTAAGCATGACCCATCTAAGTAGCAACAATTGTAGCACACATCAATCTAAAGAATCATGGAATTTGCAATAATAAGCCATGGAATATCTAAGCAAGCGTAGATTGTCTACCTACCTACAAGCATGAATTAAATTGTAGAACAACCCATCAAGCATAAGTATAAACCATCAAATTAATTGACAAACCCATTCAATGAAAACCCATGCTTAACCATCACTAGAATTTCAATCAACCACACATAGACATGCAATTAATATAGAAAAACTAGTGTAGAGATTAATTCCTAAATAATCACACATAAGACAACATGTAATCAAATAGAGAATCAATAGAAAGAATTAATTCATATGAATCATGTAAGAAATAATTCATAATTTAATCACACATAGACATGTAAATAAATTAGAGAATTAATAGGAAGAATTAAACCATAGAAATCATAGAAATATACCAAGATTCATGAAATTCACAAGGCTAGAACACTAATCACAACAATATATATAAATCCCCAAAAATAGAAATACAAGGGTTTAGATTACACAAGACTTAGGGCTCATCCAAGCCCTAAGTGTAGATCTAGCCAATCATGGAGGAGGTAGATGTGGTCATGAAATCAAGCTCCAAATATGGCTCCATTTTCTTCTTCCTCCTCCTCTTCTTCTTCTTTAAAGCTCTAGAGATGGAGAGAGAATCGATCTAGAGATGGATCTTGAGATGTGCCTCCACTTCCCTCTTTTCTTCTAACCTTAATCTCTAACTTTGCTAGAGAGAGAAATAAAAAATACAATGTAAAAAATAAAAAGATAAAAAGTTCCTTTACAAAATGGGTCACTTCCCTTTATATATAAGGTCCTTTTCTTAGTTACTAAGTCAGGAATATAGCTCAAAAAATATCTAATCCTGTACTATGTGGTAGGTAGACTTTTGGGCGCGCACGGGAATAAGACAGCTCGCTGCCAGCAAAAGTTCGATCGATCAGAGAAAAGTTCGATCGATCCAATTTTGATTTTTAATCGATCCAACTTTGATTTATCTCAAAAAAAGTGATCGATCTCAGAAAAAGTTGGATCGATCCAACTTGGCAGATTTTCAGCATCAGCCTCTTTTTGCTCCAAATCAGTCTCTTTTTGCTTTGGATCATCACTAAGACTTAGTTTGACTCCAAAAAGGCCTTAAGAAACCATTTTTAGCCCATTTTAACATTATTGACCTAGAATAGACAAAAACACAAATAAGTACTAAAATGAGAAAATAAGATAGATAAAGGTCCTAGAATACTCAAGCTTCAGGGGTTTAAATGCGCACTTTTCAGTGCTTATCATTGGATGCGTTGGAATTCGGTGGAGCCTATACATAGAGGCTGAGTCCACACGAGAACGAAAATGAATTTAAAAAAAAAAAAAAACAAATAACTCAAGGTTTAGTGAATTCTGAGGATGGAATTCTTTTTATTAGGGGGGAAGAATGTAATACCCCTACTTTTAGAAAGGACTTAATTGGAATTTAATTATTATTTTTTATGTGCTTATGTGAATATGTGTTTATGTGTTTTCATGTTTATGTTTAATTGATTAATTGTTTTATTTAATTGGATTGTGTGTTTATTTGGTTATTGTGTTTGCCTGTTTATTTAATTTAATTGATTAATTGTTATTTAATTGAATTGTTTGTTTAATTGGGTATTTAATTGTGTTGTCATTTTCTTTAATTGAATTAAATTAGTTTTAATTGTTTAAATGGTTGGTTAGTTTAAATGAGTTAATTGATTTAATTATTAGTTTTTTTTAATTGTAATGTTAAAATAGGGTTTTAGTCTTTTATGTCTCACGTGTTGGCCGACTAGACTAGGAATTGATCAGGTTTTCCATCTCTGATTATAATTGGACTTAGGTTTTTATTGGTGCCTATATATATACTGTTATACGTCTTCAAAAGGGTTCGAAAAACCCTAGGCACGCATAGTGTTATAGAGAGAAAACATAGAGAGAGATTGTGTGTAATGACCCGGTCATTTTACTTCCTTTCTTTTTTTGGTAATTTTCTTTTTTTGTCATTTTCTCTTTTTTCATTTTTCTTTGCATAACCTCACTTTTTGTGCTTGGATTTGACTCCAGCCCTGCATATATCCATGATATTTAAATTCCATGATATATACATTTTTATTTTTATAGAAAAACGTGTTAATTGTTTACTTTCCTTGTAAAGGGCATGGATGCATGACTTTTTAGTAAATATTCGTAACTTGAGGGGTTTTTGTGTAATTAAATAAAGTAAATTTTTTTTTCATCTTAGGGACCATTTAGCAATTTAATTTAGAAGATATTTTGAAAAAGGACTTTTTTGTAATTTTTGGAAAGTGTGACAAGTGTCACACTCCCATGGAGCCACTTGTTGGCATTGTGGTGGAATCACTTGGAGACTTAGTTTGATGACACATGGAGGATGGAGATTGACCCATTTGTTGGCGTAGGATAGGAGCACTTGTTGGCATGGATGGTTGACAAATGTAGGCTTAAGATCAAGCCTTGGATGATTACTTAGGATGGTGACAAGTGTAGGCACCATACTTTGTCTTGCATTTGTGTGTGTGTGTGAGGTAGTGTAAGAGCACATAGTGAGTAAAGGAATACTAGATCCTCCACTCACCTCTTTTTCATTTTACTTTTCTTATCTCTTTGCTCTCAAATCCTAACCTAGCCACCATTGAAGGAAAAGCTTGGTTTAAGGCTTTAGGCTTCATTTTGGTGCCCTTCCACTCATCTTAGAACCAAAAGCTTGGAGTACTTTAGCTTACTCTCACTCTCCTCTACAAAACCCTAGATTGGTTTACCATTTTGAGCTTGGTTGTTTTGGATTATAGAGATTCAATTCTCTATTGAGGTAGGGGTGGTTGTATGTTTATCCTCTTTGGGTTTTATATATATTGGAGCTTGATATATATTGATTACATGCCTTTTAAATTCTTGTACTAGCATGTAAATAGAGATTTTATATGCTTGACTTAGGATTTGTAGATTAAAGCATGTATATGACTATTAAATTGTATAGGTAGGTTATTGTCTAATAATTTGCCTAATACTTGTGATTTCATTGAGGATTTATTATGGATATCTTGAGATTACACTTATGATGTTAAGTAATGTAGATGTCATTGAAAACTTAGTATGAAAATCTTGTGTGTGGCACTTATAAATACTTGTAGATAGATTACTATATTGCATGATTTACAATTATGGCCTACATCGATAATAAATTGATATAACATGATGTGTAGTATCATTAACTTGCCACTTTAGACATGTAACCTTAGGACATGGGTTGTGTGGTTTTACCCTACTTGTGCTTGGTAGGTAGTTTCATGCATTGAGATTGTATAAATGTCATGGACTTGTTGATTTTTGGAAGCTTGTAAGGATATGAAATGTTTGATGGCTAGGGTTTGGCTCTAGTACGGAGGATAGGAATTCTCCTAAGTCATAGTGCGCACTAGGTAGTACCTTGTGGGTCGTAATTACCCAAAATAACTTGTATGGTCTCGTGGCCACATATCCTAGTCTTTCCATTATTTGATTTCGCATTCCTTTCCAAGTTGTAAATCATGGATTTCTTGTAATTTGTGATTTAGCAATCTTAGTTTAAATGCGGTTAGTGTACTTGTTTATGTATATTTGGATGCTATGTATTTATCATTTCAAATAATTGTATAGCTTGAGGTGATCCTTTAGAGTACCATGGAAACATAGACGTTAGGTGGAATGCATCTTTGTGATGGTCTATGTTTGGTTCACATTATACTTGAAACTATAGGGTATGCACATGTACCACATCCTACGAGTAACTTGATTACTCACCCTAGTTGTTTGGGTTATTTTGCAGGTAAAAAAACCTTGTTTTGGGATGCACAACATCCCTAGACATGGCTTGGTCGCATTGGATTACCTTTTGTGTAACTTTGTATGCATGCACTTGTTTAGCATGCCTTGTTTTATTCTCTTTGTAAACCATGGATGCATGGTATATTGAAGCTTGTTTAATTTCCTTGGAAATGTGTAATATGTTATATTTGGATCATTTTTGAAAGGGAAAATGGAATTAAGACTTTTAATCTTCTTGGTAGAGTCCCAATGTCATTTTCACCTTAGTTTCATCTTTTGTATAACCATGGATCATATGTAATGAGGCCTTAAAGCCATCTTTTACTTATTTCCTTTTATTGATTAAATTGCACCCTTAATTATGTTGTACACACTTACAAATGATCATTTATGTTTATCTATGTTTTGGAGACTTGTATTTCATTTTTGGGTGTTAAGGGAATCATTCTTGAACAATTAGAGTGCTTGTATAGGGTCAAAAATGAACTTGCAGCAGACAACAACATCTGCTGTAATTTTTTTTGCCGTGTTCCCAGGATCGAGCCGGCTTAATTGCCAAAGGAGCTGACTCTCTCCCCAACTGAGCCGACTAAGTTCCTAAAAGAGTCGACTTAGTTCCCCTGGGCATCATCTCTGCATATTTTATGCTCTCGACCTAAAAAAGCCGACTAAGTTCCCAAAAGAGTCGACTGGGTTGCTCTCATCCCAACTGAGCCGACTAAGTTCCCAAAAGAGCCGACTAGATTCATTCACAACTCATTTTTATCATTTTTGGTGCTCTCGGCCTAAAAGAGCCGACTCAGTTGCCAACTGAGTCGACTCAGTTATGACCTATCTTCAAATGGTCATAACTTGCTCATTTTAGATCCAAATTAGGCGATTCTTGAGCCTAAACTCAAGAGCTCGAAGTCAACTTTCCAATGGTACAAACCACACACTAAAAATCCAACTATAGTGAGAGTTATAATGGTTTTAGTGAGATAGGGTCATGGTATCTCTAAATCGGAGGACGCTGCTTGTCCTATCTTCGTATCTTTATCATCCGGACTTCGAATCAAGTGATTCTTGAGTCTATCTTTATTGATTTTTTATTTTCTTTCTAATGGTGTGCATGGTGGCACCAATTTTAGTTTGGAATGACCATTTTACCCTTGGTTCATTCCTTAAAAGGTTTTGAAACCCTATGTAATACCCCTAATTTCAAAAGGATAGTCCTGGTATTTACTTTACTGTTTAAATTGAATTTTCAATTGCTGAAGTGCTTATGTGTTAATTTAATTTTTATTTTAATTGACTTTTGTTTTGCTTTAATTGATTATGTGATTAATTGTTTTATTGATTGTTTGGTTTAATTGTATTAATAAACTTGCTTAATTGTTTTAATGTAAATTGTATTAATTACTTGATTGTTTTAAGTATTTGTTTAGTTGTATTAATTACAAACTTGTTTAATTGAATTTAGTTAATTAAATTTAATTAGTTTCTATCTTAACGTGACTGTATGGAAGGTTGCATACAGATAGTTATATATTAGATTTATAGTTCATAGCCGACATTGAATATAACCTTAGGTTGTTCTATGGGCCGAGTAAATCAGATTAGGGTTTAGTTGAGCCTAGGAATAATGTGGCCTATAAATATTCACCTAAGATGTCTGCTTAGGGTTTTAGAACAATACTACGACATAGTAAGGCTGAGAGAAGTTTTGGAGATGGCTAGGAAGAAAACAGAGATCAAACAGAGGTTTTGCCGGGGAATTTAGAAGGACGTCGGTGTAAGGCAAGTTCTATCCTTACTCTCTCCCTTAGGCTTCATGTTCTTTGCATTCTTAATAGTTCTAGGATTAATGGAATGATAAAAAGGTTATTTGTTCATGTTAAACCTTGAATTTTATATCAGTATGTTTGTATGTTTGCAAACTGTTAGAACGATGATATTTGCTTGCTTAATTCTCTATTTAAACCTATGTATGGAATGTATTAAAGACTTAAACATGGTCTGGGAACCTACTGGGATTGGGTTACAACTTCTAGGAACCATAGCATAGGGTAGAGAAGTTTTAGAAGACGTCGGAAGAAGAAGGAAGAAGAAGAAACCAGGCAGAGAGGGAAAGAGCCGGCTCCCTTGGAGTTAGAGGTGGCTCCCAAGTGTGGGAGCGAGCTTCAAGGCCTAAAGGAGGCAGTTCCACATTTTGGGAGACGTCTCCTTAGTGAATTTTGATTTTTTCTTCGTTTCCAGTCAGTTTTTGCATGCAGTGGTTGATTTTGGAGTTTCCAGTTGAGTTCAGGATTGAATATGAAAGGTCTAAATGATTTATATGGTTAGTTTAAGGCTCCAAATGTGGTTTTAATTAAGTCTATGTGCTTAGATTAGTTTGGGCACTAAGGGCTTAATCAGACAGTTACACCGTGTTTAAATTTGGAAAGCTAATAATGTTTAACTCTATCTGTAATAGTAATCTTCTGAGACGGATGATATGATTATAACATGTTTAATTTTATATCATGATCATGTATCTGAATTATAACTATTTTCAGTGAGTTGGTGTTGAATGATATGAAGAGTTAAATCAACTTTGCATTACCGGATTCTAGGAAACACTATAGATTAAGTATGTCTATATACATACTGTAATTCTGTTTTTGATGTTTTCATGATTACAGTTAGTATCAATTGTTGGAGGTATGAACTTAGTTGTTATTTATTTTAATATCTGTAATTTCAACTGCTGGCTGTTGAACGCTATTAAGATTTAAGCTGAATAGTATATCGGATTTTATGGAACTACGTGTACTGAGCATGTTTATGTATATACCTTTACTCTACTTATCGATGTTTACATTACTACTGTTGTTATCAATTGTTGGATGTATGGATTTAGTTGATATTTACTTTAGTCGTTTGTATTATCAACTGTTGGATGGTTGGGGTATGCAACGGTATGGGTCGGTGGCATACTAGGGGGACTAGCTAAAAAATGCTAAGTCCGACCTACTCTGGAACTAATGAATGGATTAACTAAAAGTTAAATCCTATTGGTTTGTAGTGTTAAGGCAACGTATCGTTGAGCGGCACTACTATGGATTATGGATGGATTTTAAATATATTGTTATGATACCTCGATATGAGCTTAAGTCTTACGATCGACGGTTAGGGAGCGTATATGCATTGGGATGCATAGCTAGATACGATGCTTGGAGGTGTACCCTGTTTAGGCTTAGGTACATATGCCCACTTCGTGTGCGTTTTAGCATGTTACCTCTATTCAGGTTGAGACCGGCCTGTAGTCCAGTGAGAGTCCTTTAGTGTGACTATATCTATATATATATATATATATATATATATATATATATATATATATATATATATATATACTTACGGACTTTTAGCTATTGTTGAACTGTTTAGGATGTACATGCGTATCGGGCCTCTGTTTTGATTGTAGTAGTATAGAATTTGTGCGTGGGCCTGACCCACTTCTATTTTTCAGGTATGCGACAGTTCTAGACTTAGACGTATTCGTGTTGAGCAGAGACTTCTACTCACTCTACCGACGACGTAGGACTTATCTCTATAGCTTACATCTGGATGTTTTATCAGTTATGTTTATTACAGTTTGGATTATTATTAGAGGCCACTATAGATGGATTCTCGAGTTGTTTAATCTATCAGAGGTTTTGGATTATTGAGATTTAAGTATTTATCTTTTAAGGATTTTATTTTAGTTTCTTTCAGCTATTATTTTTTATTTCATTTTGTCATCTGTGTTTGATTTTAAAATATTAATTGTTTGATATTCCCTCGGGTTTGGGCCTGGGCCTGATCAACCCGTGTCTCGGATCCGAGGGGTATCACACCCTAGTTTCGGTTTTTCTTCCACCGAGTCATGGGACTCCTCGGGAGGTCATTCTTGTGTCTTAGGGATGACATACATCTCTATAGACTTGTTCATGGCTAGCTTCCACATTTTAGATCCATTTCGGGTCATCACAGGACACACTGGGTTTGTAAATCCAGGGTCGTCACATTGTGAGGCAAATAGAGGGATTTCCGTTAAGGTTTCGGCTGTGGCTTAAAGGCTAGACCAAGGAGGAAGGTTGAGGGCTGTTCGAGGGTTAGAACCAGAGTAGAGGAGTCATTGACGGTAGTCACGATCGCCGGAAAAACTTAAGAAGACGGAGACGAGGTTTTGATTTAAAACCCACACAGGCAAGTTCTATTCTGTCTCTCTCCCCTTATCCTGTGTTCTGTGCATACCTAGAGGATCTTTAAGAATTTAATGGGATGTTAATTGAATCTTGTATGTGTAATATATGTTAAATTGATTATCTGTTGTATGTTTAATTTTGTTTGAAATAATTCTTGCAAGTTTGGAAGCTCGTCGTCTGTTTTTAAAGTATAACAAATTGGTATTGTTTTAATCGTGGTATTAATTCCTACTGTTATAAATAAGGGACTGGGTTGATACTGGATATGTATTAGACTGTTAAGACCATTAGAGACCTTAAAATTATTTGAACGAAATCAACGGGAGTTGCCAGAGATGAAGTAGAAGACGCGTAGTAGGCAAAGAGGTGGCTCCTTTAGCAAAGAAAAGGCTCTTTGATAAAAGAGAAGGCTCTTTGATTTGAAAGAGCAGGCTTTTTGATAAAAGAGAAGGCTCTTGATTTGAAAGAGAAGGCTCTTTGATAAAAGAGAAGGCTCTTTGATTTAAAAGAGCAGGCTCTTTGATAAAAGAGAAGGCTCTTGATTTGAAAGAGAAGGCTCTTTGATAAAAGAGAAGGCTGTTGATTTGAAAGAGAAGGCTCTTTGATAAAAGAGAAGGCTCTTTGATTTAAAAGAGAAGGCTCCATGGTCCATTGAGCCTGCTCTGTGGTTTTGAAAGCAGGCTCCCTTGTTTTGGTGCGTTCCGGAACAGTTTTGGGCACTATTTTGGACATGTTTGGTATTCTGGATTGTTTCAAGGACTGTACTGGGGATTTTAAATTTAATTTTATGGGACTTTAAACTCTCTAATTACATAATTTGTTCAGTAGTGCAAATAGAATGAACGGTATAAAAATAAGCAACTTTGCACGCTTTAACGGATAGAAATGATTGAATTGTTTAGTCTTGTTTTAAAAATTTAACGGATTGTAGCATGGACTCTAAACATGTTATTATGCTGTATTAAAACTCACATTACATAATTAGTGTCTTTATGCCAGTGGATTTAACAGTAGGGAAGTTTAACTAATCTTGTATACTGTTAACGGTTGGAGATGATTTAATGGCTTAAATTGTGCCTAGCGATTTAACGGAATATAACATGGTTATAAATCTTGTTGTAGATGCATAATAGGGTCATTTATTTATCAGACCTGGTCTATGCTATGAAAATGAAGCTTTTGGCTCATAAGACTTTGCAACTTGAGGAGATGATGAAGAGGGTTGTGAGTTCTTGATTGTGACATTTTCATCCAAGGAAGTAGGAATAGAATTGGGCACGGGAAGGGTGTCAAATTTTGGTTGCACTGATTCACTAACTTCACTTAGTTGTTCAACCCTATTGTCAACTTACCTACCACTTCTCAAAGTGGTAATTGCTTGCACTTGTTCTTGGGAAGGACACCCCAATGTTGAGTTTGCTTCCACAAAATGTTAGCCTTTTGGGTTCCTTTCGGGTTAGCTAGGTAATTTACCAATTTCTCTTACATTCAATGCATTAGTTATCATCCCTATTTGGGATTCAAGCTTTGATATCGATTGAGAATGAGAATGCAACAAATTTGTATTCATTTCCAAACTACCCAAAGCCACTAAGACCTCATCTTCAAAGGTGGAGTTGCTAGAAAGTTCATGAGGATGATTAAAGCTACTTTGAGAGTTATAAGCTTGAGGATGAGAGAAATGATTCAGTCTTTGATGATAAGAAGAAGAAGATGAAATAAACCCTTTTGAACCTCTATTTCTTTGATGAGGAGGTATGTATGGGTTTTGAAAATTTTTAGCTTGAAAAGGACTTGAATGTTCATTCTACACCGGTACATAAGCATTTTGAAGAGGATGAACAAATGTCGCATTGACTTGTTCATAGTGCTCATTAAGCACATGTCCATGGGAAAAATTGGAAGTAGTATACAATACACTTGAACAAGTCATGCATGGCTCACAAGAATGATGAATATGATTAAGAAGAGGAGATGATTGGGTTGCCGGTTTTTGACTCAATAGAAATTGATCAAGTTTTTGAGTGACAGTTTTGACCTCGGCAACAATCTCCATTGGACACTCAATTTGACATACTTTCACATTTCTCTTTTTGTTATTAAAATCATGACTCAACCAAGAAGTGTAACACTTATGCAATGATTTTTCACTCATTTTCTCAAAAAGGTGCCAAATATCATCTTCATGTTAATACAAAATATGATCCTCCACATGAGGTATCAACAATGTCCTTATGAATGTCAGATAGACTTTCATAGAAATATTGAACAACTTGCCATTTAGGAATGCCATGATGTGGACATTTCCTTAGTAAGTCATTCAATCTTTCCCAAGCCTCATGTAAAATTTCTCCTTCCCCTTGAGAAAATTCACGAATAGAAGTTCGCATAACATTGGTCAAGTTTACGGAGTAAAATTTCTTTAAAAATTCATTTTGCATTTGTACCCAAGAAGTTATTGAATTTGCCCCTAAGTTGTTGAACCAATGTTTAGCCTTATTCTTGAGAGCGAAATGTAAGAGAAGTAACCTAAGAACTTCCTCCAGGACATTCATGTATTTCATGGTGGAACATATCTTAAGAAATTTATCAAGATGTTTATAAGGTTCCTCATCATTTAAGCTATAGAAAAGTGGACACATTTGAATTGTCTCGGGCTTAATTTCATAATGATTTGCCCCAAAATTAGGAAGCAAGATGCAAGATGGTGAATGATCATTGGAGGAATGGGAGCTTGAGCTCTGGGAGGAAATTGGTTGAAAGGTGGGTGTTCCATGAAATTCAGGTCTAAATAACCAAGATGACCCTCTAAATTTTCCATTAGAATGATGAAGGATTGATTATGACCGCATAAAGATCAAGTAATACAACAATGAAATTAACTAAGCAAACACTTTGCCCCTGTAACAAACAATCAATAAATATCCTTCACATACATTGATCCCATACTCCCATGCTCTGAACAATATACAAAGAAAATTAAATTGCCTCCACGCGGGCTCACGATCTATCTATGAAATGAAAAAGTTGCCACCACGCAGGCCGACGATTTAACTAGAGATTGTGTTAGAAAGATCTCACAAGGGTCCTTAAGCAAATTCAATTTAACTTTCAAGTTTCAAGCTTTGCTATGCTTTGCAAATTTAAGATTTTAGCTCCTTTTTGCTTTTGCTTAGCTTCACTTGGCTTCCTTGCTTCCTTTGCTCTTTTATTCCCTTTGCTTGATTCTCTTAGCTCAATGCACCTAGCTAATCAAGAACAAACACAATAAGTAACAAAAGAGAAAATAAAGTAAAGACACGATCAAAAGAGTACTAATTCCTATTTTTTTCCAAAACACGGTGTTGCCAATTGAATCCCTGGCATCGGCACCAAAAACTTGGTGGCTGTTGCGGGCACCAACGTTTAAAGATGCACTAAGAGTGTTAGTGTGCGATGTGACCAAGTTTTAAATTTATAAAAGCCACTACTACCTCTAACTAAAAATATAGTTAGGGTGAGTAGGGATCGTCCCCAGGGATTGTAGGCGTGCTTGTAATGGAAACAATGTATAGGGTTAGTAGGTTAAGTGATCAAAAGATGGTTTGTTTGGTTGATTAAGCTACAATGCAATTGAAATTAAGGCAAGTAAAATGTAACAATTTAGAATGTAGGGAAAAAGATATAGAGGAGAGGACTTGTGGTACTAGAGCTCACCACTAAGCTTGACTTCACTAGACACTAGCAATTATATATCAATGGGGGAAATTGAATTGTAACTTGTGTGTCTGTGTGACATTAATTAAAACTAGGCATCGATGGTAAATAAGTATAGATTGTTTAGCCAATTCAATTGGAAAGTATAACCTATCAAATGAGACCAAAATCCATTCAATGAAACCACAATTTATGCACCCACAACTATCTAGAAGCATACACCATTTGCATTCATAAGTATGGAACACCAAGGAACAAGAATAGATTGTCCACCTATCTAAGAATCTAAAACAATTACACTAAAGACATGAAAATTAAACTAAGTAAGCTAAAGGTATGGCACAATCCATCAAGAAACAAGTGTGAACCATCAAATAAATTATAAGAGTGTTCAATTAAGCACTATGTTTTGACCATCTCTAGATTAACTTCATCCATACACATAGACATGCATAAACTCCACTAAATCTAGAGAAAAACACATGAATCATCCGTTCTAGCATACATAGACATATGGTTAAAAGTAGATAATCAATTGAAATCATTAATCCATATACATCAAGTAGAAACCACAAGATATGTATATAAATTCAAGATCAAAACATTTATTACAAACAAATCCCCAAGAATATACAAAACACTAGGTTTAGGAAGCAAGCTTAGGGGATACTCTAGGCCCAAGTAGATGTCTAACCACTCATTGAAGTAGTCATCCAACCCTTAAGGGCTATCTCCATGGTTGGTATGACCTCCTTCTTGATGGAAACCCTAGAAGAATGGAAGAATTCCCAAATATATGTAAAAGCTCTCTAGTTTCTAGCCTCTAGCTTCCTCTCCAAGATATGAGATATGATATGTGAATTGAAGATATTAAGATCCTTTGATATGTATGAATGGCTCAAAATCCTTATATAGGAGGCTCAAGTGTCACACCCAATGGTCTAGATTTGTGCACTAGGGTCCTTGCAATGATTGGACCATGAGCCAACTTTTAATAAGCTGAAATTTATTTTATTTCGGACTTGAGGAGGTTCGATGATGAGCGCTGAAAAGTGCGCATTTAAACCCCTTAAGCTTGAGTATTCTAAGACCTTTATCTATCTTATTTCCCCGTTTTATTCTAATTTTGTGTTATTTCCCTTTTCAGGCACTTATACCCAAAATAAGTTAATTCAGCCAAATAAGAGCTTAAAAGAAACTACCTCAAGCTGGATGGAAGAAAGGAGCAAAGTGGAAGCAGAATAAAGCAAAGTGTGGAAATTCAGCATGTTTAATCGATCTCAACATTTTTTTGATCGATCGAAAATTCATCGATCTAGACATTTCAAGATGAATCCAAGCCTTTGTCCTTATCCAAAAGAATCTACCAAGTTCGATCGATCCGACATTTCTCAGATCGATCGAAATGATTCGATCTTATCCTATCTTATCCACACCTACCACCCACCTACCACTTTTGTCTTTTTCCCAAAAATATCTCAGAGATTTGTCTTTATTCAAAAAGGCGCCACCAAGGATGATCGATCTCTACAGTATTCGATGGATCTCAGCCAAGTTCGATCGATCTCACCACAATTCGATCGATCGAACCTCCTCAAGTCTGAAAGAAAATAGATTCCAGCTCATTAAAAGTTAGCTCATGGTGCAATCATTGGAGGGACCTTGGTGTACGAGCCCAGACCATTGGGTATGACATTTGACCTACTATATAAGGATTTTGAGCCATTTTTATATTATAACTTGTAACATTCAACATAAGTTGTAGATTTTCTTATCTTAGAGAGGAGGCTAGAGATTAGAGAGCTTTACACATTTTTGGGGAGTTCTTCCATTCTTCTAGGGTTTCCATCAAGAAGGAGGCTATTCCTACCATGGAGATAACCCTTAAGGGTTGGATGACTACTTCAATGAGTGGCTAGACATCTACTTGGGACTAGAGTAGCCCCTAAATTTGCTTCCTAGACTTAGTTCTTTGTATATTTTTGGGGATTCATTTGTAACAAATGTTTTGATCTTGGATTTATATATATATCTTGTGGTTTCTACTTGATATGTATGGATTAATGCTTTCAATTGATTATCTATTTCTAACCATATGTCTATGTATGCTAGAATGGATGATTCATGTGCTTTTCTCTAGATTTAGTGGAGTTTATGCATGTCTATGTGTATGGATGAGTTAATTTAGAGATGGTCAAAACATAGAGCTTAATTGAACACTCTTGCAATTTATTTGATGGTTCACACTTGTTTCTTGATGGATTGTATCACACATTTAGCTTACTTAGTTTAATTTCATGTTTTTAGTGTAGATGTAGTGTAGTTGCTTTAAATTCATAGATAGGTGGACAATCTACTCTTGTTCCTTGGTATTCCATACTTATGAATGCATTGGGTGTACGTTTCTAGATAGTTGTGTGTGCATAAATTGTGATTTCATTGAATGGATTTTGGTCTCATTTGATAGGTTATGCTTTCTATTTGATTTGGTTTGACAATCTATGCTTATTTTCCATCCATGCCTAGTTTCAATTAATGTCACACACACACACACAAGTTAAAAGTCAATTTCCCCATTAATATACAATTGCTAGTGTCTAGTGAAGTCAAGCTTAGTGGTGAGCTCTAGTACCCCAAGTCCTCCCCTCTATATCTTTCTCTACTTTATTAATCATTGAATTTTGTTTACTTAAATTTCATTTGCATAATAGCTTAATCAATCAATCCAACCAATCTTTGATCACTCGACCTACTAACCCTATATATTGTTTCCATTGCAAAGGCACCCATAATTCCTTGGGACGATCCCTACTCACCCTAACTATATTTTTAGTTAGAGGTGGTAGTGGCTTTTATAAATTTAAGACTTGGCCACATTGCACACTCACACTTTTAGTTCATCTCTTTGCAAACTTTTGGTGTAACGCGACGACACCCACCATTCGATCGATTGAACTATGTTAAGATAGATCGAACTGAGGTGACATGCATCGAATGCTACAGAGATCGATCATCCTTGGCGGCGCCTTTTTGAATAAAGATAAATCTCTGAGATATTTTGGGATATTTTGGGGAAAGAGACAAAAGTGGTAGGTGTGGATAAGATCGAATAATTTCGATTGATCGAAGATAAGTTGGATTGATCGAACATGGTAGAATCTTTTGGATAAGGACAAATGCTTGGATCCATCTTGAAGTGTCCAGATCGATGCTGCTCTAATCGATCGAAAGAATGTTGAGATCGATCGAACTTGCTGATTTTCCACACTTTGCTTCATTTTGCTTCCACTTTGCTCATTTCTTCCATTCAGCTTGAGATTGCTTCTTTTAAGTTCTTATTTAGCTGAATTAACTTATTTTTGGGATAAGTACCTAAAAAGGACAATAACATGAATTAGTCTAAGACGGAAAAATAAGTGAGCCTGAGTTAAAGTTCAGTGTACTTTGTTTCAAACATAATGGATCGTTTTACTCTGGACTGCACAATCAACGAAGGTTTTCCCATAACAATTAGTCTATTATGCCAATTGGGGTTTCTTCGCTTAAAATCCTGTTGCATATCTCAAACTTTATTTGTTTTACTTGCATTTATTTTTGCTTTGTGATTTGATTAAATTACTTTTATTTCGGTAAATTTAATTTAAGCAAAAATTGAATAAAAGAGCAAGTTGAACTTATTCACCCCTCTTTAGGTTATTTATCTATATTATATTCTACAACCATTCGCTGCATACAACTTAAAGTTGTGTTTCGGATGATTTATCATGGGACATCTACGCTCAATCATAAGGCACCAAGTCATGCGCACACACAGCTTTTCCTGCATACTGCGACACAGGGGTGGACAACTTGCCATTGATCGTAAGGTACCCTACGCTTGATCGCAGGGTCCTTACGACCTCACTTTCTTTCGCACCTTGTTCATTCGATTTCATTGATGCTCTTGGAATATGACAAGAACCCTAATGATTAATTGAGACTTAATTAAGGTCGGTAGTGGGTTACTGAATTAAGAAGTGATAGTTTTGCCTTTAGTATGTCCTCGACTTCGGGTAAGGACCCGGAAGCATTTCAAAGCCCGTTAATGAGTCGGATCCATCGGAGTAGGGTCGTTACAATCAGTATATAATATTAAAAAAAATAGTTATTTAATTCAATATAATGATATCTAATTGGAGAAAGAAATATATAATATTAAAAAATCTAATTAGAGAAGGAAACAAATTAATATATAATATTAAAAAACTTATTTATTTAATTCAAGAAAAGTAAATCTAATTAGAGAAGAAAAGATATAATCTTAAAAAAATTATTTATTTAGCTAATAATACTAATATTGGTAGTAGGAAATACTGAAATTCATAAAAAGAAAATATATAATATTAAAAGATCTAATTAGAGAAGAAAACACATGATTGAATTTCAGTATTTTAGTACATTAATATATAATATTAGAAAATTTATTTATTTAATTCAATAAAAGGTTATCTAATTAGAGAAAAATATATATCATATTAAAAAACTTATAGTCCGTATAATTTTCTCACTAAATATTAGAACTATTTTATACATTTAATTTGAGCAATTTTTAGAAAATATGATTTTTAACATTTATCAAAAATTACTATTTATATTATAGTTAAAAATTATTTAAATGAGAAATTGTAGCACCACCTTAAACTTTAATCTTTACTCTTATAATTATGTTTGTTACAAATGAATGCGCAAAAAGACAAAACATTTGTCTTCATAAATATTTGAAATTTTAATCACTTAAACAAATTGCCAATTAGTTATTTGTAAAAAGAAATATATTTTGATAATTTTGTATAATTTTTTTAATTAAGATTATAAAATAACTTTTGATTAGGTGCATCGCATGTGTCTTTTACTAATATTATATAAGGGTCAAGTGCAAAAAACACCCCTCAAGTATGCATATAGTGCATATCACACCCCTCCCGTCCAAAAAACACCCCTCAAGTTTTAAATTTGGTGCAATTAAGTCCCCCTTACACATTTAAAACTTAAATTGACCAAAATACCCTTACTAAAGCATTTTATTAAATATATAAAAATAAATTTTGTTGTAAAATGACCAAAAAGGACATACTAAAGCATTGGCATCGTTTTGCAATTAGTACACCATTTTCATTAAAACTTTAAATCATTCTATTTTCCATTTATTTGCATCATCACTGCCTTGCGTTTTTGAGAGAGTGACCACAAACCCTAGCCGGTTGCAATCACAACCTCACGTTCTTGATACTAGAAACCCTAGATCCATTATCATCATCACAAGGAGGGTCACGTTCTATAGAGAGAAACCAGAACCCTAGCCTTAGGTTGCGATTGTGATCACGATTTTCCATTGCAAACCAAAAACCCTAGCTTTAAGTTCCATGAACCCTAAACGTATAAATCGTTTAAAGATCAAAGGTTGGTTCGTGTTCTTCTGCGAAACCTGAATGTAAGTTCTTGGTAACCCTTATTTATCTTTCTATTTTATTTATGTTCATGTGATTTTTCTCTCGGTAAGGATTTTAATTTTCTTCTCTATTAGGGTTTCTTTTATTCTTTGTTAGGGTTTTATTTCCTTCTCTGTTAGGGTTTTTTCCCTTTTTTTTTTTTTTTTTCTATTAGAGTTTTAATATATGTGATTTATTGATGGGTATTTTTTTCGCTCTCTGTTAAATCACCACACTACATTTCCTTCTTTACTAAGGTTTTTTTCCCCTTCTCTATTAGGGTAATTTTCTTTCTTTGTTATGTTTTTTTTTTTTTTTTCCCTTAATTCTCTCTCTATTAGAGTTTTAATATATGTAATTTATTAATGGGTATTTTTTTCTATCTCTGTTAAATCACCGCACTACATATTCTTCTCTATTAGGTTTTTTTTTTTTTTTCCTTCTCTGTTAGGGTAATTTTCCTTCTTTGTTAAGGTTTTTTTTTCCCTTCTTTGTTAAGGTTTTTTTTTCCTCTCTCTCTCTCTCTATTAGAGTTTTAATATATGTAATTTATTGATGGGTATTTTTTTCTTTGTTAAATCACCGCAATACATTTCCTTCTCTATTTAGATTTTTTTTCCTCCTCTTTAGGGTAATTTTTCTTCTTTGTTAACGCTTTTTTTTTTTTTTTTTTTTTTTTTTGTGATGTATGTTAGGATTTCTATATATCTATTTCTCTCTTTATAGTGTGTCTATAAAGTTAAGCTTTTGTTTTTTTATTTTGTAATTGACTAATTGAATGCTACGACTCTGTTTTTTTTTCCTTTTGACTTTGTGACAAATGATTGATTTTGTGATCCATATTACAGTGGTTTGTCCAAAAGGTTAAATTTGTATTCATGTGATCTATATGAATGGAATGTCACAGGTATCCCATGCAAGCATGCCACTGCTGTTATGACTAAGAAGAAACTACTTATTGAAGAATATGTTGATGCATACCACCATAGGTTAACATTTTTGAAGGCAAATGCATTCGAGATCAATCCATTGGTCCTTAAGCACATGAAGAATGTTAGAACCAATATATTAAAACGGGGAATATCGAGGCTTAGAGACGCGTAATCGCTTCTTGAAGATAGTTGAAGCCTTTCCCACGTGCAATGGAAGACAAATGGTAGCACTATCTCTGGGATTCAACCAAGCCCAGCTATCAAAACTGTATGTTCATGAAGGTTGCACTTCTTCTTCAAGAACTTGTTTATTTATCTCCGTCCGATCAACAGAAAATATGAAACTCACACACTCAAAATCAATAGTTTGAAAACATTTTTTTTTTTTTTTCAAATTTTTTTTTTTTATTTTTTTTTTTATTTTTCTCTTACTTGTATTAAGAGTGTGTGATTTGTAGGCTTCGTATGCCATACTATTTATAGTAAAATATAAAAGACATAATTATATAAAGTATTTAATATAACTTTAAACTTAACTCATAAATAACATATTAATATAGTTCATTTAATTGCATCAGGTGAAGATCCTTTGAGTTAGAGTTTGTAAAAATACTTTATGTCTTCATAAGTAAATAGTAAAGTCAAAACTTAAAGCCTTCATAAATATAGAGTTACTAAAAATTAATTTGAAACATAACTCTAACAATCCCCCGCTTGTTTTAAAATTCATTTTGTTGATCGGTATAGTCATGTGCATCAATAATGGTGTCTTTTGGACTTGAACCATTACCTAGTGTAAGTACCCTTGATTTCATCTAGGAACTTGGTGAACGATGTCTTGAACCAAGAACCACGTTGATGAATAAGAAATACCACACACACATTTCTGTTCGGAGATAAAGTACTAAAGCTTGACACGTTTCATCGATGTGTCCGGAATCCATACTTCTGAATATCGTTAAGGATCAAGCCTATCTAGATCTTATAGAAGTGGCCTTACTTCCACACTCAGATCGGTGTGTCCATCAAGAGTGACCTTGCACACTCCAACCGAATACCGGTTATGGACTCATTAAGAGAATTTAATCTCACCCTCTTCATTGCAAGATAAATTGGTGAATCTATCAAGAGTGATTGTGTACACCCTAATCGGAAATCTGATCTATAGAATTCATTAAGAGACTCATATCTCAGCCTCCTCATTGATTATACGGTGAATCTATCAAGAGTGATCCTGTACACTCCAATCGAAAATTGATCTATATATTCATTAAGAGATCTAAATCTCAACCTCCTCAGTTACAGGATTGAGCACCACATCACATCATAGGGAAATGAACATTGAAATGCTCACACAAGTTGTTATGTTACTTGTTTTTCCCATTGAACCCAGGAGAAATGTCACTAAGTTGGGTTCCCATAACAGTACAACTTATTCAATTACAGGCTTTAATCCCATCCCTTTCGATGTCTCGATCACTTGGTCCTTACCCAAGCCCTTTGACAATGGATCTGTCAAATTTGATTTGGACTTCACATATTGAGTAGAAATAATTCTATCAGCTAGGATCCTTCTCATATGATTGTGCTTCAATCGCACCTGTCTAGATTTTCCATTGTAACACTCGCTGTTAGCTCGAAGCATTGCAGCCATATTGTCACAATATATTGTCAAGGGTGGTATTGGCTTGTTCCATATTAGGATATCTTCCAATATGCTTTTCAACCATTTAGCTTCTTCTCCGGTAGAGGAAAGTGCTATAAACTCCGATTCCATAGAGGAATAAGTTATACATGTTTGCCTCTTTGATTCCCATAAAATCACTGCTCTACCCAATGTGAAGATCCAAGCAGTCACAGATAATGAGTCTTCTCTGTCAAAGTTCCATGTAGCATCGCTGTACCCTTCAATTACAGCTGGAAATTTGCCATAGTGCAATCCATAATCCATAGCACCTTTCAAGTACTTTAGGATTCTCAGCAAAGCATTCCAATGCTCCTTTCCTGGATTGCTTGTGTACTTACTCAAAGTACCCACTGCAAAGGCTATATCTGGCCTTGTGCAGTACATTGCATACATAAGACTGCTGATAATCGGAGAATATTCGAGCTGATCCATCGCTTTACCTTGATTATGTACCAACTTCACACTAGGATCAATTGGAGTAGAGACTGCAGAATTTGAAAAGTGATTAAACTTTTTCAGAATCATCTCGATATAGTTGGACTGCGTAAGTGCTAGACCATTTTGGAACCTCACGATTTTGATTCCTAGAATCACATAAGCCTTGCCAAGATCTTTCATGTCAAAACTAGAAGTCAAATACTTCTTAGTTTCTATGACACTTTCCATATCTGCCCCAAAAATAAGCATATCATCAACATAGAGGCAGATTATGACACGAGAGTTTCCTTGAAATCTACTGAAGATGCATATATCTCCTCCATTAATCTTAAATCTAGCAGATATCATCACCTTCTTAAATTTCTCGTGCCACTGCTTATGAGCTTGTTTCAAGCCGTATAATGACTTGATTAATTTACACACCTTATTTTCTTGTCCAGGTAATACAAACCCCTCAGGTTGCTCCATATAGATTTCCTCTGCTAGATCGCCATTGAGGAAAGTAGTCTTTACATCCATCTGATGAATTATTAAATCATTGATAGCAGCTAAGGCAATCAAAAGCCTGATAGAAGAAATTCTTGCAACAAGAGCAAAAGTGTCAAAATAGTCAATCTCCTTCTTCTGCTTGAAACCTTTTGCTACCAATCTAGCCCCGTACTTATCCAGCGTTCCATCTGACTTTAATTTCTTCCTGAAGATCCACTTGCAACCAATTGGTTTGTAACCAGGAGGAAGATCCACCAACATCCAAGTATTGTTGGACATAATTGAATGCATTTAATCATCGATTGCTTCTCGCCAGAACGGAGCATCATGTGAGGACATCACCTCGGAATAAGTTACAGGCTCATTCTCGATCATGAAAGTATAGAAGTCTGGTCCAAAGGACTTTGGCTTAGCAATTCTGGAGCTCCTCCTTAGTTCAACTTCTTTTGAAGGATCAGAGGATTTTCTTTTCCTTGTATTAGAATCTGAAGGAATATCATGTTCATTTTTGCCTTCTCTCTTTGGAAAAATATTCTTGAAGAAATTTGCATGAACTGACTCGATGATTGTATGAGGCGAAAGAGACTCCAAATTCAAGAATCTGTAGGCTTTACTGATTGTTGAATAACCAATAAATACAGAATCAATGCCTCTATAACCAATCTTCGATGTCTGCTGATATTGTAGTCTAACATGAGATAACCAACCCCAAACTCTGAAATAATTAACATTCGGCTTTCTTCCTCTCCATACTTCATATGGAGTCATATTAACTTTCTTATGTGGGACTCTGTTGAGAATGTGGCAAGCAAATAACAAAGCTTCTACCCATATAGTTTTAGGTAAGCCCGAACTGGTAAGCATTGAGTTTACCATTTCTGTTAAAGTTCTGTTCTTTCTTTCAACTACTCCATTTTGTTGAGGAGTATAAGAGGCTGTCAGTTGTTTTTTGATTCTTCATCTTCACATAGATGTTGAAACTTAGACTTGATGTATTCTCCTCCTCTATCTGATAGAATAACTTTGATGCTTGAATTCAACTGCTTTTCAACTTCTGCTTTATATGCCTTGAACTTGTCTAAAGCTTCATCTTTAGATCGTAAAGTATATAAATAGGTATATCTAGAATTGTCATCAATAAATGTGATAAAGTACCGATGCCCTCCACGTGATAAAAAGTTTATTTCACATACATCAATATGGATCAATTCCAATAGAGTGGATTTCATCTCTATCGAATAGAAGGTTTTCTTAGTAATTTTGCATTTATTACAAGTCACACATTGATCCATATGTGTTTTATCACAAACTGTGATTAACCCCTCATTAACCATTTGATTAATGAACTTAAAATTCACGTGGCCTAATCTACCATGCCATAAATCAATTGACTCAGCAATATAAGCAGAAATTATTTCATTTTCAACATTAAGTTTAAACATACCATTTGCAGCATAGCCTTTCCTGACAAACACACCATTCTTAGGCAGAATGAAATTATCAGATTCGAAAACCATCTTGAATCCATGCTTGGAGAGGAGGGCACCAGACACCAAATTCTTGCGAATATCTAGAACATGTAGCACATATTTCAGAGTAATCACTTTTCCGGAGGTAAACTTTAAGTCCACGCTTCCTTTACCCACAACCTTGGAAGAGGAAGAATTTCCCATGAACATTGACATTCTATCCACCACTATTTCGTAGGTTTTGAAAGAGTTAAGATTCGTTGCAATATGGCGAGTTGCTCCAGTATCAATCCACCACTCCACTGAAGTTCCAATGACAAAAGCCTCAGTGATTACAGCAGTTAGATATTCCTTAGCGTATTTCTTAGGCTCTTTCTGGTTCATGAGATCAGCCTTGCGTTTTCGACAATCTTTAGCAAAATGACCGATCTTATGACAATAGAAACACCCTTTGTCTTTTGCATTTGCACCGGAGCCAAAACGTATTTTGAAACTTTCAGAAGATTTGGCTTTCAAATCATTCTTCTTGTGATTCTTCTTGACGGTTTTGTTGTGAGACCTTTCCTCAACAACATGAGCTTTTACTGTTGTTTCTTTAGAATCTTGCTTGACATCACGATTTCTGGTTTCTTCTTCAATGAAGATGTGTTGCATTAATTGCTCTAGAGTAATATCTTCCTTTTTATGCATGAGCTTATTCTGAAAATCCTTCCAAGATAGAGGGAGTTTTGTAATAATAACCCCTACATGGAAGTTCTCATCAAGAGACATTCCAGCAGCAATAATATCATTTGCTATGAGTTGAAATTTCTGTGCTTACTCAAAGATTGAACTTCCATCTTCAATCTTGAAGCCCACATACTTAGAAGCCAAGAACTTTTTGGTGCAGGCTTCCTCAGTTGTGTAGACTAATTTAAGAATGTACCACAACTCTTTGGCGGTCTTGCATTTCTTCGAGTATTGATCATAAAAGGTGTTGACCATACCACTAAGGATATGATTACGATAGTAATCATCGTCAATCCACCTTGAGATCTTCTCGTTGATCGAACTAACTTGATCAGACGGCGTCTTGTCTCCTGGAGGAGTTGGACATGGCTCAGTTAAGGCATAAGCAATTTTCAATTGTCGAAGGAAAAATTCCATTTTTCCTTTCCACCGAAGGTAATTTTTACCATCAAAAGCCTCAATATTCGGTTGAAAAACCGAAGAAACAGCGTTGGATAGCAACGAAGATGAAGCCATTGGAGAGAAAACTATCTTCAAATTGTTGGAACCAATATATTAAAATGGGGAATATCGACGCTTAGAGGTGCGTAATCGCTTCTTGAAGATAGTTAAAGCCTCTCCCACGTGCAACGGAAGACAAATGGCAGCACTATCTCCGGGATTTAACTAAGCCCAGATATCAAAATTGTATGTCTTTTTTTCAAATCTATTTTTTTTTCTCTTACTTGTATTGAGAGTGTGTGATTTGTAGGCTTCGTATGCCATACTATTTATAGTAAAATATAAAAGACATAATTAAATAAAGTATTTAATATAACTTTAAACTTAACTCATAAATAACATATTAATATAGTTGATTTAATTGTATCAGGTGAAGATCCATTGAGTTAGAGTTTGTAAAAATACTTTATGTCTTCATAAGTAATAGTAAAGTCAAAACCTAAAGCCTTCATAAATATAAAGTTACTAAAAATTAATTTGAAACATAACTCCAACAAAGAAATTGCCACTTGTGCCTTTGATCTTTCCAATAGCTAGAAACCTCATGGGAGGCCAAAGAAAGCAAGAATGAAAGCTTATGGTGAGTGTATATCTAAATCAAAAAATATATTTAGACAAAGACCTTACCTTGTGTGTGGAAAGTGTAAAGCTCATGGTCACAATGCAAAGACCTGCAAAAACCAACGAGTAAAGCCTAGACCACCAAAAAGTAAGGGAGGCAGGCCTTCAAACCCTCAACTTGGAATATTGCATATTTCTAGTGGTGACATTCAAGATGTTGAGAATCAAGGAGGTGATGGGAATGGTAGAGGTAATGTGAATGAGATAATTAGAAGAGTTGCAGCCACATAAGGGACTGGGAGAGGGACAACGGGGACAACACAAGGAAGAGGTGATGGGACTGTTAGAAGGAGTGGGAAATGAAGAGCAGCAGGGACAACATAAGGAAGAGGTGATGGGACTGGAAGAGGAAGATCAGTAAGGACTAGGGGCAGTGGTAACATTGGAGTGACAACACAAGGAAGGGGTGCATTGGGCAGTGGTAGCAGTGGAGTGACAACACAACGAAAGGGGTGTATTTGGCAGTGGTAGGGGCAGTAGTAGCAGTGGACTGACAACATAAGGAAGGGATGCATTGGGCAGTGTTGACATTGGGATTTCCAACTTTGTAGATGTTCCAGTCACAGCTAATGAGGTCTATTGTGCTTAACACCCTATTTGCATTAACATAATACTTATTTATGCCTTTGATATGACCTAATTATTTGCTCAAAACTGTATAAACAAGTTATTAATGTTACACAATCTCAAATTGTTGACATGCCTGCTCTCCTATCACAAGCAATCCAAGACAACTAAAACTGGTGGTATTAGGTATTGCATTGAATTTACATTTATATAAACTGGTGACATTTATTTTATTTTATTGAATTGACATTGCCAAAATTGGTGTAGCATTGATACTTATCAAAAAAAAAAAAAAAAAAAAAAAATGGTGCGGCATTGTATTGAATTAACATTGCCAAAACTGGTGGCATTTATTTTATTTTATTGAATTGACATTGCCAAAATTGGTGTAGCATTGCATTGAATTAACATTACCAAAACTGGTGGCATTTATTTTATTGCATTGAATTGTAATTGCCAAAACTGGTGATATTTATTTTATTTTATTGAATTGACATTGCCAAAACTGGTGTGGCTTTGATAATTATCCAAAAAAAAAAAAAAAAAACTGGTGTGGCATTGCATTGAATTAACATTGCCAAAACTGGTGGCATTTATTTTATTGCATTGAATTGTAATTGCCAAAAGTTGTGGGATTTATTTTATTATATTGAATTGACATTGCCAAAACTGGTGTGACATTGATACTTATTCCAAAAAAAAAAAAAAAACTGGTGTGACATTGCATTGAATTAACATTGCTAGCATTTATTTTATTGCATTAAATTGTAATTGCCAAAAGTTGTGGGATTTATTTTATTATATTGAATTGACATTGCCAAAACTGGTGTGGCATTGATACTTATCCAAAAAAAAAAATTTGGTGTGGCATTGCATTGAATTAACATTGCCAAAACTGGTGGCATTTATTTTACTGCATTGAATTGTAATTGCCAAAACTTGTGGGATTTATTTTATTATATTGAATTGACATTGCCAAAACTGGTGTGACATTGGTACTTATCCAAAAAAAAAAAACTGGTGTGGCATTGCGTTGAATTAACATTGCCAAAACTTGTGGCATTTATTTTATTATATTGATTGTAATTGCCAAAACTGGTCGCATTGCATTGAATTGACATTTATATAAACTGGTGGCATTTATTTGCATTTACTTTTAGGACAATTTGTATTTAGTTTTAGGACAATTTGTATTGATCGGGTTCTTATTCATACTTTGTTTAATGTTCCAAGTCATTACTTGTTAGCCAGTTTACAGGGATTATTGATGGATTTTGGTATATGCAGAACTGTGTAGGGTATGACTTAAATTAGTACAACAATTACTTTTGTGTATGATGGTGAAAATAATACTACTTTTAAAGTTGCTGAAACTAGTTTTACTTTTTGTATAGGCTGACTAGGATGATTTGTATAGGCCTACTTACTTTTTGACTAGGATGATTTGTATAGGCCAGCTTACTTTTTGACTAGGATGACTTGACGAAAGTGGTTCTACATGTTTATTTATTTATTTTGATATTTGAAAGTGGTACCTTTACTAAAGGTGAAACTGGGTTTTGTTTAGGATGATTATTTTGGTAAATTAATTATTCCAGTTCCTACGAGTTTATAAAGGTGCATTGTATGTTTTTATTTTTTTATTTTTTATTTTTTTTTCTATTTAATGTTTAGTGAATGCTTATTAGTAAGGTATTCATTGGTATGGTTGAATAGTTTGATAAATATGGCATTGGTATAGTTGAATGGCTTGATATATATGGTTTACACTAATTGAATGGTTATGACTAATGACAGGTTAGATGAATGAATTGATATGGTTCAATGTTTAGTGATGACAGTTTTTTATTCGTATGGTTGAAACATTAAAGTTGAATGCAATATTTCATGAACAAATTTACAACAGAAACTAAAATATAAGTATGCAATACATGAAGTCAAATAAGAGATTCACATCACTATCTTAAGAAATACAATACAGGTAAAGAAGCCAAAGAGAAAAATGCCAAACGAACCACAACATATTCCACCAACAGTAGGTACCGAAGGCTGAACTTCAACAGTTTTTTTTCACTTCTTTTCTCAAGTCTACTATCATATTTTCTAGCTCTAATAACCTTTCATCCTTCACATTCATGGGTGCCTCTGAAATTCTTGTTGATGCTTTAGCTTGTTGCTACTCTTGCACCTCTTTCATAAGATCCCAAACTAATTTACGGCAATACTTGGGCAATTCTTCATCTTTCCACCTTAAAAAACCACATGAACCAGTTCTATAGTTTGCATAACCATAAAACCTTCTACCCGGATTTCTCTCTATATTTGAAATCTTCAAAGGACTTCTAACTTTACAATGGCAGTAACATTCTTTCGCCCTTCCATATGAGTAAGAACGACTTCTTGAGGTTGAAGATTCCATGTAATATTATTGTCTGTAAGCAGAAAGGAAAGATGAAGGGGGTTTGAGAAGTGGGAAAGAGCCCAACTGACGAAATGAGGCTCCCAGATTAGAACTAGAAGAATACTCACAGACGAGCAAGCATACCAAGCATTCTCACTACCAGCAAAGCCGGACCAGTATTCCCACCATCCCTCCAGTCAGACAAGAAGTTGACTTTAGCTGAAAAAAATAGAGAGAGAGAAATACAATGCTAGAGAGAGACAAATACTAGAGGAAGTATAGAGAGAGAAAACATTAAAGGGGTATATATAGAGAAAAAAAAAAAAAAAATATATATATATATATATATATATAAGGTAATGTGCACAAAACACTCATATATTATGAGATTCGTAACATATATACTCCCTTGGGCATTTTGGGAAGAGCAAAAGGGCAAAATAGGCATTACAACAATAATTTATGTCAGATTTTTGACGGAAGGGTAATTTTGCACAATTTCAAAAGATTAGGGGTGTTTATTGTACACTTTTTCAAATAGGGGGTAAAAGTGCTACGAAAAGTATACTCCAGGGGTGTTTTCTGCACTTCCCCCTATTATATAAATTTGAATAGAATTTTAATTTTAATTTATGTTTAGATATATAGAATTTTCATAAATTGCACTTACATTATTTCTAGAGGCTTTGTGTAATGGGTGGACGTTTCGCGATCTAACTCAAAAACTTAAACTTCGGGTCAAATCGCGAAGCACCCGGCCCGCAAGCACGCAAGGTGTTCCAAGGAATTCCTCAGAGAGACGAGGTTTGTTATTTGAGGTCTTTTTGAGGCACTTTCTTACTTTGGGGACATGAGAGCATGCAATGTTGGGTGTGTTGGGATTTATATGCCCTGGCATAGCAAATTCCTATCTGGATTATAGTGACATATGTTCCTGACATATCTGAAATATTTATGATTTATATAATTGGTGAATTCAATGTATTATATTTCGATTCACTATGAAATTGATAGTGTCCCTGTGATTACGAGAAATATTTATATATATGTATGTGATGGCAATCAATGCATGATATATAAATAGTAATTATAAATTGTTCATAGTCGGTAATTATGGATGGACTCATAATTAATTAAGACTTGAACTGGATCCGCGTTAGGTTGAGATATATTGCGAGAGCCGTCGTATGCAATTGCTCCCTATCACCGTCATAGCATTTGACTCTTAAGCATGAGAAAATTATAGACCCTTTTATTAATTAATAATTACTTTAATTTGTTCGGCCGATTATTCGGGATCCTTAGACCAACACTTTGGGTAGTTATGTAATTAATAGTTAGAGAGTTATTTTTTCAATATTTGCATCATTATTATTTGTATTTATTTTGTATTGATTATGGTTGATCACAAAGTAAATTCGAAGGCCTTCGTATGTTTTTAGACAAAATAATTTATTATATATTTATTTATTTAAAATATTATTTTTGTCAAACAAATGTTTTTATTGTGATCGAGCCAGAAATAATCAATGGTACCAAAATAAATATATTAATTAAGTAGTCGGATTGATGGCTTTATTTATCCGATAACAAATTATGCATAGAGGGGTCAAAGTGCAATATTGACTTAGAAGTTATTTATTATTTAATTAGAGTTCAATTAATTTCTTTTAGTGGAGTAGAAATTAATTTATGAATTAATTGAATTGGGTCCATGGACCGGGCCAATTATTAATTCATTGTAGCCAATAAAATAATAGGCCTAATGGATTCTCACTCATAGCCCAACTTGATATTGGAATCATATTAGATTTGAGACATGTGAATTAGAGATTGAGAATGATTTGTTGTTTCCTTTTTATTTTTATTTTTATGTTGCCTATAAATATACATGGTCTATGTATATTTTAGGGGGTGATTTTTATGAGAAGGAAAAAGGAATAAATATTCTCTCTCTAGAAAATTAGGGTTTATGTTCTCATCTAATGAAGGCTCCCACAAGCCTAGTTTTCCAAGGTAATTCATGGAGGCTTATGAGTGATTCTTAAAGGCAAAATAATTACCAAGAAGATGGAGATCTAAGGAGAAGACATCTTGCTAAGGGATCTACAATAAGTGAGAACATTCACTTTAGAGGAAAGTTTTAAAGGTTTATTCAGACCTTTGATGTAAGTATTCAATCCATTAATTGAATGATACATTATATTTTTATTTTTGCATAAAACTTGTCTTTATGCGATGAATCAAGATCTATGAATCAAAATCTTTCGAAAAGTTTATAAAACTTGCACGTTTCCCAACAGGGGTATCAGAGCATGGTTTGATTCATTACTAGAGATCATGATTTTATGAAAATCATCATTCATGGATCCAAATTTTTATATGCATATGTATATATTTTTATATGATCATGATGTATGTATATTTGTGATTGGATGAATGTTGATGAATGTTTGGGCCATGGATGAAGCTTATAGGTTATTGGAATGTAATTTTATCTTTGGATGAATGTAATTAAGGCTTTGAGTTAGCCGTTTGAAAGTTCAATGATGTAATTTAATTTTTTTCATTTCAAATTGTAAATATTTTTAAAGCCATGTAATATTCATCAAAGGATGCTATGAAGTTTCAAGAGGGTCTGAAAGGGTTAAATTATGCTCCAGTAATTTTCTGGAATTTTTCTGAATTTTTTTTGGAATTTTTCTGGAATTTTTTGAGACTTAATTTAATTTTTTGGGAATTTTTTAAATATTTTCTGGAATTTTCTGCGTTTTTCCGGCGACCGAAAAATTGCCAGCGGCGAGGTATTGGCCGGAGATAGAAGGACTGATGATCACATGCTTCGCGGAACATAATTATATGGTGCAATTGGAATCTGAGCATTTGGATGATGGGAAGTTATCCCATGCGGCGCAAGGAAGTGCACCTGGCGCGTGTGGAACACGTGCCAGGAGGTGGACATGGACTGAAATCCACACGCCAGCCAAGGGAAATTGTTCCCACGCGCGTGGAGGTGCATGGGAGCGCGTGCCATTACTTGGTGCATGCCCCAGGCGCGTGTAGGGCCCTTCGGGCACATTCCAAGTGCTGTTTTGCCTTCGTAAGCGCGTACTAGCTCCCTACAGGTGTTTACAAGCTGTTGGAGGACGCCTGTACAATACTTAGAGTAATTAAATGTTAAAAGTTGAATCCATTGGCCATTTAAATTGCTTCTGTCTGTAGTTTGATTATTTATGTGATGCATGGGATAGATAATTGTTGATTAATTATTATTCATGCAATGGATCCATGATATTTAATTAAATGACTTGATTTATATTAATTAAATTATGAAAATTAATTGGATTTGATGACTAATAAATTTGAGGGCACTTATTGGGAAACGAAAATTTATTTTTGTAAATTATTTTTAAAGTGTGCTTCAAATTAAATATTAGTGAATCATTTAAAGTCCAAATATTTTCTAAATTTAATTGGATTAAAATCAAGACGTTTAGCATGCATCATATCATATATTTGAATAAAATGAAAACCCTAATTATGAATAATTAAAAATTGAGTGGGAGCGGGGATTTTTATACATTACCCCATGGCCTTCGTTATTAAAACCATTGTAATTAAATCTTTAAAAAAAATAAGGCCCTACGCATGATTTAAAGAGTCTAGATTATAATGACAAGATATTTAATGTTTTATTTTTCATTAGAACTTTAATAACGTTATACACTCAATCTAAAATCAATAGTGTTAGCTCCCCAACGGAGTGGTCTACACTAGGTGATTTTAGAAAGGCTAAACTAAATCGGGAATCATTCCATATAGATAGGCAAGGCATTGTCTTAAGAGATATGGAAATGATGGGATTTGCCCGCCAATAGTAATAATGAACTTCGCCAACCGAATAAGTTATTGGCGTATTGGTTGTCCGATTTTTCATATAGTGATTAAGGGACCCACATATTATTATTTTAATGGAAGTGCTCACCTAATAGCAAATGAATCTCTACAATAGTAATAATGAACTCCTCCAACAGGAAAAGTTATTGACATATTGATTGGTTGATTTATTATGCTACAGAGTTGAGGGACCCACATTAATTAAAAGGGATTGTTCACCAATAATGATAATGATCTCTTGTGCGATTGAGATTTATTATATTATGTGGTTAACAAACTCATTTTAATTTTAAATATGCATGACAATATTAATAATTCACCTTGCATATTGTATGAATGCATTTATATTCAGATTAATTATGTCTAATTGAGTTTATCTGCTTGCTTACATATTCAATGTAACTGGACCTTATTAATATTGACTGGGAAAAGAACTTAGATATTTTATTCACAACGTAAGGGTACAAATGTATTTATTACTCCTAAACCTAATCCTTTTACTTTAAGATACCCAAGAGAACATTAATACTTTGAATAAGTGAAATAGGGCAAATGAGATGACTTGGTGTAATATTCTAGAGTTTACCTCGAATACGCTCCAAAGCTAACATTTACATTATTTTATTTTCTTGAAACATCATGTTAAATGTCAATAAGATGTTTTGCTGAGATTAGATAGAGAGTATGCCAAAGTACTATGTCAGACTTGAATAGCATCAAGATAGCCTAAGGAACTCCAGTATGAAATGGAATTTTGGAAAATGATTGTTTATTATTTAAAAATTAGCTGGAGATTAATAGGGTTGCCTTGGGTGATAAGTTTCAAGTTGACATGATTATTGCCTTGTTACCAAAGTGGTTCGGTTTTTCCAGAGTGAACTAAATAATGAATCAGTTTGAGTTCTCACTCGCTGATATTCTTATAGAATTGGTAACAGATATAGGAATAATCAAAAGAATAGGCGATCCTATTAATCTAACCTAGTCTATACCATCTTCTTCTAGGCCTAAGTGGAAGGGTAAAGTAAAGAAGAAGGATAATAAAGGACTAGGCTAGCACAAAACATGGGTATCCAAAAGGTTAAAGGGAATAAGGTAGTGTATGTTGAGGGCAAATTAAATTGTTTCTTTTGCTGCTAACGAAGACACTAAAGGACGAACTGTCTAAGTAATGACGTGGCATAGGAAAATATATATTTAATCATTGAGCCATGTTATTTGGTTGTATCTATTAATTCCTGATGGATAGATTCTGGAGCCACTAAACATTTTTGCAATTTGTTGCAAGGATTTCAGGAATCCAGAAGCCTCGATGATATGGAATATATTTGTACTTGACCTGATGTCAAGGTTGTAGCTAAATCAGTGGGAGTTTTACATCTAAAATTAGAGAGTATGAGGATATTAGTATTAGAGAACTATTTTTATGCACAGAAGTTAGACGCTATCTTATTCTTGTTTCACTTGTAGTTTATAAAAACTGTGTTGTTATTTTGTAAAATTAGTTTTATAAAATTGAATAGATATGCGATTGCTTCTGGTGCATTGAAAGTTGGTTAATATACTATAATCACAAACTCTTAAGATTTGCAGGATGTAGAAACTAATGTTGCATCTCTAGATTGAATGTTAAGAGAAAATTTGTTATTTCTGACTCATTGTATTTTTTGGTGTCAATTTTTGGGTTGTAATCAATCAAAATGAGATTCAAAGATTGGTCAAAGAAGGTTTATTACCTAGTGAGGCAGAGGAGCCTAAACCAAACTTGTGAATCCTGTTTTGAAGGATAGATAACTCTAAGAGCTTAATCAGCCAAATGAAATAGACATAAAGAACAATTGGAGTCGGTACACACAGACACGTGTGGTCTTGTGAACATCCAAGCAAGATTACTCACGTTTTGGATAAATTTACCTATTGCGACACAAGTCTTATACTTTTGGTACATTCCGAGAGGGTCAAGACTGATGCGGAGCACAGATTAGGTAAATTTATTAAGACATTTCGATCTGATCGAGGATATGAGTATTTCTTGGGATAGTGTAAAGACTATATGGTCAATGAGGGTGTTGTGTACCAGTTTTCCGCAATTGACGCTAAATGCATTTAGGTGTCAAATAGGAATAACAGAATTCCACTTAACATGGTTAGATCTATGATCAGTTATGCCACATTATCTCTTTCATTTAAGAGTTTAGCGTTAATGACATCGATGCGCATTATGAACTGCATTCCATCTTAGTCTGTCTCAAGGATACCATTGAGCTGTGTTTTTGACTAAATCTTAATTTGAATCACATGCGCATATGGAGTAGTCTTGCACATGTGCGCTTGATATGGACAAGTAAGTTGGAAACAGATCATACGCATGATAGATTTGATAACTACTCTAAAAGTCACTAGGACGGATTATTTTATGATCTCAATGATAAAAGTTGATTGTTTACACTCACTGTTTATCTATAGGAGAATCAGATTATGAATCACATACCTAGTAGCATAGTGTTAGAGAATATGGTATGAGTATCAGATGTACCACATATGAACACACTTTGTATAGAGATTTAGAATTATAGATGAATTCCCTATTGATGCGTCAGCATCATCTAGTACACAGATTCCTTCATCGGTACATTGATGTAGTGGGAGGACAATTATCTAATCCGACAGAATCATGTTTTTAGGTGAGACCGTTATGGACATCCCTGTTAAACATGAGTTGGACCCAATAAGCTACACGGAAGCGTGAACCGATATGGATACAGATCGTTTTAGCGAGTTACTATGAAATCAGAGTTGGAATCTATGTATTCTAATAAATTCTGGGATCTTGTAGAACTTTCTAGTAGGATGATTCCTATGGAAGGCAAGTTAATCTACAAAAAGATACCAGAAGATTTCTTAGTGAATAAATTATGAGTGTACAAGGGAATGTCATTATTTTTCTGATTCTATATATATTGATGACATCCTACTCATATAGAATGATGTGGAAGGTTTGTCATCAATAAAGAGGTAGTTGTTTAATTACTTTATTCCTAGGATCAAGCTTTTGCAAGATCGGGTTAAAAGGAAAATAGGCTTATCTTAATAATCCTACATTGATAAAGTTTTGACCAGGTTTGGTATGTATAACTCAAAGAATGAGTTTTTGCTTTATTAATATGGATTGCTCTCTCTAGTAAGTAGTTTTCCAAGACTAGCAGAGGAGATTGAGCAAATGAGACTGGAACTATATGCTTTGGCATATGGGAGTCTCATATATGCCATGGTCTATACCAAACAGGACATCCGCTACATAATAGGGTTAGTCAGTAGATATCAGTCCAATTCTGGACTTGATAACTGGTCTGTTGTGAAAAATATCATTAAGTACCTAAGGAGAACCAATGATATCATACTTATTTATGGATGTGTTGATATGGTCCTAGTCAGGTATGCTAATTCTGATTTTCAATCAGAAGTAGATACTATGAGGTTCATGACTTAGTGTATGTTCACTTAATAGAAGGGAAATCAGTTGGTAGATTGTTAAGCAGATTTCAACTGCTGACTTAAACTTGCAGGTGGAATATATTGCAGCCTTAAAGGCGGCAAAAGAAGCCTATTGGTTTGATCTCACTGATTTAGAGGTTATGGAGCATACTAGCCTGCCTATCGAGCTATATTGCGACAATAGTGCAGAAGTAGTCCAAACCAATGACCCAAGGTTCTATAGATGAACAAAATACACTGATATGAAGTATCATGTTCCACATGATATTGTCCGGCAAGAAAATGTACTTGTGGCTAGAATATTGCATTGGAACACAACTTTGTTGATCCATTAACAAAGGTGTCGTCGATCAATAGTTTTGATCAACACCTGGATAACATTGGAGTTAGATGCAATTTGAATTGGCTATGAGGGCAAGTGGGAGCTGTTAGGATTTATATGCCCTGGCATAGCAAATTCCTATCTAGATTATAGTGACATATGTTCCTGACATATCTGAAATATTTATGATTTATATAATTGGTGAATTCAATGTATTATGTTTCGATTCACTATGAAATTGATAGTGTCCCTGTGATTACGAGAAATATTTATATATATGTATGTGATGGCAATCAATGCATGATATATAAATAGTAATTATAAATTGTTCATAGTCGGTAATTATGGATGGACTCATAATTAATTAAGACTTGAACTGGATCCGCGTCAGGTTGAGATATATTGCGAGAGCCGTCGTATGCAATTGCTCCCTATCACCGTCATAACATTTGACTCTTAAGTATGAGAAAATTATAGACTCTTTTATTAATTAATAATTACTTTGATTTGTTCGGCGGATTCTTCGGAATCCTTAGACCGACACTTTGGGTAGTTATGTAATTAATAGTTAGAGAGTTATATTTTTCAATATTTGCATCATTGCTACTTGTATTTATTTTGTATTGATTATGGTTGATCACAAAGTAAATTCGAAGGCCTTCGTATGTTTTTAGACAAAATGATTTATTATATATTTATTTATTTAAATTATTATTTTTGTCAAACAAATGTTTTTATTGTGATCAAGTCAGAAATAATCAATGGTACCAAAATAAATATATTAATTAAGTAGTCGGATTGATGGCTTTATTTATCCGATAACAAATTATGCATAGAGGGGTCAAAGTGCAATATTGACTTAAAGGTTATTTATTATTTAATTGGAGTTCAATTAATTTCTTTTAGTGGAGTAGAAATTAATTTATGAATTAATTGAATTGGGTTCATGGACCGGGCCAATTATTAATTCATTGTAGCCAATAAAATAATAGGCCCAATGGATTCTCCCTCATAGCCCAACTTGATATTGGAATCATATTAGATTCGAGACATGTGAATTAGAGATTGAGAATGATTTGTTGTTTCCTTTTTTTTTTTATTTTTATGTTGCCTATAAATATACATGGTCTATGTATATTTTAGGGGTGATTTTTATGAGAAGGAAAAAGGAATAAATTTTCTCTCTCTAGAAAATTAGGATTTATGTTCTCATCTAATGGAGGCTCCCACAAGCCTAGTTTTCCAAGGTAATTCATGGAGGCTTATGAGTGATTCCTAAAGGCAAAATAATTACTAAGAAGATGGAGATCTAAGGAGAAGACATCTTGCTAAGGGATTTACAATAAGTGAGAACATTCACTTTACAGGAAAGTTTTAAAAGTTTACTCAGACCTTTGATGTAAGTATTCAATCCATTAATTGAATGATACATCATATTTTTATTTTTACATAAAACTTGTCTCTATGTGATGAATCAAAATCTATTAATCAAGATTTATGAATCAAAATCTCTCGAAAAGTTTTTAAAACTTGCATGTTTCCCAACAGGGTGTACTATGTATAGTTTGTCCGGTGTTCTTCGTGCGGTAGCAGAGCTGGCTGCCTCAGAGCAATGTAGGATATAGTTCACGGGCACTCTGTGGTTACTGGGCTCTTGACTCGAATATGATTGTTGCGACATGGTAAATGGGTACTTGAACTTGAAGTGTGATCTTATATTGGATGCTCGCGGTGTGTTTGATGAGTTATTACCTGATATGAATGTTGTCAGGTGGAATGCTATGCGGGTTTGGTGGAAAATGAAATTGGATTGTGGGTTCGAACCTTGGCTTGAGCATTATATGTGCTTGGTGGGTGCAATGTGTTGAGCTGGGCGATTGGAGGTTGCTGAGAGGGTTGCGACGACAATGCCATTTGAGCCGGATGCAGCATTATGGCGTGCATTATTGTCGACCTGTGCATACCATGGCAATGCAGATTTGGCTTGGACAATGGCAAAACGCATGTTGGAACTCAACCCAAGTGATGATTCGGCTTATGTGATCGTCGCCAATGTATTTGCAGGTGAAGGAAGGTGGGAAGAAGTAAAGGAAGTTAGGAAGATGAATAAAGTAAGAGAATGAGGAAAAAAGGCGGGCGGAGTTGGATAGAGGTGTTGCATGAGATGAAGGATGGCAAGAAGTTGGCGGTGGCGTTTGGGTTGTTCAGTGGGGCTGCACCACCGGGGAAAGCTAGCTGCGCTTTACAATGTTGACAGAACAAAAAAATAAAAAACCCGAAATTTGACTATGTAAATGGGAAGGGAGGGAGGGTTGTACTTGTGGAGATTTTTGGTAAATGGCATGGTTTTCTTCCGGTAGCTGTAGATAATTCATTGGCTTCCGGTAGCTGTAGATAATTCATTGGCACGGTTTTCTTCAGGTAGCTGTTGCTTGGGTGGCTTTCACTCACGGGCAAGAAGACTGAAGCGACCACAATTTCATTCTATGCCATTTCAGGCCTACAAGTAGAAACTCTTGGTTGCCTCCATGCCCAGATAGGTGATTCATCTGCACTCTGCAATAGCCACATCAGAATGTCCCGATCAGATGCTACGTGCGCTGGACAATGATATTAGCAGTATTAACTTGTTTCATCCATTTTTTCGGCAAGCATGAATGATTAGGCAATTCTCAGCTGCTACCATACAATGGGTTTGAACCAAATTTTCCTGAAAGATGTAAATTTTTTATATTCATTAATAGAGGTGTGATTATGGTTCTATTTTATCTATTTTTGTTCGCATGCTAAGCCGTTCATTTCATTCGAAAATCTGCAGCTAACTCATGTCTCACAATTTCCTGGGTAAATCAAATGAAAGATTTGAGTCTCTCTCTCTAAATCTCAATTGAAGTCACGGGGTTTACACGAATTTTCCTGAACGGATGGATTGAAAAACATGGGTTATAATTAGGGATGGCAAATGGGTGGGTTGGGTTGGGTTGGATATGAGTTGGGTTGAAGATGGACGGGTCAATCTGGGTCAAGATCCATATTCAACCCGTTCAGAAGGGTTAAAATGGACGGGTTGAAAATGGACAAGATCGACCCGTTATGACCCGTAAACTCATTAATTATTATTTATATTAATTATTAATTATTAATTATTAATTTTATTTTTTATTTTTTTAATTATTTTAACACTAAAGAAATACTTTTATTATTATTTTTTGAATGATGTGCATTGCATTTTTTTTTTTTTTAAATTATTTTAACACTAAAGAACTTCACATGCGACATTCCAGGAGTACCTCATCTTTTGAATATCATCCCAGTTCAACAACTCAACTGGAGCTTTTGACTTTGAAATTTTTTTTTTTTAGGTAAAATTTGACTTTGCAATTTCCATTTGCTCTGTTTACAAAAAGGCAAAAGTAATTAATTACAATGTTAATCATGGGTTTGGTTTACAATAACCTGTGTGAATACGCAAGGGTGGTTGAGTCATGAAAATTGAAAATTTAGATTGGTCAAAACTTGACTTGATATCAGCATAATCGAATAATATCATTAAATAAATTTTTTTTTTTTTTAAATTTAGATTGGTCAAAACTTGACTTGGTACAAAATACTTGTTACATATGTATATATATATATATGTGTGTGTATATATATATATATATATATATTTTTTTTTTTTCGGAAGGTTTTAAAATTTATTATTATTTTTTTAATTTTTAAATTTTTAAAATTATTTTAAATTTTTTAAAATTATTTTTTAACTATTTATTTTTTTTAAAAGAAATTTCTAGAGAGAAGAGATTGATGAGAGATAAATTTAGAGAGAGAGGATTGTGAGTGATAGAATTTTAAAGAGAGAAATGACTTGAGTGCAATATAAAATAGATGTGTGTTATATATTTGTTATGTGATGGGTGAAATATGGGTTGAATATGGTTATTTTATCCATCTTGACCCTCATATTAAGTGGTTAAAAATTATCCAACCCATCTTGATTCTCAATTAAATATGATTGACCTATAACCATTAAAAAGCGGGCGAATATGGACGGGTTGATGATTACTGACCCATTTTGCCACCCCTAGTTATAATGAAGCAGCCCATTGTTCATAGTATATATAATTCTGCATTAAGGGTCAATTCTCTTAGAATAATTCATTCGATTCCATGCCTGTGCATGCAAATGAATACCATTAGGCATGTGTGTATGTGCGCGCGCATGAGTGAATATATATATATATATATATATATATATATATGTAGCACCTGTCCTCACAAACTGAAGAAATGTGTGCACAAATCAGTGCCTCTAGGAGACTGTCATTGGAAAGCTTCACAAAATGTACATAATATGACTGCACTGCACGTAGCGCTTATATACCCAGGGGCCAACCAAGAGAATACTTGGGTATGCCGTAAAAACGTACATTGTGAGGACAATTGGCATGATCTCGTTTGCCACGTCAGCCATCATCCATGGTTTTCCCTCTCTTTTCCTAATCTAGAAGCTGTAGTGTTGCAAAAAGAAAGAAAATATTTTGAGGAAGATCAAAGGCCTTTCTGCTTGAGAGCTTAAGACTCCGTGGACAGAATTTCAAGACTTCAAAAGAATGAGAAGGGAATATTTTTCTGACTCGGAAGTACGGTTTGCTTTTCCATATCTAGTTCTTGAAAGCTAATACTACAAGTAGAGAACTGCTTACTACAAGAGGGAGCTTGACTTTAATATCAATATTCTGATGGACGAAAAGATACGAGATCTTGAGCTACATATACAACACATTTATTCTTCTAACAACCTTAAACAGTGTAGTAGTTCGAGAGACAAACAAACGTAAATGAAAAGAATTCGCAAATAGATGAAGGGTGTTGAGACCTTAGAGGTCTGTGGAAGGGTGAGAGCTGGAGCAAATAGCCAGACAACAAAGGACCAGGAGGCAACTGCCATCCCTTTAATCAAAGGTCCAAGCGTCATGTGTCCTTCATTGGGCTATTTGGTCACGAGTCATGACACGATCTAAGCACATCCAAAAGAATTAACTGCAGTACATGCTATAGCGAGGTTCTAATGTGTCTTGACAAACCTCTAACTCAAAGCCGCCAAACTACATACCCCCAAGGTCAAGTGAATTCTGAAGCAATACACGAGTGCCGTGAGTTACAACGGTCATGGCATGATGTGCACGCTACATATATGACATGAGGACCGCGGTTTGATACAAATTACCTAGGAGTTTGTGTCCATTCATCATCCCACAGCCTTAATTTGGATCATATCCCCAAATGTCCGAAGGACCATAATATATAGTTCTTATCATAGTCATAACTACAAAAGTCCAAAATTTACAGAGTAATCATTCAACTTCCGTGTTCATAACATCAGAATTAATGATAGTATTGTTGTGAGTAGTCCAAAATAGGAAGTGATGCTAAGGAAAGGAGGAATTTTGATCAGTGGCGTGAGTTCTCAACTTCGAAAGAAACAAACAAAGTATTGGTTGGATAGGTCTGATGGCAATGGAAATTGTAAAGTCTGGAAGCCCTGTTAGATAGCATACTTGAAGTGAACAATTTTATTTATTTATTTTCCTATAGTTTACGTACTAACAAATCCATGAAAGATTAAACATACCAAAAAAAAAAAAACTATTGAGGCGATGAAAGATGTCGGAACAATACAGTATAAATCTTCTTATCACAAAGGCTTCATATATATTATCATCGTCATTACTTGCAGGTAATTACATCATGTATTACATAATCGTACCTGACTCAGATGATATCCAGTGAGAAGTTTTTTGGCAGTAGACAGGGTATATATTTGGTATCCTACAATTGCTATATAACATTCGCGCCATGTGTGGGGGCTATTCTTGTTTCCTTTCAACTTCCAGAGAAATCTCGTTACGACGATTAAAAGGGAGTGTAAATGGTGGATTATACTGCAGCCATGTATGCAAATAAATTAAGTCATTCAAAGCAGCATTCTGTACATTAATGCATAGGGTATCCGAAGATTTTTTTTTTTTTTTTTTTGGTCTTCTAATTGATATTTTGTTTTAAAAAAAAAAATACCTGTGCAACTTCCGCTGATGCATCCTTCTTTACTTGAAATTGAGTATCATTCTTCAGAGCCTTCCGTAATGTTGATTCCTGGCGCTTCACTACTTCATCAGTGACAAAGCCTGGCCAAGTCAATTCTAACATGTCATTCTAGCCATACTGTTGGTGACTTGAATTTCAATGCACACCACAAATTAGCAAAGCAAAAAGCTTTACTCATCCAATCTAATGATATGCCTTTCAGTTATATCTTACCAAAATATGAAAAATTGTGCTGTGTGATAGCTCATAGCTATTCTCATACAATAAATTCTTTTTTTTCGAATTCTCAATCACATAATTGAAATGTATGCACACACACACATATGAATATATATAACTCATGCAGACCTTCACATGCATTGATATTACACAAATGATCCAAAATTATAAATTATTTACATTCACTGTTCTAATTTTTGGACAAACTCATCACTAATGTCAATTTTAAATGCAGAATTAAGTTTTAAATTCATCAGATGATAATAATCAAGGAAAACATCATAGACTTTCACATACCCCTCTCTAACCCTGATGTTTAAAGCTTTTTGGTTTGAGGGAAGAACAAACCTGAGAAGGCTGCAACCACAACAATTTTCCCGGGCACCTCTTTGATCCTCACAGATGGATCTTTTGGCAATGGCAAATCAGAACCATACTTAGTAGGCATGACAAAAGACATCTGCCACCCATCTTGATCTTTCAGCTGAATAAGATTAAAACTGGATAAGATCATGATGACAAAACTAAAAATATTTAAATTTGAAAAAGAAATTTGATTAAGTACACTTTAACTACCAAATTGACCTACTGCTGCCCCTTAAACTGAGTTGGCAGCTGTTTTTTATTTTTTATTATTATAGTTTGACCATATCAGATAGACAATCAAACATCAATAAATAAAATGTTGATTATCATGTCAGATCATTCAAAATGATATGAAATTACCATGAAAAAGAGGCAGCTGACAACATGATGCAAATGCAAAGCATTGGAATTTCAGAGATCTCTTTAGTGTCAGGCTGTCAGCTAAATATATGAGCCATATATTATCCAATCAACAAAATTGTGATTAAAAAATATATATATCAACGAAGTGAATGAGACAAATCCATGATTTAGATTGTAATGTTATTATTGAGCCTACATCATCTTAAACCAATTAAAAATTTGATATTCTTAACTTTGAACCTTATCTATAAGAATGGAAAGGAAATATGCAAATTATTTTTTATTTTTTTGTGAAGTTTTCAAAATTGAATAAATTCATTCTAATTTCAACCGGGCTTGCAATTTATGCCAAATCCAAGTGAAAACCATGGGTCCTCAAAGCTTTCGATCATTTAATAGGGACAGGGATGATGATTTTCTTATACACTAATAATATGGTCTAAGTCATTTCTAATAAATGAGCAATAGGTAATACTGAGTAGGTGTCCATGTAAAAGACTTACCTTCTTGGTGAACACAGGTGTTGTCATTTCCATTTTCTCCCCATCAGCTTGAATCCTGCGAGTAATAACTGGTGTTGTCATTTCCATTTTCTGCTTTGTTGTATTCTGAAAACAGTGTGTTAAGTAAATAAGCAAACAACATTACAATTAGCTACATTAGATTCAGACATGGAAATGATTTTATTCTCAAAAGCTCTATCGAACAGTTAAAGTACCTTACCAAACAGGTACTCAGCTAATACGTTGAAGGACAGCGATGCACCGTTGAAATCAAATCCATCTTTCCCAGGCATTGTTGTTTCAGCTATAAAGTAAGGCTGCTTCACAATTACAGTCCTAATTAGTTGATACATATGAACATGAGGACAACACGCTAAAGAAACTGGGGCAAAACGCCTCAAAAGCACATTTAACCAAAAAAATTAAGGGGAGAGAGTATGTGATGTCCCATATTGCCTGGAGGGAGAGGTTATTAAGACTTACATGTGTGAATCTCTCCTAACTATGTAGACGGGTTTTGAAAGGCATGAGGACGGAGATTGTGCAAAGCGGACAGTAACTACGCAAGGTGGGATAGGTCGTAACAGACGCATTTGGTCAGCACGAAAAGTGTGCAAAGCAGACAATACGTACACAGGGTGGTATGGTACTTAGTGGGACAAGTCGTGACAGAGTAGCTGTCCATTACTATAACAGGCAAGGGTTGACAACAATAAGCAACTTAAAGTTGCATCCAAAAATTATCATTCACAGAAACAAGCAACATAAAGATGCATCCAAAAATTATCAACCATCTTAAAGGGATGAACTCATTGACTTCTTCTATATTCTGTCTCTCTTTTCCATGAAAAAATCATTTATCTATTTTTTGAAACAAGGATAAAGCTTCTCCGTATGCGGAGGTAAGACTAAATACACCTGATCCTCCTCAAACTCTACAATGACTAGATTCTCGTGCATTGTGCCCTTTAACCAATAGTGTGAATTATCAATAACCCAAACAGTTAAGAGTATTATAGGAAACACACTCAGCAATTCTACAAGCACCATATCAGCATCTATGGGAAATAGTACTTAGTGCCTGTTGGATGCACTAAATTATACTAACAGAAATAATAACAACAACAACAACAACCAAGCCTTTTCCCAATTACTTGAGATTCACTACATGAATCGTTTCGCTATATTTAAGGACATAGCCCTAGTCAAGAGACTAACTGCAAAAAAAAAAAAAAAAAAAAAAAAAATTTCAAAAAAAAGGAGCACTAATTCATACCTCAACTTCTCTTATCTCATACTGATCTTTCCGGCTCAAAACCTTGAATTTCACCGTTTCAAGATCCGGAACTAAAGAAAAGCCGATAACCACAACAAATAATCGAAAAAGGTACCAAGAAATTATATATATATATATATATATATATATATATATATATACGAGTTACGAATTCATTAAAAAAAAAAAAAAAAAAAAAAAAAATCACAATAAATAATCAAAAGAGATAACATACCCGTCATCAAAGCTTCCTCTAAATTCCGACTCTCGAACCTTCTCTGTGGAAACACATATTTTGCTGTTTCAGTGGCCAAATCCATCAAGACTGCAATAAATTGAAAAACATAGATGGCCTAAATATATATCATTGAAACAGATCACAACCAAAACTAGAAGTACTGAATTGATTTTGGAATTGAATAGCAAAAGATGATGACATTTACGTCGCTGTGAGAGAGAAGAGGTTTGGGCGGCCAGAGCGAGAACGAGAGAGACTCGAGCTTCGAAACCGGACATGTTGGTTCTTCTCTGAGGAGGAAGAGTAGTAGTATTACCACTGATGTTGGAACTTTTATCAGTGGCCATCGATTTGATGTATAAATTTTGAGTGATCATTCGAGGTCCTGCGCAGAAAAGCATTTTGGTTGCTTCTTCAGCTTCTCTTTAAATTTCTGTTGCGAACCGGGTGAGAATGAGTGGTGGTTAGACTTTTCCCCAATTTTTCTATTTATGCGATCATTTACAAATTGACATCTATGAAATTTTAATTAAGTTAAAATTACTATTAAGTCCAACTTTTCTCATTAAAAATAAATAAATTAGGAAAATTTTCTTTAGGGGTACTATTCCTTCTTTTTGAATTTTTCTTTTTCTTTTTTCATTTAAGTCCCAAGTCACTAAATCTTTCACTTATACCCTTATAAAATAGAAATAAAATTTTGTAATTATAAATTTATTCAAAAATTAGTATGTGTTTAAGTTTTAGTTACTTGATAATATTTGATCATGAGTTTAAATAATAATTAATATAATTTACATTAAATTCAAAAACTTTTGTATAGAATACACCAGTTTAGCATCATCTAAAAGTTTGATTTTATATCTAAGTTGGCAAAATTATACTATCTAATTTAGTAAGGGTCTAAGTGTAGAATTTATTGATTTAGGACTTAAAAAAAAAAACACAAAAATCTCAAAAGTAGGATGTATTGGTCCTAAAGAATATTTTTTGGGGTTTGTTCGTATTTCAATATACAGTACAAACGTAGGATTTGATGGTAACTTTCTTTTTATTTATTTTACATATATTCTAACTTTAACGAGACTTGGAGGAATACTCCCGGTCGGCTAAACCACTTAAATTAAGTGGTGAAATGTCAAGCTTATCCTCACTTTTTCAACCATATTTTATTCCAAAATATTTGAAAGAAGCAAGAAGGGAAAGATGGAGTACTTGACTAGGGCTATCATTTGAAACCAATATTTGCTAGCACTTGAGGGAATTTTGAATTTGACCTAGCTTAAGAGCTTGTTTGGTTGTTTTCTTTGAGGTAAGGATTTCTAATGTCTCAAACTTTGTCTTTCATTGAGTACTCTTATTTTGACTCATTTTTAATTTTATTGATTAATGCAAGTTTGTGACTAGATTGATAATTGAATGAGGATATGTTAAAAACATGCTTATGTGTGATGAAAAAGGTGTCGTACTATACTGATAAGTACTGAAAAGTGTGCATTTAAACACTTGATCTTGAGTATATTAAGACCTTATTCTATCTTATTTTCCCGCTTTAGTCTTATTTTACGTTTTTCCCCCTTTCAGGTGCTTAAGGCTAAAACAAGCTAATTCCAATGTCTTAAAGCCTTTAGGAAGTCAAACTAAGTCTTAGCAAGGAATGGGAGCAAAAGGAGGTTGAAGATGGAAATTTCCTGTTTTATCGATCCAACTTGGATCGATCCAACAACCTGATGTGTGATCGATCACACTTAAGGTTGGATCGATCGAACTGTTCACAGAAGCTATACAAAAGCAGATCTAAAGCTCATTTCGAACCAACTCAGGCTGTGCTTGAAAGGGGATATCCTTAGGACGAGTTTTGACCTATTTGGGCTCAAAAAGTCTTGTATAAAAGAGGGATTGAACCATTTTTGTAGAGAGATTCATACTTTACATTGTAATTTTTATATTTTCATTAGTTTTTGATGCGAGTGTGCCGCCTTAACACATCAAGCTTAAGAGTGTGTGGATTTTAAGGCGAGGGCCAAGAGTTTTACATTTATAGAAGCCACATCTACCTTTCACTATAAATATAGTTAGGGCGAGTAGGGATCATCCCAATGGATTGTGAGGATCGAACAATGTCGTGGAATCGTTATTAGGGCTAGTAGGTCGAGTGATCAAACAATTGGTTGGTTGGTTGATTAGAGAGCAACTAAATTCAACTAAGTGATACCAAAGAATGCAATTAAGAGTAAGTAATAGAGAGAGAGAGAGAGATCTTGGGGTTTAGAGATCACCACCAAGCAATGCACTTCTATACCATTGACAAGTGACTAATGAGGGCAAATGGTGTGTTGCAATATTTGTGTGTGTGTGTGTGTGGTTGATTCAACAAGCAATGATGACTAGTTAAGCATATATTGTCTAAACATCATGTGAAAGGCACAATATATTTAAGCAATGAAGCATATATTGTCTAAATAACATGTGAAAGGTACAATAGATCAAAACAAGTCATTAATCCTTTAATTAAGCTCACAATCCAAATACAACACAAGGATAGAGATATATGCTACTTGCATTCAAAAGCTTAGATCATCAAACAACAAGCATAGATTGTCCTCCCATTTAACACTTCACTATAACTACACTATATCTACACTACTAGCATGAAAATAAACTAGGGGAGAGGCACAAACCATCAATGAATAAGTATGAACCATCAAGAGAATCACAAGAGTATTCCTTTAAGCACTATGTTTTGACAATATCCAAATCTATAGCATCAATACACATAGACATGCATCAATAACACAAAATCTAGAGACAAGCACATGAACATCTACTCTAGCATACATAGACATATGGATAGAATGAAATGATCAATTAGAAGCATTAAACAACATAATTCATTGAATAAATAAGATCTATATATATCAAAGTGTCAAAACATGAATTACAACACTAATCCCTCAATAATACACAAGATTACGATATAGAAAGCATGCTTGGGGCTAACTCTAGTCCCAAGAGGATGTCTAGCCACTCATGGTGATGTTGCTCCAACTCTTAAGGGCTAACTCCATCGTTGAAATCTGCTCCTTGTTGATGAAGAACTCCAATGGTGTCTCTAGCCTCCTCTTCCTCTATGCTTCCTCTCCAAGAGATGATATGAAAAATGAAATTGGCTTTTCCTTATAAAAAACAATCCTTATCCTTATATAGGTAGGTCAAAATGATGCCCAAAATGAGCTGGGGTCGTGCACACAATATTCCCTAATGATTGGATAAAGGACAACTTTTAATGAGATGAAAATTTAACCATTTCGCATTGGAGGAAGTTCGATCGATCGAACCTTGGACTTGGATCGATTGAACTTGCTGAGATCCATCGAACTTAGGCTGGATCGATCTAATTGGTTGAGCTTTTTGGGAAAAGACAAATCCGAGATATTTTGGGAGATATTTATGGGAAAATGACAAAAGTGGTTAGTGGGTGGTATAGCTGTGGATAGGATCAATTATTTGAATAAGGACAAAAGTGTTCGATCGATAGAAGGGTGGTGTTGGATCGATTGAACTTTTTGGACTTTATACTTTTGGGCCAAGGCTTGGATCTATCTTGAAGTGCTGAGATCGATCATTGTTCGATCGATCGAACCTTGAAGTTGGATCGATCGAACTTTGCTGCTTCCTACCTTTGGCTTCATTTGCTTTCTTCTTTCTCCACTTTGCTTCTTTCTTTGTTTGATCCCAGAATTGCTTCAATTAAGCTCTTATTTAGCTGAGTTAGCTTATTTTCGGGATAAGTGTTTGAAAATGGAAATAATACGAAATCAATCTAAAACGGTAAAGTAAGATAGATAAAGGTATTAGAATGCCTAAGCTTAAGGGGTTTAAATACGCACTTTTCAGCGCTCATCACACCCCCAAACTTAAATATTGCTAGTCCCTAGCAATGAACTAGAAAGTAAAGGAATGAAACGAACAACTATAGAAGTATGAATCTAGAAAACAATAAATAGATAACGCCACTTTCGTAGGGAACACGATTGCACTTAGCATATGCAACAAGCCTTTTAAACCCATAGGTTACCCCTAGTGGACGAGTGAAGTCTCGTGAGGGTTTCTAGAAATGGTACCCACAAACATTAAGCTCATTCTTTCAAAAGAGGTACCAATATTGCAAACAAGTATTGGGAGAAAACTACCTCAAGTATGCAATGTTTCAAATATTTTTGAGCAATCTCCCAAAATTTCAACATCAAGCAAGCAAATATGGTCCTCCACACATCAAGAAAATGATCATGCAAATCAAAACAACTCTAGAATTCTTTTTGAGTAGACCGGCATCAAATGTGTTGCTATCTAAGTGAACTAAAGAATTAATCATGTCCTTACCCTCAAACTAACACACAAATCTAGTACCGATCATCAAGACAAAAAGTGAACCTTTTATTAAAGCTTTATTGTTCTAGGTGCGCTTAATTTTTTCACTCGATTTTTTTTTTTTTTTTTTATTTTTATAGGATCAAAGATGGAAGCATGGTGCAATGTGTTGATCTATTAAGCTTTCTAGCGATTCATGAGGTCGAGCGTTAGGTCAATGACTCCCAAATCAGACGACTTTAGGGCATTAGGTATTTAAATACCCCTACGGACTTACAAGCTCAAATCAACTAGGCTACAAATTAAGACAACAACCATCTAATCATTTCCCACTTCTCACCTTTTGGGAAAAGTCCTCACTTTTTATTACTTTTGCTTTTTTTTTTTTTTTTTTTTTTTTAATATTCAATTATTAACCTAGAGTTTGGGCCCTCCACCTTTCGGCGCGAGAAGTTCAGTACTTGATGAGGGTAGAATCCCGGCTACTTAGTGAAAATGGATTGTTATCCACCTATATTAAGAATGAAAGCTTTCAATGCACTACTAGCTCAATTGGGATATAACCAATTCAATAATCAACAAAGCATGTACCCCACAAATGAATGCTAGTGTGCGCCGGTGCTAGTGTAGAATCCTAGAATGAATCTCAAAATAATCACAAAATCAAGATGATTTGGACTATAAGTGCAAGCAAGATATCAATCTTTCAAAAAATTTACTCCTAAATGGCATTCATAAGGTATATAAGGAGTATTGGACTCTCAAGTCAAGCAATTTTTAAATTTTAAGCAATATAGTCCTCAAAAGATCAAAATCATAGCTAGATATGGACCAATCATAGAAATATCCCTCAAATTCACAAGTCATGCTCAAAATTATTTCAAAATTTAAAGCTAACACTGCAAAGCACCATCCTCCCCAAACTTAAATTGCACAATGTCCTCAATGTGCAAGAGAATAAGGGAAAGAGTATACCAGTGCAACTAAGCAAGAATGATCGGGACTGAAGTATCCGAAGTGGGTGGCATGGCCCCCCCAAACTTGGGATGAACTGTGGTCTTGAAAATTGACACTTGGATAAACTCATCAGATAACAAAATGGGATAATTAGTGCATAGTGAACATACAAGTGTAAATGGGATAGATAGATAAAGAAATGAGAGAGGTATATGGGTGGTCCTGAAAATTGGGTAGCACTTTCTCACTGAAGTTACTGTGATGCACTTAATGGATTCAAACATACAAATATGAGAATATAATCATATGACATCCATAACAAAAACAGATATATATAAAACAGATAAAGTGCAGGTACAACTGAAATATCAAAGCCGACAGACCGGCTGTAAAAATAATAATGTACAGTGATAAAAGTAAAGTGTCAATAGGAGAGAGGGATCATGAGATAGAAAGGACTGAGAGCTCAGGAGGATGAGGTAGGATGGGCAGGTCGGGCTCCGCGGATATCTCTGGATAGATCTCAGAACATGGTCGCGACATCCGTGCAGAAGGTAGCAAAATCAGCTCTGTGGGCTGTGAGATCAGCTTGGATGGCAACAACAACATCCTCAAGCGTCTGCAGACGTACTCGAAAGTTGGGGGTCAGATCTGGAGCCTCAGGCATAGATGAATCAGAAGAAAACTCCTGAGTCTGCTCCTGCTCATGAATGGGCGACCTGGCTGGAGAGTACTGCTTTATATCATCTGCAGGGCACTCTAAGTCTATATCTATATGCTCGACAGTTGGATCGACTGGTGCGTCGTCTGCTGCGGGAGCTGCTGCTGCCGCCTCTGCCTCTACCTATGCTGCTGTTTGTGCCTCTTCCTCCTCTAACTCCACTGCAGCCACTACTGCGTGGTCCTACAGGCGAGTAATGATGGATCGGTAGCTCTTGTCCCAGTTCTTCTTCAGGAAGTGACAGGAACCTCTCTCGGGGTGCTCCCGAGGGTGAATAGGGTAGTGCTGATCTATGAGAATCTGGGTGATGAGGTGTCTAAAAGAAAGAGACTTAGCCCGTCCGGGCGTCTCCTTGCTGATGTACTCGTCATAAAGCTTCCTCATCAAGCTCCAGATGAGCGCGGGAATGGACACCCAGTGCCTGGTGTAGAAAGCGTAGAGGGCTGTCAGATAATTGCCCCTCCTCTGAATCTTGTGCCCCGCCATGTATATATTCCGATAGAGAACGGAATCGGTGAACCAAATGTCATCTGGAAGGAATGTCCGAGTGGCGAAGGTCTCGCCACTGGCATGATGACCTGTAAGAAAAACCGCCATGTCGGCGTAAGAAGGCTTGAATAGCTTCGGATAAGTGTCCTTAAGTTCCGGAGGACATCTGTGTGGGCAGCGGCAAGAGCGGGCTAGTGAGTCCATTGTGATGGTGATCGGATGGCCATCTACAGAAGTGACCAGCTCTGCTGTGGTACGCGGCGATGGTCGGAGGTTCTGGTAGAACAACCGTACTAGCCGCGGGTAGACTGGCTCTGTGACGGAGGCAAGAATAGCGGCCAGGCCCCTCTGAATAATATCATGGTAAGCGGATCGGGTCAGGACCGATCTAGAGAAAAAGGCCGTGTCGAACATTGACTCATGGTTGACCGTCATGTGCGCATATCTAGGCGCGGGCCTATCACGCTCCAGATGAGCTGGCTGAGTAGGCTGAGCTAGTATAGGTGAATGCTCAACTCCAGTATGCGGTGGAGATGGTGATGGAGTGAATGCAGGATGAGCCGCAGAGGTGGATGGTATATGGTCATCCTCAGCCTCATGAGATGGTGACTGAGGTGGGGTAGTTGGTGTTGGCTACTCCCGTGCATAAGAGGGCTCTGCTGGCTCCTCTGTCCATGGTCTAATGTGTCGGTGGGGTCCATGTTGCCTGTTGGCAACGGTCTTCCTTTTAACCATGGCCTGCAAAAAGAAAAAGAAAAACTTGCAATGGAAGTTAGTACCAGAGTAAGAAATTTTAAGCATGATATAGAAACATGTATGTCAAGTAAAATAGACAAAACAAATATAACATGAATCTATGCAAGTGGCAGGTTATTAAACATGCTAAACAATGTAAGTATGAAATGCATCTAATATGGAATATCACAGGCATTGGGCATATATGAGATAGCATGAACATAAGATATGATGAATGGAGTGTGTGTGTGTGAGATTTGTGAAGTTCAATCGATCATAAAAAGGAGTGAGATCGATCACAAAAGTTGGATCGATCGAAAATAAGTGAGATCGATCTCATAACTTCGATCGATCAGGGACATGAGTTCGATCGATCTCTCAAGATCGATCTGAGATACAATTTCGATCGATCGAACTGTGCGATGATGAAAACTCAAAGGTCACAGATCTGCGACTTTGGAAGCACGGGGCCCACACGAACGTGTTCGTGGGCCCATCAACAAATCAAATCATCCAATCCCATCACCCAATCATGGCCCATACTCCCAAATCGAATCAAATCATCAAAAATATATACACATATATACACAAATGCTTCAAGCTTCAACAATGGAGGATTTTGTCATGTATATAGCATGTATTCAACATATAAAGCATGTATGCACAAGACTGAAGCTTAAATCATGAGGGACATTCTCGGATCTTACCTCAAACGATGAGAGAAGTGGAGATGTGGAAGAGTGAACATGAATCCAAGAAAGGAGAGAGAGATTGATGCTTAGATGCTCGCCGGAAAGTTCACCGGAGGTGGGAGAGGTGATTTTGATGATGCACAGTGACGGCGACGAGAAAAGGGGGTTAGGGTTTGCAGAGAGGGTGAGATCGATCTAAGGTATTGATCTAGAAAACCCTCGATTCTATTTTTAAAAACATTCCCGACAGAGTTCGATCGATCGGACTTCAACTGAGATCGATCGAACTTTGATGAACTCTCTTCAAAGTATTTTTGGATTTTTGAAATTTGCAAAATGAAAAATTAGAAATTGGAATTAAAATTAAAAATTAGAAAATAAAGTAAAATAAAATAGAATAATATATATATATATATATATATATATATATATTTTAAAATTTATTGAATAAACAATAATAATTAAAAACTAATTAAATTAAAATATTTTTGAATTTTGAAAACTTTTTAAAAAATAAAAAAAATGAAAAAAAATGAAAAAAAAATAGAATAAAATTAAAATGAAAATATTTTTGGATTTTTGAAATTTGAAAAGTCAAAACAAGTCAAAATAATGAAATAAAGAACTGAGATCGATCGAAATAAGAGTTCGATCGATCAGACAGAGAGCAAAAATATGTAGGTTTTTGGCTCAGAAAATTGGCTAAATGTTGGAACTTGAAGATCGATCGAACTTGAAAGTTGGATCGATCGAAGAACTTCTTGATCGATCTTGGAATGTTGTGATCGTTGAGACAGAGAGGTGAAATATGCAGGTTGATGTAGGCTCAAAATTTTTCTAAGTGTTGAACCATGAGATCGATCGAACTTGGAAGTTGGATCGATCGAAGGTCTCTTGATCGATCTAAGAGTTAGTTCAAACGATGGGACAGAGAGGTGATTTGGATGCAGGCTTCTGCAGGTCGAAAATTTTTCTAAGTGTTGGATGCAGAATGGAGTTTGATTGATCGAACTCAGGTTTGAGATCGATCGAACTATGCAGAATGCTCAATAATGACATGAAAGCTTATGCAATCCTCACCAAAGTTCCTTTCAATGCATATGAACCAAAAACAAGTATCTAGACTTCGCAAGAAATGAAATTTAAGATAGAAATGGGGGAGGAATAGGGTTTTGACACCCTACGAAATGTCTTTACTAGTCTTTAACGTCTTTAGCAAGACATTGGGCTCTTTTAGCCCGGATCAAAGATCTTATAATGCATCCACTCCTTGTTGGGGTGATAGATGATTTGAATTCTACCCAACAAATGGTTCTTTGAAGAACTTGTTGGATTAAGCTCAAAAGAAACTTTTGGTCCCTTGTCTATGCAATCACAACCTTTGGGCTTCCATGCCCTTTCAAAGCAAGAATTTGAAACAAGACTTTTAAAATGCAAGGTTGAAGATGATCCTTTGGAAGTTTTGGTCTTACACAAAAGTTCATTTTCTTGACATTGAAGATCATGACATTTATCTATAATATTAACCTCTCCTTCATATTTGTCAAATGAATTGGGTATGGGATTAAAAATATTCAACTTCACCTTCATGTGACCAAATGAGATCTTTGTTATCCTCGTCCTACAATTGATGTTGGCATTAGCGGTTGCCAAGAAGGGACGGCCAAGGATAACGGGAATTTGGCTCTTAGGATTGGGGACCGGTTCCGTGTCTATGACAATAAAATCAATGGGAAAGAAGAATTTGTCAATCTTTATCAAAACATCCTCAATTATACCCCTAGGCTTCTTAATGGATCGGTCGGAAGTTGCAAAACTACCGACGTCGGTTTCAATTCACTTAGGCCCAATTTGACATAAACCGAGTATGGAAGAAGGTTAACACTTGCTCCTAAGTCAAGAAGCGCCCGATTAATGATATGATCACCAATAATGCATGATGTAGTGGGTGAACCGGGGTCCTTAAACTTTAGAAGAGTGTTATGTTGCAAAATTGAGCTTACTTGCTCGGTCAAAACCACTTTTCTTGGTGCTTGGCTCTTGTTCTTCCGCTTTTGGTTGCACAAGTCTTTTAAGAATTTGGCATAAGCTGGAATTTGCTTGATTGCATCCAATAGTAGAAGATTAACTTTCACTTGCCTAAACATTTCCATAATTTCATTGGTTTTTGCCTTTTGCTTGTCTTTTGAAATGGACCCTTTTAAGGCATCCGGAAATGGAACCTTTGGTTCAAACACTTTTTCAGAGTTTTCTTTTGAACTCTCTTCAACACAAGAAGTTTTTAAATCATTTTGTTTCAAATCATTTTTCAGCAAAACCTTTTCAACATCATTTTTCAAAATTTCTTTTTCAAACACATTTTTCAAAACTTTCTCATTCACAAGATCATGTACATGGAATGAAGGAGGAATGTGATGTGAAACAGGACGGGTGACAATTTGAGGTTGCACCGGTTCACTCTCTTCATTGGACATTCCAACTTGATTGTCCACAATCCTACCACTCCGCAAGGTAGTCACCGTATTAACATGTTTAATGGTGTGGCCTTCCGATGAGGAATGGGTTTCCACGACACATTGTTGCTTAGGTGGGGCATTAATAGGCATCTTTCCTTTCTCTCTTGCATTGAGAGTGCTTACTATTTGCCCTATTTAGGTTTCTAGCTTTGCAATAGATTGAGAGTGAGAATGAAGCAATTGAGTGTTAGTCTCTAAAGTGCCCAAAGCATTCAAAACTTTTTCTTCAAAGGCGGGACTTCTAGTATTACCTTGGGAATAAGATTGGTTGGGAAAATAAGAATTAGCAAATTGATTCCCTTGTGATTGATAAGGTCTATAACCTTGGGATCCTTAGTTTTGAAGTGGAGGTGGAATGTACTTCCCTTGAAAACCTCCTTGGGAAGGGTTTGAGCCCTCTCCTTGGTTTTTCCAAGAGAAATTCGGATGATTTCTCCAACTTGGATTATGGTGAGTACCATAAGGATTGTTCCCTTGGTTCACAAAAGCTGCATTGACTTGTTCATTAGGTTTATTTTGCACTTGCCCGTGAGGACAATGAGAAGTAGAATGAAGAACACTAGAACAAGTCATACATGTTTCATTTGATGCACGATGAGAATGGTTAGGGAAGGAAGATACTTGGTTCGCCGAGTTTTGGTTAATCAAAAATTGATCAAACCTTTGAGATAAAGACTTCATTTCGGCGGCTATTTCATTTGAATGGTCGATTTGATGTAAGCCAACACTCTTCCTACCTTATGAATTTATACCATTCTTGGATGATAGTGTTCTATACAAAGAATTTTCACTCATGCTCTCATAAAGACGCCACACGTCATCCTCATGCCTATTAATGTATGAGCCACCCATGGAAACATCAACCATGCCCTTATAGTTGTCCGATAAGCTCTCAAAGAAATATTGAACTAATTTCCATTTGGGCATGTCATGATGTGGACACTTCCTAAGCAATTCATTGAAGCGTTCCTATGCCTCATGAAACGTTTCTCCATCCCCATGTGAAAATTCTCGAATTGAGGTTCTCATGGCATTGGTCTTAGAAACCGGATAGTACTTCTTCAAGAATTTTTGTTACATTTCTGCCCAAAAAGTGATTGAAAAAGGCCTAAGATTGTTAAACCAATACTTTGCCTTATCTTTTAAGGTGAATGGAAAAAGTTTGAGTCTTAAAACCTCTTCCGGCATGTCCGTATATTTTACGGTGGAACATACTTCAAGAAACTCATCCAAATGCTTGTAAGGTTCTTCACTTGGAAGTCCATGATAGTTAGGAAGCATTTGAATGGTTTGTGGCTTAATTTCATAATGATGTGCTCTAAATGGAGGAAATTGGATGCATGTAGGTGCATTATACTCTTGAGGCACATAATGGTCTCTTAAAGCAAGAGGTGGATTAGCTACTTAAGGTGCAACATGAACACCTTGGTTTTGAATTCCTTGATTGATGATGGGAGGTTGTGGAGCATACATTGGCCTTGGCATTCCATATGGAACTTAGCCTTGTTGTTGCAGTGGTTGGTGAATGAATGGCTTAGGCATGTTTAATGGCACTTGTATGTTTTCATTGTGCACATTGGGATGAAGGATACCTTGTTGGTTTATGTGACCAAGGTCCTCAACATGATTATCATTATGGTCATCCATTGATAGATTGGCTCTATTTGAACTTCCTCTACCCCTAGGATTTCTAACGATAGATTCAAGATACAAATCAAAAGGGAGAAGAGTTGGTCTCAATGAACGACGTCCATGCATGCACAATGCAAAACACAATAAGCACAAAGAATGACAAACACTATACCTTCACAACAATGCAATTAGACTTCTTCCACAAACACTTAATTCATACTCCCATGCTTTAACAACAATGAAGTAAGAACAATTAAAAACAACAAGCCTCCACGCGGGCCGATGATTTAACTAAGGGATTAAGTAAAGAAAGTCTCATAAAGGTCCTTTAGCACTTTAACTCCAAATTTAAAGCTTAGCTTAGCAAATTTTTAGAATTTTTAGCTTTTTACTTTCTTTGCTTGCTTAGCTTGAATGCTCCTTTGCTTGCTTCTTCTCCAACAATGCACCCAGTTAAATAAGAACAACACAATAAGTAACCAAAAAGAAAAATAAAAAAAATAAAGTAAAGACACGATCAAAAGAGTACTAATCCTAATTGATTCCACAAATCCGACGTTGCCAAATCTAATTAACCAAATCCCCGGCAACGGCGCCAAAAACTGATGCGAGTGTGCTACCCCACCACATCAAGCTTGAGAGTGTGTGGATTTTAAGGCAAGGGCCAAGAGTTTTACATTTATAGAAGCCATTAATACCTTTCACTATAAATATAGCTAGGGCGAGTAGGGATCGTCCCAAGGGATTGTGAGGATCGAACAATGTCGTAGAATCGTTATTAGGGCAAGTAGGTCGAGTGATCAAACAATTGGTTGGTTGGTTGATTAGAGATCAACTAAATTCAATTAAGTGATAACAAAGAATGCAATTAAGAGTAAGTAATAGAGAGAGAGATCTTAGGGTTTAGAGATCACCACCAAACAATGCATTTCTATACCATTGACAAGTGACTAATGAGGGTAAATGGTGTGTTGCAATATTGGTGTGTGTGTGTGTGTGTGGTTGATTCAACAAGCAAGGATGACTAGTTAAGCATGTATTGTCTAAATATCATGTGAAAGGCACAATATATCTAAGCAATGAAGCATATATTGTCTAAACAACATGTGAAAGGCACAATAGATCAAAATAAGTCATTAATCCTTTAATTAACCTCACAATCCAAATACAACACAAGGATAGAGATATATGCTACTTGCATTCAAAAGCTTAGATCATCAAACAACAAGTATAGATTGTCCTCCCATTTAACATTACACTACAACTACACTACATGTACACTATTAGCATGAAAATAAACTAGGGGAGAGGCATAATCCATCAAGGAATAAGTATGAACCATCAAGAGAATCACAAGAGCATTCCTTTAAGCACTATGTTTTGGCAATCTCCAAATCTATAGCATCAATACACATAGACATGCATCAATAACACAAAATCTAGAGACAAGCACATGAACATCTACTCTAGCATACGTAGACATATGGATAGAATGAAATGATCAATTGGAAGCATTAAACAACATAAATCATTGAATAAACAAGATCTATATATATCAAAGTGTCAAAACATGAATTACAACACTAATCCCTCAATAATACACAAGATTGAGATATAGAAAGCATGCTTGGGGCTAACTCTAGCCCCAAGAGGATGTATAGTCACTCATGGCGATGTTGCTCCAACCCTCAAGGGCTAACTCCATGGTTGAAATCTGCTCCTTGTTGATGAAGAACTCCAATGGTGTCTCTAGCCTCCTCTTCCTCTATGCTTCCTCTCCAAGAGATGATATGAAAAATGAAATTGGCTTTTCCTTATAAAAAGCAATCCTTATCCTTATATAGGTAGGTCAAAATGACGCCCAAAATGAGCTGGGGTCATGCACACAATATTCCCTAATGATTGGATAAAGGACAACTTTCAATGAGATGGAAATTTAACTTTTTCGCACTGGAGGAAGTTCGATCGATCGAACCTTGGACTTGGATCGATCGAACTTGCTGAGATCCATCGAACTTAGGCTGGATCGATCCAACTGGTTGAGCTTTTTGGGAAAAGACAAATCCGAGATATTTTGGGAGATATTTATGAGAAAAGGACAAAAGTGGTTAGTGGGTGGTACAGCTGTGGATATGATCAATCATTTAAATAAGGACAAAAGTGTTCGATCGATCGAAGGGTGGTGTTAGATCGATTGAACTTTTTGGACTTTATGCTTTTGGGCCAAGGCTTGGATCTATCTTGAAGTGCTGAGATCAATCATTGTTCGATTGATCGAACCTTGAAGTTGGATCGGTCGAATTTTGCTGCTTCCTACCTTTGGCTTCATTTCCTTTCTTCTTTCTCCACTTTGCTCCTTTCTTTGTTTGATCCCAGAATTGCTTCAATTAAGCTCTTATTTGGCTGAGTTAGCTTATTTTCGGGATAAGTGCCTGAAAATGAAAATAATACGAAATCAATCTAAAACGGTAAAGTAAGATAGATAAAGGTACTAGAATGCCTAAGCTTAAGGGGTTTAAATATGCACTTTTCAGCGCTCATCAGTTTTCTCTCTCTAGAAAGGTTAGAGATTAGGGTTTGTGAGTGGAGGGGAGTGGAGGCACAAAGAGCACATCTCAAGATCTGCATACACTCTCTCTTTAGAATTCAACAAAGAAGAAAAGGAAAAAGAGGAAGAAGATGGAGCTATATTTGGAGCTTGCCCTTGAGGGCTTCGTAACCACATCCACCTCCTCCATGCTTGGCTAGGCTCTTCACTTAAGGCTTGGATGAGCCCTAAATCTTGTGTAATCTAAACCCTTGTATTTTAATTTTTGGGGATTTATATATATATATATATATATATATATATATATATATATCTATTGTTGCAGTTGATGTTATGGTCTTGTGTATTATTAGTTTAATTCTTCCTATTGATTCTCTATTTTAATTAAATGTTGTCTTATTTGTGATTAATTGAAAATCAATCTCTACACTAGATGTTTGTTGGTTGCATGTCTATGTGTGATTAATGGTGTTTAGTGATGGCCATGGCAAAGTATTTAATGGATACAATTGCTAACTACTTTGATGGTTTATATTTTATCTTGATGGGTTGTGCTACACATTAGTTTATTTGTCCTTAGGTAGACAATCTATACCTGAATTGATAATCCATGCTTATTATATGTAAGTTGTATTATCATTTTGACTAATGTGTGTTCTCATTAAATGCATTTGTAATTAATTTGATAGAATATGCTTAGGCTTGATGGGTTGTACTACACCCTAGTTTACTTGTCAATAGGTAGACAATTCATGCTTGCATTTGATAATCCATGTTTATTATTGTAAGTTACTTTAATGATTGAAGCTATGCTTAGATTGCAACAATGTTTTCCCTATTAATTGAAAGTAAGTGGTTAATTACATAAGCTTAATGGTGATTCCTATGCCTTAAGACTTTCTTATTATCTCTTAAACCCCTAGCTCACTTAGTTTAATTTACTTGCATTTTTATTTAATTGAACTTATTTTAATCAACCAACCAAATCTCTCTTTGCAATCTGTGATCCACTAGAGTCGAAGTTAAATTCCAACTACGAGTTTAATCCCTGTGGACGATCCCTACTCGCTATATTTCATTAGTTGTAGTAGTGGTTTTATAAATGTAAATTTGATTAAAAAGGCTTCGGAAACCACAATCGTATTTTGACCTTGTGAAACGACTTCTCGCATTAAAAAGTTAGTTTTCTATCACACAAAAGAGGGCTTGTAAAATTTTGGCGTCGTTGTCGGAGATTAACGGTTTTGTTGGAATTAGACTAGACAATAATGTTCATTTGATTGCATTTTTTTTATTTTTTTATTTTCTATTTTCTATTATTCTCTCATTCTTGTTATTATTTGTTCAATTAGGCACTTGACTACAAGGAAAGTGAGCTTGGGAACTGACATTGTTTGGGACCATTGTGAGCAATTCTTGAAACTCTTGTAGCTTAATTGTTCACTTTTTTTTATATATGCTTGAGATAGCCCTTGTCGAGTCTAATTGCATTGTTATATTTTGTCCAAGCATCGACTCTCATTAAGGCCATTATTTTCTTGCATTTGGATTTTAATTATGAATGGAGGAATTGTTTGATCCAAGTTTAGATAAAAATTACATCCCTTCACCTTATGATCCCCAATCATATTTTAATCCTTATGAGATTGTGTTGAATATATTGTAATATATATATATATATATACACATGTGATACATGTGAGATACAGAAACAACGGTAATACAACATACATACTTCTAGATTGTGTCTATTAAAATTAATTTAAATAATAACTACCATGCTTCTAGAAGGTGACTGTCGAAGAAGGTACGTGACTTTTGGTTTGCACATTCTGAATATGTTGCAACCATTTAGATAATACATGACTTCTGGTTTGCACCTTTTGGAAGTCTATAAATAGCGATGTGTCGTACATTCTGGATTCACTCTTTTCTATTCTCTTTCTTGTATCTAGTCATAACAGTTTCAATGAGTGTTTAGGGAATTCTTTCAGCATTGCTAACTACAGGAATTAAGGTTTTGTTGTATCCTGGAGGTATTTTGCTATAGAACCCGATAGCAAACTCTTTGAGAGTGGGGACAAATAACACCTGAAGGAAAGTGACTACATACCTCAAAGCCACAAATCATTCTTCCTTCTTCAATCCCGTGTATTTACCTCAACAATCTTAAGGTGTTATTTGATAAGAAAGAAATACGTGGCTGCGTAAATATTTTTAGAAAGTTGACGTACAATATTACAGAGCGGATAATGAAACGATGTTACAGATAGAATGAAATGTGCATATAGAAGGTTAATGGTGGCTTGTTAAGGAAATTTGGTAGCATAGAGTTTCTTTAATTGGAGGTTTCTTTCAACCATTGTATCGTATTTCGGTATATCTCACATTCAGATTTATGCATGAACATGAGTTTTATATATGTTAAAGTACTTACATATGGTGTTAGCATGAAGCATAAATTTATATTTATGAAAAGAAAGTAGTTGCATTCTAGACTCTTTTATTTTCTAGTTTATTAAAAGAGAAGTCTAGAATTTAAATTAGAATACAATGCAGAGGTATGAGTTGACAAGGCCAGATATGTCCAATTATTGGCCATGAATAAATTATTCTATTTTCCTAACTTTGTTGGTAACAAGAAAATTGATATATAAATGTGTGTGTGTGTGTGTGTTTGGAAAGCATGTGTACATATATAGTTATATTTACACGATTCATCATTCATAAGTGTTGGTCTTAAAGACCCAAATCAATTATGAATGTTTTATATTTTGAATTACACACAAAATAGTTCATTTAAACCATAAAGGCTCTAGAATGGTGTTAGTATTTCTAAACTAAAAAAAATCACTATATGGTATTAGCGAATTATGATATTTAGTACATTGTGGGGGTGTGTTATGTGAGAGAATTTTGTTGTTATGTCATATGTTATGAAGAATTTAATGATTCACCCTTGACTACTAATTATATAATAGTGAAAGAGTCATCTTTTGTGTGGGGGTAAGTGTAGCTTCATAAAGTTACAAGATTTATCATGCTTGTAAAACATTAAAGGTCTGATTGTTTGTGCGAAATACTAATACTCTAACTTAGAGCATATAAATTGCAAAGCTAGAGAATGCTTGTGCAAAGTTACAAGACAAGAACATATTGAAAAGGAATGTCTCTTGGACTTCTAAGAAAAGAAGTATAACATTGAAGAGGAATGTCTCTTGGATTTCTAAGAAAAAGAAATATATGTTACATTATTTGAGTTATTAGCAATGGTACACAAAGAAAATTGAATGGCTAGGAATTATGCTTAATTAATAATAATAATAATAAAGTTGTGGCCACAACTAGTGCCATCTATTTCTTTGCATTATGCTAGTTATACGAAAGTATAAAGTACAAGAAAATATCCATACACACATTTATTTGACAAATGAGAACGTCAAACGACTAAATTAAAGATGATATTTTGGAAATAATTCTTTTATGGGAATCTCGAGATATAGTGAAAAATGCATCTAGTGGAATGAGGGCTGAAGCCCTGTTTTTGAAAAAAAATCACCAGTAATGGTAACCCGACTTTGTTCTAGAACATCACTAGTTCCAAAGTTTAATAGGTAATAATAAGTTACTGATAAGTGATTGTATAAACACTGGTTATATTATGAATGCCCCTTCCAGGATGTTCAGTGTAGACTGCTATGTTTTGAGGATGAGTTATATACTCTTAACGAAGTTCAAAATTTTGAAGTGTCTATAATAGCAGGGACACATATTGGAACTTTTCCTATATGAACATAAGAAGTGGTGCCGCTTCTAGCAAGAGTTATTAAGGTTTACTTTTGTAAATGTTTATGAAACCAGGATGAGCACACGGCTATAATAGTGTTAAAGAAAATATGAACATCGAATAAAAACGGGATATAATCATGTGTGTGTTGTATTTTCGGTTTTAATATTAAGGGACTTGGTTTAAGCTAAGGCCACCATTGTTCTTCATTAAAACTTTGAAATACTTACACTAATTGAAGGTTTAAATCGAAAGATACCTTATTGTATGCGTGATAATATCATATTGACTGGATACTTAATATATTATAATATAGTGGGGGATTGTTGAATATATTGTAATATATATATATATATATATATATATATATATATATATATATATATATATACACACGTGATACATGTGAGATACAGAAACAACGGTACTACAACATACATACTTCTAGATTGAGTCTATTAAAATTGATCTGAATAGTTGCAACTATTCAGATGACAATAACTACCATGCTTCTAGAAGGTGACTGTTGAAAAAGGTACGTTAATTTTGGTTTGCACCTTCTGAATAGGTTGTAACCATTTATATGATACATAACTTCCGGTTTACACCTTTTGGAAGTCTATAAATAGCGATTGGTGCTGGACATTCTGAATTCACTATTTTCTGTTCTTTTTCTTGTATCTAGTCATAATAGTTTCAATGAGTGTTTAGGGAATTCCTTCAGTATTGCTAACTGTAGGAATTAAGGTTTTGTTGTATCCTGGAGGTATTTTGCTATTGAACCCGATAGCAAACTCTTTGAGAGTGGAGGCAAATAATACCTTAAGGAAAGTGACTACACGCCTCAAAACCATAAATCATTCTTCCTTCTTCAATCCCGTGTATTTGCCTCAACAGATTGAGTCCAATGTATAACATGTAAGATTATTTATTTAATTGTGGCCCACATGATTTGGACATGTGACATATTACTTGGTGGCTAAGTAAATACCATAAATTATTAAATTCCGCATATAACGAATATAACTTAATGATGAATTAATCTCTGCCTAATTTAATATTCATATTATGTGAATATTAGTAGCTACCAAAGTGGCCCAATCATAATGATTGATGAATATTAATTTTTGTAGTAGACATAATTAATCATAAATTAGTTACTATCTAATTTAATATTCATATTATGTAAAGATTGGTAGCTACCAAAGTAGTCTAACCATAATGGTTGATGAATATTAATTTTAGTAGTAAACATAATTACAATATTTCATAAATTATGATACTTATTATTTTTTGTGATATTCATAAATATTGAGTTTATTTAATTATGAGAAATAATTATCCAAAGAGAATTGATTTTCAAGTGATTAAATGAAAAATTAAGGGATTGCATGTATTTTTTAATTAGGTAGATATATGATATCCAAAGGTAACTTATCTATTTAATTAAATAATACATCAGCAATGAAGGTATACATATAAATACAAATAAGCATCATTATTAGTATTTTATAGTTGCCACCCAAAGGGGTACTATAGTTATACATTGTATTTATATTTGTAAGTTATATATAAACGTTTTATTAACTCAAAGCATTATTGTTGTGAGCATTTTATTTTATTATATTTGTTTTATTATATCTTTTAATGCGCATGCTACATCTGTTTTGATTCTCAATAGGACTAACTTCTTATAATGGAATGAGTAAGTTGAGTTTAAAATTTAGATGTGTTAAATCTTGATTTAGCATTTTAAATTGAAAAACCTACTGTTATTACTGATAAAGACAGTGAGGGAGAAAAAATTCTCCATAAAGTTTGGGAGAGATACCCATAGTGATAGTGCTAGGGAATATTTTGACTAGAAGAATGTTTTCGTATTGTAGATAAATATCTAAAATGAAAATTATTAATTTATATCACTACTATGCAATTTTGTTGGTACTCTTACCATGTATGGGTATGTTTTTTTTTTTTAGATGACTAATGTTGCTACTAAATTGAGAACCTTATGGATGATTGTGAATGAGAATTTTCTTATTCAATTTATTCTCAATTTCTTGTCTATTCAGTATGGGTCATTTAGAGAATTAACATTATTAAGACAAGTGGAAAGTGATTTAATTGACCATTATGTTAATTTAGGCAGAGACAAGACTTAAGTAACAAGGTAATCATTATGTTCATATGATGACTCAAGAAGTTATAAATAAATTTTGGGAATAAGCCTGAAAAGAGACATTAAGTGAACAACACCCAAAATTAAAAGATTTAGGTTAATTTACTAAAAGAAATGAATGTAATAATAAAAAAGTGTCATTAATATATTGAACACTTTTAGAAAGATTACATAAAATATAAAGAATGATTCGAAAAAGAATGGTAAGCTTTTGGTTTTTGTATATTTCAAATTACTTATTGAAATTCTTTCTAATACATGATAGGTTGACTTAAGTACTAATGTTTATGTTTCTAATAGATGCACGAATTTCTTATGGCCTAAACCACAAATTCAAATAAGAATTTCTTATTTATGATAATTGGGTAAAAAGTTTTGTTAAAACCATTGTGACATTATGTTTAATGTTAGACAGTGAATTTTATTTAAATTATTTTAAACTTTTTATGTTTATTCAATTTCCTATAATTTGATTTTATTTCAAAAATTTTGTTAATGGTTTGTCATTTAAATTGATAATGATGTTTATTCAAGAAATTCTAATTTGTGAGTTATGGTATTATTGTTGATGATTTCTGTAAATTCAAATTTGATAGTTTATTTATTAAAAAAAACCTTTTGATCTTGCATCATAATGTTAGAATTAATCATTGTAAAATAGGGCTATTGGTCGGGTATGTCGAACCACTAGGATTGCGCTAGTCTAAGGCAACGTAAATGTCTAAAATCATTCTTAGAATGATAAGGGGTAATAAGAGTTTGTTTGTTTGTCACTAAACTAGAAATGTAAAGATGCATAAACTAGTAGATTGCAAGGAATGTAAAGAGGTGAAATGCAAGTAGAGAAGACTAGGGAGATGAATCCGTCTCCATCCCTATACACATGCTAGATTAGAACTAATTAAGGGGAAAAATAACATATAATGGTCAAGAATTACATAACAACACATGGTTGCCATGTAATTGATCAAGAAGTACATTAAGTCTCAAACAAGTAGCTCAATTAATAGAAAATTTATCTTTCTTGTAGCACAAAAGACTAGGTCAATATCTAATAAAATGTTAGGAAAATTAGTAAAGGATGTGATTTTTCTGAATCTAAACTTTACTAATTTTGGTGTGTATGTGGATTGTATTGAGGGTAAACAAACCAAACACATAAAGAAATGAGCCACAATAAGTAAATAGCTTCTTGAAATTATTCATACAGACATTTGTAGACCTTTTGATGTTCCATCTTTTGGAGGAGAAAAGTATTTTATTGCCTTTATAGATAATTTTTCACATTATAGACATATTTATTTGTTGTATGAAAAATCTCAAGCAGTGGGTACTCTTGAATTATACATAAATGAGGTTGAAAAACAATTAGATAGAAAAGTGAAAATCATAAGGTCATATAGAGGCGGTGAATATTATGGAAAGTATGATGAAACGGGTTAATACTCTAACCGTTTGTTAAACTCCTTGAACTATATGACATTTGTGCTCAATACACTTTGCTATACATGCCACAGCAGAAGCGTGAAGTTGTAATACATAATCGTACTCTTATGGAATTGTTTAGGAGTATGTTAAGTAATTTCTCGTTACCCATAATGTTGTGGATATTAAGTAATCAAAAGGGTACAAGTTTTACTATCCTAAATATAGTACGATAATTATTGAAACCGGTAATGACAGATTTATTAAGAATGGTGATATCAGTGGGAGTGATAAAAATAAGAATTTGATCACTCTAGAAGTTAAAGTACAAATCTCTTTACCCAAAACTTCTAAGGAAATAATTGTTCCTTCAGTTGTTGAACCGTATAACAACGAAGAACAATTGAATGATCAACAACTCTATAATGAGATTATCATCATTGAATAGATTGTAGAAGAATCATAAGAAATAACATTAAGACGATGTGATGACCTTGGTTTTTAGGCCAGCGTGTCCTGTGATGAACCGTAAAGATGATCCAATAACGGATTCGAATGCTGAAGCGAAAATAGAAAACAAGACTCTAAGAAGTTAAAGTGACCTTCCATGAGGTCGTGTAACTCAATAAGAACTAATGCGGAAGCAAAAGATCAAAAATATGACAAATAAGCCCCCAGGGGCAAAATAATCATTTTTAAAAACTGTAGATCCACTAGAAGGACAACGAAAAACTAATCAAGATGGACTCAAGAATTGCATGATTCGGAGTCCGGACGAAGGAGAAACGGCATGATGAAGAAAAACGAGCACTTAAGGCAAAAGGGTAAACTGGTAATTATCCAGGAAGAACCGGGTATAACCGAGCACACCGTTGGAAAGACAGCGAAAAATTAGTCAAGTTAAAAAAAAATTCACTTGAATCGGAGTTCGGACGAAGAAGAAAAGCCCAAAAGAAGAGTTGACGTCGCGGCGGCCCGACGAGGGCCATGGCGCACACGGCGCCCATGCGCGAGCCCACCGGCGCGTATGCCGGCGCCCAAAGACATGGCTGGTGGCAGCCCTTGGCTGCTGCTACATTTTTTTTTTTATCTGCCTAGAACTGAGGCTTGAAACGGAGGTCAAGACGAGTTTTTCTGGAAAAACACGAAGAAGAAACGCCCCCTAAAATCGAGTTTTTACCCAATATCATTGACGGAATCGAAAAAACTCACTGTAAAATCCCTAAAATGGCCCTAGATCAGAACTGAACAAGAGGGTCATAAAGCTGCTAAATGAAAACTGGAAGCTGAAACTTTACGAGGGATTTTCGGTACCAAGACGACATTTTCTGGAAAAACACGAAAAAGAAACCTCCCCTAAAATCATGTTTTATATTCAACCATCTCAAAAGAAGAAAATAAAACTGATGTGAAAGGTCCATAATGCCCCTAGATCAGAATATGCAAAAAAAATGCGAAATGAATTCACAAGAGGCTCAAAACACAAATGATAAGGTTTTGCCCAGAAACGACCATGTATGCAAATGTAACTTACCTATTTAGACATGCTACAATGGTCCATGACTTAAAAATACCACCGATACAAAATCCGGCCCCCCAACGGGCAAAAAGGCAAAAATGGAACTTGGAATGAAAACTCGGAATCCAAAAATACAAAAGGGATCAAATAACCGTTTGGCCCTTGGCCACACTTCAAACAAGATTTATGAGACCCTATAAAAGAATGAGAATGGAATTCCCACACCAGATGCAACCATGGTGAAGCAATGACTTGCGATTTTTCAAGATTTTCACAATATTTCATGAAGTTAAAAAGTACGTAGAAAACAATATAATGGTCATTGGCCTCCGGCCTCATCTCATACATATCAAATACATTGAAGGGAGTGTACTTAAGTACACATTACATACATGGAATCAAATATACATATTTTGACATATAAGTCTACAAAATAACATTTCATGCCAACATTTGCATGAAATGGAAACTTGAAAGCTACACGACATCCAAGGAATGCTAGGTGTCACGAACCAAGTCTTCGTACCTGAAATATGCCCCAATATCGTAGGGGTGAGTAACATAAAGCTACTCGCAGGAGATGAGCATGCATCGACCTAGCATTTTACAAATTTATCACCTTAAGGTGAAACATGTTAAAGGGGTTCATGCCACCTAACGTCTATATCGAAATGAGACTCAGGGAGCATCCTAAGCTACCTTAGAGTGTTTCTAGTATAAATCACATCATCTATGCTATTTAAACAATATGGAAGCACGTTATACAAAGCAGCAAGATATAGGTTCTTAAAGGTATTAACTTGCAATCTCGAATACAGAAACAACTAAAGTGATCATGTCACCTAACGTCTATGTTCTAAATAAGTCTAAGGAATCATCTTAGGCCATGCTGAATAATCAAAACGTAATTTACAATTTCAATGCAATCTAACCATATAAAAGCATATTATATAAGGCAACAAAATACAAATTCTTAAAGCTATCGGCTTAAAATTTAAAGCACGAAAACAACAGAAGTGGGTCATGCCACCTAACGTCTAAGTTATAAATGAATCAATAGGATCTATCCTAAGCTTTATTAGAACGTCAAAACATGATTTTCAATATCGATGCAATTTAATTAACATTGGAACTTCCAATACAACGCATAAAGCACAATTTCGCAAAGTTAACATCCTGTAACTTAAAATGGAACGACAATTAAGAAGCAACAAGTTACAACATCATCTAGTTATCAACTTGAAAATGAAATGTGAAATTAAACAAAGTGGATACTCGGACGTCACGCCGGATCAAACTGACAATGTGGTTACTTTAAGCTTACTAGCCCATGGGTAACCTCCCTATGTGCACACTAGACCATATAGAGGGACTATCCCTCGTACTAGAACCACGCCCTAGCCATAGTCAAACAACGACATCCCCAAGTTTCTAAAATCAACAAGTTGTGTAACAACGCATATATCAACAAGAATTTGCAAGATAATCAACTATCAACTAAGCACAACCAAATTTGGAAACCTATACAATACATGCTCTAAATCCATAACTAATATGATATGATGAATGTCGAATCTTCAATGTGCGATTCGTTACACGCTATGCATGAAAGATATTAAACACGTAGTGTGCAAATCATTACACAAGGCAACAATATATTCAATAAGGAAAACATATTATCACGAATACAAACATAGCAACTATGTTATCCAATGTTCAAAACATAACCAAATAAATATACAACAAGTCTAAGTCCATGATTTGAATATAGAAAGCACTTCTAAAACACAACTAGATCATGGAGCAAATTGATAGAATTTAAATAGATAAACACAATTAAATTCTCTAGATTCCGATTCAATTCCAAATAACCTCAATTTAATACATGTTAAAGGACATGGCATGGTCATCACCTATATCCATTCTAAAACTCAATTAGGTTGTTGGAACAACAAAGTAGAACTTTAATTAAATCTTGCTAATTTAATTACCAAGGTTCTAAAACAACTTCTAATAGTCCCAAATTAATATATACTAGTAAACAAGTCATGACCGATACAAATATCAAGTTAAAACCTTAATTAAGCTAATGGGACCACAAAATAGATTTTAATTAATTATTTTAATTAAAATCTCTTGATTTTCAAACTTAACCAAATGCTCTCAAATTAACCTATGTTAGAAAACATGTCAAGGACTAATGTAATATCACATTACAAGTTTATTTTATTCAATTTACGACCATGCGAATTAAACCTTCACTAAAGTTAAATATAAAACAAAAGTTACAATTCTCATGCAATAAATCCCAATTTAATACATGTGAACAACCATACCAAAATTTAATTTTCTAGCATGCCACAATACAATTCCAAGTTGTATATCACCATGAGGATTAAATTTTAAACATGGAATTTAATTAAATAAAAGGTTTCAAAACCTAACCGAATATTCTAAATCAAATATACGTGAAATTATATGGCATGTAAATCAAGAATATCAAGCTCAATTTAAATAGAGTGAATAGTGCACTCGGGGCAAATTAATTAATCAAATTAATTAATAATTACTAATTTTCAAAACATTTCCAATCACTTTCAAATTCAACTATGTTGGAGAGCATGCTAAGGCCTAATTTAATATGCTAACACATATTGATTTTAAGCTAGTTAAGGCCATGTGAATTAATCTTTCACCTAAGATAAATATTAAATAAAATATTTAATACTTATTCAAATGTTCCAATTTTAATACACGACAATGAGCATATCAAGGGGCAATATAAAATCATGCTACATGTTTAAATCAAGTCATGAGCAACCGGGAAAATTAGATCCCGTACAAGAAAAATAAATAATAAAATCTCTAGATTTTATATTTGATAATGCAAACAAGTAGTATAAGTATCACAAGCATGCTATATACCAAGAATTTAAACCTAGAACATCTCCTACCTCAATTTGAGATGAAAATCCCAAAGGCCCACCAAAATGGAACGGCTCTAAATCCGACGAAACTACTAAGTTTTGTCGGGGACAACGCCGTGAACATAAACCCCATGAAAGCACCATCAAAATCATAACTTGACCTCAAAACCAAACTCAAGAAATGGTCAAAACTGAATTCTAATAAGGGGGAAAGGTAGAGCATGGCGAGGGGAACAACAAACGTTAAGGCCGAAGACTTTCCATCAAGGAAAAGTGAACCAAAAGAGGAGAGAGAAGATGGCAGCACCCCTTGGGCTGCCATGGGAGCTCCAGGTCGTGCATGAAGAGGGGAGAAGATGAAAAATGAAATATCTCACCCCCCTTATATAGAAATCTCAAAAAGTGCCCTAAACGGGCCCCGTCGGGTTCGAAAAAGTAAAATTTGAGCAGATGCACTCAAATAGCAAACTTTGTGAATAAAAAAGATTCAAAATGATAAAATATGAATAACGGAAGAAACAGCGTCTAAAACCGAGTTCCGAGCAGAAAGTTATGCCCAAAATAAGTTTGGCGCAAACCGGGGCTAGAAACCCTGAAACTGGAAAACATTAACCAGGAGGAAATTCCAAGAGTACACAACTCGACGAAATGTGAAAATGAATCCTGTACGAGGATCCAGGCTCAAACAAGACATTTTGTAATAACTTTCATTAATTGCACAATGGCACCTCCAAAAAGTGAAAACTGCACTTATGGCCCAAAATAAAAATATCTTCCAAAAATATTTTCTTAAAAACCCCTGAAATAAAATATCTTTAAAAGATATTTATGAAAAACACCCTAAGAAAAGAAAATAATTTCAAATAACTTTGCATCCATTCCTCTATGGACACTAGGAGCAACCAGAATACTTTCTTGCAAAAGTAAAGATACGTATTTCGTGGAAACCACTCAAAATGGAGATACATGAAGTCAAAAACCAACTCCGAATACAAGAAGTGTGGTTACGCCAACAAAGTATCAAACGGGGAAAAGACAAAATAGGGAAAAGGACGAAATAGGGAAAATGACGAAAAATGAATAGTGTCGAAAAATGAAAAATGTGAAAATGACTCGGTCCTCAAAGGAAGTTGTCAATCCACGGAAAAGAGTATCAGGAACCAATTCCGAGCACTCGAGATGACACTAAGCGACACGAAACAGAGCTCAGAAAAGAAAATTAAACGAAAAAATTTCATTCGTAAAATTTCAAGAAAAAGGAAAGGGAGGCAAATGACTGGGTCGTTACAGACGATCTTAAAGAGAAAGAAGATTTGCTATTCCGGATGACTATGTGATATATCTACAAGAATCTGATTTTGATATACAGTGAGATATATACGAATCTGGTTACATATTCACAAGCCATTAACAGTAATGATTTTACTAAATGAATTAGTGTCATGAATGAAGAGATTATAAAGAAACATTCTCTCTAGTATTTAAGAAGGAATTTTTTTAAATATCATGGCATTAGTAGCTTATTATGATTTAGAGTTACATCAAATGGATGTAAATACAATTTTTATGAATAGGAGTTTATAAGAGGAAGTTCAATTGGAACAACTTGAAGGCTTCACATTATAGGGTAAAGAATTCATGGTCTGTAAACTTAAGATGTCAATATATGGATTTAAACAAGCTTTCTAATAATGGTATATTAAGTTTAATGATATCATTATTTCTTTTGGTTTTAAGAAAAACAATGTTAATCAGTGTATATACTAGAAGGTTAGTGGGAGTAAGTTTATATTTCTGATTCTATATATTGATGATATTTTATTTGCTAGTAGTGATCTCAGTTTATTATATGAAGTTATCTCTAAGAACTTTGAAATGAAATATATGGATGAGATATCCTACGTGATAGAAATCGAAATATTTCATGATAGATCATTTGGATTTTTAGGATTGTCTCAAAAAAATATATATTGAAGGAATTCTAGAAAGATTTGATATGGAACATTATTCAACCAGTATTGCTCCATACATAAAAGGGGATAAATTCAGCTTAATGCAATCCCAAAGAATAAATTAGCTAGAAGGTAAAGAAGCAAAAAATATTCCTTATGCATATATTGTGGAGTTTGATATATATACAAGTTGGTATGTGATAAAAGATTATATGCTCACACTTAGGAAAACATTTTTTAATTGGTTATTTGTTTCTTTTGGTTGGAAGAACAATATTATGAAAAAGTATAAAGTAATTTTTTATTACTTTGTCTATTATGAATTTTTAATTAGTAGCATGCTTTGAGGCTACAATTTATTATTGCTGAATTTATTTCAGGATTTGGAGTTATGGGTACCGTTTTCAGATTGCTGAAAATTTATGCTGCAATTGTTGATCTTCTTGTATGAAAAATGATAGGTATTCTAAAGTTGAAATACTTTATCATTAAAGAAGATGTTTAGAAACAACAAATGTCTATTGGATATATAAGCACACAACTTATGATTACAATCCATTAACGAATGGACTACCACCCAAGACATTTATGGAACATGTTAAAAGAATGGGTCTTGAATGTAGTCAATGATGATTATTTTATATTGTGGATTGTTTAATATTGCTTATATATATTTGACATTTTGCGCTCATTAAATGTGTTTTGATATTTCCTATTAGTTAATGTACATGTACGTATTGCTTTAATAAGTGGTAATAGGAATAGTCTTAGAAAAGACATTATTGTTAGATTATTATTGATTCTTCTCATTTATAGACTATGTTGAATAGGTTACTAGTGTTGTGGTACATGGAAGAAACTGTGTCATTTAGGGCTATACAACCGCCATGACTCATTGGTAGTTTGTTTACCATGGTATTTATGATGACCAACTTAATATCTTAATCTGATTTATGGTGCACACTAATGACTATTTTACTAAACCACTACAGAAATTATAATATGTGCCAAGTGGGAGAATGTAAGATTATTTATTTAATTGTGGCCCACGTGATTTGGACATGTGACATATCACTTAGTGGCTAAGTAAATAGATATTAATTAATATTATTTATTCTTGGTCAACTTATAATTACCTTTTTGGTAATTACTTATTGGAGAAGTGTTTTCCTTTCTTATTTCTTACTTTGATGGAGAGTAGAATTATGTTACTAAAAGGAAAATTGGTCCTCTTTCTGCCTTTATAAAAGTGCATATACTCCATCAATTATGTACGATAAATGATACAACACGTAAAAGTTTTATATGTGCAAAAGCCCAAGAGAGAGAAACCAATTTCCACCTTTGCTTGTTGATCAGAGTTGCAGATTAGTTTGTGGTTAAATGATCTAGACGTTGGATTTAATCTCAACAAGGTTTGATATCATGAATTAAGGTATTTATATCTAACCATTTATTTATGCATTATAGATATGTGAAAATCATGAAGTTATAAGATATGGGGTTCATGTAAATTTGTGATTAATGGCTTAACACGAATTAATTATAGTTTACATGTGATATCAGAGCTTAAGGTTTAGGAACTTATGATTTTTCTCTAAAGTTGCATAAATAAAAAAAAAAAAAATAATTGTATAATTTATTTTTTATAAAATTCGCACACATATATATTTAATGATCATATAATCCATTTTAATTAGGCTCGTGGGAATAATTGTTTAATATCTGATTAATCTCCTAGTGGGTTTATTTTGATCAATTTGTATAGCAAGCAATTTATTTGGTACTTTGATTTTCGAGCATGATTGAATTGGTAGGAAGGGTGTTAATTGATTCATGTATAGATCTACAGTACAACTGTGATACCCCCGAATTTCCACGTGTAGGTTGGCCAAGCCCACACCCGAAAACACGGGAATATCAAAACAATTTAGTATTTAAACGAACACATAATACAGGAAGAATAAATCGTGAAACGAAATTCTATTAATAAAATAAAACCTCCTTGACAAAAATAAATTTCACGAATTTAAAATTCTAAAATACAACTTGGGAATCCTATAAGTCAAGGATCCCTAAACCATAAACTACTAATCCACCAGTTTATACATAATATCTAACAATAAAAAAAAAATACTACTTAAAAGTAAACAAGACGAGTAGATAAATGACAGTCTCCTAGCTGCGGATCCTCAACCTTGAGATTGAAACTTCTAATAACCTGAAAAATAAATCGTGGGTTAGACCCACGAGCAAGTTCCCTCTACCAAGCCTCTGAAAACCAATAAATAAAACATCTCTAACCAAAATCATCCTAATTAAAGTTTTAATCTTTAATATAAGATGATACATATATATATTATATATATATATATATATATATATATATATATATATTATATATAAAGAATATGTCCATTAATATATTCCTTAAAATCCAAGACCATAAATAATGATAAGACTACCTCCATATTTAAACTAACCATCAAGTACATTTCACTTTTAAGAGAAAACTCCTTTAAACCTAAATTCCATATTTAAATAGTTATTTAACCATTTAAATAATAAATAATAATTCAATAAACATTTTCCTTCAATCAAAATCCCAATATCCACCAATGTATGATTTTATTTATAAATATCACCTAACAAAGATTTATATTTTGGCAACTCATCCACACCTTCAGTAATATTATTTTATCAATACTATAAAATAATATATTATCCATTAAACATTAGTTTATTATAATATAAGAATATTTATCACCTCCAACTTATAAACACAATATCCATAGATGTATATTTAATCATCTAACTTACCTAGCAATTTATTTATAATTTGGCAAATCAGCCATGCCTCCACAAATATTTATTTATGTTTTGGCAAATCAACTATGCCTCTAGAAGTATGTTTATTTATACGATAACAACTCAACCATGCATCTATAAGTAATACATTTATACTTTGATAAATCAACCATGCCTATTAAATGACAATCTATTTATGTCTTGGCAACTCATCCATGCCTCCAAAAGTATGTTTTTTTTTTTTTTTTTTTATCCATACTATTAATTAGCAATTCATCCATACTTCCCATGTATGTATTTTATTCATACAATTAATAAGACAACTTATTTATACCTTTATTAACTCATCCATGCCTCCAATTTAACCATGTACCAAACTTTACAATTAACTATGAAATAAATCATACATAGGCACTCCATGCAAGTTATAAGTATATAATTAATTTAAATAAACAATCTATTATGATTTCATCCGCACCAACATCATATATATAAATATGATAAATATCAATGAACAACTTATTAGTTGATTATGTTATATTTATTTATTTATGTGTGACATTATAACACGTAGGCGTATATAACACGTAGGTTACACAATTTAGCAATGTCCAAATAACGCGTTACACGTTAAATATAAATATTAAGAATTATTTAGTCAACACCCAACCATACAAATTATCCAAATTGGTTAAAACAATTATGGGATAAGATATATATATATATATACAAAATTCATACTATCTTCCAACCCAGTTTTGACAAGGTAAATATTCATTTCACGAAGTTTTCGTGAAATACAAAATTGTAGATTATCAAATTGCCATTCAATTATACGGGATTTGAGCCATTTTGGCACTCGAAGAAAGAGATACAGACAGAATACCAAAACGGGAATTGGAGAAAGTTTCCTAGTTGAAGAAGGATTCTTCCTTTTCTACTAATCAATTTCTTCACATGCATTTATTCTATGTCTAGGTGATTAACATGCCAATTTAATCTATAGATTTTGATACCCAAGGTGATAAACTTATGGGTTCTAAGAGGAGAGTTAGAAAAGAACTTGCCTGAAGGTTTCGAAACGAAACCGACGCTTCAACCTTGGCTGTCCCTTCTAAATCCGACGTTCTCTTTTTCTGATCCGGCCTTTTCTTTGTCAGTCTTCTCTTCTTCTTTCTCTCTGCTTCTCTTATTTTTTTCTAACGTGAAAAACCATTTAACAATATAACCTTATGTATATATTTATACACATTAATACCCTAATCCTATTTTTAGTATGATTACCCAAAAAACTAATAATACTTTTAAATAAAATATACATACACATATATTATATTATATATATATTCCTCACACAATAAAAATAAATAATATATATTGTCAAATCAAATCATCCTCTATGTAGGACTCTAGTTATATTAATATACATGACATATATCTATATATATATATATATATTATGTAATATATATTTATAAATCATTTTTAACTATACTTACCATATATATGCATAAAGTCCTATACATATATACTTACTATAAATATATAATTCTTTATTTAATTATATATATATATATACTCATGCATAAATCCATGGGCCTTTAAATCATCCTAAATCCTTTAAGGCTTCCTTCTCCAACCCAAGACCCAAATCCTTTGGTCCAAATAATCCAAACCCAATCCATTGAATTTAAACAAATAATTAAATAAATAAACACTTAATTTTAAAACAACTAAATACATGTAGCACATAATCAAATAAGAATTAATAACCAAGTCATACCATACAAATAAAAATCAACATGCCAACAAATCAATTAACAATCAAGCACATCATCATACCAATAAATCACATAAACAAGAAAATAAATAAATAATTTAAAATAAATATATCCATTAAATTCATTTAAAGGCAATTAATTTAATTAAATAATTCCTCTAAAATATAGGGGTATTACATTCTTCCCCCCTAATAAAAGGAATTCCGTCCTCGGAATTCACAAATCCATGAAATAAAAACTTTGATTATTTATTCCACTTTCCATTTTTCCTTTTTCCGTATGGAAAATAACCTATCCACATGGACTTATAATTAGCAGACATATCTCATAATTTATTAAGAATATGCTAAGCTAATCTATGCTTGTTGCATTTCTTTGCAACCTAATCTCACCAATTTATATGCGTTGATAATTATCCCCATTGCTGTATTTTCTTATAGCAAAATACATGAAAACTCTTTTTTCTACGTATGGTACAAAATACATATTTATATCCTTGCCAACTATAGGCTAATGCTTAAACATAAAACATAAATATTTACATAGTGAGGTGATAACCTCATTTCCTTTCCAATCAACATTACTCCCTCTATGGGAGACAATTTGGGTAAAGACTTACTTTTAAACTTCTAAACTCTAATATGCGAGTTTACTATTAATACAATTATTCTGCCTACTCCGGTAATACACACAAAATCTCGAACAAAAGTAATCCCTTTGATTGTATCCTTTAATATATGTAGGACCTAACAATAAATATTATCCCTCCAATTACGCAATCACCATACAAATTCTTAAATTGTGTCATATTATTGGTATAGATAAACTCTATATATATTAACTACTATTCTCAATTGTCCATATTATTTAGGACTCCTTTTTACCGCATGTAAATGTTATAACGAGTAAACCACTTTGTTAATTTACCAGTGATGACCCCAAATGGAAATAAACTTCCAACACCACCTTGATACTCTTAAGTCTACCCCATTCTAAGGTAGCATTCACTTAACAAAAAAAAATTCCTCTAAAATCAATCTTATAAAATTGATTCATATAATTTTCTTTCTTAGATTAGCAAGAAATTATCCAATCTTGAATCATAACCCTTAAACATAAATAAAGGCAACTTATGTTTACCTACCCGAATACCAAGAGCTTGACCTTTATCCTTCTTCTACCCTTATGGTAAAATATCCTACATGACTTTATAAAGCCAATCACGCTATAATACCAATGCTCTCAAGGGTATGAAAAATATATATCTAATCCAATGGTTCGTTCTAATAAGAACTTCATCAAATCTCCAAACTCTCGAAGAATGCTCCACACACATCTCTTTTTGAGATATACATAAAGCTAACTATATGTAAGTCAAAAAACTCTCATCCTTTTAATATCATTCGTTATACTTCTAGCAAATAATATCTCTTTCACATGACCACTCATCTTTGAGACTCAGCATTTTTTATTTATTTATTTATTTTTGCATACTACGCAATCTCCTTTATTAGAATCTTTGATCTCTAATTTGAAATTCTAAATTCTTCCTTAATAGAGAAATCGAAGACAACTCGAATATGAATTGAATACGTATTCACTTACTTCCTCAGACCTCTTTTTTTTCCTAGTGTCAACATTCTATAATTACAGAATTTAATTGACATCAACTCGTTCTAACGGACTGTATATAGAATACAACGAATCCTACTGTGGGCTCTAAGTATCAACAGACGCAACGCGAAATTCACATAATGAAAGACACCCTAAGGACACGACTTAAATCAATTAATCATAAATTATTGTTAGATCATTATTGATACTTCTCATTTATAGACTATGTTGAATATGTTACTAGTGTTGTGGTACATGGAAGGGACTGTATCATTTAGGGACATACAACCGCCATGACTCATATTGGTAGTTTGTTTACCATGGTATTTATGATGACCAACTTAATACCGTAATCTGATTTATGGTGCACACTAATGACTATTTTACTAAACCACTACAGAAATTATCATATGTGTCAAGTGGGAGAATATAAGATTATTTATTTAATTATGGCCCACATGATTTGGACATGTGACATATTACTTGGTGGCTAAGTAAATATATATCAATTAATATTATTTATTTTTGGTCAATTTATAATTACCTTTTTGGTAATTATTTATTAGAGAAGTGTTTTCCTTTCTTATTCCTTGCTTTGATGGAAAATAGAATTATGTTACTAAAAGGAAAACTGGTCATCTCTCTACCTTTATAAAAGTGCATATACTCCATCAATTATGTATGATTAATGATACAACACTATAATGTTTATGTGTGCAAAAGGCCAAGAGAGAGAAACCAGTTTCCACCTTTGTCTGTTGATCAGAGTTGCAGATTAGTTCGTGGTTAAAGGATCTAGACATTGGATTGAATCTCAACAAGGTTTGATATCATGAATCGATGTATTTATATCTAACCATTTATTTATGTATTATAGATATGTGAAAATCATGAAGTTCTAAGATATGGGATTCATGTAAATTTGTGATTAATGGCTTAACACGAATTATTAAAGTTTACATAACATGCATCATTTTATTATGGACTTGATCACTCTTTTGATTCTCTTTGTGACTATTACCTTCCCCTACCATTTTATGATGAACCAACTCCACCACCTTCTAGGTTTTCACTCAGATTTGAAGATAAAGTGTTAGCTTTACTTGATGTACTTAATGCATAAGCCCAAGTTATTCATTTTCATTCTCAAACCATAGCTAATCTAGAGGTTGAAATTGAGCAAATTGCAAGTACTCTTTCATGTCAAGAGGAAGAGGAAGAGGCAAGTGAAGAAATGACAATCACTTTAGTTTATATAGAAGAGAATGAGGCAAGTGAACAAATTGAAAATACTATTCCTTGTCAAGAGGAGGAGGAATTGGTAAACCTACCAATGACTAGTCCAATAGAGCACAACATGATTTATGAGCACATTCCTTGTAATTTGGATCATGAAGTTATTAAGGCCACCTAAGAGAGTGAGGAGATGTTGACCACTTTAGAGATAGAAGAGCAAAATGATGAACTTGAAGAAGAGAGCTTTCCTTCTAATTTCTCAAAGGACCCTCTTGAGGCGTGCCTTTTGAACATGTATAGAAGGTGTAATTTTGACATTGAAAGCTCCACATATGAAGTCAACTCTCTAATGAACTCCATAGCCACTTGGAGAGTGATGAGAAGGTGATTCATTTCGAGGAAGAAAAAAGGGATGAAGAAAGTGAGTTTCCTAATAACCAATTGAGTCTTAGGAAGATATTGCCTTGCCAATTAATAAAGTAAATGATCCTTTGAATGTGTTTCAAGAACACAACAAAAATGATACAAGGCTAACTATGATTGATTTTGTTTTCAAGACCATGGATGAAAGGAACGAAATCATCTCTTTCATTAACTTTCAAGTTATTCTTTGGGGAGAGGATTTCATTTTTGTAAGTGAGGCATTAAACGAGAAAATTGACAAGAGGGTCATTAAGGATGTTTCATATCCTGTTTTTGATAATTTTAACTAGTGAGTTGAACCAACGTCTTGTTAGAGACGTTAAAGACTAGTTTTCGTAGAGTCTAAAAACTCTATTCCTCCCCCATTTTTTTTTTATTTTTTATTATTATTATTTTTTTCATTCTTGTGGTGTTTAGATAGTTCCAAGGTGCTTCGCTTAAAATAAAATAAAATAAAAAATGTTGGATCAATCGAAGGTTCCAAAATTTTAGAATCTCAAAATGCATGCTCTCGGTCTCACCGTTCGAGTTTTTCTATGATCGATCCAATAATGCCATGATCGATCCAAGTTCTCTATGATCGATCGAATCTGAAAAAAAAAAAAATTAATTATTTATTTGCCTTTTTATTTTTGTTTGTGTACATACTTGTTATGTCTAAAAAAAAGATAAACAAATAAAAAAAAACACCAAAATAATTTTTCGAAGTAGCATTTCGTCTTGCTAGAGACATTAAACTTAGCACCCATGACACATTGTGTCCTTTATCTTTTCTACATTGCTTGTTTTTTTGCATTATTTGTTTCTTTATTTTTCTTGTGCATTCTTATTTTTCTTTACATGTTTTCATAAAAAGAAAATTATAAAAATCTTTCACCATTGTGCCCTTATGTATAGTCATGCATACTTTTATATTTTCTATAGGGCTTAATCTCATATCTCTCTTTCATCTTGTGCTATCTTGCCTTAGAGTGCATTTTTGCTTATCTTTATTCCATTGTGATATTTGATGTAAGTTTGCTAGTGTAGTTATTCAAATAGGTTGTTGATTCCAAGTTTGGGGTTGCTCTATTCCCCAATGGATCATTACTGGGATTCATGATTTTGCCGCCATGGTAGATTCTTTCCAACTTTTCCATTGTTCTCATTGCACATTGAGGACAATGTGCAGTTTAAGTTTGGGGGTAAGATGACTTTATTACATTCTACTTAAGTTTGAGAATTAATTGCATGATTGAGATTTGAGATTCATTTTGGCTATGACTTTGTTCTCTTGAAACTTATGTTCCATTGAATTCTAAAATTTCTTATCGTGAGAGTTCAATACTCCTTATATGCCCTTTGGATGCCATTTAGGAGCAAATTTTTTTAAAATTGATATCATGCTTGCTTTTGTGGTCCACATCATCTTGTTTGTGAGAATGCTTTGAGATCGACTCTAGAGTACTACACTTGCACATGCGCACACTAGTATTCATTTGTGGGGTACATGTTTGGTTGATCGTTGCTTGGTTATATCCCAATTGAGCTAGTAGGCTTTGAAAACTTTCATTCTTGACAAGATGACCTTGCATACTAATAACAAACCTTTTACCGAGTAGCTGGGATTCTAGCCTCATTAATCATTGAACTCTCGTGCCAAAAAGTAAAGGGCCCACACAATAGTTAAAAAAAAAAAAGAAAAAAGAAAAAAGAAAAAGAAAAAAAGTGAGCGCTTCTTACCAAAGGTGGGAAGTATGGAAATGATTAGATGAGAGTTGTTTTGATTTGTATCCTAGTTGATTTGAGCTTGTAAGTCTTTAGGGGTGGTTTTACACCTAATGCCTAAAGCTGTCCTGTTTGAGAGTCATTGACCTAACGCTTGTTAAATGGATCTTCTAGAAAGCTTAAGAGATCACTACATTACACCATACTCTTGTCTTTGATCCTATAAAAAAAAAAGTGAAAAAGAAAGAAAAATAGAGCATGTAGGAAATAAATTGAATAAAGAGGTTTATTATTTGTCTTGATGATTGGTACTAGATTTGTGTGCTAATTTGAGACCGGTTATGCCCATTTCATTGATTTGCTAAAATAACAACATATTTGATGCCGGTACACTCAAGAAGGATACTAGAGTTATTTTGATTTGCACGATCATCTTGCTTGGTGTGTGAATGACCATATTTGCTTGTTTGTTATTGAAATTTTGGGAGTTGCTTAGAGATGTTTGAAAGGCATACTTGAGATAGTTTTCTTTCAATGCTTGTTTTGAATATTGGTGCCTCTTAAGTGAGAAAAAACTTAATGTTTGTGGGTATCATTTCTGGAAATCCTCACGAGATTTCACTCATTCACTAGGGGTAACCTAGGGGTTTAAAGGGCTCATTTTATATGCTAAATGCAATCGTGATCCCCGAAAGTGGCGTTATCCTTTTATTATTTTCTAACTCGTACTTGTATAATTGTTCATTTTTTTCTTTACTTAGTAGTTCATTGCTAGGGATTAGTAATATTTAAGTTTGGGGGTGTGATAAGTACTGAAAAGTACGCATATAAACACTTGATCTTGAGTATATTAGAACCTTATTCTTTCTTATTTTCCCACTTTAGTCTTATTTTACGTTTTTCCCCTTTTCAGGTGCTTAAGGCTAAAACGAGCTAATTCCAATGTCTTAAAGCCTTTAAGAAGCCAAACTAAGTCTTGGCAAGGAGTGGGAGCAAAAGGAGGCTGAAACTAAAAATTTTATGTTTGATCGATCCAAGTTGGATCGATCGTGGATCCAACTTGGATCGATCTAACCTGATGTGTGATCGATCACACTTAAGGTTGGATCAATTGAACTATTCGCAGAAGCTATACAAAAGCAGATCTAAAGCTTATTTCGAACCAACTTGGGCTGTGCTTGAAAGGGGAGATCCTTAGGCCGAGTTCTGACCTATTTGGGCTAAAAATGTCTTGTATAAAAGAGGGATTGAACCATTTTTGTAGAGATATTCATATTTTACATTGTAATTTTAATATTTTCATTAGTTTTCTCTCTTTAGAAAGGTTAGAGATTAAGGTTTATGAGTGGAGGGGAGTGGAGGCACAAAGAGCGCACACATATCAAGATTTACACACACACACTCTTTAGAATTCAACAAAGAAGAAGATAAAGAAGATGGAGCCATGTTTGGAGCTTACCCTTGATGGCTTCATGACCACATCCACCTCCTCTATGATTAGCTAGGCTCTTCACTTAGGGTTTGGATGAGCCCTAAGTCTTGTATAATCTAAACCCTTGTATTTCAATTTTTGGGGATTTATAGATATATATTGTTGTAATTGATGTTATGGTCACGTGTATTATTGGTTTAATTCTTCCTATTGATTCTCTATTTTATTTACATGTTTTCTTATGTGTGATTAATTGAAAATCAATCTCTACACTAGATATTTGTTGGTTGCATGTCTATGTGTGATTAATGGTGTTTAGTGATGGCCATGGCATGATATTTAATGGATACAATTGCTAACTAATTTAATGGTTTATACTTTATCTTGATGGACTGTGCTGCACATTAGTTTATTTGTCCTTAGGTAGACAATCTATACTTGAATTAATAATCCATGTTTATTATATGCAAGTTGTATTATAATCTTGACTAATGTGTGCTCTCATTAAATGTATGCATTTGTAATTAGTTTGATGGAATATGCTGAGGCTTGATGGGTTGTACTACACCCTAGTTTACTTGTCATTAGGTAGAAAATTCATACTTGCATTTGATAATCCATACTTATTATTGCAAGTTACTTTAATGATTGAAGTTACATTTAAATTGCAACAATGTTTTTCCCATTATTTGAAAGTAAGTGGTTAATTACATAAGCTTAGTGGTGATTCATATGTCCTAAGACCCTCTTTTCATCTCTTAAACCCCTAGCTCACTTAGTTTAATTTACTTGCATTTCCATTTAATTGAACTTAGTGTAATCAACCAACCAAACCTCTCTTTGCAATCTTGTGATCCACTAGAATCGAAGTTAAATTCCAACTATGTGTTTAATCCCTGTGGACGATCCCTACTCGCTTTACTTCATTAGTTGTAGCAGTGGTTTTATAAATGTAAATTTGACTAAAAAGGTTTTCGAAACCATAATCATATTTTGACCTTGCGAAGGGACCTTTCGCATAAAAAAATTAGTTTTCTATCACATATAAGAGGGTTTGTCAAATTTTAATGAAACCTATATTGTTATCTATATGCAAATTTGGTTAATTTTTGACTGTTAACATGATTATGATGAATAGATTTCAATGATGAGCATGCTTACATTAAATTTCTTGTAAATACCATGTCTATACTATGATTGTTGAAGAAATAAAATTGAAGTTGAGTAAATGCTTGTGCCCTTATTGGTATATAAATGAAATTGAAATTAAGTTGATACAATTGATTCATATGCATGACATGGTAGGAAGGTTGAATGGGTATGACAAGTGAGTCAAGGTAGAAAGATTATGAAACTGATTATATAAAAGAATCGGATTTCGCGAGTCCGTGCTAACTTGACCTAGAGGGAGCGCGTGCCGGTTATAGGACATGTAATATTGATTACTAGGCGCCCAAATAGTAATCGGATTTGAGGCCAGGGATAGCTAATCAATCTCGCCTCAATAAAGTCGGTTAGCGGATTTCGGTGTGAGTTGGGTTGATTTGGGACCAATGTTGGGACGGTTATGCATTGCATTGCATTTCCATGCACTGTTATGAGAAATTATATAAATGGTGTTGTTTAAATTAAAATGTGAATTGGATCTCATAAAATCCCTAATGTATGATCCCGGTCCTTCTTAAGCCTTCGTGTGTTGTTTGACTCAAGGGAGTCTAAAATTGATGTCTTAGGCATCTCCTACTGAGTCTTAATGCTCACCTCTTTCTTTAATATTTATAGGTCATGGCAAGAACGTTGTGGATGATGCACCACCCTAGATATAGATGAAGAACTTACCTTTTGTAATTTTTGTAATTAATGTTTAGTTGATGATGGTCATTTTGCAAAGCATTGTATTTAAGACCTTAAGGGTCTCAAATTTGTAATCTTATTCTTTTGGGACATAATTATGTATATTTTGGGCAATGATGTGATGAACTATTCTGACCATAGATTGCCAAATGAATTATGAATGCAAATGAACTATTTTGACAATGTAATTTAAATGGAAGGGAACCGGACCATACATGTAATTGAATCCTTAAGTACATTAAAGCATATGTAGATAATGGGTACCTTGGTAATCTTATATTTCATGTTTAATACAGGATGAAAGGCACCTTAATGATCTTTCATGGGACCTAAATGGTGTTCATGGCATTTGGCACTCAAATTAGACCTTTCTGGGCATTTTGAGCATTCTGGTCATGTTGAACTGGTTCTGTAACAACCAAAAACCGGGGGTTCGGATCATTATCTAGGTCCTTAACTGAACCTGAGGTTAACTGAGGGCATTGTGTTCATTTCCAATGTCAAGACACAATTGGTTTATCATTCTAAGGTTTATACTATGCCATTGCATCATAGAGTGGCTTGGGATTGGTCACAAGAAAGAAAGAAACAAGAATCAGGGGGAAAAACAGAACCGGTTGACGTGAAGAGGTACATATTAACTGGTTTGGCGTGTACCCATTTCATGTCAACTAGTTTAGCTCCTAAGCCCCTTCTGCAGCTACTACCTAGATACTGGTCTACGTGAAGCCTCTAGGCGTCGACCAGTTTGTCCCTCCTTCCCTTTCTGGCCCGTGCTTGCTACTTTACGGTCTCGGCATTCATTTTGGTCCATTTGTGACCTTGGATGAGGTTTAAACTTGTCTCGAAAACATGAAATGGATGGCATACATCGTAAATGAACTCTTATACAATTAACTGAAACTTAAACAACTTAATTGCATTGTGCTCAAAACAAGTCTGGTTATAACTAAATATGGCTGCGAGGCCTTACACGAGATCAAAATGCTAATAAAACCTCAAAATAATACATGACCTTTTATATTTTCATTATTTACATCAAGATTACAATTTCAAAGTAAGCTAAGGACTTAGTCTACAAAAGAAGTCCATTAAACTGTCTCTGGAGATGCTGTGGGTCGTCCACTACCTTTTTTCTGGTGCTTGAAAAATGGTAATAATGGAGTGAACACAACGACTCAGTAAGAAGTGCCTAAAATGCACTCCTTAATGATCCCCTAAGTCCAAACAAAGAACGGAGCATAGAGAAATAGGTTATACTTGTCTTGGGGAAAAATAGATCAACATATGTCTTCACATACAATTCAAGTATGATAACTGCAATGCTATGCAAGTCCCATGCAATGAGATGTCACTCCCCATTTCAAAACCTTTACCCAAAGCAATTTCTTTTCTTTTCTAAATTAATTTCCCTTCGCTTGCCCAATGCCAATGCATGAATGTTACATGCATTTCGATGCTATGAAAATTCATACAGTTACACCACCATCATATTTGCATACTTTGTCTAACAAGTAATATAATAATTCTCATGTTATCAACCATACAACCATAGTATGTTAAACATGTAGAGTATAATTTCCATTAAGTAAGAAACCAACACAATTACCACATAAGAACACTTAGCATGATTTTATAGAAAAACTTTAACAACCATAAACATAGTTCACAATTTTAACATGCTATACTCACAAAACATGGGAGATAACTCACTAAAACCAATGGATTTACAGTTTAGAACCCTAACTCAACAAATCTATCCAAAGATTCGAAGCCCCTAATTTTGAAATTTACCAAATCACCTAAACGAAGATCTGGTCCAATCACTTTGTAGCTCTCGTTGAGCTCTACAACTTTGCCTTTAATAGCAAAGTTCAAATCTCAAAGGAAAATAATGAAATCTAGCCATGAAGTTTGGATTTTTAGAGATTGAAAATGAAGGCATCGGTTTTAGAGGAGAAGAATGATGATATAATCTGATATATGTGATATATGTGGTCATGAATATGGCGTTTGGTCTATGTGGGGTTCACTTAACCAAAAAAAAAAAAAATCTATTTTGTCTCCTTTCTATATATATATACACATATACACATGCTATAAATAATGAAATTATACACATAACCACACATATATACTCCAAATAAAAAATATATGAAGTGCCATGATGCCGAAAAGTAATCCTGTGCACGAAAAATTCAGGTGTGGGACTTGGGACCTCCTGGTTCGAAAATCTAAAAAATGTTTATATGACCCCAAATGCATTTCTAAGAGTTCTAAACTCAAAAAAATGCCCCAACCAACTCTCGGGACTCACACGGCACACTTCCTGATGTCCAGTATACAAAATGAGGTGATAAATAAATAAAGCCTGAAAAATCAAAAAAATGCCAGGAAAAATGAAAAATTGCGAAACGTCACAACCTCCCCAACTTACAAAGATTTCGTTCCCGAAATCAACCTACCTCATAAGCGAAGGACGAAAGGGTATTGAAACGAAATATATCTCCGAGCACCTCACACGACACGCTATACCTCACAATCTCGACATAAAGAATCCCACGTCCTATGTCACTCACAACCTTGTGCTTGTGGCCTAGCGTATCATCGACTGAATAGTAACCACCAGTCACATGCAACTTCTTGTTAAAACCACCAACTAGACATAAAGGCACATATTGTACCAAATAAAAACTCTCAATCTTTACTTATCACAGTCTATGACATTGTCCACACCTTTTAGGGAAACCACTAAGCACACGAAGCACAAGTCCCCAGCCAAACTATGTGGTCGTCGTCTTACCATAAGCTTAAGAGTATGAATTTTAAGGCGAGGGCCAAGAGTTTTACATTTATAGAAGCCACTACTACCTTTCACTATAAATATAGCTAGGGTGAGTAGGGATCGTCCCAAGAGATTGTGAGGATCGAGCAATGTTGTGGAATCGTTATTAGGGCTAGTGGGTCGAGTGATCAAACAATTGGTTGGTTGGATGATTAGAGAGCAACTAAATTCAACTAAGTGATAACAAAAGAATGCAAATAAGAGTAAGTAAGAGAGAGAGAGATCTTGGGGTTGAGAGATCTTAGGGTTTAGAGATCACCACTAAGCAATGCATTTCTGTACCGTTGACAAATGACTAATGAGGGCAAATGGTGTGTTGCAATATTGAAGTGTGTATGTGTTTGGTTGATTCAACAAGCAAGGATGACTAGTTAAGCATGTATTGTCTAAACATCATTTGAAAGGCACAATATATCTAAGCAATGAAGCATATATTGTCTAAACAACATACGGAAGGCACAATAGATCAAAACAAGTTATTAATCTTTTCATTAAGCTCACAATCCAAATACAACACAAGGATAGAGATATATGCTACTTGCATTCAAAAGCTTGGATCATCAAACAACAAGCATGGATTGTCCTCCCATTTAACACTACACTACAACTACACTACATCTACACTACTAGCATGAAAATAAACTAGGGGAGAGGCACAATCCATTAAGGAATAAGTATGAACCATCAAGAGAATCACAAGAGCATTCCTTTAAGCACTATAGTTTGACAATCTCCAAATCTATAGTATCAATCAACATAGACATGCATCAATAACACAAGAAATAGAGGCAAACACATGAACATCTATTCTAGCATACATAAACATATGGATAGAATGAAATGATCAATTGGAAGCATTAAACCACATAAATCATTTAATAAACAAGATCTATATATATTAAATTGTTAAAACATTAATTACAACACTAATCCCTTAATAATACACAAGATTAAGATATAAAAAGCATGCTTGGGGCTAACTGTAGCCCAATGAGGATGTCTAGCCACTCATGGTGATGTTGCTCCAACCCTCAAGGGCTAACTCCATTGAAGAGATTTTGTTCCTTGGTTGATGAAGAGTCTCCAATGGTGTCTCTAGCCTCATCCTCTTCTAAGCTTGCTCTCTAAGAGATTAAACCCTAGAATAGTCTATATCTCAAAAAGTGCATCATATTCCTTTTATAGGTAGGTCAAGTGACACACAAAATGAGCTGGGGTCGTGCAAAGAATATTCTCTAATGATTGGATAGAGGACGGATTGCACAAGCTGGAAATTTAACTCTTTTGCACTGGAGGAAGTTCGACCGATCGAACCTTGGACTTGGATCGATTGAACTTGCTGAGATCCATCGAACTTAGGCTGGATCGATCCAACTGGTTTAGCTTTTTGGGAAAAGACAAATCCGAGATATTTTAGGAGATATTTTTAGGAAAAGGACAAAAGTGGTTAGTGGGTGGTACAGCTGTGGATAGGATCAATCATTTGAATAAGGATAAAAGTGTTCGATCGATCGGAGGGTGGTGTTGGATCGATCGAACTTTTGGACTTTATGCTTTTGGGCCAAGGCTTGGATCTATCTTGAAGTGCTGAGATCGATCATTGTTCGATTGATCGAACCTTGAAGTTGGATCGATCGAACTTTGCTGCTTCCCACATTTGGCTTCATTTGCTTCTTTCTTTCTCCACTTTGCTCCTTTCTTTGTTTAATCCCAGAATTGCTTCAATTAAGCTCTTATTTGGTTGAGTTATCTTATTTTCGGGATAAGTGCCTGAAAATGGAAATAATACAAAATCAATCTAAAACGGTAAAGTAAGATAGATAAAGGTACTAGAATGCCTAAGCTTAAGGGGTTTAAATACTCACTTTTCAGCGCTTATCACACCCCCAAACTTAAATATTGCTAGTCCCTAACAATGAACTAGAAAGTAAAGAAATGAAATGAACAACTATACGACTATGAACTAGAAAACAATAAATGGATAAGGCCACTTTCGTAGGGAACACGATTGCACTTAGCACATACAACAAGCCTTTTAAACCCCTAGGTTACCCCTAATGGACGAGTGAAGTCTCGTAAGGGTTTCCTGAAATGGTACCCACAAACATTAAGCTCATTCTTTCAAAAGAGGTACCAATATTGCAAACAAGCATTGGGAGAAAATTACCTCAAGTATGCAATGTTTCAAACATTTTCGAGTAATCTTCCAAAATTTCAACATCAAGCAAGCAAGTATGGTCCTCCACACATCAAGAAAATGATCATGCAAATCAAAACAACTCTAGAATCCTTTTTTAGTGGACCAGCATAAAATATGTCACTATCTAAGCCAACTAAAGAATTAATGACATCCTTACCCTCAAACTAGCACACAAATCTAGTACCGATCATCAAGACAAAAAGTGGACCTTTTATTAAAGCTTTATTGTTCTAGGGGCGCTTATTCTTTTCGCTCAAATTTATTTATTTATTTTCATAGGATCAAAGATGGAAGCATGGTACAATGTGTTGATCTATTAAGCTTTCTAGCGATTCATGAAATCGAGCGTTAGGTCAATGACTCCCAAACCAGACGGTTTTAGTGCATTAGGCATTCAAATACCCCTACGGACTTACAAGCTCAAATCAACTAGGCTACAAATCAAGACAACAACCATCGAATCATTTCCCACTTCTCACCTTTTGGGAGAAGTCCTCACTTTTATTTTTTTTATTTTTTTATTTTTTTTAATTCAGTTATTAACCTAGAGTTTGGGCCCTCCACATTTCGGCCCGAGAATTTCAGTGCTTGATGTGGCTAGAATCCCGGCTACTTAGAGAATAGGGGTTGTTATCCACCTTTATCAAGAATGAAAGTTTTCAATGCACTACTAGATCAATTGGGATATAACTAATTCAATAATTGACAAAGCATGTACCCCATAAATAAATGCTAGTGTGCGCCGGTGCTAGTGTGGAATCCTAGAATGAATCTCAAAACAATCACAAAATCAAGATGATGTAGACCACAAGTGCAAGCAAGATATCAATCTTTCAAAAAATTTACTCTTAAATGGTATCTATAAGGCATACAAGGAGTATTGGACTCTCAAGTCAAGCAATTTTTAAATTTTAAGCAATATAGTCCTCAAAAGATCAAGATCATAGCTAGATATGGACCAATAATAGAAATATCCCTCAAATACACAAGTCATGCTCAAATTTTGAATTTAAAACTAATTTAAAAATAACACTACAAAACACCATTCCCCCCAAACTTAAATGGCACAATGTCATTAATGCGCAAGAGAACAAAGGAAAGAGTATACCAGTGCAACTAAGCAAGAATGATCGGGACTGAAGTATCCGAAATGGGTGGCATGGCTCCCCCAAACTTGGGATGAAGTGTGGTCCTAAAAATTGGCACTTGGATAAACTCATTAGATAACAAAATGGGATAACTAGTGCACAATGGACATGCAAGTGTAAATGGGATAAATAGATAAATAGATAAGAGAGGTATAACGATGGTTTTGAAAATTGGGTAGTATTATCTCACTGAAGTCACTGTGATGCATCTGATGGATTCAAACATACAGATATGAGAATATAATTGTGACGACCCTGGTTTTTTAGGCCAGCGTGTCCTGTGATGAACCGAAGATTGACCCAATAACGGATCCGATGTGCGGAAGCGAAAACAGAAAACAAGACTATAAGAAGTCAAAGTTACCTTCCATGAGGTCGTGGAACTCAATGAGAACTGATGCGGAAGCAAAAGGTCAAAAATATGACAAATAAGCCCCTAGGGGCAAAATAGTCATTTTTAAAAGTATGGATTCCGGTGCCACCGAGCACACCACTGGAAAGGCAACGAAAAACTAACCAAGATGGATTCAAGAGTCACATAATTCGGGGTCCGGTTGAAGAAGATATGAAACTCCAAAGTTTCATAAAATCAAACTTTTAGGTTTTTAAAACAAGTGCGGCAATGGTACTTTTCAAGGGGTAAACTAGTCTTTTTAGACAAAACTAGATGCAACTGAGCATACCAATAGATAGACTAGGAAAAATTAATGAATCTAGACTCAAGAATCACTTGATTCGGAGTCCGGATGAAGAAAATATGAAACGTCAAAGTTTCAAAAAACCCAACTTTTGAGTTTAAAATCAGTGCAGCAAGGGTACTTTACAAGGGGTAAAATAGTCTTTTCAGTTAGAATTGGATGCAACCATGTATATCGTTGGATAGACAAGCAAAAACTAATAAACTTAGACTAAAAAATCACTTGATTTGGAGTTGGGACGAAGAAGATATGAAGCCTCAAAGTTTAAAAAAAAAACAACTTTCTGGGTTTCAAGCATGTGCAGGGTCTGCACAGATTTTCGGAATTCAAATGTGGTTTTGAGGGCTTAAACTACATTTTTTGGCAAAAAGTTGTGAACAAAACCCCCGCGCCCCCCCAAAATCATGTTTGCTACATGACCATGTCAAGAGAAGATTTTATTCTCCAAGTGAAATACCCGAAATGCCCCTAAGATCAAAACATTTTCCGGAAAAACCTGAAACGCACCAGGTTCCCAGATCTACAAGTTGTTTTCGGCATCAAAGCGATTTTTTTTGCAAAAACACGAAGAAGAAACCCCCCATAAAATCATGTTTTCTACTCGACACATGAAAGAAAACAAAAAATTTGCACCATGGAATACCCAGAATGCCCCTAGATCAGAAAGGGGCAAGAGGGTTAAAAAGCTGCTACAAGCATAATAGAAAAGTGAACTTTGCACGGGATTTCCGGCACCAAGACAATATTTTATGGAAAAACACGAAAAAGAAACTCCCCCTAAAATCACGTTTTCTAGCGACCATGTAAAGATCGGAAATTATTTCCTGAAGAAAAACCCTAAAGTACCCCTAAACCAAATTATGCAATGAAAGTGCAAAGTGAATCCCTAGGAGGCTCAAATTGCCAAGGAAGAGGTTTTACTCGGAAATGACCATGCACGCAAACGTAACTTACCTATTTGGACGTGCAACAATGGTCCATAGCTTAAAAATACCACCAATGCAAAATTCAACCCCCCAACGGCCAAAAAGGCAAAAATGGACTTGAAATGGGAAAAATGAAAACCAAAATTAGGAAATGGTTTCAAATGACCGTTTAGCCTTTGGCCATACTTGAAACATGATTTATGAGACCCTATGAAAGAATGAAAATGGAATTCCCACACCCGATGCAACCATGGTGAGACAATGACTTGGCATTTTTTAATATTTTCATAATATTTCATGAAGTTAAAACATAGATAGAATTCAATATACATGTCAATGGCCTCCGGCCTCATCTCATACATATCAAATACATTTTAAAGAGTGTACTTAGGTACACATTACATACATGAAATCAAAAGATACAAGCTTTGTCAAAATAAACAAAAATAAATATGATATGCTAACATGTGTATATTCAATGTCATCAAAAATACTTCAAGACTTCTAGCATGTCTAAAAGTATTGCGTTTCCCACAACAAAGCTTCTTTACCTGCAATACATCCAGTAACTTCGGGGTGAATAAACAAGACTAACAAGTTTATTCGTAGGGGATGAGCATGCATCGACTCGATTTCTTTAGAGATTTTTAGGACTAACATGATATAGTTTAAAAGGGATCGTGCCACTTAACGTCTATGTCAAAGATTAGACTCAGGGATCATCCTAAGCTACCATGGAGTATAAGTAACAAGAATCAAGATATATATACATATATAAAACAAGTCAAAGTTGGGATAATCTAAGAACATGACAAGAAGGTTACTTGAACATAGATTAACATGAATTGTATTATCAATACAATTAACATGATTGGAGCATTCCAATTAACACGAAATGATTAATACACGAAATCAAGAATATGGCATAATATCTATGCTATTAGACAAAGTTAGAACCATTCACATAACACGAAAAGAGTTACACATGACATCAAGGATAATGCATAATATCTGCGTAATTAAACAAAGATGGGATATTCCATAAAACATAAAAAGGAAGATACATGGAGTCAGGAGTAAGGCATAATATCTATGTATTTAACCATGGGTAGAATCTACCACATAACACGAAAAGAGTCTTAAATCTTCAAGGAATACAACACTTAAAATTTAAGGAGTTAAATCACGAATGAAGCATAAAATCTATGCAATGAGACAAGATTGGTGCATTTCACATACACGACAAGTTTAAATCTTCAAGGAATAGCAACTTGAAATTTAAATAGTGAAATCAACCAATGTGGAAACTTGGATATCGCCCGGATTAAAACCGTACTCTTGAGATCACTTTAGGGCTACTAACCCATGGGTACCTTTCCCCTAGTGCGCACTATAGTGTAGAGGGACATTCCCCCGTACTAGAACTGAGTCCTAGCTATGTCAATTCTTGATTGATATCCCAAGTCCCAAAATCAGCAAGTTGTGCAAGTTAAGATTGTATCAGAATACAAGAAATGCATTAACCATATATCATGCACAACCAAGATTTTGGAACACACAAGTCATGCCCTAAGTTCTCAACTACGATGGCATATGAAATGTCAAGAAATCAATGTGTGCATTTATATAGACCATAACCAAGATAAATAACACATGGAATCCATCGAAGCAAATATACCATAAGTATAAGATACATGATTCAATTGTATACTAAACAACACATGTGTGAATAAACCATTCCAAAACAAATGAGCATGTTCATTAAGCACATTAATGAAACCAAGTTACAAGAAGTCTAGATACATGATATCAAGGCATGATTAACTTGAGGGAGATATAAAAGGAAATTTAATCTACTTAAGGGATTAAATTATCAAGGTTACATGGCAAGTCCAAATGTTCTACGAACAAATTATGTCAAGGATCATATCAAGGCCAAGTTCAATGTCAAGTTTCAAGTTCATTTCATACACGACACAACCATGTGAGTTAAGTTCCATACAAAGGAAATGAATAAATATAAGTTTCAAAACTTATCCAATTATGCTCAATGTAATACACGTGAAGGAACTTATCAAGGAAATCATGAATACAAGGTTAGAAACTTAATCAAGTGCATAGAACCATTAAATGGATTTTAATTATTTCATTTAATTAAAATCTCTAGATTTTGAAAGTCCTCCAAATGACCTCAATTTAACATATGTTATACAACATGTCATAACTTGATTTAAGAATACAATACAAGTACATTTCATGCAAGTTACGACTTTGAGTATTAAACTTTAATACAAGAAAAATAATAAATGAAAGGTTTCAAAACCTAATCAAATATTCTAGATTTAATATATGTGAAACTATATGCCATGCACATCAAGAATTTCAAGTCAGAATTCTAATAGAATGAATAGTATACTCGGAGCAATTTAATTAATCTAATTAATTAAATATTACTAGATTTCAAAACTTATCCGATTACTCTCAAATTAATCTATATTGAAGAGCATGCTAAGGCCTATTATAATGTGCTATCACATGTTGATTTAAAGCTAGATAAGGTCATATGATTTAATATTTTATTCAAGATAAATATTAAGTAAAATCTTCATTACTTGTCCAAATAATCTAGATTTAATATATGTCAATCTACATATCAAGGGGTAATATTCTATCATGCCACATGATTAAACAAAGTTATGGACAACCGGGAAAATTAAATCCTTCACAAGAAAAATAAATAATAAAATCTCTAGATTTTGTGATTCAAGCATGCAATCAAGTTGTATAAGCATCACAAGCATGTAATATAGCAAGAAAGTAAATTATAACACCCCCTACCTCAATTTGAGATGAAAACCTCAAATCCCCACTGAAAAAAAGGTGTCCCGAATTCGCCGAAACCGAAGGGTTTTGTCGGGGACAACACGATCTACATGAATCCGAAGGAAGCCCCATGAAAATCACAACTTGACTTCAAACCAAAACTCAAGAAATGGTCAGAAATGAATTCTAATAAGGGGGAATGATAGAACACATCGAAGGGAACAATAAATGTAAAGGCCGAAGGATTTCTACCAAGGAAATCAAGTGGAGGAGAAGGAGAAAGGGTGGCAGCCAAGGAGCTCCCATGGCTGCCAGCCAAGAAAGTGGAGAAGATGAGTGAAAATCTGATTTTTCACTTTAGGGCATCCTATTTATAGTAAGTCTCAAAAACTGCCCCGAAAGGGCCTGCCGGGTCCGGAAAAGTGGATTTTGAGCAAACGTTCTCAAATGGAAAAACTCCGTGAACAAAAAAGATTCAAAATGAGAAAATATGAACAAACGAAGAAACGATGTAGAAAACCGAGTTCCGAGCAGAGAGTTATGCCCCGAACAAGTTCGATGGCAACCGGGTCCAAAAATTCTGAAACTGGAGAAAAATGACCAGAAGGAAATTTTATGAATTTACGAGGCAGCGAAAAGTGAAAATGAATCCCGTACGAGGATCCAGGCCCCCGACAAGACATTTTGCAATAACTTTCGTTAATTGCACAATGGCCCCTGTAAAAATGGTTAACTGCGAAACTGCCCCAGAATGAAAATATCTTCCAAATGATATTTTCATAGATACCCCTAAAATAAAATATCTTCAAAAGATATTTATGAAAAACACCCCAAGAAATGAAAAAGATTCTGAAGAATTGTGTATCTATGCCCCTGTGGACACCGGGAGTAATCAGAGTACTTTCTTGTAAAAGTAAAGATACATATTTCGAGAAAACCACTGAAGATAAAGGTACATGAAGTCAAAAACTAACTCCGAGCACGAAAAGTGAGGTTTTGCCAAACAAGTGACAAACGGAGATAAGACAGAATAGGGAAAAGGACGAAATAACACATAGTGTCTGAAAAGTAAAAATACAGAAATGACTCGGTCCACAAAGGAAGTTGTCAATCCACTGAGAAGAGTCTCATAAATCATTTCTAAGCACTCGAGATGACACTAAGCGACAAGAAACAGAGTTCAGAAAGGAAAATTAAATAAAAAAAATTCTTTCATAAAATTTCAGGAAAAAGGAAAGGGAGGTAAATGACTGGGTCGTTACAATAATCATATGACATCCATAGCAAAAATAGATATATATAAAACAGATAAAGTGCAGGTAGAACAAAAATATCATAACCGACAGACCAGCTGTAAAAATAATAATGTACAGTGACAAAAGTAAAGTATCAATAGAAGAGAGGGATCATGAGATAAAAGGAACTGGGAACTCAAGAGGATGAGGTAAGACGGGCAGGTCGGGCTCCGGGGATATCTTTGGATAGATCTCGGAACATAGTCGCAACATCCGTGCGGAAGGCAGCAAAATCAACTCTGTGGGCTATAAGATCAGCTCGTATGGCAACAACAGCATCCTTAAGCGTCTGCAGACGTACTCCAAAGCCGAGGGTCATATCTGGAGCCTCAGGCATAGATGAATCAGAAGAGAGCTCCTGAGTCTGCTCCTGGTCGTGAATGGGCGACCTAGCTAGAGAGTACTGCTCTGCGTCATCTGCAAGGCGCTCTAAATCTATATCTATATGCTCGGTAACTGGATCGACTAGTGCATCGTGGGCTGTGGGATCTGCTGCTACTGCCTGTGCTTGTGCCTGTGCCTCTGCCTGGGCCTCCTCCTCCTCTAACTCCGCTGCAGCCACTACCGCGTGGTCCTACAGTCTGGTAATAATGGATCGGTAGCTCTTGTCCAGTCTTTCTTCAGGAAGTGACAGGAACCTCTCTCGGGGTGCTCCCGAGGGTGAATAGGGTAGCACTGATCTATCAAAATCTGGGTGATGAGGTGGCTGATTGGAAGAGACTTAGCCTATCCGGGTGTCTCCTTGTTGATGTACTCGTCATATAGATTCCTCATCACGCTCTAGATGAGCGCATGAATTGACACCCAGTGCCCGGTGTAGAAGGCGTAGAGGGCTGTCAGATAATCGCCCCTCCTCTGAATCTTGTGCCCAGCCATCTAAATGTTCCGATAGAGAACGGAATCGGTGAACCAAAGGTCATCTGGAAGGAATGTCCGAGTGGTGAAGGTCTCGCCACTAGCATGATGACCTGTAAGAAAAACTGCCATGTCGGCATAGGAAGGCCTGTATAGCCTCAGATATGTCTCCTGAAGCTCTGGAGGGCATCTGTGTAGACAGCGGCAAGAGCGAGCTAGTGAGTTCGCTGTGATGGTGATCGGATGGCCATCTATAGAAGTAACTAGCTCTAATGTGGTACGCGGCGATGGTTGGAGGTTCTGGTAGAACAACTATACCAGCCACGGGTAGACCGGCTTTGTGACTGGGGCAAGAATAGCGGCCAGACCCCTCTGAATGATGTCATGGTAAGTGGATCGGGTTAGCACCGATCTAGAAAAGAAGGTCGTGTCGAACACTAACTCATGGTTGACCGTTATATACGCATATCAAGGCACGGGCCTATCACGCTCCAGATGAGCTGGCTGAGCTGGTATAGGTGAATGCTCAGCTCCAGTCTGCGGTGAAGATGGTGATGGTGTAAAAGCAGGATGAGCTGTAGAGGTGGATGGTACATAGTCATCCTCAGCCTCATGAGATGGTAACTGAGGTGGGGTAGCCTGTGCTGGCTCCTCCTGTGCATAAGAGGGCTCTGCTGGCTCCTTTGTCCATGGTTTAATGTGTCGGTGGGGCCCGTGTTGCCTGTTGGAAACGGTCTTCCTCTTAACCATGGCCTGCAAAAAGAAAAAGAAAAAAAACTTGCAATGGGAGTTAGTACCGGAGTAAGAAATTTGAAGCTCAATATAGGAACATGTATGTCAAATAAAAATAGATAAAACAGATATGACATGAATCTATGCAAGTGGCAGGATATGAAATATGCTAAACAATGTAAGTATGAAATGCATCCAATGTGGTATATCACAGGCATTGGGCATATATGAGATAGCATGAACATAAGATATGATGAATGAAGTGTGCGTGTGAGATCTGTGAAGTTCGATCGATCATAAAAAGGAGTGAGATCGATCACAAAAGTTAGATTGATCGAAAATAAGTGAGATCAATCTCACAACTTCGATCGATCGGGGACATGAGTTCGATTAATCTCTCAAGATCAATATGAGATACAAGTTCGATCGATCATACTGTGCGACAATGAAAACTCAAAGGTCACAGATCTGTGACTTTGGAAGCACAGGGCCCACACGAACGTGTTCGTGGGCCCATTAATACAACAAATCAATCAATCTTAGCCACTGTTCAAAGCCCATACTCCCAAATCGAATCAAATCATCAAAAATATATACACATATATACACACACACACATAAATATATATATAGGCACAAATGCTTCAAGCTTCAACAATGGAGGAATTTGTCATGTATATAGCATGCATTCAACATATAAAGCATGTATGCAGAAGATTGAAGCTTAAATCATGAGGGACATTCTCGGATCTTACCTCAAATGATGAGAGAAGTGGAGATGTGGAAGAGTGAAGATGAATCCGAGAAGGGAGAGAGAGATTGATGCTTAGATGCTCATCGAAAAGTTCACAGGAGGTGGGAGAGGTGATGGCACAATGGCGACGGAGAAGGGGGTTAGGGTTTGCAGAGAGGGTGAGATCGATCTAAAGTATCGATTTAGAAAACCCTCGGTTCTATTTTTTAAAAACATTCCTGACAGAGTTTGATCGATCGAACTTAAACTGAGATCGATCGAACTTTGATGAACTCTCTTCAAAGTATTTTTCAATTTTTGAAATTTTTGAAAAATGCAAAATTAAAAATTAGAAATTAGAATTAAAATTAAAAATTAGAAAATAAAGTAAAATAAAATAGAATAAAATATTTTTGGTTTTTTTTTTTTTGAATAAACAACAATAATTAAAAACTAATTAAAATATTTTTGAAAATTTGAAAACTTTTTGAATTATAAAATGAAATGAAAATAAAATAAAAGTGAAAATATTTTTGGATTTTTGAAAATTTGAAAAGTCAAAACAAAGTCAAAATAATGAAATGAAGAATTGAGATCGATCGAAACAAGAGTTCGATCGATCAGATAGAGAGCAAAAATATACAGGTTTTTGGCTCAGAAAATTGGCTAAGTGTTGGAACTTGAAGATCGATCGAACTTGGAAGTTGGATCGATCGATGGACTTCTTGATCGATCTTGGAATGTTGTGATCGATGAGACAGAGAGGTGAAATATGCAGGTTTATGCAGGCTCAAAATTTTTTTAAGTGTTGAATCATGAGATCTATCGAACTTGGAAGTTGGATCGATCAAAGGTCTCTTGATTGATCTAAGAATTTGTTCGAACGATGGGACAGAGAGGTGATTTGGATGCAGGTTTCTGCAGGTCGAAAAATTTTCTAAGTGTTGGATGCAGAATGGAGTTCGATCCATCGAACTCAGGTTTCAGATCGATCGAACTATGTAGAATGCTCAATAATGACATGAAAGTTCCTTTCAATACATATGAGAACCAAAAACAAGTATCTAGACTTCGCATGAAATAAAATAAAAGATAGAAATGAGGGAAGAATAGGGTTTTGACACCTTACGAAATGCTTTTGTTAGTCTTTAATGTCTCTAGCAAGACATTGGGCTCTTTTAGCCCAGATCTAAGATCTTATAATGCATCCCCTCCTTGTTGGGGTGATAGATGCTTTGAACTCCACCCAACAAATGGTTCTTTGAAGAACTTGTTGGATTAAGCTCAAAAGAAACCTTTGGTCCCTTGTCTATGCAATCACAACTTTTGGGCTTCCATGCCCTTTCAAAACAAGAATTTGGAACAAGATTTTGAGAATGCAAGGTTGAAGATGATCCTTTGGAAGGTTTGGTCTTACATAAAAGCTCATTTCCTTGACATTGAAGATCATGACATTTATCTACAACATTAATCTCTCCTTCATATTTGTCAAATGAATTGGGTGTGGGATTAAAGATATTCAATTTCACCTTCATGTGGCCAAATGAGATATTCATTATCCCTATCCTACAATTGATGTTGGCATTAGCGGTTGCCAAGAAAGGATGGCCAAGGATAACGGGAATTTGGCTCTTAGGATTGGGGACCCGTTCCGTGTCAATGACAATGAAATCAACCGGGAAGAAGAATTTATCAATCTTAATTAAAACATCCTCAATTATACCCCTAGGCTTCTTAATGGATCAATCGGCAAGTTGCAAAACTACCGACGTCGGTTTCAATTCACCTAGGCCCAATTTGACATAAACTGAGTATGAAAGAAGCTTAACACTTGCTCCTAAGTCAAGAAGCACTCGATTAATGATATGATCACCAATAATGCATGATGTAGTGGGTGAACTGGGGTCCTTAAACTTTGGAAGAGTGTTATGTTGCAAAATTGAGCTTACTTGCTCGGTCAAAACCACTTTTCTTGGTGCATGGCTCTTGTTCTTCCGCTTTTGGGTGCACAAGTCTTTCAAGAATTTGGTATAAGCCAGAATTTACTTGATTGCATCTAATAGTGGAAGATTAACTTTCACTTGCCTAAACATTTCCATGATTTCATTGGTTTTTGCCTTTTGCTTGTCTTTTGAAATGGATCCTTTTAAGGCATCCGAAAATGGAACTTTTGGTTCAAACACTTTTTCAGAATTTTCTTTTGAACTCTCTTCAACACAAGAAGTTTTTAAATTATTTTGTTTCAAATTATTTTTCAACAAAACCTTTTCAACATCATTTTTCAAAACTTCTTTTTCAAACACATTTTTCAAGACTTTCTCATTCACAAGATCATGTATATGCAATGAAGGAGGAATGGGATGTGAAACGGGACGGGTGACAACTTGAGGTTGCACCAGTTCACTCTCTTCATTGGACATTCCAACTTGATTGTCCACAATCCTACCACTCCGTAAGGTAGTCACCGCATTAACATGTTCAATGGTGTGGCCTTTCGATGAGGAATGGGTTTCCACAACATATTGTTGCTTAGGTGGGGCATTTATAGGCATCTTTCCCTTCTCTCTTGCATTGAGAGTGCTTGCTATTTGCCCTACTTGGGTTTCTAGCTTCGCAATAGATTGAGAGTGAGAATGAAGCAATTGAGTGTTAGCCTTTAAAGTGTCCAAAGCATTTAAAACTTTTTCTTCAAAGGCGGGACTTCTACTATTACCTTGGGAATAAAATTGGTTAGGAAAATGAGAATTAGCAAATTGATTTCCTTATGATTGATAAGGTCTATAACCTTGGGATCCTTGGTTTTGAAGTGGAGGTAGAATGTACTTCCCTTGAAAACTGCCTTGGGAAGGATTTGAGCCATCTCCTTGGTTTTTCCAAGAGAAATTCGGATGATTCCTCCAACTTGGATTATAGTGAATACCATAAGGATTGTTCCCTTGGTTCACAAAAGCTGCATTGACTTGTTCATTAGGTTCATTTTGCACTTGTCCATGAGAACAATGAGAAGTAGAATGAAGAACACTAGAACAAGTCATACATGTTTCATTTGATGCACAATTAGAATGGTTAGGGAAGGAAGATACTTGGTTCGCCGAGTTTTGGTTAATAAAAAATTGATCAAAAATTTGAGATAAAGACTTCATTTCGGCGGCTATTTTAAATATTCGACTTGATGTAAGCCAACATTCTTCCTACCTTGTGAATTTCTACCTTTCTTGGATGATAGTGTTCTATGTAAAGAATTTTCACTCATGCTCTCATAAAGACGCCACACGTCATCCTCATGCCTATCAATGTATGAGCCACCCATGGAAGCATCAACCATACCCTTATAGTTGTCCGATAAGCTCTCAAAGAAATATTAAACTAATTGCCATTTGGGCATGTCATGATGTGGACACTTCCTAAGCAATTCATTGAAGCGTTCCCATGCCTCATGAAACGTTTCTCCATCCCCATGTGAAAATTCTCGAATTGAGGTTCTCATGGCATTGGTCTTTGAAACCGGATAGTACTTCGTCAAGAAATCTTGTTGCATTTCTGCCCAAGAAGTGATTGAAAAAGGCCTAAAATTGTTAAACCAATACTTTGCCTTGTCTTTTAAGGTGAATGGAAAAAGTTTGAGTCTTAAAACCTCTTCCGGCATGTCCGTATATTTTACGGTGGAACATACTTCAAGAAACTCATCTAAATGCTTGTAAGGTTCTTCACTTGGAAGTCCATGATAGTTAGGAAGCATTTGAATGGTTTGTGACTTAATTTCATAATGATGCGCTCTAAATGAAGGTAATTGGATGCATGTAGGTGCATTATACTCATTAGGCACATAATGGTCTCTTAAAACAAGAGGTGGATTAATTACTTGAGGTGCAACATGAACACCTTAGTTTTGAATTCCTTGATTGATGATGGGAGGTTGTGGAGCATACATTGGCCTTGGCATTCCATATGGAACTTGGCCTTGTTGTTGTGGTGGTTGGTGAATGAACGGCCTAGGCATGCCTAATGGTACTTGTATGTTCTCATTGTGCACAATGGGATAAAGGGTACCTTGTTGGTCTATGTGACCAAGGTCCTCAACATGATCATTATTATGGTCATCCATTGATAGATTGGTTCTATTTGAACTTCCTCTTCCCTAAGGATTTCTAACGATGGATTCAAAAAGCAAATCAAGAGGGACAAGAGTTGGTCTCAATGAACGACGTCCATGCATGCATAATGCAAAACACAACAAGCACAAAGAATGACAAACACTATGCTTTTACAACAATGCAATTAAACTTCTTCCATAAACACTTAATTCGTACTCCTATGCTTTAACAACAATGATGCAAAGAATAATTAAAAACAAGCCTCCACGCAGGCCGATGATTTAACTAAGGGATTGAGTAAAGAAAGTCTCACAAAAGTCCTTTAGCACTTCAACTCCAAATTTATAGCTTAGCATAGCAATTTTTTTTAAATTTTCAGCACTTTTCCTTGCTTGCTTAGCTTGAATGCTCCTTTGCTTGCTTCCTCTCCAACAATGTACCTAGTTAAGTAAGAACAAAACAATAAGTAACCAAAAAGAAAAATAAAAATAAAGTAAAGACACAATCAAAAGAGTTCTAATCCTAATTAATTCCACAAATCCGACGTTGCCAAATCTAATCAATCAAATCCCCAGCAACGACGCCAAAAACTATGCTCGTCGTCTTACCATAAACTTAAGAGAGTGAAGTTTAACACGAGGGCCAAGAGTTTTACATTTATAGAAGCCGCTACTACCATTCACTATAAATATAGCTAGGGCGAGTAGGGATCGTCCTAAGGGATTGTGAGGATCGAGCAATGTCGTGGAATCGTTATTAAGGCTAGTGGGTCGAGTGATCAAACAATTGGTTGGTTGGTTGATTAGAGAGCAACTAAATTCAACTAAGTGATAACAAAAGACTGTAAATAAGAGTAAGTAAGAGAGACAGAGATCTAGGGGTTTAGAGATCACCACCAAGCAATGTATTTCTATACCGTTGACAAGTGACTACTGAGGGCAAATGGTGTGTTGCAATATTGAAGTGTGTGTGTGTTAGGTTGATTCAATAAGCAAGGTTGACTAGTTAAGCATGTATTGTCTAAACATCATGTGAAAAGCACAATATATCTAACCAACGAAACATATATTGTCTAAACAACATGTGCAAGGCACGATAGATCAAAACAAGTCATTAATCCTTTCATTAAGCTCACAATCCAAATACAACACAAGGATAGAGACATATGCTACTTACATTCAAAAGCTTGGATCATCAAATAATAAGCATTGATTGTCCTCCCATTTAACAGTACACTACAACTACACTACATCTACACTACTAGCAGGAAAGTAAACTAGGGGAGAGGTACAATCTATCAAGGAATAAGTATGAACCATTAAGAGAATCACAAGAGCATTTCTTTAAGCACTATATTTTGACAATCTCCAAATCTATAGTATCAATCCACATAGACATGCATCAATAACACAAGAAATAGAGGCAAACACATGAACATCTATTCTAGCATACATAGACATATGGATGGAATGAAATTATCAATTGGAAGCATTAAACCACATAAATCATTGAATAAACAAGATCTATATATATCAAAGTGTCAAAACATTAATTACAACACTAATCCCTCAATAATACACAAGATTAAGATATAGAAAGCATGCTTGGGGCTAACTCTAGCCACTCATGGTGATGTTGCTCCAACCCTCAAGGGCTAACTCCATGGAAGAGATTTTGCTCCTTGGTTGATGAAGAGTCTCCAATGGTATCTCTAGCCTCCTCCTCCTCTAAGCTTGCTCTCTAAGAGATTAAACCCTAGAATAGTCTATGTCTCTAAAAGTGTATCATATTCCTTTTATAGGTAGGTTAAGTGGCACACAAAATGAGCTGGGGTCGTGCAAAAAATATTCTCTAATGATTGGATAGAGGACGGATTGCACAAGCTGGAGATTTAACTTTTTTGCATTGGAGGAAGTTCGATCGATCGAACCTTGGACTTGGATCGATCGAACTTGCTGAGATCCATCGAAGTTAGGCTGGATCGATCCAACTGGTTGAGCTTTTTGGGAAAAGACAAATCCGAGATATTTTGGGAGTTATTTTTGGGAAAAGGACAAAAGTGGTTAGTGGGTGGTACAGCTGTGAATAGGATCAATCATTTGAATAAGGACAAAAGTGTTCGATCGATCGAAAGGTGGTGTTAGATTGATCGAACTTTTAGACTTTATGCTTTTGGGCCAAGGCTTGGATCTATCTTAAAGTGCTGAGATCGGCTATTGTTTGATCGATCAAACCTTGAAGTTGAATCGATCGAACTTTGCTGCTTCCCACCTTTGGCTTCGTTTGCTTCTTTCTTTCTCCAATTTGCTCCTTTTTTTGTTTAATCCTAGAATTGCTTCAATTAAGCTCTTTTTTGGCTGAGTTATCTTATTTTCGGGATAAGTGTCTAAAAATGGAAATAATACGAAATCAATCTAAAACGGTAAAGTAAGATAGATAAAGGTACTAGAATGCCTAAGCTTAAGGGGTTTAAATACGCACTTTTCAACGCTCATACTATGTGACTCCACCGAGTCCTAATCACTCAAAACCATTAGGATCGTTATCTTCTGGTGGTTTGTCACACACTGACCCAAAGTTTGTGCAACAAAAGATAGTAGTATAAAGCTATGATGAATGTGGCCAAGTTTTACATTTAAAAATTGCCACTACTACCTTTCTCTAAAAATATAGTTAGGGCAAGTAGGGATCGTCCCAAGGGATTGGTGGATCGTACACGGTTGAGGAATCAAGATTAGGGTTAGTAGGTCGAGTGATCAAAAGATTGGTTGGTGGTTGAATTACACTAAGATGCAATTTAAACTAAAGTAAACAATAATGCAATAAAGAGAATAAAAGAGAGAGAAAGATCTTGGTGTTTAGAGATCACCACTATGCATACTTTTCTACACCTTTAATGAATGATTAATGAGGGGAAGATATGTGTTGCAATATTTGTGTGTGTGTGTTTGGTTGTTTCAATTAGTAAGGATGACCAATTAAGCATATATTGTCTAAGCAACATAGTGAAAAGCATAATATATCGAACTAAGTCATTAATCCTTTCATTAAGCTCACAATCCAAACACATCACAAGGTTAAAGATATATGTTACTTGTTTTCATAAGTATGGAACATCAACAACAAGTATGAATTGTCCTCCCATTTAACATCTAAACTACAACTACACTACAATTAAGCTATGACATGAAATTAAACTAAGGGAGAGGTACAATCCGTCAAGAAATGAGTATGAACCATCAAATAAACCACAAGAACATTCCATTAAGCACTATGTCTTGATAATCTCTAGATCTATAGCATCAATACACATAGACATGCATCAACACAAGAAATAGAGACAAACACATGAACATCTATTCTAGCATACATAGACATATGGATAAAATGAAATGATCAATTGGAAGCATTAAACCATATAAATCATTGAATAAACACGATCTATATATATAGAAGTGTCAAAACATGTATCATAATACAAATCCCCTTAAAAATATATAAATCAAGATGTAGAAAGCATGTTTAGGGCTAACTCTAGCCCCAATAGGATGTCTAGCCACTCATGGATGATGTCTTCCAACCCTCAAGGGCAAGCTCTACGGAAGAAATCTGCTCCTTGGTTGATGAAGAGCCTCCAATGGTGTCTCTAGCCTCCTCTTCTCCTTTGCTTCCTCACTAAAAATTTCTAAAAATCTCTCCCTATGGTTGTGTGTGAATCCCCCTCAAAAGTTGCTCAAATCCTCCTTTTTGGTAGGTTAGGTGACACCCAAAAATGATCTGGCACGTACTCTAATATTCTCCTAATGATTGGATAGAAGATAACTTTTTATGAGATGGCAATTTAACTTTTTCGCACTGGAGGAAGTGCGATCGATCGAACCTTGACCTTGGATCGATCGAACATGGCTGAGATCTATCGAACTGAAGCTGGATCGATCCTCTATGGCGGCGCCTTTTTGGATAAAAACAAATCTGAGATATTATGAAGATATTTTTTGGAAAAAGGACAAAAGCGGTTGGTAGGGTGGTATAACTGGATAAGATCAATCATTTGGATAAGGACAAGATAGTTCAATCGATTAGAGAATGAAGTTGGATTGATCAAACTTTAAGATCTTTGAATAGGGACAAACATGGCTCAGATCCATCTTGAAATGTTGAGATCGATGAAAGTTGGATCGATCGAACTTTTCTTGAGATCGATCGAAGTTGCTGAAATTCCACCTTTTGCTTCCTTTTGCTCTACTTTGCTCCTTTCTTTGATTCATCCCAGAATTGCTTCATTTCTGCTCTTATTTGGCTGAGTTAGCTTATTTTAGGGATAAGTACCTGAAAATGGAAATAATACTAAATCAATCTAAAGCAGGAAAATAAGATAGATAAAGGTTTTACAATACCTAAGCTTAAGGGGTTTAAATGCGCACTTTTCAACGCTCATCATCTTCCTAGCCTAAACATACTACTAGTCGACACTAAATCTGTAAACGACGACTCCAGTCAATGTACATTAATATGCGTATTTTAAAAGGAATTATTTAATCCAAGTCACAATAATACTCAACTATCTGCTCTACATACGAGATTAGGGAAAACACTTACCCCAAGCCAAAAACTAGCCCAAAACATAAAATCGTATTAGCGTAATCCTCACGAGACATCTCACCAGGAGGCTGTTGGATCTAATACGAACTAGGTCCAATCAGCAGTGCCTCACACAATCCGTGCTAAACAACCTAAGGGTCACAAGAACAGTGGTTATAAAATCGCTCGTCGAACCAACATGTGAGCTCAACTCGTGATCCCATGGATACTCCTAAAACCATCTCCGACAACTACTATCCTCGATAGTTATATCATAGCTGAACAACAGATTACTGGCTCTAAGATCAAGCAACGCATCACACTTACTTGGAAATCAACTCTCTAATGGTTGCATTGAGGAGAAACCACCCATGCAGTCACCTGCACAATCCACGATGTCTATTCTACACGGAACTCACTTCTAGATAAAACATCAAACTCTCTTTGCGTAACACACCGTATCATGCCCTAGTCACTTCCACTCAAACCGAAAAAACTATTGACCATTGACCTGACATCGTATCAAGGAAAGGTTGACTCAAAGAAATGGTTGGCTAGGCCATTCCCATTGTCGATCCAACCTCAACATCAACGCTGTTCTTATCCTTAGGTCTAATCCTCAAGCATATACACACATACTAATCTATATGTATAACTATAGACACATGGTTTACGATACGCGATCTAACCATCCTCAACACATAAGTCACCTCACAACTACTAAATACCATTATTAACACCAAGACTCTAAGAAAACATACACACTAGTTAACAAGTCACGCCTCATGCCACATCTATCATAACCTCTCAAAATGAGTTCCACAAAACCAAAGACTTCACCTTCTTCCATGGAGGCAAGTCGAACAATCCAAATCAAATTCTCACTGGGGGTCCTAACAAAAAAGGCAACTCTATAAAAGTCCTTATATCCACCGGCACATCTAACTTTTATGTGGAGATACGAAACCCATAAGCAACAATGTCCTTACTAGGATCAATTTAAGAAGAAGAAAAGTAAATCCTGCTCCCGTAGCAGAACTGAACACGTGTTTGTCGATACCTTGTATACGAAATGCCAAGAAGGAGGAACCATATGAAGGCGAAACAACTCGACCTGTAACTTATACACCTAGCATTGATATGTAATATAAAACAATGCCTCATCCCGTCCTACTCTGCTCAAAGAAGAATCTCATAAGTGATAAGCTAAATAGTTTATTTCTAGAAACAACCACGTGACACTAAACAAGTACATCTATAACCTTTAGAGTAACATGACTAAAACCCCTTCTGTCATCAATCTAGCAATAAAACTAACACATAAGAGTTCAACTACTCATAGAATATACATCATTATCCAGTAAAACCTTATGTGAATACACATATAGTCATATAAATACACCATTGCTTTAATACATAGTGGTCATAATTGGTACAACATTACAAAATAAAACCCATACTAAACATTTTAAACTTTATCCTGCCCCAAGGGCTTACACACCAATTGTCATCACACCATCCAATCCAAAACCACATTATTAGACTTGTTCACCATCCTGGTTTAGATAAACCCAATACTGCATAAAACTCATGAGTATCCCCCGTTACAACCAGAACAATAATGTATAGGTACCTCCTGTCACACACAACATCACAGGTATCCCCCGTTGCACAACACAATCACATGCAATCCCTCTGTTACAACACATGACTCACAAGTATCCCCCATTACAACACAACTTACATGACTCACAGGTAGCCACCGTTACAACACACATGACTCACAGGTATCCTCCGTTATAACACAAGACTCATAGGTGTCCCCCGTTTTAACACAAGACTCATAGGTATCCCCCGTTACAACACAACACACACTACACACGGGTAGTCCACGTTACAACACCACGACTCATAGGTATCCCTCGTTACAACATAAGACTCACACGTATCCCCTGTTACAACACAAGACTCATAGGTGTCCCCCGTTACAACACAAAACACACGACTTATAGGTAGCCCCTGTTATAACACACATAACTCACAAGTATCTCCTGTTACAACACAAGACTTACATGTATCCCTATTACAACAGAATCATAGGTAACCCCCTATTACATAACACATTCACAGGTAACCCCCCGTTACACAACACAATCACAGGTAACCCCCCATTAAATAAGAATCAATCTAGGGTAATGCCTCATTTCCTCTATGGATAGTCCCTTTTCATGTGGCTCAGCTGACCACACCGAAAATAAACTCTAAAGCTAGGCCTATCAAGAGGACACTCTATCTTGTAATGCCCCGCCTGCTTACAATGATAACACACCACACTCATCCTAGAAGGCTTTAAAGACTAGCGCTGCAACTCGGGCGGGTTAGGTGGGTTTAAGGTATAACTTGAGCCCAACCCACCATATGAAATGCTAAACCCAAGCTCAACCCTTACTTTATGCTCAACCTTAACTACTTAACCCGAGACCAATCCATTCGTCTACTTTTAAATTTGGGCTTGCAACTCGGGCTTAGATTCCAAGTTAAAACTTCGGGTTAATTCGGGTTACTCATATGACTAATCTTTATATCAAAAATTTAATATGATCTTGAATTAGTTTTAGATTAAATTACTCTTAAACAAGAAGAAGTTTAAAGACATTTTGTATATTTTTAATAAATTACAAACAAATTTTTAGAAAATTAATTCTCCTAAATGCTGACATACAATAAGTTAAGATTTAACAAAAAAAGTTGAAAAGAAAAAAAGTAATTATAGTTTAAATTTTATATATAATATATTTAAAAGTAAAAATATATATGAAAATAATATAAGAATTCGGGTTAGGGTTGGCTTGGGTTGCTAGCACTTTAACCCAAGCCCAACCCTAATTAAATTCTGCTTGAGATCTTTCAATCCAAGCCCAACGCTAATTGTAAAAATGATCTTTGAGCTATGCTGATGGGTTGTTTTCCCAAGTACCTGATGGTACATTTAACAGGGCGGGTAGGTCTCTCGATTACAGTCATGCGTGTTAAGCATAGATTGTGTGGGGCACTGCTGGTTGGATCTACCGTGTTTGGAATTCAATAGTTCCTTGGTGGTATGTCTCATGTGGACCGCATTAGTCCGATTCTATGAATCGAATTGGTTTTAACCTAAGTTGAGTGTTTCCCTTGATCTCACGTGCGGGAGTAGATGATTGAGTGTCGTGGTGACTTAGATTGAAGGGCTCTTTTAGTGATGTGTGTGTTCGTGTGGGTTAACTGAAGTCGTTGTTTACGGATTTAGTATCGACTAGTGGTATGTCCTAAATAGAAGGGTGACAATCATAATGGTTCTCAGTGGTCAAGACTTAGTGAAGTCACGGGGTTGGTTAGGGGCTTGTGTCTCGTGTGCTTGGTATGTGGCGGTAGAGAATTTTGTTAGGCATATGGTGTACCCTTATGCCCAGTTAGTGTTATGGGGGGAATGGTTGCATGTGATTGTAGTTACCATTTGGTCATTGTTGCACTAGGTCACTAGTACAAGGTTGCAAGTGACGCAGAATGTGAGATTCTTTGGATTAGGATTTTGAGGTATAGTGTGTTACGTGGGGTATTCAGAGACGTACTCCGTTTTCGTATCCTTTCGTCCTTCCTTTGTGAGACGGGTTGATTTCGGGGACAAAATCTTTTAAAGTTGGGGAGATTGTAATGTTACCGATTTTCCAAATTTTTAGTTTCGGGAATTTATTTGAATTTTCTGGATTATTTTAATCTTTACCTCGTTTTGCATGTCACACAGGTCCCGAGGGGCGTTTTGGTCATTCATCGAGCCGAGGGTTTTGAAAAATAATTTTTAATCAACTTTAAGTCAATTAGAAGTGACAGTATTATTTTTAGTATTTTTCAGTAGTTGGGACGATTTCCGAACTAGGGAACTTCCCCGGTTTTCTATTCTTAAGTGAGGGGCGTCATCGGCATTTCACATGTGTATGTGTCTATATATATATACATGTATGTATGTTGTATTAGTGGTATTAAATGGAGGGTGATAATCTATGGCATTGTTGAGGTTATAAAGAAGTTTAAGGGTCATTTTGGTTATTTGGATTTCATGGACCATTGACCTAGAGAATTCTAGAAGCCAAGAGGTGCTTCATTTTAACCATTATTTCCTTTCCTTCATTTCCAGACCACACACCCACATGCTCTCCTTTTCTTTTTTTTCTCTCTCTCTATATTCCTCTCTCCATTCTCTCTAGAATTTTTTCATGCTAGAAGAAGAATTGGTTAAGCCGGAGTTAGCAAATTATAGATCATTGCAAGGGCTATGTTTTGGTACCGGTATTGCACGCTTTTGGTGGGGTTTGAGTTTACGGCTTGGAGCTTGGGTTGCTATCTTGAGGTAGGGGAAGTTTAAATTATGAGTCCTATCATTTTAGTGAGCTTCTATGTATATTCTTACATGAAATCTTGTTATTGTGTAGCATGCTTAGTTTATAGAGTTTTAGGTTGTGGTGTTCAAGCATGATATATGATTGATTTATATAGTTTGAAATGTAGCTAATGTGTTTTTATGCTAATTGTGCATAACATGTTATTTTCTATTTTGAAATATGGAAGTATGGCTTGTATGGTTGTCTTATGTTTTGTATATCATGAGTGATGATATTGATTTAAATTCAGGAATGGTATTTTGATGATTAATGGCATAAATTTCATGTATTTTCATGGGGGAAATTAGGCTTGCAAAGTTGAATTCATGATGCGGAAATGAAGGATGAGAAGTGAATTGAAGTTTTGGTGTAAGTTGGGCTAAGAAGTGAGATGATGGTTGTGAAAAGTTTGATGAGATATGGGTTGGAAGGAAAGAGGAGGGCAATTGCATCTCATGTGTTGAAATGATTTTTGAATTCATTGAATTTTATGTTTGATGTTATGGTTGACATTCCCATGACCCCTTTTTCTTATTCTCCTCTTCTTTGGTTGTGGTTCACGGGATTTTTAGGAATGTAATTTAAGCTTTTTCTACTAAGATGTTGAGCTCACCCTATCATTATTAACATTTTTCAGGAATTCAGAGATGAGCCGGTGGATGATATGCATCCATAGACATTGATGTAGTTAGGAATTCATTTCATTTTACTTATATTAAAGCTATGTAATTTTGGCCATGGCGGCCTCATTTTTTGTATTTAATTCTTTTGGAATTGTATAAAATGAGATTTGTGTAATTTGATCTTTAAACGATGTAATGGACTTTTACTCGGATTATTTGAATGTATGAGAGTTTAATTATGTTTTATATACAGTCAAATGAAAGATTTGGGGTAGGTTTGGGATTTGAATAAGGTCACATAGGGACCAAAGTAGTGCATATATGTAAAAATCCAAGATTTTAAGCTTTCTGGGGCATTTTTAGGGTTCTGGGCATCTTGAACGGTTCAGCCCCATTGAACTGGTTCAAGGGGGTCTTTTGGTTCTCGAGTGGGCACATTGCCCATCTTGAACCGATTTAGCCCCATTGAACCTGTTCAAGTCCCCCAGTGTGTAGTTTTTCCTTGTCAGTTTATCAGTTTTGAGCATATAACTTCGGATGGTCATAACTTCTTCGTTCCGAACCCAAATTAGGTCATTCTTGATTTCAATTTCAAGGATTTTGAGTTTGTTTTCCAATGAGACCAACCTAATCTCAAAATTCCATTCATGCAGAGAGTTATGGTTGTTTTAGTGGAACAATGTCGGAATTCCCCTTGAACCGAGTAAGGGTACTATTGGGAATTCATAACCAATGACCGTAAAACCCCTTTGAATGTCATAGAATGACTATAATGATTGTTTTAAACCCTATTTGATTAGTTTAAGGTTATATTATCCCCTTACATTGTAAAATAACCATTTTACCTCTAGTATATCCTCAGGTTTGGTTAAGGACCCGGTTAGCGATTTGGACTCCTGGTTCGGGTCGTTACAAATTTGGTATCAGAGCAACCTAAGGACTATGAGTAAGATTGACCTAGAAGAGTTAGAATTGTGTTTGACGGCATTACGTGCATATGTGGTTATTACTTTTTGGTTCAAAAGCATGACTTATTGCTATGTGCTTAGATGTTGCAATGTTTAGTATATGTCTATGTGTTTATTACTTATTGAGTTTGTTAATTGTCGAATGTAAAAGCATGACAAATTGTTTAATGTTAAATGTTTATGTGCAACTACTTATGTGATTAAATTTGTTTAAAGCATGTTTTATTTGCTACGTGGTTAATTATTAATTGTTCACTGTTGATGCAAGTATATTTGATTGACTATGTACCAAATGGTTAAGTATTTATTATCTATGAAAGCATGAATTATATGGTGTGATGACGTTCATTTGAGCACGATAGATAGGACCCTGTTTTTGGAAGTAGTTGTACGTTTAGGTTCATGTTGTGGTCGTTCATCCACTAGGGAGTGGATGATTGCGTGACTAGTTTGTTTCGTTGTTGACGAGTTTGAGGTTTCATGGTAGTGCTGTGTTAGGTTATGAAGGGTTCTAACCCACGTATATAAGGAGCTTGATCATTCCTATGTCTCTAAATATTTAAGTTCTTATCGAATGGATCGTGTGAGCACCGTAGCTCATGGATTGAGCTACTTCATGTACCCTTGTTTTGATTGTTTAGTTGCTTTAGTAGTAGCGCGCTTAAAGACTACGTGGAGTTATGGATCCAGATAAAGTTGGGGAGCGAGCAGGTGAAGGGCCATCCCAGCCGGATAAGGTTTCACTGGGATAGGGCCGAGTTAGAGAGGTGGATGATAATCTACATGTACTGGTGGACGACATCTTATTAGCAAGGGCTGTAGCTTCAGTCTTTCAGAATTTAGCGAGTACTACAGCTCCTCAAGTGGTACCACGACTGGCTATTCAACCACATGAGACAAAGATGGAGTGGAATCTTAGGTACCTGATTTAGTTTGACAAACTTATGAAAGTAATATTTGAGGGAGGTCCAGACATGTTAATTGCAGATGACTGGCTTGATGAAGTTGAAAAGCATTTCAGGGCAATAGCCGTACCCGATGATACGTTAAAGATCACCTTAGTAACATATAAGGTTGTTAGCAACGCGGCAGTATGGTGGAAGACCATGACTAGTGCGCATGATATTGACAGTATGAGTTGGGATGCATTCAAAAGTCTTTTCTTTGATAAGTATTTTCCCAGACTAAGAGACGAGAATTGAGGACGCAGTTTGATAGTCTCGAGTAAGGTGACATGTCAGTGATAGAGTATGATGATAAGCGCTGAAAAGTGCGCATTAAAACCCCTTAAGCTTGAATGTTCTAGGACTTTATTCTATCTTACTTTCCCGTTTTAGTCTAATTTCATGTTATTTCCCTTTTCATGCACTTATCCCCAAAATAAGTCAATTTAGCTGAATTGGAGTATTAAAAGAAGCAATCTCAAGCCTAGTGGAAGAAAAAAGCAAAGTGGAAGCAAAGTGGTGAAGAAGCCTTCTCTAATCGATCGAACCAAGCTCCGATCGATCACATTGTGATTATTCCAACCACGTTATGACGGATCGAGCCTTTTGTCCTTAACTTCAGGAAAATTTCCCTTTCAATCGATCCAACCTTTCCTTCGATTGATTGAATCCTTTTGATCTTATCCTCACCTACCACTTTTGTCCTTTTTCCAAAAATATCTAAGCCTTGTCCTTATTCAAAAAGTGTGCCGCAATAGTTCGATCGATCCGAGCAACCTTATGATCGATCGAACTGCCTCAAGTGCGTGAAAAATAGAGTTCCAGCCAAATAAAAGGGGTGCTTGTGGTGCAATCATTTGGAGGTCCTAATGCACGAGGTCTGACCATTGGGTGTGACATTTTAGCTACCTATATAAGGATTTTGGCTATTTTGAGCATAGAGGTTGATTAGGTTTTGACAATAGGCTAGAGATTAGAGAGAGAAAATACACCATTTGGGAAAGTTCTTCCACTCATCTAGGGTTTCTACCAAGAACACAAGAGGAGGAGAATGATTTCTATCATGGAGATAGCCCTTGAGGGTTGGATGACAACATCAATGAGTGGATAAACCATTCTCTTGGGGCTAGAGATAGTCCTAAGCATGTCTCCTAGACTTTGATGTTTTGTAATTAATGGGGATTTGTGTTGTAATTCTTGTCTTGACATCTTATATATATAAATCTTGTTTCTACAATGATTTGTATAGTTTAGTACTTCCAATTGATTATTTAATTCTATCCATATGTTTATGTATGCTAGAATTAATGTTCATGTGTTTACCTCTAGATTTTGTGACATTGATGCATGTCTATGTGTGCTAATATTATGAATCTAGCGATGGTCAAGGCATGGTGCTTAAATAGATTACTCTTGTGGTTTGTTTGATGGTTCATACTTATTTCTTGATGGATTGTGCCACCTCTTTAATTTAATTAGTTTAATTTTCATGTCACTAGCTTAGTTGTAGTGTAATTGCCTTACTTTCTTAGATAGGTGGACAATCCATACTTGTTGTTTGATGTTCCATGCTTATGAATGCAAGTAGTATATTTCTCTAATTTAACGAGTGTGCATTAGTTGTGGACTTATGGAAGGATTAATAGCTTAATTTGATATGTTGTGCTACACACTAGATTGACTAAACAATGTACACTTGGCTATCCATACTTGATAATTCAATTAATGGCACACACTTTCATTTACAACACACAATGCCCCTAATCCATCAAATATTGAATGTCTAGGATGGTAATGCTTAGTGGTGAACTCTATGTCCCAAGACTCCTCTCTCATATTATCTACACCTTATTTGTTCTAATTGTTTTACATTACATTTATTTAGTTTAAATTATAGTATAATCCAACCAGCAAACCATCTTTTGATTATTCGACCTACTAATCCAACATTGATTCCAAACAAGAATACGTTTCCTTTCCATTGGGACGATCCCTACTTACTCTAGCTAAATTAATAGTTAGTAGTGGTAGTGACATTCTATAAATTCAAACTTGGCCACATTTCATCACACTTTTATTCTTTGGTAATCGGCAGCACCATATGAGAATAAGTTCACTTCTGTTTTATGTTTCGTTACGGATGTGTTAGAGAACGAAAAGGAGAATACATGGCGTTTTGTCTACGGCCTAAATCATTCTATTAGGTCGGGGGTGACACTTTTGGGGTTAAAGAATTATTCGGAAGCGGTTACGAGAGCATTGATGATGGAGGCAGAAGCCAAATATTGACAAGAAAAGGGTGGTATTGTGGGTTCTTAGGAACGAGGTACGAGTATGGGTACTTCTTCCGGGAGCCACGACAAGAAGAGATACAAAGGTACTTCATTATTTTCTCAGGAGCAACGAACGGCAGGTGCTACTCCTATTGTTGGTGTTTCTTTAGGGTCCTCTAGGACGAGTGTGGTGTATTACCATTGTAGACAGCCAGGACCTAGTCCTAGAGGACCCTGAACTTGATAGACCTAGTTCCGGAGTTTATTTTTGGTGTGGTCAAGTGGGCCACATGAAGAGGGACTGTCCACAGAGGAGATGAGACAGTACTGTGATTGATTCTTAATGTAACGGGGGATACCAGTGAGATTGGGTGGATGCCTGTGCACTGAGAAGTGAATTGATGTTGTGGTGTAAGTTGGGTTGAGAAGTGAGATGATGGTTATGAAAGGTTTGATTAGATTTAGGTTGGAAGGAAAGAGGAGGGCAATTGCATCTCATGTGTTAAAATAATTTATAAATTCATTGAATTTAATGTTTGATGTTATGATTGACATTCCCATGATCCCTTCTTCTCATTCTCCTCTTCTTTGGTTGTGGTTTACGGGATTTTTAGGAATGTAATTTAGGCTTTTTCTACTGAGCTGTTAAGCTCACCCTATCATTATTAACATTTTTCAGGAATTCAGAGATAAGATGGTGAATGATATGCATCCATGGACATTGATATAGTTAGAAATTCATTTTATTTTACTTATATTAAAGCTATGTAATTTTGGCCATGGAGGCCTTATTTCTTGTATTTAATTCTTTTGGAATTGTATAAAATGAGATTTGTGTAACTCGATCTTTAAACGATGTAATGGACTTGTACTCGGATTATTTGAATGTATGAGAGTTTAATTATGTTTTATATACAGTCAAATGAAAGATTTAGGGCAGGTTTGGGCTTTGAATAAGGTCACATAGGGACCAAAATAGTGCATATATGTAAAAATCCAAGATTTTAAGCTTTTTGGGGCATTTTCAGGGTTCTGGGCATCTTGAATTGATTCAGCCCCATTGAACCAGTTCAAAGGAGTACTTTTGGTTCTCGAGTGGGCACACTGTCCATCTTGAACCGGTTCAAGTCCCCTAGTGTGTACTTTTTCCTTGTCAGCTTATCAGTTTGAGTACATAACTTCTTCGTTCTGAACCCAAATTAGGTCATTCTTGATTCCATTTTCAAGGATTTTGAGTTAGCTTTCTAATGAGACCAACTTAATCTCAAAATTGCATTCATGTAGAAAGTTATGGTTGTTTTAGTGGAATAGTGTCGGAATTCCCCTTGAACCTAGTAATGGTACTTTTGGGAATTCATAACCAATGACCGTAAAACCTATTCGAATGTCGTGAAATGACTAGAATGATTGTTTTAAACCCCATTTGATTAGTTTAAGGTTATATTATACCTTCACATTATAAAATGACCATTTTACCTCTAGTGTGTCCTTGGGTTTGGTTAAGGACCCGGTTAGCGATTCGGACCCCCAGTGCTAGTCGTTACATCCTTGGCTTCTGCCTCTGCCATAAGTGATCTCATAACTACCTTCGAATAACTCTTTAATCCTAAAAGTGTTGCCCCTAGCCTAATAAAATGATTTAGACCATACACAAACTGCCATGTCTTTTCTCCCTCATTCTCTAGTACATCTGTAGCCAAACGTGAAAGAGAAATGAACTTATTCTCATATTCAGTCATTGACATGTCACCTTGCTGAAGACTATCAAACTACCTCCTCAATTCCTATCTCTTTGTTTGCGAAAAATACTTATCAAAGAAAAGATTATTGAAAGTGTCCCAACTCATACTGTCGATATCATGAGTGTTAGTTATGGTCTTCCACCATACTGCCGCATCGCTAACAAACTTATACGTGGCTAAAGTGAACTTCAACCAATCATCGGGCACGACTATTGCCCTGAAATGCTTTTCAACCTGTTCTAACAAGTCATTCGCAACCAACGGGTCTAAACCTCCCTTAAATGCTACTTTCATAAGTTTATCAAATTGAATAAGGTACTGAAGATTCCACTCCATCCTCGTCTTATGTGGCTGAATAATCGGTTGTGGTACCACTTGAGGAATTGTGGTACGCGCTAAATTCTGAAAAGCTGAGGCTACAATTCTTGGTAATAGAACATTATCTACCAGAACTTGTGGATTATCATTTACCTCTCTATCTCGGCCCTGTCCCAGTGAGGGATAGCCCTTCACCTGCTCGATCTCTAGCTCCATTTAGATTTATCTCTCTACGCCGTCCTCAAGCTTGGTACTATAAAAGTAAAGAGTAGATAAAAAACAATGATGCATGAAGTAGCTCAATCCACAAGCTAGAATACTCACATTACTCATTTGATAAAAACTAAAACACGTACAGACATAGGAATGATCAAGTTTCCTCACACACATGGGTTAGAGCCCTCCGTAATCTAAAACACAGTACCACAATGAATACCTAATCTCGTCAACAACGAAACATGCTTGTGTACATAAAACAATTCACTAGTGGGTGAATGACCACAACGCTCATCTAAACTTATAGTCATGACTTGAAATGAAATCGTACTTCTTGCACTTAGTTGATCATCATACTTTCTTGTAATACTTGCTTACATACACACACCTAACTATCAATTATGCTATTACATATATCATACTTTCATTGATAACAAACACTTAACAATTAAGTACATAGTCAACTGAGCATGCTTTAGGAAATTAATCATTTTATTAGTCACACAACTAATTGCACTTATTATTTAGCACTTCGCAATCAAGCATGCTTTAAACAAAATTAATTATTTCATCAATCTCATAAATAATTGTACATAAACATTTAACATTTAAGCATGCTTTCACATTCAATAATAGTCACATACAAGTAAGCACAAAATAAATCAAGCATGCTCTAAACAAATTAAATTACCTCATCAATTATGTAAATAATTACATATAGGCATTAAGCATGTTCTCACATTCCATAGCCCACAATTAAATAAACAGTAACACATAACGCATGATAAACATGGCCATGAATCACATATATAAAAACTTAAACACTTAAGCACATAATAATAAATCATGCTTTTAGACTAGATAAACAATAACCATATACGCATGCAATGCCGTCAATCCCAACTTTAACTCCACCTGGGTCAACCCCACCCGTCTTCCTTAGGTTTTTGAACGTAAAGCTCTAATACCAACTTTGTAACGACCCAAAATTGGGAGTTCGGATCATTATCCAAGACCTTAACCGAACCCGAGGTCAACTAAGGGCATTGTGGTCATTTCTAATGTCAAGACACAATTCATTCATCATTATAAGGTTTATACTATGCCATTGCATCATAAAGTGGCTTGGGATTGGTCACAAGAAAGGAAGAAACAAGAATCAAGGGGAAAACAGAACCGGTCGACGTGAAGAGGTATACGTCAACTGGTTTGGCTGAACCGGTCGATGTGTACAAATTTCACGTCGACTGGTTTAGCCTCCAAGCCCCTTCCACAGCTACTGCCTAGATATCAGTCAACGTAAAGCCTCCAAGCATCGACCGGTTTGCCCCTCCTTGGCCTTTTTGGCCTGTATTTGCTGGTTTATGGTCCCAACATTCATTTTGGTCTATTTATGACCTTAGATGATGTCTAAACTTGTCCTGAAAACATGAAATGGATGGTATACATTGTAAATGAACTCCCATACTATTAATTAAAACTTAAACGACTAAATACATTCATTGTGCTCAAAACAAATCCGGTTACAACTAAATATGGCTACGAGGCCTTACACGAGATCAAAATGCTAATAAAACCTCAAAATAATACATGGCCTTTTATATTTTCATTATTTACATCAAGATTACAATTTCAAAGTAAGCTAAAGATATAGATTATAAAAGAAGTCCATTGGACTGTCTCAGGAGATGCTATGAGTCATCTACTAACTCATTTTCAGTGCCTAAAAAAGATAATAATAGGGTGAGTACAACGGCTCAGTAGGAAATACCTAAAACAAACTCCTTAATAATTCTGTGAATCCAAACAAAGAACAGAGCATAGAGAAAGGGGTCATCCTTGTTTTGGGGAAAAATAAATCAACATATACATTCACATACAATTCAAGTATGATAAGTGTAATGTTATGCAAGTCCCATGCAATGAGATGTCACTCCTTATTTCCAAACCTTGACCCAAAGTATTTTATTTTCTTTTCCAAATCAATTTCCCTTTTCTTGCCTAATGCCAATGCATGAATGCTACATGTATTTCGATGTTATGAAAATTCATATATTTAAACCACCATCATATTTGTATGCTTTGTCTAACAAGTAACATAATAATTCTCATGTTATCAACCACACAACCATATCATATTAAACATGTAGAGTATAATTTCAATTAAATAAGAAACCAACACAATTACCTTACAAGAACACCCAACATACTTTTCATAGAAAAACTCTAACAACCATAAACATAGTTCACAAATTTAACATGCTATACTCACAAAACATTGGAGATCAATAACTCACTAAAACCAAATGATTTATGGTTTAGAAAACCTTACCTCAACAAATCTAGCCAAAGATCCAAAGCCCCCAATTTCAAAATTCACCAAATCACCTTAACAAAAATCTGCTCCGATCACTTTTTAGCTCTCGTCAAGCTCTACAACTTTGCCTTCAATGGCAAAGTTCAAATCTCAAAGGAAAATGATAAAATCTAACCTTGAAGCTTGGGTTTTTAGAGAGAGAAAATGAAGGCCACGGTTTTGGAGGAGAAGAATGATGACATATTCTGATAATGTGATATATGTGGTCATGAATATGGGGTTTGGTCCATTTGGGGCCACTTGACAAAAAAAAAAATCTATTTTATCTCGTTTCCATATATCTACACATATACACATGTATAAATAATGAAATTATATACATAGCCACAAAAATATACTCCAAATAAAAAAAATACATGAAGTGCTATGATGCCAAAAAATAATCTCGTGCATGAAAATCCAAGTGTGAGACCTACCCAGGACTTCCCGGTCCGAAAATAAAAAAAAAAATGTCTATATGACCCAAAATGCATTTTTAAGAGTTCTAAACTCAGATAAATGCCCCAACCAACTCTCGAGACTCACACGGCACACCCCCCGGTATCCAGCATGCAAAATGAGATGATAAATAAATAAATCGTGAAAAATAAAAAAAAAATACCAAAAAAATTGGAAATTGCGAAAAGTTACGGGTTCAACCCCTTCGAACTAGTTCAAGTATGAATTTTGGGTTCTAGGATTGGGCTACTATCCAAATTGAACAAGTTCAAGTGCTCCGAACCTATTCAAATGTCCCAGAGTTGGTTGACTTTGGACATAATTCAGTTTTGGACCCCCAACTTCGGGTAGTCATAACTCCTTCATTTTAAACCCAAATGTGATCATTCTTAAGCCCAAATTGATGAATTTTTCATCCACTTTCCAATGGTATCAATTCCATTCTCATATTATAATTACACTAAGAGTTATAGCTACTTTAGTATGATAGTGTCGGGAAATCCTTTAAACCGAGAAAGAATATTCATGGGGAACCATGACTAAATCCCTTAGAACCTCTTAGAATGTCATGGAGTGACTAGAATGGATTGTATACACCTTATTTGACTTACTTAAAGTCAAATTATTTTTTCTCTTGATGTAAAATTACCATTTTACCCTTATGTGACTTCGGGTCTTGGTAAGGACCCGGTTAGTGTTTCGGATCCATGGTTTTTGGTCGTTACAATATCACATAGTGCAAACCAAGAATAAAATATTGAAAAAACAATTCAATGGACCTTTGGAGTAGCATGAGAAGTAGAGAATATAATTTAAATAAACAAATCAAATTTGTAGGGAAATAGGCAAAACAATGCAAGAACCCAGGTAAAGTAGAAGCATAAAAGCATAAAATAAAATTGATATAGAAAATATGCTTTTTGGAGAAGTTTAATTATTGTATTCCCTTCGTAGCAATTATATTATAATTGACATTTTATGTTATTGGAATATGAGATTAAATATTTTTTGCATATATATTGTGAATAATTTGTAATGATCAATTCATGAGATGGATTGAGGCATGGGTTGATTCATGTATATGATGGGTGTTCATCTATGAGCCTATATGTATCAGGAATGAACCGTATTATTCGTATGTTCTAATTCGATAATAGAAGATGAACTCTCTATTTGTAAAGAATTGGAACAGATCGATTGAGAAATTGCAGTTGCTATCATAACAATTTATTCCTCATCATTGTTATGGCATTGTATAACTCTCAAGTATGATAAACTATGGACCTTTGCCCTAGTTTGGTAATTACTTTGATCTATAGGGTCCAAAAACCAAGTATTTTAGGTAGTTGTTGAATTATTGAATTTAGAACATACTCTCAAGGTTACATCCACTTGAATATTTAATTTTATGATAATTAGTTTAATCAAGGTAAATTCAAGTTCTTGGTGATTTTGTTATTTAAAAATTAAGGTTTAAGTATGCATTTAAAAGGGGATGACATTTATTTATCATAATTCATGTAGAGTGGTTATTATGTAAATTAACAAAGGTGGCGCGCACAAGCTTTCCCTAATTGGAGTTCAGTTATTAATTTTGATTAAATGAGTTGATTTAATTTTTGGGTCATGAGATGAACAGGCCAAATTAATCAAGTCCATTTTTAGCCTAGGACGGATTGAACCCAAATATGATCCTCACCTATAGCCCACAAAGTTAGAGAGACAAGCCCAAGGTTGTGGAGATAATTATATGCTATATTGTAGGGTTGCTTTAAGCACTCTAAATGTGAATGGGGAGTGCTATTAGCACTCCATAGGGTTTCAATATAAAATGTCTCTTTCTCTAACAATTTTAGGTAAGAGAAATAGGTGTTTGGGGAATTCATCTTCTTCACAAACCTTTCTAGTCTCACACTAGAGGAGGCTCCCACAAGCAATGCTTTCAAGGTCTCTACAAGGGGATAAGGGTGACATTCATTTAAGTGCGGTTCTTGGATTGAAGAAGGAGTTAGCCCCATGAATCACTTTGATGAGGTGATTGTTCTACAAGGGTAAGACATCTATGCTTTCTATTTTATCTTTATTTGCATCTATTCAAAGCTTTTGGGAAAATGATAGGCTAATCTCTGCAAACATTGATGGTTGTTTTTAGTTTCCCACTTAAGGCCTATTTCCAATGGCAACAACCTTGAAAATTTTCCTAATGAGGAAGATAGGGTGCAACTAAATATTTGCACTTAATTAGAGGGAAAACGCCTATTTTGTTTGTTAGAAGCATTTGGCAAAGCGTTTAATCAACACTTTTTTTTTTTTTTTGGTGGCGATGGTGGTGTCAGACTTCTTATAGTATCATTGTTATGAATAGGATGACTTTAAGGTGTGAATTTATTTATTTATCATAAATGGTTGTTTTTATAAAAGATATATTAATAAGGTGTGAATTTTATATTACACATCTTGAGATTCTTTTCACATAGCAAAATGAAGAAGATTAACGAATGGTTAAAAAAAATTGTATTGAGGGCAACACTTTGTCACAAGAAGTGAGGGCATTCGAGTCAATATGACTATCGGTGGAAAATATATATTTAGTTATATCCAAAGATTTGTACATGGTAAAAGATTCCTAGTGAATAAAATAGATTTCTGTCAAAGTGCATACATATTTTAGCGCTACACATCTCGAATTTTAATTTGAGATTGTATTTAGAATTTGATGTTACGATAACAAAAAAAAAAAAAAAAAATGAATGTTCTCCATCTTAATATACATTACACTTTATTCTTTTATACATTTGTGTTTTCTATTTTAACAAACTAAACAAATTGACAATGAAAGAAAAAAGGTAAGAACGAACAATTACACTGGGTTTCTTTCTTTATCTATAATTTTTTTTTTTCTCAACTAATAAAAATTGACAACGGATATATATTTTTCATTATATATATATATATATATATATATATATATATATATATATATCTTCTTCACTCTATCAACTTTTGTATATCTTTTAATTTAACCATAATCAGAAAATACCAAATCAATATATAATTATAAAAAGTTTTAAGTAAATATATAAATTAGGGTTCTTGTTTACAAAAAAATGATCACTCATTCACAGTAAATAATTGTAGCTTCTAGTTTTAATTATTTAAATATTTAATAGAAATGGCCTCCCAAACCAAGATATATAGGCAAAAATGAATTCAAAATATTAAGTTATATTATGCTGCGTTTGGTGTGCAGGAATGGAATGGAATGTAAGTGGGAATGGAATGAGAATGAGAATGGAATGAATGGTCATTCTTATTCTAATATTTGGTTATAAATATGAAATGTGTAGGAATTGAATGATAATAACTATTATAATGTATGGTTAGACCAATTTAAAATTTAGAATGGAATAAATTTCAAATTAAGTTCTCTAAAATATTCCTCTTAGTAGCAAATAAATTAAATTAACAAAATGACATTCTTGTATAATTTTTTTAAAAAATAAATGGAACCAGTGGCGGTGGTGGATGATAGTGACGATGGTGGTGGAGGTGGAAAGCGGTAATGGCGGTGGTGGCAATAGTGGAAGGCGGCAGTGGTGTTGGTGGAAGGCGGTGGCAGTAGTGTTGTGGTGGTGGAAGGAGATAGTGGTGTTGGTGACAGTGGTGGTGGTGGTGGAAGGCAATGGAGGTGACAGTGGTGGAAGGGGTGGTGGTTATGGAAGACGGTAGTAGTGGTGGTGGTGAAAAGCAGTGACGGTGGTGGCGATGGCCGGTGAAAGGCGATGGTAGTGATGGTAGTGAAAGGTGGTGACGGTGGTGGTGGTGAAAAATTGTAACTGTGGTGGTGGTGGAAGGCGGTGATAGTGGTAGTGGTGGTAGTGATAAACCGACGGCGGCGGCGGCGGTGGTGGAAGGCAGTAGCGGTGGTGAAAGGCAGTGGCGGTGGTGGTGGAAGGTGGCGGTGGTGAAGGTGGTGGTGGAAGGTAGTGGTTGTGGTGAAAGGCGATGGCAGTGGCGGTGTGGTAGTGAAAGGTAATGGCGGTAGTGAAAGTCAATGGCAGTGGTGGTGCTGGAAGGCGGTGGTAGTTGTGGAAGTCAGTGGTAGCGGTGGTGAAAGGCGGAAGTGGTTGTGGTGGAAGGTAATGGTGGTTTTTGAACTTGAACATGGGGTTTTTTGGGAAGTTAATTTTAAAAAAAAAAAAATTACTTGGGAATGGAATGGCATTTTCATAAGTTTAGTTGTGGAATGGATTTCCATTCTAATGGAATGATCATTCCTACTTTACATTGCATATTAAACAAAAGAATGTTTGGAATGGGGCATTCCATTCCATTCATGCACACCAAACGCATTATGGTTTGAATTCTATAATAATAAGGTCAGCTATTTTTTCTCTCTTTCCTATATTAAGATATTTCCTATATTAAAAAAATTAATTTTAAAATACACAAAACTGCCAAATAAGTTGTTCGATAAATATATAAAATCACAATTCTACATTTGTAAAGTATAACGTTTACATTTATTTAGCACCTAAATAACTCATAGATTTTGACATGGAGCTGAGGGGAGGGATTCTTGTCAAGATTGGATTCGAAGATACCTTAAAAAAATAGTTTCGTATATGAAGATCCATTAGCTTTCTAAATACCCACCAATTGTTGGCACCAATAACATAGAGATTCCAATTTTAGCACTTCTCTTAAAAACACAAAACACAAAAGACATTTTCAAATTTATTTTATTTATTTATTTATTTTTCTGAGAAGTAAAACAGAAAAGGACCACAACAAATTGAGAGATCAAGATACACTGGTTACTGAATCTGTATAGTGCTGTTGTACGCTCCATTCTAACATAATAAATTCCCATTACTCAATAAATTGCACATTTTAAGAAAGGCTAATTTTCATATTTCATATATGAGTGAAAAGATCAAATCATTCTGGTCCCACCACAACGCATTCCACATATGCATTCCTTGAATTGTTCAAAGTCCAACCATTTGATTTCTAACTCTACATCTATAAATAAAAAAATTAAAAAAATCATCTCCAAATGTTGAATTCCAGTCTAACTATGTTCACAATTTTGTGACATTGTCTTTAACCAAAAAAAAAAAAAATTGTGACATTACCTCCATAGTGGAGTCACCAAAAAGTAGATATTTCAATTAATTAAGAGATCAAATAAAAATCAAAATTACCTCTTTTTGATTTGTTTTTATGTAGTGGTACTTTATCATCTTCTAACATAATCACAATTAATTAAAATAAATATGATCACCATATTAATTGGCTTGCTTAATTGGATTTATTTAGAGTCTGTAGTCTTAGCTAATCTCTGAAGGCGGTGGATCATATATATATATATATATAGAGGCAGGCAAGGACCTGTTAATTGACCCCAATGAATTTTTTTTTCTTTTCAGTATTACATAGTAGTGATTTTTATTTTTTTTTATTTTTATACACCCATACAATTTTAATATATATTTTTTTCTTTGAAAAGTGAATTTCAATTTTAAAATAAAATTTTAATATGGTCCCCATTGAAATTCCAGCATCAAAATAGATTGTGAGATATATGAAATATGAAAATAGAGAGATATACAGTACAGTACTAACTATTATGTTACGTTTGGTGTGCAAGAATGGAATGCCTATTTCAACTATTCCTTTGTTTGGTATACAACTTAAAGTGGGGATGACCATTCTATTAGAATGAAAATCTATTCCTGGGAATGAAAATCCATTCCACAACTAAATCTATAAAATGACCAATCTATTCCCAAGTAATTTATTTTAAAAAATCGACTTCCTAAAACACCCTCATATTCTAAGTCCAAAAACCACTATTACCTTCCACTACAATCATCTGCGCCTTTCACCATCACCTTCCACCACCACCGACTTCCACCACCACCGACTTTCATCATCGCCCACCACTTTCCACCACTACCACTGTACCGCCACCGCCTTTCACCACCTCTACCTCCACCGTTTGCCGCAACTACCACAGCCACCTTTCATCACTACTATCGCCACCACCTTCCACCATCACCACTGCCATCGCCTTTCACCACCTTCCACTACCACCGCCGCCATTGCCTTTCACCACTGCCACCACCTTCCACCACCTTCCACCACCATCACTGCTATTGCTTTTCATTACCATCACCGCCTTCCACCACTGCCACCGCCACAGCCCTACACTACCATCGCTACCTTCCACCACTGTCACCGTCACCGCCGCTGCGTTCCACAACCACCAACGCAGCCGTCATCGCCTTCCACCACCGCCATCACCTTCTACTGCCTTCCACCACCACTACCACCACCGCCACCGCCACCGCCTTCCACCACCACTAGCACCGCCGCTGCCGCCGCCTTCCACCACCATCACCACAACTTCCATTGCTTTCCACCACCACCATAGTCACACCACTATCTCTTTCTACCACAACCACCACACTACTGCCACCGCCTTCCACTAACACCACTATCTCTTTCTACCACAACCACCACACTACTGCCACCGCCTTCCACTAATACCACTGCCACCGCCTTCCACTAAAACCACTGCCACCTTCCACCACCACTGCTGCCACCAATTTCCACCATTGCCACCGCCGCTGCCTTCCAACACTACCACCGCCACTGCCACCATTTATTTTTAAAAAATTATTAGAGAATAATTTTTTGTTATTTTATTTTAATTTAATTTATTTGTTACTAAAAGTGATATTTTGGAGAATTCAATTAGAAATTTATTTCATTCTAAATTTTAAATTGGTCTAACCAAATACTAGAATGGTTATTATCATTGCATTCCTACACATTTCATATTTACAACCAAACAATAGAATGAGAATGACCATTCCATTCCATTCCCATTCTCATTCCATTCCCACTTGCATTTCATTCTATTCCTGCACACCAAACATAGCATTAATACTTCATATCCTATATATTTTCAAAACAGTAAAGAGCTTGGTGCTTAGTGCATGCTTGGTCTAATTAGTTTTTTGAGAACCAGGTTTTGTAATTCGTTATTTATTTATTTTAAAAACTGTTTTGGGAGAACTTAACCAAAACAAATTATTAATGGAAGAGTAAGAACAAATTAATAATTCTGAGAATAAAATATAACAAACCCAGGCTATACATATACATATATATATACATATATAAATTCCCATTTACACAAGCAATATAATCACATTAATTGATGGTCATGGAACATGCATGCCTAGCTAGCTCACTTGAATGCGTTATTGTTGTTCTCTCCTTTCAGATCAGCGTTCTTTCTTCTCTGGACATACAGTTTTTACCTTTCAATAAATTTATTTCACTTTTGAGAAAAATTGACCAATTAATACTGTTCATAGTTCAGTTCACACATAAGTCTTCTTACCAAGCAAACTAGGGATATAAGAATCCATATACATACATACATACACATCATACATATATATATATATACTCCTATATTGTAGCAAGCATGATATCAAAGCCCTATTTTCCTCTTTGATCACCACCTCCACATCATCATTTTCAGCTTAATATATCCTCTTCTCTGGCTGTTCAATCTCTTGATCCACACACACACACACACACACAGATATATACAACCCTCATCTTCTACATGTTATTTATATATAGATTCAACCAAGTGTATATATATATATATATAAGTTGTAAGAAATTAAGGTCATAAAGTGGATCTAAACAGGCATGGGAAGAGGCCCCTTTCATCCGATGATTCATCGGAGAAAAAAGAAGAGGAAGAAGAACTCAATAATATCTTTCCTGTCTACTCAGCTAGATCTCAACAAGACATGTCGGCCATGGTTTCAGCTCTCACTCAAGTTATTAGAAACACTGATGCGCCTGCACCAGGAAGCTCACTAGCAATATCCATGCCCCAGCCCGGTGCAACTGTGCCTCCTCATCAGTCTCAACCCAATATTCACGATCAAGGTAACATAAATCATACATATACATATACATATATATACATATACATATACATATATATACATATATATATATATATATCATAGTATTATTAGATAATATCTGTTTAATTAGAAATATTATATATTTTTATAGGTATATATGGATAAGTTAGACTCGAACATGTTGATGACCTCCACTTCTATTTCGAGACAGCTAACTAGGATGTTGTATTGGTCAACTGACTGGTTAGGGTTTTGCTAGTGTATTTTGATAGATATTTTGCACCATGTTTATATATATATATATATTTATTTATATTTTCTATCTTTGATTTCCACCCACCCCTAATTTAGTGAAATGATCTAAGCACAATTGATTTATTAATTTCCAAATTTTACTTGAATAGCTAAGTGAGACGTGTATATATATATATGGATCTCTACACTGGTATGAATCTTTTTTTGAAAGGTTACACTGGTATGATTCTTCATTCCTGCTTAAGCTTGGGAACACCCTCTGTCTGCTCCCATGCCCTAAACCTTGAAAAATAACATGAAAACACCTAGATGTAATTAATAACAACATGAGAACAGCTAGAGATAAATAATAACAACATGAAAAGAACTGGCCGGAGCTAATTAATAAAAGCATGAAATCAACTAGCTAGTTCACAACTTACCAAAAAAAAAAAAACTAAAACTAAAACTATTTCATACTATATATATATCTTTTATATTTTGGCTCTTCATTTATGATTTATCATTCTGATTCAATCTAGGAAAAGGTCTGTGGTATTTGCTATATTCATGTTTTTGCAGTTTAATTACAACTACCATATATATATATATATATATAAATAGCTGGTTACATATGTTAAAAAGAGGGTGGATTGGTGCAATGGTTAGATTGCTCCATTGCAAACTGGATGTCAAGAGTTTGAATCACAAAAATTATCTCTCGTGGCTAACTTTTTTTTTTAGTTACACATGTTTAAAAGAATATAGTAGTACATAAAACTAATTAACCTAATTATTTTAATGTATGTGGCCTGATATGCCAAAGCTACATATGTACATTTTGAAGGGATCCAAAGGGGAAGACACTATAGAGGTGTGAGGCAAAGGCCATGGGGCAAGTGGGCAGCCGAAATACGAGACCCTAAAAAAGCAGCAAGAGTTTGGCTAGGCACTTTCCAAACAGCTGAGGCTGCAGCACTTGCATATGATGAAGCAGCTCTTAGATTCAAAGGAAACAAAGCTAAGCTCAACTTCCCTGAAAGAGTTCAAGGGAGAACCGAGTTGGGTTACCTAACAACTCGTCAAGACTCGCGTGTCATGGCTCAGCGAGTACTGTCTGCTGACTCGGTTGCTCCTCCTCCTCCTCCTCCAGTCCTTCTGCATCAAAATATATATCCTAATTTTGCTCATTATGCACAAGTTCTTGGTAGTGGGGATCGTAATTTGAACCACGCCAGATCATCCGGTATCTACCATAGTGGAACATATCTTTCGCAGTCTCTGTCTTCGCCTTCAACATCTTCATCTGCATCAACATATAATTGGCAACAACAAGGAGGAGAGGTTAGAAGACTTCTATCACAGTCCAGAAGTTCTTCTTCAAGTTGTGATCCTCCAAAGAATTGGGAAGATTTTGTTCCCAAATTGGATCACTCAAAAGGGTAGTTGATCCAAGTTCACTTGAGCTAGACAGAAGAAGTACTAGTAGCCATGAAAACTTGGGGGGTACATCAACTTATATCTATTGTGATTTTGTTTTCTTTAAGCTAAAAAACATATGTTGGTTTGATAATTTTTGTGTTGTATCGCGCAGGAAATTTTTAACAATCAAAAGAAGATTTTGTGATGAAGTATATTGCTTTTCAACATATGTAGTCAGCATTTCATGAAAGTTGAATGCCTCTAATTTATGTTGATTATCACATCAAGTTACATATCTGTCACTTAGGATGGAGATGCATCAAAGAACCTTGGAGCATCGCCAAATACAATTATGTTAGTTTATTTTGTAAGGTTTTATGATATGGCCTTACTGAGGGTTTGAAGTTTATTTTGTAAGGTTTTATGATATGGCCTTACTGAGGGTTTGAATATAATAACGTCGGCTCAAGTTGCTTTATTGTGACTTGAAGGTTAAAGGTTTAAAATAGAAAAAAGCCAATCATGCAATGACGAAAGGCATATGAAAGTAGGCCTCGTTCTAGATAAGCCCTTAATATGCAAAACGGCATTAGAACTTTGCTTTATTTCCTATGTCGACCACGTCACATCTGAAGCTACTCAAAAGTAGCCTTGGTTAGTTTGAGAGTTTTTATTTTTCTTAATTGATACTCACACATCTTTGCACCTACGAGAAGTCCAACCTTAAACTTAATACTTGTTAGTTTAAGAGTTTTGATTGGACGAACGGTACCATAAGCATTACAGAACTGTGACACTTATGTTTCAAGAACTTCTTGATTTTTTTTTTCTTTTTATTCTTATTTTATTTTTTAGAATCAGAAGTACGTTGGTTTCGATTTTAAAAGTTAATTTCATTACTCCTTTACGAAAAATGGAAGAAAAAGAAAACGAAAAAAAAAAATTGATCACTTGATCTGCAAGTGCAAGACTTGGTATTGGGGCCACAAAGGCAGAAAAGAGCACAATCAAGTTCAATAACCCAAAGAGGGAATTCTTAATTATGTCTCTATATCAGCCTCATCCAACTATCCATTGGTAAATGGTAACAAAGGTTGTGCCTTAAGTGCCTCCCACTTTGTGCTCCTAGGTTCTGTTAGGTAACTTAGGTTCGAATCTTGTTTTCCTTAATTCTTATTAATTCCTAACTCTAACTATTATTACGTTAAAAAACAAAAACAAAAAAAAACAAAAAAAACCACACCATTAAAGCTTATTATAACGAAAAGTGGATAGTCAACCGAAAGATGAAGGCACACCCATCTCACTTAGGGGCCCAATTCAGTCATGCATTATGAGAAGCCCTCGCCCAACAACCAAAATTACTAATTCAAACAGCAAGGGAAACTTCAGTCTTGTGAGTCAAGTATTCTGCACAAGGTTGTGGAATCCCCGAAAATATCAAATTGTAGAAGGAAAGAATTTGAGGCACGACAAAGATTGAGGAGTCCAAGGACTCAAACATTATGATATTGTTTTTTTGATATTGGTCTTTAAATTTGGGCTCGTTATACTTGGAACGGCTAATATTGGTTTGAAATAGCTTATAACATTTCACTTGCAGGAGATTTAAAGGAATTGGGTGATCAATCAAATGTTGTCAAATGTGGATCCAGTCTTACGCCCTCGTTATCGTCAGAGCACTCCGCAAGATAAAAGAACGAAACCAGATACGGGGCTTGAGCAGTAGCTTGAGGCAGCAAAGAGGACGCAGATCCAAGTCAAGTATGCTCTTGCTTCCTTCATTCGGGAAGGGTCACTATAACATACCTTGCCCAAATTCATATCACCAAATTGGTGATATTGTATGTTTTGATACTGTAGCGGAGGAAGTAAAGCAAATTTTTGAATTTTCCAAAACAATTTTTTTTTTTTTCACACCAAACATGATTCCATTTCTACCTAAAAACCCTCATACAACAAAATAGTTATTTTGATATTGACAAAATCATATCGTTTTAAACATATTGCATGCCAAACGAACCCTTTATCAATTATAAATAAGGACAAAGACGGCAAAAAAAAATCATAAAAATTCTCATCAAAATCATATTGCTGGTCCAGAGTTTATTTAGTCGTTTTCTATATTGTTTTGTGTTTTGCATTAATTTTGTTGATGCTTCTATCTTGATTACATTGTCTTGTTTTGTTCTCCATTGTGTGTTTTTCTGAGCTCCTGAGCTGCATTGTTGCCTCTTGACTTTGTGTTATCTTTTTGGGAACCATGTACGTATTTCTTCCTTATTTATACGAGTTTACTCTTTTAACTAAATAAAATAAAATAATAAAGAGACCCATGTACATATTAATTACTTCCTATCGATCATCAAGGTTGCTAAATGAAGACACTGACTTTCATCACTTTAAAGGCGCACGAATTCAGTGAGATCAGTCTCCTTCTTCTTTTTTTATTTTTATTTTTTATAAGAGCCGTTATTTGGAGGTCCAATAACATTGAGACAGTGGGTCTCACCACACCACAGTGGTGAGTGGCCTACATACACTGACTTTCAAACAACGTCTAATAATATTTTCTCATTTTTTTTCAAATTAGAAGCTGGACGGTTTAGATCCGGTGGAGTGAGTGTGTGTGTGACTACATTTCTTGTGTGGTTAAGAAAAAAAATTTAAACAAAAAAAAGGGATGACTTCCACATGCACTGTGTGAAGCCTGCAAACTGTAAAAGACACCATTAAAGTATACATGATAGGCCCCAATTAACAGAGACATAGATATAGATGAATAATAAATAAAGACTGGATTTAAATGTTGTTGATGAATAAAAAATAAAAATAAAAAAGACAAGAGGAATAAAGAAGACATGAGAGATAAGAAAGGAATACTTGTTTCAGACGCTAGTTGTTGATGAGTTTGAATCGCATCCTCATTGAGATTCTCAAAGTGGAAGATTGAGCTCTGATGTACATCCAAAGCCAGCTTCTAATGTATAATATATAATATATAATTATATATATATATATACATATATATGTTGAAAATCTGTAGAGGATAAAACAAAGTGTAGTCATGGAAATCGGCTGTGGTCGGCGGACAAAACGAGATCAAAGGCGAAACCAATGGTCAGCCTGTTCTAGAAGCCCAAAGATGATAACGCGTTGTTTTTAGCACAACTACACTACCTAATACAGACACACACTAACACATGTGTTCAGCTTGTGTCTCCCTCTCTCTTTCAACTGAAACATCCATATATGTTTAATCATACATCTCCAAGTCTTTATCATCTTTTATAAAGTCCTATTTTCTTTATTTATTTATTTATTTTCTTTTCATTTTTTTTTGGAAAATTGAATATGATTCTATGTATTAGATATTTTTTATTGAAGTGGCATGTCAGTGACACACTGACTTCTAAATAGAATGCACGGTAGTGCAAGAACTAATTAAATTTGGTTTGACTTAATATTTGCTTTGACACGATGGATTATTTAAATTTAGTTTGACTTAATTAAAATCTGATTTCACCTGTTATTCCATAGCTTAATTCAATATTTTATTCTAAGTACCTTTTAAAGATGAAGACGAGTTTGCACAAGTGCAATTTAAGTGTTTATCATGTGATATATATGTATTTTAAAAATTACTTAAATATAAGTGACATTAAAAATGAAATAAATTTTAAATAATAGTAATTTTTATTATAATTGAGTACTAAAGATTTTTTTTAAAAAAATAAAAAATAAAAAATCAAGGGCCTTGTGACCTAGTGGTACTTTCTCGCCTTCCAATATAGAAGCTTGAGGGTTCAAGTCTCCAAAAGAGCAACAAGTGGGTGTGTGAATATATTTTTTATTAATAAAAAAATATATAAATTAATAATTATAGCTTAAAATTTTTGTATTTAAAATTCAGTTCTTAATTTTTTCAGTACTTTCATTGCATATTGAAACTAGAATGAAAAAGACGGGGCAAGAGTGGTATGCATGGTCGAAGGTAATATATCTTCCTAACAGTGGGGGCTTGGTATTCCAAATATAGAAGCAACTAACAGTGCAAGTGTTGCTAACCATATCGGCACTCTGGTGTCAAACAAGAAGCAGAGTATTTGGGCACAATCGTGTTGGGCTTACCTGACCAAAGAGAGAAGCTTTTGGACACTGATTACTAAAACAATGTTCTTGGAGCTAGAGGAAACTGTTGCAACTACGACCCATTGTCAGACCTTTCATCACACATGTGGTGGCCCTGGTGGGTGATGGCCATCTCACTTCGTTTTGGCAACTTTTGGACAAATAGAGGACCCCTTCTAGAGCAAATCTCATCAGACATGGCAACTTTTGGACCTCCCCAAATAACCTTATTGTTCGTTTTGCCACTTGAGTTACCTAGGTACTCGCAGGAAGCTAACCAAATTAATTGGTCCACCTCTCCAAATATCACTCTCCTCGTAAGCTTTAATAATTATTCGTGCAAACCATTAATCACAAATAAACATGAATTCTAAGATTTTAAAATTTCATTATTTTACATAGTCTATAATGTATAAATAAATAATTAGATATAAATATCTCGATCTGTAATTGCAAATATAGTAAATATCAAGGCAAACGTCGAGATCCTTTTTGCGGGACGAACAGCGTGATAAACTGCAAGTCAAAGTGTGGAAACTGATTTATCTCTTTTAACCTTTTGCACACATAAACATTATACGTGTTATTTCATTAACGTATATAACAGATGGGAATATGCACTTTTATAAAAGCAGAAAGATAACCAGTTTTCATTTTAGTAACTTTCATTCCACTTTCCATCAAAGTAAGAAATAAATAGGAAAGCACTTCTCTAATAATTAATTACCAAAAATGAAATTTATAACAAATATGTAATTTATAAGTTTACCAAATAATATAATAATCTGATATCTATTTTATTTAACCACCAAATAATAAAAATAAATCACGTGTCCAAATCATGTGGGCCACAAATATAAGAAAATATCTTACAGTCTTCCACTTGGCCCATATGATAACTTCTGTAGTGGTTTAGTAAAATAGTCATTAGTGTGCACCATAAATCAGATTGACTCATTAAGTTGGTCATCATAAATATCATGGTAAATAAACTACCAATATGAATCATGGCAGTTATATGCTATTAAATGACACAGTCCCTTCCATCTACCACAATACTAGTAATCTATTAACATAGTCTATAAATGAGAAATATCGATAATAGTATAACAATAATGTCTTTTCCAAGATTATTCCTGTTATCATTCATTCAAAATAATGTGTACATGTACATATATAAATTAACAAGAAATATCATAAACACATTTAACAATATCAAAATATTAAATATATACAAGCACTGTAAAATAATTAATTAAAAATAATAATTATCATTGACTACATTCAAAACCTATTCTTCCAATATGTCTCATAAATGTCTTGGTGGTAGTCCATTCGTTAATGGATTGCAATTATAAGTTGTGTACTTATATGTTCAATAGATACTTGTTGTTTCTAAACATCTTCTTTAATGATAAAATATTTCAACTTTAGAATACCTATCATTTTTCATACAAGAAGATCAACAATTGCAGTATAAATTTTCAGCAATCTGAAAATGGTACACATAACTTCAAGTCCTGAAATAAATTCTGCAATTATAAATTGTAGCCTCAAAGCATGTTACAAATTAAAATTTCATAATAGACAAAGTAATAAAAAATTATTTTGCACTTTTTCATAATATTGTTCCTCCAGCCAAAAGGAATAAATAACCTATTGTGGATTAATTATTATCCACATATTTATAAAAATGTATTCCTAAGTGTGAGCATATAATCTTTTATCCCTTACTTACTTGTATATACATCAAACTCCATAATATATGCAAAAAGAATATTTTTTAATTCTTTATCTTCTATCTAACTCATTCTTTGGGATTGCATTAGACTGAATTTATTCCCTTTTATGTATGGAACAATATTGGTTGAACAATGTTTCATACCAAATTTTTCTAGAACTGTTTCAATATATACTTTCTGAAATAATCTTAAAAATCCACGTGATCTATCATGGAATATTTCTATTCCTATAACGCAGGATACCTCATCTATATATTTCATTTTAAAGTTCTTAGAGATAACTTTTAGTTTCATATAATAAACTAAGATCACTACTAGTAAATAAAATATCATCAATATATATAAAATCAGCAATATAAACTTACTCTTACTAACCTTATAGTATATACACTGATCAACAGTGATTTCTTTAAAACCAAAAGAAATAATGGTATTATTGAACTTAAAATACCATTATCAGGAAACTTGTTTAAGTTCATATATTGACATCTTAAATTTATGAACCATATATTCTTTACCCTTTAATGTGAAGCCTTCGGATTATTCCATACGGACTTCCTCTTCTAAACTCTCATTCATAAAAGTTATATATTTATTATGCCATTACTATGTCGGTTTAGAGGCCTTTTGCATATCTATTCTATAGGATTGAGTGATCTAACTGATCTAAATATTATATATAACATGTACAGGTGCATGGAAAAGTGATTAAAATTTTACATCTACTCAATATTTCTCTAATTATCTACTTTTAAAAAAAATAAATTTAAACTCGTATTTTTGTTTCTTTATTATTATTTTTTCATGTACTATATTATATATCAAAATGCACTACGAATGGGCTTAGAGTCATGAAATGGTTCCTACATAAATATGGCCTAAGTTATTGCTAAAAAAAAAATGGGAACCGGAACCGGTTCTATGTCCAAACGGTTCCGGTTCCAATTTCTAGGAACTATTGGGAACGGCTCCGGTTCTACCAGGAATCGTACCAAACCGGACCGTGTTGTCATACCTCTAATTTTTAAATGGGCTTAATTGGAATTTAATTATTGTATTTGATGTGCTTATGTGGATATGTGTTTAAGTTGAATTGATTAATTGTTTTATTTACGTGGATTGGTTGTGAATTGATTATTTTGTTTGCCTATTTATTTGCATTAATTGACTAATTGTTATTAAATAGAATTGTTTATTTAATTGGATATTTAATTATATTTTTTATTTTCTTTAATTGAATTAAATTAGTTTTAATTGTTTAAATGGTTGGTTAGTTTATTTAAGTGAGTTAATTAGATTTAATCATTAGTGTTTTTAATTATAATGTTAGAATAGGGTTTTAGTCTTTTATGTCTCACGCTGACTGGATTAGGAGTTAATTAGGTTTTCCATCTCTGATTAGAATTGGACCTAGGGTTTTATTGGTGCCTATATATACACTGTTATACGTCTTCAAAAGGGTTGGAAAAACCCTAGGCAAGTACAGTATTATAAAGAGAAAACATAGAGAGAGATTGTGAGGCAAACAAAGGGATTTTCGTTAGGGTTTTGATTGTGGCTTAAAGGCTGGACCAAGGAGGAAGGTTGAGGGCTGTTCGAGGGTTAGAATCGGAGTAGAGGAGTTCTTGACGGTAGTTACGATTGCCGGGAAAAAAACTTAGGAAGACGGCGATGAGGTTTTGATTTAAAAACCACATAGGCAAGTTTTATTCTATCTCTCTCCCCTTGGCGTGTGTTCTGTGCATACCTAGATGATCTCTAGGAATTTAATGGGACGTTAATTGAATCTTGTATGTGTAATATATGTTAAATTGATTATCTGTTGTATGTTTAATTTTATCTTAAATAATTCTTGCAAGTTTGGAAGCTCGTCGTCTATTTTTAAAGCATAACAAATTGGTATTGTTTTAATCGTGGTATTAATTCTTACTGTTATAAACAAGGGACTAGGATGATACTAGATATATATTAGACTGTTAAGACCATTAAAGACCTTAACATAGATGAACGGAACCAACGGAAGTTGCCGGAGATGAAGCAAAAGATGCGTAATAGGCAAAGAGGTGGCTTCTTTAGCAAAGAGGAGGCTCTTTGATAAAAAAAAGAAGGCTCTTAATTTGAAAGAAAAGGCTCTTTGATAAAATAGAAGGCTTTTGGTTTGAAAGAAAAGGCTCTTTGATAAAAGAGAAGGCTCTTTGATTTAAAAGAGAAGGCTCCATGATGCTTAGAGCCTGCTCTGTTGTTTAGAGAGCAGGCTCCCTTGTTTTGGCCTCGTTTGGTTGTGTTCCGGAATTATTTGGGCACTGTTTTGGGCGTGTTTAGGGATTCTGAATTGTTTCAAGGACTGGACTGAGAATTTTAAAAGTAATTTCAAGGGATTTTAAACTCTCTAATTGCATAATTTGATCCGTAGAGCAAATGGAATAAATAGTATAAAAATAAGCAACCTTGTACACTTTAACGGATAAGAAGGACCGAATTGTGTAATCTTGTTTTAGAAATTTAACGGATTGTAGCATAGACCTTAAACATGATATTATGCTGTAATTGAACCCACAGTGCATAATTTATCTCTATATGCTAATGGTATTCACAGTGTGGAAGTTTTAAGCAATGTCGCACACGGTTGACGAATGTACAGTATTTAATGCGTACATTTATTTTAACAACCTAGATAACTGGAGTAGGATTTTTAAAGTTGTTTTGGATGCATAATAGGGTCTTATACATATTAGATTTTGTTATGTTTCTCCTAGATTTAATTGAAGAATTAAGTACATATTTTTTGTCAATTACATGGATGTTGGTCTGGTTTTTAATTGAAGAATTAGTAAATTATATTCTGTCAATTACATGGATGTATACTAGATTTTGAATTGATGGACTATTAAATCTTGTCTCGTCAATTACATGAATGGATTCTAGATTTTAAATTGATGAACGATTAAACTTTGTCTCGTCAATTACATGGATATTATTATGGATTTTTAGTTGATGAACTGTTTCAATTCTGTTTTTATCAACTATATGGATTATGTGGATTTTATTTGATGTACTATTTAAAGTGTTGCATCATTTACGGATCATATGCATTATATGCACTAGTATGGGACGGTGGCATATGGAGGGACGGATTAGATCAAAACGCTAATTCCTACCCATTCATACATACGGAATGGATTAACTAAAACAGTTAAATCTTACATGGTTTCATGTCCTGTCAACTAAAACAGTTAAACGACATATTGAATGGTTGTTTATATTTTTGTACTAGGAAGGATAGGGATTTAATTAAAACATTTAAATCCTAATTATATGTCATGTCTGGACGATGAACAGTTGACCGATACAACATTGTATTTGGATGAAATTCATATATATAAATAGGGATTTAATTAAAACATATAAATCCTAATTATATGTCGTGTCTGGACGATGAACAGTTGACCGACATAACATGGTATTTGGATGGAATTTATATATATATAATTTATGTACCATGATATAAGATTGAGTCTTATGATCGTTGGTTAAGGAGCATATATGCAGTAGGATGCGTAGCTAGCTGTGTTGGCTGAGGTATACCCTGTTAGGCTCAGGTAGTCATGCCCACTCAGGTGCGTTTTACTTGTTGCCTTCTATTCAGGTTGAGACCTTCATCATAGTCCAATGAGAGTCCTGTAGTGTGGATATATATATTTATTTACGGACTATATAGGTATGGTTGAGACATCTAGGATGTATCTACGTATTGGGTTTCTGTTTGGATTGTAGTTAGGATAAAACTTGTTCGTGGGCCTGATCCACTATTATTTTTCAAGTAACGGACGGTTCCAGGTCTTAGAGCTTGTTCGTGCTGAGCAGAGACGGCTACTCATTCTTTTGACGACGTGGGAGTTTTTTTTTTTTCATGATTTAGCATTGGAGTTCTTCAGTTGTTGTTTTCAATGTTGGAGTTTTATTAGGGGTCCACCAGATGGATTCTCGAGTTGTATTGGAAATAGAGAAATTTAATGTATCAGAATAGTTTCTTATTTATAAAAGTTATTCTGAGGTTTCAATTTCTGGATTATCATTTTAGTTTATTTTCAGCAATTTTATTTATTCATGTTTATCTTAATTGTATTTTGTGTTCGTTTATTGCTAATTGGTTTGATACCCTCAGGTAATTGGGCATGGGCCTGGCTAACCCGCATTCGGAAATCTGGGGGTATCACAGTTGGTATCAGAGCACTCCAGGTTCTAGTGTCCTTAAGAGTGTCTTTCGTTAATTATAGGACTTTCGCGTTGCGTCTCTTAAAACTTAGAGCCATATTAGCATTCATTGTACTCTATTTACGGTTCATTAGGAGGAGTTGATGTCAATTATATTCTATAGTTACAGAATGGTTGACATTGGGAGGAGGATTGGGTGCAAAGCGAAGTCAATAAAGACCCAAATGAGTAAAGGAGTACGTTGTCGAGTTCTTTGTGAGAATTAAAACTTGGGATTAAAGGTTTAGTTATGGGGTTGGCATTACTTAGAAAGTATAAGCCAAGGGAGGATTAAGGTGTAGGTGTTAGGTCACCACATATCGGGGTCAACACAACTTCAGTTGTTCTCAAAAAAGAGACAAGCAAAGGGTAGGAGTCTGAAGAGGATCCTAAGGGAAGAGATTACAGTGTATCCAAGAAAGAGGATATTAAATCGTGAAGATGAAGGATCGCACGAGGGTGATCTTATTCGCTAGTAGTATAAAGAATTATACTAGTAGAGTTGGCGTGGATCAATTTACATATAGTTGAATTTTTGTATCATCTCTTAGAGAGTCAGGTAAGAAGTACTCTTCTGAAATTGGGGATTTGATGGAGTTTTTTTTTATCAGAATGAAGACATGATTTTATATCACGTTCCGGAGCGTATGGGGATTAGGTTGTGATGTTTTAAGTTGCTTTATAAAGCCACGTTAGACGATTTGCATTCCGCGTATGAGAAGGATGAGGGTTAAGCCTTTTGGTATTTGCTTAGGCAAACGAATGTTGCTTTTAAGCTATTTTGAACGGATAGGTTTTGAGGTTGGATGATTACCTACGAAACTATAAAAGGAGATTTTGTGAAACAATTTCGGCAAGTTAAGTTCAAAGGAGGTTTTCTTGTCTGGAATGGACGTTATCTGAAGTAGAATTATATATATATATATATATATTGTTTTATTGTGTGTATCATACGTGGTTCATTTTTCGTCAGTTATTCAGGATTTGGAATATGGTTTAGTTGGGGACACAAGTATGTGATTAGCCAACTATTGTTTTAATAACATGGAGAAATAGTGCCATCTACGCTAGGATTGTGAGCATGTGGTCATAGAATTTGGTAGATATACATGATTCTAGCCAATTTATTGGACCTGGACATGCATCAATATGGTATGCTACTTGGGATGGGATAGTTAAACTATCAATTCGATTCAAATAATCTAAAACGATTAGTTGATATGCTCTATACTAGATATGGATTCATTTTTTTACAGCATCCTAATAATGGTGGATGTTAATGTGGCGGTATTCATGAGGTTGTGGTAGATAAAGACCACTGTAATGCCACTATGGTTTATCAAAGGTGTCAGATGTGCAGAACATCTTCTTGGAAATTTCAGAAGTGGCCACCAAGACGGAAGGAGGATTTCGTGCTGGTAGGTACTTATTAGCATGACGCCGAGAGAGGATAGTGGACTGATTAAATCTTCATCAGTCTATTCGTAACCAATACACTATTCACGAGGGTGTCATTTGGAGGAGTTATTGGTGTTGCACTTGGAGGAGGAACCAAAGTTTCTACACTGTATAAAATGTGGAATTTTTTTTTAAGGGTCATAATTCACAACAATTTGCTATTACTACGACATTGATGACTATATGGAGGATGGAAAAGTTCCATATTCATTTGAAGTGAGACAAGGAGTCAAATTGACACTTATTTATATTAAAGAAATAGGGTGTGTCAAAGACAGGATGGTGAGACTGATCACTTACAATAAGGAAGAGGTGCACAGTGTGTGTGGAAAAGTTATAATAGTTGACTTTCGATGAATAGAATTACGGGTTGACTTTCTATATCGGTTAGTCTATCATGGGCCAGTGGTGCATGGACTTAAGTTGTAGGGTTAACTTTTGACAATGCTCCAATTTAAACAGTGGGTGCAGACGAAAGCTAGTGGCAACTTTTAGTTCTTATTCATCCTGGTGAAAATAAAATGTTCCACAGTATGAAGCAGCTGTTTAGAGGATAGGCAAGCAGAGGGATATAATGATTGTGACACCATTTCTAATATTTATTAGATGATCGAGCTAGAGCATTCGAGATTACTGGACCCTTGCAGCCTTTTTCTTTACTATAGTGAAAACGATAGGCATTTTCACGGATTTAGTTAAGGGATTGCTGACTTTACAAAAGGGTCAGGATTTTAGTTGGGATGTTGGTTAGTTTCAATATTAAATCAGCTCAATTTTGGTTTATTTCGAACTGGTGGGACATCAGTTCATATGAATAGAGGGGATTACAAGACGACTTAGATGCATCAAAGTGGTGATTCACACTTTGCATTAAGTTCTGTTTGGTGGAAGGGAATAAGGAAGTGGACGCTCTCAACAACCGATAGGATATTCATATCTTTCGATTCGTTATTGAGTTCGCAGTTGAAATTTTAGCCTGTATAATAACGACACTGGCTATTATCACGGAAATTAAGGAAGTCAACTACAAATATTGGGGTTGATCTTCGTCGAGGTGTTACTTTACTCAACTCGAGCTTAAGGTACTGATAGAGGATTAGAAGTTTCTGTTAGTGTTGTCAGAATGAATACGATTTAAAATCGGCACTTCTTCTCCATGCACTCGGACGATTATAAGGTACATCAGGACATCGAATGTTTGCTCAAGTGAACTGGATGATGTAAGACATGTTTAATTTGTCTATTTGGCTAGGTTGGTTTTAAATTAATGTTATGCGTATGATGTGCATGTTGGTACTATGTGTGATTTAGTTCTTCGTTAAGTTAAAATCGATATATGGTAGAATTAATGCATGGTTGATTTGCCAAAGACATGGTTGAATTGTCTGCATGGTTGATTTGCCAAAGTATACCTAAATATACATAAAGAGGCATGGTTGATTTGCCACAGTATAACTAACTATACTTAAGGAGGCATGGTTGAGTTGCCAAGATATGAATAAATATATTCGGCTTGACAGGGTAGATTTGCTAAATTTCAGAACCTTATTTATGGTTGGATGCATTGGAATTCGGTGGCACCTATACCCAGAGGCTGAGTCCACACGAGAATGGATATAAATTTTAAAAGCAAATAATTCAAAGTTTCGTGAATTCCGAGGACGAAATTCCTTTTGTTAGGACGAAGAATGTAATACTCCTGATTTTTAAAAGGACTTAATTGGAATTTAATTATTGTATTTGATGTGCTTATGTGGATATGTCTTTAGGTTGAATTGAGTAATTGTTTTATTTACGTTGATTGATTGTTAATTGATTATTTTGTTTGCCTGTTTATTTGCATTAATTGACTAATTGTTATAAAATTGAATTGTTTGTTTAATTGGATATTTAATTGTATTTTTTATTTTCTTTAATTGAATTAAATTAGTTTTAATTATTTAAATGGTTGGTTAGTTTCTTTAAGTGAGTTAATTAAATTTAATCATTAGTGTTTTTAATTATAATGTTAGAATAGGGTTTTAGTCTTTTATGTCTCACGCCGACTGGACTATGAGTTAATTAGGCTTTCCATCTCTGATTAGAATTGGACCTAGGGTTTTATTGGTGCCTATATATACACTGTTATACATCTTCAAAAGGGTTGGAAAAACCCTAGGCACGTACAGTGTTATAGAGAGAAAACATAGAGAGAGATTGTGAGGCAAACAGAGGGAATTCTGTTAGGGTTTCGGCTGTGGCTCAAAGTCTGGACCAAGGAGGAAGGTTGAGGGCTGTTCGAGGGTTAGAATCAGAGTAGAGGAGTTCTTGACGGCAGTCACGATTGCCGAAAAAAAACACTTAGGAAGACGGCGACGAGGTTTTGATTTAAAAACCACACAGGCAAGTTCTATTCTGTCTCTCTCCCCTTGGCGTGTGTTCTATGCATACCTAGATGATCTCTAGGAATTTAATGGGACGTTAATTGAATCTTGTATGTGTAATATATGTTAAATTGATTATCTGTTGTAGGTTTAATTTTATCAGAAATAATTCTTGTAAGTTTGGACGTTCGTCGTCTGTTTTTAAAGCATAACAAATTGGTATTGTTTTAATCGTGGTATTAATTCCTACTGTTATAAACAAGGGACTGGGATGATACTGGATATATGTTAGACTGTTAAGACCATTAGAGACCTTAACATAGATGAACGGAACCTACGGAAGTTGTTGGAGATGAAGCAGAAGACGCGTGGTAGGCAAAGAGGCGGCTCCTTTAGCGAAGAGGAGGCTCTTTGATAAAAGAAAAGGCTTTTTGATAAAAGAGAACACTCTTGATTTGAAAGAGAAGGCTCTTTGATAAAAGAGAAGGCTCTTGGTTTGAAAAAGAAGGCTCTTGGTTTGAAAGAAAAGGCTTTTTGATTTAATAGAGAAGGCTCCATGATGCTTAGAGCCTGCTCTTTTGTTTAGAGAGTAGACTCCCTTGTTTTGGCCTCGTTTGGTTGTGTTCCAAAATTGTTTGGGCACCGTTTTGGGCGTGTTTGGGATTTTAAATTGTTTCAAGGACTGAACTGAAAAATTTAAAAGTAATTTCAAGGGATTTTAAACTCTTTAATTGCATAATTTGATTCGTAGAGTAAATGGAATAAACAGTATAAAAATAAGCAACCTTGCACGCTTTAACGGATATGAAGGACTGAATTGTGTAATTTTGTTTTAGAAATTTAACGGATTGTAGCATGGACCCTAAACATGATATTATGTTGTAATTGAACCCACAGTGCATAATTTATCTCTATATGCTAATGGTATTCATAGTGTGGAAGTTTCAAGCGATGTCACACACGGTTGACGGATGTACAGTATTTAATGCATACATTTATTTTAGCAACTTAGATAACTGGAGTAGGATTTTTAAAGTTGTTTTGGATGCATAATAGAGTCTTATACATATTAGATTTTGTTATGTTTCTCCTAAATTTAATTGAAGAATTAATTACATATTTTTTGTCAATTACATGGATGTTGCTCTGGTTTTTGAAGAATTAGTAAATTATATTCTGTCAATTACATGGATGTATATTAGATTTTGAATTGATGGAAATTTAAATCTTGTCTCGTCAATTACATGGATGGATTTTGAATTTTAAATTGATGAACAATTAAACTTTGTCTCGTCAATTACATGGATGTTATTATGGATTTTTAATTGATGAACTGTTTCAATTATGTTTTTATCAACTATATGGATTACGTAGATTTTATTTGATGTACTGTTTAAAGTGTTGTATCATTTACGGATCATATGCATTATATGCACCGGTATGGGACGGTGGCATATGGAGGGATGGATTAGATCAAAACGCTAATTCTACCCATACATACGGAATGGATTAACTAAAACAGTTAAATCATACATGGTTTTATGTCCTGTCAACTAAAACAGTTGAACGACATATTGGATGGTTGTTTATATTTCTATATTAGGAATGATAGGGATTTAATTAAAATATTTAAATCCTAATTATATGTCATGTCTGGACGACGAACAGTTGACCGACATAACATTGTATTTGGATAGAATTCATATATATAGATAGGGATTTAATTAAAACATTTAAATCCTAATTATATGTCGTGTTTGGACGATGAACAGTTGACCGACACAACATGGTATTTGGATGGAATTTATATATATATAATTTATGTACCGCGATATGAGCTTGAGTCTCAGAATCGTTGGTTAGGGAGCGTATATGCAATAGGATGCGTAGCTGGCTGTGTTGGTTGAGGTATACTTGTTTGGAAACGTGTAAGATTTAAAACTTTTTGAGGGATTTTGATTCATAGATCTTCATTCATCCATAGAGATAAGTTTTATGCAAAAATAAAATATGATGTATCATTCAATTAATGGATTGAATAATTACATCAAAGGTCTGAGTAAACCTTTAAATCTTTCCTCTAAAGTGAATGTTCTCACTTATTGTAGATCCCTTAGCAAGATGCATTCTCCTTGGATCTCCATCTTTTTAGTAATTGTTTTACCTTTAGGAATCACTCATAAGCCTCCATGATTGACCTTAGAAAACTAAGCTTATGGGAGCCTCCATTAGATTAAAACACTAACCCTAATTTTCTAGAGAGAGAAAATATATTCCTTTTTTTTCTCTTCCAAAAATTCACACCTAAAATATACATAGACCATGTATATATATAAGCAACATAAAGATAAAGAAAAGGAAGCAATAAATCCTTCTCAATCTCTAATTCACATGCTTCAAATCTAATAGGATTCCAATATCAAGTTGAGTTATGAGTGAGAATCCTTTGGGCTTATTATTTTATTGGCTATAATGAATTAATAATTGGCCCAGTCCATGGATCCAATTCAATTAATTTATAAATTAATTTCTACTTCACTAAAAGAAATTAATTGAACTCCAATTAAATAATAAATAACCTCTAAGTCAATGTTGCACTTTGACCCCTCTATGCATAATTAGTTATCGGATAAATAAAGTCATCAATTCGACTACTTAATTAATATATTTATTTTGGTATCTTTGATTAATTCTAGCTCGATCACAATAAAACATTTGTTTGACAAAAATAATAATTTAAATAAATAAATATATAATAAATCATTTTGTCTACAAACATACAAAGGCCTTCGAATTTACTTTGTGATCAACCATAATCAATAGAAAATAAATACAAGTAGCAATGATGCAAAAATTGAAAATATAACCCTCTAACTATTAATTACATAACTACCCAAAGTGTCGGTCTAAGGATCCCGAAGAATCCGCCGAACAAATCAAAGTAATTATTAATTAATAAAAGAGTCTATACTTTTCTCATGCTTAAGAGTCAAATGCCATGACGGTGATAGAGAGCAATTACATACGACGGCTCTTGCAATATATCTCAACCTAAAGCAGATCATGTTCAAGTCTTAATTAATTATGAGTCCATCCATAATTACCGACTATAAACAATTTATGATTACTATTTATATTCATGTATTGATCGCCATCACATACATATATAAATATCTCTTGTAATCAAGTGGACACTATCAATTCTATAATGAATCGAAACATAATACATTGAATTCACCAATTGTATAAAGTATAAATATTTCAGAAAAATCAGGAACACATGTCATTTTAATCCAAATAGAAATTTGCTATGCCAGGGCATATAAATCCCAACAGCTCCCACTTGCCCTCATAGCCAATTCAAATTGCATCTAACTTTAATGTTATCCAGATGACGATCAAAATTATTGATCAATGACACCTTTGTTAATGGATCAATAAAGTTGTGTTCCAATGCAATGTTCAGGCCATAAGTACTGATGAGCGCTGAAAAGTGCATATTTAAATCCCTTAAGCTTAAGCATTATAGTACCTTTATCTATCTTACTTTACCGTTTTAGATTAATTTCATATTATTTCCATTTTCAGACACTTTTCTCGAAAATAAGCTAACTCAGCCAAATAAGAGCTGAAATGAAGCAATTCTAGAATGAATCAAAGAAAGGAGCCAAGTGGAAGCAAAAGGAAGAAAAAGGTGGAAATCAACATCTTCGATCGATCTCAGATCAAAGTTCGATCGATCCAACATGATCGATCTCAACACTTCAAGATGGATCAGAGCCATGATGACATTTTTAGAGATCTCAAAAGTTTGATCGATCCAACATCATTCTTCGATCGATCGAACTACCTTGTCCTTATCCAAATGATTGATCTTATCTAGTTGTACCACCCTACCAACCACTTTTGTCATTTTCCCAAAAATATCTTCAAAATATCTCAGATTTGTCTTTATCCAAAAAGCACCGCCAATGAGGATCGATCCAACTTCAGTTCGATAGATCTTAGCCATGTTCGATTGATCCAAGTCCAAGGTTCGATCGATCGAACTTCCTCCAGTGCGAAAAAGTTAAATATCCAGCTCACAAAAAGTTGTCATTTATCTAATCATTGGGGAATATTTTATGCACGACCCTAACTCATTTTGTGTGTCATTTGACCTACCTATATAAGGATAAGGATTACTTTTTACATCATATCATATCATACCATCTTATACCTTGTAAGAGCTCTTGGAGAGCAAGCTTAGAGGAGGAGGAGGCTGGAGACACCAATGGAGACTCTTCGTCAACCAAGGAGCAAATCTCTACCATGGAGTTAGCCCTTGAGGGTTGGAGAAGCACTACCATGAGTGGCTAGACATCCTCTTGGGGCTAGAGTTAGCCCCAAACATGCTTTCTACATCTTGATTTTGTGTATTATTGAGGGATTAGTGTTGTAATACATGTTTTGGCACTTATATATATATAAATCTTGTTTATTCAATGATTTATGTGGTTTAATGCTTCCAATTGATCATTTCATTCTATCCATATGTCTATGTATGCTAGAATAGATGTTCATGTGTTTGTTTGTATTTCTTGTGTTATTGGTGCATGTTTATGTGTATTAATGCCATAGATCTAGAGATTGTCAAAACATTGTGCTTAAAGGAATGCTCTTGTAATTTTCAAGATGGTTCATGCTCATTTCTTGATGGATTGTGCCTCCCACTTGGCTTAATTAGTTTAATTTCATGTGATTAGCTTAATTGTAGTGTAGTGGTAGCATAGTTGTTAGATGGGAGGACAATCCATGCTTGTTGTTTGATGTTCCATACTTTTGAATGCAAGTAGCATATGTCTCTAACCTTGTGGTGTATTTGGCTTATGAGCTTAATGAAATGATTAATGACTTGGTAGATATATTGTGTTTTTCACATGCTATTTAAACAATATATACTTAATTGCTAGATATATTATGTTTTTCACATGTTGATTAGACAATGTATGCTTAATTGGTCACCCTTGCTAATTGAATCAACCAAACACACACATACATCAATTTTGCAACACACATTTCCCTCATTAATCACTTGTTAAAGGTGTAGAAAAGTATTGTTTGGTGGTGACCTCTAAACCCCAAGAATTCTCTCTCTCATACTTACTCTTTATTGCATTCAATTATTTAGTTTAATTTACTCTCTAGTTTAATCAACCAACCAACCATTTGTTCGATCACTTGACCTACTAACCCTAATAGCAATTCCACAACCAAATTCGACTCCAATCCTTTGGGACGATCCCTACTCACTCTAACTATATTTTTAGTGAAGGTAGTAGTTGTTTCTATAAATGTAAAACTTGGCCCTCGCCTTAATGCACACTCCTAAGCTTGTGGTGTGGGACGACATAGCCACCATAGTTTTTGGCGCCATTACCGGGGATTAGGCAACGTCGTATTTGTGGAATCAATTAGGAATTAGTACTGTTTTGATCATGTCTTTACTTTGTTTTTATTTTTCTTTTGATTACTTATTGTGTTTGTTCATCTTTAACAAGGAGTATTGAGCCAGGAGGCAAGCAAAGGGGCATCTAAGCAAAGGAGCTAAGCAAGCAAGGAAAAATGCTAAAAAATTAAAAATTTGCTAAGCTAAGCTATAAATTTCGAGTTGAAGTGCTATAGGACCTTTGTGAGTTTTTTCTTACTCAATCACTTAGTTAAATCGTCGGCCCGCGTGGAGGCTTATTGTTTTTAAATTCTTAGATAAATCGTGAGCCTGCGTGGAGGGAATCTTAATTGTTCTTTGCATCGTTGTTGTTAAAGCATAGGAGTATGGGTTAAGTGTTTGTGGAGGAAGTTTCATTGAATTGTTGTAAAGTCAAAGTGTTTGTTCATTCATTGTGTTTGTGTGTTTTTACATTGTGCATGCATGGTCGTAGATCACTAAGACCAACTCTTGTCCCTCTTGATTTACATCTTGAATCCGTAGTTAGAAATCCTAGGGGAAGAGGAAGTTCTAGTTCTACCCAATCCATTACATCAATGGAAGGCCATAATGAAGAGCATGTAGAGGACCTTGGTCACATAGACCAACAAGGTATCTTCCATCCAAATGTGCATCATGAGAATATTCAAGCACCATTAGACATGCCTAGGCCATTTATTCACCACCAACAAGGCCAAGTTCCATTTGGAATGCCAAGGCCAATGTATGCTCCACAACCTCCCATCATTCAAGGAAATCAAAATCAATGTGACCACGTTGACCTCAAATTGCTAATCCTCCACTTGTTTTAAGAGATCACTAAGTGCCTAATGAATATAATGCATCCACATGTATTCAATTGCCACTATTTAGAGCATATCACTATGAAATTAAGCCACAAACCATTCAAATGCTTCCTAACTATCATGGACTTCCAAGTGAAGAACCTTACAAGTATTTGGATGAGTTTCTAGAAGTATGTTCCACCGTAAAATATATGGACATGTCGGAAGAGGTCTTAAGACTCAAACTTTTTCCATTCACCTTAAAAGACAAGGCAAAGTAGTGGTTTAACAATCTTAGGCCTTTTTCAATCACTTCTTGGGCAGAAATGCAACAAGAGTTCTTGAAGAAGTACTATCTAGTTTCTAAGACCAATGCCATGAGAACCTTAATTCGGGAATTTTCACATGGGGATGGAGAAACGTTTCATAAGGCATGAGAATGCTTAAATGAATTGCTTAGGAAGTGTCCACATCATGACATGCCTAAATGGCAATTAGTTCAATATTTCTTTGAGAGCTTATCGGACAATTACAAAGGCATAATTGATGCTTCCATGGGTGGCTCATACATTGATAGACATGCAGATGACATGTGGCGTCTTTATGAGAGCATGAGTGAAAATTCTTTGCATAGAACATTATCATCCAAGAATGGTAAAAATTCATAAGGTAGGAAGAGTGTTGGCTTACATCAAGTCAACCATTCAAATGAAATAGCCGCCGAAATGAAATCTTTATCTCAAAGGTTTGATCAATTTTTTATTAACCAAAACTCGGCGAACCAAGTATCTTCCTTCCCTAACCATTCTCATCGTGCATCAAATGAAACATGTATGACTTGTTCTAGTGTTCTTCATTCTACTTCTCATTGTCCTCATGGACAAGTGCAAAATGAACCTAATGAACAAGTCAATGCAGCTTTTGTGAACCAAGGGAACAATCCTTATGGTACTCATTATAATCCAAGTTGGAGAAATCATCTGAATTTCTCTTGGAAAAACTAGGGAGAGGGCTCAAACCCTTCCCAAGGCGGTTTTCAAGGGAAGTACATTCCACCTCCACTTCAAAACCAAGGATCCCAAGGTTATAGACCTTATCAATCACAAGGGAATCAATTTGCTAACTCTCATTTTCCCAACCAATCTTATTCCCAAGGAAATGCTAGAAGTCCCGCCTTTGAAGAAAAAATTTTGAATGCTTTGTGCACTTTAGAGGCTAACACACAATTGCTTCATTCCCACTTTCAATCTATTGCGAAGCTAGAAACCCAAGTAGGGCAAATAGCAAGCACTCTTAATGCTAGAGAGAAGGAAAATATGCTTATGAATGCCCCACCTAAGCAATAATGTGTTGTGAAAACCCATTCCTCATTGGAAGGCCACACCATTGAACATGTTAATGCGATGACTACCTTAGGGAGTGGTAGGATTGTGGACAATCAAGTTAAAATGTCCAATGAAGAGAGTGAACCGGTGCAACCTCAAGTTGTCACCCGTCCCGTTTCATATCCCATTCCTCCTTTATTGCATATACATGATCTTGTGAATGAGAAAGCTTCAAAATGTGATTTGAAGAATGATTTTGAAAATGATTTGAAGAAAGATTTGCCGAAAAATGAATTTGAAAAGGTTTTGTTGAAAAATGATTTGAAACAAAGTGATTTAAAAACTTCTTGTGTTGAAGAGACTCCAAAGAAAAATTTTAAAAAGAGTTTTGAGCCAAAAGCTTCATTTCCGGATGCCTTAAAAGGATCTATTTCGAAAGACAAGCAAACGGCAAAAACCAATGAAATCATGGAAATGTTTAGGCAAGTGAAAGTCAATATTCACTTTTGGATGCAATCAAGCAAATTCCGGCTTATGCCAAATTCTTGAAAGACTTGTGCACCCAAAAGCGGAAGAACAAGAGCCAAGCACCAAGAAAAATGGTTTTGACTGAGCAAGTAAGCTCAATTTTGCAACATAACACTTTACCAAAGTTTAAGGACCCCAGTTCACCTACTACTTCATGCGTTCTTGGTGATCATATCATTAATCGGGCGCTTCTTGACTTAGGAGCAAGTGTTAACCTTCTTCCATACTCGGTTTATGTCAAATTGGGCCTATGTGAATTGAAACTGACGTCGGTAGTTTTATAACTTACCAACCGATCCATTAAGAAGCCTAGGGGTATAATTGAGGATGTATTAATTAAGATTGACAAATTCTTCTTCCCCGTTGATTTCATTGTCATTGACATGGAACCAGTCCCCAATCCTAAAAGCCAAATTCCCGTTATCCTTGGCCATCCTTTCTTGGCAACTGCTAATGCCAACATCAATTGTAGGACGGGGATAATGAAGATCTCATTTGACCACATGAAGGTGAAGTTAAATATCTTTAACCTCACACCCAATTCATTTGACAATTATGAAGAAGAGGTTAATGTTGTAAACAAATGTCATGATCTTCAATGTCAAGGAAGTGAGCTTTTGTGTAAGACCAAAACTTCAAAGGGATCATCTTCAACCTTGCATTCTCAAAGTCTTGTTTCAAATTCTTACTTTGAAAGGGTATGGAAGCCCAAAGGTTGTGATTGTATTGACAAAGGATCAAAAGTTTCTCTTGAGCTTAATCCAACAAGTTCCTTAAAGAACTATTTGCTGGGTAGAGTTCAAAGCATCTATCACCCCAACAAGGAGGGGATACATTATAAGATCTTTGATTCGGGCTAAAAGGGCCCAGTGTCTTGCTAGAGACATTAAAGACTAGCATGACATTTCGTAGGGTGTTAAAACCCTATTCCTCCCTCATTTATATCTTGAATTTCATTTCTTACGAAGTCTAGATACTTGTTTTTGGTTCATATGCATTGCTAGGAACTGTGATTAGGATTTCATGATATATATGTTGTGATTGAGCATTTTGCATAAGTTCGATCGATCTCAAATGAGAGTTCGATCGATCAAACTTCCATCTGCATCCAACACTTAGAAAAATTTTCGACCTGCATCCACCTGCATCCAAATCATCTCTCTGTCCTATCGTTCGAACTAATTCTCAGATCGATCAGAAGACCTTAAATAGATCCAACTTTAAAGTTCGATCGATCTTGAGATCCAACACTTAAAAATTTTTGAGCCTGCAGCAACCTGCATATTTCAGCTCTCTATCTTATTGATTGAAAACATTTCAAGATCGATCTGAAGTTTTTTGATCGATCCAACTCATCATTTGATTGATCTGCAAGTTCCAGGACTTAACCAAATTTTTGAACCAAAAACCTGTATATTTTTGCTCTCTGTCAGATCGATCGAACATTTTGTTCAGATCGATCTCAGTTCTTCAATTCTCTATTTTGACTTTAGTTTGACTTCATTCGAATTTTTAATTTTCAAAAAATCCAAAAATATTTTTATTTTATTTTCTTTTCCAAAAAAATATAAAATATATATATATATATATATATAAAATTCTAAAAAGATTTTATTTTAATCTATTTTTCAAAAAATCCAAAAATATTTTCTATTTTTCAATTTTAATTTTTAATTTATAATTTTAGTTTTAATTTTTCAAAAATTTCAAAATTTCCAAAAACACTTTGAAGAGAGATCATCAAAGTTCGATCGATCTGACATCTCAGTTCGATCGATCGAACTAATCGGGAAAAGTTTTTAAAAATAGACCTGGAGGGTCTCAAGATCAATTCATTAGATCGATCCAACCCTCCAAACCCTTGTCCCTCATTCCCGTCACCACTGCACTCACCCATCTTCATCATCTTCTTCGGCGAATCTCCAGCAAGATCCAAACGTTGATTCTCTCTCTCTCCTCTCGGATTTTTATCTCCATCTTCTTCTAATCTTCTCTTGCAACTTGAGGTAAGATCCGAGCCACATCTCATGATTTCAAGCTTCCACTTGTTCAATACATGTTTTAAATGTTGAATCCATGATATTTCATTGATGATATCCTCCATTGATGGAGCTCGAAGCATGTTTGTATATATGTGTATATATATTTATATATAGTTATATATTTTTGAGTTTTGATTCGATTTGTGGGAGTATGGGCCATGCTATGTGAGTAGAATTGATGATTTGATGAGTTAATGGGCCCATGACCTTGTTCGTGTGGCCCCCGTGTTTCCAAAGTCACAGATCTGTGACCTTTCAATTTTCACCTTCGCACAGTTCGATCGATCGAACTTCTATCTTAAATCGATCTTGACCCTCAGATCAATCTTGAGAGATCGATCGAACTTAGTTTTTCAAATTTCTCAGATCGATCGAAGTCTTGAGATCGATCGCAAACCTTTTTGTGATCGATCGAACTTCACAGATCTCATACACACACTCCATTCATCATGTATTATGTTCATGCTATCTCATATATGCCCAATGCCTATGACATTCCACATTGGATGCATTTCATACTTACATTATTTAACATGCTTCATATCCTATCACTTGCATAGATTCATGTCATCTATATGATTTGTGTATCTTATTCGACATGCATGTTTCTATTTTGTGCTTTTAATTCTTTATTCTGGCACTGACTTTTCTTGTAAGTTTTTAAATTATTTTTCTAGCTATGACTAAGCGCAAGACTGTTGCCAAGAAGTAACACGAGCCTCAGAAACATACCAGACCGAGGATAGAGGAGCCAGCAGAGCCCTCTCATGCACAGGAGGAGCCATTACAACCTACTCCACCTTAGTCACCTGCTCATAAGGCTAAGGATGATCATATTCCATCCACTTCTGCGGCTCAACCTGCGTTTACACCATCCCCATCTCCATCACATGCTGGAGCTGAGCATTTGACCATTACCGTCTCCACCACACCAGCCAGCTCAACTAGCTCGAGAGCGTGATAGGCCCGCGCCTAGATATATGCATATGGCAGTGGATCATGAGTCAGTGTTCGACACAGATTTCTTCTCCAGATCGGTACTGACCCGACCAACTTACCATGATATTATCCAGAGGGGCTTTATAGCTATTCTTGCCCTAGTTACTGAGCCAGTCTACCTGCGACTGGTACGGATGTTCTTCCAGAACCTCCGAACATCCCCGCGTACCACGGCAGAGCTGGTCACTACTATAAATGGCCATTAGATTACTATTACTGTGGACACGCTAGCCCGCTCTTGCCATTGTCCATGTCGATGCCCTCCGGAGCTACAGGAGCTATATCCGAGGCTATACAAGCCTTCTTATGTCGACATGGCAGTATTTCTTATAGGTCACCATGCCGATGGTGAGACTTTCACCACCCGCACTTTTCTTCCAGATGACCTATGGTTTTTTTATTCTGTTCTCTTTCGGAACATATATATGGCCGGGCACAAGATTCAGCGGCGATGAGACTATCTGACAGCCCTCTACGCATTTTATATAGGCCACTAGATATCTATCCCCACGCTCATCTGGAGCGTGATGAGGAAGCTCTTTGATGAGTATATCAGCAAGGAGAAGCACGGAAGGGCCAAGTGTAATGACCCGGATTTTTCGGATAAATTTTTTCCGTTGTCTTTTCCCTTCTGAGTTTGGTTTCTTGTAGATTAGTGTCATCTCGAGTGTTCTGGAGTTATTTCCGAGACTCTTTTCTGTGGATTGACAACTTCCCTTGAGGATCGAGTCATTCCCACATTTTTCATTTTTCGACACTATTCACTTTTTGTCTTTTTCCTTATTCCGTCTTTTCCTCATTTGTCACTCTATTTGCGTAACCACACTTCTTGTGTTCGGAGTTGGTTTCTGACTTCACGTATCTTCATTCTCAGTGGTTTCCATGAGATAGGTCTCTTTACTTTCGTGAGAAAGTACTCTGGTTGCTCCTGGTGTCTATAGGGGCAGGGATGCAAAGTTCTTTGGGAACTTTTTTTTTTCTTGGGGTGTTTTTCATAAATATCTTTTGAATATATTTTATTTCAGGGGTATCTAAGAAAATATCTTTTGGAAGATATTTTCATTCTGGGGCAGTTTCACAGTTTTCACTTTTTAGAGGGGCCATTGTGCAATTAATGAAAGTTATTGCTCAATGCCTTGTTTTGAGCCTGAATCCTCGTATGGGATTCATTTTCACATTTCGTTGAATCGTGACTCTTAGAATTTCCTCCTGGACGATGTTTTCCAGTTTCAGGGTTTCTGGCCCCGATTTGCGCCAAACTTGTTTTAGGCATAACTCTTTACTCGGGACTCGATTTTCGACACTGTTTCTTTCGTTGTTCATATTTTCTCATTTGGAATCTTTTTCATTCACAGAGTTTTTCCGTTTGAGCGCGTCTGCTCAAATTTCATTTTTCCGAACCCGGCGGGGCCCGTTCGGGGCACTTTTTAAGTTTTTCTATAAATAGGGGGTCATTAGCGAAAAAATCAGATTTCACTCTCTCTCTCCTCTCTCTTGGCCGGATCTCATGGCAACCATGGCTGCCATATTCTCTCTCTTCTTTTGAGCTTCCTCCCCTCACTAAAAAGTGGTGATGCCATTATGTTTATTGTTCCCCTCGGCGAGGCCTTCGATTCCAACCGAATGGAATCTCATTTTGACCATTTCTTGAGTTTGGGTTTGAAGTCAAGTTGTGTTTTTGATGGGGCTTCCTTGGGATTCATGTTCGTGGTGTTGTCCCCGACAAAGCCTAGGAGTTTCGTCGGATTCGGAGCCGATTTATTTTGGTGGGGATTTAAGATTTCATCTCAAATAGAGGTAGGGAATGTTTTAGGCTTTTGTGTGTATTGTATTGAGTGTTTAGCATGATTATACAACTTATATATGTGCCTTGCATCAAATGTAGAAAGTTAGTAATTTTTAATTCTTTGTATAAGATTTATATATAACTTTGATTTGAATTGTGGCATGGTAGAAAATCTTATTTTAACATGTTGGTTAACATATATTAAATTTGGATTAATTAAATAAGAATTGCTCTTTTTAATTAATATTTATCTTTTGTGAAAGATTAAAGTTCATGGCCGTACCTTACATGAAATTGAGTTGTATTATGCTTCTAAATTGAGTTTTGGCATGTTTGTTAACATACTCAAATTTGAGAGCATTTGGTTGAGTTTGGAAATCTAGAGACTTTAATTAAGAGAATTAATTAAAATCTATTTTTGGTGGTTTCATGGGTGTGAATATATGTAATGACCATGATATGTCTTTTATCATATATTAAATTGAGGCCATTTGGAAATGATTCGAAAATTAGATAGTTTAATTATTTTGATGTAATTAAATTCTACCTTGTTTATCCATGGATTTAATCATGTTTTAGAAGGTGCTTCTATTTTAAGATCATGGATTTAGACTTGTAAAGTTTTCTCTTGATTGTGTTATATGCATTGAAGGGCGTTGTTGTTAAATTTATATTCATGAGAGTATGTTTCTATATGAATATATTGTTGGCTTGTGATTTCGTAGCATTATGGATATGAAATGCTTATTATGCACAATTGAGAGTTATATTGCTAACTTGTTACTATGTAGTAGTAATATGTATAAGTTATGAACTTATTTGGCTTATTTTGGAATCTTGGAACATTGTTGAGTTGAGATGGCTAGGGTTTGGCTCTAGTACAGGGATGTGAATCGTCTAAGTCATTGAGATAGTGTGCACTTAAGGTGGTCTTCCCTGCGGGTTAGTGCCCGGAATAACCATTCAGGTCTCGGAGCGTGATGTCCAAGTCTTCCACTGATTGTTTTCGCATTCAATTCTAAGTTGACAATCATGTTTACCTTGTTGACTTGTGGTTTTGGCTATTGACGATTTTGATGTTGTTAAGTACATCCATACTAAATTGATATATTTAGTTGATTTCACACTTTTAGATTTCTAGTTGATAACCTTGAGAATCTATGTCTTGATGTGTGGTATTAGATATTCTAATTATGCTAAATTATTATATTTAGTTGATGATGCATTTTAGACTTCAAGTTGATAACCTTGAGAATCTATATGTTGTTGCTTTGTGTAAGTATGCTCCTATGTTATTGCTTTCTGTAAGCATGCTCCTATGTTGTTGCTTTGTGTAAGCATGACCCTATGTTGCTAAAATTGCATGAATGAGGTGATTGATGCTACAAATGATCTGAGGTAGCTAGGATGCTCCTTGAGTCTCACCTTTGACATAGACGTTAGGTGGAATGAACCACAATAATTAAATCATGCAAACTTATAAAACGTAGGTCGATGCATGCTCATTTCCTACGAGTAGCTTTATATTACTCACCCCTATGATACTGGGGCATATTTTAGGTACAAGAATTAAAGTTGAGACTTCTATTATGCTTGGATGACTTGTGGACTTGAAGACTTCCATTTTGTGAAGGTTGGCTCGGAATGCCAATTGTAATCTTATATGTCAACATGTGTACATTTGATTCCTTATATGTAATGTGTACGTGAGTACACTCTTTACGATGTATTTGACATGTATGAGATGAGGCCGAAGGCCAATGACATGTAATTTGTATCCTATGTAAATTTTGACTTCATGGAATATTATGAAAGTATTGAAAGATATTGAGTTCTTGCTTCACCATATTTGCATTGGGGGTGGGAATTCCATTTTGATTCTTCCACTAGAATTCATTTAACATGTATGAAGTGTGGCCAAGGGCCAAACGGTATTTTGAAGCCATCTCATGGTTTTGAATTCCAAGTTTTCATTCCAAATTACATTTTTGGCATTTTGGCCATTGGGGGGTCATATTTTGCATCAGCCATATTTTTGGGCCATAGACCATTGTAGCACATCTTACTAGGTAAGTTATGTTCGTGTGCATGGTCATTTCTGGGCAAAGCTTCTTCTTTGGTGAAATGAGCCTCATACGGACTCATTTTACACTTTTGTTGCATAATCTGACCTAAGGGTATTTTGGGAATTTACTTTAGGAAATAAATTCCATTTTTTAATGGTTGAATAGAAAATGTGATTTTAGGGGGGGGTTTCTTCTTTGTGTTTTTCCAGAAAATGTCGTCTTGACATCAGAAATCGATCCCGAAGTTCAGCTTCTGTTTTTCCATTTAGCAGCTTTTTGGACCCTCTGGACCAGTTTCTTGGGAGGGAATTTTGGGCATTTCACAGTGAGTTTTTTTCGATTTTTCTTGCGTGTCATGTAGAAAAATCTATTTTAAAGGGGGTTTCTTCTTTGTATTTTTCTAGAAAATGTCATCGAGGCCTTCAAAAATCTATTTTTTTTCCAAAAAAACCCCTGCTGCCATGTTTTTGGGTCGCACCCTTACTGCCCCTTCACATCTAAATGTTTAGATGGGGTCTCGTAACCGGTTACATGAGTGTGGGCAGTGTTTTTGTCACTGTTTTTGGCCTTCTAACCGGTTAGATAGGCCATCTAACCGGTTAGATGTTCTTGGGTTGGCACTTTTTGACCGTTTTGCCCCTTTTTCTTCCGTTAGCCATATATTCTTCATCCGGACTCCGAATCAAGTGATTCTTGAGTCTAAATTCATTAATTTTTCATTTTCTTTCCAATGGTGTACTCGGTGGCACCCACTTTTAAGCTGGAAATGATGATTTTGCCCCTAGGTTCATTCTTGTTCGTTTTTGAAACGTTGCTTCCGCATTTGATTCCTTTGGGTTTCGTGACCTCGTTGAGGGTCATAATGGTGTCTTAGAGCCATGTTGTATCTCTAGAGACCGTTGTTTTGTCTTTTGCTTCTGCACTTCGGATTCGTTATCAAGTCATCTTTCGGTTCATCACTGACGTACCGGGTTGAAAAACTTAGGCCGTCACAAGTGGTATCAGAGCTCCTTGGTTTGAAAACCTTAGGACGACGGGTTTTGGGTGTATATCATGCTTTTGTTGCCATGCTCTATGTGTTTATATGCTTTATGATAACATGTTTGTGTGCTTACGTGCTACATGTTGTATACCGTTTGTTTAGCATTATTTTATTCTAATGTAAAGAACATGACATGTGACGTATGCTAGAGTAGAATTGTATATGTATAATTGTGTTGCATATTTGGCATGACATGGGATTGGTCATTGAGGCACGAGTTGAGGTTGATGGTAATTGTAGTCACAGTCTCATTGTGGTATAAGTTGTTGTCAACCTAGCATTGGTTTTGAGGTAGATGGATGGTCACCTTTTGTTTAGGCTCTTGTGAGATGAGTCATTTGGCGTTACCGTAGTGGTGGATTTGTTGGTTTTAGGCCATGATGAGGTTATGGACCTCTTAGGATCCTTGATTGTTCGGGATGATTCCTTTGGAACTTGCGTTTTTTTGTGGGCGGGTACGCTTGTGGGCAGGTGCATGGCACTGTCATGCTACCGTACTGGCGAGCTACAAGTACAGTTCAGATGGAATCAATGTTGGTTTTGTTTTGATAGGCGTTGTCCTTTTGATCGATGATGATGATGGTTGTTTTGGAGATCAGTCATAGTAATTGATTTGGTTGTTATTAGTATGGCTGTAGTTGCCATTTTCCTTAAGGAGTTCTTGCGTGATGACACTTTTGGGATCAAGTCGATTGATTGATGTTACGGATAGTGAGAGCACTGCACTGTTAGTGCCACTTGTAGTGTCACCTCTAGATGCGGAGATGGATTGTTAGAGTCTTACCATTGTGGTAAGAGCTCACGTTTGTTTGGAGACAATTTATGACTAGGAATTGTCCTTTCTTTTCTTAGACACGATGTCCATAGGGTTCATTGTTGCATCATGTTGTCTTATGTAGTTTCGTTTACTACCATGTTAGTAGTATGATTTATGTTATTGTGATGAATGAGTAGGTGGAGGTCTATCCACATTTGCCTTCTTGTTGTGTGGCATTAACATGCCTTCCTTATATGCTTAGAGATGCCATGTTGTTACTATACTTTTGTAACATGCTTTTGTGCTTACGTGGAGATGTGTTACATGTACTTTTGGTTTTTATCTACGTGGGTAGATTTTCTTTCTGGTAGTTGCTTTCCTTGTCATATGCATGACTTCCAGGTTTGATTTTTCCCTTTTGTTTTCCCTCAGTCGAACGTAGCGTGTTTGCGGGTTTCCACAATGGTTTTGTGTTTGGTTCATGTAAGGGACTTCATAAGGAGTGAGTCTCTTCTCTTCATTGCATTGTGCACAGTTTTGGGGTTGGTTGGTCTATGAGGATCACTATCGTTGTCTTGAGTCCTTGGTGAGGATTTGATGGATTTTGGTCGACTTACTTCCATGTAGGGGGTGAAGTCTTTGACCTTGTTGTCTTTCATTTCAAAGATGGAGTCGTGGTGTTGTTTTTTTAGGACTGGTGGTTCCCTTTCTTTCATGTCTTCAGGGGAGTTTCTGCCGTGGTTGTTGACGGTTGTGGTGCTCAGAGTGAGTTAATTGGTGTGAGATCATTTTGTGGGGACATATGTCCATATCATTGAGGATTTGTTTGATTCATGAGGTGAGCTCGATGCTCTTTTGAGAATGTCTTTTGGAGACCTGTTTCCATTTTGGAGACCTGAATGTGGTTAACTTTTAGGAAAATTTTTGGAGGATTGCTGTTAGATATGGCTTGTTGTGGAGTTTCTCATCCTAGTTATGACTAGGCATAGTTTTGAGGAATCGTAGTTCTGATGATTGGTTGTGGATCAAAGATTAAGGAATTTTGATTTAACTTGGTATTTCCAAGTACGGTTTTGAGAAACTCATTTGTGACCTTAGTTGTTGGTATTTTGATGTGTGTGCCACTTGGTGGACTTGTATTTCAAGGATTTAGTCATCCATGATAGGGATGCGGATCTGATGTTTGATTACGGTGTAGTCTTGTAGTTGATCTGTTTTAGGGAGATATGAAGGACTTTCGATGAAATGTCTTATTGTGAGGTTCATTTTGATTTCTGTAGGCGTTGATTTGCTTGTCAGGTTTTGGATTCCTGATTAATGTTGTTAATAGGGGTATTTTGAGACATTGGAGATGTTAGTTTTGCTGTATTGAGGATTTGAGGCCTTAAGCATAGCGATACCTATAGCATTGTTGTCAGAGTTTTGGTATTGGCCAGGATGGTCTGGCCAGACATCTTTGGACCATATCTCAACTCTCACAAAATGTTGGTCTCCATAGTGCTTTTGGCAATGATCATTTTTGACATTAATGTCATTTGTATCGAGAGGTTTCTTGGGTAGACCTAGTGGGGGGCAGGTTATGAATTAGTGCCTTATACTGTCATGCTACCGTACAAGTTATGTGTTGTGAGCGAGTACTAGTTGCCGTCGATGCTACCTTACTGACGAGTAAGTGTGGGCGGGCACTAGAGACTGTCATTGCTACCACACATTCGAGTACGTCGTGGGCGAGTTCTGGTCACTATTCGTACTGCCACGTTGTGTTTGTTCTGTACCCTGATTTGATATGTGGTTATCTTGGAGTTCTTTTGGTGGTTGTTTTTGGTTCCTTATGATGGTTTGTCAGGAGGGACGTTTACGGTTGTTGTTTTTCATTTTTTTGTCTGACCTTGGATTCTGTGTGTGAGTTCAAACTTGTCATGTGGCCATACGGTCACTTTTCCCTTGAGGGGTTGTCTTGTCATGAGCACGCGGGTGCAATTGACAATGGTTTGTGTGTTCCTTTCAGCTTCGAGGTCCCTAGTGTAGCGCGTTATAAGGGATACTCAGAGATGTACTCTGTAGTTATCCTGGTTTTGCTTTCTGTTTCGTTAGGTTGAATTTCGAGAACGAAATCCCTTTAAGGTGGGAAGGTTGTAATGACCCGGATTTTTCGGATAAATTTTTTCCGTTGTCTTTTCCTTTCTGAGTTTGTTTTCTTGTCGATTAGTGTCGTCTCGAGTGCTCTTGAGTGATTTCCCAGACTCTTTTATGTAGATTGACAACTTCCCTTGAGGACCGAGTCATTCCCACATTTTTCGTTTTTTAACACTTTCACTTTTTGTCTTTTTCCCTATTCTGTCTTTTCCTCATTTGTCACTCTGTTTGCGTAACCACACTTCTTGTGTTTGGAGTTGGTTTCTGACTTCACGTATCTTCATTCTCAGTGGTTTCCATGAGATACGTCGCTTTACTTTCGTAAGAAAGTACTCTGGTTGCTCCTAGTGTCCATAGAGGCAGGGATGCAAAGTTCTTTGGGAACTTTTTCTTTTCTTGGGGTGTTTTTCATAAATATCTTTTGAAGATATTTTATTTCAAGGGTATCTAAGAAAATATCTTTTGGAAGATATTTTAATTCTGGGGTAGTTTTGTAAATTTCACTTTTTGGAGGGGCCATTGTGCAATTAATGAAAGCTATTGCTCAATCCCTTGTTTTGAGCCTGGATCCTCGTATGGGATTCATTTTCATATTTCGTCGAGTGATGGACTCTTAGAATTTCCTCCTGGACGATGTTTTCCAGTTTCAGGGTTTTTGACCCCGGTTTGCGCTAAACTTGTTTTGGACATAACTCTCTGCTCGGGACTCAGTTTTCAACGCCGTTTCTTCTGTTGTTCATATTTTCTCATTTGGAATCTTTTTCGTTCACCGAGTTTTTCTCTTTGAGCGCGTCTACTCAAATTTCACTTTTTCCGATCCGGCGGGACCCGTTCGGGGCACTTTTTCAGTTTTTCTATAAATAGGGGGTCTTTAGTGAAAAAATCAGATTTCACTATCTTTCTCCCCTCTCTTGGCCAGATCTCATGGCAGCCATGGCTGCCATTTTCTCTCTCTTCTTTTGAGCTTCCTCCCCTCACTAAAAAGTGGTGATGCTTTTATGTTTATTGTTCCCCTCGGCGAGGCTTTCAATTCCAACCAATTGGAATCTCATTTCGACCATTTCTTGAGTTTAGGTTTGAATTCAAGTTGTGTTTTTGATGGGGCTTCCTTGCGATTCATGTTCGTGGTGTTGTCCCCGACAAAACCTAGGAGTTTCGTTGGATTCGGAGCCTATTTATTTTGGTGGGGATTTGAGATTTCATCTCAAATGGAGGTATGGAATGTTTTAGGCTTTTGTGTGTGTTGTATTGAGTGTTTAGCATGATTATACAACTTATATATGTGCCTTGTATCAAATCTAGAAAGTTAGTAATTTTTAATTCTTTGTATAAGATTTAAAATTCATGATGATATATAACTTTGATTTGAATTGTGGCATGGTAGAAAATCTTGTTTTAACATGTTGGTTAACATATATTAAATTTGGATTAATTAAAGAAGAATTGCTCTTTTTAATTAATAGTTATCTTTTGTGAAAGATTAAAGTTTATAGCCGTACCTTGCATGAAATTGAGTTATATTATGCTTCTAAATTGAGTTTTGACATGTTTGTTAACATACTCAAATTTGAAAGCATTTGGTTGAGTTTGAAAATCTAGAGACTTTAATTAAAAGAATTAATTAAAATCTATTTTTGGTGGTTTCATAGGCCTAATTAAGCTTGTGTGTGAATATATGTAATGACCATGATATGTCTTTTATCATATATTAAATTGAGGCCATTTGGAAATGATTTGAAAATTAAAGAGTTTAATTATTTTGATGTAATTAAATTCTATCTTATTTATTCATGGATTTAATCATGTTTTAGAAGGTGCTTCTATTTTAAGATCATAGATTTAGACTTATAAAGTTTTCACTTGATTGTGTTATATGCATTGAAGGGCGTTATTGTTAAATTTATATTCATGAGAGTATGTTTCTATATGAATATATTGTTGGCTTGTGATTTCGTAGCATTATGGATATGAAATGATTATTATGCACAATTGAGAGTTATATTACTAACTTGTTACTATGTAGTAGTAATATGTATAAGTTATGAACTTATTTGGCTTATTTTGGAATCTTGAAACATTGTTGAGTTGAGATAACTAGGGTTTGGCTCTAGTACGGGGATGTGAGTCCTCTAAATCATTGAGATAGTGCGCACTTAGGATGGTCTTCCCTGCGGGTTAGTGCCCGGAATAACCGTTGAGGTCTTGGCAGAATTCCGAGCGTGATGTACAAGTCTTCCACTGATTGTTTTCGTATTTAATTCCAAGTTGACAATCATGTTTTCCTTATTGACTTGTTGTTTTGGCTATTGACGATTTTGATGTTGTTAAGTACATCCATACTAAATTGATATATTTAGTTGATTTTACACTTTTAGATTTCTAGTAGATAACCTAGAGAATCTATGTCTTGATGTGTGGTATTAGATATTCTAATTATGCTAAATTATTATATTTAGTTGATGATGCATTTTAGACTTCAAGTTGATAACCTTGAGAATCTATATGTTGTTGCTTTGTGTAAGCATGCTCCTATGTTGTTGCTTTGTGTAAGCATGCTCCTATGTTGTTGCTTTGTGTAAGCATGCTCCTATGTTGCTAAAATTGCATGAATGAGGTCTTAGGTAGCTAGGATGCTCCTTGAGTCTCACCTTTGACATAGACGTTAGGTGGAATGAACTATAATAATTAAATCATGCAAACTTGTAAAACGTAGGTCGATGCATGCTCATTTCCTATGAGTAGCTTTATGTTACTCACCCCTACGATACTGGGGCATATTTCAGGTACAAGAATTAAAGTTGAGACTTCCATTATGATTGGATGACTTGTGGACTTGAAGACTTCCATTTTTGTGAAGGTTGGCTCGGAATGCCAATTGTAGTCTTATATGTCAACATGTGTACATTTGATTCCTTATCTGTAATGTGTATGTGAGTACACTCTTTACGATGTATTTGACATGTATGAGATGAGGCCGAAGGCCAATGACATGTAATTTGTATCCTATGTAAATTTTGACTTCATGAAATATTATGGAAGTATTGAAAAATATTGAGTTTTTGCTTCACCATGTTTGCATTGGGTGTGGGAATTCCATTTGGATTCTTCCACTAGAATTCATTTAACATGTATGAAGTGTGGCCAAGGGCCAAACGACATTTTGAAACCATCTCATGGTTTTGAATTCCAAGTTTTCATTCCAAATTACATGTTTGGCATTTTGGCCGTTGGGGGGTCATATTTTGTATTGGCCATATTTTTGGGCCATGGACCATTGTAGCACATCTTACTAGGTAAGTTATGTTTGTGTGCATGGTCATTTCCGGGCAAAGCTTCTTCTTTGGTGAAATGAGCCTCCCACAGACTCATTTTATACTTTTGTTGCATAATCTGACCTAAGGGTATTTTGGGAATTTACTTTTGGAAATAAATTCCATTCTTCACATGGTTGACTTGAAAATGTGATTTTAGAAGGGGTTTCTTCTTTGTGTTTTTCCAAAAAATGTCGTCTTGATATCGGAAATCGATCCCGAAGTTCAGCTTCTGTTTTTCCATTTAGCATCTTTTTGGACCCTCTGGACTAGTTTTCTTGGGAGGGAATTTTGGGCATTTCACAATGGGTATTTTTCAATTTTGCATGTAAGTCACGTAGAAAACTCGATTTCGAGGGGGGTTTCTTCTTTGTGTTTTTCCAGAAAATGTCATCTAGGCCTTCAAAAATCTATTTTTTCCAGAAAAACCCCTGCTGCCAGGTTTTTGGGTCGCACCCTTACTGCCCCTTCACATCTAAACGTTTAGATGGGGTCTCATAACCAATGACATGAGTGTGGGCAGCGTTTTTGTCACTTTTTTTGGCCTTCTAACCGGTTAGATAGGCCTTCTAACCGGTTAGATGTTCTTGTGTTGGCACTTTTTGACCGTTTTGCCTCTTCTTCTTCCGTTAGCCATATCTTCTTCATCCGGACTCTGAATCAAGTGATTCTTGAGTCTAAATTCTTTAATTTTTTGTTATCTTTGTATTGGTGTGCTCGGTGGAACCCACTTTTATGCTAGAAATGATAATTTTGCCCTTAGGTTCATTCTTGTTCGTTTTTGAAACGTTACTTCCGCATTTGATTCCTTTGGGTTCCGTGACCTCGTTGAGGGTCATAATGGTGTCTTAGAGCCATGTTGTATCTCTAGAGACCGTTTTTTTGTCTTTTGCTTCAGCACTTCGGATCTGTTATCGGGTCATCTTTCGATTCATCACTGACGCACCGGGTTGAAAAACTTGGGCCATCACACTAAGTCTCTCCCTTTTGGCCACCTCATCACCTAGATACTTATTGATCAGTGCTATCCTTTTCATCCTCAGGAGCACCTTGTGAGAGGTTCTTGTCACTTCTTGAAGAAGGACTAGGACACGAGCTACAATGCTATCATCACTATACTGTTGGACCACGCAGTAGTGGCTGCAGAGGAGCTCAAGGCTGAGAAGGCAAAGGCAGCAGCTGAGGCAACAGCAGCAGATCCAGCAGCAGACGATGTACCAATAGGTCCAGCTACCGAGCATATAGACATTGATTTAGAGCGACCTGCAGATAAAGCAGAGCAGCACTCTCCAGCCGAGTCGCCAGTACATGAGGAGGAGCAGACTCAGGATCTTTCTTCTGATTCATCCGTACTTGAGGCTCCTAGTCAGACCCCCAGCTTTGGAGAACGTCTTTAGGCTTTTGAGGATACAGTGGTTGCTATCAGAGCTGATACTGTTGCCATTCGAGCCGATGTTGTAGCCCACCGAGCTGATTTTGCTACATTCCGCACGGATGTCATGACTGCACTCCGAGACTTATCTTGCGATATCCGTGGAGCTTGCCCTACCCGTCCTGCCTCGTCCACCTGAGATTTCCAGTTTCTTCTATCTTTTTATATCTTTTTGTCACTGTATATTATTTGCAGCCGGTCTGTCGACTTTGATCTTTTGATGTACTCTATACTCTATTTTCTTTATATATGATTTTGTTATGGATGTCATGTGTTATATTCTTATATCTGTATGTTTGACTTCATTAGGTGCATCACAGTGACTACAGTGAGAGAGAATGCTACACAATTTTAAGGACCACCCTTATACCTCTCTCACTGCTTTATTTCATTTACACTTGCATGTCCACTGTGCACTGATTATCTCTTTTTGTTATCTGATGAGTTTATCCGAGTGCCAAATTTTAGGACCACAGTTAATCCCAAGTTTGGGGGGTCCATGCCACCCACTTTGGATACTTCAGTCCCAACCATTCTTTGCCTTAATTGCAATGATATACTCTTTCCTTTTGTTCTCTTTGCACATTGAGGACATTGTGCCATTTAAGTTTGGGGGTAATGGTGTATTTTACAGTGTTTGCTTTTAAATTCAAAATTTGAGCATGACTTGTGTATTTGAGAGATTTTCTATGATTGGTCCATATCTAGCTATGATTTTGATCTTTTGAGGACTATATTGCTTAAAATTTAACAATTGTTTGACTTGAGAGTCTAATACTCCTTGTATGCCTTATGGATGCCATTTAGGAGTAAATTTTTCAAAAAATTGATATCTTGCTTGCACTTGTGGTCCACATCATCTTGATTTTGTGATTGTTTTGAGATTCACTCTAGGATTCTACACTAGCACAGGCACACACTAGCATTCATTTGTGGGGTACATGCTTTGTTGATTATTGAATTGGTTATATCCCAATTGAGCTAGTAGTGCATTTAAAGCTTTCATTCTTGATAAAGGTGGATAACAACCACTTTTCACTAAGTAGCCCGGATTCTAGCCTCATCAAGCACTGAACTTCTCTTACTAAAAGGTGGAGGGCCCAAACTCTAGGTTAATAATTGAAAAAAAAAAAAAAAAGTTGCAAAAGTAATAAAAAAGTGAGGACTTCTCCCAAATGGTGAGAAGTGGGAAACGATTAGATGGAGGTTGTCTTGATTTGTAGCTTAGTTGATTTGAGCTTGTAAGTCCGTAGGGGTGTTTGAATGCCTAATGCCCTAAAGCCGTCTGGTTTGGGAGTCATTGACCTAACGCTCGACCTCATGAATCACTAGAAAGCTTAATAGATCAACACATTGCACCATGCTTCCATCTTTGATCCGATAAAAAAAATAAATATAAAATAAAATATGAGTGAAAAGAATAAGCGCACCTAGAACAATAAAGCTTTAGTAAAAGGTCCACTTTTTGTCTTGATGATCGGTACTATATTTGTGTGCTAGTTTGAGTGTAAGGATGTGATTAATTCTTTAGTTGGCTAAGATAGCAACATATTTGATGTCGGTCTACTTAAAAGGATTCTAGAAATGTTTTAATTTGCATGATCATTTTCTTGATGTTTGGAGGACCATATTTGCTCGCTTGTTGTTGAGATTTTAGGAAATTGCTTAGAAATGTTTGAAACATTGCATATTTGAGGTAGTTTCCTCCCAATGCTTGTTTGTAATATTGGTGCCTCTTTTGAAATATTGAGCTTAATGTTTGTGGGTACCATTTCTGGAAACCCTCACGAGACTTCACTCATCCACTAGGGGTAACCTAAGGGTTTAAAAGGCTTGTTGCATATGCTAAGTGCAATCGTGTTCCCTACGAAAGTGGCGTTATCCATTTATTATTTTCTAGTTCATACTTGTATAGTTGTTCATTTCATTCATTTACTTTCTAGTTCATTGCTAGGGACTAGCAATATTTAAGTTTGGGGGTGTGATGAGTGCTGAAAAGTGCGTATTTAAACCCCTTAAGCTTAAGTATTCTAGTACCTTTATCTATCTTACTTTATCGTTTTAGATTGATTTTGTATTATTTCCATTTTCAGGCACTTATCCCGAAAATAAGCTAACTCAGCCAAATAAGAGCTGAAATGAAGCAATTCTGGGATGAATCAAAAAAAGGAGCCAAGTGGAAGCAAAAGGAAGAAAAAGGTGGAAATCAACATCTTCGAATGATCTCAGATCAAAGTTCGATCGATCCAACATGATCGATCTCAGCACTTCAAGATGGATCAGAGCCATGATGACATTTTCAGAGATCTTAAAAGTTTGATCGATCATTCTTCGATCGATCGAACTACCTTGTCCTTATCCAAATGATTGATCTAATCTAGTTGTACCACCCTACCAACCACTTTTGTCCTTTTCCCAAGAATATCTTCAAAATATCTCAGATTTGTCTTTATCCAAAAAGTGCCGCCATTGAGGATCGATCCAACTTCAGTTCGATAGATCTCAGCCATGTTTAATCGATCCAAGTCCAAGGTTCGATCGATCGAACTTTCTCCAGTGCGAAAAAGTTAAATCTCCAGCTGACAAAAAGTTATCCTTTATCCAATCATTAGGGAATATTTTGTGCATGACCCCAGCTCATTTTGTGTGTCATTTGACCTACCTATATAAGGATAAGGATTACTTTTTACATCATATCACATCATACCATCTTATACCTTGTAAGAACTCTTGGAGAGTAAGCTTAGAGGAGGAGGAGGCTAGAGACACCATTGGAAACTCTTCATCAACCAAGGAGTAAATTTCTACCATGGAGTTAGCCCTTGAGGGTTGGAGAAGTACTACCATGAGTGGCTAGACATCCTCTTAGGGCTAGAGTTAGCCCCAAGCATACTTTCTACATCTTGATTTTGTGTATTATTGAGGGATTAGTGTTGTAATACATGTTTTGTCACTTATATATATATAGATTTTGTTTATTCAATAATTTATGTGGTTTAATGCTTCTAATTGATCATTTCATTCTATCTATATGTCTATGTATGCTAGAATAGATGTTCATGTGTTTGTCTCTATTTCTTATGTTATTGGTGCATGTCAATGTGTATTAATGCCATAGATCTAGAGATTGCCAAAACATTGTACTTAAAGGAATGCTCTTGTAATTTTCTAGATGGTTCATGCTCATTTCTTGATGGATTGTGCCTCTTCCTTAGCTTAATTAGTTTAATTTCATGTCATTAGCTTAATTGTAGTGTAGTGGTAGCATAGTTGTTAGATGAGAAGACAATCCATGCTTGTTGTTTGATGTTCCATACTTTTGAATGCAAGTAGCATATGTCTCTAACCTTGTGGTGTATTTGGCTTGTGAGCTTAATGAAAGGATTAATGATTTGCTAGATATATTGTGTTTTTCACATGCTATTTAGACAATATATACTTAATTGCTAGATATATTGTGCTTTTCACATGTTGATTAGACAATGTATGCTTAATTGGTCACCCTTGCTAATTGAATCAACCAAACACACACACACATCAATATTGCAACACACATTTCCCTCTTTAGTCACTTGTTAAGGGTGTAGAAAAGTATTGTTTGGTGGTGACCTCTAAACCCCAAGAATTCTCTCTCTCTTACTTACTCTTTATTGCATTCAATTATTTAGTTTAATTTGCTCTCTAGTTTAATCAACCAACCAATCATTTGTTTAATCACTCGACCTACTAACCCTAATAGCGATTCCACAACCAAATTCCACTCCAATTCCTTTGGACGATCCCTACTCACCCTAACTATATTTTTAGTGAAGGTAGTAGTGGCTTCTATAAATGTAAAATTTGGCCCTCACCTTAATGCACATTCCTAAGCTTGTGGTGTAGGACGACATAGCCACCAAGTACATTTTCTTGCCGGACAATATCATGTAGAACACGATAGTTCCTTTCAGTGTACCTTATTTCTCTATGGAACCTTCGGTCATTGGTTTAGACTACTTCTACACTATTATCTCAATATAGCTCGATAGGCAGCCTAATATGCTCCACGACCTCTAAATCAGTGAGATCAAACCAAAAGGCTTCCCTTTGCTGCCTTTAAGGCTACAATGTACTTCCTCTGCAGGTTTGAGTCAGCAGTTGAAATCTGCTTAACAATTTACTAACTAATTTCCCTTCCATTTAGAGAACGTACACTAAGGCATGGACCTTATATAACTAATTTGAAATCAGAACTATCAAACCTGACTAGAACCATATCATCACATCCATAAATGAGTATGAGATCATTGGTTTTCCTAAGGTACTTAATGATATTTTTCACAACAGGCCAGTTATCAAGTTCAGGATTGGACTGATATCTTCTGACTATCCCTATAATGTAGCGGATGTCCTGTTTGGTATAGACCATGGCATATATGAGACTCCCATATGCCAAAGCATATAGTCTCATTTGCTCAATCTCCTCTGCTAGTCTTGAAAAACTACTTACTAGAGAAAGCAATCCATATCAATAAAGTAAGAATTCATTCTTTGAGTTATGCATACCAAACCTGGTCAAAACTTTATCAATGTTGGATTATTCAGATAAGCCTATTTTCCTTTTAACCTGATATTGCAAAAGCTTGATCCTAGGAATATAGCTTACATCTTTAAAATCCTTTATTTCAAAATAATTAAACAACTACCTCTTTACTGGACAAAACTTTCCATATCACAGTAAATGAGTAGGATTTCGTCAATATATATAGAATTAGAAAAATAATGACATTCCCTTGTACACTCATGATTTAATTACTAAGAAATCTTCTAGTATCCTTTTGTAGATTAACTTGCCTTCCATGGGTATCACCCTACTAGAAAGTTCTACAAGATCCCAGATTTTATTAGAATACATAGATTCCAACTCTGATTTCATAGTAACTTACCAAAACGATTTGTATCCATATTGGTTCACGCTTCCGTGTAGCTTACTAGGTGTAACTCATGTTTAACAAGGATGTCTATAAAGGTCTCTCCTAAAAACATGATTCTGTCAGATTGGATGATAATCCTCCCACTATAACAATGTACCCATCTAGGAATTTGTGTACTAGATGATGCCGATGCACCAATAGGGAATTCATATATAATTCTTAATCTCTATAATAAGCATGTTCATATGTGGTACATCTGGTACTCATACCATATTCTCTAACATTATTTTACTAGGTTTATGATCCTCCTAAAGATAAACAGTGAGTGTAAACAATTAACTTTTATCATTGAGATCGTAAAATAATCCATCCTAGTGCTTTTTAGAGTAGCTATCAAATCTATCATGCGCATGATCTGTTTCCAACTTACTTATCCATATCAAGCACACATATGCAAAACTACCCTATATGTGCATGTGATTCAAACTAAGATTTAGTTAAAAACATAGCTCAAACAGTATCCTTGAGACAGACTAAGATGGAATGCAATTCATAATGCGCATCGATATCATTAACGCTAAACTCTTAAATGAAAGAGATAATGTAGCATAACTGATCATAGATCTAACCATGTTAAGCGGAATTTTGTTATTCTTTTTTGACACCTAAATCCATTTAGCATCAATTGCGGAAAACTGGTACACAACACTCTCATTAACCATATAGTCTTTGCACTATCCTAAGAAATACTCATATCCACGATCAGATCGAAGTGTTTTGATAAGTTTACCTAATCTGTGCTCCACATCAGTCTTGACACTTTCAGAATCTACCAAAAGTTTAAGACTTGTGTCGCAACAGGTAAATTTATCCAAAACGTGAGTAATCTTGCTTGGATGTTCATAAGACCACACGTGTCAGTGTGTACCGACTCCAATTGTTCATTATATCTATTTCATTTGGCTGATTAAAGCCCTTAGGGTTATCTATCCTTCAAAACAGGATTCACAAGTTGATTTAGGCTCTCCTGCCTCACTAGGTTATAAACCTTCTTTGACCAATCTTTGAATCTCATTTTGATTGATTAAAACCCAAAAATAGACACAAAAAAACAATGAGTTAGGAATAACAAATTTTCTCTTAACATTCAATCTAAAAGATGCAACATTAGTTTCTACATTCTACAAATATTAAGAGCTTGTGGTTATAGTATATTGACCATCTTTCAATGTACCAGAAGCAATCGCACATCTAATCAATTTGATAAAACTAGTTTTAGAAAACAACTACACAGTTTTTATAAACCAAAAGTGAAACAAGTATTAGATTGCATCTAACATCTGTGCATAAAGATAGTTCTCTAGTACTAATATCCTCATACTCTCTAATTTCAGATGTAATACTCCCACTGACTTAGCTATAACCTTGGCATCAGGTTAAAAGACAAATATATAGCTATATCATCGAGGCTTCTGGATTCCTAAAATCCTTGCAACGAATTACAAACATGTTTAGTGGCTCCAGAATCTATCCATCAGGAATTAATAAATACAACCACATAACATGGCTCAATGATTAAATATACATTTTCCTATGCCACGTCATTACTTAGACAGTTTGTCCTTCAATGTCATAGTTAGCGGAAAAAGAAATAGTTTCATTTACCCTCAACATACACTGCCTTATTCCCTTTAACCTTTTGAATACCCATGATTTGTGTTAGCCTAGTCCTATTATTATCCTTCTTCTTTCCTTTGCCCTTCCACTTGGGCCTAGAAGAAGATGGTATAGACTAGGTTAGATTGATAGGAACGCCCATACTTTTGATTATCCCTTCATCTATTACCAATTCTATAAGAATATTAGGAGTGTGAACTCAAACTTGTTCCTTATTTAGTTCACTCTAAAAGAGTCGAATGAGCTTGGTAACAAGGCAATAGTTCTGTCAACTTCAAACTTACCACCCAAATTAACCCTTTTGATCTCCAGTTCAATTTTTAAATAATAAACAATCATTTTTCAAAATCCGATCTCATACTGGAGTTCCTCAGGCTATCTTGATGGTATTTAAATTTGACACAGTACTTAGGCATATGCTCTATCTAATCTCACCAAAATATCTCATTGACATTTAACATGATGCTTGAAGAAAATAAAATAATGCAAATGTTAGCTTTGGAGCATATTCGAGATAAACTCTAGAATATTGCACCAAGTCATATCATTTACCTTATTTCATTTATAAAAAGCATTAATGTCAACTTAGGTATCTTAAGGTAAAAGGATTAAGTTTAGGAGTAGTAAATACATTTTGTACCATCACGTTGTGAATAAAATATCTAAATTCCTTTTCCAGTCAATATAAATGAGGTCTAAATACGTTGAATATGTAAGCAAGCAGATAAAATGGATTAGACATAATATCTGAATATAAATGCATTCATACAATATGCAAGGTGAATTATTAATACTATCATGCATATTTAAAATTAAAATGAATTTGTTAACCACATAATATAATAAATCTCAAATAGAATAAAAGATCATTATCATTATTGGTGAATAATCCCTTTTAATTAATGCGGGTCCCTCAACTTCGTAGCATAATAAGTCACACAATCAATACGTCAATAACTTATCTTGATGGAGGAGCTCATTATTACTATTACTGAGATTTATTCGCTATTAGGCGAGCACTTCCATAATAATGTGTGGGTCCCTTAACCACTGCATGAAAAATCGGATACCCAATACACCAATAACTTATTCGGTTGGCGAAGTTCATTATTGCTATTGGTGGACAAATCTCATCATTTTCATATCTTTGAAGACAATGCCTTGTCTATCTATATGAAATGATTCCCGATTATGTTTAGCCTTTCTAAAATCACCTAGTGTAGACCACTCCATTGGGGAGCTAACACTATTCATTTTAGATTGAATGTATAACGTTATTAAAGCTCTAATGAAAAATAAAACATTAAATATCTTGTCATTATAATATAGACTCTTTAAATCATGCGTAGGGCCTTATTTTTAAAGATCTAATTACAATGAACATTTAATATTTTTATTTTCATGAGACAACCATTCTTGTAATATTAAGACTCTTCAAATCATGCGTGGGGCCTTATTTTTGAAGATCTAATTATAATGGTTTTAATAACAAAGGCCATAGGGTAATGTATAAAAATCCTCGCTCCCACTCAATTTTTAATCATTCATAATTAGGGTTTTTTTATTTATTCATATTTATGATATAATGCATGCAAAACGCCTTGATTTTAATCCAATTAAATTTAGAAAATAACTGAACTTTTAAGTAATTCACTAATATTTAATTTGAGACACACTTTAAAAATAATTTACAAAAAAAAAAATTTTCGTTTCCCAATAAGTGCCCTCAAATTAACTAGTAATCAAATCCAATTAATTTTCATAATTTAATTAATATAAATCAAGTCATTTAATTAAATATCATGGATCCAATGCATGAATAATAATAATACTTAACAATTATTTATTCCATGCATCACATAAATAAATAAACAACAGATAAAAACAATTTAAATGGCCAATGGATTCAGCTTTTAACATTTTATTGCTCTAAGTATTATACGAGTGTCTTCCATTGGCTTGCAAACACCCACAGGAAGTTGATACGCGCCTAAAGAGATAACACAGTGCTTAGAACGCGCCCAGATGGTCCTACACGCGCCTGGACGCGGCTTTGGAGGGTCCCAGCGCGTGCCACGTGCTCCCACGCACCTGCACGCACTGGTGGGAGCTTGCAGCATGTGCCACGCGCCGACAAGTGCTTGTTGTGGCTGCCAGCGCATGGAAACCGCTGGCACGCGCCAGTTGGCGCCTCCATTATGGTGCGCACTGTGCATAATGTTGCTGCAACACAATGGATAATCTCCCCTTGCCATCAATGATCCGACGGCTACTAGTTGCGGTTGCACCTAATTATGGTGCACCGCGAACCACAGAATCGTCCGTCCTCCTTTCCGGCACTGCCTTACCGCCGGTGACGCTTCGGATGCCAGAATGTCGCCGGAGAATCGCCGAAAATCGTAAAAAATTTGGAAAAATTAAATAAAGCTCTAAAAAAATTCTGAAAAATTCTAGAAAAATCCAAAAAAATTCCAGAAAATTCCAGGGACCTTATTTAATTTTCTTGGACCTTCTTGAAGCTTCATAGCATCCTTCGATGAATATTACATGGCTTTAAAAATATTTATAATTTGAAATACAATAAAAATAAATAAATTACATCATTGAACTTTCAAACGGCTTAATCAAAGCCTTAATTACATTCATCCAAAGATAAAATTACATTCCAATAACCTATAAACTACATTCATGGCCCAAACATACATCAACATCATCCAATCACAAATATACATACATCATGATCATATAATATGAATATATTAATTCATACATCAACACATATCAACAAATAAATATATGCATATCAAAATTGGATCCATGAATGATGAATTTTGATAAAAACATGATCTCTAGTAATGAATCAAACCATGCTCTGCTACCACTGTTGGGAAACGTGTAAGATTTAAAACTTTTTGAGGGATTTTGATTCATAGATTTTGATTCATCACATAGAGATAAGTTTTATGTAAAAATAAAATATGATGTATCATTCAATTAATGGATTGAATACTTACATCAAAGGTCTGAGTAAACCTTTAAATCTTTCCTCTAAAGTGAATGTTCTCACTTATTGTAGATCCCTTAGTAAGATGCCTTCTCCTTGGATCTCCATCTTCTTGGTAATTGTTTTGCCTTTAGAAATCACTCATAAGCCTCCATGAATGACCTTGGAAAACTAGGCTTGTGGGAACCTCCATTAGATGAGAACACTAACCCTAATTTTTTAGAGGGAGAAAATGTATTCCTTTTTTTTTTTTCTCTTCCAAAAAATTACACTTAAAATACACATAGACCATGTATATATATAGGCAACATAAAGATAAAGAAAAGAAAACAATAAATCATTCTCAATCTCTAATTCACATGTCTCAAATCTAATAGGATTCCAATATCAAGTTGGGCTATGAGTAAGAATCCTTTGGGCTTATTATTTTATTGGTTACAATGAATTAATAATTGGTCCGGTTCATAGATTCAATTCAATTAATTCATAAATTAATTTCTACTCCACTAAAAGAAATTAATTGAACTCCAATTAAAAAATAAATAACATCTAAGTCAATGTTGCACTTTGACCCCTCTATGCATAATTAGTTATCGGATAAATAAAGCCATCAATCCGACTACTTAATTAATATATTTATTTTGGTACCTTTGATTATTTCTGACTTGATCACAATAAAACATTTATTTGACAAAAATAATAATTTAAATAAATAAATATATAATAAATCATTTTGTCTAAAAACATACGAAGGCCTTCGAATTTACTTTGTGATCAACTATAATCAATAGAAAATAAATACAAGTAGCAATGATGCAAATATTAAAAATATAACCCTCTAACTATTAATTACATAACTACCCAAAGTGTCGGTCTAAGGATCCCGAAGAATCCGCCGAACAAATCAAAATAATTATTAATTAATAAAAGAGTCTATACCTTTCTCATGCTTTAGAGTCAAATGCCATGACGATGATAGGGAGTAATTACATACGACGGCTCTCGCAATATATCTCAACTTAACGCGGATCTAGTTCAAGTCTTAATAATTATGAGTCCATCCATAATTACCGATTATGAACAATTTATGAAAACTATTTATATTCATGTATTGATTGCCATCACATACATATATAAATATCTCTTATAATCAAGTGGACACTATCAATTCTATAATGAATCGAAACATAATACATTGAATTCACCAATTGTATTGAGCATAAATATTTCAGAAACATCAGGAACACATGTCATTTTAATCCAAATAAGAATTTGAAATGCCAGGGCATATAAATCCCAACAATACCCTGTTAGGCTCAGGTAGTCATGCCCACTCAGGTGCGTTTTGCATGTTACCTTCTATTCAGGTTGAGACCTTCATCATAGTCCAGTGAGAGTCCTGTAGTATGGATATATATATTTATTTACGGATTATATAGATATGGTTGAGACGTCTAGGATGTATCTACGTATCGGGTCTCTGTTTGGATTGTAGTTAGGATAGAACTTATTCGTGGGCCTAACCCACTATTATTTTTCAGGTAACGGACGGTTCCAGGTCTTAGAGCTTGTTCGTGCTGAGCAGAGACGGCTACTCATTCTGTCAACGATGTAGGAGTTTTTTTTTCTTCATAATTTAGCATTAGAGTTCTTCAGTTGTTGTTTTCAGTGTTGGAGTTTTAGCATTAGATGGATTCTCGAGTTGTATTAGAAATGGAAAAATTTAATGTATCAGAATAATTTCTTATTTATAAAAGTTATTCTGAGGTTTCAGTTTCTGGATTATCATTTTAGTTTCTTTTAAGCAATTTTATATATTCCTGTTTATCTTAATTGTATTCTGTATTCGTTTATTACTAATTGGTTTGATATCCTTGGGTAATCGGGCGTGGGCCTAGCCAACCTGCATCTAGAAATCCGGGAGCATCACACATGTGCACCCCTAATTTATAGGTGAAAGAATACCAATGATAAATATGGAAAATATATTGATGGGAGGATTCCCAAAATCAATCCAATCAATATTCAATAAGGATGCCATGATATTTTTAAGGGAATCCTTCTTAAATACTATAAAGAAGGTTTCTTTATAATCTTTTCATTCATGACACTAATCCATTTAGTAAAATCATTATTGTTAATGGCTTGTGAATATATAACTAGATCCTTATATATCTTAATATCAAAATCAGATTCTTGTAGGTATACCATATAGTCATCCTGAATAGCAGATTTCCTTTTTGAGATCGTCTTAATGTTATTCCTTGTAGTTCTTTTACAATCTATTCATTGGTGACAATCTAATCTTGGAGTTATTGATCATTCAATTATTCTTCGTTGTTATATGGTTCAACAACTGAAGGAATAATTATTTCTTTAGAAGTTATGAGTAAAGAAATTTGTATCCTAACTTCTTGAATGATCGCATTCTTTTTTTTATCACTCCCACTGATTTCACTATTCTCAATGAATCTAACATTTCTAGTTTCAACAATTCTCATACTATGTTTAGGACAGTAAAACATCCTTTTGATTATGGGTAATAGGAAATTACTTAACATACTCCTAACCATATCCATAAGAGTACGATTACGCCTTTCAGCTACATGCTTCTGCGGTGGCACGCCTGGCATAGTGTATTGAGCACGAATGACATGTATTTCAAGGAGTTTAGCAAACGGTTAGAGTATTAACTAGTTTCATCATACTTTCCATAATATTCAACACCTCTATATGACTTCATGATTTTCACTTTTCTATCTAGTTGTTTTTCAACCTCATTTATGTATACTTCAAGAGTACCCACTACTTGAGATTTTTCATACAACAAATAGATATATCCATAACGTAAAAAAAATCAACAATAAAGGTAATAAAATACTTTCTCCACTAAAAGATGGAACATCAGAAGGTCTATAAATATTTGTATAAATAATTTCAAAAAGCTCTATACTTCTTGTGGCTCATTTCTTTGTGTGTTTGGTTTGTTTACCCTTAATATAATTTAAACAGACACACCAAAATCAGTAAAGTTTAGATATAGAAGAATTACATCATTTATCATGAGCGCTGAAAAGTGCGCATTTAAACCCCTTAAGCTTAGGTATTTTAGGACTTTTATCTATCTTACTTTCCCATTTTAGACTAATTTCATGTTATTGTCCTTTTTAGGTGCTTATCCCCAAAATAAGCTAATTCAGCCAAATAAGAGCTTAAAAGAAGCTAACTCAAGCTAAATGGAAGAAAGAAGCAAAGTGGAAGCAGATTGAAGCAAAGTGTGAAAATTTAGTATGTTCGATCGATCTTAAGAATACTTCGATCGATCGAAAGTTCATCGATCTAGACTCTCTAAGATGGATCCAAGCCCTGTTGTCCTTATCCAAAGATCCCACAAAGTTCGATCGATCCAACAATTCTCAGATCGATCGAAAAGATTCCATCTTATCCTGTTGTACCACTCTACCTACCACTTTTGTCTCTTTCCCCAAAATATCTCCGATCTGTCCTTATCCAAAAAAGTGCCACCATGGGAGGATCGATCCAGCCAAAGTTTAATAGATCTCAGCCATGTTCGATCAATCTCAGCCATGTTCGATCAATCTCAACACAGTTCGATCGATCAAACTTCCTCAAGTCTGAAAAAAATATATTTCCAGCTCATTAAAAGTTGTCTCATTGTGCAATCATTGGAAGAGCCCTTGTGTACGAGCCTAGACCATTGGGTATGACATTTGAGCTACCTATATAAGGATTATGAGCCACTTTTACACATAAGTTTTTTACATAGTCTTTGATATATTTTTTAGAGTAGAGAGATACAATTCTTAGAGAGGAAGAAAAGAAAAGAAGAGGCTAGAGACACATTCTTAAGAGGTTTTCCATCTTCTTCAAGAAGAAGAGCACTTCTACCATGGAGATAGCCCTTGAGGGTTGGAGGACACTATTCAAGAGTGTCTAAACATCCTCTTGGGGCTAGAGTTAGCCCTAAGCATGCTTTCTTTACCTTGATTTATGTATTTTTGAGGGAATTTGTGTTGTAATACATGTTTTGACATTTTTATATACATAGATCTTGTTTATTCAATAATTTATGTGGTTTAATTCTTCCAATTGATCATTTCATTCTATCCATATGTCTATGTATGCTAGAATAGATGTTCATGTGTTTATCTCTATCTCTTGTATTGTTGATGCATGTCTATATGTGTTGATGTTATAGATCTAGAGATTGTCAAGACATAGTGCTTAATAGAATGCTCTTGTGGTTTATTTGATGGTTCATACTCATTTCTTGACGGATTGTGCCTCTCCCTTAGTTTAATTAGTTTAATTTCCATGTCATTAGCTTAGATGTAGTGTAGCTACCTTAGTTGTTAAATGGGAGGACAATCCATGTTTGTTGTTTGATGTTCCATATTTATGAATGCAAGTAGTATATTTCTCTAATTATATGATGTGTTTGGATTGTGAGTTTAAAGAAGGATTAATGACTTAGTTTGATGTATTGTGTTATTCATTATGTTGTTTAGACAATATATACTTAATTGGTCATCCATGCTTGTTAAAACAACCACACGCATTTACTATTGTTGCAACATATGTTTTCCCCCTCATTAATTGTGAATTGAGTGTATAGAAAGGTGATGCTTAGTGGTGATCTCTAAGTCTCAAGACCTCTTTCTCTTATTTTCTCTATCCTTTAATTACTTGTTTTATATTGAGCTTGCTTAATCTTAATTGTAGTTTAATCAACCAAACAATCTACCTTTGATCACTCGACCTACTAACCCTAAGCATAGTTTCCATTACTAGTTGCCCTCTAATCCCTTAGGACGATCCCTACTCATTCTTGCTACGTTAGTAGTAGTGGTAGTAGTGGTTTTTATAAATTTAAACTTGACCCAAAAGGCTTTTCTTGAACCTATATTCACTACATTATTTTGGCGTATAGGATCGGCCACCGTCAAATTTTTGCGCCGTTGCCGGGGATTGAATTGGTAACGCCGTGTTTTGGAAACAATTAGGGATTAGTACTCTTTTGTTCGTATCTTTACTTTATTTTTATTTTTTGGTTACTTATTGTGTTTGTTCTTATTTGGGTAGGTGAAATTGAGCAAGGAGGTTAAGCAAAGGAGAATTGAGAAGCAAGGAGCTAAGCTAAGCACAAAAAGGGCTAAGAATCTAAAAAAAAATGCAAAGCATAGCAAAGCTTCAAAGTTGAAAATGAATTGAAGTTGCTTAAGGACCCTTTGTAAGATCTTTCTAACTCAATCCCTAGTTAATTCGTCGACCCGCGTGGAGGCTTATTTTTCATTTCTTAGATAAATTGTGAGCCCGCGTGGAGCCAATTTACTTTTCTTTGCATGTTGTTTAAGCATGGGAGCATGGGACATTGTGTGTGGAGATTTGTTGATTGAATTGTTGCGGGGGCGAAGTGATTGTTACTTGCTTGTTATTTGTTTTGCTAGTGTATGCATGGTCGTAGGTTATTGAATCCTATTCTTGTCACTCCTAATTTGCATCTTGAATCGGTTGTTCGTAATCCTACGGGGAGAGGTAGTTCTCATCACTCTATTTCACCAATTGAGGATTTGAATGACGACCATGTGGAGGACCTTGATCACATAGACCAACAAGGCAACCTCCACCCTAATGTGCAATATGAAAATGTTCAAGTGCCATTAGGCATGCCTAGACCATTCATTCACCCACAACAATAAGGCTAAGTTCCATTGGGAATGCCTCGGCCAATATTTACTCCACAACCCCCCATAGTTCAAGCTAATCAAGGAGTTCGTATAACACCACCAATTGCGAATCCTCCCATTGCATTAAGAGACCATTATGTGCCTAATGAATATAACGTGCCCACTTGCATTCAATTGCCTCCATTTAGAGCACATCACTATGAAATTAAACCACAAACTATTCAAATGTTTCCAAACTATCATAGACTTCCTAGTGAAGAGCCTTATAAGCATTTGGATGAGTTTCTTGAAGTGTGTTCCACCGTGAAATACACGGACATGCCGGAAGAAGTTTTAAGACTTAAACTTTTTCCTTTCACCCTTAAAGACAAGGCAAAATATTGGTTCAACAATCTTAGGCCTTTTTCGATAACCTCTTGGGCAGAAATGAAACAAGAGTTCTTGAAAAAGTACTACCCAGTATCAAAGACCAATGTTATGAGAACTTCAATTAGATAATTTTCTCAAGGAGATGGGGAAATGTTTCATGAGGCATGGGAAATATTTAATGATTTGCTTAGAAAGTGCCCTCATCATGACATACCTAAGTGATAACTAGTTCAATATTTCTTTAAAAGTTTTCCGGATAATCACAAGGGTATGGTTGATGCATCCATGGGTGGTTCTTATCTTGATAAGCATGAAAATGATGTGTGGCAATTGTATGAAAGTATGAGTGAAAATTGCATGCATAGGTCCTTATCTTCTAAAAATGGTAGAAACCTAGGTGGAAGGAAGAATGTCGACTTGTATCAAGTTGAAAACTCCAATGATATAGCCGTCGAGATGAAATCCTTGTCTCAAAGGTTCGATTAATTTTTGATCAACCAAAATTCGGCGAATCAAGTATCTTCCTCCCCTACTCATATTCATCATCGTGCATCTAATGAATCTTGCATGACTTGTTCAAGTGTCTTGCATTCTACTTCCAATTGTCCACATGGACATGTGCAAAGTAAGCCCCATGAGCAAGTCAATGCTACATTTATTAATCAAATGAATAATCCCTATGGCACTCATTACAATTCAAGTTGGAGGAACCATCCAAACTTTTCTTGGAAAAGCCAAGGGGAAGGCTCAAACCCTCCCCAAGGTGGTTTTCAAGGGAAATATGTTCCGCCACCAATGCAAGGCCAAGGTTCCCAAGGTTTTAAATCATCATTATTTCAATCACATGGCAATCAATTTTCTAATTCTCATTTCCCTAATCAACCATCATATTCTCAAGGAAACTCTAGGAGTCTCGCCTTTGAAGAGAAAGTTTTGACCGCTCTAGGCACTCTAGAGGTGAACACTCAATTGCTTCATTCTCATTCTCAATCCATTGCTAAGCTAGAAACCCAAGTAGGGGAAGATGCCTTTGAATGCCCCACCAAAGCAACAATGTGTTGCAGAGACTCATTCCTCATTAGAAGGGCACATAATTGAGCATGTCAATGTGGTGACAACCTTGAGAAGTAGGAAGATTGTGGACAACAAAGTAGGTGTGTCCAATGAAGAGAGTGAACCGGTGCAACCAAAAGTTAAGACCCGTCCCGTTTCTTATCATATTCCTCCTTCATTGCATATGCATGATCATTCAAATGAGAAAGTGTTAGAAAGTGATTTGAAAAGTGAGTCCAAAATTGATTTGAAGGAAGAACTGAACAAAGCTTTGAAAAAGGATTTTAAAAATTCATATGTTGATGATGTTTCAAAGAAAAGTTTTGAAATTTTTTTTGAGGCAAGAGCTCCGTTTCCAGATGCCTTGAAAAGATCAATTTATCTTAATAAACAAAAGACCAAGACCAATGAAATTATTGAAATGTTTAGGTAAGTGAAGCTTAATCTTCCACTTTTGGATGCAATTAAGTAAATTCCGGCTTATGCCAAGTTCTTGAAAGATCTTTGCACCCAGAAGAGGAAGAACAAGAGCCAAGCACCTAGGAAAGTGGTCTTGACCGAGCAAGTGAGCTCAATCTTGCAACATAACACCCTTCCAAAGTTTAAGGACCCCGGTTCACCTACTACTTCTTGCATCATTGGTGACCATGTCATTAATCGGGCTCTTCTAGACTTAGGAGCAAGTGTTAATCTTCTTCCATACTTGTTATATGTTAAATTAGGCTTAGGAGACTTGAAACCAACGTCGGTGATTTTACAACTTGCCGACCGATCCATCAAAAAGCCTAGGGGTATCATTGAGGATATCTTGATTAAAATTGATAAATTCTTCTTTCCGGTCGATTTTGTTGTTATTGACACGGAATCGGTTCCAAATCCCAAGAGCCAAATTCCCGTTATCCTTGGTCGTCCTTTCTTGGCAACCGCAATTTCCAACATCAATTATAGGATGGGGGTAATGAAAATTTCATTTGGGTATTTGAAAGTGAAGTTGAATATCTTTAATCCGACCCCAAATTCATTTGACAAGCCTAAAGAAGTAAATGTTCTAGAAAAATGTCTAGACAATGAATGTGAAAGAATAGAGTCTTTGCTTAAAACCAAAACTTCAAAAAGTTCATCTTCGACCTTGAAACTAAAGAATGATGTTTCAAAATCTTGCTTTGAGAGGGCATGGTAGCCCAAAGCTCACATTGACAAAGGACCAACAAGTTCATTTGAACCTAATCCAACAAGTTCTTTAGGGAACCGTTTGTTAGGTGGAATTCAAAGTACATATCACCCCGACAAGGAGGGGATGCATTATAAGATATTTGATCTGGGCTAAAAGAGCCCAGCGTCTTGCTAGAGACGTTAAAGACTAATAAAGGCTTCGTAGGGTTTACAACCCTATTCCTCCCTCATTTCTATTTTATCTTTCATTTCTTGTGTCGTCTAGATATGTTTTGGAATTCATACATATGGCTAGGAATTTTGATTGAGTATGCATGCACTTTCATGATGAAAATAGGCATTTTGTCCATGTTCGATCGATCTCAAAAGAGGTTTGATTGATCGAACACCCATCCCTGCATCCAATCATTGCTCTATTCCATCGATTTGAAATTTCCTGCATAAATCAGCCCTCTGTGTATCGTTCGAGAATTTCTTTGGATCGATCTAAAAGTTCTTAGATCGATCCAACTTTTTCTTGGATCGATCTTCACTCCACACTTAGAAAAATTTTGAGATCCATGAAAAAAGGCCTCTCTGTGCATCATTCGAACTTCTCTGCAAGTTTTTACCTATTCGATCGATCGAACCATCTTCTCGATCGATCTCAACTTGATCTATCTCTACCCTTTGTTGACCTTGACTTTGACTTTGACTGCAAGTTTACTTTTATTTTTATTTTTAGTGTTTAATTTATTTTATTTTATTTTCAAAAACTCTAAAAAGATTTTCATTCTATTTTTCACTTTTATTTTCAATTACTTATTTTATTTTTATTTTCAAATTTTCAAAAATCCCAAAAACAATTTTCTTTTGTTTTATTTCCAAAAAATTCAATATATATATATATATACTTTTAATTCTAATTTAAATTTTTAATTTCAAAAATTCAATAAAAAAAATAAAAATAATAACAAAAAAAATTGTCGTTTAGTGAGGGGAAATCAATCTCAACATTTTTTTAGATCGATCTATGTTCGATCGATCGAAAATTGTCCCTGATCGATCGAACTTGTATGTTTTTAAAAATAAAACCCTAGGGTCATTAAATCGATTCAAAGATCGATCTAAAAACCCTCTCATCCCTCGCCGCTGCAAACCACACCTTTCCCATCTCCGGCGAACCCTTCGGCGACCATCCCGAGCCTCAAATCTCTCTTCCTCATCTCAAATTTCATCATCTCCCTTCTATCTCCACTTCTCTCTCGAATTTGGTAAGTTTTACATTTTCTTTTTAAGTTTCGACCTTCAATCCTCATGAATCTAACCTTTACATGTTAGATCTAGGGTTGCCATATTTGATTCCTTCCATTCTTGACGTTTTGGGCATGTGTATATATACGTGTATATATATATATATATATTTAGTTTTGTATATACTTCATTTTTTTGAATCAATTTTTTGGGGTCACGGGCCAAACAAGTGACCCATATTATGTTGTTGATGTGTGAGAGGGCCCCACAAGCTTGCTTGGGTACCCCCATGCCTTCTACGTCACAGATCTGTGACTTTTCAAATTTCCCGTACCTGTTCGATCGATCGAAGTTTTCTTCGATTGATCGCTAAACGATCGATCGAACTTATCTCAGATCGATCTCACAGAGATCGAACTCACATTTTTGTGATCGATCGAACATCACAGATTTGCATCCCACACTTCACACACTCTCTTTTGTGATTCTATGCTATCTCATACATGCCCAATGCCTGTGTTTTCCACATTAGATGCATTCCATACTTATATTGTTTAGCATGCTTCACTTATTGTCACTATTTATTTAGCCCCATCATCACTTGCGTAGATTCATGTCTTGTGTTGTCTATCTTATTTGACATACATGTTTTTATATACTGTGCTTCAATTCTTTATGCCAATACTAACTTATATTGCAAGTATTTTTCTTTTTGTTTTGCAGGCCATGGCTAAGGTCAAGACTGTTGCCCGTGGACATTATCATCGCTAAGTCAGGCCCAAATTAGAGGGGCCAGGTGAGCCCTCTCATGTTCGGGAGCAGCCCGAACATCAGGCAGGACCATCTCAGGTCCCAGATCCTAAACAACCTGAGTAGTTGGAGGATTATACAGAGGCCGATCCAGCTCAGTCCCTATCAGCCGATTCTAGACTACAGTCTTCTGCTTCTGCATCTTCATAATGTCATGATGAGGCTGAGCATACACCATCACCTTTTTCATCTCCACCTCATGCACAGCCAAACCAAGCCTTAGACAGACCTCTACCGAGATACTCATGCCTTATAGTGGCGCATGAGTCAGTTTTCGACATTTCTTTCTTCTCCCGGTATATCCCGACTCGGGCAGCCTATAAGGACATTGACCGCAGGGGCATTTCAGCCATTCTAGCCCCTGTCACATACCCAGTTTACCTGAGGCTTGTTCGAATGTTCTTCCAGAACCTCCAACCTGCTCTGAGTAATTTGGTGGAGCTGCGCACTACCATGGATGGCCATCCTATCCGCATCATAGTAGAGACTCTGGCCAGATCCTGCCACTGCCCGCATGCCTGCCCTCTTGAGCTTGAGCTCGATTATCCCATCCTAGAGAGGGGCCCTTCTTATGCATTTATGGCCGAGGCACTTACAGGCCACTACAGTGAGGGCGACACATTTACTACTCGGACCTATCTGCCTGATGACCTATGTTTCTTTGATTCGGTCCTGTACCGAAACGTGTTCATGGCCGACCACAAGATCCAGAGGCGCGGCGATTATTTGACTGCCCTGTATGCTTTCTACATAGGGTGCTGGGTTTCTATTCCAGCCTTATACTAGACCGTGATAATGAAGCTCTACACAGACTACATCAGCAAGGCCAAGCCCAAGCGGGCTAAGTATCTTCCATTTGGCCATCTTATCACTCAAATCCTCCGAGATCAGCGCTATCCATTCCATCCCAATGAGCGCCCAGAAACAGGAGCTTGTTATTTTGGTAAGAAGGACTGGAATAAGAGCTACAATGCTCTTATTAAAAGTCTTCTAGAGGGTGCAATGATAGTAGCAGAGGAGGCTGAGGAGGAGAAGATGGCAGCAGCAGTGGACGACCCAGCAGTCGATCCGGCTGCCATACATATGCACATAGACTTGGAGCAGGAGCCTCCAGCAGAGGAGATCCCATATCACTCTCCAACAGGGTCACCATTACATTTCCTGGAGCAGGCTCAAGATGCACATCATTTTCCTGATCCAGTCATACCCGAGGCTCCAGCACCGACACCCGGCTTTGGAGAGCACATCCAGGACTTGGAGGACACAATTGTCTCTCTTCGGTCAGATATGGCATCTCTCCGCTCCGATATCTTAGCTGCGCTGCAGGGCATATCTAGAGATATCAGGGGATCACGCCCTACTTCATCTGCCTAATCTCTATTCCTCTCTTTTATCATATTATATATCTGCGATACATTCCTGCTATTTTGATACTATTATATTATTTTTACGGCCAGTCTGTTGCCCAAACATTGTGATGTACATTATTTTTATTTTTCTATACATGTTATAGTTTGGATGTCATATCCTTGTATTGATATATCTGTATTTGATTGACTCCATCAGGTACATCCCAGTGACTTCAGTGAGAGAGAGTGCTACCCAAATTTTCAAGACCACCCTTTTTACTCTCTTTTTACTTCAATTCTTGTCCCATTACACTTGCATGTCCACGGTGCAGTATTATTATTTCCCTTTGTTATCTAATGAGCTTTTATCCAGTGCCATCTTTTCAGGACCACAGTTAATCCCAAATTTGGGGGGGTTATACCACCCACTTTGGATACTTGTGTCTCAGCCATTATTTGCTATAACTACACTGGTATACTCCTTCCTTTGTTCTCTTTGCACATTGGCGACATTGTATTTTCTTTCAATTCAAATTTTAAGCATGACTTGTGTATTTGAAGGATTGTCTATGATTGGTCCATAACTAGTTATGACTTTGACCTTTTGAGGACTATATTACTTAAAATTTAAAAATTGCTTGACTTGAGAGTCCAATACTCCTTGTATGCCTTGTGGATGCCATTTAGGAGTAAATTTTTCGAAAGATTGATATCTTGTTTGCACTTGTGGTCCACATCATACTGATTTTGTGATTATTTTGAGATTCACCCTAGGATTCCACACTAGCACAGGTGCACACTAGCATTCATTTGTGGGGTACATGCTTTGTTGATTATTGAATTAGCTATATCTCAATTGGGCTAGTAGTGCATTGAAAGCTTTCATCTTGATAAAAGTGGATAACAATCCCTTTTCATTGAGTAACCGGCATTTTAGCCTCATCAAGCACTGAACTTCTCGCGCCGAAAGGTGGAGGGCCCAAACTCTAGGTTAATAATTGAACTTAAAAAAAAAAAAAAAAAAAAAAAAAAAAAGTTGCAAAAGCAATAAAAAAAGTGATGACTTCTCCCAAAAGGTGAGAAGTGGGAAATGATTAGATGGAGGTTATTTTGATTTGTAGCCTAGTTGATTTGAGCTTGTAAGTCTTTAGGGGTGTTTCAACACCTAGTGCCCTAAAGCCGTCTAGTTTGGGAGTCGTTGACCTAACGCTCGACATTATGAATCACTAGAAAGCTTAATAGATCAACACATTGCACTATGCTTCCATCTTTAATCCTTAGGATTAAAAAATAAAAATAAAAATAAAAATAAAAAAAAAAAAAAAATCGAGTGAAAAGAATAAGCGCACCTAGAACAATAAAACATTAATAAAAGGTCCACTCTTTGTCTTTATGATCGGGACTAGATTTGTATGCTAATTTGAGGGTAAGGATGTGATGATTTCTTTAGTTGGCTAAGATAGCAACATATTTGATGCCGGTCCACTTAAAAAGGATTCTAGTGTTGTTTTTATTTGCATGATTATTTTCTTGATGTGTGGAGGACCATATTTTCTTACTTGATGTTGAAATTTTGGGAGATTGCTTGGAAATGGTTAAAAAATTACATACTTGAGGTAGTTTTCTCCCCATGCTTGTTTGCAATATTGGTGCCTCTTTTATGAGAATGAGCTTAATGTTTATGGGTATCATTTCTGAAAACCCTCACAAGACTTCACTCGTCCACTAGGGGTAACCTAGGGGTTTAAAAGGCTTGTTGCATATGCTAAATGCAATCGTGTTCCCTACAAAAGTGGCGTTATCCATTTTTTGCTTTCTAATTCATAGTTGTATAGTTATTCATTTTATTCCTTTACTTTATAGTTCTTTGTTAGGGACTATCAATATTTAAGTTTGAGGGTGTAATAAGCACTGAAAAGTGCCCATTTAAACCTCTTAAGCTTAAGTATTCTATGACCTTTATCTATCTTACTTTCCCATTTTAGACTAATTTCATGTTATTGTCATTTTTAGGTGCTTATCCCCAAAATAAGCTAATTCAGCAAAATAAGAGCTTAAAAGAAGCTAACTCAAGCTGGATGGAAGAAAGAAGCAAAATGGAAGCAGATTGAAGCAAAGTGTGGAAATTCAGCATGTACGATCGATCTCAAGAATACTTCGATCGATCGAAAGTTCATCGATTTAGACTCTCTAAGATGGATCCAAGCTCTGTTGTCCTTATCTAAAGATCCCACAAAGTTCGATCGATCCAATAATTCTCAGATCGATCGAAAAGATTCCATCTTATCCTATTGTACCACCTTACCTACCACTTTTGTCTATTTCCCCAATATATCTCAGATCTGTCCTTATCCAAAAAGGCGCCGCCATGGGAAGATCGATCCGGCTAAAGTTTGATAGATCTCAACCATGTTCGATCAATCTCAAAACAATTCGATTGATCGAACTTCCTCAAGTCTGAAAAAAATATATTTCCAGCTCATTAAAAGTTGTCTCATTGTGCAATCATTGGAGGAGCCCTTGTGCACGACCGTAGACCATTGGGTGTGACATTTGGGCTACCTATATAAGGATTATGAGCCACTTTTACACATAAGTTTTTTACATAGTCTTTGATATACCTTTTAGAGTAGAGAGATACAATTCTTAGAGAGGAAGAAAAGAAAAGAGGAGGCTAGAGACACATTCTTAAGAGGTTTTCCATCTTCCTCAAGAAGAAGAGCACTTCTACCATGGAAATAGCCCTTGAGGGTTGGAGGACACCATTTATGAATGGCTAGACATCCTCTTGGGGCTAGAGTTAGCCCTAAGCATGCTTTCTTTACCTTAATTTATATATTTTTGAGGGGATTTGTGTTGTAATACATTTTTATATACATAGATCTTGTTTGTTCAATGATTTATGTGGTTTAATTCTTCTAATTGATCATTTCATTCTATCCATATGTCTATGTATGCTAGAATAGATGTTGATGTGTTTATCTCTATCTCTTGTGTTGTTGATGCATGTCTATATGTGTTGATGCTATAGATCTATAGATTGTCAAGACATAGTACTTAATAGAATGCTCTTGTGGTTTATTTGATGGTTCATACTTATTTCTTGATGGATTGTGCCTCTCTCTTAATTTAATTAGTTTAATTTCCATGTCATTAGCTTAGATATAGTGTAGCTACCTTAGTTGTTAAATGGGAGGACAATCCATACTTGTTGTTTGATGTTACATACTTATGAATGCAAATAGTATATTTCTCTAATTATGTGATGTGCTTGGATTGTGAGCTTAAAGAAGAATTAATGACTTAGTTTGATGTATTGTGCTATTCATTGTATTGTTTAGACAATATATACTTAATTGGTCATCCATACTTGTTAAAACAACTACACACACTCACTATTGTTGCAACATATGTTTTCCCCCTCATTAATTGTGAATTGAGTGTATAGAAAGGTGATGCTTAGTGGTGATCTCTAAGTCTCAAGACCTCTCTCTCTTGTTTTCTCTATCATTTAATTACTTGTTTTATATTGAGCTTGCTTAATCTTAATTGTAGTTTAATTAACCAAACAATGTACCTTTGATCACTCGACTTACTAACCCTAAGCATTGTTTCCATTACTATTAGCCCTCTATTCCCTTGGGACGATCCCTACTCACTCTTGCTACGTTAGTAGTAGTGGTAGTAGTGGTTTTTATAAATTTAAACTTGATCCAAAAGGCTTTTCTTGAACCTATATTCACTACATCATTTTGGCGTATAGGAACGGCCACCGCCAATTTACTAATGTTCTTAACAGTTCATCGAATATAATCCAGTCTTTATGCCACAAGATAAATGAATTTTCATTAATTGAGCTACGCTTAATTCTAACATTATGATGTAAGGTCAAAAGTGATTTAATAAATAAACTATCAAGTTTGAATTTATAGAAATCATTAACAATAATACCATAACTCAGAAATTAGAATTTCTTAAATAAACATCATTATCAAACTTAAAGGAAAAATTATTAACATAAAGTTTTGAAATAAAATCAAATTGAGAGAAATTGAATAAACATAAAAAGTTTAAAACAATTTAAATAAAATCCCTTGTCTGACACTAAACATAATGTCACAATGGTTTCAACAATTTTTTTTTTCAATTCTCATAAATATGAAATTCTCATTTGAATTTGTGATTTAGGCCATAAGAAATCTTTACATCTATTAAGAACATAAAAATTAATACTTAAATCAATCTATCATGTATTAGAAATAATTTCAAAAAGTAATTCAAAATATATAAAAGCCAAAGACCTACTATTCTTTTTCGAATCATCCTTTATGTTTCATGTAATCTTTCTATAAGTGTTCAATACATAAATAACGCTTTTGCATTATTACATTCCTTTATTTTAGTAGATTTACCTAAATCTTTTAATTTTGGGTGTTGCTCACTTAATGTCTTTTCAAGCTTATTTTCAAATTTCTTTCTAATTTCTTGAGTTATCAGATAAACATAATGATTACCTTATTGCTTAAGCCTTATCTACTCCTAAATTAACATAATGATCAATTCTTTTACTTTTCACTGGTCTTAATTTTGTTAATTCGAAATGACCCATACTGAGTAAATAAGAAATTGAGAATAAATTGAACAAGAAAATTCTCATCCACAATCATCCCTAAGGTTCTCAATTTTGCAGTTAGATTAGTTATCTCAAAAATATGTTCATACATGGTACGAGTATCAACAAAAATGTATATTAGTGATATCAATTAATAATTTTCGTTTTAGATATTTATCTACAATACGAAAACATTCTTTTAGTCAAATTGATCTTAACTTACTAATTTCATTGTGAGAAGTTAGTCCTATAGCATGCGAATGAAGGGATGTAATAAAACAAAAATAATAAGATAAAATGTTCACAACAATAATGTTTTAAGTTCATAACACGTATATATAACTTAAAATATAAATACAATATATAACTATAGTACCCTTTTGGTGATGTATATGTATACCTTTATCGGTGATGAATTATTCAATGGGCAAATTTCACGAAACCCCTTTTTTATCAAATACTCCCAACTTACTTTAGAAAACCCCCAATACTATGAAAATTGATCACATTACACCATGTTTGTAATTAAATAATGAAAATACCCTTCGATATACCAAATCAATTAAAAAAGTCAAAATTGATATTTTGCCAATTAAAAAAATAGCCTCAGTGAAAAATCATATAAACCTCTCTCTCTCTCGAATCTTATTCTCTCTCTGTGCCATGGCCGATTTCTCATTTCTTTCAGATAGTGGTGAGAGTGCAGTTGAAGAACTCATCTCTTAGGCATCGGACCACTCTGTTCTCGAACAGGTCGTAGCCATAAATTGCTCTGGTTTCACCTCCGACTCGGTTCTTCCATCCAACCTTGAAACTCAGTTCAAAAAACTTAAATTGTTCCCATTCATGAAGATGCCCAAGTCTCCATCTCTCTCCACTGCCAAAAACTCTAGAACTTTAATTCACAGCAACGCTCCGTCAAATCCCTCAAACCCTAATCCCATAATGAGTTGAAGAAATCAGATGGGCCAAAAATCGAGTTAAACTCACTCTCTGATGATGAAAGCATGTTTATTTTGCTAGATCTTGTTTATTCAATAATTTATGTGGTTTAATGCACCCATGTGCTCATGACAAGACAACCTCTCAGAGGAAAAGTGACCACATGGCCACACGACAAGTCAGAACTCACACACAGAACCCAAGGAAAACCTAGTTGAGAGAAAGGGTCTGAAGCCGAAATCACAAGCTGGTTCTATTTCTTTGCCTTTAAAATCGTCAAATTCATCAACAGAGAAAGCAATTTTCTCGCCTTCGAAGGGAAACACAGATAGAAAAATGGGTTTGAAATCAAAAACGCAATCTGGGTCATCTCTCTTTCCTTCAAATTCATGGAATTCATCAATGGAGTCGCATTCTCCACCTCGGAACACCGGTTGTTTCTGGTGTTCGCCAAAAAAGGTTTCAAGGAAAAAGAACAAAGAGAATTTTGGTATTGGGGAAAGAACGAGGAGTTTTTGTCATCACTGAGCTTTGCCTCCCTGGCATGGGGCTTTTCGGCCAAATCTAACCACACACAATTGGAAATCTGACCCACCTCCATACACTCAGCCTTCGCTTCAACGCCCTCTCCAAACCCTTCAATTGAAGATATATCAAATTCATATGCTTTGCATTCAATTACAGGCTTTCGAGTTCTCAATAGAGAACCAAACATTTCAATTGAAGATATAGAAATAGGTTTTTTTATACAGATTCGTGGATTTGAAATTGAGGGTAGTGAAAGGGTTTTAGGGTAAATAAGATTTTGATCTAAAATCAGAGAGTTTGATTGTGAATGAGTACGTTGATTGTTTGGCAAAGCAAATCATATTTGTACGTTGATTGTTTGTTATGTTCTGTATCCTAAGGAGCAGCGTGAGAAGTAGAGAACATAATTTCAAATAAACAAGTCAAATTTGTAGGGAAACAAGTAAAACAATGCAAGAACCCAGGCAAAGTAGAAGCACCAAAGCATAAAATAAAATTGATATAGAGAATATGCTTTTTGGAGAAGTTTAATTATTGTATTCCCTTTGTAGCAATTATATTATAATTGATATTTTAAGTTATTGGAATATGAGATTAAATTTTTTTACATATATATCGTGAATAATTTGTAATGATCAATTTATGAGATGGATTGAAGCATGGGTTGATTCATGCATATGATTGGCGTTCATGTACGTGCCTATATGGATCATGAATGAACCGAATTATTCATATGTTCTAATTCGGTAATAGAAGACGGACTCTCTATTTGTAAAGAATTGGAACGGATCGATTGAGAAATTACAATTGTTACCATAACAATTTATTCCTCGTCATTGTTATGGCATTGTATAACTCTCAAGTATGATAAACTATGAACCCTTTCCTTGGTTTGGTAATTACTTTGATTTATTCGGCGGACTCTAGGGTCCAAAATATTTTGGGTAACTATTGAATTATTGAATTAATTTGGAACATACTCTCAAGATTACATTCACATGAATATTTAATTTTACGATAATTAGTTTAATCAGGGTAAATTCAACCTTTGGTGATTTTGTTATTTGATTAAACGAAAATAATCAAGGATTAAAATTAAAATTTAATTATGCATTTAAAAGGGGATGACATTTATTTATCATAATTAGCGTAAAGTGGTTATTATGTAAATTAACAAAGGCGGCATAAGCTTTCCCTAATTAGAGTTCAGTTATTATTATATAGTGTTATTAATTTTGATTAAATGGATTGATTTAATTTTTGGTTATGAGATGTGCAGACCAAATTAATCAAGTCCATTTTTTGCCTACGATGGATTGAACCCAAAAATGATCCTCACCTATAGCCCACAAAGATAGAGCGACAAGCCTAAGGTTGTGGAGATAATTATGTGTTATATTATAGGGTTGCTTTAAGCACTCTAAAGGTGAATGAGGAGTGTTATTAGTACTCTATAAGGTTTCAATATAAAATGTCTCTTTCTCTAACCATTTTAGGTAAGAGAAAGAGGTGTTTTGGGAATTCATCTTCTTCATACACCTTTCTAATCTCACACGAGAATCTCTACACAAGAGGAGGCTCCCACAAGCAATGCTTTGAAGGTCTCTACAAGGAGATAGGGGTGACATTCATTTAGGTGCGGTTCTTGGATTGAGGAAGGAGTTAGTCCCATAAATCACTTTGATGAGGTGATTGTTCTATAAGGGTAAGACATCTATGTCTTCTATTTTATCTTTATTTGCATCTATTCATAGCTTTTGGGAAAATGATGGGCTAATCTCTACAAACATTGATGGTTGTTTTTTGCTTCTATCTTAAGGCCCATTTTCAACGGCAACAACCTTGAAAATTTTCCTATTGAGGAAGACACGGTGCAACTAAATATTTGCACTTAATCAGAGGAAAATGCCTTTTTTGTTTGTTAGAAGCATCTGGCAAAGTGGTTAATCAACACTATATATATATATATATATTTTTTTTTTTTTGGCGACGATGGTGGTGTTATGAATAGGATGACTTTAAGGTGTGAATTTATTTATTTATCATAAATGGTTGTTTTTATAAAAGATATATTAATAAGGTTTGAATTTTATATTACACATCTTGAGATTCTTTTCTCATAGCAAAATGAAGAAGATTAATGAATGCTTAAAAAAATTGTATTGAGGCCAACACTATGTCACAAGAAGTGAGGGCATTTGATTCAACATAACTATCGGTGGAAAATATAAATTTAGTTATATCCAAAGATTTGTACATGGTGAAAGATTCCTAGTGAATAAAATAGATTTCTTTCAAACTGCACATATATTTTAGTGCTACACATCTCTAATTTTAATTCGAGATTGTATTTAGAATTTGATGTGATGATAACTAAAAAAATATGAATGTCCTCCATCTTAATATAAATTACACTTTATTCTTTTATACATTTATATTTTCTATGTGTAGGAATTGAAGATAATAACCATTCTAATGTTTAGTTGGGCCAATTTAAAATTAGGAATGAAATAAATTTCAAATTGAGTTCTCCAAAATATCCTTCTTAGTAACAAAAAATTAAATTAACAAAATGACATTCTTGTATAATTTTTTAAAAATTAAATGGTGGTAGTGGCAGTGGTGGATGGTGGTGACAATGGTGTTGGAGGTGGAAAGTGATAATGGCGGTGGTGGCAATGGTGGAAGACGGTGGTGGTGGAAGGGGGTGGCAGTAGTGTAGTGGTGGTGGAAAGAGATAGTGGTGTAGGTGACGGTGGTAGTGGAAGGTAATGGAGGTGGCAGTGGTGGAAGGGGTGGCAGAGACAGTGGTGGTGGTGAAAGGTGGTGACGGTGGTAGTGGTGGTGGAAGACGGTGGTGGTGACCAGTGAAAGTCGGTGGCAATGATGGTGGTAAAAGGTGGTGACGGTGGTGGTGGAAGGCGGTGATCAAACAGCGGCAGTGGTGGTGGTGGAATGGAAAGTAGCGGTGGTGAAGGTGGTGGTAGAAGGTAGTGGTTGTGGTGAAAGGCAATGGCGGTAGTGGTGGCAATGGTGGTGGCGGTGGTTGAAGGTAATGGCAATAGTGAAAGGCGATGGCAATGGCGGCGGCGGTGGTGGAAAGTAGTGGACGGTGATGAAAGTCGATGGCAGTGGTGGGGGTGAAAGGCGGTGGTAGTGGTGGAAGTCGGTGGTGGTGGTGGTGGTGGTGAAAGGCCGAGGTGGTTGTGGTGGAAGGTAGTTGTGGTTTTTGGACTTGAACATGAAGGTTTTTTGGGAAGTTAATTTTTTTTTTAAAAAAAATTACTTGGGAATGGAATGACATTGCAGTAGGTTTAATTGTGGAATGGATTTTCATTCTCAAGAATGAATTTTCATTCCAATGGAATGACCTTATGGAATGAATTTTCATTCCAATGGAATGACCTTATGGAATGGATTTTCATTCTCAATAATGAATTTTCATTCCAATGGAATGACCATTCTCACTTTAAATTGTATACTAAACATATGAATGGTTGGAATGGGCATTCCATTCCATTCATACACACCAAACACATTAGGGTTTGAATTCTATAATGACAAGGTTTGCTATTTTTTCTCTCTTTCTTATATTAAGATATTTCCTATATATAAACAAATTAATTTTAAAATACTCAAAACAACCAAATAAATTATTGATAAATATATAAAATCACAATTCTACATTTGTAAAGTATAACGTTTACATTTATTTTAAGCACCTAAATAACTCAGAGATTTTGACATGGAGTTGAGGGGAAGGATTCTTGTCAAGATTGGATTAGAAGATACCTAAAAAAAAAGTTCGTATATGAAGATCCATTAGCTTTCTAAATAACCACCAATTGTTGGCACCAATAACATAGAGATTCCAATTTTAGCACTTCTCTTAAAAACATAAAAGACATTTTCATATATATATATATATATGTGTGTGTGTGTGTGTGTGTGTGTGTGTATATTTTTTTCTTCTGAGAAGTAAAACAGAAAAGGACCACAACAAATTGCAAGATCAAGATACATGATGAGTGCTTAAATGTGATGCATTTTAGCACCTAAGTTAGAGTATTTTAGTTCATTCATCTATCTTATTTTTCCGTTTTAGTACTTATTTGTGTTTTTATCTATTTCAGATCAATAACGTTCAAACGGGCTAAAAATGGTTTATTACAACCTTTTTGAAGTCAAGTATAAAGTTCCGGAAAGTAAAAAAAAAAAAAAATTAATAAACTAAAAGAATAAATAAATTTTGGATCGATCGTAGATTTCTTCGATCGATCGAAGATTTCTTCAATCGATCAAAGATACGCTGGCAGCGAGCTGTTTTATTCCCGTGCGCCTAGACTCCACTGTAATACCCCTAATTTAAAAGGATAGACCTAAAATTTATTTAATTGTTTAAGTTGAGTTTTATTTATTAAAAGGTGAATTTGTTTGGCTTTAATTGTGAATTAATTGTAAATTTGTTTAGTTTGTTTTGATTTTTTTTTTTGATTATTTATTTATTTATTTGAAATTTATGGTTTAACTGTTTTATTATTTATTTGTAATTTTAATGGTTAATTGTTTAGTTGTTGGAATTATTTGAATTAATTGTTATTATTTGCTTTATTTGAATTAATTGTTCAGTTAATTATTTAATTGTTTTATTTGAATTTATTTAATTCAATTTTAGTATTCATTCTGCTTTAACGAGACTGTATGGGTAGTTGCATACATATAGTATACACAGGTTGTGGCCGACATAGTTTATAACCTAGATTTCTCTATGGGCCGAGTAAATTAAGTTAGGGTTTAAGAGAGCCTAGAATTAGGGTAACCTAAATCCTATAAATTCAAGTATTAAGTTTTGTTTAGGGTTTTTAGAAAACCCTATTCACGTCTGTGGAGGTAGAAGGTGAACAGAGGAGAAACTTTGCAATATTTGAGTTTGCCAGAGATCGTAGAAGACGGCGTAGAGATTTTGAACAAAAGTCTCAAAGGCAAGTTCTATCCTTACTCTCTCCCTTAGGCTTCGTGTTCTTTGCATTCCTAAACTGTTCCAGGATTAATTGTAACTTAAAAAGTTTCTCTGTTCGTGCTAAAGTTTAAAATACACCAGTATGAGTTGCATGGTTGTTAAACTTTTAAAACTTGATAGTGTGTGCATAATTCTTGATTTAAATTCATGATTAGTAATGGTATAAGGACTTAAACACGGACTGGGAACACACTAGGGTTTGGTTACAGGGTTTGGAAGCCATAACAGTAAGGTGTAGAGGCTGTAGAGTTCATCGGAGGAAGAAATGTCGAAGCAGATAGGGAGCGAGCCGGCTCTCCCTTGGAGGGAGCCGGCTCCCCTTAGTGTGGAGGTGGCTCCAAGTCATTAGAGCCGGCTCCAAGGTTTAAAGGAGGCGGCTCCAATTTTTGGAGACGTCTCCTTGCTCAGTTTTTTTAATTTTTTTTTTTGTTTCTAGTTAGTTTTTCATGCAGTGGATGATTCTGGAACTTTTCAGATGAGGTTAGGACTGAATGTGTAATGTTTAGAAGAGGCTCATGTCAGGGTTAAGGTTCTAGAAGGAGTGTTAATTAATCTATCCACTTGGAATAGCTTAGACAGTAAAGAACTTGAACAAGTAATTTACTGTGTTTGGAGTTGATAGACTTACAGTGTTTAGTTCTCTACAATAGCCTTTTTCTGAGATGAACAATGGTATTAGAACATGTTTCACCATATACCATGATCTTATATTTGAATTATATATGAGTAAGATGCGTTAGTGTTGAATGGAACTAAGTTTTAAATTTAACATCAATTGGATTTTGTGAAACAACCAAAACTAAGCATGTATATATACATACTGTAATTCTATCTTGATGCTTGCACTATTACTGCTAGTATCAACTGTTAGAGGAATGAACTTGTTGATGGTTATTCTAAATGGCTGTAGTATCAACTGCTAAGTGTTGGATGACAATTTGAAATAATCCTATCACTGTACCAGATTTTATGAAACAACCTAAATTGAGTAGGTTTATATTTATACTGTGACTATAGTTCTTGATGCTTACATTATGCCTGTTAGTATCAGTGTTGGATTTAAAACTGAATTTGTTTATGAATATAGCTGATTCTATTTATTGATGCTTACACTATGCCTGTTGGTATCAGTAATGGAAATATGGATTTAGCTGATGTTTACTTTAATTATTGATATTATCAACCGCTGGATGATTGGATAGTAAACACCGGTATGGGACGGTGGTATACTAGGGATGGTTTGGTTTCAAAATACCAAAACCTACCTACTCTGGATTATAAATTGGATTAACTAAAAGTTAAGTCCTATTAATTGTAGTGTCATGGCAACGACTAGTTGAGCGGCACTACTAGGATTCAGGATGGACTTTAAATATATTGTTATGGTACCTCGATATGAGCTTGAGTCTCAAGATCGACGGTTAGGGAGCGTATATGCATTGGGATGCATAGATGGATATGAAGGTTAGAGGTGTACCCTGTTTAGGTTTAGGTACACATGCCCATTTCGTGTGCGTTTTAGCATGTTGCCTCTATTCAGGTTGAGACCGGCCTGTAGTCCAGTGAGAGTCCTTTAGTGTGACTATATATATATTTACGGACTATTAGCTATTGTTGAATTGTTTAGGATGTACATGCGTATTGTGCCTTTGTTTGGATTGTAGTAGTATAGAACTTGCGCGTGGGCCTGACCCACTTCTATTTTTTCAGGTACACAACAGTTCCACGCTTAGACGTGTTTGTGTTAAGTAGAGGTTTTTATTCACTCTTCCGACGATGTAGGATTCTCTCCATAATTTATTTCTGGATGTTTATTACAGTTGTTTTATTTCAGTCTGGATGTTTAATAGGGGTCCACTAGAGATGGATTCCCGAGTTGTAAACTGATGGAGTTTTGGAGTTTGGGTTTGAAGGATTTCAATAATTACAATATTTTACGAATTCTATTTTTAGTTCCTTTCAGCTTTAATTTCATTTCTTAATTCATTTTGTATTCCGTGTTCATTTTAAAGTATTAATTGTCAGATATTCTCTCAGGTTTGGGCCTGGGCTTGATCAACCCATGTCTTGGATCCGAGGGGTATCACAGTTGGTATCAGAGCACTCTTGGTTCAAGTGTCTCTAGGAAGTTTTCGTATTAAGTCTTCCGCATAGCGTTTTCTCTTGATTAGAGCTTAAGTTAGGATTCATTGTATTCCTTACGGTTTGTATAGAAATGGTACTGATGTATATCTTTTCGTGTTAACAGATGGTTAACGCTAGAAACGGATAGAACATGCAAAGAACTAGTAAGGAAAGGAGAGCGGCACGTAGACAACAATATCTCCTACGGTGTCAGCAAATGGAGGAAGAGCAGCAAAGGCTTGGGTTTCAGGATGACATGGGTCAGTTTCAGGAGGAACAGGAGAATGTTCAGCAGACTCTGGACCAGGTTAGAGATCCAGAGATTCCTCCTCACCTCAATAACCTCGTTGCTCTGGCTATAAAAGCTGGGGTAACAGCTGCACTTCGGAATCAGCCTCAGGTACAGGCCGGCACTGCTACCAGCACCGGTTGTTCAGACTGATACTTGGGAGAAGGCCAGGAGTTCTTTCACAAAGGGGAGCCCACCTGAGTTCATAGGCTCCATCGATGTGAGAACAGCTCATTAGTGGAAACAGGACATCGAGCGACATCTTCGCTTAGTTCAGTGCACGGAGGTTCAGAAGCAGATGTTTGCTACATTCAAGCTGGTTGGGGATGCACTACAGTGGGGGGAGTCAGTTACCACCGCAGAGGAGAGGATGGCATTGACTTACGATCAGTTCAGTGCACGCTTTGATGAAAAGTACTTTCCTTACGTAGTCAGGGCAGCTATGAAGACTGAGTTTCTAAATCTGCAGTAGGGGAATATAACAGTGGCGGAGTATGAGCAGCAGTTCACACGCTTATCTCTCTTTGCACCAGGGGAGGTGGATACAGAAGAGAAGAAGCGCAACAGTTTCGTCAAGGGACTGATGTGGTCTATCAAAAGAGCTATTACAGGTAGTCCAACCTATACTACCTATGCTCAGGTGGTAGACGCTGCTCTACAGCAGGTGCAGTTGACCGTGGACATCAGACAGGCCAAGGGTGAGAAGCGGGGTGACAGAGACTCTGCTAACCAGTCAGCTAAGAAAGGGAATGGGAATGGACACCGACAGAACGACAAAGGCAGATTCCAGGGACAACAGCCTTGGAAGAAGCACAAGGGTGGTTCAAATGCTCCTAAGGATGTGGCACCGATTCAGCGTCAATAGAATGGGGGACCACAGGCAAGACAGGGTCAGCCACAGGCTAACCGATATAGGAGGCCATTTGGTACTTTCTAGGGTAGTTGTTATACTTGTGGAGAGTATGGTCACACTTCCAAGTAGTGTCCTACAACAAGACAGGGACAGAGACAGGGACAGGGACAACATGTGCAATAGGGGTAGAGGGCGCCAGTGCCTCTACCAGCTCAACAAGTTCCTCGGATTCAGGGACAGACTTATCCGGCATTACCGGCACCGCCGCAGCCTCAGGGACAAGCACCACAGTAGTTATATTATGGCAGGGTGTATATCCCTAAACCATAGGATATGCAGGCACCTCAGGCTGTTGAGGGTAAGTTTCCTATACATGGTTTTCATGGACGTGTTTTATTTGATACAGGTGCTACACACTCATTTGTAGTTAGGACTTTTATTATTTTATCGGGGATGAGGATGGGGGTATGCACTAGACCTCAGGGTATTTCTACTCCATTGGGCGATACAGCTATTATACATGAGAGTGATAGGCCTGTGACACTAGATATTGGCAGACTCAGATTTCTAGCCAACCTATTTGTCCTGGACATACACACTTATGATGTGATACTTGGGATGGATTAGTTGTCTCACTACCATACCCAAGTTAATTGTTTTGATAGGTCTATTGTGTTTACCATACCTGGTCAGGACATGTATGGCGTCACTATGCCGCGTACTAGCGGAGTCACTAGCACCTATTTGTTCCATGTGGAGGAGGAAATGGAAGAGGGGACTACTGTATCATTGGATAACATACTAATTGTACAAGATTTACTAGATGTATTTCAGGAGATTCCAGGATTTCCACCTAGTCGTGAGATTGATTTTGTGAGAGACTTAGCTCCAGGCACTGCACCTATTGCTAGGGCACCCTATAGGGTGGCACCAGTGGAGATGAGAGAGCTAAGGGATCAGATTCAGCAGTTACTCAGCCAGGGTTTTATTCGTAGGAGTACATCACCTTGGGGTGCACCAGTTCTATTTGTGAAGAAGAATGATGGTTCGTTTCGCCTGTGTATAGATTACAGGGAGTTGAACAAGGTTACTATTCGTAACAAGTACCTCTACCCAGGATCGATGATTTGTTTGATCAATTACGGGGAGCCACACACTTCTCCAAGATTGATCTGCATTCTGAGTATCATCAACTGAGGGTTAGGGAGCAGGATGTTCCTAAGACAGTTTTTCTCACGAGATATGGTTCTTATGAGTTTCGTGTCATGCCGTTTGGGATGACTAATGCACCTGCAGTGTTCATGGATTTAATGAACAGAGTCTTTTGGGCTTATTTGGATCAGTTTATCATTGTCTTTATTGATGATATCTTGATCTATTCTAGGTTTGAGGACGACCATGCTAGACATCTTCGAATAGTCTTGCAGACGCTTCGTGAGCACCAGTTATATACCAAGTTCGAGAAGTGTGAATTTTGGCAGCGGGAAGTAAAGTTTCTGGGTCACGTGGTGTCAGAAATGGGGATTGCGGTTGATCCAGCCAAGGTTTCAGCTGTGGTAGAGTGGGGACAGCCTACTTCACCTACCGAGATTCAGAGTTTTCTTGATTTGGCAGGATATTATCGTCAGTTCATCTAGGGGTTCTCTAAGATAGCAGGACCACTCACTCATCTGACCAAGAAGGGTGTAAAGTTCGTGTGGGATGAGCACTGTCAGCGAGCTTTTGATGAGCTGAAAAAGAAGTTGACTTCTGCACTGATTTTGGCTACTCCATAGAGCGGATAGAGTATCTTGTCTACACGGATGCTTCGTTGTAGGGTCTTGGATGTGTTTTGATGCAGGAGGAGCGACTGATTTCTTATGGATCTCAGAAGCTTAAGCCTCATGAGCTTAATTATCCAACGCATGATTTGGAGTTGGTAGCTGTGGTCTTTGCTTTGTGTATTTGGAGGCATTATTTATTGGGTGAGTCCTTCAGGTTATTTAGTGATCACAAGAGTCTGCAGTACTTGTTCACTCAGCGGGAGCTGAATATGAGACAGCGTAGGTGGTTGGAGTTTGTAAAAGACTATCATTTTTCTATACAGTACCACCCAGGAAAAGCGAATGTGGTGGCAGATGCACTCAGTCGCCGACCTATTGGTAGTCTTTCTGCCCTATTCACTACTGAGTGGAATGCGTTGAAGAAGGTGGATGAATTGTTGGATGCTTTCATGGCTTATATGGTAGTTACACCTTCTATCATTCACAAGGTTTTGACGGCACAACTCACGGATCAGCAGTGCATTAACAAGGTTGTAGAGATAGCTTCCGGAGAGGTTTCATTCTACTATGTTGGGGCTGATTGAGGTTTGAGGTACAAGGGACGGTTAGTAGTACCTTCTACTGATGATTTGAGGAAGGGTGTGATGACTGAGACTCACCACTCTGAGTTTTCTGTTCATCCAGGAGGTGACAAGATGTATCAAGATATGAAGCGGCAGTTTTGGTGGGCAGGTATGAAGAGGGACATTGCTCTATTTGTCTCACGATGTAGTACTTGTCAGATGGTCAAGATTGATCATCAAAGGCCACCAAGAGCTCTACAGCCACTACTGATACCGGAGTGGAAATGGGAGAGCATTTCTATGGATTTTGTAGAAGGGTTACCAAATTCTTTCAAGGATCACAATTCCATTTGGGTTATTGTGGACAGACTGACGAAATTAGCACACTTCTTGCCTATTCGCACTGACTTCACTTCGGAGTAGTTGGCGAGGCTTTACATTTCAGAGATTGTGAAGTTGGATGGCATTTCGTTGTCTATCATATCGGACAGGGATTCAAGCTTTGTGTCGGGATTCTGAAAGAGTTTTCAGCAGGCTTTGGGTACAGAGTTGCATCTTAGCACTACTTATCATCCTCAGACTGACGGATAGACTGAACGGGTGAATCAGATTATGGAGGATATGCTTCGGTCGTGTGTTCTTAATTTCAAGGGCCACTGGGAGGATTACTTACCGCTTATGGAGTTTGCTTATAACAATAGTTTTCAGAAGACTATTGGGATGGCATCATTTGAGGCGTTATACGGCCGACCCTGTCGATCGCCTGTTTGTTGGATGGAGGTTGGAAAGAGCAGATTCTTAGGTCCTGAGTTCATCAAGGATACTTCTGAGAAGATTGCTCTTATTCAAGATCGCATGCGTATTGCTCAGAGTAGGCAGAAGAGCTATGCTGATCGTCACACTCGTGCTTTGGAGTTTAAGGTTAGAGATCAAGTTCTACTCAAAGTGTCACCTATGAAAGGTGTCATGCGCTTTGGAAAGAAAGGGAAGTTGTCTCCGCGATTTGTCGGTCCATTCATGATTACGGATCGCATTGGAGCTGTTGCTTATCGGTTGGCACTTCCAGATACTTTGGATCGCGTCCACAACATGTTTCATGTTTCCATGTTGCGAAAATTTCTGTGAAATGAGGATCGATATTAGCATATCAATGTTGGGGAGATTGAGTTGCAGCCGGATGCAACTTATCTGGAGCCACCGTGTCGTATTGACGACCGTCGGGATCAAATCCTTCATAATAAGGTTATCCCTTTGGTTCATATTCAGTGGAGTCATCACAATGAGGCTGAGTCTACTTGGGAACGGGAGGATGTCATTCGCTCATAGTTTCCTGAATTATGGGAAGAAGGTAAGAGCGAATTCCGAGGTCGGAATTTCTTTTGTTAGGGGGAAGAATGTAGTACCCCTAATTTAAAAGGATAGACCTGGACTTTATTTAATTGTTTAAGTTGAGTTTTATTTATTAAATGGTGAATTTGTTTGGCTTTAATTGTGAATTAATTGTAAATTTGTTTAGTTTGTTTTGATTGTTTTTTTTTATTATTTATTTATTTATTTGAAATTTATGGTTTAACTGTTTTATTATTTATTTGCAATTTTAATGGTTAATTGTTTAGTTGTTGGAATTATTTGAATTAATTGTTATTATTTGCTTTATTTGAATTACTTGTTAAGTTAATTATTTAATTGTTTTACTTGAATTTATTTAATTCAATTTTAGTATTCGTTTGGCTTTAACGAGACTGTATGGGTAGTTGCATACATATAGTATACACAGGTTGCGGCCGACATAGTTTATAACCTAGATTTCTCTATGGGCCGAGTAAATTAAGTTAGGGTTTAAGAGAGCCTAGAATTAGGGTAACCTAAATCCTATAAATTCAAGTATTAAGTTTTGTTTAGGGTTTTTAGAAAACCCTATTCACTTCTGTGGAGGTAGAAGGTGAACAGAGGAGAAACTTTGCAATATTTGAGTTCGCCGGAGATCGTAGAAGATGGCGTAGAGATTTTGAACAAAAGTCTCAAAGGCAAGTTCTATCCTTACTCTCTCCCTTAGGCTTCGTGTTGTTTGCATTCCTAAACTGTTCCAGGATTAATTGTAACTTAAAAAGTTTCTCTGTTAGTGCTAAAGTTTAAAATACACCAGTATGAGTTGCATGGTTGTTAAACTATTAAAACTTGATAGTGTGTGCATAATTCTTGATTTAAATTCATGATTAGTAATGGTATAAGGACTTAAACACGGACTGGGAACACACTAGGGTTTGGTTACAAGGTTTGGAAGCCATAACAGTAAGGTGTAAAGGCTGCAGAGTTCATCTAAGGAAGAAACGTCGAAGCAGATAGGGAAGGAGCCGGCTCCCCTTAGTGTGGAGGTGGCTCCAAGTCGTTAGAGCCGGCTCCAAGGTTTAAAGGAGGCGGCTCCAATTTTTGGAGACGTCTCCTTGCTTAGTTTTTTTAATTTTTTTTTGTTTCTAGTTAGTTTTTCATGCAGTGGATGATTCTGGAACTTTTCAGATGAGGTTAGGACTGAATGTGTAATGTTTAGAAGAGGCTCATGTTAGGGTTAAGGTTCTAGAAGGAGTGTTAATTAATATATCCACTTGGAATAGCTTAGACAGTAAAGAACTTGAACAAGTAATTTACTGTGTTTGGAGTTGATAGACTTGCAGTGTTTAGTTCTCTGCAATAGCCTTTTTTTGAGATGAACAATGGTATTAGAACATGTTTCACCATATACCATGATCTTGTATTTGAATTATATATGGGTAGGATGCGTTAGTGTTGAATGGAACTAAGTTTAAAATTTAACATCAATTGGATTTTGTGAAACAACCAAAACTAAGCATGTATATATACATACTATAATTCTATCTTGATGCTTGCACTATTACTGCTAGTATCAACTGTTTGAGGAATGAACTTGTCGATGGTTATTCTAAATGGCTGTAGTATCAACTGCTAAGTGTTGGATGACAATTTGAAATAATCTTATCACTGTACCAGATTTTATGAAACAACCTAAACTGAGTAGGTTTATATTTATACTGTGACTATGGTTCTTGATGCTTACATTATTCCTGTTAGTATCAGTGTTGGATTTAAAACTGAATCTGTTTATGTATATAGCTGATTCTGTTTATTGATGCTTACATTATGCATGTTAGTATCAGTAATGGAAATATGGATTTAGCTGATGTTTACTTTAATTGTTGATATTATCAACCGCTAGATGATTAGATAGTATACACCGGTATGGGACAGTGGTATACTAGGGACGGTTTGGTTTCAAAATACCAAAACCTACCTACTTTGGATTATGAATTGGATTAACTAAAAGTTAAGTCCTATTAATTGTAGTGTCATGGCAACGACTAGTTGAGCGGCACTACTAGGATTCAGGATGGACTTTAAATATATTGTTATGGTACCTCGATATGAGTTTGAGTCTCAGGATCGATGGTTAGGGAGTGTATATGCATTGGGATGCATAGCTGGATACGATGGTTAGAGGTGTACCCTGTTTAGGTTTAGGTACACATGCCCACTTCGTGTGCGTTTTAGCATGTTGCCTCTATTCAGGTTGAGATCGGCCTGTAGTCCAGTGAGAGTCCTTTAGTGTAACTATATATATATTTACAGACTATTAGCTATTGTTAAATTGTTTAGGATGTACATGCGTATCGGGCCTTTGGATTGTAGTAGTATAGAACTTGCGCGTGGGCCTGACCCACTTCTATTTTTTCAGGTACACTACAGTTCCAGGCTTAGACGTGTTCGTGCTGAGTAAAGGTCTTTATTCACTCTTCCGACGATGTAGGATTCTCTCCATAGTTTATTTCTGGATGTTTATTACAGTTATTTTATTTCAGTCTGGATGTTTAATAGGGGTCGACTAGAGATGGATTCTTGAGTTGTAAACTGATGGAGTTTTAGAGTTTGGGGTTGATGGATTTCAATAATTATAATATTATGCGGATTCTACTTTTAGTTCCTTTCAGCTTTAATTTCATTTCTTAATTCATTTTGTATTCCGTGTTCATTTTAAAATATTAATTGTCAGATATTCCCTCGGGTTTGGGCCTGGGCCTGATCAACCCGTGTCTTGGATCCGAAGGGTATCACCACATAGCTGCGTGATTAAATATTTTAAGGGCTTATTTTCTGACTTGTTCACTACTCAAAGGACGTTGTATTTAAATGGAATTGAACCATTTTGTAATCTATCTTTTGTCTTCAATTTTATTTTACTTTTATATTGTAATAGTTAGTTTCTCTCTCTAGAAAAGTTAGAGATTAGGGTTAGAAGAAAAGAGAAAAGTGGAGACACCAAGAACACTTCTCAAAATCTACAGACTCTCTCTCTAGAATTCAACAAAGAAGAAGAGGAAGAAGATGGAGCCACGTTTGGGGATTGCCCTTGAGGGTTCCAAAATCACACCCACTTCCTCTATGATTGGCTAGACTTCTCCTTAGAGCTTAGATGAGCCCCAAGTTTGTAAATCTAAACCTCATTCTCTTTCATACTTTTCGGGTAATAATATCTTGTGATTAGTGTTTTAGCCTTTTGAATTTAATGAATCTTGGGTTCTCCTTTGATTTATATGGATTAATTCTTTCTATTGATTCTCTATGTGATTACATGTTGTCTTATGTGTGGTTATTTGAGAATTGATCTCTACATTAGTTTTTCTATATTAATTGCATGTCTATGTGTGGTTGATTGAGAATCTAGTGATGGCTATGCATGGTTTTCATTAAATGGGTTTATCAATTAATTTGATGGGTTATGCTTATACTTGATGGGTTGTTCTATAATTTAATTCATGTTTGTAGGTAGTTAGACAATCTATACTTTATTTGATATTACATGGCTTATTATTGCAAATTCCATGATTCTCTAGATTGATGTGTGCTATAATTGTGACTAATTTAATGGGTTATGCTTGTGATTGATGGGTTGTTCTACACTTAATTTATTTGTCGATTAGGTAGACATTTCATTATTGAATTTGATGGTTCATATTTAAAATTAGTAGTCGCATTTTGTTCACAAGAAGGTTTTCCCAAAATTAGTTGAAAGTGTGTGGTTTGGTGAACGAGCTTGGTGGAGATTCCAATGCACCCGAAGACCTCACTTCTCATCTCTTAAATCCCTAACTCAACTTAGTTTATTTTAATTAATTGAATTTTAGTGTAATCAAACAATCAACCCTCATTTGCAATCATTTGATACATTAGAGTTGAAGTTAAACTCCAACATGTATAATCTCTTGGGACGATCCCTTCTCACTCATACTATATAGTATAGGTGTTAAGTGGTTTATAAATTTAAAGTATGATGCCCACTTGACACTAATTTCTAAACTTAAGGTGTTGTGCATTATTTTGTACACACGCTCGGGTAGTCATCATAATTTTTGCACCGTTGCCGGGGATAAACAGTTTTGTTGGAATTAGACTATATAATAGTGCTCATTTGATTGCTCCTATTTTTATTTATTTTCCATTGTATATTCTTTTCTTACTCTTAATATTATTTGTTCAATTAGATACTTGACTTCAAGGAAGGCAATCATTGGATCTTAAAGCAATCATTGAAGCTTAAAGCTAACATTGGAATTTGAAGTTGCTTAAGGACCTTTGTGAACAATTCTTGGAATTCTTGTATTTTAATTGTGCACTTCTTTGCATGCTTGTGATAGCCCTTGTTGAGACTAATTAAATTGTTTTATCTTTGTTCAAGGATCGGCCGAAGTGTAAGCCAATATTTTCTTGCATTTGGATGTTGAGTATGAATAGAGGAATTGTTTGATCCAAGTTTGGGGGGAAATTACATCCCTTCACCTTTTTTCCCTCCATCATATTTTTATCCTTATAAGATTGAGTCCAATGTCCAACATACATCATTTTACTATGGACTTGATTACTCTTTTGATCCTTCTTATGATTGTTGCCCTCCTCTACCATTTAACGAAGAACCACCTCCATCACCTTATTCACCCGAGTTTCACGAAAAAGTGTTAGCTCTACTTGATGTACTTAATTCACAAACTTAACTTATTCTTTCACATTCTCAAATCTTAGCCAAGCTTGAAGCTCAAGTTGAGCAAATTGCAAGTACTCTTTATCATTAAGAAGAGGAGGAAGAGGCAAATGAAAAAATGGTAAGAAATTTAATTTATATAGATGAAAATGATGAGAGTGAGGAGGAAGAAGTAGTAAGTGAGCAATTTGAGGAATTAATGAGTCCACCAATGGCTAGTCTAATAGAGCACAACATGACTTATAAGGATTTTCCTTATTTTGATCATGATTTGATTCCGGCCTTTGATACCTTAGATAGTGAGGAGACGGTGACCACTATAGAGGTAGGAGATGAAGATGAGGAACTTGTTAAAGAGGGCCTTCCTTTTATTATCTCCAAAGACCCTCTTGAGACATGCCTTTTTGAAATATATAAAAATTGTGGTTTTGACCTTGAAAGCTCCAAAAATGAAATAAACTCTCTAATGGACTCTTTAGCTAACTTGGAAGGTGAGGAGATGGTGATTTTTAAGGAAGAGAAGGGGGATGAAGAGAGGGTGTTTCCTATTAACCCAATTGAGTCTTTGAAAGATTTTGCCTTGCCAAGTGTAAGGCTGCTTATCATTGATTTTATTTTTAAGACTGTGGATGAAAGGAAACAAATTGCATCTTTTATAATTTCTTTTCAAGTCATTCTTGTGGAGGATGATTTCATTGTTATAAGTGAGGCATTAAATGTGAAAATAAAAAAAATGGTCAATAAGGATGTTTCATATCCAGTTTTTGACACTTTCGACTAGTGAGTCGAACCAACGTCTTGCTAAAGATAGTAAATACTAGTATTCGTAAAGTTTCATAACTCTATTCCTTCCCCATCTCTATTATTTTTCACTTCTTGCGGCGTCTAGATATGTTCCATTGAGCTTCATTGATTATTTCATGCATGTTAGGCATAAGAAAAAAGATTTATGCCTTAGAAAATTTTCTATAAAAAAATTTTCAACATTTTTCTGCATAGGATTTTTCAATCGATCGGAATTACGTCGGAAAATTTCAAGGCAAAAAGGGGCATTCTTCATAGAATTTTCAATCGATCGAGCACTATTTATATATAAAAAAATTTGCATCCCTTATTTCCTTGCATTTTCATTCCTTGCATGTTTATTTGTTTTATTTTTTTGTGTGTGTACATACTTGTTATGTCTAAAAAAAAAAAAAAAAGAGTTGTTATTTTTATTCTTCATTATTTTGTTCTTGTATTATTTCTTACTTTTTGTTTTTCATTTCTTGCATTGTACATATTCTTTCATTACATTTTACCTTTTTTATTTTTCTTTTTGTATTTTGTTCATACATTTTATTCTTTATTTTTCTTGCATTTTGTCTATACTTGCTTTCATAAAATGAAAAAAATATAAAAAAAATTCACCATTGTGCCCTTCTGTGTAATCATGCTACTTTCATATTTTCTATTAGGCTTGTTCTCATATCTCTCTTTCATCTTGTGCTATATTGCTTTAGAATGCTTGATTTACTTATCTTATCCCATTTCGTATTTGATGTGAGTTTGCTAGTGTGGTTATTCAAGTAGGTTGTTAATTCCAAGTTTGGGGGTGCATTTTTTCCCAATGGATCATTACTGGGCTTCATGTCTTTGCTACCAAGGGATATTCTTTTCATCTTTTCCATTGTTCTCATTGCACATTGAGGACAATGTGTGGTTTAAGTTTGGGGGTAAGATGACTTTGTTGCATGCTATATAAGTTTGAGAATTAATTGCATGATTGAGATTTGAGATTTATGTTTGCAATGATTTTGATCTTTTGAGGACCATGATACTTAGAATTTATGTGACGGCTTTGATTTTTAGGCCAGCGTGTCCTGTGATAAACCGAAGATTGACCCGTTAACGAATCCGATATGTGGAAGCAAAAATAGAAAATAAGACTCTAAGAAGTCAAAGTGACCTTCCATGAGGTCGTGGAACTCAATGAGAACTGATGCGGAAGCAAAAGATCAAAAATATGACAAATAAGCCCTTAGGGGCAAAATAGTCATTTCTGAAAATTATGGACTCGGGTGCCACCGAGCACACCGCTAGAAGGACAACGAAAAAGTAATCAAGATAGACTCAAGAATCGTATGATTCGGAGTTCGGACGAAGGAGAAACGGCATGACGAAGAAAAACGATCACTTAAGGCTAAAAGGGGTAAACTGGTAATTAGCCAAGAAGATCCGGGTACAACCGAGCACACCATTGGAAATACAACAAAAAATTAATCAAGTTCAAAAAAAAGTTCACTCAATTTGGAGTCCGGACGAGGGAGAAATGAGTGTTTGAAGTTTTGATGTCGCGGCGGCCCGACGAAGGCCATGACATGCCCCATGCGCGCCCGGCGCCCAATGGCATACCATGCTGACAGCAAGGGTCCAAAGCAGGTTTTCCAGAGCTGAGGCTTGAAACGGAGGTCAAGACGAGTTTTTCTGGAAAAACACGAAGAAGAAACTCCCCCTAAAATTGAGTTTTCTAGGTGACACACGAGAGAATTAAAAAAAAAACTCACTATACAATGCCCAAAATACCCCTCCATGAAATCTGGTCATGAAGGTCAAAAAGCTGCTAAAATGCAAACTGGAAGCTGAAACTTCACAAGGGATTTTCGGTACCAAAACGACATTTTTTGGAAAAACACGAAGAAGAAACCAACCCTAAAATCACATTTTCTATTCAACCATGTCAAAAGAAGAAATTAAAACTGATGTGAAAGGTCAAGAATGCCCCTAAATCAGATTATGCAACAAAATTTCAAAATGAGTCCATAGGAGGCTCATTTCACCAAAAAAAAGGTTTGTCAGGAAACGACCATGCACGTAAACGTAATTTACCTATTTGGACACGCTACAATGGTCCACGGCTTAAAAATACTACCGATACCAAATCCGACCCCCCAACGGGCAAAAAGGCAAAAATGAACATGAAAAGGGAAATTTGAAAACCAAAATTATCAAATGATTTCAAATTACCGTTTTGCCCTTGGCCATACTTCAAACATGATTTATAAGACCCTATGAAAGAATAAGAATGGAATTCCCACACCCGATGCAAAAGTTATGAAGCAATGACGTAGCATTTTTCAATATTTTCATAATATTTCATAAAGTTAAAGTTGCATAGAATACAATATACATGTCATTGGCCTCCGGCCTCATCTCATACATGTTAAATATATTGCATAGAGTGTACTTACGTACACATTACATAATTGGAATCAAATATACACATTTTGACATATAAGGCTACAAGTGGCATTTCAAGCCAACTTTTACAAGAATTAAAACCTTCAAGGCTACAAATCATCCAAGCAATATGAGAATCTTGAATCTTGATTACTATACCTGAAAAATGTCCCCACTACGTGGGTGAGTAACATAAAGTTACTCGTAGGAGATGAGCATGCATCGACCTAGCATTTTACAATAAGATCACCTTATGGTGAAACATGTTAAAAGGGCTTAGCCACCTAACATCTATATCAAAATGAGACTCGAGGAGCATCCTAAGCTACTCATGCAATTGAAATGAATTACGGCATACAAGTATACATGCCAAAGTACACTAAACCGTATTAAAACATGATATACGACATTCAAGTACAGATGCTCACAAGTATACTAAATTATGTTAAACGGGATAAACAATATCTAGCATACATACACAAGTATAAGATATATGTATAGAGTACTCATAAATCAAGTATACAGACGCAAGTATACTAAGTTAAACACATACGCACAAGACAAGTATACATGGCACAAGTATACAAAAATGAAATCCGCACACACAAAACAAGCATACTAAGCGTAAATATACTAGATAGAGTTTAGATACACCAACAAGGATACAAGTTCAAGTATACAGTTTCAAGTATACTAAATGAGATCAAAATACATAGGCAAACACCAATTCTTAAGTTATAAGTAATCCATGATTAACAACTTAAAATTGAATGCGAAATCAAAGTAAAAAGATTAGGACATGTGGTCACTAGACCAAGCAAGTGTTTTCGGGTAATTACAACCCATAAGGCACTACCTAGTGCGCACATGTATAAGTTATTCCGGGCAATTATGACCCACAAGGTACTACCTAGTGTGCACTTATGACTTAGAAGACTCTTGTCTCCATACTAGAGCCAAACCCTAGCCATCACGTGAAATATGTCCTTACAAGCTTTCTAAAATCAATAAGTCTAAAACTTATACAAAAATCAATAAGTTAGACCAAACTTATACCAAATCCACTAATGCAAAAAACCATCTTCCATGCACAAATAAGGTTGAATCCACACAAACCATGTCCTATAATTCAAGTCTAGATAGCACATGACATGTCAAGCCTCCAATATGCAATTTATACACTAAAACAAGAATATTTTACAACAATTGAACCACATTACTACACTAAGCCACAAGTACTAAATAAGTCCCAATTTAGTAACTAGCTTCCAAGGTAAACGATTATAATATTCTAACAAGTTATACACCTACACAAGATATATCTAAACAAGCTATGCAAGTCAATGATATTCTATATCATGCTAAGTCCAATTACCATTTCAAGAGGTCTCAAGTACTAATTCTACATCAAATTAGTAACATGCTCACAAAGTGATTAAACAGACTACATTGCAAGGGATTATCAACCTATTACCCTCCAATATCAATTTAAGTGACCAACACACTTAAAATAAAATTAATTAAGCTCATTAATTAATTTTTCTCTAGATTTTCAAACATATCCAAATATCCTCAATTTAATATATGTTAAAGAACTCATCAAGGCCTACTTTAATATCACATTATAAGTTGGTTTCACACTTGATACAAATATGTTAATTAATCTTTCACAAAAGATAAATATTAAATAAGTTTTGCAATTCTTACTCAAATGCTCCAAATTTAATATATTTTACACAACTCACCAAGGCCTAATTTACTAGCATGCCAAAATTTAATTCTAAACTATATATCATCATTAGAATTAAATCCTAAACAGAGAAAATAAATAAATTAAATTCTAAAAACTTGAACAAGGCATGCTCACAAGTTGTATATGCTTATAAAACAATCAATACAATAATAATATAAACCTAAGACATCCCCTACCTGAATTTGAGATGAAAATCTCAAAAGCCCACTGAAAAAAAAGTGCTCCGAATCCGACGATACATAAGGGTTTTGTCGGGAACAACACGATCTACATGAACGCACAAGAAGTCCTATCAAAATCACAACTTGACTTCAAACCCAAACTCAAAATTTGGCCAAAAACGGGTTCTAATAAGGGTGAAAGAAGTGCGTAGTTAACACGAAAACAAAACGCAAAGGCCCTACTATGTTCTGACAAAGAAATGAAGTTCAAATGAGGAGAGAGAAAGTGGCAGCCTCCCTTGGGCTACCATGGAAGCTTCAGGTTGTGCAAGACAGTGGGGAAGATGAAAAAATAAATTATCTCATCCCCCTTTTATAGAAATCTCAAAAAGTGCCCCGAACGGGCCTCGCCAGATCCAGAAAAGTGAAATTTGAGCAGACGTGCTCAAATGATGAAACTCTATGAATGAAAAAAATTCAAAATGAGAAACTAAGAATAACGAAAGAAACAGTATTAAAAACTGAGTCCCGAGCAGAAAGTTATGCCCCAAACAAGTTTGGCGCAAATTAGGGCCAGAAATCCTGAAACTGGAAAACATCGACCAGAAGGGGCTTCTAAGTGTTTACGACTCGACAAAAAGTGAAAATGAATCCCGTACAAGGATCTAGGGTCAAAACAAGATAATTTGCAACAACTTTTATTAATTGCACAATGGCCCCCACAAAAAGGGTTAACTGCAAAACTGTCCCAGAATGAAAATATCTTCCAAAAGATATTTTCTTAGATACCCCTGAAATAAAATATCTTCAAAGATATTTACAAAAAACACCCCAAGAAAAGAAATTAATTTCAAAGAATTATGCATCCATGCCCCTATGGACACCGGGAGCAACCAGAGTACTTTCCTGCAAAAGTAAAGATACGTATTTCATGGAAACCACTCACGATAAAGATACGTGAAGTCAAAAACCAACTCCGAGCACAAGAAGTGAGATTTTGCCAACAAAGTGACAAACGGGGAAAAGACGAAATAGGGAAAAGGACGAAATAGGGAATAAGGACAAAAAAGTGAATAGTGTCAAAAAAACGAAAATTGTGAAATGACTTGATCCTCAAAGGAAGTTGTCAATCCAAAGAAAAGAGTCTCAGAAACCATTTGTAAGCACTCGAAACGACACTAAGCGATGAGAAACTAAACTTAGAAAAAGAAATTTAAACGAAAAAATTCATCTGTAAAATTTTAAGGAAAAAAGAAAGGAAGGAAATGACCGGGCCATTACAATTTAAAAATTGCTTGACTTGAGAGTCCAATACTCCTTGTATGCCTTGTAGATGCCATTTAGGAGTAAATTTTTTGAAAGATTGATATCTTGCTTGCATTTGTGGTCCACATCATTTTGATTTGTGATTGTTTTGAGATTCACTCTAAGATTCTACACTAACATATGCGCCCACTAGCATTCATTTGTGGGGTACATGCTTTGTTGACTATTGATTTGGTTATATCCCAATTGAGTTAGTAGTGTTTTGAAAGCTTTAATTCTTGACAAAGGTAGATAACAAACCCTTTTCACTAAGTCGCGGGGATTCTAGCCTCATCAAGCATTGAATTTCTCGCGCCGAAAGGTGGAGGGCCCAAACTCTAGATTAATAATTGAAAAAAAAAAAAAAAAAAGAAAACAATTTGCAAAAAACAAATAAATAAGTGAGGACTCCTCCCAAAATGCAAGAAGTGAGAATTGATTAGATAGATGTTGTTTTGATTTGTAACCTAGTTGATTTGAGCTTGTAAATCCTTAAGGGTGTTTTAACACCTAATGCCCTAAAACAATCTGGTTTGGGAGTCATTGACCTAACGCTCGACCTTAGAATCGCTAGAAAGCTTAATAAATCAACACATTGCACCATGCTTCCATCTTTAATCATAAAAAAAATAATAAAAAAAAATTTTAAAAAAAATCGAGTGAAATGAATAAGTGCACCTAGTTGAATAAAGCTTTAATAAAAGGTCCATTCTTTGTCTTGATGATCGGTACTAGATTTGTGTGCTAACTTGAGACCAGATGTGATCATTTCATTAGTTGGCTTAGATAGCAACATATTTGATACTGGTTCACTTAAAAAGGATTCTAAAATTGTTTTGATTTGCATGATCATTGTCTTGATGTGTGGAGGACCATATTTGCTTGTTTGGTGTTGAGATTTTGGAGAGTTGCTGGGAAATGGTTGAAAAATTGCATACTTGAGGTAGTTTTCTCACAATGCTTGTTTTGTATGTTGGTGCCTCTTTAGTGAGGAAGTGATTAATGTTTGTGGGTACCATTTTTGAAAAGCCTCACGAGACTTCACTCATCCACTAAGGGTAACCTAGGAGTTCAAAAGGCTTGTTGCATATGCTAAATGCAATCGTGTTCCCTACGAAAGTGGCGTTATCCTTTTATTGCTTTCTAGTTTATAATTATTTAGTTATTTATTTCATTCTTTTCCTTGTAGTTCATTACTAGGGACTAGCAATATCTAAGTTTGGGGGTGTGATGAGTGCTTAAATGTGATGTTTCCAATTTCTTTCGTTTTCAATTTTCTTAAATTTTTCGATTTTATAAGGGCATTTTTATCTTTTCTCGTTTTACGTGCCGGACACCATGGGGTGTGTCAGGTGTGTCTGAGAGTTGGTTGGAGCATTACATTGAGTTCAGGACTCTTGGAAATGCAACGGTTGCTATTTCAGCATTTTTCCATTTTTCGGGCCGAAAAGTCCTGTGTGGGACCCGCTACCGGAATTGTCGCGTATGGGGTTTTTGTTTGGGTCCATTTTCGTCACATTCATTTTATTTAACATGTTTTATGTGGTTGTGATTTATTATGTTTGTATATATATATGTGTGTGTGTGGTGGTAATTAAATAGAAAAGAAAAGAAAAATCTTTTTAAAAGGGGTGGGACCCATTTTTTTTTTTATAGAAAATGGGCCAAAGGCCATTTTTTGCCTCACTTTCTCATTTCACTCTCTCTCGCTACAAATCTCTCTCCCTTAATGCTCTTTTTCTTTTCTCTTTTCTACAAAAACTTCAAATCTCGATTTCTCTCAAACCGTTGGGAGATTTTTGATGCCGTGTTTGGTAAATTAAAGAGCTCGTCAAGATCTACGATTTGATCGTAGCCAATCTCCGTTTGGTGCACCTTGAGATTTCAAAATTTTGGGTTGGATTTGGGCATTTTTGGGGCTTTCTTCATCTAAGTGAGTTAGGAGTTTCTAATCCGCAACCTCTTGGATTTTTATGAGTCAATTTCTCCTAATTTGTGTTATTACATGATTTATTTGTGTATATGCCATGCAAACTTTGCTATGTGTAATATATGAGATGTATTTTTGTGTTAGTTGGTATGTGATGAAGAACTATGTTTAAATGATGATGATTTCATGCCTATTAAATTATAAGTGATGAATTTTGTGATCTAGAAACATGAGTTATACTTAGAGATTTTGATTAACATGTACATTGATTGATAAGTACTCAAATGTGATGTATTTTAGCACTTAAGTTAGGGTATTTTAGTCCATTCATCTATCTTACTTTCATGTCTTAGATACTTATTTGTGTTTTTGCCTATTCCAGGTTAATAAAGTTCAAACAGGCTAATAAGAGTAATTTAGCTCAATTTTGGAGCTAAGGAGCAAAGTTGGAAAGAAGCCAAGAAAATGCACCAGAGGAGTTTCGATCGATCGAAGGGAATACCGATCAATCGAAGATGTTTACAATTGATCGAAATGAGGCAGTACCAGCTCAGCAAAGTGGATAAGGCCTAGAACATATTTTAATACCACGTCAGATTCGATCGATCAAAGCTAAGTAATGGATCGATTGAGAATCTTCGATCGATCGAAATACCTGCTGGCAGTGACCTGTCTAATTCCCGAGCGCGCCGATCTTTACCTAACTTGTGTAGCTACGAATTTCCTCCAATCATAGGCTATATTTCTGACTTGGTGCCTACTCCAAGAGCTTTGTATTTAAAAGGAATTGAACCATTTTGTAATATATTTTTAGTCTTTAATTTTATTTCATTATAATTTTTATTTTCTCTCTTTAGAAAAGTTAGATATTAGGGTTAGAAGAAAATAAAAGAGTGGAGGCTCCAAGAACACATCTCAAGATCTACACACACACACTCTCTCTAGAATTCTACAAAGAAGAAGAGGAAAAAGATGGAGCCATGTTTAGGGATTGCCCTTGAGCGTTCCAAGATCACACTCACCTCCTCTATGATTGGCTAGACTTCTCCTTGGGGCTTGGATGAGCCCCAAGTTTGTAATCTAAACCTTTATATTTTTCATACTTTTTGGGGAATAATATCTTGTGATTAGTGTTTTAGTCTTGTGAATTTAATGAATCTTGGATTCTCCTTTGATTTCTATGGATTAATTATTTCTATTGATTCTCTATACGATTACATATTTTCTTATGTGTGATTATTTAGGAATTAATCTTTACACTAGTTTTTCTATATTGATTGCATGTCTATGTGTGGTTCATTGAGAATCTAGTGATGGCTAGACATCGTTTTTATTAGATGGATTTGTCAATTGATTTAATAGATTATTCTTATACTTGATGGGTTGTTCTACAATTTAATTCATGCTTGTAGGTAGGTAGACAATCTATAATTGATTTAATATTCCATGACTTATTATTGCAAATTTCATGATTCTCTAAATTGATGTGTGCTACAATTGTGACTAGTTTGATGGGTCATGCTTAGAATTGATGGATTATTCTACACTTAGTTTATTTGTTGGTTAGGTGGACAATACATACATGAATTTGATGATCCATGCTTAATATTGCAATTGGTAGTCGTATTTTGTTCACAAGAATATTTTCCCCAAATTTGTTGAAAGTGTGTGGTTTGGTGAATGAGCTTGGTGGCGATTCCAATGCACCCCAAGACCTCACTTCTCATCTCTTAAATCCCTAACTCAACTTAGTTTATTTTAATTGCATTTTAATTAATTGAATTTTAGTGTAATCAAACAATCAATCTCTCATTTGCAATCTTGTGATTCACTAAAGTCGAAGTTAAATTCCAACACATATAATCCCTTGGGATGATCCCTACTCACTCTTGCTACGTTGTAGTAATGGTGGTAGTGATTTTTATAAATTTAAACTTGACCTAAAAGGCTTTTCTTGAACCGCACATTCACTACATTATTTTGGAGTATACAAGCGGCCTCGTCAAATTTTAGCGCCGTTGCTGGGGATCGAACGGTTTTATTGGAATTAGACTAGACAATAGTGTTTATTTGATTGCTTTTATTTTTATTTCATTTTCCATTGTATATTCTTTTCTCATTCTTGATATTATTTGTCAATTAAGTACTTGACTACAAGAAAGGCAAACTTTGGAACTAGAAGCAATCCTTGGAGTTTAAAGCTAACATTGGAAATTGAAGTTGCTCAAGGATCTTTGTGAGCAATTCTTGGAACTCTTCTATTTTAATTGTGCACTTCTTTGCATGCTTGTAATAGCCCTTGTTGAGGCTAATTTCATTACTTTATTTTAAGTCCAAGCATCGGCCCGTGTGGAGGCCAAAATTTTTCTTGCATTTGGATTTTTAATAGAGCCATTATTTGATCCAAGTTTGGGGGGGAATTTCTTCCCTTCACCTTATGCCCCTCCATCATATTAATCCTTATGAGATTGAGTCCAATGTTCAATATGCATCATTTTACTATGGACTTGATCACTCTTTTAATCCTCCTTGTGACTATTACCCTCCACCATCATCACATTTTGAACCACCTCCATCACCTTATTCACCCGAGTTTCAAGAAAAAGTGTTAGCTCTACTTGATGGGCTTAATTCACAAACTCAACTTATCCTTTCACATTCTCAAATTTTAGCCAAGCTTGAAGCTCAAGTTGAGCAAATTGTAAGTACTTTTTTTTTTCAAGAGGAGGAGGAAGAGGCAAATGAAAAAATGACAAGAACTTTAATTTATATAGATGAGGATGATGAGAGTGAAGAGGAAGAAGTAGCAAGTGATCAATTTGAGGAGTTAATGAGTCCACCAATGGCTAATTCAATAGAGCACAGCATGATTAATGAGGACTTTCCTTATTTTGATCATTATTTTATCCTGGCCTTTGATACTTTAGAGAGTGAGGAAATGTTGACCACTATAGAGGTAGGAGAGGAGGAGGAAGAACTTGTTGAAGAGAACCTTCCTTCTTTTATCTCCCAAGACCCTCTTGAGACATGCTTTTTGAAATGTATAAAAATTGTGGTTTTAACCTTGAAAGCTCCAAAAATGAAATGAAATCTCTAATGGACTCCTTAGCTGACTTGGAAGGTGAGGAGATGATGATTTTTGAGGAAGAGAAAAAGGATAAAGAGAAGGTGTTTCTTGAAATTCAAATTGAGTCTTTAAAAGACATTGACTTGCCAATTCACAAAGGAAGCAATTCTTTGAATGCACTTCAAGAGCACAAAAATGAGGCAAAGCCAACCATGATTGATTTTGTTTTCAAGACCATGGATGAAAGGAACGAAATCATCTCTTTCATTTCTTTTCAAGTCATTCTTTTGGAGGATGATTTTATTGTTGTAAGTGAGGCATTAAATGAGAAAATGGAAAAGAGGGTCAATAAGGATGTTTCATACCCAGTTTTTGATTTGTTCGACTAGTGAGTCAACCCAACGTCTGCTAGAGACGTTAAACACTAGTATTCGTAGAGTTTCATAACTCTATTCCTTCCGTATTTCTTTTAATTTTTATTTCTTGTGTCATCTAGATATGTTCTATTGCACTTCATTGTCAAAAATCAGGTTTTTAGACCATATTCATGCATTTTGGGGCCTTAGAAAATTTTTGCCTTTGAAATTTTTTCAAAATTTAGCAATTTGTGCCCAGGCAGTTCGATTCATCGAAAACTTTAACGATTATTCCGATCGATCGAAAATAATTTCGATCGATCGGAATTGAGTCGGAAATTTTTGTTCCCAGGGCATCATTCTTCAAGCTTTTCGATCGATCGAGCCCCTTTTTGATCGATCAAGCACTGTTCAAAAAATAAAATAAAATAAAATAAATAAAAAATTTTGCATCCCTTATTTCCTTACATTTTCATTTCTGTGCTCTTGTATTCCTTACATGTTTATTTGTTTTATTTTTGTGTGTGTGTGTACATACTTGGTTTGTGAAAAAAAAAATTAAAAAAATTAAAAATTAAATAAAAATAAAAATAATAAAATAAATAAAATAAAGAGTTTTTATTTTTATTTTTCATTATTTTGTTCTTACATCATTTCTTACTTTTTATTTTTCATTTCTTGCATTGTACATATTATTTCATTGCATTTCACCTTCTTTGTTTTTCTTTTTGTATTTTATTCATGCATTTTGTTCTTTGATTTTCTTGCATTTTGTTTATTCTTACTTTCATAAAATGAAAAATACAAAAATTTGTTTCACCATTGTGCCCTTATGTGTAGTCATGCTACTTTCATATTTTCTTTTGGGCTTGATCTCATATCTCTCTTTCATCTTGTGCTATATTGCCTTAGAATGCTTGAGTTGGTTATCTTTATCCCATTTGATATTTGATGTGAGTTTGCTAGTATGGTTATTCAAGTAGGTTGTTGATTCTAAGTTTGGGGGTGTACACTCTTTCCCAATGGATCACTACTAGGTTACATGTCTTTTCCACCACGGTGTATTCTTTCCATCTTTTCCATTGTTCTCATTGCACATTGAGGACAATGTGCAGTTTATGTTTGGGGTTAAGGTGACTTTGTTGCATTCTACTTAAGTTGGAGCTTTAATTGCATGATTAAGATCTGAAATCCTTGTTAGCGATGATTTTGATCTTTTGAGGACCATGATATTTAGAATTTAAAAATTGCTTAACTTGAGAGTCCAATATTCCTTGTATGCCTTATGGATACCATTCAGGAGTAAATTTTTCGAAAGATTGATATGTTGCTTGTATTTGTAGTCCACATCATCTTGATCTTGTGATTGTTTTGAGATTCACTCTAGGATTCTAAACTAATACATATGCACACTAGCATTCATTTATGGGGTACATGCTTTGTTGATTATTGATTTGATTATATCCCAATTGAGCTAGTAGTGCATTGAAAGCTTTCATCTCGACAAAAGTGGATAACAATCCATTTTCATTAAGTAGTCGGGATTCTAGCCTCATTAAACACTGAATTTCTCACGCCGAAAGGTGGAGGGCCCAAACTCTAGGTTAATAATTGAATACTTAAAAAAAAAAATAGTGAGGATTTCTCCTAAAAGGTGAGAAGTGGGAAATGATTAGATGGATGTAGTTTTGATTTGTAGCCTAGTCGATTTGAGCTTGTAAGTCCTTAGGGGTATTTAAACGCCTAATACCCTAAAGTCGTCTAGTTTAGGAGTCATTGACCTAACGCTCAACCTCATGGATCGCTAGAAAGCTTAATAGATCACTATATTGGATCATGCTTCCATCTTTGATCCTCTAGGTTAGTAAAAAAAAAAAAAAATTGAGTGAAAAGAGTAAGCACACCTAGTCAAATAAAGCTTTAATAAAAGGTCAATTCTTTGTCTTGATGATCGGTACTAAATTTGTGTGCCAATTTGAGGGTAAGGATGTGATTATTTCTTTAGTTGGCTTAGATAGCTAACATATTTGATGCCGATTCACTTAAAAAGAATTCTAAAGTTGTTTTGATTTGCATGATCATTTTCTTGATATGTGGAGGATCATACTTGTTTGCTTGATGTTGAGATTTTGGGAAATTGCTTGGAAAGGGTTGAAAAATTGCAAACTTGAGGTAGTTTTCTCCTAATGCTTGTTTTGTATATTGGTGCCTCTTTAGTAAGAAAGAGCTCAATGTTTGTGGGTATCATTTCTGGAACCCTCACGAGACTTCACTTGTCCACTAGGGGTAACCTAGGGGTTTAAAAGGCTTGCTGTATACGCTAAATGCAATCGTGTTCGCTACGAAAGTGGCATTATCCTTTTATTGCTTTCTAGTTCATAGTTGTATAGTTGTTTATGTCTTCTTTTCCTTGTAGTTCATTATTATGACTAGCAATATCTAAGTTTAGGGATGTGATAAGTGCTTAAATGTGACGCATTTTAGCACCTAAGCTAGGGTATTTTAGTCCATTTATCTATCTTACTTTCATGTCTTAGATACTTATTTGTGTTTTTGCCTATTTCAGGTTAATCAAGTTCAAACAAGCTAACAAGAGCCATTTAGCTCAATTTTGGAGCTAAGGAGTAAAGTTGGAAAGAAGCTAAGAAAATACACCAGAGGAGTTTCGATCGATCGAAGGGAATCCCGATCGATTGAAGATGCTTACAATCGATCGAAATGAGGCGGTGCCAGCTCAGCAAAGTGGATAAAGCCCAGAAGATATTTTGATGCCACGTCAGCTTCGATCGATCGAAGCTAAGTGTTAGATAGATCGAGAATCTTCGATCGATCGAAGTACCTGCTGGCAGTGAGCTGTTTAATTCCCGAGCATGCCGATCTCTACCTAACTTGTGTAGCTGCGAATTTCCTTTAATTATAGGCTATATTTCTAACTAGGTGCCTACTCCAAGAGCTTTGTATTTAAGGGTATTGAACCATTTTGTAATATATCTTTAGTCCTCAATTTTATTTCATTGTAATTTTTATTTTTGCTCTCTAGAAAAGTTAGAGATTAAGGTTAGAAGAAAAGAGAAGAGTGGAGGCTTCAAGAACATATCTCAAGATCTACACACTCTCTTTCTGTAGAATTCAACAAAGAAGAAGTGGAAGAAGATAGAGCCATATTTGGGGATTTCCCTTGAGGGTTCCAAGATCACACCCACCTCCTCTATGATTGGCTAAACTTCACCTTGGGGCTTGGATGAGCCCCAAGTTTGTAATCTAAAACTCTATCTTTTTCATACTTTTTGGGGAATAATATATTGTGATTAGTGTTTTAGCCTTGTGAATTTAATGAATCTTGAGTTCTCCTTTGATTTCTATGGATTAATTATTTATATTGATTCTCTATATGATTACATATTGTCTTATGTGTGATTATTTGGGAATTAATCTCTACACTAGTTTTTCTATATTGATTGCATGTCTATGTGCGGTTGATTGATAATCTAGTGATGGCTAGACATGGTTTTTATTAGATGGGTTTGTCAATTAATTTAATGAATTATTCTTATGCTTGATGGGTTGTTCTACAATTTAATTCATGCTTGTAGGTAAGTAGATAATCTATATTTAATTTGATATTCCATAACTTATTATTGCAAATTTCATGATTCTCTAGATTGATGTGTGGGATAATTGTGACTAGTTTGATGGTTCATGCTTAGAATTGATGAGTTGTTCTACATTTAGTTTATTTGTTGGTTAGGTAGACAATACATACATGAATTTGATGGTCCATGCATAATATTGCAATTGGTAGTTGCATTTTGTTCACAAGAATGTTTTCCCCAAATTAGTTGAAAATGTGTGGTTTGGTGAACAAGCTTGGTGGCGATTCCAATGCACCCTAAGACCTCACTTCTCATCTCTTAAATCCCTAACTCAACTTAGTTTATTTTAATTGCATTTTAATTAATTGAATTTTAGTGTAATCAAACAATCAATCTTCCACTAGAGTCGAAGTTAAATTCTAACACGTATAATCCCTTGGGACGATCCCTACTCACTCTTGCTATGTTAGTAGTAATGGTGGTAGTGGTTTTTATAAATTTAAACTTAACCTAAAAGGCTTTTCTTGAACCACACACTCACCACACATTCACTACATTATTTTGGCGTATGCAAGCGGCCTTGTCATTGATGATTATTTGATTGAAAGGCATGGAATTCCTCTCTTTTCACAACATTGAAATATATGAGACATTCATGAATGGCATTAGGAAATGAAATGGGATAATTAAATTGAAACGAAAACAAAATGTCTTTGGGGAAAAGTTTTCATAAAAGAGTTTGCGAAAACTCGGCCGCCTAGGGGTCACCTAGGGACCGTGGTGTTAGTGTGGCCTAGAGGAGACTGGGGAGAGTACCCTAGTGTGGTTGAGTTACTTGGGCCCCAAATGATGCCAAGGGGTTACCATGGGTTAGGGATAGTTACCTAATCCTCCTCTCGTGCCGCCATGGGGTCACCATGGGACGGGTTGCACTAACGGTTTGGAAATGATGATGGAATAAAGTTTTGAAAATAGGGAGTGACATTGCACGACATTGCATCCCATTGCACAGCATAATTTATTTATGACTTGGATTGTTGATTTTGTTACAACGTTTATTCCGGCATGGCATGACCCCACTTCTTTATTTTCTATTCACTGCATGGATTCACGGGGTCTCAAGAGGTGTGTCTTAGGCACCTCCTACTGAGCCATTGTGCTCACCCCTTTATTAACATTTTTCATGTCATGGCAAGGACGTGGCGGATGATAATCCATCACAAGCTTGAAGGGTGATAGAGTTTCCATATTTTTTTGCCACCTTTTGTATCTTAGCCCATTCTTTTGTAAAGCTATAACCTATGAACGTATTCGTTTTGCAATATAACTATAAATTCATGACAACACTTATTATATATTTGGAACTATGTAAGCAAGTTGTAATGAATGGGGTATGATGATGTATTTTGTAACAAACCCATTGATGTTTATACTATGTGATGTTATATATTTTGCCGTGAATTAGGGGTTAATTGCAAAATAGGTTTAGTTCAGGTTCGGCTCACAACAAGCTAGGTTTGTGAGGTTTCAAGCTATAGATAACAACTATTCAGGGCCTGTCGGTCGGCTGACAAGGAGAATTAGCCGACCGACAGAGCCATTCGAGACCATTCCAGAGAGTTCAATTGTGAGGGCCTTTGTTTCGGCCGACCGAAACTCACCATCAACCGACCGAAACCTCAGGTTCGACCGACCGAACCCCCAGGTGCAGCCGACCGATGTACCCACTGTAGCAAAGTCTCGAGAGCATTCATTTTTTACAATCGTTTCAGCCGGCCGACCATGTAGGTCAGCCAACGGAACCTGCCCTGTTAGCCAGACAACCAAAGGCCACCAGCTAGATGATTCTTCCTCTTTGACCTGCTCATTTAACCATCTTTATAAGGTTGTACCTTTACAGTATGTTGGACCCTGGACTGACTCGTGCATCAGATATTGATGTAGGAATGGATGGTGTTGACTTAATTGACCTCGGGTTTGGGTAAGGACCGATTTAACGGTTCGGACCGACGGGTTCGGGTCGTTACATCAAATGTGATGCATTTTAACACCTAAGTTAGGGTATTTTAGTCCATTCATTTATCTTTATTTTTCCATTTTAATACTTATTTGTGTTTTTGTCTATTTTAGGTCAATAAGGTACAAACGGACTAAAAATGGTTCATTACAACCTTTTTGGAGTCAAGCATAAAGTTCCGGAAAAAATAAATAAATAAATAAATAATTAAATTTTGGATCGATCGTAGATTTCTTCGATCGTTCGAAGAACGATTAAAGATATGCTGGCAGTGAGTTGTATTATTCTCGCACGCTTGAACTCCACCTACCACATAGCTACGGGATTAGATTTAAGGGATTATTTTCTGACTTGTTCGAATTCACTAGTCCAAGGACCTTGTATTTAAAGAGAATTGAACCATTTTGTAATCTATATTTTGTCTTCAATTTTATTTTACTTTTACATTGTAATAGTTAGTTTCTATCTTTAGAAAAGTTAGAGATTATGGTTAGAAGAAAAGAGAAGAGTGGAGGTACCAAGAACGCATCTCAAGATCTACACACACTCTCTCTCTAGAATTTAACAAAGAAGAAGAGGAAGAAGATGGAGCCATGTTTAGGGATTACCCTTGAGGGTTCCAAGATCACACACGTCTCCTCCATGATTGGCTAGACTTCTCCTTGGGGCTTGGATAAGCCCCAAGTTTGTAAATCTAAACCTTAATCTCTTTCATACTTTTTGGGGAATAATATCTTATGATTAGTGTTTTAGCCTCGTGAATTTAATGAATCTTGGGTTCTCCTTTGATTTCTATGGATTAATTCTTTCTATTGATTCTCTAAATGATTACATGTTGTTTTATATGTGATTATTTGGGAATTGATCTTTACACTAATTTTTCTATATTAATTGCATGTCTATGCATTGTTGATTGAGAATCTAGTGATGGCTATGCATGGTTTTCATTGAATGGGCTTGTCAATTAATTTAATGGGTTATGCTTATACTTGATGGGTTGTTATACAATTTAATTCATGTTTGTAGGTAGGTAGACAATCTATACTTGATTTGATATTCCATGGCTTATTATTGCAAATTCTATGATTCTCTAGATTGATGTGTGGTATAATTGTGACTAGTTTGATGGGTCATGCTTATGATTGATGGGTTGTTCTATACTTAATTTATTTGTCGATTAGGTAGACATTTCATTATTGAATTTGATGGTCCATGCTTAATATTGCAATTGGTAGTCGCATTTTGTTCACAAGAAGGTTTTCCCCAAATTAGTTGAAAGTGTGTGGTTTGTTGAACAAGCTTGGTGGCGATTCCAATGCACCCCAAGACCTCACTTCTCATCTCTTAAATCCCTAGCTCAACTTAGTTTATTTTAGTTGCATTTTAATTAATTGAATTTTAGTGTAATCAAACAATCAACCCTCCTTTGCAATCATTTGATACATTAGAGTCGAAGTTAAATTCTAACACGTATAATCTTTTGGGACGATCCCTTCTCACTCATACTACATAGTATAGGTGGTAAGCGGTTTATAAATTTAAAATATGATGCCCACTTGACACTAATTTCTAAATTCAAAGTGTTGTGCATTATTTTGTGCACACACTCAGGTAGTCATCAATACACTGGTTACTAAAATCAGTATAGTGCTGTTGTATGCTCCATTTTGACATAATAAATTCCCATTACACAATAAATTGCATATTTTTCAGTTATGCTTAATGGTGAAAGAGGAGATAGTTTTTCTCCTCTTAGAGCCCTTCGTTAAGGCGATCTGATTTCTTCCTACCTTTTTCTTTTATGTACCGAGGGTTTGTCACTCTTATTCCATGATTGTTCTCGCAGGAAAAAACTTATCGGTTTGAAGATGGGTAGAGGTTGTCCCTCGATTTCTCATTTACTGTTTGTCGATGATGCTCTTCTTTTTTACAAAGCCAAAGTTCCAGAGGTGCGCTGTATTAAGTGAATTCTTGATAGATACTCTGCTCTTTCAAGCCAATTAGTGAATCTTGACAAATCTTGTCTATTCTTTTCCCCAAATACGACCTCGGCTCAAAAATTATCTTGTACAGCGATTTTGGAAATTTATAAAGTGGATTGGCAGAACAATTATCTTGGCATTCCTTATTTTTTGGGTCATTCCAAAATGGCATCTATGGGTTTCCTTGCTGATCGAATCTCTTCTAGAACGAAGGCTATCAAAGGAAAGGTGTTGTCAAAGGCCGGTAGAAAGGTGATGTTAAAAGCGGTCCTATCGACCCTCCTAAATTATGCTATGCAATGTCTGAGATTGCCTAAAAAAAATTATGCCAACTTGACCAGTCAATTCCTTAATTTTTAGTGGAGTGGGGAAGAAAAATCTAATAAGACTACATGGGTAAATTGGGATCATCTTTGTTCTTTTAAGGCGGAGGGCGGCTTAGGTTTCAAGAATATTGAAGTATTCAATCTTGCTCGCCTTGCTAAAATGGCGTGGCGAATGGAAATAGGGGATGACTCTCTACTGGTTAGATGATTCAAACAGAAATATTTTAAGTCTTGTGATTTTGTGGATGCTTTACCGAAACCCAACTTTTCTTGGGTCTGGTGAAGCATTTTGTTAGCCAAAGAGATCATCCGAAAGGGCTTACGCTGGCGGATTGGCGATGGTTTGAAAGTAAATTGTTGGAAAGACAACTGGCTATCTGATGTTTCTTACCTAACTCTCACTTCCATTCCGCTTAGGGCAACTATTTCTTCAGTGGCTGACTTTCTTCTTCACTCCTCACATTGTTGGAACACGACCTTAATTGCTTAACATTTTTAATAAGAGGGACAGTGATCATCTCATTTTCCAAATCCCTATAAGTCTTTGAGGTGGAGTGGACTGTAAGTTGTGGGGCGCTTCTACGACTGGGGATTTCTCAGTCAAAAGTGCTTATATCATTGTTCTCTCGACTTTGAACAAACAGTCTGTTGCTCATCCTTCTGCCAATTGCAGCTTTGAGGCTGCCCAGCCTCATATGTGGCGTTTTGTTTGGAAAATCCAAGCTCACTGTAAGATTCTATTTGTTCTCTGGCAAAGCCTTCATGAGCGTCTCCCCATGAATTTTTTGCTCTTTAGGTGTAGTACTTTAGAAATTCCCTCTTATTTTTTATTGTGACGCTCCAGCTAAAACAGTCGACCATGTTTTATGTACATGCCCTTTTGCTTGTATGGTTTGGAAATTAAGTCCATTGCGAATGGATTTTGGGAGTTGTAGTCCCACTTTCTAGCCCAAGCGGTGGGTGGAGCTAACCGAGCAGTGGCATTCTTCATCATGTCCTTCACACTGCCTTAGTCTCGCGGCTTTTATTGTTTAGACTATTTGGAAATGCAGGAACAATCTTGTCTTTAACCAACGCTGATAGGATCCTTTTAATGCGTTTCAAAAAGCACTTCAGGACTTCTTAGAATTTTAAGAGATTGCTTGGCAATCTCAGTGATAAGCGCTGAAAAGTGCGCATTTAAACCCCTCAAGCTTGAACATTCTAGGACCTTTATCTATCTTATTTTCCCGTTTTAGACTAATTTCGTGTTATTTCCCTTTTTAGGTCAATAAAGTTAAAATGAGCTAAAAATGGTTTCTTAAGGCCTTTTTGGAGTTAAACTAAGTCTTTGCGAGAATTTGGAGCAAAATGAGACTGATTTGGAGCAAAAGGAGGCTAATGCTGAAAAACTGCCAAGTGAGATAGATCTGAGAAAAGTCTGATCGATCTGAGAAAAGTCTAATCGATCGAACAAACTCTGATTGATCAAAGAAAAGTCTGATTGATCGAAAATGTGCTGGCAGCGAGATGTCTTATTCCCACGCGCCCAAATTCCACCTACCACATAGTATGGGATTAGATATTCTTGGGGCTATATTTCTTACTTAATGACTAAGAAAAGGACCTTCTATATAAAGGGAATTGAACCATTTTGTAAGAGAGCTTTTCATCATTTTATTTTTACATTGTAATTTTATTTTCTCTCTCGAAAAGTTAGAGATTAGGGTTAGAAGAAAAGAGGGAAGTGGAGGCACATCTCAAGAACACATCTCTAGATCCACATACTCTCTATCTCTAGAGCTTCAAAGAAGTAGAAGAAGAAGAGGAAGAAGAAGATGGACGCATGTTTGGAGCTTGCCCTTGAGGGTTTCATGACCACATCTACCTCCTCCATGATTGGCTAGAGCTACACTTAGGGCTTGGATGAGCCCTAAGTTTTGTGTAATCTAAACCCTTGTATTTATATTTTTGGGGATTTATATATATTGTTGTGATTAGTGTTCTAGCCTTATGAATTTAATGAATCTTGGTATATTTCTATTATTTCTATGGTTTAATTCTTCCTATTAATTCTCTAGTTTATTTACATGTCTATGTGTGATTAAATTGGGAATTATTTCTTACATGATTCATATGGATTAATTCTTTCTATTGATTCTCTATTTGATTACATGTTGTCATATGTGTGATTATTTGGGAATTGATCTCTACACTAGTTTCTCTATGTTGGTCGCATGTCTATATGTAATTAATTAAAGATCTAGTGATGGCTAAGCATCGGTTTTCATTGAATGGGTTTGTCAATTAATTTGATGGATTATACTTATGCTTGATGGGTTGTTTTATAATTTAATTCATGCTTGTAGGTAGGTAGACAATCTATACTTGATTTGATATTCCATGGCTAATTATTGCAAATTTCATGATTCTTTAGATTGATGTGTGCTACAATTGTAACTAATTTGATGGGTCATACTTAGATTTGATGGGTTGTTCTACACTTCGTTTATTTGTTGGTTAGATAGACAATTCGTACATGAATTTGATGGTCCATGCTTAATATTGCAATTGGTAGTCGCATTTTGTTCACAACAATGTATTCCCCATTAATGAAAAACAAGTGGTTAATTACATGAGCTTAGTGGTAATTCCAACACCCTAAGACCTCTCTTCATATCTCTTAAATCCCTATCTCAACTTAGTTTTATTTTAATTACATTTTCATTAATTGAAGTAGTTTAATCATCTCATCAAATCTCTTTGCAATCTTGTGATACATTATAATCAAAGTTAAATTCCAACACGTATAATCCCTTGGGATGATCCCTACTCACTCTTGCTCCGTTAGTAGTAGTGGTTTTTATAAATTTAAACTTGACATAAAAGGCTTTTATTGAAACGCACATTCACTACATTATTTTGGTGTATCATACGGCCTCGTCAAGTCTTTGTCTTTCCTTTCTTCCCCTTCTCCGGTGGTTCTTCCTCCGTTGAAGTGGAGTCCCCCACCAAAGGGTTTCCTCAAACTTAATTTTGATTAGGCTTTCAATCAAGCCCTACTATTTTGCAGAGGTGGTATGATCTTTAGAAATCATTTGGGTCAACCTATGAAAGTGGCATCAATTTTCTTCCCCAATGTTGCTGGTCCTTCTTTGGCTGAGGGTCTTATCCTCCGCAAATGTCTTTTGCTGCTCCGTCTCTAGGGCTATCAAAATGTGATTGTCGAAGGAGATTGTCAGCCGGTGATGAAGCTTAATCCTTCAATTGCAGCTTTATCTATTGTTTTTGCTGATATTTCTGATGAGCGCTGAAAAGTGCGCATTTAAACCCGTTAAGCTTAGGTATTCTAGAACCTTTATCTATCTTATTTTCCAGTTTTGGATTAATTTCATGTTATTTCCATTTTTAGGCACTTATCCCCAAAATTAGCTAATTCACCCAAATAAGAGCATAATTGAAGCAATCTAGAGATGAATGAAACAAAGGAGTAAAGTGGAAGCAAAATGAAGCAAGTGGTGGAAGTTTAGCAAAGTTCGATCGATCACAGAATTTCTTCGATCGATCTGACATAGATCGATCTCTGCACTCCAAGATAGATCCAAGCTCTTTTGTCCATATCCAAAGATCCCACAATGTTCGATCGATCCAACATTTATCAAATCGATCGAAAAGATTCCATCTTATCCTGTTGTACCACCCTACCCACTACTTTTGTATCTTTCCCAAAATATGTAAAAAAAATATCTCAAATTTGTCTTTATCCAAAAAGGCACCGCTATGGGAGGATCGATCCAGCCAAAGTTTGATTGATCTCAGCATAGGTTCGATCAATCGAACCCTTTTAAGGGCGAATTACATCAATTTCCAGCTCATTAAAAGTTGTCTCATGGTGCAATAATTGGAGGAGCCCTTGTGTATGAGTCTAGACCATTGGGTGTGACATTTAAGCTACCTATATAAGGATTATGAGCCACTGTTACATATATATGTTTTTTTAGATACAACATTTGATATCATTCTTAGATAGGAAGAAAAGAGAAGAGGAGGCTAGAGACACATTCTTGGGAAGTCTTCCATCTACCTCAAGAAGAAGAGCATTTCTACCATAGAGATAGCCCTTAAGGGTTGGAGGACACCATCTATGAGTGGCTAGACATCCTCTTGGGCTAGAGTTAGCCCTGAGTATGTATTCTTTACCTTGATTTATGTATTTTTGAGGGAATTTGTGTTGTAATACATGTTTTGACATTTTTATATACATAGATCTTATTTATTCAATGATTTGTGTGGTTTAATTCTTCCAATTGATCATTTCATTTTATCCATATGTCTATGTATGCTAGAATAGATGTTCATATGTTTATCTCTAGCTTTTGTATTGTTAATGCATGTCTATGTGTGTTGATGCTATCGATCTAGAGATTGTCAAGACATAGTGCTTAATAGAATGCTCTTGTGGTTTATTTGATGGTTTATACTCATTTCTTGATAGATTGTGCCTCTCCCTTAGTTTAATTAGTTTAATTTTCATGTCATTAGCTTAGATGTAGTGTAGTTACCTTAGTTATTAAATGGCAGGACAATCCATGCTTATTGTTTGATGTTCCATACTTATGAATGCAAGTAGTATATTTCTCTAATCATGTGATGTGTTTGGATTGTGAGCTTAAAGGAAGGATTAATAGCTTAGTTTGATATATTGTGCTATTCATTGTGTTGTTTAGATAATATATACTTAATTGGTCATCTATGCTTGTTGAAACAACCACACATACTCACTATTGTTGCAACATATGTTTTCCCCCTCATTAATTATGAATTGAGTGTAAAGAAAAGTGATGCTTAGTGGTGACCTCTAAGTCCCAAGACCTCTCTCTCTTGTTTTCTCTATCCTTTAATTACTTGTTTTATATTGAGCTTGTTTAGTCTTAATTGTAATTTAATTAACCAAACCAACCACATTTTGATCACTCGACCTACTAACCCTAATCTTGTTTCCATAGTAATACGACCCACCAATCCCTTGGGACGATCCCTACTCACCCTAGCTATATTTTTAGTTAGAGGTAGTAGTGGCTTTATAAATTTAAAACTTGGCCACATTGCACACTCACACTCTTAGTTCATCTCTTTGCAAACTTTTGGTGCAACGCGACGGCAACCACCAAGTTTTTGGCGCCATTGCCGGGGATTGGTTTTAGGCAATGTCGTATTGTGGAAACAATTAGGAATTAGTGCTCTTTTGATCGTGTCTTTACTTTATTTTTATTTTTGATTACTTATTGTGTTGGTTCTTGTTTGACTAGGTACATTGGGCTAAGGAAAGTGAGCAAGGGAACATTCTAAGAGAGGAGCTAACCAAAAGAAAGGAAAAAGCTAAAAATCTAAAAATTTGCAAAGCTAAAGTTTGAAAAATAATTTGAAGTGGTTAAGGACCCTTTGTGAGCTCTTCCTAAACTCAATCTCTAGTTAAATCGTTAGCCCGCATGGAGGCTTGTTTTTCATTTCTAGATAAATCGTGAGCCCGCATAGAGGCAATTTACTTTTCTTGCATAATTGTTGAAAGCATGGGAGTATGGGATCATTGTATGTGGCGGAAGTTTTTTGATTGATTTTTTGTGAAGGTGAAGTGATTGCTTACTATTCGTTGCTTATTTATGTTTTGTTTGTGCATGTATGGTCGGAGATCATTAAATCCTACTTTTGTCCCACTTAATTTTCATCTTGAATTTGTTATTTGGAATCTTAGGAGAATAGGTAGTTCTAGTCATTCCATTTCATCAATGGAAGACCATAATGAGGACCATGTGGAGGACCTTGGTCACATAGACCAACAAGGTATCCTCCACCCCAATGTGCATCATGATAACATCCAAGTTCCATTAGGTATGCCGATGCCATTCATTCACCCACCACAACAACAAAGCCAAATCCCATTGGAAATGCCTAGACCAATGTATGCTTCACAACTTCCCATAATCCAAGGCAATCAAGGTGCTCATGTAGCACCACCAATTATAAATCCCCCTCTTGCTTTGCATGATCATAATGTGCCGAATGAATATAATGCACCCACATGCATTCAATTGCTACCATTTAGAGCACATCACTATGAGATTAAACCACAAACCATTCAAATGCTTCTTAACTATCATGGACTTCCAAGTGAAAAACCTTACAAGCATTTGTATAAGTTTCTTGAAGTGTGTTCCACAGTGAAATACACGGACATGCCGGAAGAGGTTTTAAGACTTAACTTTTTCCATTCACCGTTAAAGACAAGGCAAAATATTAGTTTAACAATCTTAGGCCTTTTTTGATAACTTCTAAGGTAGAAATGCAATAAGAGTTCTTGAAGAAGTACTATCTGGTTTCTAAGACCAATGCCATGAGAACCTCAGTTCGAGAGTTTTCACAAGGGGATGCGGAAACATTTCATGAAGCATGCGAGCGCCTAAATAACTTACTTATGAAGTGTCCACACCATGACATACCCAAATGGCAATTACTTCAATGTTTCTTTGAAGGTTTGTCGGATAATTTCAAAGGAATGGTTCATGCTTCCATGGATGGCTCTTATATTGATAGGTATAAGGATGATATGTGGCGTCTTTATGAAAGCATGAGCGAGAATTCAATGCATAGATCATTATCTTCCAAGAACGATAAAAATTCAAGTGGAAGGAAGAATGTTGACTTATATTAAGTCGACAACTCTAATGGAATAGCCGCCGAGATGAAATCCTTATCTCAAAGGTTTGATCAATTTTTGATCAGCCAAAACTCAGCAAACCAAGTGTCTTCCTCCCCTAACCGTGTTTATCATCCATCTAATGAATCGTGCATGACGTATTCTAGTGTCTTACATTCTACTTCCAATTGCCCCCATGGACATGTCAAAAATGAGCATCATGAAAAAGTCAATGCAGCATTTGTTAATCAAGGGAACAATCCTTATGACAACCATTATAATTCTAGTTAGAGGAATCACCCGAATTTCTCCTGGAAAAACCAAGGGGGAGGCTCAAACCCTCCCCAAGGTGGTTTTTAAGGGAAGTATATTCCACCTCCAATATAAAGCCAAGGATCCTAAGAATTTAGAACGTCATATTAATCACATGGAAACTAATTTTTTAATTCTCATTTTCCAAATCAATCATATTCTCAAGGAAATTCTAGAAGTCCTGCTTTTGAGGAAAAAGTTTTAACTGCTTTAGGCACTCTAGAGGCGAACACTCAATTGCTTCACTCACATTCTCAATCCATTGCTAAACTAGAAACCCAAGTAGGGTAAATAGCTAGTACTCTAAATGCTAGAGAGAAAGGGAAAATGACTTTGAATGCCCCACTAAAGCAACAATGCATTATGGAGACTCATTCTTCATCGGAAGGTCACACAATTGAGCATGTCAATGCAGTGACAACCTTGAGAAGTGGGAAGATTGTGGACAACCAAGTGGGTATGTCCAATGAAGAGAGCGAACCGGTGCAACCAAGAGTTGACACCTGTCCCGTTTCACATCCTATTCCTCTTTCATTGCATATGCATGATCATTCAAATGAGAAAGTGTTAGAAAGTGATTTGAAAAGTGAGTTCAAAATTAATTTAAAAAATGAATTCAAAAATTCTTGTGTTGAAGAAACTTCAAAGAAAACTTTTGAAAAAGATTTTGAGCCAAAAGCTCCATTTCCAAATGCCTTAAAAGGATCCATTTCCATTAATAAACAAAAGGCCAAAACAAATGAAATTATAGATGTGTTTAGGCAAGTGAAGGTTAATCTTCCACTTTTGGATGCAATTAAGAAAATTCTGACTTATGCCAAGTTCTTAAAAGATCTTTGCACCCAAAAGAGGAAGAATAAGAGCCAACCACCTAGGAAAGTGGTCTTGACCGAGTAAGTGAGCTCAATCTTGCAGCATAATACTCTTCCAAAATTTAAAGACCCCGGTTCACCTACTACTTCTTGCATCATTGGTGACCATGTCATTAATCGGGCTCTTCTTGATTTGGGAGCAAGTGTCAATCTTCTTCCATACTCGCTATATGTCAAATTAGGCTTAGGAGACTTGAAACCGACGTTGGTGGTTTTGCAACTTGCTGACCAATCCATCAAAAAGCCTAAGGGTATCATTGAGGATATCTTGATTAAAATTGATAAATTCTTCTTCCCAATCGATTTCGTTGTCATTGACACGGAACCGGTTCCAAATCCCAAGAGCCAAATTCCCGTTATCCTTGGCCGTCCTTTCTTGGCAACCGCAAATGCCAACATCAATTGTAGGACGGGGATAATGAAGATCTCATTTGGCCATATGAAGGTGAAGTTGAATATCTTCAATCCGACCCCAAATTCATTTGACAAGCATGAAGAATTAAGTGTTGTAGAAAAATATCATGACAATGAATGTGAAAGAATGGAGTATTTGCTTGAAATCAAAACTTCAAAAAGTTCATTTTCGACCTTGAAACTATAGAATGATGTTTCAAAAACTTGCTTTGAGAGGGCATGAAAGCCCAAAGATTACATTGACAAAGGACCAACAATCTCCTTTGAACCTAATCAAACAAGTTCTTTAGGGAACCATTTGTTGGGTGGAGTTCAAAGTACTTATCACCCCGTCGAGGAGGGGATGCACTACAAGATGTTTTATCCGGGCTAAAAGAGCCTAACGTCTTACTAGAGACGTTAAAGACTAGTGCGTTTTGTAGGGTTGACAACCCTATTTCTCCCTCATTTCTGTTTTAACTTTCATTTCTTGCGGCATCTAGATATTTGTTTTAGATTCATATACATGACTAGGAACTTTGATTGAGGATTGCATGCACTTTCAGGTCAAAAATGAGCATTTTGTGCCTATTCGATCGATCTCGAAAGAGGTTTGATCGATCTAACTTCCATACCTGCATCCAATTACCTCTTTGTTTAATCGTGCGAAGGAAACCTACATATTTCAGCCCTCTGTTCCATCGTGCGAACTTCAGTTCTGATCGATCTTAAGTTCCAAGATCGATCCAACTTCCTCTTGGATCGATCCTTAGTTCCAACACTTTGAACCCCATGAAAACAAGCTCTCTATTCCATTGTTCGAACATGTATGCAGGTTTTTGCATGTTTGATCGATCTGAGCCTCTTTGAGATCGATCTTGGATTGATCGATTTATGTTCTTCGGTTACTGTTGATTTTGATTGAGTTTTGACTTTTAAATTTCAAAATTCCAAAAAAAAAAATAAAAAAATCCCAAAAATATTTTTTCTTTACTTTATTTTATTTTACTTTACTTTATTTTATTTTATTTCATTTCCTTTTATCTTATTCCCAAATATCCAAAAATATTTTGTTTAACTTTGTTTTTTAATTTTAAATTCTTAATTTTCAAAAATTCAAAAAAAAAAAAAAAAAAATCAAAAATACTTGTAGTTTAGTGAGGGGAGATCGATCTCAAGATTTTTCAGATCAATTTGAGTTTGATCGATTTGAGTTCCTTTCAGATCGATCGAACATTCTAGAGATCATTTTTAAAATAAAAGCCTAGGGTCAATAGATCAATGTCAAAGATCGATCCAAGACCCACCTCTTCTCCCTTGGCTGTAATCCACCTCTCCCAACTCCGGCGAACCCTCTGGTGACCATCCCAAGCTTCCACATCATCTCTCATCTCCGATTTCATCATCTTTCTCAATTTCCACCTCTCTCTCTCTCGGATTTGGTAAGTCCCGAGTTTTTCTTTTGATTTCGAGTTTTAATCTTCATGAATTTGCGCTTTACATGTTAGATCTAGAGTTGTTATGCTTAATCCTTGCCATATTTGAAGATTCCATGTTTGTGTATATATGTGTATATATATTTATATAGATTTGTATATATTTTGATTCAAATCATGTATTTGGGGGTCACGAGCAAAAGAAAGTGACCAATCTTGTTGTGTTTTTGTGTAGAAGGGCCCACGAGCTTGCTCGGGAGGCCCTCGTGCCATCCACGTCACAGATTTGTGACTTTTCGAATTTCACTTCACAATTCGATCGATCGAACTTTTCTCAGATCGATCTCACATTTTTGTGATTGATCGAACTTCACAGATTTGCATCCCACACACGCCCTTTTTTGTGATTCCATGCTATTTTATACATGCCCAATGCCTGTGTTTTCCATATTGGATGCATTCCATACTTATATTGTTTAGCATGCTTCATTTAATGTCACTTATTCCTTATGACTTGTATAGATTCATGTCCTTTATACTGTGTTGTCTATCTTATTTGACAAACATGTTTCTATATATTGTGCTTTAATTTTTTATACCTGTACTGACTTCTTCTGCAAGTGTTTTTCTTTCTGTTTTGCAGGCCATGGCTAGGGTAAAAACTGTTGCCCGTAAGCATTATATACGCCGAGTGAGGTAGAGGATAGAGGAGCTAAGAGAGCCCTCTCATATTTAGGAGTAGCCTACATCACCAACTCCAGCCCAGTCCTCATCAGACAGCAGACTACACTCTTCTGCTTTTGCATCATCGTTATCATCTCATGATGAGGCTGAGCATGTCCCATCTTCTTCACCTCCACCTGCAGAGCCAGGCCGGGTCAGGGACAGACCTACTCAGAGATATTCAGACCTTTAATTGGCCTATGAGTCGGTGTTTGACATTGACTTCTTTTCTCGGTCTGTCCTGACTCGGGCTGCATATGATGATATAGATAACAGGGGTATATTTGCTATTCTAACCCCAGTTACATACTCGATTTACCCGAGGCTTGTGCGGATGTTCTTCCAGAACCTCTGCCCTGCCCCGAGTAATCTGGTGGAGCTGCGCACTACCGTAGACGGCTATTTTATCAGTATTATAGTGGAGACACTGGACCAATCTTCCAGATGCCCGCATGTCTGCCCTCCCAATCTTTAGCTTGACTATCCCCAGATGTGGAGGCCGTCTGACGCAGACATGGCTGTGGCACTTACAGGCCACTACATTGAGGGCGAGACATTTGTTACTCGAACTTATTTACACGATGATCTGTGGTTTTTTGATTCGGTCTTATACCGAAATGTGTTTATGGCTGGCCACAAGATTCAGAGGCGCGGTGATTATCTGGCAGCCCTTTATGCTTTCAACACAGGGCACTGGCTTTCTATTCCGGCCCTATATTCGAGCATCATGATGAAACTCTACACAAACTATATTAGCAAGGCTAAGCCCAAACGAACTAAGTTCCTTCCCTTCGGCCATCTTATCACTCAGATACTCCGGGATTAGCACTACCCATTCTATCCTCGGGAGCATACTGAGTCTAGAGCCTGCCGTTTCCACCAGAAGGATTGGAACAAGACTTACAATGCCCTGGTTAAAAGACTACAAGAGGATGCCCTCATAGCTGCAGAGGAGGCAGCTGAGGAGGAGGTAGCAGTAGCAATAGTCGCAGTAGAGGCAGAAACATTAGCAGCAGCAGAAGATCCAGTAGTCGATCCTGTTGCAGCACATATGGACATAGACTTAGAGCGAGAACCTCTAGCAAAGGAGATCCCACATTACTCTCCGGCAGGGTCACCACTTTACTCTCAGGAGCAGGCTCAGGATGTACCACAGTTCCACGATCCAATCTTACCTGAGGCTCCAGCTCAGACTCCCGGCTTTGGAGAGCGTATCCAGGCTTTAGAGGATGCCGTAGTCTCCATCCGCGCAGACACTATCTCAATCCGAGCTGACATTTCTTTCCTGCGTAAGGATGTCATGGCTGCACTGCGAGACATTTCCAGAGACATATGCGGATCATGCCCCACTCGCCCTACATCATCTGCATGATCTCTATTCCTCTCTTTCATTATTTTATATATCTATGATATCTGTTATTTTGATACAGTTATATTATTTTTGCGGCCAGCCTGTTGGCCTAGACATTGGATATATTATTTACTTTCCTTATTATTATTATTATTTATTTATTTTTATTTATTTTTTTATTTTTTATTTTTATGCATGGTTATATTTTGGATGTCATATCTTTGTATTGATATATCTGTCTATGATTGACTCCATCAGGTGCATCCCAGTGACTTCAGTGAGAGAGAGTGCTGCCCAAATTTTCAGGACCACCCTTATTCCTCTCTCATTATTTCATCTGACTATCCCATTTACACTTGCATGTCCACTGTGCACTGTTATTATCCCTTTTTGTTATTTGATGAGTTTTATCCCAATGCCATCTTTTCAAGACCACAGCTAATCCCAAGTTTGGGGGAGTTACACCACCCACTTTGGATACTTCTGTCTCGGCCTTTCTTTGCCTTCGTTGCACTGGTATACTCTTTCCTTTTGTTCTCTTTGCACATTGAGGACACTGTGCCATTTAAGTTTGGGGCTAATGTGTGCTTTGCAGTGTTTTGTTTTTAAATTCAAAATTTTGAGCATGACTTGTGCATTTGAGGGATTTGCTATGATTGGTCCATGACTAGTTATGATTTTGATCTTTTGAAAACTATATTGCTTAGAATTTAAAATTTGTTCAACTTGAGAGTCCAATACTCCTTGTATGCCTTATGGATGCCATTTAGGAGTAAATTTTTTGAATGATTGATATCATGCTTGCACTGGTGGTCCACATCATCCTGATTTTGAGATTATTTTGAGATTCATTCTAGGATTCTACACTAGCACAAGCGCACACTAGCATTCATTTGTGGGGTACATGCTTTGTTGATTATTGAATTGGTTATATCCCAATTGGGCTAATAGTGCATTGAAAGCTTTCATTCTTGATAAAAGTGGATAACAACCCATTTTCACTAAGTAACTAGGATTCTAGCCTCATCAAACATTGAATTTCTCACGTCGAAAGGTAGAGAGCCCAAACTCTAGGTTAATAATTTGACAAAAAAAAAAAAAAAAAAAAAAAAAAAAAAAAAAAAAAAAAAGTTGTTCTAAAATCAAATAAAAAAAGTAAGGACTTCTCCCAAAAGGTGAGAAATGGGAAATGATTAGAGGGAGGTTGTTTTGATTTGTAGCCTAGTTGATTTGAGCTTGTAAGTCCTTATGGGTGTTTAAACACCTAATGCCCTAAAGCCGTCCGGTTTGGGAGTCACTGACCTAACGCTCGACCTCATGGATTACTAAAAAACTTAATAGATCAACACATTGCACTATGCTTCCATCTTTGATTCTTAGGATTCCAAAAAAAAAAAAAAAAAAAATCGAGTATAAAGAATAAGCGCACCTAGATCAATAAATCTTTAATAAAAGGTCCACTATTTGTCTTGATGATCGGTACTGGATTTGTGTGCTAGTTTGAGGGTAAGGATGTGATTATTTCTTTAGTTGGCTTAGATAACAACATACTTGATGCCGGTCCACTCAAAAAGGATTCTAGAGTTGTTTTGATTTGTATGATCATTTTCTTGATGTGTGGAGGACCATACTTGCTTGCTTAATGTTGAAATTTTGGGAGATTGCTTGGAAATGGTTGAAAAATTACATACTTGAGATAGTTTTCTCCCAATGCTTGTTTGCAATATTGGTGCCTCTTTTGTGATAATGAGCTTAATGTTTGTGGGTATCATTTCTGGAAACCCTCACGAGACTTCACTCGTCCACTAGGGGTAACCTAGGGGTTTAAAAGGCTTGTTGCATACGCTAAATGCAATCGTGTTCACTACGAAAATGGCGTTATCCATTTATTGTTTTCTAGCTCATAGTTGTATAGTTTTTCATTTCATTCCTTTACTTTTTTAGTTCATTGCTATGGACTAACAATATTTAAGTTTGGGGGTGTGATCAGTGCTGAAAAGTGCGCATTTAAATCCGTTAAGCTTAGGTGTTCTATGACCTTTATCTATCTTATTTTCCTGCTTTGGATTGATTTCATGTTATTTTTGTTTTCAGGCACTTATCCCCAAAATAAGCTAATTCAGCCAAATAAGAGCATAATTGAAACAATCTTGAGATGAATAAAATAAAGGAGCAAAGTGGAAACAAAATGAAGCAAGTGGTGGAAGTTCAGCAAAGTTTGATCGATCACAGAATTTCTTCGATCGATCTGACATAGATCGATCTCTGCACTCCAAGATGGATCCAAGCTCTTTTGTCCTTATCCAAAGATCCCACAATGTTCGATCGATCCAACATTTATCAGATTGATCAAAAAGATTCCATCTTATCCTGTTGTACCACCCTACCCACCACTTTTGTCTCTTTCCCAAAATATCTCAAAAATATCTCAGATTTGTCTTTATCAAAAAAGGCGCCGCCATGGGAGGATTGATCCAGCCAAAGTTTAATAGATCTCAACCAAGTTCGATCGATCTCAGCATAGGTTCGATCGATCGAACCCTCTCAAGTGTGAATTAAATTAATTTCCAGCTCATTAAAAGTTGTCTCATGGTGCAATCATTGGAGGAACCCTTGTGTACGAGCCTAGACCATTGGGTGTGACATTTGAGCTACCTATATAAGGATTATCAGCCACTTTTACATATATATGGTTTTTTAGATACAACATTTGATATCATTCTTAGAGAGGAAGGAAAGAAAAGAGGGGGTTAAAGATACATTCTTGGAAAGTCTTCCATCTACCTTAAGAAGAAGAGCATTTCTACCATGGAGATAGCCCTTGAGGGTTAGAGAACACCATCCATGAGTGGCTAGACATCCTCTTGGGGCTAGCTTAGCCCTAAACATGCTTTATTTACCTTGATTTATGTATTTTTTAGGGAATTTGTATTGTAATACATGTTTTGACATTTTTATATACATAGATCTTGTTTATTTAATGATTTATGTGGTTTAATTCTTCCAATTAATCATTTCATTCTATCCATATGTCTATGTATGTTAGAATAGATGTTCATGTGTTTATCTCTAACTCTTGTGTTGTTGATGCATGTCTATGTGTGTTGATGCTATAGATCTAGAGATTGTCAAGATATAGTGCTTAATAGAATGCTCTTATGGTTTATTTGATGGTTCATGCTCATTTCTTGATGGATTGTGCCTCTCCCTTAGTTTAATTAGTTTAATTTTCATGTCATTAGCTTAAATGTAGTGTAGTTACCTTAGTTGTTAAATGGGTGGATAATCTATGCTTGTTGTTTGATGTTCCATACTTATGAATGCAAGTAGTGTATTTTTCTTTAATCATGTGATGTGTTTGGATTGTGAACTTAAAGGAAGGATTAATAGCTTAGTTTGATATATTGTGCTATTCATTGTATTGTTTAGACGATATATACTTAATTGGTCATCCATACTTGTTGAAACAACCACACACACTCACTATTGTTACAACATATGTTTTCCTCCTCATTAATTATGAATTGAGTGTATAGAAAGGTGATGCTCAGTGGTGACCTCTAAGTCCGAAGACTTCTCTCTCTTGTTTTCTCTATCCTTTAATTATTTGTTTTATATTGAGCTTATTTAGTCTTAATTGTAGTTTAATTAACCAAACCAACCACATTTTGATCACTCGACCTACTAACCCTAATCTTGTTTCCATAGTAATACGACCCACCAATCCCAACTCACCCTAGCTATATTTTTAGTTAGAGGTAGTAGTGGTTTTTATAAATTTAAAATTTGGCCACATTGCACACTCACACTCTTAGTTCATCTCTTTGCAAACTTTTGGTGCAACACGACGGCATCAACCAGTTTCTCATCGTCTTTTTGTTTGTAAGGGTTCCTCTTTGGCTTGGGTGCCTAGAAGTGCTAATCTTGTAGCTCATTTAGTGAGCAGAAGGGCTTTGGCGGCCAAGTGTGAGGATCTGGAGTGGAGAATCTTGCCTAAATGGCTTTTAGATGCTTCAACTCTTGACAATATTCCTTCCGTTTATCTTTAATTCAAGTCTCTTTGTAACGACCCAGATTTTTCGGATAAAATTTTTTTTCCGTTGTCTTTTCCCTTCTGAGTTTGGTTTTTTGTCGATTAATGTCGTCTCAAGTGCTTTGGAGTGATTTCTGAGACTCCTTTCAGTGGATTGACAACTTCCTTTGAGGACCGAGTCAATTCCGCATTTTTTCGTTTTACGACACTATTCACTTTTTGTCTTTTCCCTATTTTGTCTTTTTCCCTATTTCGTCTTTTCCTCGTTTGTCACTTTGTTTGTGTAACCACACTTCTTATGTTCGAAGTTGGTTTCTGACTTCACGTATCTTCATTCTCAGTGGTTTCCATGAGATACATATCTTTACTTTCGTGAGAAAGTACTCTGGTTGCTCCCGGTGCCCATAGGGGCATAAATGCAAAGTTTTTTGGAAACTTTTTCTTTTCTTGGGGTGTTTTTCATAAATATCTTTTGAAGATATTTTATTTCAGGGGTATCTAAGAAAATATCTTTTGGAAGATATTTTCATTCTGGGGCAGTTTTGCAGTTTTCACTTTCTTGTGGGGTCATTGTGCAATTAATGAAAGTTATTACTCAATGCCTTGTTTTGAGCCTGGATCCTCGTATGGGATTCATTTTCACATTTCTTCGAGTCGCGGACTCTTAGAATTTCCTCCTGGACGATGTTTTCCAGTTTCAGGGTTTCTGGCCCCAGTTTGCACCAAACTTGTCTTGGGCATAACTCTCTGCTCGGGACTCGGTTTTCAACGCTATTTATTCCGTTGTTCATATTTTCTCATTTGGAATCTTTTTTGTTCACAGAGTTTTGCCATTTGAGCGCGTCTGCGTGAATTCCACTTTTTCGGACCCGGCAGGGCCCGTTCGGGGCACTTTTTGAGTTTTTCTATAAATAGGAGGTCTTAAAAAGAAAAATCAGATTTTTCTCTCTCTCTCCTCTCTCATGGCCGGTCCAAGCTCCATCTATGGCTGCCATCTTCTCTCTCCTCTTTTGGACTTCTTCCCTTCATTAAAAAGTGGTGATGCCTTTGTGTTTATTGTTCCCCTCGGGAGGCTTTCGATTCCAACCGATTGGAATCTCGTTTTGGCCATTTCTTAAGTTCGGGTTTGAAGTCAAGTTGTGTTTTTGATGGGGCTTCCTTGGGATTCATGTTCGTGGTGTTGTCCTCGACAAAACCTAGGAGTTTCGCCGGATTCGGAGCCGATTTAATTTGGTGGGGATTTGAGATTTCATCTTAAATGCAGGTAGGGAATGTTTTAGGATTTTGTGTGTGTTGTATTGAGTGTTTAGCATGATTATACAACTTCTATATGTGCCTTGTATCAAATCTAGAAAGTTACTAATTTTTATTTTTTTGTATAAGATTTAAAATTCATGATGATATATAACTTTGATTTGAATTGTGGTATGGTAGAAAATCTTGTTTTAATATGTTGGTTAACATATATTAAATTTGGATTAATTAAATAAGAATTGCTCTTTTTAATTAATATTTATCTTTTTATGAAAGATTTAAGTTCATGACCATACCTTACATGGAATTGAGTTGTATTATGCTTCTAAATTGAGTTTTGGCATGTTTGTTAACATACTTTAATTTGAGAGTATTTGGTTGAGTTTGGAAATCTAGAGACTTTAATTAAGGGAATTAATTAAAATCTATTTTGGTGGTTTCATGGGCCTAATTAAGCTTGTGTGTGAATATATGTAATGACCATGATATGTCTATTAACATATATTAAATTGGGGCCAATTGGAAATGATTTGAAATCTAGAGAGTTTAATTATTTTGATGTAATTAAATTCTATCTTGTGTATCCATGGATCTAATCATGTTTTAGAAGTTGTTTCTATTTTAAGAGCATGGATTTAAACTTGTGATGTATTCACTAGATTGTGTTATATGCATTGAAGAGCATTGTTATTAAGTTTATATTCATGAGAGTACGTTTCTAATATGAATATATTATTGGCTTGTGATTTCGTAGCATTATGGATATGAAATGCTTATTATGCACAATTGAGAGTTATATTGCTAATTTGTTACTATGTAGTAGCAATATATATAAGTTATGAACTTATTTGGCTTATTTTGGAATCTTGGAACATTGTTGAGTTGAGATGGCTAGGGTTTGGCTCTAGTAAGGGGACGTGAGTCCTCTAAGTCATTGAGATAGTGCGCACTTAAGGTGGTCTTCCCTGCGGGTTAGTGCCCGGAATAACCATTGAGGTCTCGGCAGAATTCCGAGCGTGATGTCCAAGTATTCCACTGTTTGTTTTCACATTCAATTCTAAGTTGACAATCATATTTACCTTGTTAATTTGTGGTTTTGGTTATTGGCGATTTTGATGTTGTTAAGTACATCCATACTAAATTGATATATTTAATTGATTTCACACTTTTAGATTTCTAGTTGATAACCTAGAGAATCTATGTCTTGATGTGTGGTATTAGATATTCTAATTATGCTAAATTGTTATATTTAGTTGATGTTGTATTTTAGACTTCAAGTTGATAACCTTGAGAATCTATATGTTGTTGCTTGTGTAAGCATGCTCCTATATTGTTGTTTTGTGTAAGCATGCTCCTATGTTGTTGCTTTGTGTAAGCATGAACCTATGTTGCTAAAATTGCATGAATGAGGTGATTGATGCTAGAAATGATCTTAGGTAGTTAGGATGCTCCTTCAGTCTCACCTTTGACATAAACGTTAGGTGGAATGAACCACAATGATTAAATCATGCAACTTGTAAAACGTAGGTCGATGCATGCTCATTTCCTACGAGTAGCTTTATGTTACTCACCCCTACGATACTGGGGCATATTTCAGGTATAAGAATCAAAGTTGAGGTCTTCATTATGCTTGGATGGTTCGTGGACTTGGAGACTTTCATTTTTGGTGAAGGTTGGCTTGGAATGCCAATTGTAGTCTTATATGTCAACATGTGTACATTTGATTCCTTATATATAATGTGTACATGAGTACACTCTTTACGATGTATTTGACATGTATGAGATAAGGCCGAAGGCCAATGACATATAATTTGTATCCTATGTAATTTTTGACTTCATGGAATATTATGAATGTATTAAAAAATATTGAGTTTTTTCTTCACCATGTTTGCATTGGGTGTGGGAATTCCATTTTGATTCTTCCATTAGCATTCATTCACCATGTATGTAGTGTGGCCAAGGGCCAAACGGCATTTTGAAACCATATTATGATTTTAAATTCCAAGTTTTCGTTCCAAACTTCATTTTTGGCATTTTGGCCGTTAGGGGGTCATATTTTTCATCAGCCATATTTTTTGGCCATGGACCATTATAGCACATCTTACTATGTAGGTTACGTTTGCATGCATGGTCGTTTCCGAGCAAAGCTTCTTCTTTGGTGAAATGAGCCTCCTACGGATTCATTTTTCACTTTTGTTACATATTCTGACCTAAGGGTATTTTGGGAATTTTCTTTGGGAAATAAATTCCGTTCTTCACATGGTTGAATAGAAAATATGATTTTAGAGGGGGTTTCTTTTTCGTGTTTTTCCAGAAAATGCCATCTTGGCATCGGAAATCGCATCCGAAGTTCAGCTCTCAGTTTTTAAATTTAGCAGCTTTTTGGACCCTCTGGACCAGTTTTCTTGGGAGGGCATTTTGGGTATTTCACATTATGTAATTTTCAATTTACCTCACGAGTCACGTAGAAAACTCGATTTTGAGGGGGTTTCTTCTTTGTGTTTTTCCAGAAAATGTCATCTAAGCACTCAAATTTTCATTTTTCCAGAAAAACCCCTACTGCCAGGTTTTGGGGTCGCACCCTTACTGCCCTTCACATCTAAACGGTTACGAGGGGTTTCGTAACCGGTTAGATGAGTGTGGGCAATGTTTTTTTCACTGTTTTTGGCTTCCTAACCGGTTAGGAAGGTCTCCTAACCGGTTAGATGTTCATGGGTTGCCTCTTTTGAACCGTTTTGCCTCTTCTTCTTCCGTTAGCCATATCTTATTCATCCGGACTCCGAATCAAGCGATTTTTGAGTCTAAGTTCATTGATTTTTTGTTGTCTTTCCAATGGTGCACTCGGTGGCACCCACTTTGAAGCTGAAAATGACGATTTTGCCCCTAGGTGCATTCTTGTCCGTTTTTGAAATGTTGTTTCCGCATTTGATTCCTTTGGGTTCCGTGACCTCGTTGAGGGTCACAATGATGTCTTAAAGTCGTGTTGTATCTCTAGAGACCGTTGTTTGTCTTTTGCTTCTACATTTCAGATCCGTTATCGGGTCATCTTTCGGTTCATCACTGACGCACCGGGTTAAAAAATTTGGGCCCTCGCACTCTTGTTGGTGTTAAAAAAAATAATAATAATAAATTGCACATTTTATGAAAGGTTAATTTTCATAATTCATATATGAGTGAAAAGATAAAATCACTCTGGTCCCACCACAATGCATTCCACAGATGCATTCATTTTGACAGAAGTCCTTTGACTCCTGTAGCAAAGATCAAACTTAAATTGCATGGTTCTTGAATTGTTCAAAGTCCAACCATTTGATTTCTAACTCTACATCTATAAATAAAAAATTAAAAAAAAAAAAAAAAAAAAAAATCATCTCCAAATGTTGAATTCCAGTCTAAGTACGTTCACAATTTTGTGACTTTACCTCCATGGTGGAGCCACCAAAAAGTAGATATTTCAATTAATTAAGTGCATAAATAAAAATCAAAGTTACCTCTTTTGATTTGTCTTTTAACTTAGTCTAGTGATATTTTATCACCTTCTAACATAATCACAATTAATTAAAATAAATATGATCACCAATCACCATATTAATTGGCTTGCTTAATTGGAATCTTTTTATTTTATTTTCTCTGATTAGCTAATGTTTCAAGTCGGTAGATCACACACACACACATATATATGTAGGCAGTCAAGGACCTGTTAATTGACCCCCAATGAAATTTTTTTTTTCAGTTTTACATAGTAGTGATTTTATTTTTATTTTTATATACCTATTAAATTTTAATATTATCCCCATAGAAATTACATTAAAAAAATAACATAATTTGTTGGGTCCCTTCCTGTATGTAGGATAAATTTCAGCATCAAAATATATTGTGAGATATGTAGTACAGTACTATTAGTACTTCTGTACTTCACATCCTATATATTTTCAAAACAGTAAAGTGCTTGGTGCTTAGTGCATGCTTGGTTTAATTAGTTTTTTTGAGTATCAGGTTTTGTAATTCGTTATTTATTTATTTTAAAAACTGTTTTGAGCGAACTCTACCAAAACAAATTATTAACGGAAGAGTAAGAACAAATTAATAATTCTGACAATAAAATATAACAAACCCAGACTATATATATATATATATATTCCCATTTACAGAAGCAATATAATCACATTAATTGAAGGTCATGGAACATGCATGCCTAGCCAGCTCACTTGAATGCGTTATTGTTGTTCTCTCCTTTCAGATCAGCCTTCTTTCTTCTCTGGACATACAGTTTTTTTCAATAAATTTATTTCACTTTTGAGAAAAATTGACCAATTAATACTGTTCATAGTTCTGTTCACACTGGAGTCTTCAGACCAAGCAAACTAGGGATATAAGAATCCATATATATATATATATATATATATATATATATATATACACTCCTATATTGTAGCAAGCATGATATCAAAACCCTATTTTCCTCTTTGATCACCTCCTCCACGTCTTCATTTTCAGCTTAATATATCCTCTTCTCTGGCTGTTCAATCTCTTGATCCACACACAGACACACACATATATATAACCCTCATCTTCTACATGTTATGATATATATAGATTCAACCAAGTATATATATATATATATACACACACACACACACATATATATATATATATATATAAGTTGTAAGAAATTAAGGTCATAAAGTGGATCTAAACAGGCATGGGAAGAGGCCCCTTTCATCCGATGATTCATCGGAGAAAAAAGAAGAGGAAGAAGAACTCAATAATATCTTTCCTGTCTACTCAGCTAGATCTCAACAAGACATGTCGGCCATGGTTTCAGCTCTCACTCAAGTTATTAGAAACACTGATGTGCCTGCACCTGGAAGCTCACTAGCAATATGCATGCCCCAGCGCGGTGCAACTGTGCCTCCTCATCAGTCTCAACCCAATATTCAAGATCAAGGTAACATATATATATATATATATATATATATATATATATATATATATTCATAAATGTGGTTGTATAAAAGAAAACAAAAATATGTAGAGAAGCACAGAGGGCATTCCCACAGAAAATTAAAAGCACCTAATAGAGATCGGATACAAGCATCCAATCCCTAAAACTGAAAGAAAAAGAGCTAAGGACAAAGAGACAATCTCAGTACCCCAGAAAAGAGAAAACATAGTAGTTAACAAGCAATATCCGCAATAGAAGTATTGTGTATATCCAACACTTCTAACAATAAACTTCTAGCAACTACTTCAGGATCAGTATCATGTCCATAAAGTCTAGCATGCAATCAACTTCTTCAACCTGAGTTTTAATACCTGCCAAGCTTTCTTGAAAGAAAATTTACCTTTATCCCACATGAATTTATCAATGGAATCATGAACAGGCACTGAACTCAGAAAAGTTCTAACTTGTTGCAGTCCAGGCCCCTGAAAACGATTCCAATCCCAATTACCATTTCTCATTAAAATAATCAATGTAGCAGATCTGGAAGTATTTAGAGACCTTAAAATTCTATGTCCAAATCCTTGAGAAAAGGTCAAACCATTACACCACGGATCTTGCATATGAAACATCAGACCATTCCCAATACAGAAATTAACATGCTCCAACATAGTATCTCTGATAGACTTGAACATGTTGATGACCTCCACTTCTATTTCAAGACACCTAACTAGGATGTTGTATTGGTCAACTGACTGGTTAGGGTTTTGCTAGTGTATTTTGATAGATATTTTGCACCATGTATATATATATATATATATTTTTTTTTTTCTATCTTTGATTTCCTCCCACCCCCTAATTTTGTGAAATGATCTAAGCACAATTGATTTATTAATTTCCAAATTTTACTTGAATAGCTAAGTGAGACGTGTATATATATATATCTGGATCTCTACACTGGTATGAATCTTTTTTTGAAAGGTTACACTGGTATGATTCTTCATGCCTGCTTAAGCTTGGGAACACCCTCTCTCTGCTCCCATGCCCTAAACCTAGAAAAATAACATGAAAACACCTAGATGTAATTAATAACAACATGAGAACAGCTAGAGATAACTAATAGCAACATGAAAAGAACTGGCCGGAGCTAATTAAAAAGAGCATGAAATCAACTAGCTATGTTGATAAAGCCTAGCACAAAGTGAAGCAGCAAACAGAGTCTTGTGATATCCCACAACAGATTATCTTTGAACCAGTTTATAAACAGCAGTAAACTGATGCAAATTCCATTGTAACAACTCCCCTAACCAGCTCCAAAAACGTTGAGAAAACCTGCATTTTATAAAGACATGCTCAGTTGAATCAATAGCATTGTGACATAGGGTACACCTAGGCACCAAGCAGACCTTTCTTCTTTGAAGATTCACCAAGGAAGGCACTTTGTTTAGAAGGACAAATACAGCAGTAACAGACCATCTAGGTCTAGCTCTTCCCCAGCAAAAATTATACCAATCAACTTCTTCAACCTGAGTTTTAATACCTGCCAAGCTTTCTTGAAAGAAAATTTACATTTATCCCACATGAATTTATCTACTTCTTCAACCTGGGTTTTGATAGATATTTTGCACCGTGTTTATATATGTATATATGTATATATATATATATATATATATATATATATATATATATATATTTTTTCTATCTTTGATTACCTCCCACCCCCTAATTTTGTGAAATGATCTAAGCACAATTGATTTATTAATTTCCAAATTTTATTTAAATAGTTAAGTGAGACGTGTATATATATGGATCTCGATACTAGTATTATTCTTCATGCCTGCTTAAGCTTGGGGACACCCTCTCTCTCCCATGCCCTAAACCTTGAAAAATAACATGAAAACAACTAGATGTAATTAATAACAACATGAGAACAACTGGCCGGAGCTAATTAATAAAAGCATGAAATGAAAAAATAAAAAAATAAAAAAATAAACTAAAACTATTTCACACGATATATATATCTTATATTTTGGCTCTTCATTTATGATTTATCATTCTGATTCAATCTAGGAAAAAGTCTGTGGTATTTGCTATATTCATGTTTTTGCAGTTTAATTATAACTACCATATATATATATATAGATAGCTAGTTATATATGTTAAAAAGATGGTGGGCTTAGTGCACTGGTAAGATTGCTCCATTGTGAACTAAATGTCGAATTTGAGTCACAAAAATTATCTCTGGTGCATTGGGCTAACTTTTTCTTTAGTTACACATGTTTAAAAGAATATAGTAGTACATAAAACCAATTAGCCAAATTATTTTCATGTATGTGGCCTGATATGCCAGAGCTACATATGTACCTTGTGAAGGGAACCAAAGGGGAAGACACTATAGAGGTGTGAGGCAAAGGCCATGGGGCAAGTGGGCAGCCGAAATTCGAGACCCTAAAAAAGCAGCAAGAGTTTGGCTAGGCACTTTCGAAACAGCAGAGGCTGCAGCACTCGCATATGATGCAGCCGCTCTTAGATTCAAAGGAAACAAAGCTAGGCTCAACTTCCCTGAAAGAGTTCAAGGGAGAACCGAGTTGGGTTACTTAACAACTCATCAAGACTCGCGTGTCATGGCTCAACGAGTACTGTCTGCTGACCCGGTTGCTCCTCCTCCTCCTCATCCAGTCCTTCTGCATCAAAATATATATCCTAATTTTGCTCATTATGCACAAGATCTTGGTAGTGGGGATCATAATTTGAACCACGCCAGACCATCCGGTATCTACCATAGAGGAATGTATCTTTCGCCGTCTATGTCTTCATCTTCAACATCCTCATCTGCATCAACATATAATTGGCAACAAAAAGGAGGAGAGGTTAGAAGACTTCCATCACAGTCCAGAAGTTCTTCAAGTTGTGATCCTCCCAAGAATTGGGAAGATTTTAATCCCAATTTGGATCACTCAAAAGGATAGTTTATCCAAGTTCACTTGAGCTAGACATAAGAAGTACTAGTAAACATGAAAACTTGGGGATACATCTCATCTTATATCTATTGTGATTTTGTGTTTTTTATGCTAAAAAACCTAGCTTTCTTCTTAAGGGTTTTCAAGAAATGTTGGTTTGATAATTTTTGTTTTGTATCGCGCAGGAAATTTTGAACAATCAAAAGAAGATTTTGTGATGGAGTATGTTGCTTTTCAACATATGTGGTCAATATTTCATGAAAGTTGAATGCCTCTAATTTATGTTGATTATCACATCAAGTTACATATCTGTCACTTAGGATGGAGATGCATCAAAGAACCTTGGAGCATCACCAAATACGATTATGTTAGTTTATTTTGTAAGGTTTTATGATATGGCCCTAGCGTGGTTTTGAATATAATAATGTTGGCTCAAGTTGCTTTATAATGACTTGAAGGTTAAATGTTTGATGCGATGATGAAATTCGGCCTCGTGCACTAGACGAGCCCTTGATATGCAAAACAACATTAGAACTTTACTTTATTTCCTATGTCGACCACATCACATCTGAAGTCACTCGAAAGAACTAAGTCAGGCCTTTGTTAGTTTGAGAGTTTCTATTTTTCTTAATTGATACTCACACACCACTTCAAAGAATTGTTTGCACCAACAAAAAGTCCAACCTTAAACTTAATACTTGTTAGTTTGAGAATTTTGATTGGACGAATGGTAACATGAGCATTACAGAATTGTGATACTTATGTTTCAAGAAATTCTTGAATTTTCTTTTTTTCTTTTTATTCTTATTTTTTTTTAGAATCAAAAGTTGGTTTCTATTTTAAAAGTTAATTTCATTACTCCTTTACCAAAAATGGAAGAAAAAGAAAAATAAAAAAGTTGATCATTTGATCTGCAAGTGCAAGACTTGGTATTGGGGCCACAAAGGCAGAAAAGAGCAAAATCAAGCTCAATAACCCAAGGAGGGAATTCTTAACCATGTCTCTGAACGAGCCTCATCCAACCATCCATTGGTAAATGAGAAAGGTTGGGCCTTAATTACCTCTCACTTTGTGCTCCTAGATTTTGTTAGGTTTTGTTGGATTTATGACTCAAAATTTGAGTGCAGAAAATTAGTTTCTTTTTTAGTTTTGGAAGGTTGAAATTTGTAAAGGAAATTGTCTCTCATTATGTTTCTATTTTAGAGTTTTGATCATTATGGTAACTCCTTGTAAGTAAGTTGAGGAATACTTGTTTAATAAGGAATTATGTTTGCAAACTCTATAAATAGAGATGGGTGCGAGAGTTTTAGAGAGAGAGAGGAGAGAGAAAAGATGTACGTAAGAGATTTAAGAGTGATTATTGTGAAGAGAGGGAGAGTATATGTAATTCCCGAGTGTATATATACAGCCTCATAAGAGATGAAGAGTGAGTGAGTGTGGTTTTGATATGTGGTTGTATATTCTTTTTCTTGATTCATAAAAGTTAAATCTCTCTCTCCCATAAACATAACACTAGAGTTAGGTGAACCATGTAAAATATTGTGTTGTGCATTGAGGTGTATGATTGTTTTCTCCATATATGCTTGTATTAATGTGATGTGATGATGCTTCCATTGTGCGTGATGAAGGAGGGATTTAACTCTCAACAACAGCCGACCATTGAGTGGGTTGGAGGGAGTTAATTATTCCCAACAACTGATATCAGAGCCGATGGTAGGTCAGAGCAGAAGATGATCGTGAGGTGCTATGGAGATTCAATCATAGTTGATGATGATGTACATGCACGAAGGTATGAATAAGGTGATGATGTGAAGCCCATGAGGAACAAGTCTTGGGACAAGCCAGATGATGCTTGTTTTCAACATGGGGCAAAGGTGATAGAGTTGAAACCCACGAGAAACAAGTTTGGGGACAAGCCAAGAGTGAGTGCTAGTTTTTATGATGGGGCAAGGGGTGTGAAGACTGAAGGGGTATGCTCTAAGCCCGATAATGAGCAAAGGGGAATATGAAGAGTGAAGATGAGAGGTTTGTTGCTTTGATCCAAAAAAGCAATTGATGAAGATGAGTTGAATATTGGTAAGTTGCCATGCGTGAGCAATTGAACACCAATGGGATGGATAGAGAAGATAGAAGGAAAATGATGAATGATGAATCTGAGAAAATGTGGAGATTGTTAGAGTATTTCTTAAGTTTATCATAATGATTTATTTGAGGTAGAGAAATCTTCAGTTGAGGTGGAACTATGAAGAGCTTTATGTTTCTAATTTAGAGTTTTGATCATTATGGTAACTCTTTGTAGGCAAGTTGAGGAATACTTGTTTAACAAGGAATTAGATTTGAAGACTCTATAAATAGAGATAAGTATGAGATGTTTAGAGAGAAAGAGAAGAGAGAAAAGATGTGAGAGGTTTAGAGAGGGAGAGAGAAGAGAGAAAATATGTAAGGGGTTTAAGGATGAGTGATGTAAAGATAGGGGAGAGTATATGTAATTCCCTAGTGTATACATGTAGCCTAATAAGAGATAATGAGTGAGTGAGTGGGGTTTTGACATGTAGTTGCTTATTCTCTTTCTTGATTCATAATAATGAAATCTCTCTCTCCCATGGTCGTAATCTTAGAGTTGGGTGAACCATGCAAAATTAATATTATGTTGTGCGTTAATGTGTATGATTGTTATCTTCATATATGCTTGTGTTGATGTGATGTGATGATACTGTGAGATATAAATTTATGATTGGCAATATTCAATGTCAACAAGTCCTAGTCGAGTTGTAATTCAAGTTACCATATCAAGATCGACATCGACTGCGAAATTAGAAAGTTGTTCAAAGAAAGAATATTAAGATCATTGAAAAATGAAAGAACAACACTATTAGGAAGTCATTTCCCACTTAGGACACAATACCTACAAGGTATATTTTCCGAGTTACCAAAAATGGAATTTTCTATCTTCTGCTTAAATTCTGTCAAGTGGGAATTGGTACCACATTTGGGAACCGATTCAAGAACCTGTCCTTCGAAGAATTCTATTCAATCCAATGGGAACCGATTCCACATCTTGCTATCGGTACCACTGTTATTTTAGCTTTAGATAACTTTATCCTGATCAGTTTTAAACTTCCTATTTGGTTTAGAATGTTACCAAAAGTCCTATGCACGAAATTTCCTTTATTTTCTGTAAGATTAGACCTTTGAAAATTTTATATAAACTCCGATACACATCTAGGTTTATTAATGGCTTTTGCACTATCAATTCATTATTCTTAAAAGCCTTAGGAATATTTTATTTATAGAAAATCCAAGAGATTTCTCTGTCAGTCTTTCTAGAACACACACATAAACACAAGAGTGAGTTTAGAGTGTTGTTGAAATCCTGATCGTAATCATATAGTTGCATTTACAACAATCAGAAAAAAAAAAAAAAAAAATAGATCTACTTCTATATCGAATTCAGATATTGAAGAACAGAAGTAAAAACGATCACACTTTGAAAGAGTCAAATCATTCGAGGAGTGTTGTTTGATCTACCTGCTACTTTTTTACAAAGATCAAACAAAAACCTGAGGTCAAGTTGTTGTTGGACGGGACGTCGCAAAGCTAGAGGATTATCAGCTATTGATATTTGGTAGAACGATAGGGTGTGAGTCAAAGTCAAAGTTCAGTGTACTTTATTTTAAACATAGTGGATCGGTTTACTTTGGACTGCACAGTACATGAGGTTTTCCTATGCAAATAGTTGACATATATATCAACTGGGGTTTTCTAGCTAAAAATCCTGGTATCATCTCTAACTCTTACTTTGTTTTGTTTTATTTGCATGTGATTAATTATTTAATTATTAAAATAAGTAAAGTTAGAAAGACACTAGATCTAATTCTAAAAATACAAAATTTTCTAAATAGTTCGTTGCGTGCGACTCACAGATACTTCCGTTGTGTGTGATGAAAGAGAGATTTAACTCTCAACAACATTCGACGGTTGAATTAGTTAGAAGGAGTTAATTATTTTCAACAGGTTCAAATCTCCTTTTCCTTAATTCTTAGTAATTCCTAAATCTCTAACCATTGTCACGTAAAAAAAAAAAAAAACCACACCATTGAAGCTTATTATAACGAAAAGTGGAGAGTCAATCGAAAGATGAAGGCACACCCATCTCACTTAGAGGCCCAATTCAGTCATTATGAGAAGCCCTGGCCCAACACCAAAACTACTAAATACTAATTCAAAACATCAAAGGAAACTTCAGTCTTGTGAGTCAAGTGTTCTGTAAGAAACGTCAGTCTTGTGAGTCAAGTATTCTGTACAAGGTTATGGAATCCCCGAAAGTAACAAATTGTAGAAGGAAAGAATTTGAGGCACAACGAAGATCGTCAGAGGACTCAAACATTATGGCCGTTTTGGAATGTGTTATCCCATTATTTTTTCGATATTGATTTTTAAATTTGGGTCCATATCATATTTGGGACAACTGATATTAGTTTGAAATAGTTTATAACATATCACAGTTTTCAGCCCAAATTCATAACACCAAATTAGTGACATTGTGTATTTTGGTACTATAACGGGGAAAATAAAGAAAATTTTTGAATTTTTCAAAACAATTTTTTTTTTTTTTACCAAACATAATTCAGATTTCTAGCCAAAAACACTCCTATAACAAAATAGTTATTTTGATATTGACAAAAATTATAATGTTTAAAATATATCACATGCCAAACGGACTTTTATCAATTATAAATATAGACAAAGACCGCCAAAAATCATAAAAATTCTCTTCTAAACAATTGCTGGTTCAGAGTTTATTTAGGCGGTTTCTATATTCTTTTGTGTTTTGCATTAGTGATACCTCAGTTTTGTGCCCTTGTGTGTTTTTCTGATCTCTTGAGCTGCTTTGTTGCTTCTTGACTTTGTGTCATCTTTTTGGGACCCATGTACTGTTGTACATATCTTCCTTATTTATACAAGTTTACTCTTTTAACTAAATAAAATAAAATAAAATAATAAAGAGTCGACCCATGTGCATATTAATTTCTTCCTATCATCAAGGTTGCTAAATGAAGACACTGACTTCATTAACCTCTTCATCACTTTAAAGGGCACGCACGAATTCAGTGAGATCACTCTCCTAGTTACCTCCTCCTCCTTTTTTTCCACCACAGTGGTGAGTGGCCTCCGTACGATGGGTGTTGAATGACTTTCAAACAACGTCTAAGTAGTATTTTCTCCCGCTCCATTCCTGGCCCAGGGGAATAGATAGCCCCCTTCTTTTTTTTCAAATTAGAAGTTGGACGGTCTAAATCCGGTGGAGTGAGTGAGTGACTATGTTTCTTGTGTGGTTAAGAAAAAAATTTTAAACAAAAAATAGGGATGACCTCCACACACACTGTGAAGCCTGCAAACTGTAAAAGGCACCATTAAAGTATACATGATAGGCCCTAATTAACACAGACATAGATATAGATGAATAATAAATAAAGACTGGATTTAAATGTTGCAAGACATGAGAGAGAAGAAAGACGAGGAATAAAGAAGACATGAGAGAGAAGAAAGGAATACTTGTTTTAGGCGCTAGTTGTTGATGAGTTTGAATCGCATCCTCATTGAGATTCTCAAAGTGGAAAATTGAGCTCTGATGTATATCCAAAGCCAGCTTCTAATGTATAATATACATAATATATATATATATATATATAGATATACTACCCTTTGTTATATCCTCTACAGATTTTCAACACTTTCATATATATATATATATATATATATATATATATGTAGACATATATATGGAAGTGTTGAAAATCTGTAGAGGATATAACAAAGGGTAGTCATGGAAATCGGCTGTGGTGGGCGGACAAAATGAGATCAAAGGCGAAACCAAGTGTCATGTATCAGTGGTTTGAACTTTGAACACAATTGTCAGCCTGTTCTAGAAGCCCAAAGATGATAACGCGTTGTTTTTACCACAACTACACTACCTAATACACACAGTAACACACGAGCTTATTATACAGTAGTATATATACCAATTATTCATTCCTTCAGATATAAGTCTCCCTCTCTCTTTCAACTGAAACATCCATATATGTTTAATCATGCGTCTCTAAGTCTTTATCATCTTTTATATAGTGCTATTTTATTTATTAATTTATTTTTTTTCCTTTTCATTTCGTTTTGAAAATTGAATATGATTCAATGTATTAGATATTTTGGATTAAAGTGGCTTGTAGGTAGTGCAAGAAATAATTTAATTTGATTTGACGTAATATTTGCTTTGACACGGTGGATTAATTAAATTTGGTTTGACTTAATTAAAATCGGATTTCACGTGTTATTCCATAGCTTAATTCAATTTTTTATTCTAGGTAAAGTTCTTCCAGATAAGAAAGAAGCCAAAGAAACTAAAGTGGAAGACGAGCTTGCACAAGTGCAATTTAAGTGTTTATCATGTGATATATATGTATTTAGAAATTACTTAAATAAATAAGTGACATTAAAAATGAAATAGTTTTTAAATAATAGTAATTTTTATCATAATTGAATCCTAAAAGATTTTTTTAAAAAAATAAAAAATAAAAAATCAAAGATTTGATTGTCTAATAGTTCTTTCTCACCTTACAAAATAGAAGGTGGAGAGTAAAAGTCTCTTGAAAGGGTGTGTGGATGTGTTTCTTGCTAATAAATAATAAATAAAAAATAAAAAATATAAATTAATAATTATTGCTTAAAATGACGTATCTAAAATTTAGTACTTGAAATTTTCCAAATATTGAGTTACTAACCATATCGGCACTCTGCTGTCAAACAACAAGCAGAGTATATCGGCACAATGGTGTTGGGTTTACCTGATTAAAGAGAGAAGCTTTTGGACACTGATTAGTCAAACAATGTTCTTGGAGCCAGAGGAAACTGTTACAACTACGACCCATTAATATCAGACCTTTCATCACGTACGTGGTGGGTGATGGCTATCTCACTTCGTTTTGGCTTGATGACTGGACAAAGAGAAGACCACTTCTGCAGCAAATCTCATCAGACAAGGCAATTTTTGGACCTCCCCATATAACCCTTATTACTATGTCACTTAAGCTACCCAAGTACTCCAGGGAAGCTGACCAAATTAATTGGTCCACCTCTCCAAATATCACCTCCGTAGATATTAAAATTTTAATGGGTTTTGATTTTGACAAATGAACTATTAAATAAAAGCCTAATATTTAATTAAGTTATTTAATTGGCCCAACTTAGTCCACTTAAATTATTTAATTAGCCTAGCCCAAATAGTTAAATAAAAAGATAATTATTCCTAATAAAATATATTTGAAATAATTATTTTTAAGGATAATTATCATAATATAACCGGCCCTGCCCAGTTATTATTTTATCCTTATTAAGAGATGACATGTGTCATCATCCTGTTAATCCAAGAAGCCTTTAAATAGATGCCTGAAGAAAGAAAGAAGGGACACAAATTTAGAGTCCAGAAATCCAAAGACTCAGAAATCCGACACAAATTTAGAATTCAGAAGTCCAGAAATCCATAGACTTAGAAATCCAGAGACTTAGAAGTTAAAGACACAAATTCAGAATCCAAACCCAAAAGCGAAGAACATCAAGCACATCAAATCGTGTCGTTATTCATCAAATTTCACGGTGATCAACAACAAGCACATCCAAAGACATGCCGTTCTTCTTCCAAATTCTAAGGTGATTCAAGATCAAGCTCGTGCAGCCCTTGGATCCAACCAACCAAAAAGGAGATCGAATCAAAGAACCTTATTCTTTGGAATATTATTACAAAGAATTGTCCTCCATCTTTATAAATTAATAAAATATTATATTTGCTCCCTATTTTGTTTCTTATTTACAGACTGCAAAATTTGTGTGTACAAATTTCTGGTACGCCTGGTGGGACATCCTTTGCCTCTCATCTCTTTCTCCTACCACCAAGTTTCTTCTCTATCAAATTCTATGACTCCCCCTAAGACTCAGACAGACAAAAAAGTCCAAAAGAACATCGCTACTGCAAAGGTCGACGCCAAAGCTACCATGAAAAGTGGCACGAAGTCCAAATTAAGTGATGGAAGTACCTCGGCAAGCCTTGTGACACGTAGCAAGTCCTAAGCAATCGCGTTATCCAAACACCAGCAAAACTTGGTGAAAACCAGTCCTGCAAAGCCGGCGAACGTGAAAACTCAACATGCCAAAAACCCTGATGTTGTTCTAAAAGAGAATTCGCCGCTAGATTTACCTCATTCCATCCATGATGCTCACTCTAGTGCCGGTTCACCCCCAGAGTCACCACATCAGATTTCGGAGTAATCAATCACTTCAAGGAACGTTGACTCTCAAGGCCTATCATACTCAGATATGGTCGCTGTTATGATAACTGGAGCTGCCATGGTAGAGGAACAACTAGCAACTATGTCTCGTGCCATTGAAAACCTCACAAAGAGTGTTGAATAGAAGGACTTACAAATCGCTACACTGATGAACAAATTAGAAGTTTAGACCTTCGGTGAATCATAAATACAGTCTGGGAATCCTACATCTTCCATAGCAGTACCACCTGAGAATCTTGCAACTTCCACACCACCAGCGTCTGGGAATCCTAATTCTACAGCACAAGGTACTCGCACGGAGGACCCCAAGCAAATGCTGTTAACAGAATAGGCGATTGGTTAAAGCAATTATGCTTCTTCAGTCTTTTCATTATCTGTCGAACAATTGCAAGATATGATAACGAATACAATTCGAGCCCAATATGGAGGCGTCTCACAGGACACTCTTATGTACTCAAAGCCCTATACAAGGAGAATCGACAGTATAAGGATGCATGTAGGATACCAACCTCTGAAAATTCAGCAATTTGACAGAAAAGGTAACCCTAAGCAACACATTGCCCATTTTATCGAGACTTGCAATAATACCGGAACTAATGGGGACTTACTAGTTAAACAGTTTGTCCGCTCCCTTAAAGGAAACGTTTTTGAGTGGTACACCGACCTAAAGTCAGAATCAATTGATAGTTGGGATCAAATGGAACGAGAATTCTTGAAAAAGTTCTATAGCATTCGTCGTACTGTTAGTATAATAAAATTGACTAACACAAAGCAATGGAAGGATGAGCCTGTAATCGATTACATTAATCGGTGGAGAGCACTCAGTCTTGACTGAAATGACCGATTGTCAGAAATCTCTGCTGTGGAGATGTGTATGTAGGGAATGCATTGGGGCCTTCTTTACATTCATCAAGGCATAAAACCTCACACATTTGAAGAATTAGCTACGCGTGCCCATGATATAGAGATCAATATAAAAGCCCATGATGACAAAGGTCCGGTGACCATAGAACCACGCAAAGACAAGAAGGACTAGAAGAAGGGCGACAAGTCATCAAAGACCGCTGCTAAAGATTCCATGGCTATCTCGACTACCCCAATCAAGATATCTGTTAAAGATGAAAAGAATGATGATAAAAAGCCTCGCTAGTTTTAAAAGAGGGAAAGACATCGTCCTACGCTAAAGGAGTTAGAGAAGAAGGAATACCCCTTCGCCAATTTTGATATCCCTGGTATATTGGAATGTTTACTTGAAAGTAAAGTTATAGAACTCCCTGAATGCAAACGCTCTCAAGAGATGGGATGTGTTAACGACCCGAAATATTACAAATATCATCGTATTGTGAGTCATCCAATTAAGAAGTGTTTTATCTTTAAGGAGGTGGTGATGAATCTGGCAAAATAAGGAAAAATCTTGTTGGACACAGACGAAGTTGTAACTTCAAATTATAATACTACTACTTTGATAACCTCTGTCGTGGGGAGTGCTCGTTCTCATCTTTCAAATTCTGTGGTATTTTGCAAAACCATCTAGTTTGGCTCATTCGAACCAATCCCCATATATCTTAGCCAAGGAAGTGTACTTGACGTTTCAACATTTGGAAGAGTTTTTCCTCAGGATGATGAAGAAAGATGGACTCTGGCGATAAGGAAGAAACCACGGAAGCAACGAGCTGACATTTTTCAAACTAGTTATTCTGACAGGGGGCAAAGGAAGAAGAAACCTCAATACCGCCATAGATAGTACGGCCATAATAGAAAATAGGTCAAGAAGACACAGTAATCCAAACACGCCTCTATGAGCAAAGGGATCTAAAAGCCCATTACTTTGCAAGAGTTCTTTCCAGAAGGATATCTAGATGACGAAGTTGTGATAGCTTATATGGTTTCAACTGAGAAAATGAGCCCTGATAATGAGAATAGCTATGATCAAGATGAAGCCCAGACTATGGAGAACCATACAAAGGATGTAGCCATCATTGAAAAGTCCGATGATGATGAAATAGCCAGAGGTACACTTGATTCATGTTATGCACCAATTGTTTTCACTGACGAGGATCTTCAGTTGGGTTCGAAACCGCATAATTGTCCTCTCTTCGTTTCCGGTTACATAAAAGAACAAAAAGTTACTCGAATTCTTGTTGATGGTGGATCAGCAGTGAATCTCATGCCAAAATTTAAGATGAAAAATCTCGGCATCACAGTCGATGAGTTATCTCGTAGCCATCTTATTATTCAAGGTTTTAACCAAGGAGGACAGAGAGCTATTATCATGATTCGGGCGGAGCTAACTATTGGCGAGCTCCAAGTTGAAACCTTATTCCATGTTATTGATGCAAAGACGTCCTACAATTTGTTGTTGGGAAGGCCTTGGATACATAGTAATGGCGTCATTCCATCGACTCTTCATCAATACTTCAAATTCTACAAGAATGGCGTACAAACGATTGTGGCAGACCATAAACTATTTAAAGAAGCAGAGTCTCATTTTGCCGATGCTAAGTTCTATATCGATCCCGATACACCTTCAGAAGTGCCCATCCTAAGCCATCCGTTTACACAAGAGGTTCAATCTACAAAGACAAAAGAAACATTAAGTGATCCATTAAATGTTTCAGTGACAGACATTGTAAAGGTAGCTAAAACGTAAGGGGTCTCGATAAAAGCACATCAGACGAAACCTATTTTAATGTATGTTCCAAAATCTCAATGACAAGACGGGCTGTTACGACCTGAACTCGAGGGTTCGAATTGTTAACCGAGTCCTTACCCGTACCTGAGATCCACTAAAAACGTTACCGTCCTTTCCTATATCAATATATAATATACGTGTCATCCTAGGGATTTATAATTAATAATAATAATAATAATAAGATGAGATCATAACTACAAAATATGTCAAACAATCCACTAACCCATCAAAACCTGTGGAGGAACGTCGTCCGCCACTTCCTTCCCGTGACCTGAAAAATATTATATGATGGGGTGAGTTAAACGCTCAGTAGAAAGTGTCTAAGACACACATCTTATGACCCCATGAATTCACATAGAGAATAGAAAGCAAAAGAACGGATCATATCTCAGGAGTCAAGTAAAACCACTGTATCATCAATAAACATACATATCTCAACCAATTACCAAATGCACCACGTATGCCAATGATGTGCCATGCCATGCAATGTCACTCCCCGTTTCTGAAACCATACCGTTTCAACTTTCAAACTGTTAGTGTAATCTGACCCAAGGCACCTCTAAGGCGTCACGAAAGGGGGATTGGCTAACCATCCACGACCACAAGGCACCTCCAAGGCGTCATATCCGGCTTGGTTAGCTCAACCATACTAGGGTCTCTCCCTAGTCCCCTCTCTAGACTAAACTAACACCACGGACCACTAGGCGTTTCCTAGGCGTCTAGGTTTTTACAAACACTTTTCAAAAACTTTTTCCCAAAATAATTTCATTGGCTTTAAAAAATATATATACTTTTCCCCTTTTTCTTTCCCAATGAATGCATAAATGCTTCATGATTCCAAATGTCAAATTTAACAACCATATTCCATACATTTTACCCATATCATAATCACAGCTTGTAAAAGAATATTTTAAACATTACTTCTATGATTATGACATCAAATTTTCATGGCAATTGAAATACATAAAGTAAAATAACTAAAATAACTGAAATTAAACATGCTTATAGTCAATTTAAGAAGGAAAATTCAAATAGAACCTTAGAAATTGTGAATTAGAGCACCCCTACCTCAAAAGTAGCCAAAATACATCCCCGGCCAGAAAAGTCAACGTCGGTCAACGGCCTTGGAATAGAAAACTATACGGTGGGAACATAGCCGTCGACGAGGAGATTCTACTGTTCCAAAGGGTCAGCTTCGGAAGCTGACTTTAAGTGGCCCAAAACCCCATCCAAAACCTTAGATCCACTAATTTCAAAAATTCATAAAATAATCATCCCTCCTCTGAAAAATAAACCCTTTGATTATGTGATAGAGAACGATGAGAGGAACGTTTTCTGTTAAGGAACCAAGACCGGAATCCCTACCTATTGGCCGGCAAGTGAAGAAGAACAATTGAAGCTCAAAGAAAAGAAAAAGAAAAAAAAAAGAAAAGAAAACAAAGGGAGAGAGTTGAGTCATGAGAGAGAGAATCTGATGGTTACATTTGGCCTAATGGCCTTTGAGATGATTTAATGAAATTGTGGGGCCCACTTGCTTTTAATATATATATATTTTTTACCTTTTATTTTCCACCACAAATATGTGTATATATATATCTTTTAAATCCTAACCACACAAATTAATTCCCCACCATGAAATTGTGCAAAAATAACAATGCATGAAATACAATGGACCCGTGACGCAACTCCAGTACACAACAAATCTGGCGGCGGGTCCCACTTGGGATCGTTCACCCCGAAAAATGAAAAAAATGTAAAAATGGCAACCTTAGCATTTCAAATAGTCTTGGACGCAATGAAATGTCTCAATCAACTCTCGGACACAACTGGCACACTCCGCGGTGTCCGGCACACAAAACGAGACAAAGACAGAAAAATCTCAAAAATGAAAAATGGGAAAAATTGAAAATATTACAATCTACCCTCCTTAAAAGAAGGAGACCCACAACCACACACATTCCCAAGAAACACCTCACCAACCCGAGACTAAGAACTCAACAACTTTGTTACTTTTGACACCCAATGCCAATAGGCAATCACAATGTCGTCAGAATAACCCAATGCTCACCACCCTATAAGGGTACTCATCACTCACAACATCAAAACACTAGACCTACGCTATACTCGACTCAAAACAGACATTGGTCCACTCTGCCCTGCTACATAAGACTTCGAAGCTCAAAAGAAGAACAGTCATAAGACTTCTGAACATGATACATCCTATCTCAATTCATCCTTTAAAGGACACACAAAACCCCAAACGAGGAACCCCGTCCATCTCACAATCAAGCTCAAACTCAACTTTACACGTCCTTGTTAGACCAAGCATTTGCTATTCACTGCATAGCTACACCACTGCACTATACGACAATCACCATACTAAATAACTTCAAGAAGATAAAACAACGGATTTCCTAACGACTACATAATCATAAGTCACTAGAACAATAAAACGTACTATCCTATATCCTGGACACACACATCCTCAAAAAAAAAAAAATCCTCAATAATCAATGATCATACCATAAACCCTTTATCGGACACTTGATCCTTCCTAACACACCTCGTCACCCGAGGTAAATCATCCAAATCCACACTGTCATACCGACACAATGCGCAAAACCGTATTCTCATTATCACTAACAAGTCGAAACAATCATTGACCTTTGACCCGACATCGTGCTAAAAAGGAACTAATTCAAGAGAAATGGTTGGCCAGGCCATTCTTATCCTCGATCCGATCTCAGCACAGATGTTGTTCCTGTCCTCAGGTCTAAACCCCAAACACAGTCAAACACAGTCCACAAAATAACCATGAGATCCACTCACTATCAATCCATCGCTCTACGCAACCTCAACAACTATAGAGTCATATCCTTGCTCTAAAAATCCCATTCATGCCTTAATCATAACAGGCTAAAAACAACATGGCACCAAATGCCACAATCATCAACCAGCCTAAAAGCTTTCAAATCCGCTCCTAACAACCTGTACTAGAGATGAACTCCATGACATCATTCAATCCAATTCTTACCTCATCAAAGCACACAATACAACTATCTCATGCCTGAGATCTCGGAACCAGAGTTAATCTTTCCTACCATTCCTCAATGGAATCCCATATTCACTTCCTAGCTGCATAACACTTAAACAATACCAACATTTGTCCTCGAGACACTATTCAAATCAAATATCAATAAAAACACCCAAGTACTTGACTCACGTCACGTCACCTAACCATCCTCAAACTTACCATTTAGGACACACCCCTAGCCATCACTGATAAAACCAGGTACCGGAAACACAATCCCTATTTGGTAACTTGTGCTGTCAAACCACTCTCAAAACAAACACCACTAAAAACCAATGACTTATCTCCCTCCGTGGGAGTGAGTCGACTAAATCAACCAACCTTTACCAATAAACTTTAATAACATAACGCACCACACACAGGTCCGTCCACCCATAGACGCACACAACTCCTAAATGGTAAACAAGTCTTGCGACAATCGACGTCCTTGCCAAAACTAGAACAAATAGAAAGGTAACAAACCCTGCACTCACTAAAGACTGACAACCCCTACTCGAATGCACCTGACACCCTGTCACACTTTGCAGACCAATCATCCAACCACGGATACCCAATCTCACCTGAGATGAACTAAACTCCTTACACACATGGAAAAAAACCAACTGGATAACCATACGGAATTACGAACTCAATTCTAGGCAACCTTGCCCCTAATGGACCGTTATACACTATCAACATAGAAACCTCACATACGATACTCCACAACACCCTTGTTAACCAAAAACCAATTAGATAAGAGCACCAATGCTCACGACACACCAACATTAAAAATGATCACAACCCATCAGACACCGTATCCCGTTCTAGCTGGAAACCGTCACTTCCAAATGACAACCTCTAAGTCATAAAATAACACATTACTACCCGTTCCATCACTACCTTCCCAGACGATACTGCCTCGATTGCCATGCATACCCGACTCGTTTCCTTAGTCACAACAACCCACTAACTCGTCAAAAGAAAAAGATGCCTATCTGGCAACACCTCTCTCTTTGGTTCTAAAGACCAAACTGACCATAATTGCCACAATTGGCGCACAATCCCATCACTTACCTGACAACATACGATAACACGTATAATCCTAAACTATATTCAGATCATACCTTAAACTGTTCTACTCAGCAACACTAATCATTACACTATAACACCTTTACTGCCACTCATTTAAAACATCAATTCAAATCTATCACCCTATCGGACCATCAAGTACTAATAAACAATTCTTCTTCCAACATCCTTAAGACAACACCATCATGACAAGAAAATGACCATTACTCTCGATACTCCCCACAACGACCACTACCTAACACTAGAAAAGAACCTCTATACAGTAATGCCATGCCGTTAAAATCCTCAAACAAAAATGAGTATAAAACCCAGAATGCTTAACACCCAACTGTCACCTCAATACCACCAACGATGCCATCAATCATTAATGCTTAACCCACAACTCGAACCACTCTTCCCAGGACAATCTACATGGCTAAACAAGAAAACTTCATACTCCAGGTTCAACTTCATTACCTCCCCTCCTCACTGTTCCTCAAAACACCTTTGGCCCCGACAAAAGTCAAATGGGGCTACCAACTAGACCTACGGGATCATCCTTGTCCCAATCATTCATTTCGCTAGTCTATCTCTTTGGATCCTCAAACAACCAACACTACCCCCTCGTACCTCAGACGCAACATAAAATTTCAACTCTAGTTCACAGCTTCCAATTTCTAAAACACCATTTATTTAGTAACACAGTACCCATCATCTATTACTTCATCCTCAAACAACTAGGCACCTCAATGGCCCTATACCACCTGCCTTACCGTGCATCGCTGCACTACACAGCTAAGACTGACTATTATACACCACCTCAAGACTCTCTCAACAACCGTAACAACCTAATCCTGCTCGCCTGCCAAGCTATACAATCAACCCATCGAGAATCGATTACCCGCGACACACTCCCGTAATTTCCTAGAATGGGAATCACCTCTCAACCAATCATAACCAACACACTTCCTTAGACCATACCAGAACACCCGCAATATACGTCTACAATACATAGACTACATTCGTGACTCAAACAACCTCTGCTACACCTACCACGACTGGTTTGAAAAGAACCTCTATACCAAACCGTGACCCAAGTCACAAACATTAACCTCCTAAGGTCATACCTTTCTCCCTCGAGACCCTCACTTGCATACCCGACCTCTACGGTCATAGGAACCCATCCACCGATGCATAAGACTCACACACAACAAAGACACTCTACCATGAAATATGAACCCGTTCTAGAGTCGTACCCTAAGCACCACACAAAATACAACTAAGAAGATCAAAATAACCACACACCAATTAGCTCAATCCATGAGCTAAAACCGGCACCCAAATGACTCTAGAACAACCGAGCTCCTCACTTACCCAAGTCAAAACTTACATAACCCTCAATGCCGTGATAAATACCCCACTGTACTAGCAACCATCCCAATGCTTAACCGTATAAACACATAAGAATATAAATATATATACTTATACAAAATGAAGGAAACCCACAATACCACACGAAATATGTTTGCACTTACCGTACTCACTGTTTACTGTATTATCATTAAAACAAAACTACACACACGGTGCCAACCACTTGCCGTCACTACATTCCTTATACTTGTCATCTTGTCACAATTAACATGCTTTCATATAACATGTACACTTTATTTACATTTACTGGCACTTTAAACACATAAGCATGTGAACACTTATCAAGAAAGCATATCTTTCAAAACTGTAAACATATAAGCAGGTAACAAGTAGGCATGCCCTCAAAACTGTAAACATATAAGCAAGTAATACGTAAACATGCTTTTCAAAACAATAACACTTTAACATGCAATACTTCAAAATCAATCCAAGCCCCGCTTAGGTCAACCCTACCAGTCGTCCTTAGGTATTCGAACCTAACGCTCTGATACCAAATTTGTAACTACCCGAACTCGAGGGTCCGAATCGCTAACCGGGTCCTTACCCGAACCCGAGGTCCACTAAAAACGTTACCGTCCTTTCCTATATCAATACATAATATACGTGTCATCCTAGGGTTTTATAATTAATAATAATAATAATAATAATAAGATGAGATCATAGCTACAAAATATGTCAAACAGTCCACTAACCCATCAAAACCTGTGGAGGAACGTCGTCCGCCACTTCCTTCCCGTGACCTGAAAAATGTTATATGATGGGGTGAGCTAAACGCTCAGTAGAAAGTGTCTAAGACACACCTCTTATGACCCCATGAATTCACATAGAGAATAGAAAGCAAGAGAACGGGATCATATCTCGGGAGTCAAGTAAAACCACTGTATCATCAATAAACATACATATCTCAACCAATTACCAAATTCACCACGTATGCCAATGATGTGCCATGCCATGCAATGTCACTCCCCGTTTCTGAAACCATACCATTTCAACTTTCAAACCGTTAATGTAATCCGACCCAAGGCACCTCTAGGGCGTCACGAAAGAGGGATTGGCTAACCATCCACGACCACAAGGCACCTCCAAGGCGTCGCATCCGGCCTGGTTAGCTCAACCACAGTAGGGTCTCTCCTTAGTCCCCTCTCTAGACTACACTAACACCACGGACCACTTAGCGCCTCCTAGGCGTCCGGGTCTTTACAAACACTTTTCAAAAACTTTTCCCCTAAACAATCTCATTGATTTTAAAAAAAATATATACTTTTCCCCTTTTTCTTTCCCAATGAATGCATAAATGCTTCATGATTCCAAATGTCAAATTTAACAACCATATTCCATACATTTTACCCATACCATAATCACAGCTTGTAATAGAATATTTTAAATATTTATTTCTACGATTATGACATCAAATTTTCATGGCAACTGAAATACATAAAGTAAACAACTTGTCATTTCTAAACATGCTTCTTCACTACAAGGATATAACTAAATTTACAAACTCATTAATCACATAACATACATCCACCATTTTACACATAGTCAACCACAATCACATAGTTAAAATAACTGAAATTAAACATGCTTATAGTCAATTTAAGAAGGAAAATTCAAATAGAACCTAAGAAATTATGAATTAGAGCACCCCTACCTCAAAAGTAGCCAAAATACATCCCCTGCCGAAAAAGTCAATGCCGATCAACGCGATCAATGCCGGTCAACAAAAGTCAACGCTGGTCAATGGCTTCGGAACAGAAAACTGTTCAGTAGGAAAGTAGCCGTCGATAAGGAGATTCTACTGTTCCAAAGGGTTAGCTCCGGAATCTGACTATAAGTGGCCCAAAACCCCATCCAAAGCCTTAGATTCACAAATTTCAAAAATTCATAAAATAATCATCGGTCCTCTGAAAAATAAACCCTTTGACTATGTGATAGAGAACGATGAGAGGAATGTTTTTTGTTAAGGAACCAAGATTGGAATCCCTACCAATTGGCCGGCAAGTGAAGAAGAACAATTGAAGCTCAAAGAAAAGAAAAAGAAAAGAAAAGAAAAGAAAAGAAAACAGAGGGAGAGAGTTGAGCCGTGAGAGAGAGAATATGATGGTTGCATATGCCTAATGGTCTTTGAGATGATTTAATGAAATGGTAGGGCCCACTTGCTTTTAATATATTTTTTTTTTACCATTTATTTTCCACCACAAATATGTGTATATATATATCTTTTAAATCCTAACCACACAAATTAATACACCACCAGGAAATTGTACAAAAATAACAATGCAAGAAATGCAATGTACCCGTGACGCAACTCCAGTACACAACAAATCCGGTGGCGGGTCCCACCCGGGATCGTTCGGCCCAAAAAATGAAAAAAATGCAAAAATGGCAACCTTGGCATTTCAAATAGTCTTGGACGCAATGAAATGTCTCAACCAACTCTTGGACACAACCGGCACAGTCCGCGGTGTCCGGCACACAAAACGAGACAAAGACAGAAAAATTTTAGAAATGAAAAATGGGAAAAATTGAAAATATTACACGGGCAGTCACCTGTTATCGAGATACTTGAGACTAAGGAATTTAAAATGAAAATGTTGCAAACCAAGGAAAAAGAAGATATGCAAAAGCTGCAAGGAGAGTTAACTTTTCCTCTCACCAAGATTCAAAAGTCTTTACCTTCCAAGCCTCCGTTAAAAGGGTTCGTGCGGCCTTCTCGATCTCTGGTCGATCATGGCTTACTTCCAAAACAAAGGACTGATGAATGATTCGATCCTGAAGCATACCAACTCATGGCTAAGTCAGGGTATGATTTTATAAATCCTGCAAGCCTTGGAAAACTAAATTCTGAGGTCACCGGTGAGAAAGTGCATGGCCTCAATGTGACACAGAAGAAGTTGAAAGAACAAGGGCATAAGATCAGTCCACCCAAGTCCGGTCTCAATTTCATAGCTTCTGAGCCACTTCGAATTCAAATCACAAAAAAAGATAAAAAGTCAAACACTTTATACATTGGGTTTGAAGAAGTTGACGATAAACAAGATCAGTAGACTATGCATCAAAAATCACTTTTCGACCGTATAGGAGCTCAATGTGCTTGAACATCTGTATTTAACAGGTTGTTGAGCCAAGAATCAAATGTCTTAAGTTCTCATGTCAGTAGTTTGCCTCGTATCTCTATTTTTAACAAAATGAGCTTCATGACCAAGGAAGAAAATCTCCACAACCTCAATCTCGAAAGTCAATATTTTCTCGAATTGGTAATATCAATGATGTGCCGCTAAAAAGCAGTAAGAGTGGAAAGTTAGAGAAAACTAATATCGACGTGGTGAACAATAGTGAAGTTCGGAGCCTGGTGCACTCGCGAATGAAACGTAAGACAGAGGTAGATGCACCAATGATGTGACACTAAAAGCTCGAAGGCGAACCGTTGTATTTACTAATCAATCAAAAGAAGTGGATAGGATAGAAGACTCTGGCAAATTATCTTATGTTACTTCGTACCATATCACTATTGAAGAGGAACCTGACTATGAACAACCTGATGACATCGAGAAAGCTCCACCAAAAATAGAAGACGGGGGGCAGGCTACTGTTGATCAACTCAAGGAAATCAACTTAGGGATTGATGATCAACCAAAACCAGTTTTCGTTAGTGCATTCCTAAACCCCTTAGAAGAAAATGATTACTTTCAATTATTGTCTGAGTACAAGGATGTCTTTACTTGGACATACAAAGAGATGCCCGGTCTTGACCCTAAAATTGCAGTGCACAATCTTGCTGTCAAACATGGGACACGTCCAATTAAGCAGTCTCAACGTTTCTTCCGTCCAGAGCTAGTTCCGAGGATAGAAGAAGAACTCAACAAATTAATTAAAGTAGGGTTCATTTGTGAGGTAAAATATCTTACATGAATTACGAGCATTGTTCCAATAAAGAAGAAAAATGGACAGATTCGAATCTGTGTGGACTTTCGTGATTTGAATGAGGCATGCCCAAAAGATGATTTTCTTCTTCCCATCCCCGAGCTCACTATAGATGGAACCACGGGGCATGAAGCACTCTCGTTCATGGATTATTACTCCACATACAATCAGATAAGAATGACTCCGAAAGATGAGGAACTAACTGTCTTTCGCACTCCTAAAGGCATATATTGCTACAAAGTTATGCCCTTTGGACTAAAAAATGCGGGCGCAACATACCAGTGCGCCATGTAGGGGATCTTCGACGATATACTCCACAAGATTGTTGAATGTTATGTTGATGACTTGGTGGTTAAAACGAAAGAATGAAGAAATCATTTACAGGATTTACGCATAGTTTTTAATCACCTCTGAAAATATCAGCTCAAGGTGAATCCCCTTAAATGTGCATTTGGTGTGACTTCAGGAAAATTCCTGGGATACGTAATACGTCATCGTAGTATTGAGATTGATCCTAATAAAGTTGAGGCCATTCAAAAGATATCGCCACCAAAGAATTTACACGAGCTTCGAAATTTATAAGGTCAACTTGCATTCATACGTCGGTTCATCTCAAGTTTGGCTGGTCGTTGTCAGCCTTTTAACTGACTCATAAAGAAAGACGCCCCATTCAACTAGGACCAATCTTGCCAAAATGCTTTCGATAGCATTAAAAAGAACCTTCTTAATTCTCCGGTATTAGGAACACCTGTACCTGGAAAACCACTCATACTTTACATTACTATGCAAGAAGAATCGTTGGGTGCCCTACTTGCCTAGAATAATGAAGAACATAAAGAGAAAGCCTTGTATTACTTAAGCCGCTGGCTCACCCCGACGGAGCGAAATTATCTTCCAATTGAAAAAACATGCCTCGCACTTGTCTTCGCCTCTAAGAAATTGAGGCATTATTTCTTGGCTTATACAATACATCTTATTGCAAGAGTTGATCCTCTCAAATATGTCATGTCTAAATTGGTCCTTTTCGGACGCTTGGCGAGGTGGTCAATTTTATTCAATGAGTTTAAAATTATTTATGTGCCACGAAAACCTGTGAAAGGACAAGTCCTAGTAGATTTCTTAGCTGACCATCCTATTCCAGCCGATTGGGAAATTTCTGAAGATTTTCTTGATGAAGAAGTCTTCTTTGTGGACATCCTCCCTCTATGGATGATGTTTTTCGATGGGGTAGTACGATCAGACGGGGCCGGAGCAGGTGTAGTTTTTGTCTCTCCAAAAAGACATGTTATTCCATACTTTTTTGCACTCGCTGAAAACTACTCAAATAATGTAGCTGAATATCAAGCCTTGATTATCGGCCTTCAAATGGCAAATGAGATGAAGATCACGGATCTTGAAATATATGGAGACTCTAAGTTAGTGATCAACTAATATCTTAAAGAATATGAGGTTAAGAAAGATGATCTAGTGCCGTACCATCGTTATGCCTCTCATTTGTTGGAACCTTTTGATAGCATCATGTTAGAGCACATTCCGAGAAAAGAAAATCAGATAGCTGATGCTTTGGCAAATTTAGCCACAACATTGGTATTAACTGATGAGGACCTGGTTGATGTTCCTGTATGTCAATGATGGGTCTTGCCACAAGTCGTGGAAGATAAATTTGAAGAAAGTAATTTGGTTTCTTGTTAGACACAAGAGGAAGAAGATTGGAGACTCCCTATCATTGATTATCTAGAACATGGAAAGCTTCCCGAAGACCTACGTCACAAGACTAAAATACGAAGATGAGCACCTCGTTTCATCTATTACAACGATACGTTGTATAGGCATTTATATAAGTGCTTTTTCCTTCGCTGCCTTGGAAATGATGAAACAACCCATCCAATAAAGGAGGCACATTCTGGGATTTGTGGAGCCCATCAATCTAGTCCAAAACTTCACTTTCGCGTCAAAAGAATAGGTTATTATTGGCCCACCATGGTCAAAGATTGCTTGGAGTATGCGAAAAGGTGTCAAGCCTATCAATTCTATTCTAACTTCATACACCAACCACCGGAGCCGTTACACCCTACTGTAACGTCATAGCCATTCGATGCATAGGGATTAGATGTAGTTGGTCCTCTAGAAAAATCTTCAAAGGGCTACTTATATATCTTGGCTGCCACTAATTATTTTTCTAAATGGGCGGAAGCTGCACCCTATAAACATGTGAAAAAGGAAACAGTGGTTGATTTCATCAAGTCTAACCTTATTTATCGATATGGTGTCCCTCGATATATCATCACTGATAATGGGACGAATTTCAAAAATAATTGAGTAATTGACCTTTGTGAGAAGTTTAGCTTCAAACAATGTAAATCCTCCATGTATAATGCCCCTACAAATGATCTCGCGGAAGTATTTAATAAAACTTTTTGTGACTTATTGAAGAAAGTAATCAACCAAACAAAGAAAGATTAACATGAGCGAATGGAAGAAGCATTATGGGCATACCGCATTACGTATCGTACACCTACTCAAGCAACTCTGTATTCTCTTGTCTATGTCGTAGAAACGGTTTTTTCATTAGAACAACATATCCCTTAGTTAAGGATAGCCATACAAGAAGGTCTTACAAATGAAGAAAATGCCATCTTACATCTTCAAGAACTGAAAGCATTGGATGGGAAGAGATTAGAAGCTCAACAACAACTAGAGTGTTATCAAGCTCGACTTTTTAAAGCGTTCAATAAGAAAGTTCGACCTCAGTCATTTCAAGTTCGAGACTTAGTATTAGCTGTTCGTACACCAATTATCATGAATCACAAGGGAAATAAGTTTGTATCCAAATGGGATGGACCATATGTTGTTTGCGAAATTTATACTAATGGCACATATCTCAATATTGATGAAGACGGAGTAAGAGTAAGGCCTAATAATGGCAAGTTCCTGAAGCGCTACTACTAGTGAAAGCGATGCTCCTGATCGTATGAGCTCAAACTGCACTATGCTCTTGGCTCGCATGAGCTAAAACTGTGTACGGCCCCAATAATAATAATAAGAATAATAAAAGTTATTTTCTACCGAAATACATCAATGACTTGATCCCTGTAACGGTACGTAGGCAGCTTGGAGGTTTGTTCCAAGTTCAGTCGTCTATAAAATAAATAAATAAATAAATAAATAAAAATTCTTCGTATACTCCTAGCCCGCAAGAGTATAAACTGTGAACGGTTAAACAAATAAGCAATGACAACATCTTTGCTAACAAACATATGCTCATGAAGCGCGGAGCGTAAAATCAAAACATCTGAAATCGAGCTTAACTCCTCATTCTGACTACAACCAAGGTTGGAGAGCTCACAGGAAGATATGTGGGACCACTCTAGCAAATGATGGTACGGAGGATCAGAGTGAAGCGATTTCAGTGTAAAGCGGCCAACAAAAGACGTTCTAACATCCAGAGTAGTTCATTTCTTTATGGTGTCGTTCTCTCGCTCCAAAATCTATATGGAAGATTTTTTGTTCCAACAGAACAATGGGTCCTGAACGAACTAGTAAAGATGCATTCCAATGGAACAATGGGTCCTAACGGACTAGATGCGTTCCAAAGGAACAATGGGTCCTTACGGACTAGTTGCGTTCTAAAGGAACAATCGGTCCTGACGGACTAGATGCGTTATAAAAAAACAATGGTTCCTGACAGACTAGATATGTTCCAAAGGAACAATGGGTCCTTACGGGCTAGTTGCATTCCAAAGGAACAATTGGTCCTTATGGACTAAATGCGTTCCAAAGGAACAATGGGTCCTGATGGACTAAATGCATTCCAAAGTAACAATAGGTCCTGACGGACTAGATGCATTCCAAAGGAACAATAGGTCCTTATGGACTAGTTGCGTTCCAAAGAAACAATGGGTCCTAACGAACTAAATACTTTCCAAAGGAACAATGAGTCCTTACAGACTAGTTGCTTTCTAAAGAAACAATAGGTACTGACTGACTAGATGCGTTCTAAAGCAACAATGGGTCCTTACAGACTAGTTAAGTTCCAAAGGAACAATAGGTCCTTATGGACTAGTTGCGTTCCAAAGGAACAATGGATCCTTACGGACTAGATGCGTTCTAAAGGAACAATGGGTCCTTACGGACTAGTTGCGTTCCAAAGGAACAATGGCTTTCTCTGGGATTAGTAAAAAAAAACATAACAAAAGTGCGTGAAAAAAAAAAAAAAAAGAAAAAAAAAGGGAAAGACAAGGAAGGAAAAAAAGTTTGTGGAAAAAAAAAAAAAAAAGAGAAAAAAAAAAGCGTGAAAAGGAAGGAAAAAAAAAAAGCGTGAAAAGAAGAAAAAAAAATGAAAAAAGGAAAGAAAAAAAAAACGTGAAAAAGAGGGGAAAAAAGCGTGAAAAAGGAAAAAAAAAATGAAAAAATCATATTGATTATTTGTTCAAGCAAAGGCCGCAATCCAACACAATCTTCAGAGGTTGTAATCTGACAAGTCTTCAGAGAATATTGGAATTGATGTCAAACCCTATAATATTGGAGGTATATATAGGCAACAAAATACCACCTATTTGTATTATGATTTGTATAATTCAGTTCAAATAGGAAAGTAAAATTCCAATCCAAAGTTGGATAGAAAAGCAAAAGAGGAAATCTTCTAATCCAAAGTTAGAGAGGAGAGAGAGAGAGAGAGAAAAAAAAAAAAAAAAAGGAAAGTTGGATATTAAGTCCCATTTGAAAAAGGAGACAAGTCCTGTCAAACTTGGGACTCGAAGTGAGGGCAATTTGTAGACACTAAAATTTTAGTGGGCTTTGGTTTTAACAAATAGACCCATTAAATATGGGCCTAATGTTTAATTAAGTTATTTAATTGGCCCAAGCTTAGTTCACTTAAATTATTTAATTAGCCTAGCCCAGATGGTTAAATAAAAAGATAATTATTCCTAATAAAATATATTTGGAATAATTATTTTTAAGTATAATTATCATAATATAACTGGGCCGACCCAGTTATTATTTTATCCTTATCAGGAGATGACACGTGTCATCATCATATTAATCCAAGAAGCCTATAAATAGAGGCCTAAAGGAAGAAAGAAGGGACACAAATTCAGAGTCTAGAAATCCAGAGACTCAAAAATCTGACACAAATACAGAATTCAGAAGTCCAGAAATCTAGAGACTCAGAAGTTAGAGACACAAATTCAGAATCCAAACCCAAAAGCGAAGAACATCAAGCATATCAAATCGCGCCGTTCTTCATCAAATTCCACGGTGATTAACAACAAGCACATCTAAAGACATGCCGTTCTTCATTCAAATTCCATGGTGATTCAAGATCAAGCTCGTGCAGCCCTTAGATCCAACCAACCAAAAAGGAGATCGAATCAGAGGATCTTATTCTTTGGAATATTATTACAAAGGATTGTACTCCATCTTTATAAATTAATAAAATATTATATTTGCTCCCTATTTTGTTTCTTATTTGCAGATTACAAAATTTGTGTGTACAACCTCACAATGGGTGCTGTCACTCTAGCTCTCACTAGTTCCACCCCCACCATCCTTCAATTGATCACACATTATCTAGAATATTGCATTTATACCCAAGTATAGAATGATTCTATTGATGGTTGCCTTATCTAGCCTTCCTACTCTCAATCAAAAGTGTAATACCCTTATTAACAAAATAAAACCACTTTGATCCCACCGCAACATGTTCCACATATGCATTCACTTTGGCTTGAAGTTTGCGGTTGAAGCTTCAAACTTTTGAGTGGCTCATTTATACCTTCCACAGTGCCTCAAAGTTAGATTCGGGAAAAAAAAAGACTACGACATTGTGTAGTCATATCGCTAGGAATATTTTCTTGGCTTAAGTAGGACTAGATCCCCAGATTGGTCTTAGGGCGCAAATCTGACCGAACATAAGCCTGGCACCTCGTAGGTGAAGAGACTCGCCCAACAGCCCCCAGCATGTTTTTAGACCAAACACCATCAATGCAAGATCTGGGGAGTAAAATAGATTTATGTTAACGCGCATCTATTATACAAAATATCAATATTGATCAAATGATTGAGATATGAGGATACCTAAACTTTATTTATGTATTTATGTGTTTTTTAAGTACCTAATAATTTAGAGATCGATTTATACATGGGAGTTAAAGGGAGGGCCTCTTATCCTAAAAAAATTTCCCCTGTTATGCATTACTTGTCAATGTTGGATATGATGAGGATAGCTAAAAAAAAAAATTGGTATATGAAGATTCATCATCAACTTTTTAATTAAATACCCACTAAATTTTGGCATGTACCGCCAATAGCCTATGGTTCCAATTTTAGTACGTTCCTTTTAAATACATAAAACATTTTCATTTTTTTAATTTATTTATGAGAAGAAGAACATAAAAGAATCACAACAAATCAAGAGATCAAGATATATTGATTACACTTGGTTTAGTGCTATTATATGCTCCATTCTAATATAATAAATTCCCATCACTAAATAATTTACACACTTTATGAAATGTTAGTTTTCACATTTCTATACGAGTGACAAAATAAAACCACTTTGATCCCACCACAACATGTTACACGGATGCATTCATTTTGACTTGAAGTCTGCGGTTGAAGACTTCGACTACTGTAGCATTGTTCAAACTTTTTAGTGGCTCATTTATACTTTCTGTAGTGCCTCGAAGTTAGATTAGGGAATAAAGACTACGACCCTAATGCAGTCATAGCATCGGGAATCTTTTCTTAGCTTAAGTAGGACCAGGTCCCCAGACCGGTCTGAGGGCGCAAATCGAACTGAACATAATCTTGGCACCCTCGTAGGTCAAGAAACTAGCCCAGTAGCCCCTAGCATGCTTTTAGACTGAACACCATCAATGCCAGTTTTAGAGAGTGAAATAGATTTATGTTAAAGTGCATCTATTATATAAAATATCAATATTGATCAAATGATTGAGATCGGAAGATACCTGAACTTTATTTATTTATGTGTTTTTTAAGCACCTAATAATTTTGAGATTTATACATGGGGGTTAAGAGGAGGGCTCTTATCCCAAAAATTTGTCCCATGTTATGCACTACTTGTCAAGATTGGATCTGAGAATAGCTAAAACAAAAAAATTGGTATATGAAGATCCATTATCAACTTTTTAATTAAATACCCACTAAATTTTGGCATAGACCGCGCGTCAATAACCTAGGGTTCCAATTTTAGTACGTTCTTTTTAAAAACGTAGAACATTTTCATTTTTTTATTTATGAGAAGAACAACATAAAAGAACCATAACAATATTTATTTATTTATTCAAAACTCAATAGAGACCATTGAAGCCTTTGTGAATCATGTCAAGTTAGCCAAAAACAAATGTTATTTAGTACTTCTTGAAATTGAGTATATGAACATAGCCATGGTAAGCCTCAACACTTACAAAAGAAAAAAACATTTAGGATTATACTTTCCAGACCTACCACACCTAGTTATGAGTGCCAACCGGTATGAAAATTGCTCCAAGAGAAACAAGACAGAAAGAATGCCTCGTATGGGATGTATTATAAGAATCATAACTTAACTTCGGTGAACCATATGGAAATAGAGGTCGTGACATGTTCGGTTGATAAACTGACTGGAACAGACCAATTTGAAGTCTATGTTGTTGAAATAACTGACGACGGCCGTTCCAATACGCCAAACTAAATGTAGTGAATGTGTGGTTCAAGAAAAGCCCTTTATGTCAAATTTAAATTTATAAAAACCACTACCAACACCACTACTAACGTAGCAAGAGTGAGTAGGGATTGTCCCAAGGGATTATACGTGTTGGAATTTCAACTTCGACTCTAGCGTACCAAATGATTGCAAAAGAGAGTTAGGTTGGTTGATCACTTCTAGAAAAGAATTAATTAAAATGCAATAAAAATAAAACTAAGTAGAGATAGGGATTTAAGAGATGAGAAGAGAGGACTTAGGGTGTTGGAATCACCACTAACCTCATGTAATTAACCACTTGCTTTCCATTAATGGGGAATACATTGTTGTGAACAAAATTGGTTCGACTAGCAAAGGTGACTCAACAAGTGTATAATGTCTAAACAACATGTGAAAGGCTACAATATATCTATTGGAAGAGGAATATATTGTCTAGACAACATGTGAAGAGAACAAAATATCAAATCAAGTCATTAAACCTATCATTAAGCTCATAGTCCGAATAATTCATAAGGATGACTTACTTAAACATGTATTGTCTAAACATCATGTGAGAGGCCACAATATATCTATTGGGAGAGGAATATATTGTCTAAACACATGTGAAAGGTACAATATATCATAACAAGTCATTAATCCTTCATTAAGCTCAAAATTCCATTACACCACAATATTAGAGCATATGCTTCTTGCATTCAAAAACATGGAACATCAAAGAACAAGCATGAATTGTCTCCCCATCTAACATTACACTACAACTACACTACTAGCATGAAAATAAACTAAAGGAGAGGCACAATCCATCAAGGAATAAGTATGAACCATTAAGAGACATAACAAGAGCATTCCATTAAGCACTAATGTCTAACCATCACTAGATTCTCAATTAACCACACATAGACATGCAATTAATATAGAAAAACTAGTGTAGAGATCAATTCCCCAAATAATCACACATAAGACAACATGTAATTAAAATAGAGAATCAATGGAAGAATTAACCCATATGAATCATGTGAGACATGATTCCTAATTTAATCACACATAAACATGTAAATAAACTAGAGAATTAATAGGAAGAATTAGACCATGGAAATCATAGAAATATACCAAGATTCATGAAATTCACAAGGCTAGAACACTAATCACAACAATATATATATAAATCCCCAAAAATAGAAATACAAGGGTTTAGATTACACAAGACTTAGGGCTCATCCAAGCCCTAAGTGTAGATCTAGTCAATCATGGAGGAGGTGGATGTAGTCATGGAATCAAGCTCCAAACATGGCTCCATCTTCTTCTTCCTCTTCTTCTTCTTCTTCTTTTAAGCTCTAGAGATGGAGAGATAGTAGATTTAGAGATGTGTTCTTGAGATGTGCCTCCACTTCTCTCTTTTCTTCTAACCCTAATCTCTAACTTTTTTAGAGAGAGAAATAAAAATTACAATGTAGAAAATAAAAATGATAAAAAGCCTAAAGAATCCCCTTTTACAAATGGGTTCCTTCCCTTTCTAAAGAAGGTCCTTTTCTCAGTCACTAAGTCTAGAATATATGCCCAAAAATATCTAATCCCGCAACTTTTCGGTAGGTGAACTTTTGGGCGCGCACGGAAAAAGTGACAGCTTGCTGCCAGCATGTCCAGTTCAATCGATCCAACTTATTTTCGATCGATCCAACTTTTTCGATCGATCCAACTTATTTTTCGATCGATCCAACTTTTCAGCTTTTCAGTATCAGCTTCTTTTTGCTCCAAATCAGCCTCTTTTTGCTCCAAATCAGCCTCTTTTTGCTCCGGATCATCGCTAAGACTTAGTTTGACTCCAAAAAGGCCTTAAGAACTCATTTTTAGCCCATTTTGACATTATTGACCTGAAATAGACAAAAACACAAATAAGTACTAAAACGGGTAAATAAGATAGATTAAGGTCCTAGAATACTCAAGCTTAAGGGATTTAAATGTGTACTTTTCAGCGCTCATCACACCTCCAAACTTAAATATTGCTAGTCCCTAGCAATGAACTACGAAGTAAGGAATGAAATGAACAACTAAACAACTATGAATTAGAAAGCAATAAAATGATAGCGCCACTTTCGTAGGGAACACGATTGCATTTAACATATGCAATAAGTCTTTTAAACCCCTAGGTTACCCTTAGTGGATGAGTGAAGTCTTGTGAGGGTTTCCAGAAATGATACCCACAAACATTAAGTTCATTCTTTCAAAAGAGGCACCAATATTACAAACAAGCATTGGGAGAAAACTACCTCAAGTATGCAATTTTTCAACCATTTCCAAGCAATCTCCCAAAATCTCAACATCAAACAAGCAAGCATGGTCCTCCACACATCAAGAAAATGATCATGAAAATCGAAACAAGTCTAGAATCCATGTGAGAGGTCCGGCATCAAGTGTGTTGCTATCTTAGCCAACTAGAGAAGTAATCACATCCTTACCCTCAAATTAGCACACAAATCTAGTACCGATCATCAAGATAAGAGAGTGGACCTTTTATTAAAGCTTTATTCTTCTAGGTGCGCTTATTCTTTTCACTTTATTATTTTTTTTATTTATTGAGGATCAAAGATGGAAATATTGTGCAATGTGTTGATCTCTCAAGCTTTCTAGAAGATTCATGTAGCGAGCGTTAGGTCAATGACTCCCAAACCAGATGGCTTTAGGACATTAGGTGTTAAGACACCCCTACAGACTTACAAACTCAAATCAACTAGGCTACAAATTAAGACAACAACCATCTAATCATTTCCTACTTCTCACCTTTTGGGAGAAGTCCTCACTTTTATTACTTTTGCAACTTTTTCTCTTTTTTTTTTTCTTTTTTTTTTTTTCAATTATTAACCTAGAGTTTGGGCCTTCCACCTTTCGGCGTGAGAAGTTCACTGCTTAATGAGGCAAGAATCCTGGCTACTCAATAAAAAGGGGTTGTTATCCACCTTTATCAAGAATGAAAGCTTTCAATGCACTACTAGCCCAATTGGGAAATAACCAATTCAATAATCAACAAAGCATGTACCCCACAAATGAATGCTAGTGTGCACCGGTGCTAGTGTAGAATCCTAAAATGAATCTCAAAACAATCACAAATTCAGGATGATGTGGACCACAAATGCAAGCAAGATATCAATCTTTTGAAAAATTTACTCCTAAATGGCATCCTCAAGGCATACAAGGAGTATTGGACTATCAAGTCAAACAATTTTTAAATTTTAAGCAATATAGTCCTCAAAAGATCAAAATCATAGCTAACATCAATTTCAATCATGCATTTAAAGCTCAAATCTTAAGTAGAATGCAACAAGACACCTTACCCCCAAACTTAAACCGCACATTGTCCTCAATGTGCAATGAGAACAATGGAAAAAAAAAAGTGGAAAGAGTATACCATGGTGGTGTAGACATGAAGCCCGGTCATGATCCAATTCGAAAGACGTCTTCCCCAAACTTGGAATCAACAACCTACTTGAATAACCACGCTAGCAAACTCACATCAAATATCAAATGGGATAAGAATAATCAAATCAAGCATTCTAAGGCAATGTAACACATGATGCAAGAGAGATATAAGATCAAGTCCTAACTAAAGCATAAAGTATGCATGACTACACATAAGGGCACAATGATGAATCTTTTTATATTTTTCATTTAATGAAAACAAGTATATACAAAATGCAAGAAAAACAAAGAATAAAATGCATGAACAAAATATAAAAAGAAAATTAAATAAGGCAAAATGTAATGAAAAAATATGTTCAATGTAAGAAATGAAAAACAATATGTGCAATGCAAGAAATGAAAAAGAACATGTACAATGCAAAAAAAAATGGAAAGAATATGTACAATGCAAGTATATACAAAATTTTCTTACTTTTTTTTTTCAATTTTTTTTTTTAATATATATGTGAAAACATGCAAAGAAAAATGAAAAATGTAAGAAATATGCAAAATGGGTGCTAAGTTTAACATCTCTAGCAAGACGGAATGCTTCTTTGAAAAATCGTCTCATTTTTTTATTTTTTATTTTTTTAGACAAAACAAATATGTACACAAATAAAAATAAAAAGGCAAGTAAATAAAAATGTAAGAAAATAAGGAATGCAAAGATTTTTTTTTTTTTTGATAAGTTAGAAGAATTAAAAATTAAAGTTAAACAAAATATTTTTGGATTTTTGGAAATAAGATAAAAGGAAATAAAATAAAAGAAAAGAAAAATGTTTTTGGGATTTGATTTTTTTTTTTTAATTTTAAATATTTGAAATAAAAATAAAAATAAAGCTTGGAAATAAAAGTAAAAATGAAAATAAAATAAAAATCTTTTTGAAATTTTTGAAAATAAAATAAAATTAACAAAAATATTTTTATGTTTTTAACAAATTTCCAAAAACTTCTTTTTTTTTTTTTTAGTCAAGAGAGAGAGGTAACTAATTAATTAAATAAAATAAAATAAAAAAATAAAATAAAATAAAAATAGAAATAGGAAATAGTCAAAAGTGAAAGGGTCAAAGGGGTAAAGTTGTGATCGATCGAAGATGAAGTTCGATCGATCGAACATGTAAAATTTTGGAGATCCCGAGAGCATGCATTTTCAGAATTGAAACATGTCCAAAATTTTTCTAAGTGTTGAAGCTCGAGATCGATCGAACTATAAAGTTGGATCGATCGAATGTTCTTTGATCGACCGAAATTGTAGTTAGATCGATCGAACAATGAAAATCCTGGAGATCCCGAGAGCATGCACTTTCAAAATTGATGAAAGCTCAAAATTTTTTCTAAGTGTTGGGACTCAAGTGGAGTTCGATCGATCGAATCTATAGTTGGATCGATCGAAGAACAATTCGATCGATCGAAGGTGCTTTTGTGATCGATCCAACTGGCACCAAATGCCTAATTTTGAACTGAAAGTGCAGAAAATCCTATGCTAAGCCCCAATGATGGTAACAAGAATGAAAATTTGAAAAATAGATGGAAGAATGTACACAAGAATGAAAAATAAAAAGAAATGAGGGAGGAATAGAGTTGTGAAACTCTACGAATACTAGTATTTAACGTCTCTAGCAAGACATTAGGTCAATTCACTAATCAAATGAATCAAAAACTGGATATGAAACATCCTTATTGACCCTCTTTTCACTTTTCTCATTTAACGTCCCACTTATGACAATAAAATCATCCTCAAAAAGAATGATTTGAAAAGAAATAAAAGAGATGATATTGTTCCTTTCATCCACGGTCTTGAAAACAAAATCAATCATGGTTAGGCTTGCCTCTTTGTTGTGTTCTTGAAACACATTCAAATGATCATCCATATTGATAATTGGTGAGGCATTGTCTTTCAAAGACTCATTCGGATTAATAAGAAACACCATTTCTTCATCCCTCTTCTCCTCCTCAAAAATCACCATCTCTTCACCTTCCAAGTTAGCTAAGGAGTCCATTAGAGAGTTCACTTCATTTTTGGAGCTTTGAAAGTCAAAACCACAATTTTTATACATTTCTAAAAGACACTCCTCAAGAGAGTCATTGGAGATAATAGAAGGAAGGCCCTCTTCAACAAGTTCCTCCTCCTTCTCTCCTACCTCAAGTGTGGTCAACATCTCCTCACTCTCTAGAGTAGCCATGTCCGAGATAAAATCATAATCAAAACAAGGAAAGTCCTCATTAATCATGTTATGTTCTATTGGATTAGCCACTAACTCACTTGCCACTTCCTCCTCTATACAAGATAGAGTGCTAGGCATTAGCTCACTTATTTCATTCTCCTCACTCTCATCATCCTCATCTATATTCATTGAAGTTCTTGCCATTTTTCATTTGCCTCTTCCTCCTCCTCTTGATAAGAAAGAGTACTTGCAATTTGCTCAACTTGAGCTTCTAAGTTGGCTAAAGTTTGAGAATGAGAATTAATAAGTGAAGTGTGTGAAATATGCACATCAAGTAAAGCTAACACTTTTTCTTCAAATCCGGGTGAGTCCTTAGAAGGTGGTGGAATTGATTCATCATAAAATGGTGGGGGAGGGTAATAGTCACAAGAAGGATTAAATGAGTGATCAAGTCCATAATAAGATGATGCATGAAATGAATTGGACTCAATCTCATAAGGATTAAAATATGATGGAGGAGCATAAGGTGAAGGGATGTAATTCCCCCCCAAACTTGGATCAAACAATTCCTCCATTCACAATTAAAACCCAAATGCAAGAAAAAAAAATTGGCCTCAACAAGGGCCTATGCTTGGACAAAAATTTAGCAATAAAATGAGCCTCAACAAGGGCTATCACAAGCATACAAAGAAGTGAAACAATTAAAATACAAGAGTGCCAATAATTGCTCACAATGGTCCTTTAGCACTTCAACTCCAAATTTAGCTTTTAAGCTCCAATGATTGCTTTAAGTTCCAAAGTTCACCTTCCTTGTAGTCAACTACCCAATTGAACAAATAATAATGAGAATCAAGAGAAAAGAATATACAATGGAAAATAAAATAAAAATAGAAGCAATCTAATGAACACTATTGTCTAGTTTAATTACAACAAAACCGTTAATCCCCGGCAACGGCGCCAAAATCTTGACGACGGCCGTTCCAATACGCCAAACTAAATGTAGTGAATGTGTGGTTCAAGAAAAGCCTTTTATGTCAAATTTAAATTTATAAAAACCACTACCAACACCACTACTAACGTAGCAAGAGTGAGTAGGGATCATCCCAAGGGATTATACGTGTTGGAATTTCAACTTCGACTCTAGCGTACCAAATGATTGCAAAAGAGACTTGGGTTGGTTGATTACTTCTAGAAAAGAATTAATTAAAATGCAATAAAAATAAAACTAAGTAGAGATAGGGATTTAAAAGATGAGAAGAGAGGACTTAGGGTGATGGAATCACCACTAAGCTCATGTAATTAACCACTTGCTTTCCATTAATGGGGAATACATTGTTGTGAACAAAATTGGTTCGACTAGCAAAGGTGACTCAACAAGTGTATAATGTCTAAACAACATGTGAAAGGCTACAATATATCTATTGGAAGAGGAATATATTGTCTAGACAACATGTGAAGAGAACAAAATATCAAATCAAGTCATTAAACCTTTCATTAAGCTCATAGTCCAAATAATTCACAAGGATGACTTAGTTAAACATGTATTGTCTAAACATCATGTGAGAGGCCACAATATATCTATTGGGAGAGGAATATATTGTCTAAACACATGTGAAAGGTACAATATATCATAACAAGTCATTAATCCTTCATTAAGCTCAAAATTCCATTACACCACAATATTAGAGCATATGCTTCTTGCATTCAAAAACATGGAACATCAAAGAACAAGCATGAATTATCTCCCCATCTAACACTATACTACAACTACACTACTAGCATGAAAATAAACTAAAGGAGAGGCACAATCCATCAAGGAATAAGTATGAACCATTAAGAGACATAACAAGAGCATTCCATTAAGCACTAATGTCTAGCCATCACTAGATTCTCAATTAACCACACATAGACATGCAATTAATATAGAAAAACTAGTGTAGAGATCAATTCCCCAAATAATCACATATAAGACAATATGTAATTAAAATAGAGAATCAATGGAAGAATTTACCCATATGAATCATGTGAGACATAATTCCTAATTTAATCACACATAGACATGTAAATAAACTAGAGAATTAATAGGAAGAATTAGACCATGACAATCATAGAAATATACCAAGATTCATGAAATTCACAAGGCTAGAATACTAATCACAACAATATATATATAAATCCCCAAAAATAGAAATACAAGGGTTTAGATTACACAAGACTTAGGGCTCATCCAAGCCCTAAGTGTAGATCTAGTCAATCATGGAGGAGGTGGATGTAGTCATGGAATCAAGCTCCAAACATGGCTCCATTTTCTTCTTCCTCTTCTTCTTCTTCTTCTTTTAAGCTCTAGAGATGGAGAGATAGTAGATTTAGAGATGTGTTCTTGAGATATGCCTCCACTTCTCACTTTTCTTCTAACCCTAATCTCTAACTTTTCTAGAGAGAGAAATAAAAATTACAATGTAGAAAATAAAAATGATAAAAAGCCTAAAGAATCCCCTTTTACAAATGGGTTGCTTCCCTTTCTAAAGAAGGTCCTTTTCTTAGTCACTAAGTCTAGAATATATGCCCAAAAATATCTAATCCCGCAACTTTTTGGTAGGTGAACTTTTGGGCGCGCTCGGAAAAAGTGACAGCTTGCTGCCAGCATGTCCAGTTCAATCGATCCAACTTATTTTCGATCGATCCAACTTTTTCGATCGATCCAACTTATTTTTCGATCGATCCAACTTTTCAGCTTTTCAGTATCAGCTTCTTTTTGCTCCAAATCAGCCTCTTTTTGCTCCAAATCAGCCTCTTTTTGCTCCGAATCATCGCTAAGACTTAGTTTGACTCCAAAAAGGCCTTAAGAACTCATTTTTAGCCCATTTTGACATTATTGACCTGAAATAGACAAAAACACAAATAAGTACTAAAACGGGTAAATAAGATAGATTAAGGTCCTAGAATACTCAAGCTTAAGGGATTTAAATGTGTACTTTTCAGCGCTCATCACACCTCCAAACTTAAATATTGCTAGTCCCTAGCAATGAACTACGAAGTAAGGAATGAAATGAACAACTAAACAACTATGAATTAGAAAGCAATAAAATGATAGCGCCACTTTCGTAGGGAACACGATTGCATTTAACATATGCAATAAGTCTTTTAAACCCCTAGGTTACCCCTAGTGGACGAGTGAAGTCTCGTGAGGGTTTCTAGAAATGATACCCACAAACATTAAGCTCATTCTTTCAAAAGAGGCACCAATATTACAAACAAGCATTGGGAGAAAACTACATCAAGTATGCAATTTTTCAACCATTTCCAAGCAATCTCCTAAAATCTCAACATCAAACAAGCAAGCATGGTCTTCCACACATCAAGAAAATGATCATGAAAATCGAAACAAGTCTAGAATCCATGTGAGAGGTCCTGCATCAAGTGTGTTGCTATCTTAGCCAACTAGAGAAGTAATCATATCCTTACCCTCAAACTAGCACACAAATCTAGTACCGATCATCAAGATAAGAGAGTGGACCTTTTATTAAAGCTTTATTCTTCTAGGTGCGCTTATTCTTTTCACTCTATTATTATTTTTTTTTATTGAGGATCAAAGATGGAAATATTGTGCAATGTGTTGATCTCTTAAGCTTTCTAGAAGATTCATGTAGCGAGCGTTAGGTCAATGACTCCCAAACCAGATGGCTTTAGGGCATTAGGTGTTAAGACACCCCTACGGACTTACAAACTCAAATCAACTAGGCTACAAATTAAGACAACAACCATCTAATCATTTCCTACTTCTCACCTTTTGGGAGAAGTCCTCACTTTTATTACTTTTGCAACTTTTTCTCTTTTTTTTTTTTCTTTTTTTTTTTTTTTTTCAATTATTAACCTAGAGTTTGGGCCTTCCACCTTTCGGCGTGAAAAGTTCACTGCTTAATGAGGCAAGAATCCTGGCTACTCAATAAAAAGGGATTGTTATCCACCTTTATCAAGAATGAAAGCTTTCAATGCACTACTAGCCCAATTGGGATATAACCAATTCAATAATCAACAAAGCATGTACCTCACAAATGAATGCTAGTGTGCACCGGTGCTAGTGTAGAATCCTAAAATGAATCTCAAAACAATCACAAATTCAGGATGATGTGGACCACAAATGCAAGCAAAATATCAATATTTTGAAAAATTTACTCCTAAATGGCATCCTCAAGGCATACAAGGAGTATTGGACTATCAAGTCAAACAATTTTTAAATTTTAAGCAATATAGTCCTCAAAAGATCAAAATCATAGATAACATCAATCTCAATCATGCATTTAAAGCTCAAATCTTAAGTAGATTGCAACAAGACACCTTACCCCCAAACTTAAACCGCACATTGTCCTCAATGTGCAATGAGAACAATGGAAAAAAAAAGTGGAAAGAGTATACCGTGGTGGTGTAGACATGAAGCCCGGTCATGATCCAATTCGAAAGACGTCTTCCCCAAACTTAGAATCAACAACCTACTTGAATAACCACGCTAGCAAACTCATATCAAATATCAAATGGGATAAGAATAATCAAATCAAGCATTCTAAGGCAATGTAACACATGATGCAAGAGAGATATAAGATCAAGTCCTAACTAAAGCATAAAGTATGCATGACTACACATAAGGGCACAATGATGAATCTTTTTATATTTTTCATTTAATGAAAGCAAGTATATACAAAATGCAAGAAAAACAAAGAATAAAATGCATGAACAAAATATAAAAAGAAAATTAAATAAGGCAAAATGTAATGAAAAAATATGTTCAATGTAAGAAATGAAAAACAATATGTGCAATGCAAGAAATGAAAAAGAACATGTACAATGCAAAAAAAATAGAAAGAATATGTACAATGCAAGTATATACAAAATTTTCTTACTTTTTTTTTTCATTTTTTTTTTTTTTTTTTTTTTTTAATATATATGTGAAAACATGCAAAGAAAAATGAAAAATGTAAGAAATATGCAAAATGGGTGCTAAGTTTAACATCTCTAGCAAGACGGAATGCTTCTTTGAAAAATCGTCTCATTTTTTTATTTTTTATTTTTTTAGACAAAACAAATATGTACACAAATAAAAATAAAAAGGCAAGTAAATAAAAATGTAAGAAAATAAGGAATGCAAAGATTTTTTTTTTTTTTTTGATAAGTTAGAAGAATTAAAAATTAAAGTTAAACAAAATATTTTTGGATTTTTGGAAATAAGATAAAAGGAAATAAAATAAAAGAAAAGAAAAATGTTTTTGGGATTTGATTTTTTTTTTTAATTTTAAATATTTGAAATAAAAATAAAAATAAAGCTTGGAAATAAAAGTAAAAATGAAAATAAAATAAAAATCTTTTTGAAATTTTTGAAAATAAAATAAAATTAACAAAAATATTTTTATGTTTTTAACAAATTTCCAAAAACTTCTTTTTTTTTTTTTAGTCAAGAGAGAGAGGTAACTAATTAATGAACTAAAATAAAATAAAAAAAATAAAATAAAATAAAAGTAGAAATAGGAAATAGTCAAAAGTGAAAGGGTCAAAGGGGTAAAGTTGTGATCGATCGAAGATGAAGTTCGATCGATCGAACATGTAAAATTTTGGAGATCCCGAGAGCATGCATTTTCAGAATTGAAACATGTCCAAAATTTTTCTAAGTGTTGAAGCTCGAGATCGATCGAACTATAAAGTTGGATCGATCGAATGTTCTTTGATCGACCGAAATTGTAGTTAGATCGATCGAACAATGAAAATCCTGGAGATCCCGAGAGCATGCACTTTCAAAATTGATGAAAGCTCAAAATTTTTTCTAAGTGTTGGGACTCAAGTGGAGTTCGATCGATCGAATCTATAGTTGGATCGATCGAAGAACAATTCGATCGATCGAAGGTGCTTTTGTGATCGATCCAATTGGCACCAAATGCCTAATTTTGAACTGAAAGTGCAGAAAATCCTATGCTAAGCCCCAATGATGGTAACAAGAATGAAAATTTGAAAAATAGATGGAAGAATGTACACAAGAATGAAAAATAAAAAGAAATGAGGGAGGAATAGAGTTGTGAAACTCTACGAATACTAGTATTTAACGTCTCTAGCAAGACATTAGGTCAATTCACTAATCAAATGAATCAAAAACTGGATATGAAACATCCTTATTGACCCTCTTTTCACTTTTCTCATTTAATGTCCCACTTATGACAATAAAATCATCCTCCAAAAGAATGACTTGAAAAGAAATAAAAGAGATGATATTGTTCCTTTCATCCACGGTCTTGAAAACAAAATCAATCATGGTTAGGCTTGCCTCTTTGTTGTGTTCTTGAAACACATTCAAATGATCATCCATATTGATAATTGGTGAGGCATTGTCTTTCAAAGACTCATTTGGATTAATAAGAAACACCATCTCTTCATCCCTCTTCTCCTCCTCAAAAATCACCATCTCTTCACCTTCCAAGTTAGCTAAGGAGTCCATTAGAGAGTTCACTTCATTTTTGGAGCTTTGAAAGTCAAAACCACAATTTTTATACATTTCTAAAAGACACTCCTCAAGAGAGTCATTGGAGATAATAGAAGGAAGGCCCTCTTCAACAAGTTCCTCCTCCTTCTCTCCTACCTAAAGTGTGGTCAACATCTCCTCACTCTCTAGAGTAGCCATGTCCGAGATAAAATCATAATCAAAACAAGGAAAGTCCTCATTAATCATGTTATGTTCTATTGGATTAGCCACTAACTCACTTGCCACTTCCTCCTCTATACAAGATAGAGTGCTAGGCATTAGCTCACTTATTTCATTCTCCTCACTCTCATCATCCTCATCTATATTCATTGAAGTTCTTGCCATTTTTTCATTTGCCTCTTCCTCCTCCTCTTGATGAGAAAGAGTACTTACAATTTGCTCAACTTGAGCTTCTAAGTTGGCTAAAGTTTGAGAATGAGAATTAATAAGTGAAGTGTGTGAAATATGCACATCAAGTAAAGCTAACACTTTTTCTTCAAATCCGGGTGAGTCCTTAGAAGGTGGTGGAATTGATTCATCATAAAATGGTGGGGGAGGGTAATAGTCACAAGAAGGATTAAATAAGTGATCAAGTCCATAATAAGATGATGCATGAAATGAATTGGACTCAATCTCATAAGGATTAAAATATGATGGAGGAGCATAAGGTGAAGGGATGTAATTCCCCCCCAAACTTGGATCAAACAATTCCTCCATTCACAATTAAAACCCAAATGCAAGAAAAAAAAATTGGCCTCAACAAGGGCCTATGCTTGGACAAAAATTTAGCAATAAAATGAGCCTCAACAAGGGCTATCACAAGCATACAAAGAAGTGAAACAATTAAAATACAAGAGTGCCAATAATTGCTCACAATGGTCCTTTAGCACTTCAACTCCAAATTTAGCTTTTAAGCTCCAATGATTGCTTTAAGTTCCAAAGTTCACCTTCCTTGTAGTCAACTACCCAATTGAACAAATAATAATGAGAATCAAGAGAAAAGAATATACAATGGAAAATAAAATAAAAATAGAAGCAATCTAATGAACACTATTGTCTAGTTTAATTACAACAAAACCGTTAATCCCCGGCAACGGCGCCAAAATCTTGACGACGGCCGTTCCAATACTCCAAACTAAATGTAGTGAATGTGTGGTTCAAGAAAAGCCTTTTATGTCAAATTTAAATTTATAAAATCCACTACCAACACCACTACTAACGTAGCAAGAGTGAGTAGGGATCATCCCAAGGGATTATACGTGTTGGAATTTCAACTTCGACTCTAGCGTACCAAATGATTGCAAAAGAGACTTGGGTTGGTTGATTACTTCTAGAAAAGAATTAATTAAAATGCAATAAAAATAAAACTAAGTAGAGATAGGGATTTAAAAGATGAGAAGAGAGGACTTAGGGTGATGGAATCACCACTAAGCTCATGTAATTAACCACTTGCTTTCCATTAATGGGGAATACATTGTTGTGAACAAAATTGGTTCGACTAGCAAAGGTGACTCAACAAGTGTATAATGTCTAAACAACATGTGAAAGGCTACAATATATCTATTGGAAGAGGAATATATTGTCTAGACAACATGTGAAGAGAACAAAATATCAAATCAAGTCATTAAACCTTTCATTAAGCTCATAGTCCAAATAATTCACAAGGATGACTTAGTTAAACATGTATTGTCTAAACATCATGTGAGAGGCCACAATATATCTATTGGGAGAGGAATATATTGTCTAAACACATGTGAAAGGTACAATATATCATAACAAGTCATTAATCCTTCATTAAGCTCAAAATTCCATTACACCACAATATTAGAGCATATGCTTCTTGCATTCAAAAACATGGAACATCAAAGAACAAGCATGAATTGTCTCCCCATATAACACTACACTACAACTACACTACTAGCATGAAAATAAACTAAAGGAGAGGCACAATCCATCAAGGAATAAGTATGAACCATTAAGAGACATAACAAGAGCATTCCATTAAGCACTAATGTCTAGCCATCACTAGATTCTCAATTAACCACACATAGACATGCAATTAATATAGAAAAACTAGTGTAGAGATCAATTCCCCAAATAATCACATATAAGACAATATGTAATTAAAATAGAGAATCAATGGAAGAATTTACCCATATGAATCATGTGAGACATAATTCCTAATTTAATCACACATAGACATGTAAATAAACTAGAGAATTAATAGGAAGAATTAGACCATGACAATCATAGAAATATACCAAGATTCATGAAATTCACAAGGCTAGAACACTAATCACAATAATATATATATAAATCCCCAAAAATAAAAATACAAGGGTTTAGATTACACAAGACTTAGGGCTCATCCAAGCCCTAAGTGTAGATCTAGTCAATCATGGAGGAGGTGGATGTAGTCATGGAATCAAGCTCCAAACATGGCTCCATCTTCTTCTTCCTCTTCTTCTTCTTCTTCTTTTAAGCTCTAGAGATGGAGAGATAGTAGATTTAGAGATGTGTTCTTGAGATATGCCTCCACTTCTCTCTTTTCTTCTAACCCTAATCTCTAACTTTTCTAGAGAGAGAAATAAAAATTACAATGTAGAAAATAAAAATGATAAAAAGCCTAAAGAATCCCCTTTTACAAATGGGTTGCTTTCCTTTCTAAAGAAGGTCCTTTTCTTAGTCACTAAGTCTAGAATATATGCCCAAAAATATCTAATCCCGCAACTTTTTGGTAGGTGAACTTTTGGGCGCGCACGGAAAAAGTGACAGCTTGCTGCCAGCATGTCCTGTTCAATCGATCCAACTTATTTTCGATCGATCCAACTTTTTCGATCGATCCAACTTATTTTTCGATCGATCCAACTTTTCAACTTTTCAGTATCAGCTTCTTTTTGCTCCAAATCAGCCTCCTTTTGCTCCAAATCAGCCTCTTTTTGCTCCGGATCATCGCTAAGACTTAGTTTGACTCCAAAAAGGCCTTAAGAACTCATTTTTAGCCCATTTTGACATTATTGACCTGAAATAGACAAAAACACAAATAAGTACTAAAACGGGTAAATAAGATAGATTAAGGTCCTAGAATACTCAAGCTTAAGGGATTTAAATGTGTACTTTTCAGCGCTCATCAATTAACTTCATCCATACACATAGACATGCATAAACTCCACTAAATCTAGAGAAAAACATATGAATCATCCATTCTAGCATACATAGACATATGGTTAGAAGTAGATAATCAATTGAAAGCATTAATCCATACACATCAAGTAGAAATCACAAGATATGTATATAAATTCAAGATCAAAACATTTATTACAAACAAATCCCCAAGAATATATAAAACACTATGTCTAGGAAGCAAACTTAGGGGCTACACTAGCCCCAAGTAGATGTCTAGCCACTCATTGAAGTAGTTATCCAACCCTCAAGGGCTATCTCCATGGTAGGTATGACCTCCTTCTTGATGGAAACCCTAGAAGAATGGAAGAACTCTTAAAGATGAGTAAAAGCTCTCTAGTCTCTAGCCCTTTTCCAAGATATGAGATATGATATGTGAATTAAAGATATTAAGATCCTTTAATATGAATGGATCAAAATCCTTATATAGGAGGCTCAAGTGTCACACCCAATGGTTTGGATTCGTGCACGAGGGGTTTTTGCAATGATTGCACCATGAGCCAACTTTTAATGAGCTGGAATTTATTTTATTTCGGACTTAAGGAGGTTTAATCAATCGAACTATGTTGAGATCGGTCGAACTGAGGTGAGATCCATCGAATGATGCAGAGATTAATTATGACGGCCCAAATTTTGTAAACCCGGTGCGTCAGTGATGACCCGATAATGGATCCGAAATGTGGAAGAGAAAGGTGAAACAACGGTCTCTAGAGATACAATGTGTTTCTAAGACACCAATGTGACCCTCAATGAAGTCACGGAATCCAAAGGAAACAAATGCAGAATGTCGCTTCAAAAATGGACAAAAAGAACCTAGGGGCAAAATGGTCATTTTGCAAAAGGTGGATTCAGGTGTTATCGAGCACACTGCTGGAAAGACAATGACAAATTAGTCAAGTTCAAAATTTTTTTTTACTCAATTTAGAGTCCGGACGGGGGAGAAAGGTAAAAACAAAAATGATGTCATGGCGGCCCGACGAGGACAACCCACCACTGCTGCAACTGAGAGTAAAAAAGGGCATCTAAACGGACTTTTTTGGAAAAACTCAAAGAAGAAACCCCCCTAAAATCAAGTTTCCTACCCAATCGCAAACGGAAGCAAAATAAATGCATTGTAAAATGCCCAGAATGCCCCCAAGAAAATAAGGTCAAGAGGAAAAAAACTAATCCGAGCTACTACCCAAGTTTTGGAAATAGGGCTTCGGGAGGTTTTTAAACTACCTAAATTGAAAATGTAATCTTAAAATGCACCCACAAGACCTCCGGAAGTTTCGGATCGGTCGTGACGATTTTCAAAAAAAAGTTGATGAATAGTACCAACTACATTTGTACTAAAAATTTGCAAAACCTGGCAGCAAGGATTTTTAGGAAAAATATTGAATTTTGAGGGCCAAGATGATGTTTTCTGGAAAAACACAAAGAAGAAACCCCCATCAAAATTGAGTTTTCTATGTGAAGCGCAAGGAAAAATGAAAAACACACATTGTGAAATACCCGAAATGCCCCTGGAACATAATAGGGTAAAACTCCTTAAAAATGTTACTTAGAGTTTTTGTTTCATCAAGAAAGGTATTGTTTGCCAAAGTGAGCATGCAAGTGTATGTAATATGATAAAATAGATGTGCTACAATGGCCTATGGCCTCATTACAATACATTTACAACATTTGACATGTCAAACCTCCAAGTTAGAAAAATTACATTACATAGACAAATCATGAACATGCTAATACTTGCATGTGAACAAGAATGCTTCTAAAGATGCTCAACTCAGCAAATCACCTAAGCAATTGCAATCTCCAATCTTGTATCCTGTACCTGAAATATGCCCCAATATCGTAGGGGTGAGTAACATAAAGCTACTCGTAGGAAATGAGCATGCATCGACCTAAAGTTTTACAAGTTGTATGATTCAATTATTGTGGTTCATTCCACCTAACGTCTATGTCAAGGTGAGACTCAGGGAGCATCCTAGCTACCTAAGATCATTTCTAGCATCAATCACCTCATTCATGTAATTTTAACAACATAGGGTCATGCTTACACAAAGCAACAACATAGTGGTTCTCAAGGTTATCAACTTGAAGTCTAATGATCAACTAAAAATAACAATTTAGCATAATTAGAATATCTAATACCACACATCAAGACATAGATTCTCTAGGTTATCAACTAGCAATCTAAAAGTGTGAAATCAACTAAATATATCAATTTAGTATAGATGTACTTAACAACATCAAAATCGCCAATTACCAAAACCACAAGTCACAATTAAACATTGGTTGTCAACTTGGAATTGAATGCGAAATCAAATAGTGGAAGACTTGGACATCACAGCTCGGATTTCCACCGAAACAAGGCAAATTTGGAGCTACTAACCCCCAGGCAGCCTACCCAACGCGAAACTTTATAGGGCTATTTTGGAGCTACTAACCCCCAGGCAGCCTACCCAACGCGCGAACTTTTGACTTAAAGGACTCTTGTCCCCGTACTGGAGCCAAACCTTAGCCATCACAGCTTAACAATGTCCTAAGCAACTCCAAAATAAATGACACTAACAATCCATCTTTGAAACTAGAGGTGACACTACAAGTGACACTAACAATGCAGTGCTCTAACTCTACCCGAAGGATCAATCAATCGACTTAATCCTAAAAGGGTCATCACGCAAGAACTCCTCAAAGAAAATGACAACTATAGCCATACCAACAACAACCAAATCAATCACTACGATTGATCCTCAAAACAAACACCATCATCATCGATCAAAAGGACAACACCTATCAAAACAAAATCGACACTGATTCCATCCAAACTGTACATGTTGCATGCCAGTACGGTAGCATTACAGTGCCATGTACCCGCCCACAATGTACCCGCCCACGAAAAATGCAAGTTCCAGAGGAATCATCCTGAACAATCAAGGATCCTAAGAGGTCCATAACCTCATAATGGGCCCAAACTAACAAATCCAGCACTATGGTAACGCCAAACAACTCATCTCACGAGAGCCTAAACAAAAGGTGACCATCCACCTACTTTAAAAAGGTCGACAACAACTTATACTGCCACGAAACTATGATTACAATCACCATCAACCTCAACTCGTGCCTCAATGACCAATCCCGTGTCATGCCAAATATGCAACACAATTATGCCTATACAATTCTAATCTAGCATATGTCACATGTCATGCTCTTTACATTAGAATAAAGCAATGCTAAACGAACGGCATACAACATGTAGCACGTAAGCACATAAACATGTTATCAACCAAAATATATTACCATAAAGCATATAAACACATAGAGTATGGCAACAAAAGCATGATATGCACCCAAAACCTATCGTTCTAAGGTTTTCGAACCTAGGAGCTCTGATACCACTTGTGACGGCCCAAGTTTTGTAAACCCGGTGCGTCAGTGATGACCAAAAGATGACCCGATAATGGATCCGAAATGCGGAAGCGAAAGGTGAAACAACAGTCTCTAGAGATACAATGCGTCTCTAAGACACCAATGTGACCCTCAATGAGGTCATGGAACCCAAAGGAAACAAACGCAGAAGTGTCGTTTCAAAAACGGATAAAAAGAACCTAGGGGCAAAATGATTATTTTGCAAAAAGTGGATTCAGGTGCTATCGAGCACACCGCTGGAAAGACAATGACAAATTAGTCAAGTTCAAAATTTTTTTTACTCAATTTGGAGTCCGAATGGGGGAGAAAGGACAAAAACAAAAATGATGTCGTGGTGGCCCGACAAGGACAACCCACCACTGCTGCTACTGAGAGTAAAAAAGGGCATCTAAATGGACTTTTTTGGAAAAACTCAAAGAAGAAACCCCCCCTAAAATCAAGTTTCCTACCATTGATGCAAATGAAAACAAAAAAAATACATTATAAAATGCCCAGAATGCCCCCAAGAAAATCAGGTCAAGAGGAAAAAAACTAATCCGAGTTGCTGCCCAAGTTTTGGAAATAGGGTTTCGGGAGGTTTTTAAATTGCCTAAATTGAAAATGTAATCTTAAAATGCACCCACAAGACCTCCGGAAGTTTTAGATCGGTCGTGACGATTTTAAAAAAAAAGTCGATGAATAGTACCAACTACATTTGTACTAAAAATTCGCAAAACCTGGCAGCAAGAATTTTCCGGAAAAATATTGAATTTTGAGGGCCAAGATGATGTTTTCTGGAAAAACACAAAGAAGAAACCCCCCTCAAAATTGAGATTTCTGCGTAAATTTTGGGTAAAAATGAAAAAAAACGCATTTTGAAATACCCGAAATGCCTCTGGAACAGAATGGGGTAAAACTCCCTAAAAATGTTACTTAGAGTATTTGTTTCATCAAGGAAGGTATTGTTTGCCAAAGTGAGCATGCAAGTGCATGTAATATGATAAAATAGATGTGCTACAATGGCCTATGGCCTCATTACAATACATTTACTACATTTGACATATCAAACCTCCAAGTTAGAAAAATTACATTTCATAGACAAGTCATGAACATGCTAACACTTGCATGTGAACAAGAATGCTTCTAAAGAAGCTCAACTCAGCAAATCACCCAAGCAATTGCAATCTTCAATCTTGTATCCTGTACCTGAAATATGCCCCAATATCATAGGGGTGAGTAACATAAAGCTACTCGTAGGAAATGAGCATGCATCGACCTAAAGTTTTACAAGTTGTATGATTTAATTATTGTGGTTCATTCCACCTAACGTCTATGTCAAGGTGAGACTCAGGGAGCATTCTAGCTACCTAAGATTATTTCTAGCATCAATCACATCATTCATGCAATTTTAACAATATAGGGTCATGTTTACATAAAGCAACAACATAGGAGCATGCTTACACAAAGCAATAACATAGTGGTTCTCAAGGTTATCAACTTGAAGTCTAAAGTGCAACATCAACTAAATATAACAATTTAGCATAATTAGAATATCTAATACCACACATCAAGACATAGATTTTTTAGGTTATCAACTAGCAATCTAAAAGTGTGAAATCAGCTAAATATATTAATTTAGTATGGATGTACTTAACAACATCAAAATCGCCAATTACCAAAACCACAAGTCACAATTAAACATTGGTTGTCAACTTGGAATTGAATGCGAAATCAAATAGTGTAAGACTTGGACATCACAGCTCGGATTTCCGCCGAGACAAGGCAAATTTGGAGCTACTAACCCCCAGGCAGTCTACCTAACGCGCGAACTTTATAGGGCTAATTTGGAGCTACTAACCCCCAGGCAGCCTACCTAACACGCGAACTTTTGACTTAGAGGACTCTTGTCCCCGTACTAGAGCCAAACCCTAGCCATCACAGCTTAACAATGTCTCAAGCAACTCCAAAATAAATAAGTTGTCGACTTATATACGTATTAAACAGTACACGAAACTACCTTTATGCACAAGTAGGTTGTAACCACACAACACATGCTCTAAATCCACAACAGCTATAGGATGACAATGTCGAATCTTCAGAGCGCGATTCGTTAAGCGCTATAATAACATCACATGTTGAATCTTCAGTGTGCGATTCGTTACACGCTATAACAATATAATTCAATATTGGAACATAAACTCATAATTCAATTATAAGCCTAAAATCATGCCTTAAAAATATTATCAATGTCAATGACATGATTCAATCAACGGTGCAACAAGGTAGAATTTAATTACATCATGATAATTAAATCTCTCAATTCTAAAACAACTCTAAATGGTCCCAAATTAACATATGCTAGTACATAAGTCATAGTTATCATAAATATCAAGCTAAACACTCAATTAGGCCAATGGAACCCTTAATTAGATTTTAATTAATCATTTTAATTAAAATCTCTAGATTTTCATACTTGTTCAAATGCTCTCAAATTAAAGTATGTTAACAAACATGCTAAGACTTAATTTAAAAGCATACTACAAGTTCATTCCATGAAAAGTATAGCCATGGAATTTAATCTTTCACCAAAGATAAGTATTAAATAAAAAGTGTAATTCTTATTCAATTAATCCTAATTTAATATATGTTAACAAACATATTAAAACATGATTTTCTAGCATGCCACAATTCCATTCTAAGTTATACACATCCTTGTGAATTAAATTTCATACAAAGAAATAATTAATACTAATTTTCTAGAATTGATACAAGGCATGCAATTAAGTTGTATAATCATGCTAAACACTCAATACAACACACACAAAATCCTAGAACATCCCTTACCTCAATTTGAGATGAAAATCTCAAAAGCCAACAAATGGAAACGGCTTCGAATCCGACGAAACTTCTAGGTTTTGTCGGGGACAACGCCGTGAACTTAACCTCCATGAAAGCCCCATCAAAATCATAACTTGACCTCAAAACCAAACTCAAGAAATGGTCAAAACAGAATTCTAATAAGGGGGAAAGGTAGAGCACGGCGAGGGGAACAACAAACGTTTAGGCCGAAGACTTTCCATCAAGGAAAGGTGAACCAAAAGAGGAGAGAGATGATGGCAGCACCCCTTGGACTGCCATGGGAGCTCCAGGTCATGCATGAAGAGGGGAGAAGATGAAAAATGAAATATCTCACCCCCCTTTTATAGAAATCTCAAAAAGTGCCTCGAACGGGCCCCTCCGGGTCCGAAAAAGTAAAATTTAGCAGACGCGCTCAAGTGGCAAAACTTTGTGAATGAAAAAGATTCAAAATGATAAAATATGAACAACAGAAGAAACAGTGTCAAAAACCGAGTCCTGAGCAGAAAGTTATTCCCAAAACAAGTTTGGCGCAAACAGAGCCAGAAATCCTGAAACTAGAAAACATCGACCAGGAGAAATTCCAAGAGTACACAACTCGACAAAATGTTAAAATGAATCCCGTACAAGAATCCAGGCTCAAAACAAGACATTTTGCAATAACTTTCATTAATTGCACAATAGCCACTCCAAAAAGTGAAAACTGCAATATCTTCCAAAAATATTTTCTTAAAAACCCCTGAAATAAAATATCTTCAAAAGATATTTATGAAAAAAACCCCAAGAAAAGAAAATAATTTTAAAGAACTTTGCATCCATGCCCCTATGGACACCGGGAGCAACCAGAGTACTTTCTTGCAAAAGTAAAGATTCGTATTTCGTGGAAACCACTCAAGATGGAGATACATGAAGTCAAAAACCAACTCCGAACACAAGAAGTGTGGTTACGCCAACAAAGTGTCAAGCGGGGAAAAGAAAAAATAGGGAGAAGGACGAAATAGGGAAAATGACGAAAAGTGAATAGTGTCGAAAAACGAAAAATGCGGAAACGACTCGGTCCTCAAAGGAAGTTGTCAATCCACAGAAAAAAGTCTCAGAAATCACCCCAGAGCACTTAAGATGATACTAAGCGAAGAGGAACTAAACTCAGAAAGGAAAGACAACGGAAAAAAAATATCCGTGAAAATCCGGGTCATTACAACCTTCCCACCTTAAAGGGATTTCGTCCTCGAAATCCAGCCCCAACCAAAACACAAAGGCGAAGCCAGGATAACTACGAAGTACATCTCCGAGTATCCCACACAACGCGATACAAAAGCAATCCCAAAGTTGAAAGACAACGCATAAACCAATGTCATTCTCACCCACGTGCTAATGACAAGACAACCTCTCAAAATGAAAGTGACTAAATGGCCACCCAACAAGTTGGAACTCACACACAGAAGCCAAGGTGAGATAAAGGAACGGAAGACAACAATCGTAAACATCCCTCTAGATGAACCATCATACCGATCCAACAACGACCACTAAAAGATCTCCAAGATAACCATGTATCATATCAGGGTACCGAACAAGACGATGCGGCAGTACGAATAGCGACCAGAACCCACCCACGACGTACTTAAATGTGTGGTAGCAATGACAGTGCCTAGTGCCCGCCCACACTTACTCGTCAGTAAGGTAGCATCGACGGCAACTAGTACTCGCCCACAACACACAATTTTGTATGGTAGCATGGCAATATAAGGCATTAATTCATAACCTGCCCCCACTAGGTCTACCCAAGAAACCTCTCGATACAAATAACATCAATGTAAAAAATGATCATTACAAAAAGCACTACGGAGACCAACATTTTGTGAGAGTTGAGATATGGTCCAAAGATGTCTGGCCAGACCATCCTAACCAATCCCAAAACTCTGACAATAATGCCATAGGTACCGCTATGCTTAAGGCCTTAAATCCTCAATACAACAAAACCAACATCTCCAATGTCTCAAAATACCTCTATTAACAACATTAATCAGGAATCCAAAACTTGACAAGCAAATCAACGCCTATAGAAATGAAAACGAACTTCACAATAAGACATTTCATCGAAAGTCCTTCACATTTCTCCCCGAAATAGATCAACTACAAGACCAATCACCATGATCAAACATCAAATCCACATCCCTATCACGGATAACTAAATCCTCAAAATATAAATCCACCAAGTGGCACATACATCAAAATGCCAACAACTAAGGTCACAAGATGAATCTCTCAAAACCATGCTTGGCAACACCAAGCTAAATCAAAATTTCTCAATTTCTATCGATCCATAAACAACCACTGGAACTACGATTCCTCAAAACCATGCCTAGTTATAACTAGGACGAGAAACTCCACAATAAGCCATATCCAACAGCGATCATCCAAAATTCTTCCTAAGAGTCAACCACATCAAGGCCTCCAAAATGAAAACAAGTCTCCGGAAGACATTTTTAAAAGTGCATCGAGCTCACCTCACGAATCAAACAAATCCTCAATGATATGGACATAAGTCCCCGTAAAATGACCTCACACCAATCAACTCACTTTGAGCACCACAACCGTTAATAACCACGGTAAAAACTCCCCAAGGGAAGACACGAAAGAAAGGAAACCACCAGTCCTAAGAAGGACAACACCACGAATCCATCTCTGAAATGGAAGACAACAAGGTCAAAGACTTCACCCCCTACATGGAAGTAAGTCGACCAAAATCCCATCAAATCCTCACCAAGGACTCTAAACAACGATAGTGATCCTTACGGACCAACCAATCCCAAAACTCTGCCCCACGCAATGAAGAGAAGAAACTCACTCTTTGTGAAGTCCCTTATTTGAACCAAGAAGAGAGAAGAAACCCTATCCTCCCACAAGTGTCGATATGACAACCACGAAAATGGAGCATCCTTTCCACCTTAGGGAAATGGACAGCTCAAGACAAAACAGATGTGACAACTCCTCTACAAGGAATCTCACAGCGAATTACGGAAACCCACATACACTCCACGTGCAACCGAGGGAAAACTAACCCTGAAAATCATGCATATAACAAGGAATGCAACTACTAGAAGGAAAATCTACTCACATAGATAAAAATCAAAGGTACATGCAACACGTCTCCACGTAAGCACAAAAGCATGTCACTAAAGCGTAATAACAACATAACGTCTCTAAGCATATAAAGAAGGCATGCTAATGCCACACGACAAGAAGGTAAATGTGGATAGACCTCCACCTACTTAGGGATCACAATATCATGTATCAAACTACTAACATAGTAGAAAACGAAACTGCAGAAGATAAAAAAAAAAAAAAAAAATGATGCAATAATGAACCCTATGGACATCGTGTCCTAGAGGGCCTAGGTAAAAAGGAATGTAATTCCTAGCCATAAACTGTCTCCAAAAATCAGTGCGACGATATCCTGTCTCCAAACAAACGGGAGCCTTTACCACAATGGTAAGACTCTAACAATCCATCTTTGAAACTAGAGGTGACACTACAAGTGACACTAACAATGCAGTGCTCTAACTCTACCCGAAGGATCAATCAATCGACTTGATCCTAAAAGGGTCATCACGCAAGAACTCCTCAAAGAAAATGACAACTATAGCCATACCAACAACAACCAAATCAATCACTATGACTGATCCTCAAAACAAACACCATCATCATCGATCAAAAGGACAACGCTTATTAAAACAAAATCAGCCTCTTTGTGGCTAGGCACTTTCGAACCAGCTGAGGCTGCAGCACTTGCATACGATGAAGCAGCTCTTAGATTTAAAGGAAACAAAGCTAAGCTTAACTTCCCTGAAAGAGTTCAAGGGAGAACCGAGTTGGGTTACCTAACAACTCATCAAGACCCGTTCATGACTCACTCGGTTGCTCCTCCTTCTCCTCATCCAGTACTTCTGCCTCAAAATATATATCCTAATAATTTTGCTCATTATGCACAAGTTCTTGGTAGTGGGGATCATAATTTGAACCACGCCATACCATCCAGTATCTACCACAGAGGAACTTATCTTTCGCCGTCTATGTCTTCATCTTCAACATCTTCCTCTGCATCAACATATAATTGGCAACAACAAGGAGGAGAGGTTAGAAGACTTCCACCACAGTCTAGATGTTCTTCTTCAAGTTGTGATCCTCCAAAGAATTGGGAAGATTTTGATCCTAATGATCACTCGAAAGGGTAGTTGATCCAAGTTCACTGGAGATATATACATCATCTTATATCTATTGTGATTTTCCTTTTTATGCTCAAAAACTTTTTTCTTAAGGGTTTTCAAGAAAATGTTGGTTTGATGATTTTTGTGTTGTATCCGGCCGAAAATTTTTAACAATCAAAAGAAGATTCTATGAGATGAAGTATATTGCATTTCAACATATACAGTCAATATTCCATGAAAGTTGAATGGCTCTATTATATCTTGATTATCATTTCAAGTTACATATATATCACTTGGGATGGAGATGCATCAAAGAACCTTGGATCATCACCAAATTTGATTATAGATGTTTATTTTTAAGGTTTCATGATATGCCCCTCGCAAGGCTTGAATTTAATAATGATGTTGCTTCATTATTGCCTGAAAGTTACACCTTTGAAATAAAAGACGTCTTTTTTCCTGTAACCTCGGTTACCTGCATCTGATCAGATCTTACAATGCCAGAAATTTCACGCACTAGGCTAGCTCTTGGTATGCAAACCAACATATTAGAACTTTACCTTGACATAAGAAGAATGCTAAGTCACACTTTTCCTGGTTGGAGAGTTTTTGATTGAATTTGATTAGATCATATATGATTCAACACTATTTAATAATTTCTCCTCAACAAAAAGTTTTAGGTAACAAAAAATAGATGATCTACAAAGATATTTTTCAAGAGTTCCATTTTATTTTATTTTATTTTATTTTATTTTTTTTGAAAGTTATTTAGAACACAACAAAGAGGTGGGCCAGTCATGGTTCCTCCTACAATAGTTCTCTTATCAATTCGTACTGCTACTTGAAGTTCAACAATGATAGTTCATCCTTGTGAATCAACAATGGGAGTACACATGTTATAACTATGTTTGGAAATTGGGAGTACACTTTGCTGTAGCCTGCTGTAGAATCCCCTTCTACCAAGGAGCATGTTCCTTTGGTTTGTTTAGCTGGTTGGAACACTTTGTAAGTATTCTTTTTATTTATAAAAGCTTACCCTTTTAACAAAAAAAAAAAAAAAAAAAAACACAAAGAGGTGGGCCAACCCACATGCATGTGCATTGATGAAATACATCAAAAAAGTTCACATTGTACAAAAGAATGTGTTTCGACTCAACTCTCTTGCCTGAGTGCTGGCCTTCTTGGTTTCAGCCGAGGTTTAAAAGTCCAATGACGGACGTGCGGACATGAGATAGCACCACACCCCCATCTCAGCAAGCATGCAAACTGTAAAAGACACTATTTAACGTATATGTCTGCAAACACATGGATGGCAAATATGTAAAACACAAAGAGATTAGATATATGGATAATAAATAAATGAGAGAGAGAGAGTGAGACGAGAGAGAAAAACAAAAGAGAATACTGGTTTCACAAGCTAGTTGTTGAGAGCTTTGATATATATCAAAAGGTAGATTCTAAGATAGATATATTATATATATATATATAAGTGTGAAAATACTCACCGAAAATATATCATACATACATATATGTAAGTGTGAAAATATTCACCGAAAATAAAAAATTATATATATATATATATGTATATATATATATATATAAATGTGAAAATGTTAACAAAGTGTAGTCATTGAAATCGGTCAAGGTTGGCGGACAAAATGAGCTTCACATGAAAGCTGAATGAAACCAACAAGTGTGCAACGCATGTATCAGTAGTTTGAACACTTTGGTCAGCCTGTTTTAGAAGCCCAAAGATGATAACGTGTTCTTCTTAGCACACTACACTATGTAATTACAGTAATTTACACACGCACTAACATATATGTGTTCAGCTTATTAATTAGTACTTTATAGTTCCATTTATTCCTTCAGAGATAAGTCTCTCTCTCTTTTTCACCTGAAATCCCATATGTGTCTAATGATACTTCTCTAAGTCTTTTGTTTTGACCCGTATCTTTTTTATTTTTCTTTTTTTGACCCGTATAACCTTTTATTTATAAAGTCCTTTTTTTCTTTTGAAAATTGAATATTAAATAGTTTGATTAAAGCGCAGGTCCGGGACACTTTCCAAAATAGAATGCATGGAAGTCCATGAAGTAATACAATTTGGTTTGACGTTATGGATTCATTAAATTTGGTACACACGATATATAGAAAATGTTGAATTAAACAATCAAATAATGACACCTCTCGTCAAATCAGATTTTAAGTCAAATGTATTTTTAAAATTACTTTAAATATAAGTGACCCATAAAATGATATAAAATTCTAAGTGATGGTGATTCTTATTATAATTGAAAACTGAACAATTAATATATAAAAAATATATATATCAAAAAATAAAAAAAATAAAAAAATCTCAATTAACAATTATCGCTTAAATTTTTTGCGTCTAAAATTCAGTTTTTAAAATTTTCAGTGTTTCACCGCATCTTGAAGCTAGAAAACTCGTCTTATTTTACCCAAAAAAAAAAAAAAAGGTTTAGATTAGTTAATATCATTTGGATTGGAGGCATCTCCTTTAGAAAATTTGTCGATGTCAGTTTATATTAATCCTCGTCATCTGCATTCATCGAGTTTGAATCCCATACAAATAATTATTTCGCACTTCTAACACGTGAGAAGTGCAATTTATTCAAAACAATCTTTTATTAACTATCATGAGCAATGTTGCCGAAAGTAGTCTCATCATGTAAGGTTAGAAATTTTCCATCTTTGGCTTTGAAATGTTACGATAAGTCATTATTCTATCGTGTCAATCTCATTATAGCAGTTTAAGAATCTTTTATCTTTCATTTTAAAATGAGAGAAGACATCGCCATATCACAAACCTTGGTTCTTTCGTCAATTATTGAAAAGCAAACTATTTGATCGATACGTTTTCTTTGGTGAGAAAAAAAAAAATGAAGAATAAATCCAACCGCTAATCATTTTGGGGCAATTTGGTATAATAAAAATGGAAGGAAAAGAAAAGAATGATAATGGAGGTTTGGTATGAAATGTTGAGAGTAAAAAAACAAAAGGAAAAAGAAGAATTGTGAGGAAAATAAAAAGACATGAATAGTAACTTTTATTATTCTTTTAAAAGTGTGAAAAATGAAAGGAAATGGAATAAATGACTAGTATTTTTAATATAACTTTGTTAATATAAAATTTATCCTTATTTTTATAAAAGTCTAAATCTATGAAAAATGGTATGATTGTAAATTCAATAAAATAAATTTTTTTTCTTTCATTTTATTTGTTTTTTTTTTTATTAATCAACTAAACACGATAAATAGTTAACATTACAATCGTCTATAAATTCAAATTCAACCCTATCCTTTAATGAGTTTCAAATTAAAAAATTAAGCAAAATACCTTAAGACCTTACCAATTGAATTGGTCCGTCTCGCAAAGCTGTGTAAGCATATGGAGACAAAAGTAACCATTCGATGCTCGCTCTCAATTTTTTTTATTTTCTTTTATTTTTTTGGTTATATTGATATTAGTTCTCTTTTATTTTTTCTTTTTTTTGGAAAGGTAGATATTAGTTCTCTCATTCCACGTACAATTGATTGCATCTTTGCAACCCTTTTGCTTTTCGGCACCGCCATTCGAAAATGTGTTATTTTGACCCCACACTTGATGTGTATTACAGTATATAATTCAATTCTTAGTAATAAAGAAAGGAAAGAAAATTGTAAAAGCAAAGAGTAGTTCAAAAATACCAACGTGTTTGCACTGTTCAGATGTACATGTAAGATAGTGAGATTTTTTACCCATACATGAGCTTAAGGTCTAAATATTATAATATAATGATGTTAAACTTTGATTATAATTAGAAAATGGAAGGACTACGTCAACTTTTTCTTAAATATGGAAGGACCACACAAATTATTTCTATAAAATGAACTAATATTCTACTTTGGACCACACAACAAACTATATTACTATAATGACCCAAAACAATATACTATTATAATATAAAAACCTTAGAACATAAAATAAACTTATGAAAAGATTGTTGAACAAACTATTTAATATTTTAAAGTTAAATTACTGTAAATTAATATGAACTTATAGACTTCTTTAGACAAAAGATCTTATACATAAATTAAATTTAATGAAATAGTATAGGCTCTGATACCAAAATTAAATTCAATCGAACCGGATAAAAGCATACATGCAATAACTTAGAGATAAAATAAGCAAATAAATCACAGAAATGACTACCGAACCTGATAACACTTTGATAATGCTCTGTAAAAACGCTTGAACATCGGTAAGAACGGGCCAACAAGCCAGCAGTTCGAGTCAATTCACAGAAGAAATTGCTAAATTAAAACTAAGGCTGCTTGTAGTGATTGGATTCAAGAAAATTCTAGGATCTACACTGTCTGGCTAAATAAAATCTATATAGTTGATCTTTTTGTCGACTGAAATCTTTTGCCCGAAAATACTGAAAATACTAAATAAGGAAAAGGAATTTGTGAATAAGAATAAACTGGATGATTTATTTCATAGGAAATATATACATGGATACACATTGTTTATACATGAATACACTCTCACACAATATTTTATAAAAAGAAACACACTGTAGGAAATCATAAAAGAAAATACAATAAAAACTATGGCTGAAGGCTAGAATGCTTAATGATTCTAGACTTGATTGCTTTAAACTTGATGATGTTCTCTTGAGCTGAAGGCCTCCTTTTATAGAGTAATCTAAGAGATGGATCAACGATTGAGATTGTAGATGTGGAATAGATAGTTGAGATGTAAGATGCTTTAGAGATAAGGTTCATTGAATTATTGCAGGGCACCCTTATCTTAAAATTGTTTTCTACTTGGCTTTTGTCTTTGGAATCTGCTTTCGGTGGATCTTGGTTGCTTTTAGATACTGTTGCAAATCTGCTTTTGGATTTGCTTTTTATCTTGATACTATTAAAGAATCTGTACACTGATGGAGAATCTACTTTTTCTTTGGATGCTCTTTAGACTTCGAACATATTGGACAAATTTCTGTCAGTATCGCTATCTAGTGAGATGTCTGGTGAGCTGATTTTTTCATTTCTGTAAGCTATTTCGTACTGCTCAGTCAACACCTTTTCCTTATTTATTATTTCTTCAATCTCTGGAAATATCTCAATCTTTGGAGGAGATCGGATGACATAGGGAATTCTGGCTTTGATGAAAATTTTCATATTTACATTATGGTCGAAAATTCTGAAACCAGAGTTATAGCTTGGGTTAAGTTGTCGATAAACTTTATAATACATTAAGTGGTTAAAGGTGGCTGGTACGATATCATTACAAAAGTTGTTTACAAAATCGATATGTCTTGTTAGGGTCAGGACTTCTGTCGGATCAGAATGAATGTAAATTTGATGTTGTCCGAGAATTATAGCTCTATTTTTTACCCATTCTGGAGGTGTGCTGTGGATTTGAAGGAGAATTGGACTTTCTGGCATGTAATTGTGGGTTTGTTTTTGTTCGAAAATAATGACTTGGTTTAATCGGTCAGGAAAGTTAAAAACTTCTAAAACTTCTAAGGGCATGTTTTTGAGTATGGTATGCTATGAACCATTCCTAATTCTAAGAGTTTACTTACGTAACATCTGGTGGTTCTTGTTGAGAAACATGTTTTTCTGATAATGTCAATAGGAGAATAATGTACAATATCTATTTCTAACAAGACTATGGTAGGTATGTAGTTGACTGTCTGTATAAAACGTAAGAAATAATAATTGTATCGGGTTCCTTTAGGTGGACTATTGTTTCTGAGGTAGTTTTGGATATCAACTCATTCTTTGAAACTATTAGATCTAGCTTCTTCAAGGAAAAGATCTTTTATGTCTTCAGGGAAGAGCTTGACTTGTTGTCATAGGATTTCTATATAAGTTAGAGAGAAAATGGGTAATAAATTGTCATACTTGGTTTGTACCTGAAAAAATTGAATTTTCTAAAGACTTTCGTCTTCATTGGTCCTTTGTTCAAAAAAGGTTAGTTCAGCTGAGGGGTTTGTTGTCGCATTTTGATGTGCTAAATTTAACATTTTAAAATAAGAGATAAGTGTCTTATGTTCTTGCTGAAGAGTATGATATGCTTTGTTAGATGTTATAAAATATTCACTTAAAGTATTTAGATTTCTAATGAGGGTTCTATCGGGATTATTTCTAAAAAAAACCATATATTATCTAAAATAATTTTTTGGTCAGGAAAAAAATTATGTCTAGCGCGGAACTGTTGAGCTGGGTTTTGGATAATTAAAAGAGGATTAGAAGTGTCTGGTATAAGGCTATAGTTGTTATTGCTACTCTTCTCCATTCCTGCATAGACATTAACAATCAATTAGTAAATGAGATAGAATATCTGCTAAGTAATTTTCTTTTCCTTTGACATGTTCAAATATGGGTTTAAAACCTCTTCTAATAATACAATCAATAAAGGAAATCCATCTTTTTGCAGACATCCTCTGTTGCTTTGCTTTATTTGCAAATTTAACTATGTTATCATAATCTGTTCTTATAAAAAATTCTTTATTAAGGAATATCTGAAATTTTTCAATAGAGATTGTTACTCCTAAAATTTCTAAATCTGTTGATGGTAAAGTAGATTGTGCTTTATTAAAGGTTCCATTAGCATGGCGACAAATTTGTTCTTCTTCTCGAGAAGATTCTTTTATAGGTCCTTAAAGAAGTAAACCTGCCTATCCTTGTGCTGATACATTTGTTTGAATTATTTTGTAACTATTTTCAAGTTGGAGTTGTAAGGGTTCTAACTGCGTGACTAAAACTTTAATTTTCTTAACTAGTTCAATGTCTTGAGTATTAAAATATTTTTGATCATTTTTTCCTAATTTAAAATATAATGGTCCTACTAATTGTCCAAATTTTGGAATAAAATTACAACCATAATTTAATAATCCTAAAAATACTTGTAATAACTTGGTTTCCTCTAATTTATCAAGAAAATTTAAAATCTTTTAAACAATATGTGATTATAATTCTACTTTTTCGCCTTTTATGAATAAGCCTGAGAATTTGATCTCTTATTTTTCTAATATCATCTTCTTACTACTTATAATAAGTCAATGAGTTATAAATTCGTTTAGCATAATTTCAAAATGTTTTCTATATTCCTCCTTAGTTTGACTGAAGATTAGAATATCATCTATGTAAACACAACAAAATTTTGAATGTTTATTGAATATGGTATCCATTTTTTGTTGGAACTCTTGTGGCGCATTTTTTAATCCAAAAGGCATAACAAACCATTCATAATGTCCTTCAGGTTATGTGAATGCAGTTCATTCAATGGATTCATTAGCCATACGAATTTGCCAAAATCCTGATTTGCAATCAAATTTAGAAAACCATTTCCTATCTTGTATTCAATTTATTAAAACATCTTTATTAAAAATTTTATAGTTGTCATCAAAAGTATTATCGTTTAATCTTTTATAATTTATAACCATACGAGTTCTTTTTATTTCAGCATGATTTCTAACTATAAAAGCTGGACTCATATGTCTACTATTACTTTTTTATAATACCTTAAGTAATAAAAGTTATTTGATCTGTTTTTGAAATTCTTCTTGGTTATCTAAGGTATGAGGATTATCTTGAGTTTTTATAGTTATGAAATGATTTATTATATTCAATTTTGCTTCGATTTTATTTTTATACCAGTGTTTCTAGGGATCGTGTCCTAAGATCTCAGTGATTTCAACTAGTATTAAAAGATTATCTATGTTTAATTTAGGATTTTTAAGTATAGCTTTGTTATTAAGGAAAATCTTTGGTTCATCTAAATGACTAAGAAACATTAATACTTCAGAAACATCTTTCTAAAAATTTGGTTACATCAAATAAGTTTTCTGTAGTTTCCTTTGTCATATGTAAAGTATTAACATACGTAATAGCTCATTTTTTCCTTCTGAGGAATATAAGAAGGGTTGGATGGAATAAATTTTCCTTTTTTAAAGAACTATAAACCCGTAAGGGTATACATGAATCCTCCAGAAAGTGAATTTATAAAATATAATCCTAAAATAAAATCATAAGTACTATGAATATTATTAACTACATAAGTCTGTGGTAAAATAAATTTTTCATTATTAATTAATATAGGAATATTTTGAACGCAATGAGTTATTGGGAGTTTTTGATTATTACATTGACTCATATTAACATTGTAATTTAACTTTATCAATGATTCTTCAGGTACTAAATACTTTTGAATTATACTTTTAGATACCACAGTATCCAACATAGCTGAGGTTTGAACTAGTTTTTCTTTAAATTCTAATGTTACCGGGAATTAGTTCAGACTAGATGGTTTATATATTGAATTTTTAGATTCAAATAGGGTATCTTCTTGCTTATTTTCATATTTTAAATAACAATCATGATATAATAAAGCTTTACAGTGGTCTTTACAGTAATGACCTTCTTTAATAGATATATTACATTGTTTACAATTGTAAGATGAAAAATGAAAATTAATAAAAGTATATTGACATGATGAATTGCTTATAGTGTAAACGAAATCTTCCATTGAATGAAGTCCTTGTTCAAAATCTTTATCATTATCGAAGTCGATATCTATGCTTTCGATACTATATATACTCTCATTATCATCTTCGGAATCATAAATATTTTCTAGTTTATATAATTCTTCTATCTGTTCTTCAATATTTTCAAGTATATTGATCTTTTCCTGTATTCTTTTGATAGGATTATGTTTGTATCTATAAGGACAATTTGGTCTTATATGTCCTAGATCTCTACAAATAAAATATTTACAATTTCTTTCTTTTATGGGTAATATATTTACTTTATTGTCCTTATTATCTTTATTATCCTTTTTCTTATTATCTTTATTTATTATTTTTCTTTTATACCAATGTTGCTTTCTGAATTGTCTGAGGTTATTTTTACTATAATGTTTTTTATTACGATAATTATTATAGGTCTTGTTTTTGCGTAAAGTATATTTTTTAGGTTTATTATGCTTATGATTATAATTTTTCTAAGGCATACAACCATCCTGTGGTGGAAAATCTATATGCCTACACGTATAATAAAATTGTTTTTTGATTTGTTTAGATTCTTTACGTTGTCTACATTTTGCTTTTAATATATTATAAAAATGATTTACTCGATCTCTTATGGTTAACCTATCTCTTTTGGGATTTTCTAACTATTTTTCCCATATCTTAGTTCCTACACTTCTGAGTAATTTCTGAAGATATCTATCTATTAGGGTTATATCTCCTGTTTTGCCTCTGGCTGCAAAATACTTGAAAAACTTATTAGTATAATCCCTTATATATCTAAAATCACAAATCTGTAGTAATTCTAAATTACGTAAACCTTCGTTTTGCTTTATTAGGGTTTCGTCTAATAATCTATCTTCGCCAACTAACACCTTTTTTATTAGGCTGGTAAAACCTTGAATTGTAAAATTATCACGTAAGATGGCATAATCATTAGAATAAGTCACTTTGTAAGATTGCCACCAATCATGGATTGTTCCCCTTAATAAGGTTTCACAATAAGTTAAGGCTTGAGTTTTATTATCAAAATTGATTAGAATAGATTGCCGAATACAGTCTTGTTACCAATTTTCGATTACTTTTGCCCAATCTTGGTGATCGTGTCGTGTTATGTATAATATTGTTCCTGCTTGTTGTGTTGGTATATTATCATAATATCTACAGTTTTGTGTCCATGTGTACATATCTGGGATATTCCCATTTTCTACATAGGTTTCTTGTGTTGGATTTAACCTTTGTCCAGTGGTATAATCGTCATTTATGGTATTAGTACTATGTGGCGTTAGTCTTTTCTTGGTTAGTCATTTCTTGGTCAACTGACTGAGAAACTGATCCTTCTGGTTTCTGCTACATTCAATTCTTCTTTTAATGTGTTTAACTCAGAGGTTGTATAGAAGGATTCAAATCCTACTTTTAGAATATTTCTCTTAATATCATCGTTATTTTCTTGTCCTAGGTAAGTACTTTTTATAAGTTGGAATTTAGGTTCTGGATACTTATCTTGTAAGTCTTTTACTTCTAAATTGTCAAAATCGTACATTATTTTATCTAAAATTTCATCTTCTAATCTATCATAAAGGACATTTATTTCTTCGGGAGATTCTATTTCTACTAAAGTAGTTAAGAATTCTTCTTCAATATCATTTATTAAATTATCTTGTTTTTTATAATTACTAAACCTTATACTAGTGTGATACCCCCAGATTCCCGGATGCAGGTTGGCCAAGCCCACACCCGAATACCCGAGGATATTAAAAACAAATCAGTAATAATCGAACATAGAATACAAATATGATAAATAAGAATAAATAAAATACTGAAAAGAAACTAAAATAATAATCCAATAATTCATCAGAATAAATTTCTATTAATTAATAAACTCTTTTGATACAACTAATCCTCTAAATAATACAATTCAGGAATCCATACTGTGTGGACCCCTAGAAAATCTAAACTGAATAAGTGACAACAACAACTGTCTACAACTGAATAATGATACATAAAAGAAAGTCCTATATAGATAATTAGGAAGAATGAAGTAAATGTTCCTTGCTCAGCACGAATAATCCCTACTCCTGATGAACACCTGAAAAAAATGGTGGGTCAGGCCCACAAATAAGTTCTACTCTACTACAGTCTAAGCAGAGATCCGATACACATATACATCCTAGTCAATCCAACAATAACTAATAGAGTTCGTATATATATATACACACACACACACACACACACTATAGGACGTTCATTGGACTATAGGTCTGCCTCAACCTGAATAGAAAGCAACATGCAAATCGTACATGAAGTGGGTATGAGTACCTAGACCTACCAGGACACACAGATGTCTACTATATCTAGTTATTCATCCTAGACAATATATGCACCCTAACCATGATCCTGAGACTCAAGCTCATATCATGGCACCATAATTATATATATAACATCCAGTATAAAGTAATCCTCCATAATTAATCCTCTACAATTAATCCTCTACAAGTGATTCAATTTGTTCAGCTGACCTGACTTGAATATAAGGAGGACTTAACATTTTATTTAATCCACTCCCTTATACAAAATTAGGTAGGACTTAACTTCTTTGGTTAATTTGTCCCTAGAATGCCTTCATCCCATACCGGTGCATTACATCCACACAATCTAATTATTGATGAAAGAAATAAAACAATACATCAATAAATTTTAAAATCAAGCATAATAAAAATCAAATAATAACATGATCATATTATACTGTCAATGCATAATTAAAATCATATAACATCCATATTAATTGTTAAGTTAGTTTTAAGCAATTCATTCCTCCATTCCACGCAATAATTGATGAAGAACTAAAATAATACATCAATTATTCCAGAGATAAGTATAATCAAAATCAGATAATTTACTGAGCACATTATACTGCTAATACATGATTAAAATAATACAACATCAATTTAAACTGCTAGAATACTTTTCAGCAATTAAAACATCCATTAACAATATGTAAATTTAATTAAAATTTCATATTATTCATCGTTTCATAGCATATAATTATTAATTATGCATTCTAGGTATTTAACATGCTCATTGTAGTCATTTAAATTACCTAAAATAACCTACACAGCCCTTGTAATGACCCGGTCATTTCCTTCCTTTCCTTTTTCCTCAAAATTTTACAAATGAATTTTTTCGTTGAAATTTCTTTTTTGAGTTCAGTTTCTCGTCACTTAGTGTCATCTTGAGTGATCGGAAATGGTTACTGAGACTCTTTCCTTTGGATTGACAACTTCCTTTAAGGACCGAGTCATTTCCACATTTTTCATTTTTCGACACTATTCACTTTTTATCTTTTTCCTGTTTGCCACTTTGTTGGCACAACCTTGCTTTTCGTGTTTGGTTTTACTTCCATTTTTGCATGAACTCATGATGTATGATTTCTTAGAAATGTGTATTTCTATTTTCTTAGAAAAGCATACTAAGTGTTTACTTTTCTTGTAAAAGGGTATGAATGCATAACTTTTTTTTGTAATATTCTTAACTTATGGAGTTTTAGTGTAATTATATAAAGTAATTATTTTTCATCTTAGGGACCATTTTATAATTTAATTTAGAAGATATTTTGAAAAATGACCTTCTTGTAATTTTTGGATAGTGTGACAAGTGTCACACTCCTATGGAACCATTTGTTGACATTTTGGTGGAACCACTTGGAAGCTTAATCTCTTGAAACATGGAAGGTGGAGATTCACCCATTTGTTGGCCTAGGATTGGACCACTTGTTGGCTTGGATGAGTGACAAGTGTATGTACCAAATTAAGTCTTGCAATTATTTTTGGGCCACTTTGTGATTATGGTTTTAAAGAAGGGTTTTTGTGCAATTAACCAAACTTGTGTGTGTTGACCATGGTGTAAGATTACATAGTGAGTGCAGGATTTCTATTTCCTCCACTCACACTTCATTTGATTGTTTCATTATCTTCCTCACCAAAAACCTTAGCCAGAGAAGCTTGATGCTTAGGCTTTGACCTTGATTTTTGAAAACCTTCCATTGATTTCCAAGCTTAACCTTGGGAATACTTTTTGTTCCCCTCATCCTCCTCTACGTGACCCTTGAAAGGTTTGCCATTTTGTGTTGATTTGCCTTGGATTCAAGAGGAACAATCCTCTTATGAGGTAGGGGGTGTTATAGTTTATTTTCTGTGGTTTTAATTGCTTTTGTAATGAAATACAAGTTGTATGCATGTTTTATATCAATTTGAGAAATAAATGATTTATTGTAACTTGCATATAACTCACTTTAGACTTGATATATGGCATGGCCATGACTTGATCTTTATTATATATTAGTTTGGGGTGATTCAAATGAGTTTTCAAATCTAGAGATTTAATGAATTTAAATTGATTTAAATTATACTAAATTGTACCTTGCTTGCATTCCATTTTAGACTTGATATATGGCATGGCCATGACTTAGTCTTTGTTATATATTTATTTAGGATTATTTGAATAACTTTTGAAAAAATTAGAGATTTAATTAATTAAAATCTTCATGATGATGTCTTGCTCATTTTGCTCTTTTGATTTGATATACGTAATGAGCTTGCTATGTTGTTTAACATATATTAATTTGAGAATATTTGGAATTGATTTGAAATCTAGAGACTTTTCACGTAGGTTGAAAATCCTTTGAAATCTAGTGAAATTAATTACCTCATGAGCATATTACTAATTAGATGTAGAATTAGTATTTGTGGCCTCTTAAAATAGTAGTTGGACTTAGCATGATAGGTGATATCGTTGCCTTGAATAGCTTATTTAAATATATCTTGTGTAGGTATATAGCTTGTTAGAATATTACAACTATTTACCTTGAAAGCTTGTTGCTAAGTTGAAGCTTATTTAGTACTTGTGGCTTAGGAGGGTAATGTGGTTCAATTGTTGTAAAATATTCTTACTTTGTTTATAAATTACATATTGAGGACATGACTTGTCATATACTATTTAGACTTGAATTCTAGGACATAGTTTGTGTGGATTCAACCCTACTTGTGCATGGAATGTGGTAACTTGCATTTAAGTTTGTATAAGTTTTGAACTTATTGATTTTAGAAAGCTTGTGAGGACATAAATTAAGTGATGGCTAGGGTTTGGCTTTAGTACGTAGACAAGAGTCTTCTAAGTCATAAGTGCTCACTAGGTGGTACCTTGTGGGTCGTAAGTACCTGAAAATACTTGCTTGGTCTAGCGACCGCATGTCCTAGTCTTTCCACTATCTATTTTTCACATTTAATTTCAAGTTGTTAATCATGGATTACTTGTAACTTGAGAATTAATGCTTACTTGGATATTTGAATCCTAATTAGTATACTTGAACTTGTATACTTGCTCCATGAGTTTAGATTGCATTTAGTATACTTGTGCCATGTATACTTCTCTTATACATATCTTGTTTGGCTTAGTATACTTGTGTTTGTGTACTTGATTTATAAGTTTTCCATATTAAATGTATACTTGAGTAGATATGCTTGGACGTTGCATAATTTATTTTAATATGGTTTAGTATACTTGAAATGTATGCTTGAATGTCGTATAACATGTTTTAACATTGTTAGTATACTTGAGCATGTATACTTGTATGTCGTAGCTCATTTCGATTGCAAGAGTAGTTTAGGATGATCCTTGAGTCTCACCTTGACATAGACGTTAGGTGGCATGATCTTTTTGAACTGTTTTATGTTAGTCTAAAAATCTGTAAGAAATCGAGTCTATGCATGCTCATTCTCTACGAGTAAACTTGTTTACTCACCCCGAAGTTACTGGAGGGCTGTTTCAGGTATGAAGACTTGGTTCGTGATGTTCATCATTGCTTGGATGATTGTAGATTTAAAGGTCTTAGTTCTTGTAAAGGTTGGCTTGAAATGCCAGTTATAGCCTTTCATGTCAAAATGTGTATATTTGATTCTAAATATGTAATGTGTACATAAGTACACTTTATACAGTATATTTGACTTGCGTGAGATGAGGCCGGAGGCTAATGACATGTAAATTGTATCCTATGTAACTTTTAACTTCATGGAATATTATGAAAATATTAAAAAAATGTTGAGTTATTGCTTCACCATGTTTGCATTGGGTGTGGGAATTCTATTTTGATTCTTCCATAGGGTCTCATTAATCATGTGTGAAGTGTGGCCAAGGGCCAAATGGTATTTTGAAACCATTTCATAATTTTGAATTCCAAGTTTTCATTCCAAGTTCCATTTTTGTCATTTTGGCCGTTGGGGGGTCGGATTTTGCATCGGCGATATTTTTAAGCCGTGGATCATTGCAGCACATCTTAATAGGTAAGTTATGTCTGCGTGCATAATCATTTTCGAGAAAAACCTCTTCCTTGGTGAAATGAGCCTCTTATGGACTCATTTTGCATTTTTATTGCATAAACTGGTCTAGGGGCATTTTGGGATTTTTTTTGGGAAATGAATTTTGTTCTTGACATGGTCAGTTAGAAAACATGATTTTAGGGGGGCTTTCTTCTTCGTGTTTTTCCAGAAAATGTCGTCTTGGTACCGAAAATCATTCACGAAGTTCAGCTTTCAATTTTGCATTTAGCAGCTTTTTGGACCCTCATGACCTGATTTCATGGAAGGGCATTTTGGGCATCTTATAGTGGGTTTTTTTTATATTCCTTTGACAATTTCACGTAGAAAACTCAATTTTGAGGGGGGTTTCTTCTTTGTGTTTTTTCAAAAAATGTCATCTTGGCCCTCAAAAATCCAATTTTTGACAAAAAAACCCCTTTTGCCAGGTTTCCTTGTTGACCCTTCTGTTTTTTGCTTCGTAACCGGTTAGAAGGGGTCTCTTAACCAGTTAGATGTGCTTGGGTAGTGTTGTGGTCATGATTTTTGGCCTCCTAACCAGTTAGGAAGGTTTGGTAACCGGTTAAATGTTCTAGGGTTTGCTCCTTTTGACCTTTTTGCCCCTCTTTCTTCCGTTAGCTATATCTTCTTCATCCGTACTCCAAATCATGTGAACTTTTTTTTGAACTTGATTAATTTTTCATTGTCTTTCCAATGGTATGCTCAGTGGCACCCACTTTTATACTGGAAATGACCATTTTTCCTTTAGGTTCATTCTTGTCCGTTTTTGAAACGCCGCTTCCGCATTTGTTTCCTTTGGGTTCCGTGACCTCATTGAGTGTCACATTGGTGTCTTAGAGACGCGTTGTATCTCTAGAGACCATTGTTTCATCTTTTGCTTCTGCATTCTGGATCCGTATCGGGTCATCACATGACACCTTGGGTTGAAAAATCCAGGGTCGTCACAGATGGTATCAAAGCTCCTAGGTTCGAAAACCTATGGACGACGGGTTTTGGGTGCATATCATGCTTTTGTTACCATGCTCTATGTTTTTGTTTGCTTCTTGATAACATGTTGAATGTGATCAAATATTTACTTGCTTATGTGGGTGTATGTTTAGAAGTTTACTTTAACTGCGTCAACATGATATATATGCTTGTTTGCTTTAGTATATTGTATATGCTAGTCTGTCTAAGTACATTGTATATACTTGTAGGTCTCAGCATGTTATATGTGCTTGTCTGCCTTAGCATATGGTATATGTTTGTCTGCTTCAGTACATTGTATGTGCTTGTCTGTTTTAGCATGTTAATTTACGCTTGTCTGCTTAACATGAGGGTTATGCTTGTGTGCTTTAGCGTATTGCATGTGCTTGTCATTCTAAGCATGATTTTATGATGCATACATCGACAGGCCTTATGTGATCCTTTACTACTTGTGTGGGTATGTAGTTCATTGCTATCTTACGTGTTAACTGTTTATTTCTACGTCTTGTTTAGGCATTGCGGGTTTTCCCAGCTTGGTTGGTTGAGATTGATACTAGGGCCTCATCTCTTGGAGTTTTGTCGTGAGCTTGATGTGATGACGTCATTGGGGTCTGGTTTTTAGCGCCATGGGATGATGAGTCGGATTGACCCGAGTCCTTCCTTAGGGATTGGGAGTTTTGTTTTCGTGAGCCTCACTGGCGAGGTCCTCAAGTCTCTTTTTTTTAGAGTGATAGTTAGGGATTTGATAGGTGCGTTGACCTAAGATATCTTCTTGCATTGCCTTGGACGGCTCTTACGAGCTAAGGTTGGGGTATGAATGGTTTTGTATAATTAATTGCATTAGTGCAATCAATTACTCTCCCTCATCATTGGAGTCTTGGGGTTGTGTTTAGGGTTCCGATAGGATCCTGTAGAGTTCTCATCGAACTTATCGACATCTTGAGTTGAGTTCTCTTGTTGGTGTCTCTTAATGGTTAGTATTGGGACTATCCATTGCATTATTTTGTTTTGTGTGGCGTTAGGATTCCATCTTGGGTTTAAATTAGTCTTGGGAAAGACTTGTGGACTCTTTGTTTCGAGAACCTTAGTGTTCATTCTGGGTGATGATTCACTTCCTTGCGGTGAGGGATTGGACTCATCCGGGTTTTTGGGATTCACTTTCGGTGAGTTTGTCTTTCTGAGAGGCATTTCATCCCTTATTGCTTTTGTTTTTGTGGGATTGTTAATTGCATAGTCATTCTTACATGCTTATATGCCTTATTGTTTTGAGCATGCCTTGGAAACATTTTTAGGGAATGTGACTATCTGATGGTTATGTACTAGTATAGATGGTGTGTTTTTCCATTTACTATATCTGCTTGTCATGCTAGCGTCATAGGTGATGTGTAGCGTGTCTCTGATGCTTGACCCCTATGATAGGCATCATATTTGATTGCCCTTGTACACTATATGTTTAGTTGTTTAGTGCGTGGATTTTTGCTTACGTTTAGTATACTTGTACCTAGTGTGCTTGCGCGTTGTATACTTCATTTCGTTATGGTTTAGTATACTTGAGCCTGTATACTTGTCTACCATGAATTTAGTACTGCTTGGTATACTTGTGGATGTATATTTGTACATATATATATATATATATATATATATATATATATATATATATATATTACGTTTCTGTTTCGATTTTGCTTAGTATCCTTGTGTATACTTGCATATGTATATATGTTTCATGACTAATTACTTTATTAGTTCATTCATTTTATCATTCTTGTACTGTGCTTGGGGTTATATGACCTTGGTTGTCGGAATTGTGTGATTGAGCTTGATCTGATGTCTTGATTCCAAGGCGTAGCCTTGTAGTAAGTCAGCTTTAGGATGACATGGAGGATTTTGGGTGCATTGTCTTGTTGAGAGTTGTTGTAACTAGGGCGATGATGATGTTGTTTGATTTGTAAAGTCCGATCCATTGGCTTGAGGGTATAGACTTGTCAGGCTTTGGATTCGCGACTAGTGTGGTTGACAACGATGTTTTGAGACTTGGGGTTGTCAGTTTTTCCAGTATTGAGGATTTAAGGCCTTAACTATAGCGGTACCTATGACATTGTTGTCAGAGTTTTGGATTGGCCAGAATGGTCCGGCCGGACATTTTGGACCATATCACAACTCTCACAGAATACCTGGTTTCCGTGGTGCTTTTGGTAATGATTGTTTGACGTTGATGTCATTTGTATCGATAGGTTTCATGGGTAATCTTATTGGGGGCAGGTGACGAATTAGAGCTTTATATTGTCATGCTACCGTACAAGTTATATGAGGTGGGCGAGTGCTAGTTGCCGTCGATGCTACCTTGCATTACCTAGCTAGTAATGTAAGTGTGGGCGGGCACTTGATGCTATCGATGCTACCACACCTTGGGTACGTTGTGGGTGGGTTCTAGTCAGTATTCGTGCTACCATGTTGCTTCTAGTTGTGTTCCTTATTTAGTTATATAGTTTCCTTGATCTCCTTTGGGTGGTTGACATTGGGTTAGTATGTCAATTTGTTGGAGAGGTATCTTGCGGTTCGTGGTTTCGTGTCTTTTCGTTGATCTTGAGACATTTGGAGTTGTCCTTGGGTACTTTATGATCTATACCTTGTTGTGACCTTGTGTACGATCCTTCTTCGGTTCTTCTGGGAATGTTCCTGATTTCAGGGACGAAATCTCTTTAAGGAGGGTAGGTTGTAATGACCCGGTCATTTCCTTCCTTTCCTTTTTCCTCAAAATTTTATAGATGAATTTTTTTCGTTGAAATTTCTTTTATCAGTTCAGTTTCTCGTCACTTAGTGTCGTCTCGAGGGCTCGAAAATGGTTAATGAGACTCTTTCCTTTGGATTGATAACTTCCTTTAAGGACCGAATCATTTCCATATTTTTCATTTTTTGACACTATTCACTTTTTGTCTTTTTCCCATTTGTCACTTTGTTGGCACAACCTTGCTTTTAGTGTTCGATTTTGCTTCCATTTTTGCATGAACTCATGATGTATGATTTCTTAGAAATGTGTATTTCTATTTTCCTAGAAAAGCATACTAAGTGTTTACTTTTCTTGTAATAGGGTATGGATGCATAACTTTTTTTGTAATATTCTTAACTTATGGGGTTTTAGTGTAATTACATAAAGTAATTATTTTTCGCCTTAGGGACCATTTTGTAATTTAATTTAGAAGATATTTTGAAAAATGACCATTTTGTAATTTTTGGAAAGGTGACAAGTGTCACACTCCTATGGAACCACTTATTGACATTTTGGTGGAACCACTTGGAAGCTTAATCTCTTGACACATGGAGGGTGGAGATTCACCCATTTGTTGGCCTAGGATTGGAGCACTTGTTGGCTTGGATGAGTGACAAGTGTATGCTTCAAATTAAGTCTTGCAATTATTTTTGGGCCACTTTGGGATTATGGTTTTAAAGAAGGGTTTTTGTGCAATTGACCAAACTTATATGTATTGACCATGGTGTAAGATCATATTGTGAGTGGAGGATTTCTATTTCCTCCACTCAAACTTCATTTGATTGTTTCATTATCTTCCTCACCAAAAACCCTAGCCACCATTAGAGAAGCTTGATGCTTAGGCTTTAACCTTGATTTTTGAAAACCTTCCATTGATTTCCAAGCTTAACCTTAGAAATACTTTTTGTTCCCCTCATCCTCCTCTACGTGACCCTTGAAGGGTTTGCCATTTTGTGTTGATTTGCCTTGGATTCAAGAGGAACAATCCTCTTGTGAGGTAGGGGGTGTTATAGTTTATTTTCTATGTGGTTTTAATTGCTTTTGTAATGAAATACAAGTTGTATGCATATTTTATATCAATTTGAGAAATAAATGATTTATTGTAACTTGCATATAACTCACTTTAGACTTGATATATGGCATGGCCATGACTTGATCTTTATTGTATATTATTGGGGTGATTCAAATGAGTTTTCAAATCTAGAGATTTAATGAATTTAAATTGATTTAAATTATACTAAATTGTACCTTGCTTGCATTCCATTTTAGACTTGATATATGGCATGGCCATGACTTAGTCCTTGTTATATATTTATTTGGGATCATTTGAACAACTTTTGAAAAAATTAGATATTTAATTAATTTAAATTAATTAAAATCTACATGATGATGTCTTGCTCATTTTGCTCTTTTGATTTGATATACGTAATATGTTTGCTATATTGTTTAACATATATTAATTTGAGATTATTTGGAATTGATTTGAAATCTAGAGACTTTTCATGTAGGTTGAAAATCCCTTGAAATGTAGTGAAATTAATTACCTCATGAGCATATTACTAATTAGATGTAGAATTAGTATTTGTGGCCTTTTGAAATGGTAATTGGACTTAGCATGATAGGTGATATCGTTGTCTTGAATAGCTTGTTTAAATATATCTTGTGTAGGTATATAGCTTGTTAGAATATTACAGTTGTTTACCTTGAAAGCTTGTTGCTAAATTAAAGCTTATTTACTAACTTTGGCTTAGGAGGGTAATGTGGTTCAATTGTTGTAAAATATTCTTACTTTGTGTATAAATTGCATATTGAGGACATAACATGTCATATGCTATTTAGACTTGAATTCTAGGACATGGTTTGTGTGGATTTAACCTTACTTGTGCATGGAATGTGGTAACTTGCATTTGAGTTTGTATAAGTTTTGAACTTATTGATTTTGGAAAACTTGTGAGGACATAAATTAAGTGATGGCTAGGGTTTGGCTCTAGTACGAAGACAAGAGTCTTCTAAGTCATAAGTGTGCACTAGGTGGTACCTTGTGGGTCGTAATTACCCGAAAATACTTTCTTGGTCTAGTGACTGCATGTCCTAGTCTTTCCACTATTTGTTTTTCACATTGAATTTCAAGTTGTTAATCATGGATTACTTGTAGTTTGAGAATTAATGCTTACTTGGATATTTGAATCCTAATTAGTATACTTGAACTTGTATACTTGCTCCATGAGTTTAGATTGCATTTAGTATACTTGTGCCATGTATACTTGTCTTATACATATCTTGTTTGGCTTAGTATACTTGTGTTTGTGTACTTGATTTACGAGTTTTCGATATTAAATGTATACTTGAGTAGGTATGCTTGGACGTTGCGTAATTTGTTTTAATATGGTTTAGTATACTAGAAATGTATGCTTGAATGTCGTATAACATGTTTTGACATTGTTTAGTATACTTGAGCATGTATACTTGTATGTCGTAGTTCATTTCAATTGCAAGAGTAGCTTAGGATGATCCCTGAGTCTCACCTTGACATAGACGTCAGGTGGCATGATCCTTTTAAACTGTTTCATGTTAGTCTAAAAATCTGTAAGAAATCGAGTCTATGGATGTTCATTCTCTACGAGTAAACTTGTTTACTCACCCCGAAGTTATTGGGGGCCTGTTTCAGGTACGAAAACTTGGTTCGTGGTGTTCATCATTGCTTGGATGATTGTAGATTTGAAGGTCTTTGTTCTTGTAAAGGTTGGCTTGGAATGCCACTTATAGCCTTTTATGTCAAAATGTGTATATTTGATTCTAAAAATGTAATGTGTACATAAGTATACTCTATGTAATGTATTTGACTTGCATGAGATGAAGCCGGAGGCCAATGGCATGTAAATTGTATCCTATGTAACTTTTAACTTTATGGAATATAATGAAAATATTGAAAAATGTTGAGTTATTGCTTCACCATGTTTGCATTGGGTGTGGGAATTCTATTTTGATTCTTCCATAGGGTCTCATTAATCATGTGTGAAGTGTGGCCAAGGGCCAAATGGTATTTTGAAACCATTTCATAATTTTGAATTCCAAGTTTTCATTCCAAGTTCCATTTTTGTCATTTTGGCCGTTGGGGGATCGAATTTTGGATCGGCGATATTTTTAAGCCATGGATCATTGTAGCACATCCTAATAGGTAAGTTACGTCTCCGTGCATGGACTCACTTTGCATTTTTATTGCATAATCTGGTCTAGGGGATTTTGGGATTTTTCTTCGTGAAATAAATTCTGTTCTTAACTTGGTAAGCTAGAAAACATGATTTTAGGTGGGGTTTCTTCTTCGTGTTCTTTTAGAAAATGTCGTCTTGGTACCGGAAATCGTTCACGAAGTTCAGCTTTCAGTTTTGCATTTTGCAGCTTTTTGGACCCTCATGACCTGATTTCATGGAGGGGCATTTTGGGCATTTTACAGTGAGAATTTTTCGATTCCTTTGGCAATGTCATGTAGAAAACTCAATTTTGAGAGAGGTTTCTTCTTTGTGTTTTTCTAAAAAATGTCATCTTGGCCCTTAAAAATCCAATTTTTGACCAAAAAAACCCCTGCTGCCAGGTTTCCTTGTTGACCCTTCTGTTTTTTGCTTTGTAACCAGTGTTGCGGTCGTGATTTTTGGCCTCCTAACCGGTTAGGAAGGTGTGGTAACCGGTTAGATGTTCTAGGGTTTGCTCCTTTTGACCTTTTTGCCCCTCTTTTTTCCGTTAGCCATATCTTCTTCATCCGGACTCCAAATCAAGTGAACTTTTTTTTGAACTTGATTAATTTTTCATTTTCTTTCCAATGGTGTGTTCAGTGGCACCCACTTTTATGTTAGAAATGACCATTTTTCCCCTACGTTCATTCTTGTCCGTTTTTGAAATGCCGCTTCCGCATTTGCTTCATTTGGGTTCCGTGACCTCATTGAGTGTCACATTGGTGTCTTAGAGACGCGTTGTATCTCTAGAGACCCTTGTTTCATATTTTGCTTCCGCATTCTGGATCCATATTGGGTCATCACATGACACACTAGGTTGAAAAATCCAGGATCATCACAGCCCTGGAACATCCCAAATCTCAAAATAGTAGTTAAAAATTCCAAAATATCAAAGTAGCAGTGATGGAGTAAGCTCCCAAATCAAGGAACAAACTCTGTCCTTTTGAGAGCAAGCTCTATCCACTTGAGAGCAAGCTTTATCCTCTTGGAAGTAAGCTCTCGACTTGAGGGAGCAGTCTCCCAACTCCATGGAGCCGGCTCTCTCCCTGAGAGTCGCCAAAATTCAGTAGAGAGCCGACTCTCACCCCTTGGGGGCCGACTCTCGACCTGCTCTGCACCTTCTTCCTCATCTCTGGCGAGTTTTAACCCTTCTGTTCTCCATTGATAATGATCCTAAGAATCTAAACTATGTCCTGAATCATCTCAATAATTCATATAAATCAATTATTCATTATTAACAACAATAAAAACAATTATATCATGCCATATACTTTAAGATCAATCAACTATAAATAAATTCACATAACCTTGTTTTAGATTAGAATAAGCATGAATAAAAGTTTTATTTAAAGTCTAATTAATTCCTGGAATTAACTTAGGCCTGTATAAAAACACGAAATTAAAGGGAAAGAGATAGAAGAAGAACTTGTCTCTTAAGGTTTCAGTTTGAAACCTTTAACCGTCTTTTTCCTAGGTTTTTCGGCAACCTTAGTTGCCGTTGAACCTCCTCTGCCGCTCTTAATTTAACCCACGAGCCAGTCCCTCTTCCTCCTTCTCCTTGGTTCAATCTTGCCCGAACCTTCCTTTCTTCCTCTCAGTTTCTCCTCTAAAACTCTCTAATAGTATATATATATATATATAATACATATATATATATATATATATATATATATATATATAGCTTGTATTATACATATATGTATAAATCACATTAGTTTTGTGGCTTATATATATAGCTTGTATTATACATATATGTATAAATCACATTAGTTCTGTAGCTTATCTATATATATATATATATATATATATATATATATATATATATATATATAATGACTATTAAAATATTATCATTAATATTAATTATTTAACAATAATTAAATATTTTAATATTATCATTAATATTAATGATAATATTTTAATAGTCATTAAATATATATATATACATATATATATATATATATGTACAACCATCAATGGGTAATATCCGTACCCATTACACCTCCTATCCAAGAGTCCATGTGACTCATTGTGTAGGTCCATTACTACTATCCAAATCCTTTAAAAAAATAAATAAAACATAAAGCAATTATATCATTTAATCCCAATAATTAATTACAATTAAATCACACATTATTTAAGCAAGTAAAACACCAAATTAATACACCACACAAGCACCCAATTAAATCAAATAAATCACATAAGCAATTAAGACAAATAAGCATATAATCATAAAGCCACATAAGCACATAATCACGTAAGCACATAAAATACAATAAAATAAATAAATAAATCCCTTTTATATCCTTTTGAAAACTAGGGGTATTACATTCTTCCCCCCTAACAAAAGGAATTCCGTCTTCGGAATTCACATAACTCTGAATTATTTTCTTTTAAAATTCATTTCCGTTCTTGTGTGGACTCAACCTCTGTGTATAGGCGCCACTGAATTTCAACGCATCCAACAATATACAAGGTTCTTATATTTAAGAAACACAATAAATGTACAACTCCTAGGTTGTATCTAACAGTGACCCAATCTTACCCAATATTTAGTTAAGGGTAACGATCCCTATTCTTCCAAGTTCCATAGGATATATACACAAAATTCCTATACATCCAGCGCTAACAAGTTGGTAACGCTAATCGATAGGCTATTGCCTTAATTGATAAACATAATTCGTGAAAAGTCAATTTAATACGTAAAAACTGACCTTCCTCCAAAAAGCACATTGCTTCCTATATGGAAGACATCCCAAACAACTGTTGCCTGATAGAAAACTCTAGTGTACGAGTTCAACTATTTACAACATCCTACTGCCGCCTCCAAACCGTGCATTGTGATACCCCCGGATTTTTGAATGCGGGTTGGCCAGGCCCACGCCCGAATACCCGAGGATATCAAAACAAATTGATAATAAACGAATATAGAGTACAAAAGAATAAAGAAGAATAAATAAAATGCTGACAAGAAACTAAAATGATAATCTAATAATAAACCTCATAATATATTTCCATTAATTAATAAACTCTTCTGATACGACTGATTCTCCAAAATACAACTCGGGAATCCATACTGTGTGGACCCCTAGAAAGTCCAAACTAAACAAATGACAGTAATAACTGTCTAAATCAGGAAACTGAATCATAAAGGAACTCCTATGCAGCATCGGAAGAATGAAGTAGACTGATCCCTGCTCAGCACAAACAACCTCTACTCTTGACGAACACCTGAAAAATAATGGTGAGTCAGGCCCACAAACAAGTTCTACTCTACTACAGTCCAAGTAGAGATCCGATACACGTATACATCCTAGTTAATCCAATAGTAACTAGTAGTCCGTACATATATATACACACACACTAAAGGAACCTCACTAGACTATAGGGTTGTCTCAACCTGAATAGTAGGCAACATGCAAAACGCACATATAGTGGGCATGAGTACTTAGACCTACCAGGGTACACAACTACACTATATCTAGCTACACATCCCTGGCGATATACGCGCCCTAACCACTGATCGTGAGACTTAAGCTCATATCATGGTACCATACTTATATATATATAATTTAGTAACCATCATATCCAGTATAAATTAATCTTCCATAAGTCATTCAACTTATTCAGCCGACCTGACTTGAATATAAGTAGGACTTAACATTTTAGTTAATCCATTCCCTTATATAATAAATTAATCCTCCATAAGTCATTCAACTTGTTCAGTTGACCTGACTTGAATATAAGTAGGACTTAACATTTTAGTTAATCCATTCCCTTATATAAAATAGGTAGGACTTAACTGATAAGTTAATCCGTCCCTAAAATGCCACCGTCCCATACCGGTGCATTAAACCACAGAATCCAATAATTGATGTAACAATTAAGGAAATACATCAAACATTCCAGAAATAACTATGATAATATGATATCAAGTTATCACATAATAGGAATGACTTATTATTTATTTAAGCTTCCTATATCATATGTCCTACATAAACTGAATCTTATGCATGATGATATTTTATTATACCGTTAAATAAGCATTCTCCATATCCAATTCATCCTACACATTTAATCTCAATTGCTAAAACATTTTTAAAAGATTAAATCCATTCGTTTGTTTAAGACATTAAAGCATTATTATGATTGAGTCTATTTAAATTTATTCAAACCCCAAACCTAGTTCTTATTTAATGTTCAGGAATCCTAGGCATGTTTCTACGTTCCATCATTCCACATATATGAAAAAATACATAATGTAAACATATAAAAATTCACACCGGAAATCAAATCAAAATCATGCATTTATCAATTCATAACACAAGAACAAATATGAACCAATTTCATAAAACCTATGTTCTAATCCAATTAAACATGCATAATTATTTAATTTTATGTGTTTAATAAATCTTCGAATTTCCTAGGCATGCATAGAAACACGAATCAAAGGGAAAGAGATAGAAGAAGAACTTGCCTTAAACTTTCGGATCGAAAGTTAAACTTCTTCTTTCTTGATCTTCTCTCTACAGGGTTTTTCTCCTCATTCCTTCCTTTTCCTCCTTCCCTCTCTAACACTATCTCTCTAGTATATATCACGTGAATATTTCTAATCCCCTTTTACAACCTATAGCTATATATTTATAGGCTAAATAAAATAACCCTAACCTTTTTCCCAATCCAAGTCAACTAAAAAAATAATGAAAATAAAAATATTAAAAAGGTAAGCAAAATATGTTACGTATATAATTTATGTATATGTTTATTAAATAAATAAATTATACACATTCCATTATTTATTAATGGATTATCCAATAATATTTAAGTTACCATACTCTCTAGTATATATCACGTGAATATTTCTAACCCCCTTTTACAACTTATAGCTATATATTTATAGGCTAAATAAAATAACCCTAACCCTTTTCCCAATCCAAGTCAACTAAAAAAAAAATGAAAATATAAATATTAAAAAGGTAAGCAAAATATGTTACGTATATAATTTATGTATATGTTTATTAAATAAATAAATTATACACAATCCATTATTTATTAATGGATTATCCAATAATATTTAAGTTACCATAATATTATAAAGTAACTTAAAACATAATACGTATCGAATCTATGTATATTTTTATTATTTAAATAAACATATACATCAGATTAAATATTACTACCCAAATTATCATAAAAGTAATTAATAAATTACTTTCTCTTATATATATATATTAAAAATGTAAGTAAAATATATTACGTATATAATTTATGTATATGTTTATTAAATAAATAAATTATACACATTCCATTATTTATTAATGGATTATCCAATAATACTTAAGTTACCATAATATTATAAAGTAACTTAAAACATAACACGTATCAAATCTATGTATATTTTTATTATTTAAATATAAAACACAAACATCAGATTAAATATTACTACCCAAGTTACCATAAAAATAATTAATAAATTATTTTCCTTTTTATATATGTATATAATATATATCTATATATATACATACATTATCCATGGGTAATAATCCATACACATCTAACCTCCTATCCAAGTAGTTCATGGGACCCAATTGGTTGGCCCATTACTACTAACCATAACCATAAAAGAAAAATAAAATAAAATAATAAAAGAAAAGAAAACATTTAATTTACAATTAATCAAAATACCATCTAAGCACATAATCTAATTAAACAATTAACACATAGACAAATACAAATAATACATAGACACATAATCAAATAATCAAGAAATACCTAATTCAATTAAACACATAAGCAATTAGTCAAATAATCAATTAAATAATTAAAAAATACAATTAAAATAAATAAATAAATACCGAGACTATCCTTTTAAAATTAGGGGTATTACATTCTTCCCCCCTAACAAAAGGAATTCCGTCTTCGGAATTCGCCCTTACTTTCTTCCATTATGCTTGGAAACTGTGAGTGAAAAACATCCTCATATTCCCAAGTAGACACAACCTCACTATGAGGGCTCCACTTAACTCTAATATACCAAGTGGTATACAGGTTTCTATATTTTAAGAAATACAATAATTATACAATGCATAGGTGGTATCAAACAACAATGTAATCCTCCCATTTCGACAAGGGAATGATCTACATACCTCCAAGTGCCATAGAATATACGCACAAACTCCTATGCACCCAGCGCTAATAATTTGGTAACGCTAATTTAGAGGCAACTGCCTTAATTGTGAAACACAATCCTCTCCAAAAATCAATGTAATAAGTAAAATTGACCTTTCGCCAAAAATCGTCTTTCTTCCTACTTGGAAAACAGAACGAGCAAACTACTCCCTGATAGAAAAACTCTAGTATACGAGTTCAACTATTTACAACATCCCACTGTCGCCTCCCAACCGCGCGCAGTTCAATACAAAGGGAAGTATCTCTTTCTGGCATATTTTTAAATGAAATCGAGGTCTGATTGTACAACCCTTACTTCCATTTCCAACCAATAAATGAGAGGTATGCATTGTGAAAGATACAAAACCTCCAAAGATGTCACACTAACCTCCTTGTGCCAACAATATCGCAGACAAAATTCCGACAAGTGAAGTAAACACTTCCAACTGTCCATGAAAATCTAGGATATACGCCTCAAATATATCCTTTATGGTCTAATTTAATCTCTCAATTAAGTCCTCCGTCTATAGATATAAAGTAGAGCTGCTGCTCCAAAATCTTCATAAAGCTCATTCGAAATAGCACTTTGCATCCACTAATATGGACATCCATATGTTATAACACCACTATCACTGAACTATAGAACTACTATGAAGTTCTAAAATAAGCATCACTCAAATTTGTGTCCTCAAGCGATCTTTCTCAATCCACCACTTGGATTCCATATAGAAAATTGAAATTCCAAATCAATGTCTATCCTTCCCACCGATTGTCACTCCTATTTAATTCAACTTCCATATTTGTTATAGGAAGTGGCTAAAGATTCCTATGATATCCAATGATCAACTTTCTACCTTTGTAGCAGGTTTTACACTTAGGGCAATCATATACACGTCCTTATTCGTACCTGTTCACCAAAACCGACATTTGATGTCATGATGTACCTTCTAACCGTTTGGGTGTACCCAAAAAAATTATAAACTTTCTAGCTCAGTCGCCCGACTATCATAACACTATCTACAGAAACTACTAAATCCTTCTCCAGTACCTAAAACTCTATCTGAGTAAGGTAACACATTCTCTAGGGTCAGCTCCGATATTCAAAGTTGACCTCCTAAATTACCTTGGTAATAACAAGTGTTATTATTACACATGCTATAAATTCAACTAATAACTCATCAACTAATCGAAAGATTTAAATATCTTATCGGTTGTTGAGAGCATCTACTTCCATAATTGCTTTCACCAGACGAAACTTGATATAAAGTGTGAATCACCACTTCTATCCATCTAAACTGTCTCGTGATCCATTCTATTCGTATGAACTGAAGTCTTACCAGTTCGAAATAAACCAGAACTAAGCTGACCAAACTTATCAGTCAACCAATATCCTATCCAGAATCATGACTCTTGTGCGAAGTCAGCAATCCCTCAACTAAATCCGTGGAAAATGCTTTCTCATTTCCATTTCAATATTGGGAATGGCTGAAAATGATCTAGTGATCTCTGATGGTCCATCTCAAATATCTAATAAATATTAGACTTGGAGATAAATCACTATGTCCCTTCTCCTGCCTATCATAAAGCATCATGTTTCCACCAGGATGAAGAACTAAAAGTTGTGAAACTCAGTCCATGCATCCTCCATCCAATTTGTCTATAGAAAGTACCGTTAGTCTGGTACCACTAGCTTTCGTCTGTACCCAACGTTTAAATTGGAGCATCTTCAAAAGCGAATTCTGTAATTAAATCTATCCACCACTGATCCGTGATAAACTTGCCGATATTGAAAATCAATCGGTAATTCCATTTATCAATAGTCAACTATGACTTTAACTCAACAAAAGTCAACAAACTACGACCTTTCCATATATACCATGCACCTCATCTTTATATAAGTGTTTGGTCTCACCATCTTATCTTTGACACACCTTGCTTCTTTAAGATAAGTTAATGACAATCCGACTTCTTTGTCTAATTTCAAAAGAATATGGAATCTTTCCATCCTCTACATAAGTCATCAATTTCCTTGTAACAGCTAATTATTGCAAATTGTGACTAAAAAAAAAATAATAATTCCATATTATTTATGGAAATAAAGAGACTTAGTTTACTCCTCTATGTGCAACACCGGAAAATTCCTCCTAATGACACACCCTCTTGAATAAATTATTTATTAAGAATTTACTGATGAATATTTATTCAGTATTTTATCCTCACTCGGTGTCATTCCAATAAGTACTTAATCCAATACTAAATCCTCCTTCTGACTTGGTAACAACTTCTGAAATTTTCAAGAAGATGTTCAGCAAATCCAGCACCTCTGATATATCATCATGGCGTTATAGTGATCTTTATTTACCACTACCTCATGCATACCGAAACATTAACAATCACCAATATCATGGCGTTGTAATATGATACGAATCCATACCTAGCGTAAAATATATCAAACTAATCATTCTAGATTGTTTGACTTGTAGTGATGGTTTAATTATCCCATCCTAAAACACACCATAATGACACATGTCCAGGTCCAATAGATTGGCTAGATTTATGAGTATCTACCAAATCTTACGACCGTATGCTCACAAATCTAGCATAAATAGCACTATTACACCATGTTATTAAAACAATAATTGATTGATCACACACTTATGTCCCCAACTAAACCATATACCAAAACCCGAGTAATTAACAAAAATAAAAATCAAACACATATGATAAACACAATAAAACAAAATATACTCCTACTTAGGACATCGTTCTTTCTAGAAAAGAAAGTCTCATTTGAAATCAACCTTACTAGATTGTTTTAAAATTTCTTTTTATAGTTTCGTAAATAATCATCCAACCTCGAAACATATCCTTTAAAACATAGCTTAAAAACACAAATGTTTGCCTAAGCAAATACCAAGGACTTAACCCTCATCCTTTTTATATGTGGAATGTAAACTATCTAACTTGGCTTTTTAAAGTGAATTAGAACGTCAAAACATAATACCAATGCCCTCTTATATGTGATTTAAAAATTATGTATTTCATTCTGATAAGAACACATCCGATCCCCAATCTGCTGAACAATACTTCTTATATACCTCTTTTAGAGATGGTAAGAAAGCTTAATTATTTATAGATTGATTAACTCCAATTCTACTAATAACATTCGCTATACTACTAGCAATTCAGATCACCTCACGCGATCATCCATCTTCAAGATTTAGTACCCTCTGTATTGGATGCACATAAATCTCCTCCATTAGGATCCTCTTCAGCTCCTACTCCTCGCTTGTCTCTTTTTTGAGATCAACTGAAGTCGTGTTGGCCCCGATATGCGGTGACCTATCACGTACACCTAAATCCTTCCTTGGCTTATACTTTTAAAGTAACGCCAAACGAACCTAAACATCGATCCTTAACTCTGCCTTCTGGCAACGAAATTGATAACGTACTCCTTTACTCCTTTGGGTTTTTATCGCTTTCGCCTTGAACTCATCGTTTTCCTAATGCCAACCATTCTATGACTATAGAATATAATTGACATCAGCTCCTCCTAACAAACCGTAAATAGAGTACAATGAATCCTAATACGGGCTCTAAGTTTTAAGAGATGCAACGCGGAAGTCACATAAAGAAAGACACTCCTAAAGACATTTGAACCTGGAGTGCTCTGATACCAACTGTGATACCCTCAGATTTTTGAATGCGGGTTGGCCAGGCCCACGCCCAAATACCCGAGTATATCAAAACAAATTGATAATAAACGAACACAGAGTACAAAAGAATAAAGAAGAATAAATAAAATGCTGACAAGAAACTAAAATGATAATCTAATAATAAACCTCAGAATATATTTCCATTAATTAATAAACTCTTCTGATACAACTGATCCTCCAAAATACAACTCGGGAATCCATACTGTGTGGACCCCTAGAAAGTCCAAACTAAACAAATGACAGTAATAACTGTCTAAATCAGGAAACTGAATCATAAAGGAACTCCTATGTAGCATCGGAAGAATGAAGTAGACTGATCCCTACTCAGCACGAATAACCTCTACTCTTGATGAACACCTGAAAAATAATGGTGGGTCAGGCCCACAAACAAGTTCTACTCTACTACAGTCCAAGCAGAGATCCGATACACGTATACATCCTAGTCAATCCAACAGTAACTAGTAGTCCGTATATATATGTATACACACACTAAAGGAACCTCACTAGACTATAGGGTTGTCTCAACCTGAATAGTAGGCAACATGCAAAACGCACATATAGTGGGCATGAGTACTTAGACCTACCAGGGTACACAACTACACTATATCTAGCTACACATCCCTGGCGATATACGCGCCCTAACCACTGATCGTGAGACTTAAGCTCATATCATGGTACCATACTTATATATATATAATTTAGTAACCATCATATCCAGTATAAATTAATCCTCCATAAGTCATTCAACTTATTCAGCTAACCTGACTTGAATATAAGTAGGACTTAACATTTTAGTTAATCCATTCCCTTATATAATAAATTAATCCTCCATAAGTCATTCAACTTGTTCAGTTGACCTGACTTGAATATAAGTAGGACTTAACATTTTAGTTAATCCATTCCCTTATATAAAATAGGTAGGACTTAACTGATAAGTTAATCCGTCCCTAAAATGCCACCGTCCCATACCGGTGCATTAAACCACACAATCCAACAATTGATGTAACAATTAAGGAAATACATCAAACATTCCAGAAATAACTATGATAATATGATATCAAGTTATCACATAATAGGAATGACTTATTATTTATTTAAGCTTCCTATATCATATGTCCTACATAAACTGAATCTTATACATGATGATATTTTATTATACCGTTAAATAAGCATTCTCCATATCCAATTCATCCTACACATTTAATCTCAATTGCTAAAACATTTTTAAAAGATTAAATCCATTCGTTTGTTTAAGACATTCAAATAGAAAGCATTATTATGATTGAGTCTATTTAAATTTATTTAAACCCCAAACCTAGTTCCTATTTAATGTTCAGGAATCCTAGGCATGTTTCTACGTTCCATCATTCCACAGATATGAAAAAATACATAATGTAAACATATAAAAATTTACACCGGAAATCAAATCAAAATCATGCATTTATCAATTCATAACACAAGAACAAATATGAACCAATTTCATAAAACCTATGTTCTAATCCAATTAAACATGCATAATTTTTTAATTTTATGTGTTTAATAAATCTTCGAATTTCCTAGGCATGCATAGAAACACGAATCAAAGGGAAAGAGATAGAAGAAGAACTTGCCTTAAACTTTCGGATCGAAAGTTAAACTTCTTCTTCCTTGATCTTCTCTCTACAGGGTTTTTCTCCTCATTCCTTCCTTTTCCTCCTTCACTCTCTAACACTATCTCTCTAGTATATATCACGTGAATATTTCTAACCCCCTTTTACAACCTATAGCTTTATATTTATAAGCTAAATAAAATAACCCTAACCCTTTTCCCAATCCAAGTCAACTAAAAAAAAAATGAAAATAAAAATATTAAAAAGGTAAGCAAAATATGTTACGTATATAATTTATGTATATGTTTATTAAATAAATAAATTATACACATTCTATTATTTATTAATGGATTATCCAATAATACTTAAGTTACCATAATATTATAAAGTAACTTAAAACATAACACGTATCAAATCTATGTATATTTTTATTATTTAAATATAAAACATATACATCAGATTAAATATTACTACCCAAGTTACCATAAAAATAATTAATAAATTACTTTCCTTTTTATATATGTATATAATAAATATCTATATATATACAGACATTATCCATGGGTAATAATCCATACACATCCAACCTCCTATCCAAGTAGTTCATGGGACCCAATTGGTTGGCCCATTACTACTAACCATAACCATAAAAGAAAAATAAAATAAAATAATAAAAGAAAAGAAAACATTTAATTTACAATTAATCAAAACACCATCTAAGCACATAATCTAAGTAAATAATTAACACATAGACAAATACAAATAATATATAGACACATAATCAAATAATCAAGAAATACCTAATTCAATTAAACACATAAGCAATTAGTCAAATAATCAATTAAATAATTAAAAAATACAATTAAAATAAATAAATAAATATCGAGACTATCCTTTTAAAATTAGGGGTATTACACACGTAATCCATTACAAAGGAGAGTATTTCTCTCCGACGTATCCTTAAATGAAGTTAATGTCGGATTGTACAACCCTTGCTTCCATTTCAAACCAATAAGTGAGAGGTCTGCACTATATAATATACAAAGCCTCAAACGTTGTCACACTAACCTCCTTGTGCCAACAATATGACTGACAACAATCTGAAAATTGAAGTAAACACTTCCAATTATCCATGAAAACTTAGGATATATGTCTCAAGCATATCCTCCATGATCAAATATAATTTCTTGATCAATTCCCCCGTCTAGAGATATGAAACAAATTTGCTGCTCCAATATCTTCAGAAAATTCATTCGAAATAGCACTTTTCATCCACTATAATGGATATGTACTTGCTATAACTCTATTATCAGTGTAGTGTAGAACTGATATGAAGCTCAGTTAATTTCATCAATTTAAATTGATGTTGTATGATTTTAATCATGTATGAGCAGTATAATGTTCTTAGTTAATTATCTGATTTTGATTACTTATCTCTGAAATAATTGATGTATTGTTTTAGTTCTTCATCAATTATTGGATGGAATGGAAGAATTAATTGCTTAAAACTAACTTAGCAATTAATATGAATGTTATATGATTTCAATCATGCATTGACAGTATAATATGATCATGTTATTATCTGATTTTTATTATACTTGATTTTGGAATTCAATGATGTATTGTTTTATTTCTTTCATCAATAATTGGATTGTATGGATGTAGTGCACCAGTATGGTGGCATTCTAGGGATGGATTAACCAAAGAAGTTAAGTCCTGTAATGACCCGGTCATTTTCTTCCTTTCCTTTTTTCCTCAGATTTTATGGATAAATTTTTTTCGTTGGAATTTCTTTTTGAGTTCGGCTACTCATCACTTAGTATCGTCTTGAGTGCTTAAAAATGATTTCTGAGACTCTTTCCTTTGGATTGACAACTTCCTTAAAGGACTGCGTAATTTCCACATTTTTTGTTTTTCGACACTATTCATTTTTCGTGTTTTTCCCCGTTTGTCACTTTGTTGGCATAACCTCACTTTTCATGTTCGGAGCTGTGTTTTGACTTTACGAGTTTTCATTCTAGTTGATTTCCTTGGGACGCGTTGCTTTACTTTTGGAAAAAAGCTCGTCGACTGTTTTATTTTCCCCGTAGGGGCATGGATGAAGAGATTCTTCAGAAACATTTATGTTTCTTGTGGTATTTTTTGTAAATATATTTTTAAAATATTTATTTTAGGGGTTTTTAAGAAAATACCTTTTGGAATATATTTTCATTCTGGGTCACTTGTGTAATTATCCTTTTGTGTAGGGGCCTTTGTGCAATTAATGAAAGTTAATTGCTAAGTCTCTCCTTGGGGCTTGAATCCTTGTATGGGATTTATTTTCACATCTTGTTGAGTCATGTACTCTTATAATTGTCTTGCGGTCGAACCCTACAATTTTTGGGTTTTCGGCTCCGGTTACGCCAAACTTGTTTGGGGCATATCTCTCTGCACGGAACTCGATTTTTGATGCAATTTCCTTCATTGTTCATTTTTTCTCATTTTAGTTTTTTTTTCGTTCATTGGGTTTTGCCGTTTGAGCACGTCTGCTCAAATTCCACTTTTCCGGATCCGGCGGAACCCATTCGGGGCACTTTTAGGGTTTTCCTATAAATATGAGGTGAGTGAGATATTTTCTTCATCTTCTCCCTCTCTTGGGTGGCAGCCATGGAAGCCTAAAGGGCTGTCACTTTCTCTTTCCTCTTTGGACTTCTTCCCTATATATAAAAGTGGTGATGCCTTAGGCTTTATTGTTCGCCTTGGCGAGGCATTCGATTCCAACCGATTGGAATCCCGTTTTGACCTTTTTTTGAGTTCGGGTATGAGGCAAAGTTTGGATTTTGGTGTGACCTCCTTGGTGTTAATGATCACCGTGTTGTCCCCGACAAAACCTCGAAGTTTCATAGGATTCGGAGCAGTTTCATTTCGGTGGGGATTTGAGATTTTCATCTCAAATTGAGGTAGATGATGTCATAGGTTTGTATTTGAGTTGTATTGATTGTTTTATAAGCATATATAACTTGTGAGCATACTTTGTTCAAGTTTTAGAATTTAATTTAATTATTTTCTATATTTAAGATTTAATTCTCATGATAGTATGCACCTTAGAATTAAATTGTGGCATGCTAGTAAGTTAGGCCTTGGTATGTTTATCAACATATATTAAATTGGGAGCATTTAAATAAGAATTTCAAATTTTATTTAATATTTATCTTTTATGAAAGTTTAAATCACATAGTTGTAACAAGTATGAAATCAACTTGTAATGTGATGTTAAAGTAGGCTTTGGTGAGTTCTTTGACCTATGTTAATTTGAGGAAATTTGGAGTTGTTTAAAAATCTAGAAAAAATTAATTAAGTAGCTTAATTAATTTTATTTTAAGTATGGTAGTCATTTAAATTAATATTGGGTATAATATATGTGAAGACCATGCTATGTCCTTTAACATGTATTAATTTGAGTATAATTAGAATTGATTGGAAATCTAGAGATTTTTTTATGTTAGGTTGATAACCTCTTGAAAGTTAGTATGTTTAATTACCTTGTGACCAAATTATTAATTAGATGTAGAATTAGTGCTTGTGACTTTTTAAAATGGTAATTGGACTTAGCATGATATAGAATATCATTGACTTGTATAAACTTGTTTAAATATATCTTGTGTAGGTATATAGCTTGTTTATAATATTACAATTGATTACCTTGAAAGCTTGTTACTAAATTGTAGCTTATTTAGTACTTGTGGCTTAGGATGGTAATTTGGCTAAATTGTTGTAAAATATTCTTGCTTTGTGTATAAATTGCATATTGAGGACATGACATGTCATATGCTATATAGACTTGAATTCTAGGACATGGTTTATGTGGATTCAACGTTACTTGTGCATGGAATGTGGTAACTTGAATTTGATTTTGTATAAGTTTTGAACTTATTGATTTTGAAAAACTTTTGAGGACGTAATTTATATGATGGCTAGGGTTTGGCTCTAGTACGAGGGCAAGAGTCCTTTAAGTCATAAGTGCACACTATGTGGTACCTTATGGATCGTAATTACCCGAAAATACTTGCTTGGTCTAGCGACCGCATGTCCTGGCCTTTCCACTATTTGATTTTGCATTTAATTCCAAGTTGTTAATCATGGATTACTTGTAACTTGATAATTGATGCTTACTTTGGGTATTTGAATCCTATTTAGTATACTTGAATTTGTATACTTGCTTCGTGAGTTTAAATTTCATTTAGTATACTTATGCCGTGTATACTTGTCTTATGTGTATTTTGTTTAGCTTAGTATACTTATGCTTGTATACTTGATCTATGAGTGCTCTACATATATCGAACACTTGTATATGTATGTCAGATATTGCCTATCTTAATTAACATGATTTAAGGTACTTGAACATGTATGCTTGTATGTCGGGTATCGTGTTTTAATACGGTTTAGTGTACTTGAGCATGTATACTTGTATGCCGTAGTTCATTTCAATTGCATGAGTAGCTTAGGATGATCCTTGAATCTCACTTATGACATAGACATTAGATAGCATGATCCTTTTGAATTGCTTCATGTTAATGTAATAACCTTGTAAAAAGTTAGGTCTATGTATGTTCATTCCCTACTAGTAACTTGTTTACTCACCCCAACGTTATTGGGTTGTTTTCAGGTACGGATGCCTTGGTTTGGGATGCTCAACATCCCTAGGTTGTTTCGATGAATTGGAGTTCTTTAAATGTATTCTTGTTCACATGCAAGTGTTAGCATGTTTGATTTTTACTCTTAAAGTTGTATTGTATAGTTAGACCAAAATGTTATTTTTGCCTTGAAACTTGTAATGTGTGTCTCAGCACACATTTTTGACGCTTATTTTGTATATATGACATAAGGTCAAGGGCCATTAAGTCTAAATTTTGTAAGTATGTTTTTATTACTCAAGTATTACCATTGCAACAATAGCCTGTGCTGCTGTCTGTTGCGTCGTTCGGCTGACAAGAGCCATCAGCCGGCTGACAAACCCTCGAGACAAATTCCAGTAGGTTTGCTAGGAAAAAGAGTCATTTCGGACGGCTGATGATTGGGGTTCGGTCGGCTGATGAATGCAGATGAATGCCGAACGAGTGCTATGTGCTGATAATTGCCGAACGAGTGCTCTATGCTGATGGAGGCCGAACGAGTGCTGATGCTGATGAATGGCGAATGAGCACTCAATGCTTTGTCTTTTGACAAACACTCGTCCATGCCTCAAAGCTTTTTTTTTTTTTTTTTTTTTTACTTTGAACTTCTTTTGTTTCTGTATTTCGGATCCATTATTGAGTCATCTTTGGGTCATCACTGACGTACTGGGTTTGGAAATCCAGGCTGTCACAGGTGGTATCAGAGCTCCTAGGTTCAAAAACCGTAGGACAATGGGTTTTGGGTGCATATTGTGCTTGTGTTGCCATGCTCTAAGTGTTTAGTTGTTTCTTGATAACATGTTTACATGCTTAAGTGGATGTATGTTTAGAAGTTACTTTAACTGTCTCAGCGTGATATATGTGCTTGTTTACTTTAGTACATTGTATATGCCTGACTGTTTTAGCATGTTGATTTATGCTTGTATGTTTAGCATGATGGTAATGCTTGTTTGCCTTAGCGTATTACACGTGCTTGTTATTCTTAGCATGATTGTATGATGCATATATTGACATGCCTTATGTTATTTTTTTATTACTACTTGTTTAAGTATGTACTTTGTTTCTATGTTGCTTTGTAGTTGTTTATTTCTATATCTTGTTTAGGCATTGCGGGTTGTCCCAGCTTGGTTGGTTGAAATTGATGCTAGGGCATCGTCTCTTAGAGTTTTGTGGTTACCTTGATGTGATGACGTCATTGGGGTCTTTTTTCTAGCATAATGGGAGGATGAGTTGGATTGACTCGAGTCCTTCCTTGGGGATTAGGAGTTTTGTTTTCGTAAGCCTCAATGGTGAGGTCCTCGCGTCTCTTTTCCTTAGAGTTGTGGTTAGGGATTTGATAGGTTTATTGACCTAGAATTCTTCCTGTCTTGCCTTGGACAGCTTTTATGAGCTAAGGTTGGGATGTGAGTGTTTTCGTGTAATTAATTGCATTGGTGCAATCAATTACTCTCCCTCGTCATTGGAGTCTTGGGGTTGTGTTAGAGTTTATAGGATCCTGTAGAGTTCCCATTGAACTCATCAGTGCCTTGAAAGGTGTTCTTTTGTTGGTGTCTCGTAATAGTTAGTATTAGAACTATTCATTACATAATTGGTTTATTTTGAGTGGCGTTAAGACTCCACCTTGGGTTTGAGCCAGTCTTGGGAAAGACTTGTAGACTCTTTGTTTCAGGGACCTTAGTGTTCATTCTAGGAGATAATTCATTTCCTCGCAGTGAGGGATTGAACTCATCCGGGTTTTTGGGCTTCACTTTCAATGAGTTCGTCCTTTTGAGAGGCATTTCATCCCTTTTTGCATGCCTTAGAAACATGTTAGGGGATGCGACTATTAGTAGTTATTTGCTGATATAGATAATGTGTTTTTCCATTTGCTATATATGTTCTAGCATGCTAGCGTCATAAGTGACGTGTAGCGCGCTTATATTGCTTGACTCCTATATGATAGGTAGTATATTTGATTGCCCTTGTACACCATGTGTTTAGTTGTTTGGTGGATGGATTTTCGGTTACGTTTAGTATACTTGTACCTAGTGTGCTTGTGCGTTGTATACTTCATTTCGTTTTGGTATAGTATATTGAGCCAGTATACTTGTATACCTTGGATTTAGTACTGCTTAGTATACTTGTGGATGTATACTTGTACATATATATATTGTGTTTCCATTTCGATATTTCTTAGTATACTTGTGAATGTATACTTGCATATATGTATATATGTTTCATAACTAATTGCTTTATTAGTTCATTTCTTTTATCATTCCTGTACTGTACTTGGGGTTGTGTGACCTTAGTTGTCAGGATTGTGTGTGTGACTTTGATCCGATGTCTTGATTCCTAAGCGTAGCCTTGTAGTAGGTCAGCTTTAGGACGACGTGAGGGATTTTGGGTGGATTGTCTTGTTGGGAGTCATTGTGACTAGGGTGATGGTGATGTTGTTTGATTTTGTAAAGTCCGATCCATTGGCTTGAGGGCATAGACTTGTCAGGCTTTGGATTCGTGATTGGTGTGGTTAACAACAGTGTTTTGAGACTTTGGGTTGTCAGTTTTTCCAGTATTGAGGATTTAAGGCCTTAAGCATAACGGTACCTATGACATTATTGTCAGAGTTTTGGGATTGGCCAGAATGGTCCAACTGGACATCTTTAGACCATATCCCAACTCTCACGAAATGCCTGGTTTCCATGGTGCTTTTGGTAATGATCTTTTGACATTGATGTCATTTGTATCGATAGGTTTCACGAGTAAGCTTGTTGGGGGCAGGTGACGAATTAGGGCTTTATACTGTCATGCTACTATACAAGTTATGTGTGGTGGGCGAGTGCTAGTTGTCATCGATGCTACCTTGCATTCCCTAGCTAGTAATATGAGTGTGGGCGGGTTTTAATCACTATTCGTGCTGCCATGTTCCTTTTGGTTGTGTTCCTCTTTCCGATGTGTAGTTGCCTTGGTCTCCTTTGGGTGGTTGACATTTGGTTGCATGTCAATTCGTTTCGAGAGGTGTCTTACTGTTCACGGTTTCGTGTCTCTTTGTTGATCTTAAAACCTTCGGAGTTGTCCTTGGGTACTTTATGATCTAGTCCTTAGTGTGAACTTATGTATGGTCCTTGTTCGGTTCTTCTAGGAATGTTCCTGATTTCGGGGACGAAATATCTTTAAGGAGGGTAGGTTGTAATGACCCGGTCATTTCCTTCCTTTCATTTTTCCTCAGATTTTATGGATAAATTTTTTCGTTGGAATTTCTTTTCTGAGTTCGGTTTCTCGTCACTTAGTATCATCTCGAGTGCTCGAAAATGGTTTCTGAGACTCTTTCCTTTGGATTGACAACTTCCTTAAAGGACTACGTCATTTCCACATTTTTTTGTTTTCGACACTATTCATTTTTTGTCTTTTTCCTGTTTGTCACTTTGTTGGCATAACCTCAGTTTTCATATTTGGAGTTGAGTTTTGACTTTACGAGTTTTCATTCTAGTTGATTTCTTTGGGACGCGTAGCTTTACTTTTGGAGAGAAGCTCGTCGATTATTTTCTTTTCCTCGTAGAGGCGTGGATGAAGAGATTCTTTAGAAACATTTATGTTTTTTGGGGTTTTTTTGTAAATATCTTTTAAAGATATTTATTTCAAGGTTTTTAAGAAAATATCTTTTTTATCCTTTTGTGTAGGGGCCTTAGTGCAATTAATGAAAGTTAATTGCAAAGTGTCTCCTTGGGGTTTGAATCCTTGTACGGGATTCATTTTCACATTTCGTCGAGTTATGTACTCTTAGAATTGTCTTGCAGTCGAACCTTACAGTTTTTGGGTTTTCAGCCTCGGTTAGTGCCAAACTTGTTTGGGGCATATCTCTCTGCACGGGACTCAGTTTTGACACCGTTTGTTTTGTTGTTCATTTTTTCTTATTTCAGTTTTTTTTCATTCATGGAGTTTTGCCGTTTTAGCGTGTCTGCTCAAATTCCACTTTTCCGGACTCGTTTGGGGCACTTTTAGGGTTTTTCTATAAATAGGAAGTGAGTGAGATATTTTCTTCTTCTCCCTCTCTTGGCTGACAGCCATGGAAGCCTAGAGGGCTGCCACTTTCTCTCTCCTCTTTTGGACTTCTTCCCTTTATTAAAAAGTGGTGATGCCTTAGGCTTTATTGTTCGCCTTGGCGAGGCCTTCGATTCCAACCGATTGGAATTCCGTTTTGACCATTTTTTGCGTTCGGGTCTGAGGCCAAGTTTGGATTTTGGTGTGACCTCCTTGGTGTTTAATGATCACCTTGTTGTACCCGACAAAATCCCAAACTTTTATAGGATTCGGAGCGGTTTCATTTCGGTGGGGATTTGAGATTTTCATCTCGAATTGAGGTAGGGGATGTTATAGGTTTATATTTGAGTTGTATTGATTATTTTATAAGCATATATAACTTATGAGCATGCCTTTGTTCAAGTTTTAGAATTTAATTTAATTATTTTTTATGTTTAAGATTTAATTCTCATGATGGTATGCACCTTAGAATTAAATTGTGGTATGCTAGTAAATTAGGCCTTGGTATGTTTATCAATATATATTAAATTGGGAGTATTTGAATAAGAATTGCAAATTTTATTTAGTATTTATCTTTTATGAAAGTTTAATTCATATAGTTGTAAAAAGTATGAAATCAACTTGTAATTTGATATTAAAGTAGGCCTTGGTAAGTTCTTTAACCTATGTTAATTTGAGGACATTTAGAGTTGTTTAAAAATCTAGAGAAAAACAATTAATTAGCTTAATTAATTTTATTTTAAGTGTGGCAGTCACTTAATTTGATATTGGGTGTAATATTTGTGAAGATCGTGTTATGTCCTTTCACATTTATTAATTTGAGTATAATTGGAATTGATTAGAAATCTAGAGATTTTTTTATGTTAGGTTAATAACCTCTTGAAACTTAGTATGTTTAATTACTTTGTGAACAAATTATTACTTAGATGTAGAATTAGTGCTTGTGGCCTCTTAAAATGGTAATTGGACTTAGCATGATACAGAATATCATTGACTTATATAAACTTGTTTAAATATATCTTGTGTAGGTATATAACTTGTTTAGAATATTACAATTGATTACCTTGAAAGTTTGTTACTAAATTATAGCTTATTTAGTACTTGTGGCTTAGGATGGTAATTTGGCTCAATTGTTGTAAAATATTCTTACTTTGTGTATAAATTGCATATTGAAGACATGACATGTCATATGCTATATAGACTTGAATTCTAGGACATAGTTTGTGTGGATTCAACCTTACTTGTGCATGAAATGTGGTAACTCGCATTTGATTTTGTATAAGTTTTGAACTTATTGATTTTGGAAAGATTATGATGACATAATTTATATGATGGCTAGGGTTTGGCTCTAGTACAGGGGTAAGAGTCCTTTAAGTCATAATTGCGCACTAGGTGGTACCTTGTAGGTCTTAATTACCCGAAAATACTTACTTGGTCTAACGATCGCATGTCCTAGTCTTTCCACTATTTAATTTTGCATTTAATTCTAAGTTGTTAATCATGGATTACTTATAGCTTGAGAATTAATGCTTACTTTGAGTATTTGAATCCTACTTAGTATACTTGAATTTGTATACTTGCTTCGTGAGTATAAATTTCATTTAGTATACTTGTGCCGTGTATACTTGTCTTATGTGTATTTCGTTTAGATTAGTGTACTTGTGCTTGTATACTTGATCTATGAGTACTCTACAAATATCGAACACTTGTGTATGTATGTCAGATATTGCTTATCTTGTTTAACATGATTTAAGGTACTTGAACATATATACTTGTATGTCGAGTATCATGTTTTAATACGGTTTAGTATACTTAAGCATGTATACTTGTATGTCATAGTTCATTTCAATTGCATGAGTAGCTTAGGATGATCCCTAAGTCTCACTTATGATATAGACGTTAGGTAGCATAATCCTTTTGAATTGCTTCATGTTAATGTAATAACCTTGTAAAAAGTTAGGTCTATGCATGCTCATTCCCTACGAGTAACTTGTTTACTCACCCCAAAGCTATCGGGTTGTTTTCAGGTATGGATGCCTTGGTTTGGGATGCTCAACATCCCTAGGTTGTTTCGATGAATTGAAGTTCTTTAAATGTATTCTTGTTCACATGTAAGTGTTAGCATGTTTGATTTTTACTTTTAAAGCTATATTGTATAGTTAGGCCAAAATGTCATTTTTGCCTTGAAACTTGTAATGTGTGCCTAAGCACACGTTTTGACGCTTATTTTATATGTATGACATGAGGTCAAAGGCCATTAACTCTAAAGTTTGTAAGTATGTTTTTATTACTCAAGTATTACCATTGCAGCAACAGCTTTTGCTATTGTCGGTTGTGTCATTTGGCTGACAAGAGCCATCAGCCGGCTGACAAACCCTCGAGACCAATTCCACTAGGTTTGCTAGGAAAAAGAGTCATTTTGGCCGGCTGATGAAGGCCGAACGAGTGCTCTGTGCTGATGAATGCCGAACGAGTGCTCTGTACTGATGAATGCCGAACGAGTGCTCTGTGCTGATGAATGCTGAATGAGTGCTCTGTGTTGATGAATGCCGAATGAGCGCTCAGTGCTGATGGATGCCGAACGAGTGTTCAGTGCTTTGTCTTTGGACAAACACTCGTCCATGCCTCAGAGCTTTTCTTTTTTCTTGATTTGAACTTCTTTCACTTCCGCATTTTGGATCCGTTATCGGGTCATCTTTGGGTCATCACTGACGTACTGGGTTTGGAAATCCAGGGCCGTCACAAGTCCTACCTAATTTTGTATTAGGGAATAGATTAGCTAAAATGTTAAGTCCTCCTTATATTCAAGTCAGGTCAGCTGAACAAGTTGAATGACTTATAGAGGATTAATTGTAATAGATTAATTATAGAGGATTACTTTATACTGGATGTTATATATATAATTATGGTGTCATGCTATGAACTTAAGTCTCAGGATCTTGGTCAGGGTGTATATATTTCCTAGGATGGATAACTAGATATAGTAGACATTTGTGTGCCCTGGTAGGTCAAGGTACTCATGCCTACTTCATGTGCGATTTGCATGTTGCCTTATATTCAGGTTAAGGCAAACCTATAGTCCAGTAAGAGTCCTATAGTGTGTGTATATAGATATATATGGACTATATTAGTTATTATTGGATTGACTAGGATGTATATGTGTATCGGATCTCTGCTTGGACTATAGTAGAGTAGAACTTGTTTGTGAGCCTGACCTACCATTTTTTTTAGGTGTTCGTCAGGAGTAGGGATTATTTGTACTGAGCAGGGATCATCTACTTCATTCTTCCGGATTATCTATATAGGAGTTTCTTTTATGTATCATTATTCAGTTGTTAACAGTTGTTGTCACTTATTCAGTTTGGATTTTCTAGAGGTCCATACAGTATGGATTCCTAAGTTATATTATTTGGAGGATTAGTTGTATGAAAAGAGTTTATTAATTAACAGAAATCTATAATAAGGAATTATTGGATTATCATTTTAGTTTCTTTTCAACATTTTATTTATTCTTATTTATTATATTTGTATTCTGTGTTCAATTATTACCGATTTATTTTTGATATCCTCGGGTATTCGGGTGTGGGTCTAGCCAACCCGCATCCAGGAATCCGGTGGTATCACAACTAGCTTCTCCACTATGTTTTACATATATCATGTTATTTTCGGGAATCTTTTGGGTTGTTTTAGTAAGATTTGGCAATTCACATTCTGTTCCTTCATAGGTTATACTGTTTACTTTTCTAGCTTCTATCATCTGGATATATTTGCTACTGAAAGGTTTAACTATTTCACTGAATTGAGCTTTGAACTTTAAATTATATTGATTAACTGTTTTTCCATGAATAAAGTATTAATTAATAAGTTTTCGTATTGTCTGGTCATATTACATCCTGTAATGACCCGATCATTTTTCTTCCTTTTCTTTTTCTCAGATTTTAACGGATATTTTTTTTCCGTTGTCTTTTCCTTTTTAGGTTCGGTTTTTCATCACTTGATGTCATCTCGAGTCCTCTGGAATGATTTCCGAGACTCTTTTCCTTGAATTGACAACTTCCTTTGGGGATTGTGTCATTTCCATATTTTATTTTTCCGAACACTATTCACATTTTGTCTTTTTCTCATTTATCCTTTTTCCTTACACAACCTCATTTTTTGTGCTCGGATTTGATTCCGGTTTTGCATGCATTTATGATATTTGATTTCCATGATAGTGGTATTTTTACTTTTCTAGAAAAGCATATTAATTGCTTACTTCTTTTATAAAGGGGCATTAATGCATACTTTAGTGTAATTATTCTTAACTTGTGGAGTTTTAGTGTAATTAAATAAAGTAATTATTTTTCATTTTGGGGACCATTTTACAATTAAATTTGGAAGATATTTTCAAAAAGGACCTTTTTGCAATTTTTGAAAAGTGTGACAAGTGTCCCACTCTCATTGGTCCACTTGTTGACATTTGTGTGGAAACACTTTAATGCATTAGATGATGACATTTGGAGGGTGAGGATTCACCCACTTGTTAGCCTAGGATTGATGCACTTGTTGGCTTAGATGGTTGACAAGTGTAGGTGTGGGATTAAGCCTAGGAAGGAGCCATGGATTGGTTACAAGTGTAGGTTCAAAATTTAGTTGTGCAAATATCTTTGGGCCACTTTGGGATTATGGTTTTAAAGGAGGTTTTTGTGCAATTGACCATAGATGTGTGTGTTGACTATGGTGTAAGTGCATATAGTGAGTGGAGGATTTCTATTTCCTCCACTCACACTTAACCACATTATTTCATTCTCTTCCTTACAAGAAAACCTTAGCCTCCATGGATGGAGCTTGAAGCCTTAGGCATTGACCTTGATCTTTGAGGCCCTTCCACTTACTTTAGACCATAAAGTTTGGAATACTTTTTGTTCCCCTCATCCTCCTCTTCAAAACCCTTGAAGGGTCTAGCCTAACTCCTAGTTTTGCTTTGGTATCAAGAGATTCAATTCTCTAGTGAGGTATTGATCTATTGAGTGTTTTACATGCATGGAAGAGAAGGACTTGTATTTTGCCCTTTAACTGTTTTAACTTGAAATTAATCTTGTCAAATTAAATAAAGAATATGAAAACATACTCAATTAGCTTTCATTTAGTTTTGGTTTCATGTAATTTGGATTTAAAATGAATTAGTTATGAATTTTTGAAGTTGCAAGCTAGCTGCTGGAAATTTGAAGCTTTTCCTTTTTGGTCTGGAAATGAATTTTAATATGGAGCTGTAGTGCTTCACTTGCCTTGAAATTTTTACTAGAATTTTCCCCATAGGTTTTACACTACTCAGAATTTTTTCAAGATTTTAGAGCATATCTAAATTTTTTTAAAAATCTGAAACTATCTGTTGTTCATGTTTTTATTGCAGCTGGAAAACATATTTTAGATGATTTATTTCACTAACCTTTTGACATTGGATCATGGCTGAAATTTCCAGTTTTACACTCTCATATGTTTACTTCCAAAATAAATTAGGTTTGCCCAATTTGGATGTCAAATGAATTTTTCATGAATTTTCAGAGTTGGAAGCTACAGGCTGAAAATGTGTTTTCTGGGCAAAATTTGTTCCAAAGTTGTGGGGCAAAACTGTTTCAATCGGGAAAATATTTTGCTAAACTAAATTGATATAATCAAATTACAGTGTTTAAGCTTTCATTGGGCTTTAGATTCATTCAATTTGGGTTAGAATTGAATTTTTTATGAATTTTACAAGTTGAAGGTAGCAAGCTGAAAAATCTGTTTTGCGGACCAAAAATTTAGAGCAATTTCATTTCGGTGGTAATTGGGATTTTCATTCCAATTGAGGTAGGGAATGTTTTAGGATTATTTGTGTGTTGTATTGTGTGTTTACCATGATTATACAACATATATGTATGCCTTGTATCAAATCTAGAAAGTTAGTAATTTTTATTTCTTTGTATAAGATTTAAAATTTATGATGATGTATAACTTTGATTTGAATTGTAATATGTTAGGAAATTATGCTTAGATATGTTGGTTAACGTATATTAAATTTGGATCATTTGATTAAGAATTACAACTTTTATTTAATATTTATTTTTAGTGAAAGTTTAATTCACATGGTTGTATCAAGCATTAAATCAAGTTGTAATGTGGTATTTAAATTGGCCTTGGCATGTTTTCTAACATAGATTAAATTGAGGGCATTTGGAATTGTTTAAAAATCTAGAAGAAATTAATTAATTAGCTTGATTAATTTTGTTTTAAGTGTTTTAATCACTTAACTTGTCATTTGATGTTATATATATGATGACCATGACATGTCTTTCAATATATATTAAATTGAGATTATTTGGATTAACTTGAAATTTAGAGAATTTAACTATTTATGTTTAATTAAATTCTACTTTATTACTCCATGGATTTAATTGCATTTTTGAAGTTATTTCTATATTTAAATCATGGATTTAGATTTGATGTATGTTCACTTGATTACTTTTGAGCATTGGATAACATAGTTGTTACTTTTATATTCATGAGAATATGTTTTTCCTTATTGAATATATTGTTGCTATGTGTAAGGAATTGCACATTTTGTATTTGACATCTTACATGCCATAGTAGTTGTGAATTTTGAGCATGTATTGTATAAGTTTCCAAAATTTGGATTGTGCTTGGTAAATAGTTGATATCTTGTATATACATGTTGATATATATACGTTATTGCACAATTTGTTGATTTTGGAAACTTGGGGATGTTGTTGTTTGGCTACGGCTAGGACTTGGTTCTAGTACGGGGGATTGTCCCTCTATGTAGTCTAGTGCGCACATAGGGAGGTTACCCATGGGCTAGTAACCCTAAAGTAACTATGTTGTCAGTCTGATCTGGCGTGACGTCCGAGTATCCACTTTGTTTGATTTCGTATTTCATTTCAAGTTGATAACTAGATGATATCGTAACTTGTTGTTCCTTATTTGATTTCCTATTTTGAGCTTAAGATGTAGCTTTGTGAAAGCATGCTTCATGCGTTGTATTGGAAGTTCCATTTTTGGTTAAATTGCATCGATATCATAATTTGTGTTTTGATGTTCAAATGTAGTTTAGGAATGACCTTATAGATTCATTTTGAACATAGACGTTAGGTGGCATGACCCACACTTATTGTATTCGTATTTTGGATTTCAAGTTGAAGACTTTGAGAATCTATATCTTGTTGTCTTATATAACATGTTTCCATGTTATTTGAATTGCATGAACAATGTGATTATAATATAAATGATCTAGGTAACTTAGGATGCTCCCTGGATCTCATCTTGACATAGACGTTAGGTGGCATGAGCCCCTTTAACATGTTTCACCATAAGGTGATAAAATTGTAAAATGCTAGGTCGATGCATGCTCATCTCCTACGAGTAGCTTTATGTTACTCACCCCTACCATACTGGGGCATATTTCAGGTACAGGACTCAGGATTTGAAGATTCCATTGCTCCTTGGATGGCTTACAGTTTTTAAGTTTCTATTTTATGCAAGTGTTAGCATAAGATGCCTCTTTGTAGCCCTATTTGTTTAAACTTGTATTCCTTGATTCGTATATGTAAAGTGTACGTAAGTGCACTCTTTTCAATGTATTTAATATGTATGAGATGAGGCCGGAGGCCAATGACATGTATCTCATTTTCTATGCACTTTTGTTTTCAAAGTTTATTATGAAAATATTGGAAAATGTTAAGTCATTGCTTCATAACTTTCGCATCGGGTGTTGGAATTTCATATCTTTTCTACCCGGACTCAGAATCAGACGATTCTTGAGTCTAATTTTGTTCAATTTTCGTTGTCCTTCCAATGGTGTGCACGGTGGCACCCTTTTCAGTGAGAAATGACCATTTTGCCCTTAGTTCATCTCTTTTCGAGTTAGGCATTCTTGCTTCATTTGCTTGGCTCATTTGAGCTCCGTGGCTTCATAGAGAGTCATTTTGGGGCCTTAAGGATGACGTACATCTCTTGAGGTCATTTGGCTTCTTTCACTTCTGCATTTCGGGTCCGTTATCGGGTCAACTTCCGGTTCATCACTAACGCATCGGGTTGAGAAATCCGGGTCGTTACACATCACTTTGTGGATATGGCTATTTTTATATGTTTACTAAATTCTCTAGTGGTCATCGTGAATTAGGGTTACATCCTATAATGGCTTCATTGGCTGCTAGATCTATTTCAACGCTAGCTATCTGTGCTTGGTGATAATTATTCCATCGATCATCATAAATATATGCGAGTGCTCTGGTTCTTACTTCTGATCTATTTAATCCTACTATTTCGATCATTATTACGCCTAAATGCATAAGCTCTAATTTACTTTTTTCTAGCTCTTGACAAGCCTCTGGTGTTATGTGATCTAAAATTACTTAGTTATTTACTACACTTATCCTTCTTTTGCTAAGATGATTGTATATCTTACTCTAAAATTTTAATAAATTATTAGAATAAAGATTAACTTTTTATATATACTTTCTTCATTCTTTTTTCTATATAATTTTGAGCATCGTGCTCATTATCATATAAATCTTCTACCCTCATTATTTCTTTGGCTTTTCTAAGGACAATAGCCATTCTCTATATGGTTGTAAAAGATTTACCCGCTTGGTGGTTTTAGTCGAGAAAAGATTAGTTGATAACTTTAAATCTTTTATTTTATCTGATAGTTCAGATAATTCTTTAGAAGATTCTCTAGGAATATTTTCTTGTATTACTTCTAATTTTTCTTCAAGTTTGTTAACTTTTTCAGATAATTGGAGTAATAACTGAATTAAGAAGTTTTTTTGTCTAATATTTATATTGGTTGATTGCACGTTTATCTTAAAACTTGTAAGTCCCACAGGATCTTTGTCAATTTTATAAAGTTCGGCTAAAGCTGCGAGATAATCAGGATTACTTGTGCTCATAAAACTATTGTAATAGTCTTTGGATATCTGTTTTCAAAGATTTTAAATATTCTATAGTTAGTTTTTGATTTTCTATAATATTTTTAATATCACTGTTTATGTCTTTAATAACGACTAATATTATTTTGTTGTCTAGATTATTTGGACTAGAATTCTAGTCTACTTAAGTTTTAATATAATCTAGATTTTCTCCTAGTCGTTTAATAGAGTTATCTAAGTTATTAAATTCTATTATATTCATAAACCAAGCTAAAATCTTTGTCGTCTAGCTTCTAGAATATTCTGTACAAGAATAATTCTAAATCTAAGTTCTTCTATTCTTCGTTGAAGGTTATGTGTTGTATTACCAAGGTCTAGTGAAGTGTAACAGTTTCTAAGTGCTATTTGAAAATATTCTAGAATTTCTAAAAGTTCTCCTTTGGTTAAGTTGTGCATAAAATAAACTTTAGGGGTGAAAATATAATTTTAGCTTATAAAAGGGTTCAAAATGAAGGTCTTCACTTTTGGTTCATGATATAGTAAATATGCAAACTACATCAATGATTTAGTAATAAAGTTTTGCTACCGCCACTTATATGTAAAAGTCCCTAACAGAATTGTGTAAAGAAAATGTGGATGCCCATAACCATGGAATTCAAATATAATTGTAATATAAAATGTGTGTGCATGCACTTAAAGCCAGAACCAAGTTCCACTTATAGCTTGGTTTACCATTACACTAAAAACTAATATAATGTAGAAAATGTTTGGGGATATAATGATCTCATTACCCGCATGGCCGCGTGTTGCAATTATAAGTATCCACTTATCATCTTCTTTCTGTCCTCTATTTTTTTCTCTCTCTAAGACTGTACACACAAATTTCGTATCTGCAAAATAAAGAACAAAATAGGAAGCAAATAATAATTTATTGATTTATGAAAATTGATGAGTATAATCCTTTGAGGTATTCTTTGCCAAAGAAAGAAAGTATCCACTAATTCGATCTCATTTGTTGGTTGGATCCAAGGGCTAGTGGAGCTTGATCTTGAATCGATTTGTTAATAATCTTCTTCAATTTGTACTTAAGGAAGACCGCCAATGATTTCTGAATGAGAGCTGACGAAACTTGATCTCAAACAATGTTGTTTAGTGATTCTTCAAACTTGTTGAATCCCTTAGTCTCACCTTGGACATAGACGTTAGGTGGCATGAACCACATGGATTGATTTATATCAACTTATAAAGACTTGCAAAACTTTAGGTTATACGCATGTTCATTTCCCATGTGTAACTTGTTTACTCACCCTCATTGTTTGGGACATTTTTCAGGTAAGGAACTATGTTTTAGGGATGTATAACATCCTTGAACTTGCTTGTGGCTTGATGAGTTCGGCGTATTTTCTTACATGCACTTACAAGCACAAATTTTGCTTTCTTTTGGGTTAAATATGTCAAAACTTGTATCTTCTATTTGGGATATATAATAAGTACCTAAATGCATCCATTGAGAACTATTTGACATATATGTGATGAGGCCAAGGGCTAAGAATCTCATGCTTTACTTTTATGCTATTTGACTTATGCTTAAATATGTGAAAAATAAAAAAATGCAAAGCTTTAGCATGTCATTTTTAGCTTAGATGGTGGGAAGTGCGTTTTAACACTTTTTGTAGTGTTCATATATCATATGTGAGGTGTGGCCAAGGGCTAAATGGACTTTTGAATGCATCTATTATGATGGATTTCACAAAGTACTTAAAAAGGGTATTTTTCATGATTTTGGGGTTCAAGCATGTCATATTTTGCATTTGGAGTATTTTGAGGCCATGGGCCATTGGGACGCAATTTATTATATATATTACGTTTGCGAGAATGTTTACTTTGCACAAAATATCATGGTTGCATGTTATGGTTGATGGTAGGCTTCAAATTTTCCATTTTAAGGCATTTTTTAGATTTGATAAGTCAGATCTTGCAATGGGACCATTTCCACACACTTCAAAACACTTATTACGCTTGCGTGTACAATCATTTTAGTTCATAACTTTATACTCGGTCATTTGAACACTTGAAGCAAAAGAAATTTGACATTTTTCATCAAATTTGATCTCAGGGGTATTTTCGGCATTTCAGATCTAAAATAAATCTTTCTTTTGACATAGTCAGCTTGGAAAAATTATTTTAAGTGGAGTTTCTTTTTCATTTTTTTTCCAAAAAAGGTCGTTTCAAGGTCCAAAACCCCATTTGAAATCTGATTTTTCTGTCAAAGTAGCAGGTGGCTGCAGTAGTGGCACCGCGTGCGCATAGGGGCGTTGAGCCGCCCCCCTTCGGCCGCCGCAACGCAGTTTTTCACCAAGCGTTTTCTCCTTTATCCGGTCTTCAAATTGGGTGAACTTTTTTTTGAACTTCGTTAATTTTTCACTGTCTATCCAATGGTGTGCTCGGTAGTACCCATAATTTTTTGAAAATTACTATTTTACCCCTATGGCTAAAATTGTCCCTTTTTAAAATATTGCTTCCGCATTTTGTTTTCTATTAAGTTCCGTGACTTCATGAGAAGTCATATTATGTCTTAGGGATGACGTATATCTCTCGAAACTTTATTTGTATGTGAAATGAACATTTTGCCCTTAGGAGCATACTTGGTCTATTTTCACCGTTTTGCTTCCACATTTGTTTTATTTTCACCAACTTTGTGCTTTATTTTCACTTCTGCATTCCGGATCCGTTATCGGGTCAACTTTTGGGTCATATTGACATATATGGGTTGTGAAAATTCAGAACGTCACAGGTGGTATTAAAGCGTCCAGGTTCAAAAATTTGGACGACGGGTTTTGGGTGCATATCATGCTTTTGTTGACTTGTTTTGGTATGTTTACTTACTTCTTAATAACATGCTTATATGCTTATATGATTATCTGTTCAGAAGTTTTACTTTGACTGTTTTAGCATGACATATATGTCTAATTGCTTTAACGCGTTATGTATGCTTGTTTGCCTTATAACGTTATATATATGTTGTATGTCTTAACATGTTTACGTGCTTATGTGGCATTTCCTTTAGAAAATTTCGTTAACCTCCTTAACATGTCGTATATGCTTAGTTGTCTTACCATGTTGTACATGTTTACTTGTCTTGACATGATTGTATGTAACATGTCTTCATGTCTTATGTTTTCTTTCACATATGTTGACATATGTCTACGTGCTTCTTGGTAACATGTTTGATGTCATGACATATTTACATGCTTAGGTAACTATGTGTTTAGAAGCATTCGTTAATCATTATAGCATGACTTGTATGTTACATATCATAGTATGTTTTACGTTTTTAGCACTTGTATACTTACGTGCTCACTTGCTTATGTATTTTGGAAATATTTTGTTTAACATATATACCTGTTTACTTATATGCCTAGGTGTTTAATGTTTTGCTGTATGACTTAACATGATTTAGGTGATTATATGCCTATGTGCTTAAAATGATTTAGCATTCTTTAATTGTCTTACCATGTTATATTATGCGTGCTATGTGTGTATGCTATTTGTCTAGCATGATTTAAATTTTTATAGTACTGAGCATGACGTATGATGTATGCTAGATTAAACCTTTATATATTAGTTGCCACATACGTTGTTTGCCTTGATTTTTATCTACTTGTTTTATGATAGAAAATGTTTATATGAACTATTTAATACTTGTATAACTGTGCATATTTATAGAGTTTGATTAAGTACCTTTTTGACATGACACTTAGGACCTTAAGTTGATATTTGCACAAGCATGCTAATTGATGTTTTTATACCATTACATGTTATATGTCTTAAACTCATGGACTATGCTAAGTGTTGAACATGATTAAGTGTTAAATATTCATGTTAACTTGTGATGAGTTGTGAGTATACTTGTGTTGTTTATTTTGATTACAAGCTAATTACGATGTGATGGAGCAAGCTAATTGTTATGTTTACGCTACGCTCTATGATAAGTATGAATATGTTCAGCATGATAAGATTTCCTTTTGATAAAGCACTTACGATATTAAGATGCTATTTATATGAGTATGCTATTTGGTTGCCTTAACGACTGTATGCTACGTGTTTCACGCCTTGTGATGTATGCTAACCGATAAGTATGATTAAATATTAATGCGTATGTTGACTTAGCGTAGGGTCATGAGAATACTAGTTCTTGCTTACCCTAATTATCTTAACTTATATATACTCGCTATGTAAAAGAACATGTCATATTTATACTGTTTGCTACTTGTATAAGTATGTGATCTTGTTGCAATAACATATGTTGAATGTCTTGTATGCCTATATGTATAAATGAATGTATTCAACATCCTTAACCTAATTGTAGTAACAGTATAAGGTGTAGTATTGTGACGGCCCAAGTTTTGCAACCTGGTGCTTTAGTGATGACCCAAAAGTTAACCCAATAACGGGTCCAAAATACGGAAGTGAAAGATAAAACCAAAGTCTGTAGAGATATAAATTATCTCTAAGACACCAATGTGAAATTCCCTGAAGTCACGGAACTCAAAAAGAACGAAAGAGCAAACGAGAGTCAAAACGGACAAAAATTCGTTAATCAAGGGGCAAAATGGTCAATTTACAAATGAGAGGAGAGATTTGACTCTAAGCAAGTCAAATGAGGTCCAAACAACCTAAGTTAATCATTTCACAATATTTCAAGAGGTTCTAAGAACTTTGGCTAAGAATCCCACAAGACTCCCATTCCCGGTTTAAATAAAATCTGACATTGTCTCACTAAAGTATGAATAACTCCCACTGTGATTTGAATCTGATAATAACATTAGTACCATTGGAAATCTAACTCAAAATCCTTGAATTTAGCCTTAAGAATCACCCCATATAGATTAGAAATGAAGAAGTTATGACCGTTTGAAGTTTAAACAATAGTGTTGTCCTAAAACTGAAGAGTAAAAAACTGAAGCATTTAGGTCGACCGAAATGGCATTTCGGTCGACCGAAATGAACCCAGAATGGCCCAAAATCTGTAAAATGAATGAAAATCATTTAGGTCAACCAAAATGAAGAACCGATCGACCGGTTGTGACCCACACAGTGCGAAAGCTATTGGAAAATGACTTTTTACTGTACAAACAAATCTTAAAAGCCATCGGTCGACCAAAATGACTCCAAATGGTGCTGAAAGACCTGTTATACACCAAAAATATTGAGGCTTAACCCAAGCCTCAATTCCCATTATGAATTGGTCCAAAAACAAATCTTTAAAGCTGTGTAAGCATGCCAACAAATGTACTTTAGATATTAAAATGTGTTACAATGGCCCATGGCCTCATTACATATCATTTACTTCAAATTACATGCTAAACCTCCAAAGTTAGGAAAATTACATTTCATAGGCAAAACTTGAGTCTAAATGCATACACTTGAAGTTTAAAGTCTGTAGTTGTTGGCCTCAAATCATACATATCAAATAGGTTCCAAATAGTGTATCTAAGTATACTTTACATATCATAAGGCAAAAACGACATATTGAACCTAGCTATGTATCACAATTTGATAAGCAAAACTTAAACATGCTAACACTTGCATATGAACAAGAATACACTTAAATGAACTTCAATCCATCGAAACGATCTAGGGATATTGTGCATCCCAAACTAAGGTATCTGTACCTAAAAAATAACCCGATAACTTTGGGGTGACTAAACAAGTTACTCGTAGGAAATGAGCATGCATAGACCTAACTTTTTACAAGTTTGTATAAATTAATACTTGTGGTTCATTCCAACTAATATTTATGCCAAAAGTGAGACCCAAGGAGCATCCTAAGCTATCTTAAAATATTTCTAGCATAAATTACATTTTTACGCAATCAAATAATATAGGAGCATACAATACAACGCAACAATATATAGATTATCAAAGTTATCAACTTGAAATTTAAAATGCGAAAACAACTAAAATGGGTTAAGCCACCTAACGTCTATGTTCCAAATGAATCTATACGATCATTCCTAAGTTATATTTGAACAATACAGCATAAATGTACTTAACAAAATTAAAACTGCGATGATTCATTAAAAATCATAATGCATAAATGTACTTAACAACTTTAAATCGCCAATAACCAAAACCACAAGTCACAATTAAACATTGGTTATCAACTCGGAATTGAATGCGAAATCAAACAGTGGAAAACTTGAACATCAAATCTCGGAGTAAACCAAGACCTAAACGGTTATTCTGAGCACTGACCCGTAGGGAATACCATTCTAGTGCGCACTATAAATTGGGGAGACCTCATACCTCCCGCACTAGAGCCAAACTCTAGCCATGTCAAGTAACAATGTCCCAAGTGACTCCAAAATCAATAAATAAGTTTAAAACTTATACATAATTAAATAATGCACGAAACCACCTTCCATGCACAAGTAGGTTGAAACCACACAATCCATGCCTTAGAATTTCAATTCTAAAATGACATATATATAATGTCTTTACTATGATATAATGTACAATACAATATCATCTATTTAACAATTTAAATCATTCTTCCATGGTGAACTTTAAACACTAATTCTACGACATTGTAGCAATAAGTTCACAAGGCTAATAATATCGATAATTCACAAGAATCTCATATTACTACTACATAGTAACAAGTTAGCAATTTAACTTTCAATAATGCACAATAAGCATTCTATATTCATAATACTATGAAATCACAAGAATTTAGTAATCTACTAAATTAAATAACTTCTCTACACAAGTTATGTCTACTCAAATACTTGATTATATCAGGGGAACCATTAAATAGATTTTAATTAATTCATTTAATTAAAATCCCAATTTAATATATATTAAAAAACATGTCAAGGCCATCCACATTATCAAGATAAAAATTCAATTAAGTGACTAAAACACTTAAAATAAAATTAATTAAACTAATTAATTAATTTTCTTTAGATTTTAAGACATTTCCAAATAGCCTCAATATAACATAGGTTGAAGAATATACCATGACCTATTTTAATATCACATTATAAGTTGATTTCATGTTTTGTTACAACCATGTGAATTAAACTTTTATCAAAGAAAATTATTAAATAAAAATCTCAATACTTATTCAAATGTTCTCAATTTAATATATGTTAATAAACACATCAAGGCCTAATTTAATAGCATGTCATAATTTAATTCCATCACATATACAACCATGTGAATTAAATCTTACACAAAGAAAATAATTAAATTAAATTATAATTATAAACAAAAGCATGCATACAAATTGTATAAGCATCAATAGCATCCAAAACAACAAAAATATAAACCTATAACATCCCCTACCTCTATTTGAGATGAAATCTCAAATCTTACCGAAAGGAAATCACTCCGAATCTGACGATGCTCCTAGGTTATGTCGGGGAAAACAAGGTGAACATTAAACCCCAAGGAGGTACCACCAAAATCCAAACCCGAACTAAAAAATGGTCGAAAACGGATTCTAATAAGGGGGAAAGTAAGATCTCACCAAGGCCTACAACAAACACTAAGGCATTACGGCAGTTACCACAAGGGAAGATGCCGAAAAAAGAAGAAGAAGGTTGGCAGCCCCTTGGCTTCCATGGCTGCTGACTAAGAGAGGGGAAAGAGATGAGAAAATTTGATTTTTCATCTTAAGTCACCCTATTTATATAAAAACCCTAAAATTGCCCCGAACGGGTCCCGCCGGGTCCGAAAAAGTGGAATTTGAGCGTACGCGCTTAAATGGCAAAACACCGTGAACGAAAAAGAACCAAAATGAGATAAAATGAACAACAGAAGAAACGGTGTCAAAAATTGAGTCCCGTGCAGAAAGACATGACCTAAACAAGTTCTACGGCAACCGGGGTCAGAAACCCTAAAACTAGGGAAAACGACCAGAAGATAATTTTAAGAGTACACGACTTGATAAAAAGTGAAAATGAATCCCGTAGGAGGATCCAAGCTCAAAATGAGTCATTTTGCAATAACTTTCATTAATTGCACAATGGCCCCTACAAAAAGTGATAATTGCAAAACTACCCCAGAATGAAAAGATATTTTCTTAAAAACCCCTGAAATAAATATCTTCAAAACATATTTATGAAAAACACCCTAAGAAACAAGAATGTGTCTAAAGAATCCTTTCATCCACGCCTCTATGGGAAAAAGGAACAACTGGCGAGTTTTTCTCCAAAAGTAAAGCTATGCGTTTCAAGGAAATCAACTGGAATGAAAACTCATGAAGTCAAAACTCAACTCCGAACATGAAAAGTGAGGTTGTGCCAACAAAGTGACAAACAGGAAAAAGACGAATGGAAATGTGGAAATGACTCGGCCCTTTAAGGAAGTTGTCAATCCAAATGGAAGAGTCTCGAAAATCATTCCTGAGCACTCAAGTCAACACTAAGTAACGAGAACCAAACTCAGAAAAGAAAAGATCAATGGAAAAAAAAATACCCGTAAAAATATGAGAAAAAGGAAAGGAAGGAAAATTACCTGGTCATTACAACCTACCCTCCTTAAAAGGATTTCGTCCCCAAAATTCAGCCCCAACAAAACAAAAGGCGAAACCAGGATAACTACAGAGTACATCTTCGAGTATCCCACACAACATGCTATGAAAGTAATCCCAAAACTGAAAGGTAATATACAAACCAATGTCATTCGCACCCACATACTCACGACAAGACAACCTCTCAAAAGAAAAGTGACCACATGGCCACACGACAAGTCAAAGCTCCCACACAGAACCCAAGGTCAAATAAAAGAACGGAAGACAACAACCATAAGCATCCCTCTTGACAAACCATCATATGGATCCAAAAATAACCACCAAAAGAACTCCAAGATAACCACGTATCAAATCAGGGTACTGAACATAGATGACGTGGTTGTACGAATATTGACCAGAATCCGCCCATTACATACTTAAATGTATGGTAGCAATAACAGTGCCGAGTGCCCGCCCACACTTACTCGTCAGTGAGGTAGTATCGACGGCAACTAGCACTTGCCCACAACACACAACTTTGTATGGTAGCATGACAGTATAAGGCACTAATTCATAACCTGCCCCCCACTAGGTCTACCTACGAAACCTCTCAAAACAAATGACATCAATGCTGTAAATTATCAGTGCCAAAAGCAATTCAGTAACCCAACATTCCGTAAAAGTTGAGACATGGTCCAAAGACGTTGACATCCTAGCTATTCTCAAAACCTTGACGACAATGCTACAGGTACGTTTCATCTTAAGGTCTTAATCATCAACATAACAAAAATAACAATTCCAATGTCTCAAAATACTCCTATTAACAACATCAATCCAGAATCCAAAACCTGATAAGCAAATCAACACCTCCAAAAATCAAAACGAACCTCACTACATGACATTTCATCGAAAGTCCTACATATCTCCCTGAAACAGATCAACTATAAGACTAATTACCGTGATCAAACATCGAATCCACATCCCTATCATAAATAACTAAATCCTCGAAATATAAATCCACCAAGTGGCACACACATCAAAATCCTGACAACCAAGGTTACAAAATGAATATCTCAAAACTGTGCTTGGCAACACCAAGCTGAATCAAAATTCTTTAATTTCCATCCATAAATAACCACTGAAACTACGATTCCTCAAAACTATGCCTAGTCATAACTCGGACGAGAAAACTCCACAAACAAGCCATATCCAATAGCGATCCTTCAAAACTTCTCCTAAGAGTCAACTACATCCAGGTCTCCAAAACCAAAGCAAGTCTCCAAAAGACATTATTAAACAACGTCAAACTCATACAATGAGTCAACCAAATCCTCAATCAAATGGACACAAGTCCCCGTAAAATGATCTTACACCAATCAACTCACTCTAAGCACCACAACTTCGTCAACAACTACGGTAAAAACTTCCCAAGGGAAGACACGAAGGAAAGGAACCACCAGTCCTAAAAAGGACTACACCACGACCCCATCTCTAAAATGAAAAACAACAAGAGGTTAAAGACTTCACCCCCTATATGGGAGTTAATAAGTGCTTAAATGTTGCACATTTCAGCACCTAAGTTAGGGTATTTCAGTCTTTCCATCTATCTTATTTTAATGTTTTAGTTCTAATTTATATTTTTGTTAATTTCACGTCAATAAGGTTCAAACGAACTAATTTTGGTTCACTAAAGTTTTTTTTGGAGTTAAGCAAAGACATTCAGAAAAAGTTCAGAAAATGGCAAAAAGAGGTTGTAGCCCATTGCTCGTATAGTGTGTTTATTCATCAAAAGCGGTTAATCTCGGGCCTTTGATGATGTTCCCAAAGATGAAGCAGCAAACCAATTAGCCCGGGTCTAAAATTGAGCTAAATAAGGCTTAAAGGAAATTTCCAACTCTTGGGGGATCGATCCCCAAGGCTATGGGATCGATCCCTCAGCACTTGGCAGCATTATAGGATTTTCTTATTTTGAGCTTATTTTTTATAACTTGTGGGCTTTGATATGATTTGTTACTTAAGGCCCAGTGAGCCATTAGATTAGGGTTAATTTTTATTTTATTTAGGTGGATATTATTATTTTAGAGATTATTAAGTTCGATATTTTTTCTGTACCGTGATATTGATATTCTCTCTGGAAAAACACGAAGAGGAGAAAAGCTAGGGTTTTGGAGAAAAGTTCAGAGAAGAAGAAGAGGAGCCAGATGAATCAAAGGATGGGGCTTATTGACAACTTGCATCCATCAACCATGAGCGGCTAATTCTTCTACTTAGGGTTGGATAAACCCTAAGCATGTAACCTAATCTCTCTCTCTTTTCACCTTTTAGGGATTTATTTGTGTAATTTTTGTATAGCCTTGAAATATAAATTAATTCTTTCATTTGATTATCTATGTCAATTTCATATTGTCTTATATGTTTTTGATTGATAATTAATCTCTACACTTGATTTCTTTGTGAATTGAATCTTGTGATGGCTATGCATTGTGTTAATTAGATGTAATTGTGTTTTAATTTGATGGAATTTGCTTCTACTAGATGGGTTGTACTACATAGTTAATTTAATTAGGTTAAATTCTTGTTGAATTTAGTTAATTTCAGGCTTAATTAGTTTAATTGCACTTTTGTTCTTAGGTAAGTAGACAATCTATGCTTGTGTTTGATTTCCATGCTTGTTGCCACAATTTACATTATCTTTTAGATTAATGTGTGTTGGAATTGTAACTTAAATTGATGAATCATGCTTTGAATTGGTGAATTACACTACACTTAGTTTAATTGTCATTAGGTAGTTGATTCATGCTTGAAATTGACGGTTTATACTTTTTATTGCAATCATTAGCCACATTCTAGATTATACATTTTTATTCCCCAATTAGTTAAAAGTTAATGAGTTAGGGAATGTGCTTAGTGGTGAATCCTACACCCTAAGTCTCTTTCCAATCTTTTAAACTCCCTTATTTTATTGCAATTATTTAGCTTAAAATTAGTCTAATCACAAAACAAACCTCTTTTCAACAATCACATAAGCACTAAAGTATAATTCAATTCCGAAAACCTATAATTGTTTAGATCTCTTGGCACGATCCCTCCTCACTTCATACTCCATAGTATAAGTGTTTAGTGATTTTATAAATTTTAAAATATGGTGCCCACTTGACATTATCTCTAAACCTAAAGTGTTGTGCATTATTTTGTGCACACACTTGGTCGCACCAGGAGTAAGTCGACCAAAATCCATCAAATCCTCACCAAGGACTCAAGACAACAATGGTGATCCTCACGGACCGATCAACCCCAAAACCGTGCACAAGGTGACGAAGAGAAGAGACTCACTTCTTATAAAGTCCCTAACACGAACCAAGAAAAAGAAGAGAAACCTTATTCTCCTACAAGTGTTAACACAACAAACACAAAAAGGGAGCATTCTTCCCACCTTAGGGAAGTGGACAGCTCAAGACAAAACAAATGTGACAACTCTTTTATAAGGAATTTCACAATGAAACCATTGTGAAAACCCGTATACACACTACGTGTGACCTAGGGGAACAAAAAGAGAAAACTAAATATAGAAGTTATACATGAAACAAGGAAATACAACTACCAAGTAAGTAAATCTACTTATATAGATAAAATCAAAGGTACATACAGCACATCTCTATGTAAGCACAAAATCATGTCATTAAAGCACAGTAACAACATGGCATCTCTAAGTATATAAATAACGCATGCTAATGCCACATAACAAGAATAGAAATGTGGACAGACTTCCACCTACTCATGCATTGCAATATCATAAATCGTACTACTAACACGGTAGTAAACGAAACTGCATAAAATAAAATGATACAATAATGAACCCTATGGACATCATGTCCTAGAGTGTCTAGGAAAAGGAAAGATCAGTCCTAGCCATAAACTGACTCCAAAACCAATGCAATAACAACCTGTCTCAAAACAAACGTGAGCTCTTACCATAATGGTAAGACTCTAATAATCCATCTCCAAATCTAGGGGGTGACACTACAAGTGACACTAACAATGCAATGCTCTTTCCACCCGAAACATCAATCAATCGACTTGATCCCAAAAACGTCATCACGCAAGGAGAACTCAAATGAAATGGCTACTCTAGCCATATAATCGGACAACTGAATCAATCTCAAGAATCGTCCCCAAAACGACCATTAATCACTGACTAAAAGGACTACGCCTATCAAAACAAAACCAACGTTGACTCCATCTGAACTGCACTTGTAGCTAACCCGTACGGTAGCATAACAGTGCCATACACCCACCCACAAACATACCCAACCATGAAAATTATAATCCTAGAGGAATCATTCCGAACAACCAAGGATCCTAAGAGGTCCGTAACCCAATCGTGGTCCAAAACCAATAATCTAGCACTACGGCAATGCTTAATGACTCACATCACGAGAGCCTAAACAAAAGGTAACTATCTACCTATCCAAAACCAATGCCAGGCCAACAACGACCTAAACTACTACGAAACTATGCTAACAATCACTATCAACCTCAACTCAGACATCCTATGACTAATCCCATGTCATGCCAAAAAATGCAACACAGTTATGTAGATATAAATCTAATCTAGCATACATCATATATCATGTTCTTTACATTAGAATAAAATCATGCTATACAAACGACATGCCATATATAGCATATAAGCACATAAACATGTTATCAAAAAACATATGAACATATCAAAGCAAATCAATATAAGCATGAAATACAGCCAAAACCAATCATCCAAGGTAGTTAAACCTAGGCGCTCTGATACCACTTGTGACGGCCCAAGTTTTGCAACTGGTGCATCAGTGATGACCCAAATGTTGACCCGGTAACGGGTCCGAAATGCGGAAGCAAAAGATAAAACCAAAGTCTCTAAAGATATAAATCATCTCTAAGACACCAATGTGACATTCCATGAAGTCACAGAACTCAAAGAGAACGAAAGAGCAAACGAGAGTCAAAACGGGCAAATATCCATTAATCATGGGGCAAAATGGTCAATTTACAAATGAGAATGGAGATTTGACTCTAAGTAAGTCAAATGAGGTCCACACAACCTAATCTAATCATTTCACAACATTCTAAGAGGTTTTAAGAACTTTAGCTAAGAATCCCACAAGACTCCCATTCCCGGTTTAAATAAAATCTGATATGGTCTCACTAAAACATGAATAACTCCTACTATAATTTGAATCTAAGAATAACATTGATACCATTAGAAAGCTGACTTAAAATCCTTAAATTTAGGCTCAAGAATCGCCCTATTTGGATTAGAAATGAAGAAGTTATGACCGTTTGAAGTCAGAGCAATAGTGTTGTCCCAAAACTGAAGAGTACAGAACTGAAGCATTTTGGTCGACCAAAATGGCATTTCGGTCAACCAAAATGAACCCAGAATGGCCCAAAATCTATAAAATGAAGGAAAATCACTTAAGTCAATTGAAACGAAGAACCGGTCGACCAGTTATGACCCAAACAATGTGAAAGCTACTGGAAAATGACTTTTTACTGTACAAACAAATCCTAAAAGCCATCGGTCGACCGAAATGACCTTTTAGTCAACCGAAATGACTCGAAATGGTGCTGAAAGACCTGTTATACACCAAAAATGTTAAGGCTTAACCCAAGCCTCAATTCCCATTATGGATTGGTCAAAAAACAAATCTTTAAAGCTGTGCAAGCATGCCAACAAATGTACTTTACATATTAAAATATGTTGCAATGGTCCATGGCCTCATTACATATCATTTACTCCAAATCACATGCCAAACATCCAAAGTTAGGAAAATTACATTTCAAAGGCAAAACTTGAATCTAAATGCATACACTTGAACTTTAAAGTTTGTGACCTTTGGCCTCAAATCATACATATCAAATAAGTTCCAAATAGTGTATCTAAGTACACTTTACATATCATAAGGTAAAAAGGGCATGTTGAACCAAGCTATGTATCACAATTTGATAAGCAAAACTTAAACATGCTAACACTTACATGTGAACAATAATACACTTAAATTAACTTCAATCCATCGAAATAACCTAGTGATATTGTGCATCCCAAACTAAGGTATCCATAACAAAAAAATAACCCGATAACTTTGGGGTGAGTAAACAAGTTTCTCGTAGAGAATGAGCATGCATAGAACTAAATTTTTACAAGTTTGTATAAATTAATACTTATGATTCATTCTACCTAACGTCTATGTCAAAAGTGAGACCCAAAGAGCATCATAAACTACATTAAAACATTTCTAGCATAAACCACATTTTTATACAATTAAACAGTATAGGAGCATACGATACAACACAACAATATATAGATTATCAAAGTCATCAACTTGAAATCTAAAATACGAAAATGACCAAAGTGGGTCATGCCACCTAACGTCTATGTTCCAATTGAATCTATAGGATCATTCCTAAGTTACATTTGAACAATATAGCATAAATGTACTTAACAACATTAAAATTGCGATGATTCATTAAAAATCATAATGCATAAATGTAGTTAACAACATTAAATCGCCAATAACCAAAACCATAAGTCACAATTAAACATTGGTTGTCAACTTGGAATTGAATGCGAAATCACGTAGTGGAAGATTTGGACATCAAATCTCGGAGTAAACCAAGACCTAAATGGTTATTCTAGGCATTAACCCGCTGGGAATACCACCCTAATGCGCACTATAAATTAGGGAAATCTCATACCTCCCGCACTAGAGCCAAACTCTAGCCATGTCAAGTAACAATGCCCCAAGTGACTCTAAAATCAATAAATAAGTTCAAAATTTATGCATAATTAAATAATACACGAAGCCACCTTCCATGCACAAGTAAGTTGAAACCACACAATCCATGCCTTAGAGTTTCAATTTTAAAATGAATATATATAATGTCAAGTCTTTACTGTGATATAATATACAATACAATATCATCTACTTAACAATTTAAATCATGCTTCCATGGTGAACTTTAAATACTAATTCTACGATATCGTCATGTTCATTAAGTACTTTAAGGAAACCAAGATACAAGGGGTCACGATGCTTGATAAAAGGATACAAGTCCATGATTTACAAGTCAAATTCACAAATTTAACAAAAGTTCAATTTCAAGGCATGATTAACTCGATGGAAGCATTAAAATGGAATTTAATCTACTTAAAGGATTAAATTATCAAGATTTCAAGTTGAGTCAAAATGTTCTACGAACAAGTTATTTCAAGGGTCATGTCAAGGCCAAGTTCATTGTCAAGTTACAAGTCCATTACATACAAGATGCAACCATGTGAATTAAATTCCATACAAGGGAATTAATTAAATATAAGTTTCAACACTTATCCGGTTATGCTCAATGTAATACACGTGAATGAACTTATCAAGGAAATCATGAATATAAGGTTAGAAACTTAATCTAGCTCATGGAACCATTGAATGGATTTTAATTAATTTATTTAATTAAAGTCTCTAGATTTTAAAAGTCATCCAAATGACGTCAAATTAAAGTATGTTATACAACATGTCAAGACTCATTTTGAAACCATGATATAAGTAAGTTCTAAGCAAGATACTACCTTGAGTATTAAACTTTAATACTAGAAATATAATAATTGAAAAGTTCAAAAACATAATCAAATATTCTAGATTTAATATATGTGAAGCTACATGCATATAAATCATGAATGTCAAGTCGGAATTCCAATGGGGTGAATAGTACACCTGGAATAAATTAATTAATCAAATAATTAATTATTCTCTAGATTTTAAAACATCACCGTTTACTCTCAAATTAATCTATGTTGAAGAGCATGCTAAGGCCTAATATAATATGCTATCACATGTTGATTCAAAGCTAGATAAGGCCACATGATTTAATATTTTATTCAATATAAATATTAAATAAAATCTTCATTTCTTATCCAAATAATCTAGATTTAATATATATCAATCAACATATCAATGGGTAATATTCTATCATGCCACATGATTAAACAAAGTTATGGACAACCGGGAAAAGTAAATTCTTCACAAGAAAAATAAATAATGAAATCTTAGATTTTGAAATCCAAGCATGTAATCAAGTTGTATAAGCATCACAAGTATGTAATATAGAAAGAATTTAAATTATAACACCCCCAACCTCAATTTGAGATGAAAACCTCAAAGGCCCACCGAAAAAAAAGTGTTCCGAATCCGCCGAAATCAAAGGGTTTTGACGGGGACAAGAGGATCTACATAAATCCAAAGGAAGCCCCATGAAAATCACAACTTGACTTCAAACCCAAACTCAAGAAGTGGTCGGAAATGAATTCTAATAAGGGGAAATGGTAGAACACATCGAGGGGAGCAAAAAATGTAAAGGTTGAAGGATTTCTACCAAGGAAATCAAGTGGAGGAGAAGGAGAAAGGGTGGCAGCCAAGGAGCTCCCATGGCTACCGGCCAAGAGAGTGGAGAAGATGAGTGAAAATCTGATTTTTCACTTTAGGGCATCCTATTTATAGTAAGTCTCAAAAACTGTCCCGAAAGGGCCCTGCCGGGTCCGGAAAAGTGAATTTTGAGCAAACACTCTCAAAAGGCAAAACTCCATGAACAAAAAAGATTCAAAATGAGAAAATATGAACAATGGAAAAAATTGCGTCGAAAATCGAGTCCCGAGCAGAGAGTTATGCCCCGAACAAGTTCGGAGGCAACCGGGTCCAAAAACTCTGAAACAGAAGAAAAATGACCAGAACGGAATTTTAAGAGTCCACGACTCGACGAAAGGTTAACCGCGAAACTGCCCTAGAATGAAAATATCTTCCAAAAAGATATTTTCTTAGATACCCCTGAAATAAAATATCTTCAAAAGATATTTACAAAAAACACCACAAGAAAAGAAAAAGATTCTTAAGAATTGTGCATCCATGCCCCTATGGACACCGAGAGCAACTAGAGTACTTTCTTGCAAAAGTAAATATACGTATTTTGAGTAAACCACTCAAGATGAAGGCACGTGAAGTCAAAAACCAACTCCGAGCATGAGAAGTGAGGGTTTACCAAACAAGTGACAAACGGGGAAAAGACAGAATAGGGAAAAAGACGAAATAGGGAAAAGGACGAAAGGCGCATAGTGTCCAAAAAGTGAAAATGCAGAAATGACTCAATCCTCAAAGGAAGTTGTCAATCCATGGAAAAGAGTCTCGGAAACCATTTTCGAGCACTCGAGATGACACTAAGCGACAAGAAACAGAGTTCAGAAAAGAAAATTAAACGAAAAAAATTTATCCGTAAAATTTCAAAAAAAAAAAAAAGAAGGCAAATGACCGGGTCGTTACATGTTCTCCATAGGATATGCCTGATTTCGCTGACGAAATCTCTTTAAGGAGGGTAAGTTATAATGACCTGGTCATTTTCCTTCATTTCCATTCTCTCAAATTTTGCGGATAAAATTTTTCCGTTGATTTCTTTTTTCGAGTTTTCTTTTTCCATCAGTTTTTCACTATCTTTTCATTTTGCGTAACCTATTGGGTCGTGCTCAGATTTGATTTCGACCTTGCATGTATTCATTTTACTTGATTTTCATGTGTTGCACATTTTTACTTTTGTAGAAAAGCATGCTAGATGTTACTTTTGCTCGTAGGAGTATAAATGCAAAGATTCTTGAAAATTATTTTCTTTACTTGGGGCATTTTTCATAATTATCTTTTGATAAAATTTTGTATTTAAGGTTCTTTTAAATGTATCTTTTGAATGAAACTTCATTTTGGACTTTCTGAGAAATTCGTTTTTTGAGTTATTCAGTAGGGGGCGTTGTGTAAGTATGGAAAGTTTTTAAAAAAGTTTCTCGTTTTGGGTTCAAACTTTTTTGAGGGGTTTATTTTCACTTTTTATTGACTTTGGCACTTCCGAAAAGTTTTTTGAATTTTTATTTCATTTATTTTGAATTTTCGAACCCCGTTAGTCGTCAATCTTGTCTGGGGCATAAATCCTAACTCGGGACTCGGTTTTCAACCCTGTTTCTTCCGTTGATCTTAAAGTTCCATTTTGAAAAAATTTCATTCATGAACCATCTACATTTGAGAGTGTCTTCACAAATTTCACTTTTTGGACCCGAACGGGGCCCGTTCGGACTGTTCGGGACACCTTTTGACCTATTTAGGGTAGGTGGATGAGAGAGAAAGACATTTCACTTTTTCCTCCATGTAAAAGCAGCCCCGCTGCCATTCTTGAAGCTTAGAGGCTGCCTCCTTCTCTCTCCTCTTTTCATCTACTTCCTCTATGATATACCTCTTTATAGTTTAGACTTTTTTTGATCTCCTCGATGATGCAAGGGTTTCTATCCGATCGGTTTTTGATTTACAACACTTTGAATTTTGGGTTTGGAGTTCAAGCTTGGATTTGGGTCATGTTTCTTGAGGATTTCTTGCTCTCCTTGTTGTCCCCGTCAAAATCCTGAGTTTTATTGCATTTTGTGAAGTTTGATTTTGGTGGGATTTGAGATTTCATTTCAAAGTAAGGTAGGGGGTGTTTAATGTTTATATTCTTAGTATTTTAAATGTTTTTGAGGTTTATATAACTTATATGCATGTTTAAAGTTTAGATCTAGAAATAGTTTTTATTTTAATTAAATGATGATTTAATTTCATAGTTGAAGCATGCATAGATTTAATTAAGATTATGATTTTTGGAGAGCCCATGACTTGTAGTTCATCATATATTATTTTCAGAATTTTTGGATGACTTTTGAAATCTAGAGATTTTTAATTGATTAAGTTAATTAAAAATTAATTAAGTGTTTTAGTGGCTTAATTAGACTTTTGATTTGATATTTGAGTTATTCATGGTATGTTGCCTATTATGTGTTAATTTTATGTCATTTGGTGATGTTTTGAAATTTAGATTAATTAATTAATTTTTACTTAATTAATTTATGATTTATTTGCATGTTTGATATTTTCAAAGCCCATTATGTTACATGCCATGATAGTTGAGCACTTAGGGCATGTCTTATGTGTTCCCACATCTTAGTTGTGTGTGGTATTTGATTAAGTGCATTTAGTGTTTGTGTATATACTTGTGGTGCACAACTTGTTGATTTTGGAAAACTTGTAAGAACATAATTTATGTGATGGCTAGGGCTTGGCACTAATACGGGGACAAGAGTCTTCCTTAGTCACAAAGTGTGCACTAGGTAGTTCCTTAAAGGTCGTAATTACCCAGAACAACTTGCTCGATCTTATGACCGCATGTCCTAGTCTTTCCACTTGTTTGATTTCTCATTTTAAATTCAAGTTGCTTACTTTGTGAATTTATATTTTATTTTCTTTGCATTTGATGTTTCAATGTTGTTTAATTACTTATTTATTGTGATTTATGATGTGGATATTCTAATGTAGCTTACGATGATCCCTTAGTCTCATCAAGGACATAGACATTAGGTGACATGAACCACATGGATTGATTTATATCAACTTATAAAGACTTGCAAAACTTTAGGTTATACGCATGTTCATTTCCTACATAAAATGTTTACTCACCCTCGTTATTTGGCACATTTTTCAGGTAAAGAACCATGTTTTAGGGATGCACAACATCCTTGAACTTACTTATGGCTTGATGAGTTTGGCGTATTTCCTTACATGCACTTACTAGTATGAATTTTGCTCTCTTTTGGGTTAAATATGTTAAAACTTGTAGCTTCTATTTGGGATATGTAATAAGGACCTAAATACATTGATTGAGACCTATTTGACATGTATGTGATGAGGCCATGGGTCAGAACCTCATGCTTTACTTTTATGCTATTTGACTTATGCTTAAATATGTGAAAAATAGAAAAATGCAGAGCTTTAGCATGTCATGTTTAGCTTGGATGGTGGGAAGTGCGTTTTATCACTTTTTGTAGTGTTCATATATCATATGTGACGTGTGGCCAAGAGCTAAACGGTCTTTTGAATGCATATATTGTGATTGACTTCACAAAGTACTTAAAAAGGGTATTTTTCATGATTTTGGGTTCAAGCATGTCATATTTTGCATTTGGAGTATTTTGAGGCCATGGGCCATTGGGATGCATTTTATTATGTATATTACGTTTGCGAGAATGTTTACTTTATATAAAATATCATGGTTGCATATTATGGTTGATGGTAGGCTTAAAAATTTCTATTTTAAGGCATTTTTAAGATTTGATAGGTCGAATTTTGTATTGGGCATAATTGGGGGTTATTGACCATTCCCACACACTTCAACACACTAATTACGTTTGCATGTACAATTGTTTTAGTCTACAACTTCATATTCGGTCATTTGAACACTTGAAGCAAACTTGAAATTTGACATTTTTCATCAAATCTGATCTCAGGGGTATTTTCATCATTTTAGGTCAAAAATAAAACTTTCTTTCGATATGGTCAGTTTGGAAAAAATATTTTAAGGGGAGTTTCTTTTTCGTGTTTTTTCGAAAAAGGTCGTTTTGGGATCCAAAACCCCATTTGAAATCTGAATTTTCTGTCAAAGTAGCAAGTGGTAGCAGCGCGCATGGGGGCGCTGAGCAGCCCCCCCTCGGCCACCGAGACGCTGTTTTTCACTGGGCCTTTTCTCCCTTATCCGGTCTCCGAATTGGGTGAACTTTTTTTGAACTTCGTTAATTTATCGCTGTCTATCTAATGGTGTGCTTGGTAGCTTCCACAACTTTCTGAAAATTACTATTTTTCCCCTAGGGCTAAAATTGTCCGTTTTTAAAATATCACTTCCGCATTTTGTTTTCTTTTAAGTTCCGTGGCTTCATGGGAAGTTATATTGTGTCTTAGGGATGACGTATATCTCTCGAGACTTTGTTTGCATGTGAAATGACCATTTTGCCCTTGGGAGCATACTTGGTCTATTTTCACCGTTTTACTTCCGCATTTGTTTTATTTTCACCAACTTTGTGTTTTATTTTCGCTTTTGCATTCCAGATCCATTATCAAGTCAACTTTCAGGTCACATTGACATATCCGGGTTGTGAAAATTTAGAACGTCACAATGCAACACTAGTTGCCCAACCTAGTTACAATCAGCGACCACCACCTTACCTAACTGATTATCATTGCTCTGTTGCCACTCATGAACGTATATATACTCTCTCAATTCGATTCCAAGTTGGTAGGTACACCCTATCCCCTTCATCAATATATCTCTAGTTCTAATTTTTCAGTTGCACATAGAGGGTTCCTTTCTACAATTTGTTCAACAGATGAACCTAGAACTTTCTCCCAAACTATAAAGTCACCACAATGGCAGAAGGCCATGGAAAAAGAAATAGAAACTCTTGAGAAAAATCATACTTGGACTTTCACACCTCTTCCACCCAACAAGAAACCCATTGGTTATAAGTAGGTGTACAAAATTAAGTACCAATCAGATGGTGTGATAGAGCGTTATAAACCTCGTTTAGTGGCAAAAGGTTTTACCTAAATTGAAGGCCTGGATTATCATAATACTTTTGCACCTATTGCAAAATTGGTCACAGTAACTGATTTGCTTTCCATTGCCTCCATCAAGAAATGGCCACTTCATTAGCTTAACGTTAATAACGTCTTTTTACAAGGCGATTTTAACGAAGAGGTCTATATAGCGCTGCCTTCTGGGTTTGCTCAATAGGGGGAGACGAGGATTTGTAAAGTGAACAAATCCATATATGGCTTAAAGCAGGCATCATGCCAATGGTTTTCCAAATTTTCATCTACTCTTCATGAAGTTGGTTTTTTTCAATCAGAGTCTGATTATTCTTTGTTTACAAATTACCATGATAACTTTTCAATCTTTGTTTACATTTATGTTGATGATATCATCATTACTGGAACTAATGATTTGGCTATTAAGCACGTCAAACGATTTCTTGAAGCTAAGTTTTGTATTAAAGACTTAGGCAACCTAAAATATTTCCTTGGCATTGAGGTTAATTATTTTCAAAAGGGTATTTTCATTTCACAAAGAAAATACACTTTAGATATTCTTAAGGATACCGGTTTAATTGGAGGGCGTGTATCAGATTTTCCCATGGAACAACACTTGCGGTTATCACCTGATTATGGGACATTACTTCTTGATCCCACTCCATATCATCAATTAGTGGGACATCTTATATACCATACCGTTACATGACTCGATATTAATTACTCATTGCATGTTTTAAGCCAATTTATGCACTTTCCTCGTAGTGTTCATATGGATGCCACGCACCGTGTGGCTCGTATTTGAAGGGTTCTATTGGTAAATGAATTCTTTTGTTATCGTCTAGCAGTCTTCACTTGCGAGTTTATTGTGATTTAGATTGGGTAGGTTGTCCTGTCACTGGACGATTAACCACTAGGTATTGCACTTTTCTTGGTTTTAACTTCATTTCTTGGAAAACCAAGAAACAAGCTACTGTTTCTTGCTCTTCTGCTGAAGCCAAATATCGTGCTATGGCTACTTTAACATATGAATTTTAGTGGTTAAAATACTTGTTAGATGATCTTGGTATTTCTCATTCTTCTTCTATCACTTTATTTTGTGACAATCAAGTTGCACTGCATATTGCCAACAATCCTCTTTTTCATGAATGCACCAAACATATTGAACTTGATTGCCACTTTGTTCGAGAAAAGATCCAATCCAAGTTTCTTGGGGAAAGATCCGTTTCATGTTTGGTAGGCAAGCTGGGCCTTATTTGCGTATATACTCCACCTTGAGGGGGAGTGTTAACGTATTACCATAAATGTATTATATTTTACTTTCCTTGTAGGATTTATTTTAGGCATAATTATTTTCTTAATTGTTGAGATCTTGTAGATCAAGAATTCTTGTTGAACAAGAATACGTGTAAATTAAGTCTAGTGGATTCTTTCCATATTGTAATATTTTTGTCTATATAAAAATACAATGATTATTGATTTACTCCTCAATTGAGGAAGAAATCACTAAAATTGTTCATGTTCTTTCACAGTGACGGTCCATGAATTTTGTTGAAGAGGGCGCGGTTGAAGAATAAAAAAAATTGAAGATGATTTTTTTAAATAAAATAATAAATATAAAAATTTATTTTTTTGTGGCTTGGTAGACTCAGATTCTTTTACCGTTTAACCGCTTCCTTACTTTCTGTATTACCATGGATGTTGGATGGAAAGAAACAAGAAAGCTTATTTATTTTACTTTCTTTTGGATCTAAAACGCAAGAATATATATAGTGGGTTTTTTAAAAACTTGAGTGGAAATATCAAAGTGTGTGAGAGAGAATCATGAATGTAGCGGGCAGTATAGAGTGAAAAAGAGATGATTATATTTTGTATCCAAAAAATTAGTGGGAGCAAGAATATGAAGTGTTGTATTTTTATCAATTGCGATGGGGCATTTTTTAAATTTTTTACAAATTGAGAGGGGGCATTGTAATATACCTAATTTTAAAAGGATATTCTCGGTATTTTATTAATTGTTTTCATAGTACTTTTAAATTACTTATTTTATTTCTTGGCTATTTGTTTAATTATTTTAATTATTTATTAGAATTAATTGATTATGTGTTTATTAGAAATACATGTCTAATTAAATTATATGATTGAGGATGTGTATTTGTTTCCTTAAATATTAGGTGTTTCCTTGTAATTAATTGTTAAGAATTAAATGGTTTAAATGTTATTATATTTGCTTTATTTTATTTTATTTTATTCTAATGGATTTTGATAGTAGTAATGGACCAACCCAATAGGTCACATGGACTACTTGGATAGGAGGTGTAATGGGTACGAATATTACCCATTGATAGTTTTACATATATATATGGGTATATATGTATATAAGGATAGTTCCGTATTACTATTATTAATTATTTATTATAAGAGTAATAATATTATAGTTGGTGATGAGCGCTGAAAAGTGCGCATTTAAACCCCTTAAGCTTAGGTATTCTAGGACCTTTATCTATCTTATTTTTCCGTCTTAGACTAATTTCGTGTTATTGCCCTTTTCAGGCACTTATCCCAAAAATAAGTTAATTCAGCCAAATAAGAGCTTAAAAGAAGCAATCTCAAGCTGAAAGGAAGAAAGGAGCAAAGTGGAGGAAAAACAACATCTTCGATCGATCTCAACATTCCTTTGATCGATCAGAGTAAGATCAATCTGGCCTCATCAAGATGGATCCAAGTAATTATCCTTATCTAAAAGATCTCACCATTTTCTATCGATCCAACTATTCTCAGATCGATTGAACATATTCGATCTTATCCATATCTACCACCCCACCTACCACTTTGGTCTCTTTTCCAAAATATCTCAAAATATCTCAGAGATTTGTCTTTATTCAAAAAGGCGCCGCCAAGGATGATCGATCTCTGCAGCATTCAATAGATCTCATCTAAGTTCGATCAATCTCCACACAGTTCGATCGATCGAACCTCCTCAAGTCTGAAATAAAATAAATTCCAGCTCATTAAAAGTTGGCTTATGGTGCAATCATTGCAAGGACCCTAGTGCATGAATCCAGACCATTGGGTGTGACACTTGAGCCTCCTATATAAGGATTTGGAGCAATTATAAGAGCATTATTCAATATATTCAACATAATATATCATGTCTCATATCTTGGAGAGGAGGTTAGAGATTAGAGAAAGCTTTACACATTTTGGGAGTTCTTCCATTCTTCTAGGGTTTCCATCAAGAAGGAGGTCATTCCTACCATAGAGATAGCCCTTAAGGGTTGGATGACTACTTTAATAAGTGGCTAGACATCTACTTGGGGCTAGAGTAGCCCCTAAGTTTGCTTCCTAGACTTAGTTCTTTGTATATTTTTAGGGATTTACTTGTAACAAATGTTTTGATCTTGGATTTATATATATATCTTGTGGTTTCTACTTAATGTATATGGATTAATGCTTTCAATTGATTATCTATTTCTAATCATATGTCTATGTATGCTAGAATGGATGATTCATGTGCTTTTCTCTAGATTTAATGAAATTTATGGATGTCTATGTATATGGATGAAGTTAATCTAGTGATGATCAAAACATAGTGCTTAATTGAACACTCTTGTATTTATTTGATGGTTCACACTTGTTTCTTGTTGGATTGTGCCACATCTTTAGCTTACTTAGTTTACTTTCCATGTCTTTAGTATAGATGTAGTGTAGTTGCTTTAGATTCATAGATAGGTGGACAATCTATTCTTATTCCTTGGTATTCCATAATTATAAATGCAAAGGGTGTCTATTTTTAGATAGTTGTGTGTGCATAAATTGTGGTTTCATTGAATGGATTTTGGTCTCATTTGATAGGTTGTGCTTTCCATTTGAACTGGCTCGACAGTCTATACTTATCTGCTATCCATGCTTAGTTTCAATTAATGTCATGCACGCACATAAGTTACAATTCAATTTCCCCATTGATATACAATTGCTACTGTCTAGTGAAGTCAAGCTTAGTGGTGAGTTCTAGTACCCTAAGTCCTCTCCTTTATATCTTTTTCCCTACTTTCTAAATTGTTAATTTTTACTTGCTTTAATTTCAATTGTATTGTAGTTTAGTTTAATCGACCAAATAAACCGTCTTTTGATCATTCGACCTACTAACCCTATACATTGTTTCCATTTCAAACACGCCCACAATCCCTTAGGACGATCCCTACTCACCCTAGCTATATTATTTTTAGTTAGAGGTAGTAGTGGCTTTTATAAATTTAAAACTTGGCCACATTGCACACTCACATTCTTAACACCTCTTTAGACATTGGTGCCACGACGACCACCAAGTTTTTGGCGCCGTTGCCGGGGATTGAATTGGCAACACCGTATTTCTTTGGAAACAAATAGGAATTAATACTCTTTTGATCGTGTCTTTACTTTATTTTCTTTTTAGATACTTATTGTGTTTGTTCTTGATTCGCTAGGTGCATTGAGCTAAGAGAGTCAAGCAAAGGGAATTAAGGAGAATTGAAAGCAAGGAAGCCAAGTGAGGCTAAGCAAAAACAATGAGCTAAAATCTAAAATTTGCAAAGCATAGCAAGGCTTGAAAATTGAAAGTTAAATTGAAGTTGCTTAAGGACCCTTTATGAGATCTTTCTAACTCAATCTCTAGTTAAATCATCGGCCCGTGTGATGGCAAGTTTTTTAATTCTTAGATAAATCGTAACCCCGCGTGGAGGCAATTTACTTTTTTCTTTGCATATTGTTCTAACATGGGAGTATAGGACCAATGTATGTGGAGAATGTTTGTTGGTTGATTTGTTATGGGGGCGAAGTGATTGTTATTTACTTGTTATTTGTTTTGCTAGTGCATGCATAGTCGTAGGTCATTAAATCCTACTCTTGTCCCTCCTAATTTGCATCTTGAATCGGTTGTTCAAAATCCTAGGGGAAGAGGTAGTTCACATCACTCCATTTCATCAATGGAAGAGTAACATGACGACTATGTGAAGGACCTTGGTCACATAGACCAACAAGGCATCTTCCACCCTAATGTGCATCATGACAACATTCAAGTACCATTAGGTATGCCTAGACCATTCATCCTACCACAACAACAAGGCCAAATTCCATTGGGAATGCCTCGGCTAATTTTTGTTCCACAACCTCCCATTATACAAGGCAATCAAGGTACTTATGTAGCACCACCGGTTGTGAATCCTCCCATTGCTTTAAGAGACCATTATGTGCCTAATGAATACAATTGTCACGATGTTGGATTTTTTAACCCAGTGTGTCCTGTGATGACCCGAACTGGATCTAAGATGCGGAAGCTAAAAACAAGACAACGGTCTCCCAAGACACAACACACCTCTAAGACCCTAAGATGACCTTCCATGAGGTCACAAAACCCAAAGGGATAAGTACGGAAGCAAGAGATCGGAAAGATAACAATTAAGCCTCCAGGGGCAAAATAGTCATTTCTAAGAATATAGATTCGGGTGCCACCGAGCACACCGCTAGAAATATAACAAAAAACTAATCAAAATGGACTCAAGAATCGTATGATTCGGAGTTCGGACAAAGGAGAAACGACAAGACGAAGAAAAACGAGCACTTAAGGCTAAAACAGTAAAATGGTGATTCCAAACTGAAATGAGTACCCTCGTGTACACCATTGGATAAAAAATGCAAAATTAACAAAGATGGACTCAAGAATCGCATGATTTGGAGTACGGATGGCAAAGATATCACGTTCTAAAGTCGAAGAAAGGGAAACCCTATCCCGGTTCAAACCAAATTCTGATACTACCTTGCTAAAACATGAATATCTGAAGTTACAAATGGAATCTGAAGCTCTAATTGGTACCATTAGAAATCTTATTTGGACGCGATTAGTTTAGACTCAAGAACGGACCAATTCGGAGTTGAAACGAGTGAGATACGACGAACCGAAGTTGGAGGTATAGAGCCCAAAAGCAAGGCGGGCGCCCGCCCAAAACCTACGGGCACCCGCCCAAATGGGTAGAACCATGGGAAATGTGTTGGGCCCCACTGGTCTCTCGCGGGCCCCCTCCAGGTGCCCCCTCGGGCCTTGTTTGGCAGTGCACGGGATGAGTTCTAAGGTTATGGATGTTTCCTAATTAACCCGGACAAGTTTCAAAACATTCCCTAACCTCATTCAAGTGTCCAGAACATGCTAAAACAAGGGGAACTCAAAATGACACCCTATGCATGAATTTTCAATATTTTCATAGTATTACATTAAGTCAAAATTTACATTGGATGCAATATAAATGCCATTGGCCTCTGGTCTCATCTCATACATGTCAAATACAGTGCAAAAGGTGTACTTATGTACACATTACATATATGAAATCAAATATACACATTTTGACAAAAAGACTACAAGTGGCATTTCAAGCCAACCTTTACAAGAGTCATGAACAAAAATATACTTAAGGAACTTCAATTCATCGCAACGATCCCGGGATATTGTGCATCCTACACCATGGCATCCATACCTGACAAAACCCCTAGTAACTTCGGGGTGAGTAAACAAGTTTACTCGTAGAGAATGAGCATGCATAGACTCGATATTCTTATAGATTTTTAGACTAACATGAAATGATTCAAAAGGATCATACCACCTAACGTCTATGTCAGAGGTGAGACTCAGTGATCATCCTAAGCTACTCATGCAATTGAAAAGAGATACATGACATACATGCATACCGGTTACAAGTGTACTAAACGAAGATAAAAACATGCGAGATAAGTATACAAAACACAGGTATACTAAACGGAATTAGAAACACACAAGGTAAGTATATAAGACACGAGTATACTAAATGGAGTTCTAGATACAAGAAGCAAGTGCACGGTTTCAAATGTGTCAAACGAGATCTAAATACATGAAGCAGGCATAATGTCTATGCAATTAAGCAAGGTATGAAATACTCCATATAATCATGACAAGGTTCTTAGATCGTCAAGAGATAACACTTGAAATCTAAGGGTTCAAAGATTATGCTTGATAGTATAAACTATTACATGTGGTCCATGCCACCTAGAATCTAAGTCAATATGCTTATATAGAATCATTCCTAAGTCATATTAACATGAAGCAACATGAGTCATGGTGTCTATGAAATTGAACAAGGTTGGGATAATCCAAAGAACACGACAAATTTATAAATTAACATGAATCACATTATCAATGCAATTAGCATGATTGGAACATTCCAGTTAACACGACAAGAAAAATACATGAAGCCCAGGATTATGCATACTATCTATGCAATTAGATAAGGTAAGAACAATTCATATAACATGAAAAGAATTACACGTGAAATCAAGAATAAGGCATAATATCTATGCAAGTGAACAAGATTGAAATATTCCAATTAACACGATAAGGTCATACATGAAATCAAGAACAAGGCATAATATCTATGCAATTAAACAAGGATAGAACATTCCATAAAACACAAAAGGAGTCTTAGATCTTCAAAGAATAGCACTTGAAATCTAAAGAGCGAAATCACGAATGAAGCATAAAATCTATGCAATGAAGAAGATTGGAGCATTTCACATACACGAGAAGGTTTAAATCTTCAAGGAATAGCAACTTGAAATTTAAAGAGTGAAATCAACCAATGTGGAAACTCGGATATCACCTGGATTAAAACCGTCCTCTTGGGATCACTTTAGGGCTACTAACCCATGGGTACCTTCCCCTAGTGCTCACTATAGTTGTAGAGGGACAATCCCCCATACTAAAACCAAGTCCTAGCCATGTCAATTCTTGATTGATATCCTAAGTCCCAAAATCAACAAGTTGTGTAACCAAGAATGTATCAAGATACAAGTAATGCATTAAACCACATTCCATGCACAACTAAGATCTTGGAACACACAAGTCATGCCCTAAGTTCATCAACTATCATGGCATGTGAAATGTCAAGAAATCATGGTATGCATCTACATAGACTACAACCAAGATATATAGCACATAGAATCTATTAATGAAAGTATACTACAAGTATAAGGCACATGACTCAATTACTTACTAAGCAACACATGAGTAATTAGATCATTCCAATGTAAGGGTACAAGTTCATTAACTACATTAATGAAGCTAAGTTGCAACAAGTCATGATATATGTTAAAAGACAAAAGCCCCTTGAAATACAAGTCCAATTCATTAGAACACTAAGTAGAAATTAATTTGCCTAATTAATTAATTTCTCTAGAAATCAAAGTTGCTCAAAAATTCTCAAAATAATATATGTGAATGTCCATTCCATGGTGATTGCAAATATCACATCAATTTCATAAAATGAGAAAGATATAAACATGTATAATTTAATTAGTTTAAAATTAATTAAATCTCTAGATTTCAAAGGTTGTGCAAATGATTTCAAATCAATATATATCAAACACTAAGTCATGGTCATACCATATATCAAGTCTAAAATGGAATACAAGCAAAACATAATTTACTAGAATTTAAATCAAATTAAATCCATTTAATCTCTAGATTTGAAAACTCATTCAAATGGCTCCAAATAATTATATAACAAAGATTAAGTCAAGGCCATGCCATATATCAAGTCTAAAGTGAGTTGTATGCAAACTATGATTCATCATAAATTTCACAAATTGATATAAACAAGCATACAAGTTGTATTTCATACAAAAGCAAGTAAAATCACTTGGAAAATAAATTATAACACCCCCTACCCACAAGAGGATTGTTCCTCTTGAATCTAAGGCAAATCAACACAAAATGGCAAACCCTTCAAGGGTTATGAAGAGGAGGATGAGGGGAACAAAAAGTATTCCCAAGTTCAAGCTTGGAAATCAATGGAAGGCTCTCAAAAATCAAAGTCAAAGCTTAAGGCTCTAAGCTTCATCCATGGAGGCTAGGGTTTTCCTTACAAGGGAGGGAGATGAAGAAATCAAGTGTGATGGAATGTGAGTGGAGGAAATAGAAATCCTCCACTCACTATGTGGTCTTATACTATGGTCAACACACACAAGTGTTGGTCAATTGCACATAAACCCTTCTTTAAAACCATAATCCCAAAGTGGCCTAAAAGTAATTTGTAAGACTAAATTGTGAGCCTACATTTGTCACAAATCCAAGGCTCTTTCCTAGGCTTAATCTCAAGCATACACTTGTCAACCATCCAAGCCAACAAGTGCACCTATCGTAGGCTAACAAGTGGTTCAATCTCCACCCTCCACATGTCATGATCCAATGCAACAAAGTGTCCCCACACAAATGTCAACAAGTGGACCAATAAGAGTGTGACACTTGTCACATTTTCTGAAAATTTTAAAAAGGTCCTTTTTGAAAATATCTTCCAAATTAAATTACAAAATGGTCCCTAAAACGAAAAATTATTACTTTCAGTAATAACAAAAGTGACCCCGAAAGAAAGAAGAATTCCAAGGAAAGTGTGCATCCACACTCCTAAGGAAGAAAAGTACACAAATGGCATACATTTCTTGGAAAGTAAAAATACACATGGCATGGAATTTAAATATCATGGATGCATGCAAAACTGGAATCAAATCCGAACACGAAAAGTGAGGTTGTGCCAACAGTTTGACAAACGAGAAAATGACGAAAGATGAATAGTGTTGAAAAACAAAAAGTGTGGAAATGACTCGGTCCTCAAAGGAAGTTGTCAACCCGAACGAAAGAGTCTCGGAAACCAATTCCAAGCACTCGAGATGACGCTAAGTGACAAGAAATAGAACTCAGAAAAGAAAACTAAACTGAAAAAAATAAAATAAATAAAATAAAATAAAATTATCCGTAAAATTTGAGAAAAAAGAAAGGGACGAAAATGACCGGGTCATTACAACAATGCACCTACGTGTATTCAATTGCCTTTATTTAAAGCACATCACTATGAGATTAAACCGCAAACTATTCAAATGCTTCCCAACTATCACGGACTTCCAAGTGAAGAACCTTACAAGCATTTGGATGAGTTTCTTAAAGTGTGTTCCACCGTGAAATACACGGACATGCCAAAAGATGTGTTAAGACTTAAACTTTTTTCTTTTACCCTTAAGGACATGGCAAAATATTGGTTCAACAATCTTAGGCCTTTTTCGATAAGTTCTTGGGAAGAAATGCAACAAGAGTTCTTGAAAAAGTACTATCCGGTATCAAAGACCAATGCCATGAGAACTTCTATTCGTGAATTTTCTCAAGGGGATGGGGAAATGTTTCATGAGGCATGAGAAAGGTTTAATGACTTGCTTAGGAAGTGCCTACATTATGACATACCTAAGTGGCAACTAGTTCAATATTTCTTTGAAAGATTATCGGATAATCACAAGGGTATGGTTGATGCATCTATGGGTGGTTATTATCTTGACAAGCATGAAAATGATGTGTGGCAATTGTATGAAAACATGAGTGAGAATTCAATGCATAGATTTGTGTCCTCTAAAAATGATAAAAATCTAGGTGGAAGGAAGAATGTTGGCTTATATCAAGTTGGCAACTCCAATGACATAGCCGCCGAGATGAAATCTTTGTCTCAAAGGTTTGATCAACCAAAATTCAGTGAATCAAGTATCTTCCTCCCCTAATCATGTTCATCATCATGCATCTAATGAATCTTGCATGACATGTTCAAGTGTCTTGCATTATACTTCCAATTGTCCCTATGAACATGCGCAAAGCGAGAACCATGAACAAGCAAATGCTATCTTTGCTAACTAAGGGAATAATCCCTATGGCTCATATTATAATCCAGGGTGGAGGAACCATCCAAACTTCTATTGGAAAAGCCAAGGGGAAGGGTCAAATCTTCCTCAAGGTGGTTTTCAAGGAAAGTATGTTCCACCTCCAATGCAAAGCCAATGTTCCCAAGGTTTTAGATCATCTTTTCAATCACATGGTAATTAATTCTCTAATTCTCATTTCCCTAACCAATCATCATATTCTCAAGGAAACTCAAGGAGTCCCACTTTTGAAGAGAAAGTGTTGGCCGCTTTGGGAACTCTAGAGGCGAACACTCAATTGCTTCATTCCCATTCCTAATCCATTGCTAAGCTAGAAACCCAAGTCGGGCAAATAGCCAGTACTTTGAATGCTAGAAAGAAAGGGAGGATGCCTTTGAATGCACCACCAAAGCAATAGTGTGTTATGGAGACTCATTCCTCATCGGAAGGTCACACAATTGAACACGTCAATACGGTGACAACCTTGAGAAGTGGGAAGATTATTGACAACCAAGTAGGTATTTCCTATTAAGAGAGTGAACCAGTGTAACCAAAAGTTGACATCCGTCCCGTTTCACATTTTATTCCTCCTTCATTGTATATGCATGATCATTTTGTTGAGAAAGTTATCAAAAATTATTTGAAAGATGATTTAAAGCATGATTTGAGAAATGATTCTAAGAATTCTTGTGTTGAAGATTCTTCAAAGAAAATTTTTGAAAAAGCTTTTGAGCCTAAAGCTCCATTTCCGGATGCCTTGAAAGGATCTATTTCGCTTGACAAACAAAGGACCAAGACCAATGAAATCATTATTGTGTTTAGGCAAGTGAAGATTAATCTTCAACTTTTGGATGCAATTAAACAAATTCCGGCTTATACCAAATTTTTGAAAGATCTTTGCACCCAAAAGAGGAAGAACATGAGCCAAGCACCATGGAAAGTGGTTTTGACCGAGCAAGTGAGCTCCATTTTACAACATAACACCCTCCTAAAGTTTAAGGACCCCGGTTCACCTACTACATCTTGCATCATCGGTGACCATGTCATCAATCAGGCTTTCTTAGATTTAGGAGCAAGTGTCAACCTTCTTCCATATTCAGTATATGTTAAATTAGGCTTAGGAGACTTAAAACCGACGTCGGTGGTTTTACAACTTGCCGACCAATCCATCAAAAAGCCCCGGGGTATCATTGAGGATGTTTTGATTAAGATTGATAAGTTCTTCTTCCCCGTTGATTTCGTTGTCACAGACACGAAACCGGTTCCGAATCCCAAGAGCCAAATTCCCGTTATCCTTGGCCTTCCTTTCTTGGCAACCGCAAATGCCAACATCAATTGTAGGACGGGGATAATGAAAATCTCATTTGGCTACATGAAGGTGAAGTTGAACATCTTTAATCCAACCCTGAATTCAATGGACAAACATGAAGAAGTGTGTGCTACAGAAGAGTGTTTAGACAATGGATTTGATAAAGTCTAGTCTTTGCTTAAATATAAAACTTCAAAAGATCAATCTTTAAACTTGAAAACAAAGAATGTTATTTCAAAAGTAAAGTTTGAAAAAGCATGGAAGCCCAAGAATTACATAGACCAAGGACCATTAATGTCTTTTGAATCAAATCCAACAAGTTATCTAGAGAACCATTTGTTGGGTGGGGTTCAAAGTGTTTTTCACCCCATCAAGGAGGGGATGCATAACAAGATGTTTGAACTGGGCTAAAAGAGCCCAAAGTCTTGCTAGAGACGTTAAAGACTAGTAATGCTTCGTAGGGTTTACAACCCTATTCCTCCCTTATTTCTATTTTACCTTTCATTTTTTACGTCGTTTATATATATATTGGGTTTATAAACATGGCTAGGAACTGTGATTGAGAATGCATGCCCTGTTATGTTCAAATCAAGCATTTTGCACTTGTTCGATCGATCTTTATTCTATACTTAGAATTTTTTTTGAAACCCATGAAAATCACCTCCTGTGTATCAATCGAACTTGTCTGCAGGTTTTCACCTGTTCGATCAATCGAAATCTCTTCTAGATCGATCTTGGATTAATCAATCTGTGTCCCTTTGTTGACTTTGACTTTGACTGCCCGTTTTTGAATTTTGTATTTATGTTTAAAAAAATTAAAAAAAAAAAAAAAAAAACCAAACAAAAACAAAAATATTTTCAATTTTTATTTTATTTTATTTTATTCTCAAAAATTTCAAAATATATATATATATATATATTTTACTTTTAAGGAATTTTTCAAAAATACAAAAATATTTTCCTTTATTTTATTTTATTTTATTTTATTATTTTCAAAAACTCCAAAAAGATTTTTATTTGATTTTATTTTATTTTTCTAAAAAAAAAAATTTCAAAAATTAAAAAATTCTCAAAAATACTGTGTCGTTTTGAAGCATAGATCGATCTACGTTCCTTCAAGATTGATCTATGTTCGATCGATTTGTGATTTTTCCAAATCGATCGAACATGTCGGAAACAGTTTTAAAAAATAGAAGTCAAGGGTCATTTTGATCGATTTACACATCGATCTCAGACCCTAGCTCCTTTTCGCCGCTGCAACCCTTCTTCCCAACCTCGGCGAACCTCTGGCGAGCTTTTAGAGCTTTGAATCTCTCTTCCTCATCTCAGATTTCACCTCTATCTCTCTCGATCCACTTCTCTCCCCTATTTGGTAAGTTTTAATTTTCTTTTAGATCCCGAGCTTCATCTTGATGTTTTCCATGTTTTCATGTAGATCTGAGATTCTATGTTAGATTTGTTGCCATTTTTGATAATTTTGAGCTTGTATATATATGTATATATATATATTTGTATATAGTTTTATATATATTTGATTCCAATTTAGATTTTGGGGGTCAAGTGCCTATTCAAGTGACCATTCTTATGTTGTTGAGGTGTAGAGGGACCCACAAGCTTGCTTGGGTAACCCCCCCCCCCCCCCCCCCCGGCGGTCATCCATGTTACAAATCTGTGACTTTTCAAATTTCTCACATCAGTTAGATCGATAGAAGTTTTCTCTGATCGATCAGAGAAAGATTGATCAAACTACATAGATTTGCATATGCACACTTCACACACCATCCATGGTGTTCATGCTAGTTTCTTGATGCCCAATGCCTGTGTTTTCCACATTTGATGCATTCCATACTTAAACTATTTAGTATGCTTCACTCAGTTACTGTTTACTTGGTTACGTCATTACTTGCATAGATTCATGTACTTTATTCTGAGCTATCTATCTTACTTAACATATATGTTTCTATATACTGTGCTTCAATTCTCTATTATCTGTTACTAACTTATTTTGCAAGTGTTTCTTTTCTGTTTTGCAGGCCATGGAACCGGTTAAGACAGTCGTCTGTCGATAGTATGAGAGGAGAATCCTACAGAAAGTAGGGGAGCCCACAGAGCCTTCTCATGCCCAGGATCCAGAGCAGGTTGAGTAGTTAGAGCAGCATGAGGAGCCAGCTCTGGCTCAGTCTGATCGCTCTGCCTCTACTGCTTCTGTATCTTCATCCCATTCTGATGAGGCTGAGCATATATCTTCTCCTTCTCCACCACTGGCATAGCCAGGCCAGATCAGAAATAGACCTGTCTGGAAGTTCAGACGCCTTTCAGTGTCACATGAGTCCGTATTTGACATAGCTTTCTTCTCCCGATCAGTCTTGACCCGGGCAGCTTTTAACAATATTGAGCGGCTTGGCATTTCAGCCATTCTGGCGCCAGTTACTTATCTTGTTTTCCCGCGGCTTGTTTGGATGTTCTTCCAGAACCTCCGTCCGGCCCCGGGTAATCTATCAGAGCTGCAGACTACTATCGATGGTTATCCCATCCGCATTACAGCTGATACATTAGCCACATCTTCTCTGTGTCCTTATATCTGCCCTCCAGGTCTTGATTATCCTATTCTTAGGAGGCCTTTTGATGCAGACATGGCCGTTGCCCTAACTGGCCATTACGCAGATGGTAAGACTTTCGCCACCAGGACTTATCTGCCCGATGACTTATGGTTTTTCGATTCGGTATTATACCGAAATGTATTTATAGCGGGCCATAAGATCCAGAGACATTCAAACTTTCTGGCTACCCTTTATGGTTTCTACACCGAGCACTGGTTCTCCATTCTTGCACTCTACTGGAGTGTCATAATGAAGTTGTATACAGATTATATCAGCAAGGCCAAGCCAAAGCAGGCTAAGTATCTCCCTTTCACTCATCTTATTACACAGATCCTCAGGGACCAGTGCTACCCTTTCCATCCGTAGGAGCGTACTGAGTCAGGGGCTTGCCACTATGGCAAGAAGGACTGGAACAAGAGCTACAATGCTCTTATCAAGAGCTTGGAGTAGGATGCTATTTTAGCAGCAGAAGAGGCTGAGGAGGCAGAGATGGCGGTAGCAGCAGCAGCAGCAGTGGATGATCTAGTAGACGCACCAGCGGCTGCATCACATATGGATATAGACCTGGAGCAGCAGCCTCTAAAGGAGTTACAGCATCACTCTCTAGTTGGGTCGCCAGTTCATTTCCAGAAGTAGGGTCAGGATATACCATAGTTTCATGATCTAGTTATCCCTGACACTCCAGTTTCGACACTTGGCCTAGGATAGCATGTCCAGGCATTGGAGGATGTAGTAGTCTCCCTCAGAGCAGATATTTTTACTCTCCGTAAAGATGTCTTAGGTGCGCTGTGTGACATAACTAGAGATATTCAGGGATCACGCCCCACTTGCCCTACCTCATCTGCCTAATCTTTTTATCTCTCTTTTATCTGATATGCATCTGTGATATTTGATTGTTCTTTTTGATACTGATATGATATTTTTACAGCCAGTCTGTCGGCCCAGACACTGTGATGTACCATATACTGTTTACTATTTTTCTTTCTATACATGTTATCTTTTGGATGTCATATCTTTATATTGATATATCTGTCTGTGATTGACTCCATTATCAGGTGCATCCCAGTGACTTCAGTGAGAAAGAGTGCTGCCCAAATTTTTTTTTCAGGACCACCCTTATTCTTCTCTCTTTACTTTATTTATTGTCCTATTTACACTTGCATGTCCGCTATGCACTGTTATTATCCCTTTGTTATCTGATGAGTTTTATCCCAGTACCATCTTTTCAGGACCGCAGTCAATTCCAAGTTTAGGGGGGGGGGGGGATTATACCACCCACTTTGGATATTTGTGTCCTGGCCATTCTTTACCTTAGTTGCACTGGTATACTTTTTCCTTTGTTCTCTTTGCACATTGAGGACATTGTGCCATTTAAGTTTGGGGGTAATGGGTGTTATTTGCAGCGTTTGCTTTCAATTCAAATTTTTAAGTATGGCTTGTGTATTTGAGAGATTTTCTATGATGGGTCCATAACTAGCTGTGATTTTGATCTTTTGAGAACTATATTGCTTAGAAGTTAAAAATTATTTGACTAAAGAGTCCAATACTCCTTGTGTGTCTTGTGGATGCCATTTATGAGTAAATTTTTCGAAAAATTGATATCTTGTTTGCATTTGTGGTCCACATCATCCTAATTTTGTGATTATTTTGAGATTCACTCTAGGATCTACACTAGCATAGGCGCACACTAGCATTCATTTGTGGGCTACATGCTTTGTTGATAATTGAATTGGTTATAACCCAATTGGGCTAGTAGTGCATTGAAAGCTTTCATTCTTGATAAAGGTGGATAACAAACCCTTTTCATTGAGTAGCCGGGATTCTAGCCTCATCAATCACTGAATTTCTCGCGCCGAAAGGTGGAGGCCCAAACTCTAGGTTAATAATTGAACTTGCTTTAAAAAATAAAAAATAAAAAAAAAAAAGAAAAAAAAAGGAAAAGTTGTTACGAAAGCAAATAAAAAAGTGAGGATTTCTCTCAAAAGGTGAGAAGTGAGAAATAATTAGATAGAGGTTGTTTTGATTTGTAGTCTAGTTGATTTGAGCTTGTAAGTCCTTAGGGGTGTTTGAACACCTAATACCCTAAAGCCGTCCGGTTTGGGAGTCATTGACCTAACGCTCGACCTCATGGATCGCTATAAAGCTTAATAGATTAACACATTGCACCATACTTCCAACTTTGATCCTTAGGATTAGAAAAAATAAATAAATAAAAATAAAATAAAATAAAATTTGAGTGAAAAGAATAAGCACATCTAAATGAATAAAACTTTAATAAAATGTCAACTCTTTGTCTTGATGATCGATACTAGATTTGTGTGCTAGTTTGAGGGTAAGGATGTGATCATTTCTTTAGTTGGCTAAGATAGCAACATATTTGATGCCGGTCCACTCAAAAAGGATTCTAGTGTTATTTTGATTTGCATGATCATCTTCTTGATGTGTGGAGGACCATATTGCTTGCTTGATGTTGAAACTTTGGGAGATTGCTTGGAAATGGTTGAAAAATTACATACTTGAGGTAGTTTTCTCCCAATGCTTGTTTGCAACATTGGTGCCTCTTTAGTGAGAATGAGCTTAATGTTTGTGGGTATCATTTCTGGAAACCCTCACGAGACTTCACTCGTCCACTAGGGGTAACCTAGGGGTTTAAAAGGCTTGTTGCATACGCTAAATGCAATCGTGTTCCCTATGAAAGTAGCGTTATCCTTTTATTATTTTTTAGTTCATAGTTGTATAATTGTTCATTTCATTCCTTTACTTTGTAGTTCATTGCTAGGGACTAGCAATATTTAAGTTTGGGGTTGTGATTAGCGCTGAAAAGTGCGCATTTAAACCCCTTAAGCTTAGGTATTCTAAGACCTTTATCTATCTTATTTTCCCGTTTTAGACTAATTTCATATTATTGCCCTTTTGAGTCACTTATCACAAAAATAAGTTAATTCAGCCAAATAAGACCTTAAAAGAAGCAATCTCAAGCTGAATGGAAGAAATGAGAAACGTGGAGGAAAAACAGCATCTTCGATTGATCTCAACATTCCTTCGATTGATCAGAGCAAGATTGATCTGGCCTCATAAAGATGGATCCAAGCAATTATCCTTATCCAAAAGATCTCACCATCTTCAATCGATCCAACCTTTCTCAGATCGATCAAACATATTTGATCTTATCTACACCTACCACCCCACATACCACTTTTGTCTCTTTCTCAAAATATCTCAGAGATTTGTCTTTATTCAAAAAGGTGCCGCCAAGGATGATCGATCTCTGCAGCATTTGATGGATCTCATCTAAGTTTGATCGATCTCCACACAGTTCGATCGATCGAACCTCCTCAAGTCCGAAATAAAATAAATTCCAGCTCACTAAAAGTTGGCTAATGGTGCAATCATTACAAGGACCCTAGTGCACAAATCCAGACCATTGGGTGTCACACTTGAGCCTCCTATATAAGGATTTGGAGTCATTTTAAGAGCATCATTCAATATATTCAACATAACATATCATAACTCATATCTTGGAGAGGAGGCTAGAGACTAGAGAGAGCTTTACACATTTTGGGAATTCTTCCATTCTTCTAGGGTTTCCATCAAGAAGGAGGTCATTCCTACCATGGAGATAGCCCTTGGTTGTTAGATGACTACTTCAATGAGTGGCTAGACATCTACTTGGGGCTAGAGTATTCCCTAAGTTTGCTTCCTAGACTTAGTTCTTTGTATATTTTTGAGGATTTACGTGTAACAAATGTTTTAATCTTGGATTTATATATATATATTGTGATTTTTACTTGATATGTATGGATTAATACTTTCAATTCATGTACTTTTCTCTAGATTTAATGGAATATATGCATGTCTATGTGTATGGATGAAGTTAATCTAGTGATGATCAAAACATAGTGCTTAATTGAACACTTTTATAATTTATTTGATGGTTCACACTTATTTTTTGATGGATTGTACCACACTTTTAGCTTACTTAGTTTAATTTCCATGTCTTTAGTGTAGATGTAGTGTAGTTGCTTTAGATTCATAGATAGGTGGACAATCTATTCTTGTTCCTTAGTGTTCCATACTTATGAATGCAAAGGGTGTATGTTTTTAGATAGTTGTGTGTGCATAAATTGTAGTTTCATTGAATGGATTTTGGTCACATTTGATATGTTGTGCTTTCCATTTGAATTGGGTAGACAATCTATACTTATTTGCCATCCATGCTTAGTTTTAATTAATGTCACGCACACACACAAGTTACAATTCAATTTCCCCACTGATATACAATTGCTAATGCCTAGTGAAGCCAAGCTTAGTGGTGATCTCTAGTACCCCAAGTCCTTTCCCCTATATCTTTTTCCCTACTTTCTAAATTGTTACTTTTTACTTGATTTAATTTCAATTGCATTGTAGTTTAGTTTAATCGACCAAACAAACCGTCTTTTAATCATTCGACCTACTAACCCTATACATTGTTTCCATTGCAAACACGCCCATAATCCCTTGGGACGATCCCTACTCACCCTAGCTATATTATTTTTAGTTTGAGGTAGTAGTGGCTTTTATAAATTTAAAACTTGGCCACATTGCACACTCACATTCTTAACAACTCTTTAGGCGTTGGTGCCGCGACAACCACCAGTTGGGATAGTCAGTATAGATATATATAGATATATTATTGAAAATTGACCATTGTTTGCTAAGACTCTATCAAATTTGGTCAATTTCTGATTTCAATTGATGTGCAATAGCAAAGTAAATTTCTCAATAATAATTTAACAAAGCAATTTGAAGTCTAAGTTACACCTATCAGTAATTATTAAGAAATAAATTCAAAAGAACTTGAAGCAATAGATATAAGAGATAAAGAGAAAGATTGCAAACATGTACTCAACGATTTTAGCGAGGTTCGGAAACTCCTACTCCTCAGCTCAAGATCCCTCTTGAGACTTCCCAATCCACTATGGCTTCTCCTTACGAGTAGAGAGCAAACATTTTACAAGTAGCCCTTCTTTGCTTCTAAGTGCTAAGAGAAACACCTTTTCTTAGTCTTCCTTGGGCCACACCAGCCTTTACAAGATTTGAAGAGAATATATAAGGTACAAGATGATCTCTCTCAAATCTGAAGTACAAGTTTCAGCTCACTCTAGAGTATGTATGAATAAATTAAAGCTCTTTACTCTTTGAAGATATGAAGTATGTGTATGATGATAAAAAGGTTCTAAGATTGCAAGGATATGTTTGTCAATGAATGCAATACCTTTTTATAAAGACCACAAGTCATTATATAGAGTTTCAGATGAGTCTGATATATATTCTAGCTGTTAGACACACACTTCGAGGAAAAATGGTCGTTCAAAATTTAAATTCTCGCTGGTTCGGTCGTCCGAAATAAAACACTGTTGAGGTTCGGTCAACCGAAACTGTTTAAGGTTGGCTATCATACTTATTTTAGTAGACCGAAGGATTCTTTCTTTTGTTTTGGTCAACCGAAACTCCTTCCTCCTTTGTTCTAAAACATTCTGTGAGAATCGGATGAGCCGATTCATTTGCCCTTTTTATTTCAGTCGACTGAAACTTTTAGAATAACTTTTCATTTACTTAGTTCAGTAGACCGAAATGAGTTAGTACTATATTTCGGTAGATCGAAATACCTTAGAAGCAATAATCCAAACTCTTGATAGAATCGGTCGACCGTTTCAAGATATCCTTCCATTTCGGTCGACCAAAATAGATCTTAACTCTTAGGAATATGTTTTAATGATGTTTAAACTTGATCCAATTTTCTTTAAACTTAATGAATGAGTTTCTATGCATGATTTTGAGAGTGAGAGCTTCAAGATGTTCATATATACTTTAACAAAGTTTCCTAAAAAGCTCACCGTCCTAGCTAACCCCATTTGATGAGATCTTGAAGACTTTTCTTGAATCTTGATTCCTTTTTGTCTTTTTGTCGTATCTTCATGATGCTCCTTCATTTGAGGTTTTATATGTAATGTCTTGTCTTGATGAAGGCTTTGATCTATAATTTAGCTCAAGGTAGACATTAGTACGCATAGAACATCATTAATGAATTATGATTATCAAAAGCCTTGGATTCAAGGTCAACAATCTCCCCCTTTTTGATAATGACAATTCATTGATGTGTTCGATAAATAAAAATAAGGAATATGAATGGTTCTCCCCCTATCAATGTGCATAGGTTTAAAAACAAGGTCATTCATACAAGAGATTATAAATTTCCCCATTTCCTTGCATCTCCTTTTAACTTTATATGCAAAATCATATTCAAGGCAAGATAATTTATTCAATTTCATTCATTTCATAAATACCAAAAATATGTATTTCATTTGATTAATGAATTCCAGGAACAGTCAAAAGATAGCATGGTATGATCACATCTACTTCATTTCACAACATCTCAACTACATTTTTAACCACAACCATAACAATTAATAGCCTATATTCTCATTCTCATTCACAACCTACACCTACATCAACATCATTCTCCCCCTTTGTCATGCATAAAAAGGTAGGGGAGGGTTGAGAGCATCATAAATGAGGGAGCCCCGTGACTCGAAGGTCAACAAGGTCGTGCTTCACAAGATCAACTTCATTGGCTACTTCTTCAAGTCGTTCACGCAACGCGAGAATGTGTTCCCTATTCTCTTTGCCAACGAAAATTTGCTCTTTAGAAAGAGCAATATTTTCGAGAAGTAGCTCATGGAGGGATCTTTCTTCGGATGGAGGGACATTGGTGGCTTCTTGTTCTTCTTCTTCTTCTTCTTCTTCTTCTTCATTACCCCCTACTGCAGCATTTTCTTCTTGTTGCTCTCCCATTACAATTTCTTAGCCCACATTTGCTAGATCACCAAATTTGGGGTCATACCAAATGTTATTTTCTGATTTTTTGAGCCCTATTCAACTGAGCAACTCTTTTTCAAATCTATAGAGATTGGTAAGGTCCTTTTTATCCTCCCCCTCTATTCGTGCTTTATAGGCTCTGAAGATTATCGTAAGAGGCATGGCATAGAATAGGTGAGTTTTTTCTTTCTTGGCATAGTCTTGCATGTAGTGATAGATGATGAAGGGCAAAGTCAAACTTCTTTCCGTTCAGGATGCACTAGATTAGAAAGGCTTCCATAAATGACACATCCAAGTGACCGCCGGATTTAGGAAGGATGGTATGGATGATGACAAGATAAATGAGACGAGCTTGTACTGTTAACTGACTCGCAAATATTTTGTAAATGTTTTCAGTGGGAAAGTGGCTCATTTGTTGAACAGCTTGGAGATGATCAAATTCTTCCCCATGATACCAGTTATAGGCAGTGAAGCAGGTGATATCGCTGTGTTGAATTTTAAGAATACGGCAAATACTGGATAGGGTAAGGTGAATGTGAAAGCCTACAATAAAGGAATCGTAAGTGTTTTGCCCTAGCTCTTTCTCAAGATGAGTGTAAAATAGCCTCACTAACTTGGGATAATAAGGGACCTTGAGGGATACAAATCCACCCAAGCCAATAGCATCAAATAGTGAGAAGGTGTGTTGAATCAACTTTTCATTTTCACTACTATCAAAGAATTTTCCCTTCTCAACTATCTTATGAAGAATCTGGTTTCATAGATTTCTTTGAACTCGGGTTCTCGGAAAATACGCATATTTGGGGCAGGGTAGGAGTCAGGATTTTCAAGATTTGGTGGGTTAGACCCTCCAACATCCATATCATGAGAGCTCCTAGGTCGCTTTTCTAAGTCTCTATTAGTCCTAGAAGGGTTCTTTCGAGAAGCCATAGGTTCTTTTTAGTAGATAAAAGATATTGTGAGATTGATGACTAGGTTTTATGCAACAAAATCTAAACTAGGATGGTATCAGACCATAGGATGCTATAATAGATATCAATAAGCAAAGAAAATGAGTTTGACATGGAATAGATTGATTCTAGGATAGAGGAGTAGAACTTACCTCAGATGCGAAAAGAATAGAGATTGAGTGGTTCATAGTCGCCTCCTGAGAGTGAGAGAAAGAGAGGGTTTTTGAGTTTGAGAGGAGAAATGAGGTTTGCGGTCCTTTTAAACTCAGATTTGGGTCTTTACGTGCTAGAGCCCCGAAGAATCGATTGACCGAAATGGCTTAATCAGTCGGCCGATTTGCATTCTGGAGAGAATTTAACTTCCTTATTTCGATCGACCGAAATAGAGTATTGGTCTGCCGAAATGTTTATTTCGGTCGAATGAAGCATAGTTTCGGTCTGCCGAACTGAAGTCAGAAGCAAATGTATGAAGTGTTTATCAGTGGTCATGAATCTCCCTTTCTATAGCCATTCCAATTTCTCAACGAAGAGTGCAAAATTTGCCTTCTTGAAGTGGCTTCGTGAGAATGTCAGCCAATTGATTCTCGGTACTAATGAACATTAATTCAATATTGCCTTTTGATACGTGATCCCGCAAGAAATGATATCTAATCTCAATATACTTTGTTTTAGAGTGCTGAATGGGATTTTTTAATTTGCAGATGGCACTGGTATTGTCACATTTGATAGGGATTTTGTCAAAGAATAAGCTAAAGTCCTCAAGTTGTTGTTTGATATACAAGGTTTGTGCACAGCATCTTCCAGCAACTACATATTCAGCTTCAGCAGTGGACAAAGCGATTGAATTTTGTTTCTTGCATAGCCAAGATACAAGGGACTGATGTATAAAGTGACAAGCGCCGCTTGTACTTTTTCTGTCAACTTTACAACCGGCAACTTTAAAGTTGATGGACTCGTGGGAGTTTTGGCGTATTTGGCGTCCTCGAAGCCAAATTTCTTTAGCAAATCTTTAGTATACTTAGATTAGGAAACAAAGATTCCATCAAGCGTTTTTTTGATTTGCAGTCCTAAGAAGAAGTTGAGTTCACCCATCATGCTCATTTCAAACTCATTTTGCATGGAGGCGGCAAACTCTTTGCTTTGCAAGTCATTTGTTGATCTAAAAATAATATCATCAACGTAAATTTGAATGATCAACAAATTGCCATCAATGATTTTGGTAAAAAGGGTATTGTCAATTTTACCTCTACCAAAACCATTTGAAAGTAGAAATCCACTAAGTCTTTCATACCAAGCTTTAGGAGCTTGTTTCAAACCATACAATGCTTTAGACAATTTATAAACATGGTTTGGACTTTCATAGCTTTTAAAGCCTGGTGGTTGCTCTACATACACTTCTTCATCTATAAAACCATTTAAGAAAGCACTTTTAACATCCATTTGAAATAATTTGAAATTTTTGTGAGATGCAAATGCAAGCAACATTCGTATAGCCTCAAGTTTAGCAATGAGAGCAAAAGTCTCTTCATAATCTATACCTTATTCTTAATTATAGCCTTTTGCAACAAGTCTAGCCTTGTTCCTAACAATAGTTCCAGACTCATCCTTTTTATTCCTAAAAACTGATTTTATACCGATGATTGTTTTATTTTGAGGTCTAGGGACAAGATGTTGTTTCTTTTGAATTGAATGAGTTCTTCTTGCATTGTCAAAAGCCAATATTCATCATTTTTAGCCTCATGTATATTTTTAGGTTCGAATTGAGAAACAAATGCCATAAAGTTGCATACATTTCTTAATTGTAACCTTGTACTAACACCTTTGGATGGATCACCAATAACTTGATCTAATGGATGATTATGAACTAACTTCCATTTATTTGGAGTAGTTTTATTTTGAGAGATATCATCACTTGAATTGGTATTTTGAGAGACATCAATAGGAGTCTCATTTATATTGAGTTCATTGATACTTTTCTTAAGCACTATAGGGGATTCATTAACATTAAGTTCATTGGTACCCTTTTCAAGCTCAATTTCTTCATTATTGTCTATCACACCTTTTATAGGAGAAGTTGGGGATTCATCAAACACAACATGTATGGATTCAACCACAACTAACATCCTCTTATTATATACTCTAAATGCTTTACTTCTCGAAGAATAACCAAGAAAGATGCCTTCATCGGATTTAGCATCAAATTTTCCTAGATTGTCTTTATCAATTAGAACGAAACATTTACACCCAAAAACTTTGAAATAGCCAATATTAGGTTTTTTTTTGTTCCACAACTCATAAGGTGTTTTGTTGAGAATTTTTCTAATGACGACTATATTTATGACATAGCATGAAGTATTAACGGTTTCGGCCTATAGAGATCTAGGTGATTTGTGCTCATTTAGCATGGTTCTAGCCATCTCTTGAAGAGATTTATTTTTCCTTTCAACAACTCCGTTTTGTTTGGGAGTCCTATGAGCCAAAAGATTATGATTATAGCCATTTTCATTGCAAAATCTTTCAACGTCTTGATTGTCAAACTCTCTTCCCGTATTACTTCTAATGGTTTTAATCTTACACTCTTTTTCGTTTTCGACTCTTTTGCAAAATTTTGAGAAAATTGAATGAGCCTCATTCTTACGTGCAAGAAAGAATACCTAAGTGAATCTAGAGTAGTCATCAAAATTTACAAAAGCATAAAGTTTACCGCCAAGACTATCAATTTTCTCCGGTCCAAAAAGATCCATGTGAATCAATTCAAATGGTTTTGAAGTGGTTATATCCTTTTTCCTTTTGAAGGAAGACTTGACTTGCTTACCTATTTGGCAAGTACTACAAGGTTTGTCTTTTGAAAAATTTGTCTTTGAGAAACCTTTGACTAATTCATTTTTAAACAACCTTGAGATTAAATCCATGCTAGCATGACCTAACCTTCTATGCCACAACCAACTATGTTCATTTGAGAACAAAAAAGCATTTAACATCTTGATCATAAAGCATTCCTAAGAGCAAAGTATATACATTACCACTTCTAGAAGCACAAAATATTTGAGTTTTATTTCTTTTAACGATACACTTATCCGTTTTAAAGATCACATCAAACCCATTATCACAAAGTTGACTAACACTAAATAGATTATGCTTTAAACCTTCAACAAGTAAGACAATTTCAATAGATAAAGAAGAAGAAATACCTATGATTCCAATGCCAATTACCTTGCCTTTAGAATTGTCTCCAAATGTGACGCTTCCTTCGTTGTATGTCTTTAGAGAAGAGAATTTTGAGTAGTCTCCCGTCATGTGTCTTGAACATCCACTATCTAGAAACCATTTATCCTTAGAGGATGTGGAGGTCTTCAATTTATCCTACAAGAGAGATTTTAAAGAGTCTTCACTTGGTACCCAAATGTTGTTGGGTCCGTAGGAGTTAGCTAGAAGCACGTATATTCCTTTGGTAACCCACTTCTTGATAATTTTTGGCCTTTTTTTTTAGCAATCTTGAATAAGATGACCTAATCTTTTACAATAGTTGCATTTAGAATATGTATTTGTACTTTTAACAAAATGGTTAGCCAAAGGCTCTTTCTTTTTCAATAGGCACGCCTTTTTATCAAAAGGATCAAATCCTAGTCCATTTTTATTAAAAACACTCCTTTGAGCACCTAGCATGAGTTCTAGATTTTTTGTTCCTTGAGTGAACTCTACTAGACCATCAGTTTGGTCTTCAATAATTAATTTCAAGGATTCATTTTCATTTTGAAGAGTTTGAAGTTTGTTTTCAGTGATAAGCTTTTTTCTTTTTTGAGAATCACATTTTTTGACCATTTTACCTAGTTCATCATGCAATTCTCTAAAGCCATCAAGTAGGCCATTATAAGCATCAACCAAATCATCATAAGACATTTCACATTTAGATGAAGAGTCAAAATTAGAGTTTACCTCATCCCTGTTTGCCATGAGACAGAGAATAGCCTTTTCTTCATCATTTTCGGAACCATTTGAGTCATCATCTTCCCAAGTGGCTTGCATTGCTCTTCTCTTTTTCTTTTCCTCTTTATAAGCAAGACAATCAGCTTTGAAATGTCCTGGCTTTCCGCAATGAAATCAGGTAGGAATGTCTCGTTTGCTTTGTTCATTGGAGATTCACCCTTTTTGAATTTTCCCTTGTTGAATTTCTTTCTATGAAGAAATCTTTTGAAGGATTGAGTAATAAGAGCTAGATCATCATTTTCACTTTCGTTGTCTGCAACTTCCTTTTCTATTTGAGAAGATTTAAGAGTGATTTCTTTATTTCGATGATGATCTCCTTCTCTATCTTTTAGAGTGATCTCCCATGTAAGAAGAGAGCTAAGAAGTTCATCCAACTCAAGTGTGTTAAGGTTGTGAGCCTCCTTAATAGGTATGGCTTTTGCATCCCATTTTTCAGGTAAGCTTCTTAGAATTTTCTTTGCAAGATCAGAGTTAGTAATAGTTCTACCAAGATGCTTTAAGCCATTTATAATGTCAGTAAATCTTACAAACAATGCACAAATAGACTCATTTTCATTCATACGAAACAGTTCATATTGATGCATGAGAATGTCAATTTTGGATTCCTTAACTTGTGATGTCCCTTCATAAGTAATCTGAAGTTTAACCCAGATTTCTTTAGCCGTGGTACAAGTGGAGACTTTATTGTACTCATTAGGGCTTATGAAATAATTCAGATTAACTTTGTCTTTAGCATTTAGGGAAATGAGTTTGTAATCCTCGATGTCCCATGTAGCTTCAGTTTTGGGGACACTTTTTGAGTCAACAACTTTCATTGGAACAAAAGGTCCATTGATAATAACCAACCAAATTTGATAATTCACAGATTGAAGAAAGTCTATCATTTTATTTTTCCAATAACCATAGTTTGTTCCATTGAACCAAGGAGGTCTAGAATTAGATTAACCTTCTTGGTGAAAGTGACCATTCAAGTTTGCCATGATCGTTCTCTAATACACTTAAGTCTTTTAGAGATAAGGCTCTAATACCAATTGTTGCCCAATTAATGACTCTAGAGTGGGGTGAATAGAGTCTTAGCAAATAATGGTTAATTTTTAATTTCAATTGATGTGCAATAGCAAAGTAAATTTCTCAATAATAATTAAACAAAGAAATTTAAAGTCTAAGTTACACCCATCAGCAATTATTAAGAAATAAATTCAAAAGAACTTGAAGCAATAGATATGAGAGATAAAGAGAGAGATTGCAAACAAGTACTCGGCAATTTTAGCGAGGTTCGAAAACTCCTCCTCCTCGGCTCAAGACCCCTCTTGAGACTTCCCAATCCACTATGGCTCTCCTTACGGGTGGAGAGCAAACCTTTTATAAGAAGTCCTTATTTGCGTTTAAGTGCTAAGAGAAACACCTTCTCTTAGTCTTCCTTGGGCCACACCAGTACTTATAACATTTGAAGAGAATATATGAGGTACAAGATGATCTCTCTCAGATCTGAAGTACAAGTTTCAGCTCACTCTAGAGTATGTATGAATAAATTGAAGCTCTTTACTCTTTGAAGATATAAAGTATGTGTATGATGATAAAAAGGTTTTAAGATTACAAGGATATGTTTCTCAAAGAATGCAATACCTTTTTATGAAGACCACAAGTCATTATATAGAGTTTCAAATGGGTCTGATATGTATTCTAGCTATTGGACACACACTTCGAGGAAAAATGGCCGTTCAAAATTTGAATTCTCACTGGTTCGGTCGTCGGAAATAAAACACTATTAAGGTTCGATCGACCGAAACTGTTTGAGGTTGGCCATCATACTTATTTCGGCAGATTGAAGGATTCTTTCTTTTGTTTCGGTCGACCGAAACTCCTTCCTCCTTTGTTCTAAAACATTCTATAAGAATTAGACAAGCCGATTCATTTACCCTTTTTATTTTGGTCGACTGAAACTCTTAGAATAACTTTTAATTTACTTAGTTCTGTAAACCGAAATGAGTTGGTACTGTATTTTGGTAAACCGAAATACCTTAGAAGCAATAATCCAAACTTTTGATAGAATCGATCGACTGTTTCAAGATATCCTTCCATTTCAGTCGAAACTCTTCGGAACATTTTTCTCTTTTTGATTTAAATTAAAGTTCTGTATTTCAAAAGTTTTCAATGAACCTACCATCTCATCAACTTTACAGGTAGTCAAATCCCAATGTTCAGTGATGGTTTCAACTCTAATCTAAAATCTTTTAGGTAAAAGACCTTAAGATTTTCTCACAGATTTTCTTATCACTAACTTTTCTACCTAATTGACGCAATTCAGAAATTATTTCAAGAAGATTAGAATAAAAATCAGAAAATGATTCATCTTCTTTCATCACGATATTCCAAAAGTTATGAGAAAGCATTTGAATTTTGGATAACTTCACTTTTGAAGTTCCTTCATTAGTAACCTGCAAAATATCCCAAGCTTCTTTAGCAGTTTTATAATCAGAAATTCTAGCATATTCAGATGGAACAACAAAATTAATAATTGTATATAAAGCTTTGCCATTAGCATTATTACACTCAGTTTCAACAGCAGTAAAAGCAAAAGCATCTTTTAACTCCTTGATAACTTTACCATCTATAGTTGTATCTACTGTAGGTGGTGTATAGCCAGATTCAACTATTGCCCAAGTCTTACCACCAGAATTTCGCAAATAGGCTCTCATCTTTGATTTCCAAAAATTGTAATTATCTCCTTCAAACAAAGGACCACGTTGATTAGAACCACATTCTTTCAACGCATAAGACATGATTTTGAAAATAATTTTGGAAAAACAAAACAAAACTTTTCAACAAGGATCAACTCAATGTGTAGAAATTGACTCTGACACCAATTTGTGAGTCATACGTAGCGGAATATTTAGAAAGTTTTGATTATTTAAAAACAGATCTTGTATTTTTCTAACCTTCTTTATTTTAGCAATTAATAAATTAATATCATGCAATAAAATAAAGCAAAGTAAAGTTAGAGATGACACCAAGATTTTAGTGAGGAAACCCTAGTTGATAAAATACGTCAACTGTTTGCGTGGAAAAAACCTCGTAGACTGTGTAGTCCAAAGTAAACCGATCCACTATGCTTGAAACAAGGTACACTGAATTTTGACTCTGGCTCACACCCTATCGTTTTACCAAACACCAACAGCTAACAATCCTTTGGCTTTGCGACTCCCTATCCAGCAATAACTTGACCTCAAGCTTATGCTTGATCTTTGTAGAAGAGTAACAGGTAGATCAGACAACACTTCTCGAATGCTCCAACTCTTTCAAAGTGTGATCAATTTTACTTCTATTCAACTTCTAGATTTAATATAGAAGTAGATCTGCTTTTGTCTGATCAATGTAGATGTAACTGTATGATCTCGATCAGGATTCGAACACCACAACTCTAAACTCACTATATGTTTATGTGTATGTGTTCTAGAAAGACAAACAGAAAATTCTCTAAGAATTTCTAAGACAAAAAGCTTCCTAAGGCTTTTAAAAATAATAAACTGATAATGCAAAAGCCGTGATATGTGTTTGACAAGGTTTATATAGAGTTTAGAATGTCCTAGCCTCTCTGAAAATATGATAAAATTTGTGCATAAAACTTGGAACAATTCAAGACCAACTAGGAGAGAAATCTGAAATTGAAAACTGAACTTTCCATAAGCTGTCAGGACTCTTGAATCGGTTCAGGAATTTGGGAACCGGTTCAAGTATGGCAGAGTAAATTTTGAGGCCAATGAAGAAACTTGAACCGATTCAAGAAAGTGGGAACCGGTTCAAGTGTGGCAGTGAAGAATAAATACAACTTTGAAGATGCTTGAACAGGTTCAAGTTTGCCAGACTTGAATCCTAAGGCTGAAACTTGGTAAAAACACTAATTTAGAATTTTTTAGAAAATATACCAAGTATGGAATGTGTCCTAACCTCTTTAGACTTCTTCCTAAAGTGTTGTTCTTTCCTTTCTGTGATGATCTCAGTTATGGCATCTTTAAACAACTTTCCAATTCCATAGTCGCTACCGATCTTGCTAACTTGTACTACAAGTAACTGGAATTACAACTCGACATGGACTTGTTTTGTTTACGATAATTGCCAAATATAAAATAATATCTCACAAAAACCACTCTGATCCCACCACAACATGTTCCACAGATGGATTCACTTTGACTTAAAGTTTGCGGTTGAAGCTTCAAAATTTTGAGTGGCTCATTTATACCTTCCATAATGCCTCGAAGTTAGATTAGGGAAAAAAAAGACTACGACATAGTGCAATCATATCACCCGGAATATTTTCTTAGCTTAAGTAGGACCAAATCCCTAGACCGGTCTCAGGGCACAGATATGACCGAACATAAGCCTGGCACCCCGTAGGTGAAGAGACTCACCCAGCAACCCCAAGCATACTTTTAGACTAAACACCATCAATGCAAGATCTAGGCACTAAAATAGATTTCTGTCAACGTGCATCTATTATACAAAATATTAATATTGCTCAAATGATTGAGATCTAAGGATACCTAAACTTTATTTATGTGTTTATGTATTTTTTAAGCAACTAATAATTCAGAGATTTATACATGGGAGTTGAGGGGAGGGCCTCTTATCCCAAAAATTTGTCCCCTGTTATGCACTACTTGTCAATGTTGGAAATGATGAGGATAGCTAAAAAAAATGGTATATGAAGATCCATCATCAACATTTTAATTAAATACCCACTAAATTTTGGCATGTACCGCTAATAGCCTATGGTTCCAATTTTAGTATGCTCCTTTTAAATACATAGAACATTTTTATTTTTTATTTATGAGAAGAACAACATATAAGAACCATAACAAATCAAGAGATCAAGATATATTGATTACACTCAGTTTAGTGCTATTATATGCTCCATTCTAATACAATAAATTCCCAGCACTAAATAATTTACACACTATATGAAATGTTAGTTTTCACATTTCTATACGAGTGAAAAAATAAAACAACTCTGATCCCACCACAACATGCTCCACGGATGCATTCATTTTGACTTGATGTCTGCGGTTGAAGACTTCGACTACTGTAGCATTATTCAAACTTTTGAGTGGCTCATTTATACTTTCTGTAGTGCCTTGAAGTTAGATTAGGGAAAAAAGACTACGACCCTAGTGTAGTCATAGCATCGGGAATCTTTTCATGGCTTAAGTAGGACCAGGTCCTAGACTGGTCTGAGGTCGCAAATCGGAACTAACATAGTCATGGCACCCTCGTAGGTGAAGAGACTAGCCCAGTAGCCCCCAACATGCTTTTAGACCAAACACCGTCAATACAAGTTTTAGAGAGTGAAATAGATTTATGTTAAAGTGCATCTATATTATAAAATATCAATATTAATCAAATGATTGAGATCGGAGGAAACCTAAACTTTATTTATTTATTTATGTGTTTTTTAAGCACCTAATAATTTAGAGATTTATACCTGGGAGCTGAGGGGAGGGTTCTTATCCCAAAAATTTGTCCAATGTTATGCACTACTTGTCAAGATTGGATCTGAGGATAGCTAAAAAAAAAATTGGTATATGAAGATCAATCATCAGCTTTTTAATTAAATACCCACCAAATTTGGGCATGTACCGCCAATAGCCTAGGTTTCCAATTTTAGTACGTTCCTTTTAAAAACATTGAACATTTTCATTTTTTTATTTATGAAAAGAACAATATAAAAGAACCATAACAATATTTATTTATTTATTCAAAAGTCAATAGAGACCATTGAAGCCTTTGTGAATCATGTCAAGTTAGCCAAAAACAAATGTTATTTTGTACTTCTTGAAATTAAGTACATAAACATGGCCATGGCACACCTCATCACTTACCAAAGGAAAAAACATTCAGGATAATACTTTCCAAACCTACTACACCTAGTTATGAGTGCCAATCGGTATGAAAATTGCTGCAAGAGAAGCAAGACAGAAAGAATGCCTTGTATGGGATGTATGATAAGAATCCCAACTTAACTTCGGTAGACCATGTGAAAATAGAGGTTGTGACATGTTCGGTTGATAAACTGACTGGAACAGACCAACATGAAGTCTATGCTGTTGAAATAACCTTATCATGGCCTTACGAATGTAAGGCTCTGATTAGAGTTCCTCATCTACTAGTACCTCCATTGGTGACCCTATTCAATATAACTTTAAAAGGAAACCATTATAGACAAGAAAATTTACTCTTTTGATGCAGCAAAACCAAACAATTTTTTTTTCAAGAAGCAGGATAAGATGATCACATTCCTAGAGGGACACACCATACCTAGGATCGAGGACCTAATGAACAAGATATATTGTAAATGTGACGGCCCTGGTTTTTAGGCTAGTGCGTCCTAAGATAAACCTAACGTAAATCCAATGATGAATCCATAATGTGGAAGCAAAAGGTGTAACAATGGTCTCTAGGAATACTACACATTTATAAAACACCAATGTGATCCTCAATGAGGTTACGAAACCCAATGAAAACGAATGCGGAAACGACGTCTCAAAAACGAACAAGAATGAACCTAGGGGCAAAATGGTCATCTCTAAAAGTATAGATTCAGATACTACTGAGTACACCACTGGAGAGATAATAAAAAAAACCAATCAAGATGGACTGAAGAATCGCATGATTCGGAATCCGGACAAAGGAGAAACGACAAAACAACGAAAAACGGACAAATAAAGAAAAAAGGGTAAATTGGTAATTATCCAGGAAGATCCAAGTACAACCGAGCACACCGTTGGAAAGACAGCAAAAAAAATAGTCAAGTTCAAAAAAAAATTCACTCGATTTGGAGTTCTGACGAGGGAGAAAGGTCAAAAACAAGAAGAGGGTCACGACAGCTACAGTGTTGCCGACCCACTGCTGCTGCAACTGAGAGTAAAAACGGGCATCTAGACTTTTTTGGAAAAACTCAAAGAAGAAACCCTTCCTAAAATTAAGTTTTCTACCTGAACACAAGGACGGAAACAAAAAAAATGCATTGCAAAATGCCTAGAATGCCCCCAAGAAAATCAGGTCAAGAGGGTGAAAATTAGTCTTAACTACTACCCAAGAAAAGGAAATGGGGCTTCGGAAGGTTTTTAAATTGTCTAAATTGAAAATATAGTCTTAAAATACACCCACAAGACCCCTGGAAGTTTCAGATCGGTCATCACACTTTTCAAAAATAAGTCGATGAATAGTACCAAGTACACTTGTATTAAAAATCAACAAAAGCTTGGCAGCAAGGATTTTTCCGAAAAACATGGGTTTTTGAGGTCCAAAATGATGTTTTCTGGAAAAACACAAAGAAGAAACCCCCTCCAAAATCAAGTTTTGTACCTAAGAATACCAGCGAAAATGAAAAAAACACATTTTGAAATACCCGAAATACCCCTAGAACAGAATAAGGTAAAAACTCAAAAAAATGCAACCTTAAGTTTTTGTATCATCAAAAAGGGTGTTGTTTGCCAAAGGGAACATGTAAGTATATGTAATATTATAAGGTAGGCGTACTACAATGTCCTATGGCCTCATGGCATGTTGAATGTAAAATATGACCCTTCAATACATGAAATCTCCTAACTTCTATAAGCAACAATGAAGTTAAAAATTTGCATACATATCACATAAGTGTCTTTGGCCCTTGGCCTCATTACATACAAGTCAAATACATTGCATAGAGTGTACTTATGTACACATTACATAAATGGAATCAAATGTACACATTTTGACAAATAAGGCTACAAGTGGCATTTCAAGCCAACCTTTACAAAAATTAAAACCTTCAAATCTACAATCATCCAAGCAATGATGAACATCACGAACCAAGTCTTCGTACCTAAACAAAACCCCCAGTAACTTTGGAATAAGTAAACAAGTTTACTCGTAGGAAATGAGCATGCATCGACTTGATTTCTTTATAGATTTTTACATTAACTTGAACAATACAAAAAGGTCATGCCACCTAACGTCTATGTCAAAGTGAGACTCAGGGAGCATCCTAAGCTACCTTAGAGTATTTCTAGCATAAATCATATCCTTCATGCAATTCCAAACAACATAAGAACATGCTATTCAAAGTAACAAAATATAGATTCTCAAAGCCATCAACTTGAAATCTAAAATACGAATCAACTAAGATGGTTCATACCACCTAGCATCTATGTTCTAAATGAGTCTAAGGAATCATCCTAGGCTACATTAGAACAACAAAACACAAATAACAATACCGATGCAATTTAACCAACATTAGAACTTCCAATACAACGCATAAAGCACGAATTCTCAAAGTTAACATCTTGTAACTTAAAATAGGAAATTATATAAGAAACAACAAGTTACAACATCATCTAGTTATCAACTTGAAATGAATTGCGAAATCAAACAAGGTGGATATTTGGACATCACGCCGGATCAGACCGACACCAAAGTTACTTTAGGGTTACTAGCCCACGGGTAACCGCCCTATGTGCGCACTAGACTATAGGAGGACATTCCCCCGTACTAGAACCACGTCCTAGCAGTAGCCAAACAATGACATCCCAAGCTTCTAAAATCAACAAGTTGTGCAACAACGTATATATCAACATGTATATACAAGATAATCAACCATCAACCACGCATAACCAAATTTGTAAACACATACAATACATGCTCTAAGTCCACCACTACTATGGCATGAAAGATGTCAAAAATAAAGTGTGTAACTCATTACACAAGACAACAATATATTCCATAAAGAAAACATGATCTTATGAATATAAATATAACAACAATGTTACTCAATGCTCCAAACTTAACCAAGTGAATATACACCAAGTTTAAGTCCATGATTTGAATATAGAAACAATTTCTAAAGCACAATTAGGTCTATAGAGCCATTAGATAAAATTTAATTAAACAAAAATCATTAAATTCTCTAGATTTCAAATCAATATCAAATAACCCCAAATTTTTATATGTTAAACAACCTAGCATGCTCATTACATATATCAAATCAAAAGAGCAAAATAAGCAAGACATCATCATGTAGAATTTAATTAATTTAAATTAATTAAATCTCTAATTTTCAAAAGTTATTCAAATAATCTCAAATTAATAAATAACAAGGATTAAATCATGATAATCATTAATTTCAAGTCAAAACTTAATTACATCAATGGAGTAATTAAATAGAATTTAATTACATAAAACTTAAATAAATCTCTAAATTTTAAAAGTTGTTCAAATGATCTCAAATTAATATATATCAAGCACTAAGTCATGGTCACACCATATATCAAGTCTAAAATGGAACACAAGCAAAACACAATTTACTAGAATTTAAATCAAATTAAATCCATTTAATCTCTAGATTTGAAAACTCATTTAAATCATCCCAATTTAATATATACCAAAGATCAAGCTATGGCCATACCATAAACCAAGTCTAAAATGAGTTATAAGCAACTATGATACATCATTTATTTCTCAAATTGACAAAAGAAGATACTTACAACTTATATATTCATACAAAAGCAAATAAAGCCACTTAGAAAATAAATTATAACACCCCCTACCTCACAAGAGGATTGTTCCTCTTGAATCCAAGGCTAGCAAGCACAAAATGGTAAACCCTTCTAGGGTTATGAAGAGGAAGATGAGGGGAACAAAAAGTATTCCCAAGGTCAAGCTTGGAAATCAATGGAAGGCCCTCAAAATCAAGGTCAAAGCTTAAGACTTCAAGTTCCATCCATGGAGACTAGGGTTTTCTTTGCAAGAGAGGGAGGAGATAGAAATTAAGTGTGATACAATGTGAGTGAAGGAAATAGAAATCCTCCACTCACTATGTGGTCTTACACCAAGGTCAACACACAAGTCTTGGTTAATTACACAAAAACCCCTCTTTAAAACCATAATCCCAAAGTGGCCCAAAATTAATTATAAGACTTAATTTGGAGCATACATTTGTCACTCATCCAAGTATCCATTGTAAGCTTAATCCTAATCCTACACTTGTCAACCATCCAAGCCAACAAGTGCACCTATCCTAGGTTAACAAGTGGTTCAATCTCCACCCTCCACATGTCATGATCCAAGGCATCAAAGTGTCCCCACACAAATGTCAACAAGTGGACCAATGAGAGTGTGACACTTGTCACACTTTTTGAAAATTACAAAAAGGTCCTTTTCCAAAATATCTCCTAAATTAAATTGCAAAATGGTCCCTAAGACGAAAAATAATTACTTTATTTAACTACACTAAAACCCTACAAGTTAAGAATATTATAAAAAAGTTATGCATCCATACCCTTTACAAGAATAGTAAACACTTAGCATGTTTTTCTACAAAAGTGGGAATATAGATATCATGGAAACTAAATACTATGGGTGTATGCAAAGCTAGAATCAAATCCGAGCACAAAAAGTGAGGTTATGCAAAGAAAAACAATAAACGGGAAAAAGACGAAATGTGAATAGTGTCACAAAAGTGAAAATGTGAAAATCCTCAAAGGAAGTTGTCAATCCCAAGAAAAGAGTCTCAAAAACCATTTCCGAGCACTTGATATGACACTAAGTGATGGGAAACCAAACACAGAAGAGAAAAAACAACGGAAAAAATTTATTAGTAAAATTTGACCAAAAATAAAATGAATGAAAATGATCGGGTCATTACAACCTTCCCACCTTAAAGGGGTTTCATCCTCGAAATCCAGCCCTAACGAAACAAAAGGCGAAACAAGGATAACTACGAAGTACATCTTCGAGTATCCCACACAACATGTTATGAAAGCAATCCCAAAACTGGAAGACAACGTACAAACCAATGTCATTCGCACCCACGTGCTCACGACAGGAAAACCCCTCAAAAGAAAAGTAACCTCACGGCCACACGATAAATCAAAGTCACACACAGAACCTAAGGTCAGACAAAGGAATGGAAAATAACAACTGTAAGCATTCCTCCTAGTAAACCATCATACCGATCCAAAAACAACCACTAAAAGAACTCCAAGATAATCACATATTAAATCAAGGTACTGAACAAGGACGACGTGGCAGTATGAATAGCGACCAGAACCTACCCACGACGTACTCAAATGTATGGTAGTAATGACAGTACCTAGTGCTCGCCACACTTACTCGTCAGTAAGGTAGCATCGACGGCAACTAGTACTCACCCACAACACACATCTTTGTACGGCAGCATGACAGTATAAGGCACTTCTTCATAACCTGCCCCTACTAGGCCTACCCATAAAACCTCTCGATACAAATGACATCAATGTCGTGAATCATCATTACCAAAAGCACTACGGGTTCCAGGCATCTTGTGAGAGTTGGGGTAACAAATCCTACAATTCTGACAACAATGTCATAGGCACTGCTACGCTTTAGGCCTTAAATCCTCAATACAACCAAACCAACAACTCTAACGCCTCAAAACACTCCTATTAACAACATCAATCAAGAATCCAAAACTTAAAAAGCAAATCGAAACATCCAGAAATCAAAATGAACCTCATTACAAGACATTTCATCGAAAGTCCTACATATCTCTCTGAAACAGATCAACTACAAGATCACACCGTAATTAAACATCAGATCCACATCCCTATCATGGATAACTAAATCCTCGAAATACAAGTCCACTACGTGGAACACACATCAAAATCCTGACAACTGAGGTCACAAAACGAATCTTTTGAAACCGTGCTTGGCATTACCAAGCTAAATCAAAATTCCTCAATTTTCGTCGACCCATAAACAACCACTGGTACTACGATTCCTCAAAACTATGCCTAGTCATTATTAGGACGAGAAAACTCTACAAATAAGCCATATCCAACAGGGATCCTCCAAAACTTCTCCTAAGAGTCAACCACATCTAGGTCTCTAAAACTGAAACAAATCTCCAAAAGACATTCTCAAAAGAGCATCGAGCTCACCTCATGAATCAAACAGATCCTCAATGATATGGACACAATTCCCGAAAAAAGATCTCACACCAATCCACTCACTCTGAGCACCGCAACTCCGTCAACAACCACGGTAAAAAACTCCCCAATGGAAGACACGAAAGAAAGGGAACCACCAGTCTTAAGAAGGACAATACCACGACTCCACCTTTGAAATGAAAGACAACAAGGTCAAAGACTTCACCCCCTACATGGGAGTAAGTTGACCAAAATCCACCAAATCCTCACAAAGGACTCAAGACAACAACGACGATCCTCACGGACCAACTAACCCCAAAACCGTGCAAAAGGTGACGAAGAGAAGAGACTCACTCCTTGTGAAGTCCTAAACACAAACTAAGAAAAAGAGGAGAAACCCTATTCTCCCATAAGTGTCAACACGATGATCACTAAAATGGAGCATTCTTCCCACCTTAGGGAAGTAGACAGCTCAAGGCAAAACAAATGTGAAAACTCCTCTACAAGGAATCTCATAACGAAACCATTACAGAAATTGGCATACAACTATGTGCGACTAAGGGAAATAAAAAGGGAAAACTAAACATGGAAGTCATACATATGACAAGGAATGTGACTATCAAATAAGTAAATCTACTCATATAGATAAATCAAGAGTACATGCGGCACGTCTCCACGTAAACACCAAAACATGTCATTAAAGTACAGTAACAACATGACATCTCTAAGTATATATGTAAGGCATGTTAATGTCACACAACACGAAGATAAATATGGATAGACCTCCACCTACTCATGCATTGCAATAACATAAATCATACTACTAACATGATAGTAAACGAAACTGCAGAAGATAAAATAATGTAACAATGAACCCTATGGACATCGTGTCCTAGAGTGTCTAGGTAAAAAGGATGACCAGTCCTAGCCATAAACTGACTCTAAAAACCAATGTGACAACAACCTGTCTCAAAACAAACGTAAGCCTTCACCACAATGGTAAGACTCTAATAATCCGTCTTTAAACCTAAAGGTGACGTTACAAGTGACACTAACAATGCAATGCTCTCACTAACCCTAAACATTGATCAATCGACTCGATCCCAAAAACAGCATCATGCAAGGAGAACTTAAACAAAATGGCTACTCTAGCCATACAATCGGACAACTGAATCAATCTCATGAATCGTCCCTAAAATGACCATCAATCACTGACCAAAAGGACTATGCCTATCGGAACAAAAACCAACGCCGATTCTATTCGAACTGCACTCGTAGCTAGCCAGTACGGTAGCATGACAGTGCCATGCACCCACCCACAATTGTACCCGCCCACGAAAATTTGCAATCTCAGTGGAACTTTCCAAAACAACCAAGGATCCTAAGAGGTCCATAACATCATCATGGCCCAAAACCAACAAATCCAGCACTACGGCTATACTCAATGACTTAACTCATGAGAGCCTAAACAAAAGGTGTTTCTCCACCTACCTCAAAATTGATGCTAGATCAATAACGACCTAAACTACAATGAAACTGTGACTACAATCACTATCAATCTTAACTCATGCCTCAATTACTAATCCCGTGTCATGCCAAATATGCAAAACAGTTATGCATATACAAATCTAACCTAGCATACATCATATGTCATGCTTGTTGGCCTAAGAATTTATCGAAAGGTCAATCTTATGTTTTGATGATTACAAACCATTAATGATGTTTAAGTACTAATGTTTTTATTAAGTGATATATAGTTGATCAACATTCAATCCTCAATGATGAGCTAGAAGATCTATTCCAAAGCATTCCAAACATTCAAGCAATGGATTCAAGGAAGCATCAAAGTTACAAGAAATCAAAGAAAACTCAGACTTCAAAGATCACACAAAGCATTTCAAAGAAAGAAAGCAAGTCTTCATCAAGCCTAAATGATCATGGTCAAAGAATGAAGAAAAGGATAGATAGGATAGTGAGAGCTTAAGATTCAATGTCAAAGTCTTTATGAATACATTTGAAGCTCAAAATCATAGGACCATGCATATCATACATCATTCATATACTCCTATGTCCATTAGCAATAGACTATGCACTTCATTCATATATATTGACATATGAAGTCTTTGCTAAGAAAGAGTTAGTTCAAGCTTGATAAGCTTTGAAAGAACTCATTGCTTAAGCTAGAAATTCTAGGACCATGCACATTAATCATAATATTTATTTTGGTCCCTAGAAAGTAAAGGAATAGGCATTAAAATTAATTTTTCATCTTTAAAGCCTTTGTTTCTATGATTTGGTAAATGCTCTAGGACACAATGCACTTGATATTTATCATCCTTATATGTCCCTAGACTCTTAAAAATTGGACTTGAACTAAATTGAATCATTCATCAAAGTCCTAGGTGATAGAAAGATGGATATCTCAAAAGAAGTAATTTTCAACCTAGAAAATATCCAAACCAGCTTGCACTAAAACTGCTATAGCTATTTGTGTAGTTGTAATTTTTATATAAGGCCAGTGGCATTGGAAAGCTGACTTTGAGCTTTTGAGTTTAGACTCAAATTTCACCTAAATTGGATTTAAAATGACTGAGATATGAGCTTCACAAAAAAACTTGATTCTACTCTGCGAAAATTCTGACCAAGTTGCACTAAAATGGCTATAACCATTACTGTGGTTGGAATTTTTGAGCAAGGCTGGTGGCTTTAGAAAGCTGACTTCAAGTCAATAAATTTAAACTCAAATTTCACCTCATTTGGAGTTTCATTGACTGAGTTATATCCATTTGAAGTCATGCACTTTTTCAGTCCAATCCAATTTAGCAGCAGCCTTCATGAAGTAAAAGCCGCCTCTATAAGAAATAGAGCCAGCTCTCTCAAGGCCAATGGAGCAAGCTCTATGAAAAATTAGAGAAGGCTCAAAGATTAGAGAAGGCTCAATGAAAAATTAGAGAAGGCTCAATGAGTTAGAGAAAGCTCAATCAAAGAATGGAGAATGCTCAATGAATTAGAGAAGGCTCAATCAAAGAATGGAGAAGGCTCCATGAAAATGGAGAAGGCTCCATGAAATTAAAGACGGCTCCATGAAAATGGAGAAGGCTCCAAGAAAATGGAGAAGGTTCCACGAAATTAGAGACGGCTCCAAGCAAATGGAGAAGGCTCTATGAAAATGGAGAAGGCTCCAAGCAAATGGAACAGGCTCTTAAAGAATAGAGCCGGCTCTGTAAAAGTCTCTCTCAACTCCAGTAGCTATTTTTCAATGAAAAATGAAGTTTCCATCCAAAGAGCAGGCTCCCAAAATAGGGAGCAAGCTCTCAGAGGCTGGGAGCCGTCTCCATACAATGGAGAGCCGGCTCTCAAGGCTAGGGAGCCGCCTCTTCTTGTTTACAAGAGCCATCTCCTTCTAGGGTTTTGAACTGCAACGGAAACATTTTCATTCATTGTTCCCTAACTACTTCTAACAGTTATATTGAGCTTTGAAATTCTAAAAATACAGAGGGGTTGTCTGTTGAATAAGTTGACCATTTTTTAGAGACATTAAATTGCATCAAAAAGAGTTTTTATTCTCACATCTTCTCCTCATCTCTCTCATTCACTCATATATTACTTGAGAGAGCATTCAAGAACATCATTCAAGTGCATCCAAGAGAGCTTTTGGCTATACCATTATACAGAGCTTTTGTTCTACATTTTCCTCATCATCTCTCATACATTTTATACTTAGAGTTTGAGCTTCACTTGATTTCATATATACTCTATTGTGAGCTTTGATTTGTATCAGTTCTTGAGAGGATTTCTTGTACTACAAATTCTATCTACAAATCTGCTATAAGCTTAAGAGGAAGAGTTTCTCTTAGCAAAGAAATTGTAAGGGCTGGTGTGGCCTATGTAAAACTAAGAGAGGTGGTCTCTTAGCAAGGATACTGTAAAGGGTTGGTGTGACCCAAAAGGAAGCCTAGGAGAAGGGTGTTCTCCTAGCAAGAAAGATAAGTAAGGTCTTACTTCAATTGAAGGTTTGCTCTCCACCATTAATGAGAAGCTCTAAGGAATTTGGGAAGTCTCAAGAGGGATCTTGAGCCGAGAAGTAGGAGTTTCTGAACCTCGCAAAAATCGCCGTGTTTTTGTTTGCAATTTTTCTTCCATTATCTCTTTTACAATTGTGCTAAATTGATTACTTTCATATCTTATTTATTGCATAATTGGTTATACTGTTGATTAGAAATTGTATTTTTCTAATTTGCGAAAATTGGCCATTAACTCTATTCACCCCCCCTCTAGAGTCAATTCTTTGGTAACAATGCTCTTTACAATGGAATACAATCATAATAAACAAACGGCATACCACATGTAGCACGTAAGCACATAAACATGTTATCAAACCAAAATATGTTATCATGAAGCATTTAAACACGTAAAACAAAGCAACAAAAACGTGATATGCACCCAAAACCCGTCGTCCATGGTATTCAAACCTAGGAGCTCTAATACCACCTGTGACCGCCCTAGTTTTTAGGCCAGCACGTCCTGAGATAAACCTAACATAAATCTAATGATGAATCTATAATGCGGAAGCAAAAGGTGTAACAATGGTCTCTAGGAATACTACACATTTACAAAACACCAATGTGATCCTCAATGGGGTCATGAAACCCAATGAAAACGAATGCAAAAACGACGTCTCAAAAACAAACAAGAATGAACCTAGGGGTAAAATGGTCATCTTTGAAAATATAGATTCAGATACTACTGAGCACACTGCTAGGGAGACAATAAAAGAAAAAACCAATCAAGATGGACTCAAGAATTGCATGATTCGGAATCCAGACAAAGGAGAAACGGCAAAACAACGAAAAACGGACATACAAAGCAAAAAGGGTAAATTGGTACTTATCTAGGAAGGTCCAAGTGCAACAGAGCACACCGTTGGAAAGAAAGCAAAAAAATAGTCAAGTTCAAAAAAAAAATCACTCGATTTGGAGTTTGGACGAGGGAGAAAGGTCAAAAACAAGAAGAGGGTCACGAGAGCTACAGTGCTGCCGACCCACTACTGCTGCAACTGAGAGTAAAAATGGGCATCTAAACGGACTTTTTTGGAAAAACTCAAAGAAGAAACCCCCCCTAAGATTAAGTTTTCTACCCGGGCACGAGGACAGAAACAAAAAAAAAAATGCATTGAAAAATGCCCAGAATGCCCCCAAGAAAATCAGGTCAAGAAGGTGAAAATCAGTCCTAGCTACTGCCCAAGAAAAGGAAATGGGGCTTTGGGAGGTTTTTAAATTGCCTAAATTGAAAATGCAATCTTAAAATACACCTACAAGACCCCCAGAAGTTTTGGACCGGTCATCACACTTTTCAAAAATAAGTCGATAAATAGTACCAAGTACACTTGTATTAAAAATCAACAAAAACCTGGCAGTAAGGTTTTTTTAGAAAAAAAATGGGTTTTTGAAGGCCAAGATGATGTTTTCTAGAAAAACACAAAGAAGAAACCCCCTCTGAAATCGAGTTTTGTACCTGACAATGCTGTCAAAAATGAAAAAAAAATACATTGTGAAATACCCGAAATGCCCCTAGAACAGAATAGGGTAAAAACTCAAAAAAATGTAACCCTAAGTTTTGTTTCATTAAAAAGGGTATTGTTTGCCAAAGTGAACATGTAAGTAGATGTAATATTATAAGGTAAACGTACTACAATATCCTACGGCCTCATGGCATGTTGAATGTAAAATATGACCCTTCAATGCATGAAATCTCTTAACTTCCACAAGCAACACTGAAGTTAAAAATTTGCATACATATCACATAAGTGTCTTTGGCCCTTGGCCTTATTACATACAAGTCAAATACATTGCATAGAGTGTACTTATATACACATTACATAAATGGAACCAAATATACACATTTTAACAAATAAGGCTACAAGTGGCATTTCAAGCCAACCTTTACAAAAATTAAAACCTTTAAGTCTACAATCATCCAAGCAATGATGAACATCACGAATCAAGTCTTTATACCTGAGCAAAACCCCCAATAACTTCGGGGTGAGTAAACAAGTTTACTCGTAGGGAATGAGCATGCATCAACTCGATTTCTTTATAGATTTTTACATTAACTTAAACAATACAAAAGGGTCTTGCCACCTAACGTCTAGGTCAAAGTGAGACTCATGGAGCATCCTAAGCTACCTTAGAGTATTTCTAGTATAAATCACATCCTTCGTGCAATTCCAAACAACATAAGAACATGCTATTCAAAGTAACAAAATATAGATTCTCAAAGCCATCAACTTGAAATCTAAAATATGAATCAACTAAGATGGTTCATGCCACCTAGCATCTATGTTCCAAATGAGTCTAAGGAATTGTCGTAGGCTACATTAGAACAACAAAACACAAATCACAATACCGATGCAATTTAACCAACATTAGAACTTCCAATACAACGCATAAAGCACGAATTCTCAAAGTTAACATCTTGTAACTTAAAATAGGAAATCATATAAGGAACAACAAGTTACAACATCATCTAGTTATCAACTTGAAATGAATTGCAAAATCAAATAAGCTGGATACTTAGACATCACGCCGGATTAGACCGACACCAAAGTTACTTTAGGGTTACTAGCCCACGGGTAACCGCCCTATGTGCGCACTAGACTATAGGAGGACATTCTCCCGTACTAGAACCATATCCTAGCCGTAGCCAAACAACGACATCCCAAGCTTCTAAAATCAACAAGTTATGCAATAATGTATATATCAACATGTATATACAAGATAATCAACCACGCACAACCAAATTTGTAAACAAATACAATACATACTCTAAGTCCACCACTACTATGGCATGAAAGATGTCAAAAATAAAGTGTGTAACTCATTACACAAGACAATAATATATTCCATAAGGAAAACATGATCTTATGAATATATATATAACAACAATGTTACTCAATGCTCCAAACATAACCTAGTGAATATACAACAAGTGTAAGTCCATGATTTGAATATAGATACAACTTCTAAAGCACAATTAGGTACATGGAGCCATTAGATAAAATTTAATTAAACAAAAATCATTAAATTCTCTAGATTTCAAATCAATATCAAATAACCTCAAATTTTTATATGTTAAACAACATAGCATGCTCATTACATATATCAAATCAAAAGAGCAAAATAAACAAGACATCATTATTTAGAATTTAATTAATTTAAATTAATTAAATCTCTAATTTTCAAAAGTTATTCAAATAATCCCAAATTAATATGTAACAAGGATTAAATCATGATAATCACTAATATCAAGTCAAAACTTAATTACATCAATGGAGTAATTAAATAGAATTTAATTACATAAAACTTAAATAAATCTCTAGATTTTAAAAGTTGTTCGAATGATCTCAAATTAATATATATCAAGCACTAAGTCATGGTCACACCATATATCAAGTCTAAAATGGAATACAAGCAAAACACAATTTACTAGAATTTAAATCAAATTAAATCAGTTTAATCTCTAGATTTGAAAACTCATTTAAATCATCCCAATTTAATATATACCAAAGATCAAGGTATAGCCATGCCATAAACCAAGTCTAAAATGAGTTATAAGTAACCATGATATATCATTTATTTCTCAAATTGACAAAAGAACATACTTACAACTTATATATTCATACAAAAGCAAATAAAGCCACTTAGAAAATAAATTATAACACCCCCTGCCTCACAAGAGGATTGTTCCTCTTGAATCCAAGGCTAGCAAGCACAAAATGGTAAACCCTTCTAGGGTTACAAAGAGGAAGATGAGGGGAACAAAAAGTATTCCCAAGGTCAAGCTTAGAAATCAATGGAAGGCCCTCAAAATCAAGGTTAAAGCTTAAGGCTTCAAGTTCCATCCATGGAGGCTAGAGTTTTCTTTACAAGAGAGGGAGGAGATAGAAATTAAGTGTGACTGAATGTGAGTGGAGGAAATAGAAATCGTCCACTCACTATATGGTCTTACACCAAGGTCAACACACAAGTCTTGTTCAATTACACAAAACCCCCTCTTTAAAACCATAATCCCAAAGTGGCCCAAAATTAATTGCAAGACTTAATTTGCGGCATACATTTGTCACTCATCTAAGCATCCATTGTAGGCTTAATCCTAAGCCTACACTTGTCAACCATCCAAGCCAACAAGTGCACCTATCCTAGGTCAACAAGTGGTTCAATCTCCACCCTCCACATGTCATGATCCAAGGCATCAAAGTGTCCCCACACAAATGTCAACAAGTGGACCAATGAGAGTGTGACACTTGTCACACTTTTCAAAAATTAGAAAAAGGTCCTTTTCCAAAATATCTCCTAAATTAAATTACAAAATGGTCCCTAAGATGAAAAATAATTACTTTATTTAATTACACTAAAACCCTACAAGTTAAGAATATTACAAAAAAAAATTGTGCATCCATACCCTTTACAAAAATAGTAAACACTTAGCATGCTTTTCTACCAAAGTGAGAATATAGATATCAGGGAAACTAAATACTATAGGTGCATGCAAAGCCGAAATCAAATCCAAGCACAAAAAGTGAGGTTATACAAAGAAAAATAATAAACGGGAAAAAGACGAAATGTGAATAGTGTCACAAAAGTGAAAATGTGAAAATGACTCGGTCTTTAAAGGAAGTTGTCAATCCAAAGAAAAGAGCCTCAAAAACCATTTTCAAGCACTCGATATGACACTAAGTGATAGGAAACCAAACACAGAAGAGAAAAGACAACGGAAAAAATTTGTCCGTAAAATTTGAGCAAAAAGAAAAGGAATGAAAATAATCGGGTCATTACAGTAAATATCATAATTTTGACAGGCATACTACTAACAATCATGTAATTAATTTTTATGTAATACTATTCAGGAATCTATTGACAAACTTATGTTATTTTTTCCCCACAAATGTCAAAAAATAACGGGTTATCATTTTCCTTTATGGCGCGGGAAAGACAAAAGAGGCTACGGCATTAGATACTACGTCTTTCCATTGGTTATTGTGTCCACAAACGTAATTAGAGTCACAGTACAAAAAAAGTTAGAGAAATTTGAGGAAGGGTTTCAGAAAGCCGAAGCCATCAGTGAGCAGACCAAGGTCGAAGGGAAACAACCAATCCAAAGCACGATTCTAAGCATGGAAAGCTTGGAGAAGCAGTTATGGGACGTCTAACGCACATTAACAAAAGTGATAGGATAACAGCAAGCTCTCTTCAGGAAGGATGTTAACCCAAATGCAAGGTCGAAATAGCCACAGAGGAAATGATTAGAGCAGAAGGGGGGGAGGTTCACAACACAAGAGCTATAATAATCAAAAAAATTAATATTTGGTGACTAGATTGACAATAGATTTTAACCTCTGTGTCGCATCGACTAACTTATCCAGAAGAATAACATACCAAAAAGAAATAAGAGATATTAAACGTTGTCCTTGTCACAATAAGGGCCACAAAGAACTTTTGAATGGCTCATTTATAATTTCGACAGTGCCTCAAAGTTAGATTATGGAAAAAAGTCTATGATCCATCAGGAATATTTGTTTGGCTTAAGTAGGACCAGGTCCTCAGACTGATCTCGGGGTGCAGATTGGACCGAACATAGTCCCCGCACCCCCGTAGGCGAAGAGACTCGCCAATAGCTCCCATCATGTTTTTAGACCAAACACTATAAATGCAAGATTTGGAGAGTGAAATAGCTAGGTTCCTGTCAACGCGCATCTATTATACGAAATATTAATATTGATCAATTGATTGAGATCTGAAAATACCTAAACTTTATTTATTAATTTAAGTGTTTTTAAAGCACCTAATAATTCAAAGATTTATACATGGGAGTTGAGGGGAGGGTCTCATATCCCAAAAATTTGTTCCCTGTTATGCACTACTTGTCATGATTAGATGTGAGGATAGCTAAAAACAAAATATGGTTTATGAAGATCCATCATCGGCTTTTTAATTAAATACCCACTAAATTTTGGCATGAACTGCCAATAGCAAAGGGTTCCAATTTTAGTGCATTCCTTTTAAAAATATGGAACCTTTTCATTTTTTATTTATGAGAAAAACAACATAAAAGAACCACAATAAATCAAGATATATTGATTACACTCAGTTGAACGTTATTATATGCTCCATTCCAATATAATATATTCCATCACTAAATAATTTACACACTGTATGAAATGTTAATTTTCACATTTCTATATGAGTGAAAAAGTAAAACCACTGTGATCTCACCATATCATGTTCTACAGATGCATTCATTTTGACTTGAAGTCTGCGGTTGAAGACTTTGACTGTTCCAATATTGTTCAAACTTTTGAGTGGCTCATTTATACTTTCCGCAGTGCCTCGAAGTTAGATTAGGTAAAAAAGGCTACGACATAGTACAATCATACCACCAGGAATATTTTCTTGGCTTAAGTAGGACTAGGTCCCCAGACAGGTCTTAGGGCGCAAATCGGACCGAACACAAGCCTGGAATCCCCATAGGTGAAGAGACTCGCCTAGCAGCCCCTGGCATACGTTTAGACCAAACACCATCAATGCAAGATTTGGAGAGTGAAATAGATTTCTGTCAATGCGCATCTATTATAAAAAATATCAATTTTGATCAAATAATTGAGATTTGGTGATACCTATACTTTATTTAGTTATTTATGTGTTTCTTAAGCACCTAATAATTCTGAGATCTATACATGGGAGTTAAGAGGATGGCCTCTTATCCCAAAATTTTGTCCTTAATGTTATATATGAGAATAGGTAAAAAATATATATGGTATATGAAGATCTATCATAAGCTTTTTAATTAAATATCCACTGAATTTTGGCATGTACCGCCAATAGCCTAGGGTTTCAATTTTAGTACATTCCTTTTAAAAACATAAAACCTTTTCATTTTTTTTATTTATGAGAAAAACAACATAAAAGAACCACAACAATTCAAGAAATCGAGATATATTGATTACACTCGGTTTAGTGCTATTATATGCTCCATTCTAATACAATAAATTCCCATCACTAAATAATTTACACACTATATGAAATGTTAGTTTTCACATTTCTATATGAGTGAAAAAAACCACTCTGATCCCATGACATGTTCCACGGATGCATTCATTTTGACTTGAAGTCTACAGTTGAAAACTTCAGACTCCTGTAGCATTGCTCAAACTTTTGAGTCTCTCATTTACACTTTCTGCAGTGCCTCGAAGTTAGATTAGGGAAAAAAGACTATGACCCTAGTGCAGTCATAGCATCAAGAATCTTTTCTTGGCTTAGGTAGGACCAGGTTCCTAGACCGGCCTGAGGGCGTAAATCAAACCAAACATAGTCTTGGCACCCCTGTAGGTGAAAAGATTCACCCAGTAGCCCCCAACATGCTTTTTGACCAAACACCGTCACTGCAAGTTCTGGAGAGTGAAATAGATTTATGTCAACGCACATCTATTATACAAAATATCAATATTAATCAAATGATTGAGATTTGAGGATACCTAAATTTTATTTATTTATTTATGTGTTTTCTAAGCACCTAATAATTCATAAATTTATATATGAGAGTTGAGGGGAGGGCTCTTTATCCCAAAAATATGTCCCCTGTTATGCATTACTTGTCAAGATTAGATCTCAGGATTGCTAAAAAAAAAATTGTACATGAGAGGATTCATCGCCAACTTGTTAATTAATTAAATACCCACTAAATTTTGTCATGTACCGCCAATAGCCTAGAGTTCTAATTTTAGTATGCTCCTTTTAAAAACATAGAACCTTTACATTTTTCTATTTATGAGAAGAACACAATAAAATAATCACAACAAATCAAGAGATGAAGACAAATCGATCACACTCAGTTTAGTGTTATTATATGGTCCATTCTAATACAATAAATTCTCATTATTAAATAATTTACACACTATATGAAATGTTAATTTTCACACTTCTATATGAGTGAAAAAATAAAACGACTCTGATCCCACCACAAGAAGTTTCACGTATGTATATATGTATTTATTCTGTTAAAGACTTCAACTCTTGTTGCATTGTTCAAACTTGAATTCATCAAAGTCCAACCATTTGATTTCTCAACTCTATAGATATCAACAATATCATTTCCAAATGTTGAATTCCAATCCTCCATATTGGAGTCGCCAAATCTAGATATTTTAAACAATTAGAGAAGAAATTAATCATAGCCACCTCTTTTGAATTGCCTTTGGGCTTATTCAATTGCTAATGGGCTTCTGATTATTTTGTAAGCAACTTAGCTTTGGGCCACGCTATTGTTGTATCTTTTGTTATGGGCCTAATGTCCAGTTAATATAACTTATATGTAAAAAAATATATAATGTATTTTAATATTACAAATTAATTATAATTTAATATTTGCATATAATATAATATAAATATGGTATATGATAATATAAAATAAATAAAAATACATAATAAATCTTAAATATTTTTGTCTCAAAAAATTATTTATATGGAGTAATATTAGATGTCATAAATATATATTTTTAGTATTTAATAAAATAAAATTAGTATATAACATGAATAATATGAATTTTGTTTGATAGTAAAAACGTTTTTAATTATGAAAAAATTAAAAATATGGCAATAACCGACCAAAGCAATATTTATTTATTTTAATTTACACAATCAATATAATCAAATTAACATGGATGCCTCACTTGTGTTATTGCTTTATCTTTTTACCTGTTGTCAGGCTTATTTTGACTTCTGGCCTTTCAGATTAGCTTTATCTCTTCTCTTTCAGAAATTAATTATTAGATCCTCAACGATCAAATTAAATCGTTGTTGAGATTTTTTTATAATATATTAATATATTATTATGAAAATTTAAATTTAATTGGTTCATCAAGAAGTTACGGTCATAGACCACTTTTTTGAATAGTCTTTCCATTCCATTTGACTAATACATATAAAATCCATATATATTGTAGCAAGCAAAACCCTATTTTTTCTCTTTCACCTCCTCCCCACATGCATCTCATTTTAAATCAGCTTCATCCTCTTCTGGGTAGTCTTGATCCACACACACACACACACACACACATATATAACCCTCATCTTCTACATATATATGATCATTTCACACCCAACATTTATATAGATTCAACCAAGTATATATATATAGTATTTTACAAATACATATATATATAAGTTGTAAGAAATTAAAGTGGATCTAAACAGGCATGGGAAGAGGCCCCTTCCTTTTTCTGATTCATCGGAGAAAAAAGAAGAAGAAGAAGAAGAAGAAGAAAACTATAACATATTTCCTGTCTACTCAGCTAGATCTCAACAGGACATGTCCGCTATGGTGTCAGCACTCACTCTAGTTATTGGAAACACTGATAAAAACCTTCTTCATGATATGCCTGCAGGAAACTCAGTAGCCATAGGCATAAATACATATATATTCATGGCCGGGCCGGGTGCAACGGTGCCTCCTGATCAGTCTCAACCCAATATTCAAGATCAAGGTAACATAAATACATATATATTCATATCATATACGTAGTATTAGATAATCTTGTTTAGAATATATATGTATATATATATACATATATATTTTTTCCTAAGTTTATATATATATATATATATATATATATATATTATACATATGTGGAAAAGTTAGACTTGAACACGTTGATGACCACCGCTTCTACTTCAAGCTCACTAGGATGTTGTATTTGGTCAACTGACTGGTTAGATTTTGGTATGATGCTGCATGCCTGCTTAAGCATATGAACTCTCTCTCTCCTATGCCCAAAATCTGGAATAATTTGAAAAAAAAAAAATAATAAATAAATAAATAAATAAATAAATAAAAATAATAAAAAATTCTGGAATAATGACATGAAAACAACCAGACAACATGAAAACAACTAGAGCTAATTAATAATAACATGAAATCAACTAGCTAGTTCAACCGAAAAAAATAAAACTAGCTAGTTCACACTATATGTTTTATATTTTCGCTCTTCATTTATCATTCTGATTCAATCTAGGAAATGGTCTGTGGTATTTACTACATTCATGTTTTTGCAGTTTACAACCATCATATATATATATAAATATATATATTTATATAGTTACAGATGTTAGAACTTAGAAGAATATAATAAATAAAACTAATTAACCTAATTATTTTCATGTATGGTCTTTGATTGAGGCTATCCATGGCATTAGATAGAGCTGGAATGGAAACATAAGATTCATGTAGCCGACCTCAGATAGTTGGAGAAAATGCCTGTTATTGTTCTTGTGATGGTGATTTTCACGTATGGCGTGATATGTCAAAGCTACATATATTATAAACAAATCTATATGTACATTGTGAAGGGAACCAAGGGAGAAGACACTATAGAGGGCTGAGGCAAAGGCCATGGGGCAAGTGGGCAGCCGAAATACGAGGCCCTAAAAAAGCAGCAAGAGTGTGGCTAGGTACTTTCGAAATAGCTGAGGCTGCTGCACTTGCATATGATGAAGCATGTAACGACCCGGTCATTTGCCTTCCTTTCCTTTTTCTAGAAATTTTACGATTGAATTTTTTTCGTTTAATTTTCTTTTCTGAGCTCTGTTTCGTGTCACTTAGTGTCATCTCGAGTGCTTGGAATTGATTCCTGAGACTCTTTTCCGTGGATTGACAACTTCCTTTGAGGACCGAGTCATTTTCACATTTTTCGTTTTTCGACACTATGCGCTATTTCGTCCTTTTCCCTATTCTGTCTTATCTCCATTTGTCAGTTTTTGGCACAACCTCACTTCTCATGCTCGGAGTTAGTTTTTGACTTCACGTGCCTTCATCTTGAGTGGTTTTTACGAAATACGTATTTTTACTTTTGCAAGAAAGTACTCTGGTTGCTCCCGGTGTCCATTGGGGCATAGATGCAAAGTTTTTTGAAATTATTTTCTTTTCTTGGGGTGTTTTTCGTAAATATATTTTGAAGATATTTTATTTCATAGGTTTTTAAGAAAAAATCTTTTGGAAGATATTTTCATTCTGAGGTAATTTCGCAGTTAACCCTTTTTGTAGGGGCCATTGTGCAACTAATGAAAGTTATTGCAAAATGTCTTGTTTTGAGCCTGGATCCTCATACGGGATTTATTTTCACATTTCGTTGAGTTGTGTACTCTTGGAATTTCCTCCTGGTCGATGTTTTTCAGTTTCAGGGTTTATGGCCCCGGTTTTCGCCAAACTTGTTTTGGGCATAACATTCTGCTCAGGACTCAGTTTTCGACGCCGTCTCTTCCGTTGTTCATATTTTATCATTTTAAATCTTTTTTGTTCACAAAGTTTTGCCATTTGAGCGCGTCTGCTCAAATTTTACTTTTTCGGACCTAGCGGGGCCCGTTCGGGGCACTTTTTGAGATTTCTATAAAAGGGGGGGTGAGATATTTCATGTTTCATCTTCTCCACTCTTAATGCACGACCTGGAGCTCCCATGGCAGCCCAAGGGGTGCTACCATCTTTTCTCTCCTCTTTTGGTTTACTTTTCCTTGATGGAAAGTTTTCGGCCTTCACATTTGTTGTTCCCCTCGCTGTGCTCTACCTTTCCCCCTTATTAGAATTCAGTTTTGACCATTTCTTGAGTTTGGTTTTAAGGTCAAGTTATAATTTTGATGGGGCTTTCATGGTGGTTATGTTCATGGCGTTGTCCCTGACAAAACCTAGTAGTTTCGTCGGATTCGAAGCCGTTCCATTTTGATGGCTTTTGAGATTTTCATCTCAAATTGAGGTAGGAGATGTTCTAGATTTAAATTCTTATTATATAGCATGTTTGTGATACTTATACTACTTGTTTGCATGATTAAATATAAAATCTAGAAATTTTATTATTTATTTTTCTTGTACGGGATCTAATTTTCCCGGTTGCTCATGACTTAGTTTAAACATGTAGCATGATTTTATATTACCCCTTAATATGCTCATTGTCGTGTATTAAAATTGGAACATTTGAATAAGTATTAAAGATTTTATTTAATATTTATCTTAGGTAAAAGATTAATTCACATGGCCTTAACTAACTTAAAATCAATATGTGTTAGCATATTAAATAAGGCCTTAGCATGCTCTCCAACATAGTTGAATTTGAAAGTGATTGGAGGTATTTTGAAAATTAGTAACTATTAATTAATTTGATTAATTAATTTGCCCAGAGTGCACTTTTCACTCTATTTAAATTCCGACTTGATATTCTAGATTTACATGCCATATAGTTTTACATATATTTGATTTAGAATGTTCGGTTAGGTTTTGAAACATTTTATTTAATTAAATTCCATGCTTAAGATTTAATCCTCATGGTGATATACAACTTGGAATTGTATTGTGGCATGCTAGAAAATTAAGTTTTGGTATAATTGTTCACATGTATTAAATTGAGATTTATTGCATGAGAATTGCAACTTTTGTTTTATATTTAACTTTATTGAAGGTTTAACTCGCATGGTCGTAAATTCAATTAAATAAACTTGTAATGTGATATTACATTAGTCCTTGGCATGTTTTCCAACATAGGTTAATTTGAGAGCATTTGGTTAAGTTTGAAAATCAAGAGATTTTAATTAAAAGAATTAATTAAAATCTATTTTGTGGTCCCATTAGCTTAATTAATGTTTTGACTTGATATTTGTATTGGCCATGACTTGTTTACTAGTATATATTAATTTGGGACTATTAGAAGTTGTTTTAGAACCTTGGTAATTTAATTTGCATGATTTAATTAAAGTTCTACTTTGTTGTTCCAACAACCTAATTGAGTTTTAGAATGGATATAGGTGATAACCATGACATGTCCTTTAACATGTATTAAATTGAGGTTATATGGAATTGAATCGGAATCTAGAGAATTTAATTGTGTTTATCTATTTAAATTCTATCAATTTGCTCCATGATCTAGTTGTGTTTTAGAAGTGGTTTATATATTCAAATCATGGACTTAGACTTGTTCTATATTCATTTGGTTATGTTTTGAACATTGGATAATATAGTTGCTATGTTTGTATTCGTAATAATATGTTTTCTTTATTGAATATATTGTTGCCTTGTGTAATGATTTGCACACTTTGTGTTTAACATCTTTCATGCATAGCGTGTAACGAATCGCACATTGAAGATTCGACATTCATCATATTATATTAGTTGTGGATTTGGAGCATGTATTGTATAGGTTTCCAAATTTGGTTGTGCTTAGTAGATAGTTGATTATCTTGCATATTCCTGTTGATATATGCGTTGTTGCACAACTTGTTGATTTTGGAAACTTGTGGATGTTGTTGTTTGACTATAGCTGGGACGTGATTCTAGTACGGGGGATAGTCCCTCTATATGGTCTAGTGCGCACATAGGGAGGTTACCCATGGGCTAGTAACCCTAAAGTAACTATGTTTGCGATCTGATCCGGCGTGACGTCCGAGTATCTACTTTGTTTGATTTCGCATTTCATTTTCAAATTGATAACTAGACGATGTTGTAACTTGTTGTTTCTTATTTGTCGTTCCATTTTAAGTTACATGATGTTAACTTTGCGAAATTATGCTTTATGCGTTGTATTGGAAGTTCCAATGTTGGTTAAATTGTATCGTTATTGAAAATTGTGTTTTGACGTTCTAACAAATCTTAGGATTGATCCTATTGATTCATTTATAATTTAGACGTTAGGTGGCATGACCCACTTCTGTTGTTTTTGTACTTTAGATTTCAAGCTGATAGCTTTAAGAAATTGTATTTTGTTGCCTTGTATAATATGCTTTTATCTGGTTATATTGCATTGAAGTTGTAAATTACGGTTTGATTGTTCAGCATGGCCTAGGATGATTCCTTAGACTTATTTAGAACATAGACGTTAGGTGACATAATCACTTTAGTTGTTTCTGTATTCGAGATTGCAAGTTAATACCTTTAAGAACCTATATCTTGTTGCTTTGTATAACGTGCTTCCATATTGTTTAAATGGCATAGATGATGTGATTTATGCTAGAAACACTCTAAGGTAGCTTAGGATGCTCCCTGAGTCTCATTTCGATATAGACGTTGAGTGGCATGAACCCCTTTAACATGTTTCACCTTAAGGTGATAAATTTGTAAAATGTTAGGTCGATGCATGCTCATCTCCTACGAGTAGCTTTATGTTACTCACCCCTACGATACTGGGGCATATTTCAGGTACGAAGACTTGGTTCGTGATGCCTAGCATTCCTTGGATGTCGTGTAGCTTTCAAGTTTCCATTTCATGCGAATGTTAGCATGAAATGTCGTTTTGTAGACTTATATGTCAAAATATGTATATTTGATTCCATGTATGTAATGTGTACTTAAGTACACTTCTTTCAATGTATTTGATATGTATGAGATGAGGCCGGAGGCCAATGAACATTATATTGTATTCTATGTACTTTTTAACTTCATGAAATATTGTGAAAATCTTGAAAAATCGCAAGTCATTGCTTCACCATGGTTGCATCGGGTGTGGGAATTCCATTCTCATTCTTTCATAGAGTCTCATAAATCATGTTTGAAGTGTGGCCAAGGGCCAAACGGTCATTTGATCCCATTTTGTATTTTTGGATTATGAGTTTTCATTCGAAGTTCCATTTTTAACTTTTTGCCCGTTAAGGGGGTCGGATTTTGTATCGGTGGTATTTTAAGTCGTGGACCATTATAGCACGTCCAAATAGGTAGGTTACGTTTGTGTGCATGGTCTTTTTTGGGAAAAACCTTATCGTTTGTGTTTTGAGCCTCTTGTTAATTCATTTCGCATTTTTTTTGCATATTCTGATCTAGGGTCATTATGGACCTTTCATATCTGTTTTATTTTCTTTTTTTGACATGGTTGAATAGAAAACATGATTTTAGGGGGGGGGTTTCTTCGTGTTTTTCCAGAAATTGTTGTATTGGTACCGAAAATCCCTCGTGAAGTTTCAGCTTCCAGTTTTCATTTAGCAGCTTTATGACCCTCTTGTTCAGTTCTGATCTAGGGGAATTTTGGGGATTTCACAGTGATTTTTTTTCGATTTCGTCTGCGCTGTCGGGTAGAAAACTCGATTCTAGGGGGGGTTTCTTTTTCGTGTTTCTTCAAAAAAACTCGTCTTGACCTCCGTTTCAAGCCTCAATTCTGGGCAGATAAAAAAAAATGTAGCAGTAGCGAAAGGCTGCCACCAGCCACGTCTTTGGGCGCCGGCATGCGCGCCGGTGGGCTCACGCATGGGCGCCATGTGCACCATGGCCCTCGTCGGGCCGCCGCGACGTCAATTCTTCTTTTGGGCTTTTCTCCTTTCATCCGGACTCTGATTTAAGTGAATTTTTTTTTGAACTTGACTAATTTTTCGCTGTCTTTCCAACGGTGTGCTCGGTTGTACCCGGTTCTTCCTGGATAATTACCAATTTATCCTTTTTGCCTTAAGTGCTCTCTTTTTTTCGTCATGCCGTTTCTCCTTCGTTCGGACTCCGAATCATGCGATTCTTGAGTCCAACTTGATTAGTTTTTCATTGTCCTTCTAGCGATGTACTCGATGGCACCCGAATCTACAGTTTTCAGAAATGACTATTTTACCCTTGGGGGCTTATTTGTCATATTTTCGATCTTTTGCTTCCGCATCAGTTCTTGTTGAGTTCCACGACCTCATGGAAGGTCACTTTGACTTCTTAAAGTCTTGTTTTCTGTTTTCGCTTCTGCATTCGGATCCGTTATCGGATTATCCTTACGGTTCATCACAAGACACGCTGGCCTAAAAATTAGGGTCGTCACAAGTGGTATCAGAGCGTCCGGGTTCGAATACCTTGGACGACGGGTTTTGGGTGCATATCATGCTCACGTTGTTTTGCTTTGATGTGTCATTTATATCTTGATAACATGGCTTCTTTGATAACATGTCTTGTATGATAACATGTTCACATGCTTAGGTATTTTGAGACATCTATTATTTGTTAAGCATACTTTATGTGTATATATGCTCTTGATAACATGTTTTGATTTGAAAACATGTCTGTTTGCTTATGTGGCACTTTGAGTAGATAGTCCATTGTTATGTTGCATGCTAGCTACTTCCTTTATATCAGGTTTTGACATTGTCTCATAGGATTTGTCTTATTCCTTGGATGCATTCTTGTTTCACGAGTTTCTTCCTTGGATAGGAGAAATTCATTCTGTAAGGACCCATGTCGGGAACCTTCTTGTCTGTTTTGTTGATGCGAGTAAGGCTCATGTGAACGTAGAATCGCAATCCTTGTCCGGTGGAGTGAGACGTGTGCTAGGGAGACACCGTTTCATTTCCTTTTCCTTTATGGCTTCTAGATCTAAGGCCTTAAGCGTAATGGTGCCAGTGTCATTGTTGTCAGAGTTTTGGGATTAGCTACCCCAACTCTCGCCGATGCCTGGTTCTTGCGGTGCTTTTGGTAATGATCATTTTAGACATTGATGTCATTGGTATTGAAAAGTTCCCTTCTGGGGCATGTTACGAACTAGTGCCTTATACTGTCATGTTACCTTACTGACGAGTAAGTGTGGGCGGGTTCTGGTCACTGTTCGTACTGCCTTGTTACTCTCTTCTTCTATCATGTTTCAACATTTTGTTGTCTTGGGATTCTCTCGGTAGTTGACGTTGAGTTAACGTGCCGATTCGTTTGAGATGACGTCTCAGTTCGTGTTTCGCGTTCCTTTAGTGGATCTTGAGACTTCAGGATTTGTCCTTCAGCGCGTTGTGAGCTATCATTTGATTTGACCTTTTGTTCGGTCATTATTCTGTTCTCTCTGGTATGTTCCTAATTTCAGGGATGAAATTCCTTTAAGGAGGGTAGGTTGTAACGACCTGGTCATTTGCCTTCCTTTCCTTTTTCCTGAAATTTTACGAATGAATTTTTTTCGTTTAATTTTCTTTTCTGAGCTCTGTTTCGTGTCGCTTAGTGTCATCTCGAGTGCTCGAAATTGGTTCCTGAGACTCTTTTCCGTGGATTGACAACTTCTTTTGAGGACCGAGTCATTTTCACATTTTTCGTTTTTCGACACTATGCGCTATTTCGTTCTTTTCCCTATTCTGTCTTATCTTCGTTTCTCAGTTTTTGGCACAACCTCACTTCTCATGCTCGGAGTTGGTTTTTGACTTCACGTGCTTTCATCTTGAGTGGTTTTCACGAAATACATATCTTTACTTTTGCAAGAAAGTACTCTGGTTGCTTCCGGTATCCATTGGGGCATGGATGCAAAGTTCTTTGAAATTATTTTCTTTTCTTGTGGTGTTTTTCATAAATATCTTTTGAAGATATTTTATTTCAAAGGTTTCTAAGAAAATATCTTTTGGAAGATATTTTCATTCTGGGGCAATTTCGCAGTTAACCCTTTTTGTAGGGGCCATTGTGCAATTAATGAAAGTTATTCCAAATATCTTGTTTTGAGCCTAGATCCTCGTACGGGATTCATTTTCACATTTCGTCGAGTTATATACTCTTGGAATTTCCTCCTGGTCGATATTTTTCAGTTTCAGGGTTTCTGGCCCCAGTTTTCACCAAACTTGTTTTGGGCATAACTTTATTCTCGGGACTTGGTTTTCAACACCGTCTCTTCCGTTGTTCATATTTTATCATTTTAAATCTTTTTTGTTCATAAAGTTTTGCCATTTGAGTGCGTCTGCTCAAATTTTACTTTTTCGGACCCGGCGGGGCCCGTTCGGGGCACTTTTTGAGATTTCTATAAAATGGGGGTGAGATATTTCATTTTTCATCTTCTCCACTCTTCATGCACGACCTGGAGCTCCCATGGCAGCCCAAGGGGTGCTTCCATCTTCTCTCTCCTCTTTTGGTTCACTTTTCCTTGATGAAAAGTCTTCGGCCTTAACGTTTGTTGTTCCCCTCGCCGTGCTCTACCTTTTCCCCTTATTAGAATTCAGTTTTGACCATTTCTTGAGTTTAGTTTTGAGGTCAAGTTATGATTTTGATGGGGCTTTCATGGGGGTTATGGTCACGGCATTGTCCACGACAAAACCTAGTAGTTTCGTCGGATTCAGAGCCGTTCCATTTTGATGGCTTTTGAGATTTTCATCTCAAATTGAGGTAGGAGATGTTCTAGGGTTTAAATTCTTGTTATATAGCATGTTTGTGATGCTTATACTACTTGTTTGCATAATTAAATATAAAATCTAGAGATTTTATTATTTATTTTTCTTGTACGGGATCTAATTTTTCCGGTTGCTCATGACTTGGTTTAAACATGTAGTATGATTTTATATTGCCCCTAGATATGCTCATTGTCGTGTATTAAAATTGAAACATTTGAATAAGTATTAAAAATTTTATTTAATATTTATCTTAGGTGAAAGATTAATTCACATGGCCTTAACTAGCTTAAAATCAATATGTGTTAGCATATTAAATTAGGCCTTAGCATGCTCTCCAACATAGTTGAATTTGAAAGTGATTGGAGGTATTTTGAAAATTAGTAATTATTAATTAATTTGATTAATTAATTTGCCCCGAGTGTACTATTCACTCTATTTAAATTCCGACTTTATATTCTTGATTTACATGCCATATAGTTTCACATATATTTGATTTAGAATATTCGGTTAGTTTTTGAAACCTTTTATTTAATTAAATTACATGTTTAAGATTTAATCCTCATGGTGATATACAACTTGGAATTGTATTGTGGCATGCTAGAAAATTAAGTTTTGATATGGTTGTTCACATGTATTAAATTGGGATTTATTGCATGAGAATTGCAACTTTTGTTTTATATTTAACTTTATTGAAGGTTTAATTCGCATGGTCGTAAATTGAATGAAATAAACTTATAATGTGATATTACATTAGTCCTTGGCATGTTTTCCAACATAGGTTAATTTGAGAGCATTTGGTTAAGTTTGAAAATCAAGAGATTTTAATTAAAAGAATTAATTAAAATCTATTTTGTTGTCCCATTAGCTTAATTAAGATTTTGACTTGATATTTGTATTGGCCATGACTTGTTTACTAGTATATATTAATTTGGGACTATTAAAAGTTGTTTTAGAACCTCGGTAATTAAATTTGCAAGATTTAATTAAAGTTATACTTTGTTGTTCCAACAACCTAATTGAGTTTTAGAATGGATATAGGTGATAACCATGCCATGTCCTTTAACATGTATTAAATTGAGGTTACTTAGAATTGAATCGGAATTTAGAGAATTTAATTGTGTTTATCTATTTAAATTCTATCAATTTGCTCCATAATCTAGTTGTGTTTTAGAAGTGGTTTATATATTCAAATCATGGACTTAGACTTGTTGTATATTCATTTGGTTATGTTTTGAACATTGGATAACATAGTTGCTATGTTTGTATTCGTGATAATATGTTTTCCTTATTGAATATATTGTTGCCTTGTGTAATGATTTGCACACTTCGTGTTTAACATCTTTCATGCATAGCGTGTAACGAATCGCACACTGAAGATTTGACATTCATCATATTATATTAGTTGTGGATTTAGAGCATGTATTGTATAGGTTTCCAAATTTGGTTGTGCTTAGTAGATAGTTAATTATCTTGCATATTCCTGTTGATATATGCATTGTTACACAACTTGTTGATTTTGAAAACTTGGGGATGTCGTTGTTTGACTATAGCTGGGATGTGGTTCTAGTACGGGGGATAGTCCCTCTATATGGTCTAGTGCGCACATAGGGAGGTTACCCATGGGCTAGTAACCCTAAAGTAACTATGTTTTCGGTCTGATCCGACGTGACGTCCGAGTATCCACTTTGTTTGATTTCGCATTTCATTTTCAAGTTGATAACTAGAGGATGTTGTAACTTATTGTTTCTTATTTGTTGTTCCATTTTAAGTTACATGATGTTAACTTTGCGAAATTATGCTTTATGCGTTGTATTGGAAGTTCCAATGTTGGTTAAATTGCATCGATATTGAAAATTGTGTTTTGACGTTCTAACAAATCTTAGGATTGATCCTATTGATTCATTTATAACTTAGATGTTAGGTGGCATGACCCACTTCTATTGTTTTTGTACTTTAGATTTCAAGCTGATAGCTTTAAGAAATTGTATTTTGTTGCCTTGTATAATATGCTTCTATGTGGTTAGATTGCATTAAAGTTGTAAATTGCGGTTTGATTGTTCAGCATGGCCTAGGATGATTCCTTAGACTTATTTAGAACATAGACGTTAGGTGACATAATCACTTTAGTTGTTTCTGTATTCGAGATTGTAAGTTAATACCTTTAAGAACCTATATCTTGTTACTTTGTATAACGTGCTTCCATATTGTTTAAATGGCATAGATGATGTGATTTATGCTAGAAACACTCTAAGGTAGCTTAGGATGCTCCCTGAGTCTCATTTCGATATAGACGTTAGGTGGCATGAACCCCTTTAACATGTTTTCAGCTTAAGGTGATAAATTTATAAAATGCTAGGTCGATGCATACTCATCTCCTACGAGTAGCTTTATGTTACTCACCCCTACGATACTGGGGCATATTTCTGGTACGAAGACTTGGTTCGTGACGCCTAGCATTCCTTGGATGTCGTGTAGCTTTCATGTTTCCATTTCATACGAATGTTAGCATGAAATGTCGTTTTGTAGACTTATATGTCAAAATATGTATATTTGATTCCATGTATGTAATGTGTACTTAAGTACACTTCTTTCAATGTATTTGATATGTATGAGATGAGGCATGAGGCCAATGAATATTATATTGTATTCTATGTACTTTTTAACTTCATGAAATATTGTGAAAATCTTGAAAAATCGCAAGTCATTGCTTCACCATGGTTGCATCGGGTGTGGGAATTCCATTCTCATTCTTTCATAGGGTCTCATAAATTATGTTTGAAGTGTGGCCAAGGGCCAAACGGTCATTTGATCCCGTTTTGTATTTTTGGATTCTGAGTTTTCATTCGAAGTTCCATTTTTGACTTCTTGCCCGTTGGGGGGTCGGATTTTGTATCGGTGGTATTTTTAAGTCGTGGACCATTGTAGCACGTCCAAATAGGTAGGTTACGTTTGTTTGCATGGTCTTTTTTGAGAAAAACCTTATCGTTTGTGTTTTGAGCCTCTTGTGAATTCATTTCGCATTTTTTTTTTCATATTCTGATCTAGGGGCATTATGGACCTTTCACATTAGTTTTATTTTCTTCTTTTGACATGGTTGAATAGAAAACATGATTTTAGGAGGGGTTTTTTCTTCGTGTTTTTCCAGAAAATGTCGTCTTGGTATCGGAAATCCCTCATGAAGTTTCAGCTTCCGGTTTTCATTTAGCAGCTTTATGACCTTCTTGTTCAGTTCTGATCTAGGGGCAGTTTGGAGATTTCACAGTGAGTTTTTTTCGATTTTGTCCGCTAAGTCAGGTAGAAAACTCGATTTCAGGGGGGGTTTTTTCTTCATGTTTTTCCAAAAAAGCTCGTCTTGACCTCCGTTTCAAGCCTCAGTTCTGGGCAGATAAAAAAAAATATAGCAGCAGCCAAGAGCTGCCACCAGCCATGTCTTTGGGCGCTGGCATGCGCACCGGTGGGCTCGCGTATGGGCGCCGTGTGCACCATGGACCTTGTCGGGCCGCCGCGACGTCAATTCTTCTTTTGGGCTTTTCTCCTTCGTCCGGACTCCGATTCAAGTGAATTTTTTTTTGAACTTGACTAATTTTTCGCTGTCTTTCCAACGGTGTGCTCGGTTGCACCCGGTTCTTCCTAAATAATTACCAGTTTACCCTTTTTGCCTTAAGTGCTCGTTTTTCTTTGTCATGCCGTTTCTCCTTCGTTCGAACTCCGAATCATGCGATTCTTGAGTCCATCTTGATTAGTTTTTCGTTGTCCTTCCAGCGGTGTGCTTGGTGGCATCCGAATCTATAATTTTCATAAATGACTATTTTGCCCCTAGGGGCTTATTTGTCATATTTTCGATCTTTCGCTTCCGCATCAGTTCTTGTTGAGTTCCACGACCTCATGGAATGTCACTTTGTCTTCTTAGAGGCTTGTTTTCTATTTTCGCTTCCGCATTCGGATCCGTTATCGGATCATCTTTACGGTTCATCACAGGACACGCTAGCCTAAAAACCAAGGTCATCACAAAGCAACTCTTAGATTTAAAGGAAACAAAGCTAAGCTCAACTTCCCTGAAAGAGTTCAAGGGAGAATCGAGTTGGGTTGCCTAACAACTCATCAAGACTTGCGGTTCATGGCTCACTCGGTTGCTCCTCCTCCTCCTAATAATTTTGCTCATTATGCACAAGTTCTTGATAGTGAAGATCATAATTTGAACCACGCCATACCATCCGGTATCTACCACAGAGGAACATATCTTTCGCCGTCTATGTCTTCATCTTCAACATCTTCCTCTGCATCAACATATAATTGGCAACAAGAAGGGGGAGAGGTTAGAAGACTTCCACCACAGTCTAGAAGTTCTTCTTCAAGTTGTGATCCTCCAAATAATTGGGAAGATTTTGATCCTAATGATCACTCGAAAGGGTAGTTGATCCAAGTTCACCGGAGATATATATATATCTCATCTTATATCTATTGTGATTTTCTTTTTTATGCTCAAAAACTTTTTTCTTAAGGGTTTTCAAGAAATGTTGGTTTAATGATTTTTGTGTTGTATCGGGCCGGAAATTTTTAACAATCAAAAGAAGAATTTATGAGATGAAGTATATTGCATTGCAACATATATAGTCAATATTATTGCATGAAAGTTGAACGGCTCTAATATATCTTGATTATAATTTCAAGTTAATATATATCACTTGGGATGGAGATGCATCAAAGAACGTTGGATCATCACCAATTTGATTATAGAAGTTTATTTTTAAGGTTTCTTGATATGCCTCTCGCAAGGTTTGAATTTAATAATGATGTTGCTCCATTATTGCCTGAAAGTTATACATTTGAAACAAAAGATGTTTTTTTTTTTTCGATAAGATTACCTGCATTTGACTGGCCAAATCTTATAATGACAGGAATTTCACGAACTAGGCTAGTTCTTAGTATGCAAACCAACATATTATAGAACTTTACCACCTCATTTCGAAGTGTTAGAAGAATGCTAAGTAACACTTTTCGTGGTTAGAGAATTGAGTTTTTGATTGAATTTGATTAGATCATATATGATTCAACACTATTTAATAATTTTTCCTCGACAAAAAGTTTTAGGTAACAAAAAATAGATGAGATAGTGGGTCCCACCACACCACCATCTCGGCAAGCATGCAGCTGGTACGATACACCACACCATGTACTTGTTCGTGTCAAGCCTGCAAACTGTAAAAGACTATTAAATTAACGTCTATGTCTGCAAATACACTCCGAATATATTTTACGGGTCAAAAAAAAAAAAGCAAAAAAAAACAGGAGACGATAGAGTAGAAAAGGAATACTTGTTTCACAAGCTAGTTGTTGAGTTTGAATTGTATCCCCATTGAGATTCTCAAAGTGGAAGCTTGATCGAGCTTTGATATATATATATCCAAAGGTAGCTTCTAAGATATATATAATGTATCATACATATAATATGTGTTGTGTGTGATAATATATACTCGCCGAAAACTTATCATATATATAAGTGTGAAAATGCTCACCGAAAAATATATATATATATATAAGTGTGAAAATGTTAACAAAGTGTAGTCATGGAAATCGGCTAAGGTTGGCGGACAAAATGAGCTTCACATGAATGGTGAATGAAACCAACAAGTGAGCAATGTGGTTTTTTTTTTTTTTTTTAACACGTGTGCAATGCATATATCAGTAGTTTGAACACTTTGGTCAGCCTGTTCTAGAAGGCCAAAGATGGTAACTGTTCTTCTTAGCACACTACACTATGTAATTACAGTAATTTACACACACACACACACTAACATATATGTGTTCAGCTTATTAGTACTTTATAGTATCATTTATTCCTTCAGATATAACAGATAAGTCTCTCTCTCTCTCTCTCTCACCTGAAACTTCCATATGTGTCTAATGATACTTCTCTAAGTCTTTTGTTTTGACCCGTATCTTTTTTTTTTTTTCGGTTTTGTTTTGGCCCGTATAATATTTTGTTTATAAAGTCCTCTGCGTTTTTTTTTTTTTTTTTAAATTGAATATTAAATAGTTTGATTAAAGTGCATGTCCGGGACACTTTCCAAAATGGAATGCATGGAAGTCCATGAAGTAATACAATTTGGTTTGACGTTATGGATTAATTAAATTTGGTACGCACGATATATAGAATTAAATGTTGAATTAAACTATCAAATAATTACACCTCTCGTCAAATCAAATTTTAAGTCAAATGTATTTTAAAAATTATTTAAATATAAGTGACCCATAAAATAATATAAAATTCTAAGTGAAGGTGGGTGATTCTTATTATAATTGAATACTGAACAATTAATACATTAAAAATATATATATCAAAAAAAATTTTAAAAAAATCTCAATTAACAATTATCGCTTAAATTTTTTTGCGTCTAAAATTCAGTTTTTAAATATTTCAGGGTTTCACTGCATCTTGAATCTAGAAAACTCGTCTTATTTTACCCAAAAAAAAAAAAAAAAAAGTTTAGATTAGTTAATAGAATTTGGATTCGAGGCATCTCCTTTAGAAAATTTGTCGATGTCAATTTACATTAATCCTCCTCATGTGCATTCATCGAGTTTGAATCCCATACAAATAATTATTTCGCAATTCTAACACGTGAAAGTTGCAATTTACTCAAATCTTTTATTAAATATCATGAGCAATGTTGCCGAAAGTAGTCCCATCATGTAAGCTTAGAAATCCTCTATCTTTCATTTTGAAATGTTACTGAAAGTCATTATCGCACCGTGTAAGTCTCATTACCGCAATTTAAGAATCTTTTATCTTTCATTTTGAAATAAGAGAAGACACCACCATATCGCAGACTTGGTTCTTTCGTCAATTATTAAAGAAAACTATTCAATATGTTTTCTTTGGTGAGAAAAAAAAATATATATATATATATATATATATATATATATATATATATATATATGAAGAATAAATCCACCCACTAATCATTTTGGGCCAATTTGGTACAATGAAAATGGAAGGAACAGAAAAGAATGATAATGGAGGTTTGGTATAAAATGTTGAAAGTAAAAAAAATTAAAATAAATAAAAATAAAAGTAATAGAAGAATTGGGAGGAAAATAAAAGACATGAATAGTAACTTTTATCATCCTTTTAAAATTGTGAAGAAATAAAAGGAAATGGAATAAATGACTAGTATTTTTAATATAACTTTGTTAATATAAAATTTACTCTTACTTTTACAAAAGTCTAAATCTATGAAAAATGGTATGATTGTAAATTCAATAAAATAGATTTTTTTCTTTCTTTCTGTAAACATTATTATTATCATTTTTTCTTTATTTTTCTTCATTAATCAACTAAATACGATAAATAGTTAACACTATCATTTTATTTTTATTTTTTTCTTTTCCTCTTGACTAATGTTATCACTTATTTTCTTTTTCACTATATCAAACATTGTTCAACCTTTAAATTATCAAACAATTTATAAGCTTCAAATATATATAATAGTATGTAAATTCAAATTTAACCCTAACCTGATCCTTTAATGAGTTTCAAATTAAAAAATTACGCAAAATACCTCGAAACCTTACCAATTGAACTGGTCCGTCTCACAAAGAACTGTGTAAGCATCTAGAGACAAAAGTAACCATTCGATCTTAGCTCTTAATTTTTTTTTTTCTTTTATTTTTTGAGTATATTGATATGAGTAATGATACTTGTAACGATTTGTTGCACTGAATTATTACATTAAATGTTTCTGATTGGTTATTTATGCATAGCACATGAAAATGGAGGGTTCTAATTTTTTATTTATGCAATTTGTTATAATGAATTATCAAACCTATTTATTTTAGTCAACCTACTTACACATAAATAAAAAAAATAAGACTCCCCACTACATATAATATGCATAAATAATCCATTCATATTGAGATGAGTTTACTTTTTTTTATTTCTTTTATCCTTTGAAAGGTAGATATTAGTCTCTCATTCCACGTACAATTGACTGCATCTTTGCAACCCTTTCGCTTTTCGGCACCGCCATTGGAAAATGTGTTATTTTGACCCCACACTTGACGTGTATTATATAATTCAATTCTTAGTAATTATGAAAGGAAAGAAAAATGTAAATGCAAAGAGTAGTTCAAAAATACCAACGTGTTTGCACTGTTCAGATCTAAACATGTATAATACTTGTGCAAAGAAAATGTGGATGCCCATAACAATGTAATTCAAATATAATTGTAATATAATAAATGTGTGTGTGCATGTACTTAAAGCCAGAACCAAGTTCCACTTATAGCTTGGTTTACCATTCCACTAAAAACTAATATAATGTAGTTTACCAGTCCACTAAAAACTAATATAATGTAGAAAATGTTTAGGGACATAACGATCTCATTACCCGCATGTTGCAACTCACTCTCTCTCTCTCTCTCTCTCTCTCTCTCTCTCGGTCACTCTCTCTCTCTCTCTCTCAGACTGTACGTACAAAGTTTGTACCTCCCAAAATAAACAAAATAGGAAATAAATAATAATTTATTAATTTATGAAAAATGATAAGTACAGTCTGAGGTATTCTTTGCAAGAAAAAGAAAATATCATTTAATTCAATCTCATTTGTTGATTGGATCCAAGGACTGGTAGAGCTTGATCTTGAATCGATTTGTTAAAAATCTTCTTCAATTTGTACTTGAGGAAGGCCGCCAATGATTTTTGATTGAGGGCTGACAAAGTTTGATCTCGAACAATGTTATTTAGTAATTTTTCAAACTTGTTGAATCACGGAGAAAAGAATGGTACGATTTTGATGTGCTTGATATTCTTTATTGAATTTGAGGAAAAACGGCACGACTTTAGATGTAAATGCACTTGTTGCTCTTCTTATTCAAGGATTGGGTGTTAGGGATAAATGTCGGCAGAACTTCTGTATTTTACTCTGGAATTCTGGACTTCTGAATCTCTGAATTTCTGCACTCTTTCCTCCTTCCTCCATGCCTCTATTTATAGATTTTTTAGATGAATAGGATGATGACATGTGTCCTTTCTTAATAAGGACATAATTATAACTGGGCCGGACCGATTATATTGTGATAATTATCCATTAAAATAATTATTCTCAAATATATTTTATTGAGAGTATTATCTTTTTATTTAATTAACTGGGTTAGGCTAATTAAATAATTTAAATTGACCAAGTTTGGGTCAATTAAATAATTTAATTAAATATGAGACCCATATTTAATGGGTCAATTTGTCAAAATAAAAGTGCATGAAATTTTAGTGTTTAAAGAGACCTTTTTATTCTTTCAAGTTTCTCTCCAACGAGAATTATAATAGTTGCATTATTGTAATATCACTACAAGAAATTAGGGTTTTAGTGACAGTCAAGACCGTCCCAAAATGCCCCAACACCGTCACTACTGATCAAATCCGTCCATCACTAATTAGAGCGTCGTAAAAGATTTTTAGGGACGAAAAAAATTGACTGTCACCAAAAGCTCAAGCTTTAGGGACAGACTTACTGTCCCAAATAATACTGCCACTAAAATTTATTTGGGACGGTATTTACCATCCCTAATGCATTATTTTTTTAAAATTTTTATTATATTTGTGACAGTTAGAAACTGTCCCTAATGCTTTATTTATTTATTTATTATTATTATTATTATTATTGGCTATGCTAGATTTTGTGTGTTTTTTTTTTTTTTTTTTTTGTCAAGTTTTTTTTTTATTTTATAACAAATTAGAAATCCAAATATTCATCATAAGAGAGACTGAAATAAACCATTATCACAATAAAATGTTTACAACACAGTACAACTAGCCAAATATTCAACAAAACAAACCAACTCAAATAATCCATTAACCAAGAAGATTACACAATATTAACTAAATATTCAACAGGAATGCTCAAATGTCTTCAATATTCAATTGACTAAAGAGAAGACAATCATATTAGTCATTCAGGTGGTTGTGGCAGTGGTGCTGACTGCCGCTGAAAGATGAACAACTGAGCTTCCCTTCATAAGATGATTATACTTGCAATCAGATCCATTTTTACAGCTCCCAATGCTAATGAAATATCGGCATTCAGGTTGATCAGGTCACTCAGGTAGAAGAACTGATGTAGACAACATATGCAACTGTCCACAAGAACCTGAATCACCTTGATTCTTGGAGTTGTAAATAACATTGGGTCCAAGAATACTGCTAGAAGATGGCTCATGTTTCACTGATTGACATTGTAAACATGAATTAGACCATCTCTAATCCAATGCCATTTGGGCTGCTATTTTGAAAATATAGCAGGTGGGCTTCAAAATGGGCTATCCAATGTAATGTCAATTGGGCTGTCAATTTTTGCCTTTGCCAATTCTTACGCCAATTGTGGAAGAAGAAATAGCAATTGCTATTTCTTTGGGGCTAGACAAATTGAAGGGGCCGGCTTCTCTTTCGCTAAGGCGACAGAGAGAGAAAAGAGAGTGGCGGCAAGGGGCGACTAGTGAACCAGAGAAACTACGGTGCCATCTCCTACCTCGCTCTCTCTCATTTTCTTTTTCCCTTTTCCCACTCTCTCTTCGTTTCTGTTGTTCCTTGATTCTGGCTCTCTCCATCTTTCTCCTTCTTTTTCTCCTTGATTTCACATTTCTCCACATATAAGCCCTAATCTTCTCCGGCCTACTCTGCTATTTGTAGTCAAGCAATATAAACCCAGGTACTATTTTCTATCTCTTTCATCTCTGCCTTCCCCTATAAAATTGTAGAGTCTCACTAACAAAAATCTGTGTTTTTTCTTCCTTTACCTTTTTGTTTGATTGCTTTATTTGTTTTCGTATTAGAAAATTAATACATAGAAACACCTAGTTTGCTATATTGAGAAAAGAACAATTAATTTACTTGGTGGGATGCACTTTTCAAACCTGAAATTGCATAGTTTTTTTTGCATAACTTTTTTTTCCAACATTATCTGGCTGACGGATAATTTAGAAAAAGGTTCCAATGTAATTTTATATAAATGTTACTATGTGGTGATAATTTCAATCAATTAAGTTGTCATTAGTTTATGGTGAGATGATTTCAATTCATGTGTTGTTTACATATTCACTTGTTTACATATTCCCCAATTATTTCACTCAATTGTTAGTTCTGATATTCATCTATTTGGAAATTCATTTTCTCATGTGAATGGAAAATTCATTCCCGGAATTGTTGGTGCAGATTTTAATTTTAATTGATATTTGGCTCTTGTGATCTGGGAAACAAATTGGGAGTACATAATCAATAAATTGATTTTAAAATATTCAGTCCCCTTACTTTTGCATCACTAGAAGGTAAATTATTAATCACAATATAGACTCGTGATAATTCTTCCTCACTTATACAATTATTGGTCTTTTCTCCTGTATCATAAATCATTCTCTCTCATTTTATCTCCAATAAAATCATTTAGGTGTATCATAGAACTATTGGTCTCTACACAATTAACTCTACCTTCCAATGAGTACATCTGTAAAGAAAGAACTTTTGAGTTTGACAGCTTCCTTAGTTTAGTATCTATGGAAATATAGTAACTACCTAGGTTTTAATAACAACAAGTGGTCTGAATTGAATGAGACGTTGAAGTATGAATGTAATTTTGAGTTTTGGGTAAATGGCATATAACCCCTAAACTATGCCGGTACTTTAATGTAATGACCTGGTCATTTCCTTTCTTTCCTTTTTCCTCAGAATTTTACGGATGAATTTTTTTCGTTGAAATTTCTTTTCTGAGTTCGGTTTCTTGTCACTTAGTGTCATCTCGAGTGCTCGAAAATGGTTTCTAAGACTCTTTCCTTTGGATTGACAACTTCCTTTAAGGACCGAGTCATTTCTACATTTTTCATTTTTTGACACTATTCACTTTTCGTCATTTTCCCTATTTTGTCTTTTCCTCGTTTGTCACTTTGTTGGCATAACCTCACTTTTTGTGTTCGAAATTGATTTTAAACTTCATGTATCTTCATTCTAAGTGGTTTCCACGAAATACGTATCTTTACTTTTGTAAGAAAGTAGTCCGGTTGCTCCCGGCGTCCATAGAGGCATGGATGCAAAGTTTTTCAGAAGCATTTTTGTTTCTTAGGGTGTTTTTCATAAATATCTTTTGGAGATATTTTATTTTAGGGGTTTTTAAGAAAATATTTTTTGAAGATATTTTCATTCTGGGTCATTAGTGCAGTTTTCACTTTTTGGAGGGGCTATTGTGCAATTAATGAAAGTTATTGCAAAAATGCCTCTTTTTGAGCCTGAATCCTCGTACGGGATTCATTTTCACTTTTTGTCAAGCCGTGTACTCTTAGAATTTCCTTCTGGTCATTTTTCCCCAGTTTCAGGGTTTTTGGCCCTAGTTGCCGCCGAACTTGCTCGAGGCATATCTCTCCGCTCGGGACTCAGTTTTTGACGCCATTTCTTCTGTTATTCATATTTTCTCATTTTGGTTCTTTTTCATTCACAAAGTCTGCTCAAATTCCACTTTTCCGGACCCGGCGACGCCTTTTCGGGTTACTTTTAGGGTTTTCCTATAAAAGGGGGGTGAGACATTTCATTTTTGACGTTCTCCTCTCTTCATGCATGACCAGCAGCTGCCATGGCAACCCAAGGGGGGCTACCACCCTTCTTCTCTCAATTAAACCTCCTTCCCTTTCTTATAAAGTCATAGGGCCTTTGCGTTTTGTGTTTGTCTTGACTACGCGCTTCTTTCCCCCTTATTAGAACCCGTTTTTGGCCATTTTTTTGAGTTTGGGTTTGAGGACAAGTTAGGATTTTGGTAGGTCCTCCTTGGAGTTTAATGATCACGGCGTTGTCCTCGACAAAACCCTGAAATATTGTCGGATTCGTAACCGTTTCATTTTGGTGGTTTTTGAGATTTTCATTTCAAATTGAGGTAGGGGGTGTTTTAAGTTTATATTATTGTTGTATTGATTATTTTATAAGCATATACAACTTGTGAGCATGCCTTTGTTCAAGATTTAGAATTTAATTTAATTATTTTCTATATTTAAGATTTAATACTCATGATGGTAGGCACCTTGGAATTAATTTGTGGTATGCTAGTAAATTAAGCCTTAGTATGTTTATCAACATATATTAAATGGGAGTATTTGAATAAGAATTACAAATTTTATTTAATATTTATCTTTTATGAAAGTTTAATTCACATAGTTGTATCAAGTATGAAATCAACTTATAATGTGATATTAAAGTAGGCCCTGGTGAGTTCTTTAACATATGTTAATTTGAGGATATTTGGAGCTGTTTAAAAATCTAGAGAAAATTAATTAATTAGCTTGATTAATTTTATTTTAAGTGTTGTAGTCACTTAAATTGATTTTGCGTAGAATATATGTGAAGACCATGTTATGTCCTTTTACATATATTAATTTGAGCCTAATTGGAATTTATTTGAAATCTAGAGACTTTTCATGTTAGGGTGATGATCTCATGAAATGTAGTGCAATAAATTACCTTGTGAGCATATTATTAATTAGATGTAGAATTAGTACTTAGGGTATCTTAAAATGGTAATTGGACTTAGCATGATATGTGATATCATTATCTTGAATAACTTGTTTAAATATATCTTGTGTAAGTATATAGCTTGTTAGAATATCACAATTGTTTACCTTGAAAGCTTGTTGCTAAATTGAAGCTTATTTAGTACTTGTGGCTTAGGAAGGTAATGTGGTTCAATTGTTATAAAATATTCTTGTTTTGTGTATGAATTGCATATTGATGACATGATATGTCATATGCTATTTAGACTTGAATTCTAAGACATGGTTTGTGTGGATTCAACATTACTTGTGCATGGAATGTGATAACTTGCATTTTGGTTTTGTATAAGTTTTGAACTTATTGTTCTTGGAAAGCTTATGAGGACATAATTTATGTAATTGCTAGGGTTTGGCTCTAATACGTAGGCAAGTGTCCTCTAAGTCATAAGTGCGCACTAGGTGGTACTTTGTGGGTCATAATTACCGGAAAATACTTGCTTGGTCTAGCGACCGCATGTCCTAGTCTTTTCACTATTTGATTTCGCATTTAATTTCAAGTTGTTAATCATGGATTACTTGTAGCTTGAGAATTAATGCTTACTTTGGGTATTTGAATCCTATCTAGCATACTTAAACTTGTATACTTGCTCCATGAGTTTAAATTTCATTTAGTATACTTGTGCCGTGTATACTTGTCTAATGTGTATTTCGTTTAGCTAAGTATACTTATGCTTGTATACTTGATCTATGAGTACTCTACCTATATCGAATATTTGTGTACGTATGTTAGATATTGTTTATCTTGTTTAACATGATTTAAGATACTTGAACATGTATGCTTGTGTGTCGTATATCATGTTTTAATATGGTTTAGTGTACTTGAGCATGTATACTTGTATGCCGTAGTTCACTTCAATTGCATGAGTAGCTGAGGATGATCCATGAGTTTCATTTTGACATAGACGTTAGGTGGCATGAGCCCTTTTAACATGTTTCACCATAAGGTGATCTTATTGTAAAATGTTAGGTCGATGCATGCTCATTCCCTACGAGTAAACTTGTTTACTCACCCCGAAGTTACCGGGTTATTTTCAGGTACGGATACCTTGGTTCGAGGTGCATATCATTCCTTGGATGACTTGTTGCTTTTAAATTTACATTTCATGCAAATGTTAGCATGAAATGTCATTTTGTAGCTTTACATATCAAAACTTGTATCCTTGATTCCAAATATGTAATGTGTGCATAAGTACACTTTTTGAATACTTATTTTGTATGCATAACATAAGGCCAAGGGCCATTAATTCTAAAGTTTACAAATATGTTTTTAAAACTTGAGATTTTAGTACTTGGTACTATTCGTCGACTTTTTAAAAAAAAATGTGTCGACTGATCTGAAACTTTTGGGGGTTTTATGGGTGTATTTTAAGATTGCATTTTCAATTTAGGCAATTTAAAAACCTCTCGAAGCCCCATTTTCTTTCCTTTGGCGGCAGCTCGGAAAGATTTTGAATTCCTTAACCTGATTTTCTTGGGGGTATTCTGGGTATTTTACAGTGCATTTTCTTTCTTTCTGTCTGCATTGTCAGGTAGAAAACTTGGTTTTGGGGGGGGGGGGGGGGGGGGCTCTTCTTCGTGTTTTTCCAGAAAAATTCGTTTGATAGCCCGTTTTTGCTCTTAGTTGCGGACAGATCCCGTAGCAGCTTTTTGACCTTCTTGTCCTCTTCTGAGCTAGGGGCATTTTGGGTATTTCATTGTCAGTTTTTTTCATTTCTTTCTGCGCTATCGGGTAGAAAACTCAATTTTAGGAGGAGTTTTTTCTTCGTGTTTTTCCAGAAAAAGTCGTTTTGGACCTTGTTTCGGCTCTCAGTTTTGGCTGGAATTTTTTTTCCCCTAGCATGTCATGGTGCTTGTCGAGGTGCTTGTGGGTGCTCACGGGGTGCTCGTCTCGACGTCGTGACGTCAATTTTTGTTTTCGCTCGTTCTCCTTCGTCCGGACTCCAAATCGAGTGAACTTTTTTTTGAACTTGACTAATTTTTCACTATTTTTCCAATGGTATGCTCAGTTGCACACGTATCTTCCTGAATAATTACCAGTTTACCCTTTTAGTTTTAAGTGCTTATTTTTCTTCGTCATGTTGTTTCTCCTTCGTCCGGACTCCGAATCATGTGATTCTTGAGTCTATCTTGATTAGTTTTTCATTGCCTTTCTAGTGGTGTGCTCAGTGGCACCTGAATCCATAGTTTCAAAAATAACTATATTGCCCTTGGGGCTATTTTTGTCTAGTTTTTCTTGCTTTTCGCTTCTACTACTTTCCTTTGAGTTCCGTGACATCATGGGAAGTCACGGATGTGTTTCAGGAATGATATACATTCTAGGGACGTCTTTTTCATGTGAAATGACTATTTTGCCCCTAGGTCTTATTTGTCATATTTTTGATGTTTTGCTTCCGCATCAGTTCTCATTGAGTTCCACGACCTCATGGAAGGTCACATTGATTTCTTAAAGTCTTGTTTTTAGTTTTGGCTTCCCCATTCGGATCCATTAGCGGGTCAATCTTCGGTTCATCACAAAATGCACTGACTTGGAAAACCAGGGCCGTCACAGGTGGTATCAGAGCTCCTAGGTTCGAAAACCTTAGGACGACGGGTTTTGGGTGCATATCATGCTTGTGTTGCCATGATCTATGTTTTTATTTGCTTCTTAATAACATGTTGAATGTGATCGCATGTTTACGTGTTTATGTGAACGTATGTTTAGAAGTTTACTTTAATTGTCTCAGCATGATATATATGGTTATTGCTTTAGTATATTGTATGTGCTAGTTTGTCTAAGTACATTGTATATACTTGTAGGTCTCAACATATTATATGTTCTTGTCTGCCGTAGCATACTGTATATGCTTGTCGGCCTTATTACATTGTATATGCTTGTCTGTTTTAGCATATTGATTTACGCTTGTCTGCTTAGCATGTTGGTTATGCTTGTCTACTTTAGTGTATTGCATGTACTTATTAGTCTTAACTTGATTGTATGATGCATACATTGACATGCCTTATGTGACCTTACTACTTGTGTAAGTATGTAGTCTATTACTATGTTACGTGTCAACTGCTTACTTTTATGTCTTGTTTAGGCATTTTAGGTTGTTCCAGCTTGGTTGGTTGAGATTGATACTAGGGCATTATCTCTTGGGGTTTCATGGTGACCTTGATGTGGTGATGTCATTGGTATCTTGTTTCCAGCGTCATGGGACGATAGGTCAGATTAACTCTAGTCTTTCCTTGGGAATTGGGAGTTTTATTTTTGTGAGCTTCAATGGCGAGGTCCTCATGTCTCTTCTTTTTAGAGTGATGGTTGGAGATTTGATAGGTCTGTTGACCTAGGATTCTTCTTGTTTTGCCTTGGACAACTCTTATGAGCTAAGGTTGGGGTGTGAGTGGTTTCGTGTTAGTGCAATTAATTACTTTCCCTCGTCCTTGGAAACTTAGGATTTTGTATTTAGGGTTCCGATAGGATCCTGTGGAGTTCTCATCGAACTCATTGGCATCTTAAGTTGAGTCCTCTTGTTGGTGTCTCGTAATGGTTAGTTTTAGGACTGTCTATGCATCATTGTTTGTTTTATGTGGTGTTAGGAGTCCACCTTGTGTTGAGCCAGTCTTAGGAAAGACTTGTAGATTCTTTGTTTCGGGAACCTTACTATTTATTCTAAGAGATGATTCATTTCCTCGCGGTGAGGGATTGGACTCATCCGGGTTTTTGGGATTCACTTTTGGTGAGTTTGTCCTTTTAAGAGGCATTTCATCCCTTCTTGCTTGTGTTTTATAGGATTGTTATTTGCATAGTCGTTCCTACATGTTTATATGCCCTATTGTTTTGAGCATGCCTTAGAAGCGTGTTGGAAGATGTGACTATTTGGTAGTTATGTAATGATATAGATGATGTGTTTTCCATTTACAATATCTTCTCGTCATGCTAGTGTCATAGGTGATGTGTAGCGTTTCTCTGATGCTTGACCCTTATGTGATATGTAGCATATTTGATTGTCCTTGTATACTATGTGTTTAGTTGTATAGTGCGTGGACTTTTATTTGCATTTAGTATACTTGTACCTAGTATGCTTGCACATTGTTTATTTTAGTTCATTTTGGTTTAGTATACCTGAGCCTGTATACTTGTCTACCATAGATTTAGTACTGCTTAGTATACCTATGGATGTATACTTGTACATATATATTGTATTTCTATTTCAATATTTCTTAGTATACTTGTGAATGTATACTTGCATATATATATATATATATATATATATATATATATATATATATATATATATATATATATATATATGTTTCATGACTAATTGCTTTATTAGTTTATTCTTTTTCATCATTCCGCTCTGTGCTTGGGGTTATATGACCTTAGTTGTCGGGGTTGTGTGTGTGAGCTTGATCCGATGTCTTGATTCCTAGGCGTAGCCTTGTAGTAGGTCAGGTTTAGGATGATGTGGAGGATTTTGGGTGCATTGTCTTGTTAGGAGTCGTTGTAACTAGGGTGGAGGTGATGTTGTTTGATTTTGTAAAGTCTGATCCATTAGCTTGAGAGCATAGACTCGTCAGGCTTTGGATTCGTGATTGGTGTGGTTGACAACGGTGTTTTGAGACTTGGGATTATTAGTTTTCCAGTATTGAGGATTTAAGGCCTTAAGCGTAGAGGTACCTATGACATTGTTGTCAGAGTTTTGGATTGGCCAGAATGGTCCGGTCGGACATTTTGGACCATATCGCAACTCTCACAGAATGCCTAGTTCCCGTAGTGCTTTTGGTAATGACTGTTTAAAATTGATGTCATTTATATCGATAGGTTTCATGGTTAAGCTTGTTGGGGGCAGATGACGAATTAGGGCTTTATACTATCATGCTACCGTACAGGTTATGTGTGGGCGAGTGCTAGTTGCCGTCGATGCTACCTTGCATTACCTAGCTAGTAGTGTGAGTGTGGGCGGGCACTTGACACTGTGGATGCTACCACCCTTTGGGTACGTTGTGGGCGGGTTCTAGTCGCTATTCGTGCTTCCATGTTACTTCTGGTCGTATTCTTTGTTTCGACATGTAGTCGCCTTGGTCTCTTTTGGGTGGTTGACATTGGGTTAGTATGTTAATTAGTTTGGAGAGGTGTCTCACTGTTCACGGTTTCGTATCTTTTCGTTGATCTTGAGACCTTTGGAGTTATCATTGGGTACTTTATAATCTATTCCTCGGTGTGACCTTATGTACAGTCCTTGTTCGGTTCTACTGGGAATGTTCTTGATTTCGGGGATGAAATCTCTTTAAGGAAGGTAAGTTGTAATGACCCGGTTATTTCATTCCTTTCCTTTTTGCTTAGAATTTTACGGATGAATTTTTTTCGTTGAAATTTCTTTTCTGAATTCGGTTTCTTATCACTTAGTGTCGTCTCGAGTACTCAAAAATGGTTTCTGAGACTCTTTCCTTTGGATTGACAACTTCCTTTAAGGATCGAGTCATTTTCACATTTTTTATTTTTCTACACTATTCACTTTTCTTCCTTTTCCCTATTTTGTCTTTTCCCCGTTTGTCACTTTGTTAACATAACCTCACTTTTTGTGTTCAGAATTGGTTTTTGACTTCATGTATCTTCATTCTAAGTGATTTCCACAAAATACATATCTTTACTTTTGTAGGAAAGTAATCTGGTTACTCCCGGTGTCCATAGGGGCATGGATGTAAAGTTCTTCAGAAATATTTTTGTTTCTTGGGGTGTTTTTCGAAAATATATTTTGGAGTTATTTTATTTTAGGGGTTTTTAAGAAAATATTTTTGGAAGATATTTTCATTCTGGATCATTAGTGCAATTTTTACTTTTTGGATGGGCCATTGTGTAATTAATGAAAGTTAGTGCAAAAATGCCTTGTTTTGAGCCAGATCCTCGTACGGGATTCATTTTCACTTTTTGTCGAGTCGTGTACTCTTAAAATTGCCTTCTGGTCCTTTTCCCCCAGTTTCAGAGTTTTTGGCCCTAGTTGCCGCCAAACTTGTTCGGGGCATATCTCTCTACTCGGGACTCAGTTTTTGACGCCGTTTCTTATTTTCATATTTTCTTATTTTGGTTCTTTTTTGTTCGCAGAGTTTTGTCATTTGAGTGCGTCTGCTCAAATTCCACTTTTTCGGACTAGGCGAGGCCTTTTAGGGGCACTTTTAGGGTTTTCCTATAAAAGGGGGGTGAAACATTTCATTTTTGACCTACTCCTCTCTTCATACAAAACCAGCAGCTGCCATGGCAGCCCAAGAGGGGCTTCCACCCTTCTTCTCTCAATTAAACCTCCTTGCCTTTCTTTATAAAGTTATACGGCCTTTGCGTTTGTATTTGTCTTGACTACCCGCATCATTCCCTCTTATTAGAACCCGTTTTTGGCCATTTTTTTGAATTCGGGTTTGAGGTCAAGTTAGGATTTTGGTAGGTCCTCCTTGGAGTTTAATGATCACGGCATTGTCCCCAACAAAACCCGAAGTATTGTCGGATTCGGAACCGCTCATTTTGGTGGCTTTTGAGATTTTCATCTCAAATTGAGGTAGGGGGTGTCTTCAATTTATATTATTGTTGTATTGATTTTTTTATAAGCATATACAACTTGTGAGCATGCCTTTGTTCAAGATCTAGAATTTAATTTAATTATTTTCTATATTTAAGAATTAATTCTCATGATTGTAGGCACCTTGGAATTAAATTGTGGCATGTTAGTAAATTAGGCCTTAGTATGTTTATCAACATATATTAAATTGGGAGTATTTGAATAAGAATTACAAATTTTATTTAATATTTATCTTTTATGAAAGTTTAATTCACATAGTGGTATCAAGCATGAAATCAACTTGTAATATGATATTAAAGTAGGCCTTGGTGAGTTCTTTAACATATGTTAATTTGAGGATATTTAGAGTTGTTTAAAAATTTAGAGAAAATTAATTAATTAGCTTAATTAATTTTATTTTAAGTGTTGTAGTCACTTAAATTGATTTTGGGTAGAATATATGTGAAGACCATGTTATGTCCTTTTACATATATTAATTTGAGCCTAATTGGAATTTATTTGAAATCTAGAGGCTTTTCATGTTAGGGTGACGATCTCATGAAATGTAGTGCAATAAATTACCTTGTGAGCATATTACTAATTAGATGTAGAATTAGTACTTAGGGTATCTTAAAATGGTAATTGGACTTATCATGATATGTGATATCATTGTCTTGAATAGCTTGTTTAAATATATTTTGTGTAGGTATATAACTTGTTAGAATATCAAAATTGTTTACCTTGAAAGTTTATTGCTAAATTAAAGCTTATTTAGTACTTGTGGCTTAGGAAGGTAATGTGGTTCAATTGTAGTAAAATATTCTTACTTTGTGTATGAATTGCATATTGAGGACATGACATGTCATATGCTATTTAGACTTGAATTCTAAGACATGGTTTATATGGATTCAACCTTACTTGTACATGGAATGTGGTAACTTGCATTTTGATTTTGTATAAGTTTTGAACTTATTGATTTTTGAAAGCTTGTGAGGACATAATTTAAGTGATTGCTAGGGTTTGGCTCTAATACGTAGACAAGTGTCATCTAAGTCATAAGTGCGCACTAGGTGGTTCCTTGTGGGTCATAATTACCCGAAAATACTTGCTTGGTCTAACGACCGCATGTCCTAGTCTTTCTACTATTTGATTTTGCATTTAATTTCAAGTTGTTAATCATGGATTACTTGTAGCTTGAGAATTAACGCTTGCTTTGTGTATTTGAATCCTATTTAGCATACTTAAACTTGTATACTTGCTCCATGAGTTTAAATTTCATTTAGTATACTTGTGCCGTGTATACTTGTCTTATGTGTATGTCGTTTAACTTAGTATACTTATGCTTGTATACTTGATCCATGAGTACTCTACCTATATCGAATATTTGTGTATGTATGTTAGATATTGCTTATCTTATTTAACATGATTTAAGGTACTTGAACATATATGCTTGTGTATCGTATATCATGTTTTAATATGATTTAGGTGATCTTATTATAAAATGCCAGGTCGATGCATGCTCATTCCTTACGATTAAACTTGTTTACTCACCCTGAAGTTACCGGGGTATTTTTAGGTACGGATACCTTTGTTCGAGGTGCACATCATTCCTTGGATGACTTGTTGCTTTTAAGTTTACATTTCATGCAAATGTTAGCATAAAATGTTATTTTGTAGCTTTACATATCAAAACTTGTATCATTGATTCCAAATATGTAATGTGTGCCTAAGTACACTTTTTGAATGCTTATTTTGTATGTATGACATGAGGCCAAGGCCATTAATTCTAAAGTTTACAAATATTTTTTTAAAACTTGAGATTTTAGTACTTGGTACTATTCATTTACTTTTTTTTTGAAAAATGTGTTGACCGATCTGAATCTTTTAGGGGTCTTATGGGTGTATTTTAAGATTACATTTTCAATTTAGGCAATTTAAAAACCTCCCGAAGCCCTATTTCCTTTCCTTTGGCAGCAGCTCGGAAAGATGTTAAATTCCTTAACCTTATTTTCTTAGGGGTATTCTGGGCATTTTACAGTGCATTTTCTTTGTTTTTGTCCTCGTTGTCGGGTAGAAAACTTGATTTTGGGGGGGTTTCTTCTTCGTATTTTTCCATAAAAATTCGTTTGATGGCCCGTTTTTGCTCTCAATTGCGAACAAATCCCGTAGCAGCTTTTTGACCTTCTTGACCTCTTCTGATGTAAGGGCATTTTGGGTATTTCATTATCAGTTTTTTTCGTTTCCTTCTACGCTATTTGGAAGAAAACTCAATTTTAGGGGAGGTTTCTTCTTCGTGTTTTTCCAGAAAAAGTTGTTTCGGACCTCGTTTTGGCTCTCAGTTATAGCTAGAACTTTTCTTCCCCTAGCATGTCATGGTGCTTGTGGGGGTGCTCGTGGGTGCTCGTCTCGATGTCGTGACATCAACTTTTGTTTTCGCTTGTTCTCCTTCGTCCGGACTCCAAATCGAGTGAACTTTTTTTTAAACTTGACTAATCTTTCACTATCTTTCCAATGGTGTGCTCGGTTGCACCTGAATCTTCCTGGATAATTACCAGTTTACCCTTTTAGCCTTAAGTGCTCGTTTTTCTTCGTCATGCTGTTTCTCCTTCGTCCGGACTCCGAATCATGCGATCTTGAGTCTATCTTGATTAGTTTTTCGTTGCCTTTCTAGTGGTGTGTTCAGTGGTACCCGAATCCATAGTTTCATAAATGACTATATTGGCCTTGGGGCTATTTTTGTCCAGTTTTTCTTACTTTCCGCTACTTTCCTTTGAGTTTTGTAACTTCATGGGAAGTCACGGATGTGTTTTAGGAATGATATACATTCTAGGGACGTCTTTTCCATGTGAAATGACTACTTTGCCCCTAGGGGCTCATTTGTCATATTTTTTATCTTTTGCTTCCGCGTCAGTTCTCATTGAGTTTCACGACCTCATGGAAGGTCACATTGACTTCTTAGAGTCTTGTTTTCAGTTTTGGCTTATGCATTCGGATCCGTTATCGGGTCAATCGGTTCATCACAAGACGCACCGGCTTGAAAAATCAGGGCCGTCACATTGAATCCCATGAACTGTAGTACTATTGGCAATTAACACTCTAAACTATTGTATGCATGTGTGTAGGTGTGTTTGAAACTATTTTGATTAATATAATGAGTTAATTTTTCTGAATAGAAAAAAAAAAAATGGTACAATTTCTAGAATTATAGAATTTTCAAACTTCAATATTTTTGTTTAGATGAAACATAGAAAAAGTTGGTTTAGGTTACAATGTTATATGTTGCTATGGACTATTTTCCTACTATATAAAATCTCAGTAGGTTCATAGCCAAATCAAAGGTGTTGGGTGCTTTATTTGCTGTTACAATTTAGAAAATTTAGTCAAGTAGAAATTCAACATTACACAATAGCAGAAAAGATTCTTATGAATATGCTGTCAGGATTATAATTTGGGATATGCTAGCATATCTCAATCTTAGATTGCAAGATTTGTTGACTATCTGCAATTGATGACAATTTAGATTGTATAGCTTTCTGTTGCACATTCAGATAATGTTTCTATATGAGTGGTTTTGATAGAAGGCTTACTGAAGTAATATATTTTGAATATCAGAGAGAAGCTGCCTGCTCATGTGTTGATTAGATTTGGCTTTTAGGCTAATAAGTTTCCTAATCTTTTAGTTTGTTTTGATGTCTTTTTGGTTGGAGTGAAATGTATCCATTCCTATTTATGTATTGGAGTTTATCTCCTTGTGTAATTGTATTATTTTGGTTATATTTATAAAAACACCTCATTCAAGAAAAAAAAAAAAAATTTCTGTGTTGGTGAAATATTTATTCTGAAATTCGGTAATAATTCTCTTTCATGACCTTACAGTGAGTTATTGTGGACTTACTATATGAACTTTTTTTATCTTTTAGCTTTTGATGATGATTTTCTATCATGAGATACAATGGATTTTCTTGAATGCATGTAAATGAAAGTCTTCTTTCTTATAAATGAAAGTCTAGCAAAAGTATTCACTAGTTATATTTGTCTGAAACTTTTTAGTTTTTTTTCTTTTTCCTTTCTTTGTTAAACAAAAATAAAAATGAAGTTCTAATTTTCATGTCTCTTTATACAAATAGGTGATTAATTTGAGTATTATGGTAGATGGATTTCTTTTACATTTTTCCATATTATATCCAAAAATGGTAGTTGGAAATGGTAGTTGGAAAAAAAAAAAATAATGATTGTGTCAAAAAAATAGCATTTTGGATAAAATGCACCATTGGAATAGAATTACTAAAATGTAGCATTTTGATATTGTAGCACCTGTTGAACTATAAATTTGGCATGCGAAAATAGCCTTTAGAATTGGAGATGTTCTTAGAAATACAATATATGACACTTAAATTAACTTAAAAAAAAGCCTCCACCCCAACTAATTGCAGTACGTGATAATTTTGTAAACTTCCAGAGATAATTGACCAAACCATCCCTAATATATAATGTAATAATGAAACCTGCAGTGTCCTTTTACATCAAAATTGTTAAAGAAGACACAAGTATACTTCTAAATAGGTAGATCCTTACTAACTCGCTAGCATAGACAAGAACCATGAAAAGAACTGCAACAATCCATTTTTGCGGCTGGAAAATAACCAAATTAAGATAAAGTAAGTCCAGCAATTGAATTACAAATAAACACAACCTCATCATTCATTTAATTTAGGATCTTATGAATTTGAGAGAAGTAATCAAAATTTACCAGACCTTAGCTAATGATCTTTAGTCAAGAACATATATCTGTCAGTCTAAAGTGGTGAAGGTTATCATCGTAGCCTTAAAAAAGGACATTTTGTGATTGGACCCTAGAAGTAGCAAAACACCGGAGATATAGTATTGCTATTCCAGATCACAAATATTCAACTCTCCAAGTCCTCAAATCAGAGTAAACACGAATTTCTCTTTAAATATAAGATTGTTGCCTCCAATTATTTTTAAAAAACCAATTCAAATTGAATAGTTGTGTATAAGAATTAACCAGTAGAAAAATTCAAGAAAGAACACAGTATAAATCTAAATATACATATATAGAGAGAGTAAAAGGGAGAGAAAAGAAACCAATGCAAACATAGGGATCTTGCCTAAAATCCACTTTGTCTCTTTCAATAAGCAATCTCATTCACTTGAGGAATAAAAACCTCTGCACTTCTTGTGCTTTGGTGCTTAACGAGCAAAGACCAATATAGCATCATAACAAATTGAATAGTTGTGTAGAGAGAGAAAGTGGAAATTGTTAGATCCATAGTCAAAGGGTACAAAGAATTACTTAAAAATAAGGAACTGTTACCATTCTAATAAGAAGTACTTAAAAATGAGAAACTACTACCTTTCCAATGGAGAATTATGCTATATAAATCTGGTCTCATTGAGAAGAAAGATAAGATACACATAAAGATGAATTAAACATCTGGATCATATAAAAAATTTCACAAGGTAAATTGTAGATGTGCTGGTACTCCAAAAATTACCAATAATGTGACTCATCCAAGCAATAAATTTTGATCCAAATTTCAAATTAAAAAAAAAAAAAAAAAACATGGAACAGGATCAAATTTAAGTGGAATATAAACATAACTTAAACATTAAGAACCAAAGGACCTGTAAAGAAAAATATAAATGAAGCTCCAAGATAACTTTGTATTGTATAATGTTGAAGCAATTGTCAAGTAGATGAAAGTACAAACAATTCTTTTTCTAGAAAGAAGTACTAAGAGTTTTGTTTACATATGTAAAATTAAAGAATAAAGATAGTTGAGTAAACTTAAACTTATTTAATAAATAAGCAAGTCCACTTGCCATAATATTTTTTATTGTGCCAAATGTTCATTAAACTAAAGCACATATATAATAGGAAACATTTCATTTAATAATACTATATAACATCACTCAATTGTTATATAGGTGACTATATGTTCAATAACACAAGGAAGGCAACAAAAATATAGAGAATATATATTTAAATTCTAGTAGAATTCACTTCAACCGGGTGTCACTAAGATCAAACCAGATTTGTTTGAGCACCTTAGTTGCTTCATTGCTATTTTTATCAACTAATTCAATTGTACTCTTCTTTGTTATGATTAGAGGGTGTTCATATTCATAAAGTAATAGATTAAAATAATCAAGCAAGTAAACCATGTAACAAAATGAATGTATCAAAATCAAAATGTTATCATGATGTGTGCACACACACACATAAAGAGGGAGAGTTTGGAAAACTTGATGGTAATATGTAATGTATCCAGTTTGGCATTTTATTCCACCATAAATTAACAAGAAAATTGTTGTTCCTTCTATAAGCTTGTCGTTCAATAGAGAAAAATGACAACAGACCCATAAAAGACTAGATTAAAAACTGTTTTGTTTTATACCATCTTACTTTTCTATTATCAAGTGAAAATCAGTGGAATAGGACATGTTAGTATTTATTTAAGAGCTACATAATACATTGATTTACTTTTGTTAACTCTGTTCTTTTAACCCCTAATTTTTTAATTCATTTTTAGAAGGTCACCAGTATCAAATGGCTCTGAATTTCTTCTTTGAACATTACAAATTCAAAATATATTTAAGCCCTTAAATTATATATATTCGCCTTTCACAATCAACTAAAAAATGTGATGAAATAACAATAAATGAATTAGATGAAAAAATCTCAAGCTATTAACTTCTCAACCTTTAATCCAAGAACGATGATGTGATATTAATTAATTAATTAATCCTGAAATAATAGCAAAGATAAACTTGTTAACCAGACCTGATAACATTTTTCTTTTTTTCAACTTACTCTAAAATAAATAAATAAAAATAACAAAAACCCTAAAGAATATAAAAATAATATTAAGCGAAGTACAAAAAAAAAAAAAAAAAAAAAAAACTGCGGAAAATTTTGATTACCTGAAAGAAATATGAAAGAAACTAAGACCAACTTTAATTGTATTTTCTCCCAAGCTTCATCCGCCAAAGTTTACCCTAGAAGAGAACAGATTTGATGCATATGATCAAATTGTAAAAAAAGAGAAACAGAAAGAAAAAAAATTCTCTGTGCGTGAACAAAAAGAAAAAAATAATAATAACAATAAAAACTCAGTAAGTGAAGGACACAAACCCGGACAATCTGTTAAGCTTGAGGGAAGAGTAATTAGAGATAGAAAGGGGAGGCGTCCTGTGGACTATGAGGGAAGACTAGAAAAGTGCTGGTAGAGAGAGAGGCCTCCGGTGGAGTACAGAGTGATTGTAGAGAGAGAGAGGCATCTGTGGGATGTTCTAGAGAGAAGATTGAGATTGGGAATTGGGTAAAAGTATACAAATAGGCCAAAACGACAACATCTGACCATTTTTTTTTTCCCAATAAGTAAAAAAAATAAAATATTTTGACATGCGTATCGTCGAAGGAAGGGTGCTAAACTTCCCCCCAAAAAATTTTGGTGTGAGCGTCTGCGTCTTTTGAGACAGTGTACAATGGACCGTCACCAAAAAGGAAGGTCTTTAGGTATATATACTTTCTCAATCCGATTCCAAGTTGGCAGGCACACCCTATCCCCTTCATCAATATATCTCTAGTTCTAATTTTCCAGTTGTACATAGAGGGTTCATTTCTACAATTTATTCAACAAATAAACCTAGAACTTTTTTCCAAACTGTGAAGTCACCACAATGGCGGAAGGCTATAGAAAAAGAAATAGAAGCTCTTAAGAAAAAAACGTACTTGGACTTTCACACCTCTTCCACCCAACAAGAAACCCATTGGTTATAAATAGGTGTACAAAATTAAGTACTGATCAGATGGTGCAATAAAGCGTTATAAAGCTCGTTTAGTGACAAAGGGTTTTACCTAAATCGAAGGCCTGTATTATCATGATACTTTTGCACCTGTTACAAAATTGGTCGCAGTTCGTGATTTGCTTTCCATTGCCTCCATCAAGAAATGGCCACTTCATCAGCTTAACGTTAATAACGTCTTTTTACAAGGCGATCTTAAAGAAGAGGTTTATACGGCGCTTCTGCCTGGGTTTGCCCAACAGGGGGAGACAAGGATTTGTGTAAACTGAACAAATCCATTTATGGGTTAAAGCAGGCATCACGCCAATGGTTTTTCAAATTTTCATCCACTTTTCTTGAAGCAGATTTTTTTCAATCAAAGTCTGATTATTCTTTATTTACAAATTGCCGTAGTGACTCTTTAACCTTTGTTTTGGTTTATGTTGACAATATCATCATTACTGGAACTGATGATTTGGCTATTAAGCACGTTAAATAATTTCTTGAAGCCAAGTTTTTTTTATTAAAGACTTAGGCAACCTAAAATATTTCCTTGGCATTGAGGTTGCTCATTTTCAAAAGGGCATTTTCCTTTCACAAAGAAAATACACTTTAGATATTCTCAAGGATACTGGTTTAATTGGAGGGCGTGTCTCAGATTTTCCCATGGAATAGCACTTTCGGTTATCACCCGATGATGGGACATTACTTCCTGATCCCACTCCATATCGTCGATTAGTGGGACGTCTTATATACCATATTATTACAAGACCCGATATTAATTATTCAGTGCATGTTTTAAACCAATTTATGCACTCTCCTTGGAGTGTTCATATGGATGCCATGCACTATATGGTTCGCTATTTGAAGGATTCTATAGGTAAAAGAATTCTTTTTATCGTCTAGCAGCCTTCATTTGTGAGGTTATTGTGATTCAGATTGGGCAAGTTGTCCTGTCACTCGACAATCGACCACTAGGTATTGCACTTTTCTTGGTTCTAACTTCATTTCTTGGAAAACCAATAAACAAGCTACAGTTTCTCGCTCTTTTGCTGAAGCCAAATATCATACTATGGCTACTTTAACATGTGAACTTCAGTGGTTCAAATACTTGTTAGGCGATCTCGGTATTTCTCATTCTTCTCCTATTGCTTTATTTTGTGATAATCAAGTTGCACTGCAAATTGCCAACAATCCTATTTTTCATGAATGCACGAAGCATATTGAACTTGATTGTCACTTTGTTCAAGAAAAGATCCAATCCAAGCTTCTTGTTCCTAGATACATCTCTTCTACTAGTCAACTTGCGGATATCTTCACCAAACCATTGGGGAAAGATCCGTTTCATGGTTTGATAGGCAAGCTGGGCCTTATTTCCATTCACGCTCCACCTTGAGGGGAAGTGTCAACGTATTACCATAAATGTATTATATTTGACTTTCTTTGTAGGATTTATTTTAAACATAATTATTTTCTTAATTGTCAAGATCTTATAGATAAAGAATTCTTGTTGAACAAGAATACGTGTAAATTAAGTCTACTGGATTCTTTCCATATTGTAATATTTTTGTCTATATAAAAATACAATGATTTTTATTTACCCCTAAATTGAGGAAGAAATCACAAAAATTGTTCGTGTTCTTTCACAGTAACGGTCCTAGGAATTTTGTTGAAGGGGGTGCTATTGAAGAATAAAAAGAATTGAAGTTAATTTTTTTAAATAAAATGATAAATATAAAAATTAATTTTTTTTGTGGCTTGTCAGACTCAGATTCATTGATCGTTTAACCGTTTCCTTACTTTCTAGATTACCATGGATGTTGGATGGAAAGAAATAAGAAAGCCGATTTACTTTACTTTCTGTTGGATATAAAATGCAAGAATATATAAAATTGAGTGGGAAAATCAAAGTGTGTAAGAGAGAATCATGAATGTAGCGGGCGGTAGAGAGTGAAAAAGAGATGATTATCTTTTGTATCCAAAAAATCAGTTGGGGCAAGAATGTGAAGTGTTGTATTTTTATCAACTGAGATGGGGCATTTTTCTAATTTTTACAAATTGAGAGGGGGCATTTTCAAAATTTTAACAAAAAGTATAGGTAATAATGCAAATAGGAAAATGCCCCACTGGTCCTTAATCAGGTCCTGGTTATGGTGTGTTAAGGATATTAGCTCTCTTCAACTCACTCAATAGTCTGTGTTGTTGAGAGTTAAATCATTCCTTCATCATACACAACCAAAGTATTATTATCACATCATCACACAAGCATATATGGATAACAATCATACATGTACATCCATGCATAAAACACTATTTGACATGTTTCGCCAAACTCTAGGTTTACGTTCATAGAAAGAGATTTCACTATTATGAGTCAAGAAAGAAAATATACAACTAGATGTCAAATCCCCACTACCTCTCACTAATCACTATTGAGGCCGCTTGGGAATTACATATTCTCTCCCCCCTCTCCTCACAACACTCACCAACCCCTTACATATTTCATCTTTTCTCTCTATCTCTACACCTTTCAACCTACCTCTATTTATAGTGTCTTCAAAACCTAATTCTTTGTTCAACAAGAATTTCCCAACTTGCCTACAAGGAGTTTCCATATTAGTCTTTAACTCTAAAATAGTAGGCACAACTTCTTTACCAAATCTTTAGTCTTTTTTCCAAGTCTTTTGGCTTTCGAAACAGAAAAAGAAATTATTTCTCGTAAACATTAGGCAAGTGCAACCGGTTGCACTTTAAATTGCAACCATTTCCACTTCTTTGAATCACGGTTCCGACCATTTAGCCCAAGTTCAACCAGTTCAATTATAGTGGAACCAGTTTAACTTTTCCAGATATGGATTCTTCACCAAAATTTAAGTCACAACTCAATAATCTCCACCTTGGCTCGAACTCTGTCGTCACGCACTCCTCCATAAATCCACGTCGACTAAAGATCTCTCCAAAGTTCCACCTTAACTGAAGATCTCTACACCTCGAACCAAACAGTATGATGAAATTGAGAAGCACTCTAACATGGTAGGCCCCAACTTCGTGTCTTAGTCGGTTGCCATTAGTCAACATGTCTGTCATAATCTAAGAAGCACATATAGGGATACAAGATTCGAATACGACACAAAACGATAAATCTTTAATAAAAAATAAAATAAAAAAATGATATGAGTACGACATGATACAATAATAAAAAAAAAATGACAAAAATTATTTTTATATATATTAAAAGTTAATTTTTGGTCAATTTTTAAAAATATTATGAATCTAAATGCAATCATTAATATAACATAGGAGTTCATTCACAACATATAAAACAAACATCCATAGTCATCTCTTAACACATTTATTTTTTTCTTAACAATTATACTATGTTGTTATTGTTGAAAAAGTTACATTTTAATGTTCAAAACTTGTTTAAAATGTGTTATGAAGTGTCTAAAAAATATATTATACACAGTTGAAGTATCAAAAAAGTATCGGATACGTGTTAAAAATTAAAGAATATATTTTAAAATTTTGAATACTTTTAAAAAATATTAGACATGTATCTGCGAGTATTCGAAAAGTATCGGTATAGGACACATATCTAATAAAGACACATCGTTCTCATAGAAGTATTCGTAGTTCCTAGATCATAACTCTAAAAAAAAAAATGGTTCATAAGGAATCATTCCACAACAATGCGACTACCAAGAATTGTAGTGCAGTCTTAGTAATACTTCCTCACCTTTCAAATTAGAAAGCCAGTGGTTCAAGTCTGCATATAGACAAAGTTTTGTTTGTTTGTTTGTTTTTTTTTTCCCTCTTTGACAAGAAACTCAAGCACCTATTTGCCCCTATGGGAGGACATAAACCCTCACCATCCACTTTGGAAGATACATGAGATACCACTAGGTTACAAGACCTTTGGTGCATATGTATAAAGTGAGTGTTTGAGGTTTTAGGTAAAAGATTAAAATTTTAAAATAAAATAGAACTACTCTTTTAAACCCTTTAACCCCGTGATTTAGTAATGCTTATTACCTAAGTAGCTAGCATACACACAGATACGATACAACATAAATATAACGACATGTCAAATTGTAAAAAAAAAAAAAAAGTAAGACTATTATATAAATATGAATTTTTTATTTTTATACATCTATTGAGTAATAATATTATTAAACTTTAATTCGTTTCTAATTTCTATACTAAGAATTGCTCTATAATGAATTTTTATATCATATATCCCATTATTCCACTATTTTGTCATAATATAGTGCTTTTGTTTTAAATGAACAAGTATTATTTTATGGGTTTTTTTTTTTTTTTTTTTATGCTTTCACTTGTGCATTTTAGAATGTGTTCATATTATTTGCAAGATTATAAAGTAGGCTTGTGTTAGAATTGTTGGAAAGTATTGACATAAATGTTTGAGAAATGTCGGGTAAGTATTCAAAATAATAAGTAAAATTTAAGTCCAAAGAGTGTTCAAAAAGTGTGAATATCTAAGACAGAAACAAAACGAAGTATCCATACGTTTTAGCTTATTCTCTCCTATAAAATGAAAATATATATATATATATATATACACACACATATATGTATATATATATATAATCTAAAGATGCACAAATACTCAAAATCTGAAAATTTCAAGCTTATAGAAGTTACCCGGAGTCCACACAATTTGTTACATGCGTTTCTTTATTATACACACAAGGTTTTTATTTATTTATTTATTTCCTAGTTAAGGTTTGTATTTATTTATTTTTTATCAAATGATATATAAAAGTTCACATGGCAGGAAATATTTTGCTCGGGAGGGATTATTAAGACTTAATTGCACTATTGATATGCATATTTTTCTTTTGCAATTCTCATGGGTTAATATAAAGACAAAGATCAATCATATCATCTGAATTTTTGGGTTCATGGAACTAAAAATCAACAAAATTGTACACGTAAAAAGGATCCGCTGACCATCATATAGACTTCATGGGTCAAGCCCATATGTGCAGCAAATGATAATACATTAATTTACATATTGTTTAGTGGCCACTGGCCATATAGGGTATGAGAACGGTCAAATTACATACTTTCATACTTTCTTAGAATCTAGTACATTTATTCTCTCTTCGTCTTTTCTTATTAAAAGAAATAATTACCTCCATTTCTATAAGGCAATATAAGACATGTTTGGTTTATATTTCAAAAAAATCCGTTCTCAAATATTCAGAGAACTGTTAGAACTGAGTTTAAAAAAAAAAAAATTTGAAATCATACACACCAAGGGACGGAGCCAAGATTTAAATTCAAAGTGGCACACTGAAGAAAAAAATATTTTGAAGAATTTTAAGAAATAAAAGGAAAAACAAAAATAAGAAGAAAAAGAAAAATGATAGGACTTTGAAAGAAACGAATTAGAGTACGAATGAATAAGGAAAATTTGACTATTTTTAAAAAGAAATTTAAAGAGTAAATGAGGAGAAAAAAGAAAAATTTTAAAAAAAATTAAAAATTTATAGAAGGCATAATATATATATATATATATATATATATATATATATATATATATATATGTATGTATAAAAAATTATATATATAATATAGGGCCAGCCAGGATAGGGAAATGTGCACCCCTAAGCATGTACTGGCTCCACCCCTATACTTACCAATAATCTCTAAAGTCACGACCAATTTGAAAATCAAAATGATTCATGTAGAAATGATTTTTTTTTTTTTTTTTTTTAATCCTTAAGGAAAAAAATAAAAAATCTCTTGACATGATTGAAAAGTCATTCAAGTAGGTCAACCAAATGGTCAAGAAGAAGAGAATACGAGCCCCGGCATGGTCCAGGTGATAGTAGGTTAGTCCATTAATGGGGCTCTAGTCCACCCCCGACTACACGCTAAGAGAGCCGACCAATTTTTATGCTTATAAAAGGATCATACCATGTTAATTGCCTTTATAATACTCTCACCGTTCCTTATTAATTATCCATCTTTGATTTTATAATTTTTAAAAGAACATACAATTAATGTATTGTTCCCTTTTCAAATTATTAAGATGTTCTTTAAACTTTAAATATATATAACACCAAGTTCTAAGATTTTTGAAAAGTTAGAAGGGTAATTATGGAAAGATGACATTTATTTTGTTTGACTTTTCAAAATGGACAACTAATTTGAGATACTCTAAAAAATAAAAATGGAATATTAATATAAGACAGAGGGAGTAATAAATGTGGTATGTCAACCCATATATCAGGTTGACAGTACACGAATTTAACCCACCAACATAAACTGTCAACCCTAATTATCAGTGCCACATTGGTCTTTATGTGAAACATAAGTATGTTTGTGTAATGTGTGTCAATATATATATATATATATATATATCCTTGAATAAGCATCTTGTCAATAATATTTTAAAATTTTAATAAATAACAATTGCACAACTCCTAGTACTTAAACTACTATTTTTCAATTCTTTTAAATTAATATCTTTTGCTATATATTAAGTTCTTTCTCCTTAATTTCCAATTATTTTATTGTGTTTATCATGCAAGCAATTAGAATAATAAATCATACTATTTGATGATAAAATGCTAATGCGGTTGGAATACAATAAAATGTTAATAATAAATAGAAAACTTATAGTAAGAAATTTAATGCATAGTTAATTACCTTTTTTAGTTATGACATCTTAAGAAATGGAAGAAACGAAATTCAATCCTTTTAATTATGTCAAATTAATAAGGTCATGTTTGTCTCTTACAATTTCTATTATAGTGGAGATGAAGCAAAGAGTAAGGTGGGCTAGTTTTGGTCCAATAAAATAACTTGTAAATGTTAAAAAAGGTAATTCATGGTTAAAATAAGTCAGCTAACAAGTCAAAGGGCAATAATGTCAATTCAAAGTGGCAAGAGACAACTAGGGGTGTCTTTGTTAACTTTATCAAACTTGAGGGGGTGTCATTGTTAGAAAATGGACCAACTTGTATATGTTTGTCAATAAGGTAAACCTCAGGGGGTGTGAATATAATTTACCCTATAAAATATGTTAAAGATGGTACAGGTTGTGCAACTTAATTATATAATATTCGAGGTGCACACGGTCTGGTTCCGTATTGTTCCTGGTAGAACTGGAACCCAACGGTTCCTAAAAATTGGAACCCGAACTGTTGGGATATGGAACCAAAACCAATTTGGTTCGGTTCTACGGTTCTGGTTCCTTTTTTTTTTTTTTTTTTTTTTTTTTTTTTTTTTTTTTAGCAATACCTTGGGCCACATTTATAGCCAAACAAGCATCAATAGGCATATATATATGATGGGGGAATATAGAATAAAGTAACGCAACGGACGGATAGTCAGCAGATAAGGTGAAACGTTTGAATTTCAAAGAGATCTTTCAGTTACATCAAAGATAACCTACGGAGTTCAAATCCACAACAAATCTCCTTAAATCATGACACACGCGACAAACCAGTATAGCGATCAGCTATAAAAACAAGTATAGGCAACCAACCAGGTATGAGACAATAGATACCTAAAAATTACTGCCATTGATTAAGAGCTCCGTTGACTGACTTGATTGTCAGAGAGCTCTTTGTAGGCACCACACCAATGTCAGTCAAAGTTCATTGATATTTTTCTATTTTCTTTGCAGGGAAATGATGTTGTCCTGGGTTATGCTAATTTCTGCTTTAACAGCTGGCCCTATCTATGGGAACAAAAGTTCTCATCATAAAATATCACGGTTCAGTTACGATCCGAGCTAGTCTCTGGAGTGGGAACATTGATGTAGAAACCTAGTCAAAGGGAACTGCATGGGGCACTCCAGACGCCTCCACCTACCGAGAACTCATCACATCATTGGAACGATAGGTCCAGACCTTGATCCGAGGGTTAGACCAGTTGGTCCAACAAAATGCGGCGATTTTGTAATGCTTGGCAGGATAACTGCCCCAACAAGAATTGTCCGACGGACATCCAGATCCTCCCAATCTAAATGATGGGGGAGAAAATGGGGAGGATAGAGGCATGAGCTTGAGGCAGAACAAACCCAAGTCGGGAACCAACACAGAGAGCCTCTTCATCCTCCTCCTCCTCCGTGAAATTCCCAGCCTTGGGCAAACAACCGTTTGTGTCACGGAGAAGACAGAGAAAGTTACCCATTTCGACCTACTCCAACATCTTAAGGCAAAAATGAAGGATGTGATGTAGGCAATGAAAGGAAAAGGTCCCGTCGTAGTAGATGACTTGGTACAAAGGACCAACTTGCCATTCAGTCCCGCTGTCATGAAATGCCCCTGCTAAGCAAGTTCAAGATGCCCTCTTTCGAAAGTTTTGATGGGTCAAAAGATCCACTCGACCACCTAGAGACCTTTCAAACTCTTATGCATCTACACGCTATGCCGAATGAAATCATGTGCTAAGCCTTTCCCACAACCCTCAAAGGATTGGCACATGTATGGTTCAATAAGCTGAAGTCAGGAACCATCGAGACCTTTGAAGAACTGAGTAAGCAGTTTTTAAGTCACTTCATTGCAAGCTAGGGGCATAGGAAGTCGGCTACCTACCTACTTACTGTGAAGCAAGAGAAGGGGGAGTCGCTATGGGAATACATCACCCGATTCATCATAGAGATGTTACAGGTGGAAAAGGTGGATGACAAAGTGGCTCTGACCGCTTTCATGGGAGGACTCAAAACCTCCAGATTTTTGCTCTCCATACTAAAATAGCTTCCTACCAGCATGGCAGAGTTGTTGGTCAGAATACAAAAACATATGAATGATGAAGACACCATGAATGCATGGAAGGAAAATGAAGGAGAAGATAATAAGAGGTCAGCCCCTAGCACCAATGATGAGAAGGAAGCCAAATATAAGAAATCATTCTTTAACCAAACCGAGAGGACATCTAGTGAGAAGGACTCAGATAAGTATGTTGACTACACTAATCTGACTACATTAGTTGACCATATTTTTTATTTTTTTACAAATCCAAGATGATGTGTCTTGGAAATGGCCACAGAGGATGAAATTCGATCCAGCGAAAATATCTCGAGATAAGTATTGCAGGTTCCATTGGGATCATGAGCACATTACGGAGGACTATTTTAACCTTAAGAATCAGATTGAGAATCTGATTCGAATGGGTCACTCGCAAAGGTTTGTTGCCAATGAAGGTATCAACCCCAATAATTGCCTTTCAGGGCAGCAACCAACTAGGGAGATTAGCATCATCTCTGGGTGAGTAAACTTGCAATCATGAATCCAACTTGACTCATAAAGCAAACATGACAAAAATTGCCTCGCGACTAGAAGCAGCCTCATCGAGTCATTAAAAATAAAGACTGGGGGCATGTCAGTTAAGTAATTTAGAGAGAGGATAGCTCCCTTACACTTCATTTTAGTTTTCTAATAAAGTCACCATCATTAATAAGATGGATGACCCCTCATGTTTGTTCAATAAAATTTTATCTTTTCGGTTATTTTGATTCTATGTTTTACGCTTTACATAAAGCTAACACTAACAAGAAACCAAGTTTCGTTCCTTTACTAAAAGGACGAGCTGAGTGAAGCTCGTAAAACTAGTTCCATTACTAAAGAGACGAGCTGAGTGAAGCTCGTAAAAACAATTCCCTTACTAAAGGGCCGAGCTGAGTAAAGCTCGTAAAATTCATTCCCTTATCAAAGGGACAAGCTGAGTGAAGCTCATAAAATTTATTTCCTTACCAAAGGGACGAGTTAAGTGAAGTTCGTAAAATCTGCAAATAATATGTTGGATTCCCAAAGGAAGTCCAGACGCCCTTACAAAATAGAACCTTATTCTGTTTCTATATTATCTATCCCAGGGAACAAAATTTAAGGAGTAATGTTACCCAGGGTAAAAAAAAAACATTGGGAACAATACTGTTCACCTCGGAAATAATGATCTGGGTTATTAAAAAAAAAAACACAATCACCTCGGGATTAGTATCCCGAGGTATCGTTCACCTAAGGAATATTGACCTGGGCTAAAAAAAACCTCAGGAACAGTACCCCGAGATAATGTTCACCTCAGGAATAGTGACTCGGGGTAAACAAAAAGAAAAAATCACCTCAAGAACAATACCCCGATATACTATTCACCTCAGGAATAGTGACACGGGGTAAAAAATATATATATATTAATGTCAGACATTCCCAAAGCTAGACGAGCAAGCTTGGGAATGGGGAGCAACTAATGGGGGAATTTAGAATAAAGTAGCGCAACGAATGGATAGTCAGCAAATAAGGTGAAGCATTTGAATTTCAAAGAGATCTTTCATTTACATCAAATATAACCAAGGAAGTTCAAATCCACAACAGATCTCCTCGGATCACGACACACGCGACAAACCAATATAGCGATCAGATATAAAAACAGGTATAAGACAATAGATACCTAAAAATTACTACCATTAATTAGGAGTTTCTTTGACTGACCTGATCGTCGGAGAGCTCTTGGCCGGCACCACACCGGTGTCAGTCAAAGTTAATCGATATTCTTCTCTTTTCTTTGCAAATATATATAATTATCGAAATATATAAATAAATAAATATATATATATATATATATATATATATATATATATATATATAAAATTATTAGTATGATTTTGATTCTAGAGCCTGGAACAAGAACCGGAAATGTTAGGAATCGGAACCGAAGTACTGATTCCAATTCCTAACGGTTTCACCGATTCTTTTTGCACCCCTATATAATATAACCAACCCAAACAGCTTATATATATATATATATATATATATATATATATATATATTGGTTTACAGTAGCAATATAATGAAATTAGTTAAAGGTCATGGAACTTGAACGTGTTTTTGTTGTTCTCTTTTTGGCTGTTTGTTAAGCTTGTTTCGGCTTCTGGCCTTCCAGACTAGCTAGCCGTATCCCTTCTCTTTATAGTTTTACCTTCTAATTTAATAATTATACTTTTGAAAATATATATATATATATATATATATATATATATATATATTACCAAACACTGTTCATTAGTTCTGTTCACATTTTGGACCATCCTACTCATATCCGAACGCATCCATAGTGTTCTATACATCCATAGTGTTATATATATATATATATATATATATATTGGTTTACAGTAGCAATATAATGAAATTAGTTAAAGGTCATGGAACTTGAACGTGTTTTTGTTGTTCTCTTTTTGGCTGTTTGTTAAGCTTGTTTCGGCTTCTGGCCTTCCAGACTAGCTAGCCGTATCCCTTCTCTTTATAGTTTTACCTTCTAATTTAATAATTCTACTTTTGAAAATATATATATATATATATATATATATATATATATATATATATATATATATATTACCAAACACTGTTCATTAGTTCTGTTCATATTTTGGACCATCCTACTCATATCCGAACGCATCCATAGTGTTCTATACATCCTAAAGGACATGTAGGACCCATACAGTGGAGCTTGGACCCAACAAAGGAGGTAAAAAAAATAAATAAATAACAATGGCAACTCTCTAATTGTGAGCGCTCAGAGCAAACCCACAAGCACCCCATTGCGCGCACGCAGGGGTAGCCCTAGTGTTTACCAAGCACTCAGACCCCTACTCCGAGTGCTCGGGGGTCCCAAAAAATAGGGCTCTTGCCCCTTTTTGTCTCCGAAACTGATCCCGAACCTCCTTTTGGTCATTGTGACCTTAAAGTCCCTGTCCCAACTCATAGCATGTATGAAACAACCTTAATAAAGGGGTGAGCACAACGGCTCAGTAGGAGGTGCCTAAAACGCACTCCTTAATGATCCCGTGAGTCACATACAAAGACTGAACATAAGAAAAGGGGGTCATACTCAATTTTGGGGGAAATGAGCAATATGATCATCATTATACAATCCACATATAATCAATGCATTGATATGCAATACAAATGTCCAGCCCATTTTTCAAAAATCCTGACACAACACAACAACCATCAAACCCTTAATATAACCCGGCCCGAGATGACTTCCTAGTGCAACTAGAGAACAATTGGCTAACTATCCCTGACCTAAGGCAACTCCTTAACGTTATTTGAGGCCTAGGTAACTCGACCATGCATAGGGCAGTCTTCCTATGTTCCCTCTAGGTTCTATTAACCCCACAGACACAAGACGACTCCTTACCGTTCGGTTTTCGCAAACTTTCTTTTAAAACATTTTAAAATCAATTTCCCTTTTCAAAAACAACTCCCACACTCACCTAATGCCAATGATATGAATGTATCAAACATTTTATCATCATGTCAATATTAAGCTCATAATTTAAATATAATCAAGCTCACATGCTTTAGCAATAACTTGCATACAATCAACATCTTAATTATTGCATTCTTGACATACCAATTGTGAGTTGTACGCAGTGGAATGTATATAGAAAAGTTTTAAGTTTTGAAAGACAGATCTGTGTCGTTACCAACTTTACTTATTTTAGAAGATAAACAATTAATTGTATGCAATAAAATAAAGCAAAGTATAAAGTTAGAGATGACACAAGGATTTTAGCGAGGAAACCCCAGTTGATAAAATACGTCAACTGTAATGGGAAAAACCTCGTGGACTTGTGCAGTCCAAAGTAAAGCAATCCACTATGCTTGAAACAAAGTATAGCAAACTTTGACTCTGGCTCACACCCTATCGTTCTACATCACACCAACTACTGACGATCTTTTGGCTTTGCGACTCCCCATCCAACAGCAACTTGATCTCAAGCTTACACTTGATATTTGTAGTAGAATAGTAGGTAGATTAGATGGCACTCCACAAATGCTCTAATCCTTCTAAAGTGTGACTGCGTTTACTTCTGTTCTTCAATCGTCTGAATGATGTAGAAGAAGATCTGCTTTGTCTGATTGATGTTAATACGACTGTATGATCACGATCAGGAATTGAACACTACAACTCTAACCTAACTAGGTGAATAAGTGTATGTTCTAGGAAGAAAACAGAATAATCAACTTTGATTTTCTAAGAGAAATAAACTTCCTAAGGCTTTGAATAATATCTGAGTTATAATGTAAAAGCCGTGAATAAACCAATGTATGTGACATGGTTTATATAGAGTATAGAATGACCTAATCCCTCTGAAAATAAGGTAAATTTCGTGCATAGGATTTGGTACAATTCTAGACCAACTTGGAAACAATTCAGAATAAGGAAACTGAAGTTGTATTGCAAACAGGAGTTCTTGAACTGGTTCAAGGAAGCTGAACCTGTTCAAGTTTGGCAGTGTATCAAACTTGAATATCTTGAGCCGGTTCAAGGAAGCTGAACTGGTTCAAGGTTGGCAGACTTGAATATTTCGAATTCTTCCAGCCTTGGTTCATTCTACGGAAATTATAGACTAACATGGAAAGTGTATAATGTCCAACCTTGTTCATATTCTTTCCTAATGTAGTGTCCTTACCCTTTTCATCACAAACTCTTCAAGTATGGTTAGTTTGAACTCCTTCCCAATTGTGGAATCCTTGTTGAACTTGATGACTTGTAGAACAAGTAATGTAAATTATAACTTAACTTGGACTCGTTATGTCTACGATAATTGCCAAAAATAAATAATATCTCACACCAATCATATAACAATATCAGTCATATACATAATCTCACAACAGTTCACATAAGCATGTAATTCAACACATTTTGGCACATAGAACATGTATATTATCATTTACAATAACAACCCTGACTATCATGCTTCGTATTCAAAAATTATATATGTCAAGCACAATTACAAGGAATTGATTCACCAAAATCAAAGATTGTGGGTTTTAGAAACCCCTACCTCAAAGAGATAAGACAAGCTTTAAAAATCCCCAATTTTTGAATATCCCAATGTCACCCAAATGGAAATTGACTTCGATCACCTTGAATCTCTCGTCAAGTTCTACAAGATTGCCTTCTACATTAAAGGCAAAATCTTAGATGAAAAGATAAAATCTAGGCTTGAAGCTCGGCTGGTGGAGAGGAAGAATGGCCAAAAAAAAATTTGAGTTAGTAGCCTAAATGAAATGGTTTGGTCAACCTTGGTTCACCTTCACCCATGAAATGTCTAAAATGCCCCTTTTTGCTTACATACACCACAACATGCTATAATTACACATCTAAACACATACACATATAAATATGCATCAAGTAATAGATATGAAATGCACATGGACCCAACAAGATTACCCGTGCACGTAAAATCCGGGCGTGAGGTCCACACAGGACCTCTCGAATAAAAAATCAAAAAAAGTCCAAAATGACTCAAAATACATTTCCAAGAGTTCTAAATTCAAGGAAATATCCCAAACCACTCTTGGAACCTTCGTGACATGCTAACCTGTGCGTGACACGCAAAACAAGGTGACAAAAAAATAATCTGAAAAATCAAATATATACCAAAAAAAAAAAATTGTGAAATGTCGCAGGAATAGTGACACGGGGTAAAAATATATATATTAGTGTCTGATATTCCCAAAGCTAGACGAGCAAGCTTGGGAATGGGGGGCAACTGATAGGGGAATTTAGAATAAAGTAGCGCAACAGACGAATAGTCAGCAAATAAGGTGAAGCGTTTTAATTTCAAATAGATCTTTCAGTTACGTCAAATATAACCAAGGAAGTTCAAATCCACAACAGATTTTCTCGAATCACAACACTCGCGACAAACCAATATAGCGATCAGATATAAAAACAAGTATAGCCAACCAAACAGGTATGAGACAATAGATACCTAAAAATTACTGCCATTAATTAGGAGCTCCATTGACTGACTTGATCGTCAAAGAGTCCTTGGCAGGCACTATATCGGTATCAGTCAAAGTTAATCAATATTCTTCTCTTTTCTTTGTAAGGAAGCGGTGCCTTCCCGGATCGAGCTAATTTCCGTTTCAATAATATATATATATATATATATAATTATTAATACGATTCAGATTCTATTGTCTGGAACTGAAACTATTCTCAACGGTTGCAAAATTTTGAAACTAGAAACGTTAGGAATCGGAACCGAAGCACCGGTTCCGATTCCTAATGATTCTACTGATTCTTATCCCTTCTCTGTACAGTGTTACCTTCCAATTTAATAATTCTACTTTTGAAAATATATATATTACCAAACGCTGTTCATTAGTTCTGTTCACACTTGAGTATTAACAAGCAAGCTAGGGATATAAAAGTCCGTATATGTAGCAAGCGATTGCAAAACCCTATTTCCCTCTTTCACCTCCTCCACATCTTCATTTTCAGCTGAATCATCTCTTCTTGGTGTTGAATTTTTTGATCCGTATAGACAACCGTAACAACCCTCATGTTTCACACCCACCATATATAGATTCAATGAAGTAAACTACTTTTACAAATTCATATATTAAGTATATATTTATAACTATATAAAAGTTTGTAAGAAATTAAGGTCATAAAGTGGATCCAAACAGGTATGGGAAGAGGCCCCTTTCATCTGATGATTCATCAGAGAAAAAAGAAGAAGAAGAAGAAGAAGAAGAAGAACACACTAACATCTTTCCTGTCTACTCAGCTAGATCCCAACAAGACATGTCGGCCATGGTTTCAGCACTCACTCGAGTTATTGGAAACACTAACGTGCCTGCACCAGGAAGCTCACTAGCCATATGCATACCCCAGCCCGGTGCAACTGTGCATCCTGATCAGGATCAACCCAATATTCAAGATCAAGGTAACATAAATACATACATGTATCATACTATTATTAGATAATCTTGTTTATAAATTAATATATATTATGTGGACAAGTTAGACTTGAACAATTTCAAGTAATCTTTCATTTACCCTAAAAAAAAAAAAAAAGGTTAGGACTTGAACATGTTGATGACCACCACTTCTATTTCAAGCTAACTAGGATGTTGTATTTGGTCAACTAACTATGTGGTTGATTTTGCAGGAAAAGTGTAGTGTTTTAATAGACATTTTTGCTATATATGGTTCTTTTTTCTCTAATTTAATGAAATGATCTAAGCACAATTGATTTATTAATTTCCAAAATTTTCCTGAATAGCCAAGTGCAACCTTTGTGTATATATATGGAACCTTTGTGTGTATATATGGATCTCTACAATGGTTTGATTCTGCATGCCTGCTTAAGCATGGGAACTCTCTCTCTCTCTCTTCCTGAAAGAAGAATATGAAAACAACATGAAAACAAGTAAAGCTAATAAATAATAACATGAAATCAACTAGCTAGTTCACACTATACCTAACGCGCGCGCGCACACCCAAAAAAAAAAAATTTAGTTCACACTATATATCTTTTATATTTTGGCTCTTCATTCGTCATTCTGATTCAATCCAGGAAGTGGTATGTGGTATTTGCTATATTCATGTTTTTGCAGTTTACAACCATCATGTATGGCCTTTGATTGAGGCTATAGGATTCATGTAACCGAACCCAAATAGTTGGAAAAAAAGACTCATTGTTGCCATCGTTGTCATCAATGATTTTCATGTAATATGTCAAATTAAGCTACATACATTATAAAGAAATCTATATGTGTATTGTGAAGGGAACCAAAGGAGAAGACACTATAGAGGGGTAAGGCAAAGGCCATGGGGCAAGTGGGCTGCCGAAATACGAGACCCTAAAAAAGCAGCAAGAGTTTGGCTAGGCACTTACGAAACAGCTGAGGCTGCAGCACTTGCATATGATGAAGCAGCTCTTAGATTCAAAGGAAACAAAGCTAAGCTCAACTTCCCTGAAAGAGTTCAAGGGAGAACTGAGTTGGGATACCTAACAACTCGTCAAGACTCGCGTGTCATGGCTCAACAAGTACTGTCTGCTGACTCGGTTGCTCCTCCTCCTCCTCCTCCTCATCCAGTCTTTCCGCATCAAAATACATATCCTAATTTCCCTCATCATGCAAAAGTTAGTGGGGATCATAATTTGAATCATGCCATATCATCCGGTATCTACCATAGAGGATCATATCTTTCGCAGTCTATGTCTTCATCTTCGTCTTCAACATCTTCATCTGCATCAACATATAATTGGCCAAAACAAGGAGGAGAGATTAGAAGACTTCCATCAGATTCTAGAAGTTCTTCAAGTTGTGATCCTACCAAGAATTGGGAAGATTTTGAACCCAAGATCACTCCAAATGGTAGTTGATCCAAGTTCACATGAGATCGATAGAGAAGTACTAGTAAACGATGAATTAACTTGGGGGATACATCATCTTATATCTATTGTGATTTTCTTTTTTATGCTCAGAAACCTTTTTTCTCAAGGGTTTTCAAGAAATGTTGGTTTGATCATTTTTGTGTTGTATCGCGCAGGAAGTTTTTAACAATCAAAAGAAGCTTTTGTGATGAAGTATATTTCATTTCAACATATATAATCAAAATTTCATGAAAGTCACGTATCTATCACTCGGGATGGAGGAGCATCAAAGAACCTTGAAGCATCACCAAATTGGATTGTGAGTTTATTTTGTAAGGTTTCATGATATGCCCCTAACGAGGGTTCGAATTAATGTTGGTGCAAGCTACTCCATTGTGACTTGAAGATTAGAGGGTTGAAATAGGAAACAACCTATCATGCACTGATAGGAGCTAGCCTCATACACTAGACTAGCCCTTATATGCAATACAACATTAAAACTTAGTTCTATTTCCTTATTAGATCACTTGATCTGCAGGCGCATGACTTGGAATTGGGGCCAAAAAAGAAAGACAAGAGCACAATCAAGCTCAACAACCCAACGAGGGAATTAATTCTTAAATATGTCTCTATATCAGCCTCATTCAAACATCCATTTTGGCTTATTTGGTCGTGTTAGAATAAAGCTAGGGACATGAAGATCCGAATGAAAAAAGCAGCAGCAAAGCTCACACCATGTAGTCATGCAAATTATCAAAGAGAAGTGCCTATCATCATAGTTGCTAAGTGCCCATTTGACAACCACAGTTATTTTGTGTTTAGCTTTGATCCGAAACAGAAGTAATATTTCTGCTTTAAAGTGTGTTCAATACTATTTGGAAGCCCGTTTGGTAACGTATATTTATGGCAAGATTTTTGGAAGGAAAACATGTTTGATAAAAAAAGTGTTGTAAGTTTGAAAAATTAAATAACTAGTTAAAAATGTCACTTTCAGAGTGTTTTTTTTTTTAACCGTGTTTTTGCTATAGTGCTGAAGCATCCAGAAGCATCAATTTTTTGCCTCCAATTTTGGCCTGCTTTTTAGAAACACTCTGTATTATTTCAATCGAAGCACACATTACCAAACACGCTTTGTGTTTTTGCTTCGTTACAGGCAAATTATGAAGTAGAAGTGGTTGCCAAACGGACCCTAAATGAAAAGGCGAACTTAATTAATCTCTTCATCTGAACTCTACAAGGGTACGCACGAACTCATTGAGTTGACTCTCCTAGTTACTTTTTTAAAATTTCAAAAGAACGCGATTCTCCTATTGAAGAATTGGATGTTGAGACTTGGAGGCCGAACGTGAGATAGTAGGTCCCACCACAACACAGTGGTTAGGGGCCCACACTTACGAAACTCCTCATCACATAGGTAGAGCCAATCACATATTGTCACGCAAACAAATGTGTCACTTTTATTCAAGTTTTTTTGTTTACGTGCCACTTGTGATTGGCCAGGATCATGTATGTAGTCCCGAAAACTTGTGGTGTGAAGCCTGTAAACTTACAGGACACTATTAAACGTATATATGATAGCTGCATGCACCAGAAACAAACACATAGCAAATATGTAAAACATAGAGACAGATATAGATCAATGACGAATAAAAAATGGATTTAACTGTCGCAAGGAAGAGAGAGAGGGGAAAAAGAGGAATAAAGAAGACATGAGATAGAAGAAAGGAATACTTGTTTCAGAAGCTAGTTGCTGAGTTTGAATGGCATCCTCATTGAGATTCTCAAAGTGGCAGATTGTGCTTTGATATATATGTGTGTGTGTGTGTGTAGACATATAGAAGTATGAAAATCTCTAGAGGATGTAACAAAGTGTAGTCATGGAAATCCGCTGTGGTGGGCGGACAAAACGAGCTTCAACATCAAAGGTGAATGAAACCAACAAGTGTGAAAAGCATCAGTAGTTTGAACACTTTGGTCAACCTGTTCTAGAAGAACAAAAATGTTAACGTGTCGTTCTTAGCACAATACACTATGTAATTTACACACACACAGTCACACACTACCATTTATTCCTTAAGAGATAAGTCTCTATTTCACCAGAAACTTCAATATGTTTAAGGATACTTCTCATAAGTCTTCTGTTTTGACATGTATCATCCCATCTTCTTCTTTATTTATTTATTTATTTTTATTTTTTTGAAAACTGAATATGATTCTATGTATTAGATATTTTGATTAAAGTGACATGTCCAGTGACACGTCTACATAGAACGCACTGTAGTCCTTGAACTAATTAAATTTTCTTTGACTTAAATATTTGCTTTGACACCATGGATTAATTAAATTTGGTTCAACTTAATTAAAATCTAATTTGACAATAATTTAATTTAATATTTAACTCTAAATAATATTATATGTGTTCGATTGTATAAAGTAATACTTTAAAATTGAAATTAAAGAAAATGTAAACCTGATATTCAGAACTCCCATAGAGACATGTCTAAGGAGACTCCTTTTGTATAAGCATTTATAAACATGTATCATGTATTGTAGTGCAAGAAGAGCTTGCTTGCTTTCATGGCCATGTAGATATAATATTTGTACATATTTTACAATATATATATATTAGATTAGTTAGTACTATTGGCATTTGGATTGGAGATGTCTTCTTTTGGAATTTTGTCAATTTCATTATATTTTAATCCTCGTCATCTGCATTCATTCAGTTTGAATCCTAGAAGAAATAATTATGTCTGCACATCTAACCCGTGAAAATTGTAATTTACTCAAATCTTTTATTACCCATCATGAGTAATGTTGCCCAAAGTCATCATATCTCCTTAATTTAAGAACCCTCTGTCTTCTACTTTGGAATGTCATCAAAAATTGTATTGTGGTGTCCATCTAAGAACCTTCTATTTTTTACTTTGAAAAAAGTCATTTTCTCATGTCAATCCAAGAATTTATAAAAAATAAGATTAAGCAAAAAAATATCAATCACACACAACAAGAACACGTGAATTTTTATTTGATTCATTCAAAATTAAAATTATGTCTAATGGTTGCAGAAATTTTACTATGATGATCAAAACAGCACACGATATAAGGAGTTTAGAATGAATAAATATTCTCGTACTATCAATGGGCTAGTTACCTAGTGGTATCAATTTCTTACTTTCTAAGGGAGATTTAGGGGTTCAAATCTCAGAAGAGATAAGTGTGTATAAGTACCAACTAGAAAAATAAATACCCTCGTACTCAGGTAATATAACAAGCGCACAAATTACCAAAATATTCTTCAAAAAATTCGAATCCACACCTAGATTCGCATAATTAAATCTTAATGTATAATATTTATCAGGTTACACACCACGACTCCACTATCTTTTGTTTTGAACTGTTACTAAAAGTCATAACGTCGCGCCAAGTTCAAGAATCCTTTATTTTTAAAATGAGGGAAGACCACCGCTACATTACACATTTAGTGCCTTCATCCAATGATTGAGAAGGAAAGCATTTTGATATATATTTTTTTTAATAACAAAAAATCAATTCATTCACTAATCACTTTAAATTCGATCTTTAAATGTATGCCATCGTTTTTACTTTTGGTAAGTCTCACATCAAGAAGTCAAGTTAAGCTACTACCACAAAAACCTTATCAGTTGAGCGGATCGGCCTCAACTGGGTAAGCATTTGGTGACGAATGTACTATTTGACCAAATTGAAAATTAAGTTTTAAAAATTTTAATAGCTGAAGTATTAGTAATTAAAAAATACATACTTTTGCAATATTTTTAAATTTTTAGTATTTAGTAAGTAATCTATATGTCATTTAAAATTTTACTTTATTTTAAATAAAGTCTAACTATTTTCAATAATATTTAAATTATATTATCAAATAATTTAATTAAATAAATGCCAAATTCGTTCAAAATTAGGTTGATTTGATTAATCAAAAAGCAAAAATGAGCTCTTATTTCCACATACAATTGATTACATCGCTGTAATCCTTTCACTTTTCGGCACCGCCATTGAAAAGATGTGTTCTTTCGACCCCACCCATGATGCGTGTGCTACTTGTTATACAGTTCAGTTCTTAGTAATTATGAAAGAGAAGGAAAATGTGAAAGCAAGAGTACTGCAAATATATATATACAAATGTGTTTAGAGTCTTTAAACTCTCAGATATATGTGTGCCGACCATGGAATTCATATATAATTGTAATGTAAAAGGTGAATTATAAGAACCTCTTTTATAATTTATCATAATTATAGGGACCTCTCTTATAATTTAAAAAATTATTCGAATCTCTCCTTAAAAATAAAATTAACGTACATGAACCTCCCTTCTGTAAAAATTAACTAACCTACACGGATTTATATAATATCATGTACTTAATTAATTAAAATGTCCGTAATACTCTAGTTTACTGGCCTTTCATGCTTTTTAGGAATTTCAAGAGCATGCTCGTCTTTCTCGTCGGATGTTCCTGTCGCCTTTGCCGATTTTATCTCCGCCTGTTATTCGATGGTCAATTCTGGATTTCCAATGTTTTAAGCTTAATTTTGATGCTTCGTTCTGTCTTTCCCGTCGCGTGTGTGGTGGCGGAATGATTCTTCGTGATCATTCCGGCCGTCCTGTTAAGGTTGCCTCCATTTTCCTTGAACATGTGATTAGCCTTTCCATGGCAGAGGGGTTGGTTCTTCATGAGGCTCTTTTTCAGCTTCGGCAGTGGGGATATCACAAGGTGGTTGTTGAAGGTGACTACAGACCTGTTATGAGATTGGAGGCTGCTGATGATACACTTAATGTAATTTTTAATGATATTCTCTCTTTGATTAAGGACTGTGAGGGTTCGTCCTTAGTTTGGAGTCTTTGGACTCCTCATAGAGGTAATATGGTTGCTCATTTGTTAAGCAAACATGCTTTTAAAGTCACATGTGGCGATTTAGAATGAGGTGTATGGTCTATATGGTTGTTAAATATTCTTCTTTCTGATTATGTATTTCCTTCCCTTTGATTTCTATTTTCTCTATTTGGTGTTCAATATATATATATATATATATTCTACTAAAAAAACAATATAATCCTATCACTATTATCAGACATGAGTTGTAAGAACAAATATCTGTTTATATTCTTGTAGAAAAGAGATTATAAAAATTAAAAATAAAAAAAAAATAAAAGAAAAGAAAAAACGAAAATCTCGTTACATGATTAAGAAGTTTTGAGTCAAGCAAGTCTGGTCCTATTGTAGCGAGTGGGTTAGTGAGGTCAACCAAAATGGTCAAGACAATACGCGTCCCGCCGTGGTCTAGTTGACACTAGGTTGGTCGTTAATGTGGGCTCTAGCCCACACCCTTGTCCATACGCAAAGCTGACCATTTTTTTGTGAATATAATCGTCGCCTCACACGGCCCACTTTTTTGTGTTGTCAATTTTTGCGGCTATTTATATAAATATCTATACACCATCAGTGTGTGTGTAATATATGGAGCTTCTTTCGGTACAGTGTGTGAGTAACAGCTTTATCGGCGCCTAGGAGTGACAAAATTCAACGCCACCCCCACAACACAATGCGAAATTAGCGACTTTAAATTGACCAGTTTTAATTCAAAACCGAATAAATATTTTTATTATTTTAATATAAACCCAATATAAATATTAAATTTGTCTTTTCTGTTATCTTTTTTACAGCAGCCCATCTATGTTGGTATTATTTTTTTTCAATACAAGAATGTTTGAGGTTAGGGATTAAATAAGAAGACAAGGGTAGGTGCGTCCAAACACGGAGAGCAACTCAACAACTCCATGTAGCTGCTATCTCTTTTTCTGAATTCATTTTATGCAATATTGTGAGCCAATATTTATCCTATAAGGAAATGAACATAAGCAAAGGGTATTATTGAAATTTCACCAGAGTAGTTCTTTACTAGCCTAATATAACCAAAGCAATCTCACGGAAGCCGTTAAGAATAGCACTCCCCGAATTTCTTTTATATATTACCCACCAAGGAGCTTTAAACGACTACTATGACATATATACCATTGAATAAGCCATTCCCAATAATTTCACTGTCTCGATAAAATTAATGATGCCTACTGCTCTTTGAATCAAATACAAGCCCTAAAAGTCGTAACTTATCAACCCAAAAATTTAAATTAAAAAATAATAATAATTAAAAAGAGTTGCTCTGTTCTTTCCTCCTAGTCTTTATCCAAATGATACGCAGCACTGACACTTGATGGCCCAGTCCAATCAACTCTAATTGAAAAAAGTGAAATTCAAGAGTGTAACAAGATATTATAAAGAAATCTAAACATTAATTTTAATTGAACTGGACCAGCTACTAACAGATGGTCCAAAACCATCTAATAATTTCTCAATCCATAATGCATAGTCATTCCTAGTACATCGCATCCTATTTAGTCCAACGATCAACTATGTGTCATCATCCGAGGATAATAGTAGCAAACCTTATTTGTCTATTCCTCAACTCCATGCCCAAAATCTTTGTAGAAAATGGTGTTTCTGATATGGAATTAAGACATTACCTTCCTTCCACTACTTGATATGGGAGGTCTTCCACTACCTGATGCAGGAGGTCCATTGCCAAAAGCCCTAGCAACTCGAAATTAGTTGGCCTACATGTCCCAAAGATTACATAATGCAATATTAGCCATAAATGGCTGGAAGGAACCAAACGAGGGGTCATGCATGGCTGGAATTCTTCATTCTCACCAATATATATATATATATATATATATATATATATATATATATATATATATATATATATATATATATATATATATATACATATATGTTCGTCAACTCGGACTTTTGAAAACGACTTTTGGCCAATTTCGATAAGGACGTTACTGTTGACTGAGAATTATGCACCTAACTATAGTTATTTTTTCCATCCCATTTTCCTAAGCTGTAACATATTTTGTGTTAGACATATATCCCCTTACAAGCCAATGTTTATTAATTTAATTTAATTACAACTTTTTATTATTACATTGCCTGTAAATTTTATGTGTGTGTTATATTAATTACGCCATATGGTTAACTTGTAACAAAAACCTAGTTATGATTGGAGAATCATACAGATAAGACAAAGTTTTTTGGTTCTTCTAGTCATGACGGAAGAGATGAACACTTCACTAGGAGACTGACATATATCGCGCTAATACATTTATGTGATGGGTATGGGAGGTTGTATGAGGAGGAAGGTAAGGCGCACAATTGGGGTGGAGAAATGCAGTGTGTAGCAAAGGCTGCAAATTGGTAGTTGATGCACCAAAATAATTAACCAACCCTAAGTTCTTCAAACCCACACTTCCAACTTCAATATCAAACCCATTTTTCAAGTTTAATCTTCAACATCATGTAATTGTTCTTCAATCCTCAATGATATGCATGATAGATATGTTATGGAATGATGAACAAAATATATAGATGATGTGTATATGTGGGTATATAAGAGTTATGAGAGATGTGAGGAAGAAGGGGCAAAAATCCGCAACACAAGAGAGTAAGCAAAGTCCCCTTTAGCGCGCGCATGCTAGGCCTTAAGTGCCTATGCCTGAAGCCTTGAACCGGTTCCAAACATTGGAACCGATTCCAGACTAACAGTCCACTTTGGCATTGAGCCAATGGACAGCTTGAACTAGTTCCTACCTTTAGGAACTGGTTCAAGACACACAGTCTTGAACCTTAGTGTTCTTTTCAAAAAAAAAAAAAAATTTAATTAATTTCCAGAAAAATTCAACACATTGGTGATTAAAAATCAAATCAACAAAGAAAAATTTAAAAACCTAAAAATAAATCAAACTCTTTTTGAATTTGTTAAACTTTACAATTTTTTTCAGGTTTTTTTTTTAAAAATTAAAATAACAAATCACCAATCATTAAAATCATCCGATCAACACACGATTCAAAACCCTTTCAGAGAAATTTTAAAAATAGCTCAGAGAATAATTATTTGACTTTACAGACTTTTCAGATAATTTCAAATCTCATAAAGTAATCACAACATGAAATCAAACTTGCAAATTTTACTGAAAAATTTAGAAATTAATCTAGCAAGATCATGTGTGTGTGTGAAATCCAATCTAATTCATTTTCAGTTGAATTTCAACAGATCATTGTCTAAACCTTATTGATTGAAAAGTATCAAGATAAAATTGTTTTGAGCAATTTTTCTAAGCAAGGCGGCTTTCATTCTAAAGAGTAGTCAGCAATTCCCCAACTCAACTTATCTCCACTTTTAGCTTCAATTCACAGTTTAATGGGAGCTTTCGATCAAATCTCAATAGGTAGCCTTTTCCTTAGCAAAGAATTCAGCAACTTTCAAAAAAAAAAATTCAAGCTGAATATTTTTCATTTTTCTTTTCAAGCTCCTATTTTTTTTAGACAATAACATTTATAACTTTTGTGAACAATAAACCCTAGTCAACGGATCAAAAGATTTTCAACCAAATTTGTCAGAGATGAGCTAGTGCACAAAAGTCTATGAACTTAAGAGATTCAAATCTAAAAATCTCTAATTAATGCAAATCATCTTTTATTGTATAGATTACAAACCAAAAACCTATTTAATCCAAATTATCATGTGTCTCAATTTGCATTTAAAGATAAATCATAAATTCTTCAAAAGAATTTTCACATGAATATCAAAAAGATTATGATCGGAAACTCAAAACCCTAACCAAACCCTAACAACTGATGCAATGGCAACAAAATTTTCTTTAAGGCTCAAGCTATGATCACTGAATTTTATAGGACTCAGTTTGATAGTGAAGTCCTTTTGGAATCTAGTTCCATGGACTTAACAGGCACAAAATTGATTAAATCAGAATTTTTTATCCACACTGTCATTACTCTTATTTCCTGAAATTCTGTCTCATTCTTTACCTCTTTCTTAGGCAAATTTAAAGCTTTAGAAAACTTAGGTGGCATAAATTAAGTTCTTTTTCTTTTCAGAAAATACCCTTTTCTTAGCTTGAATGCTCTGAGAATGAATTTTCGAAGATTTTTTCTTTTTCCTTTGAAAACATGAGTGAAACTTATGTCCAATCTTACCACAAAAACTGCAACGCAATAGTTTAGGTAAATAAGACATATCAGAATGCAATGAATCAGGCAAACATGGTTTAGTCATATCAATAGGTTTAACAAAAATTGTTTTACCTTGACCACTAGATGAACCTCTAACAAATCCTAACCCAGTCTTATCATTTACATCCTTTTCCATGTTGATTATCTTATTCAAACTGTTTTGACTTATATTGAATCCTTTCAATTTATCTTGTTCAGATTTTAATTCAATTTCAAGATAATCATTTTTTGAAAAGAACACTAGGGTTCAAGACTGTGTGTCTTGAACCGGTTCCTAAAGGTAGGAACTGGTTCAAGTTATCCACTGGCTCAATGCCAAAGTGGACTGTTAGTCTGGAACCGGTTCTAATGTTTGGAACCAGTTCAAGGCTTCAGGCATAGGCACTTAAGGCCTAGCATGCGCGTGCTAAAGGGGACTTTGCTCACTCTCTTGTGTTGCGGATTTTTGCCCCTTCTTCCTCACATCTCTCATAACTCTTATATACCCACATATACACATCATCTATATATTTTGTTCATCATTCCATAACATATCTAGCATGCATATCATTGAGGGTTGAAGAACTATTACATGATGTTGAAGATTAAACTTGAAAAACGGGTTTGAGATTGAAGTTGGAAGTGTGGGTTTGAAGAACTTAGGGTTGGTTAATTATTTTGGTGCATCAACTACCAGTTTGCAGCCTTTGCTACACACTGCATTTCTCCACCCCAATTGTGCGCCTTACCTTCCTCCTCATACAACCTCCCATACCCATCATATAAATGTATTAGCGCGATATATGTCAGTCTCCTAGTGAAGTGTTCATCTCTTCCGTCATGACTAGAAGAACCAAAAAACTTCGTCTTATCTTTATAATTCTCCAATCATAACTAGGTTTTTGTTACAAGTTAACCATATGGCGTAATTAATATAACACACACATAAAATTTACAGGCAATGTAATAATAAAAAGTTTTAATTAAATAAAATTAATAAACATTCGCTTGTAAGGGGATATATGTCTAACACAAAATATGTTGCAGCTTAGGAAAATGGGATGGAAAAAATAACTATAGTTGGGTGCATAATTCTCAGTCAACAGTAACATCCTTATCAAAATTGGCCAAAAGTCGTTTTTCAAAAGTCCGAGTTGACGAACATATATATATATATATTGGTGAGAATGAAGAATTCCAGCCATGCATGACCCCTCGTTTAATTCCTTCCAGCCATGTATGGCTAATATTGCATTATGTAATCTTTGGGACATGTAAGCCAACTAATTTCGAGTTGCTAGGGCTTTTGGCAATGGACCTCCTGCATTAGGTAGTGGAAGACCTCCTGCATCAAGTAGTGGAAGGAAGCTAATGTCTTAATTTCATATCAGAAACACCATTTTCTACAAGATTTTAGGCATGGGATGAGGAATAGACAAATAAGGTTTGCTGCTATTATCCTCGGATGATGACACATAGTTGATCGTTGGCCTAAATAGGATGCGATGTACTAGGAATGACTATGGATTATGGATTAAGAAATTATTAGATGGTTTTGGACCATCTGCTAGTAGCTGGTCTAGTTCAATTAAAATTAATGTTTAGATTTCTTTATAATATCTTGTTACACTCTTAAATTTCACTTTTTTCAAATAGAGTTGATTGGATTGGACCATTAAGTGTCAGTGCTACGTATCATTTGGACAAAGACTGGGAGGAAAGAACAGAGCAACTCTTTTTAATTATTATTATTTTTTAATTTAAATTTTTGGATTGATAAGTTACAACTTTTAGGGCTTGTATTTGGTTTAAAGAGCAGTAGGCATCATTAATTTTATCGAGACAGTGAAATTATTGGGAATGGCTTATTCAATGGTATATATGCCATAGTAGTCGTTTAAAGCTCCTTGGTGGGTAATATATAAAAGAAATTCAGGGAGTGCTATTCTTAACGGCGTCCATGAGATTGCTTTGGTTATATTAGGCTAGTAAAGATTTACTTTGGTGAAATTTCAATAATACCCTTTACTTATGCTCATTTCCTTATAGGATAAATATTGGCTCACAATATTGCATAAAATGAATTCAGAAAAAGAGATAGCAGCTGCATTGAGTTGTTGAGTTGCTCTCCGTGTTTGGACGCACGTGCCCTTATCTTCTTATTTAATCCCTAACTTCTAACATTCTTGTATTGAAAAAAAAAAAAAATACCAACAAAGATGGGCTGTTGTAGAAAAGATAAGAGAAAAGACAAATTGAATATTTATACTGGGTTTATATTAAAATAATAAAAATATTTATTAGGTTATGAATTAAAACTGGTCAATTTAAAGTCGCTAATTTCGCATTGTGTTGTGGGGGTGGTGTTGAATTTTGTCACTCCTAGGCGCCGATAAAGCTGTTAATCCCACACTACCGAAAGAAGCTCCAAATATTATACACGCACTGATGGTTAGCATTACTTACCTTATTCTCAAGAATGATAATCTGCTTCTCAAGCTCAGTGATGACAGAATTGCGTTCAAAAGCTTTCCTCTTGCCTTCATCAATCTGTTTGCTTATATCTTCATTTTCTCCTTTTGGTTGGATAAGCTCCTTTGCTAGCTTATTGATTGCCTGTTTTACTTCCATGGTTTCTTTGACCATCTTTTTCAATCTTTCATCGTCCTTTTCAGCCTCTTCCACCTGTTCATCATGAACTTAAATGTCTTCATTATTTGAAATGTCAGAGTCAGATAAAGTAACGACATGAGGACCTCGTTTAAGAAAAGCGACATAAGAAAAATCATTAGTATCATCTTGAGGAGAATCATTATCACTTAAAATAGAATTTTCAGACATAAAAACTTTCATTATTTTTCCTTTATTCCTATCGTTTTGTTTTTTTTCTAGGACTAGGACAAACATTGGATGCGTGACTTTTGCCACCATAATTCCAGCAAATGAATTTAGATTCTTTTGATTCTTCTACTTTCTTTTCATTAAACCTAAACTTTGACGTTTTGTCAAAATTTTGAGGATTAGCCATGTTGTTATTCCTTTTCCTTTGTTGTCTTTACAAGATCTGAATGACTTGCCTTGACAAAAATGCAAGATCATCATCAGAGTTGTCTTCTATAGAATTCTCAACCTGTGTAGATTTTTAAAGCAAGATTTTTCTCTTTTTGATTTAAATCAAAGTTCTACATCTTAAAAGTTTTCAATGAACCTACCATCTTATAAACTTTACAGGTAGTCAAATCTCAATGCTCAGTGATGGTTTCAACTCTAATATGGAATGTTTTAGGTAAAGACCTTAAGATCTTCTCACAGATTTTCTTATCACTAACTTTTTTTACCTTAGTGACACAGTTCAGAAATTATTTCTAGAAGACTAGAATAAAAATCAGAAAATGATTCATCTTCTTTCATTACGATATTCCCAAAGTTATGAGAAAGTATCTGAATTTTGGATAACTTCACTTTTGAAGTTCCTTTATGAGTAACCTGCAAAATATCCCAAGCTTCTTTAGTAGTTTTATAATCAGAAATTCTAGCATATTCAGATGGAACAACAGAATTAATAATTGCATATAAAGCTTTGCCATTAGCATCATTACACTCAGTTTCAACAGCAGCAAAAGCAAAAGCATCTTTCTACTCCTTGATAACTTTACCATCCACAATTGTATTTACTGTAGTTGGTGTATAGTCAGATTCAACTATTGCCCAAGTCTTACCACCAAAATTTTGCAAATCGGATCTCATCTTTGATTTCCAAAAATTGTAATTATCTCCTTCAAACAAAGGACCACGTTGATTAGAACCACATTCTTTCAATGCATAAGACATGATTTTGAAAACAATTTTGGAAAAACAAAACAAAACTTTTCAACAAGGATCAACTCAATATGCAGAAATTGGCTCTGATACTAATTTGTGAGGCGTATACAGCGGAATATTTATAAAGTTTTGATTATTTAAAAACAGATATTTTATTTTTCTAACCTTCTTTATTTTAGCAATTAATAAATTAATATCATGCAATTAAATTAAGCAAAGTAAAGTTAGAGATGACACCAGGATTTTAGCGAGGAAACCCCAGTTGATAAAATACGTCAACTGTTTGCGTGGAAAAAACCTCGTAAACTGTGTAGTTCAAAGTAAACCGATCCACTATGCTTGAAACAAAGTACACTGAACTTTAACTCTGGCTCACACCCTATCATTTTACCAAACACCAAGGGCTGACAATCCTCTGGCTTTGCAACTCCCCATCCAACAGTAACTCGACCTCAGGCTTATGCTTGATCTTTGTAGAAGAGTAACAGGCAGATCAGATAACACTTCTCGAATGCTCCAACCCTTTCAGAGTGTGATCGCTTTTACTTCTATTCAACTTCTGGATTTGATATAGAAGTAGATCTGCTTTTGTTTGATCAATGGAGATGCAACTGTATGATCACGATCAGGATTCGAACGCCACAACTCTAAACTCACTATATGTTTATGTGTATGTGTTCTAGAAAGACAAACAAAAAATTCTCTAAGAATTTTTGAGACAAAAATCTTCCTAAGGCTTTTAAGAATAATAAACTGATAATGCAAAAGCCATGAATAAACCTATGTGTATGGCAAGGTTTATATAGAGTTTAAAATGTCCTGGTCCCTCTGAAAATATGATAAAATTCGTGCATAAGACTTAGAACAATTCTAGACCAACTATGAGAGAAATCTGAAACTGGAAACTGAACTTTCCATAAGCTGTCAAGACTCTTGAACCGGTTCAGGAATTTGGGAACCGGTTCAAGTATGGCAGAGTAAATTTCGAGGTCAATGAAGAAGTCTTGAACCATTTCAAGAAAGTGGGAACCGGTTCAAGTGTGGCAGTGAAGAATATAAGCAACTTTGAAGATGCTTGAACCGGTTCAAGTCTGCCAGACTTGAATCCTCAGGCTGAAACTTGGTAAAAACACTAATTTGGAATTTTTTGGAAAATATACAAGGTATGGAACGTGTCCTAACCTCTTTAGATTTCTTCCTAAAGTGTTGTTCTTTCCTTTCTGTGATGATCTCAGTTATGACATCTTTGAACAACCTTCCAATTCCATAGTCGCCACCGGTCTTGCTAACTTGTAGTACAAGTAACTGGAATTACAACTCGACATGGACTTGTTTTGTTTATGATAATTGCCAAATATAAAATAATATCTCACAAAAACCACTCTGATCCCACCACAACATGTTCCACAGATGCATTCACTTTGACTTAAAGTTTGCGGTTGAAGCTTCAAACTTTTGAGTGGCTCATTTATACCTTCCATAGTGCCTCAAAGTTAGATTAGGGAAAAAAATACTACGATATAGTGCAATCATATCACCAGGAATATTTTCTTAGCTTAAGTAGGACCAGATCCCTAGACCGGTCTCAGGGCGCAGATCTGACCAAACATAAGCCTGGCACCCCGTAGGTGAAGAGACTCGCCCAGCAACCCTGAGCATACTTTTAGACTAAACACCATCAATGCAAGATCTGGGGAGTAAAATAGATTTCTGTCAACATGCATCTATTATATAGAATATCAATATTGATCAAATGATTGAGATCTAAGGATACCTAAACTTTATTTATGTGTTTATGTGTTTATTAAGCAACTAATAATTCAGAGATTTATACATAGGAGTTGAGAGAAGGGCCTCTTATCAAAAAAAAAATTGTCCCCTGTTATGCACTACTTGTCAATGTTGGAAATGATGAGGATTGCTAAAAAAAAAATGGTATATGAAGATCCATCATCAACTTTTTGATTAAATACTAACTAAATTTTGGCATGTACCGCCAATAGCCTATGGTTCCAATTTTAGTACGTTCCTTTTAAATACATAGAACATTTTCATTTTTTATTTATGAGAAGAACAACATATAAGAGCCACAAGAAATCAAGAGATTAAGATATATTAATTACACTCAGTTTAGTGTTATTATATGCTCCATTCTAATACAATAAATTCCCATCACTAAATAATTTACACACTATATGATATGTTAGTTTTCACATTTCTATATGAGTGAAAAAATAAAGAGTAAATTACATCGACACCCCCTGAGGTTAGGTCATATTTCAGTTAGATGAAGATTTTGGTTTTAACTTTCACTTATACCCCAATCATGCGAATTGACCCTTTTATCCTCAAATTTTTAATACAAAATATATGTAATCTTAAATGACAAAAAACCTCATATCCCTATCCCTATCCCACACCCACACCCACATCCACACCACCGCCACCAGTTCTTGATGAAATAACTGGAGCAAATGCGCAGCCGAAATAGCCGGCAAATTACATGAGTTGTATATCTTGCTGCGATTCATAAGAAGCCTACACAAACCATAACGGAATTCAAATTTTTGAACACAACAAACACATAATTGAATTCAACCAGTAAATCAAATTGATACAATATAAACAGAATCATAAACTCACAGTTATTTCATTAAGAAAAACAGAAAGATCTAATTTAAAAAAAAAAAAAAAAAAAACAGAAAGATCAGAGGCATCGATCTTCACTGCAGCGTCGGATACTGAAAGCTTTAGTTTCTTCGGCTTCAACTTCTTCGCCTTTGTATCGCCATTTTCAATGCCACCGGAGGCTTCGACATCATTGCAGTCTTTTCCGCCGTTTTATTTGATAAATCGTCGTCATCGGCGAATCGATCCCTTCTGTCTCTCCCGCCGCCACAACAACCACCGCCACCACGACCTCTTTCACCACCGCCACGACTGTAGCTACCTCTTTCCATTTTCTCAAACCTTGACGAAGGATCTGTGTGTGAAGGTTTGTGACCTGTGAGAGTGGGGCTTCTTCGGCTTCAACTTCTTCGCCTTTGTACCACCATTTTCAACTCCGTCCGAGGCTTCGACATCATTGCCGTCTTCTCCGCCATCATCGCCGTTTGATTTGACAAATCGTCGTCATCGGCAAATCAATCCCTTCACTCTCTTCCGCTGCCACCGCAACCACCTCCACCATGACCTCTTTCACCGCCGCCGCGACTGTAGCTAACTCTCTCCATTTTCTCTAACCCTCAATGAAGGATCAGTGTGTGAGGGTTTGTGACCTGTGAGAGAGGGGGGTTTTTTATATAGGGAAAAAGAGAGTGGGCTGTGGGGGTAGAAAATGAGGAGGAAGAGGAGGGAGAAGGGAAAGAAAGGCAAAAAAGAGAGGTAGAGAAGGAAAGAGGAAGGTTCACAGAGAAAGGGGGCGGTGGTGAATGTGATGGGTAGTTTAGTCACAAAATAATAGTCAATATAAGGTCAAAGGGTAGTATAGTCCTTTAACACTTTAAAGTACTCTGATTCCATAAAAAATTGACATCTGGGGTGTAAGTGAAATGTTAAACTACTAATTCAAGTATAACTGAAATCTAAAACCAAAATGTTAATATAGGTATAATATGACCTAACCACAGGGGTGTGAATGTAATTTACCCAAAAATAAAACAACTCTGATCCCACCACAACATGTTCCACGGATGCATTCATTTTGACTTAAAGTCTGCGGTTGAAGACTTCGACTACTGTAGCATTATTCAAACTTTTGAGTGGCTCATTTATACTTTCTATAGTGCCTCGAAGTTAGATTAGGGAAAAAAGACTACGACCCTAGTGCAGTCATAGCATCGGGAATCTTTTCATGGCTTAAGTCGGACCAGGTCCCAGACTGGTCTGAGGTCCCAAATTTGACCTAACATAGTCATGGCACCCTCGTAAGTGAAGAGACTAGCCCAGTAGCCCCCAACATGCTTTTAGACCAAACACCGTCAATGCAAGTTTTAGAGTGTGAAATAGATTTATGTTAAAGCGCATCTATTATATAAAATACCAATATTGATCAAATGATTGAGATCGGAGGACACCTAAACTTTATTTATTTATTTATGTGTTTTTTAAGCACCTAATAATTTAGACATTTATACATGGGAGCTGAGGGGAGGGCTCTTATCCCAAAAATTAGTCCCATGTTATGCACTACTTGTCAAGATTAGATATGAGGATAGCTAAAAAAAAATTGGTATATGAAGATCCATCATCAGCTTTTTAATTAAATACCTACTAAATTTTGGCATGTACCGCCAATAGCCTAGGGTTCCAAATTTAGTACGTTCCTTTTAAAAACATAGAACATTTTCATTTTTTTATTTATGAGAAGAACAATATAAAAGAACCATAAAAATATTTATTTATTTATTCAAAAATCAATAAAGACCATTGAAGCCTTTGTGAATCATGTCAAGTTAGCCAAAAACAAATGTTATTTTGTACTTCTTGAAATTAAGTACATGAACATGGCCATGGCAAGCCTCAACGCTTACCAAAGGAAAAAACATTCAGGATTATACTTTCCAGACCTACTACACCTAGTTATGAGTGCCAACCGGTATGAAAATTGCTGCAAGAGAAGCAAGACAGAAAGAATGCCTTGTATGGGACATATGATAAGAATCCCAACTTAACTTCGGTGGAACATTTGGAAATGGAAGTCGTGACATGTACGGTTGATAAACTGACTAGAACAGACCAACATGAAGTCTATGCTGTTGAAATAACCTTATCATAGCCTTATCAATGTGAGGCTCTGATTAGAGTTCCTCATCCACTAGTACCTCCATTGGTGACCCTATTCGATATAACTTTAAAAGGAAACCATTATCGACAAGAAAATTTACTCTTTTGAGGCAGCAAAACCAAACAAATTTTTTTTCAAGAAGCAAGGTAAGACGATCACATTCCCAGAGGGACACACCATACCTAGGATCGAGGACCTAAAGAACAAGATATATTGTAAATATCATAATTTTGACAAGTATACTACTAACAATCGAGTAATTAATTTTTACGTAATACTATTCAGGAATCTATTGACAAACATGTGTTATTTTTCCCCAACAAATGTCAGAAAATAACGGGTTATCACTTTCCTTTATGGCGCAGGAAAGAAAAAATAGTCTATGGCATTAGATACTACGTCTTTCCATTGGTTATTGTGTCCACAAACATAATTAGAGTCACAATACAGAAAAAGTTAGAGAAATTTGAGGAAGGGTTTCAGGAAACCAAAGCCATCAGTAAGCAGACCAAGGTCGAAGGGAAACAACCAATCCAAAGCACGATTCTAAGCATGGAAAGCCTGGAGAATCAGTTATGGGACGTCTAACGCGTATTAACAAAAGTGATAGGATAACAACAAGCTCTCTTCAAGAAGGATGTTACCCCAAATGCAAGGTCAAAATAGCCACGGAGGAAATAATTAGAGTAGAAGAAGGGGAGGTTCACAACACAAGAGCCATAATAATCAAATAAATTAATATTTGGCGACTGGTTCGACAATAGATTTTAACCTCTGTGTCGCATCGACTAACTTATCCTGAAGAATAACATACCAAAAAGAAATACTAGATATTAAATGTTGCCCTTGTCACGATGAGGGCCACAAATAACTTTTGAATGGCTCATTTATAATTTCTGCAGTGCCTCAAAGTTAGATTATGGAAAAAAGTCTACGACCCATCAGGAAGGTGAAGAGACTCACCAATAGCCATGTTTTTAGACCAAACACTGTAAATGCAAGATCTGGAGAGTGAAATAGCTAGGTTCCTTTCAACGCGCATCTATTATACAAAATATTAATATTGATCAATTGATTGAGATCTGAGAATACCTAAACTTTATTTATTTATTTATGTGTTTTTTAAGCACCTAATAATTCAAAGATTTATACATGGGAGTTGAGGGGAGAACCTCATATCCCAAAATTTTGTTTCCTGTTATTTACTACTTGTCATGATTGGATGTGAGGATAGCTAAAAACAAAATATGGTTTATGAAGATCCATCATTGGCTTTTTAATTAAATACCCACTAAATTTTGGCGTGAATTGCCAATAGCATAGGGTTCCAATTTTAGTGCATTCCTTTAAAAAATATAGAACCTTTTCATTTTTTATTTATGAGAAAAACAAAATAAAAGAACCACAATAAATCAAGATATATTGATTACACTCAGTTTAGCGTTATTATATGCTCCATTCTAATACAATATATTCCATCACTAAATAATTTACACACTATATGAAATGTTAATTTTCACATTTCTATATGAGTGAAAAAAATAAAACCACTGTGATCCCACCACAACATGTTCCACAAATGCATTCATTTTGACTTGAGGTCTGCGGTTGAAGACTTTAACTGTTGCAATATTGTTCAAACTTTTGAGTGGCTCATTTATACTTCCCGTAGTGCCTCGAAGTTAGATTAGGGAAAAAAGGCTACGACATAGTACAATCACACCACCAGGAATTTTTTCTTGGCTTAAGTAGGACTAGGTCCCTAAACCGGTCTTAGGGCGCAAATCGGACCAAACACAAGCCTGGAATCCCCATAGGTGAAGAGACTCGCCTAGCAGCCCCTGGCATACGTTTAGACCAAACACCATCAATGCAAGATCTGGAGAGTGAAATAGATTTCTGTCAACGCGCATCTATTATAAAAAATATCAATATTGATCAAATAATTGAGATCTGGTGATACCAAAACTTTATTTATTTATTTATGTGTTTTTTAAGCACCTAATAATTTTGAGATTTATACATGGGAGTTGAGGGGATGGCCCCTTATCCCAAAAATTTGTCCTCAATGTTGTATATGAGGATAGCTAAAAAATATAGATGGTATATGAAGATCCATCATAAGATTTTTAATTAAATATCCACTAAAATTTGGCATGTACCACCAATAGCCTAGGGTTTCAATTTTAGTACATTCCTTTTAAAAACATAAAACCTTTTTATTTTTTTATTTATGAGAAAAACAACATAAAAGAACCACAACAATTAAAGAAATCAAGATATATTGTTTACACTCAGTTTAGTGCTATTATATGCTCCATTATAATATAATAAATTCCCATCACTAAATAATTTACACACTATATGAAATGTTAATTTTTACATTTCTATATGAGTGAAAAAATAAAACCACTCTGATCCCATGACATGTTCCACGGATGCATTCATTTTGACTTGAAGTCGATAGTTGAAAACTTCAACTCCTGTAACATTGTTCAAACTTTTGAGTCTCTCATTTACACTTTCTGTAGTGCCTCGAAGTTAGATTAGGGAAAAAAGACTATGACCCTAGTGCAGTCATAGCATCGAGAATCTTTTCTTGGCTTAAGTAGGACCAGGTCCCTAGACCGGCCTAAGAGCATAAATCAGACCGAACATAGTCTTGGCACCCCTTTAGGTGAAAAGATTCACCCAGTAGCCCCCAGCATGCTTTTTGACCAAACACCGTCAATGCAAGTTCTGGAGAGTGAAATAGATTTATGTCAACGCGCATCTATTATACAAAATATCAATATTGATCAAACGATTGAGATCTAAGGATACCTAAATTTTATTTATTTATTTATGTGTTTTTTAAGTACCTAATAATTCAGAAATTTATATATGAGAGTTGAGGGGAGGGCTTTTTATCCCAAAAATATGTCCCCTGTTATGCATTACTTGCCAAGATTGGATTTGAGGATAGCTAAAAAAAAAATATTGTATATGAAGATTCATCAACAACTTTTTAATTAATTAAATACCCACAAAAAATTGTCATATACCGCCAATAGCCTAGAGTTCTAATTTTAGTATGCTCCTTTCAAAAACATAGAACCTTTTCATTTTTCTATTTATGAGAAGAACCTAATAAAATAATCACAACAAATCAAGAGATGAAGACAAATCGATCACACTCAGTTTAGTGTTATTTTATGGTCCATTCCAATACAATATATTCCCATTATTAAATAATTTACACACTATATGAAATGTTAATTTTTACATTTCTATATGAGTGAAAAAATAAAACCACTCTGATTACACCACAAGTTTCACGTATGTATATATGTATTTATGCAGTTAAAGACTTCAACTCTTGTTGCATTGTTCAAACTTGAATTCATCAAAGTCCAACCATTTGATTTCTGAACTATACACATATCAACAATATCATTTCCAAATGTTGAATTCCAATCCCCCATATTGGAGTCGTCAAATCTAGATATTTAAATAATTAGAGAATAAATTAATCATAGCTACCTCTTTTGAATTGCCTTTGGGCTTATTCAATCGCTAATGGGCTTCTGAATATTTTGTAAGCAACTTAGCTTTGGGCCACGCTATTGTTGTATCTTTTGTTATGGGCCTAATGTCCAGTTAATATATCTTATATGTAATAAAACATATAATGTATGTATATATGTATTTATGCAGTTAAAGACTTCAACTCTTGTTGCATTGTTCAAACTTGAATTCATCAAAGTCCAACCATTTGATTTCTGAACTATACACATATCAACAATATCATTTCCAAATGTTGAATTCCAATCCCCCATATTGGAGTCGTCAAATCTAGATATTTAAATAATTAGAGAATAAATTAATCATAGCTACCTCTTTTGAATTGCCTTTGGGCTTATTCAATCGCTAATGGGCTTCTGAATATTTTGTAAGCAACTTAGCTTTGGGCCACGCTATTGTTGTATCTTTTGTTATGGGCCTAATGTCCAGTTAATATATCTTATATGTAATAAAACATATAATGTATTTTAATATTACAAATTAATTATAATTTAATATTTGCATATAATATAATATAAATATGGTATATGATAATATAAAATAAATAAAAAACATAATAAATCATAAATATTTTTGTCTCAAAATATTATTTATACGGAGTAATATTAGGTGTCATAAATATATATTTTTTAGTATTTAATATAATAAAATTAGTATATAACATGAATAATATGAATTTTTTTTGAAAGTAAAAACATTTTTTATTATGAAGAAATTAAAAATATGGCAATAACCAACCAAAGCAATATATATTGATTTTAGTTTACACAATTAATATGATCAAATTAATTAAAGGTGATGATGGAACATAGATGGATTCCTATCACTTGTTTTTCGCTGGGACTCTGCAGCTGTTGTGCACCTTGTTGTTTCTTATCTTATAGGTCCCTCTTGTACATTTTTCTTCATTTATACAAGCTTACCCTTTAACTTAAAAAAAAAAAAAAAAAAAAACATAGATGTCTCACTTGTGTTATTGTTTTATCTTTTTCCCTACTGTCAGGCTTATTTTGGCTTTTAGCCTTTCAGATTAGCTTTATCTATTCTCTTTCATAAATTAATTATTAGATCATCAACGATCAAAATCGTTGTTGAGATTTTTTTATAATATATTAATATATTATTATGGAAATTTGAATTTAATTAGTTTATCAAGAATTTATGGGCATGGACCACTTTTTTGAATAGTCTTTCCATTCCATTTGACTAATACTGTTCATTAGTTTTTTTCACACTTGAGTCTTACCGAGCAAGCTAGGGATATAAAAATCCATATATATTGTAGCAAGCAAAACGTACCCTATTTTTTCTCTCACCTCCTCCCACATCTCATTTTAGATCAGCTTCATCCTCTTCTGGGTAGTCTTGATCCATACACAGACACACACACACATATATAACCCTCATCTTCTACATAAATATGATCATTTCACACCCAACACATATATAGATTCAACCAAGTATATATATAGTATTTTACAAATACATATATATAAAAGTTGTAAGAAACTAAGGTCATAAGGTGGATCTAAACAGGCATGGGAAGAGGCCTCTTCCATCCGATGATTCGTCGGAGAAAAAAGAAGAAGAAGAAGAAGAAGAAGAAGAAAACAATAACATATTTCCTGTCAACTCAGCTAGATCCCAACAAGACATGTCCACTATGGTGTCAGCACTCGCTCAAGTTAATATAATATTACAAATTAATTATAATTTAATATTTGCATATAATATAATATAAAGATGGTATATGATAATATAAAATAAATAAAAATACATAATAAATCATAAATATTTTTGTCTCAAAAAATTATTTATATGGAGTAATATTAGATGTCATAAATATATTTTTTTAGTATTTAATAAAATAAAATTAGTATATAACATGAATAATATGAATTTTGTTTGATAGTAAAAACGTTTTTAATTATGAAAAAATGAAAAATATGGCAATAACCAACCAAAGCAATATTTATTTATTTTAGTTTACACAATCAATATAATCAAATTAACATGGATGCCTCACTTGTGTTATTGCTTTATCTTTTTTCCCGTTGTCAGGCTTATTTTGACTTCTGGCATTTTAAATTAGCTTTATCTCTTCTCTTTCAGAAATTAATTCTTAGATCCTCAATGATCAAATTATTTCGTTGTTGTTAAGATTTTTTTATAATATATTAATATTTTCTTATGAAAATTTGAATTTAATTGGTCCATCAAGAATTTATGGACATGGACCACTTTTTTGAATAGTCTTTCCATTCCTTTTGACTAATACATATAAAATCCATATATATTGTAGCAAGCAAAACCCTATTTTTTCTCTTTCACCTCCTCCCCACATGCACTCTCATTTTAAATCAGCTTCATCCTCTTCTGGGTAGTCTTGATCCACATACACACACACATATATAACCCTCATCTTCTACGTATATACGATCATTTCACACCCAACATATGTATAGATTCAACCAAGTATATATATATAGTATTTTACAAATACAAATATATATAAGTTGTAAGAAATTAAGGTCATAAAGTGGATCTAAACAGGCATGGGAAGAGGCCCCTTCCTTCCGCTGATTCATCGGAGAAAAAAGAAGAAGAAGAAGAAGAAAACAATAACATATTTCCTGTCTACTCAGCTAGATCCCAACAGGACATGTCCGCAATGGTGTCAGCACTCACTCAAGTTATTGGAAACACTGATAAAAACCTTCTTCATGATATGCCTGCAGGAAACTCAGTAGCCATAGGCATGGCCGGGCCGGGTGCAACGGTGCCTCCTGATCAGTCTCAACCCAATATTCAAGATCAAGGTAACATAAATACATATATATTCATATCATATACGTAGTATTAGATAATCCTGTTTAGAATATATATATATATATATATTATACATATGTTGAAAAGTTAGACTTGAACACGTTGATGACCACCACTTCTACTTCAAGCTCACTAGGATGTTGTATTTGGTCAACTGACTGGTTAGATTTTGGTATGATTCTGCATGCCTGCTTAAGCATATGAACTCTCTCTCTCCTATGCCCTAAATCTGGAATAATTTGAGAAAAAAAAAAAAAAAAATCTGGAATAATGACATGAAAACAACTAGACAACATGAAAACAACTAGAGCTAATTAATAATAACATGAAATCAACTAGCTAGTTCAACCGAAAAAAATAAAAATAGCTAGTTCACACTATATGTTTTATATTTTCGCTCTTCATTTATCATTCTGATTCAATCTAGGAAATGGTCTGTGGTATTTACTACATTCATGTTTTTGCAGTTTACAACCATCATATATATATATATATATTTATATAGTTACAGATGTTAGAAGAATATAATAAATAAAACTAATTAACCTAATTATTTTCATGTATGGCCTTTGATTGAGGCTATCCGTGGCATTAGATAGAGTTAGAATGGAAACATAAGATTCATGTAGCCGACCTCAGATAGTTGGAGAAAATGCCTGTTGTTGTTCTTGTGGTGGTGATTTTCACGTATGGCGTGATATGTCAAAGCTACATATATTATAAACAAATCTATATGTACATTGTGAAGGGAACCAAGGGAGAAGACACTATAGAGGGGTGAGGCAAAGGCCATGGGGCAAGTGGGCAGCCGAAATACGAGACCCTAAAAAAGCAGCAAGAGTGTGGCTAGGTACTTTCGAAACAGCTGAGGCTGCTGCACTTGCATATGATGAAGCAGCTCTTAGATTCAAAGGAAACAAAGCTAAGCTCAACTTCCCTGAAAGAGTTCAAGGGAGAACCGAGTTGGGTTACATAACAACTCATCAAGACTCGCGGTTCATGGCTCACTCGGTTGCTCCTCCTCCTCCTCATCCAGTACTTCTGCCTCAAAATATATATCCTAATAATTTTGCTCATTATGCACAAGTTCTTGGTAGTGAGGATCATAATTTGAACCACGCCATACCATCCGGTATCTACCACAGAGGAACATATCTTTCACCGTCTATGTCTTCATCTTCAACATCTTCCTCTGCATCAACATATAATTGGCAACAAGAAGGAGGAGAGGTTAGAAGACTTCCACCACAGTCTAGAAGTTCTTCTTCAAGTTGTGATCCTCCAAAGAATTGGGAAGATTTTGATCCTAATGATCACTCGAAAGGGTAGTTGATCCAAGTTCACTGGAGATATATACATCATCTTATATCTATTGTGATTTTCTTTTTTATGCTCAAAAACTTTTTTCTTAAGGGTTTTCAAGAAATGTTGGTTTGATGATTTTTGTGTTGTATCGGGCCGGAAAATTTTTAACAATCAAAAGAAGATTTTATGAGATGAAGTATATTGCATTGCAACATATATAGTCAAAATATATCTTGATTATAATTTCAAGTTAATATATATCACTTGGGATGGAGATGCACCAAAGAACGTTGGATCATCACCAATTTGATTATAGAAGTTTATTTTTAAGGTTTCTTGATATGCCTCTTGCAAGGTTTGAATTTAATAATGATCTTGCTCCATAATTGCCTGAAAGTTACACATTTGAAACCAAAGATGTTTTTTTTCTATAAGGTTACTTGCATCGACTGGCCAGATCTTATAATAACAGGAGTTTCACGAACTAGGCTAGCTCTTAGTATGCAAACCAACATATTATAGAACTTTACCACCTCATATCGAAGTGCTAGAAGAATGCTAAGTCACACTTTTCCTGATTAGAGAGTTGAGTTTTTGATTGAATTTGATTAGATCATATATGATTCAACACTATTTAATAATTTTTCCTCAACAAAAAGTTTTAGGTAATAAAAAATAGATGAGATAGTGGGTCCCACCACACCACCATCTCAGCAAGCATACAGCTGGTGCGATACACCACACCATGTACTTGTTCGTGTCAAGCCTGCAAACTGTAAAAGACACTATTAAATTAACGTATATGTCTGCAAATACACTCCGAATATATTTTACGGGTCAAAAAAAAAACACTATTATACGGGTCAAAAATAAAGCAAAAAAAAACAGGAGACGAGACAGAAGAAAAGGAATACTTATTTCACAAGCTAGTTGTTGAGTTTGAATTGTATCCCCATTGAGATTCTCAAAGTGGAAGCTTGATCGAGCTTTGATATATATATATATCCAAAGGTAGCTTCTAAGATATATATAATATATCATACATATAATGTGTGTGTGTGTGTGTGAAAATATATACTCGCCGAAAATTTATCATATATATATATATATAAGTGTGAAAATGCTCACTGAAAAAAATATATATATATATATATATATATAAGTGTGAAAATGTTAACAAAGTGTAGTCATGGAAATCGGCTAAGGTTGGTTTTTTTTTTTTAACACGTGTGCATTGCATATATCAGTAGTTTGAACACTTTGGTCAGCCTGTTCTAGAAGGCCAAAGATGATAACTGTTCTTCTTAGCACACTACACTATGTAATTACAGTAATTTACACACACACACACACACTAACATATATGTGTTCAGCTTATTAGTACTTTATAGTATCATTTATTCCTTCAGATATAACAGATAAGTCTCTCTCTCTCTCTCTCTCTCTCTCTCTCTCTCTCACCTGAAACTTCCATATGTGTCTAATGATACTTCTCTAAGTCTTTTGTTTTGACCCGTATCTTTGTTTTTTTTTTGGTTTTGTTTTGACCCGTATAATATTTTGTTTATAAAGTGCATTTGTAACTACACTAAAGTATTCGGGCTATTAGCTCAGTGGTAGAGCGCGCCCCTGATAATTGCATCGTTGTGCCTGGGTTGTGAGGACTCTCAGTCACATGGATAGTTCAATGTGCTCATCAGCGCCTGACCCTGAGATGTGGATCATCCAAGGCACATTAGCATGGCGTACCCCTCCTGTTCGAACCGGGGTTTGAAACCAAACTTCTCCTCACTAGTATTGCTTGATAGAAATATTTTTTCTTTGTTTAAGAAAAAGGAATTAACTGGAAAAATTACAAATACACTAAAATATACATATATAACATATCTACAACAAAGTGGTAAATGGTAATAGCATGTGCAAATTTTGCAAAATTCACAAACCAATCAAGTTCTAGGCAATACAACACTACGGAGTGGCGGTAGCTTGTATTGAGGTGGGTGAGTAAAAAGGGTTGGCCGGCCAAGCACTTCGTGATAGCAAACAGGAAGAGTGAAGTTTACCAAACACTTGGATGGAAAGGCTCTTATACAGCCTTAATTGTGGCTTTGTCGAAATAGACTGCACCTCTAACCAACCCCCTTCCCTTTGATAATCAAAGGTCTATGATCAATCAATAGGAGGTTTCGTACAGAAAGACACTCACTTCAGCCTCGTCACTCGTTCACAGTTCCAATCTCAAAAGTTTGGAAGAATGGTAATCCATATTTTGGATTGTCAACAATCCATCTCAAAATCCAATAATACAAATCACAACCATACAAAACTCAAACCTGCCTGATGAAACAACACATATCAAAATCCAATAATACAAATCACAACCATACACAACTCAATTGTATTAAGCATCAAAGATGATTTGATATTCTAGTTCTAGAATTCTTAATTTCTGTGTCCTTTCCTCCTTCTTCCATGCCTCTATTTATAAGCTTGATGACATGTGCTCGGTAATTTGTGTTAGAATTTTATATAAACTCTTTAAATATATCTTTGTCTAAATATATATTAATAATACCCGTATAATTAGATTCCTTTTATTAAAAAAACTCATAATAAATAGATAAATTGGTAATTTGTGTAAAGTTTTATAGAAACTCTTTAAATATATCTTTGTCTACTGTGATAGAGTTTTATTGAAAATAAAATAGATAATTTGTGATAGAGTTTTATATAAATTATTTTATTTTCTTCAGAAATATCATTCTCTAATTAGATTTTTTTTATTATATCAATTAATAAATAATATAAATAATTTTTTATATTAATAATATTCGTATAATTGGATTTCCTTTTATTAAAAACTCATAATAAATAGATAAATAGGTAATTTGTGTTAGAGTTTTATAGAAACTCTTTCAATATATTTTTATCTAATGTAATAGAGTTTTATTGAAAATAAAATAAGTAATTTGTGGTAGACTTATTCTTGTCTAATTAGATTTTATTTTATTTTATAGAAACTCTTTTAATAATAGTATAGATTCATTAGGTATAAACTCTTTAAATATATCTTTGTCTAATATGATAGAGTTTTATTGAAAATAAAATAGATAATTTGTGGTAAAGTTTTATATAAATTATTTTATTTTCTTCAAATATATCCTTCTCTAATTAGATTTTCTTTTATTATATCAATTAATAAATAATATAAATAATTTTTTATATTAATAATACTCGTATAATAAAATTTATACAAATTTAACCTAGCATAAATCATATGTCATGCTCTTTACAATGGAATACAATCATACTAAACAACCGGCATACCACATGCAGCACGTAAGTACATAAACATGTTATCAAACCAAAACATGTTATCATAAAGCATATAAACATATAGAGTATGGCAACACAAGCATGATATTCACCCAAAACCTATCGTCCAAGGTATTCGAACCCGGACCCTCTGATACCACCTGTGACGACCCTGGATTTTTCAACCCAGTGTGTCCTGTGATGAACCAAAAGATGACCCGATAACGAATCCGAAATGCGGAACCAAAATCTCCCAAAATTTCAACATCAAGCAAGCAAGTATGGTCCTCCACACATCAAGAAAATGATCATGGCAACTCTAGAATCCTTTTGAGTGGATCGGCATCAAATGTGTTACTATCTTAGCCAACTAGAGAAATGATCACATCCTTACCCTCAAAGTAGCACACAAATCTAGTACCGATTATTAAGACAAAAAGTAGACCTTTTATTAAAGCTTTATTGTTCTAGGTGCGCTTATTCTTTTCACTCGAATTTTTTTTTTTTTTTTTTTATTTATTTTATTTTTTAATAGGATCAAAGATGGAAGTATGGTGTAATGTAGTGATCTATTAAGTTTTCTAGCGATTCATGAGGTCGAGCGTTAGGTCAATGACTCCCAAACCAGACGGCTTTAGGGCATTAGGCATTCAAATACCCCTACGGGCTTACAAGTTCAAATCAACTAGGCTACAAATCAAGACAACAACCATCTAATTATTTCCTACTTCTCAATTTTTGAGAGAAGTCCTCACTTTTTATTACTTTTGCTTTTGCCTTATTTATTTATTTATTTATTTTTTTTAAAGCAAGTTTAATTATTAACCTAGAGTTTGGGCCCTCCACCTTTCGGGGTGAAAAGTTCAGTGCTTGATGAGGCTAGAATTCCGGCTACTTAGTGAATTTCCTGATAATTCATCGGAGAAAAAAGAAGAAGAAGAAGAAGAAGAAGAAGAACACAATAACATCTTTCCTGTCTACTCAGCTAGATCCCAACAAGACATGTCGGCCATGGTTTCAGCACTCACTCGAGTTATTGGAAACACTGACGTGCCTGCACCAGGAAGCTCACTAGCCATATGCATACCCCAGCCGGTGCAACTGTGCATCCTGATCAGGATCAACCCAATATTCAAGATCAAGGTAACATAAATACATACATGTATCATACTATTATTAGATAATCTTGTTTATAAATTAATATATATTATGTGGACAAGTTAGGCTTGAACAATTTCAAGTAATCTTTCATTTACCCAAAAAAAAAAAAAAAAAAAAGGTTAGGACTTGAACATGTTGATGACCTCCACTTCTATTTCAAGCTAACTAGGATGTTGTATTTGGTCAACTGACTATCTGGTTGATTTTGCAGGAAAAGTGTTGTGTTTTAATAGATATTTTTGCTATATATGGTTCTTTTTTCTCTAATTTAATGAAATGATCTAAGCACAATTGATTTATTAATTTCCAAAATTTTCCTGAATAGCCAAGTGCAACCTTTGTGTATATATATATGGAACCTTTGTGTATATATATGGATCTCTACACTGGTTTGATTCTGCATGCCTGCTTAAGCATGGGAACTCTCTCTCTCTCTCTCTCTCTCTCCGAAAGAAGAATATGAAAACAACATGAAAACAAGTAAAGCTAATAAATAATAACATGAAATCAACTAGCTAGTTCACACTATACCTAACGCGCGCGCGCACACCCACAAAAAAAAAAAAATTTAGTTCACACTGTATATCTTTTATATTTTGGCTCTTCATTTATCATTCTGATTCAATCCAGGAAGTGGTATGTGGTATTTGCTATATTCATGTTTTTGCAGTTTACAACCATCATGTATGGCCTTTGCTTGAGGCTATAGGATTCATGTAGCCGACCCCAAATAGTTGGAAAAAAAACTCATTGTTGCCATCGTCGTCATCAATGATTTTCATGTAATATGTCAAATTAAGCTACATAAATAATAAAGAAATCTATATGTGTATTGTGAAGGGAACCAAAGGAGAAGACACTATAGGGGGGTGAGGCAAAGGCCATGGGGCAAGTGGGCTGCCGAAATACGAGACCCTAAAAAAGCAGCAAGAGTTTGGCTAGGCACTTTCGAAACAGCTGAGGCTGCAGCACTTGCATATGATGAAGCAGCTCTTAGATTCAAAGGAAACAAAGCTAAGCTCAACTTCCCTGAAAGAGTTCAAGGGAGAACTGAGTTGGGATACCTAACAACTCGTCAAGACTCGCGTGTCATGGCTCAACAAGTACTGTCTGCTGACTCGGTTCCTCCTCATCCAGTCCTTCCGCATCAAAATAAATATCCTAATTTTCCTCATCATGCAAAAGTTAGTGGGGATCATAATTTGAATCATGCCACATCATCCGATATCTACCATAGAGGATCATATCTTTCGCAGCCTATGTCTTCATCTTCATCTTCAACATCTTCATCCTCAACATACAATTGGCAAAAACAAGGAGGAGAGATTAGAAGACTTCCATCAGAATCTAGAAGTTCTTCAAGTTGTGATCCTACCAAGAACTGGGAAGATTTTGAACCCAAGATCACTCCAAAGGGTAGTTGATCCAAGTTCACATGAGATTGATAGAGAAGTACTTGTAAACGATGAATTAACTTGGGCGATACATCATCTTATATCTATTGTGATATTCTTTTTTATGCTCAGAAACCTTTTTTCTCAAGGGTTTTCAAGAAATGTTGGTTTGATCATTTTTGTGTAGTATCGCGCAGGAAGTTTTTAACAATCAAAAGAAGCTTTTGTGATGAAGTATATTTCATTTCAACATATATAATCAAAATTTCATGAAAGTCACATATCTATCACTCCGGATGGAGGAGCATCAAAGAACCTTGAAGCATCACCAAATTGGATTGTGAGTTTATTTTGTAAGGTTTCATGATATGCCCCTAACGAGGGTTTGAATTTAATAATGTTGGTGCAAGCTACTCCATTGTGACTTGAAGGTTACAGGGTTGAAATAGGAAACAACCTATCATGCACTGATAGGAGCTAACCTCATACACTCCTTATATGCAATACGACATTAGAACTTTGTTCTATTTCCTTATTAGATCACTTGATCTGCAGGCGCATGACTTGGTATTGGGGCCAAAAAAGACAGGCAAGAGCACAATCAAGCTCAACAACCCAACGAGGGAATTAATTCTTAAATATGTCTCTATATCAGCCTCATTCAAACATCCATTTTGGCTTATTTGGTTGTGTTAGAATAAAGCTAAGGACATGAAGATCCAAATGAAAAAAGCAGCAGCAAAGCTCACACTATGTAGTCATGCAAATGATCAAAGAGAAGCTCTATCATCATAGTTGCTAAGTGCCCATTTGACAGCCACAGTTGTTTTGTGTTTAGCTTTGATCCGTAATAGAAGTGATGTTTCAGCTTTGAAGTGTGTTCAATTCTATTTGAAAGTCCGTTTGGTAACGTATATTTGTGGCAAGATTTTTGGAAGGAAAACATGTTTAGTAAAAAAAGTGTTGTAAGTTTGAAAAATTAAATAGCTAGTTAAAAATGTCACTTTCAGAGTTTTTTTAATTTTTTTTTTTTAAATCATGTTTTTGCTATAGTGCTAAAGCATCCAGAAGCATCAATTTTTTGCCTCCAATTTTGGCCTGCTTTTTAGAAGCGCTTCTATATTATTTAAATCGTAGCACACATTACCAAACACGTTTTGTGTTTTTGCTTCATTACGGGCAAAATATGAAGTAGAAGTGGTTGCCAAACGGGCCCTAAATGAAGAGATGGATTTAATTAATCTCTTCATTTGAACTTTACAAGAGTACGCACGAACTCACTGAGTTCACTCTCCTACTTACTTTTTTAAAATTTCAAAAGAATACAATTCTCCTATTGAAGAATTGGATGTTGAGATTAGGAGTCCAAACGTGAGATAGTAGGTCCCACCACAACACGGTGGTAAGGGGTTCACACCTACAAAACTCCTCATCACATGGGTAGAACCAATCACGTACTATCATGCAAACAAATATGCCAGTTTTATTCAAATTTTTTATTTCCGTGCCACTTGTAATTGACTGGGACCATGTATATAGTCCCGGAAACTTGTGGTGTGAAGCCTGCAAACTTACAAGACACTATTGAACGTATATATGATAGCTGCATGCACCAGAAACAAACACATAGCAAAATATGTAAAACATAGAGATAGATATAGATCAATGACGAATAAAAATTGGATTTAAATGTCGCAAGGAAGAGAGGGGAAAAAGAGGAATAAATAAGACATGAGAGAGAAGAAAGGAATACTTGTTTCAGAAGCTAGTTGCTGAGTTTGAATGGCATCCTCATTGAGATTCTCAAAGTGGCAGATTGAGCTTTGATATATATGTGTGTGTGTGTAGACATATAGAAGTATGAAAATCTCTAGAGGATGTAACAAAGTGTAGTCAAGGAAATCGACTGTGGTGGGCGGACAATATGAGCTTCAACATCAAAGGTGAACGAAACCAACAAGTGCGAAAAGCGTCAGTAGTTTGAACACTTTGGTCAACCTGTTCTAGAAGAACGTGTCGTTCTTAGCACAATACACTATGTAATTTACACACACACAGTCACACACTACCATTTATTCCTTAAGGGATAAGTCTCTCTATTTCACCAGAAACTTCAATATGTTTAAGGATACTTCTCATAAGTCTTCTGTTTTGACATGTATCATCCCATCTTTTTCTTTTTCTTTTTCTTTTTCTTTTTTTTTCTTTTTTTTTTTTTTTTTTTTTTTTTTTTTTTTTTTTAAACTAAATATGATTCTATAGAACGCACATAGAACGCACGGTAGTCCTTGAACTAATTAAATTTACGCACGGTAGTCCTTGAACTAATTAAATTTACGCACGGTAGTCCTTGAACTAATTAAATTTTCTTTTGACTTAAATATTTGCTTTGGCAACATGGATTAATTAAATTTGGTTCAACTTAATTAAAATCTAATTTGACAATAATTTAATTTAATATTTAGGAAAAATTACATATAAATGGAGTCAAAGTTCCATATTTACTTAGAGGCTGAGTCAAAGTTCCATATTTCTCTAAAATGGATTGTTGAGGTGGCACATAGTTTTTTACTGTTTAGAAATTGTGGTGCCTAAAATACCCTTCCGCGAAGGTACTACTTTTTTGAACTGAAGGTACTACTTTTTGGCGTCCAGGTACCATGTTTTTTAAACACCCGCGAAGATACTACTTTTTCTCCGAAGATACTACTTTTTTGAACTGAAGGTACTACTTTTTTATTAGGGAAGGGCATTTTAGGCACCACAATTTTTTAAACAGTAAAAAACCATGTGCCACCTCAGCAATTCATTTTAGAGAAATATGGAACTTTGACTCAGTTTTTAAGTAAATATGGAACTTTGACTCCATTTATATGTAATTTTCCCTAATATTTAACTCTAAATAATATTATATGTGTTCGATTGTATAAAAATAATACTTTAAAATTGAAATTAAAGAAAATGTAAACCTGATATTCAGAACTCCCATAGAGACATGTCTAAGGAGACTCCTTTTGTATAAGCATTTATAAACATGTATCATGAATTGTAGTGCAAGAAGAGCTTGCTTGCTTTCATGGCCATGTAGATATAATATTTGTACATATTTTACAATATATATATATATATATATATATATATATATATATATAATATTAGATTAGTTAGTACTATTAGCATTTGGATTGGAGATGTCTTCTTTTGGAATTTTGTCAATTTCATTATATTTTAATCCTCGGCATCTGCATTCATCCAGTTTGAATCCTAGAAGAAATAATTATGTTTGCACTTATAACCCGTGAAAATTGTAATGTACTCAAATCTTTTATTACCCATCATGAGTAATGTCGAGGTTGAAATTCACCGCTGTCTAGTACGACACCGTTTCCTGCAAAATAAGAATGGCAAAGTCAAACACCGATGTGGTGCTGGCCATTGACCCTCCGACGATCAAGTTAGTGAGGATTCTCGATAGAGAATTTTAATCGTAATTCGCTTAGTAGGAGTTTTTTTGTGTGCACCTTATTCCCGAGTCGTCTTTGTATTTATAGTCACTTCCCTTATTCTTGAGAAGGGAATTTCATCGTCCTTAGCCCATGGAGCCTATCTCGTTAAAATCTTATCCTTAATAAGATTTGAACTTACCCCATAACAAATCATATCCTAGATACGATTTGTCATCATTTTTATCTAATAGAAATGGTTATCCTTAATAACGAGATATTATCGTCTAAGAGTTGGAGAAATCTGGTGACCGGTCAATATTTAATTACCTTTTTCGTTAAGTCAAGATAGGCTAGGGTTATTTTTCCCTATCAGTTGCCCCCTATTTCTGGGTACGTGGTGGACCAAGGAAATACTTTCTATATTCCATTTGTTTCTTTTTTACTTTCCATATTGTCGTAGGACTCTTTTACAAGAGCTTCATTGTTACTTGAAAAAGAATTTTATTTCCTATAAATAAATAAATATATTTATTTATTTATTTACCTTCCTTTTCTTTTTGGTCTGAAATCCTCTAAACTGGATCCTAACTGTGAGTTTATTGTGGATCATTGTAGATACGTAATTGGGTCAAGTTGTCTCTACTGGGTTATCGGTGTAATTCCAAAGTGGTTTCGCTATTTTCGCGATATCTGATACCTCATCATGTTCGTGCAGAAAAATAACTTGAATACTGAATCTCAATCCGAAGACTCAACCTCTGAAAGTGTTGAAGAACTCGATCCTGACTATGCTGATGAATCTGGTGTTGATTAATCCTCAAGACCAAGGACTGCTTTTTCCAAGCAACCTCCTCGTGAAGGAGAATCCTTAATTAAGGATGAGAATTTACAGAATTGTAGAGTTAAATATTCCATTCCTTCATCTATTCGTTTTCACAAACCCAAACCAGAAGATAGATGTTCTTCTATTCGTTTGGGTGAGGTATGTTTTTTCGAGTCGACTTTTGCTGCGGGCTTGCGTTTTCGATTCATCCATTTGTAGATGAAATTCTTTCTCATCTGAAGATAGCTCCTTCTCAAATTGCTCCTAATTCATGGAGAATTATTATAAGCTGTTTGATTGTTTGGGGAAAGTGTGGTAATGGCCGTCTAACAGTAAATCAATTCCTGCATTTTTATTATCCTAAGAAGAAAAAAGATAATTTTTGGTACTTCCAGTGTAGATCAAAGAAGACATTCCTCCTTGTTGCAACCCCTAAAAATAATAAAGGTTGGAAGAGTCGTTTCTTTTTTATTTCCGGTGCATACGGGAAATTTCCAACTGTTTGGAATAATTCAAATCCAACAGGTAAGATTTATATGTATATAGTTTTTTTTTTTTTTTTTTTCACCCGAGGGAACAGTATCCTCGGGTACTGTTCATGAATAGTAAAATAATATATTTTTTTTGGCACCTGAGGGAACAGTACCCTGGGGTACTGTTTATGAATAGGAAAACAATATATATATATATATTTTTTGGCACCCGAGTGAACAGTACCGCGAGTACTGTTCATGAATAGGAATTTTTTTTGCACCCGTGGGAACAGTACCTGCGGGTACTGTTCATGAATAGTAAAATAATAATATTTTTTTTTTTTTTTTTTTGTAACTTATTATTCTTTTTCCCAGAATTTAAGGGCAAACCAACCCTCTCCATTTCAGAAGCCGAGCATGTTGGTAATGCCTCTTTTTACCCAGTGAAGACCTCTAGCGATCTCATAACTGACGAGACTTTAGATTTATATGTATGAGCTCATAGCTCAAAGGAAACCTCCACCTACTCAGAAAAAGGTAAGAAAAACAAAGATACTTATATGTGAACTTACTGATTTTAGTTAATATCTCATTAAGTATTTCCCTTATTACTCTTTATGCAGGCAATAAGCTCAGTAAAAGGCTCTTAGCCCAAGTCCGGTCAAGTAATCTCCCTTCTACTCCTGCTTCCAAAAAATTACGAAGGGTAGGAGAAGGGAATCATGGTACATCCGCAAGCCCTAGAGTGTTATCAGGTCCTACTCCTGTACCTCTAGGTTTCAGCGGATTTGGTGGGGTTCCTACGAGTTTCGAAAGTTTTGGTTCGGTATCAACTAACCAAGCCTTTTCCCACGGGGAATCGGTTCTCGATGACGCTATTGTCGCGAATGACAGGTTACATAAAATGGTAGTAAAAGATGACACTGCCAGATTGCAGAGTCTGCCAGCATCTGAGCTTTCAAAGAAATTTCTTCATCTAATCAGCCAGGTGAGATTTTACCCTTATTATGTGTATCTCTTTTTATTTATTTATTTATTTATTTCTAACTGTTCGCCACTATTTATTTATTTATTTATAGGGCACTACATACTCTGTTGTTATCACCAAAGAATACGAGAAGCTTTCCCTAGAGATGGCTTCCCTCAAGGCTAAATATGAAGATGTCACTTCTACACTTAAAAGAAAAGAAGATGACTTAACTAATGCAAAATTAAACTTTTAAGATGAGAAAGTGAAACTTACCAAAGAATACTCTGATAAGCTGGAACTCGAGAAACTAGCTGCCGTGGAGAGTTTTAAAAATTCTGATGAATTCAAGGTGCTCATAGGCAAGGCTTGCTGTGATGGTTTTGACCGGTTCAAAGCTCTTGTCGGCAAAGATCGTCCAGACATAGACTTTTCTATGTATGACATTCTAAGTGAGAGCGAAGAGGAAGATTGAATTCCATAGTATTAGTCATATATATATATATATATATATATATATATATATATATATATATTAGGTTTTTTGATTTCTCAGTATGTTGTTCCTTTAGAACTTTTCAGAATATCTCTGAATCCAGAGAATAGTTGCTCTACTTTTGTCTTTCATGGTATTGTTTCATACTTGTTGTTTCCTTATGCAGAACTCATTTTACTTTCCCATGCTTCACTCAGCCCATCCTTCTTCCGAAGGAACATATTTTTACGAGCTTCACCCAGCTCGTCCCTTTAGTAAGGGAAAGTCACTTATTTCTTTTAATAAAGAAGTGGACTTAATGTGTCACTAGTCCTTGTGTGACTTATAAAATTCAGTAGAAACACGTGCAATAAATACGAATAACCATTTTATTAAAGACCTATCGAAAATAATAATCGATAGTCGAATATTAGCATCCGTTACACACTGGTCTGCTTTATTGAAGCTAAAAACATTCTATCACTTTTAAAAGTGAGATAATAAAATAAAACACAGCCTGGCATGAGTACCTACTGGTAATATTTCCTCAAATGTTCTGCATTCCACGGGTGGGGAAGCTGGCTCCCACCAAGTGACTCTAACCAGTATGCCCCCGATCTGTTGCTTTGGTTACTCGATAAGGGCCCTCCCAATTGGGAGCTAACTTTCCTTCCCCCTTTTCCTTAGTAGTCGGGGTAACCTCACGAAGCATCAGGTCTCCTGGCTCGAACCTCCTTGGCTTGACCTGGGCATTGTAGTACTTGGATATCATCCGCTGATAAGCCGCAACCTTGACCTGGGCCTGCTCCCTTTTCTCTTCTACCAGGTCTAGGTTTGATCATAGTTCCACCCCGTTCTGTTGAGGTTCAAAATACTTGGTTCTGAAGGTAGCAACCTTTGTTTCTACCGGGATCACAGCTTCACTTCCAAAAGCTAACCCAAAAGGGGTCTCCCTAGTGGGGGTTCTTACGGTAGTGCGATAGGCCCATAAAACTCCGGGTAGTTGTTCAGGCCACAAGCCCTTGGCCTTTTCTAGGTGTATCTTGATCATCTTCAATATTGTCCTATTTGTGACCTCAACTTTTCCATTGGCTTGGGGATGGGCAGGAGAGGAGAAATGAACTTTGATCCCAAGATCATTACAAAAATCGAGGAATTGCTCACTTTCAAACTGCTTCCTATTATCGGTCACAATTACCCTTGGTGCTCCGAACCTGTAGATTATTGTCTTCCAGAAAAACTTTTTTACTTCATTCGCTCCAATATGAGCTAATGGCTCAACTTCTACCCATTTGGTGAAATAATCGATAGTCACAATTGCGTATTTAGTTTGTCCCTTCCCTTGGGGTAAGGGGCCGATGAGGTCCGTCCCCCATTGGGTAAAAGGCCACGGCTCTATAAGAGGGGTTAACTTTTCTGCTGGTTATTTTGGGACATTGGCAAATCTCTGACACTTATCACATTTCTTCACAAACTCAAGTGCATCTGTCCTCATAATAGACCAAAAGTATCCTTGTCGGATAGCTTTATGCGCTAGTGATCTGCCCCCAGCATGATTTCCACAAAGGCCTTCATGTATGTCTTTTAGAATGTAATTTGCCTCATCAATGGAGACACAACGCAAGTAGGGTAGAGAAAATCCTTTCTTGTAGAGAACCCCATCAATGAGGGAATATTTTGCCGCACGCATCCTAATCTTTCGTGCTTCCATGCGGTCCTAGGGTAGCTCTTCATTCTTAATGTACCTGATAATGGGCTCTGCCCACTCCATGCCATGGGCCACCTGGTGTATTTTCTGTGGCCAATCCCAGACCGTGCTAAGCTAATCCAAATATCCCACGGGTATGGCTTTATCTTCCTCTGTGGTTGCCAGTCGAGCCAGGGCGTCTGCCTGCGCATTCTCTTCTTGGGGAATCCGGTGAATAGAAAACTTCTTAAAAAAACCATTGATATCCTCTATCTTATGTAAATAGGTCTTCATCTTCTCATCCTTGGCTTCATATTCCCCCTGGACTTGTCCAATTATTAGTTGAGAGTCAGTATATGCTACTAGTCGTTCAACTTCCAAAGCTTTCGCCATCCTGAGGCCTGCTAAGAGGGCTTCATACTCTGCCTCATTGTTGGTTGCTTTAAAACCAAACCTAAGTGCATATTTGATGCATTCCTCATTTGGGGAGATAATTACTAGCCCTGCCCCACTTGCACTGGCATTGACAGACCCATCCACATATAACGTCTAAGTAGATTCGGCTTCTTCCTGTTTATTTGCAGTATGCTCGGGCCCATCTTCTGGTGTGAATTCCACTATAACATCTGCTGGGCTTTTAAGGCCGTTTGGGGTTTGTATTGGATATCAAACTCTCTAAGTTCTACCGACCACTTCATGAGTCGCCCTGAAGTATCAGGTTTGCGGAGAACCTGCCTAAGTGCTTGGTCCGTCAATACTATTATTGTATGAGCTTGGAAGTAAGGCCTGAGTTTCCTCGCGGAGATAACTAGAGCAAATGCCAACTTTTCTATCCTTGGGTACCTTTCTTCTGCCCCCCTGAATGCATGGCTAATATAATATACCGGTTTCTGGTTTCCATCTTCTTCGCGGACCAAGGCTGAGCTTACTGCCGACGGAGAAACCGCCAAGTACAAATACAACTGTTCTCCTTGCATCACTCGCGACAATAATGGTGGTGAAGTGAGATACTCCTTTAGCTCTGTAAAAGCTTGCTTGCATTCAGGGATCCATGAAAAAGCTTTCCTGAGCACACAGAAAAAGGCAAACACCTATCGGTCGCTCTGGAAATCAACCTGTTCAGAGCTGCGATCCTTCCTGTCAATCTTTGAAGTTCCTTGGTCGATGCTGGAGACTGTATGTTGAGAATCGCCTGGACCTTCTCAGGGTTAGCTTTTATCCCTTTTCTACTTACCATGTAACCGAGGAATTTCCCAGAGGAGACTCCGAAGGCACATTTACTTGGGTTGAGCTTCATCTGGTGTTTCCTGAGGACTTGGAACGTTTCCTGTAGATCAACCAGATGGTCTTGAGCTTTAAAGCTTTTTACGAGCATGTCATCCACATACACTTCCATATTCCTTCCGATTTGGTCCTTAAACATCAGGTTTACTAGCCGCTGATATGTTGCACCAGCATTTTTTAGCCCAAAAGGCATCACCTTATAGCAATATAAACCTCTGTCCGTGATGAAAGAGGTTTTATCTCTGTTTGGTGTGTGCATTGAGATTTGGTTATACCCTGAGTATGCATCCATAAAACTGAGCAGCTCATGGCCAGCTGTTCCTTCTACCAACATATCAATTCTTCGCAGAGGGAAACTGTCTTTGGGGCACGCCTTATTTAAATCGGTAAAGTCTACGCACAATGTGATACCCCCGAATTTCCGAATGCGGGTTGGCCAGGCCCACGCCCGAATACCCGAGGATATCAAAACAAATTGATAATAAACGAACACAGAGTACAAAAGAATAAAGAAGAATAAATAAAATGCTGACAAGAAACTAAAATGATAATCTAATAATAAACCTCATAATATATTTCCATTAATTAATAAACTCTTCTGATAGAACTGATCCTCCAAAATACAACTCGGGAATCCATACTGTGTGGACCCCTAGAAAATCCAAACTAAACAAATGACAGTAATTTAAAACAGGAAACTGAATCATAAAGGAACTCCTATGTAGCATCGGAAGAATAAAGTAGACTGATCCCCGCTCAGCACGAACAATGTGATACCCCTCGGATCCGAGACACGGGTTGATCAGGCCCAGGCCCCAAACCCGAGGGAATATCTAACAATTAATATATTATAAAGAACACAGAATACAAAATGAATTAAGAAGTGAAATTAAAGCTGAAAGGAACTAAAAATAGAATCCACAAAGTATTACAATTATTAAAATCCATCAAACCCCAAACTCCAAAACTCCATCAATTTACAACTCGGGAATCCATCTTTAGTGGACCCCTATTAAACATCCAAACGGAAGATAAAACAACTATAATAAACATCCAGAAATAAAACTATAGAGAGAGCCCTACATCGTCGGAAGAGTGAATAGAGACCTCTGTTCAGCACGAACACGTCTAAGCCTGGAACTGTCGTGTACCTGAAAAATAGAAGTGGGTCAGGCCCACGCGCAAGTTCTATACTACTACAATCCAAACAGAGGCCCGATACGCATGGACATCCTAAACAATTCAGCAATAGCTAATAGTCCGTAAATATATATATAGTCACACTAAAGGACTCTCACTGGACTACAGGCCGGTCTCAACCTGAATAGAGGTAACATGCTAAAATGCACACGAAGTGGGCATATGTACCTATACCTAAACAGGGTACACCTCTAACCATCGTATCCAGCTATGCATCCCAATGCATATACGCTTCCTAACCGTCGATCCTGAGACTCATGCTCATATCGAGGTACCATAGTAGTAATTTATTTTAAATCCATTCAAAATCCATAGTAGTGCCGCTCAACTAGTTATTGCTATGACACTACAAATCCATAGGATTTAACTTTTAGTTAATCCATTCATTAATCCAGAATAGGTAGGTTTTGGTATTTTGAAACCAAACCGTCCTTAGTATACCACCGTCCCATACTGGTGTATACTATCCAACCATCCAGCAGTTGATAATATCGGCAACTGAAGCGAATATCAACTAATTCCATACATCCAATGATTGATAACAACAGTAGTGATGTGAGCATCAATAAGTAGAGTAAACATAGTCAGTACATACTGTTACACAAAAACCGATATAATACTAAGTTTAAATATTAATAGTATTCCACATCCAGTAGTTGATATCACAGACATTTGGGGTAAATATCAACAAGGTCCATGCTCCAAAAATTGATACTAGCAGTACTAATGAAAGCATCAAAACAAAACATTAGCATATACATAGGCATGCTTAATCTCTAATGTTTCACAGACTCAGTAGAATCCACATCCAGCAGTTGATATAACAAACATTTAATATAACCATCAACAAGTTCATTTCCTCCAACAGTTGATACTAACAGTAATAGTGCAAGCATCAAGATAGAATTACAGTATGTATATATACATGCTTAGTTTTGGTTGTTTCACAAAATCCAATTGATGCTAAATTTAAAACTTAGTTCAATGCATCCTACCCATATATAATTCAAATACAAGATCATGGTATGGTGAAACATGTTCTGAAACCATTGTTCATCTCAGAAAAACTAATACAGAGAACTAACCATTGCAAGTCTATCAACCCAAACATAGTATAGTTATTTGTTCAAGTTCTTTACTGTCCAAGCTATTCCAAGTGGACAGATTAATTAACACTCCTTCTGGAACCTTAACCCAGACATGAGGCTCTTATAAACATTACATATTCAGTTCTAACCTCATCTGAAAAGTTCCAGAATCATCCACTGCATGAAAAACCAACTAGAAACGAAGAAAAATTGAAAAACTGAGCAAGGAGACGTCTCCAAAAATTGGAGCCGCCTCCTTTAAACATTGGAGCCGGCTCCAGTTTCTTGGAGCCGCCTCCACACTAAGGGGAGCCGGCTCCCTCCAAAGGAGAGCCGGCTCCCTCCCTCTCTGCTTCGTCGTACCCTCCTCCAATGGACTCTGCAGCCTCTACGCCTCACTGTTCTGACTTCCAAAACCTGTAACCTAACCCTAGTGTGTTCCCAGTCCATGTTAAAGTCCTTATACCATTATTAATCATGAACTTAAATCAAGAATTATGCACACAACTATCAAGTTTTAATAGTTTAATAACCATGCAACACATATCAAACTTAAGCACGAACAGAGAAACGTTTTAAGATACAATTAATCCTGGAACAGTTTAGGAATGCAAAGAACACGAAGCCTAAGGGAGAGAGTAAAGATAGAACTTGCCTTTTGAGATTTTTGTTAAAAATCTCTACGTTGTCTTCTACGATCTCCGGCGATTCCTACTACAACTTCCTCTGTTCCTCGTCTCTATTTCCACAGATGTGTTTTGGTCTTATTTTTTTTTAAACCCTAAGCAGACTTATCTTATATATTTATAGGCAACCAAAACCCTAAGTCCAATTATATCTAAAGTCTGAAATGCGGCCCATAAACACAATCTAGTTTATAAACCCTGTCGGCTCATTAAATTAAACCTAAACAGAACTAAAACCCTAACCACACTTTTATACCTAGTCATAAATTAAAACATGTAATTACTAATTCAATTAAAGAAACAATAAAATTCCAAGTTAACGTAAAACAGAAAATAACATACAATTTACAGAAAATTAAAGCCAAATAAATAATTAAAACAATTAACTTAAATAATCACAATTATCACAATTAATGTAAATAATTCAAATAATTAATTAAACCAAAGAAAACAAATAAACCAACTAATTAATTCAAACAACACAAATAAGTCAAGTAAATCAAATAATTAAAAAGTCAATTAAAACACAATTCAAATAACACAAATAAGTCAAGCAAGTCAAATAATTAAAAAGTCAATTAAAACATAATTCAAAACAATTAATGAACCGAAAACAATTAATGAACAGAAAACAATTAAACAAAATACCGAGACTATCCTTTTGAAAATTAGGGGTATTACAAACAACCTCTACTCGTGACGAACACCTGAAAAATAATGGTGGGTCAGGCCCACAAACAAGTTCTACTCTACTTCAGTCCAAGCAGAGATCCGATACACGTATACATCCTAGTCAATCCAACAGTAACTAGTAGTCCGTATATATATATATACACACTAAAGGAACCTCACTAGACTATAAGGTTATCTCAACCTAAATAGTAGGCAACATGCAAAACGCACATATAGTGGGCATGAGTACCTAGACCTACCAGGGTACACAACTACACTATATCTAGCTACACATCCCTGGCGATATACGCGCCCTAACCATTGATCCTGAGACTCAAGCTCATATCATGGCACCATACTTATATATATATAATCTAGTAACCATCCTATCCAGTATAAATTAATCCTCCATAAGTCATTCAACTTGTTCAGCTGACCTGACTTGAATATAAGTAGGACTTAACATTTTAGTTAATGCATTCCCTTATATAATAAATTAATCCTCCATAAGTCATTCAACTTATTCAGCTGACCTGACTTAAATATAAGTAGGACTTAACATTTTAGTTAATCCATTCCCTTATATAAAATAAGCAGGGCTTAACTGATAAGTTAATCCATCCCTAGAATGCCACCGTCCCATACCGGTGCATTAAACCACACAATCCAACAATTGATGTAACAATTAAGGAAATACATCAAACATTCCACAAATAACTATGATAAATATGATATCAAGTTATCACATAATAGGAATGACTTATTATTTCTTTAAACTTCCTATATCATGTGTCCTACACAAACTGAATCTTATACACGATGATATTTTATTATACCGTTAAATAAGGATTCTCTATATCCAATTCATCCTACACATTTAATCTCAATTGCTAAAATATTTTAAAAGATTAAATCCATTCGTTTGTTTAAAACATTCAAATAGCAAGCATCGTTATGATTGAGTCTATTTAAATTTATTAAAACCCAAACCTAGTCCTTATTTAATGTTCAGGAATCTTAGGCATGTTTCTACGTTCCATCATTCCACAGATATGAAAAATATATAATTTAAACATGTAAAAATTCACATAAGAAATCAAATCAAAATCATGCATTTTATCAATTCATAACACAAGAACAGATATGAACTAATTTCATAAAACTTATGTTCTAACCCAATTAAACATGCATAATTATTTAATTTTATGTGTTTAATAAATTCTGGAATTTCCTAGGCATGTACAGAAACACGAATCAAAGGGAAAGAGATAGAAGAAGAATTTGCCTTAAACTTTCGGATCGAAAGTTAAACTTTTTCTTCCTTGACCTTCTCTCTACAGGGTTTTTCTCCTCATTCCTTCCTTTTCCTTCTTCCCTCTCTAACACTATCTCTCTAGTATATATCACGTGAATATTTCTAACCCCCTTTTACAACCTATAGCTATATATTTATAGGCTAAATAAAATAACCCTAACCCTTCTCCCAATCCAAGTCAACTAAAAAAAAAAAAAATGAAAATAAAAATATTAAAAAGGTAAGCAAAATATGTTACGTATATAATTTATGTATATGTTTATTAAATAAATAAATTATACACATTCCATTATTTATTAATGGATTATCCAATAATATTTAAGTTACCATAATATTATAAAGTAACTTAAAACATAACACGTATCAAATCTATGTATATTTTTATTATTTAAATAAACATATACATCAGATTAAATATTACTACCCAAATTACCATAAAAGTAATTAATAAATTACTTTCTCTTATATATATATATATATTAAAAAGGTAAGTAAAATATGTTACGTATATAATTTATGTATATGTTTATTAAATAAATAAATTATACACATTCCATTATTTATTAATGGATTATCCAATAATACTTAAGTTACCATAATATTATAAAGTAACTTAAAACATAACACGTATCAAATTTATGTATATTTTTATTATTTAAATATAAAACATATACATCAGATTAAATATTACTACCTAAGTTACCATAAAAATAATTAATAAATTACTTTCCTTTTTATATATGTATATAATATATATTTATATATACACATACATTATCCATGGGTAATAATTCATACACATCCAACGTCCTATCCAAGTAGTCCATGGGACCCAATTGGTTGACCCATTACTATTAACCATAACCATAAAAGAAAAATAAAATAAAATAATAAAAGAAAAGAAAATATTTAATTTACAATTAATCAAAACACCATTTAAGCACATAATCTAATTAAACAATTAACACATGGACAAATACAAATAATACATAGACACATAATCAAATAATCAAGTAATACCTAATTCAATTAAACACATAAGTAATTAGTCAAATAATTAATTAAATAATTAAAAAATACAATTAAAACAAATAAATAAATACCGAGACTATCCTTTTAAAATTAGGGGTATTACATTCTTCCCCCCTAATAAAAGGAATTCCGTCCTCGGAATTCGCCCTCACTTTCTTCCATTATGCTTGGAAACTGTGAGCGAAAAACATCCTCATATTCCCAAATAGACGCAACCTCACTATAAGGGCTCCACTTAACTCCAATATACCAAGTGGTATACAGAGTTCCTATATTTTAAGAAACACAATAATCATACAATGCGTAGGTTGTATCAAATAACAACGTAATCCTCCTATGTCGATAAGGGAATGATCTACATACCTCCAAGTGCCATAGAATATACGCACAAAATCCTATGCATCCAGCGCTAATAATTTGGTAACGCTAATTCAGAGGTGACTGCCTCAATTGCGGAACACAATCTTCTAAAAGTCAATGTAATAAGTAAAATTGACTTTTCTCCAAAAATTGCCTTTCTTCCTACATAGAAAACAGAACGAGCAAACTACTCCCTGATAGAAAAACTCGAGTATACGAGTTTAACTATTTACAACATCCTACTGTTGCCTCCCAACCGCGCGCAATTCAATATAAAGGGAAGTATCTATTTTCGACATATTTTTAAATGAAGTCGAGGTTTGATTGTACAACCCTTACTTCCATTTCCAACCAACAAATGAGAGATATGCATTGTGAAAGCTACAAAACCTCCAAAGTTGTCACACTAACCTCCTTGTGCTAACAATATCACAGACAAAATTCCGACAAGTGAGGTAAACACTTCCAACAGTCCATGAAAATATAGGATATACGCCTCAAACATATCCTTTATGGTCTAATTTAATCTCTCGATTAATTCCTCCGTCTATATATATGAAGTAGAGCTGCTGCTTCAAAATCTTTATAAAGCTCCTTTGAAATAGCACTTTGCATCCACTAATATGGACATCCACATGCTATAACACCACTATTACTGAACTATATAACTACTATGAAGTTCTAAAATAAGCATCACTCAAATTTATGTCCTCAAGCGATCTTTCTCAATCCACTACTCGGATTCCATATGGAAAATCAATGTCGATCCTTCCCACCAACTATCACTCCTGTTTAGTTCAACTTTCATATTTGTTATAGGAAGTGGTTAAAGATTCCTATGATATCTAATGATTAACTTTCCACCTTTGTAGCAAGTTTTACACTTAGGGCAATTATATACACGTCCCTATCCATACCTGTTCACCAAAACTGACATTTGATGTCATGATGTACCTTCTAACCGTTTGGGTGTACCAAGAAAAATTATAAATTTCCATCTCAGTCGCTCGACAGTTATATCACTATTTATAGAAACTACTAACTCCTCCTCCAATACCTTAAACTCCATCTGAGTAAGGGAACACCTTCTCTAAGGTCAGCTCCGATATTTAAAATTGACCTCCTGAACTACCTTGGTAATAACAAGTGTTATTTTTCACACTTTGCATCCATCTAAGCCGTCTCGTGATCCGTTATATTCGTATGAACTGATATCTTACCAGCTCGATCAAAATAGACAAAATGAAACTGATTTAATTTTATTAGTCAACCAATATCCCATCTAGAATCCTGACCCTTGCATCAAATTAGCAATCCCTCAACTAAATCCGTGAAAATGCTCTGTCATTTCCACTTCAGTATAGAAAATAGCTACAAGAATCTAGTGATCTCTGATGGTCCATCTCTACTATATAATAAATATTAGACTTAGAGAAAAAAACATTATATTCCTCTTCCTGCATGTCCTCCAAACATCTGCTTCATACTGTGAAGCATCATGTTTCTACTAGGGTGAATAAAGAACTAAGAGTTGTGAAACTCAATCCTTGCATCCTCCATCCAATTTGTCTATAGAAAGTACCGTTAGTCTGGTACCACTAGCTTTCGTCTGTACCCAACGTTTAAATTGGAGCATCTTCAAAAGCGAATTCTGTAACTAAATCTATTCATCACTGATCCGTGATAAACTTGCCGATCTTGTAAATCAATCGATAATTCCATTTATCAATAGTCAACTATGACTTTAACTCAACAAAAGTCAACAAGCTACGACCTTTCCATATATACCATGCACTTCATCTTTATATAAGTGTTTGGTCTCACCATCTTATCTTTGACACACCCTGCTTCTTTAAGATAAGTTAATGACAATCCGACTTCTTTGTCTAACTTCAAAAGAATATGAAATCTTTCCATCCTCTACATAAGTCTTCAATTTCCTTGTAACAGCTAATTGTTGCAAATTGTGACTAAAAAAAAAAATAATTCCATATTATTTATGGAAATAAAGAGACTTAGTTTCCTCCTCTATGTGTAACATCGGCAAATTCCTCCTAATGACGCACCTTCTTGAATAAATTATTGATTAAGAATTTATTGATGAATATTTATTCAGTCTTTTATCCTCACTCGGTGTCATTCCTGTAAGTACTTAATCCAATACTAAATCCTCCTTCCGACTTGGTAACAACTTCTGAAATTTTCAAGAAAATGTTCAGCAAATCCAGCACCTCTGATATATCATCATGGCGTTATAGTGATCTTTATTTACCACTACCTCATGCATACCGAAACATTAACAATCACCAATATCATGGCGTTGTAATATGATACGAATCCATACCTAGCGTAAAGTATATCAAACTAATCATTCTAGATTGTTTGACTCGTAGTGATGGTTTAATTATCCCATCCTAAAACACACCATAATGACACATGTCTAGGTCCAATAGATTGGCTAGATTTATGAGTATCTACCAAATCCTACGACCGTATGCTCACAAATCTAGCGTAAATAGCGCTATTACACCATGTTATTAAAACAATAATTGATTGATCACACACTTATGTCCCCAACCAAACCACATATCAAAACCCGAGTAATTAACAAAAATAAAAATAAAACACATATGATAAACACAATAAAACAAAATATACTCCTACTTAGGACATCGTTCTTTCTAGAAAAGAAAGTCTCATTTGAAATCAACCTTACTAGATTGTTTTAAAATTTCCTTTTATAGTTTCGTAAATAATCATCCAACCTCGAAACATATCCTTTAAAACATAGCTTAAAAACACAAACGTTTGCCTAAGCAAATACCAAGGACTTAACCCTCATCCTTCTTACATGTGGAATGTAAACTGTCTAACTTGGCTTTTTAAAGCGAATTAGAACGTCAAAACATAATACCAATGCCCTCTTGTACATGATTTAAAAATTATGTATTTCATTATGATAAGAATACATCCGATCCCCAAACTCTTGAACAATACTTCTTATATACCTCTTTTAGAGATGGTAAGAAAGCTTAATTATTTGTAGATTGATCAACTCCAATTCTACTAATAACATTCGCTATACTACTAGCAATTCAGATCACCTCGCGCGATCATCCCTCTTCAAGATTTAGTACCCTCTCTATTGGATACACATAAATCTCCTCCATTAGGATTCTCTTCGGCTCCTACTCCTTACTTGTCTCCTTTTTGAGATCAACTGAAGTCGTGTTGGTCCCGATATGCGGTGACCTATCACGTACACCTAAATCCTTCCTTGGCTTATACTTTTAAAGTAACGCCAAACGAACCTAAACCGTCAATCCTTCTCTGCCTTCTGGCAACGAAATCGATAATATACTCCTCTACTCCTTTGGGTCTTTATTGTTTTCGCCTTGAACCCATCCTTTTTCTAATGCCAACCATTCTATGACTACAGAATATAATTGACATCATCTTCTCCTAACAAACGGTAAATAAAGTACAACGAATCCTAATATGGGCTCTAAGTTTTAAGAGACACAATGCGGAAGTCACATAACGAAAGACACTCCTAAGGACACTTGAACCTGGAGTGCTCTGATACCAACTGTGATACCCCCGAATTTTCGAATGCGGGTTGGCCAGGCCCACGCTCGAATACCCGAGGATATCAAAACAAATTGATAATAAACGAACACAGAGTACAAAAGAATAAATAAAATGCTGACAAGAAACTAAAATGATAATCTAATAATAAACCTCATAATATATTTTCATTAATTAATAAACTCTTCTGATACAACTGATCCTCCAAAATACAACTCGGGAATCCATACTGTGTGGACCCCTAGAAAATCCAAACTAAACAAATGACAGTAATCTAAAACAAGAAACTGAATTATAAAGGAACTCCTATGTAGCATCGGAAGAATGAAGTAGACTGATCCCCGCTCAGCACGAACAACCTCTACTCGAGACGAACACTTGAAAAATAATGGTGGGTCAGACCCACAAACAAGTTCTACTCTACTTCAGTCCAAGTAGAGATCCGATACACGTATACATCATAGTCAATCCAACAGTAACTAGTAGTCAGTATATATATATACACACACTAAAGGAACCTCACTAGACTATAGGGTTGTCTCAATCTGAATAGTAGGCAACATGCAAAACGCACATATAGTGGGCATGAGTACCTAGACCTACCAGGGTACACATCCCTGGCGATATACGCGCTCTAACCATTGATCCTGAGACTCAAGCTCATATCATGGCACCATACTTATATATATAAAATCTAGTAACCATCCTATCCAGTATAAATTAATCCTCCATAAGTCATTCAACTTGTTCAGCTGACCTGACTTGAATATAAGTAGGACTTAACATTTTAGTTAATCCATTCCCTTATATAATAAATTAATCCTCCATAAGTCATTCAACTTGTTCAGCTGACCAGACTTAAATATAAGTAGGACTTAACATTTTAGTTAATCCATTCCCTTATATAAAATAGGCAGGGCTTAACTGATAAGTTAATCCATCCCTAGAATGCCACCGTCCCATACCGGTGTATTAAACCACACAATCCAACAATTGATGTAACAATTAAGGAAATACATCAAACATTCCACAAATAACTATGATAAATATGATATCAAGTGATCACATAATAGGAATGACTTATTATTTCTTTAAACTTCCTATATCATATGTCCTACACAAACTGAATCTTATACATGATGATATTTTATTATACCGTTAAATAAGGATTCTCTATATCCAATTCATCCTACACATTTAATCTCAATTGTTAAAATATTTTAAAAGATTAAACCCATTCGTTTGTTTAAAACATTCAAATAACAAGCATCATTATGATTGAGTCTATTTAAATTTATTAAAATCCAAACCTAGTCCTTATTTAATGTTCAGGAATCTTAGGCATGTTTCTACGTTCCATCATTCCACAGATATGAAAAATATATAATTTAAACATGTAAAAATTCACATAAGAAATCAAATCAAAATCATGCATTTTATCAATTCATAACACAAGAACAGATATGAACTAATTTCATAAAACTTCTAACCCAATTAAACATGCATAATTATTTAATTTTATGTGTTTGATAAATTCTGGAATTTTCTAGGCATGTACAGAAACACGAATCAAAGGGAAAGAGATAGAAGAAGAACTTGCCTTAAACTTTCGGATCGAAAGTTAAACTTTTTCTTCCTTGATCTTCTCTCTACAGGGTTTTTCTCCTCATTCCTTCCTTTTCCTTCTTCCCTCTCTAACACTATCTCTCTAGTATATATCACGTGAATATTTCTAACCCCCTTTTACAACCTATAGCTATATATTTATAGGCTAAATAAAATAACCCTAACCCTTTTCCCAATCCAAGTCAACTAAAAAAAAAAAAAATGAAAATAAAAATATTAAAAAGGTAAGCAAAATATGTTACGTATATAATTTATGTATATGTTTATTAAATAAATAAATTATACACATTCCATTATTTATTAATGAATTATCTAATAATATTTAAGTTACCATAATATTATAAAGTAACTTAAAACATAACACGTATCAAATCTATGTATATTTTTATTATTTAAATAAACATATACATCAAATTAAATATTACTACCCAAATTACCATAAAAGTAATTAATAAATTACTTTCTCTTTTATATATATATTAAAAAGGTAAGTAACATATGTTACGTATATAATTTATGTATATGTTTATTAAATAAATAAATTATACACATTCCATTATTTATTAATGGATTATCCAATAATACTTAAGTTACCATAATATTATAAAGTAACTTAAAACATAACACGTATCAAATCTATGTATATTTTTATTATTTAAATATAAAACATATACATCAGATTAAATATTACTACCCAAGTTACCATAAAAATAATTAATAAATTACTTTCCTTTTTATATATGTATATAATATATATCTATATATACACATACATTATCCATGGGTAATTCATACACATCCAACCTCCTATCCAAGTAGTCCATGGGACCCAATTGGTTAGCCCATTCCTACTAACCATAACTGATAAAAATAAAAATAATCGGCAGCTCAAAGTCAAAGGAGAAATAAGATAAGGGTAAGGGATATATCTTACCCAAAATCTCCATGGAATCATAATACCATATGTAACCAGAGTTACCATTCCTGTAAGAAGGGAACGATATCATCTTGGATCAGGGAGAATCTCGCTTGAAAAACTACTACCATTAATGCTTCTATAAAAGAAAGGATCAGTCAACCTAAAAAGGTACATCATAAATTTCATATTGAATCCTTATCGGATATTTAATCGTCGAGTACTAACTTTGCAAATAGAAAGAGAACATTAGTGTTCCTTCTACGTGAGAGGTAAGCTTGGGAATGGGGGCAGAAAGTTAACCTCTCTTATTAAAGATACGAGCTCACGAAACTCTGGAAAATCAGTTACTCACGAGGATGAACCTCCCATATTAAAAGGATAAGTTCATGAAGCTCGTAATTGCCATTCCCCGTATTATAAGGGATTCATATAAAAGCGCCCCGTACTATAAGGGCTCGAACTGAATGAAGCTCGTAATTGTTGTCCTCCGTATTAAAAGGGGTCGAAATCAACTGGTAAAATATACTTCCCTTTTTAAAGGGCGAGCTGAGTGAAGCTCGTAAAATATACTTTCCTTTTTAAAGGGCGAGTTGAATAAAACTCATAATTACCATCCCCGTATTATAAGGGATTGATATAAAAGTGCCCCGTATTATAAGGGCCCGAGCTGAATAAAGCTCGTAATTGTTGTCCTCCGTATTAAAAGGGGTTGAAATCAACTTGTAAAATATACTTCCCTTTTTAAAGGGCGAGCTGAGTGAAGTTCGTAAAATATATTTTCCTTTTTAAAGGACGAGCTCAGCTCGTAAATATACTTCTTTTTTTTAAATGGTAAGCTCATTCAGCTTAAAGAAAGCCTACTCCCTCAACTCATGAAGTTCAAACAAATCTTAAGAGATCAATCAAAAAAGGTCGCCCAACAAGGGTTAACCTAAAAAAGAAATTGATTTATGCCAAAGAGACGTCACTAAAAAAAAACACTTTTGACATTCTCGATACTTGACAAGCAAGCACGAGAATGGGGGGCAACTGATAAGGATAAAAATAATAGGCAGCTCAAAGTCAAAAGAGAAATAAGATAAGGGTAAGGGATATATCTTACCCAAAATCTCCATGGAATCATAATACCATATGTAACCAGAGTTACCATTCCTGTAAGAAGGGAACGATATCATCTTGGATCAGGGAGAATCTCGCTTGAAAAACTACTACCATTAATGTTTCTATAAAAGAAAGGATCAGTCAACCTAAAAAGGTACGTCATAAATTTCATATTGAATCCTTATCGGATATTTAATCGTCGAGTACTAACTTGACCGTCGGAGTGCACCCGACCGGCACCACGCCGGTCATCACTTCTCTTGTCTTGCAGGAATTGTTACAGACTCCGGAGTGTGTAGATTTTTGGCATCAACAATAACCATAAAAGAAAATTAAAATAAAATAATAAAAGAAAAGAAAATATTTAATTTACAATTAATCAAAACACCATTTAAGCACATAATCTAATTAAACAATTAACACATAGACAAATACAAATAATACATAGACACATAATCAAATAATCAAGTAATATCTAATTCAATTAAACACATAAGTAATTAGTCAAATAATTAATTAAATAATTAATAAATACAATTAAAACAAATAAATAAATACCGAGACTATCCTTTTAAAATTAGGGGTATTACACACAACCTTCATTTTTCATTGGCCTTTTTAACCAAAACAACATTGGCCAACCAGTCGGGATAATGAACCTCTTGGATGAAATCAGCTTTTATAAGCTTATTCACCTCTTCTGATATAGCCATGTTCCTTTCCGCGGCAAATGTTCTTCGCTTTTGCGTGATAGGTTTGAATGTAGGATCTGTGTTTAATCGATGCTCAATCGTAGTTGGATTAATACCAGGCATGTCTTCATATGACCAAGCGAATACATCTTGATTCTGTCTGAGGAACTGTATAAGAATATTTGTGAAATCTGAGGGGAGCAGAGACCTTATCCTCACCTTTTTTGTTATGTCAGTGTCATTCAAGCATATCTCCACCAAGTCCTCGATTGGCTTAGCCCGGTCTTGCTCCTTCTTTTCAACTTCATCAACAATCAAAGCCTCCTGCTGCCTATTTTCTTTGAGAGAGGCAACATAGCATTCTCTGGCAATGGACTGATCTCCTCTTAGTTCGCCCACGCCATGCTCAGTAGGGAAGCGCATTAATAGGTGATAAGTCGAAGTGATGGCCCTCATCGAATTTAAGGTCGCTCTTCCTAGGATGACATTGTAAGCAGATGGACAATCCACCACTAGGAAGTCTACTATGACAGTGACTTGTTTTGGGCTGGTTCCTGCAGTGACAGGAAGGATGACTATTGAGGATAGACCTTGTCTCCCGTGAATCCCACCAATGGTGATCTAGTAGGTCTAAGTTTCTCCTTACCAATCTTCATCTTGCTGAATGCATCAAGAAAAATGATATCAGCTGAACGTCCATTATCTACCAAGATTCACTGAGTATTATAGTTAGCGATCATCATAATGACGACAAGAGGGTCGTCATAAGGTTGCTGCACATCCTTCATGTTTTCATCTGAGAATGTAATAACTGGATCACCTAAACGAGGCATCTTTCGATGTTGAATCTGTACTCCTACTTCGCACACCTTAGATGAGCTTCACATTCTCCTGGCATAGGCCTTACGGGCTGAGCTCGATTCTCCACCTCCTGAACACCCCCTTGCTATGACCCTGATCTCTCCTATTGGTTGTTGATCTGGAGGGCGGTTGTCTCGGCCTGCTCTTAGAGGGTTAATGTTGGTTCTGTCATTCCCCACAATAAACTTTTGCATGTGCCCCCTTCGGATCAGAGTCTCAATCTGATCCTTAAGGTCGAAGCAATCCTCTGTAGCGTGCCCATGGTCTTTATGGAACCTGCAATACTTATCACGAGGTCTCCTTGCCAGATCTAACTTCAACTTCGATGGCCACTTCAGATATGGCTCATCCTGGATTTGCAGGAAAACTTGATCTATTGGCATATTTAAAGGAGTGTAATTTGTATACCTCTCCGCGTTCTTATAGCGAGATGCCCTTTCATTCTGGTTGACCATAGGTTTCTTATACTTGGTTTCCTTTTCATCTCTGATCGTCAGGGCCGGCTTTTTCTTATTTGACTTCTTATCCTCCCCTTCTTTTCCCTTTCTCGCAATCATTGTATCTTCAGCATTCATATGTCTTTTAGCTCGAACCAATAACTCGGCCATGCTAGTAGGAGGTTCCTCTGATAAAGAGAAGAGGGATCTTGAGGTTTGAAGTCCTCCCATGAAGGCGGCTAGGGCCACCTTGTCATCCACTTCCTCCACCTATAACATCTCCGTGTTAAAATGACTAATGTAATCTTGCAGTGACTCTCCCTTCTGTTGCTTCACAGTAAGGAGGTGGGTAGCCGGCCTTCTATGCCTCTGGCCAGCAATGAAATGGCCCACAAAGCCCTTACTCAATTCTTCAAAGGTTTCGATGGTTCCTGGCTTTAGTTTGTTGAACCATACCCGTACTGATCCTTTGAGAGTCGTTGGGAAAGCCTTGCACATGATCTCATCCGACATTGTGTGTAGGTGCATAAACGCCTGAAAAGTCTCCAAGTGGTCGAAGGGATCTTTAGTTCCATCGAAACTCTCAATTGTGGGCATTCTAAATTTGCTTGGCAAAGGGCATTTCATAACCGAGGGGCTGAACGGCAAATTGGTCTTCTGCACCAAACCATCTATGGCTGCAATGCCTTTTCCCTTCATGGCCTGCATCACACCCTCCATCTTTGCCTTGAGATCCTGCATCTCTAGGTCAACGTGGGAAATCTCCTCGGTCTTTTCAATGACAGTCGTGTCTTTATGGGGTCGGGAACTCCGTGGAAGAAAGGGGTGGATCACCTCTCTATGTCGGTTTCCCACCTGGCTTTGTTCAACTTCGGTTTCATGTTGGGGAGGATGAGTATCCTGCTCTTCCAGATTCCCATTACCCCTGTTTGGATTCGAGAGGTCTTAGCGTGGCAAGCTCTGTTGAACCGGTGGAACAAGGTGTTGCAAGAGTGCTCATTTTGTTGGATCAACTGGTCCATACCCTTATTCAGAGTTTGGACCTGCAGTTCCAACGCTGCAAACCGCGTCTGGTCATTTGGGACATCTAGACTTTCACCCGACTCTTCCCTTTGACCAGATCCCTACGACGGTGTTCCTTCGGTAACCATACCGGACCGCAAACGTCTATATCCAACGAGTAATAAATCGATTCAAGGGAATCGTTGTTCCCACAGACGGCGCCAACTGTTGAGGTTGAAATTCGCCGCGGTCTAATACGACACCGTTTCTTGCAAAATAAGGATGGCAAAGTCAAACATCAGTGTGGTGCCGGTCGTTGACCCTCCGACGATCAAGTTAGTAAGGGTTCTCGATAGAGAATTTTAATCGTAATTCGCTTAGTAGGAGTTTTTTTGTGTGTACCTTGTTCCCGAGTCGTCTTTGTATTTATAGTCACTTCCCTTATTCTTGATAAGGGAATTTCATCGTCCTTAGCCCATGGAGCCTATCTCGTGGAAATCTTATCCTTGATAAGATTTGAACTTACCCCATGACAAATCCAATCCTAGATACGATTTGTCATCATTCTTATCTAATAGAAATGGTTATCCTTAATAATGAGATATTATCGTCTGAGAGTTGGAGAAATCTGGTGGCCGGTCAATATTTAATTACCTTTTTTGTTAAGTCAAGATAGGCTAGGGTTATTTTTCCCTATCAAGTAATGTTGCTCAAAGTCATCATATCTCCTTAATTTAAGTCACATAGAGCGGGAGCGCAAGAGCGGCATATCCCAAAAAAATCTTAGAGCGGGAGCGTCGCTAGAGTGCCACATTATAAATAAATAAAATATTAATTTATAATAATAAATATATGTTTTAAATAAATTTCTTGCAAATAAAAAGACAGAATAGTGAATCAAATATGTACAACCAATATAACTTACATAAAAATGCATAAATTAACAAACATGACAATCAAACAAGCTGCTTTATAAAAATAAAAACATAACAGTGAATAGGGCATAACAGAAAAAGAAATGTTCAAAAGTATTATCTTTTATACATTTAACCTGCAAAAAAGCTCTCAAGATGACAATCATTGTCTTTAAAATAGCAATGTTCAAGAGCAAAAGAACCTACTGCTAAACTTTAAAATAGACACGAAATATCCAAACTTCCAAACCCAAAAGTTAATGTAAGTTAACGTAAATATTATCTAATGAAGGTAAGTTACGTAAGTATTATTAAATATTAAGTATATTGTTATATTACTTATATTATTTGATTTTTATCTATAAAGGATAGAGTTTGCTTAATTAAATTAAATTGATTACTTTTTGACATAATTAACCTTATTTGGTCTATTTAAGTTGGGGGTAAAATCGAAATTTCTCAAGATTCACACTAAATTCGTAAATTTATTGTCAAAAGTAGTCGAATTCTTGAACAAAATACGCGATTTTACCTTACACAATTCATCGAATTGAACTTTAAAAACCTAAATTGAATTCACGAATTCAAAATTATGAATTCGTGAATTCAAAAACATGAGAGCGTGAATTTTTGGCGAATTCGCTCTCAAAACACCAATTCGCCCGCGGAGCGATGGAGCGCCAGTGGTTTGAGCTAATTATGTGACTTATCTCCATCCAAGAACCTTCTATCAAGAAGACGTGAATTTTTATCTAATTTATTTAAAATTAAAATTGCGTCTAATGGTACAATACAAGGAGTTCATAATAAATAAATACTTTCGTACTACCAACGGACGGACCAGTGACTTAGCGATATCAGCCTCTTACTTTTTAAGTGAAGTTTAGGAGTTCAAATCTCAAGAGATAAGTGTGTATATGTATCAACTAGAAAAATATAAATAAATAAATACTCTCATACTTAGGCAATATAACAAGTACACAAATTACCAAAATATTCTTTAAAAAATTCGGATCCATACCTAAACTTCCAGAATTAAATCTTGTTGTACAGTATTTATCATGTTACACATTACCCAACAAAATTCACTATCTTTTGTTTTGAAATGTTACCAAAAGTCATAACGTCATGTCAAGTTCAAGAATCCTCTATTTTTAAAATGAGAGAAGATCACCACTACATTACAGATTTAGTGCTTTCATCCCATGATTGAGAAGGAAAGCATTTGATATATTTTTCTTTTAATAACAAAGAATCAATTCATTTGCTAACCACTTTGAATTCGATCTTTAAATGTATGCATCATCTTTATTTTTGGTAAGTCTCACATCAACAAGTCAAGTTAAGCTACTATCATGAAAACCTTATCAGTTGAGCGGATCGGTCTCAACTGGATCGGTCTCAACTAGGTAAGCATTGGAGACCAACGAACTATTTGATCAAATTGAAAATTAAGTATTAAAAATTTTAATAACTAAAGTATTTAAATAATAATTAAAAAATAAATATTTTTAATATATTTTTAAATTTTTAGCATTTAGTAAGTAATCTATTTGTCATTTAAAATTTTACTTCATTTTAAATAAATTTTAAATAAAATTTTTAGTAATATTTAAATTATATTATCAAATATATTTAATTAAATAAAGTCCTAAGTTGTTCAAAATTAAGTTGATTTGATTCATCAAAAAGCAAACATTTGTGATATGAGCTCTTATTTCCACATACAATTGATTACCCCCGGGGGCATAGTAGTGATGGCTAGAGTTTAGGCTTCCACATCCGCGGCCCGGGTTCGACTCATAACTTCTGCATTCCTGAACTCACCCGGAGGTGTCCTTGGGCAGGGCTCCACCCCCTAGGTTTGTACCCCACGGTGAGTCCTAGGGGTGAGCAAATAATTCGTCAATCCGTCAATCCGGTTCGAACCAATCCGATCTGTGTGGTTCGGTTCGGTTTTCAGATCTCATGGTTCGGTGATGGTTTGGAAAATCTGCAATCCGGTGTTCGCGATTCGGTTAACGGATTGGACCCTGAAAAAATCGATCCGAACCATTAACCGAACCGATCCGAACCGTTGCCGATCCGAACCGTTAGTCAATCCGAACCGAACCGTTAAATAAATAATATATTAATATAATATATATATACACAATATACCGTATTTCTTTTCTTTCTTTTTCTTTATTCATTATTCTTTTGATGTTAACCTAACCCTAACTCAGCCTCGCCTCTTCATTATTCCAATCTCATTTCAGCCGCACCTCTTCTCTTCACCCTCTTCAGTCTTCTCCTCTCGCCTCGGTGAATCTGTGACTCTTCGCCTCTGTCTTCCTCTTGCCTCTCAATCCCTGGCCTCCCAATCTCTCGCCTCCCAATCTCTCGCCTCTCAATCCAACACCTCTCAACCATCATTCACCAGATTCGAAGCAACGGTGACCTCTGCGTATCGAAGCAACGGCGACCTCTTTGACTATATCTACCTCTTTTCCGGTGAGTTCACTAGATTTTTCCATGGGATTTCTTATTCTCCTCTTCTCTGAACATTTTTTGTAAATTGTTTTTTTCTTATTCTCCTCTTTTCTTTGACTTGATCTACTTCTTACAAATTATTTTTTTAATGGTTTTCCACTGATTGCATGTATTAACTGTTGTTTGATTACCAGTATGTCTTGAATTCATCGGGAAAGGACATGAAAACAGCTTGCCGCCGGTGCTGGAGAGTCTCATTTGAGGATGTTGTGATCCTCAAGCTCTTCACACAATGAAATCCCAGAAAGCCCTTTTAATTTAATTTTATTTATTTATTTTTTTTTGTTTATATTCCTCTCTCTAAATTTTTTTTAAAAAAATTTGGGTTTGATTACTATGAGTGAAAGTGAGTATGCTTTTCATAAATTTTCGCAATCATCAGTGAGACTGATGTTGGTGTTTTGGCCTTCAATCAATTGCTGAATCCCTCTCCTCACATGATTTTAATTTTATTTTGTAAATTGACAACCCATGTTATATTATATATATATATATCTATTATAACTACTACAATTGACGGTCAGAAATTGACCTCCACCAGCCACCACATGTGCATTCCTCAATTAACACACCATGAAAACCCCAATCAATAACCCATTAAACATCAAGTTGATTTGGGTATGAAAGACGATCTGTTTGAAAAGCCCAATCAGCTCAGTCCGTGGAAATCGATCCGAACCGATCCGTCACTTCATGGATCGATTTGGTTCGGATTGAAGACTCCCACGAATCGGTTCGATTTCAATTTTCACCAATCCGTGGGGACCGGTTCGGCTTGATCTTTACCCCCAAACCGAACCGATCCGAACCGTGATCAGCTCTAGTGGGTCCCTAGGGGCCCTACGTGAGGGAGTTCTTGAGTCATAAAAAAAAAATAATAATAATAAAAAATTGATTACATCGCTGTAACCCTTTCACTTTTCGACACCGCCATTGAAAAGATGTGTTCTTTCGACCCCACCCATGATGCGTGCGCTGCTTACTATACAGTTTAGTTCTAAGTAATTATGAAAGAGAAGGAAAATGTGAAAGCAAGAGTACTGCAAATATATATATATACAAATGTGTTTAGAGTCTTTAGACTCTCGGATATACGTGGGTTTGCCGACCATGGAATTCACATATAATTGTAATATAAAAGGTAAATTATAAGGACCTCTTTTATAATTTATCATAATTATAAAGACATCTCTTATAATTTGAAAAATTATTTGAATCTATCTTTAAAAATAAAATTAATCTGCACGAATCTCTCTTATGTGAAAATCAACTAACCTACACGAATTTTGATAATGTCATGTACTTAATTAATGAAAATGCTTATAATACCCTTATGCCTACCATTTTACTCCCTCTGTCTCAAAAAAAAAAATGTCATGCTTTCCTTTTTGATCTGTCCCAAAATAATTATCACTTTCCTTTTTCAAACAATATATTTTACATCTTTTTGTATATGTTCTTGAAATTTAAATTTTCAAACTTGAATATTCAAAACTTAGAATGATAAATTAATAACTTTTCAAGAAAACAAGACATGTCCCACATGTTCCCTTAAAAATTCCTATTCTCCAAAAGTGACATCTAAATTGGGACAAAAATAGTATAACATAACGGCTGCTTCACAACGTAAAGGTATTTCAGTAAGTTAGACAGATCCGTTAGTACATTTGACGCCTGTCCCATAGAAAGAAAGTCCATGTAGATTAGTTTTATTTTTATGGAAGGTCCGAATAATGTTTTAAATTATAGAAGAGATCCATGTAATTATGGAAAGCCATACGTGTAATTTGTCATAATATAAATGTGTGTAACTGTGTTTACATATATAAATAAATAAATAAATAAATATATATATATATATATATAAAGCAAGAACGAAATTACTACCAAAAAACAATATAATACTATCACTATTATGAGACATGAGTTGTAAGAACAAATATCTCTTTATATTCTTATAGAATAGAGATTATAATAATAATAAAAGAAAAAGAAAAAACGAAAATCTCTTTACATGATTCAGAGGTTTTGAGTCAAGCAAGCCTGGTCCTATTGTAGCGAGTGGGTTCGTTAGGTTAACCAAAATGGTCAAGAAGAAGAAGACAATACGCGTCCCGCCATGGTTTAGTTGACACTAGGTTGGTCATTAATGTGGGCTCTAGCCCACCCTTGTCCATACGCTAAGCTGACCATTTTTTGTGAATATAACCGTCGCCTCACACGGCCCACTTTGTGTTGTCAATTTTTGCGGCTATTTGTATAAATATCTATACACTATCAGGGTGTGTATAATAATAATATATGGAGCTTCTTTTGGTACAGTGTGTGAGTAACAGCTTTATCGGCGCCTAGGAGTGACAAAATTCAACGCCACCCCCACAACACAATGCGAAATTAGCGACTTTAAATTGACCAGTTTAATTCATAACCTAATACTACGGACTTTTTTTAAGTGTCCTCCTCATATGCTTGTCGAGGTGTCCATTGCCACAATCTCTTAGCTTCACATCTCTCCCTAAAAGACTTCCAAATTTGTTCCTTATCAATGACCTATCAAACCAGCAAATAAATCATAATTTTTCTTCTCTCCTCTCTCCGATTCCGACTCTCTCTCTCTCTCTTCAATTTCGCATCTCTCACATATATGCCCTAATCTCTAACTTCATTAAGGCTTTGTGAAGGAAAATGGCTCTACTCGTCTATGTCATAGTGTACTGTTGATTTGGGTCTTCTTTGAATAAAGAAGACAATAGAAATGAATAGATAATTTGAAAAGTTTGATGGGTCATTGATAAGGAACAAATTTAGAAGTCTTTTAGGGAGAGATGTGAAGCTAAGGGATTGTGGCAGTGGAGGGGTGGGGGCAACACAGAGATGGTGGTAGTGGAAGGGTGGGGGCAACACAGGTGGATAGGACAGTGAATATAAAGATGGTGGCGGTGGAGGTGGAGAGGCGGGTAGGACAGTGACAGAGATAAAGGAATTTTTAGAGAAAAATAAGGAAGGGTTTGGATGAAATAAGGAATGGTTTGGATGATTATTTGAGAGAGTAAAAACGTGGAAGGGTTTGGATGATATTTTGAGAGTAAAATAGTCTTTTTAAAGTGGTAGAATTTTTCATTTAATGAATGAGTGAGTGATGTGGCAATTTCGGGTCTTATTCGGTGATTAAGTTCGGTTGCCGTATCATTACTCTTTTCTAAATTAGCCAATATCCTATACGGAACTGAGCATAAGCAAAAGGTATTACTGAAATTTCACCAAAGCAGTTCTTTACCAGCCTAATATAACCAAAGCAATCTCATGGACGCCGTTAAGAATAACTCTCACTGAATTTCTTTTATATATTACCAACCAAGTAGCTTTAAATGACTTCTATTACATATATACCATTGAATAAGCCATTCCCAACAATTTCACTATCTCGATAAAAATTAATGATGCCTACCGCTGTTTGAACCAAATACAAGCCCTAAATGTCGAAACTTATCAACCCAAAAATTTAAATTAAAAAAAAAAAATTAAAAGAGTTGCCCTGTACTTCTCTCCTGGTCTTTACATGATTGAGAAGTTTTGAGTCAAACAAGCCTCGTCCTATTTTAGTGAGTGGGTTAGTGAGGTTAACCAAAATGGTCAAGAAGAAGAAGACAATATGCGTCCCGCCATGGTCTAGTTGACACTAGGTTGGTTATACGCAACACTGACATTTGATGGTCCAGTCTAATCAAGACTTTAATTCAAACAAGTGAAATTCAATAGTGTAACAAGATATTATAAAGAAATTTGAACATTAATTTTTATTGAACTGGACCAGCTATTAACAGATGGTCCAAAACTATCTAATAATTTCTCAATACATAATGCATAGTCATTCCTAGTGCATCTTACACTATTTAGTCCAGTGTGTCATCATCCGAGGACAATATCAACAAACCTTATTTGTCTATTCCTCAACCCCATGCCTAAAATCTTGTAGAAAATGGTGTTTCTGAGATGGGATTAAGACATTACCTTCCTTCTAATACTTGATGCAGGAGGTCCATTGCCAAAAGCCCTAGCAACTCGAAATTAGTTGGCCTACATGTCCCAAAGATTACATAATGCAATATTAGCCATACATGGCTGGAAGGAATCAAGTGATGGGTTATGCATGGCTGGAATTCTTCATTCTCACCAATATATATATATATATATGTTCGTCAACTCGGACTTTTGAAGAGTGACTTTCGGCCAATTTCGATAAGGACGTTACTGTTGACCGAGAATTGTGCACATAACTATAGTTATTTTTTCCATCCCATTTTCCAAAGCTGCAACATATTTTGTATTACATATATCCCCTTACAAGCTAATGTTTATTAATTTTATTTAATTAAAACTTTTTATTATTACATTGCCTGTAAATTTTATGTGTGTGTTATATTAATTACGCCATATGGTTAACTTGTAACAAAAACCTAGTTATGATTGGAGAATCATAAAGATAAGACCAAGTTTTTTGGTTCTTCTAGTCATGATAGAAGAGATGAACAATTCACTCGGAGACTAACATATATTGTGCCAATAAATTTATGTGATGGGTATGGGAGGTTGTATGAGGAGGAAGGTAAGGTGCATAATTGGGGTGGAAAAATGCCGTGTGTAGCAAAGGTTGCAAACTGGTAGTTGATGCACCAAAATAATTAACCAACCCTAAGTTCTTCAAACCCACACTTCCAACTTCAATCTCAAACCCAATTTTCAAGTTTAATCTTCAACCTCATGTAATAGTTCTTCAACCCTCAATGATATGTATGCTAGATATGTTATGGAATGATAAACAAGATATATATAGATGATGTGTGACCGGTCCTTTACAAGGGTCGCGATACCAAGTCAAGCTTGAAGAGTTGTGAATTTAGGAGGTGGCCAAGTTTTACATTTATAGAAAGCCACTACTACCTTTCTCTATATAAAATATAGATAGGGCGAGTAGGGATCGTCCCAAGGGATTTGATGGTGTATCGAATTGTGAAACTATGGTAATTAGGGTTAGTAGGTCGAGTGATCACACAATTGATTGGTTGGTTGATTAAGCTTAATTGAATTCAACTAAATAAAATAATATGAAGTAAACAAGAGAGAGAGAGGTCTTGGGGTGTAGAGATCACCACCAAGCAATACTTTTCTATACTACTAACAAGTGATCAATTGAGGGTAATGGATGTGTTGCAATATGATAAGGGTGTGTGTGCATTAGGTTGATTCAATTGGCAAGGATGACAAATCAAGCAAGTATTGTCTAAACATCATGTGAAGAGCACAATATATCTAAACAATAGAGCATATATTGTCTAGACAACATGGGGATAGCACAATAGATCAAAACAAGTCATTAATCCTTCATTAAGCTCACAATCCACATACAACACAATATTAGAAGAATATGCCATTTGGACTCACAAGCATGGAACATCAAATATCAAGAGTAGATTGTCCTCCCATCTAACATTACACTACCACTACACTAAATCTACACTACTAGCATGAAAATAAAGCTATCTAGACTAGGGGAGAGGCACAAACCATCCAGAATAGGCATAAACCATCAAATGAACCAAAATAACATTCATTAAGCATATCATCTTGATAATCTCTAGATCTCTAGCATCAATACACATAGACATGCATCAAAAACACTAAATCTAGGGATAAGCACATGAATATCCTACTCTAGCATACATAGACATATGGATAGAATAGAATAGTCAATTGGAAGCATTAAACCATACAAACCATGAAATAATCAAGATTTATATATACATGAATATCAAGATGTATCATACAACACTAATCCCTCAATAATACACAAGATTAGAGTATAGAAAGCATGCTTGGGGCTAACTCTAGCCCCAAGAGGATGTCTAGCCACTCATGGTAGTGATGATCCAACCCTCAAGGGCTAACTCCATGGCTGCTCCTTGTTGGTGAAGATCTCCTCCAATGGTGCTCTAGCTTCCCTCCTTCCTCCTCTCCAAGAAGAGCCTCTAAGATCAATTTTCAATGTGTGACAAGAGACTCCCTCAAAAAGTGTATCATATTCCTTATATAGGTAGGTCAAATACACCCCATGATGAGTTGTGGTCGTGCAAGGCATATTCTCAAATCATTGGATGAAGGACGGAATAAATGAGCTGGACTTTAACTTTTTCTCGCTGGAGGAAGTTTGATCGATCGAACCTTAACTTGGATCGATCGAAAATGGGTTCGATCGATCGAACTGCATCTTGGATCGATCGAAGTGGTCTGACTCCTCTGGATAATGACAAGGCTGGGATATTTTCAAGATATTTATGGGGAAAAAGACAAAAGTGGTTGGTAGGGGTACAACTGTGGATAAGATTAATCATTTGAATAGGATAAAATAGGGTTCGATCGATCGAAGGTGATGTTCGATAGATCGAACTTGGAATTTCAGCAAAGGCTAAGGTTGGATCTATCGAGAAGTACTGTGATCGATCATAGATGTTCGATCGATCGAACTCTAAGTTGGATCGATCGAACTTTTCAACTGCACAACTTAATTCCTTTTTGCTCCTTTCTTTCTCCACTTTGCTCCCTCCTTTGGTTTATCTCAAGATTGCTTCAATTAAGCTCTTATTTGGCTGAGTTAGCTAAATTTGGGATTAGTGCCTGAAAATATAAATAACACGTAATAAGTCTAAAACGGCAAAGTAAGATAGATAAAGGTACTACAATGCTTAAGCTTAACGGGTTTAAATGCGCACTTTTCAGTGCTCATCACACCCCCAAACTTAAATATTGCTAATCCCTAGCAATGAACTAAGAAGTAAATGAATGAAATAAACAACTATACAAGTATAAACTGGAAAGCAAGTAAAATGATAACACCATTTTCGTAGGGAACACGATTGCATTTAGCATATGCAACAAACCTTTTAAACCCCTAGGTTACCCCTAGTGGATGAGTAAAGTCTCGTGAGGGTTTCCAGAAATGGTACCCACAAACATTAAGCTCATTCTTTCAAAAGAGGCACCAATATTGCAAACAAGTATTGGGAGAAAACTACCTCAAGTATGCAATTTTTCAACCGTTTCTAAGCAATCTCCCAAAATTTCAATATTAAGCAAGCAAGTATGGTCCTCCACATATCAAGAAAATGATCATGAAAATCGAAACAAGTCTAGAATTCATGTGAGAGGTCCGGCATCAAGTGTGTTGCTATCTTAGCTAACTAGAGAAGTAATCACATCCTTACCCTCAAACTAGCACACAAATCTAGTACCGATCATCAAGATAAGAGAGTGGACCTTTTATTAAAGCTTTATTGTTCTAGGTGCGCTTATTCTTTTCACTCATTTTCTTCTTCTTTTTTTTATTTTTTATTTTTTATTTTTTTTTATTGAGGATCAAAGATGGAAATATTGTGCAATGTGTTGATCTTTTAAGCTTTCTAGAAGATTCATGTAGCGAGCTTTAGGTCAATGACTCCCAAACCAGATGGCTTTAGGGCATTAGGTGTTAAGACACCCCAACGGACTTACAAACTCAAATCAATTAGGCTACAAATCAAGATAACAACCATCTAATCAGTTCCCACTTCTCGCCTTTTGGGAGAAATCCTCACTTTTATTGCTTTTGCAACTTTTTTTTTTTTAATCAATTATTAACCTAGAGTTTGGGCCCTCCACCTTTCGGCGCGAGAAGTTCACTGCTTAATGAGGCAAGAATCCCGGCTACTTAATGAAAAGGGGTTGTTATCCACCTTTATCAAGAATGAAAGCTTTCAATGCACTACTAGCCCAATTGGGATATAACCAATTCAATAATCAACAAAGTATGTACCCCACAATTGAATGCTAGCGTGCACCGGTGCTAGTGTAGAATCCTACAATGAATCTCAAAACAATCATAGAATCAAGATAATGTGGACCACAAGTGCAAGCATGATATTAAATTTTTTTTTTTGAAAAATTTACTCCTAAATGGCATTCAAAAGGCATACAAGGAGTATTGGACTCTCAAGTCAAGCAATTTTTAAATTTTAAGCAATATAGTCCTCAAAAGATCAAAATCATAGCTAGAAATGGACCAAGTATAGAAATATCCATCAAATACACAAAACATGCTCAAAATTTGAATTTTAAAGCAACACTAAAACATACACCAATACCCCCAAACTTAAACTGCACATTGTCCTCAATGTGTGAAGAGAACAAAGGAAAGAGTATACCAGTGCTTTAGACATGAATGATCGGGATAGAAGTATCCAAAGTGGGTGGCATGGCCCCCCCAAACTTGGGATAAACTGTGGTCCTGAAAAGTTTGCACTCGGATAAACTCATTAGATAACAAGATAGGATAATCAGTGCACAGTGGACATGCAAGTGTAAAATGGGATAAATAGAGAATAGAGAGAGAGGTGTAAGAGTGGTCCTGCAAAATCGGGTGGTACTCTCTCACTGAAGCGATTGGGATGGACCTGATGGATCAAACAGTGATAGATCAAGATAAAATCATAAAACATCCATCATAGATAAGAAATGATAATAAAGTGCAATACATCCAGAGTCAAAGCCGACAGGTCTGGCTGCAAAAATAAAAGTATCACAAATGTGGCAGAGGCATAACATAGATATAGAGCATAGAAAGATCTCAGATAGAGGGAGCGGGATGCGTAGGGTGGACTGTGCGGATTTCGCTAGTGAGGCCCTCAATAGCAGTCAATATCTCTCCGCGCAGGAAGCAATTTCATTCCTGAGGGCAGCCACTAAAGTCAGACGAAGGGCAGCAAAGTTAGCTCTAAGGGCAACTAGCATATCCTCAAGAATCTGAAATCGCTCTTCAAAGCGAGGCATCGGATCATGAGGCTCAGAAATGGCAGAAGCAGAAGAAGTGGCATTTGTATCTATGGTCTGCAAACAGAAAAACTTACAATGGAGATCAGTACCAGAATAAATAATTTGAAGCATAATATAAAAATATTCATGTCAAATAAGATAGACAAAATATGGATGACATGAATCTATGACAGTGATGAAATGTGAATCATGCTAAGCAATGTAGGTATGAAATGCATCCAATGTGGAATATCACAGGCATTGTGCATATAAAGATTGCATGAAGATGACACAAGATTGGATCGATCGAAGGTAGTGAAATGAAGTTCACTACTTCGATCGATCGAAGCACAAGTTCGATCGATCAAACTGTGCGAATGCCGAATTTGAAAAGTCGCAGATCTGTGAGATCTAGAGTATGGGGCCCACACAAACGTGTTTGTGGGCCCATCTACACACCATTCATACAATCAACAACACCCAAACACTCCCCAACTTCAAATCAAATCAAAAACACCCAATTTTGGTTTGGCCGAATGCATGTGTGTATGTATAGCACGTAATCATGAAATTGAAGCTTCAACAATGAATGATTCATACATATTGAACAGGATTTAACATAAACAATCAATAACATGCATCAATTTAAGCTTGGAATCAAGAAAATTGCATTCGGTTTACCTCTAAACCGAGAGAGATGAGATGAGAGAGAAGGGGCAAAGCCGCGACGAAAATGGAGCTTATCCTTGGCGGAATTGGCTCGCTGGAGATGGGGAAGATGATTGGGATGGAGGTTGGCCGGATTGAGCTTGAGATTAAGAGAAAGGGAGACTTTGGGTTAGGGTTTGTTTCAAGGTTGGATCGATCCAAGTGTATCGATCCAACTCGGTTTTATTTTAAAAATACGATATGCAGAGTTCGATCGATCGAACCTAGGTCTCCACTCTAAAATTTTTTTTTTTTTTTTGAATTTGAATTTTGAATTTTGAAAAATCAAAGGAAATTTAATTAATGAGATGCAAATTTCAATCGATCAAAGAAAGATTTCGATCGATCGAAGAGGATAAAGAATGTACAAGTTTAAGGGCTCAAGAGTTGACACGTGTTGGAACCTTGGTTCGATCGAACTTGGAATTCGATCGATCGAACATGAAAAATTTTGAAAAGTCCCGAGAGCATACATTTTTGAAAAATGGATGAGGCCTGAAAATTTTTCTAAGTGTTGGGACTCATGATCGATCGAACCACATGTTGGATCGATCGAAAGATAGTTCGATCGATCGAAATGGTTTACGATCAATCGAACTTTCAAAAATTTGGAGATCCCGAGAGCATGCATTTTGGAATTTGGATGCAGGTTCAAAATTTTTCTAAGTGTTGGGTGCAAAATGAGAGCTGGATCGATCGAGTCCATAGTTGGATCGATCGAACCAAAACTTGGATCGATTGAAATTATGCCTAAATGCTCAAAATGAGTTGAATGCTCATGCAATCCCTTACTCAGTTCCTTCCAATGTATATGAACCACAAAAACAGTATCTAGACTTCGAAAGAATCAAAATGCAAGATAGAAATGAGGGAGGAATAGGGTTTTGACATCCTACGAGTTTCGGTGCTAGTCTTTAACGTCTTTAGCAAGACCTTGGGCTCTTTCAGCCCGGATCAAAGATTTTGTGATGCATCCCCTCCTTTTTGGGATGAGAGATGTTTCGAGTCACTCCCAACAAATGGTTCTTGGAAGAACTTGTTGGGGTAAACTCAAAAGACGTCTTGAGTTCCTTGTCAAAACTTTCCTTGGGCTTCTACGCCCTTTCACAACAAGAGTTCGAAATCACTTTTCTTGCATGCAATGCTGAAGATAAAGATGAAGGCTTTGAAACATTGTTCATACATAAAAGCTCATTCCTTTCACAAGCAAGATCATGATATTCCTCTACCACATTAACTTCTTCCTCATATTTGTCAAATGGATTGGGTGTGGGGTTAAAGATGTTCAACTTCACTCTCATGTGCCCAAAAGAAATCTTCATTATCCCCGTCCTATAATTTATGTTGGCATTTGAGGTTGCCAAGAAAGGACGGCCAAGGATAACCGAAATTTGGTTCTTTAGATTAGGCACCGGTTCTGTGTCAATGACGACAAAGTCAACCGGGAAGAAGAACTTATCAATCTTAATCAACACATCCTTAATTATCCCCCTAGGCTTCTTAATGGATCGGTCGGCAAGTTGTAAAACCACCGACGTCGGTTTCAATTCACTTAGGCCCAATTTGACATAAACCGAATAGGGAAGAAGGTTAACACTAGCCCCTAAGTCAAGAAGTGCCCGGTTGATGACATGTTCACCATTGATACAAGATGTTGTAGGTGCACCGGGGTCCTTAAACTTTGGCAAAGTGTTGTGTTGTAGAATGGAACTCACTTGTTCGGTTAAGACCACTTTCTTTGATGTTTGGCTCTTGTTCTTCCGCTTTTGGGTGCATAAGTCCTTCAAGAATTTGGCATAAGCTGGAATTTGCTTAATTGCATCCAAAAGTGAAAGATTGACTTTGACTTGCCTAAACATATCCATTATCTCATTGTTCTTGGTCTTTTGCCTTTCTTTTGAAATGGACCCTTTCAAGGCGTCCGGAAATGGAGCTTTTTCAGAAACTCTTTCAGTATTTTCTTTCAAAGAATTCTCAGCATTGGACTTGTTCAATTCATTTGATTTCAAATCACTTTTCAAAGAGGAATCATGAATAACATTTTTCAAAGAACTTTTCTCAAACACATTTTTCAACACTGTTTTCAATGAATCTCTTTGGAAATCATCTTTCAACTCATAATTTGAGGGCTTCTCATTCTCAAGATCATGCACATGCAATGAAGGAGGAATAGTGTGTGGAACGGGACGGGTGACAACTTGAGATTATACTGGTTCACTCTCTTCATTAGGCATTCTAACTTGATTGTCTACTACCCTACCACTTCTCAAGGTTGTTACCGCATTGACATGCTCAACATTATGCCCTTCCAATGAGGATTTGGCTTCTACAACACATTGTTGTTTGATTGGGGCATTCATGTGCATCTTTCCCTTCTCTATAGCATTAAGTGTTTCAACTATTTGCCCTACTTGGGTTTCTAGCTTGGCAATTAATTGAGAATGAGAATGCAACAATTGAGTATTTGATTCTAGAGTGCCCAAAGCATTTAAAACCTTTTCCTCAAAAGCGGAACCTCTAGAATTTCCTTGAGAATATGATTGGTTAGGAAAATGAGAACTAGCAAATTGATTTCCTTGTGAGTTATATGGTCTTGAACCTTGGGATCCTTGGTTTTGAAGTGGAGGTGGAATGTATTTCCCTTGAAAACCGCCTTGGGAAGAGTTTGAGCCCTCCCCTTGGTTTTTCCAAGAAAAATTAGGATGATTCCTCCAACCGGGATTGTAATGGTTACCATAAGGATTGTTCCCTTGGTTCACAAATGTTGCATTAACTTACTCAATGGGTTCATTTTGAATTTGTCCATAAGGACAATTAGAAGTAGAATGAAGAAAACTAGAACAAGTCATACATGATTCATTTTGAGCTCTAGGAGAATGGTTAGGAAAGGAAGACACTTGATTCGCCAAGTTTTGATTGATCAATTGATCAAACTTTTGAGATAAAGACTTCATCTCGGCGGTTATATCATTTGAGTGGTCAACTTGATGCAAGCCAACACTCTTCCTACCTTGAGAATTTCTACCATTCTTAGATGACAATGTTCTATGCAAAGAGTTTTCACTCATGCTCTCATAAAGACGCCACACGTCTTCATCTTGCCGGTCTATATAAGAACTTCCCATTGAAACATCAACCATGCCTTTATAATTGTCCGATAAGCTTTCAAAGAAGAATTGGACCAATTGCCATTTAGGCATGTCATGGTGAGGACACTTCCTAAGCAATTCATTGAAGCATTCCCATGCCTTGTAGAAAGTTTCTCCCTCCCCATGTGTGAATTCTCTAATGGCGGTTCTCATAGCATTGGTCTTAGAAACCAGATAGTACTTTTTCAAAAATTCTTGTTGTATTTCTGCCCAAGAAGTTATAGAAAAAGGCCTAAGGTTGTTAAACCAATACTTCGCCTTATCTTTAAGGGTGAATGGAAAAAGTTTCAGCCTTAAAACTTCTTCCGGCATGTCCGTGTATCGAACGGTAGAACAAACTTCAAGAAACTCATCCAAATGCTTGTAAGGTTCTTCACTAGGAAGTCCATGAAAGTTAGGTAGCATTTGGATAGTTTGTGCTTTAATCTCATAATGGTGTGCTCTAAATGGTGGCAATTGAATGCATGTGGGTGCATTATACTCATTAGGCACATAGTGATCTCTCAATGCGAGTGGTGGATTAGCAACTTGAGGTGCAACATGGACACCTTGGTTATATTGAGCTTGATTAATGATGGGGGGTTGTGGTGCATACATTGGCCTTGGAATTCCCATTAGAATTTGGCCTTGTTGTTGAGGAAGTTGATGAATGTATGGCCTAGGCATGCCTAATGGAACTTGCATATTATCATTTTGCACATTAGGATGAAGGATGCCTTGTTGGTCTATGTGACCAAGGTCTTCAACATGATCATCATTGAGAGCGTCCATTGGTAGATTGGTTCTATGTGAACTTCCTCTTCCCCTTGGATTCCTAATAGTGGATTCTAAATGCAAATCAAGAGGGACAAGAGTAGGTCTCAATGAACGACGACCATGTATGCACAATGCAACACGAATAAGCAACTTTCTCAACAATGCAATTAAACTTCACAACCAAAATTTTCAAATGTAATGTATGTCAAATAAATGCCTCCACGTAGGCCCCCGATTTAACTAAGGAGATTGAGTAAGAAGGTCTCACAATAGTCCTTTAGCACTTCAACTCCAAAATTAAAAGCTTAGCTTAGCAATTTTACTTAACAATTTTTCATTTTAAGCATTTTTCCTTTGCTTTGCTTTGCTCCTTAGCCTGGAATTACTTTGCTAGCTCCTTGCTCAATGCACCTAGTCAATGGAGAACAAATTCAATAAGCAATCAAAAACAGAAAATAAAAAGAAAGTAAAGACACAATTAAAAGAGTACTAATCCTAATTGAATTTCACAATTCGACGTTGCCAATTTAAAATCCCCGGTAACGGCGCCAAAAACTGATCGATCCTTTACAAGGGTCGCGATACCAAGTCAAGCTTGAAGAGTTGTGAATTTAGGAGGTGGCCAAGTTTTACATTTATAGAAAGCCACTACTACCTTTCTCTATATAAAATATAGATAGGGCGAGTAGGGATCGTCCCAAGGGATTTGATGGTGTATCGAATTATGAAACTATGGTAATTAGGGTTAGTTGGTTGAGTGATCACACAATTGATTGGTTGGTTGATTAAGTTAAATTGAATTCAACTAAATAAAATAATATGAAGTAAACAAGAGAGAGAGAGGTCTTGGGGTGTAGAGATCACCACCAAGCAATACTTTTCTATACTACTAACAAGTGATCAATTGAGGGTAATGGATGTGTTGCAATATGATAAGGGTGTGTGTGTATTAGGTTGATTCAATTGGCAAGGATGACAAATCAAGCAATAGGATATTCATGTGCTTATCGCTAGATTTAGTATTTTTTTTGCATGTCTATGTGTATTGATGCTAGAGATCTAGAGATTATCAAGATGATATGCTTAATGAATGCTATTTTGGAACAAGTGATCAATTGAGGGTAATGGATGTGTTGCAATATGATAAGGGTGTGTGTGTATTAGGTTGATTCAATTGGCAAGGATGACAAATCAAGCAATAGGATATTCATGTGCTTATCCCTAGATTTAGTATTTTTTTTGCATGTCTATGTGTATTGATGCTAGAGATCTAGAGATTATCAAGATGATATGCTTAATGAATGCTATTTTGGTTCATTTGATGGTTTATGCCTATTCTTGATGGTTTGTGCCTCTCCCCTAGTCTAGATAGCTTTATTTTTATGCTAGTAGTGTAGATTTAGTGTAGTGGTAGTGTAATGTTAGATGGGAGGACAATCTACTCTTGATGTTTGATGTTCCATGCTTGTGAGTCCAAATGGCATATTCTTCTAATATTGTGTTGTATGTGGATTGTGAGCTTAATGAAGGATTAATGACTTGTTTTGATCTATTGTGCTATCCCCATGTTGTCTAGACAATATATGTTCTATTGTTTAGATATATTGTGCTCTTCACATGATGTTTAGACAATACTTGCTTGATTTGTCATCCTTGCCAATTGAATCAACCTAATGCACACACACCCTTATCATATTGCAACACATAGACATGCATAAAAAATACTAAATCTAAGGATAAGCACATGATATCCTATTCTTCATTAAGCTCACAATCCACATACAACACAATATTAGAAGAATATGCCATTTGGACTCACAAGCATGGAATATCAAATATCAAGAGTAGATTGTCCTCCCATCTAACATTACACTACCACTATACTAAATTTACACTACTAGCATAAAAATAAAGCTATCTAGACTAGGGGAGAGGCACAAACCATCAAGAATAGGCATAAACCATCAAATGAACCAAAATAGCATTCATTAAGCATATCATCTTGATAATCTCTAGATCTCTAGCATCAATACACATAGACATGCATAAAAAATACTAAATCTAGGGATAAGCACATGAATATCCTACTCTAGCATACATAGACATATGGATAGAATAGAATAGTTAATTGGAAGCATTAAACCATACAAACCATGAAATAATCAAGATTTATATATACATGAATATCAAGATGTATCATACAACACTAATCCCTCAATAATACACAAGATTAGAGTATAGAAAGCATGCTTAGGGCTAACTCTAGCCCCAAGAGGATGTCTAGCCACTCATGGTAGTGATGATCCAACCCTCAAGGGCTAACTCCATGGTTGCTCCTTGTTGGTGAAGATCTCCTCCAATGGTGCTCTAGCTTCCCTCCTTCCTCCTCTCCAAGAAGAGCCTCTAAGATCAATTTTTAATGTGTGACAAGAGACTCCCTCAAAAAGTGTATCATATTCCTTATATAGGTAGGTCAAATACACCTCATGATGAGCTGTGGTCGTGCAAGGGATATTCTCCAATCATTGGATGAAGGACGAAATAAATGAGCTAGACTTTAACTTTTTCTCGCTGGAGGAAGTTCGATCGATCAAACCTTAACTTGGATCGACCGAAAATGGGTTCGATCGATCGAACTGCATCTTGGATCGATCGAAGTGGTCTGACTCCTCCGGATAATGACAAGGCTGTGATATTTTCAAGATATTTATGGGGAAAAAGACAAAAGTGGTTAGTAGGGGTACAGTTGTGGATAAGATCAATCATTTGAATAGGACAAAATAGGGTTCGATCGATTGAAGGTGATGTTCGATCGATCGAACTTGGAATTTCAACAAAGGCCAAGGTTGGATCTATCGAGAAGTACTGTGATCGATCATAGATGTTCGATCGATCGAACTCTAAGTTGGATCGATCGAACTTTTCAGCTGCACAACTTGATTCCTTTTTGCTCATTTCTTTCTCCACTTTGCTCCCTCCTTTGGTTTATCTCAGGATTGCTTCAATTAAGCTCTTATTTGGCTGAGTTAGCTAAATTTTGGGATTAGTGCCTGAAAATATAAATAACACGTGATAAGTCTAAAACGGCAAAGTAAGATAGATAAAGGTACTAGAATGCTTAACCTTAACGGGTTTAAATGCGCACTTTTCAATGCTCATCAATGTGTATATGTGGGTATATGAGCTAGAGTTATAAGAGATGTGAGGAAGAAGGCGCAAAAATCCGCAACACAAAAGAGACAGCAAAGTCTCCTTCAGCGCGTGCATGTCAATCCTTAAGTGCCTATTCCCGAAGCCTTGAACCGGTCCCAAACATTAGAACCGGTTCCAGACCAACAGTCCACTTTGGCATTGAGCCAATGGATAGCTTGAACCGGTTCCTACCTTTTGGAACCGGTTCAAGACACACAGTCTTGAACCCTAGTGTTATTTTAATTTTTTTTTTTTTTTTTAAATTAATTTCCAGAAAAATTCAACACATTGGTGATTAAAAATCAAATCAACAAAGAAAAATTTAAACCTAAAAATAAATCAAAATCTTTTTGAATTTTTTAAACTTTTGAATTTTTGTTTTTTTTAAATTAAAATAACAAATCACCAATCATTAAATTATCCGTCAATACACGATTCAAAACCCTTTCAGAGAAATTTTAAAAATATCTCAGAGAACAAATATTTGACTTCACTTTCTTTTCAGATAATTTCAAATCTCAGAAAGTAATCACAACATGAAATAACTTGCAAATTTTACTGAAAAATTTAGAAATTAATCTAACAAGTTCATGTGTGTGTGTGTGAAATCTAATCTAATCCATCTTCAGTTGAATTTCAACAGATCATTGTCTAAACCTTATTGATCGAAAAGCATCAAGATAAAATTGTTTTGAGCAATTTTTCTAAGCAAGGCGGCTTTAATTTACTCTAAAGAGTAGTCAGCAATTCCCCAACTCAACTTATCTCCACTTTTAGCTTTAATTCACAGTTTAATGGAAGTTTCCGATCAAATCTCAAAGGGTAGCCTTTTCCTTAGCAAAGTATTTAGCAACTTTCAAAAAAATAATTTTAAGCTGAATATTTTTCATTTTTTTTTTTTTTAAGCTCCTATTTTTTTTAGACATTAACCTTTATAGTTTTTGTGAACAATAAACCCTAGTTAACAGATCAAAAGATTTTCAACCAATTTTGTCAGAGATGGGCTAGTGCACAAAAGTTTATGAACTTAAGAGATTTAAATCTAAAAATCCCCTAATCAATGCAAATCATCTTTCATTGTATAGATTATAGACCAAGAATTTATTTTTATCTAAATTATCATGTGTCTCAATTTGTATTTAAAGATAAATCATAAATTCTTCAAAAGAATTTTTACATGAATATCAAGAAGATTATGTTCAGAAACTCAAAACCCTAACCAAATCCTAACAATTGATCCAATGGCAACAAAAAAAATTTTAAAACACAAGCCATAATCACTGAATTTTATAGGACTCAATTTGATAGTGAAGTCATTTTGGAATCTAGTTCCATGGACTCAATAGGCACAAAATTGATCAAATCAGACTTTTTGATCAACACTATCTTTACTCTTATTTCCTGAAATTCTCTCTCATTCTTTACCTCTTTTTTAGGTAAATTAAAGCTTTAGAAAACTTAGGTGGCACAATTTTTTCTTTTTTCTTTTCAGAAAACACCTTTTTTTTAGCTTGAATGTTCTGAGAATGAATTTTCGAAGACTTTTTCTTTTTTCCTTTGAAAACATAAGTGAAACTTATGTCCAGTCTTACTATAGAGTGCAATGCAATAGATTAGGCAAATATCAGAATGCAATGAATCAGGCAAACATGGTTTAGGCATCTCAATAGGTTTAACAAAAATTATTTTACCTTGACCACTAGATGAACCTCTAACAAATCCTAACCCAGCCTTATCATTTACATCATTTCCTATGTTAATTATCTTATTCAAACTGTTTTGACTTATATTGAATCCTTTTAGTTTATCTTGTTCAGATTTCAATTCAATTTCAAGATAATCATTTTTTAAAGCAAAACATTCCTTTAATGAGTTAGCGTTACTTACCTTATCCTCAAGAATGATATACTGCTTCTCAAGCTCAGTGATGATATAATTACTTTCAAAAGCTTTCCTCTTGCCATCATCAATCTGGTTCCTTAGATCTTCATTCTCTCCATTTGCTTGGATAAACACATTTGCTAGCTTATTGATTGCCTGTTTTACTTCCATGGTTTATTTGACCATCTTTTTCAATCTTTCATCGTCCTTTTCAGCCTCTTCCACCTATTCATCATGAACTTAACTGTCTTCATTATCTGAAATGTCAGAGTCAGATAAAGTAACGACATGAGGACCTCTTTCAAGAAAAGTGAAATAAGAAAAATCATTAGTATCATCTTGAGGAGAATCATTATCGCTTGAAATAGAATTTTCAGACATAGAAACTTTCATTATTTTTTCTTTATTCTTATCCTTTTGTTCTTTTCTAGGACTAGGACAAACATTGGATGCGTGACCTTTGCCACCACAATTCTAACAAATGAATTCAGATTCTTTTGATTCTTCTACTTTCTTTTCATTAAACCTAAACTTTGACACCTTATCAAAATTTTGAGGATTAGCCATATTGCTATTCCTTCTCCTCTGTTGTCTTTGCAAGATCTGAGCGAATTGCCTTATAAAAAATGTAAGATCATCATCAGAGTTGTCATCCATAAAATTCTCAACCTGTGTAGATTTTAAAGTAAGATTTTTCTCTTTTTGATTTAAATCAAAGTTTGCATCACAAAAGTTTTTGATGAACCTACCATCTCATTAACTTTACAGGTAGTCAAATCCCAATGTTCAGTGATGGTTTCAACTCTAATATGGAATCTTTTAGGTAAAGACCTTAAGATTTTCTCACAGATTTTCTTATCACTAACTTTTTTACCTAAGTGACACAGTTCAAAAATTATTTCAAGAAGACTAGAATAAAAATCAGAAAATAATTCATCTTCTTTCATCACGATGTTCCCAAAGTTATGAGAAAGCATCTAAATTTTGGATAACTTCACTTTTGAAATTCCTTCATGAGTAACCTGCAAAATATCCCAAGCTTTTTTAGTAGTTTTACAATCAGAAATTCTAGCATATTCAAATGGAACAATAGAATTAATAATTGCATATAAAGCTTTGTCATTAGCATCATTACGCTCAGTTTCAATAGCAGTAAAAGCAAAAGCATCTTTTAACTCCTTGATAACTTTACCATCCACAGTTGTATCTACTATAGGTGGTGTATAGCCAGATTCAACTATTACCCAAGTTTTACCACTAGAATTTTGCAAATAGGCTCTCATCTTTGATTTTCAAAAATTATAATTATCTCCTTCAAACAAAGGACCACGTTGATTAGAACCACTTTCTTTCAACGCATAAGACATGATTTTGAAAACAAGTTTGGAAAAACAAAACAAAACTTTCCAACAAGGATCAACTCAATGTGTAGAGATTGGCTTTGATACTAATTTGTGAGTCGTACGTAGCGGAATATTTAGAAAGTTTTGATTATTAATAGCAGATCTTGTGTTTTTCTAACTTTCTTTATTTTAGCAATTAATAAATTAATATCATGCAATATAATAAAGGAAAGTAAAGTTAGAGATGATAGCAGGATTTTAGCGAGAAAACCCCAGTTGATGAAATATGTCAACTGTTTGAGTGGGAAAAACCTCATGGACTGTGCAGTCCAAAGTAAACCGATCCACTATACTTGAAACAAAGTACACTGAACTTTGACTCTGGCTCACACCCTATCGTTCTACTAAACACAAACTGCTAAAAATCATCTGGCTATGCGACTCCCCGTCTAACAGCAACTTGACCTCAAGCTTATCCTTGATTTTTGTATAAGAGTAACAGGTAGATTAGACAACATTCCTCGAATGCTCCAACCCTTTCAAAGTGTGATCGCTTTTACTTTTATTCAACTTCTAGATTTGATGTAGAAGTAGATTTGCTTTTGTCTGATCGATGTAGACGCAACTGTATGATCACGATCAGGATTCGAACACCACAACAGTAAACTCACTATGTGTTTATGTGTATGTGTTCTAGAAAGACAAACAGAAAATTCTCTAAGAATTTCTGAAACAAAAATCTTCCTAAGGCTTTTAAGAATAATAAACTGATAATGCAAAAGTCATGAATAAACCTATGTGTATGCCAAGGTTTATATAGAGTTTGGAATGTCCTAGTCCCTCTGAAAATATGATAAAATTCATGCATAAGACTTGGAACAATTCTAGACCAACTAGGAGAGAAATCTGAAACTAGAAACTGAACTTTCCATAAACTATCAGGACTCTTAAACCGGTTCAGGAATTTGGGAACCGGTTCAAGTATGGCAGAGTAAATTTCGAGGCCAATGAAGAAGTCTTAAACCAATTCAAGAAAGTGGAAACCGGTTTAAGTGTGGCAATGAAGAATAGAATCAACTTTGAAGATGCATGAACTGGTTCCAAAATGCTTGAACCGGTTCAAGTCTGCCAGACTTGAATCCTAAGGCTGAATCTTGGTAAAAACACTGATTTGGAATTTTTCGGAAAATATACCAAGTATGGAACGTGCCCTAACCTCTTTAGACTTCTTCTTAAAGTGTTGTTCTTTCATTTATGTGATGATCTCAGTTATGGCATCTTTGAACAACCTTCCAATTCCATAGTTGCCGTCGATTTTGCTAACTTGCAGTATAAGTAACTAGGATTACAACTCAATATGGACTTATTTTATTTATGATAATTGCCAAATATAAAATAATATCTCACCAAAACCACTCTGATCCCACCACAACATGTTCCACAGATGCATTCACTTTGACTTGAAGTTTGCGGTTGAAGCTTCAAACTTTTAAGTGGCTCATTTATACCTTCCACAGTGCCTCAAAGTTAGATTAGGGAAAAAAAGACTACGACACAGTGCAATCATATCACCAGGAATATTTTCTTGGCTTAAGTTGGATCAGATCCCCAGACCGATCTCAGGGCGCAGATCTGACCGAACATAAGCCTGGCACCTTGTAGGTGAAGAGACTCGCCGAGCAACCCCCACCATGCTTTTAGACCAAACACCATCAATGCAAGATCTGGGGAGTAAAATAGATTTCTGTCAATGTGCATCTATTAGACAAACTATTGATCAAATGATTGAGATCTAAGGATACCTAAACTTTATTTATGTGTTTATGTGTTTTTTAAGCAACTAATAATTCAGAGATTTATACATGGGAGTTGAGGGGAGGGCCTCTTATCCCAAAAATTTGTCTCCTGTTATGCACTAGTTGTCAATGTTAGAAATGATGAGGATAGCTAAAAAAAAAAAAAAAAAATGGTATATGAAGATCCATCATCAACTTTTTAATTAAATACCCACTAAATTTTGGCATGTACCGCCAATAGCCTATGGTTCCAATTTTAGTACGTTCCTTTTAAATACATAGAACAATTTCATTTTTTTATTTATGAGAAGAACAACATAAACGAATCACAACAAATCAAGAGATCAACATATATTGATTACACTCAGTTTAGTGCTATTATATGCTCCATTCTAATACAATAAATTCCCATCACCAAATAAATTTCACACTATATGAAATGTTAGTTTTCACATTTCTATATGAGTGAAAAAAATAAAACAACTCTGATCCCACCACAACATGTTCCACGGATGCATTCATTTTGACTTGAAGTCTGCGGTTGAAGACTTCAACTATTGTAGCATTATTCAAACTTTTGAGTGGCTCATTTATACTTTATGTAATGCTTCGAAGTTAGATTAGGGAAAAAAGACTACGACCCTAGTGCAGTCATAGCATCGGAAATCTTTTCATGGCTTAAGTAGGACCAGGTCCCCAGACCGGCTTGACGTCACAAATTGGATCGAACATAATCTTGGCACCCTCGTAGGTGAAGAGACAAGCCCAGTAGCCACTAGCATGCTTTTAGACCAAACACCGTCAATGCAAGTTTTAGAGAGTGAAATAGATTTAAGTTAAAGCGCATCTATTATATAAAATATCAATATTGATCAAATGATTGAGATCGGAAGACACCTAAACTTTATTTATTTATTTATATGTTTTTTAAGCACCTAATAATTTAAAGATTTATACATGGGAGTTGAGGGGAAGGCTCTTATCCCAAAAATTTGTCCCATGTTATGCATTACTTGTCAAGATTGGAACCATAACATAAAAGAACCATAACAATATTTATTTATTTATTCAAAAGTCAATAGAGATCATTGAAGCCTTTGAGAATCATGTTAAGTTAGCCAAAAACAAATGTTATTTTGTACTTCTTGAAATTGAGTACATGAACATGGCCATGGCAGGCCTCAATGCTTACCAAAGGAAAAAAACATTCAGAATTATACTTTCTAGACCTACTACACCTAGTTATGAATGCCAACCGGTATGAAAATTGCTGGAAAAGAAACAAGACAAAAAGAATGCCTTGTATGGGACGTATTATAAGAATCCCAACTTAACTTTGGTGGACATGTGGAAATAGAGGTCGTGACATGTTCGGTTGATAAACTGACTAGAACAGACCAACTTGAAGTCTATGTTGTTGAAATAACCTTATCAAGGCCTTACGAATGTAAGGCGCTGATTAGAGTTCCTCATCCACTAGTACCTCCATTGGTGACCGTGTTCAATATAACTTTAAAAGGAAACCATTATAAACAAGAAAATTTACTCTTTTGATGCAGCAAAACCAAACAAATTTTTTTCAAGAAGCAGGGTAAAATGATCACATTCCCAGAGGGACACACCATACTTAAGATCGAGGACCTAAAGAACAAGATAAATTGTAAATATTATAATTTTGACAGGCATACTACTAACACTCGTGTAATTAATTTTTATGTAATACTATTCAGGAATATATTGACAAACATGTGTTATTTTTCCCCCACAAATGTTAGAAAATAACGGGTTATCATTTTCTTTTTATTGTACGGGAAAGAAAAATGAGGCTATGGCATTAGATACTATGTCTTTCCACTGGTTATTGTGTCCACAAACATAATTAGAGTCACAATTAATACAAAAAAAGTTAGAGAAATTTGAGGAAGGCTTTCAGGAAGCCGAATCCATCAGACCAAGGTCGAAGGGAAACAACCAATCCAAAGCACAATTCTAAGCATGGAAATCCTGGAGAAGCAGTTATAGAACGTCTAACGCGCATTAACAAAAGTGATAGGATAACAACAATCTCTCTTCAGGAAGGATGTTACCCCAAATGCAAGGTCGAAATAGCCACGGAGGAAATGATTAGAGCAGAAGAAAGGGAGGTTCACAACACAAGAGCCATAATAATCAAATAAATTAATATTCGGCGTCTGGTTCTATAATATATTTTAACCTCGGTGTCGCATCGACTAACTTATCTTGAAGAATTACATACGAAAAGGAAATACTAGATATTAAACGTTACACTTGTCACGATGAGGGCCACAAAGAACTTTTGAATGACTCATTTATAATTTTCGCAGTGCCTTAAAGTTAGATTATGGAAAAAAGTCTATGACCTTAGTGCAGTTATAACATTATGAATATTTGTTTAGCTTAAGTAGGACCAGGTCCCCAGACTGATCTCGGGGGGCAAATCGGATCGAACATAATCCTCGCACCCTCATAGGTGAAGAGACTCGCCAATAGCCCCCATCATGTTTTTAGACCAAACACTGTAAATGTAAGATCTGGAAAGTGAAATAGCTAGGTTCATGTCAACGCGTTGACATCTATTATACAAAATATTAATATTGATCAATTGATTGAGATATGATAATACCTAAACTTTATTTATTTATTTATATGTTTTCTAAGCACCTAATAATTCAAAGATTTATACATGGGAGTTGAGGGGAGGGCCTCTTATCCCAAAAATTTGTTCCCTGTTATGCACTACTTGTCATGATTTGATGTGAGGATAGCCAAAAACAAAATATGGTTTATGAAGATCCATCATCGGTTTTTTAATTAAATACCCACTAAATTTTGGTACAAACTGTCAATAGCATAGGGTTCCAATTTTAGTGCGTTCCTTTTAAAAATATAGAACCTTTTCATTTTTTATTTATGAGAAAAATAATATAAAAGAACCACAATAAATTAAGATATATTGATTACCCTCAGTTTAACATTATTATATGCTCCATTCCAATACAATATATTCCATCACTAAATAATTTACACACTATATGAAATGTTAATTTTCACATTTCTATATGAGTGAAAAAATAAAACCACTGTGATCCCACCACGACATGTTCCACGGATGCATTCATTTTGACTTGAAGTCTGCGATTGAAGACTTTGATTGCTCCAATATTGTTCAAACTTTTGAGGGGCTCATTTATACTTCCCGCAGTGCCTCAAAGTTAGATTAAGGAAAAAAGGCTACGACATAGTACAATCATACCACCGAGAATATTTTCTTGGCTTAAGTAGGACTAGGTCCCCAGATCGGTCTTAGGGCGCAAATCAGACCGAACACAAACCTGGAATCCCCATCGGTGAAGAGACTCGCCTAGTAGCCCCTGGCATACTTTTAGGCCAAACACCATCAATGCAAGATCTAGAGAGTGAAATAGATTTTTGTTATCGTGCATCTATTATAAAAAAAATATATCAATATTAATCAAATAATTGAGATTTGGTGATACCTAAACTTTATTTATTTATTTATGTGTTTTTTAAGCACCTAATAATTCTGAGATTTATACATGGGAGTTGAGGGGATGGCCTCTAATCCCAAAAATTTGTCCTCAATGTTGTATATGAGGATAGCTAAAAATATATATATGGTATATGAAGATCCATTATAAGCTTTTTAATTAAATACCCACTAAATTTTGGCATGTACCGCCAATAGCCTAATGTTTCAATTTTAGTACGTTCCTTTTAAAAACATAAAACCTTTTCATTTTTTTTATTTATGAGAAAAACAACATAAAAGAACCACAACAAATCAAGAAATCAAGATATATTGATTACACTCAGTTTAGTGCTATTATATGCTCCATTTTAATACAATAAATTCCCATCACTAAATAATTTACACATTATATGAAATGTTAGTTTTCACATTTCTATATGAGTGAAAAAATAAAACCACTCTGATCCCACCACAACATGTTCCACGGATGCATTAATTTTGACTTGAAGTCTGCTGTTGAAAACTTCAACTCCTGTAGCATTGTTCAAACTTTTGAGTGTCTCATTTATACTTTTGGCAGTGCCTCGAAGTTAGATTAGGGAAAAAAGACTACGACCCTAGTGCAGTCATAGCATTGGGAATCTTTTCTTGGCTTAAGTAGGACCAGGTCCCTATACCGGCTTGAGGGTGTAAATCAGACCGAACATAATCTTGGCACCCCTGTAGGTGAAAAGATTCACCCAGTAGCCCCCAGCATGCTTTTTGACCAAATGTTGTCAATGCAAGTTTTGGAGAGTGAAATAGATTTATGTCAACGCTCTATTGTACAAAATATCAATATTGATCAAATGATTGAAATCTGAAGATAGGGCCGGACCTGAGATTGAAAAATTCTTGAGAGGCCCTAGGCGAACTTTAAATGAGGCCCTTATACATAAGTTTCACACGCGCAATTTTTATTTATTTATGAAAGTGCGAAATTTTCATTAAAGTAAATGTGATCATCTTGCATTTTAAGCTGCAAAATTATCAATTAAAGTGTTCAAATCAACTTCTCCAACATATCTTTTTCAATAGACAAGATGGCCAATCCATTCAATCTCAATAATACTTGCCTCCAATGTTCTCTATCTTTGTTGATTTTTTCTTCCACACTTTTATCGATTGTTGCATTTTTTTGTAATCTGATTTCTAATTCAATCCAATTCCCCATGTTAACAATGTGTTCACGACTAGTCTTGTGAGTTTTAAGTTTATCCCAAAGATTTTTCCAGTCATTCACTCCTTCATTTGCCAAATGAGTTTTTTGTTCGTCACATTAAACAACTTACAACAAAAGCAATAGACTATGTCCAAAGAACTCGAATAGATTAGCCATCTCCTATCATGTTTTTCACAGTTTGACAAGTGTCGAATGTAATATGTAAAAGAGAAACGTCTATTTTTTTAATTTTTAGAAAAAATTTCAAGTTTAGCATATCTTGGAAGACCTCTTTCAACTAATAAATCTCTCATTTTTTTATCAATATCTTTCCAATTTCCTGGATCATTAATGTTCAAAGGAAGATTATCATTCTCATTCATATATTCTTCATTTGCCAAATCTTAAAGTTCATTCACATGTTCTTCATTTTGATTCTCTTTCTTATCTTCATTCATTAAATCTCCATGTTCATTGAGATTTTCTTCATTCCTATGTTCTTCCTTCACCAAATCTTCAAGACTCCAACTAAACTCTTAGTTTGTGCATTGTTCGTAAAAAACTTATGAATAGCGCCATTTTGAGATTCAATCAATTCTTCAAATTTATTTTATTTTATTTTATTTTATTTTATTTTTTTTTTTTTTCATACCCAAATTTAAATTTTCTTGTAGACATAACTATTAAAAATCTTGCAATCTTAGAAATCTAAATAACAGGAAACACAATCAACATAAAACTAAACTTTAAAAAAAAATACTTTGCTGAAAGAAAATATAGATTGGCTCAATCTCAATGGCTCAATATGCAATCATATGATTTACAGAAAAATAAAAATACCTCATGAGAAGTCTAAATGATAAGTCCTCAAATCCCTGTATTACAACAAATTCATTTGTCAAACAATAATTCCCCTATTTCCATAAGAACAATTGATATAGATTTAAGTTCATCAAAATAATTTTTTGGTTTTAAGATTTAATTTAAGTTCATCAAAATAACTACTTGAAGACTTGAATTAACTTAGATGTAGAAAAGAAAACTTATAGTGTTGTTGCCATTAATTGAGTGTGTTGATAGGGATCGATGATGCAGATGCAGAGTTACGAACCCGGAAAAAAGGAACAGAGAGAGACTGAGAGAGAGCTCAGACTTTAAGAGGGATTGAAAAAGCTTCTGTCTTCTTATTGTTGTCGTTGGTTGCAGAGCAGAGAGAGAGAGAGAGTAAGCTTGAGACTTGAGAGGCTAAATTTGCCCAAAATCTGATTGTTCAGCATTTGAGGCTGGCCCATCATTCTTGCTCCATTTTGATGGCCCTAAACTTGGAAGCGAGTTTCAAATGCTACGGTTTGGTTATAATTTTTTTTTTTTTTAGCGGCCCATCATTTTTGAGGTCCCTTATTTGTTGCATTTTGGTTATAATTTTTTTTTTTTGGTAGCCCAACATTCACGGGCCTATAAAATTTGAGGCCCCTTAAATGATTTGATGCATTTAGTTACAAATTTATTTATTTATTTATTTTCTTTTGTAGCCCATCATACATGGGCCTATAAAATATGAGGCCCTAGGCGACCGCCTTGGCCAGGGCCGGCCCTGTCTGAAGATACCTAAACTTTATTTATTTATTTATGTATTTTTTAAGCACCTAATAATTCAGAAATTTATATATGAGAGTTGAGAGGAGGGCTTCTTATCCCAAAAATATGTCCCCTGTTATGCATTACTTGTCAAGATTGGATACGAGGATAGCTAAAAAAAAATTGTATATGAAGATTCATCACCAACTTTTTAATTAATTAAATACCTACTAAATTTTGTCATGTACCGCCAATAGCCTAGAGTTCTAATTTTAGTATGCTCCTTCTAAAAACATAGAACCTTTTCATTTATGAGAAGAACACAATAAAATAACCACAACAGATCAAGAGATGAAGATAAATCGATCACACTCAGTTTAGTACTATTATATGGTCCATTCCAAAACAATAAATTCCCATTATTAAATAATTTACACACTATATGAAATGTTAATTTTCACATTTCTATATGAGTGAAAAAATAAAACCACTCTGATGCCACCACAAGAAGTTTCACGTATGGATATATGTATTTCTGCAATTAAAGACTTCAACTCCTGTTGCATTGTTCAAACTTGAATTCATCAGTCCAACCATTTGGTTCTCAACTCTACACATATCAACAATATCATTTCCAAATGTTGAATTCCAATCCTCCATATTGGAGTCGCCAAATCTAGATATTTTAAACAATTAGTGAAGAAATTAATCACAGCTACCTCTTTTGAATTGCCTTTGGGCTTATTCAATTGCTAATGGGATGTTGAGTATTTTGTAAACAACTTAGCTTTGGGCCACGCTATTGTTGTATCTTTTGTTATGGGCCTAATGGCCCGTTAATATATCTTATATGTAATAAAATATATAATGTATTATAATATTACAAATTGATTATAATTTAATATTTGCATATAATATAATATAAATATGGTATATGATAATATAACATAAATAAAAATACATAATAAATCATAAATATTTTTGTCCCAAAAAATTATTTATACGGAGTAATATTAGATGTCATAAATATATTTTTTTCAGTATTTAATATAATAAAATTAGTATATAACATGAACAATATGAATTTTATTTGATAGTAAAAATGTTTTTAATTATAAATAAATTAAAAATATGGCAATAACCAACCAAAGCAATATTTATTTATTTAGTTTACACAATAAATATAATCAAATTAATTAAAGGTGATGATGGAATATGGATGCCTCACTTGTGTTATTGTTTTATCTTTTTCCCTATTGTCAGGCTTATTTTGGCTTTTGGCCTTTCAGATTAGCTTCATCTCTTCTCTTTAAGAAATTAATTATTAGATAGTCAATTATCAAATCATTGTTAAGATTTCTTTATAATATATTAATATATTATTATGAAAATTTGAATTTAATTGGTCCATCAAGAATTTATGGACATCCACTTTTTTAAATAGTTTTTTCATTCCATTTGACTAATGCTGTTCATTAGTTATTTTCACACTTGAGTCTTACCAAGCAAGCTAGGGATACAAAAATCCATATATATTGTAGCAAGCAAAACCTTATTTTTTCTCTTTCACCTCCTCCCCACATCTCATTTTCAGCTTCATCCTCTTCTGGGTAATCTTGATCCATACACACACACACATATATATAACCCTCATCTTCTACATATATATGATCATTTCACACCCAATATATATATATATATTCAACCAAGTATATATATATATATAGTATTTTACAAATACATATATATAAGAGTTGTAATAAATTAAGGTCATAAAGTGGATCTAAACAGGCATGGGAAGAGGCCCCTTCCATCCGATGATTCATCGGAGAAAAAAGAAGAAGAAGAAGAAGAAGAAAAGAATAACATATTTCCTGTCTACTCAGCTAGATCCCAACAAGACATGTCCGCAATGGTGTCAGCACTCACTCAAGTTATTGGAAACACTGATAAAAACCTTCTTCATGATATGCCTGCAGGAAACTCAGTAGCCGTAGGCATGGCCCAGCCGGGTGCAACGGTGCCTCCTGATCAGTCTCAACCCAATATTCAAGATCAAGGTAACATAAATACATATATATTCATATCATTTACGTTGTATTAGATAATCTTGTTTAGAATATATATATATATATATATATATATTTATATTTATTTATTTATTTATTTATATTATATATTATACATATGTGGAAAAGTTAGACTTGAACATGTTGATGACAACCACTTCTATTTCAAGCTCACTAGGATGTTGTATTTGGTCAACTGACTGGTTAGATTTTGCTAGAAAAGTATAGTGCAATTTTGTGTATATGGATCTCTACACAGGTATGATTCTGCATGCCTGCTTAAGCATATAAACTCTCTCTCCTATGCCCAAACTCTGGAATAATGACATGAAAACAACTAGAGCTAATTAATAATAACATGAAATCAACTAGCTAGTTCACACTACTTACCGAAAAAAAAAAAAAATTAGCTAGTTCACACTATATATATATATATATATATATATATATATATATATATATATATATATATATGTTTTATATTTTTGCTCTTCATTTATCATTCTGATTCAATCTAGGAAATGGTCTGTGGTATTTACTACATTCATGTTTTTGCAGTTTACAACCATCATATATATATATATATATTTAATTATATAGTTACAGATGTTAGAAGAATATAATAAATAAAATTAATTAACCTAATTATTTCATGTACGGCCTTTGATTGAGGCTATGGTATTAGATAGAGCGGAATGGAAATATATGATTTACCTAACTGACCTCAGATAGTTGGGAAAATGCCTGTTATTGTTCTTGTGGTGGTGATTTTCACATATGGGATGATTTGTCAAAGCTACATATATATATTATAAACAAATCTATATGTACATTGTGAAGGGAACCAAGGGAGAAGACACTACAGAGGGGTGAGGCAAAGGCCATGGGGCAAGTGGGCAGCCGAAATACGAGACCCTAAAAAAGCAGCAAGAGTGTGGCTAGGCACTTTCGAAACAGCTGAGGCTGCTGCACTTGCATATGATGAAGCAGCTCTTAGATTCAAAGGAAACAAAGCTAAGCTCAACTTCCCTGAAAGAGTTCAAGGGAGAACCGAGTTGGGTTACCTAACAACTCATCAAGATTCGCGTTTCATTGCTCACTCGGTTGCTCCTCCTCCTCATCCAGTACTTCTGCCTCAAAATATATATCCTAATAATTTTGCTCATTATGCACAAGTTCTTGGTAGTGGGGATCATAATTTGAACCACGCCATACCATCCGGTATCTACCACAGAGGAACATATCTTTCGCCGTCTATGTCTTCATCTTCAACATCTTCCTCTGCATCAACGCATAATTGGCAACAACAAGGAGGAGAGGTTAGAAGACTTCCACCGCAGTCTGGAAGTTCTTCTTCAAGTTGTGATCCTCCAAAGAATTGGGAAGATTTTGATCCTAATGATCAGTCGAAAGGGTAGTTGATCCAAGTTCACTGGAGATATATACATCATCTTATATCTATTGTGATTTTCTTTTTTATGCTCAAAAACTTTGTTCTCAAGGGTTTTCAAGAAAGGTTGGTTTGATGATTTTTGTGTGGTATCGGGCAGGAAATTTTTAACAATCAAAAGAAGATTTTATGAGATGAAGTATATTGCATTTCAACCTATATAGTCAATATTCCATGAAAGTTGAATGGCTATAACATATCTTGATTATCATTTCAAGTTACATATATATTACTTAGGATGGAGATGCATCAAAGAACCTTGGATCATCACCAAATTTGATTATAGAAGTTTATTTTTAAGGTTTCATGATATGCCCCTCGCAAGGTTTGAATTTTATAATGATGTTGCTTCATTATTGCCTGAAAGTTACACATTTGAAACAGATCTTACAATGACAGAAGTTTCGTGATATGCAAACTAACATATTAGAACTTTACCACCTCATGTGGAGGTGCTAGAAGAATGCTAAGTCACACTTTTCCAGATTAGAGAGTTTTTGATTGAATTTGATTAGATCATATATGATTCAACCCTATTGAATAATTTTTCCTCAAACAAAAAGGTTTAGGTAACAAAAAATAGATTATCTACAAAGATTGTTTTTCCAGAGTTCTTTTTTTTTTTTTTGAAAGTTATTTAGAGCACAACAAAGAGGTGGGCCAACCCACATGCATGTGCATTGATGAAATACATTAATAAATTTCACCTTGTACATAAGAATGTGTTTCGACTCAACTCTAGATCTCTTGCCTAAGTGGTGGTCTTCTTGGTTTCAGTAGAGGTTTAAAAGTCCAATGATGGACGTACGGACATGAGATAGTGGGTCCCACCACACCTCCATCTCAGCAAGCATGCAGCTGGTACGATAAGCCACACCATGTACTTCTTGTTGAACGTAATGTCTGCAAACACATGGATAGCAAATATGTAAAACACAAAGAGATTAGATATATGGATAATAAATAAATGAGAGAGAGAGAGAGACAAAAAGAAGAGACGAGAGAGAAGAAAAGGAATACTTGTTTCACAAGCTAGTTGTTGAGTTTGAATTGCATCCCCATCGAGATTCTCAAAGTGGAGGCTTGATCGAGCTTTGATATATATCCAAAGTTAGCTTCTAAGAGAGATACATATATATATATATATATATATATATATAGATAAGTGTGAAAATACTCTCCGAAAAATATATAAATATATATATATATATAAGTGTGAAAATGTTAACAAAGTGTAGTCACGGAAATCAAAATGCTAACAAAGTGTAGTCGCGGAAATCGGCTAAGGTTGGCGGACAAAATGAGCTTCACATGAAAGGTGAGTGAAACCAACAAGTGTGCAATGCATATATCAGTTGTTTGAACACTTTGGTCAGCCTGTTCAAAGATGATTATCTCATATGGGTTTCATAATTATGGGAATAGGCTCTATAACCGATACGGGACACACTAACATATATGCGTTCAGCTTATTAATTAGTACTTATAGTACAATTTATTCCTTCAGAGATAGTCTCTCTCTCTTTCACCTGAAACTTCCATATGTGTCTAATGATACTTCCAGAAGTCTTTTGTTTTGACCCGTATCTTTTTTTTTTTGACCCGTATAATCTTTTATTTATAAAGTCCACTTTTTTTTTTTTTTTTTTTTTTTTTTTCCTTTTCTTTTGAAAATTGAATATTAAATAGTTTGATTAAAGTGCATGTCCGGGACACTTTCCAAAATAGAATGCATGGAAGTCCATGAAGTAATACAATTCGTTTGACGTTATGGATTAATTAAATTTGGTACACACTATATATAGAATTAAATGTTGAATTAAACTATCAAATAATGACACCTCTCGTCAAATCAGATTTTAAGTCAAATGTATTTTAAAAATTACTTTAAATATAAGTGACCCATAAAATGAAAGTGGTGGTGATTCTTATTATGATTGAATACTGAACAATTAATACATAATATATATATATATATATATATATATATATCAAAAAATAAAATAAAAATCTCAATTAACAATTATCGCTTAAATTTTTTGCGTCAAAAATTCAGTTTTTAAAATTTTCAGTTTTCATTGCATCTTGAGGCTAGATAACTCTTCTTATTTTACCAAAAAAAAAAAAAAAAAAAAATTAAAAGTTTAGATTAGTTAATAGCATTTGGATTGGATTCGAGGCATCTCCTTTAGAAAATTTGTCGATGTCAATTTATATTAATCCTCGTCATCTGCATTCATCGAGTTTGTATCCCATACAAATAATTATTTTGCACTTCTAACCCGTGAGAATTGCTATTTACTCAAACAATCTTTTATTAGCTATCATGGGCAATGTTGTGGAAAGTAGTCCATCATGTAAACTTAGAAATTCTCGATCTTTCGCTTTGAAATGTTACGGAAAGTCGTTATTTTATCGTGTCAATCTCATTACATAACGGCAGTTTAAGAATCTTTTATCTTTCATTTTGAAATGAGAGAAGACACTACTGCCATATCACATACCTTGGTTCTTCGTCAATTATTCAAAAGCAAACTATTCGATATGTTTTTTTTGGTGATAAAAAAAAAATGAAGAATAAATCCACCTGCTAATTATTTTGGAGATTTGGTACAATGAAAATGGAAGGAAAAAAAAAAAAAAAAAGAATGATAACCAAGGTTTGGTATGAAATGTTGAAAGTAAAAATAAAAAATAAAAAAGAAAAAGAAGAATTTGGAAGAAAATAAAAAGACATGAATAGTAACTTTTATTATCTTTTTAAAAGTGTGAAGAAATGAAAGGAAATGGAATAAATGACTAGTATTTTAATATAACTTTGTTAATATAAAATTTACCCTTATTTTTATAAAAGTCTAAATCTATGAAAAATGGTGTGATTGTAAATTCAATAAAATAATTTTTTTCCTTTCTTTCTATAAAGATCGTTACGATCAATTTTTTTTTTTATTTTTCTTCATTAATCAACTAAACACAATAAATAATTAACACTATCATTTTTTTTTTTTTTTTCCGTCTTAACTAATGTTATAATTTATTTTCTTTTTCACTATAACAAACATTGTTCAACATTTAAATTCTCAAACAATTTATGAGCTTCAAATATATATAATCGTCCGTAAATTCTAATTCAAACCCTAACCTGATCCTTTAATGAGTTTCAAATTAAAAAGTCAAACAAAAAACCTCGAAACCTTATCAATTGAACTGGTCCGTCTCGCAAAGAACTGTGTAAGCATCTGGAAACAAAAGTAACCCTTCTATGTTAGCTGTCAATTTTATTTTTTGGGTAAATTGATGTGATTTTTTTTTTTTTTTTTTCCGAAAGGTAGATGTTAGTTCTCTCAGTCCACGTTTCAATTGATTGCATCTTTCCAGACCTTTCGCTTTTCGGCACCGCCATTGGAAAATGTGTTATTTTGACCCCACACGGAATTCAAATATAATTGTAATATAAATGTGTGTGCATGCACTTAAAGCCAGAACCAAGTTCCACTTAGGTTTACCATTCCACTAAAAACTAATATAATGTAGATTGTAGAAAATGTTTAGGGACATAATGATCCCATTACCCGCGTGGCCACGTGTTGTAATTATAAGTATCTCCTTTTGTACACACAAATTTGGTATGTATAAAATAAAGAATAAAGTAAATAATACATAATAATTTATTGATTTATAAAAATTGAAGAGTACAATCCTTTGAGGTATTCTTTGCAAAAAAAAAAGAAAATATATTCTAATTCGATCTCATTTGTTGGTTGGATCTAAGGACTGGAAGAGTTTGATCTTGATTCGATTTGTTGACAATCTTCTTCAATTTGTACTTGAGGAAGACTACCGATGATTTCTGATTGACAGCTGATGAAGTTTGATCTCGAACAGTGTTATTTAGTGATTCTTCAAACTTGTTGAATCACGGAGAAAAGAAAGGCACGATTTTAATGTACTTCTTGTTCTTTGTTGAATTTGAGAAAGAACGGCACAACTTTGGATGTGCTGGATTGTTATTCTTTACCTTCACAGAATTTATTGAATTTGAAGAAAAACGGCACGATTTCGGATGTGCTTGTTGCTCTTCTTCTTTAAAGATTGGATGTTGGGGATGAATTCTTCAAGGATTGGGTGTTGGGGATGAATGTCGGCAACGTTTTTGTATTTTACACTGGAATTCTGGACTTCTAAGTTTCTAAATTTCTGCACTTCTTCCTCTTTCCTCTATGCCTCTACTTATAGATTTTTTGGATAAACAGGATGATGACATGTGTCCTTTCTTGATAAAGACACAATTATAATTGGGTTGGGCCGGTTATATTGTGATAATTATTCATTAAAATAATTATTCTCAAATATATTTTATTGAGAATAATTATCTTTTTATTTAATTAACAGGGCTGGGTTAATTAAATAATTTAAATTGACTACGTTTGGACCAATTAAATAATGTAATTAAAAATGAGACCCATATTTTGTGACGACCCTGGTTTTTAGGCCAGCGCGTCCTATGATAGACTGAACGTAGATCCAATAATGAATCCAGAATGTGGAAGCAAAAGGTAAAATAATAGTCTCTAAAGATACTACACATCTACTAGACACCAATGTGATTCTCATTGAAGTCATAAAACCCAAAGAAAATAAATGCAGAAACGACGCCTCAAAAACGGATAAGAATGAACCTAGGGGCAAAATGGTCTTTTAAGACTAAAATGGGTGCCACCGTGCACACCATTGCAAGACAACAAAAAATTAATAAAGATGGACTCAAGAATGACTTGATTCAGAGTCCGAACGAAAAAGATATATACTTAAGAACCTATCATGATCATTATAAATATAACCTCAAAACTTAATTTAAATCATGGAAACATATAAATAAAAATTAATTAAATTAATTGACTAATGTCTCTAGATTTCAAAACAACCCTATATAACTTCAAATTAATTAAGGTAAGTTATGAATCAAGTCATGGCCTTTCCAAAACTCAAGTCCTAGCTTAATTTCATGTAAAGTACCATTAGTTATAAACTTAAAATCTTAAATTTAATGCATGTAATACCTAAGAACCATGTCATAAAGCATATAAAACATAAAAAACATAACTTAAAACAACCCCTACCTCACAAGAGGATTGTTCCTCCTGAATCTAAAGGAAAGCAAAGGAATTTCAAGTTTTCCTTCTAGGGTTATGTAGAGGAGAGTGAGAGAAAGTAAAAGTATTCCAAAGTTTTAAGTCTAACGTGAGTGGAAGGAGGCCAAAATGAAGCTTAAAGCTTTAAACCAAGCTTTACTTCAATGGTGGCTAGGTTAGGGTTCTTGAGAGGAAAGAGATGAATGAAATAAAATGTAAAAACCCTAAGTTAAATTTGATGGGGTTCTCCACTCACTAGGTACTCTTGCACTACCTTTCACACACACACTTGCAAGACTAATTGTGAGACCTACACTTGTCATTCATCTAATGCTCCTTCCTAGGCTTAATCCTAAGCCTACACTTGTCATTCATCTAAGGCAACAAGTGTTCCACTCCTAGGCCAACAAATGGGTGAATCTCCACCCTCCATGTGTCAAGAGATTTAGCCTCTAAGTGGTTCCACCACAAGATCAACAAGTGGCACCATGATAGTGTGACACTTATCACATTTTTCGAAAATTGCAAAAAGGTCATTTTTGAAAATATCTTCCAAAATAAATTCCAAAATGGTCCTTAAGACAAAAAATAATTACTTTAATTAATTGCACCAAAAATCCCACAAGTTATGAATATTACGAAAAGTTATGCATCCATATCCTTTATAAGGAAAGCAAGCAACTAGCATGCTTTCCTACAAAAGTGAAAATGTGGATATCACAGAAATCAAATATCACGGATGTATGCAAAGTCGGAATTAGATCCGAACACGAAAAGTGAGGTTATGCAAGAAAAAATAAAAAATGAGAAAAGGACGAAATAGGAAAAAGACGAAAAAAGAATTTACCGAAAAAAGGAAAAGGAGAAGAATGACCGTGTCATTACAACCTACCTTCCTTAAAAGGGATTTCATCCCCGAAATCATGTCGTACTTGAAACAGAGAACAAATGGGGATACCGAGAGCGAACCTCCTGTTCGAGCTCCCAAGTAGCCTCCTCAATACCATGGTGTCTCCACAAGACCTTGACCAATGGAATGGTCTTAGTACGCAAGACATGTTCCCGTGAGTCAAGAATCTGGACCTGACCTTCCTCATAGGTCACGTCCTCATCAACAACCACATCAGTCCATTACAGAACATGTGATGGATCCGGCTAGTACTTCCTCAACATAGAAACATGAAAGACGTTGTGAACCCTATCCAGGTCTGGCGGCAATGCCAAATGATAAGCAACTTCACCGACGCGCTCCAAAATCTCAAATGGTCTAATGAACCTTGGAGACAACTTACATTTGGAATCTCAGAAGTCCTTTCCGTGGAGAAATCTTGAGAAAAACATGGTCCCCTACCTCAAAAGACAAGGATCGTCTCCTCCTGTCAGCTTAACTCTTCTGTCTGCTCTTTGCAGTAGCCAACCGCTGTCGAATCAACTGGATTTTCTCTATAGTTTCAATGACAATTTCAGGACCCAAGGCAACGGTATCACCGACCTCAGTCCAACAAATTGGAGATCTGCAAGGCCTGCCATACAAAGCCTCAAAAGGTGCCATTCCAATATTGGTCTGGTAACTATTGTTGTAGGCAAACTCAACCAAGGGTAAGTAGTCCTCCCAACTGCCCCCGAAATCCAAGATACAAGCCCATAACATATCCTCCAATATCTGAATGGTGTGCTCCGACTGACCATCAGTTTAAGGATGGAATGCCATACTGAAATGGAGTCCCGTATCAAGAGCCTCCTGAAAACTCTGCCAAAAGTGAGACGTGAACCACGGATCCCTATCCGAAACAATGGATACAGGAACCCTGTGAAGCCAGACGATCTGCCTCACATACAATCCACTCAGTCTCTCTGCACTGTCTGTCACTGCCATGGGAAAGAAGTGAGCTGTCTTAGTCAACCTGTCAACTATGATCCAAACGGCATCATTCTATGCCTGAGACCTCGGAAGTCCTATTACGAAATCCATAGTGATATGCTCCCATTTCCACTCAGCTACTGGTAATGGTTACAACAATCCTGCTGGTCGCTGATGCTCTGCCTTTACTTGCTAACAAGGTATCGAGCCACAAACTGTGAGACATCCCGCTTCATACCCTGCCACCAAAACTGTCACCACAGATTATGGTACATTTTCATATCACCAGGATGAACTGCGAGCCGAGAGTGGTGAAAATCCCAAAGAACGTCTTCACGATAAGACGAAGGAATAAACATTATCCCTTTGTACCTGAGACCCCCGTCTGAATATAAGGTCCAACCCTCTACATTCTCACCACCTGAAATCCGATCATGGATGGCCTTCATCTCCCCATCCTCCAACTGTGCCTCAATAACTTTGCCAACAAGAGCCAGTTAAGGCACAAGGCTAAACAAAATAGCCGATGAAACATCCTCATAAGATTGTAAACCAAGGTCTGCAAGCTCTTCTAGCATTTTGCATCTATGAACGAAAATGTTAGTAAGAGTCCCCCGTGACTTCCTACTCAATGCATCAACCACTACATTGGCCTTACCCAGATGGTACTGTAATTCAAAGTCATAATCCTCCATAAACTTAACCTATCTACGCTGTCTCAAGTTCAAATCCTTTTGAGAAAAGAGATACTTGAGACTTTTGTGATCGGAGAAAACTTCAAACTTTTCCCCGTAGAAATAGTGTCTCCACCCCTTCAGGGTAAAGATAACTGCTGCCAACTTCAAATCATGTGTGGGGTAGGTCAACTCATGAGTTTTCAACTATCGAGACCCATAAGCAACCACCCGCTCTGTCTGCATCAAGACACAACCCAAACCTTCTCGTGAAGCATCGCAAAATATCATATAACCCAAACCACGTTCAGGAATGATCAAAACTGGAGCTAATGTCAACCTAACCTTCAACTCCTGAAAAGTAAACTCATAGGCCTCGTTCCACACGAACTTGACCCCCTTGCGGGTAAGTCGAGTCATAGGTGCCGCTAAACGAGAGAAATCCCGAACGAATCTTCGGAAATAGCCGGCTAGGCCAAGGAAAGTCCGAATCTCAAACACCGTCTTCGGACATTCCCAATCCATCACCGATTCAATCTTTGATGGATCCACTGTAACACCGCCCCTTAACACAACATGTCTAAGGAACTTCACTTTCGGAAACCAAAATTTGTATTTCTCGAACTTGGTGCATAACCGATTATCCCTAAGGATCTGTAACACTGTCCTCAAATGATACTCATGTTCCTCCACTGAAGCTGAGTATACAAGAATGTCATCAACAAAAACCACAACGAACTGATCAAGATGGTCACTGAATACATGGTTCATCAAGTCCATAAAAGCTGCTGGAGTATTGGTTAAACCAAATGGAATCACCAGAAACTCATAATGGCCATACCGTGTGCGGAAAGCGGTCTTGGATACATCCTCATCTTTCACCCTTAACTGATAGTAACCCGATCTCAAATTAATCTTTGAAAAATAAGTGGCTCCTTTCAAATGATCAAACAAGTCATCAATCTTAGGCAAGGGATATCTGTTCTTGATCGTAGCGTGGTTTAGCTTGCGATAATCGATGTAAAGTCTTAAAGACCCATCTTTCTTCTTCGCAAAAAGAACCGGTGCTCCCTATAGTGAAGCACTGGGATGAATAAAACCTTTAGCTTTTAAATCATCTAATTGGGCTTTCAACTCATCAAGCTCTGCCGGTGCCATGTGGTACGGTGCAATAAAGATAGGTACAGTATAGGGAATGACATCAATGGCAAAGACGACTTCCTGAAGAGGAGGAAGCTCCGTCAACTCCTCTAGAAAGACATCCAAAAACTCGTCTACAACTGCAGGAAAAACATGACCCAAACTGCTGTCCTCCTCAGCCTAGAGACTGTCCAAGTAAGACCTATGGCGACTCCAGTCACCGATGCTAAAAATCATCGTCGAGTAGGTATCGCTCCGATCTCCCACGAAGTGAAAAAAATCTCCCTTGGGAGTGCAAACAGACACCCTCCTACGGAAGCAATCGATTGTGGCACGAAAGAAAGACAACCGGTCCATCCTGAGAATGACGTCAAAGCCCGTCATGTCAAAAATGATGAAATCAAACTCTAAGGTCTGCCCAGCTATCTCGATAGCACAACCCCGACAAACATGGTCCAGAGACATTGGACCCCAACTGGTGTGTCAACACAAAGGAAACCATCCCGCTGTGTGACTTCCAAACCCAAGGAATGTGCAAATGATGCAGATATGAATGAATGTGATGCACCTGTATTAACAAGAACTCTAGCCCAAGAACTGAAAACTGGAAAGATACCTCAAGCTATAGAAGTCCCCGCAGAGGTATCGGCCTGTGGCAATGTGTAAGCTCGTCCCTGAACCCCCGACTGTTGAGAACTGCCCTGGTGGCCCGATTGATGTCTGGAAACAATAGGCGTAGAACCTCTACCCAGATAAGAACCAACTATCGGTGCCACTGGCTGTGGTGCTTGAGGCACCCTGAAACCCGACTGAACAATTATAGACTGTACTGGTGTGGCCTGTGAACCAGTGCCACCCTGTACTCTGTTCTGTAGGCGTGGACACTCCCTCTTGAAATGTTCGGGCTGCTTACGGTAAGTACAAGCTCCCTGGAGCCCTGCGTCAAAGCTAAAGACTTACCCGTTTGAGAACGACTACCCTGAGGTTGCAACTGTGGGCAGCGAGACTTGATGTGCCTCGGCTACTGACAGTGGTGACAAATTAACTTCACTGAAGGAATAGGAACTGTGGGTGTAGACCGAGCCTGCTGTGACTGTCCCTAAACACGAGAACTGTCATCGGCCTTAGCCTTCTTCCACTGAGCCCCAACAGATACTGATGAAGCCTCTCCATGAGACTACTTATATGAACCTTTGATCCTGAGCTGATCTCGGTCCTCTGCCTCAACCAACATAGCTTTCTGCACTACCTCCCCGTAGGTCCTCAAATCCAACACTGAAATCCGTGGCCTAATATCAAGCTGCAACCCATCCTGAAACTTTCTTGCCCTGAGCTCCTCGGTAACTACCATCTCCGGTGCATAGCGGGAAAGAGAAGTGAAGCGTGTCTCATACTCAATGACACTCATTATGCCTTGATAAAGAGCGGTAAACTGCACCCACATATCCTGCCTCATAGCCCTCGAAAAAAAGTGGTCGAAGAATAATGTCCTGAACTCATCCCAAGTCATCACCTCCATATCATGGATATTGGTCATGGACCTCCACCAGATATCGGCATCTCCCATGAACATAGAAGCTGTCAAGGAGCTCCTCAATTGGTTTATAGGTACTGCCATGCTATTAAGCTTGTGTACCATGAGATCAAGCCATGCTTCTAAGGTAAGTGGATCCATACTCCCTGCAAATTGGTCGATCTTAACCCGTTGTAACTTCATGAAGTAGTCCAATGCCTCATTAGCAACTGGTACCGGTGCTGGTGCCGGTACCGAAATCTGCATCCTTACAATATGTTGACGGAACATCTGCTGGATGGACTCTGACATACCCAGAGCCACTCCCTGTGCAATCTGCTCCTCATAAGTTGGCGCTCGTGGTGGATTAGGGTCCACGCCACGAGGTCGAGCCTTAGGCCTCCTTGGACTCCATACAAGCCCAGTGTCTACAACCCTGATCCTCAACCTGCTCATCCACTCTAACGTGACGAGAAGACTCTCCGTGAGTTAAAACCATGGTGCTACACCCATAAAAGACAAGATTAACAACAACGCAAGTCATTAAGACCAAATGCGACTCATGCTATGAATGCACAAAACAAGTATCACATAATAGAAGCAAGAAATGTATGCAACATACAGTCACGCTAAAGTATAAAAGCATATACAACATGCTAACGCCAGATAAGCATATACACATGCTAAGGCCTATAAGCATATACAGCATGCTGATACAGTTAAAGTAGATTCCTAAGCATACTGCCACATAAGTATATAAACATGTTATTAAATTGAAACATGCTATCAAGGAACACGTAAACATATCAAAGTAAGTCAACAAAAGCATGATATGCACCCAAAACCCATCGTCTTAAGGTTTTCGAACCTAGGAGTTCTGATACCACCTATGACGGCCCTGATTTTTAGGCCAGTGCGTCCTATAATAGACCGGACGTAGATCCAATAATGAATCCAGAATGCGGAAGCAAAATATAAAATAATGGTCTCTAAAGATACTACACATCTACTAGACACCAATGTGATCCTCAATGAAGTCACAAAACCCAAAGAAAATAAATGCGGAAACGACGCCTCAAAAACGGAAAGAATGAACCTAAGGGCAAAATGGTCTTTTAAGACTGAAACGGGTGCCACCATGCACACCATTGCAAGACAATAAAAAATTAATAAAGTTGGACTCAAGAATGACTTGATTCAGAGTCCGAACGAAGAAAATATCAAGTCTTGAAGTCAAGGAAAGAAAAGTCCCTTCCAGTTCAAACCAAATCCTAACACTACCTCACTAAAACTTGAGTAACTTGAGTTACAAATGGAATCTGAAGCTCTAATTGGTACCATTGGAAATATTATTTCAACACGGTCAGTTTAGACTAAAGAACGGACCAATTCAGAGTTGAAACAAAGAATTTATGCAAGTTCAAAGTTAGAAGACTAAAACTAAACCCGCAAACAAATTCTAGAAGACTTGAACTGGTTCAGCATTCTTAAACCTATTCAACATGGGCAGTATGCCCATGCTGGATCCAAAGCTTCATCTTGAACCGGTTCAGGGTTGGCTGAACCAGTTCAACCCACCCAGGTTGAAGAAAATAGCAGAAATAGTAAAAAAAAAATGTAGAAAATGAGTTTGAAATGAGATTTTTGTAACCAAGACGATGTTTTCTTGAAAAAGTCCATGAAGAAACCCCCCCCTAAAATCACATTTCCTATGTGACTATGTCAAGATCGGAATTTATTTATTAAAGTAAAATCCCCAAAATGCCCTTGCATCAGATTTGTGAATAAAGTGTCAAAAAGTGTCCAAAAGAAGTTCATTTCATGAAATGGTGTGAATTGTGCCCAAGTGAGCATGCACACAAACGTATTATATCTATTTAGACATGTGACAATGGTTCACGGCCTCCAAAAACATTAAATACAAAAATTGACCTACCAATCGCCCATTAGTCAAGAATTTGTCTAAAAACATAAAATATGGAGACTAAGAGTATATGCAAAATTTGGAAAGGTGTTTGGCCCTTGGCCATACCTCGAATAAAGTAAATAGACCTCAAAAGAAAGCTCATAACCTCAAAATACCTCCCAATGCAAAAAATGATACTTAAAAGCCTTAGGTTTTACTATTTTCTCCTTAAAAAGCAATTTTCCACAAATAATGCATAAAGGTGAATCCAAATGTAAATTGGCCCTTGGCCACATATTATACATACAAAATAAGTATTAAAAAGTGCACTTAAGTTCACGTTACATAGTTTGAACAAGAAAAACATGTTTTATCAAAATAAACAAAAACGGAGCAAGATATGCTAACAGGTGTATATTCTAACATAACAAAAATACTCCAAGTAGTTAAGTAAGCCTAAGGGTGTTGTGCATCCCACAATACCGTTTCTTTACCTAAAAAACACCTAGTAACTTCGGGGTGAGTAGACAAGTTTACTCGTAGGGAATGTGCATGCATAAGTTACCAAACAACTTCTCTCTCAAATGAGCTCCGAAGAATTAAAAATGAAATGAGTCTTTCAAAAAGGAAAATCATAATCTTTTACAAAAGATTGAAAAAATTCAAATTGAAAATGAGTCTTTGAAAAAGGAAATAATCGAAATGTGTAATTTCTAAAGGGTCACCATCAATTGATCTTGTTTCTGAAAATGAATTTTTAAAGGAAATCATTGATGATCAAAATGACACTTTAGCCAAATTCACCAAAGGTAAGGAAAACCTAAGTATCATGCTTGGTAAGTAAAGAAGTACATTTTTCAAAAATGGGATAGGATATGATCCTCATAATAAAGATGCATATTTATTGAAAAAGAGAAATTCGTTGCATAATCATTTTATCAAAAGTTCATTTCATTACTCTAAATGCAATTATTGTAAAAAGTTAGGACACAAAATTTACAATTGTCCATTTAAAAAGAAGACAAGAACAAAGAAGATTTGGGTTCCAAAAGGAACTTATGTGCTATTACCTAACTCTTATGGACCCAATAAAATTTGGACACCAAAAGAAGATTTCTTAAGCGTGTCTTGTAGGCTTGCTTAATGGTACCCTCTTCAAGGATTGTGAAGGAAGCATTACTTGGGAACAACCCCAAGGGTGAGGTAATTGGTAAACTTTATAGATTCGTTACATGTTATGAATTGCTTTACTACTTACTTCCTTGATATATTTATGATATTTAAAAGGATAAATGCAAATAGAACTTCAAGCCTTAGATCATCACATGTGAAGAGTCCTTAGATGAATTGTTCTAGACCATTGAAAATTATATTTTTCAAAAAGATAATGAATATGCTTTGTATTGTTGAATTTTTGCATTATCTTATCTTCATGGTATTAGTATTCATTATTTATGCAATTTCCTTTAAATCCATGCTTTTATTCATTGAAAAATATTTTTCTACATGCATTACATTCAAATAAATTTCTTGAAATTACATTTGAAGAATTACACTTAAAAGTAGAGAAAATTGCTCTAAAAAGTGTATGTCTTAAAAAAGGAACTTAATTTCCAATGAACTACCATTCTTTGAAAATGAATATTTATTTTTGGAAAGAAATGCATCTTTCTTCTAATTGTTGAATCCTTAAGGACATTGAAAAGGGCACTTTATTCATTTTTTCCTACTTAGGAAGAATCTTGTTCTTCTTTGTCAATTCTTAAAATTCATCATAGATAATGCACATAGAATTTCATTTTAATCCATATATGAAATTATGCTTCATCACTCAATTTTTATTCATTTCATATTGATTTAATGAGTTAAATATAATCATAAGCATATCCACTTATTTGATTGACAAATGCATTAGCATGCTAAAGACATTTAAATTGATAATTTAATTTGAAGCATGTTAATTAAGGTGAGTACCACATTTGTACTTTGTAGTGAATTGGTTTTTAAATGGAACCTTATCATTGTGTGCTAACTCACAAGGACCCTAAAAGAATAGGGTACCAAAGATTGCCACTTGAGTATATTTTGTAGATTCAAAATTCATTTCACTCTAGAACAAGTGGATAAAAAAATATGGATAACGAAAGCACTTAAAGAGAAATCAAGTCATGAATTCCTCTCAACATCAAAAGGATGAATGGTGTACCACATTAAGAAACTGTGTCAAAGCTAATAGAATTAGTTGCTTCAGTAAATAATCATTTTCTTCATCACTAAAGTACTTTTAGCTGATTAGCATAAATGTGACTTGATTGTGCTAGATAAAAGGGATTACATGATTATTTTCATGGCATAATTAATGTGGATGGTGATTTTGACATGAATACTACTTGTTGCTAAAAATGTTTATATTATTGATTTTATTAATTTATATGGAAGTAGTATGTCTATGTGATTTGATTATGCTAGCATGAATTTATTTTCAATCTTTTCATATTAAGGAACTACCTATTGTAATGACCCGGTCATTTTACTTCCTGTTTTTTTTTTTGGTAATTTTCTTTTTTTCGTCTTTTCCCTATTTCGTCCTTTTCTTGTTTTTCATTTACTTACATAACCTCACTTTTTGTGCTCAGATTTGACTCTGGCCTTACATACATCCATGATATTTAAATTCCATGATATCTACATTTTTACTTTTGTAGAAAAACATGTTAATTGTTTACTTTATTTGTAATGGGCATGGATACGTGACTTTTTGGTAAATATTCATATCTTGAGGGATTTTTGTGTAATTAAATAAAATAATTATTTTTCGTCTTAGGGATCATTTTGTAATTTAATTTAGAAGATATTTTGGAAAAGGACATTTTTGCAATTTTTGGAAAGTGTGACAAGTGTCACACTCCCATGGAGCCACTTGTTGGCATTGTGGTGGAATCACTTGGGGACTTAGTTTGATGACACATGAAGGGTGGAGATTGACCCATTTGTTGGCCTAGGATATGAACACTTGTTGGCATGGATGGTTGACAAATGTAGGCTTAAGATCAAGCCTTGGATGATTACTTAGGATGATGACAAGTGTAGGTACCATATTTTGTCTTGCATTTGTGTGTGTGTGAGAGGTAGTGTAAGAGCACATAGTGAGTGGAGGAATACTAGATCCTTCACTCACCTCTTTTTCATTTTATTTTTCTTATCTCTTTGCTGTCAAACCCTAACCTAGCCACTATTGAAGGAAAAACTTGGTTTAAGGCTTTAGGCTTCATTTTGGTGCCCTTCCACTCACCTCAGAACCAAAAACTTGGAATACTTTAGCTTCCCCTCACACTTTGAGACGGCCCAAGTTTTTCAACCCGGTGCATCAGTGATGAACCGAAAGTTAATCCGATAACGGATCCGAAATGCAGAAGTAAACGGTAAACCAAAGTCTCAAGAGATAGGAGTCACCCTTAAGACACTAATGTGACCTTCCATGAGGTCACAGAACTTAGGAAGAGAGCAAAAGCGGAAACAATGGTCAAAAGGGACAAAATTCGTTATCCGAGGGGCAAAATGGTCAATTCACAATTAAAGAGAGAAACTTGACTCTAAACAAGTCAAACAAGGTGAAAATAACCTAATCTAATCATTTCACAACATTTCAAGGGGTTTAAAGAACATTGGCCAAGAATCTCACAAAATGCCCTTTCCCGGTTTAAGTGAAAACTGACCCAACCTCACTAAAACACGAATATCTCTTATTGTGTTTGGAATCTGAGGATATTATTGATACCATTGGAAAGCTGACTGAAAATCCTTGAGTTCAGGCTTAAGAATCACCCCATTTAGATTAGAAAATAAGAAGTTATGACCCTTTGAAGTTGGATGATCAATGCTGAAACGAAACCTAGAAGTTGTGCATATAAAAGCTATTTTGGTCGACCGAAATAGAGCTTCGGATGACCGAAATGAACAAAAAAACTTGCTAAAATCATGAATTTAAGTGTAGGTTGTTTTGGTCGACCGAAATAGAGTTTCGGTCGACCGAAATAGGCCTTGAGCAGTAGAATTGGCTACTGGAATGATGAATTACTGTGCGTTAATGATTCCATTTGCCATCGGTCAACCGAAATGGTGTTTTGGTCGGCCGAAACACCACGAAATACTACTAGAAAACCTGCTAAGTGCCAAAGGTGTTAAGATTCAACCTATGCTTTGAAACCCATGATGAATTGGTTCAAAATGAATGTTAAAAACTGATTTTTCAATGAGATTTGAGTATGTGAAGATGTCAACAACTTTGATATGAATATTTGAATGTAAAACAATAGCCCATGGCCTCATACATATCAATTACAAGATTTTCATATGTCAAACCTCTAAAATTAGTTCAAATACATTTGAAGCAAAAGTTTGATTCCAAAAGAGTACGAATACAAAAGTACACATGCTTGATCCTTAGCCTCTTTACATACATGCTTATAATGTCAAAATTAGATATTAAAGTATCATTACACATCAAGAAAGCTACATAAGCTTCTAAAGTACCATACACCCATGGTATACAAAATGTGACATCAAAAGAAAAGTATGCTGAACACTTGCATGTCAATATACAAAAATGCTTCAAATAGCTCATAAGCCTCTAAGGATGATGAGCATCCAAGAACATAGTCTCCTTACCTGAAAAATAACCCAAACCACTAGGGTGAGTAATCAAGTTACTCGTAGGAAGAAGCATATGCGTATACCCTAAAGTTTCAATATCATTGTAAGATTAATATAGACGAATACAAGAGAGCATTCCACTTAACGTCTATGTTCAAGGTGTTCTAAGGGATCATCTTAAGCTAACTTAAATGAATCTAGCAACACAATATCAAAATGGATATACTTAACAACATCAAATCGCATGAAACTAAAATTACAAGTTACAACTTAAACATTGATTGTCAACTTGGAATTGAATGTGAAATCAAAAAGTGGAATCCTTGGACATCTAAGCTCGGAATTCTGCCGAGACCTCAATGGTTGTTCCGTGCATTAACCCGTTGGGAAGACCACCCTAGTGTGCACTATCTCAATTGGGGAGAACTCATACCTCCCGTACTAGAGCCAAACTCTAGCCATGTCACTTGTAACCATGTCCCAAGAGAATCCAAAATACATCAAGTTCAAAACTTATACATAATATTAAGGCATATATACCACCTTCCATACACAAGCATTTTGAAACTGCACAAACCATGTCTTAGGATTCCAAGTCTAGAATGGCATAGTAAATGACAAGTCTTTAACATGATATAATGTGCAAAATAATACCACTAACTTATCAACTTCAATTATGCCTCAACAACAAGCTTCATATACTAAATCTTAACATTTTTGCAATAAGCTTCTAAAATAATCACAATTACCAATAGTAATTTACTAGAATGTAGGATTAACATCACAATAGTATAGTAATTCAAATCAATGAGAGTTCTATACGACATCAATAATCCTACTCAAGATACATACACAATATACATGCTTAATTAATAAAATCCTAAGTCAATCATAAGGATTTCCTATAGTATGCAATACTACAATTCTAAAAGCATGTATACAATATATATTAAACCCCAAAGGATTTTAAAACACTTAAAATATAAACATACTACCACCCCTACGTCAATAGAGAATTGAATCTCTATAATCCAAACAACCAAGTTTAAATGGAAAACAAGTTCAGGGTTATTGAAGAGAAGAGTGAGGGGAAACTTTTGTGTTCTAACGTTTATGGTCTAAGGTGAATGGAAGGAAGCCAAAATGAACCAACAAGCTCTAAACTAAGCTTTCCTCTAGTGGTGGATTGGTTAGAGTTTTGAAGAACAAGTGTAAATGAAGAAGGTGAAGGTGAAAATGGTGAGTGGAGGGTCTAGTAATTCTCCACACACTATGTGCTCTTACACTACATCTCTCACACACACAATGCAAGACTAAACCATGAGCTTACACTTGTCACTAATCAATGCTCTTTCCTAGGCTTAATCTTAAGCCTACACTTGTCAACAATCAAAGCCAACATGTGCACCAATCCTAGGCCAACAAGTGAGTGAATCTCCACCCTCCAAATGTCAAGAGATTACACATCCAAATCACTCCACCCCATTGCCAACAAGTGGCACCATGAGAATGTGACACTTGTCACATTTTCCAAAAATTGCAAAATGGTCCTTTTTTAAATTATCTTACAAATTAAATTGCAAAAAGGTCCCTAAGACGAAAAATAATTACTTTATGTAATTACACAAAAACCCTTAAAATAATGAATAATTACAATGAAGTATGCATCCATACCCTTTATGAAAAAGTAAGCAACTAGAATGTATTTTCTTCAAAAGTAAAAATACAAATGTCATGGAAATCAAATAGCATGAATGCATGCAAAACCGGAACCAAAGTCGAGCACAACAAGTGAGGTTATACAAGGAAATTTGATAAATGGGAAAAAAACGAAATAGGGAAAGGACAAAATAAGAAAAAGACGAAAAAAAAAGAAAATCACCAAAAATGGAAAAGGATGAAAAAGACCGGGTCATTACAACCTACCCTCCTTAAAAAGAATTTCGTCCCCTAAATCCAGTCATACCTGAAAGAAAGAACAAATGGGGATATCGAGAGCGAACCTTCTGATCGAGCTCCCAGGTAGCCTCCTCAACGCCATGATGTCTCCACAAGACCTTAACCAATGGAATGGTCTTGGTCCACAAAACCTGCTCCTGTGAATCAAGAATCTAGATTGGACCCTCCTTGTAGGTTACATCCTCATCAACAGCAACATTTGTCCACCGTAAAACATGCGATGGATCCGGCTCGTACTTCCTCAACATAGATACGTGAAAGATGTCGTGAACCCTATCCAGGTCTGGCGGCAATGCCAAATGATAAGCAACCTCACCGACACGCTCCAAAATCTGAAATGGTCCAATGAACCTAGGAGACAACTTGTCCGTCTGCCGAAATCTCAATAGTCCCTTCCGTGGAAAAATCTTGAGAAAGACGTGGTCCCATACCTCAAAAGATAAGGATCTCCTCCTCTTATCAGCATAACTCTTCTGCCTGCTCTGAGTTGTAGCCAACCGCTGCCGAATCAACTTAATTTTCTCTGTAGTCTCAAAGACAATATCGGGACTCAAGGCGACTGTATCACCTACCTCGGTCTAACAAACTAGAGATTTGCAAGGTCTGCCATACAACGCCTCAAAAGGTGCCATACCAATACTGGTCTGGTAACTGTTGTTATAGGCAAACTCAACCAAGGGTAAGTAGTTTTCCCAACTACCCCCAAAATCCAAAATGCAAGCCCGTAGAATATCCTCTAATATCTGAATAGTACGCTCTGACTGACCATCAGTCTGAGGATGGAATGCCGTGCTGAAATGAAGCCCCGTGTCAAGAGCCTCCTGAAAACCCTGCCAAAAGTGAGACGTGAACCTGGGATCCCTATCCGAAATAATGGATACCGGAACCCCGTGAAGCCTGACAATCTGTCCCACATACAGTCCACTAAGTTTCTCTGCGTCATCTGTCACTGCCATAGGTAAAAAGTGAGCCGTCTTAGTCAGTCTGTTAACAATGACCCAAACGGCATCATTCCCTGCCTTGGATCTCGGAAGTCCCGTCACAAAATCTATAGTGATGTGCTCCCACTTCCACTCTGCCACTGGTAGTGGTTGCAACAACCTTGCCGGTCTCTGATACTCTGCCTTCACTTGCTGACAAGTAAGGCATTTAGCCACGAACTGAGAAACATCCCTTTCATGCCTTTCCACCAAAACTGTCTCCGCAAATTGTGATACATCTTTGTACCACCAGGATGAACTACGAGTCGAGAATGGTGAAAATCCTGAAGAACAACGTCACGATAAGACAAAGGAACAACCATCTTCCCTCTATACCTGAGACCACTGTCTGAATGCAAGGTCCAACCCTCTACATTCTCACCGCCTAACATCTGATCGTGGATGGACTTCATCTCCCCATCCTTCTACTGTGCCTCAATAACTTTTCTAACAAGAGCCGATTGAGCCACAAGGCTAAACAAAATAGCTGGTGAAACATCCTCATACAACCACAAACCAAGATCTACAAGCTTTTCTAGTATCTTCCAACTGTGAATGGAAATGCTAGCAAGAGTACCCCGTGACTTCCTACTCAATGCATCGGCCACCACATTGGTCTTTCCTGGATGATACTGTAACTCAAAGTCATAGTCCTCCATGAACTCAACCCATCTGCACTGTCTGAAGTTTAAATCATTCTAAGAGAAGAGATACTTGAGACTCTTGTGATCGGAGAAAACCTCAAACTTCTCCCCGTACAAATACTGTCTCCACCCCTTAAGGGCAAAAATAACTGCTGCCAACTCCAAGTCATGTGTCGAATAGTTCAACTGGTGAGTCTTCAACTGTTGAGACCCATAAGCAACCACCCGTTCTATCTGCATCAAGACACAACCCAATCCTTCCCGTGAAGCATCACAATAAACCAAGTAACCCAAACCACGTTCAGGTATGATCAAAACTGGAGCCGATGTCAATCTGACCTTCAACTCTTGAAAAACAAAATCACAAGCCTCATTCCATATGAACTTGACTCCCTTGCGAGTAAGTCGAGTCGTAGGTGCCGCTAGACGAGACGAACAAACCTCCTGTAATAGCCGGCTAGGCCAAGAAAGCTCCGAACACTGAACACTGTCTTCGGACGCTCCCAATCCATCACAGACTCAATCTTTGACGGATCCACTGCAATAGGGCTCCTTGATACGACATGTCCAAGGAACTTCACTTCCGGTAACCAAAATTCGCATATCTCGAACTTGGCATACAACTGGTTATCCCTAAGGATCTGCAACACTGTCCTCAAATGATACTCATGTTCCTTTACCGAAGCCAAGTATACCAGAATGTCGTCAATGAACACCACCACAAATTTGTCAAGATAGTCACTGAATATACGGTTCATCAAATCCATAAAAGCTGCTGGAGCATTGGTCAAACCAAATGGCATCACCAGAAACTCATAATGGCCATACCGTGTGCGAAAAGCGGTCTTGGATATATCCTCATCCTTAACCCTTAACTAATAGTAACCTGATCTCAAATTAATCTTCGAAAAGCATGTCGCTCCTTTCAACTAATCAAACAAGTCATCTATCTTAGGCAAAGGATACCTGTTCTTGATCGTAGCATGCTTCAACTTGCGATAATCGATGCAAAGTCTCAAAGACCCATCCTTCTTCTTCGCAAAAAGAACCGGTGCTCCCCATGGTGAAGCACTAGGATGAATAAAGCCCTTAGCTTTCAAATCATCTAACTGACTTTTCAGCTCATCAAGCTTTACCGGTGTCATAGAGATGGGCGTTGTACCAAGAATGACATCAATGGCAAAAATAACTTCCCTTAAAGGAGGTAACTCTGTTAGTTCCTCTAAAAAGACATCAACAAAATCCTCAACAACTGCTGGAAGAACACGGCCCAAACTGCTATCCTCGTCAACTAGCAAACTAGCCAAGTAGGATCTGTGGCGACTCCAGTTACCAATACTGAAAACCATCGCTGGGTAGGAATCGCTCCAATCTCCCACAAAATGGAAACAATCTCCCTTGGGAGTGCAAACGAACACCCTCCCGCTGAAGCAATAAATCGAAGCCTGAAAAAATGACAACCAATCCATCCCGAGAATGACGTCAAAGCCCGTCATGTTGACAACAATGAAATCAAACTCTAAGGTTCGCCCAGCTATCTCAATAGCACAACCCCGACAAACACGATCCAAAGACACTAGACCCCAACTGATGTGTTAACACAAAGAAGACTGTCTCGAAGTGTGACCTCTAGACCCAATGAATGTGCAAATGATGTAGAAATAAAAGACTGTGATGCACCCGTGTCAATAAGAACTGTGCCCAAGAACTGAAAACTAGAAAGATACCTCGAACTGAAGAGGTGCCTGTGGAAGTATCCATCTGTGGAAGAGCATAGGCTCGTCCCTGAGCCCTGCTGTGAACTGCCTTGATAGCCTGACTGATGTGTAGAAGCAGTAGGTGTAGAACCCCTGGTTGGATAAGTGTCAACTGGCTCCACTGGCTGTGGTGCCTGAGGAACTCTGCAACTAGACTGAACCACTACAGACTGTGCCGGTACCATCTGTGAATCTGTGCCACCACGTGACTTATTCAACAACTTTGGATAATCCTTCTTGAGATGACTTGGCCGCTTACAATAGAAGCAAGCTCCCAGCCTTGTTTTTGTAGAAACTGAAGTCTGACTGACCTGTGCCCGAAGCTGTGGGCAGCGAGGCTTGATGTGCCCCGGTTGCTAACAATGGTAACAAACCACACCTTGGGCTAATCTCGAAGATACAGGAACTGTGGGTGCAGAACGATTCTGCTGAGATGCCCCATGTGAGTGAGTATTGTTCCTTACCCTGGCCTTCTTCCACTGACTCCAGGAAGATGATGGATGTCCTCGTGAGTCTGTTTGTGTGAACCCCTGATCCGTAACTGATCCCGTTCCTCTACGTCAGCTAGCTTAACCCTCTGGACCACTTCTTTGTAAGTCCTCAAATCAAGAATTGAGACCTGTGGCCTGATGTCAAGATGTAGCCCATCTTGAAACTTCATCGCCCTGGCCTGGTCTGTCGCTACCATATCCTCGGCATAACGTGAGAGAGAAGTAAATCGTGTCTCATACTCAATGACACTCATAGTGCCCTAATAAAGACCTGTGAACTGTGTCCTCATCTCTCGCCTCATAGCCCGAGGAAAGAAGCGCTCAAAGAACAAATCTCTGAACTCGTTCCAAGTCATCAGCTCAATATTGTGGATATTGGTCATAGACCTCCACCAAATATCAGTATCCCCCATAAACATAGAGGCCATCAAAGAAATCCTCAACCTGTTTGTAGGTACCGCCATACTATCCAACTTGTGAACCATAAGGTCCAACTAAGCTTCTGAGACTAGCGGATCTGAACTCCCCGCAGATGGATCGATCTTAACCCTCTGTAGTCGCATAAAGTACTCTAGTGCCTCATTGACTATCAGTGCCGGTGCCGGTGCCGGTGCCAAAAATTGTATCCTTGCCACTTACCTACGTATCAACTCTTATAAGGATTCAGCAATCCCTTAATTGATTCCCTGAGCAACCCGCTCTTCGTAAGTTGATGCCCGTGGTGGATTAGCATTCACGCCACGAACTGGAATCCTGGGCCTCCCCGAACCCCTCGTGAACTCAGTGTCAGCCACCTGCTCCTCAGTGCCCTGACGTGAAGACTCTCCACGTATGACAACCATGGTGCTAAATGTACACAAGGAAAGAGGTCAACAATAACACAAGTTATTATGATTGAGTGCAACTCACACTATGAATGTACGAAACACCAAGCAAGACAACGTATGCAACATACAATCATGCTAAAGCAATCAAGGAAAGCTGTGTAAATAGTTAAGCACTTAAGCAAGTAAGCATACATGTCAAACAAGGATGCTTTTAAACATATAAGCATATAAGCCTAAAGACATGTCATACTACCAAGCGTGTTATAACGAAACACGTTAACATGTTATAAAGCTAAAACATGTTATCAAAAGCATGTGAACATATCAAAGTAAATCAACAAAAGCATGATATGCACCCAAAACCCGTCATGTGAAAGTGTTCAAACCTAGAGCTCTGATACCACTTGAGACGGCCCAAGTTTTTCAACCCGGTGCGCAGTGATGAACCGAAAGTTAATCCGATAACGGATCTGAAATGTGGAAGCAAACGGTAAACCAAAGTCTCAAGAGATAAAAGTCACCCTTAAGACACCAATGTGACCTTCCATGAGGTCACAGAACTTAGGAAGAGAACAAAAACGGAAACAATGGTCAAAAGGGACAAAATTCGTTATCCGAGGAGCAAAATGGTCAATTCACAATTAAAGAGAGAAACTTGACTCTAAACAAGTCAAACAAGGTGAAAACAACCTAATCTAATCATTTCACAACATTCCAAGGGGTTTAAAGAACATTGGCCAAGAATCCCACAAAATGCCCTTTCCTGGTTTAAGCGAAAACTGAACCTACCTCACTAAAACATGAATATCTCTCATTGTGTTTAGAATCTGAGGATGTGATTAGTTACCAGACCATTCATTTTCTTCTCTTTCTGCATCATCACATTCTCTCTCTCTACTATTTTCTTTTTGTTTTCCTTCTCCAAATTAAAGCTTAGATCCCTCTCTTTTCATTTGGAATTTGACTTTGCCATTGAAGACAAAGTTAACGAGTATGATGAGGGCTTTGATTTGGTCTGAACAAAGTTCGATTTGGAGCACTTTGGTGATTTCAAAATTGGGGTTGATTTGGGGGGTTTTCTTGGTTTTGTTCATCTCTTGAGGTAGTGGTTCTTTTAATGTTCCGAACTTTATCTTTTATTGAACAATTCTAACTTTTCGTCCTTAAATTTTGAGATTTAAAACTGTAAAATGAAATTGTTGTTATGTGATTGTTAATGATGTGTTTAAATGCCTAAAAGCATGCTTATATGAATAAATGTGTCATTCTATGTTGAAGTTAAGTGCTAGCATGATTATGTTGTATTGAGTTATATAAAGAGCATGCTTATGATTGCATGTTGAAAGGATGCCATGATCACAACTTTTACATTATGAATGCCATGCTAATGTTGTCATTGTTGTACAAATGGAATTGAGGTTATATTAATATGAGAAGGTGCATTTGCATTGCATGGCGGGAAAAAGGGAATGAGAAAAGGGAATTTGGAATGACTTTTGTTATTATTATTTATTATTATTATAAAATTGAACCAGATTTTGTGAGTCCAGTGCTAACTGGAACTAGAGGGAGCGCGGCCTAGTGTAGGGCATGAAAAAGTTGATTCTAGGCCCCAAATGGTTGTCGGATTTGGAACCAGGGATAGTTATCAATCTTGCCTTGGTAAAGTTGGTTAACGGTTTTCAAAATGTGGGTTTAGGGTCGGTAGAGACCAAGTTAGGGCCGGTAGTGGTCGAGTTGGGGTCGGTTGAGACCAAGCGTTGGATATGTGGGCATTGCATTGTATCTTATGCATACTTGTGTTTAAAAATGCCTAAAAGTTATTATTAAGGTTGATTTGTGAATTAAATGCTATGAAATCCCCAAGCATTATCCCAGTTTTCTTTTATCCCGTATGTGTGACGTGTGGCTCAAGGGAGTCCAAAGTTGACATCTTAGGCAACTTATATTTAGCCTCCATGCCCACCCCTTCATTATTATTTTCAGGTCATGGGAAGGAAGTGCTGGATGATGCTCCTTCATAAGTTAGGATGAATTAGTTGACTGTTTTAATATCTTTTATTGCTACGATCTCGTTAGACCTGACATGTATAGCCTTAACCTGACATGTATAAGCCTTGTATATTTTGAGGATTTGTAATTTCAATTATGTTCCTTGGACATGTATAAATGTATTTTGAGAGATGCATGCTATGGATGGAAATTTATTTTGTTTTAAGGTTGTACTTGTAAGGCCTTAAGGCCAACTTTTGATGTATTAGACTCATCTTTGGTTTAACTAAATGTATGAATGTTTAATTATGTTTTATACCATCAAATATATGTTTTCGGGACAGGCTTAGACTGTATTTAAGATCCAAAATGGATTATAGGAGCACCGAGGCTTCACACAAGCAAACATAGGCCAAGCAGGCCTTAACAAGGCAAACCGGTCGACGCTTAGGATGAACACGTCAATTGATATCTTCCAGTGAGCAAATTTTGGGACTGAAAACTAAACTAGTTGATGTGTAAGGGGTATACGTCGACCGGTTCATGTCCATCTTTATTTCCATCTTATTTTTTCCTTTCAACTAATATTGAGTCACATAGTGATGTAGTAAGTACCATTAACCTTAGAATGATGTACTAACGATGAATTGACGGTAATGCCCTTAGATGACTTATGGTTCAGGTAAGGATCCAGATAGCGATTTTGACCCACGGGTTCGGGTTGTTACAAATTTGATATCAGAGCCAGGGTTTGAATACCTTTTGAACAACGGGTAGTGGCTTACCTAGATAGGGTAGAGGGTAGACTTGCATTGAATTCATGCTTTGTGTTTACGTGTTTACTGTTTTAAGAAGCATGCTTATGCGTTACTTGCTTATATGTTTAGGATTTTGAAAGACATATTTGCTTGCTAAGTGGTTACATGTTTACGTGTTTAATTGCTAAAATACGTGTTACCTGGTCATGCATGCGGAATAATTATATGATCTAATCATGTAAATGAAATGTAAAAGTGGTTCAAAGCATGTTGATTGTGATAAGATGGTAAGGAAAATGTGCATGGTAGTGGCAAGTGGTAGGCACGGTTTGTGCAACTATATTTTTAATGATAGTGTGATAGTTAGTTAGGCATGGTTTATAACAGTATGTTTTTATAGACGAAAGAATGATAATCATAGAAAAACTAGTTACTTGAATTTTAAATGAAGGGACACGATTGTATCATGGTATGGGGTATGGTTATTATATATAGTTCATGTGTGTATATATGGTTGAGTATGGGATAGTTATTCGTACAGTAGAGTACTTGTTGCGACATAAATGGTTGTATGAATTTTGACTTAAGTAGGCGAGGAGCTCGATTGTTCAAGGGTTGTTGGGTGCTGGCTTTTATCGAACGAAGGGCGTGGATTTCTAGCTCGCGGACTAAGCTAAATGGTGCTTGGTTATTCTAGTTTTCTTGTTGTTTTATAGTATGGTGCTCAGGGCACGACCTCAGAATGAGTACGTATCACATGATGCGGTGTTCAAGGTGAAGGTGCATGAGTTTTATGTGTTAGTGTATGGTTCCTGTGATCATGGAGGTCAGGTGTACGATGTGAGGTTTTCCTAAGGTATGTATGGCATTTAGAGGTTAGTGTCTATGACTTACGTTATGGTTTGGTACAGAGGTTCTATTTGAACGGGTTTGTGGTGGGTGTGATAGAGGTTGCTAGAGTCACGAGTGTAATCTATGGGTTGTAGACGTATATTTCGGATATTTTGGTACGGTTTAAGGAAGTGTATTAGTTATGGTTATTAAGGGGACTCATTGGACTATGTAAGTCTAGGATGGTGTAGCATTGATTTGAGTCATGCTAGTGCCGGGTGACCGACTGTTAGATGTGGTTCATTTCATAATCTTCTAAAATTATGTTTTAGAGACTGGCTAGTCGAGAGTGATTCCCATTTCGGGGAGCTGTGGGAGTGTGTTGTGTGTAATTGATTCTCGATGAGTTGATTGCACGGCTCGATCGATGAGTGGGGCAATAAGTTGGCACGATTGTCGAGAGAGTCTCAAAGTGGTGTATTGTGGTCGGTTTTGGCAGTGTAGTGTAGGATTGCATTATAAGGCAGATAGTATGTGGTTGTTAGAGTGTTTGGTTATTTGCGGATGAGTTGATAGAGGGTAAGTACTATGTTACCATGTACATTGCATTTTACAATTTGAAAGCTGTGGACTGGGGTTATATTTCAAATCATATATGGAGTATCAGGAGATAGTGCTGATTGTTTGAGGATTTAAAGCGATAGTCTGTCGATTGGAATGATTGGGATGGGGGTGATCCCATAGGTTTAGCTGGTAGCCCCATTTGACTTTTATTGGGGCCAAGGGTGTTCTGAGGAGCGGTGAAAAAGGAAAATAATGATGTTAAACCTAGAACGTGAAGTCTTCTAGACTAGTGTGTAGATTGCCTTGGGAAGAGTGGTTCGAGTGACTGGTTAAATGTTAGTGATTGATTGTGTTATAGATGGTTTTTTGATGAGATAGTTGGGCGTTGAACACTCTAGTTTCGGTGCTTATCTTTCCTTTTTGGGATTTGTTGGCATAGCATTACCATATAAATATTCTTTTCTATTCGTAAGTAGTGGTCGCTATGAGGAGTATTAAGGGTGAGGCATACTCTTTTGTTGTGATGGTGTCATCTTAGGGTGCTTGAGGGGAGATTGCTTGGCAATAGCCTATTGAGTTGGTGGGACATGAATCTGAGATGTTAATCGAGGATGATGGTCGTAGAGGTGTTATAATGTGATGTTTTAGTACTGATGAGTAAAGTGTTTTAAGGTATAAACCAAATATAGATTAGAGAATGTGAGTTGCTTATTGTACGTTGTCAGGTAGGTGATGGGGTTGTGCATCAGCTGAGGAGATTACGGACTGATTAGTCTTTTAGAGCTAGTGAGGGCAATGTTGCCAAATAGACACCTTTTTCTTTAGATGATTTAGTGGGTTACTGTGACTGAGGTCACAAGTTTTATGTGCACGATGTTTGAGGTAGTGTCATCTGGAAAGGGTAGAGATGGAATGGGTGGTCAAATGTCATTGTATAGCATAGGGGATTTCATTTGGGAGTGACTGGTTCCAGATAGTATTGGATGCGGTGTCCGACGGGCTGTTATCTTTCTTAGTGATTGTACGTTGTAAGCATTGATGCTTTTGTTTGATGGTCGTGTTGTAAGTTGTATCCTAGTACTCAACGAATAGGTGGTATAACTTTGATTAGTTTGGCAAGCATGGGTATCACGGTGTAGTGTATGCGAGGTTCCGATATTGATAGTGTTTGGCGGTCCATTAGTGGCGAGATCGCTTAAATTTGAGTTCGTAGTTCCGTATGGGTATTCGGTTGGTTTTTTTCCTCGTGTGCAAGGAGTTCGGTTCATCTCAGGTGAGATTGGCTATCCAAGATTGGGCATTTGATGAATGGCGTATGATAGGGCATTAGGTATGGTGTGGTCAATACCTAGTTGCACAAAAGTGTGTAATGTGGCCAAGTTTGAATTTATAAAATGCCACTACCACTACTAACTATTAATGTAGCTAGAGTAAGTAAGGATCGTCCCAAGGGAAAGGAAGTATATTCTTGCTTGGAAATCAATGTTAGATTAGTAGGTCGAATGATTGAAAGATAGTTGGATTGATTTAGACTACAATTTAAACTAAATAAATGCAATGTAAAATAGCTAAAGCAATATGAGGTGTATAGAAAATGAGAGAGGAGTCTTGGATCATAGATTTCACCACTAATCATTGCCTTCCTAGACATTCAATATTTGATGGATTAGGGGGATTGTGTGTTATAAATGAAAATGTGTGTGCCATTAATTGAATATCAAGCATGGATGGCCAAGTAAGCATATATTGTCTAGTTAATCTAGTGAGTAGCACAACATATCAAATTAAGCTATTAATCCTTCCATAAGTTCACAATTAATGCACACTCATTAAATTAGAGAAATATACTACTTGCATTCATAAGCATTGAACATCAAACAATAAGCATGGATTGTCCACCTATTTAAGAAAGTAAGGCAATTACACTACAACTAAGCTAGTGACATGAAAATTAAACTAATTAAACTATGGAGGTGGCACAATCCATCAAGAAATAAGTATGAACTATCAAATAAACCACAAGAGTAATTTATTTAAGCACTATGCCTTGACCATCACTAGATTCATAATATCAACACATATAGACATGCATCAATGTCACAAAATTTAGAGATAAACACATGAACATTCATTATAGCATACATAGACATATGTATAGAATTAAATGATCAATTGGAAGTAGTCAACTATACAAATCATTGTTGAAAGAAGATTCATATATATATATAAGATGTCAAGACAAGAATTACAACACAAATCCCCATTAATTACAAATCATCAAAGTCTAGGAGACATGCTTAGGGCTATCTCTAGCTCCAAGAGAATGGTTTAGCCACTCATGGATGTTGTCATCCCACCCTCAAGGGCTATCTCCATGGTAGAAATCATCATCTTCCCTTTGATTTCTTGGTAGAAACCCTAGATGAGTAGAAGAATTTTCCCTAAATGGTGTGTTTCTCTCTCTAATCTCTAGCCTTTTGCTAAAACATAATCAACCTTTTTACTCAAAAATAGCCAAAATCCTTATATAAGTAGGTCAAATGTCACATCCAATGGTCAGACCTCGTGCACTAGGACCTCCAAATGATTGCACCACGAGAACACCTTTAAATTGGCTGGAACTCTATTTTTCATGCACTTGAGGCAGTTTGATTGATCACAAGGTTGCTTGGATCGATCGAGCTATGGCGGAGCACTTTGGATAATGACAAGGCTGAGATATTTTTAGGAAAAGGACAAAAGTGGTAGGTGAGGATAAAATCAAAAGGGTTTGATCGATCAAAGGAAAGGTTGGATAGATCGAAAGGGAAATTTCCTGAACATAAGGACAAAAGGCTTGATCTATCATGGCATGGTTGGAACAATCACAGTGTGATTGATCGGAGAGTGGTTCGATCGATCGGAGAAGGCTTCTCTTCACCACTTTGCTTCCACTGTAATGACCCGATCATTTTCCTTCATTTTCTTTTTCCTCCATTTTTACGGATTAATTTTTTTCATTGAAATTTCCCTTCGCGTAACCTCACTCTTTGTGTTCAGAGTTGGTTTTTGACTTCACGTATTTCCATTCTAGTTGGTTTCCTTGAAAGACGTAGCTTTATTTTTGGAGAAAAGCTTGCCGGTTGTTTCTTTTTCCCGCAGGGGAGTGGATGAAGAGATTCTTCAGAAAGATTTTTGTTTTTAGGGTGTTTTTATAAATATCTTTTGAAAATATTTTGGTTTAGGGGATTCTAAGAAAATATATTTTGGAAGATATTTTCATTTAGGGTCACTTGCGCAGTAATCCTTTTGTGTAGGGGCCTTTATGCAATTAATGAAAGTTAATTGCTAAGTGTCTCCTTGGGGCTTGAATCCTCGTACGAGATCCATTTTCACATTTCATCAAGTCATGTACTCTTAGAATTGTCTTGCGGTCGAACCCTACAGTTTTCGGGTTTTCGGCCCAAGTTAGCGCCAAACTTGTTTGGGGCATATCTCTCTGGTCGGGACTCGGTTTTCGATGCCATTTCTTCCATTGTTCATTTTTTTTTTTTTTATTTATTGTTTTGGTTCTTTTTTGTTCACGGAGTTTTGCCGTTTGAGCGCGTCTGCTCAAATTTCACTTTTTCGGACCCGGCAGGACCAGTTCGAGACACTTTTAAGGTTTTTCTATAAATAGGGGGTCTAAAGTGAGAAAATCAGATTTCTCTCTCTCTCTCTCCCCTCTCTTAGCCGGATTCCATGGTAGCCAAGGGCTTCCACCTTCTCTCTCCTCCTTTGAACATCCTCCCTTTAGTAAAAAGTGGTGATGCCTTAGGCTTTTATGTTCGTCTTGACGAGGCCTTCGATTCCAACTGATTGGAATCCCGTTTTAGCCATTTTTTGAGTTCAGGTTTGAAGCCAAGTTAGGATTTTGGTAAGACTCCCTTGGGGTTTAATGATCACCTTGTTGTCCCCGACAAAACCCCGAAGTTTTGTCGGATTCGGAGCGGTTTCATTTCAGTGGGGATTTATGATTTCATCACAAAATAAGGTAGTGGATGTCCTAGGTTTATATTTGAGTTGTATTGATTGTTTTATAAGCATATATAACTTGTAATGATGCCTTTGTTCAAGTTTTAGAATTTAATTTAATTATTTTCTATGTTTAAGATTTAATTCTCATGATGGTATACAACTTAGAATTAAATTGTGGCATGCTAGTAAATTAGGCCTTGGTATGTTTGTTAACATATATTAAATTGGGATTATTTGAATAAGAATTGCAAATTTTATTTAATAATTTTCTTTTATGAAAGTTAATTCACATAGTTGAAACAAGCATGAAATCAACTTGTAATGTAATATTAAAGTAGGCCTTGGTGAGTTCTTTAACCTATGTTAATTTGAGGATATTTGGAGTTGTTTAAAAATTTAGAGAAAATTAATTAATTAGTTTAATTAATTTTATTTTAAGTGTTGTAGTCACTAAAATTGATATTGGGTGTAATATATGTGAAGACTGTGATATGTCCTTTAACATATATTAATTTGAGTTTATTTGGAATTAATTTGAAATCTAGAGACTTTTCGTGTTAGGTTGATAACCTCTTGAAACTTAGTATGTTTAATTACCTTGTGAGCATATTACTAATTAGATGTAGAATTAGTGCTTATGGCCTCTTGGAATGGTAATTGGACTTAGCATGATATAGAATATCATTGACTTGCATGACTTGTTTAAATATATCTTATGTAGGTATATAACTTGTTAGAATATTACAATTGTTTACCTTGAAAGCTAGTTACTAAATTAAGGCTTATTTAGTACTTGTGGCTTAGGATGGTAATGTGGCTCAATTGTTGTAAAATATTCTTGCTTTGTGTATAAATTGCATATTGAGGATATGACATGTCATATGCTATTTAGACTTGAACTTTCGGACATGGTTTGTGTGGATTCAACCTTACTTGTGCATGTAAATTGATTCCTAGACATTATTGGAGGTTATACAAGTTTGGTCTAACTTATTGATTTTGCATAAGTTTTGAACTTTTGATTTTGGAAGGCTTGTAAGGAAAAGGAACATGTGATAGCTAGAGTATGGCTCTAGTACAGCGACAAGAGTCTCCTTAGTTATATGAAGCGTGCCTAGGTAGTACCTTGTGGGAGTAATCGCCTAGAATCACTTATACATGGCGCACTAGGTAGTACCTTGTGGGAGTAATAGCCCGGAATAACTTGCTTGGTTAGTAACTAAGTATTCCTAGTCCTTCCACTATTTGACTTGATTTCGCATTCCATTCAAAGTTGTTAATTATGGATTACTTGTAGCTTGTGAATTGGTGCATGCCTTGTGTATTTGGATATCATTTAGTATACTTGGAACCGTATACTTGCTTTGTGTATTTAGATCTCATTTAGTATACTTGGACTAGTGTACTTGTTTGTGTATTCGAATCTCTTTTAGTGTACTTGAATTCGTATACTTACTTCATGTGTGTAGATTTCATTTAGTATACTTGTGCCGTATATACTTGTCTCATGCGCAATCCTATTTGCTTAGTATACTTGTGGTTGTGTACTTGATTCATGAGATTTCCATATTAAATGTATACTTGTGTAAATATGCTTAGACATTACATGACTTGTCTTAATATGGTTTAGTATACTTATATAAATATACTTAGACATTACATTGTTTAGTATACTTGAGCATGTATACTTGTATGTCGTTGTTCATTTTAATTATATGAATAGCTTAGGATGATCCCTGAGTCTCACTTATGACATAGACGTTAGGTAGTATGATCCTTTTGGATTGTTTCATGTTAATGTAAAAACCTTGTAAAAAGTTAGGTCGATGCATGCTCATTCCCTACCAGTAACTTGTTTACTCACCCTAAAATTATCGGGTTGTTTTTAGGTACGGATGCCTTGGTTTGGGATGCACAACATCCCTAGGATGTTTCGATGGATTGAAGTTCCTTTAAATGTATTCTTGTTCACATGCAATGGTTAGCATGCTTGAGTTTCACTTTTTAAGTTGTATTGTATAGTTAGGTCAAAATGTCATTTTTGCCTTGAAACTTGTAATGTGTGCCTAAGCACACTTTTTGACACTTATTTCATGTATAAGATATGTGGCCAATGGCCAAACTTCATTTGAAATCCATGTATATTGAAGAATGTTGAATTTTGCCTTTAATGAGAAAAGTATGAAAATTAGGGTTTAATATGTTATTTTTGCACCGGTGCGTGCATTGTGTATAAAATTCATTATTTGACATTCATTTATCATGTATGAGGTGTGACCAAGGGCCAAACACCATTTTGTATTAGGTTTTACACTTTAGTTTCATGTATTGCATTTTTGGGCTAAAATTGGGTGGCGTAAGTGTGTTCCGACACATCCACTAGGACTCATTTTATATACATGAAGTGTGGCCAAGGGCCAAACAGTCTTTTGATTGCATTAAAGTCCGGTTCTTGCATTGTTTGTCTTGAAAGGGCAAATTTTACGCTTTGAGTTTTGATAGGTCATATTTTATATCAACGGTATTTTTAAGCCGTGGATCATTGTAACACGTCCTAATTGGTAAGTTACGCCTGCGTGCATGATCGTTTCTGGGCAAAACCCTTTCCTTGGTGATTTGAGCCTCCTATGGGCTCATTTTGCACTATTCATGCCAAAAACAATGCATAGGGGCATTTTGGGGTTTTCACATGAAAAATAAAGTTTTATTTTGGCATGGTTGGCTAGAAAACATGATTTTTTTTTTTGGGGGGGGGGGGGGGTTATTCTTTGTGTTCTTTTCAAAAAGGCCCAGAAAGTCCTCAAAATTGCATTCAAAGTCTATTTTTCTGCTAAGCTTGTCTGCAGGAAGAGTGCTCGTAAATAGGGCAGTGGGCTTTTGCCCTAGGCATGCTCTGTATGAGCACTCATTATCCTTAGACGAGCGCTCATCCGTACTGTTCATGTGTGTGTGTGTCTGGTTCAATAATGCACTTTCAACTTCAAATTGTTGTATCTCCTTCGTTTTAACTCCGAATTGGTTTGTTCTTGAGTCTAAACTGACCATGTCAAAATAAGCTTTCCAATGGTACTAATTACAATTTCAGATTCCATTTGTAGCTCAAGATATTCAAGTTTTAGTGGGGTAGTTTCAGTTTTTGGTTCGAATCGGGATGGGGTTTCCCTTCCTTTGACTTCAAGACTTGATATCTTTGCCGTTCGGACTCCGAATCAAGTGATTCTTGAGTCTATCTTTGTTAATTTTTTGTTGTCTTTCCAATGGTGTGCACGGTGGCACCTATTTCAGTTTGGAATAACCATTTTTGCCTTGGTCCATTCCTTGGAGTGTTTTGAAACTCTAACTTTGGTCTTACTTCCGTTGAGTCATAGGACTCCTTAGAAGGTCATTATTATGTCTTAAGGATGATGTACATCTCTATAGACTTGTTCATGTTTAGCTTTCGCATTTGGATCCGTCTTGGGTCATCACATAACACATTGGGTTTGTAAAATCCAAGGTCGTTTCATCCACTTTGCTCCTTTCTTCCACTAAGCTTGAGATTATTTCTTTAAATGCTCTAATTCAGCTGAATAGACTTATTTTAGGGATAAGTGCCTACAAAAGGCAAATAACATGAAATCAGACTAAAACGGGAAAATAAGATAGAATAAGGTCCTAGAACATTCAAGCTTAAGGGGTTTAAATGCCCACTTTTCAGTGCTTATCACACCCCTAAACTTAAATATTGCTAGTCTCTAGCAATGAACTACAAAGGAAATAAAGAAATGAACTACTATACAACTATGAACTAGAAAGTAATAAATGGATAATGCCACTTTTGTAGGGAACACGATTGCATTTAGCACATGCAACAAGCTTTTTAAACCCCAAGGTTACCTTTAGTGGATGAGTGAAGTCTCGTGAGGGTTTTCAGAAATGATACCCATAAACATTAAGCTCTTTCTCACTAAAGAGACACTAATATTCTAAACAAGCATTAGGAGAAAACTACCTCAAGTATGCAATTTTTTAACCATTTCCAAGCAATCTCCCAAAATCTCAACATCAAGTAAGCAAGTATGGTCCTCCACACATCAGGACAATGATCATGCAAATCAAAACAACTCTAGAATCCTTTTTAAGTGAATCAGCATCAAATATGTTGCTATCTAAGCCAACCAAAGAAATGATCACATCCGGCCTCAAGCTAGCACACAAATCTAGTACCGATCATCAAGACAAAGAGTAGACCTTTTATTAAAGCTTTATTCATCTAAGTGCGCTTATTCTTTTCACTCAATTTTATTTTTTTATTTTTTTCTATCCCTAAGGATCAAAGATGGAAGTATAGTGCAATGTGTTGATCTATTAAGATTTCTAGCGATCCATGAGGTCGAGCGTTTGGTCAATGACTCCCAAACCGGACTGCTTTAGGGCATTAGGTGTTTAAACACCCCTAAGGACTTACAAGCTCAAATCAACTAGGTTACAAATTAAAACGACCTCCATCTAATCATTTCCCACTTCTCACCTTTTGGGAAAAGTCCTCACTATTTTTTTTTTTTTTACCTAGAGTTTTGGCCTTCAACCTTTCGGCGTGAGAAATTTAGTGCTTGATGAGGCTAGAATCCCGGCTACTTAGTGAAAAGGGTTTGTTATCCACCTTTATCAAGAATGAAAGCTTTCAATGCACTACTAACTCAATTGGGATATAACTAAATCAATAATTGACAAAGAATGTACCCCACAAATGAATGCTAGTATGTGCCTATGCTAGTGTAGAATCCTAGAATGAATCTCAAAATAATCACAAAATCAAGATGATGTGGACCACAAATGCAAGTAAGATATTAATCTTTTGAAAGATTTACTCCTAAATGACATTCACAAGGCATACAAGGAGTATTGGACTCTCAAGTGAAACAATTTTTAAATTATAAACAATATAGTCCTCAAAAGATCAAAATCATAGCCAGTCATGGACCAATCATAGAAAATCCCTCAAATACACAAGTCATGCTCAAAATCTTGAATTGAATGCAAAGAACACACATTACCCCCAAACTTAAATGGCACAATGTCCTCAATATACAAAGAGAACAAAAGAAAGAGGAAAGAGTATACTAGTGTAGCTATGGAATGAATGGTCGGAATACAAGTATCCGAAGTGGGTGGTATAGCCCCCCAAACTTGGGATTAACCGTGGTCCTGAAAAAATGGCACTGGAATAAAACCTAATCAAATAACAAATGGGATAATAATGGTACACAGTAGGCATGCAAGTGCAAGTGAGAAAGTAAATGAAATAAAGAGAGAGGGTAAGGATGGTCCTGAAAAAGTATGGGCAGCGCTCTCTCACCGAAGTCACTGGGATGCACCTGATAATGGAGTCAATCATCAACAAATATATCAATATAAGAGCGAACATCCATAATATCTAAAAATAAAAATAGTAGAATGTACATCACAGTAATCCGGCCAACAGACTGGCTGTAAAAATGGAATAACAGTATCAAGGTAACAGTTTAAGAAAAATGGTATAAATATGATAAGGAAAGAGATAGGTCAAGCAGATGAAGATGGTCTGGCAGGGCGTGAACCCCAGATATATCTAGAAATGTCCTGTAGCGCGGTCATGACATCCGTGTGGAGAGTTGTCACATCTGTTTGGAGGGAGACGACTGCATCCTCTAGTGTCTGGATACGCTTCTCTAAGCTGGGTGTTTGAGCCTGAGTGTTAGGAATGACTGGATCATCCTGAAGGGGAAATCTGGAGTCATCAGGAGACTGATGCTCGTCTTGGCTCTGGTCTTAATGGCTCTGCTCCTGAGAGTGATGTGGTGACCCCACTGGAGGCTCCCGCTCCAGGTCAATGTCCATATGAGCTCTCTCTGCTGCCGGTGCCTCTGCTGCTTCTGCCTCCTCCTCAGCCTCAAGATCCTCTGCCGTTTGGGCTACCTCTACCTCCAGACTCTTGATAAGAGCATTGTAGCTCTTATTCCAGTCCTTCTTCATGTAGTGGCATGCCCCAGTCTCAATGTTCTACTTTGGGTCAAATGGATAGTGTTGGTCCAGGAGGAGCTGTGTAATTAAATAGGCATAGGGTAGAAACTTGGGCCACTTCAGGTTGCTCTTACTGATAAAATCTATTTACAGCTTCATCATGACACTCCAGTAGAGTGCAGGAACTGAAAACCAATGCCCTATGAAGATGGTATATAAAACTGCAAGAAAATCTGCCCGCCTTTGGATCTTGTGCCCCGCTATAAAAACATTTCGGTATAAAACTGAATCAAAGAACCATGTGCTGTCAGGCAAGTAGGTCCGAGTGGTAAAAGTGTCGGCAGCAGTAATGGTGCCATGAAGAGCTATGTCCATGTCTACAAATGAAGGCCTCTGTAAGATTGGATAGTTAATGCCCGGAGGGTAGGTATGTGGGCACTGAGAAGCTGTCGCTAATGTCTCAACAGTAATGCGGATGAGATGCCCATCAATGGTAGTCCGCAACTCGGCCAAGTTATTCGAAGCTGGCCGGAGGTTCTGGAAGAACAACCGAACAAGCCTCTGGTAAACTGTATTGGCAATTAGTGCCAAGATAGGAGAAAGATGGCGGCGATATATCACATCATATGACCATTTGGTCATGATCGACCGTACAAAGAAGTCCTCATCAAAAATAGACTCATGCGCCACTGAAACGCGCACATACCTCTGAGCTACCCTGTCTCTGGCAATGCCAGGCTGTGCCGGTGGTGGCACTGGAGCAGGTGAAGTAGGTGGCATGGCCTCAACCTCTTGAGATGATGACGAAGAAGCTGAAGAAGAAGATGAAGAGGAGGAATGCTCGGACTGAGTAGGAGTTGGCTCCTCAGGTGCCTCCAGCTCCTCTTTCCGCTGCCTTACTCGACGGTCATAAGTCCGGTTGGCCGTGGTCTTAAACCTAGTCATGGCAGCAAAAAGAAAGAACACTTGCAATTGTAGTCAGTAACAGGAATTGATATATAAGATGCAGAACTGAAAGCACAAAAGATAGAAGTATGCTTATCATATCAAGATAGATAACACAGAATAGAACACATGAACCTATCTATGCAAGTGATAATGCAGCCAAACATAGATAGTGAAAGATCAAAAGTGTGAAACATGTTAGACATAACGGCAAAGAATGTAACCAACGTGGAAAACACAGGCATTGGGCATTAATATAGTAGCACGGAAACAACGATCATGGAAAAATGTGATCGATCCAAGTGGGATCGATCATGACATGCATTGGATCGATCGGGCCCTAATCAATCAGGGCACTGGTATGATCGATCGAACCTACTGAGAAATGAAAGTCACTTGTTCATGACGTGGAAGACACGGGGCGCATCCTAATGGTCACTTCAAGGCTCGTGACCCCCTATACACCTCAACAAGGGTCACTTCAAGGCTCGTGACCCCCTATACACCTCAACAAGGGTCACTTAAAATGGCACGTGACCCCCAATCCAAATTCGAAAACAAAAACGATATATCCATTTATATACACATGTTCACAATTATAGAAACGGAAACAAAACTTAAATAAAACTTGAATCTAAGTATGGAAACAAGAATAAAACATGAATTAACATCAAAAATTAAAAATGGAAACTTAAACTTACCGAAATCCAAGAAGAGAGATGAAGAGAGATGAGAGATGAGATCGGAGATAGAGGAAATGGAGCTTTGGGGTTGCCAGAGTCTCGCAGGAGATGGGGAAGATGAAGAAAAACGACAGAAGAGGGAGAGAGGGTTTTGGATCGATTCAATGAACAATCCAAATGACCCTTGGGTCATTTTTTTAAAAATGGTCTTGACATGTGTGATTGATCACATGGTTTCTTGGATCAATCTAGATTAGATCGATCATGAAGGTGCTCAGATCGATCGAACCTACAAAACGACAAAATATTTTTTTGAAAAAAAAAATTTAAAAATTTAAAATCTTTTTGGATTTTGGATTTTTTTTGAATTTTGAAATTTAAATTTTAAAAAGTCAAAGTCAACAGAAGGAAAATAAGGAACTCTGATCGATCGGAGGATAATCGATCGAAACTTGATCGATACAAGATGTGAAAATCTACATACACTTTAAATGATAGACAGAGAGATGAAATTTTCAGAGATTCAAAATTTTCTAAGTATAGAACTGAGATCGATCGAAAGGAAAACTGGATTGATCGAAGAAAAAGTTCGAACGATACACAAAGACCTGAAATATACAGAGAATCTTCGAACGATGAAACAGAGAGATAAGACTATGCAGAGTTGATGTTTGATTGATCAAATATCTTTTGTGATCGATCGAACACGCACTAAATGCCTAATTTGAAGATGAAAGAACATGCATTCCCCATTAAAGTCTCAACCAACATATATAATCCTAGATTGTATCTAGACGACGCAGGAATAGAAAAGAAAATAAAAATGAGGGAGGAATAGTGTTGAAAAACCCTACGAAGCACTAGTGTTTAACGTCTCTAGCAAGACGTTGGGCTCTTTTAGCCCGGATCAAAGATCTTAGTATGTATCCCCTCCTTAATGGGGTGAAAAGAACTTTGAACCCCACCCAATAAACTATTCCCTAAGGAACTTGTTGGATTTGATTCAAGTGGAATTAACGGTCCTTGATCAACAAAATCTGTGGGCTTCCATGCCCTTGTAACACTTGACTTGAAAACACTTCCTCTTGAAAACTTTTTGGAAGGCAAAACAATTGATTGTTCAATACTAAGCAAAGACTCATTTTTGTCAAATTCATTTTTAAGACGTTTTTCAACAATACATACTTCTTCATGCTTGTCCATAGAATTGGGGGTTGGATTGAAAATGTTCAACTTTACCTTTATATGGCCAAATGAAATTTTCATTATCCCCATCTTACAATTAATGTTGGTATTTGCGGTTGCCAAGAAGGGACAACCAAGGGTAACAGGAATTTGGTTTTTAGGATTTGGGACTGGTTTCGTGTCCATGATAACAAAATCAACCGGAAAGAAGAACTTATCAATTTTGATCAAGACATCCTCAATAATACCCCGGGGCTTTTTGATGGATCGGTCGACTAGTTACAAAACTACCGACGTCACTTTTAAATCTCCTAATTGAACATAAACTGAATATGGAAGAAGGTTCACACTTGCTCCTAAATCAAGAAGAGCCCGATTAATGACATGATCACCAATGATGCAAGAAGTGGTAGGTGAACCGAGGTCTTTGAATTTGGGAAGGGTGTTATGTTGCAAAATGGAGCTTACTTGCTCGGTCAAAACAACTCTTTTTGGTGTTTGGCTCTTGTTCATCCTCTTAAGAGTTCAAAGATCTTTAAAAAATTTGGCATAAGCCGAAATTTGTCTAATTGCATCCAAGAGAGGAAGATTGATTTTCACTTGCCTAAACACATCAATTACCTCATTTGCTTTACTTTATTGTTTTTCAAGAGAATTGGATCTTTTTAAGGCATCCGAAAATGGAGCCTTGGGCTCAAAAACTTTTTCACAATCATTTTTCAAATCTTTCTCAACAAAGGGTTCTTTCACATGCAATGAAGGAGGAATAGGATGTGAGATGGGACGGGTGTCAACTTTTGGTTGCACTGGTTCACTCTCTTCATTGTGAACACCAATTTAATTATCAATAATTTTTTCACTTCTCAAAGTGGTCACCACATTCACATGTTCAATTATGTGACCTTCCGAAGAGGAATTGGTCTCTACAACAAATTGTTACTTGGGTGGTGGATTCAAAGACATTTTCCCTTTTTCCCTAGCATTCAAGGTACTAGCTATTTGCCTGACTTGGATTTCTAGTTTTGTAATTGATTGGGAACGAGAATGAAGTAATTGGTTATTTGCCTCTAAAGTACCCAAAGTGGTTAAGACTTTCTCCTCAAATGCGGGACTTCTTGAATTCCTTTTAGAATATGAAGATTGATTTGGAAAGTGAGAATTTGAAAATTGGTTTCCATGTGGTGTTTGGTAAGATGATCTATAACCTTGGGAACCTTGGCTTTGTATTGGGGGAGGAACATACTTGCCTTGAAAACCACTTTGGGGAAGGTTTGAGCCTTCCCCTTGGCTTTTCCAAGAGAAGTTTGGGTGGTTCCTCCACCCGGGATTATAGTGAGTGCCATAAGGATTATTCCCTTGGTTGACAAATGCGGCATTCACTTGTTCATGGTGTTCACTTTGCACATGTCCATGGGGACAATTGGAAGTAGAATGTAAAACACTAGAACAAGTCATGCAAGATTCATTGGAAGTATGATAAGTATGACTAGGGAAGGAAGACACTTGATTTGCCGAATTTTGGTTAATCAAAAATTGATCAAACCTTTGGGATAAAGACTTCACTTCGACGGCTATATCATTGGAATGGTCAACTTGATACAAGCCAACATTCTTCCTTCCACCTAGGTTTCTACCATTTTTTAATGGTAAGGATCGATGTATTGAATTCTCGCATATGCTCTCATATAGACGCCATACATCATCCTCATGCCTATCAAGATAAGAACCACCCATGGAAGCATCCACCATTTCTTTATAATTATCTGACAAACTTTCAAAGAAAAATTGAACTAATTGCCATTTACGAATATCATGGTATGGACATTTTCTAAGAAAATCATTCAATCACTCCAATGCCTCATGGAATAATTCCCCATTCCCTTGAGAAAATTCTTGAATTGAAGTTCTTATTGAATTGGTCTTTGAAACTGGGTAGTACTTTTTCAAGAATTCTTGTTGCATCTCTGTCAAAGAAGTTATCGAAAAAGGCTTTAGATTGTTGAACCAATATTTCGCTTTATCTTTAAGGGTGAAAGGGAAGAGTTTTAACATTAAAACCTCTTTCGGCATGTCCATGTATTTCACGGTGGAACACATTTTAAGAAACTCATCCAAATGCTTGTAAGTTTCTTCACTTGGTAGCCCATGGTAATTGGGAAGCATTTGAATTGTTTGTGGTTTGATTTCATAATGGTGTGCTCTAAATGGAGGTAATTGGATGCATGTCGGTGCATTGTACTTATTTGGCACATAATGATTCCTCAAAGCAAGAGGAGGATTCACAACTGGTGGCGCTACACGAGCACCGTGATTTCCTTGAACAATGGGAGGTTGGGGGGGAACAAAATTTGGCCGAGGCATTCCCATTGGAACATGGCCTTGTTGTTGTGGAATGAAGGGTCTTGGCATGCCTAATAGTACTTGAATATGATCATGATGTTGATGCACATTAGGGTGAAGGATACCTTGTTGGTCAATGTGACCAAGGTCCTCCACATGGTCCTTATTATGTTTCCCCATCGATGAAATGGAGTCATTAGATTTACCCCTTCCCCAAGGATTATGAATAATGGATTCAAGATTCAAATGAAGTGGGACAAGAGTAGGATTCAATGATCTACGACCATGCATGCACTATCAAAACAAACAACAAGTCCACAACAAGCATATAACAAGCACTTTTCCTCCGCAACAAATCAATCAACAAATCTCCACATACAATGATCCCACACTCCTATGCTTTGAACAATATGCAAGAAAAAAAAAATTGCCTCCACGCGGGCTCATGATTTATCTAAGAAATTAAGACTTGCCACCATGCAGGCCGACGATTTAACTAAAGATAGAGTTAGAAAAGCTCACAAAGGGTCCTTAAGCAACTTTAATTTTATTTTTCCATTTTCTTTGTCTTGCCTTGCTTTGCAATTTTTTTTTATTTTTTTATTTTTTTTTATATATATATTTTTAGCTTTTTATGCTTTTGCTTAGCTTAGTTTAGCTTTCTCTATTTGCTTTAGAATCCTTTTTGCTTCACTTCTCCTGCTCAATGCATCTAGCCAATCAAGAACAAACACAATAAGTAACCAAAATGAAATAAAATAAAGATAAGATCAAAAGAGTACTAATTCCTAATAGATTCCAAAATACGGTGTTGCCAAATCCTCGGCAACGGCGCCAAAACTTGGTGTGGTCAATACCTAGTTGCAAAAAAGTGTGTAGTGTGGCCAAGTTTGAATTTATAGACTGCCACTACCACTACTAACTATTATGTTAATGGTTGATCAAGTGTTTTGCACTTAAAATGTGTTGTCTTGTTGATGAGATGTTTCAGCATAGGGCTCGGCACTTAAAGCACTTACAGGGCTTGGCACTTATAGGGTTCGACATCTACATGGTTTGGCAAGCTCATGGTTTAGCAAGCTTATGGTTCAGCAAGCTCGTGCTTCAGTAAGCTCATGGTTCAGTACAAGCTACAGGAAAGTTCTTTTATATATCTACTGAAGGCAGAAGGCTGAAGGTAGTACTATACAAGGATGAAGGCTAAATAGGCTGCAGTGAACAACATATGGTTTAAGCAACAAGTGTCAAGTTGAAGGGCGTGTTTCGGAGTCCGTATACAATTGTGGTTACAAGGCTATACAATAAATATTCAAATGACACGTGCATAGTGGTCCTTCAGAGAGAGTGCGATACAAAGCTGTACAATGAATATTCAAATGACACATGCACAGTGGTCTTTAAAAAAGAGTGTGATAACAGCCTTGCTTAGTCTTTAAGAAAAAAATTTCAAAAACAAGTCTGCTATATGTATTTGTGAGCTGTAAATGGACTTGGAATATACCACAACCACGTGGCATTGTGGTCCTACAGAGAGAAACCAACATTCTTGTTTCATTGGCTGATGCAAGAAGGTCTTATCCATTTCAGGGCTGAAATGAGGACCCTATAAATATGTTGTTATAGCATTTGTGAAAAATGGCCTCTGAGAGTAAAAAGTGAGTTTAAAAGCAACTGAGAGAAAGTCCTATTTGAGAGCTAAAAATGAACAACAATTTCAGAGATATTGCATGATGTTTGAGCTTCAATGAATCTCTGAAATTTGCCTAAAGGAATCACATTTGAAGTGAAGATAAGTGAGGCTGTCAATAGCTGATTTTCTGGTACAAGAGGTGGCTGAAGTGGTTCGAAGTTGCTTAGGTCATGTTTGGAGCTTGAACAAGGGACGAGCATATATATTTTGGTGATATACAATAACTGAACAACAATATCTCAAATCTCTAGATAATCTTGGTTTTCTGGTTTAAGCTACTGAAACTGAACTTATCATGTTGAAATCATGCTATTTACCAACTGTCCATCATTTGAGCATGTCTAGATTGTTGATTTGAGACTATCCAAGTTGAAATTTAGCCTGAGGATGGGTCTTGTCAGGATTTGATATTGTGAACCTCATTTGCCTATGTTTAAACATGTTTTCAAGTCTGTTTTGAGTATTGAATTCACTATATATTGCTGTAACTGATGTGTTATACATTTGAGTATGTTTATACAGTCAATACATGATTGAGAGACCCAAGATCTAGAGTTTTGTAATGGCAAAATACTAGGTTTGCCTTCTTAATAGTATTGTAGTTGAAACCCTCTTTTGAAGCCTAATTTGTAAGTTAATACTTGCTAATGTGAGCTTACACTTTGTTATACCTCGCGTCGTTTATTGTGTTCAATGTGAGAGCAAGTGTACATTGACTATTGAAGACTGGGGGAGTGAGGTTTGAGGTATTCTTGAGGCTGAACTAAAGCTATGTTGTGAAGAGACCATTTTACCATTGAATTTGTGAATTAAGCCTTTTGTGAGTAATCATTGTTATACCTTACTTTAATCTCTGTGAATCTTGTTAAGCAAAGGTTTATGAAGATATCAAGGCCGAAGGTGACAAATGTAGGTCAGTTCTGAGGCTACTCTATGTTGAGGCTACTATGTGCTGAGGCTACTATGTGTTGAGGCTATTCTGTACCGCGGCTATTCTGTGCCGAAGCTATCTGGTGCTGAAGCTTTTTGTGCTGAAGTGTCATAATCTTGTTAAGCTTATTGAAGACATTGTTTGTGCAAGTGTGTTTTAAGATTATAAAGCTGTAAAGGCAGAAAAAGGGGCTTTAAAGAAGATATTCTGTGAGTAGACTGATTTACCTATTGAAGAGGGTTTGAAGTCTAAGTGAGCTAAATTGTTGAAAAAACTTGCTAATCACTGTCCAATACTTTATTGAGCAAGTTTGCTGAGCTGAATCAAGACTATGGGATCCTAGTATGAGTATCAGTTGAAGCTGCAGTGTGCTGAGGGAGGTTTATCCTATTGATTGCATAAGTATAAAAGCTAGGTTTTACTGTGTACTTTGTTCCTGGCTGAGTTCTACATTCTTATCTTGTGGTACAGCTGAAGTGAATTGTATTTAGTGTATTGACACTTGTTGTAAATGGCAGTGAGGTATGATCCCTTACCCCATTGTTGAGTTGTAGTGAGGCTTTACATCCTCACCCCATTGTTGAGTCGTAGTGATGCTTTACATCCTCACCCCATTGTTGAGTGGTAGTGAGGCTTTACATCCTCACCCTATTGTTGAGTGAGCTTTGAAAGCTTATTGGGTCTAAGCGTGATTGCTTCGGACAGGGGGAGTGTGTGGATACACTGAGGTGAACTAGTGTGTGTGTATTGGTTGTGAAAACTAGTGTCTATTCTGGTGCATGGGTGTGTGCAAAGAGTGAGACAACTGAGTGTGGAACAAGATACATACAACTAGTGGATGGTTTTATTGGCTGAGGCCAAGACCCAAGGTTTTTCTTTATTGATAGGGTTTCCTTGTATATCTTATGTCCATGTGATCTGATTGATTGCCTTAACTTTTATCTTCTATTGTTAAGCATGTTTGTACTCAAGTGAAAAAGAAAAAAAGTGCTAAAGACTAATTCAACCCCTCTTCTTGATCTAACAATTGGTATCAGAGCCTTGGTCTTCTCAACCAAGGAATTAACAAGCCTGTAGCAAAAATTCTTGGAACATAATGGAAGGTCTCTGCATTGACAATGCACTATGTCTTGATAACACAAACTTTGAAGATTGGAAAGTTAGAATGGAGGTTTACCTAATGTCTTAATCATATGATGTGTGGTATACTGCCACTAAGGGATTCTTTGTTCTTAATGAAGATGGTATGTCAAGTGATTCAAGGGCAAAACAAATTATTCTCAGTGGTCTAATTCCCCAGGATCTTATGAAGGTCAAGGGCTGTAAATCATCAAAGGAAATGTGGGACTTACTTGGGACAAAATATACACTTCAAGAAGACTATGAAGCTTCAGAGACAACCCAGGGTATGATCACTCAGGATACAAAAACTCTTATTCAAGAAGAAGAAGCTGAAGAAGACTCTTATGTTGAAGACTTTAAGCCTAAGCTCTCAGTCTTAACCTCTTTTTCACTTATTGTCTATAGCATGATGAAGCTCAATTCTAAGGAAGCCTTGAGAAAGAATAATAGAGACAAAGATAGTTCTGCAACACTTGAGACAAAAAAAATTAAGGCTAAACAAGATTTTAGTGTTGAATGTAATTACATTGCAAAGGATCTCTACATGGGTTCAGTTCTGCAGAGTTTTAAGGAGAAGTTTCCCTCAGTAAAAATTCCAGGAAACTCTAGTCTGAGTTGTCCAAAGAAAGCTTTAATATGTGAATGGATTTCTAAAACTGGTGGATCATTGAAGTAGCAAACTGAAATGGGAAGCAAAGTTGTATTCAAAGAAGAGAGTGTTACATTTGAAGATAATGGTGGCAAATTGAACTCCAATTGGCAGCTTTCAAGAAGTATACCTCTTGGTTAACCTAAAGTTAATCTATGTGTTACAAGCTCCTTCTCATTTGCAGCCCACTATCTAACAGATTTCAAATCAAAAGATTCGTTGAGAAGATTTGGAAAAGGCAGAAAATTATTTCTGTGGTGTCCCACCTCTTATGCTTTTGAAGAAAACCTATAGAAACCTTAAGAAAACTGGAAGAATGATCCTAAATTGACTCAAGAAGCTGTCCTTGTGCACAAAGATCTTTCAACAATTCTAAACTTGATCAATTCAGTTTTAAGCCTCCAAGGAGAAGACCATTTGATGTTGAATACATAGAGGTTCACAGTCCCTCTTTTATTAATCCCTTCAGCAATCCTAAGCAACCATGCTCAGTGAACAAGTCAAAGCATTCAAATTTCAGGATCTTTACAGTCCTTTCAAGATCAAAAATTGGTTGCTATTTCAAAAGAAAATGTCTTCAAGCCTTGGAGATGATTTTTCTCATAGCTACAAGCCCTTCAAGAATAGGAAAACTTGATGAAGTCTCAAAAGTTCAAGAACTAAAAGCCTCCTTAAGTCTATCAAAGATGAAATCTATAAACAAGGTGAATTCAAGGTCCCTTGAAGAAGAAATGGATGAAAAAGACAATCACTGTGACGGCCCTAGTTTTTCAAGCCAGTGCGTCCTATGATGAACCGAAGATTGACCCGATAACGGATCCGAATTGCGGAAGCAAAAACAGAAAACAAGACTCGAAAAAGTCAAAGCGACCTTCCATGAGGTCATGGAACTCAATAAGAACTGATGCGGAAGCAAAAGATAAAAAATATGACAAATAAGCCCTTAGGGGCAAAATAGTCATTTCTAAAAACTGTGGACTCGGGGGCCACCGAGCATAATGCTGGAAAGACAACAAAAAATTAATCAAGATGGACTCAGGAATTGTAATGACCCGGTCATTTTTCTTCCTTTTCTTTTTCTCAGATTTTAACGGATATTTTTTTTTTTTCGTTGTCTTTTCCTTTTTGGGTTCGGTTTTTCATCACTTGATGTCGTCTCGAGTGCTCTGGAATGATTTCCGAGACTCTTTTCCTTGAATTGACAACCTCCTTTGGGGATTGTGTCATTTTCATATTTTATTTTTCTAAACACTATTCACATTTTGTCTTTTTCTCGTTTATCCTTTTTCCTTGCACAACCTCACTTTTTGTGCTCTGATTTGATTCCGATTTTGCATGCATTCATGATATTTGATTTCCATGATAGTGGTATTTTTACTTTTCTAGAAAAGCATGTTGATTGCTTACTTCTTTTATAAAGGGGCATTAATGCATACTTTAGTGTAATTATTCTTAACTTGTGGGGTTTTACTGTAATTAAATAAAGTAATTATTTTTCATCTTGGGGACCATTTTGTAATTAAATTTGAAAGATATTTTCAAAAAGGACCTTTTTGTAATTTTTGAAAAGTGTGACAAGTGTCACATTCTCATTGGTCCACTTATTGACATTTGTGTGGAAACACTTTAATGCATTGGATGATGACATTTGGAGGGTGAGGATTCACCCACTTGTTGGCCTAGGATTGGTGCACTTGTTGGCTTGGATGGTTTACAAGTGTAGGTGTGGGATTAAGCCTAGGAAGGAGCCATGGATTGGTGACAAGTGTAGGTTCACAATTTAGTCTTGCAAATATCTTTGGGCCACTTTGGGATTATGATTTTAAATGAGGGTTTTTGTGCAATTGACCATAGATGTGTGTGTTGACCATGGTGTAAGAACACATAGTGAGTAGAGGATTTCTATTTCCTCCACTCACATTTAACCACATTATTTTATTCTCTTCCTTACAAGAAAACCCTAGCCTCCATGGATGGAGCTTGAAGCTTTAGGCATTGACCTTGATCTTTGAGGCCCTTCCACTTACTTTAGACCATAAAGCTTGGAATACTTTTTGTTCCCCTCATCCTCCTCTTCAAAACCCTTGAAGGATCTAGCCTAACTCCTAGTTTTGCTTTGGTATCTAGAGATTCAATTCTCCAGTGATGTATTGATCTATTATTTTGAAGTATTTTTATGTCATTATTGAGTGCTTTACACGCATGGAAGAGAAGAACTTGTATTTTTCCCTTAAACTGTTTTAACTTGAAATTAATCTTGTCAAATTAAATATAGAATATGAAAATATACTTAATTAGCTTTCATTTAGTTTTGGTTTCATATAATTTGGATTTAAAATGAATTAGTTATGAATTTTTGAAGTTGCAAGCTAGTTGCTGGAAATTTGAAACTTTTCCTTTTCGGTCTAGAAATGAATTTTTATATGGAGGTGTGGTAATTCAATTGCCTTAAATTTTTTACTAGAACTTCCCCCATGGGTTTTACACTACTCAGAATTTTTTCAAGATTTTAGAGCATTTCTAATTTTTTTTTAAAATCCGAAACTATCTGCTGTCCATGTTTTATTGCAGCTGGAAAACATATTTTTAAATGATTTATTTCACTAACCTTTTGACATTGGATCATGGCTTAAATTTCCAGTTTTACACTCTCACATGTTTATTTCCAAAATAAATTAGGTTTGCCTAATTTGGATGTCAAATGATTTTTTAATGAATTTTCAAAGTTGGAAGCTACAGGCTGAAAATGTGTTTTCTGGGCAGAATTTGTTTCAAAGTTGTGGGTCAAAACTGTTTCAATTGGAAAATATTTTTTAAAACTAAATTGATATTATCAAATGACAGTGTTTAAGCTTTCATTGGGCTTTGTATTGATTCAATTTGGGTTAGAATTGAATTTTTTATGAATTTTACAAGTTAAAGGTAGCAAGCTGAAAAATCTGTTTTGCGGACCGAAAATTTGGGGCGATTTCATTTCGGTGGTAATTGGGATTTTCATTCCAATTGAGGTAGGGAATGTTTTTGGATTATTTGTGTGTTGTATTATGTGTTTGCCATAATTATACAACATGTATGTATGCCTTGTATCAAATCTAGAAAGTTAGTAATTTTTATTTCTTTGTATAAGATTTAAAATTTATGATGATGTATAACTTTGATTTGAATTATAATATGTTAGGAAATTATGTTTAGATATGTTGGTTAACATATATTAAATTTGGATCATTTGATTAAGAATTATAACTTTTATTTAATATTTATATTTAGTGAAAGTTTAATTCACATGGTTGTATCAAACATTAAATCAAGTTATAATATGGTATTTAAATAGGCCTTGGCATGTTCTCTAACATAGATTAAATTGAGGGCATTTGGAATTGTTTAAAAATCTAGAGGAAATTAATTAATTAGCTTGATTAATTTTGTTTTAAGTGTTTTAATCACTTAATTTGTCATTTGATGTTATATATATGATATAACGACTTACTCCACCACATGATATGATATTGTCCGCTTTGGGCCTGAGCCCGCACGGTTCTGCTCTTGAGCTTCACCCCAAAAGGCCTCATACCAATTGGAGATGACACACTTACATATAAGTACTTCACATTTCCTCTACCCAAGTGATGTGGGACTGTGCACCCGTAGCTCGCCAGTGTGGTAGCCTGACAGTGTCTCTCGCACCCGCCCACGGCACACCCGCCCACAAGGTCATCACAATCCACCCCCCTTAGAGGCCCGACGTCCCTGTCGGCACACTTCTAGCTGGGTCAGGCTCTGATACCATTTGTAATGACCCACTCCACGGCATGATATGATATTGTCCGCTTTGGGTTTGAGCGCGCACGGTTTTGCTCTTGAGCTTCACCCCAAAAGGCCTCACTCCAATTGGTATGAGGCCTTTTGGGGTGAAGCCCAAAAGTAAAATCGTGCGGGCTCAGGCCCAAAGCGGACAATATCATACCATGTGGTGGAGTGGGTCGTTATAAATGGTATCAGAGCCTGACCCAGCCGGAAGTGTGCCGACGGGGACGTCGGGCCTCCAAGGGGGGTGGATTGTGATGACCTTGTGGGCGGGTGTGCCGTGGGCGGGTGCGAGAGACACTGTCAGGCTACCACACTGGCGAGCTACGGGTGCACAGTCCCACATCGCCTAAGTAGAGGAAAGGTGAAGTGCTTATATGTATGTGTGTCACTTCCAATTGGTATGAGGCCTTTTAGGGTAAAGCCCAAGAGCAAAACCGTGTGGGCCCAGGCCCAAAACGGACAATATCATACCATGTGGTGGAGTGGGTCGTTACATATAATGACCATGACATGTCTTTCAATATATATTAAATTGAGGTTATTTGAATTAACTTGGAATTTACAGAATTTAACTATTTATGTTTAATTAAATTCTACTTTATTGCTCCATGGATTTAATTGCATTTTGGAAGTTGTTTCTATATTTAAGTCATGGATTTGGATTTGATGTATGTTCACTTGATTACTTTTGAGTATTGGATAACATAGTTGTTACTTTTATATTCATGAGAATATGTTTTTCCTTATTGAATATATTGTTACTATGTGTAAGAAATTGCACACTTTGTATTTGACATCTTATAAGTTTCCAAAATTTGGATTGTGCTTAGTAAATTATTGATATCTTGTATATACATGTTGATATATATACGTTGTTGCATAATTTATTGATTTTGGAAACTTGGGGATGTCGTTGTTTGGCCACGGCTAGGACTCGGTTCTAGTACGGGGGATTGTCCCTCTATATAGTCTAGTACGCATATAGGGAGGTTACCCATGGGCTAGTAACCCTAAAATAACTATGTTGTCGGTCTGATTCGGTGTGACGTCCGAGTATCCACTTTGTTTGATTTCGTATTTCATTTCAAGTTGATAACTAGATGATATCGTAACTTGTTGTTCCTTATTTGATTTCCTATTTTGAGCTTAAGATGTAGCTTTGTGAAAGCATGCTTCATGCGTTGTATTGGAAGTTCCATTGTTGGTTAAATTGCATCGATATCATAATTTGTGTTTTGATGTTCAAATGTAGTTTAGGAATGACCTTATAGATTCATTTTGAACATAGACATTAGGTGGCATGACCCACACTTGTTGTTTTCGTATTTTGGATTTCAAGTTGAAGACTTTGAGAATCTATATCTTGTTGCCTTGTATAACATGTTTCCATGTTGTTTGAATTGCATAAACAATGTGATTATAATATAAATGATCTAGGTAGCTTAGGATGCTCCCTGGGTCTCATCTTGACATAAACGTTAGGTGGCATGAGCCCCTTTAACATGTTTCACCATAAGGTGATAAAATTGTAAAATGCTAGGTCGATGCATCTCATCTCCTACGAGTAGCTTTATGTTACTCACCCCTATGATACTGGGGTATATTTTAGGTACAGGACTCAGGATTTGAAGATTCCATTGCTTCTTGGATGGCTTACAGTTTCTAAGTTTCTATTTTATGCAAGTGTTAGCATAAGATGCCTCTTTGTAGCCCTATTTGTTTAAACTTGTATTCGTTGATTCGTATATGTAAAGTGTATGTAAGTGCACTATTTTCAATGTATTTAACATGTATGAGATGAGGCCGGAGGCCAATGACATGTATTTCGTTTTCTATGGACTTTTGTTTTCAAAGTTTATTATGAAAATATTGAAAAATGTTAAGTCATTACTTTATAACTTTCGCATCGGGTGTTGGAATTTCGTATCTTTTCTGCCCGGACTCAGAATCAGACGATTCTTGAGTCTAATTTTGTTCATTTTTCGTTGTCCTTCCAATGGTGTGCACGGTGGCACCCTTTTTAGTGAGAAATGACCATTTTGCCCTTAGTTCATCTCTTTTCGGGTTAGGTATTCTTACTTCATTTGCTTAGCTCATTTGAGTTCCGTGGCTTCATGGAGAGTCATTTTGGAACCTTAGGGATGACGTACATCTCTTGAGGTCATTTGGCTTCTTTCGCTTCTGCATTTTGGGTCTGTTATTGGGTCAACTTTCGGTTCATCACTAATGCACCGGGTTGAGAAATCCGGGTCGTTACAAGAATCGCATGATTCGGAGTCCGGATGAAGGAGAAACGACATGACGAAGAAAAATGAGCACTTAAGTCTAAAAGGGTAAACTGGTAATTATCCAGGAAGATCCGGGTGCAACCGAGCACACCGTTGGAAAGACAGCGAAAAATTAATCAAGTTAAAAAAAAAGTTCACTCGATTTGGAGTCTGGACGAGGAAGAAATGAGTGTTTAAAGTTTTGACATCGTGGCGGCCCGGCAAAGGCCATGACATGCCCCATGCGCGCCCGGCGCCCATGCCGGCGCGCGCACTGGCGCCTAATGGCAAGCCTATGCTGACTGCAAGGGTCCAAAGCAGGTTTTCCAGAACTGAGGCTTGAAGCGGAGGTCAAGACGAGTTTTTTTGGAAAAACATGAAGAAGAAACCCCCCCTAAAATCGAGTTTTCTATGTGAATCGCGAGAGAATTAAAAAAAAATCACTGTAAAATGCCCAAAATGCCCCTCCATGAAGTCTGGTCATGAAGGCCAAAAAGCTGCTAAAATGCAAATTGGAAGCTGAAACTTCACGAGGGATTTCCAGTACCAAGACGACATTTTTTGGAAAAACACAAAAAAGAAACCCCCCCTAAAATCACATTTTCTATTCAACCATGTCGAAAGAAGAAATTAAAATTGATGTAAAAGGTCTAGAATGCCCCTAGATCAGATTATGCAACAAAATTTCAAAATGAGTCCATATGAGGCTCATTTCACCAAAGAAGAAGGTTTGCCCGGAAACGACCATGCACGTAAATGTAACTTACCTATTTGGACATGCTACAATGGTCCATGGCTTAAAAATATCACCGATACAAAATCCGACCCCCCAATGGGCAAAAGGGCAAAAATGAACAAGAAAAGGGAAATTTGAAAACCAAAATTATCAAATGATTTCAAATTACCATTTGGCCCTTGGCCATACTTCAAACATGATTTATAAGACCCTATGAAAGAATAAGAATGGAATTCCCATACCCGATGCAAAAGTTATGAAGCAATGACGTAACATTTTTCAATATTTTCATAATATTTCATAAAGTTAAAGTTGCATAGAATACAAGATACATGTCATTGGCCTCTGGCCTCATTTCATATATGTCAAATACATTACATAGAGTGTACTTATGTACACATTACATAATTGGAATCAAATATACACATTTTGACATATAAGGCTACAAGTGGCGTTTCAAGCCAACTTTTACAAGAAATGAGAACTTCAAGTTTACAAATCATCCAAGCATGATGTGAATCCCGAATCTTGATCCCGGTACTTGAAAAATGTCCCCACTACGTGGGGGTGAGTAACATAAAGCTACTTGTAGGAGATGAGCATGCATCGACCTACCATTTTACAATTATATCACCTTAAGTTGAAACATGTCAAAGGGGCTCATGCCACCTAACGTCTATATCAAAATGAGACTCAGGGAGCATCCTAACCTACTCTTGCAATTTAAAGTGAACAACGGCATACAAGTATACATGCTCAAGTATACTAAACAATGTTAAACATGTTATACAACATACAAGCATACATTTCCAAGTATACTAAACCACATTAAGATAAGTCATGCAATGTCTAAGCATATCTACACAAGTATGCATTTTATATGAAAATCTCGTAAATCAAGTATACACGACACAAGCATACTAAATGAAATCTAAACTCACAGAGCAAGCATACAAGTTCAAGTACACTATATGAGATCTAAATGCACAAAACAAGTATATAGTTTCAAGTATACTAAGTAAGATTCAAATATCCAAAGCAAGCATTAATTCTCAAGTTACAAGTAATCCATGATTAACAACTTGAAATTGAATGCGAAATCAAAGTAGAAAGACTAGGACATGTGGTCACTAGACCAAGCAAGTGTTTCTAGGTAATTACAACCCACAAGGCACTACCTAGTGCGCACATGCATAAGTTATTCTGGGCAATTACAACCCACAAGGTACTACCTAGTGCGCACTTATGACTTAGAAGACTCTTGTCTCCGTACTAGAGCCAAACCCTAGCCATCACGTGAAATATGTCCTTACAAGCTTTCCAAAATCAATAAGTCCAAAACTTATACAAAAATCAATAAGTTAGACCAAACTTATACCAAATCCACTAATGCATAAAGCCATCTTCCATGCATAAATAAAGTAGAATCCACACAAACCATGTCCTAGAATTTAAGTCTAGATAGCATATGACCTGTCAAGCCTCCTATATGCAATTTATACACCAAAACAATAATATTTTACAACAATTGAACCACATTACTACACTAAGCCACAAGTACTAAATAAGTCCCAATTTAGTAACTAGCTTCCAAGGTAAACAATTGTAATATTCTAACAAGCTATACACCTACACAAGATATATCTAAATAAGCTATGTAAGTCAATGATATTCTATATCATGCTAAGTCCAATTACCATTTCAAGATGTCTCAAGTACTAATTCTACATCTAATTAGTAACATGCTCACAAGGTGATTAAACAGACCACATTTCAAGGGATTATCAACCTATTACCTCCAATATCAATTTAAGTAACCAACACACGTAAAATAAAATTAATTAAGCTCATTAATTAAATTTTCTCTAGATTTTTAAACATATCTAAATGTCCTCAATTTAATATATGTTAAAGAACTGACCAAGGCCTACTTCAATATCACATTACAAGTTGATTCCATGCTTGATACAACTAGGTGAATTAAACTTTCACAAAAGATAAATATTAAATAAAATTAGCAATTCTTATTCAAATAACCCTAATTTATTTTATATCAACCACCATACCAAGGCCTAAATTTCTAGCATGCCACAATTTAATTCTAAGTTGCCTAGCATCATGAGAATTAAATCTTAAACAAAGAAAATAATTAAATTAAATTCTAAAAACTTGAACAGGGCATGCTCACAAGTTGTATATGCTTATAAAATAATCAATACAACAATAATATAAACCTAAGACACCCCCTACCTCAATTTGAGATGAAAATCTCAAAAGCCCACAGAAAAAAAGTACTCTGAATCCGACGATACCGAAGGGTTTTGTCGGGGACAACACGATCTACATGAACCCACAAGAAGCCCCATCAAAATCACAACTTGACTTCAAACCCGAACTCAAAATTTGGCCAAAAACGGGTTCTAATAAGGGGGAAAGATGCGCGTGGTCAAGACAAACACAAAACGCGAAGGCACTTCGACATTTTAACAAAGGGAAGAAGGTTCAAATGAAAGAAGAAGGGTGGCAGCCCCCTTGGGCTGCCATAGCAGGTTTTGGTCGTGCATGGAGAGGGGAGAAGATGACTTTTTAATTTTAAATCCCCCTATTTATAGAAAATCTCAAAAAGTGCCCCGAAAGGGTCCCGTCGGGTCCGAAAAAGTAAAATTTGAGTAGACGCACTCAAATGATGAAACTCTATGAACAAAAAAGATTCAAAATGAGAAAATAAGAATAATGGAAGAAACGGCGTCAAAAACTGAGTCCTGAGCAGAAAGTTATACCCCAAACAAGTTTGGCACAAACCGGGGCTAGAAACCCTGAAACTGGAAAACATCGACCAGAAGGGACTTCTAAGAGTTTACAACTTGACGAAAAGTAAAAATGAATCCCGTACGAGGATCCAGGCTCAAAACAAGATAATTTGCAATAACTTTCATTAATTGCACAATGGCCCCCACAAAAAGGGTTAACTGCAAAACTGCCCCAGAATGAAAATATCTTCCAAAAGATATTTTCTTAGGTACCCTTGAAATAAAATATCTTCAAAAGATATTTACGAAAAACACCCCAAGAAAAGAAATTAATTTCAAAGAATTATGCATCCATGCCCTTATGGACACTGGGAGCAACCAGAGTATTTTCCTGCAGAAGTAAAGATATGTATTTCGTGGAAACCACTCACGATAAAGATATGTGAAGTCAAAAACCAACTCCCAGTACAAGAAGTGAGATTTTGCCAACAAAGTGACAAACGGGGAAAAGACAAAATAGGGAAAAGGACGAAATAGGAATAAGGATAAAAAGTGAATAGCGTCGAAAAACGAAAATTGTGGAAATGACTTGGTCCTCAAAGGAAGTTATCAATCCACGGAAAAGAGTCTCAGAAACCATTTCCGAGCACTCAAGACGACACTAAGTGACGAAAAACCATCCACAGAAAAGAAAAGACAACGGAAAAAATTTATCCGCAAAATTTGAGGAAAAAGGAAAAGGAAAAAAATGACCGGGTCATTACAACCTTCCCACCTTAAAGGGATTTCGTCCCTGAAATCCAGCCCCAACAAAACAAAAGGCAAAACTAGGATAACTACGGAGTACATCTCCGAGTACCCCACGATATGCTACCAGAGCAATTCCAAAACTAGAAGACAACACGCAAACCAATGCCATTCGCACATACGTGCTTACGACAGGACAACCTCTCAAAAGAAAAATGATCGCACGGCCACACGACAAGTCAAAGGTCACTCACAGAACCCAACGCCAGACAAAGGAACGGAAGACAACAACCGTAAGCATTTCTCCTAATGAACCATCATACCGATCCAAAAATAACCCCCAAAAGAACTCTAAGATAATCACGTATCAAATCAAGGTACAGATAAAGACAACATGGTAGTACGAATAGCGACCAGAACCCGCCCATGACGTACTCAAATGTGTGGTAGCAACGGTAATACCTAGTGCCTGCCCACACTTACTCGTCAGTAAGGTAGCATCGACGGCAACTAGCACTCGCCCATAACACACAACTTTGTACGGTAGCATGACAGTATAAGGCACTTGTTCATAACCTGCCCCCCCACTAGGTCTACCCATGAAACCTTTTGATACCAATGACATCAATGTCGTGAATCATCATTACCAAAAGTACTACAGAAACCAGACATCTTGTGAGAGTTGGGGTAGCAAATCCCAAAGCTCTGACAACAATGTCATAGGCACCGCTACACTTAAGGCCTTAAATCCTCAATACCACAGAACCAACAACTCCAATGTCTCGAAATTCCAGATATCATCCTGAAACAGATCAACTACAAAACCACACCGAAATCAAATATCGGATCAAAATCCCTATCACGGATGACTAAATCCTCGAAATATAAGTCCACTAAGCGGTACACACATCAAGTCCTGACAACCAAAGTCACAAAATGAATCTCTCAAAACCATGCTTGGCATCACCAAGCTAAATCAAAATCCTTTAATTTCAATCCATAATCAATCACTGGAACTACAATTCCTCAAAACTACGCCTAGCCGTAACTAGGATGAGAAAACTCCATAAACAAGCCAAATCCAACAGCGATCTTTCAAAACCTCCCTTAAGAGTTAACCACATCTAAGTCTCCAAAAACCATAGCAAGTCTCCAAAAGACATTCTTAAAAGAGCATCGAGCTCACCTCATGAATCAACCAAATCCTCAATCAAATGGACACAAGTCCCCGAAAATGATCTCACACAAATTGTAATACCCCCGAATTTCCGGATGCGGGTTGGCCAGGCCCACGCCCGATTACCCGAGGATATCAAACAAATTAGCAATTAACGAACACAGAGTATAATTTTAAAGTAAATAAGAATAAATAAAATTTGCTGAATAGAAAACTAGAATGAAATCCCGAATTAAAATTTCATTAATAAACAACCTTTATGATACAATTGATCCTCCATATACAACTCCGGAATCCATCTAGTGAACCCCTATTCAAATCCCAACTGTATTCAAAAGAACTGGAAATAAAACTCAATTCTACCACATGAAATACAATCCTATGCCAACGGTGGAGTGAATGACTGTATCTGCTCAGCACGATCCAGCTCTATGACTGGAGCTAACGAACACCTGAAAAAAATAATAGAAGGGTGGGTCAGGCCCACGAGCAAGTTCTAATCTAACTACAATCCATACAGTGACCCGATACGTAGATACACCATAGATACCTCACAATAGCTAGAGTAGTCCAAATATGTATATAGTACACACTATAGGATGCTCGCTAGTCCAGTAGGTCTATCTCAGCCTTAATAGAAGGCATCATGCAAATACGCACCCTAAGGTGGGCATGAGTACCTAGACCTACCAGGGAACAACACCTATGTCCACTTATCCATCCTAGGCGATATACGCACCCTAACCATGGTCCTGAGACTCAAGCTCATACCATGGCCCATATAATAAATATATAAAGTCCGTACTCCTAATACAAAATATCATCCATCTGTATAGTGGTCTGATATATGTATAACAAATCCATCATGAAACCATGGTAGGTCATTCAATTTATTTGATTGACATGACATAAGTAGGTGATGGACTTAACCATTAGGGTTAATCCATACCTTAATCCAATTTGGGTAGGACTTAGTGTTTTGAACTAATCCATTCCCAATATAGGTAGGTCTTAGTGTTTTGAACTAAGCCATCCCTAATATGACACCGTCCCATACCGGTTCATATACATCCATTTAAGTAGGACTTAACCTTTGTATGGTTAATCCAACTTATTCCAAATTAGGTAGGATTAGTGTTTTAACTAATCCATACCTAGTATGTCACCGTCCCATACCGGTACATACAATCCTCCATATCCATGTAAATTACCACATATATATAATAAGCAAGTAATTTAAATCCAAAACCAAAGCCAAGTAATTGCAGCATCGTTTATACAATATTATAGCAATTTCAGTTCAAACCAATATCCAAACCATTGAAAGAAACTGTTTAAAGTTTCAGTAATCTAAATCCAAACAGTTAACCATATAGTTGCAGGAGATGATTTAATAAATCAACAACTAACATCCAGAGCATGCGTAGATCACATCTAACACACCAATGACCCTATAATATATTTAAACCCATGTTATAAATATATTAATTCCCACTGGAATGCTTAAAAATAAGCTTAAGCATTTAAAACTTCATCCATCCACTAACCGTATACAATTGTACATAAGTGTTATACAGTTTGATACGTTAATTTAGAATTAACCTTAAATCAATTTAGGGTCTTAATAACACCCAAAATTAACTATTTAATCCCCCCGTGAAGTCTCATTAAATTTCTAAAATTTAATCAAGCCATTTAGTTCTTTTCTCTGTTAGTAGCATACACCGTTGTATATTTTTACACTGCTTCATCCTTTGCCTTAGAGACTTAAACCATACAACAATAAGTTTAATAACACTTAAAATTAACTACTTAGATCCTCTGTTAAGTCCCTACAGTTCATTAGCATCACTCAAAAGCTCAAACAGTGCTCAAAACATCGAACAGAGCCCTAGAAAACACTTTCTGGACGTAAAACAAATTGGAGCCGGCTCTTGGAATGGAAGAGCCGGCTCTTCCCCTATTGGAGCTGGCTCCAATTCCCTAGGAGCTGGCTCTTGCTGAAGGGGAGCCGGCTCTTGACTTTCTAGAGCCGGCTCTCTCCTTCTTGAGAGCCTCCAGTTCATCTCTGCTCCGTTTCCGTCAATCTGCTCCTTCTCCGATCAATTCCTACCCCTCTGCTTATTTCTTAGACTGATCTAAAGGATCTAACACCCTCTTGATAGCATCCCCAAGGTTTGATTATAGCAATTTAAATCAATTAAAAGAAGTAAACTTGTGCAAAAACTGAAACCTCATGCATGGATTACAACGAAGCAAAATGCAACAGAGATCTAAAACAGAAATAGCAACCTTCCTATGGGATTTACATAACTCCCGTAGTCTTTCCATACTTAGTTTACAGTAGTTGCAATAAAAAAAACAGAGACAAAAACTACGACAAAAACCCTCATGCTTAAAGGACATAAAACTGAACCAACTTGCATGCACTGTAACAGATATTGCAGAAATCATCACAGAAATAATTCAAAGCGTACATATGATTAATTTGATGTATAACATACATAAATGATTTAGTTGTTAATTTCCTTAAAACCCTAGAGCATATCTAGGTGCACAGAACACGGCTCAAAGGGAAAGAGGAAGATAGAACTTGCCTGAATAGGTTTGCAAACAAACCCTTGTTGCCGTTGGTCTCAGTTTTTTCGACATCCACTGAACTTGTCTAACCTCCTAGAACCTCTGCTCCTTCCTTCTCCTTGGTTAAACCTTGGAACCCCAGTCGAAATTCTCACAAACTGCTCTATTCTTACCAAAACTCCCTCTGTAACTCTCTCTATTTGGCAGACTTTTCCGTGTAAAAGCTACGACAATATGTAACCCTAGGTTTAACATATACTGAGGTATTTATAATTGCAAGATTAAAACCCTAATCCACAGAGCCCTAACTTCGTCGGCCCACAAAGTAACCCAGTTTAGTTACATATCAGATGCTTATGAGACGGCTCCAAAAAAAACCCTAACTAAAACGTATCTAAAACCCTAGTTAATGGAAATTACATAATTACCCTATTCAAAAATTTAAATACTTAATAAATAATTAATTTAATAAAACCCATTAATTAAATCAAATAAGCAAGCAACGAATCACTTAAAACATATAAAATAAATAAAACAATTAATTAAAATAAATAAACAAATAATTGGACACATAAGCATATGGATACAAAATCAATTTAAAATGCACAAAAATAAAATTTAAATTCCATTTTTATCCCTTTTGAAATTAGGGGTATTACACAAATCAACTCACTTTGAGCACCATAACCCCATCTATGAAAGAAAGACAATAAGGTCAAAGACTTCACCCCCTACATGGAAGTAAGTCGACCAAAATCCACCAAATCCTCACTAAGGACTCAAAACGACAACAATGATCCTCACGGACCAACCAACCCCAAACAGTGCACAAGGCAACGAAGAGAAGAGACTCACTCCTTGTGAAGTCCCAAACACAAACCAAGAAAAGGTGAGAACCCTATCCCCCCCACAAGTGTCAACACGACGAACATGAAAAGGAAACATTCTTCCCACCTTAAAGAAATGGACAGCTCAAGACAAAACAAATGTGACAACAACCTGTCTCAAAACAACGTGAGCCGTTACCACACTAGTAAAACTCTAACAATCCATCTCCAAATCCAAAGCTGATTCCAGCCGAACTGCGCTCGTAGCTAGCCAGCACGGTAGCATAACAGTGCCATGCACCCGCCCATAACGTACCCACCCACAAAAATTGCAATCTCAGAGGAACCTTCCAAGACAACTAAGGTGCCCAAAAGGTCCAAAACCTAATCATGGCCCTAAATTAACAAATCCAGTACTACGGTTGTGCCTAATGGCTCACCCCACGAGAGCCTAAACAAAAGGTGTCTCTCCACCTATCCAAAGTTAATTCTAGGTCAACAACAACCTAAACTACAATGAAACTGTGACTACAATCACTATCAACCTCAACTCGTGCCTCAATGACCAATCCCGTATCATGCCAATTATGTAACACAATTATGCATATACAAATCTAATCTATCATACATCATATGTCATGCTCTTTACATTAGAATCAAAATAAACTAAATAGATAGCATAACACATATAGCACGTAAGCACATAAACATGTTATCAAGCCAAAACATGTTATCATGAAGCATATTAACACGTAAAATAAAGCAACAGAATTGTGATATGCACCCAAAACTCGTCGTCCCAAGGTATTCAAACCTAGGAGCTCTGATACCACCTATGACGGCCCTGGTTTTTCAAGCCAGTGCGTCCTGTGATGAACTGACGATTGACCCGATAACGGATCCGAATTGCAAAAGCGAAAACAGAAAACAAGGCTCTAAAAAGTCAAAGTGACCTTCCATGAGGTCGTGGAACTCAATGAGAACTGATGCAGAAGCAAAAGATCAAAAATATGACAAATAAGCCCTTAGGGGCAAAATAGTCATTTCTGAAAACTGTGGGCTCGGGTGCCACCGAGCACATCGCTGGAAGGACAACAAAAAATGAATCAAGATGGACTCAAGAATCGCATGATTCGGAATCCGGACGAAGGAGAAACGGCATGACGAAGAAAAACGAGCACTTAAGGCTAAAAGGGTAAACTGGTAATTATTCAGGAAGATCTGGGTGCAACCAAGCACACCGTTGGAAAGACAGTGAAAAATTAATCAAGTTAAAAAAAAAGTTCACTCAATTTGGAGTCCGGACGAGGGAGAAACGAGTGTCTGAAGTTTTGATGTCGCGGCGGCCCAACGAAGGCCATGACATGCCCCATGCGCGCCCGGTGCCCATGCCGGCGCGTGTAACGACCCAGTCATTTACCTCCCTTTCCTTTTTCCTGAAATTTTACGAATAATTTTTCTTTTTCTTTTTCTTTTTTTTTTTTTTTTTTTTTTTTTTTTTTTTTTTTTTTTTTCCGTTTAGTTTCCTTTTCCGAGTTCTGTTTCTTGTCACTTAGTGTTATCTCGAGTGTTTGGAATTGGTTTCTGAGACTCTTTCGTGTGGATTGACAACTTCCTTTGAGGACCGAGTCATTTTCGTATTTTTCATTTTTTTGACACTATACATCTTTCGTCTTTTTCTCGGTTGTCACTTAGTTGGCATAACCTCGCTTTTCGTGTTCGGTTTTGCTTCCACTTTTGCATGCACTCATGATATATGATTTCTTAGAGACGTGTGTTTTTACTTTCCTAGAAATGCATGCCATTTGTGCACTTTCTTTCTTAGGGGTGTGGATGCACATTTTCCTTGGAATTTTCCTTTCTTTTGGAGTCACTAATGTAATTACTGAAAGTAATTATTTTTCATCTTAGGGACCATTTTGTAATTTAATTTGGAAGATATTTTCAAAAAGGACCTTTTTGCGATTTTCGAAAAAGTGTGACAAGTGTCACACTCTCATTGGTCCACTTGTTGACATTTGTGTGGAAACACTTTGATGCCTTGGATGATGACACATGGAGGGTGGAGATTCATCCACTTGTTGACCTAGGATTGGTGCACTTGTTGGCTTGGATGGTTGATAAGTGTAGGCTTGAGATTAAGCCTAAAAAGGAACCATTGATTTGTGACAAGTGTATGCTCCAAATTTAGTCTTGCAAATTACTTTTGGGCCACTTAGGGATTATGGTTTTAAAGAAGGGTTTTTGTGCAATTGACCAAGACTTGTGTGTGTTGACCATGGTGTAAGATCACATAGTGAGTTGAGGATTTCTAATTCCTCCACTCACGTTTCATCTCATTATTTCATTTTCTTCCTTATAAAAAAACCCTACCCTCCATGGATGGAGCTTGATGCTTAAGCTTTGACCTTGATTTTTGAGGGCCTTCCACTCACCTTAGACCATGAAGCTTAGAACACTTTTTGTTCCTCTTACTCTCCTCTTCATAACCCTAGAAGGGTTTGCCATTTTGTGTTGATTTGCCTTGAATTCTAGGGAGACGCTTCTCTAGTGAGGTAGGGGATGTTATAGGTTTATATTTTTGCTATCTTGCATGCTATTGATGCTTATATAAGTTGTATGCATGTGTTTTGTTAATTTGAGAAATTAATGATTGTTGTAACTTGCATATAACTCACTTTTGACTTGGTATATGGCATGGCCATGGCTTGATCTTTGTTGTATGTTAATTTGGAATGATTTGAATAGGTTTTCAAATCTAGAGATTTAATCAATTTAATTTGATTTAAATTCTAGTAAATTGTGTATTGCTTGTATCCCATTTTGGACTTGATATAAGGTATGACCATGACTTAGTGCTTGTTATATATTTATTTGGGATCATTTGAGTGACTTTTGAAAATTAGAGATTTAATTAATTTAGGATTAATTAAATTCCACATGATGTTATCTTGGTCACTTTGTGAAATTGATGTGATATTTGCAATCACCATAAAATGGACATTCACATATATTATTTTGAGAATTTTTGGACAACATTGATTTTTAGAGAAATTAATTAATTAAGTTAATCAATTTCTACTTAGGGTTCTAATGAGTTAGACTTGTATTTCATGGGGCTTTTGCCTTTTTATCATGTATCATGACTTGTTGTAACTTAGCCCTATTAATGTAGTTAATGAACTTGCACCCTTACATTGGAATGATTTAATTGTTCAAGAGTTGTTAAACAAATAATTGAATCTTAATCTTATACTTGTGGTATATTTACATCAATGGATTCTATGTGCTATATATATTTTAGTTGTAGTCTATGTTGATGCATACCATGATTTATTGACATTTCATATGCTATCATAGTTGAGAACTTAGGGCATGACATGTGTGTTCTAAAATCTTGGTTGTGCATAGAATGTGGTTTAATGCAAGTCTTGTATCTTGATACTATTTTGGTTTGCACAACTTGTTGATTTTGGGACTTGGGATATCAATCAAGAATTGACATGGCTAGGACTTGGTTCTAGTACGGGGGATTGTCCCTCTAAACTATAGTGCGCACTAGGGGAAAGGTACCCATGGGTTAGTAGCCCTAAAGTGATCTCAAGAGTACGGGTTTAATTCGGGTGGTATCTAAGTTTCCACATTGGTTGATTTCACTCTTTAAATTTCAAGTTGTTATTCCTTGAAGATTTAAACTTGTCGTGTATGTGAAATGCTCCAATCTTGTTTCATTGCATAGATTTTATGCTTCATTCTTGATTTAACTCCTTAAATTTCAAGTGTTGTATTCCTTGAAGATTTAAGATTCTTTTTGTGTTGTATAGAATATCTCATCCTTGTTTAATTGCATAGATATTATGCCTTGTTCTTGATTCCATCTATAACTCTTTTCGTGGTATGTGAATTGTTACAACTTTGTCAAATTGTGTAGATATTATGCATTATCCTTGATATCATGTATTCTTTTTGTCGTGTTCATTGGAATGCCCCAATCTTGTTTACTTGCATGGAAATTATGCCTTGTTCTTGATTTCATGTATGACTCTTTTCATGTTTCATGAAATGTTTCATCCTTGTTTAGTTGCATAGATATTATGCCTTATTTTTGAATCCGTGTTTAACTTGCATAGATATTATGCTTTGTTCTTAAATTCGTGTTTAACTTGCATAGATAGTATGCCTTGTTCTTGAATCATTGTATAACTCTTATCGTGTTAATCAGAATGTTCTAATCTTGTTAATTGCATAGATATTATGCCCTGTCCCTAATTTCAAGTTTTCTTCTTATCGTGTCGTATGGACTATTCTGAACCTTGTTAAATTGTATTGAAAATGCAATTCATGTTGATCTATACTCAAGCATCATTCTTGTCATGTTCTATGGATTATCCCAATCTTGATTTATTTCATATACGTATGTATATCATGATTCTTATTAATTTATGTTCTAGGGTAGCTTAGGATGCTCCCTAAGTCTCACTTTAACATAGACGTTAGGTGGCATGAGCCCCTTTAACATGTTTCACCTTAAGGTGATAAATTGTAAAACGCTAGGTCAATGCATGCTTATTTCCTACGAGTAGCTTTATGTTGCTCACCCCAAAGTTACTAGGGCGTATTTCAGGTACGAAGACTTGGTTTGTGATGCTTAACATTCCTTGGATATCGTGTAGCTTTCAAGTTTCCATTTCATGTAAATGTTAGTATGAAATGTCATTTTGTAGACTTATATGTCAAACTTGTATTATTTGACTCCATAGATGTAATGTGTACATAAGTACACCCTTTGTATTGTATTTGACATGTATGAAATGAGGCCGAAGGCTAATATCGTGTATCTTGTATCCAATGTAAATTTTGACTTCATGAAATAATATGAGAATATTGAAAAAATGCCAAGTTATTGTTTTGCCATGGTTGCATTAGGTGTTGGAATTCCGTTTTCATTCTTCCATAGGGTGAAACAGTCATTTAACTCCGTTCTATAATTTTGGTTTTCAAAATCTCCATTTCAAGTTCATTTTTGCCTTTTTGGCCGTCGGGGGGTTGGATTTTGACTCGGCCATTTCTAGGAGCCGCGGACCATTCCCGCGCGCTCAAAATATCTATTTACGTTTGCGTGCATGATCGTTTTCATGAAAAACCCTTTCGTTCGCGTTTTGAGCCTCATACGGATTCATTTCACCTTTTTGTTGAAAAATCTTGCTTAAGGGCATTTTGGGTATTTCCTTTGGGAAATAAATTCCATTCTTGACACCATCACATAGAAAACGTGATTTTGTTTTTCCGAAAAATGTCATCTAAACCTCAAAAACTACGTTGCAAGTTCATTTTGCTGCTAAAAGCACTGTTCCTGTAATTTTTGAGGTTCCAGACCACCCCTCTGCCTCATTTGGCGGGCCCCTGCAGTGTTCTGGCTTGCGCTCGTGAGAATTTTCCGTGTTTGACGGGCCTCCGCGGGTCCTTGGCGGGCGCCCGCGAACACTGTTCCTACTCCAGACATTTTTTTTTCAATAGCCATATCTCACTCGTTTAAACTCCGAATTGGTCCATTCTGGAGTCTAAATTGACCGCATCGAAATGAACTTTCCAATGGTACCAATTAGAGCTTCATATTCCTCTTGTAGCTTAAGATATTCAAGTTTTAGTAAGGTAGTGTTAAAATTTGGTTCGAACCAGGATAGGGTTTCCCTTCCTTCGACTTCAGGACCTGATATCTTTGCCATCCGAACTCCGAATCATGCGATTCTTGAGTCCATCTATGTTAATTTTTCATTTTCTATCCAATGGTGTACACGGCTGTATTCAATTCAGTTTGGAATTACCATTTTACCCTTTTAGCCTCAGGTGCTCGTTCTTCTTCATCTTGCCGTTTCTCATTCGTCCGGACTCCAAATCATGTGATTCTTAAGTCCATCTTGATTATTTTTTCATTGTTTCTCCAGTGGTGTGCTCGGTGGCACCTAAATCTATATTCTCATAAATGACTGTTTTGCCCCTGGGGGCTTAATTGTTATCCTTCCGATCTCTTGCTTCCGCACTTATTTCTTTGCGTTCTGTGACCACATGGAAGGTCATCTTAGGGTCTTAGAGGTGTGTTGTGCCTTGGGAGACCATTATCTTATTTCTAGCTTCCGCATCTTAGATCCAGTTCGGGTCATCACCGGACACACTGGATTAAAAAATTCAGGGTCGTTATAGTGTGCACGCTGGCGCCCAATGGCATGCGCATGCTGACAGCAAGGGTCAAAAGCAGGTGTGTTGATTAACTTGGCAACTCATTCAATCCTTTGTGCTCCTTTAAAAGCTTTTTTACAGTATGGTTTGATCAAGAAAATAATGTTAGACATTGGATCTCTAATTCATAGAGCACCAAGTTTAATTAACACTTCAAAACCTCCTCATTTCAGAGACAAAACTTGCAAATTTATACTGCAGATGTGGTAATCAATGTAGCAGCTCAATCAATCCACTGTGTTTCTTTAAAGAATATACTCAGTTAGAGTTTCAGACAACCTACGCCTATGTCAGTCAGAGTCAAAGCCTTCAAACATCACTCTCTATGTTTACAAAACTCAAGGGCTAATAATCTCAGACCACCTCCACTCAGAAACAAAGACTTAAAAATTCATTATGAAGGTGTGGTGATCACTGTAGCAGCTAAATCAATCAATCTCAGGCCTCTATCTCTCATAGACAAGGATCTGTAAACTAATCCTGCAGGTATGATGCTTAGTTTTGCAGCACCTTGTTCAGAATTCTTCTATATCTTGCTTCAAAGTTTGTACCTCATTTCCTTTGATACTTCCCAATTGAAAAGGTTCTGCCCTTTAATTCTTCATTGATATATCTATTCACCTTTTGACTTCCAATGTCAAAAATGGGGAGAAATGGACTAATAGGTTTTTAACATTTGAAAGTGCAAAAGGGGAGATTGTTAATGGTTAATCAAGTGTTTTTCACTTTAAATGTGTTATCTTGTTGATGAGATGGTTCAGCATAGGGCTTGGCACTTAAAGTACTTACAGGGTTCGGCACCATGGTTCGGTAAGCTCATGGTTCAGCAAGCTCATAGTTTAGCAAGCTCGTCATTCAGTAAGCTCATGGTTCAGCACTGACCGGTCCTTTACAAGGGTCACGATACCAAGTTAAGCTTGAAGAGTTGTGAATTTATGAGGTGGCCAAGTTTTACATTTATAGAATGCCACTATTACCTTTCTCTATATAAAATATAGATAGGGCGAGTAGGGATCGTCCCAAGGGATTTGATGGTGTCTCGAATTGTGAAACTATGTTAATTAGGGTTAGTAGGTCGAGTGATCACACAATTGATTGGTTGGTTGATTAAGCTAAATTGAATTCAACTAAATAAAATAATATGAAGTAAACAAGAGAGAGAGAGGTCTTGGGGTGTAGAGATTACCACCAAGCAATACTTTTCTATACTACTAACAAGTGATCAATTGAGGGTAATGGATGTGTTGCAATATGATAAGGGTGTGTGTGCATTAGGTTGATTCAATTGGCAAAGATGACAAATCAACCAAAGTTTGTCTAAACATCATGTGAAGAGCACAATATAATTAAACAATAGAGCATATATTGTCTAGACAACATGGGGATAACACAATAGATCAAAACAAGTCATTAATCCTTCATTAAGCTCACAATCCACATACAACAGAATATTAGAGGAATATGCCATTTGGACTCACAAGCATGGAACATCAAACATCAAGAGTAGATTGTCCTCCCATCTAACATTACACTACCACTACACTAAATCTACACTACTAGCATGAAAATAAAGCTATCTAGACTAGGGGAGAGGCACAAACCATCAAGAATAGGCATAAACCATCAAATGAACCAAAATAGCATTCATTAAGCATATCATCTTGATAATCTCTAGATCTATAGCATCAATACACATAGACATGCATCAAAAACACTAAATCTAGGGATAAGCACATGAATATCCTACTCTAGCATACATAGACATATGGATAGAATAGAATAGTCAATTGGAAGCATTAAACCATATAAACCATGAAATAATCAAGATTTATATATACATGAATATCAAGATGTATCATACAACACAAATCCCTCAATAATACACAAGATTAGAGTATAGAAAGCATGCTTGGGGCTAACTCTAGCCCCAAGAGGATGTTTAGCCACTCATGGTAGTGATGATCCAACCCTCAAGGGCTAACTCCATGGCTGCTCCTTGTTGGTGAAGATCTCCTCCAATGGTGCTCTAGCTTCCCTCCTTCCTACTCTCCAAGAAGAGCCTCTAAGATCAATTTTCAATGTGTGACAAGAGACTCTCTCAAAAAGTGTATCATATTCCTTATATAGGTAGGTCAAATACACCCCATGATGAGCTGTGGTCGTGCAAGGCATATTCTCCAATGATTGGATGAAGGACGGAATAAATGAGCTGGACTTTAACTTTTTCTCGCTGGAGGAAGTTCGATCGATCGAACCTTAACTTGGATCGATCGAAAATGGGTTTGATCGATCGAACTGCATCTTGGATCGATCGAAGTGGTCTGACTCCTCCGGATAATGACAAGGCTGGGATATTTTCAAGATATTTATGGGGAAAAAGACAAAAGTGGTTGGTAGGCGTACAGCTGTAGATAAGATCAATCATTTGAATAGGACAAAATAGGGTTCGATCAATTGAAGGTGATGTTCGATCGATCGAACTTGGAATTTCAGCAAAGGCCAAGGTTAGATCTATCGAGAAGTACTGTGATCGATCATAGATGTTCGATCGATCGAACTCTAAGTTAGATCGATCGAACTTTTCAGCTGCATAACCTGATTCCTTTTTGCTCATTTCTTTCTCCACTTTGCTCCCTCCTTTGGTTTATCTCAGGATTACTTCAATTAAGCTCTTATTTAGCTGAGTTAGCTCAATTTTGCGATTAGTGCCTGAAAATATAAATAACACGTAATAAGTCTAAAATGGCAAAGTAAGATAGATAAAGGTACTAGAATGCTTAAGCTTAACGGGTTTAAATGCGCACTTTTCAGTGCTCATCACACCCCCAAACTTAAATATTTCTAGTCCCTAGCAATGAACTAAGAAGTAAAGGAATGAAATAAACAACTATACAAGTATAAACTAGAAAGCAAGTAAAATGATAACACCATTTTTGTAGGGAATACGATTGCATTTAGCATATGCAAAAAGCCTTTTAAACCCCTAGGTTACCCCTAGTGGACGAGTAAAGTCTCGTGAGGGTTTTCAGAAATGGTACCCACTGACATTAAGCTAATTCTTTCAAAAGAGGCACCAATATTGCAAACAAGCATTGGGAGAAAACTACCTCAAGTATGCAATTTTTTAACCGTTTCTAAGCAATCTCCCAAAATTTCAATATCAAGCAAGCAAGTATGGTCCTCCACATATCAAGAAAATGATCATGAAAATTGAAACAAGTTTAGAATCCATGTGAGAGGTCCGGCATCAAGTGTGTTGCTATCTTAGCCAACTAGAGAAGTAATCACATCCTTACCCTCAAACTAGCACACAAATCTAGTACCGATCATCAAGATAAGAGTGTGGACCTTTTATTAAAGCTTTATTGTTCTAGGTGCGCTTATTCTTTTCACTCATTTTCTTCTTCTTTTTTTCTTTTTTTTATTATTGAGGATCAAAGATGGAAATATTTTGCAATGTGTTGATCTCTTAAGCTTTCTAGAAGATTCATGTAGTGAGCTTAAGGTCAATGACACCCAAACTAGATGGCTTTAGGGCATTAGGTGTTAAGACACCCCAACGGACTTACAAACTCAAATCAACTAGGCTACAAATTAAGACAACAACCATTTAATCATTTCCCACTTCTCGCCTTTTGGGAGAAGTCCTCACTTTATTTGCTTTTGCAACTTTCTCTTTTTTTTTTTTTTTTTTTAATCAATTATTAACCTAGAGTTTGGGCCCTCCACCTTTCGGCGCGACAAGTTCACTGCTTAATGAGGCAAGAATCCCGGCTACTCAATGAAAAGGGGTTGTTATCCACCTTTATCAAGAATGAAAGCTTTCAATGCACTACTAGCCCAATTGGGATATAACCAATTCAATAATCAACAAAGCATGTAACCCACAATTGAATGCTAGCGTGCGCCGGTGCTAGTGTAGAATCCTAGAATGAATCTCAAAACAATCACAGAATCAAGATGATGTGGACCACAAGTGCAAGCATGATATTAATTAATTTTTTTTTTGAAAAATTTACTCCTAAATGGCATTCAAAAGGCATACAAGGAGTATTGGACTCTCAAGTCAAGCAATTTTTAAATTTTAAGCAATATAGTCCTCAAAAGATCAAAATCATAGCTAGAAATGGACCAAGTATAGAAATATCCCTCATATACACAAGACATGCTTAAAATTTGAATTTTAAAGTAACACTGAAACATACACCAATACCCTCAAACTTAAACTGCACATTGTCCTCAATGTGTGAAGAGAACAAAGGAAAGAGTATACTAGTGCTTTAGACATGAATGATCGGGATAGAAGTATCCAAAGTGGGTGGCATGGCCCCCCCAAACTTGGGATAAACTGTGGTCCTGAAAAGTTTGCACTCGGATAAACTCATTAGATAACAAAGTAGGATAATCAGTGCACAGCGGACATGCAAGTGTAAAATGGGATAAATAGAGAATATAGAAAGAGGTGTAAGAGTGGTCCTAAAAAATTGAGCAGCACTCTCTCACTGAAGTCACTGTGGTGTACCTGATGGAGTCAAACATACAAATATGAGATACTAAGAGACATCCACAGTCAAAAAGTAATATATAAAGAATATAAAGTGCAGGTACATCAATAAAATAATAAAGCCGACAGACCGGCCGTAAAGTATAATACAGTAACAGTGACAGTATAATACAGATCCAGAATAAAAGAAATGAAAGCATAGAACAACTGGAAGTGGAGTCTCAAGAGGCCTGATCGTGAAGATCTGCAGTGGCTGCAGGTGCAGGTGCATGTGCAGGTGCAGGGAGTCGGCTGGAGAGATCGGCAAAGCAAGCCATGACATCCGCCCTGAAAGAGGTGAACTCAGCTCGGTGGGCAGTGATGTCGGCTCGCATGGCTGCTACGTCCTCCTCCAGTGTCTGCAAGCGTGCTCCGAATCTGGGAGTGGGATCTGGAGACTCAGGCAGAGATGCCTCTGAAGAAGACTCCCGATCTCGCTCCTGAGCAGCGGCTCGATCACTGGTATCATCGGCATCAGCATTATCTGCAGCATCGGTATACTCCTTCGCAGGTTGCTCCAGGTCAATGTCCATGCGATCGCCAGCCGAACCGACTGGTGCGTCGTCCGCTGCGATATCTGCTACTGCTGGAGGTGCCGGCTGTGCCTAGGCTGCCTCCTCCTCCTCTAGTTCAGCTACTGCCTCTACAGCTGGCTCCTGAAGACTCCGAATAAGAGCATTGTAGCTCTTCTTCTAGTCGCTCCTCCCATAGAAGCTGGATCGTGCAAGGGGCTCATCATCTGAGGGCACTCTGTGGCGCTGGTCAAGAAGGATCTGCGTGATGAGGTGTCCGAAGGGCAGGACCTTGGACCGCTTAGGGTCCTCCCTAGAAATGAAAGAATCATACAGTAACCTCATCACGCTACAGATGAGGACTGGGATAGATACCCAGCAGCCCGTGTAAAAAGCGTAAAGAGCTGTCAAGTAGTCATGACGCCTCTGGATCTTGTGGCCCGCCATGTAAATGTTCTGGAAAAGAACTGTGACGATGAACCAGAGGTCATCAGGCAAGAAGGTCCTGGTGGTGAATGTCTGACCACCGGCATGATGGCCGGTTAAGGAGACAACATGTCAGAAAATGAAGGCCTATACAGCCTCGGGTATGTCTCTGCAAGCTCAGGTGGACACTGGTGCGGGCACCGGCAAGCACGGGCCAGAGTGTCAACTGTGATGACAATCTCGTGGCCGTCCACTGTAGTGATCATCTCCGTAGTAGATCGTGGCGAGGGCCGGAGATGCTGAAAGAGTAGCCACACCAGTCGCAGGTATACAAGGCCGGTGACTGGGGCAAGGATGGCTGAGAGGCCCCGCTGGATGATATCCTGATAGCCAGACCGGGTCAGGATAGACTCGGAGAAGTACTCAGTATCGAAGTACGACTCCTAAGCCACGGTCATGGCTGCATATCTCGGCAGCAACTGGTCACGGCGCTGAGCCGGTAGAGGTGGCTGCGGTGAAGGCATGGCGGCTGCATCTACCTGATGGCGCGCAGGAGAAGGTGATGGTGTGAAGGCTGGAGGAGCCTGGGATGTAGATGGCATGTGGTCAGCTCCCTCCTCAGCCTCGTGGGATGGGGACTGAGGGGGAGTAGCCTGTGCGGGCTCCTCCTGAGCATGAGATGGCTCTGCAACCATCTCTATCCTGGGCTGTATATGTCTGCGGGGTCGCTGTGGCCCCGAAGATCGCCTGGCTACTGTCTTGAACCGCGGAGGCATGATCTGTAAAAAGACAAGAAAATTTCAATATATAAGTCAATGCCAGATATATAAGAATTTAAATACATAATAGAAATATGTATGTCAAATAAGATAGACAAAATATGGATGACATGAATCAATGATAATGATGAAATGTGAGTCATGCTAAGCAATGTAGGTATGAAATGCATCCAATGTGGAATATCACAGGCATTGTGCATATAAAGATAGCATGAAGACAACACAAGATTGGATCGATCGAAGATAGTGAAATGAAGTTCACTACTTCGATCAGTCGAAGCACAAGTTCGATCGATCGAACTGTGCGAATGCCGAATTTGAAAAGTCACAGATCTGTGAGATCTAGAGTACGGGGCCCACACAAACGTGTTTGTGGGCCCATCTACACACCATTCATACAATCAACAACACCCAAACACTCCCCAACTTCAAATCAAATCAAAAACCCCCAATTTTGGTTTGGCCGAATGCATGTGTGTATGTATAGCAATAATCATGAAATTGAAGCTTCAACAATGAATGATTCATACATATTGAACAGGATTTAACATAAACAATCAATAACATGCATCAATTTAAGCTTGGAATCAAGAAAATTGCATTCAGTTTACCTCTAAACCGAGAGAGATGAGATGAGAGAGAAGGGGCAAAGCCGCGATGAAAATGGAGCTTATCCTTGGCGGAATTGGCTCGCCGGAGATGGGAAGATGATTGGGATGGAGGTTAGCCGGATTGAGCTTTAGATTGAGAGAAAGGGAGACTTAGGGTTAGGGTTTGTTTCGAGGTTGGATCGATCCAAGTGTATCGATCCAACTCGGTTTTATTTTAAAAACACGATATACAGAGTTCGATCGATCGAATATTAAGTTCAATCGATCGAACCTAGGTCTCCACTCTAAATTTTTTTTTTTTTTTTTTATGAATTTGAATTTTGAATTTTGAAAAATCAAAGGAAATTAAATTAATGAGATGCAAATTTTGATCGATCGAAGAAAGATTTCGATCGATCGAAGAGGATAAAGAATGTACAAGTTTAAGGGCTCAAGAGTTGACACGTGTTGGAACCTTGGATCGATCGAACTTGGAATTCGATCGATCGAACATGAAAAATTTTGAAAAGTCCCGAGCATACATTTTTGAAAAATGGATGAGGCCTGAAAATTTTTCTAAGTGTTAGGACTCATGATCGATTGAACCACGTGTTGGATCGATCGAAAGATAGTTCGATCGATCGAAATGGTCTACGATCGATCGAACTTTCAAAAATTTGGAGATCCTGAGAGCATACATTTTGGAATTTGGATGCAGGTCCAAAATTTTTCTAAGTATTGGGTGCAAAATGAGAGCTGGATCGATCGAGTCCATAGTTGGATCGATCGAACCAATGTTCAATCGATCGAACCAAAACTTGGATCGATCGAAATTATGCCTAAATGCTCAAAATGACTTGAATGCTCATGCAATCCCTTACTCAGTTCCTTCCAATGTATATGAACCATAAAAACAGTATCTAGACTTCGCAAGAATCAAAATGCAAGATAGAAATGAAGGAGGAATAGGGTTTTGACATCCTACGAATTTCGGTGCTAGTCTTTAACGTCTCTAGCAAGACCTAGGGTTCTTTTAACCCGGATCAAAGATCTTGCAATGCATCCCCTCCTTTTTGGGATGAGAGATGTTTCGAGTCACTCCCAACAAATGGTTCTTGGAAGAACTTGTTGGGGTAAACTCAAAAGACGTCTTAAGTTCCTTGTCGAAACTTTCCTTGGGCTTCCACGCCCTTTCACAACAAGAGTTCGAAATCACTTTTCTTGCATGCAATGTTGAAGATGAAGATGAAGGCTTTGAAATATTGTTCATACATAAAAGCTCATTCCTTTCACAAGCAAGATCATGATATTCCTCTACCACATTAACCTCTTCCTCATATTTGTCAAATGGATTGGGTGTGGGGTTAAAGATGTTCAAGTTCACTCTCATGTGCCCAAAAGAAATCTTCATTATCCCCGTCCTACAATTTATGTTGGCATTTGAGGTTGCCAAGAAAGGACGGCCAAGGATAACCGGAATTTGGTTCTTTGGATTGGGCACCGGTTCCGTGTCAATGATGACAAAGTCAACCGGGAAGAAGAACTTATCAATCTTAATCAACACATCCTCAATTATCCCCCTAGGCTTCTTAATGGATCGGTCGGCAAGTTGTAAAACCGCCGACGTCGGTTTCAATTCACTTAGGCCCAATTTGACATAAACCAAATAGGGAAGAAGGTTAACACTAGCCCCTAAGTCAAGAAGTGCCCGGTTGATGACATGTTCACCAATGATACAAGATGTTGTAGGTGCACCGGGGTCCTTAAACTTTGGCAAAGTGTTATGTTGTAGAATGGAACTCACTTGTTCGGTTAAGACCACTTTCTTTGATGTTTGGCTCTTGTTCTTCCGCTTTTGGGCGCATAAGTCCTTCAAGAATTTGGCATAAGCCGGAATTTGCTGAATTGCATCCAAAAGTGGAAGATTGACTTTGACTTGACTAAACATATCCATTATCTCATTGTTCTTGGTCTTTTGCCTTTCTTTTGAAATGGACCCTTTCAAGGCGTCCGGAAATGGAGCTTTTTCAAAAACTCTTTCAGCATTTTCTTTCAACGAATTCTCAGCATTGGACTTGTTCAATTCATTGGATTTCAAATCACTTTTCAAAGAAGAATCATGAATAACATTTTTCAAAGAACTTTTCTCAAACACATTTTTCAATGAATCTCTTTGGAAATCATATTTCAACTCACAATTTGAGGGCTTCTCATTCTCAAGATCATGCACATGCAATGAAGGAGGAATAGTATGTGGAACGGGACAGGTGACAACTTGAGGTTGTACCGGTTCACTCTCTTCATTAGGCATTCTAACTTGATTGTCTACTACCCTACCACTTCTCAAAGTTGTTACCGCATTGACATGCTCAACATTATGCCCTTCCAATGAGGATTTGGTTTCTACAACATATTGTTGTTTGATTGGGGCATTCATGTGCATCTTTCCCTTCTCTCTAGCATTAAGTGTTTCAGCTATTTGCTCTACTTGGGTTTCTAGCTTGGCAATTGATTGAGAATGAGAATGCAACAATTGAGTATTTGCTTCTAGAGTGCCCAAAGCATTTAAAACCTTTTCCTCAAAAGCGGAACCTCTAGAATTTCCTTGAGAATATGATTGGTTAGGAAAATGAGAACTAGCAAATTGATTTCCTTGTGAGTTATATGGTCTTGAACCTTGGGATCCTTGGTTTTGAAGTGGAGGTGGAATGTATTTCCCTTGAAAACTGCCTTGGGAAGAGTTTGAGCCCTCCCCTTGGTTTTTCCAAGAAAAATTAGGATGATTCCTCCAACCGGGATTGCAATGGTTACCATAAGGATTGTTCCCTTAGTTCACAAATGTTGCATTAACTTGCATAATGGGTTCATTTTGAATTTGTCCATGAGGACAATTAGAAGTAGAATGAAGAACACTAGAACAAGTCATACATAATTCATTTTGAGGTCTAGGAGAATGGTTAGGAAAGGAAGACACTTGATTCGCCAAGTTTTGATTGATCAATTGATCAAACTTTTGAGATAAAGACTTCATCTCGGCGGTTATATCATTTGCGTGGTCAACTTAATGCAAGCCAACACTCTTCCTACCTTGAGAATTTCTACCATTCCTAGATGACAATGTTCTATGCAAAGAGTTTTCACTCATGCTCTTATAAAGACGCCACACGTCTTCCTCTTACCGGTCTATATAAGAACCTCCCATTGAAGCATCAACCATGCCTTTTTCATTGTCCGATAAGCTTTCAAAGAAGAATTGGACCAATTGCCATTTAGGCATTTCATGGTGAAGACACTTCCTAAGCAATTCATTGAAGCATTCCCATGCCTCGTGGAAAGTTTCTCCCTCCCCATGTGTGAATTCTCTAATGGCGCTTCTCATAGCATTGGTCTTAGAAACCGGATAGTACTTTTTCAAAAATTCTTGTTGCATTTCTGCCCAAGAAGTTATAGAAAAAGGCCTAAGGTTGTTAAACCAATACTTCACCTTATCTTTAAGGGTGAATGGAAAAAGTTTCAGCCTTAAAACTTCTTCCGGCATGTCCGTGTATCGAACGGTAGAACAAACTTCAAGAAACTCATCCAAATGCTTGTAAGGTTTTTCACTAGGAAGTCCATGAAAGTTAGGTAGCATTTGGATAGTTTATGCTTTAATCTCATAATGGTGTGCTCTAAATGGTGGCAATTGAATGCATGTGGGTGCATTATACTCATTAGGCACATAGTGATCTCTCAATGCGAGTGGTGGATTAGCAACTTGAGGTGCAACATGGACACCTTGGTTATATTGAGCTTGATTAATGATAGGGGGTTGTGGTGCATACATTGGCCTTGGAATTCCCATTGGAATTTGGCCTTGTTGTTAAGGAGGTTGATGAATGTATGGCCTAGGCATGCCTAATGGAACTTGCATATTATCATTTTGCACATTAGGATGAAGGATGCCTTGTTGGTCTATGTGACCAAGGTCTTCAACATGATCATCATTAAGAGCGTCCATTGGTAGATTGGTTCTATGTGAACTTCCTCTTCCCCTTGGATTCCTAATAGTGGATTCTAAATGCAAATTAAGAGGGATAAGAGTAGGTCTCAATGAACGACAACCATGCATGCACAATGCAACACGAATAAGCAACTTTCTCAACAATGCAATTAAACTTCACAACAACAATTTTCAAATGCAATGTATGTCAAATAAATGCCTCCACGTGGGCCCCCGATTTATCTAATGATGCTATGCAATGCCTCCACGTGGGCCCCCGATTTAACTAAGGAGATTGAGTATGAAGGTTTCACAATAGTCCTTTAGCACTTCAACTCCAAAATTAAAAGCTTAGCTTAGCAATTTTACTTAATAATTTTTCATTTTAAGCATTTTTCCTTTGCTTTGCTTTACTCCTTAGCTTGGAATTACTTTCCTGGCTCCTTGCTCAATGCACCCAGTAAATGGAGAACAAATTCAATAAGCAATCAAAAACAGAAAATAAAAATAAAGTAAAGACACGATCAAAAGAGTACTAATCCTAATTGAATTTCATAATTCGACGTTGCCAATTTAAAATCCCCGGCAAAGGCGCCAAAAACTGACCGGTCCTTTACAAGGGTCGCGATACCAAGTCAAGCTTGAAGAGTTGTGAATTTAGGAGGTGGCCAAGTTTTACATTTATAGAAAGCCACTAGTACCTTTCTCTATATAAAATATAGATAGGGCGAGTAGGGATCGTCCCAAGAGATTTGATGGTGTATCGAATTGTGAAACTATGGTAATTAGGGTTAGTAGGTCGAGTGATCACACAATTGATTGGTTGGTTGATTAAGCTAAATTGAATTGAACTAAATAAAATAATATGAAGTAAACAAGAGAGAGAGGGGTCTTGGGGTGTAGAGATCACCACCAAGCAATACTTTTCTGTACTACTAACAAGTGATCAATTGAGGGTAATGGATGTGTTGCAATATGATAAGGGTGTGTGTGTATTAGGTTGATTCAATTGGCAAGGATGACAAATCAAGCAAGTATTGTCTAAACATCATGTGAAGAGCACAATATATCTAAACGATAGAGCATATATTGTCTAGACAACATGGGGATAACACAATAGATCAAAACAAGTCATTAATCCTTCATTAAGCTCACAATCCACATACAACACAAAATTAGAGGAATATGCCATTTGGACTCACAAGTATGGAACATCAAACGTCAAGAGTAGATTGTCCTCCCATCTAACATTACACTACCACTACACTAAATCTACACTATTAGCATGAAAATAAAGCTATCTAGACTAGGGGAGAGGCACAAACCATTAAGAATAGGCATATACCATCAAATGAACCAAAATAGCATTTATTAAGCATATCATCTTGATAATCTCTAGATCTATAGCATCAATACACATAGACATGTATCAAAAACACTAAATCTAGGGATAAGCACATGAATATCATACTCTAGCATACATAGACATATGAATAGAATAGAATAGTCAATTGGAAGCATTAAACCATACAAACCATGAAATAATCAAGATTTATATATACATGAATATCAAGATGTATCATACAACACTAATCCCTCAATAATACACAAGATTAGAGTATAAAAAGCATGCTTGGGGCTAACTCTAGCCCCAAGAGGATGTTTAGCCACTCATGGTAGTGATGATCCAACCCTCAAGGGCTAACTCCATGGCTGCTCCTTGTTGGTGAAGATCTCCTCCAATGGTGCTCTAGCGTCCCTCCTTCCTCCTCTCCAAGAAGAGCCTCTAAGATCAATTTTCAATGTGTGACAAGAGACTCTCTCAAAAAGTGTATCATATTCCTTATATAGGTAGGTCAAATACACCCCATGATGAGCTGTGGTCGTGCAAGGCATATTCTCCAATGATTGGATGAAGGACGGAATAAATGAGCTAGACTTTAACTTTTTCTCGCTGGAGGAAGTTCGATCGATCGAACCTTAACTTGGATCGATCGAAAATGGGTTTGATAGATCGAACTGCATCTTGGATCGATCGAAGTGGTCTGACTCCTCCGGATAATGACAAGGCTGGGATATTTTCAAGATATTTATGGGGAAAAAGACAAAAGTGGTTGGTAGGCATACAGCTGTGGATAAGATCAATCATTTGAATAGTACAAAATAGGGTTCGATCGATTAAAGGTGATGTTCGATCGATCGAACTTGAAATTTCAGCAAAGGCCAAGGTTGGATCTATCGAGAAGTACTGTGATCAATCATAGATGTTCGATCGATCGAACTCTAAGTTGGATCGATCGAACTTTTCAGCTGCACAACTTGATTCCTTTTTGCTCTTTTCTTTCTCCACTTTGCTCCCTCCTTTGGTTTATCTCAGGATTACTTCAATTAAGCTCTTATTTGGCTGAGTTAGCTCAATTTTGCGATTAGTGCCTGAAAATATAAATAACACGTAATAAGTCTAAAACGGCAAAGTAAGATAGATAAAGGTACTAGAATGCTTAAGCTTAACGGGTTTAAATGCGCACTTTTCAGTGCTCATCACACCCCCAAACTTAAATATTGCTAGTCCCTAGCAATGAACTAAGAAGTAAAGGAATGAAATAAACAACTATACAAGTATAAACTGGAAAGCAAGTAACATGATAACACCATTTTTGTAGGGAACACGATTGCATTTAGCATATGCAACAAGCCTTTTAAACCCCTAGGTTACCCCTAGTGGACGAGTAAAGTCTCGTGAGGGTTTCCAGAAATGGTACCCACTAACATTAAGCTAATTCTTTCAAAAGAGGCACCAATATTGCAAACAAGCATTGGGAGAAAACTACCTCAAGTATGCAATTTTTCAACCATTTCTAAGCAATCTCCCAAAATTTCAATATCAAGCAAGCAAGTATGGTCCTCCACATATCAAGAAAATGATCATGAAAATCGAAACAAGTTTAGAATCCATGTGAGAGGTCCGACATCAAGTGTGTTGCTATCTTAGCCAACTAGAGAAGTAATCACATCCTTACCCTCAAACTAGTACACAAATCTAGTACCGATCATCAAGATAAGAGAGTGGACCTTTTATTAAAGCTTTATTGTTCTAGGTGCGCTTATTCTTTTCACTCATTTTCTTCTTCTTTTTTTCTTTTTTTTATTATTGAGGATCAAAGATGGAAATATTGTGCAATGTGTTGATCTCTTAAGCTTTCTAGAAGATTCATGTAGTGAGCTTTAGGTCAATGACTCCCAAACTAGATGGCTTTAGGGCATTAGGTGTTAAGACACCCCAACGGACTTAAAAACTCAAATCAACTAGGCTACAAATCAAGACAACAACCATCTAATCATTTCCCACTTCTCGCCTTTTGGGAGAAGTCCTCACTTTTATTGCTTTTGCAACTTTTTTTTTTTTTTTTTTTTTTTTTAAACAATTATTAACCTAGAGTTTAGGCCCTCCACCTTTCGGCGCGACAAGTTCACTGCTTAATGAGGCAAGAATCCCGGCTACTCAATGAAAAGGGGTTGTTATCCACCTTTATCAAGAATGAAAGCTTTCAATGCACTACTAGCCCAATTAGGATATAACCAATTCAATAATCAACAAAGCATGTACCCCACAATTGAATGCTAGCGTGCGCCGGTGCTAGTGTAGAATCCTAGAATGAATCTCAAAACAATCACAGAATCAAGATGATGTGGACCACAAGTGCAAGCATGATATTAATTAATTTTTTTTTTGAAAAATTTACTCCTAAATGGCATTCAAAAGGCATACAAGGAGTATTGGACTCTCAATTCAAGCAATTTTTAAATTTTAAGCAATATAGTCCTCAAAAGATCAAAATCATAGCTAGAAATGGACCAAGTATAGAAATATCCCTCATATACACAAGACATGCTCAAAATTTGAATTTTAAAGTAACACTAAAACATACACCAATACCCTCAAACTTAAACTGCACATTATCCTAAATGTGTGAAGAGAACAAAGGAAAGAGTATACTAGTGCTTTAGACATGAATGATCGGGATAGAAGTATCCAAAGTGGGTGGCATGGCCCCCCCAAACTTGGGATAAACTGTAGTCCTGAAAAGTTTGCACTCGGATAAACTCATTAGATAACAAAGTAGGATAATCAGTGCACAGCGGACATGCAAGTGTAAAATGGGATAAATAGAGAATATAGAGAGAGGAGTAAGAGTGGCCCTGAAAAATTGAGCAGCACTCTCTCACTGAAGTCACTGTGGTGTAATTGATGGAGTCAAATATACAAATATGAGATACTAAGAGACATCCACAATCAAAAAGCAATATATAAAGAATATAAAGTGCAGGTACATCAATAAAATAATAAAGCCGACAGACCGGCCGTAAAGTATAATACAGATCCAGAATAAATGAAATGAAAGCATAGAACAACTGGAAGTGGAGTCTCAGAAGGCCTGATCGTGAAGATCTGCAGTGGTTGGAGGTGCAGGTGCATGTGCATGTGCAGGGAGTCGGCTGGAGAGATCGGCAAAGCAAGCCATGACATCCGCCCTGAAAGAGGTGAACTCAGCTCGGTGGGCAGTGATGTCGGCTTGCATGGCTGCTACGTCCTCCTCCAGTGTCTGCAAGCATGCTCCGAATCCGGGAGTGGGAACTGGAGACTCAGGCAGAGATGCCTCTGAAGAAGACTCCCGAACTCGCTCCTGAGCAGCGGCTCGATCACTGGTATCATCGGCATCAGCATTATCTGCAGCATCGGCATACTCCTCCGTAGGTCGCTCCAGGTCAATGTCCATGCGATCGGCAGCCTGACAGACTGGTGCGTCATCCGCTGCGATATCTGCTGCTGCTGGAGGTGACGGCTGTGCCTGGGCTGCCTCTTCCTCCTCTAGTTCAGCTGCTGCCTCTACAGCTGGCTCCTGAAGACTCCGAATAAGAGCATTGTAGCTCTTCTTCTAGTCGCTCCTCCCATAGAAGCTGGACCGTGCACGGGGCTCCTCATCTGGGGGCACTCTGTAGAGCTGGTCAAGAAGGATCTGCGTGATGAGGTGTCCGAAGGGCAGGACCTTGGACCGCTTAGGGTCCTCCCCAGAAATGAAAGAATCATACAGCAACCTCATCACGCTCCAGATGAGGACTGGGATAGATACCCAGCAGCCCGTGTAAAAAGCGTAAAGAGCTGTCAAGTAGTCATGACGCCTCTGGATCTTGTGGCCCGCCATGTAAATGTTCTGGAAGAGAACTGTGTCGATGAACCAGAGGTCGTCAGGCAAGAAGGTCCTGGTGGCGAATGTCTGACCACCGGTATGATGGCCAGTTAAGGAGATAGCCATGTCAGAAAATGAAGGCCTATGCAGCCTCGGGTATGTCTCTGCAAGCTCAGGTGGACACCGGTGCGGGCACCGGCAAGCACGGGCCAGAGTGTCAACTGTGATGACAATCTCGTGGCCGTCCACTGTAGTGATCATCTCCGCGGTAGATCGTGGCGAGGGCCGGAGATGCTGAAAGAGTAGCCGCACCATTCGCGGGTATACAAGGCCGGTGACTAGGGCAATGATGGTTAAGAGGGCCCATTGCATGATATCCTGAAAGCCAGACCGGGTCAGGATAGACTCGGAGAAGTACTTAGTATCGAAGTACGACTCCTGAGCCACGGTCATGGCTGCATATCTCGGCAGCAACTGGTCACGGCGCTGAGCTGGTAGAGGTGGCTACGGTGATGGCATGGCGGCTGCATCTGCCTGATGGCGCGCAGGAGAAGGTGATGGTGTGAAGGCTGGAGGAGCCTGGGATGTAGATAGCACGTGGTCAGGTCCCTCCTCAGCCTCGTGGGATGGGGACTGAGGGGTAGTAGCCTGTGCGGGCTCCTCCTGAGCATGAGATGGCTCTGCTCCCATCTCTATCCTGGGCTGTATATGTCTGCGGGGTCGCTGTGGCCCCGAAGATCGCCTGGCTTCTGTCTTGAACCGCGGAGGCATGATCTGTAAAAAGACAAGAAAATTTCAATATATAAGTCAGTGCCAGATATATAAGAATTTAAATGCATAATAGAAACATGTATGTCAAATAAGATAGACAAAATATGGATGACATGAATCTATGATAATGATGAAATGTGAGTCATGCTAAGCAATGTAGGTATGAAATGCATCCAATGTGGAATATCACAGGCATTGTGCATATAAAGATAGCATGAAGGCGACACAAGATTGGATCGATCGAAGGTAGTGAAATGAAGTTCACTACTTCGATCGATCGAAGCACAAGTTCAATCGATCGAACTGTGCGAATGCCGAATTTGAAAAGTCACAAATCTGTGAGATCTAGAGTACGAGGCCCACACAAACGTGTTTGTGGGCCCATCTACACACCATTCATACAATTAACAACACCCAAACACTCCCCAACTTCAAATCAAATCAAAAACCCCCAATTTTGGTTTGGCCGAATGCATGTGTGTATGTATAGCAATAATCATGAAATTGAAGCTTCAACAATGAATGATTCATACATATTGAACAGGATTTAACATAAACAATCAATAACATGCATCAATTTAAGCTTGGAATCAAGAAAATTGCATTCAGTTTACCTCTAAACCGAGAGAGATGAGATGAGAGAGAAGGGGCAAAGCCGCAATGAAAATGGAGCTTATCCTTGGCAGAATTGGCTCGCCAGAGATGGGGAAGATGATTGGGATGGAGGTTGGCCGGATTGAGCTTGAAATTGAGAGAAAGGGAGACTTAGGGTTAGGGTTTGTTTCGAGGTTGGATCGATCCAACTCGATTTTATTTTAAACACACGATATGCAGAGTTCGATCAATCGAACATTAAGTTCGATCGATCGAACCTAGGTCTCCACTCTAAATTTTTTTTTTTTTTTTTTTGAATTTGAATTTTGAAAAATCAAAGGAAATTAAATTAATGAGATGCAAATTTTGATCGATCGAAGAAAGATTTCGATCGATTGAAGAGGATAAAGAATGTACAAGTTTAAGGGCTCAAGAGTTGACACGTGTTGGAACCTTGGATCGATCGAACTTGGAATTCGATCGATCGAACATGAAAAATTTTGAAAAGTCCCGAGAGCATACATTTTTGAAAAATGGATGAGGCCTGAAAATTTTTCTAAGTGTTAGGACTCATGATCTATCGAACCACATGTTGGATCGATCGAAAGATAGTTCGATCGATCGAAATCGTTTACGATCGATCGAACTTTCAAAAATTTGGAGATCCTGAGAGCATACATTTTGGAATTTGGATGCAGGTCCAAAATTTTTCTAAGTATTGGGTGCAAAATGAGAGCTGGATCGATCGAGTCCATAGTTGGATCGATCGAACCAATATTCGATCGATCGAACCAAAACTTGGATCAATCGAAATTATGCCTAAATGCTCAAAATGACTTGAATGCTCATGCAATCCCTTACTCAATTCCTTCCAATGTATATGAACCACAAAAACAGTATCTAGACTTCGCAAGAATCAAAATGCAAGATAGAAATGAGGGAGGAATAGGGTTTTGACATCCTACGAATTTCGGTGCTAGTCTTTAACGTCTCTAGCAAGACCTAGGGTTCTTTTAACCCGGATCAAAGATCTTGCAATGCATCCCCTCCTTTTTGGGATGAGAGATGTTTCGAGTCACTCCCAACAAATGGTTCTTGGAAGAACTTGTTGGGGTAAACTCAAAAGACGTCTTAAGTTCCTTGTCAAAACTTTACTTGGGCTTCCACGCCCTTTCACAATAAGAGTTCGAAATCACATTTCTTGCATGCAATGCTGAAGATGAAGATGAAGGCTTTGAAACATTGTTCATACACAAAAGCTCATTCCTTTCACAAGCAAGATCATGATATTTCTCTACCACATTAACCTCTTCCTCATATTTGTCAAATGGATTGGGTGTGGGGTTAAAGATGTTCAACTTCACTCTCATGTGCCCAAAAGAAATCTTCGTTATCCCCGTCCTACAATTTATGTTGGCATTTGAGGTTGCCAAGAAAGGACGGCCAAGGATAACCAGAATTTGGTTCTTTGGATTGGGCACCGGTTCCGTGTCAATGACGATAAAGTCAACAGAGAAGAAGAACTTATCAATCTTAATCAACACATCCTCAATTATACCCCTAGGCTTCTTAATGGATCGGTCGGCAAGTTGTAAAACCACCGACGTCGGTTTCAATTCACTTAGGCCCAATTTGACATAAACCGAATAGGGAAGAAGGTTAACACTAGTCCCTAAGTCAAGAAGTGCCCGGTTGATGACATGTTCACCAATGATTCAAGATGTTGTAGGTGCACCGGGGTCCTTAAACTTTGGCAAAGTGTTGTGTTGTAGAATGGAACTCACTTGTTCGGTTAAGACCACTTTCTTTGATGTTTGGCTCTTGTTCTTCCGCTTTTGGGTGCATAAGTCCTTCAAGAATTTGGCATAAGCCGGAATTTGCTTAATTGCATCCAAAAGTGGAAGATTGACTTTGACTTGCCTAAACATATCCATTATCTCATTGTTCTTGGTCTTTTGCCTTTCTTTTGAAATGGACCCTTTCAAGGCGTCCGGAAATAGAGCTTTTTCAAAAACTCTTTCAGCATTTTCTTTCAAAGAATTCTCAGCATTGGACTTGTTCAATTCATTGGATTTTAAATCACTTTTCAAAGAAGAATCATGAATAACATTTTTCAAAGAACTTTTCTCAAACACATTTTTCAACACTGTTTTCAATGAATCTCTTTGGAAATCATCTTTCAACTCACAATTTGAGGGCTTCTCATTCTCAAGATCATGCACATGCCATGAAGGAGGAATAGTGTGTGGAACGGGACGGGTGACAACTTGAGGTTGTACCGGTTCACTCTCTTCATTAGGCATTCTAACTTGATTGTCTACTACCCTACCACTTCTCAAGGTTGTTACCGCATTGACATGCTCAACATTATGCCCTTCCAATGAGGATTTGGTTTCTACAACATATTGTTGTTTGATTGGGGCATTCATGTGCATCTTTCCCTTCTCTCTAGCATTAAGTGTTTCAGCTATTTGCCCTACTTGGGTTTCTAGCTTGGCAATTGATTGAGAATGAGAATGCAACAATTGAGTATTTGCTTCTAGAGTGCCCAAAGCATTTAAAACCTTTTCCTCAAAAGCGGAACCTCTAGAATTTCCTTGAGAATATGATTGGTTAGGAAAATGAGAACTAGCAAATTGATTTCCTTGTGAGTTATATGGTCTTGAACCTTGGGATCTTTGGTTTTGAAGTGGAGGCGGAATGTATTTCCCTTGAAAACTGCCTTGGGAAGAGTTTGAGCCCTCCCCTTGGTTTTTCCAAGAAAAATTAGGATGATTCCTCTAACCGGGATTGTAATGGTTACCATAAGGATTGTTCCCTTAGTTCACAAATGTTGCATTAACTTGCATAATGGGTTCATTTTGAATTTGTCCATGAGGACAATTAGAAGTAGAATGAAGAACACTAGAACAAGTCATACATAATTCATTTTGAGGTCTAGGGGAATGGTTAGGAAAGGAAGACACTTGATTCGCCAAGTTTTGATTGATCAATTGATCAAACTTTTGAGATAAAGACTTCATCTCGGCGGTTATATCATTTGAGTGGTCAACTTGATGCAAGCCAACACTCTTCCTACCTTGAGAATTTCTACCATTCCTAGATGACAATGTTCTATGCAAAGAGTTTTCACTCATGCTCTCCTAAAGACGGCACACGTCTTCCTCTTGCCGGTCTATATAAGAACCTCCCATTGAAGCATCAACCATGCCTTTTTAATTGTCCGATAAGCTTTCAAAGAAGAATTGGACCAATTGCCATTTAGGCATTTCATGGTGAGGACACTTCCTAAGCAATTCATTGAAGCATTCCCATGCCTCGTGGAAAGTTTCTCCCTCCCCATGTGTGAATTCTCTAATGCCGATTCTCATAGCATTGGTCTTAGAAACCGGATAGTACTTTTTCAAAAATTCTTGTTGCATTTCTACCCAAGAAGTTATAGAAAAAGGCCTAAGGTTGTTAAACCAATACTTCGCCTTATCTTTAAGGGTGAATGGAAAAAGTTTCAGCCTTAAAACTTCTTCCGGCATGTCCGTGTATCGAACGGTAGAACAAACTTTAAGAAACTCATCCAAATGCTTGTAAGGTTCTTCACTAGGAAGTCCATGAAAGTTAGGTAGCATTTGGACAGTTTGTGCTTTAATCTCATAATGGTGTGCTCTAAATGGTGGCAATTGAATGCATGTGGGTGCATTATACTCATTAGGCACATAGTGATCTTTCAATGCGAGTGGTGGATTAGCAACTTGAGGTGCAACATGGACACCTTGGTTATATTGAGCTTGATTAATGATGGGGGGTTGTGGTGCATACATTGGCCTTGGAATTCCTATTGGAATTTGGCCTTGTTGTTGAGGAGGTTGATGAATGTATGGCCTAGGCATGCCTAATGGAACTTGCATATTATCATTTTGCACATTAGGATGAAGGATGCCTTGTTGGTCTATGTGACCAAGGTCTTCAACATGATCATCATTGAGAGCGTCCATTGGTAGATTGGTTCTATGTGAACTTCCTCTTCCCCTTAGATTCCTAATAGTGGATTCTAAATGCAAATTAAGAGGGATAAGAGTAGATCTCAATGAACGACAACCATGCATGCACAATGCAACACGAATAAGCAACTTTCTCAACAATGCAATTAAACTTCACAACCACAATTTTCAAATGCAATGTATGTCAAATAAATGCCTCCACGTGGGCCCCGATTTATCTAATGATACTATGCAATGCCTCCACGTGGGCCCCCGATTTAACTAAGGAGATTGAGTAAGAAGGTCTCACAATAGTCCTTTAGCACTTCAACTCCAAAATTAAAAGCTTAGCTTAGCAATTTTACTTAATAATTTTTCATTTTAAGCATTTTTCCTTTGCTTTGCTTTGCTCCTTAGCTTGGAATTACTTTCTTAGCTCCTTGCTCAATGCACCTAGTCAATGGAGAACAAATTCAATAAGCAATCAAAAACAGAAAATAAAAAGAAAGTAAAGACACGATCAAAAGAGCACTAATCCTAATTGAATTTCATAATTCGACGTTGCCAATTTAAAATCCCCGGCAACGGCGCCAAAAACTGACCTGTCCTTTACAAGTGTCGCGATACCAAGTCAAGCTTGAAGAGTTGTGAATTTAGGAGGTGGCCAAGTTTTACATTTATAGAAAGCCACTACTACCTTTCTCTATATAAAATATAGATAGGGCGAGTAGGGATCGTCCCAAGGGATTTGATGGTGTATCGAATTGTGAAACTATGGTAATTAGGGTTAGTAGGTCGAGTGATCACACAATTGATTGGTTGGTTGATTAAGCTAAATTGAATTCAACTAAATAAAATAATATGAAGTAAACAAGAGAGAGAGGGGTCTTGGGGTGTAGAGATCACCACCAAGCAATACTTTTCTATACTACTAACAAGTGATCAATTGAGGGTAATGGATGTGTTGCAATATGATAAGGGTGTTTGTGCATTAGGTTGATTCAATTGGCAAGGATGACAAATCAAGCAAGTATTGTCTAAACATCATGTGAAAAGCACAATATATCTAAACAATAGAGCATATATTGTCTAGACAACATGGGGATAGCACAATAGATCAAAACAAGTCATTAATCCTTCATTAAGCTCACAATCCACATACAACACAATATTAGAGGAATATGCCATTTGGACTCACAAGCATGGAACATCAAACATCAAGAGTAGATTGTCCTCCCATCTAACATTACACTACCACTACACTAAATCTACACTATTAGCATGAAAATAAAGCTATCTAGACTAGGGGAGAGGCACAAACCATCAAGAATAGGCATAAACCATCAAATGAACCAAAATAGCATTTATTAAGTATATTATCTTGATAATCTCTAGATCTATAACATCAATACACATAGACATGCATCAAAAACACTAAATCTAGGGATAAGCACATGAATATCCTACTCTAGCATACATAGACATATGGATAGAATAGAATAGTCAATTGGAAGCATTAAACCATACAAACCATGAAATAATCAAGATTTATATATACATGAATATCAAGATGTATCATACAACACTATTCCCTCAATAATACACAAGATTAGAGTATAGAAAGCATGCTTGGGGCTAACTCTAGCCCCAAGAGGATGTTTAGCCACTCATGGTAGTGATGATCCAACCCTCAAGGGCTAACTCCATGGCTGCTCCTTGTTGGTGAAGATCTCCTCCAACGGTGCTCTAGCTTCCCTCCTTCCTCCTCTCCAAGAAGAGCCTCTAAGATCAATTTTCAATGTGTGACAAGAGAATCTCTCAAAAAGTGTATCATATTCCTTATATAGGTAGGTCAAATACACCCCATGATGAGCTGTGGTCGTGCAAGGCATATTCTCCAATAATTGTATGAATGACGGAATAAATGAGCTGGACTTTAACTTTTTCTCGCTGGAGGAAGTTCGATTGATCGAACCTTAACTTGGATCTATCGAAAATGGGTTCGATCGATCGAACTGCATCTTGGATCGATCGAAGTGGTCTGACTCCTCCGGATAATGACAAGGCTGGGATATTGTTAAGATATTTATGGGGAAAAAGACAAAAGTGGTTGGTAGGCGTACAGCTGTGGATAAGATCAATCATTTGAATAGGACAAAATAGGGTTCGATCGATTGAAGGTGATGTTCGATCGATCGAACTTGAAATTTTAGCAAAGACCAAGGTTGGATCTATCGAGAAGTACTGTGATCGATCATAGATGTTCGATCGATCGAACTCTAAGTTGGATCGATCAACTTTTCAGCTGCACAACTTGATTCCTTTTTGCTCCTTTCTTTCTCCACTTTGCTCCCTCCTTTGGTTTATCTCAGAATTACTTCAATTAAGCTCTTATTTGGCTGAGTTAGCTCAATTTTGGGATTAGTGCCTGAAAATATAAATAACACGTAATAAGTCTAAAACGGCAAAGTAAGATAGATAAAGGTATTAGAATGCTTAAGCTTAACGGGTTTAAATGTGCACTTTTCAGTGTTCATCAAGCACAAGCTGCAGGAAAGTTCTTCTATATATCTGCTGAAGGCTGAAGGCATTTCTATACAAGACTGAAGGCTAAAGGCATTTATATACAAGGCTGAAGGCAGAAGGCAGAAGGCTGAAGGCAGTGCTATACAAGGATGAAGACTAAATGGTCTGCAGCGAATAACATATGGTTTAAGCAACATGTGTCAAGTTGAAGGGCATGTCTGGAAGTCCATATATAATTGTGGTCACAAGGTTGTACAATGAATATTCAAATAACACATGCACAGTGGTCCTTTAGAGAGAGTGTGATACAAAGCTATACAATGAATATTCAAATGACACGTGCACAGTGGTCCTTCAGAAAGAGTGTGATAATAGCCTTGCTTAGTCTCTAAGAAAAGAATTTCAAAAACAAGTCTGCTATGTGTATTTGTGAGCTATAAATGAGCTCGGAATATACCACTACCACGTGGCATTGTGGTCCTGCAGAGAGAAACCAACATTCTTGTTTCATTGGCTAATGCAAAAAGGTCTTATCCATTTTAGGGTAGAAATGAGGACCCTATATATATGATGTTATAGCATTTGTGAAAAATGGCCTCCGGGAGTAAAAAGTGAGTTTAAAAGCAACTGAGAGAAAGTCCTATTTGAGATCTGAAAATGAACAAAAATTTTAGAGATATTGTATGATGTTTAAGCTTCAATGAATCTCTGAAATTTGCTTAAAGGAAGCACAGTTGAAGTGAAGATGAGTGAGGTTGTCAAGAGCTGATTTTCTAGTATAAAAGGTGGCTGAAGGGTTCAAAGTTATTGAGGTCGTGTCTGGAGCTTGAACAAGGGACGAGCATATATATTTTGGTGATATATAACAATTGAAGGTGCCTGAGACTACATATTAAGGCTGGTATTGAATATCATATCTCAAATCTCTAGATAATCTTAGTTTTCTGGTTTAAGCTACTGAAATTGAACTTATCATGTTGAAATCATGCTATATACCAACTGTCCATCATTTGAGCGTGTCTAGATTGTTGATTTGAGACTGTCCAAGTTGAGATTTAGCCTGAGGAAGGGTCTTGTCAGGATTTGATATTATGAACCTCATCTGCCTGTGTTTAAAAATATTTTCAAGCCTGCTTTGAGTACATTCATACAGTCAATACATGATTGAGAGAGCCAAGATCTAGAGTTTTGTAATGGCAAAATACCAGGTTTGCCTTCTTAATAGTGCTGTAGTTGAAACCCTCTTTTGAAGCCTAATTTGTAAGTTAATATTTGCTATTGTGAGCCTATACTTTGTTATACCTTGCATCGTTTAATGTGTTCAATGTGAGAGCAATTGTATATTGACTATTGAAGACTGGGGGAGTGAGGTTTGAGGTATTCTTGAGGCTAAACTGAAGCTATGTTGTGAAGAGACCATTTTATCGTTGAATTTTTGAATTAAGCCTTTTGTGAGTAATCATTGTTATACCTTGTTCCAATCTCTGTGAATCTTGTTGAGCAAAGGTTTATGAAGATATCAAGGCTAAGGGTGACAAATGTAGGTCAATTCTGAGGCTATTATGTGCTGAGGCTACTATGTGCTGAGGCTATTTTGGGCCGAGGCTATTCTGTGCCGAAGCTATCTGGTGCTGAAGCTTTTAGTGCTGAAGTATGATAATCTTGCTGAGGTTATTGAAGACATTGTTTATGCAGGTGTGTTTTAAGTTTATAAAGCTATAAAGACAGAAAAAGGGGGCTTTGAAGAAGATATTCTGTCAGTTGACTAATTTACCCATTGAAGAGGGTTTGAAATCTAAGTGAGCTGAATTATTGAAGAAACTTACTAATCATTGTCCAATACTTTATTGAGCAAGTTTGCTGAGCTGAATTAAGATTGTAGGATCCTAGTAGGAGTATCGGTTGAAACTGCAGTGTGCTAAGGGAGGTTTATCCTATTGATTGCAGAAGTATAAAAGCTAGGGTTTCACTGTGTACTTTGTTCCTGGCTGAGTTTTACATTCTTATCTTGTGGTACAGCTGAAGTGAATTATATTTGGTGTATTGACACTTGTTGTAAATGGCAGTGAGGCATGATCCCTCACCCTATTGTTGAGTGGTAGTGATGCTTTACATCCTTACCTCATTGTTGAGTGGTAGCGAGGCGTTACATCCTCACCCTATTGTTGAGTGGTAGTGAGGTTTTACATCCTTACCCCATTGTTGAGTGAGCTTTGAGTGCTTATTGGGTCCAAGCATGATTGCTTTGGATATGGGGAGTGTATGGATACACTGAAGTGAACTAGTGTGTCTTTATTGGTTTTGAAAACTAGTGTCTATTCTGGTGCATGGGTGTGTGCAGAGAGTGTGACAGCTGAGTGTGTAACAAGATACATACAACTAGTGGATGCTTTTATTGGCTAAGGCCAAGAACTAAGGTCTTTCCCTTTTGATAAGGTTTCCTTGTATATCTTGTGTTTATGTGATCTAATTGATTGCCTTGAGTTTTATCTTCTATTGTTAAGCATGTTTGTACTCAAGTGAAAAAGAAAGAAAGTGCCAAAAACCAATTCAACCGCCCTTCTTGGTCCAACATATTAATGTAGCTAGAGTAAGTAGGGATCGTCCCGAGGGAAAGGAATTGTATTCTTACTTGGAAATCAATGTTGGATTAGTAGGTCGAATGATTGAAAGATGGTTGGATTAATTTAGACTACAATTTAAACTAAATAAATGCAATGTAAAATAACTAAATCAATATGGGGTGTAGAGAAAATGAGAGAGGAGTCTTGGATCATAGAGTTCACCATTAAGTATTGCCTTCTTAGACATTCAATATTTGATGGATTAGGGGGATTGTGTGTTGTAAATGAAGTGTGTGTGCCATTAATTGAATATCAAGCATGGATGGCCAACTAAGCATACATTGTCTAGTCAATCTAGTGATTAACACAATATATCAAATTAAGCCATTAATCCTTCCATAAGTCCACAATTAATGCACACTTTTCAAATTAGAGAAATATACTACTTGCATTCATAAGCATGTAACATCAAACAACAAGCATGGATTATCCGCCTATCTAAGAAAGTAAGCCAATTACACTACAACTAAGCTAGTGACATGAAAATTAAACTAATTAAACTAAGGAGGTGGAACAATCCATCAAGAAATAAGTATGAACCATCAAACAAACCACAAGAGTATCTATTTAAGGACTATGCCTTGACCATCACTAGATTCATAATATCAACAGTTATATATAAGCATTAATGTCACAAAATCTAGAGATAAACACATGAACATTCATTCTAGCATATATAGACATATGGATAGAATTAAATGATCAATTGGAAGTAATAAACTATACAAATCATTGTAGAAACAAGATTCATATATATCTATAAGATGTCAAGACAAAAATTATAACACAATTCTCCATTAATTACAAATCATCAAAGTCTAGGAGGCATGCTTAGGGATATCTCCAGCCCCAAGAGAATGGTTTAGCTACTCATTGATGTTGTCTTCCAACCCTCAAGGGCTATCTCCATGGTAGAATCATCCTCTTCTTCTTAAGTTCTTAGTAGAAACCCTAGATGAGTGCAAGAATTTTCCCCAAATGGTGTGTTTCTCTCTCTAATCTCTAGCCTCTTGCCAAAACCTAATCAACCTCTTTACTCAAAAATAGCCAAAATCCTTATATTGGTAGCTCAAATGTCATGCCCAATGGTCAGATCTCGTGTAGTAGGACCTCCAAATGATTTCACCACGACCACACCTTTAAATTGGTTGGAACTCTGTTTTTCATGCACTTGAGGCAGTTTGATCAATCACAAGGTTGCTTCGACTGATCGAGCTATAGCGGCGCACTTTGGATAATGACAAGGCTGAGATATTTTTGGGATATTTTTAAAAAAAGGACAAAAGTGGTAAGTGAGGATAAGATCAAAAGGGTTCGATCGATCGAAGGAAAGGTTAGATCAATCGAAAGGGAAATTTCCTGAAGATAAGGACAAAAGGCTCGATCCATCATGGCATGGTTGGAACGATCATAGTATGATCGATCAGAGATTGGTTCAATCGATCGGAGAAGGCTTCTCTTCACCACTTTGTTTCCACTTTGGTCCTTTCTTCCACTAAGCTTGAGATTACTTCTTTAAATGTTCTAATTTAGTTAAATTAACTTATTTTGGAGATAAGTGCCTGAAAAAGAAAATAACATGAAAATGAGACTAAAACGGGAAAATAAGATAGAATAAGGTTATAGAACATTCAAGCTTAAGGGGGTTTATATGTGCACTTTTCAGTGCTTATCAAGGTACATCTGGATTCAGATTGTCAGTCTCTTATGAGTGCGGGGTTTGTTTCTCTTCCATTTGTTCTGGTTCTAACAAGGACATCGTTTGTCGTGAGTCTTGTTCTCCACTTAGGAGTTGTGCGTGTCTGCGGATGGGCGAACCCATGTGTGGTTCGTTATGCTGTTAGATTTTATCGATAATGGTTTGGTTGAATTAGTTGACTCACTCCTACAGAGGGAGGTAGGGTCTTTGGTTTTAGTAGTGCTCGTTCTAAGAGTGGTTTTGACCGGTTCTGTGTGAGGCATGAGTTGCTGAATAGAGATTGTGTGTTTCCAGTATCTAGTACTAGCGTTGATGACTAGGGGATGTGTGGTGAACTCTAATTTGAGGATGATTAGGTGATGTGATGTGAGTTATGTACTTGGATGTTTTTATAGACGTTTGATTCGAGTAGTGTCTTGAGGACAAGTGTCGATATCATTTTAGAACTATGTGATTAGAGAAAGTGAATGTGGGATTCCGTCGAGGAATAATGGGATGCTTGATTTTGGTTTTGAGATTTCAGGCATGAGATAGTCGTATTGTGCGTTTTGACAAGGTAAGAATTGAATCGAATGATATTATGGAGTTGTTTCCCTGGTATGGGTGTTATGAGAAGATTAGAGAGCTTTTATGCTGGTCGATGATTGTGGTATTTGATACCGTGTTGCTTTTAGCTTGTTATGGGTTGTGTGATTAAGGCATGATTAGGATCTTTAGAGCATATATGTGACTATATAGTTGTTAAGGTTACGTAGAGTGATGGATTGATAGTGAGTGGATTTCGTGGTTGCCTTGTGCTTGTGTGAGACCGTATTTGAGGTTTGGACCTGAGGACGAGGATTACATTGGTGTTGGAACCGGATTGATGACGAGGATGGCCTGGCCAACCATTTCTCTTGAATTAATCCCTCTTGAACACGATGTCAGGTCAAAGGTTTATGATTGTTTTGAGTGGTTAGTGATGATGAAACTATGGTGTTGTGCATCATGTAAGTGTGACAGTGTGGATTTAGTTAGAAGGAGGTTTTCATTTGCAGGCGATAGTGTTTTGTGGATTAAAATAGTTTGTTACGGATAACGAGGTACTTTAGGCAGGACTATGAGTCCGATGAAGATTAATGGTTTGATGATTTGATTTCTGAGTTATGTTTTGGGGATTGGGTACTTAATAGTACACCTTATGGTTCGAATGAGTCGTGTTTACAAAGTGGTTGGGAGAGTTACTATTTAGCCATTTTGGGAGATGTTAAGTGTGACGGCCTTGGTTTTCAAGCCAGTGCGTCCTGTGATGACCTGTAAGATGACCCGAAATGGATCCAAAATGTGAAAGTAAAAATAGAAACAAGGTCCCTAGGGATATACGACATCCTTAAGATGCCAAGGTGACCTTCCATTAAGTCACGGAACTCAAAAGAATCAAATGCGGAAGATAAGGGCCTGTTTGTTATCTGTTTTACTTTGGTGTTTTTGTTGTAGGGCTTCATTTCAGGCCCAAAAACATGTTTGGTAGCTATTGTTTTGTTTTAAATAGTACTAAATTTGGGCCCAAAAGTGAAACACCAAAATGGTGTTTTTTGTTGTTTCAAAACTGTAGCCCAATAAAAAGCACTGTAGCGGATGAAGTAAGTTGGGTTTAACATTGTAGCGAAGGAAGTAACTTTAAAACGCATTTGCAACATTCGGCCCGATATTTTCTCTCTCCTCTGAAACCCTAGACTCTGGCGATTTGGGAGGCGATTTGGGAGGTGACGAAAAGGAATCGCGACTGTGAGTACTCTTTCTTCTATTTCTCTCATGTTTAAAGACCTTTCCTTTGTTGTTTCCTTTGATGTTGCTTTACTTTTAATACTTCCAAATCTGCAACTACTACTGAGAGGGACAGCGCAAAATAGATGAAAGTATACAGAGACAGAGACAGAGAAATAGGGGTCAAGCACGAAGTCGTTAAAAAGCGATGCTTTTCTGGATTTATTTGTGTTCTTGAGGGTTTTTGAAAATCGAATAGTTTCTAGTTCTTTTAAATCCAAAATACATATTTTAATATCTACCAATTCTGTATTCGTCTTCCTTTTTTTGTGGGTTTCTCTGATTGTGTGCAAACATCTTCTCCAAGAACTTCTATTGAACCATTATTTGCTATTTTTTTGGAAGGAAAAAAAAGATATTTCACTCTCATAATTGTGTTGCAACTGTAAGGTTTGATGTCTGGGTGGGTTTCTTGCATTTTCCCTCTGTTTGGTTGATGAAAAACAGAGGAAACTATAAGTTCTTTATTATGTTTATGTGGATTTGGTGTTCTTAAGAAATCTTTATTTGCATTTGTTTAGCTTGGCATGAAGTTTGACATGGGTTTCTTGCATTTTTCACTGTTTCGTTGCTTAGTAAATAGAGGAGAAAGGAAGGAGCATAAAATGTTAGTTTTTACTGTTTGTGATATAAAATTAGGGGGTTTCTTGCATTTTCTAATGTTTGGTTACTTAGAAAACAGAGGAGAAAGGAAGGAACATAAAATTTTATAGTTTTGTATTTCTGAGATATAAAATTAGGGGGTCTCTGGCATTTTCCACTGTTCGGTTGCTTAGAAAACAGATGAGAAATGAACATAGAATTTTATAGTTTTTGTCTTTTTGTGATATAAAATTAGGGTTTTGTTAAAGGGGAGGTTCTTGTTGGCTAGTGTTCCAATAAATGAGAAAACCTAAGATAAGAAGTTTAACGTTCTTAAAATTAGAGTTTATTTGGTTGTTGCCTTATTTTATTGTTCCTGTTTATGTGACATGTACACATGAAACAATTTCTTGTTCATTTCTTGTTATAAGTTTACCCATATTAGTTTTTCTTTAATCAAATTTCTTTGCATTTGTATTGATATTTGTAGATTAAACTTCAGTTTTGATCCATTAAATTAATTGCTCTTGTGATTATTGAGAAGCATGTGGTTTAATTTTATTTTTAATTTGTTTTGGGAAAAATTAATGGAAGAAATTGCACAATTTTGGTAATGTGTTGATTAGAACATTCAGAATAATAAATGATGAATGCTTTCGGTTAGTTGCTGCATTATTATTTTGTGGATTTGTGGTTTCAAACTTTTTTTTCATTGGTTACTAAGAAAAACTGAGGAAAATTTATTTGATTGTGTAATAGAAAATCTCCTGGAAAAATTGACATAGTAGAGTGTTTCCTTCTCCTTCATTCTAGTGGAAAGAGGTGAAACCTTCTGTGATTCTATTCAGTTATACACGGAATAAATTATTCCGTACTAACACTGAACATGACATAGTTGAGAGACTTTTCCAATGAAAAAAGCCTTAGCTACTATGATGTACACTTAAAATAAGTTTTTCTAATGACGACCAAATGATACAATGAACATGAATATACCATCTAGGAATGATTTCTGGTGTATCAAAATAGATGCCCCCTTGGTAAACTAAACAAAAGAATTTGAGCTAATTAACTTGTCTTGATCATGCTGGGTTCGGGAAAATGGTCAATCAGACACTAACCTGCTAGGTAAATCACTTGGCATGATTCATTGTTTGGAGAAACTTATGGTAATAATATTAATTTAAAAATGGTTATTTTGTTATATAATTTCTACTAAATTTATTTACTGAGGTCACTTGTTTTGACTTTGGCATATTGTGCATCTATTATACCAATGTTAAATTTTATGTCTCCCTCATCTGATTTTCATGATTTAAACAAATCTTCTATAATTTTGCTTTTACATGTTCATATCCCAATGATGAACTATTTAGTAATCTGAATTATTGCATGGAACTTGTAAAATTTGGTGCTCTCTCTTGCAAGCTCATTGCTGAGGTTGAGGAACCATAAGTTCATGCTAGGTAGATAATAGACATTTTGAGGGATATGTTATTATTTGATTTTAATATTTTCTTTTTGTTTTTTCTTTTTGCTTTCTTGTTTGATACAGGGACCCAATTACTTTAAGGTTGACCTTGACATTCATCGCTTCAGCTACATAGCAAGGAAGGGACTCGACGCATTCCGAGAATACTTTTATCCGGTAATAATTCAAGTAATACTTTTATCTTGTTACCTCCACTATTGTTGAGCATTCTGGTCTTTATTTAATGGAGCCTATTGAAATAAAGAAACTGATTATTTAATTATAACAAACTCCTCAAATATAAGTGGGCTATATATATCATTTTTGTTGTTATTAATTATAGTGTTGTTATTAATATGTTAGATGGATATAAATATTGAGAATGTGGAACAATGTGGTGATTATCTCACAATTGAAGGAGAAGTGGCCGAAGTTATGAAGGACGGAAAATTGTTATGGGATGAGTTACTCATTGAAAAATTTGTGAATATTATGATGGAAGAAGTTAAGGCTGGTAATCGTAATGGCACAACATATAGTAAAAGTGGTTGGAATAATTTCGGAAAAGAAATGAAGGTTCAAATAGGGAGAAAATTTGGTTTAACCCAACTTCGGAATAAGTTTAATGCTTTGAGAAAAATTTATTTCGAGTTTAAGAAATTATTATCGGAGATTGGCGTGGGATATAACCATGAGACGGGCATGGTTATAATTGAGGAAGAGAGATGGGACAGGTTGTGCAAGGTTAGTAATTTTATTATTAGTCCTAAATAAATAATAAAATCTCATATATTATTGGTTATGAGGTTAATATTGTAGCAAAATTTGTAGGTTGTTACGAATGCAAATAAGTTTAAAAGGCATGGATGTAAGCATTTTGACAAGATCGATGTCGACTATATTTAGGGACATATATGCAATAGGGATGCATGCCCACCCGTCTACTATAGCACCCCCCGTAATCATTTTGTTTACTCCCAATAATGACGATGATGAGGAAGAGGGTTGTGAGGTCAGTCCCCCACCTTTACGTAAAGGTAAGAAAGCCAAAAGAGATGGTTTATCTCATGGTATAGCTGTACTCTTGTCAAACATGAATGAGAATTCTGCGAGGAGAATTGAGAGAATTAAAGCTACAATAGAGAAAGCAGCTAAAACATCTTATACTTCTACTCGTGTATCTTCATGTGAGAAAGTGACGAGGCCGCTTGATATACGCCAAAATAATGTAGTGAATGTGCGGTTCAAGAAAAGCCTTTTGGGTCAAGTTTAAATTTATAAAAATCACTACCAACACTCCTACTAAAGTAGTAAGAGTGAGTAAGGATCGTCCCAAGGGATTATACGTGTTGGACTTTTACTTTAACTCTAGCGTATCATAAGATTGCAAAAGATAGAGATTGGTTGATTAAACTAGAAAACAATTAATTAAAATGAAAGTGAAATAAAACTAATTAGAGATAGGGATTTAAGAGATATGAAGAGAGGACTTAGGGTGTTGGAATCACCACTAAGCTTGTGTAATTAATCAATTGCTTTCCATTAATGGGGAATACATTGTTAATTGTAATATTAAGCATGGACCATCTAATTTAAGAATGAATTGTCTACCTAAACAAAGTGTAGCAGAACCCATCAATTTTAAGCATGACCCATCTAACTAGTAACAATTGTAGCACACATCAATCTAGAGAATCATGGAATTTGCAATAATAAGCCATGGAATATCTAAGCAAAAATAGATTGTCTACCTACCTACAAGCATGAATTAAATTGTAGAACAACCCATCAAGCATAAGTATAAACCATCAAATTAATTGACAAACCCATTCAATGAAAACCCATGCTTAGCCATCACTAAATCCTTAATTAATCACTTATAGACATGCAACCAACATAGAGAATCTAGTGTAGAGATCAATTCCCCAAATAATCACACATAAGACAACATGTAATTAAAATAGAGAATCATAAAGAAGAATTAAATCAACAATCACAAGGCTAGAACACTAATCACAACAATATATATATAAATCCCCAAAAATAGAAATACAAGGGTTTAGATTACACAAGACTTAGGGCTCATCCAAGCCCTAGGTATAGATCTAGCCAATCATGGAGGAGGTGGATGTGGTCATGGAATCAAGCTCCAAATATAGCTCCATCTTCTTCTTCTTCTTCTTTGAAGCTCTAGAGATGGAGAGAGAGAGCGGTCTAGAGATGGATCTTGAGATGTGCCTCCACTTTCCTCTTTTCTTCTAACCCTAATCTCTAACTTTGTTAGAGAGAGAAATAAAAAATACAATGTAAAAAATAAAAAAGATAAAAAACTTCTTTACAAAATGGGTCACTTCCCTTTATATAGAAGGTCATTTTCTTAGTCACTAAGTCAGGAATATAGCTCCAAAAATATCTAATCCCGTACTATGTGGTAGGTGGACTTTTGGACGCGCATGGGAATAAGACAGCTCGCTGCCAGCAAAAGTTCGATCGATCAGAGAAAAAGTTCGATCGGTCTAACTTTGATTTTCGATCGATCCAACTTTGATTGATCTCACTTTCTGCGATCGATCTCAGAAAAAGTTGGATATATCCAACTTGGCAGTTTTTCAGCATTAGCCTCATTTTGCTCCAAATCAGCTTCCTTTTGCTCCGGATCCTTACTAAGACTTAGATTGACTCCAAAAAAAGCCTTACGAAACCATTTTTAGCCCATTTTAACATTATTGACCTGAAATAGACAAAAACACAAATAAGTACTAAAATGGGAAAATAAGATAGATAAAGGTCCTAGAACACTCAAGCTTAAGGGGTTTAAAAGTGTACTTTTCAGTGCTCATCAGAAAGGAGATGATAAAGTTCTCTCTCCCTCTAAAAAGGATAGAGATGATGAAATGCTTGACACCTGCATGCTCCTTTTACAAAAAATACCTGGAATTGAGATGACCTAATTCACTAAGGTATCAAAGTTGTTACATGATTATGAGAAGTGGCAGAAATTTTTTCTTTCGGCACCCAAGGAGATGAGAATTGGTTGGGCATTGAATGTTTGAGTTTTTCTTTATCGATGATTGTGTTTTGTGTCATTGTTTAACTTATTACTATCTCACATTTGGATGACTGTAACAACTTAAATACTTTTATTATCTCACATTTGGATGACTGTAATAACTTAAATACTTTAATTTCTTAGATGCTTGTTACTACTCAAATGCCTTTGTTTATTATTTAAATGTTTGTTTTATTATTTAAATGTTTTGTTTATAATTTAATTGATTTACTTATTAACTTAAATGTTTTTTTTGTATTAAATCTTTAAATAGGGCAATGGATATGTGGAATAATATAAGAAGAATAATTCAATTATATGACAATGAGGAGGACAATGAGAGTGTCTTAATATTTGCTGCTCTTTTAAAAGAACAGAACTTCTATCAAAAGAGCCGTTGTAGGGATTCAATTTTACAAGGGGAAACGTATGTTATGGAAATTCTAAACGGCCATAGAGAAAGATGTTACGAAAATTTTAGGATGTACCCTAAAGTTTTCAGAACATTGTGTACTACCCTGAAAGGTATAGGGCTGAAGGATTCTAAATTTTTAACTGTATATGAACAAGTGGCAATCTTTTTGCTTACTTTTTCTCATAATCAAAGGAATCGTGTTGTAGTAGAGAGATTTCAACACTCCACTGAAACCATTTCCAGACACTTCCATGTTGTGTTGTATGTAGTATGTCAGTTGGGCACTCATATCATTGCCCCTCCTAATTTTTCTGTGATTCCGAATAAGATTAGATGGTCTTCTAGGTTTTATCCTTACTTCAAGAATTGCGTGGGAGCTATAGATAGAACCCACATTCCTGCAACTCTGCCAGTAGCTACACAACTTCCATTTCGTGGTAGAAAGGGTTATACCATACAAAATGTAATGGCCGTATCTGACTTTGACATGAGATTCACATATGTGTTAGCTGGGTGGGAAGGCTCTGCTAATGATTCCAAAATTCTAAAAGAGTGTATTGAGAATGAGGCAATGAACTTTCTAGCTCCACCACCAGGTATTATTATCTTACAAATTCACTTAATGTATGGTTAGTTTATCACAGTGTATATATCTTTATGTATTCTAAACATGGTAGGTAAGTATTATTTGGTAGACTCAGGGTATGCCAATAAGCTTGGTTATTTGGCCCCATTTCGTGGTCATACTTACCACTTTCTGGAATACCGTAGGAGTAGACCACCCCGTGGTCAGGTGGAAATGTTCAATCATAGGTATCATCTTTGAGAAATACAATTGAACGATGCTTTGGGTTGTTGAAGATGAGATTTGCTATTTTGAAGGCAATGCCTCCTTATAAGTTGTCAACACAAGTATTGATTGTAATGGCTTGTTGCACATTACATAACTTCATTAGAAATCAATATCAGTCTGATGATTTATTTGATGGTGACGATCCTCCTCAAAGTAATGGTAAAGACGATGAGATTGTTGAGCATGTGCCTCCGGCTCAGCTTCGAGAAATGGATCAGTTGTGTAATACTATTGCTGATCGAATCTGGGATTCTCTTGGGCACTCTTGATCTTCCTGAAACTGATGGTACGTTTTTTCTTTTATATGTAATATATTTGTTGTTATATAGTCTTTGACTTCTGCATCATCTTCATTGTAGGCTTGTAATATATATCTGTAATATATATCATTTTTGCTGTTACTATTTTGCTTTTACTATTATTGGCTAATACTATTGTTAATATTTTTTAACTTAAATTCTACCATTACAGATGTGAAGTGTGTTGATACTCTCTAGAAGGTGATGTGTGCTATTATGAAGATGACGTGTCCTACTACTGAAGCTTGTTCCATGGAAGTGAAATTTATGTTTTTTGAAGTATGTCTCCTGTAAGGAAAACATAAGGAAACATCTTTTTATTTGTTAAGCATCTTTTTCTTCGTTTTTGAATCCTATTGTTAAAATTTGTAAACAATGAAGTAATTGTGTTTGAACTTTGAATTATATCTCATGTTTAATTTAATCTACTGTTTAATTTGTTCTTAATTTCTTTCTTATTTTTCCTAATACAGAAGAATGAGATGATTTGAGAAGCTTTTTTGCAAGCTTCCATTATAGTAGGGTGCTTTTTATATATATATATTTATGTTATGACTCCTTGATAGATGTTTTGTGAAGTTTGACTCTAAATAGATGGATTAGAAATGAAAAAGGTGATCTTAATATCTAGATCATAAGAACACAATAAAAAGATAGAACTCTACATGTCATCAAGACTCAAGTTGATGCCAAAGCATTGGTCTCGCTGAAGCAGTTGCTTCTGTAATTACACTTTGGTTATATATATATATATATATATATATATATATATATATATATATATGTTTGTGTGTTCAAATTTCAATATATTTATTAAAAATATATAGACTATTTATATAGAAATAAATTTATAAATATATTTAAAATTTATAAAAATAAATTTAAAACAATGATAACCAAACACGTTTATTGTTTCTGTTTTTATTTTTTTTTATTTTTTTATTTTTAACAACAGTTAGAGTTACCAAACATGTTTTGTTTTCAAAATTCTTGAAACGCATGACTTACCAAACATGTTTTTCATGTTTCTGTTTCCGACTCCACAACAAAACATCGTTCCGAAATGTGTTTTCAATTTTTACCAAAACACTCCAATAGTAAAAACACTATTTGTATTTTAGCCAAAAGCAAAATGCATGCCAAACGGCCCTAAGATTTATAAAATGGGAAGGGTACTTGACCAGGGGTAAAATGGTCTTTCTAAATAAAACTAGATGCAAGAAAAAATAGAAACAAGGTCTCTAGGGATATACAACATCCCTAAGATGCCAATGTGACCTTCCATTAAGTCACGGAACTCAAAAGAATTAAATGCGGAAGCTAAGATTTATAAAATGGGAAGGGTACTTAACTAGGGGTAAAATGGTCTTTCCAAACAAAAATGAATGTAACTGAGCATACCATTAGATAAATAAGGAAATTTTGATAAATTTAGACTCAAGAATCACTTGATTTGAAGTCCGGATGAAGAAGATATGAAACTTCAAAGTTTCATAAAATCAAACTTTTGGGTTTCAAATTAGTGCAACAAGGGTACTTGAAAAGGGATAAAATGGTCTTTTTAGACAAAACTAGATGCAACTTCGCATACCACTAGATAGACAAGGAAAAATTAATAAATCTAGACTTAAGAATCACTTGATTCGGAGTCCGGATGAAGAAGATATGAATCGTCAAAGTTTCAAAAAAACTAACTTTTGGGTTTCAAATCAGTGTGGCAAGGGTACTTGACAAGCGGTAAAATGGTCTTTTCAGATAGAATTGGATGTAACCGTGCATACCGTTAGATATAAAAGCAAAAATTAATAAACTTAGACTCAAAAATCACTTAATTTGGAGTCGGGACGAAGAAGATATGAAACGTCAAAGTTTTAAAAAAAACAACTTTCTGGGTTTCAAATCTGTGCAGGCCCTGCACAATTTTTTGAAATTCAAATGGGGTTTTGAAGGCCTAAACGACATTTTTTGGAAAAAAAGTTGTGAAGAAACCTCTCCAAAATCATGTTTTCTACATGACCTTGTCAAGAGAAGTTTTTATTTTTCAAGTGAAATACCCAAAATGCCCCTTATCAGAACTTTTTTTGTAAAAACCTAAAATGCACTAGATTTTCCAAATCTGTGAGTTGTTTTCTGCATCAAAACGATTTTTTTTTTTTAAAAAAAAAAAACCCAAAGAAGAAACCCCTCTTAAAATTATGTTTTCTACTCAGAAACATGGAAGAAAACGAAAAAAAATATACTGTAAAATACCCAGAATGCCCCTACATCAGAAAAGGGCAAGAGGGTTAAAAGGCTGCTACAAGCATAACAGAAAACTGAACTTTAGACGGGATTTCTGGCACCAAGACAACATTTTCTGGAAAAATACAAAGAAGAAACCCCACATAAAATCATGTTTTCTAAATGACCATGTCAAGGCCGGAGTTTATTTCCTAAAGGAAAACCCCAAAATGCCCTTAATCCGGATTATGTAAGAAAATTGTAAAATGAGTCCACAGGAGGCTCAAATCACAAAGGAAAGGGTTTTTTTTTCTTGAAAACGATCATGCACATAGACATAACTTACTTATTAGGATGCGCTACAATGATCCACGGCATAAAAATACCGCTGATATAAAATATAACCCCCCCAGTGGCCAAAAATGGTTAAAATGAACATGGAAAAGGGAATTTTGAAAACCAAAATTAACAAATGATTTCAAATTACCATTTGGCCCTTGGCCACATTTCATAAATGATTAATGAGACCCTATGAAAGAATAAAAATAGAATTCCCACACTCGATGCAAACATGGTGAAGTAATGACTTGTCATTTTTCTTTTTCTTTTTTGTAATATTTCATGAAGTCAAAAGTTACATAGAATACAAAATAATTGTCATTGGCCTCTAGCCTCTTCTCATACATGTCAAATACATTCCAAAAGGTGTGCTTATGCACACATTACATGTTTAAAATCAAATATACAAGTTTTGACATATAAGCTACAAATTGCATTTCATGCTAACATTTTGTATGAATCATGAACAAGAATACATTTAAAAAAACTTCAATCCAATGAAATGACCTAGGGATATTGTGTATCCCGAATCAAGGTATCCATACCTGAAAATAACCCGATAACTTTTGGGTGAGTAAATAAGTTACTTGTAGGAGATGAGCATGCATAAACCTAACATTTACTGTTCATTAAATTGATATAGATCAATATATAAGGTCTAGGCCGCCTAGCGTCTATGTCCAAGGTGAGACTCAGGGAGTATCCTAAGCTACTTTAAAACATTTCTAGCATAACCTACATCATTCATGCAATTTAGGCAACATAAAAGCATGCGGTACACTATACGTACACAAGTATACAATTAATATTGAAATGCACTTAAGACAAGTATACAAGACATAAGTATACTAGGTTATCTAGAAAGTAAATCATCAATATACAAGTGCACATACCAAGTACGCTAAGCAATATTGAAATAGAATACAACATATATATTCAAGTATACATTTCTAAGTATACTAAGCAATGTTGACACATATGGCATACAAGTATACAAATCCAAGTATACAAAACATTTTTGATATACAAGGCGTACAAGTATCCTAAATAAGATTTGAAGTACCATGCGTCCAAGCACAAGTTAAAAGTAATCCACAATTACAACTAGGAATTGAATGCGAAATTAACCAATGGCGGAAAGACAAAGGACATACGGTCTCAATGACCAAACAAGTGATCTCGGGTTACTAGCCCGCAAGGAACTACCTAGTGCGCACTATATGTTCTAAAGGGAACTCTCATCCCCCGTACTAGAGACATACTCTAGCCTTAACATATTACAATGTCCATACAAGCTTTCCAAAAATCATCAAGTTGTGCAACAAGTATATCACATATACACAATGCACATTGTCAATTACCATGCACAACTAAGTCATGGAATACACACAAGATATGCTCTAGGCCTTCAAGCTACAATGGCATACTGAATGTCATATAAGTATAATATGTATATAACAAGTTAAATCATAACTTCTAGTCATGGAATACCATCTTGTAGTCATACATCAAGTTACAAATTATAAATTAAGCAAGAATATAACATCAATACTTAATTACCTCAATGAAAGCATACAAATGGAACTTAATTAAATTAAATAATTAAATTCTCAAGATTTCAAAGCAACTCCAAAAATTCTAAATATAATATATGTCAAAGGTCATAATAAGGCCTAATTTAATTTCAAGTTATAAGCCAATTCTACCTTTGTTACAACAAGGTAAATTAAGTACCAAGAAAATAATTAAATAAATTTCTCAAAACTCATTCAAATATTCTCTATTTAATATATGTTAAAGAACATGTCAAGACATTATTTAAAATCAAGTTACAAGTTAATTTTACACTAGGTACAACTAAGTGAATTAAATTTCATACAAGAAAATAATTAAATAAAGTTTTCTAAACTTATTCAAATATTCTCAATTTAATATATGTTAAAGAACATACCATATTTATTATATATATCAAGTCAAATGTCAATTTACATGAATGTAACACTTGAATAGAAATTAATTAAACTAACTAATTAATTTCTCTAGAATTTAAATCAATTTCAAATGATTCCAAATAATTATATGCCAATGGTACTATCATGGTAATCACATATATCAACTCAAAAACTTAATTAAGTAAGTGGAACAATTAAATAGAAATTAATTAATTTTAAATAATTAAATCTCTAGATTCTAAAACAACTCTAATGACTTTATACTAATACAAGTTATAGATCAAGTCATGGCCTTCAAGAATATCATATCTTAGCTTAATTTTATGCAAGTACTACAACCTATTAATTTAAAAATTAAGTATAAGACATGTAAATAATTTATTATAAGCTATAAAAATAATTAAAACACTTAGATTAAAAACTTAAATCACCTTCTACCTCACAAGAGGATTGTTCCTCTTGAATCCAAAGCAAACAAAGGAATTTTACAATTTCCTTCAAGGGTTATATAGATGAAAGTGAGGCAAGTATTTTGTGTTTTAAGCTTTTGAGTCTAAGGTGAGTGGAAGGAGGTTAAAACCAAGGTTTTAAGCCTAGGTTAATGGTTTCCTTCAATGGTGGCTAAGGTTTTATGTGAGGAAGATGATGAAATAAAAAACATGTAAAATGAAATATTAACCCCCTTTGGTGTAATCCTCCACTCACTTGGTTAAAGCAAGTTAATTACACCTAGTCTTGCACCATGCCTACACACACACAAAAGCTAGACTTTAAATAGAAGCCTACACTTGTCATTAATCCAATGGTTCATTCTAGGCTTAATCTAAAGCCTACACTTGTCAACAATCCAAGCCAACAAGTGCACCAATGTTAGGCCAACAAGTGGTTGAATCTCCACCCTCCACATGTCATCATCCAAGGCTTCCAAGTGTTAACCAATGAGATGCTTTGAAGTGGCCCAATGAGAGCGCAACACTTGTCACACTTTCCGGTAATTACAAAAAGGTCCTTTTTAAAAATGTCTACTAAAATAAATTACAAAAAGGTCCCTAAGAAATAAAATAATTAATTTATATAATTACTAAAAACCCCAAAAAGAAATAATGTTTCCGAAGAAACTATGCATCCATGCCCTTTTACGTAAAAGTAAACAATTAGCATACTTTTCTTGGAAAGTAAAAATACACAAGGCATGTAATTTAAATATCATGGATGCATGCAAAATTGGAACCAAATCTGAGCACAAAAAGTGAGGTTACGCGAAGAAAATCATTCTCGGGAGAAAAACAAAAAGTGAATAGTGTCAAAAAAAAAATATATGGAAATGACTCGGTCCTTAAAGGAAGTTGTCAATCCAAATGAAAGAATCTCAGAAACCATTTCTGAGCACTCAAGACGACACTAAGTGATGAGTAACCGAACTTAGAAAAAAAAATTCAACGAAAAAAATTTATTCGTAAAATTTCAGAAAAAGGAAAAGAAGGAAAATGATCGGGTCATTACATTAAGAATAATGATAATTAGATTTTGCGGTTGGTAATCACCTGCCTGATTAAATAATGGGCAATTACGTATTAGGTAGCTTATGTGTGGTCTGATAGGGATGTGTAGACCTGGGTTTGAGCCTGACTATGCGTTAGTCGAAATTCTTAATCTTGGCTTTTGTATATCCTTTAAGGGATGAGTTGAGATCGAATGTCGTTGTGTTCTATGGTCTAGTGACTATTTTCTTGTGAGCTTCATAGCTCTGTATGGATGTGTAGAGAGTTAAGGTGACGGGATGTTGTGTGATGAGTACCTGTATAAGGTGGTGAGCATTGTGTTGCTAGTGGTAGTGGGGTGTGATTGCCTATTGACGCCCGGTGTAAAAAACAATAAGGTTGGTGAGGTATAGTCATGCGGTTTTGTGAGGTGTTTCTTAGGAGGTGTGTGACTGTGGGCCTTTTTCTTAATGAGGGTAGATTTCAAGAACGAAATCTCTTTAAAAAGGGTAGATTGTAATATTTCTCATTTTTCCTATTTTCCATTTTTCGAGGATTTTTTGATTTTCTGGATTATTTTAGTTTTCGCCTCGTTTTGCATGCCGAGCACCGTGAGGTGTGCCGAGTACTATTGGAAAGCTGACTCAAAATCCTTAAGTTTAGGCTCAATAATCACCCCATTTGGATTAGAAACTAAGAAGTTATGACCCTTTGAAGTTGGATGATCAATGCTAAAATGAAACCTAGAAGCTGTGCATATGAAAGCTATTTTGGTCGACCAAAATAAAGCTTCAGATGACCGAAATGAACAAAAAACTTGCTGAAATCATAAATTTAAGTGTTGGTTGTTTCGGTAGAATTTCAGTCTACCGAAATAGGCCTTGAACAGTAGAATTGGCCGCTGGAATGATAAATTACTGTGCGTTAATGATTCCATTTGCCATCGGTCGACCGAAATGGAGTTTCAGTCGACCGAAACACCACGAAATGCTACTGGAAAACCTGATAAGTGCCAAAGGTGTTAAGATTCAACCTATGCTTTGAAACCCATGATGAATTGGTTCAAAATGAATTTTGAAAACTGATTTTTCAATGAGATTTGAGTATGTGAACATGTCAACAACATTGATATGAATATTTGAATGTAAAACAATGGCCCATGGCCTCATACATATCAATTACAATATTTTCATATGTCAAACCTCTAAAATTAGTTCAAATACATTTTGAAGCAAAAGTTTGATACCAAAAGAGTACGAGTACAAAAGTACACATGATTGATCCTTGGCCTCTTTGCATACATGCTTATAATGTCAAAAGTAGATATTAAAGTATCATTACACATCAATAAAGCTACATAAGCTTCTAAAGTACCATACACCCATGGTATACAAAATGTGACATCAAAAGAAAGGCATGCTAAACACTTGCATGTCAATACACAAAAATGCTTCAAACAGCTCATAAGCCTCTAAGGATGATAAGCATCCAAGAACATAGTCTCCTTACCTGAAAAACAACCCAAACCACTAGGGTGAGTAATCAAGTTACTCGTAGGAAGAAGTATATGCGTATACCCTAAAGTTTCAATATCATTGCAAGATCAATATAGACGAATACAAGGGAGTATTCGACTTAACGTCTATGTTCAAAGTGTTCTAAGGGATCATCTTAAGCTAACTTAAACGAATCTAGCAACACAATATCAAAATGGATGTACTTAACAACATCAAATCGCATGAAACTAAAATTAAAAGTTATAACTAAACATTGATTGTCAACATGGAATTGAATGCAAAATCAAAAAGTGGAATCCTTGGACATCTAAGCTCAGAATTCTGCAGAGACCTCAATGGTTGTTCTGGGCATTAACCCATTGGGAAGACCACCCTAGTGCGCACTATCTCAATTGGGGATAACTCATACCTCCCGCATTAGAGCCAAACTCTAGCCATGTCACTTGTAACCATGTCCCAAGAGAATCCAAAATACATCAACTTCAAAACTTATACATAATATTAAAGCATATATACCACCTTCCATACACAAGCATTTTGAGACCGCACAAACCATGTCTTAGGGTTCCAAGTCTAGAATGGCATGATAAATTACAAGTCTTTAACATGATATAATGTGCAAAATAATACCACTAACTTATCAACTTCAATTATGCCTCAACAACAAGCTTCATATACTAAATCTTAACATTTTTGCAATAAGCTTCTAAAATAATCACAATTACCAGTAGTAATTTACTAGAATGTAGGATTAACATCACAATAGTATAGTAATTCAAATCAATGAGAGTTCTATACGACATCAATAATCCTACTCAAGATATATACACATATTACATACTTAATCAATAAAATCCTAAGTCAATCATAAGGATTTCCTATAGTATGCAATACTACAATTCTAAAAGCATGTATACAATATATATTAAACCCCAAAGGATTTTAAAACACTTAAAATATAAACATACTACCACCCCTACCTCAATAGAGAATTGAATCTCTATAATCCAAACAACCAAGCTCAAAATGGAAAACAAGTTTAGGGTTATTGAAGAGAAGAGTAAGGGGAAACTTTTGTGTTCCAAGGTTTATGGTCTAAGGTGAATGGAAGGAAGCAAAAATGAACCAAGAAGCTCTAAACTAAGCTTTCCTCTAATGGTGGATTGGTTAAAGTTTTGAAGAACAAGTGTAAATGAAGAAGGTGAAGGTGAAAATGGTGAGTAGAGGGTCTAGTAATCCTCCGCTCACTATGTGCTCTTACACTGTCTCTCTCACACACACAATGCAAGACTAAATCATGAGCCTGCACTTGTCACTAATCTAATGCTCCTTCCTAGGCTTAATCTTAAGCCTACACTTGTCAACAATCAAAGCCAGCATATGCACCAATCCTAGGCCAATAAGTGGGTGAATCTCTACCCTCCAAATGTCCAAAGATTACACATCCAAATCATTCCACCTCACTGCCAACAAGTGGCACCATGAGAATGTGACACTTATCACATTTTTCAAAAATTACAAAATGGTCCTTTTTAAAAATATCTTACAAATTAAATTGCAAAAAGGTCCCTAAGACGAAAAATAATTACTTTATGTAGTTACACAAAAACCCTAAAATAATGAATAATTACAATGAAGTATGCATCCATACCCTTTATGAAAAAGTAAACAACTAGAATGTATTTTCTACAAAAGTAAAAATACAAATGTCATGGAAATCAAATATCATGAATGCATGTAAAACCGGAATCAAATCCGAGCACAATAAGTGAGGTTATGCAAGGAAAAATGATAAACGGGAAAAAAATGAAATAGAGAAAGGACAAAATAGGAAAAAGACTAAAAAAAAAAATCACCGAAAATAGAAAAGGAGAAAAAAGACCGGGTCATTACATTCTTCTCCACAAAACCCTAAATTGGTTTACCATTTTGAGCTTGGTTGTTTTAGATTATAGAGATTCAATTCTCTATTGAGGTAGGGGTGGTTGTATGTTTATCCTCATTGGGTTTTATATATATTGGAGCTTGATATATATTGATTACATGCCTTTTAAATTCTTGTACTAGCATATAAATAGAGATTTTATATACTTGACTTAGGATTTGTGGATTAAAGCATGTGTATGACTATTAAATTGTATAGGTAGGTTATTGTCTAATAATTTGCCTAATACTTGTGATTTCATTGAGGGTTTATTATGGATATCTTGAGATTACACTTATGATGTTAAGTAATGTAGATGTCATTTAAAACTTAGTATGAAAATCTTGTGTGTGGCACTTATAATTACTTTTAGGTAGATTACTATATTGCATGATTTGCAATTATGGCCTACATCGATAGTAAATTGATATAACATTATGTGTAGTATCATTAACTTGCCACTTTAAACATGTAACCTTAAGACATGGGTTTTGTGGTTTTACCCTACTTATGCTTGGTAGGTAGTTTCATGCATTGAGATAGTATAATTATCATGAACTTGTTGATCTTTGGAAGCTTGTAAGGATATGGAATGTTTGATGGCTAGGGTTTGGCTCTAGTACGGAGGATAGGAATTCTCCTAAGTCATAGTGCGCACTAGGTAGTACCTTGTGGGTCGTAATTACCCAAAATAACTTGTATGGTCTTGTGGCCACATATCCTAGTCTTTCCATTATTTGATTTCGCATTACTTTTCAAGTTGTAAATCATAGATTACTTGTAGCTTGTGATTTGGAAAATCTTAGTTTAAATGCATTAGTGTACTTGTTTATGTATACTTGGATGCCATGTGTTTATCATTTCAAACATTTGTATAGCTTGAGATGATCCCTTAGAGTGCCTTGAAAACATAGACGTTAAGTGGAATGTACCCTTGTGATGGTCTATGTTTGGTTCACATTATACTTGAAACTATAGGGTATGCGCATACACCACATCCTACGAGTAACTTGATTACTCACCCTAGTTGTTTGGGTTATTTTTCAAATAAAGAAGTATTGTTGTGGGATGCACAACACTCTTAGGATTGCTTGTCTACTTGGAGCATTTTTGTTATGTTAGGATATACACTTGTTAGCATATCATGCTCTATTTTTGTTTATTTTAACAAAACATATATCCAATGTTCAAACTATGTAATGTGCACTTAGGTGCACCTTTTGACACTTTTCAAATATGTATGTAATGAGGTCAATGGCCAAAGACACTCATATGTCATGTATGCTACTTTATTTACATAGTTTGTGTATGGATTATAAGGGATTTCATGCATTGAAGGGTCATATTTTGCATATGACATGCCATGAGACCGTAGGCCATTTTAGCGCGTCTAATTCATCATTTTACGCATGCGAGCATGATTACATCTCAAAGAATACATGGATTTTAACTTTTGAATTATTTTTGGATGATTTATGAAGATTTTAGCAAAATTCATGCATAGGAGCATCATTTAAAGCTTCACTTCGATTTAGCATGTAATGGTTGTCCATTTAAGGTTTAAAGATGTTTTAAAGTTTGTTTGGATCACTTAGGATGCATGTGTAACCTTAGAACCAAGCCAAACATCTTCTCATGGATTACAGCAGCTTTTTCTGCTGCTACTAGGTCCATCGGTCAACTGATAGCAGCCATCAGTCGACCGAAACGTGTTAAAAATGAGATCCTAAGAGTTTGCACTTGAAAAAGGGCATTTTGGTCGGCTGGTACTATACATCATCCAGCTGATGAAGGGGTTTTGGTCGGCTGGTACTGTTCCATCAGCCTACTGATCCTTCCTGAAGCTTGGTTTACTTTTAGCATCTCGGATAGATTTCTTGGGTTAACTTCAGAGGGCCATAAATCCTTCATTTCTAATCAAAATTAGGTCATTCTTGAGCCTAAACTCAAGAGCTTGAAGTCAGCTTTCTAATGATACCAATTACACTCAAAAAATCTAACTGTAGTGAGAGTTATACTAGTTTTAGTAAGATAAGGTCGTGCTGTCTCTTAAACGGAGGATGCCACTTCGTTCTAAATTCATATCTTTTCTGTCCGGGCTCTGAATCAAGAGATTCTTGAGTCTAAATTCATTAATTTTTTGTTGTCTTTCTAATGGTATGTTTGGGCATCCATGTCTCTATGAAATGACCATTTTGCCCTTATGTTCATTCTTGTTTATTTTTAAGACGTCGTTTTCGCATTTGTTTTCTTTAGGTTTCATGACCTCATTGAGGGTCACATTAGTGTCTTATAAATGTGTAATATCTCTAGGGACAATTTTTATACCTTTTTCTTTCACATTCTAGATTCATCATTGGATTTACGTTCGGTTTATTTTAAGACGCACTGGCCTAAAAACCAGGGCCGCCGCACCTATGACTAAAATTATGAAAATATTTGTGAAATTGCATGTTATCAAGGATAATCTTACAAAGATCTCAAAAGCTACTATATTTGAATTTGTTTCAAGTAGCTATGTCTAGAATGTCATTTATATTCCTTAGTGTTTTTAAATATTTTATTTACATTCTTTTGGCATTATTCCTTAAACATTAATTGAGATTATTTTAACTTAAAGAAGTTGATTCAAAGAAAATGCATTTTAAAAAGGAAGAAAACTCCATGGAAGAGCCATCTCATGAAAATAATGAGAATTTCTAATGTCTTCCTAAATGTTGAAATTCCTTGACCATTTTTCTCTTCATAATGGGCACCATGTGTTATCATTGGCAACTAAGCTTGATTATTCCCAAGGGTCCATCAACAAGAAAAATGAATTAAATGAATGACTCTTTATGCACATATGACTTTGAATTAAAACAATAAAAATGCTATATGGTTTTGCATGAAATGATTTTATCAAATGCATTTTAATTTATTTTTCAAATGTCTCTAATGATAAACCACCCGGATTTGAAATTCATATTTTAAACTACATGTTTAAAATTATTTATAGCCTTACATGATTAAAAAAAACTAGCTCATAAAGCTCTTTTTGAAAGGCTTAGTGATTTTCTCATGAATGATAGTTTTGACAGAATTGATATATATATATATATATATATATATATATATCATCATTTTCTAAACCGTAAATAACATTATGTTGATTGCACTTATAGATGATATTATCTTTAAAATCAACATTTATGTTTTGAACAAAGAAGTTTACTTCTAGCATGTAAAAGGAATTAAAATTAGCATGTTCAGTAAACTTGATTTCTTCTACAGTTAGAACTCCTTAAGTGTCATAAAAATAATTTAATATATTTGTTGGACACTTAGTCTTGGGAATATATTATTCAAAGAACACTTTGTTCTAGCTTAGATGACTAATATGATATCATAAGTGCTATATTATTTGATGTATCCATTTTTAGCACTTTAGAGCTTCATATGATGTTTCTTCATCACTTCTTAAAGAATGTATATAAAAGAAATATTAAGCTCATCCACATGGAAAATCATGTAGCCAATTCTCTCTAATCACATATGTCCAAGGAAATATGCTTTTGCATCATTTTCCTTTCATTGCATATGACTAGGTGTAGTGACACTACTTGCATATGCTTTATGTTTTTCATGCTATATATGATTTTAGAACTGTTTTGCACATTAAAATCATTTAACAATTTACATTCTTCATTGAAAGAATATCATTGTGACGGCCCAAGTTTTGCAATCCAGTGCGTCAGTGATGAATCGAAAGTTGACCCGATAACGAATCCAAAATGCAGAAGCGAAAAATGAAAAGTGACCTCTAGAGATGTACGTCATCCCTAAGGCACCAAAATGACTCCACATGAAGCCATGGAACTCAAATGAGCCAAGTAATGAAGCAAGAATGTCAAACCCCAAAAAAAAAAAAAATTTGAACCAAGGGTAAAATGGTCATTTCAAATTGAAATGGATGCCACCGTGTATACCATTGAAAAGACAATGAAAAATGAACAAATTTTGACTAAAGAATCACCTGATTCAGAGTCTTAACGGAAAATATATGAAAAGGGACAAAGTGGCATTCTCTGATTAAGAGATACCACGAACCTATCTCACTAAAACTGAAATAACTCTCACTACAGTTGGAGTTTTGGTGTATGATTGGTACCATTGGAAAGCTAACTTCAAGCTCTTGAATTTAGACTCAAGAATGATCTGATTTGGGTTTCAAATAAGTGAGATGTGACCCTCTAAAGTTGGTATAACAAAACTGTCCAAGAAAAACTGAAAAGAGAAGGCTCTAGGCAGGATCGGTTGACCAAAACTCAACCATCAGCCAGCCGAACCCCAATCGTTAGCCGTCCAAAACAACACTTTTCACTAAAAGGCTACTGGAATGGATTCTTAAGGCTTTGTCAGCCGGCTGATGGCTCTCGTCAGCCGGCTGATGGCTCTCATCAGCCGACCGACACATCCGCTACAGCAAAAAAAGTTACTGCAATGTGTGTGGACAGTGCCCAGTCCGTCTCTAAGGCTATGCATGCATTCTACATGATCCAAACAAGTTTTAAAACATGCCAAAGTCACAATTAAGCATTTAAAACATGCTAAACCAAAAAGAATCATAAACCATGCTCCAATGCATGAATTTTGCATTAAAAACTCATAAATCACCCCTATGAAGTTTTCAAAACTAAAACTTAAGAGTTTTGTAAAATGGACATGCGCGCAAACGTAAAAAGACGTTTAAGATGCGTCCCAGTAGCCTACAGCCTCAAAATATCCCCAATGCAAAATATGGCCTCTCAAACCCCAATTTTTCATAAAATTTGCCTAAAAGGATGAAATACAACATCATCGCATGTAAATGAAAACAAAATGGTGTTCGGCCCTTGACCACACCTCATACATATCAAATGAATGCTAAAGGATAAATTTCATACAGAATGCACACCCCGGTGCAAGAAAGACGTGAAAACCCTAGTTTTCATACTTTTCTCATTAAAGACAAAATACAACCAATATAAATAAACATAGATTTCAAATGGAGCTTGGCCCTTGGCCTTATATTATATACAGAAAATGAATATAAAAAAGTGCGTTTCGACACACATTACAAGTTTAGAATCAAATATACACATTTGACAAATAAGGCTACAAGTGGCATTTCAAGCCAACCCTTACTAAAATGGAACCTTCAAGTCTACAAATCATCTAAGCATATAGAGAACCTCAACCTTGATTCTTGTACCTGAAAATATCCCCGGTAACTTTGGGGTGAGTAACATAAAACTACTCGTATGAGATGAGCATGCAAGGACCTAACGTTTTACAATTTATCACATTAATGCGAAACAATTCAAAAGGTCATGCTACCTAACGTCTATGTCAAATGTGAAACCCAAGGAGCATCCTAAGCTACCTTAAATCATTTATAGCATAAATCACATCATTCATGCAATTTCAATAGCAAAGGAACATGTTATACAAGACAATAAGATATAGATTCTCAAAGTTATCAACTTGAAATCTAAAATGCGAAAACAACCAAAGTGGGTCATGCCACCTAACATCTATATTCCAAATGAATCTATAGGATCATTCCTAAGCTACATTTAAACAATATAGCATAGATGTACTTAACAACATCAAAATCTGCAATGATTCATTTAAAAATCATAATGCCTAAATGTACTCAACAACATTAAAACCTGCGATGGTTCATTAAAACCATAATGCATAAATGTATTTAACGATATTAAAAACATGCGATGATTCTAAAAAAATCATAATACATAAATGTACTTAACAACATTAAAAACATACGATGATTCCTTAAAAATCATAATGCATAAATGTACTTAACAACATTAAATCGCTAATAACCCAACACCATAAGTCACAATTAAACATTAGTTGTCAACTTGGATTTGAATGCAAAATCAAAATAGTGAAAGACTTGGACATCAAATCCTGGATAAAGCCAAGACCTAAACGGTAATTCCGGGCATTAACCCACTATGAATACCACCCTAGTGCGCACTATAAAATAGGAAGAACTCATACTTCCCGTACTAGAGCCAAATTCTAGCCATGTCTCTATAACAATGTCCCAAGTGACTCCAAAATAAATAAGTTAACAACTTATATACGAAATATATAACGCACGAAACTACATTCCATGCACAAGTAGGTTGGAACCACACAATACATGCTCTAAATTTACAACTACAATAGAATAACAAATGTCGAATCTTCATAGTGCGATTCATTACACGTTATAATAATATCACATGTCGAATCTTCAGTGTGCGATTCGTTACACACTATAATAATACCATTTAATAGTGAAAACATAAACTGAAGAATCTAATACAATTCTAAAATTATGGTTTAAACATACAACCAATGTCAAATACATGATTAAACCATTAATGCAATAGAAACAGAAATTAACTAAATAAGCTAATTAATTTCTCTAGGTTTCAAATCTTAATCAAATGATCCCTAATTAATACATGTTAAACAACATAACTTGATTATTATATAAATTCTTTCAAAATCCTAATTAGGCCAATGGAACAACAAGGTAGAATTTAATTAAATCATGATAATTAAATCTCTAACTTCTAAAGCAATTTCAAGTGGTCCCAAATTAACATAAGCTAGTAAACTAATCCTATTCATTACAAATGTCAAGTTAAAAACTTAATTAAGTCAATAGATCCTTTAAATAAATTTTAATTAATTCTTTTAATTAAAATCTCTAGATTTTTAAAGTCATCCAAATGCTTTCAAATTAAAGTATGTTAAAGAACAAGTCAAGACTTAATTTAATAGCATATCACAATTTAATTCCATGCAAGGTACGACCATGAGAATTAAACATTCAATACAATATTAATATAAACCTAAGACACCCCCTACCTCAATTTGAGATGAAAATCCCAAAAGCCACCAAAATGAAACCGGTCTGAATCCGACAAAACTTCAGGGTTTTGTCGGGGACAACACGGTGAATGTAAACCCCAAGGAAGCCCTATCAAAATCCCAATTTGGCTTCGAACCCAAACTCAAAAAATTGGCCAAAACGAGATTCTAATCGGTTGAAATCGAATGCCTCGCCAAGGCAAACATAAAACACTAAGGCACTACGGCGTTTCACTAAGAGAATGAGGCTCAAAATTGGAGAGAGAAAGTGGTAGCACATGGCTACCACGGAATCCGGCCAAGAGAGAGGAGAGAGAAAGAAAAATCTGAGACCCCTTATTTATAGAAAAACTCAAAAAGTGCCCCAAACAAGCCCACCGGGTCCGAAAAAGTGGAATTCGAGCAGATGCGCTCAAACGGCAAAACTCCGTGAACAAGAAAGAACTAAAATAAGAAAATATGAACAACAGAAGGAACAACATCAAAAACTGAGTCCTGAGCAGAAAGATATGCCCCAAACAAGTTCGACGGCAACTAAGGCAAGAAACCCTGAAACTGGGGGGAAAACGACCAGAAGGAAATTCTTAGAGTACATGACTCGATGAAAAGTGAAAATGAATCCCGTACGAGGATCCAAGTTCAAAACGAGGCATTTTTGCAATAACTTTCATTAATTGCACAATGGCCCCTGTAAAAAGGGCTAACTACACTAATGACCCAGAATGAAAATATATTCCAAAACAATTTTCTTAAAAACCCCTAAAATAAAATATCTTCAAAAGATATTTATGAAAAACACCCCAAGAAAAGGAAATGTTTCTGAAGAACTATGCATTCATGCCCCTATGGACACTGAGAGCAACCAGAGTACTTTTCTACAAAAGTACAGATACGTATTTCATGGAAACCACTTAGAATGATGATACGTAAAGTCAAAAACTAACTCCGAACACAAAAAGTGAGGTTATGCCAACAAAATGACAAACAAGGAAAAGACAAAATAGGGAAAAGGACGAAAAGTGAATAGTGTCCATAAAGTGATAATATGGAAATGACTCGGTCCTTAAAGGAAGTTGTCAATGCAAAGGAAAGACTCTCAAAAACCATTCCCGAGCACTCGAAATGACACTAAATGACGAGAAATCGAACTCAAAAAAGAAAAGATCAATAGAAAAAAATATATATTCGTGAAAATTCTGAAAAAATGAAAGGAAGAAAAATGACTGGGTCATTACAACCTACGCTCCTTAAAGGGATTTCGTCCCTAAAATCTGAAACATACAGAAGAGAACCGAGTAAGATCGAAGCAAGGTTAAACTAAAAGACAGATTATAAGGTGCTAAAGGACAACTCCAAAAGCCTGAAGATCATCCGAAGGAATGCGAAAACCAAGAACTGAGTGACACCTCCCAAACGAATCGTCATATTAACTTAATGTCAAACACCGAGAGAATCCTAAGACAATGATAAGTCGAATCAAGACAGATGGCTAAGAATGGCATGGCAGTACGAATAATGACCAGAACCTACCCACACTTACTCGTCAATAAGTTAGCATGACAGTATAAGGCACTAGTTCATAACATGCCCCTAACAGATCAACCTAGAAATAAACTTTTCGATACAAATGACATCAATGTCGAAAATTATCATTACCAAAAGCACTATGGGAACTAGGCATCTGTGAGAGTTGGGATAGCTAATCCCAAAACTCTAACAACAATGTTATTGGCACCGTTACGCTTAAGGCCTTAAATCGCTAACATTGGTGTACTAACGACCCCCACATCTGAAAATACAACAACAACAACACCAGTCCCGAATCCACAGCCTAACAAGTCTGTGCCCTCAAGCCAATGGATCGAACCCGCAAAACCGAAAACCAATGCACTGATCTGAAGTAGACTTACCATAAGGCTACATACAGAAGACAAAATGCTGGGTCAAAATCCCTATAGTGGACAACAAAAATCTCAAAACACAAGTCCACTAAGTAGCTCACTCATGACAATCCCGATAACCAAAGTCACAAAACCCCATCATAAATGCAGGAAAGATGAAACAGTATAAACCAAACACTCACATAGTGCATACTCGCAAAAATTAAATAACATAAATAAAATAATATCATATTACTAAACACACAGTACACATGAGGTAAACCAAATAAACCACCTACCACATAGGGGTTAAACAAATAGCGACGCGCTATACAGCACCAACGGCACAAACATAGTTAGTAGATACTGTATAAGCAAACATATCATATACATCCTCAAACAACTACCACATAGTCATATATCCTAAACATGTTTCTAATGCATGTCCGAAAATAATGGGGCTCATAAACATGTAAAAGTGATCATACAAATGGTAAGTTCGTAAAATCAACAGAAATGAATAGAATGCCTCTCAAAAGACACCATGCAGTACAACCGAACCTGGATAAGTCCAATCTCTCATTACGAGGAAAGGAACCATCCCCCAAATGACCACTAAGGTCTTTTAAACATAGGGTCAGTAAGTCCTTCCCAAGACCAACTCATACCCCGATAGAATCCCAACACCACAAGAAACAAGACAACAACGAAATGTATAGCCCCAATGCTAACCGTTACGAGACATCAACAAGAAAATTCCTAATCCAAGATGCCAACGAGTTTGATAGGAACTTTACAGGGTTCTACCAGAACCCTAACACAATGCCCCAAGTTTTTAAAGACAAGGAAGAGTAATTAATTGCACCAATGCAATTAATTACATGAAACCGCTCACATCCCATCCGTAGCTCGTGAGAGCTGTCCAAGGCAACACAAGAAGGATTCTAGGTCAACACACCTATCCAAATCTGGAAACCATTATTCTAAGAAAACAAGACACGAGAACCTCGCCCTGAGGCTCAAGAAGTAACTCTCGACTCCTCTAGGAAGGATTTGAGACAGTCCTGACTCATCGTCCTATGGCGCTGGAAACAAAGACCCAATAACCATTACAAGTCCTAAGAGATAACACCGACACCTCTGACACCACCATGACTACATCACGAAGAGACAAATGAAAATGAGACGAAACGGCGCCTCTGTGGCCTACGTCTCATCTCGTCAGACAGAGATTACAACTTTACGCTCACCTGAGCCATGACAAGAAGATTCCCTGCGAGTCAAGACTGTGATGCTATATGCGTTAAAAGGGAATGAGATCAATAATAACACGAGTTATTATGATCGAACGCAATTCACTCACTGAATGCATCAAATAATTAACACGTCAATGTATGCAACATACGATCATGCTAAAGTAATCAAAGAAAGCTATTTAAACATTTAAGCACTTAAACAAATAAGCATACATGTCAAACAAGGATATTTTTAAACACATAAGCATATAAGCATAGAGACATGTCATAATACCAAGCGTGTTACCAAGAAACACGTAAACATATTACAATGCCAAAACATGTTACCAAAGGCATGTGAAAATATCAAAGTACATCAACAAAAGCATGATATGCAACCAAAGCCCGTCGTCAAAGGTATTCAAAGCTAGGAGCTCTAATACCACTTGGGACGGCCTAAGTTTTGGAACCCGATGCGTCAATGATGAACCGAAAGTTGACCCGATAACAGATCCGAAATGCGGAAGCGAAAGATGAAAAGTGACCTCTAGAGATGTACGTCATCCCTAAGGCACCAAAATGACTCCACATGAAGCCATGGAACTCAAATGAGCCAAGTAATGAAGCAAGAATGTCAAACCCAAAAAAAAAAAAAAAAAAAAATGAACCAAGGGTAAAATGGTCATTTCAAATAGAAATGGATGCCACCATGCATACCATTGGAAAGACAACAAAAAATGAACAAAGTTTGACACAAGAATCGCCTAATTCAGAGTCCGGACGGAAAAGATATGAAAATGGACAAAGTGGTATTCTCTGATTAAGAGATACCACGAACCTATATCACTAAAACTAAAATAACTCTCACTATAGTTGGATTTTTAGTTTGTGACTGGTACCATTGGAAATCTAACTTCAAGCTCTTGAATTTAGACTTAAGAACAACCTGATTTGGATTTAAAATGAGTGAGATGTGACCCTCTGAAGTTGGTACAACAAAACTGTCCAAAAAAAACTAAAAAGAGAAGGCTCCAGGAAGGATCGGTCTACCGAAACTCAGCCATCAGCCGACCGAACCCCAATCGTCGACCGGCCAAAAGGACACTTTTCACTAAAAGGCTACTGGAATGGATTCTCGAGGCTTTGTCAACTGGCAGATGGCTCTCATCAGCCGACCGACACATATGCTACAGCAGAAAAAGCTGCTGCAATGTGTGTGGAAAGTTTCCGGTCCATCTCTAAGGCTATGCATGCATTCTACAGGATCCGAACAAGTTTTAAAACATGTCAAAGTCATAATTAAGCATTTAAATCATGCTAAACCAAAAAAAATCATAAACCATGCTCCAATGCATGAACTTTGCATTAAAAACTCATAAATCACCCCCATGAAGTTTTGAAAACTAAAACTTAAGAGTTTTGTGAAATGTGGACATGCGCGCAAACGTAAAAAATACGTTTAAGATGCATCCCAATGGCCTACGGCCTCAAAATATCCCTAATGCAAAATATGGCCTCTCAAACCCCAATTTTTCATAAAATTTGCCTAAAAAGATGAAATACAACATCATAGCATGTAAATGAAAACGAAATGGTGTTCGGCCCTTGGCCACACCTTATACATATCAAATGAATGCTAAATGATAAATTTCATACACAATGCACGCCCCGGTGCAAGAAAGAAATGTGAAAACCCTAGTTTTCATACTTTTCTCATTAAAGGCAAAATACAACCATTATGAATAAACAAGGATTTCAAATGGAGCTTGGCCTTTGGCCTCATATTATATACAAAAAATGTGATACCCCTCGATTCCGAGACATGGGTTAATCAGGCCCAAGCCCAAACCCGAGGGAAAACCAAACAATTAACACTTAAATGAACACAGAATACAAAAGAATATAATGAATAGATAATAAGCTAAAAAAATTCTAATTATTAAATCCTCAAAATTTATAAATTAATATACTCCAAACATCCCAAACCTCCAATACGTACAACTTATGAATCTATCTAGTGGATCCCTAATAATCCCAATATAAAGTAAGGTACGGAAACAAAATCCAAAACTTAAACATGAAAGGAAATCCTACGTAGTCGGAGGAGTGAGTAATTATCTCTGCTAAGCACGATCAAGCTCTAAGCCTGGAACTAACGAACACCTGAAAAACAAAGAGTGGGTCAGGCCCACTAGCAAGTTCTACTCTACTACAATCCATACAGAGACTCGATACGCAAATACACCCTAGATATCTCAGAATAACTAAAGTAGTTCATATATGTATATAAGTACACACTATAGGATGCTCACTAGCCCATAGGTCAGTCTCAGCTTGAGTAGAGATACCATGTAAATCGCATATAACGTAAGCATGTGTACCTAGACCTACCACGGAACAGCAAATATGTCCAGTTATCCATCCTAGGTGATATACGCACTCTAACCATAATCTTGAGACTCAAGCTCATATCACGGCACCATAATCATAAATATATAAAGTCCGTATAAGCGCAATACAAAAATATCAACCATTTGATACAGTGGCCTGACATATGTATAAAAATCCATCCATAAACTAAAATATATCATTCAATTGTTTATTAACCTGATACCAATATGAGTAGGACTTAACCTTTATAGTTAATCCATCCCTCAATCCAGAATAGGTAGGACTTAGTGTTTAAACTAATCCATTCCTAGTATGTCACCGACCCATACCGGTACATACAATCCTCCAAAAAGTATAATTGATAAAACAGTAATAAGTAACTCATCAACCATACTCCAAGATAAGCATAAATAAAGTCTAATACATATATGACCATTTTATGCATTCATTACAAGACTTAAAAATCATGTTCCAATTCTTTAAATTGCTAAAATAAGGCTAAGCATTTAAATCCTCCAAACATTCCATAAATTGATGCAATTTACAACAAATTAAAATATCAATTTAATCCAATCCAAGCATAGTTATTTTCAGATAATCCATTACACTTATAACACTGTTGAATTATGATTAAACACTATTAAAACATATACAAAAGATTTGCTAAATTTCAATAAGCAAATAAATCAACAAATCAATATTCAACATGTAGGTTTTTTTCTTTAATTTCATGTTGCTCCATTCCTTAATACATTAATCCAGGACAGCTTCCAAGTATTTTTATATGTTCAAAACAATTATTCAGACCATTAATTGTATTTTAAACAACTTCGGAATACCCTAAACGGCCAAACAAAACCTTAAATCCCAATTTCTGCACGTACAGCATGAGAGGCCCGAGAGCCAGCTCCATTCTCATGGGAGCCGGCTCTGTCCTTGAGGGAGCTGGCTCCCTCCTTTAGAGATCCAGCTTTCTCTCCCTGAGAGCCGTCTTTCCCATTCTGTTCATCTTCTTCACCTCCGGAAATGTGTTAACCCTCAGTACTACTTTTATTTATATTCTTAGGGTTCAATCTCTATCCCAGATTAATTATAAGACATTATTATTATGCATCAATGATATGAATTAAACACAAGTTTAAAACCAACGTCAACAAGATTTAATTAGAAACTTCAATCAACCACAAACCAGTTTAATTCAACGCAATTAAATATAGTTCAAACATGCTTAAAAGATATATTTTAACATCAATTTAAACCCTAGAGACTACCTAGGCATGTACAGAATACAGGTCTAAGGGAAGGAGTTAGAATAAGAACTTGCCTTCAGTTTCAGTTTTGAAACCTTAAACCATGTCTCTGAGTTTTTCGACAGATTCTAGACTGCCGTTCAACACCTCCGTTGCTCTTGGTTCAATTCAGAAACAGTCCCTTCCTTCTTCCTTTAGCCTCCCTGGTTATCTCTCAAGTCCCTCTCTGTTTTCCTCTCAAACTTCCCTCTGTTTTCCTCTCAAATCTCTTTGTACGTAAATAAGGTATTCCCAACCCTAGACAGACATACTTATAAATTTATAGGCTTAAGAAAACCATAAACCCTAATCCTAATTATGCTCAAAGAAGGAAAAGAAAAACAATTAAATTTATAACTAAGTCAGCTATACCCAATACGTGATTACCTAGACATGTAAAACCCTAATTATATTTTAGTAATTAATAAAACTAATTGAATCAAATAAATTAATGCATTCATTTAAATAAAACACATAATTCAATTACACCATTTAAACAATTAAAAAAATTAATTCAATTAAATAAAATAAATAAAACAATTAACCCAATTAGCTCAATTAAATAACAATAAGTAAAACAATTAGGCAAATAAGCAAATAATCAAATAAAAATGCAATAAAACAATAACTAAAATGCTGAGACTATCCTTTTAAAATTAGGGGTGTTACATTCTTCCCCCCTAACAAAAGGAATCCCGTCCTCCGAATTCGCTCTGACCTTCTTCCAATATTTCAAGAAACTGCGAGCGAAGGACATCCTCCAGTTCCTAAGTAGACTCAGCCTCATTGTGGTAACTCCACTGAACACGCACTAAAGGGATAACCTTATTACGAAGAATTTGATCCTGACGGTCGACAATACGACACGGTGACTCCAAATATGTTGCATCCGACTGCAACTCAATCTCCCCAACATCGAAATGTTGATACCGATCCTCATCTCGCAGAAATTTCTGCAACATGGAAATATGGAACACATTGTGCACATGATCCAAATTATCCAAAAGTGCCAACCGATAAGTTACAGGTCCAACGCAATCCGTAATTATGAATGGACCGACAAACCGTGGTAACAACTTCCCTTTCTTCCCAAAGCGCATTACACCCTTCATAGGAGACACTTTGAGTAAAACCTGATGCCCAACCTGAAACTCCAAAGCACAAATGCGACGATCGGCATAACTTTTCTGCTAACTCTAGGCAATGCGCATGCGATCCCTAATAAGAGCAGTCTTCTCAGAAGTATTCTTAATGAACTCAGGACCCAAAAATCTGCTCTCGCCAACCTCTATCCAACAAACAAGAGATCGACACAGTCGACCATACAATGCCTCAAATGGTACCATACCAATAGTCTTATGGAAACTATTGTTATATGCAAACTCCACAAGTGGCAAATAATTCTCCTAGTGGCCCTTGAAATCAAGAACACACGAATGAAGCATATCCTCTATGATCTGATTAACCCTCTCAGTCTGTCCATCAGTCTGAGGATGATAAGCAGTGCTAAGATGCAACTCTGTACCCAAAGCCTACTAGAAACTCTTCAAAATTCCTAGCACAAAGCTCGAATCCCTATCCAATATAATAGATAACGGAATGCCATGCAATTTCATAACCTCTAAAATGTAAAGTCTGTCCAACTGCTCTGATGTGAAGTCAGTGTGAATAGGTAAGAAATGAGCTGATTTAGTCAATTTATTAATGATGACCCAAATTAAATTGTGATCCTTAAAAGAATTTGGCAATCCCTCCACAAAATCCATAAAAATGCTCTCTCATTTCCACTCCAATATCGGCAGTGGCTGTAGAGCTCCTAGCGACCGCTGATGATCAATCTTGATCATCTGACAAGTACTACACCGAGAGACAAAAATAGCAATGTCATTTTTCATACCTGCACACCAAAACTGCCGCTTCATATCCTAATACATCTTGTCTCCTCCTAAATATACAGAAAACTCAAAATGATGAGTCTCAGTCATCACATCCTTCTTTAAATCATCAGTAGAAGGTACTACTAAATGTCCCTTGTACCTCAAACCTCCATCCATCCCAACATAATAAAATGGAACCTCCCTAGAAGCTATCTCTGCAACTTTGTCAATGCACTACTGATTCGTGAGTTGTGCTTTCAAAACATTGTAAATAATAGAAGGTGTAACTACCGTGCAAGCCATGAAAGCATCCGACAACTCATCCACCATCTTCAAAGCATTCCACTCAGTGGTGAATAAAGCAGAAAGACTAGCAGCAGGTCGATGACTGAGTGCATCTGCCACCACATTCACTTTCCCCGGATAGTACTGTATGGAGAAATGATAGTCTTTTACAAACTCTAACCATCTGCGCTGTCTCATATTCAGCTCCCGCTGAGTGAACAAATACTGTAGACACTTGTGATCACTAAATAACCTGAAGGATTCTCCCAACAGATAATGCCTCCAAATGCGTAAGGCAAAGACCACAGCTACCAATTCCAAATCATGTGTTGGATAATTAAGCTCATAAGGCTTAAGTTTACGAGATCCATATGAAATCGGTCGCTGCTCCTGCATCAACACACATACAAGACCTTGCAAAGAAGCATCTGTGTAGAAAAGATACTCAATCCCGCTCTGTGGAGTAGACAGAACCAGTGCAGAAGTTAACTTGTGCTTTAGTTCATTAAAAGCTTTCTGATAGTGTTCATCTCACACGAACCGTACACCCTTTTTAGTCAGATGAGTGAGTGGTCCCGCAATCTTTGAGAACCCCCCAATGAACCTACAATAATATCCTACCAATTCGAGGAAACTCCGAATCTCGGTAGGTAAAGTAGGCTGTCCCCACTCTACCACTACTGAAACCTTGGCCGGATCTACCGCTATTCCCCTTTCCGACATTACATGACCCGGAAACTTCACTTTCCGCTGCCAAAATTCACATTTCTCGAATTTGGCATATAACTAGTGCTCACAAAGTGTCTGCAACACTGTGTGAAGATGTCAAGCATGATCGTCCTCTGACTTAGAATAAATCAAAATATCATCTATGAAGACGATGACAAATTGATCTAAGTAAGCCCTAAAGACTCTGTTCATTAAATCCATAAAGACTGCTGGTGCGTTAGTCAGTCCAAAAGGCATGACATGAAACTCATAAGAACCATATCTAATGAGAAACGTTGTCCTCGGAACATCTTGTTCCCTAAAGTTGATGATATCCAGAACGCAGATCAATCTTAGAGAAGTATATAGCTCCCTTCAACTGATCAAAAAGATCATCAATCCTGGGTTATGTGATATTTCTATATCATCACAACATACATAATCCAATATAGTTTAATAAAATCATTTATGAATAAATCACTAAAATGTTATCATAAAACACAATAGAGATAGCCAAAACCACTAGTTCACTTCATTAAAAACTTCTTTAAATCATACACTTCCAAAAGAATAATTGTCTAGTGTATGCAATTTAAACAATACTATTCTTTAAATAATACTTCCACTCCTACTAGTAATGAAAATCATATTAGTCTTAAAAGAGCATTCATTCTTGAACTCAGGTACCCTCCATTTTGGATGCTCCGGTATCTCTTCCATCCGGATCTTCTTCAGGGTCCTCCTCTCCACTTGGCTCAGCTTTGAGCACCACCGAAGTTGTGTTGGGTCCACAGTATGATGGCCAATCTCGCATGCCAGAAACCTTCCTTGACTTATACTCCGAAGCAAAACCTATTGGAACCAATTCCTTGGTCTCCAATTCTGTCTTCTTGGTCGACCTTCGTAGGGGAATCGTCGGAGTAATCATTTTCTTCCTTAGGTCCTTCTTTGTTTTCATCACAGACCATATCCTTATCCTAGTGCAAAACATTCTGAAATTACAGAATAAAATTGACATCAGTATGTTCTAAGCGAACAGTAGGAATACAACGAATCCTAAACTTAAGCTCTAAACAAGAGAATACGCTACGCGGAAGTCTTAATACGAAATACCCTAGAGACACTGAACCTAGAGTGCTCTGTAACTAACTGTGACACCCCTCGATTCCAAGACATGGGTTGATCAGGCCCAAGCCCAAACCCGAGGGAATACCAAACAATTAATACTTAAATGAACACAGAATACAAAAGAATATAATGAATAGATAATAAGCTGAAAGAATTCTAATTAGTAAATTCTCGAAAGTTATAAATTAATATACTCCAAACTTCCCAAACCTCCGATACGTACAACTCAGGAATCCATCTAATGGACCCCTAACAATCCCAATATAAAGTAAAATACGAAAACAAAATCCAAAACTTAAGCATGAAAAGAAATCCTACGTAGTCGGAGGAGTGAGTAACTGTCTCTACTCAGCACGATCAAGCTCTAAGCCTGGAACTGACGAACACCTGAAAAACAAAGAGTGGGTCAGGCCCACTAGCAAGTTCTACTCTACTATAATCTATACAGAGACCCAATACGCAGATACACCCTAGATATCTCAGCAATAACTAAAGTAGTCTATATATGTATAAGTACACACTATAGGACGCTCACTAGCCCATAGGTCAGTCTCAGCTTGAGTAAAGATACCATGCAAATCGCACATAACGTGGGCATATGTACCTAGACCTACCATGGAACAGCAACTATGTCCAGTTATCCATCCTAGATAATATACGCACCCTAACCATGATCCTGAGACTCAAGCTCATATCATGGCACCATAATCATAAATATATAAAGTCCGTATAAGCCCAGTACAAAAATATCATCCATCTGATACTCTGGCCTGATATATGTATAAAAATCCATCCAGAAACTAAAATATGTCACGCAATTGTTTATTGAACTGACCCAAATATAAGTAGGACGTAATCTTTATAGTTAATCCATCCCTCAATCCAGAATAGGTAGGACTTAGTGTTTAAACTAATCTATCCCTAGTATGCCACTATATCATACCGGTACATACAATCCTCCAAAAAGTATAATTTATAAAACAGTAATAAGTAACTCATCAACCATACTCCAAGATAAGCATAAATAAAGTCTAATACATATATGACCATTTTATGCATTCGTTATAAGACTTAAAAATCATGTTCCAATCCTTTAAATTGCTAAAACAAGGCTAAGCATTTAAATCCTCCAAACAGTCCATAAATTGATGCAACTTACAACAAATTAAAACATCAATTTAATCCAATCCAAGCATAGTTATTTTCAAATAATCCACTACACTTATAACACTGTTGAATTATGATTAAACACTATTAAATCATATACAGAAGATTTGCTAAATTTCAGTAAGCAAATATATTAACAAATCAATATTCAACATGTAGGTTTTTTTCTTTAACTTTGTGTTGCTCCATTCCTTAATACATTAATCCAGGACTGCTTCCAAGTATTTTTATATATTCGAAACAATTATTCAGACCATCAGTTGCATTTTAAACAACTTCAGAAAACCCTAAACGGCCAAACAGAACCTTAAATCCCAATTTCTGCACGTACAACACGAGAGCAGGCTCTCAAAAGTTGAAAGCCAGCTCCATGCACATAGGAGCTGGAACCCCACATGTGGGAGCCGGCTCTAGAGGCCTGGATGCTGGCTCCACACTCATGGGAGCCAGCTCTGTCCTTAAGGGAGCTGGCTCCCTCCTTTAGAGAGCCAGCTCTCTCTCTCTGAGAGTCGTCTTTTCCATTCTGTAGGTTTCAAATCTTAATCAAATGATCCCTAATTAATACATGTTAAACAACATAACTTGATCATTACATATATTCATTCAAAATCCTAATTAAGCCAATGGAACAATAAGGTAGAATTTAATTAAATCATGATAATTAAATCTCTAACTTCTAAAGAAATTTCAAGTGGTCCCAAATTAAGATAAGCTAGTAAACAAATCCTAGTCATTACAAATGTCAAGTTAAAAACTTAGTTAAGTCAATGAAACTTTTAAATAGATTTAGATTAATTCTTTTAATTAAAATCTCTAGATTTTTAAAGTCATCCAAATACTCTCAAATTAAAGTATGTTAAAGAACATGCCAAGACTTAATTTAATAGCATATCACAAGTTAATTCCATGCAAGGTACAACCATTAGAATTAAACTTTCACAAAAGAAAATTATTAAATAAAAGTTGTAATCCTTATTCAAATAATCCCAATTTAATATATATTAACAAACATACCAAAACATGATTTACTAGCATGCCACAATTTAATTCTAAGTTATACTTCATCATGAGAATTAAATCTTAACATAGAAAATAATTAAATTAAATTCTAGAATTTGAGCTAAAGCATGCATACAAGTTGTATAAACTTCTAAAATAATCAATACAAGATTTATATAAACCTAAGACACCCTACCTCAATTTGAGATGAAAATCTCAAAAGCCACCAAAATGAAACCGCTCCGAATCCAACAAAACTTCGGGGTATTGTCGGGGACAGCACGGTGAACGTAAACCCCAGGAAGCCATATCAAAATCCCAATTTGGCTTCGAACCAGAACTCAAAAAAATGGCTAAAATGAGATTCCAATCGGTTGAAAGTGAAGGCTATTGGTATGTCGTCCTACCATAAGCTTAAGAATGTGCATTAAGGCGAGGGCCAAGTTTTACATTTATAAAAGCCATTACAACCTTCACTAAAAATATAGTTAGGGCAAGTAGGGATCGTCCCAAGGGATTGGAGTCGAATTTGGTTGTGGAATCACAATTAGGGTTAGTAGGTCGAGTGATCAAATAAATAGTTGGTTGATTGATTAAACTAGAGAGCAAATTAAACTAAATAATTGAATACAATAAAGAGTAAGTAATAGAGAGATATCTTGGGATTTAGAGGTTACCACCAAACAATACTTTTCTACACTCTTAATAGGTGACTAATGAGAGAAATGTGTGTTGCAATATTGATGTGTGTGTGTGTTTGGTTGATTCAATTAGCAAGGATGACCAATTAAGTATACATTGTCTAAGCAACATGTGAAAAGCATAATATATCTAACAATTAAGTATATATTGTCTAAGTAACATGTGAAAAGCACAATATATCTAGCAAGTCATTAATCCTTTCATTAAGCTCACAAGCCAGATACACCACAAGGTTAGAGACATATGCTACTTGCATTCAAAAGTATGGAACATCAAACAACAAACATGGATTGTCCTCCCATCTAACAACTATGCTACCACTACACTACAATTAAGCTAATGACATGAAATTAAACTAATTAAGCTAAAGGAGAGGCACAATCCATCAAGAAATGAGCATGAACCATCTAGAAAATTACAAAAGCATTCCATTAAGCACTATGTTTTGACAATCTCTAGATCTATGGCATTAATACACATAGACATGCATCAAAAACACAAGAAATAGAGACAAACACATGATTATCTATTCTCGCATACATAGACATATGGATAGAATGAAATGATCAATTGGAAGCATTAAACCACATAAATCATTGAATAAATAAGATCTATATATATATATATATATATATATATATATATATATATATATATGTGCCAAAACATGTATTACAACACTAATCCCTCAATAATACACAAAATCAAGATGTAGAAAGCATGCTTGGGGCTAACTCTAGCCCCACGAGGATGTCTAGCCTCTCATGGTAATGCTTCTCCAACCCTCAAGGGCAAACTCCATGGAAGAAATCTACTCCTTGGTTGATGAAGAGCTTCCAAGCTTGTGTCTCCAGCCTTCTCCTCCTTTCTTCCTCCCTAAAAATAGCCTCTATTGTGATAGATGGATCCCCCTCAAAAAGTGTATCATATTTTATATATAGGTAAGTCAAGTGACACACAAAATGAGCTGGGGTCGTGCACAAAATATTCCCCAATGATTGGATAAGGACAGCTTTCAATGAGCTGAAAATTTAACTTTTTCGCACTGGAGGAAGTTCGATCGATCGAACCTTGGACTTGGATCAATCGAACATAGCTGAGAGCTATCGAACTGAAGTTGGATCGATCCTCAATGGTGGCGCCTTTTTGGATAAAAATAAATTTGAGATATTTCGAAAATATTTTTTTTTGGGAAAAGGACAAAAGTGGTTGGTAGGGTGGTACAACTAGATAAGATCAATCATTTGGATAACGACAAGGTAGTTCGATCGATCAAAGAATGATGTTGGATCGATCAAACTTTTGAGATCTCTGAAATGCCATCATGGCTTAGATCCATCTTGAAGTGCTGAGATCGATCATGTTGGATCGATCGAACTTTGATCTGAGATCGATCGAAGATGTTGAATTCCACCTTTTGCTTCCTTTTGCTTCCACTTGGCTTATTTCTTTCATTTATCCCAAAATTGCTTCATTTCTGCTCTTATTTGGCTGAGTTAGCTTATTTTCAGGATAAGTGCCTGAAAATGAAAATAATACGAAATCAATCTAAAACAGTAAAGTAAGATAAATAAAGGTACTAGAATGCCTAAGCTTAAAGGGTTTAAATACGCACTTTTCAGAGCTCATCAAAGGCCTCGCCAAGGCGAACAGAAAACACAAAGGTACTACGGCATTTCACTAAGGGGAGGAGGCTCAAAAGAGGAGATAGAAGGTGGCACCATTACCATGGAATCTAGCTAAGAGAGAGGAGAGAGAAAAAAATCTAATTTTTCTTTCTAAGACCCCCTATTTATAAATAAAAAAAACTCAAAAAGTGCCCCGAACGAGCCTCACCGGGTCCGAAAAAGTAGAATTCACGCAGATGAGCTCAAACGGAAAAATTCTATAAACAAAAAAGAACCGAAATGAGAAAATATGAACAACGGGAAAAACGGCGTCGAAAACTAAGTTTCGAGCAGAAAGATATACCCCAAACAAGTTCGGCAACAACTAGGGCCAGAAACCCTGAAACTGGGGGAAAACGACCAGAAGGAAATTCTAAAAGCACATAACTCGACGAAAAGTGAAAATGAACCTCGTACGAGGATCCAAGCTCAAAACGAGGCATTTTTGCAATAACTTTCATTAACTGCACAATGGCTTGTAAAAAGGGCTAACTGCACTAATGACCCAGAATGAAAATATCTTCCAAAACTATTTTCTTAAAAACCCCTGAAATAAAAAATCTTCAAAATTTATTTACGAAAAATACCCCAAGAAAAGGGAATGTTTCTGAATAACTATGCATCTATGCCTCTATGGACACCAGGAGCAACCAGAGTACTTTTCTACAAAAGTAAAAATACGTATTTCATGGAAACCACTTAGAATGATGATATGTGAAGTCAAAAACTAACTCCGAACACAAAAAGTGAGGTTATGCTAACAAAGTGACACACGGGGAAAAGACAAAATAGGGAAATGGACGAAAAGTGAATAGTGTCCAAAAAGTAAAAATATGGAAATGACTCGATCCTTAAAGGAAGTTGTCATTCCAAAGGAAAGAGTCTAAGAAACCATTCCCGAGCACTCGAGATGACACTAAGTGATCAAGCTCAGAAAAGAAAAGATCAACAGAAAAAAAATACCGTGAAAATTCTGAGAAAATCAAAGGAAGGAAAATGACCGGGTCATTACAATCTTTTGATATCATTGTCTCATTATATATATTATTGTGTTTATGTGTATCCATAAATGATATATGTCAAATGAAAGCATATTCATAGGGGGAGATTTTTGATAATCTCTTATGAATAATTATTGCATGTTATGCTAAGCCAAATTGACAAGCATGCTATAAAATGCCTTTTTGTCATTATATTCATTTTATATGAGTCTTCATGTGTTTGATGATTTTTTCCCTCCTCCTTGAAAATATTAAATAGGAAAATTATTTTGGGATTAAAGCACACCTAAGTTCCTAGATTTGCCTTTACAAAGGTTGTTTATCTTTTGGTTTATTCTAATCCATGCTTTATTCTTTAGCTAAGCATTACTATGTATATTTTTGTATACTTCTTGCTTATTTGAGTTTATATTTCAGCTTTGGTTTATATTTTATGTATACTTCTATATATGATATAAACCTTAATGATATATTGAACTCATATTATTAATGTAATTGGTATCTTATTATATAATTGCTTGTATATTTCACTATTAAGCATATTATTGATCGGTCGTTGACTATCACAATAATAATCAACCCTTTGCAATAGTACAAATCATTGTAAAATAGGGCTATTGGATAAGTATGTCGAACCACTGGGAATGCTAGTTTATGGCAAACAAGGTTGGTAGATTCACTTTTAGTTTGATGAAAGTGGTATACAGTTTGTTTGTTTTTGTCACTTGATACTTGGAATTAATATTATGCATAAGACAATAGTTTCAAGGAAATTAAAGGGAAAGAAATATAATTAGAGAGGACTAGGGAAGTGACTCCACTACCACCCTATACACATGCTAAATTATAATTAATTTGGGGAAAACAACATATATAATGGTCATGATATGTAGCAACACATGGTTACTACATTATCTTCAAGGAGTTCATTATATCAAAAGGCAAGAATAATTAATCAAAGGTTCACATGCTTAAACTACCTAAACTAGGGTGCAGCCTTAAACATGCTCACTAAGCTAAAGATTATCAAGCCCTTAATTAAATGATGAAAGAACATGAAGCTAGAAATCAAGCATAAACCATCAAAGGAAAAACCTAAGCCATGGACTATCAAGGTTCTCCAACTTCATGCCATTAAAATCATTCCATAATCTCATTTCCATTGTCACTATGAAAATACAAGCAATATGATCAAGAGAGAAGACAAGCTAAGACAAGATAGTTAACTAAAGATGATTATTTTATAGACATTAACATCCATTACAACAAATATAGTGCTCTAAATCGTGAAAATACCAAAACTATACATCATTATCCCTAAAATAGAATCTAAACTAGAGCATGCTTACAAGGGAGGGCTTCATCACCTCCCTAGATAGAGATTTAGTTACCCATAGAAGCAATGGTGGAAGAAGAAAGCTTAGAGAAACCTTCCATTTTCGCACCTCAGCCTCTTAAGACACACCACCCATAAGCTTTAAATATTTCTCTCTCTAAAACTTGCCAAAATGTGTGATGATCCATAAAACATGCTTCCCCCCTTCTTTTATAGACAAGATGTCTACCAAACCACCCAAAAACCGTGGTCTATACTGCCCAAAATTATTTTTCCAACCACCCCATTAAGGAGGGAATCTAATTGAAAAAATCAAGGAGATAAGTGGGTCTACAATGTGTGTACGAGCGCTCATAGAACGCAACACGAGCGCTTGTAGATAGCTTCCTTCTCTCTGCCTTGACTTGAAGCGCTCGTAAGATGCAACACGAGCGCTCGTGTGACATGGTGTGTGCGCCGATTACTCCTGAATAACGGACGAGTGCTCAAAAGGCACTGGACAAGCGCTCGTAAATACCTTGATTCACTCTGCCTTGAATTGGAGGGCTCGTAAGTAAAACTACGAGCGCTCGTAGATACCTTAGACTTTATTTTTCTTCCCGTTTGCTTTGGACTTCTTCTACTTTGATCTTAGCATTAGGCCATTGAGAATCATCTGCTTTTTTCTTTGTAGAAATTCTTCAAGAACCCACTTTGGCAATTTCTTCTTGGAAATCGAAGGACGCAAAGGCCCGGAATGATTTGATCTTCAAAAAACCATCAAAAGCTTCCATTTTATTTCCTTCTGGAAGACAAGCCTGAAAATACACAAAAATAAGGAACTGGAGATAATCTATACAATTAAACCACTAATGGACTTAACTAATGCAAATAAGGGCGCTTGAATATGTAATATTCGGCACTTATCACACCCCCAAACTTACATTTTGCTAGTCCCATAGCAAAAACCAAAATGAAGCACTCAATGAAATGACAGCCATTGGAATGCTACCCAAAAATATCAACCATGGTGCAATAAAATACATGCATAGCTTAAATATAACTTGAAACAGACAAAGTACTGGAGACGGGATCATTAAGTAGACTACTTTGCATATATGAAACCTTAATACACAAAATGGGTAAACATAATTCAACTCTCATGCATCAACATCATAGTCTATATAAATAATTCAATTGTCATCTCTTGAATAGAAATCAACTCTAGCTTCAGTAAAAGTGAACCGGATTCCCAACATGTAGTTTTTACCTTCTCTTTCTAATTTCAAGACACAAGTCTTCAAATCATTGAATTCCCTTTTAAATGAGGTCACTAAGTCATGAATTTATTCAAATTACACATGTTTTTTTTTTTTTTTTTTTAGATACACAAAATGGTCGTGCAATGTCGAAGTCCCTTAAGATTTCTAACTAACCCATGTAGCAAGTGTTAGGCCAGCAACTCCCAAACCAGATGGCTTTAGGGTGCTAAGTGTAAAGACACTCCGAGGGCTTAATAACTCTAATTAGCAAGGCTACGAACTCAAACTAACCATTTTTATTTATTTTTATTTTTATGAATGATCGTGCAATGCCTAAGTCCCTTAAGCTTTCTAACTAACCCACGTAGCAAGTGTTAGGCCAGCAACTCCCAAACCAGATGGCTTTAGGGTGCTAAGTGTAAAGACACTCCGAGGGCTTAATAACTCGAGTCAGCAAGGCTACGAACTTAAACTAGTCATTTTCAAATCTTTTTTTAAAAAAATAAAAAAATAAAAAACTAAAAAATAAAAAAAAACATGCCAAAGGTATCCATCCATTAGGTTCATCAATTCAAATCAACTAAGTCAAGGTCAAGGTCAATCAGGTTGAATGCCTCACAATTAAGTTTCCGGTGTGCATCTGTGCAATGTGAAGTATAAAAGAATATGAAATCCGACGAAAATCTAATTAAAGCATTTATATAGACTAATTTGAATCCACATGATCATTCCAGATTTTTTTTTTTTTTATTTTCAAAACTATCATTTGCTTCTATGCACAAAGTATTAAACATATGCTTCATCTCCAATAAGTTCCAAGATTACACTATCATTGCTTTGCAAAAAATGATTTTATTACTTTACATGAACCGAGTTAAATCATGCGAGCAAAAATGTAATACCAAAAATGCAACATTGCACCCCCAAACTTGAATGTTACATTGTCCTCAATGTAGGAAGACAAAGAATGGCTAATGAAAATTAGAGAGGGTAACAAGAACAAAATTACCAAAAATATGCGAAAAATGCATGGCGGTGTGACAATAGGCCACCCTGTGAATTCCAACAAAAATATGCCCCCAAACTTCAACTGTAGAGCCTGCAAAGGGAACACTGAGAGAAACAGATAGGAGAAGATACAAAGGAAAGAAATAGCAATGAAAAATAAAATACAGGTAATCAGTAAACAATAAAACAAAAGAGGGAATTTTTATTGAAAATGAGGTTGACAATTTACAAGTAAGAAAGGAGTTCCAAAATGTCCAACCTAATCAACTAGCTCAAAAACAAATTCCCAAGTTTTAATATAAGGACAGCATGTAAGAACCATAACACAGGTGAGACATAAGGCAAAGACAAGAATGGGTCACACTGGCTAAAGGCTAGGGAAACGAGCAAAGAGTGTATTGAGGAAGGATCGAGTTTCACGCCTTTCTTCTTAAGCCACCCTACGCTCCTCTACAGCTAAACGACGGTCCTCTACCGCAGCTAAGTAATCCTCCCGCACGGCCCTGTTGTAGTCAGCTAGGGCTCTCTCAAAGTTGTCCATCCAAGCATGGATACCAGCAAGGCTAGCCCAATGAAAAGCATAGTCATGTTGAGGTGCAACAGGTGGCTCCTTCTAATCAAAATCTTCGGCCATAGGATCATCCTCTTGGATGGGAGGAGATGGTTCTCGTGGTGGCAGAGCTGCAGCGGCTTAATTGGACGGGAGATGGCCAAGCACATTGTTCCATCACTTGATGGAAAATGGCTGAATCTTTTTGCCCTTTTCTTCGTGGAATGGAATGATGAAACCTTTGTGTTTCAGGAGCTTGGTAATGAAGAAGGGGAATGGCAAAGCCTAGGTTTGGGCTCTTTGATGCCTCAAATTAATGCATTCATCCCAAAACTTCATGAATTGATTCCAAATCAACTCCGGAATGGAAATCCAAAAGCCTTGGTTTGAGGCATACAAAGCATCCAACATCAACCCACGGCGCTCGGGGCTGTATACCAAAGGGAACACATTATGCTTAAGAACCGAATCAAAGAACCAAACCCGCTCGGGAAGAGTGGATTTGAGAGTGTAACTGCGAGGCCGATAAGGGTCAGCAACATTGCAAATGGTAGTAACAACTTGTTCGACTATCAAATCGTCAACTAGCTGATACAATGAATGACCCTTACGATCCAAAAGATCATCGGGGTAGCGAAGAGGACAGCCTGAAACAGCCACAATGTCATCGATGGTGAAGGAATAGAGAACACCATCAATTGAGGTGGCAAGAGTGTTGGCCGATTCATCCGGGGAATGGAGATTTTGATAAAATAACTGGACCACCCGTGGGTAGGCAACCTTGGCAACCGGTTTGCAAATGCCCTGGAGACGCCGGTTGGTAATTCAGTGACAGCTCAAGAGGGATGTAGGGAGGTCGACAAAGACAGCCTCAAGTTGGAAAAAGAGCTCGTAGTTGAGCGGTTTGGTGAGCCAAGGAGCCCTTGGTTACTCTCGAATTATAGCAGAGGCATCCTCAGATGTTCTAGGATGGCGAGATGATTCCCCACGAGCCATTTGGAGATGGAGATATAGATAGGGAATTATAGCGAACACTTGGTGTGCACAAAGAAAGGGAAAAGGTAAGAAGGGTATCAATAGAAGAGAAAACCCAGAATTTTTGTGCTAGAAGGACTCTAGCCAAACACCAACATCAACAACAACAAACAAACCTCCAAAAATCAAGTCCCACACTCCTCAAGATGAAGATTACAGAAAAGATAAAGAGAAAAGAGAGAAGAGCATACCTGAGATGGAAATAGCAAGAAGACTCAAGTTAACTTGAAGATAATGAGAAATGAGGGTCGAATTGGGTGGATTTTTAAGGGAGATGTGTCATAAATGAGGAAAAAGAAAGGTTAGGGGAGTTATGGGAGGTTACATGCATGGGGGGGTCGTGGGGTGTGAATGTGGGAATATGAACAAGTGAGAGAGAGAGGGTCATTTTAAGAGATGGTCGAAACAGGATGAGCGCTCGAAGAGGAAAGCACGAGTACTCAAAAATGGGGTAGAGAAGTTTTAAGGAGATACGAGTGCTCGAAGAGGAAAGCACGAGCGCTCGTACGACGTCGGGGGCTACGAAGAGGTAGTGGGTTAGACGCACGAGCACTCGTCTGCCTGGACGAGCGCTCGAAAACAGGACAGTGGGGATTATAGGATCTACGAGCACTCGGAAATGATGATATGAGCGCTTAAGAACAAGGCAGTGCCCCCTTTTGGATTTACAAGCGCTCGAGAATGGATAGACGAGCGCTCGTGCTTACCTTAGAAAAAAATTGTAAACCCCTTTTTTGTTGGATGCTTATTCTTAGCCGAACGGAATCAGTACTAGGGTCCAGGAATTTTCCAATTAGAACTTAAGCTCTGGTGAACCCAGGACATCTCGAAAAACCCTTGGAATGGGAATTGTAGCGCACTATCAAAGGCACAAACTTTTACGGTCTGAAATTCCCGTGATTTTTGGGGGTTCCGAGAAAAGTGCCGAAGCGACTAAACGGTACCGAAACCTTAAATTGACTAAGAAAAACCGAATGTGACTTTTAGAATGGGAATTGAGGCAATTCCGGAAAAGGTCACCGCTTGGCTAAACTTAGCTAATTGCCGAAAAATTCATGGTTAAGGTAACTTAGAAGAGGGAAGCTTGGAAGTTGAAAGAATTGCTTCCCAAGAGTGCTAAATTTAACGTTGATAGCCAGATGAACCAGGATTGCATGGCACATTAGTCCTCGTAAATTGGGTCCGTCAATAGGACTTTCTCGACTTTTCAGATTGGCACTATGCCATCAACATAAGGCTTAAGTCATTGGCCATTAACCTTAAAGAGAGATCCATCAGTAGGATCTTGGAGTTCGACTGCACCATGAGGAAAGACAGATTTGATGACATATAGACCATCCCACCGTGAACGGAGTTTACCGGGAAAGAGTCTCAATCTAGAATTGAAAAAGCCAAACTTTCCATCCAGGGGCAAAAGACTTGTTGACAATGTGCTTATCATGAAATGCTTTAGTCTTTGCCTTATAGATTTTGGCGCTTTCATATGCATCATTGGGAATTTCTTCAAGCTTATTAAGCTGTAATTTGCGATTAGAGTCGGCTTGTTTGAGATCAAAGTTGAGCCTTTTTATGGCCCAATAAGCACGGTGCTCTAATTCGACTAGGAGATGACAAGCTTTTCCAAAGACAAGCCGATATGGCGACATGCCGATCGGTGTCTTATACGCTGTCCGGTAAGCCCAAAGCGCATCGTTTAGTCTCAATGACCAATCTTTGCGATCCAGTCGAACCGTCTTTTCCAGAATATGTTTGATTTCTCGATTAGATACTTTCACTTGACCACTCGTTTGAAGGTGGTAAGGTGTGGCAACCTTATGAATGACAGAGTATTTAAGACGGACGGATTTGAGATAACGATTTCGAAAATGAGATCCGCTGTCACTTATGAGTGCCCGGGGCGTACCAAAATGACTGAAAATGTTCGATTGAATGAACTTGACCACCACTTTATGATCATTGGTTTTGGTAGCCTCAGCTTCAACCCATTTAGACACATAATCCACCACTACAAGAATATACTCATAGCCATAAGAAGATGGAAATGGTCCCATGAAGTCAATTCCCCACACATCAAAAATTTCTATAATTAAGATGGGAGTGAGGGGCATCATGTCTCTTTTAGACATGAAACCAAGATTTTGGCAATGCTCACAAGATTTATAGAAATTGTAAGCATCCCGAAACAATGAAGGCCAATAGAATTCACTTTGAAGGATTTTGTCAGCGGTCTTCTTAGCACTGAAGTGACCCCCACAAGCAAGGGTGTGGCAGAAATTTAGGACACTAGTGAATTCATTTTCAGGAATGCATCTCCGGATGATTTGATCCGAGCAATACTTAAATAGTTCCAGATCTTCTCAAAAGAATTGTTTAACTTGGGAGAAGAACCGGTCTTTTTCTTGTTTGGACCATTGGGATGGAATTTTTCCTATCGCAAGGTAGTTGACAATGTCCGCGAACTACGGGAGACTTGAATGAGAAATCTGAAACAATTGCTCATCCGGGAAGGAATCGCAAACCGTAGCAAATTCAGAGGATTTCTCAACGAGTAAGCGAGATAGATGGTCGGCGACAACATTGTCTGTTCCTTTTTTATCCTGAATCTCAATATCAAACTCTTGAATTAAGAGTATCCATCAGATGAGACGGGGTTTGGTCTCCTTTTTAGCGAGCAAATGCCTTAGAGCAGCATGGTCTAGAAAGACAATGACCTTGGATCCAAGAAGATAAAAACGGAATTTATCCAAGGCATACACCATAGCTAGCAATTCTTTTTTAGTGGTGGTGTAATTTAACTAAGTATCAGAGAGAGTCTTGCTAGCATAATAGATAGCATACGGAAGCTTGTCTACACGCTGGCCCAAAACCGCACCTAATGCATAATCGGATGCATCACACATAATCTCAAAGGGAAGAGACCAATTAGGTGGTTTCATGATTGGGGCGGTTGAGAGAAGAGTGTGAAGTTTCATGAAAGCTTCCAAACAGGCTTTATCAAAATTGAAAGGGACATCCTTGGCAAGAAGATTACACAAGGGCCGAGAGATTTTGCTAAAATCTTTGATGAAGTGGCGATAGAAGCCGGCATGTCCAAGGAAGGAACGGATTTGACGGACAGAATTCGAAGGAGGAAGGTTAGAGATTAACTCAACTTTAGCTTTATCAACCTCAATTCCGCTTTTTGAAATGAAATATCCTAAAATAATGCCTTCTTGGACCATAAAATGGCTCTTTTCCCAACTTAGAATCAAATTTGTCTCCTTACATCTTTGAAGCACAAGGGATAGATTTTGGAGACAAGAGTTAAAGGAAGATCCAAAGACAGAAAAATCATCCATGAACACTTCCAAGAATTTTTCAACCATATCAGAGAAAATGGACATTATGCACCTTTGGAAAGTTGCCGGTGCATTGCATAGCCCAAAGGAAATGCGTCTATAGGCAAATGTTCCAAAGGAACATGTGAATGTGGTCTTCTCTTGATCTTGCGGATCAATTGCCACTTGGTTATAGCCGGAATAACCATCAAGGAAACAATAGTAGCTTTGGCCGGCTAACCTTTCTAGGATTTGATCAATGAATGGGAGTGGGAAATGATCCTTCCTAATGGTAGAATTTAGCTTCCGGTAGTCAATGCACACACTCCACCCGGTGGTGGTGCGTTGTGGCACGAGCTCTCCCGCTGAATTTTCAACAACGGAGAGACCGGATTTCTTGGGTACAACTAGAGTGGGGCTCACCCACTTGCTATCAGAGATGGGGTAGATGATTCCCGCATCTAGTAGCTTGATCACTTCTTTCATGACCACTTCCTTCATGTTGGGATTCAACCGGCGTTGCACCTTTCTGGAAGGTTTAGCATCATCCTCCACATGAATGCGATGCATACAAATAGAAGGGTCGATTCCTTTCAAATCAGCCACTGCTCAGCCAATAGCTTCTTTATGCTCTTGTTGCACCGCTAAGAAGCTGTTTTCTTGGTCCTTTAAAAGGTCCGATACAATGATGATCGGAAGAGTTTGATTTGCACCAAGAAACACATACTTGAGGTGAGCCGAAAGCAACTTTAACTCAAGTTGTGGTGGAGATTTCAAAGAAGGGACCGGAGGACTAGTGGAAAGTTAAGGAACTGGTTCTCTTAGAACCTTCCAAGGAGGAAAGTCCACGATAGCACCAATGTCGAGCAACGAATTCACTTCTTGGATGGCTTGGTCAATTTCAAAGTTCGAGAAGTCAAAGTGGGACATGCAAGTTTCCAAAGGGTCCTTGCTTAGAATGAAAGGGAGAGATTCTTTGACCACTTCATCTACCACATCGATGAGGAAACAATCATCCTCTTCGGAAGGATGTTGAGTTGCATGGAAAATATAGAGTTTGACTTGCATATCTCCAAAGGCGATATCCATCACCCCAGTTCGGCAATTAATTAAAGCGTTAGCCGTAGCTAAAAAGGGCCTACCGAGGATCACGGGAATATGTTTCTTTAGATCATGGACCGGTTCCGTGTCAAGAACCACAAAGTCTACCAGGAAGTAGAATTTGTCCACTTTGATTATAACATCTTCAAGAATGCCCCGTGGATGCTTGACCGATCTGTCAGCAAGTTACAAAACCACGGAGATTGGGTTTATATCTCCTAATCCAAGTTGTAAGTAAACTGAATAGGGAAGCAGGTTCACACTAGCTCCTAAGTCAATGAGGGCCCTCTCTATCTTATTGTCGCCAATGACACATGAGATAGTTGGGGCGCCCGGATCCTTATACTTTGGAGGAGCACTGTGTTGAATGATTGCACTCACATTTTCAGTTAATCTTACTTTTTTTGGCAAATGATTTTTGGACGTGCGCTTTTGAGTGCACAAATCCTTGAGAAATTTTACATAGGGAGGGATTTGTTTTATAGCATCCAAGAGGGGCAAGTTGATTTTTACTTGCTTGAAGACTTCCCACATATCTCAAATTTTGCAATTTTTGTTCCCAAAATGTGTCGACTCTTGGAGACGTTAAGGAAACGGAGCCTTAGGCTCATAAGAGGTCTCCACAATTGGGTTGACAAGCTTGGAATTTTCAGTGCTAAACTTTGGATTTTCAGGAGTAGAATTTGGATTAGAAGAGAGGAGATTTGGATTTTTGGGAGGAAGAACTTTGTCGTTGTTACTTCCATCAACCTTATTGTCCACAACTCGACCACTCCGAAGGGTAGTGATTGCTTGGACTTGTTCATGAGTAGGCCCACTCGGAGGAGGGGCTTTGTCAATCCCATGCATCCCTCTAGGATTCTCAAATGGTTGAGCAGGAAGCTTTCCCTTATCTCTTTGAAGAAGTTGGTTCATTGAAGTAGCTATTTGTCCTACTTGATTTTCAAGTTTAGCTATGGACTGAGTATGAGAATGAACCATTTGGAGAGTGGGCTGTAATGATGTCAAGAGTTGCTTATTAGATTCCATCATTTGCTTATTTAGAGATTCCATCATTTGTTTATTTGCAGCCATAATCTCATCAGTTGGAAACACAGGAGAGGGAGTAGAGATATTTGGATTATACGGAGGACGGTAACTCGAAGAGGCTTGAAATTGCCTATTTTGAAATTGAGAAGAGGGCTGATTTTGCTGCCCTTGATTTTGAAATTGCGAATTTTATGGGGCTTGTTTCCTCCATGAGAAATTCGGATGATCTCTCCATCCCGGATTATAGGTATTGGAGTAAGGATTGTTTCCGGGCCTGGAAAACATCGCATTTGCTTGCTCTTGATTGGGATTAGGAAATTGCTCCGGTGTGGGGCAATCTTCCGAGAGATGGAAAGGACTCGTGCATGATGCACATACCGCACTTGCCGAATTTTGAGACAATGAAGGAGAGAGGTGTGGTGCCATCAATTGATAGAATTTGTGAGCTATGGCATCCACTTGAGAAGATTCTTCTCGCATTGTTTTTGGTTGACAAGAGTTGGTGTTCTTTATATTGGTTGAGGTCAGAGCACTACGAGAATTATGTTACAGTAAGTTTTCACTCAAGTTCTCAAGTAGGGTCTATGCCTCATCCGCACTTTTGGACATGAACATCCCTCCACATGATGAGTCAACCATGAATTTATGGGTATTGGTTAAACCAACATAGAAAGCTTGCACCAATTGCCATTTTGGAATTAGGTGGTGTGGACATTTCTTAAGGAGGTCTTAAAGTCTTTCCCAAGTCTTATGGAGTTGTTCCCCCTCATTTTGTGAAAAGCTAAGAATGGAATGCCTCATTAGGTTAGTTTTACTCACTGGATAGTATTTTTTTAAGAATTCTTGTTGCAATTGAGCCCATGTAGTGATGGAATTTGCAGCAAGGGAGTTCAACCAATATTTTGCCCTTTATTTTAAGGAGAATGGGAAGAGATGCAAATGGAGAGCATTGTCAGGGAAGCCCCTCAGCTTGATGGTAGAACATATTTCAAGGAATTCATCAAGGTGCTTATAGGGGTCCTTATTTTCAAAGCCATAAAAAGATGGAAGCATTTAGATGGTGCTAGATTTGATCTCATATTGGACTGCCTCGATGTTTGGCATCACTATGCAAGAGGGAGAGGCATAAGTTGTAAGGATGAAATGGTCCCTAAGAGTCATAGTAGCATTTGAAACTTTATCTCTATTATCCACTCTATCATAATGGATCCCCTCATTCCCGACATTTCCCTCATTGTTGGCCATTGTATTAATTTCAAGATCAAGTCCTCTTAAATTTTCTGATTCTCTAAGGTTTCTTCTAAGAGTTCTTTCAAGTGAATTAATATCAATTGGCACTTCGAGAATAGGCAAGAATAGTAACCTACGGCCCAACATCAACTACACAATTCACAACAAACATAATATCCCTTCACCATCACATCCACATACGATGTTCCCGTTCTCCTCAATTATCAATCAAGACAGAAAAGTAAATGGCCACGACAAGGACCGATGCTTTGAAATATAGAGAAACACTAATAGCCTCAACAAGGGCTTCATAATTAAATATCTCTAATCTAAACACATGTAAGATATACACAACTTTGAAACTAGAGCTTCGAAAACTTACCTAAAGTCGTCTAGACTTATAAATTTGCTAGCTTTCCCTCAGCAAGCCTTGACAACCTAGAATCTCACTAGAATACTTGAAACACCAATTAGTCGAAACCAAAAAGAAAATATCTACAAGATCACAATATTCACAACCAAACCAAAATTAATTCTAAAACCTTGATTACAAAACTGTTTGCACTCCCCGGCAACGACGCCAAAAATTGATCGGTCGTCAACTATCACAATAATAATCAACCCTCTGCAATAGCACAAATCATTGTAAAATAGGGCTATTGGACGGGTATGTCGAACCACTGGGAATACTAGTTTATGGCAAACAAGGTTGTTAGATTCACTTTTAGTTTGATGAAAGTGGTATAGGGTTTGTTTGGTTTTGTCACTTGATACTTGGAATTAAGATTATGCATAAGACAATAGTTTCAAGGAAATTAAAGGGAAAGAAATATAATTAAAGAGGACTAGGGAAGTGAATCCACTACTACTCTATACACATGCTAGATTATAATTAATTTGGGGAAAACAACATATATAATGGTCATTATATGTAGCAACACATGGTTATTACATTATCTTCAAGGAGTTCATTAAATCAAAAGGCAAGAATAATCTATCAAAGGTTCACATGCTTAAACTACCTAAACTAGGGTGCAGCCTTAAACATGCTCACTAAGCTAAAGATTATCAAGCCCTTAATTAAATGATGAAAGCACATGAAGCTAAAAATTAAGCATAAAGCATCAAAGGAAAGACCTAAGCCATGGACTATCAAGGTTCTCCAACTTTATGCCATTAAAACCATTCCATAACCTCATTTCCATTGTCACTATGAAAATGCAAGCAATATGATCAAGAGAGAAGACAAGCTAAGACAAGATAGTCAACTAAAGATGATTATTTATAGACATTAAAATCCATTACAACAAATATGGTGCTCTAAATCATGAAAATACAAAAACTGTACATCATTATCCCCAAAATAGAATCTAAACTAGAGCATGCTTACAAGGGAGGGCTTCATCACCTCCCTAGATAGAAAGTTAGTTACCCATAGAAGCAATGGTCGAAGGAGAAAGCTTAGAGAAGAAACCTTTCATTTTCGCACCTCAGCCTCTCAAGACACACCACCCACAAGCTCTAAATATTTCTCTCTCTAAAACTTTCCAAAATGTGTGATGATCAATAAAACATGCTTCCCCCCTTCTTTTGTAGACAAGATGTCTACCAAACCACCCAAAAACCGAGGTCCATACTCCCCAAAAGTATTTTTCCAACCACCCCATTAAAGAGGGAATCCAATTAAAAGGATCAAGGAGATAAGTGGGTCTGTGTGTGTACAAGCGCTCATAGAACGTAGCACGAGCGCTCGTAGATAGCTTCCTTCTCTCTGCCTTGACTTAGAGCGCTCGTAGGATGCAGGACGAGCGCTCGTGTGACATGGTGCGCGCGCCGGTTACTCCTGAATGACGGACGAGTGCTCGAAAGGCACTGGACGAGCGCTCGTAAATACCTTGATTCTCTCTTCCTTGAATTGGAGCGCTCATAAGTGAAGCTATGAGCGCTCATAGATACCTTAGACTTTATTTTTCTTCCCTTCTGCTTTAGACTTCTTCTACTTTGATCTTGGCATTGGGCCATTGAGAATCATCTGCCTTTTTCTTTGTAGAATTCTTCATGAACCCACTTTGGCAATTTCTTCTTGGAAATCAAGGGACGCAAAGGCCCGGAATGACTTGATCTTTAGAAAACCTTCAAAAGCTTCCATTTTATTTCCTTTTGGAAAACAAGCCTGAAAATACACAGAAACAAGGAACTGGAGATAATATATACAATTAAACCACTAATGGACTTAACTAATGCAAATAAGGGCGCTTGAATATACAATATTCGGCGCTTATCAATTATAGTCATTGCAACTATATTACAATTTCCTGATAAATCATTGTTTCGCAATGACAATTCACTATCCTAAATGAATTGTGCTAATTGAAATTGTCTAAGCCTCCCATCTTTTGATATGAGAAAGGGGGAGAAATATGTGTGATGTGATTAAATATCAAATGCTTGATGTTACATATCTATTGATATCTTTTGATGAAAGCATGTTGATAGGGGGAGATTTGTAAAAATCTTTTGAAGCTTAAAATTATCTTAAATGCATGTTAATGTCTAAAATGATTTATGAAATATCAAGCATGCTATTTTATGATATGATGCTCATTATATGCACTTTGATAGGGGGAGTATTTTTCAAATGTTACTCTACTTACTTATGAACACATCAATGTTTTGTCATTATCAAAAAGAGGGAGATTGTTGGCACAAATCCTTCAGCTAAGAACAATCTAGTGATTTTGATGATTACAAACCATTAATGGTGTTTATGGACTAATGTTTACATTGAGTGTTATAGATAAGTCATATTCCAAGAATGACCTCAATGAAGCAATAAAGATCATATCAATGAAAAATAATGGATGTAAAGAGACATAAAGTTGCAAGGAACCAAATGTAAGTCCATCCAAAGATATCTTGGACTATAATGAGCAAACAAGCAACTTAAAAAAAGGAAGAAAGCAAGAATATCGCCAAGCCTAAACGATCATGGACAAAGCTTGAAGAAAGGGGTAGATACCTTGGTGAGTGTTTAGGATTCAATGTTAAAGTATTTATGAATCCATTTGAAGCTCATCTCTTATAAGACCATACATATCATATCATCATTCATATGTTCCTATATTTATTAGCAATAGACTATGAACTTCATTATATATATTTGTGATATGAAGTCATTGAAAAAACTCATCACTTGAGCTAGAAATGCCAGGACCATGCACATCAATCACATAATTCATATTGGTCACTAGAATGTAAAGGTTAAGGCATATAAAGCCTTTATTACCATTACTTGAATCACATAATTCATATTAGTCACTAGAATGTAAAGGTTAAGGCATATAAAGCCTTTATTACCATTACTTGGTAACGGACATTAGGACCCGTGAATGCATCTCATGAAAAATTGTATTTTTGGCTAAGTGTGAAAAATGGATTTTTGAAATAAAGATATTTTCAAAATAATTTTTCCCGATAATTACTCCTTATACTTCAAATAGCTTAAACTGATTTTATGCGATTTTTTCATTATTAATATATTGGCCTACACGGAGGATCAAGTTTTACAAAAACTGTCGGGAACCCCAATTTGTACTAAAACTGATTTTCAACATTTTGATTTAGTTGGATTTCAATTTTCTTATATTTTTTATTGAATCCAAATAAGGGGTACTTCCTAATTTACATTGTAAACTTAAAGTAAATAGACATATAAATATTGTAAAAACATTTACTTAAATGTCCATTTAAAGTATTTTTATGTCTATTTACTTTAAGTTTACAATGTAAATAAGCTATGCAGAAGTAACAGACCATGTTGTTTACCAGATGACCAAAACAGAAAAAATATTTATTTATTTTTCATCTGACCGATCAAATCAGTTATACTATCGATAGAATGCCAAAACAGTGAACTCGCATCTTTGTGGTTTAGCATGTAACCGATCACTTCACCATGTAATCGATCAAATGAGTCCAAGTGACTAATCAGATACTTCATGTAACAGATCAGATGACATTTATATCTTATCATACTGATCACTTCACCAATGTAACCGATCAGATGACTCCAAGTGACCGCATAGAAGGTTTATGTAACCGATCAGATGGGCTAAAATTTCAGATCTGGAAATTGAATTCACCCCTAACAGCTATATTTTTCAAAGGGGTTATAAATACACAATGCTTGAACATTTTGGGTAGGCATTGGAGAGAAATAGAAAAACTTTCTTGAGTATCAAAGAGCTTTTGTTCTTCATCTTTTTCATCCTCTCATACATATCATTCATAGAGTATTGAGCTTCACTTATATTCATTTATAGTCTAGTTGTGAGCTTTGATTTTCATATCAATCTTTGAGAGATATATTATTGTACAACATCTTTCTATCTACAATCAATTGTAAGGGTTGGTGTAACTCAGCAGAAGTTTAAGAGAGGATTGTTCTCTTAACAGGAAGAATTTAAAGCGGTGTGCTTCTTGTACCGGTTTGCTCTCCACCAGTAAGGAGGTGCCATAGTCGGATTGAGAAAGTCTCAAGAGGGATCTTGAGCCGAGGAGTATGAGTTACCGAACCTCGCTAAATCGTTGTGTCAAGAGTTTGCATTTCTCTTCCCTTATCTCTTTTACAATTGTGTTATTAATTGGTTGAGTTTATATCCTGATTATTACATAATTGTTATAAGGTGTTTATTAGAATTTGTTAAATAATTAAAACCGAAAATTGGCCATTGTTTGCCATAAACTTTATTCAACCCCCCCCCCCCCCCCTCTAGAGTCAATACTTGGGTAACGGGAATTATTTTAGACATAATTATTTTCTTAATTGTTGAGATCTTGTAGATAAAGAATTCTTGTTCAACAAGAATTCTTTATCTACAATACGTGCAAATTAAGCTTGGTGGATTCTTTCCATATTGTAATATTTTTGTCTATATAAAATTACAATGATCATTGATTTACTCCTTAATTGAGGAAGAAATCACTAAAATTGTTCGTGTTCTTTCATAGTGACGGTCCCAGGAATTTTGTTGAAAGGGGCGCCGTTGAAGAATAAAAAGAATTGAAGATAAATTTTTTAAATAAAATAATAAATATAAAAATTTATTTTTTTGTGACTTGTCAGACTCAGATTCTTTGATTGTTTAACTGTTTCCTTACTTTCTAGATTACCATGGATATTGGACGGAAAGAAACAAAAAAGCCGATTTACCTTACTTTCTTTTGGATCTAAAATGCAAGAATATATATAGTGGATATTTTAAAAAATTGAGTGGAAATATCAAAGTGTATGAGAGAGAATCATGACTGTAGCTGGCAGTAGAGAGTGAAAAAGAGATGATTATTTTTTATATCCAAAAAATCAGTGGGGGCAAGAATGTGAAGTGTTGTATTTTTATCTATTGAGATGGGGCATTTTTTAAATTTTTACAAATTGAGAGAGGACATTTTCAAAATTTTAACAAAAATTATAGGTAATAATACAAATAAGAAAAAATCCAATTGGGGCATCCGCCCTTACTGGTCCTTTACCAGGTTTTAGTTATGGTGTGTTAAGGATATTAGCTTTCTTCAACTCACTCAATAGTCTGTGTTGCTGAGAGTTAAATCATTCATTCATCATACACAACCAAAGTATTATTATCACATCATCGCACAAGGATATATGGATAACAATCATACATGTACATCTATGCACAAAATAATATTTTATATGTTTCACCAAACTCTAGGGTTACGTCCATAGAGAGAGATTTCATTGTTCTGAGTAAAGAAAAAGAATATACAACCAGGTGTCAAAGCCCCACTACCTCTCACTCATCACTCTTGAGGCTGCTTGGGAATTACATATTCTCCCCCCTCTCCTCACAACACTCACCAACCCCTTACATATTTCCTCTCTTCTCTCTATCTCTACACCTTTCAACCTACCTCTATTTATAGAGTCTTCAAAACCTAATTCTTTGTTCGACAAGAATTTTCCAACTTGCCTACAAGGAGTTTCCATATTAGTCATTAACTCTAAATAGCAGGCACAACTTCTTTACCAACTCTTCAGTCTTTTTTTCAAGTCCTCTGGCTTTCGAAATAGAAAAAGAAACTATTTCTCGTACACATTAGGCAAGTGCAACAGGTTACACTTTAACCATTTCCACTTATTTGAATCACTGTTCCGACCATTTAGCCCAAATTCAACCAGTTCCATTAAAGTGGAACCAGTTTAACTTTTCTAGATATGGATTCTTCACCACAATTTGAGTCATAACTCAATAATCTTCACCTTAGCTTGAACTTCGTCGTCACGCACTCCTCCGTGAGTCCACCTCGACTAAAGATCTCTCTAAAGCTTTACCTTAACTAAAGATCTCTCCACCTCAAACCAAACAGTATGATGAAATTGAGAAGCACTCTAACATAATGGACCCCAACTTTGTGTCTTAGTTGGTTGCCATCAATCGATATGTCTATCATAATCTAAGAAGCACATATAAGGATATAGGATTCAAATATGACACGAAATGATAACCTTTAATAAAATAAAATAAAGGATACGAGTATGACATGATACTATAATAAAAAATAAAAAATAAAAAATTAGTTTTATATATATTAAAAGTTAATTTTTGGTCAATTTTTAAAAATATTATGAATTTAAATGCATTAATTAATATAAGGGTTAAGTGAAAAAAAAAAAAAAAAAAAAAAAAAGACCTTGATATATAGGTTTGTGCAGAAATAGTCCCTACTTTTTAGAAATGTGTATTTCAGTCCATAAAATTCAAAAAAGGTGCAAATAATCCCCTTTGACCACTTTTTGGTCAAAATTGACATAAAATAAATTCAAAAATCCTATTTTTCCCTTGGCTTTAATGCAAAAAGCCCCCCTCTAATATCGATATAATGCAAAACAGTCCATGTATGGTATAAAGCCCCCTAAACTATCAATTTGGTGTAATTACCCCTTGTTTGCATAAAAAGACATTAATACCCTCTCTAATATAAATGAAATAATATTAAAAAATTAGGCAATGTAAAATTACCATTTTAGATCATTTATTCTTTTCTTTTCCCTTTTTTTCCCATTGTATTTAGTTGATTGATTTGTAGGTCGTGGTGGTGGAGGGTTTAGAAGCGGTCGAGGTGATGGAGGGAGATGAGAAAGGGGCTTCGAAGGAGGAAGAAGCCTCGAAGGCCCCAGAGGTGGCGGCTGCTTTAAAAGTTGTGGTGCCGGTAGAAGTGATGGAGGAAAAAAAAGGGGCAGAGACGACTGCGGTAGAGGTGATGGAGGGAGAAGAGGAAGGGGCTTCGGAGGAGGAAGAAGCCCTAGAGGCCGCAGATATGGTGGTGGCTTTAAAAGCTGTGGTGGTGGTAGAGGTGATGAAAGAAGAGGAAGGGACAGAGGCGGCCGCGGTGGTGGAATGAAGAGAGGGAGTAAAGAAGTGGTTGAGCCTCATAGCCATCGCAGAGGCCCTCATCGCCGTCGGACTAGACTTGGCCAACCCCACTGACCTCCTCCTTCGAGGTAACGGAACCACTCTTGTCTAAAACCACCTCATGAGGTTCACCGTCCACCGTCTCATCATCGTAAAATGAGACCTCAACCTTTCACCGTCAACCAAACTCCTACGGTAAGTTGTCATCCTTAGCGGACAGCAAACACCAACAGATTCGGACCCTTCTCATTAGTTGCCATCACCAATAACACATTAACGGCGTCCCGAACTTGCCGTCCTTCACCGTCACCAACAGCCACCAAACAATTGGGTTTATGATGTGTCTTTGTTTGATAACACATTGAGTTAACTCAACAAATCGACGTTGAACTTTGGCTATGGGGTTGAATTAAATGGCTAGAATAAACATAATGGTGGTGATAATGGTGAGGATGGTGGTGGTGGTGGAGCGTAGGAGAAAAGGGTTAAAAAAAAAAAAAAAAAAAAAAAAAAAAAAAAAAAGAGGGACAAATAGGGTTTTTGAATTTATTTTATGTCAATTTTGACCAAAAAGTGGTTAGAGGAGCTTATTTGTACCTTCTTTGAATTTTATACACTGAAATGCACATTTTCAAAAAGTAAGGACTATTTCTACACAATCCTTACATATCAGGGAGGTTTTTTGCACTTAACCCAGAAATTTATATTAGAGAGTGTATTAATATCTTTTTATGCACATAAGGGGGTAATTGCACCAAATTGATAGTATAAGGGGGTTTTATACCACACAGGGACTGTTTTGCGCTATATCGATAGTAGAGGGGGAGTTTTTTTGCACTTAACCCTTAATATAACATAGGTATAGGAAACATTTAATACATTTATTTTTTTTCTTAACAATTATACTAAGATGTTATTGTTAGAAAAGTTACAATTAAATGCTCAAAACTTTTTTAAAATGTGTTATGAAGTATCTAAAAAGTATCATATACACGGTTGAAGTATCTAAAAAGTATTGGATACGTGTTAAAAATTAAAGAATATATTTTAAAATTTTGAATATGTTTAAAAAGTATTAAACATGTATCCGCGAGTATTCGAAGAGTATCGGTATAGGACACATATCTGATAAAGATACATCGTTCTCATATAAGTATTCATGGTTCCTAGATCATAACTCTAAAAAAAAAATGGTTCATAAGTAATCACTCCACAACAATGCGACTACCAAGAATTGTAGTGCAGTCTTAGTAATACTTCTTCACCTTTCAAATTAGAAAGCTAGTTCAGGTCTGCATATGGACATAGTTTTTTTTTTTTTTTTTTGTCCTCCTTGACAAGAAACTTAAGTACCTATATGCTCCTATGGGGGGACTTGAACCCTCACCATCCACTACTAAGTTACAAGTTTTTTGGTGCATATGAATAAAGTGAGTGTTTGAGTTTTTGCTAAGGTAAAAGATTAAAATTTTAAAATAAAATAGAACTACTCTTTTAAACCCCTTAACGCGTGATCTAGTAATGCTTATTACCTAAGTAGCTAGCATAAACACAGACACGATACGACGTTGATATATCGACATGTCAAATTTTTTTTTTAAAAAAGTAAGATTATTATATAGATATGAATTTTTAATTATATACATCTATTGAGTAATAATATTATTAAACTTTAATTCATTTCTAATTTCTATACTAAGAATTGCTCTGTAATGAATTTTTATATCATACATCACATTATTTCACTACTTTGTGATAATAGTGCTTTTGTTTTAAATGAATAGATATTATTTTATGATTATTTTTTTTAATTTTTTTTTTCATTTATGCTTTCACTTAAGCTTAAGCATTTTAGAATGTGTTCATATTATTTGCAAGATTACCAAGTAGACTTATGTTAGAATTGTTAGAAAGTATTTACATAAGTGTTTGAAAAGTGTCAGCTAAGTGTTCAAAAAAATCAAAATAATAAGTAAAATTTAAGTCCAAAGAGTGTTCAAAAAGTGTAAATATCTAAGACGGAAACAAAACGAATATGCTCGTAGCAGAAGTATCCATACTTCTTAGCTTATTTTCTCCTATAAAATGAAGAAAAAGAAAATATAATCCAAAACCTGAAAATTTCAAGCTTACAGAAGTTACCCAGAGTCCACACAATTTGTTACTGTACATGCGTTTCTTTATGATACATAGAAGGTTTGCATTTATTTATTTATTTCCTAGTTAAGGTTTGTATTTATTTATTTTTTAACAAATGATGGATAGAAGTTCACATGGCAGGAAATTTTTTTGCTATTGCCAGGAGGGATTATTAAGGCTTAATTGCACTATTGATGTATGCATATTTTTCTTTTCAATTCTCATGGTTAATATAAAGACAAAGATCAAGCATATCATCTGAATTTTTGGGTTCATGGACTAAAAATCTACAAAATTGTACACGATAAAGGGGTCCGCTGACCATCATACGGACTTCATGGGTCAGGCCCATATGTGCAGCAAATGATAATGCATAAATTTACATATTGTTTAGCGTGGCCACTGGCCATATAAGGTATGAGAACGGTCAAATTACATACTTTCCTAGAATCTAGTACATTTATTCTCTCTTCGTCTTTTCGTATTAAAAGAAATATTTACCTCCATTTCTATAAAGCAATATAAGACATGTTTGGTTTATTTTTAAAAAACCGGTCCTCAAATATTCAGAGAACTTTTATAACTTAGTTTTAAAAAATAAAATAAAAAATATATATATTGAAATCATACAAGCCCATAATCTCTAAAGTCACAACCAATTTGAAAATCAGAATGATGCATGTAGAAATGGTTTTTTTTTATTTTTTTTATTTTATATCCGTAAGGAAAAAAATAAAAAAATCTCTTCACATGATTGAAAAGTTGAGTCAAGTAGGTCAACCAAAATGGTCAAGAAGAAGAGAATACGAGCCCCGGCATGGTCCAGGTGACAGTAGGTTAGTCCATTAAAGTGGGCTCTAGCCCACCCCTGTCTACACGCTAAGAGAGCTGACCAATTTTTGTGCTTATAAAAGGGTTATACCATGTTAATTGCCTGTATAATAAATGTGTTATGTGGACCCATATAACCTAATAATATTAGGTTGGCAGTTCCCTAGTTAGTTAATTTGCGTATGATATACAAATTAAACGCGTACGTACGAATTTTGAAAAAATATTTTCGTTTGTCGATCAGAGTTGAAAGATATGGTAAAATACGCGTTTTTTTCCATCACCCCGTATTTAATGCGTTTATTCGTTGCTCCGTTTAATTCATAACCTAATTATTATTTTCTTTTTTTTCGTTCAGCGTATGTTTCTGAAACACAAACTATCGTCTTTTCTACCCTCTTTTGCTTGGTATAGCCATTATCTTTCACGTCATCAAAATAATGTTATTTGTTGTGCAATCCTGGGAAAGGTTGTGACCACTCTTTCACTCAATTGCTCTACATTCAAGGTATCACTCTTTTTTTTTTTTTTTTTTAATCTTTCATTGTTGTCACTCCAATGTATGATCTTTAATCAAAGTAATGAAATATATACACACACTTGTGGAACACTACAATCTTGAAGAATCATAAGTTTTTATGGATGTTTGTAGATTTTATAGATTTTTTGTTTTGTTGTGAGATCTTTTAAATTTTGTTAGTATCTGTTATTATTATTATTATTATTTTAGAAATTTATAGATCACCACACTCCCTAGATGTTTTAGTAGAGTATCACATTATATACTTATGAGTTTTTTTTATGATTATTGTGATCAACGGTAATATATTTATTTTATTATTTGTTACATATTCTTTATTGTCCTTACATACATATGATATATAAGAAAATAATAAGATGTGTATAGCTGAATTTTTTATCCCGAATTTTTAGTGTGTATAACGTATTATACACGTACAAATCCGTATTCGTATTTTTACATTTCTGTATTTTTTTGACAAATTTTTTAAACATATTTTAAAAAAATATCAAATTATACTCGTATGTTTTCGTACCCGTATTTTTCCCGTACGTATTTTACTAACTATGGGCAGTACACGAATTTAACCCACTAACATGAACTGTCAACCGTAATTATCAGTGCCACATTGGTCTTTATGTGAAACATACTTATGTTTGTGTAATGTGTGTGTGTTATATATATAATAGTGATCTATTGTTTTTCGTGGAGCATGAAAATTTATTTGCACTTTTTATAGTGATCATTAGATCTAATTCAACGGTCACTATAAAAACCTACCTATATAATTTTCTTTTAATACAAAACTACTATCACTATTTTTAATTTTCAAATTTAATATTTATCAATACCATTAATTACAACAATAAAAGGTAATTACCAAAAATATATACATATTAAAAACGTCTTAAGGAAGTTAGTCTCTTTAGATAAAGAACTACGAGAGATAGATAGATAAAGTGAATTTAATCCATTAAATTTTATGCAGATGGAGTTTTATGCAAATCACATGTTACCTTGAGTTAATCAAGTAGATAGAAAAATAAATAAATAAAAATATAAAATAAAATAAGATTTGAGTTGATGGAATGTTAGCAATTTTATGACAAATTTTATGCAAATGGAACGTTAGTCCCATTTTTTTTTTTTTTTTTTTTTTTTTTTTTTTTTTTTTTTGAGTTGATGCTTCATATGTCATTAGTTTAATTTTCCTATTATGAATAGGTTAATGGATGTATGATTAGGACTATGATTTGTCATAAAATTGCTAAGCGGGTGTAACAATAAGAGATTATGATTTAAAAGGAGACAAAAGACACATAGATCTTACAAATTCAATTGGTATGGAAAAATAAAAAATTTGGTTAAGAGAGACCAAAGAGGAAGAGGTTGTTGTTTTTTTTTTTTTTTTTGGGATAATTACCTTTTATTTTTCTATTTTAAATTTGATGGTGTCGGTCAAAGTTCATCGATATTTTTCTATTTTCTTTGCAGGGAAACGGTGTTGTCCTGAGTCGTGCTAATTTTCGCTTCAACAGCTAGCCCCGTCTATGGGAACGAAAGTTCTCGTCATAAAAGATCATGGTTCAGTTACGATCCGAGCTAGCCTCTAGAGAGGGAACATCGATGCAGAAATCTAGTCAAAAGGAAATGCCTGGGGGGACATCTAGACGCCTCCACCGATCGAGAATGCATCACAGCATTGGAATGATGGGTCTAGACCTTGAACCGAGGGTTAGATTAGTTGGTCCAACAAAATGCGGCAATTTTGCAACACCTAGCAGGACAACTGCCCCAACAAGAATTGTCCGATGGACATCCAGATCCTCCCAATCTAAATGATGGGGGAGAAAATGAGGAGGATCGAGATAACGATCCTCCTCATGAGCTTAAGGCAGAACAAATCCAAGTCGAGAATCGACACAAAGAGCCTCTTCATCCTCCTCCTTCTCCGCGAAATTCCCAGCCTTGGGCAAGCACAGCCATCTTTGTCGAGGAGAAGACAGAGAAAGTTACCCACTTCGACCTACTCTAATATCTTAAGGATGTGATGTAAGAAATGAAAGGAAAAGGTCCCATCGCAGTAGAAGACTTGGTGCAAAGGACCAACCTTCCATTTAGTCTCGCTGTCATGAAATGCCCCCTGCCAACCAAGTTCAAGATGCCCTCATTCAAAAGTTTTTATGGATCAAAAGATCTACTCGACCACCTAGAGACCTTTCAAGCTCTTATGCATCTACACGTTGTGCCGAATGAAATCATGTGCTGAGCCTTTCCCACAACCCTCAAAGGATCGGCACATATATGGTTCAATAAGCTAAAGCCAAGAACCATCGAGACCTTTGAAGAACTGGGTAAGCAGTTTTTAAGTCACTTTATTACAGGCTAGAGGCATAGGAAGCCGGCTACCTACCTACTTACTATGAAGCAAGAGAAAGGGGAGTCACTATGGGAATACATCACCCTAAACCAATGGGCCAATGGCCTAGCGGTACCAAGCTCCTACTTTCCAAAGAGATGTAAGGGGTTCGAACCTTGGTGGAGGCATGTGTGTGTGAGTACCAATTAGGGGAGAAAAAAAAAATAGCCTCCTACCAACATGACAGAGTTCTTAGTCAAAACGCAGAAACAAATGAATGATGAAGACGCCATGAATGCACAGAAAGAAAAGGAAGGATAAGATAAGAAGAGGTCAGAGCTTAACACCAGGGATGAGAAGGAAGCAAAATATAAGAAATCATTCATCAACCAAAGCGAGAGGACATCTCGTGAGAAGGACTCATATAAGTATGCTGACTACACTCCTCTGAATACATCAGTTGACCATATTTTCTTACAGATCCAAGATGATGGATCTTGGAAATGACCACAGAGGACGAAATTCGATTTAGCGAAAAAATCTCGAGATAAGTATTGCAGGTTCCATTGGGATCATGGGCACACTACGAAGGACTATTTTGACCTTAAGAATCAAATTGAGAACCTAATTCGAATGGGTCACTTACAAAGGTTTGTTGCCAATGAAGGTACCAACCCCAATAATTGCCTTCCAAAGCAGCAACCAATTGAGGAGATCAGGATCATCTCTAGATGAGCACACTTGTAATGATGAATCCAACTCGACTCATGTGGCAAGTATAACAAAACTTGCCTCCCAACTAGAAGCAGCATCGTCGACTCATTAAAAATAAAGACTGGGGGTATGTCAGTTAAGTACTTTGGAGGGAGGATAGCTCCCTCACACTAGGAGTGTTCAAAAAATCCGGTAAACCAAAAAACAAGACCAGACCGGACTGAATAGGGTGATTTGGGCTAGTTGTATAGCGGTTTGGTTCGGTCCTGGGCCCAAAATTATGGAACCGTAACTTTTCAGTCCGGTCCTGGTTTAGGGTCCTGCTAAACCAGACTGAACCATTATTATGTTATATATATATATATATATATATATATATATATATATATATATATATATAATACCCTAAACCTAAATCAAGTAAAGTTCTCACATCTCATGTGCCCCCCTAAATTTTTTATTTCTAAAATTATCTTAACTTTTTCTTTCTTTTGTTCTTTAAATTCCTTAAATTTCTTTTAAAAAAAGTCAAATTTCCCTTTTTGAATCATATCTCAATTTTCTTTCCTTTCAAATATATCTCAATTTTCTTTGCTTTTTTCTTCTTAAAATTCTTCTTTTTACGTGTTATATCAATGTTAGTTGATTTTTTTTTTTTTTTTTTTTTAAACTTTGCCTCCTCGAATTAAAATCCTAGCTCCGCCCCTGGTTAACTTAGTCTACTAGATTTACTAAATATGTTTGTTATTTTATTGAATTTGTTTGTTGTTATATACCGGGAAAAATAAGAAATTTTGTTTTTTAAAAAATAAAATAAAAAGGAAATCAACTGAAACCGACAAACCGAACCGAACCAAACCGTTTTTTTGCGGTTTGGTTTGGTTTGGTTCCATAGGTATTATGGTTCGGTCTGGTTTCAAAAATGATGGAACCGTTATAAAAGGTTTGGTCCCAAAAAAACTCACAATCCGGTCCAAACCAGACCGTGTGCACCACTACCTCACACTTCATTTTAGTTTTCTAATAAAGTCACCATCATTAATAAGATGGATGACCCCTCATGTTTGTTCAATAAAATTTTATCTTTTCGGTTATTTTGATTATACGTTCTATGCTTTACAAAAAGCTAACACTAACAAGAAACCAAGTTCCCTTATTAAAGGGATTATATGAGTAAAGCTCAAAGAACCAATTCCATTACTAAAAGGATAAGCTGAGTGAAGCTCGTAAAACCAGTTCCCTTACTAAAGAGACAAGCTGAGTGAAGCTCGTAAAAAGAATTCCCTTATTAAAAGGACGAGCTGAGTAAAGCTCGTAAAATACATTCCCTTATCAAAGGGACAAGCTTAGTGAAGTTCATAAAATTTATTCCCTTACCAAAGGGACGATCTGAGTGAAGTTCATAAAATCTGCAAATAATATGTTGGATTCCCAAAGGAAGTCTAAACACCCTTACAAAACAGAACCTTATTCTGTTTTTATATTATCTACCCCAGGAAACAAAATTCACGGAGTAATGTTATCCGGGGTAACCAAAAAAAAAAAAATTAACATTTGGAACAATACGGTTCACCTTGGGAATATTGATCTGGGGTTAAAAAAAATACCTAGGGATTAGTACTTTGAAGTATCATTCACCTAGGGAATAATGACCTGGGGTAAAAAAATACCTCGGGAACAGTAACTCAAGGTATAGTTCACCTCGGGAATAGTGACTCAAGATAAACAAAAAGAAAAAATCACCTTAGGAGCAATACCTCGATGTACTATTCACCTCGGGAATAGTGACACGGGGTAAATATATATATATTAGTGTCTGACATTTCCAAAGGTAGACGAACAAACTTAGGAATGGGGGGGGGGGGCAACTGATAGGGGAATTTAGAATAAAGTAGCGTAACAGACGGATAGTCAGCAAATAAGGTGAAACGTTTGAATTTCAAAGAGATCTTTCATTTACATCAATTATAACCAAGGAAGTTCAAATCCACAACAAATCTAATAGGATCACGACACACGCGACAAACCAGTAGAGCGATCAGCTATAAAAATAAGTATAATCAACCAAACAGGTGTGAGACAATAGATACCTAAAAATTTCTACCATTAATTAGGAGCTCCATTGACTAACTTAATCGTCAGAGAGCTCTTGGCAGGTACCACATCAGTGTCAGTCAAAGTTAATCGATATTCTTCTTTTTTCTTTGCAGGGAAACGATGTCTTCCCGAATCATTCTGATTTTCGCTTCAACAATATATAATTTTATATATAAGTAATTATACTAATATATATGCCTATATTTACCGGAATATATATATATATATATATATATATATATATATAATTATTAGTGTGATTCCGATTCTAGACTCTGGAATCGAAACCGAAACTATTCTTAACAGTTCCAAAACTTTGGAACCGAAAACGTTAGGAATTGGAACCGAAGCACCGATTCCGATTCCTAACGGTTCCACCGATGCTTCGGTTCTGATTCCTAATGGTTCCACTGATTCTTTTTGCACCCCTATATAATATAACCAACCCAAGCAACGTGTATATATATTGGTTTATAAAAGAAATATAATGAAATTAGTTAAAGGTCATGGAACTTGAATGTGTTTTTGTTGTTCTCTTTTTGGTTGTCTGTCAGGCTTGTTTCGGCTTCTGGCCTTTTAGACTAGCTAGCCTTATCCCTTCTCCATACAATTTTACCTTCCAATTTAATAAATTTACTTTTGAAAATATATATATATATATAGATATTGCCAAACACTATTCATTAGTTCTGTTCACATTTTGGACCATCCTACTTGTATCCGGATGCAGCCATAGTGTTCCATACATCCTAAAGGCCATTTAAGACCCATACGGTGGAGCTTGGACCCAACGGAGGAGGTAAAAAAAATGTAGTGGCAACACTCTAATTGCGAGCGCTCGAACACGCTCGAAGCAAACCCACAGGTGTCGCCTTACGAAACAACTCATAACATTTATGAAACAACTATAATAAAAGGATAAGCACAACGGCTCAGTAGGAGGTGCCACTCCTTAATGATCCCATGAGTCACATACAAAGACGGAACATAAGAAAAGGGGGTCATGCTTAATTTTGGGGGAAATGAGCAACATGATCGTCATCATACAATCCACATATAATCAATGCATTGATATGCAATGCCAATGCAATGCAAATGTCCAGCCCATTTTTCAAAAAGCCCATTTTTCAAAAATCTTGACACAACACGACCATCAAACCGTTAATGTAACCCGGCCCAAGACAACTTCTTAGCGCTAGAGAAGAATTGGCTAACTATCCCTAACCTAAAGCGACTCCTTAACATCATTTGAGGCCTAGGTAACTCAACCACGCATAGGGCAATCTCCTCATATTCCTTCTAGGTTCCATTAATCCCACAGATACAAGGCTACTCCTTGCCGTTCATTTTTCACACACGTTCTTTTAAAACCTTTTAAAATCAATTTCTCTTTTCAAAAAGAACTCCCACACTCACTCAATGCCAATGATATGAATGTATCAAGCATTATATCATCATGTCAATATAAAGCTCACAATTTAAATATAATCATGCCCACATGCTTTAGCAACAACTTGATATAATATTTCGAACACAATCAACATCATAACTATTGCATTCTTGACATACAAATCATATAATAATATCAATCATATACATAATCTCACAATAGTTCACATAAGCATGTAATTCAACACATTTTCGCACACAGAACATATATATTGTCGTTTACAATAACAGCCATAACTATCATGCTTCATATTCAAAAATTATATATGTCAAGCACAATTACAAGGAATTGATTCACCAAAATAAAAAATTGTGGGCTTTAGAAACCCCTATCTCAAAGAGATAAGCCAAGCTTTAAAAACCCCCCAATTTTTGAAAATCCTAATGTCACCCCATCGGAAATTGGCTCTGATCACCTTGAATCTCTCGTCGAGCTCTACAAGATTGCCTTCTACGTCAAAGGCCAAACCCTAGAGAAAGAAGATGAAATCTAGGCTTGAAGCTCGGTTGGTGGAGAGGAAGAATGGCCAAAAAAAATCTGAGTTTATGGCCAAAATAAAATGGTTTGGTCAACCTTGGTCCACCTTGACCCATGAAATGTCTAAAATGCCCTATTTGCTTACATACACCACAACATGCTATAATTACACATCTAAACACATACACACATAAATATGCGTCAAGTCATAGATATGAAATGCACATGGACCCAACAAGATTACCCGTGCATGAAAAATCCAAGCATAGGTTCCACACGGGACCTCGCGAAGAAAAAATCAAAAAAAGTCCAAAATGCCCTAAAATATATTTCTAAGAGTTCTAAACTCAAGGAAATATCCCAAACCACTCTCGGAACCTTCGGACTCACTAACCAATGTGTGGCAGGCAAAACGAGGTGATAAAAAATAATACAAAAAATCAAATAAATATCAGAAAAATGAAAAATTGTGAAATGTCGCAGGAATAGTGACACTGGGTAAATATATATATATATATTAGTGTCTGACATTCCCAAAGCTAGACGAGCAAGCTTGGGAATGGGGGGCAATTGATAAAGGAATTTAGAATAAAGTAGTGCAACGAAAGAATAGTCAGCAAATAAGGTGAAGTGTTTGAATTTCAAAGAGATCTTTCAGTTACATCAAATATAACCAAGGAAATTCAAATCCACAACAGATCTCCTCGAATCACGATACACGCGACAAACCAGTATAGTAATCAGATATAAAAACAAGTATAGCCAACCAAACAGGTATGAGACAACAGATACCTAAAAATTACTACCATTAATTAGGAACTTTGTTGACTGACTTGATCGTCAGAGAACTCTTGGTAGGTACTACACCGGTGTTAGTCAAAGTTAATCGATATTCCTTTCTTTTCTTTGCAGGGAAACGGTACCTTCTTGGGTCGTGCTGATTTATGCTTCAACAATATAAATATATATATATATATATATATTTCTTGATAAATATAGGCATAATATAATTAAAAAAATAAAAACTAGTATTATATATATATATAATTAGTAGTACGATTCCGATTCTAGAGTCTGGAACCGGAATCGAAACTATTCTTAACGGTTCCAAAATTTTGGAACGGAATGCATTAGGAATCGAAACCAAAGCACCGATTTCGATTCCTAATGGTTCCACCGATGCTTCGGTTCTGATTCCTAACGGTTCCACTAATTCTTTTTACACCCCTATATAATATAACCAACCCAAGCAGCTTATATATATATATATATATATATATATATATATATATATATATATATATATATAAGACATAAGGTTAGCTAATCTTAAAGGCCAGAAGCTGAAACAAGCCTGACAGATAACCAAAAAGAGACAACAAAAACACATTCAAGTTCCGTGACCTTTAATTAAATTCATTATAAGTTCCGTGACCTTTAATTAAATTCATTATAATGAATTTAATTAAAGGTCACGGAACTTGAATGTGTTTTTGTTGTCATTTTTTGGCTATCTGTCAGGCTTGTTTCGGCTTCTGGCCTTCAAGATTAGCTAAATGAATTTAATTAAAGGTCATGGAACTTGAATGTGCTTTTGTTGTCTCTTTTTGGCTATATGTCAGGCTTGTTTCGGCTTCTGGCCTTTAAGATTAGCTAGCCTTATCCCTTCTCTGTACAGTTCTACCTTCCAATTTAACAATTCTACCAAACACTGTTCATAGTTCTGTTCACACTTGAGTCTTAACAAGCAAGCTAGGGATATAAAAGTCAATATATGTAGCAAGCGATTGCAAAACCCTATTTCCCTCTTTCACCTCCTCCACATCTTCATTTTCAGCTGAATCCTCTCTTCTTGGTGTTGAATTTCTTGATCCATATATACAACAGTAACAACCCTCATGTTTCACACCCACCATATATAGATTCAATGAAGTAAACTACTTTTACAAATTCATATATTAAGTATATATTTATAACTATATAAAAGTTTGTAAGAAATTAAGGTCATAAAGTGGATCCAAACAGGTATGGGAAGAGGCCCCTTTCATCTGATGATTCATCAGAGAAAAAAGAAGAAGAAGAAGAACACAATAACATCTTTCCTGTCTACTCAGCTAGATCCCAACAAGACATGTCGTCCATGGTTTCAGCACTCACTCGAGTTATTGGAAACACTGATGTGCCTGCACCAGGAAGCTCACTAGCCATATGCATACCCCAGCCCGGTGCAACTGTGCATCCTGATCAGGATCAACCCAATATTCAAGATCAAGGTAACATAAATGCATACATGTATCATACTATTATTAGATAATCTTGTTTATAAATTAATATATATTATGTGGACAAGTTAGACTTGAACAATTTCAAGTAATCTTTCATTTACCCTAAAAAATAAATAAATAAATAAGGTTAGGACTTGAACATGTTGATGACCACCACTTCTATTTCAAGCTAACTAGGATGTTGTATTTGGTCAACTGACTATCTGGTTGATTTTTCAGGAAAAGTGTAGTGTTCTAATAGATATTTTTGCTATATTTGGTTCTTTTTCCTCTAATTTAATGAAATGATCTAAGCACAATTGATTTATTAATTTCCAAAATTTTCCTGAATAGCCAAGTGCAACCTTTGTGTATATATATGGATCTCTACACTGGTATGATTCTGCATGCCTGCTTAAGCATGGGAACGTACTCTCTCTCTCTCTCTCTCTCTCTCTCTCTCTCTCTCCCTGAAAGAAGAATATGAAAACAACTAGAGATAATTAATAACAACATGAAAACAAGTAAAGCTAATAAATAATAACATGAAATCAACTAGCTAGTTCACACTATACCTAACGTGCGCACACCCAAAAAAAAAAAAAATAAGTTCACATTATATATCTTTTATATTTTGGCTCTTCATTTATCATTCTGATTCAATCCAGGAAGTGGTATGTGGTATTTGCTATATTCATGTTTTTGCAGTTTACAACCATCATGTATGGCCTTTGATTGAGGTTATAGGATTCATGTAGCCGATCGACCCCAAATAGTTGAAAAAAAAGACTCATTGTTGCCATCGTCGTCATCAATGATTTTCATGTAATATGTCAAATTAAGCTACATACATTATAAAGAAATCTATATGTATATTGTGAAGGGAACCAAAGGAGAAGACACTATAGAGGGGTGAGGCAAAGGCCATGGGGCAAGTGGGCTGCCGAAATACGAGACCCTAAAAGAGCAGCAAGAGTTTGGCTAGGCACTTTCGAAACAGCTGAGGCTGCTGCACTTGCATATGATGAAGCAGCTCTTAAATTCAAAGGAAACAAAGCTAAGCTCAACTTCCCTGAAAGAGTTCAAGGGAGAATCGAGTTGGGTTACCTAAAAATTCGTCAAGACTCGCGTGTCATGGCTCAACGAGTACTGTCTGCTGACTCGGTTGCTCCTCCTCCTCCTCCTCATCCAGTCCTTCCGCATCAAAATGCATATCCTAATTTTCCTCATTATGCAAAAGTTAGTGGGGATCATAATTTGAACCACGCCATATCATCCGGTATCCACCATAGAGGAACATATCTTTCGCAGTCTATGTCTTCATCTTCATCTTCAACATCTTCATCTGCTTCAACATATAATTGGCAAAAACAAGGAGGAGAGATTAGAAGACTTCCATCAGAATCTAGAAGTTCTTCTTCAAGTTGTGATCCTCCCAATAATTGGGAAGATTTTGAACCCAAGATCACTCCAAAGGGTAGTTGATCCAAGTTCACATGAGATCGATAGAGAAGTACCAGTAAACGATGAATTAAGTTGGGGGATACATCATCTTATATCTATTGTGGTTTTCAAGAAATGTTGGTTTGATCATTTTTGTGTTGCATCTGCAAGCGCATGACTTGGTATTGGGGCCAAAAAAGACAGACGAGAGCACAACCAAGCTCAACAACCCAACGAGGGAATTCTTAAATATGTCTCTATATTAGCCTCATTCAACCAACCATTTTGGCTTATTTGGTTGTGTTAGAATAAAGCTAAGGAAATGAAGATCCAAATGAAAAAAGCAGCAGCAAAGCTCACTATGTAGTCATGAAAATTATCAAAGAGAAGCTCCTATCATCATAGTTGCTAAGTGCCCATTTGACAACCACAGTTGTTTTGTGTTTAGCTTTGATTAGAAACAGAAGTAAAGTTTTTGCTTTAAAGTATGTTCAATACTATTTGGAAGTCTATTTGGTAACATATATAGCAAGATTTTTGGAAGGAAAACATGTTTGATAAAAAAGGTGTTGCAAGTTTGAAGCCTGTCTAGGGGATGACCTTGATTCTCTTTTCTTTTCTTTTTTAACTGTGTTTTTGTTATAGTGCGAAAGCATCCAGAAGCATCAATTTTTTGCTTCCGATTTTGGCCTTTTTTTCGGAAGCGCTTCTGTATTATTCAAATCGCTGCACGCATTACCAAACAAGTTGTGTGTTTTTGCTTCATTACAGGCAAAATACGAAAAATAAGTGGTTTCCAAACGGGCACTAAATGAAGAGACGGACTTCATTAATCTCTTCATATGAACTCTACAAGGGCACGCACGAACTCAGTGAGTTCACTCTCCCAGTTACCTTTTTAAAATTCGGAAAGAATACGATTCTCCTATTGAAGAATTGGATGCTGAGACTTGGAGGCCAAACTTGAGATAGTGGGTCCCACCACAACAAAGCGGAGAGGAGCCTACACATACTATCACGCAAACAAATGTGTCAACTTTATTCAGTTTGTTTTTTTGTTTACGTGGTCGCTTGTGATTAACCAGGACCATGTATGTAGTCCCGTAACATATCAAAATTTCTCCATGGGTATGGATGGTTTAATAGGGATGATCTCCAGATGCACCATGTAATTGTGGTGGGAAGCCTGCAAACTTACAAGACACACTATTAAACATGTATATATATATATATATATATATATATATATATATATATATATGATAGCTGCATGCACCAGAAACAAACACATAACAAATATGTAAAACACAGAGATAGATATAGATCAATGATAAATAGAGACTGGATTTAAATGTCGCAAGGAAGAGAGAGGGGGAAAAGAGGAATAAAAAAGACATGAGAGAGAAGAAATTAAGGAATACTTGTTTAGAAGCTAGTTGCTGAATTTGAATGGCATCCTCATTGAGATTCTCAAAGTGGCAGATTGAGCTTTGATATATATGTGTTTGTGTGTGTAGACAAGTAGAAGTATGAAAATCTCTAGAGGATGTGACAAAGTGTAGTCATGGAAATCGGCTGTGGTGGGCGGACAAAATGAGCTTCAACATCAAAGGTGAATGAAACCAACAAGTGTGAAACGCATCCGTAATTTGAACACTTTGGTCAACCTGTTCTAGAAGAACAAAGATGATAACGTGTCGTTCTTAGCACACTACACTATGTAATTTACCCACACACAGTCACACACTACCATTTATTCCTTAAGAGATAAGTCTCTCTTTTTCACCAGAAACTTCCATATGTTTAAGGATACTTCTCATAAGTTTTCAGTTTTGACATGCATCATCCCATCTTCTTTTTCTTCTTCCGTTTTTTGTTTTTTTTTTTTTTTTTTTTTTTTTTGAAAACTGAATATGATTCTATGTATTAGATATTTTGATTAAATTGGCATGTCCAGTGACACGTCAACATAGAACGCACGGTAGTCCTTGAACTAATTAAATTTTCTTTGACTTAAATATTTGCTTTGACACCATGGATTAATTAAATTTGGTTCAACTTAATTAAAATCTAATTTGACAATAATTTAATATACTATTTAACTCTAAATAATATTATATGTGTTCGATTGTATAAAAATAATGCTTTAAAATTGAAATTAAAGAAAATGTCTAAGGAGACTCCTTTTGTATAAGCATTTATAAACATGTATATTGCAGTGCTAGAAGAGCTTGCTTGCTTTCATGGCCATGTAGATTTAATATTTGTACATATTTTACATATATATATATATATATATATATATTAGATTAGTTAGTACCATTAGCATTTGGATTGGAGATGTCTTCTTTTGGAATTTTGTCAATTTCATTATATTTTAATCCTCGTCATCTGCATTCATCCAGTTTGAATCCTAGAAGAAATAATTATGTCTGCACTTCTAACCCGTGAAAATTGTAATTTACTCAATCTTTTATTACCCATCATGAGTAATGTGTCCCAAAGTCATCATATATCCGTAATTTAAGAACCCTCTTTCTTTTACTTTGAAATGTCATCAAAAGTTGTACTGTCGTGTCCAACCAAGAACCTTCGATCTTTTGCTTTGAACTGTCATCAGAAGTCATCTCCTCGTGTCAATCCAAGAATCTATCCAAAGATTAAGCAGAAAATATCAATCACACACAACAAGAAAGTTTTTACTTGCTTCTTTCCAAATTAAAACCACGTCTAATGGTTGTAGAAATTTTACTATAATGATTAAAACGACACATGATAAATACCTTCATACTAAGACAATATAACAAGTGCACAAATTACCAAAATATTCTTCAAAAAATTTGATTTCACACCTAAATTTGCAGAGTTAAATCTTAATGTACAATATTTATCGGGCTACATACCACTCCGAATCCACCATCCTTTGCTTTGACATGTTACCGAAAGTCATCCCGTCCTGTCAAGTTCAAGAATCCTCTATTTTTAAAATGATAAAATACCACCACTGCATTACAGACTTTTAGTGCCTTCATCCAATGATTGAGAAGGAAAGCATTTGATATATTTTTCTTTTAATAACAAATAATCAGTCCACTCGCTAACCACTTTAAATTCATAAATAGTTTAGATCTTTAAATGTATGTAATCATTTTAAGTCTCACATCAACGAGTTAAGTTAAGCTGACTACCTCAAAACCTTGTCAGTTGAGCGGATCAGTCTCACAAATAACTGTGTAAGCATTTGGAGATGAATGTACTCTTTGATCAAAATGAAAGTTAAGTATTGAAAATTTTAATAGTTGAAGTATTTAAGTAGTAATTAAAAAATAAATATTTTTGATATATTTTTAAATTTTTAATATTTAGTATTTAGTAGTAAGTGATCTCCAGACCATTTAAAAATTTTCTTCATTTTAAATAAATTTTAAATAAAACCTTACTATTTTCAATCTATTTCGCCTCATTCGTTCAAAATTAGGTTGATTTGATTCATCACAATGCAAACATTTGTGATATGAGCTCTTATTTCCACATACAATTGATTACATCGCTGTAACCCTTTCACTTTTCGGCACCGCCATTGAAAAGATGTGTTCTTTCGACCCCACCCATGATGTGTGTGCTGCTTATTATTATATACTATAGTTCAGTTTGTTTTTATTTTTTTTTATTTTTTTTTTTTTTTCGCCTAGCAAACAAGAACACCACCATAATTAACATAAACAATTCATAGCTGCCAGCTCCATAATAGTAGCAGGGATTTGAACAAGAGCAACATCACTGGTAATATGTGTCTAAGACAACTAAACAAGAGCATGAGCGACTTCATTGTCATGCCGTCGAACATGACTAAGACGCGAAAAGGAGAAATGTTCTAGCAGCTTTTGCACATCAAAAGAGATAGGATGAATTTCCACTGGACCACAATCTATCCCAAGCACCGCTTGGATTACAAGCAAAGCATCACATTCAAACCATACCTTACAAAGCCCATAAAACAGCTTTCCGAAGAGACACAGCTTCTGCCTGGGAAGCACTTTGCCCTGGGAAAGGAGAAAAAATCACCACCTTCAAAATGTGACCCTGTGAATTCCGAAAAACAGCCCCCCCACCGCCTACCTTAGACGCTAAGCAAAACGAATCATCCACATTACATTTAACCATTCCCAGAGGAGGGGGCGACCAATGGAAAGTAGAAAGGGTACCGGACAAGGCCGAATTGTTCTCCAACTCATGGTGCTCCAAACAAGATAACGAGAACGCAAAGGACTCCTTAAATTCTCAACATTGAGCAGAGGCCCAACTAACAATCCGCAAAGGAGTAAACAGGTCACCCTCAAAGACAAATCTGTTTCTCGCCTTCCAAATTCCCCAGCAATAAAAAACCACCAGACGAAGTAGCTCCTAACCCTCTAGACCGGAACCCCATTGGATCAACAAATTCATCCACCAGGCCTTAAAAGAAACTGGAGAATTAGACATGAAATCAAACCATACCGGCGATAATTTCCATACCTGTATAGAGTGATGGCACTGAAACAACAAATGTTCAATTGATTTCTCAACAAGACCACATCTAGGACACACCGATGTCACATCCATACCATGCAACTTGAGGAGGCGCCGAACCGGAAGAGCCAAATTACAACATTTGCACAAAAAATGCTGAATTTTGGGGGGAACTTTACACTTCCAGAAATGACGCCAACCAGTGTTTTGTGAAGGAGCATAAGAAGACAGGTCATGGGATGTGGAATTAGAAACCCGAGCCATACAAGTTGCCAAACGATAGGTAGATTTGACAGAAAACTTACCATTTGCCTCACCTTCCCAAACCAACACATCATCCTTAGAGCAAAAACTAAAACTAAAAGTTAGAATAGCATCAACAATAGGTGGGATAAAAAGAGAGGTTAGCATCTCCACATTCCACCCAGTCCCAGAAGAATTAAAAAGTTCATTCACCGTAATAGGAGTCACTATATAAGCAATCCTAGAAAGTGTGCCAGGTAAACCAGAAACCTATCGATCCTTCCAAATATTAATGGATTGGCCATTGCCCACCACCCATCGCGAACCAGCCCGAAGCAGAGATTGTGTGGACCAAATACTATGCCAAGCCAAGAGGGATTAGATCCCAATGGGGCTTCCAAAAAGGAACTATCCAGAAAGTATTTAGCTTTAAATATTTAAAAAACTAAACCCTAGAGATTAACTTGAAAAATTCCACCCCTGCTTAGCCAATAAAGCAACATTATAAGCTTCAAAATTACGAAAACCTAGCCCCCCTTCCTCCTTTGTATTGCATAAAATATTCCATTTAACCCAACTAATATGAGCAAAGTCAGCATCCTTACCTCACCAAAATCGCCGAATAAATGTCATCATTGAATTACAAAGCTTACGGGACAGCTAAAAGCAAGACATTACATAGGTCAGTAAGACATTTAAAACTGTTTTAATCAAAACTTCCTTACCGGTCGGAGATAAAAGCAAAGACTTTCAGTTCGCCATTCAGGAAACGATTCGGTTCGAAATATAATGAAAGACATCCCATTTTGACCGACTGATAGTAGTTTAGTTCTTAGTAATTATGAAAGGGAAGGAAAATGTGAAAGCAAGAGTACTGCAAATACAAATGTGTTTAGACTCTCAGATGTATGTGTAACTTTGAATGCCCATCACTATGGAATTCATGTATAATTGTAATATAAAAGGTAAAATTTAAAGACCTCTATTATAATTTGTCATAATTACCTCTCTTATAGTTTAAAAAATTAATCGAATCTCTCGTAAAAATAAAACTAACCGACCCAAACCTCTCTCCTATGAAATCAACTAATTTACACGGATTTTGATGATGTCATGTACTTAATTAATTAAAATGTCCATAATATTTTTATCCCTACCATTTTATAACATAACGGTTGCTTCACAACGTGAGGGTATTTCAATAAGTTACACAGGTCCATTAGTACATTTGACAGTCCGTCACACAGAAGAGAAATCTATGTAAATTAGTTTTATTTTTATGGGAGATCCGAGTAATTTTTCAAATTACAAAGGAGGTCCCTATAATTATGAAAACCATGTGTAATTTGCCATAATATAAATATGTGTAACTGTGTTCATATATATATATATATATATATATATACTTTTAAAGCCAGAACGAAGTTTCTCTTAAGATTGGTTTGTCATTCTACTTAAAAAATAATATAAACCTATCACTATTATGAGACATGAGTTGTAAGACCAAATATCTCTTTATATTCTTATGGAAAAGAGATTATAAAAATAAAAAATAAAATAAAAAAAGAAAAAACGAAAATCTCTTTACATGATTGAGAAGTTTTGAGACAAGCAAGCCTCGTCCTACTGTAGCAAGTGGGTTAGTTAGGTCAACCAAAATGGTCAAGAAGAAGACAATACGCGTCCCGCCATGATCTAGTTGACACTAGGTTGGTCATTAATGTGGGCTCTAGCCCACCATGTCCATACGCTAAGCTGACCATTTTTTGTGAATATAATCGTCGCCTCACACGGCCCACTTTGTGTCGTCAATTTTTGCGGCTATTTATATAAATATCCCTACACCACCACTGTGTGTATAAATTATATGGAGCTTCTTTCGGTATAGTGTGCGAGTAACAGCTCTATCGGCGCCTGTGAGTGACAAAATTCAACGCCACCCCCACAACACAATGCGAATTGACCAGTTCAATTCATAACCTAATAAATATTTTTATTATTTTAATATAAACCCAATATAAATATTAAATTTGTCTTTTCTTTAACCTTTTCTGCAACAACCCATTACTCTGTTGCTATCCCCTTTTTTTATCTTTTTTTTAAGACAAGAATGGTAGGAGTTAATAATTAAATAAGAAGATATGGACACGTGCGTCCAAACACGGAGAGCAAATCAACAACTCGGACAAAACGACACTTACAGTTGCTATCTCTTTTACTAAATTCATTATATGCAATATTGTGAGCCAATATTACCCTACAAGGAAATTAAAATAAGCAAGGGGTATTATTGAAATTTCACCAAAGTAGTTCTTTACGAGCCTAATATGACCAAAGCAATCTCATTTAAGAATAGCACTCGCTGAATTTCTTTTATATAATACCAACGACGACTTATATGGCATATATACCATTGAATAAGCCATTCCCAATAATTTCACTGTCTCGATAAAAATTAATGATGCCTAATGCTCTTTGAACCAAATACAAGCCCTAAAAGTCGTAACTTATAAATCCAAAAATTTAAATTAAAAATTAAAAAATTAAAAAAGAGTTGCTCTGTTCTTCCCTCCTGGTGTCTATCCAAATGATACACCGCACTGACACTTGATGGTCTAGTCCAATCAAGACTCCATTTGAAAAAAGTGAAATTTGAAAGAGTGTAACTAGATATTATAAAGAAATCTGAACATTAATTTTAATTGAACTGGACCAGGTACTAACAGATAGTTCAAAACCATTTAATAATTTCTCAATCCATATCAGTTTATAAAAAATGCATAGTTATTCCTCAGCATACTATTTAGTCCAACGGTCAACAATGTGTCATCATCCGAGGATAATATCAACAAACCTCAAATTGTCTTATTACTCAACCCCATGCCTAAAATCTTGTAGAAAATGGTGTTTCTGGCATGGGATTAAGACATTACCTTCCTTCCACCGCAATTCTAGCGTACTTGATGCAGGAGGTCCATTGCCAAAAGCCCTAGCAACTCGAAATTAGTTGGCCTACGTGTCCCAAAGATTACAGAATGTAATATTAGCCATACATGGCTGGAAGGAATTAAATGATGGGTCATGCATGGCTGGAATTCTTCATCCCAAAGATTACAGAATGCAATATTAGCCATACATGGCTGGAAGGAATCAAATGATGGGTCATGCATGGCTGGAATTCTTCATTCTCACCAATATAGATATAGATAGATAGATAGATAGATAGATATATATATATATATATATATATGTTCGTCAACTTTTGAAGAGGACTTTTGGCCAATTTCGATAAGGACGTTACTGTTGACTGAGAATTATGCACCCAACTATATATATATATATATATATGTGTTCGTCAACTTTTGAAGAGGACTTTTGGCCAATTTCGATAAGGACGTTACTGTTGACTGAGAATTATGCACCCAACTATAGTTATTTTTTCCATCCCATTTCCTAAGCTGCAACATATTTTGTGTTAAGACATATATCCCCTTACAAGCCAATGTTTATTAATTTTATTTAATTACAACTTTTTATTAGTGCATTGCCTGTAAATTTTATGAGTGTGTTATATTAATCATGCCATTTGATTAACTTGTAACAAAAACCTAGTTATGATTAGAGAATCATAAAGATAAGACGAAGTTTTTTGGTTCTTCTAGTCATGACGGAAGAGATGAACACTTCACTCGGAGACTAACATATATCACGCTAATACATTTATGCGATGGGTATGGGAGGTTGTATGAGGAGGAAGGTAAGGTGCATAATTGGGGTGGAGAAATGCAGTGTGTAGCAAAGGCTGCAAACTGGCTGTTGATGCACAGAAAGGGCAGATTTCATGAGAAGGCTTTGGTGGGTGTGTGAGAGACTTCAATTCATTCTCCAGAGGCATTCAAATCCCGCTAGAAGGTTGGACAACTAATAGAGAGAGGGTACTATCAGGCGTGAGGGTCTCCGACATGAACAGGGGTATTTTCCTCTTCATGTTTCCCTTCCAATCCGACACGAGGAGAGTGCTAAACATAGGGAAATGTTGAGTTGAATTGAGTTATCAACATCACCAATGATGCTTTCAATCCATACGAATGCAGTGCCTACATCAATCTTTTCTTTTCTTTCAAGAATGAGAATCCATCACAAACGGCTGTCTACCTTACGCAAATTTTAGGAATACCAATGATATTTTCATATCACCACCCTTTTAAATTTTTATCATAATATTACTCTTAACCAATATATGTATGAATTAGTTACGATGACCCTTAACCAGTATATGTATGAATTAGTTAACAGCATGGAAACATAATAATCATAAAGCAAGAAAAATTTTGAATACATTAGATAACTTTATTTAACACCAAGTATTAGTATGAAAAATAAAAAAAGGCAAAAGTGCAAACAACCCCCCTGAACTTTATCCCCTGAACTACAAAAATGAACAAGTCAGTACTACAACTATCTAAAATCGTGCAAATTAACCCCTGAAACGCAATTCCGGCCACTTTTCGGCCCACAAGCTCAGCACGTGACTGTCCTTTTTCTTTTAATTCCGAAATTACTCTCGAATATTACCATTGTAACCCTTTGCCTATAAATGAACCCATTTGTTCATTTGCCTTCTTCCATCCTCTAATATGCTCCACTCCACTCTACACCAAAAACTCAAACAAATTTAAAGAACAAAGTTTAAGATAATATATATATATATATATATATATATATATGCATATATATATAATACAAAAAAAAACACACACACACACAAACAAATAAAAGAACAAAAAAAAAAATCAAAATCAGGCATGACTCAAGTTCGAGCCCACAACTTTTGCATATAATCTCATCTTTCAACTTTCTTCTGGCCAAACATCCAAAGTGCAATCTGATCATGAAGACACCTTCATAGGAAATGTTTGATCTTTGGTTTTACTTTAAGCCTCCAATGAGAATACCACTGAACTGCCATGGCATTTGAAACACTAGTTTCTCCTTGAAACTTCAAAATACTACCCAATTCCTTCCTTTTTAACCTCAAAGCCAACTGATAAGCTTATTTGACAGAGAGAGTACCATTTTGTTGAACAACCAAAACTGTTTGTCTTGAGTGGAGGACAAGCTAATTGGAATCTATATAATTCTTATCCAATCTCTTATCTCAAAAATTTCCTTCACTAACTGCTCATTCCATTTCCCATAATCAATCAGATCACTCACTCTGAAAATAGTGCATTGTTTGGTCTAACAGTAAACAATTGAGGAAAACTCATCAACAATCCACCTATCAACACTAACCACCGAGAAGCTCACAGCGGAGTTCTCCTTGCCAGCCGGTGCCACGCCGCAAGGTCACAAACGACCTCTCCACAGCCCATCGCCGACCCATGCCACCATCGTCATCGCTGCACCAGCCAGACGAACCACGAATCCTTGCTTGAAATTGCATATCGCTGATTCAGTCCTTGCCGCCGATTCAGTCTCGGCGTCGCCATCATCGTTCTTCACCGGATTCTCAGCAATCAACATACTTCTCGGATGGCCATCATCCACAGCCATGGTGACACCCTCGGAAACAACTATAACAATCAACAAGCTCTGTTTCGCAACCTCCGATACGATAGAGACCATCCTCTGAAGCCGATCAGATTTGCCGATGAATAGAGCGATGAACAATAAAAATTAAAATTAAAAAACTCTTAAATATAAATTTTAAATTAACCATTATATTTTTTAAACTGGCTAACACTATATTTGAATGTGTCCAAATGAAGAAGAAACACAACCGCAACACATAAAAAGATATATAATGAACAGGTTTTTTTGCTAATTAGGGTTTGATTAAGAGGGCAAGTGGGCTTCAATATTTAGTATACATTATACAAACAGGAGATTTTATTTTATTTTTTTGTTAATCTGTTCTGTGTTCATAAATTATTTTTCTTCAATATTCTTCAAGAATTTTTGCATGAAATAATTTGTGGAAGACAAAAAGTTCTGAATATACATGTGTTGTTGATGGTATTGCATAATCATCTTCTCTGGATGATCATGTTGAGAAGGAAAAAAAAAACACACACACACACAGGGAGAGGGTCTTTACGTATAAACCAGAGAACAGTGGAAACAAATGGGTCTTTACATCTCTGTAGAGAGAGATAGTTGAAATCTTTGTACAAGAGGGACCTCAAAAAAGTAACGACCCTGATACGTCTCAGTTTACAACACGTAGGCAACGTTTGGGAAACAAGTGTATATCACTTAAGGGGCATTGAAGGTATTTCACCCTCATTATTTATTTTGGTATTTTTTTTCTTAATTACAATGAGTAGTTTTGTAAATCTATAATGAGGTCGGCCGGAAAGTGGCCGGAATTGCGTTTTAGGGGTTAATTTGCACGATTTTGATAATTGTGGTACTGACTTGTTCGTTTTTGTAGTTCAGGGGGGTAAAATGCGGATTCGTGATAGTTTAGGGGGGTTTTTTTGCATTTTTGCCAATAAAAAATAATGAAAATGATGGCAGAAGTTGACATGCTGCAACATAAACAAGGCAGCAAATAAATCAAAAGAATAGATAGAAAGGAAAAGGCTGAGAAAATAAACCTGACTCAAGAGGCTGCACACTAGATACCCTCAAAGGAATGTCACTGAGAAGCCGTAAATGCTTCGAAAGAATTTCTAACGCTCCAAGTAAATTTCCAGAAAAGATTAGGATCTGAAAATTCTATTGGCAAGGAAAAAAAAAATAGAATTTGAAGAAATCAAAACATTATTTTTGCTATAAATAAGTCTCTAAAGAAAAGGAAAAAAAAAAAAATGACTTCGAACTGATGAAAATGGAGAACCCAAAGATTGTCACCGGCTAGTGAGCAGGAAGTGTTGTCTCCAGTTCAGTGACATGAAGCAAACAAAAATCAAACTGATCTGCAATGTGCATGACATTTCCTTTTGCCAAGGAAAGATGCCATAACAAAACAAGTTCAGCGATGCTTTTTATGAACACATGGCTCTCTTCCATCGCTCTATCTCCATTTCCTTGCATCCCCAATCTACCGATTTTGGATTATCTGAGAGGCATGTAAATCATCTTAAAATACATAATCTAAAATGTTGGCAGCAAACTTAAGCATATATAGATATAAATATATATATAAACTCACGTGTACTTTCTGCAATTGTACTATCTGTAAAACTCCAAAGATCTGCCTTATCTCCCCAAAACTTCCGGACTTTGATAGCCTTGGGCAAAACATGATTGTAATTAGGACATGGTTCAAAAGAAATACTAGTTACCAACAAGACAAATATAGATGTCGGATACCTCATCTTTATTCTCAGGAGTTGGACCAATGTCAACTGTCAACACTCTGGAACAAAGACGGAGAGCTGGCACAGTCGGCAATTGCTGCTTAGGGTTCCTAGAGAGAGCAACAGAAAGAGAGAGAAAATGGCTGGAGGAGCACGGAGAATGGGCCAACTAGCCCCAAAACCATTGAATTATTAGGTAACTCCAGTCAAGGCCAATAACGGGTTTTATTTCCAACAAATTTGGCCCAATTCACCATTTATGATGGTTATGGTTAGAGTTTTTATGCACTTATTAATGGCTTTTTGTCTACGATTTACATACACGCGCTTATAGTTACAATAAACTCATCAAAACTTGAAGAGTTTAACCAGAGGGCATGTTTAGGGAAGCAACACCTCCCAAAAAAATAAATATATGAACAAAGAATTAGCTTAGGGTGACGGGTTTTAGATTTGCAGGAGTATTGATCCATAGAAAAATCTGAATTCACGGAAATATTCTGGAAAATTTAATTCAGTTGCCATAAACATATCTCATGAATTTGTCTTGTACAACAACAAACAAACAAAAACAAAAAACAAAAAAAAAAAATTATTCAGATATGACCATGAGTTAATCAAGCATATAGATTCGAGAGGCGATGTCTTGAACCAACCAATTGAATCCGTTGAGCAGTCCTTCCCCAGTGTAAGCACTACAGCCAACAATTTTCCAGTGTCGGGTTTTATCCATGGCATCCAAGTTGAGCACCTGTACATATGTAATAAAAGTTAAATTGTATTACTCAGAGAATTCATTCGTAACAATCATCCTAGATGTTTCCTTTCAAGAACATTCGACTTTCAGGAAAAAGGTACCTCAGAGGAAGTGAATGTTAACTGGCTACTAAAGCAAGGCACAAAATCTACTATTCTTTCATTCAACATGTATTGTCCCCATTAGTCACATTGCATATCACAAGAACTGCCAATATATAGATATATGAAGAATATTATTACATGCAATATTTTCCAAATGAAACATACTGCACTGGCATAAAATGAGATCCATTTAAATTGGGAAATTAATCACAATTCATTTATTGAGAATTAATTAATATATTATAGAGGGATTTCTAGTATACAAGCTCTTGTGCAATAAGTGTTTCCCTCCAGCTGGACCCAATTCATCCTCAGACTTTCCGCATGAATGGATGAAATTTAAAGCTTTTGATGTTACCCAAGTTTCACTACAGATTATATGGACAAGGAGACAGACTTTAAGGAAAAAAAAAAAAGTAAATTGACACAAGTTGTGGTGACAAACCGTGGCTTGAATTTTTGAAACAAAATAATAGGGATGAATTTTTCAAGTTTATCAAACTATGATTATTTGTTCAAGGAATTGAGCATTAAATGTTCAAAATCTATGTTTATTAATAGCATATACAGTGTTAAACAAATACAGGGAAGAAAATTCTCTCAGAAGCCTTACTTTTGCTATTTCAGCTGGTGTGAGAGCACCATGTATGTCCTGCTTATTTGCTAGAATCAGTAATGATGCTCCTGATAGCCTCTGTAGTAAGAAAATAAAAATAATCTCTTTGTAAGATATTGATCCTGAAAACTGGAAGAAGAGGTGACAAATTGTAAAACCATTTCCAGAAAAAGACAAAAACTTACCATGTAAAATATTAACTTTAGTATTGCAGCCATAACAAGAAAGGCAATATTGATCATAAATATATAATTGCATGTTTCGCTATGCACCATGTGGCAAAAAAAATAAAAAATAAAAAAGCTATGCACCATGAGAAATTAAAAGAAGAAAGCCTTAAATAGGAGATACAACAATCTACATCAACCTTCAATCTTCAACAGAACAATCACACACTTCAAAGACATGCCTACACAAATAACTAGTTGGATCATGGTTGATAAACTCAATGACGAAGACATATCTTTGGGTCCATAAAATTAATTTAGAAAATTTATGGGACGATATATCGGTAAGATGACACTAATCTGGAATTTTAACACCAGCAACTGCAATCAGGTCCTAGCGACGTCCTACATGCTCTTGGAGTGTTTTTTGTGGCTTCACAAGTTCTGCTCAGATAGATCAATGTTAGGGAGATATATGATCGCACTGGAAGTTCGTCTTGGATATTTGCTCACTCACTCTCATCTAAAAATTGATTATAGATAGAATCTAGAATCCTTTTGGGAGTATACAATATCCTTTTTGGAAAATAAAAAAAATGACAACTTGATTTATAAAGCAATAAAATTAGGATTCTTTCAGAAAGCCTAAACTTTTGTGTTGTAGCAAACCTATTTTCGAGCCAACATCCCAATGGGAATATAAAAAGTAAACATCTAAACAAATATCAGAAAAGACATCATTGTAACCCCATAACATTATGTTTTCACTGTGTGATGCTGTTTTCCATGTGATTCACAAGTTGTTATCAAAGGCGCTCCACGAAAAAGGTGGTCACTGTGGGTAAAGAAGGCTTGAAGAACTAGAAATAAAATCAAATTCACTAGTCGAACCAGAGGTTACTCAAGAATAAATGTTATGAACAAAATAATCCGTGTCGTAAAAGACACATGTCATCATTCTGAGTTTCTTAACATAATTTGGGAACCAACATACTTTTGTGACAACCCTCAATGTTTTAAGGTGTTCCTGAAGAACATGTCAACTAACAAATTTTATAGGAATATAACTTATATTTACAATTCCAAAGACAAACTCTTTATAAAATAATTTGGTACTCAAAAAACAAGGCCACAGCCTGCACCTTATTTGTCATGTTCTTCATTCCATGATTATAACACCATACTCAAACTATAATGTGCATTCCTAAATATATGGAATCGTTCTTATTGATTCATAGGATACATATAGGATGCAAACCCCTCATCCATATGAATCAACAATATACAAGAGAAGTGCTAATAAAATAAATAGACGAGATCAATGCATGGTTTAATCGCAGGGAGTTTCACAGTTAGTTAGAAAGGAGAAAAAGACTTGAAATCATAAACAGTACTCCAACCCATACCTATTACAATATTCATAGTTTCATTTTTGTTACCTGGACCAAAATAGGCATCAGGTGCATGTATATGTCTAGGCTCGAATCTATCTTCCCGGACCCAAGGATACAGGGACACAACTAAATATTCAAGCTATGTAATATTCTTCGTTTACTTTTAAGTGTAAAATAATAGTTGTATGTAATATAAAATGTTCCACGTAGGTATTTCACTATTTGTAAAAGAAATAATGTAACCAAAAAAAACAAAACAGGAGAGTTTTTTGTACTATTATTTAATAAACTTGAATTTGGAGATGTTTGTTCGACACATGACGCTATATAAAACACGTATATCATTCCTAGTGATGACAATTTGTCCAGACTCGACAAGTTTTTGCCCAAGAACGTCCCTAATGGGACAGGAACGGTGAGGTATTAAATGGGATAGGGAGCTCCTGGTTCAAGGAAACGTCAGGTATTTGAGCATCCACCCCACAATCGTCCACCATTCCTTCTCTGCATTCATCGAGTCTGTTGGCTTCTACAGTCGACAATCTCATCTCCTACGGTTGGCGATCTCCGCTTTTACACTGTCAGTCCTTTATATTGTATCTATATATATGTACAGATTTGTATATATATAATTGGATTTGAGTTGTGTGTTTGTGTGTGTGTGTGTTAAACTATTTGTCTTTAACAAGGCGGGAACAGGGCTGTGAGTGTCATTTGGGATGGGATAACTTCAAACCCATTTCAGGTTCTAGACAGGTATGGGACCAAGTATTGTTAAATGGGTCGAGGTAGGGCTAAAAGAAATCCATCCCATACCCTCCCCATTTTCATATTTACTCATACATATGTCCAGTGTCGTGTGCCAGACACATGAAGGAACGGGGCTGTGAGTGTCATTTGGGATGGGATAACTTCAAAAACATTTCAGGTTCTAGACAGGTATGGGACCAAGTATTGTCAAAGGGGTCGAGGTAGAGCTAAGAGAAATCCATCCCATACCCTCCCCGTTGTCATTCCTACTCATACATATGTCTCAGTGTCGTGTGCCAGACACAAGTTCTTCACGCAATCTTTAAGAGTCCATGTAACATATGTGTTCATATATTTTCCTTCATCTTCTAAGTTGCACAAAAGAATGTAGCACAAGCAAAGAAGAGAATAAGAATGTGAATACCTCTTCTTTCAAAAGATTATCCAGCTCGAGTTTGCAATCGTCCAACCGTCTAAGATCCGAGCTATCAACAACCCATACCAAACCATCAGTTTGCTCAAAGTAGTTTCTCCAGTAAGACCTTATTGTCCTTTGTCCTCCAACATCCCATATATTAAGGGTATACCTGCCATGAACATATTATTTCAAATTTCAAAGTCCTCTTCACAAAAATTACTCCCAAAACTTCAAAATTATCATCAATGAGCACCAAACTTAACAAAATGAACTAAACTACAAAGTTGAATATAAAAATGTGGACTTTCCACAATGAAAATAAACTATTGTGAAATAATTGTTGAAAAAATCCAACATTTAGCATTCAAAATCAGTCAATCAGGTCAACAAATAGATTCAAGTTAGTAGAAAGTAGAAACCAAAACCTAAACCATCAAAATCAGACAATTCATACTACCAATGGATTCAAATTAGTAGCCAATTAGGTTAAACGATAATACTTAACGAATTTACTCTTCTAGCAATACAAACTTGAGAAAAACAAAAACGATAACTAACAAAATATACATAAAACTGAAAATAGAATGAGGGCAGAATAATGAAGCTCACTTGTCATAAGTCATAGTCTTGATGTTGAAACCTAGTGTGGGACTAATAACGCTTGTGTCCTCTCCATTAATTTTCATAACAATCGTAGTCTTTCCTGAGTTATCAAGACCCCTGCAACAACAATTATTATTCATCATAATATGTTGCCTCTATGTATAGATATGTGTGTGTGTGTGTGTGTGTGTGTGTGTGAACATGTTATGCTAGAGATAATAGGCATACACCATAAGTATTCGCATTTCTTTCTCTTTCCGCTTGATCTTCCGGATGATACTAAGAAGCCCCATCACTGCCACCACCTAACCCCAGCCAGAGAATGCTTTGGAATCTGTTTGATCCGGGATCAGTGGATCAATGAGACGGTCTACAAGATTGGATCAAGGATCGTAAGATCCTACAAAACAAGTAAAAATAAATATATATTTATATAATAATGAAAAAACTATATTTTAATTTAAATTAACATAGAATAAACCTAAAACAAACATAAGTAACATTCAGAATATATTGAAGATTTACTGGAGGAATCAATGGAAAATAATCTGGCATATCATAACCAAACCCTTTACATGGGCTCGACGCGCACTTGTCTGATCGGGAGAGGCTTACTTTTCTTATATTTTGGTTTGGGAAGGGATTACGGAAGTTTTTAAATGAATGGAAAGATGATCAACTTTCATTAAATGATTTATTAGATAATCGAGATCAAAGGATCTTGAATACTATTCGAAATTCAGAAGAATGCGGATGAGCCATTGAAGAGCAGGAAAAGCCCGAGCTTGCTTGCAGGAAGTAGAAATGGAAGCATATCAGTTTCAAGTGAATGGATACTCTAAGATAGAGCAACTTTTTTTGTACTTTATTAGTCGCCATGGGATCCAAGCTTAAATTAACATAGAAAAAGCCTAAAACAAACATAAGAAACATATAGAATATATTGAAGATTTACTGGAGCAATCAATGGAAGAAATCATCCTATAATTGATATTGTTTCCTATTCTCTCATTTCCTTTTCCATCTCTTTTCATTCTCATCATTTCTTCTCCTATATACAGGAGCCTCTACCATTTCATTATTATGTATGAAAAAAGAGAGAAAAACATCTCAGTAAAAGAGTAGAAATCGAGCCTCTAGTGCTCTTCCTCCCTTGCACATAGGCACTCTACCAAAGCACATAATATCTCATGTTCCTCTTTTACTGTTTTCACATTATTTTACACGCTATCAGAGCATCTGGTCCATTTTTATTGAGGTCATCTTCTTCCTTCGTAGTGTGTAATATTAAGTTTCGCCCCCCCATCGAGAAACATTTTTTCATCCTCCCATCACAATGGAAATGGCATCCAACTCCTCTTCATGAATCATGATCGCTGCTACTAGTTAGACTATAACAACTCCCAGTTCACCTTTTTATCTCTATCCGTCTAATAGTCCAGGCATTGCGCTGGAATCTCAACATCTCAATGCTGATAATTACTCAACTTGGCACCGGGTCATGAGAATGGCTTTATCTACCAAAAAAAAGACTTATGGCACCATCACCAAACCAACGAATTCGGAATCCAACATAGCAGAGTGGGACCGATGCAACTACAACTGTAAATTAACGGAGCGTTCGACGAACAGCTCAAGCTAGGCTCAACAACGGCTGAGTTCGTGTTCGTTTGTTTAGTAACGAACCGAGCTCAAACAAAATATATGTGTTTGATTAATAAATGAACCAATCTCAAACATCATCCTACTCGGTCTATTAATTTTTTAACATGTTCGTGAACAAGCTCGTTAAATAGGCTTGATTACAACTCGTGAATATGTATATATACATATATATTAAATAACTTCATAAGTTTAAGCCCATACATTTTCTTTTTAACTTAAAAGTTTAGCCCAATCCAACCCAATCAATAAAATGCATTACCAATAATTTTAAAAATAAAGTAGACCAAGCCCAATAGCATTAAAACAGTCCATACATAAGCCCATTTCTCTTTAACCGCTCATTTCCTCTCAACCCCGCACTCCTCTCTGCATCTCAACTCACCCTTCATTATCTGTCGATTTGCTCTCCATTCCAACTCACGCATCACCAAATTTGCGTCTCTCTCCCTTTGCAAGGGAGGATGGTGACCCATTTACAGTGGCATGGCATTGATGGCTGTGACAGTCACCGATTTTCCAGGTATTTTTATTTCCTATTTTGTATGAAATTTTTTTTTGATAGATATTTAGTTTGGATAGATTTTTGCATATATGTGTGTGTTTTGTGCATGTAATATGTATATACAAACAAGTTTGGAAAGCTTGTGAACGATTGCAAGCCAAGTTCGAACACCTAGGGTGGGAGCTCGATTCGAGCTCAAGTGGAGCTCGAGCACCAGACTGTCGAGCCAAGCTTAAACATGCCACTACTCGGCTCGGCTTGTTTACATCCCTCCTGACATTGCTAATAGTGTGATTTATGTTGATACAGCAAGATAAGTTTGGGATGATCGCCATAGTCATTTTTCTCAAGGGAACCCTACTAGTGTGTTTCAGATCAAACGATCCATACGCACTATCTCCAAGAGCAGGCATCCATCATAGCATACTTCACCAAGCTCAAGGCTCTGTGGGATGAACTTGACTCCTACAACACCATTCGTGATTGTACTTGTGGTTCCTCTAAGGCCATTCAAGAATACCAACAACAAGAGCATATTTATCAATTTTTAATGGAACTTAATGAGTCCAATGCTACTCTTCGTAGTTAGATCCTGGCAATAGTGTTGTTACCTTCTCTAAGTAAGGTATATTATCTGCTACTTCAAGAAGAAAAAACAAAGGGAACTCCATGTTGTCACTCTTCAACCTAATTATGTTACACTGGCTATAGGTGTAAACGAGCCAAGTAGTGGCATGTTTGCTCAGCTCGACAGTCCAACAGGGTGCTTAAACTTGGCTCGAGCTCAAATCGAGCTTGCACCTGAGGTGTTTGAACTCGGCTTGCAAAAGCGTTCATGAGCTTTTCGAGCCCAGCTCGAAACTTGTTTATAAATATACATATTACACACACAGAACACACAGATCTGGTGAAACTAAATATCACCGATTACTGTCACTATCTATCAAAAGAAAATTGTTGGTATAGTATTCTTCTCCTTTTCAATGCTATGCCACTATAAATGGATCACCATCCTCCCATGACATGAGAGAGAGAGAGAGATGCAGATCTAGTAAAGCGTGAGTTGGTATGGAGAGCAGATCGGCAGATGGTGAAGGGTGAAGGGTAAGTTAGGATGTAGAGAAGAGTGCAGCCAAGGTTGAGAGGAAATATGGGGTTAAAGAGTATATATAGATGGGCTTTTAGAAATCGGCTTATGTTTGGGGTTTTAATGCTAGGGCTTGGTCTACTTTATTTTTAAAATGATTGGTAATGCATTTTATTGATTGGGCTGGGTTGGGTTAGGATAAATTTTAAAGTTAAAAAAGAAAATCTATGGGCCTAAACTTATGAAGTTATTTAGTATCTATATATATGTACATATACATATATATACACACACACATATTCACAAGCTATAATCGAACCTATTTAACGAGCTTGTTCACGAATTAATGAGTCGAGTAGGACGGTGTTTGAGATTGGTCCATTTATTAATAAGCATTTATATTTTGTTTGAGCTTGGTTTGTTTACTAAACAAATGAACACGAATTGAGCCGAGGTCGAGCTGTTCGTCGAACCCTAGGTTCATTTACAACCCTAACTAGCTGCAGCCAAAGGTGATTATAATCAAAACAAAAATCGTACTTCTAATCTTTATAGTAAAGGAAAACCTCGACCTAAGTGTGATCATTGCCACAAGATCAAGCACACCAAAGCCAAGTGTTTTAAGCTTCATGACTATCCACCAAGGCAAGCCAATGTTGTCTCTACAAGGATTGATGCCCCTACAGCACCAAAAGCTGAAGTTCCTCAATTCACGGCAGAACAACATCAGCAATTGCTCTCTTTCCTCGGTACAAATACCACCAAACCCACTGTCAACCTCCCAGGTAATTCATTTTGTCTCTCTAGTTCCAATTTTTTTACCTTGGGTTATTGACACTAGTGCTTCTGATCATATTTCTTCTTCATTCATTCTTTGTCTCATGTTGTCTCTGCTCCTACAAACAAACCCATTCATTTTCCAAATGGTGATTCCTTGCGAATTTTGCATATTGGGAGTGTGAATCTTCAGACAAAATTCAACTCAATAATGCTTTTGTACTTTACTTTTAATCTTTTGTATATTAGTAAACTTGTTAAATCCTTGAATTGCGTTGTCACATTTTTTTCAGATTTCTGCATTTTTTGGGACCTTTTCATGAACCAGACGATTGAACTAGTAAAGAACATGGCAGTCTTTACTACTACCAACCTACTTCATCTCCCACTATTTTGGCTACTCAAAAATCATCCTTTGATCTTTGGCAATGGCGTTTCGGTCATCCTTCTGCATCTCGTCCCAGTTATTTGTCCAAGAATATTAGTGGCATCTCTACTTGTTCTAATTTATTGTCATGCTTGTTCTCTTGCTAAGTTTGCCTTTTCCCAATGGAAATAATTAATGTAGTGAACCATTTGAATTAATCCTTGTTGATATTTGAGGTGATTTGTCTAGAGAAATTATTAGGTGGTCCAGGACCACAACCTTATTTGTGGTCCCGACCAATCCTAAAAAGACACTTGGCATAATGCAAACAAAGTAAACGGCATTAATTCTCTCTCTACTGTGGAGACCCATTTGTTGTACTTCGTTTATGTAAAGACCCTCTCTCTCTCTCTCTCTCTCTCTCTAAAAATCTTTGCTCTCAACACATTCATCTGAGAAGATGAACAGCGCATGCAAGAGAAGTCATAAGCCTTTGTTCACCGTTAAAAACTTTTGAACTTTGTAACATCCAGGAGAAATCTTGTTCTTTGTTACATAGTCAAAGCATGAGGAAAGAATCAGTGTAGAATAACCAAACTCAAGTTGGTGGAGAAAATAGTTCCAGAAAGCATAACAGATTAACCAAAAAAAAATTCTTTTCTATACAGTGAATACTAGATATTGAAACCTAGTTCCAGTTTTCGAGAAAAAAATAAAACGGTTTCCCTCTTAATAAAACCCTAATAAGAAAATGAAATAGAGAGATGAACGAGGTTGAGGAATTGTGTAGATTCTTTCCAATGGCAAAATGGATGGTAAACAAAAGAAGAATTTGAACATCTTAGATCTGTAATTTTGTTTTCTCTTTCATTCTGTCCTTTTTTTTTCCCTTTGGAGTAAATAGAGAGATGAACCAGGTTATCTGTCTTAAATTTGTCAAAAAGCAAAGTTTGGAGAGAAGGGACGAGAAACAGAGAAGAAGAATGTGAAAAATTCAACAGTAGAGAGAGATTGAATGGATAGTTTTATCTTCGACAAGGAGTAAAGAGAGAAACACCTCAATTTAAATCTGGGTGTCAGGCAGTGACAAAAGGTGTGCTCACGGCATTGATGATGTAAAAACTCTTTTTTAAGAAAAGCTGATATGGCAATTGAAGATTCGTCCGGACCACTAATGAGGTGGTGGTGCCGGGACCATCTAATAATTTCTTGATTTGCCTATTGCTTCATTATCTGGTGCTCATTATTTTTTTATTTATCGTTGATAATTATTCTCATTGCACATGGCTTTTCATGATGAAACCCAAATCTGAAACTCAATCTCTTTTAAACACATTTTATGTCATGGTTAAAGCACAATTTGAACGATCAATCAAATAGATTCGAAGTGACAATGGCCTTGAATTTGTCTCCATGCATTCTTTCTTTAATGAACATGGAATTATTCATCAACAAACTTGTGTTGGAACCCCTCAACAAAATGGGGTTGCCAAACGCAGACACTGACATGTCCTAGAGGTTGCCCATGCTCTCCGTTTTCTGGCTCATTTACCTCTTAAGTTTTGGGGATAATGTGTTGTCAGTGTTGCTTATCTCATAAATCACATACCCACACCATTACTTTCAGGTAAATCTCCCTATGAGCTTCTTCAACATTCTGAATCATCTTATCGTCACCTGTGTGTCTTTGGTTGCTTGTGTTATGCCCAAAATGTATCTCCTAAAAAAATAAATATTCACCACATGCCATTAAGGGTATTTTTGTTGGGTATCCCTTTGCTCAACGAAGGTATCGAATATATCATCTTGAGAAGCATGTGATTTTTAGTGGTCATGATGTCACTTTTCACGAAACTATTTTTCCATTTTAGGATAAAGTACATTTCCCAAACCCGCAACTGATAATTCGATTGCTCCTATACAACCTATTGGTCAGCCATCCACCCCTACACAACCAATTGGCCCAGACAACAAACCCTCCAATTCCACGTCACCTATCTCTACTCCAGTTCCAATTCATCATTCCTCCATGCTCATCATCCACCTTCTTACCTTCAAGACTATCAATGCTCTTTAGCCACCTCTCCTCATCTTTTACCTCATCGCTCTAATTTTTCACCTCACAACGTACTAATTTAGCATATCCTATTCATGACTTTATTTTTATGATTCACTAACATCTAATCAGTTTGCTTACATTGTTGCTATTTCTGCCAAGGTTGAACCAACATCTTATGCTCAAGCATTCCAACATCCACAATGGCGTCAGGCTATGCTTGCAAAGATTCATGCTCTCGAAAGGAATAATATTTGGACACTCACTCGGCTTCTTCCAAGCTATGCCAATTGATTGTAAGTGGGGGTACAAAATCAAATATTGTTCTAACGACTCCAACGAGAGCGCTATAAGGCTCATCTTGTTGCAAAGGGCTATACTCAAACAGAAGGCCTCGATTATCATAAGACATTTGCTCCTGTTACCAAGTTAGTAATTGTTCCATGCCTTTTAGCATGATTTCTATGAAGAGGTCTACTTGAATCCCCCACCATGATTTCAACTACAGGGGTAGAAATTGGTTTGTCGAATTCTGAAAACTTTGTATGGCCTGAAACAAGCATGTAGAAATTGGTTTAAAAAATTCTCATTAGCTCTCTATCTTGCAGGATTCAAGCAATCACACTGTGATTACTCTTTATTTACTTCTACAAAAGGCTCATCCATTACCATTGTGTTAGATTATGTCAATGACATCATCATCACCGGTAATGATAATCTTGCCATCAAGTCACTCAGAGTTTTCACACAGTCGCTTTCATATCAAAGATCTTGGCTCATTAAAATATTTTTTGGGCATGGCATTGAGGTTGAGCGTTCTAAACAGGGGATATTTTTATCTCAAAACAAGTATGCCTCGGAAATTTTACGCGATGCTGGTGTTCTTGGTGCTAAGCCAGTTGAGTTCCCAATGGTGCAAAGGCAATCGGTGTTTGGTGGGATTCCTTGTATACCTCACTATCACTAGGCCAGAGGTGGGTCTATTCAGTTCATCTCCTTCGCCAATTTATGTCCCAACCACGAAAGCCTCATCTCGATGCTACTTATCTGGTATTAGAGTATGTGAAATCCTTTCAAATTGAAGCCTATCGTGATTCAAATTAGGGTGCCTGTACTACAACTCAAAGAACAATCACTAGCTATTGCTTTTTTCTTCGTAAAAGTCCCATTTCATGGAAATGTAAGAAACAATCAACGGTTTCTCGATCATCTACCGAGTCTGAATATCGAGCTATGCCATCTACTACATGCTAATTAATTTGGCTTCAATGGCTTCTAAAAGACCTTGGGATTGTTCACAAGAATCCCATACGACTTTACTGTGATAATAAAACAGCACTTCATATTGCAACTGATCTTGTTTTTCATGAACGCACTAAGCACATTGAGTTGGATTGCCATCTTATTCGTGAGACGATTCAAGCCGGGTTGATTCAAACTTCTTACATGGCTTCCGCTCATCAACTGGCAGATATCTTTACCAAGCCTCTTGGAAAAGAACAATTTCAACATCTCAGTGGCAAGTTGGGCATTCATGACATTCATGGTCCAACTTGAGGGGGAGTATTAAGATTTATTGGAGGAATCAATGGAGGAAATCCTCCAGTAATTGATATTGTTTCCTAATCTCTCTGTTTTCTATTCCATCTCCTTCCATTCTTATCATTTCTTCTTCTATATACAGGAGCATCCACCATTGTATTGTGTATGAAAACAGAGAGAAAAACATCTAAATAATAAAGTAGATATCGAGCCTCTAGTGCTACTTTTACGCATTATTTTACAGAACATATATAAATACATAACGAACATAAGAATTATACATTTAGGAAACATATAGAATAAGCCTCAAAAAAAGAACATAAGAGTCATACATGTAGGGACAATTCCACCTAAAGCATATTTTTCTATTACTTTTGTTCCCAGAACCAAAGGCATACGTCTGCATATTTCATAGTGCAATGCATTATAAAAATCTAAATATAACAGAATCTTATATTTTTCCAAACAAATCCTACAAAGATTCTCTGATTTTCCCCCAAAAGGAAGAACACATTCAGAAATAATAACAAAATCACAAATAATAAATTTTAAATGTACATGGAAATTCTAACAATATCAAGCAGCTCCTAATCAGAGGAATAGAGCAATTTTTTTCATTTTTTGTGCAAAGACAAAGAAGAGTACAGAGGAAGCTTTGAACTTTGAAGTCATACCTAAAAAACTTTGACCTAGAGGTGGGTGGAAGTGTAAACTTGAAATAACTAGCCGGAAGCCTTTGAAGTCGTCGGAGATCGTCGGAAGCTAGCCCGGTGGCCACCAGAGCTTCACTGCTCGTTTCTAGTTTCGCAAATGGTTCTCAGATCGTGATTTGGATGCTTTCTGTGTTTGGGATTGGGCTCCAAAACTGGATTTTGGACTTCAAAACTTTATAGTTGATAAAGATTGTACGGAGTAGGTTTTAATAGAAAATGGGCTACAGGCCCAGAAAAATGAAGAAAACGGAACACGATCACAATGCAATTATTGTAAAATAAATCACATAAGACTCAGATTAATTTAGTGAGTTTGGATGGTAGCATTGTACTATTCGAATCACAATTTTTATCCTTCAGCGATTTTTTATGAAATTTTATTTTAAAAAGAAAAGGACTATTTTCGACCACAATGCAATTATTGTATATATAAATGAACCGTTTTTTGGAACTAGGTATTTGGATAAATTAAAGATACGACATATTTTGTAGGAAAAAAAAAAAAGATTAAGAAAAGGGTTTAATTAAATAGCTAAACAACAAATTTCATGTTTCCTTTTTCTAGAGTTCTGGTAGATGAACCTCAACAAAATTACTAAAATCCTAACACAAAACTGTGTGGTGTGATAATATATAAATTTATTCTTTTTTATTCTTGCAATAAGTTAAAAAATTAAATAAATAATAAAGATGAAAGAGAGACTTTATAATTGTAAACTAAAACTAAATTAATAATGTAAATTAAATTTTAAATATAAAATCCTGTTGGGGTAGAGGTGCACTTGGGCGGATAAGAGCCCAATCCAAGCCCAACCCAAGCTATAAGACTTTTAAGTTTCAACCCAAATTCAATACAACGCATTCTGCAACCCAACCTAAGCCAATTGAGCTCTTGCCGAGAATTGGGTTTAGCTTCAATTATTTGAGTAATGATATTTAGACTGAATTCTCATGTCTATTTCTCAAGTTTACGAGACATTTATTAATTTGATATAGTGGATAAATCTGAAGGTAGGTCACATTCTCTACATCAAATGAATAAGAACTCTTAAACCCAACAAATAAATTTGAAAATTCCGTCTAAGAATTATTTTTCTTATTTGTTTTATTAAGTCATGATATTATGATGTTAATTAATATCATGAGTTAATAAGATTTAAAGAAAAATGTTGATCATCATTTGAATACACACAATAGATTTTGAAATTATAAATATAAAGTAAAGTCATAAGACTGTACTATTACTATGCCATCCAAGTAAAACCACTCATGCACAATTACATGTCTTAGAAGTAATTCAAAACCTGATGATCCATTGAAATACAAATATTTCAGGGCAGGCCTTTCAAGCACACATGATTAATTAGCAGTAACGCGAAAATTCATTCTCAGTTGGTATCACGACCGTACAGTGATACTTAATATGAATGATCATGACCGTACAACGATACGTAATAAACAAGCATAGCCCGCACATGTGAACGATCACAACCATACAGCGACATTTAATAGACAAGCATAGCCCACACGTGAACGATCACGACCGTCCTCCAATGTACGGTCCCACACATGAAAGATCACAGCTGTCCTATGCTGTACAACAATAGAGGATTCCAAAAAAATGACTTCCAATACAATAATAGTTTCTTGTGACAATTCACATTTCATAAGAATCTTAGAAGCTACTTGACGGGCAAGGAGAAACTGTTTGATAGTAACATTTTTGTATATCATATGCTTTCAGGCTCTGCATCAAAAATACAATGTGAAGCATCAAAATACAAACATGTGTATAGCAGTTTGGCTGAACAAAAAATGTTTTTCAAAAACTTGCCAAACTACCCCTTCTGTAGGGTTGTGAATGCCTGAATCACTGGCCTCTACTCAAAAAAACCACTTGAAATTATTATAACCAGTTTGATTATTCAACTGATAAATCTTCCAATCCTAGCCACCATCCAATTATGTACCAAATTGTTTAACCAAGAGGACAAAATCAGCGGGAATCGTCATCCTCTGAACCCACATTGAGAGGACTTGAAGGTGAATCGATTCCTTCACCGGCCGCATCTTGAGCCATCTTGTTCTCGGCCTCTGCCCCACCATCAGTTTTCTGATTATTGGAAGCTCCTTCAGCAGCACATCTTTTAAGAACATGCACTCGAGAATCGTCTTCTTCATTGGACTTCTCCCCGGTTTTCATCCCATTATCATCAATCTTTGATGAGCCTCCTCCAGCATCAGTTTTTTTCCTCTTGTTAGTCCTTTTAGGTTTCTCGCCGATTGGAGGATCAGCATCAACATTCTTTCGCTTGGAAGCCTTTTCAGGCGAGCACTCAGCCTGAGGAGTAGGCAAATCATGTTCTTCACTCCCATTCAAAGCATTAGAACTCTCTTCCTTCGCAGCACCTTCCTCTTTATTGCATTCCTCCATGGTATCATCATCCTCTTCATCCCTACATTGGAGTTTCTCTATGACACCCATTATTTCTCTGTTAACCTGTATGGAGGAGAAAATACGTATAGAAAGTCAAAAGAGAGAATGAATGCCAAGTTCTTTGGGAAGGTCGTGTTAGAATTGATGGGGGTGCGAGAGTGCCCTCATTTTAGGTTTTATTGTCTTTTACTCTATATTCAAGGAATCAATGAAAATCAATGTGCAAATAAATTCTAATTTCCCAAGAGTAAAATAATGTACTAGTGCCAAACCTTCGGGTTTTGAAGGAATTCTGAAATGTCAGTATGGCAAGTCGGACACTTCATGACATTCTTCTGTGAGCGAAGTGTCCGTCCACCAGCGGTTGTCCGCTCTTTCACGAAACTCTGGCCAGCAAATACACCTTCCAGACAAGGCTTGCAGAAGTTATGAGCACAGGGAGTTGTGAGAGGGAGAGTCATCACATTTTGACAAAGAAGGCAACTAAATCCTGCAAGGCAGAGACCATAAAAATTCAGAATACCGTCTCACCAAAGCCCAAGAGAGACAACATTTACACCAAAGTTCAGACACTGCTAGAGAAAGTTGACCCCTCATAAGAATACTTGGTTATTGGCACCTGGACAATAAGACCTAAGCCAGCAAAAATCTAATTTTCTTCAGAATTTGTAGATCCCTAAAAGCTTTTTTAATCCTCTTATGACATACAGACCAACTTATCCACCAGGTTTCAAGCTTTAATGGTAACTACTGATGACAAGAAAAGAAAGCGGGGGGAGGGGTACCAACCTTTCAGAAGCTTCTCTTTTACAGATATCATATGAACTTTCCTGATTGCTTTCCTTGTACTCTTTTCACCTTCGGCATTTCCTGTAGTTACTGGTTTTTTGCTGGGAGGTGGTGGTTTTTTCCATTTCCAGCATTCTTTTTCCTCCTGAGATACAAACCAGAATAATTGAATTAGAGAGGAAAAAATGCTAAAGCTTACAACAGATGAATTTAGCCCCCAAAAATGAATACCAGAGTATTTGGAGAGTGGAGAAAAGGAAATAAAGAAAGAGAGGGAACACGTGCAAAAATCTATCAGTAATTGAAGCCCTGAAGTAACGTTGTCTAGTGAACTTATTTATGGCCATCTATGTCCATAATCTGGAGTAGAATCATGAGTAGTTATTTAAAAGTTGCTATAGTAATGAACAGCATACAAAATCTCAAACCAATGAAGTTACAGATTAAAGAAACGGCATTCACTAACATCATAATCCCATGATGGACTCTCCTTCCTCTCGGTAACGTCGGTTGCTTGTTTAAGCTCGGGAATGACTGGCAGGGGTCTAGGCCGGTCCCCATACACATCGCTGCAATTAAAGTTGTTGAAATTATTAGCAATAGTTCAGTTACAGAGAGAGAATAAAAAATGGACCAAAGACAAACCTCGTCCATGGTGCAGGATCATTGTCACATCTCACAAAGAGGTACCTGCAGACCTTGAAGCCCTAATGGCAGCAAACCCCATCAGTGGACTTATTATTAAAGTAAAAAAAACAACCTGATAGCACACTTTCAATGTATTTGCTTGCAAATATTTACCTGTTTTCCAACCTTCCTCCAGCATTTATCTATTCTGTAGATTCCATCATACCGCAACACTTTCTCCTCTGGGGCATAAGAAGAACGCTTCTCCTTATGCGACCTTACCATTAAAAAGTCAATGCCACATAACTATCAAGATATATCTATAGAGCTATTCACAATGGGGTTTGGATAAGAAAAGTACAGAATTATCAAGGCCATCCAAACATAAACTACTCACTATTAGATCCAAATAATTTAAACCAGACAAAAGATATTGAAAAATTTTCCCATACATACCGACCGTCTAACTCACTAACCAACAACATCTGGATCCAGAAAATATGATATTTTCCAAAATCCAAATTAGAGATGCTAAAGTTTGATCAAGATGATATTACTTTAGACTAATTCTCTTCAACAAATCCAATCCAAACCAAAACCAGGTCACTGGATAAGAGTGTCTGAAATCACTGTTTAGCTCAGGGCACACAGAAACTTACTTGCGCTCAAATAGGTAAGAATACCTTAGACTATCTTAAAACAATGTAAGCTAGCATAAGACTATCACTATATGAGTTGTGTAGTAGTCAAAAATATAAACAAGTTCATCAATAAAGAACCAAGAGTGAACCCCGACCATAACTAACATGCATAAGCCAAGCTACAATGGTACTTGTCTGCTTTGAAACAGTCGATCATAAAAATGTCATAAAATCAACTCAATTCAGCTGAGCTTTATGCCAGCCAATTATACTTGCCAATCTACGCGACAGAATTAAATTTCATTAACGTACAAATGTCAGTTTGCAAATTTCCATGCAAATAATAGATGGGGGGTGCAGTTCTCATGTGTAGCAAATGATGAGAGTACCAAATACAGGGTCACCAACAATCTGACATCAAGGTTTATAAACTTCACTAGTGACTACATTTACTAGTGACTAATTCAGTCAATTGGCTTACAGGATTCAGCCTACCATGCAACACCATTGTCTGGATGAGCTGAGTCTGTATAAATGCACCAAGCCAAAAGAAGTTCTAAACACTCCAAATTTTCCCAAGCTCAAGCTGCTTTAGAAATTTTTGGCACTGTTTCAATTGATAGGAAGCACGGAAACAGATACGGGACATGGATACAACACAACACGGACATGGCGACACGGCAAATCCTAAAAAATTAGGACACGCACCCGGCGGGGACACGGCAAATAATAAATATTTATTTTTATATATATAAATATTAGGGGACAGCGAATTTTGTTTTAAGAGGAAAAAAAATAAAGAAGCATCTAGGGTTTGTGAAGAAGAATAAGAAGAGAGAGACCATCCACCAGAAGCGAAGCTAGGTACGATGGGAGAACATGAGAGTGTCAAAGATGATCATGCTAGAGTTTGAACCTTTGAACTAAAATATACGCATAAATATCTGATTGTTTAATATAAAGTTATTTTAGAACACAACTTCTTTTAAGTAATTATGTAATGACCATCATATTATTGAAGGCTATTAAACAACTTCTCATACTTACACTTCAACCTAGCTTGCTTTCTAAAACTTTCTTAAATTCCAAAAATGGGACACGCATGTCGTATACACATCCATGGCGTGTCCACATCCGTGCCGTGTACAAATATTCAAAAACATAAAATAAAAAATTCAGACATGTGCTACCCGGCGGGTGTCCATGTCCAACACGGGTTCTTTGCCCTTTTAGGTGTTTCCGTGCTTCCTAGCTCAATTGCCAACAGCACCATATTTATTTATTATTAGGTATGTTTTAAGTCAATTATAATAGAGTCCTATATTTTAGTCCATAAAATCACAGTTGACAGGCATATTATGAAGGTACTATAAATAAAAGCTAAGCTGGGCAAAAAGTCAGCTTGACTAGTTCAGTTACAGCCTTAATTGTGCCGATCATTCCATTATCCATATCTTACAATCCAAAAAGGCTATGCAACAAGGTAATTATGATGTTCAAAATTTCACGAAACCAGAAACTGCATGTGTGTTAATATCCTTATCTTACAATCATGTAGTTTTATTTTAGTTCCAGTTATTACCTGAGAACAGAACCATCCATGCATACCATAACAACTTTGTTAAATGACTGATTTTGCAGTCATATCCATATACTCTTATACCAATGAACAAGTGGTTCACCTTTTCAAGAAGCCACTTTTTTTTATAGAAAACGCACAATCAGAACTTCTAAAACCATGAAATTTTAATAGGAAAGACTACAACCGATATCCCATTATCTAACATCATGTAAACTTGAAGAGAGAAACCCATTATCTAAGATCATGTAGACCTGAAGAGAGAAATGATACAGTAAGTTTCTTTTCTTTTCTTGCTTTTCTTTTAAGTTTTTGACCTGTAACTTATTCTTCATAAGATAGATCAGTAAGATGAGAAATAATCCAGTCACAGAAATAAATTAAAAATTAAAAAAGAAAAAAGAAAAAAGCAGGAATACCAATACACTGGTGACCTGGTACATACCTAACTACTCGAACCGGATAACCTTTTCTGCAGCTAACTCGTAAAGCCTCATTACTTTTATCAAATGTCTGATCAAATGATTGTTCCTTGTTAGTCCTTTTGTTACCACTAAGATCCCTTCCACCACTGTTTCACACCCATTAGAACCAGACCAATGTCAGACAAGCAAAGGCAAAAAACAAAGCAACCATAGTAGAAACAAATTTATTATGGTAGTTGATAAAGGTGCCTAACTTAAGGGGAAAGAACACACGTGGTAAATGAAAGTTCAATTCCACACAGAGCATAAAAGAAGAATGAATAAAATAGTAGTCCTTCCAAGCTACAGCTGAGCACACTCTGTGTGATCTTAGAACATACATGATACAACATGTTCAAAAGTGAAAAAGGCATAAAGGAGGTCAATCTCATAGTAATGATAGAATGAGACACCACTTGAAGAGTCAAAGAAAACTAGGATATTAGAAGGGAAATAAATGCAGAGCCCATGTAATGAATCTGCATTCAGTATCACTTCCCCTCCAAATATGGCAAGATAATGATGAAATAGCATTCAAAAACCCTAAATCATGAAACAAAACGGTAGAATACTTGCCAAACCAGTCCATTTTAGAAACCAACAAATCCAGCTTTTATAGATGTTCAATGCAACTAATAGATGAAAGTACTAGATTATATGGGGTCAAATGACAACAAATATCAGTTCAAGTGTAAAAAAGTCGCAAACCTTCCGGTGTAGAGGAACCACTCCCCGTGATCCTCATCGTCCTCATAACCTCCTGAAAGTACCACTGATTGTGCACCGTGGTTCGATTGTCCACAAATACCTGAAACAGGCGGCAGGTGAATACCCCATTGCCTGCATTCTAGCCGACCCTCCCAACACTCCCCAACCAAGACACCCTGGTTCCTCTCTGGATCGTTCTCAGCAAGAATCGGACCGAAATGGTCAGGTGCGACAGTGACAAATATCCTCCCACTTGCCGCATTGGCCTTCCCTGCCTTCACTGCTCGCTCTGTAGTATATGCCTTATCAGGTCGGTTTTGGTTATGCACAAAATGATAAACTTTCTGAAGCCCTCCTGTGGCATTTGATTTTGACATTTTTGCCATACGGATGGCAGCCACAAGTGTAGAGTTGATGCGGGGCTGACTTGCCATTTTGGCAGGAATACTGGAGCGACACTTTATACAAGTATGCTTTCCTTGTCCCACCCATTTCTGGAAGCATTTTAAGCAGAAATTGTGGCCACATGGTGTCTGGGAATGAAAAGTAAGATCTTCAGTAATTAAACACACCTAAATTTGTTTCGCTAACATATCCTCTTACTTGTATGAGGTACATCTATGACTCAGATGCAGTTAAATGAAGCCGTAAGTTGACACTGAACTGCCTAGTCCATGACTCCACAGAACACCAAAACAATGTGAAATGTCTTTAAAATAATTTTCTATTAAATTTCAGAAATAAAAACCCACTTGATCCATGAAATTTTATTCATGAATACTTCAGTCAGGGAGCCGACAAAATTCAAATATGCAAATCTGTTAACGGAAATGTCAGAGTATTAAATTTCAGAAATTGAAACCCACCTGATTCAACACCAATTATCAATTAAGGAAATTTATTCACAGTCAGAGAGCCGACAAAATACAAATATGCAAATCCATTAACTGAAATGTCAAGAGTATTATTATAATGTCAGTGCATCCCAACATTAAAAAAGGGCCCACTAAGTTGGTTTTCTTTCTCAGATTGAAGAACAAAAACCTCTTCATTTAATTTCTGTCAATGAAATTGCAACTCCACAGACTATTAAAACATCATAAAATGCCTCCGAAAATGACTTATTCCATACCAGAATAGAAATATCTACTTAACCCAACTTCAATTGCCATATCAGGCAAGTCAGGTTGTTCATAGTTCCTACTCAGGACCACAAAAATCATTGCAAATAAGAAGTTCCATTAACGGAAATGCTCAAATATAATACTATCTCTGCTTCCTGACATCAAAGTGGAACCAGGCAAGTCAGGTTGTTCATAGTTCCTACTCAGGACCACAAAAATCATTGCAAACATGAAGTTCCATTAACGGAAATGCTCAAATATAATACTATTTCTGCATCCCGACATCAAAGTGGAACCACCAGGATGGTGAACAAAACCCTCGGAGAGCAGGACTGGTGAAAAGAAGCATTAGGATACACCTATTTAACTTCCTTAACTTGCATTGTTGCCACTGTCAATTATTATGGGGCATTAGAAAATCCTAGAACAAAGAGAGAAGCAACAGAACAGGAAGGACAAATACATGAAGTAGTTCTACAGAAACTATGGGGTAGGAAGGGGAAATACAGTAGATGATATATAAGAGGTAGATCACCATTGAAAGAATGAAGCCACAGATGGCTCATACAATCTAAAGTTGAAGGGAAAAAAAAACCCTACTGAAAGAAGAACAGTATTAAGCAACAAACTCAAAGTCAAAATAAGGCAATTTGACATCACATGAAGTATGAACTGAATTATGAACCCAAAAACTCCATAAGGGTAATCCAAAAACAATGAGAACCAGTTTCACTTATAGACTTGTAGCAGGAAATCTATTTAGGAAAAATAAACATCAACAACCAATGCCCTCTGGGAGTTTCCATTTCTGTTATCCAATACCACAGAGCATCTTCAGAGAGAGAAATGTATAATAAACATAACAGAGCTCTTAATCCTAATGAATGGCAAGCAAATGCTCACATATAATACCAATGAGATGAGAAAATGTGCATTTATGCAGCTGAAATTATATTTATAACCAAACACATACCGGAATAGTAACAAAAAACGGATAGAAACAGTAATCCGCAATTGTATCCCCAAAAAAATTATCAAAACTTCATCAAAATTTTGAGATAAAAAACGTATACGGAAAAGATCTATAAAGCTATAAACACAAGAAAATATGTCTTAATTCAAAAAAAAAAAAATTATTATAATTATTATTATTAAAAAATAAGCATATATTCAAATTTTCGAAATACTATGCATTTGAACTGTAGAGAGAGCAGTCAAAGCTTTGATCAAAACCTCAGGCATCAAGAATAACCCGAAAATAATCAAAAGAACGATAGACCTGAAGTTCGATCCGAAGCCAATGTAGAGCCATGCAATAGAGATTCCCTCAGATAACAGACACTCCAACATATATATACACACACACTCAAATCCTGACAATGCAAGACCAAATCGAGTGACAAAAATGCACAGAACAAAAATTCAATACCGTGACAGGCCTCTCCGGCAACTGTATACAGAACGAGCACTTGAAGGTCTCATCAAGAAGATCAAAAAAATGGTTCGTATCCTCCACCTTCTCCTTCCCCTTCCTCTTCGACTTCTCTCCGCCGTCGCCGTCGTCTTCACCGGCCGACTCTGCGCCCCCGCTCAAGAGCCGTTGTCGCTTCTTCGCCTTCTCTCTCTCCGTCAGCGACGCATCGGCCTCGATCGCCCGAATCGCGGCGATGAGCCCACCGGAGGCGTCGTCTCCTCCGGCGACGGCAGATTTTCCGGCGTCGGCGCCGACGAGTGTGGTACAGTCCGGACACCCCCACTGGAGTGTACCGGATAGGGTTTCGGGCTTGACGGCCAGGCAGCTCACGTGCCACGGCGTGACGCACGTGTTGCAGGTCAGCTTCTCCTCGTCCGGTGGCTTGTTTTTGCAGAGCATGCAAATGCCATCTCCGTCGCAGGGAAGTTGGCTATCGTGCGCCATTGGTAGCGCTGCGCACTGTCGATAGATTGATACAAAGAGAGAGGGAGAGAGAGAGAGAGAGAGAGAGAGAGAGAGACTGGTATCTAGAGAGTAGAGAGAGAAAGTGTTTATCAACCGTTGTGTAGGGTTTGCTTGGTTTACTTCATTTCTTGTAGAGAGAGTGAGGAGTCTATATATACACTCTAGTATATATGTGTGTGTGCATATATATATATAAGTATATTAATAGTATATTATATAAGTATATTAATAGTATATTGAAAGGTTGGGTTCAATTCATCCACTTTATTGAAAAAATTGGTTGAAAGTAGCAGTATAGATATATATAATATTACTGTATAAAGATTTTTTATACAGTAACTAATTTATGTAAATTATTCCAATATGGATATAATAAATTACTATTAAGTTTAAGTGAATTAATTAGTATATGAAAAATTAATAAGCTATAAAACAAATATTTAAAAGAAGTACTACGTACAATTTAATTGAATTAAAATAGTAATATTATATGACTTTAAAATATAGAATATAGAATGTGTACATTGCCATATACATATAGAGAGAGAAAGTGGGAAAAATATAGCGAGAGGGAAGGAAACCGTGGTTACTGGTGACTGTGGGTTTTGAAAAAGGGTCGAAGAAGGGGCGGGGTTTTGAATATCTGACATGATCAGGTGGGGTCGAGTGTAGATTATTTGGATACTCTACTGAAACTATTGGTGTTGAGCGTCACAAGTCAGAAATTGGACAACTTTGTTGACTAAATTCAAAGTCTACTGGTGGAACTTTTGACTTGTTTCTAAGCACACGACTAAATTGAAACGTCTGATTATTACTTCGTATTTTCCATTTGAAAAAATTGGAAAAGTTGCGAGAGAATGAAAAGGACACCGGATGACCCCATATGACGAAAATGTCCTTAAAACAGTACTTTATTACTAGTTTGCAATACTGGTATTTTAGTTTAGGAAAAGACCACTAATGCACGTTGTTGCAGTGGGTGTTGCGATAATCACGTGTTGTAACAAATATAATTTTATTTAGAGAGAGAATAAATTTGACGATCAATTTTATTTACTAATTACATAAAATAGAGATTTTATTTGCTTTTTAATCTCGATAAGAGTTCTTGTTTAACTCTATGAGTTGAAGTCGTACAAAAGATGAATTGCTTATTTAGTATTATTCTTTGATTTAGTATAATGTTTAGCAAAAATAAACTCCTTTCTTTTTCCTTCTAAAGAACAAATGACACATTTTCTCCAATGTTGGTTCAAGTTGCTCAAAGTTTTAGTGGATAAAAAGTTTGGATGGTCAAAGACATATATAAAAATTAAGGACTTGCTTGGTTTGTAATTCTGAAAACAGTTCTTAAAAATTTAGAAACAAAAAAATTTTCAAAGAATAATAAAAAAACAGTTCTAAACATATATAATTAAGTTTTTAAAAAACTCAATAAAACAGAGTTTTTTGTACAAATTTCTATTTTCAATTTTCTGACAGAGTTACAAAACCAAGCAAGGTCAAGGGTTTGTTTGGTTTGTAACTATTGAAACAGTTTTCTGTTTTTGAAAAACTGGAAACAGGAAAATATATAAAAAAAAAAAAAAAAAACTCTACTTAATTCAATTTTCTGAAAACTCAGTTATAAAAAATTCTGAATTCTATTTTCAGATAATAGTCTTTCATAATTCTCTTAAAACTATTATCTGAAAACTAAACCTATATAATGGCCATTTCATTTCCAAGTAAAAAAAATTAAAAATTCAACTTCCCAAAAATCCCTCATGTTCCAAATCCAAAAACCACCACTACTTTCCATCACAACCACCTCCGCCTTTCACCACCACCACCACCGACTTCCACCACCACCACCACCGCACACCGCTTTCCATCGCTGCCGCCACTTTTCACCACCGACACCGCCTTCCTTTGCCGCAACCACCACTGCCATCGCCATTACCTTTCACCATCACCATCACCTTCCACCACCACTACCGCCGCTACCACCACCTTTCACCACAACCACCACCTCCACTGCCTTCTACCACCACAGTCACCACTATCCACCACCGCCAACTCCATTGCCTTCCACTGCCACCTACACCACTATTTCCTTCCACCACCACCACCACACTACTACCACCCCCTTCCACCAACACCGTCATTGCCACCTTCCACCATTGCCACTATCGCCGTCTTCCAACACCATAACCATTTTCCACCTCCACCAGTATCATCACCACTATCCGCCACTGCCACTACCACCATTTATTTTAAAAAAATTATAGAAGAGTGTCATTTTGTTAATTTAATTTATTTGTTACTAAAAGGGGTATTTTGTATAACTTAATTTAAAATTAATTCAATTCTAAACTTTAAATTGGTTCAGCCAAACATTGATTGGTTATTATTATTCCATTCTTACACATTTTATCTTTACAACCAAACAATAGAATGAGAATAACCATTTCATTCCATTTTCATTCTCATTCCATTCTCACTTGCATTCCATTCCATTCTTACACACCAAACCATAAGCGCCTGCTTGGTTTGTCATATGAAAACTAAAAAATTGTAAAAATGCCAAAAAAAAAACTTTGTTTGATTCAGTTTTCAAAAAATTGTTCTCAGAAAACTCAGTTATAAAAATAATTGTTTTCAGATAACTGTTTTTTATTTTTCTCTGAAAACAATTTTTTATTTTCAGAGTTCTTAATAACAGTTTACTGAGTGGCAAAACAAGTAGACCATAATTTATTTATCACTATTTCAATTCGAGCAAATATTAGGAAATGATTAACAAATAATAAAATTGTATAAAAACGAAATTATTGTTATAGATATCAAACACGCATCGCACATGTTGCCAAACTTGTGAGGTAAAAAAGTCAAAGACAATAAGTTTAAGTGGCCAACTCAAACCTTGACATCATCCTAAACATCAAGATTACAACCATTCGAGTCTTAAACTGTGGCGTTTCCAATTTTCAGTATTTTTCATTTTTTTCGGAAGTTGTGTCGCCGTAAGGGTATTTTCGTCATTTCACGTTTTGTGTACGGGATTGTGGTTGGGTCCAATTGCTTTTGTGCATTTTAAATTTATATGTTTATGTGGTGTTTATCTAGTGGTGCATGTATTGTAATATGTGGTGCAAATTGAGACTAATGAAAAAAAAAAAGAAATTCATGGGACCCACCACCACCAACTTTAAAGCCTTGAGACCACATTTTTGGTCTCTATCTTCTCTCTCCCCGCTGGTTTCCCTTCTGAGTTCTTGCTCCATTTCCTCTTCATTTTCTTTCTCTTTTACATTAAACTTTGTATCATGATTACTTTATCAATTCTTGGAGTTTTTAAGTGCCGTTTGAGGCAAAACGGAGAGCACGACAAGCTCTACGCATGAGTACCATCAATTCCAACTTTGAGCCTCCCTAGAGAATTCGAAATTGAGACCCATCTTTAGGGTTTTGGTGCAAACTTGAGGTAGGGACCCTTAATTCATGATGTTCTTGCTCTTTTGTGAATTTTATCTTCTTTGTGTAATAAACATGCTTAAATTGAGAATTAATTGTTTTAATGTTGTGTAAGTGATGTCTAGAGAATTTCACAATCTTGAATATGACTTGTTCTATGTGAAGAGTATGTCTAGATGATGCTTTGTTGTGTTTATTATGTTGATGACCTTTCTAGAAATGTTGAACATGATATATGTTTGATTGGGTGTTGTAATTCTTCAAATGCCATAATATTGAAAGTATGAAATATATGTGCATACATGTACCATTAGGTTGCATGAAACGGGAGAAATTTGTTTCGAAATGAAATTGGGAATTTCGGGGAAGTGTTTTGGATAAAATGGTTTTATGCAAACCCGGTCGCTGCGGGGTTACCAACGGGCCGGAGGTTAATATAGCCTAGAGGGGACTAGGGAGTCGCCCTAGCGTGGTTGAGCTAGCTGGGCCCCATAATGACAGCGCGGGGTTACCAAGGGTCAGGGACACTAGCCAATCCTCCTCTCGTGTCGCGGCGGGGTCACCAAAGGGCGAGCTGTATTAACAGTTGAAAGTGATGATTTTGATAATGAAAATGGGGAGTGACATTGGCATGCATTCGCATTCCACGGCATTACATTCTTTGTATTCGAATTTGGTTGGAATGTTGTATTAATCCCCTGTGTTGCATGCTCCCTAATTCCCATTGGCCTATGCGTTGATTGGATTCACGGGGACCCAAGACGCATGTCTTAAGTGTCACCTACTGAGCATATAGCTCACCCTACTTTATATAATTTTTTTCAGGTCTTGGAAAAGAACCGGCGGATGCCAATCCACCTCAAAATTGAAAGTTGTTAGAAGATGATTTTTGCTACTTTGTATTCGGCCATTTCATGTATAATCATAGTTTTTGGAGAATGTAAATAAGTTTGCAAATGTTGGCCATTGGATAATGTAATTAAGTTTTTATTCAAACACAAGCCTCTAGTGTATTTTAGTGACGTGTGGTAAATTACGTTAATAACGTGGTTGTTGTACTCGAATTTATTGTTGAAATGTATTAATTTTGCACGTAAGTGTTGTGACGTGGGTGGTTGAACGATCAAAAGTTGGAGTACAGGTCACACAGGATAGTGGAAAGTGGGAGTGAAGATTTTCTTGAACCGGTCGACGTATAACCCAAACCGGTCGACCGGTATCTTCACAGTATATTTGAGCAATTCACGTTCCAAACCAGTCGACCGGTATCCATTGTAACTTATGTTCAGAACCAGTCGACTGGTATCCCAAACCAGTCGACGGGTATCATAGCAGTGGGTTTCCCACTGTTCATATCCCAAACCAGTCGACGTATAAGGAGTATACGTCGATCGGTTCTGCCTTTTCATGTAATTACCAATTTAAGTTCTTAAAATTACACTTTGGCATCATTTAAAGTTGAAATTAATTATTTTTATGACCCAATTAAATGCCGTAATTATATTTTTGCCCCAAAAGGACTATTTTACCCCGGACCTCATTTTAATTATTGTGTGATGCACGTAAATGACTATGACGTCCTTTGGGTCTTAATTTATTAAAATATGGCAAATTACCATCTTGCCCTTTTTGGAACTCAACATTTTAATTTTACGTGAAATTACCGTTTCATCCTTGGATGTTTTTGGGTCGGGTTAAGGCCCGTTTAATGATCCGGATCCATGAGGAGTTGGGTCGTTACATAAACCCTAATACTTTCGAGTCTCCTATAACCTCAAGGAAATAACCCACAAATATTAAATCCATACACCATTAGGTTACTACAAACCTTGAGGAAGTAAACCTCAAGTTCAAGACCCTAATATCGTGAGGACATTGCAAACCTAAAGGAAACGGCTCTTGAGCCCAAAACTCTGACATCGTCAAGTCACCCCAAACCTCGAGGAAACAATCCTAAGTCCAAAACTCTAGCATAGTCAGGTCATCCCAAACTTCTAGGAAGCAACCCTCAACTCCGAAATACTGACGTTGTCAAGTCACTCCGAACCCCAAGAAAATAATTCTCAAGATCAAAAACCCAATGTCGCCAAGATATATACCATAAACACCAAAGATCTTGATAAAGTAGTTCTCAGCTCCAAAACATAGTTACAAAAAGTTCAAATTCTCGACGTACAGCCCTCGAGACATGACTGGAAAATATAAAGAAGGGTGTGGGTAGGATCTTTCATATGCTTATAGTCACACTATGGGATATTTGGAAGGATCTTGGAATGGTGAATGAGAAGTCAGAATATACTTAGTTTCTTTAAACTTTGTGTCTAACTAAAGGTATAGTGAATATGTGTTATTTAATACTCAACTACCACTACTGTTAAACAGGTAAACATATTTATTGTTGCATTACTCATTTAATGTGCTACTATAGGCCCGACCAGATTTAAGGATACAATTTGACTTAATAAACAACTAGTGTAATCATAACACCATAACCGTTAACTAATACCCTAATAAGGCTGCAAACCCCTATATGTTGCCCACAAAACCTCGAACTATAAATATGGGCTGGGCATTAAAGGGACAGAACATGTGATAATCAAGATGCTATAACTGAAGCTCATTTACTATTTGTCAAAGAACTTACATTCCTACCATGACAATTAATCCATTTAGTTTATTTGCTTCTTCTCCTTTTTCCAGATAAGCTATTTGGATACCTCAACTTGTGCTTAATATCTCATTTTTATTGTATTTTATTATTACTCTATTAAAGGCCCGTTAAAATTGTAATACACATAGACAAATAATATGTAAATGCTACCATTTTTCTATCGTGAAGTTTTAATCAACATTAATATTATGTTGGTCTAACCTCTCACAAACTTCACAAACTAGAGTTTCAATTTAATAGCCAATAATTATAGCATAAAATTATACAACTTCAGATATTTTAAGAGCATAGATTTTTTGTTGACAAATGCGTGCATGAAATGATGTTAATAAAAATGACATTCTTCTTAATCATTAATTTAGTCCATGGACACATCAAATAATCAAAAAGATGATATTATCCTGAGTCATTGATCTAGTCCATGGACCTGTCACATAACCAAAATAATTCATTCAAATTATATAAAACACTCTTTTACTAAATATGATAACTACGTGTAACATCTCATTCAACTTCTTTCATTTATAAAATAAAGAGAGGAGGGCCTACAATTCGACAACAACATATTTATCATAATAATTATTATAAATGGAAATCTTTAACTAATAAATCATCAACTTTTATAATAAAGAGAAAGCTTACGTACCTTAACCCATTATGTTCCCATACTGTAGAAAATGAAACATTTCATTTTTCTAAATTAAAACTCTAAATGAAAGTTCATTTGTTTCAAAATTTTCTAATGCTGTTTAACATGACCAATAATTGAAAAATAGAGAGAGAAATACAAGGATCACCTTATATAGTAATTGGACTGACATGCAATGTTGGATCTTCAACTCAGAATAATCAAAATTAATTGAATGAAATATGATTGAGTTAAAACAATAACAATATTTATTGATAAATACACGGTAAAATAAATATAAGAGAGAGAGAGACTTGCAACTTTACCATGTTTGTTGTTTTTCTTTCTAAATGAACCTGTTATTTTGGAGTTCTACTTATACACTTTGGGATAACTTTCTACCTTATAATAAGTTTTTGTTGATGCAAAAATCTACATGACCCAAAACGGTGATGCGCGTTTCTCGCAAAACAAATGGATGACGTCACTTTGAATGGCACCGGTGCGGTGCCAGCTGAGGATGCTCTGATGGTTAAGTCAATAACCAGTGATAATTGTCAGGTACTCTATTCAGGAATCACAATAAATTCGACGTACCTCATTTAATTAGCCAGAATTGCATTTATGTTATGTTCGTGATCTGAATCAGTAACGAGTAAGACGATTTTTTTGGGATTGTGTCCAACTCCTCTAACCACTCCTTGGAAATGGTGGCCATATGTCTACCAACAACCAATAAGGTTGCAACTATCTTTATTCCATGAATGTTAGGGTTTCAAAATAGGTATAATTGTTATCTTAGTTATTCAATGCAACCAGTCAATACGGGATTAGTTTTTCTTTTTTAATTGCCCCATATTTCCAGGTTCGGAATGAGCAAATGAAATATAATAAAGCAATAACTAATTTTTAAGTGACTAGGCCTTGGTTATGGATGACTAGGTCTTAGGCGACCAAACATCGATCGGTTTTGAATGAACAGGCCTTGAGTGATCAGGCCTTGATCTTGGATGACTAGACTTTGGGCGACCTTGGTCTTGGATGACCAAGCCTTGATCTTGGATGACCAGTATTTGGTCTTAGATGACTAGGCCTTCTTAAGCCTTGGTCTTGGATGATCAGACCTTAAGCGACAAGGACTTGGTATTGAATGATCAAACCTTTGTCTTGGATAACTAGGCCTTGGTCTAGGATGACCAAGTCTTGGGCAACCAGGCCTTGGTCTTTGATGACCAGGCCTTAGTCTTGAATGATCTCTTAGATGATTAAGACTTCATAAGATTTGATAACTAATCCTTGGTCTTGGATGATCAGGTCTTGGGCGACCAGGCCTTTATATTGAATGATTAGGCCTTGGTAGACTTTGGGCAACCATGCCCTGATCTTAGATGACTAGGCCTTCGTAGGCCTTGGGTGACCAGGCCTTGGTTTTGGTCTTGGTCTTGATTGACTAGGCCTTAGTCATGGATCACCAAGCCTTAGTAGGCCTTGGTGTGGATGAAACTTATATTTTGAAGATCAAGTTCTACCCCTAACCAGTGTGCACTATTATATCAATTTCCCTTCGGGTGACTTGCTGAAATTGATATATGATTTGCCACGTATCACTAATTTGTGTATATTTTGCTATTTCAGATAAACATAAATTCTTTTTTGCAATTATTCATCAAATCATCACCACATATAATCCCAATATCATCTTTCAATCGTAGGATCGGTTTGGGTGCAAAAAACGTGTAATAAAATGAATCACATTATTATTTTATTTTTAGTTAATGAATCACACTAGTAATTATAACGTAGATAATAATTTATAATTACAATAAAATATATGATAAGATTCATGTCCATTAAATATTCCAAATCGGTTATAACGCCATCAAAGGGTAAAACATACAACTTTAATCTTAATTTATGCAAGTAACCCATAGCATTAGAAATATAAAATTCATTAATTTTCCTTACATTTCAGGTTCTTCCTAGGTGGAGGAAAACTTGCTCAAGTTTCATCCATATGAATTCGAACTCTTAAATTTGAACACAATCTAAATTAGAGATTTCAAATACGTTGACCCAACCCATTAAATTTTTTAGTAGAGTTTGAGTTGCTCGGATTAAGTTCTTTCAAGTCCACCTGTGTCATCATCATTATTATCAATTATTGCCCTAATCCCATATGAATGGGGTCGGCCACATGAATTATCTCCCTTTCGTCTTTTCTATTGCATGTCATTTCTCCTACTATGTTTAACTTTTTATAATTATTTTTAATAACCCCATCCTATGTTAGTTTTGGACGCTCTCTCCATCTCTTTCCTTCTATTACAATAATTCTTCACCACTTCACCAACGAATCACTAGGTTTTCGTATATGTTTCCAAACCATCTAAGTTTACTCTACCTAATTTTCTCACCAATGGGCGCTACACCTAATTTCTCTCTTACACTCATTAGTTACCTTATCTCTTCTAGTCACTCCACCCATCCACCTTAACATTTTCATTTATGCTACATAAAGATGTGTTCTTGTTCCCTTTTTAGTGCCTAACACCCCGCCCTATATAACATTGTTGGTCTAATTATGGTCCTATAAATTTTTTATTTTTGCTTATGTCTTGTTCTTTTATCACATAATATCCCACTAGATTGTTTCCATTTGGTGTAACTCATACCAATACCACAAAATTCAATATCATAATTATTTAAAAATATTTATGTTTTAGATAGTAATTTATGCTTATAGTGCTCCAATAGTTTCTGAAGTGACAATATTTGGAGGTTGGACAGAGTAAAATTAGGTTCAACACAAATTGAAAAATTATGAGAGTGAATCTTAAAATTTGATTTCATGAATTGTGCAAGTATAAACTCTAAATCTTTTGATTTGTGCTTTTAATGTTAAAACATAAAGACCTCCAAATACATGTTATGTGTTTAGACTCTCACTTTTCCACCATATTGTAGACATTCAACATCCACTCAAAATATAAAATGGTTCATTTGTTGTAAAATAAAAGACCACATAGATTTACAACTATATTTGTTTGTAATACTGAAGTGCATTAGCACAAATTGTATGATCTCTCCACTTCAAATGAGAGGTCAAGTGTTTGAGCTCTACAAAAAATAGTATTATGTGTATGATTGCATTTGACTCTAACTTCAAAATATATATGTGCTTACTTATAAGGAAACTCAACTCAATATTATATATGCGTTTGAATAAGAGATCATTTTGTGTGTGTGTGTGTCTATATATATATATATATATACATATATATATATAGATAACATATTATACGATAACGTGAACTGTGTTTGGTCATTTCGTTGTAAAATCAAGCATTAATAAGGATATGGCCATAGGCAGGATTGGGACGTGACGGCCCTGTGCGTCAGTGATGACCCAAAAGATGACCCAATATCGGATCCTAAATACGGAAGTGAAAGATAAAACCAAAGTCTCTAGAGATGTACATTATCCCTAAGACACCAAAGTGACTTCCCATAAAACCATGGAACTCAAATAAACCAAGTGCGAAAACTAGGATTCAAAAACCTGACAAGAAATGAACCAAGGGCAAAATGGTCATTTCACATTGCAATGGATGCTACCGTGCACACCATTGAAAAGATGACAAAAAATAAATAAAGTTAGACTCAAGAATTGCTTTATTCGGAGTCCAGATGAAAGAGATGTGCAACCTCGAAGTTTTGAAAAAAATAAAAAAATTTACTAAGTGTTAGGACATTGGCGATCGATCGCAAGATCTATCGATCGATCGCCAGATCTATCGATCGATCGCCAAACCCCACGAAGGATGATAATGAGACCATGCAAATTTTGAAAATAAATAAATAATGACTTTATGATCGATCGCCACCTCGGTGATCGATCGCTAAGTCTTACGAAGGATGCAAACAATGCATTCTCGATCGATCGCCAAGTTGGCGATCCATCGAGGCAGTTAGCGATTGATCGCCGTCTGTAGAATGCACCAGAAAATTTGTGGCTGCGAGCAATTTTTGATATCAAAGCGGTCTTTTTTGAAAAAAAAAAAAAAAAAAAAAAGGTTGTGAAGAAACCCCTCTAAAAATGTGATTTTCTATATGACTATATCAAAAGAAATCCTTATTTTTGAAGTGGAAACTCCAAAATGCCCTTATGCGCATATCTTTACAAAATAATGAAAATGTATGAAACGTAAAGTGTCCATGTCATCCAATATGATGATATATGCAAAAGTGAACATGCACGCAAACGTAATATGTATTTTAACACATGCTACAATGGCCTACGGCCTCAATACATGCCAAATATAAAATATCATCTATTAAACCTCCAAAATCGTAAAGTTGACTTTTAAAGAAAACACATGAAACTAAAGAGTATACATGAAACCAAAAGGTGTTTGGCCCTTGGCCACATATCATACATATATAGTGAGTTCAAAAAGTTTGCTTAGGTACATATTACATTTCTCAAGGTAAAAACATGTTGAAACCAAACTTATATTACAATTTCAAAAGAAAGCATAGCATGTTGACACTTGCATGTATGTGAAATTTATACCAAAAGTTATCCAAAGCTACCACGCCAACGTACATCCCAAAATAAGGTCTCCTTATCTGAAAAGTATCCCAACAACTAGGGTGAGTAAATAAAGTTATTCGTAGGAAATGAACATGCGTATAACCTAAAGTTTTAACGGTTTTGCAAATCAATATAAACCGATCCATGTGGTTCATGCCGCATAAAGTCTATGTTCAAAGTGTAACTATAGGTCCATCCTTAAGCTACATTAGAGCATTTTAACATAAACCACAAGTCTAAAGGAATGAAACAATATTGGAATATCCAATACAACGCAACAAGTTATCAATACTCAATATTATCAACTTGGAAACGAAAATGCAAAATCAACCAAATATGGACATACTTGGACATTACGCCGGATTAAACCGAACGAATAGTAGCTATTTTGGGTTACTAGCCCGCCGGGAACTACCCTAGTGCGCACATTTGGGGAGAACTCGTATCTCTCACATTAGAGTCGTACTCTAACTACAGTCAATACAACAATGTCCCAAGTTTCCAAAATCAATAAATTGTGCAACAAAGTTAATACATATATACTAAAAGTACTTAACTATCTACCATGTACAATCAAATTTTTGGAAACAACACAATATATGCCCTAAGTCCTCAACTACAATAGCATACAAAATATTGAATCTTCATTGTGCGATTCGTTACACATACCATGGCATAAGCAAAATTGAATCTTTATTGTGCGATTCGTAACACTTAACAACTATATAAGTAATACTTAAAACTTATTCATGTGAATATACAACAAGCCTCAAATCCATTATTTAGACATCAATATGATTTCAAATATACAATTAAATCAATCTAAATAATTATATGGAATTTTTAAAATCACATACATAGAATCTCTAGATTTCAAATCACTGCCAAATGAACTCAAATTCATATATGTTAAAAATTAAGTCAAGGCCTTTACAAATATCAAGTCCTAAGTTAATTTCATGCAAGGTACAATGTAATACCCCTAATTTTAAAAGGATAGTCTCGGCATTTTAATTTTTCTTTTATTACATTTTTTGTAATGACCCGGTCATTTGCCTCCCTTTCCTTTTTTCTTGAAATTTTATGAATGAATTTTTTTCGTTTAATTTTCTTTTCTGAGCTCTGTTTCTTGTCGCTTAGAATCATCTCGAGTGCTCGGAATTGGTTTCTAAGACTCTTTCATGTGAATTGACAACTTCCTTTGAGGACCGAGTCATTTTCACATTTTCATTTTTCGGACACTATGCGTCTTTCGTCCTTTTCCCTATTTCGTCTTTTTCCCTATTCTGTCTTTTCCTTGTTTGTCACATTGTTGGCACAGCCTCACTTCTCATGCTTGGAGTTGGTTCTTGACTTCACGTGCCTTCATCTTGAGTGATTTCCTTGAAATACGTATCTTCATTTTTGCAAGAAAGTACTCTGGTTGCTCCCGGTGTCCATAGGGGCGTGGATGCACAATTCTTCAGAATCTTTTTCTTTTCTTGGGGTGTTCTAAGTAAATATCTTTTGAAGATATTTTATTTCAGTGGTATCTAAGAAAATATCTTTTGGAAGATATTTTCATTCTGGGTCAGTTTAGCAATTAACCCTTTTTGTAGTGGCCATTGTGCAATTAACGAAAGTTATTACAAAATACCTCGTCTAGAGCCTGGATCCTCCTACGGGATTCATTTTCACTTTTTGTTGACTCGTAAATTCATAAAATTTCCTTCTGGTCGTTTTTCTCCAGTTTTAGAGTTTCTGGACCCGGTTGCCGTCGAACTTGTTCGGGGCATAACATTCTATTCGGGACTCAGTTTTTGATGTCGTTTCTTCCTTTGTTCATATTTTCTCATTTTGAATCTTTTTCGTTCACAGAGTTTTGCCATTTGAGCGCGTTTGCTCAAATTCCACTTTTCCGGACCCGGCGGGGCCCGTTCGAGGCACTTTTTGAGATTTCTATAAAAGGGGCGTGAATTTCATCTTCCCCACTGTCCTTGCACTTCCTGAAGCAGCCATGGATGCCCATGGAGCTGCCACCTTCTCTCTCCTCCTTTGATTAACTTTTCTTAAGTAAAAAGTCTTCGGCCTTCACGATTTTTGTTCCCCTCGACGTGTTCTACCATTCGCCCTTATTAGAATTCATTTTTGATCATTTCTTGAGTTTGGGTTTGAGGTCAAGTTGTGATTTTCATGGGGCTTCCTTCGGATTCATGTAGATCGTGTTGTCCCCGACAAAACCCTTCGGTTTCGGCAGATTCGGAACACTTTTTTTTTTTGTGGGCCTTTGAGGTTTTCATCTCAAATTGAGGTAGGGGGTGTTATAGGTTTAATTATTGTTATATAACATGCTATCGATGCTTATACAACTTGTTTACATGCTTAAATATGAAATCTAGAGATTTTATTATTTAATTTTCTTATAAAGGATTTAATTTTCCCGGTTGTCCATAACTTTGTTTAATCATGTGGCATAATAGAATATTACCCCTTGATATGTTGATTAACATATATTAAATTGAGAGAAATTGGACAAGTAACGAATATTTTATTTAATATTTTACTAGAATAAAATATTAATTCATGTGGCCTTAACTAGCTTAAAATCGATGTGTGTTGGCATATTATATTAGGCCCTAGCATGCTATTCAACATAGATTAAATTGAGAGTAATCGGAGAAATTTTAAAATCTAGTAATATTTAATTAATTAGATTAATTAATTTATTCCGGATGTACTATTCACCCCATTGGAATTCCGACTTGACATTCTTAATATGCATGCTATATGGTTTCACATATATTAAATCTAGAATATTTGGTTAGATTTTGAAATCTATCATTCATTATTTTTCTAGTATTAAAGTTTAATGTTCATGGTCATTCATTGCATGGAATTCACTTGTGTCGTGTTTTTAAATCATGTCATGGTATGTTGTATAACATATTTAAATTTGAGATCATTTGGATGAATTTCAAAACTTAGAGATTTTAATTAAGTGTAATAATTAAAATCCATTCAATAGCTCATTGGTCTTGATTAAGTTTCTAACTTGGAATTCATGATTTTCGTGACAAATTCCTTCACATATATCAAATTGAGAATAATCGGATAAGTTTGAAACTCGTATTCATTTACTTCCTTTGTATGGAACTTAATTCACATGGTTATGTCTTGCATGAAATGGACTTGTAACTTAACATTGAACTTGACCTTGATATGATCCTTGACACACCTTGTTCATATAACATTTGGACTTGCCTCGTAATTGTGATAATTTAATCCCTTAGGTTGATTAAATTTTCCTTTTTATGCTTCCATCGGTTTAATCATAACCCCTTGTATCTAGGTTTCATTAATGTACTTAATGAACATGCACACTTGTCTTGGAATGATTTAATTACTCATATGTTGCTTAGAAAGTAATTGAATTATGTATCTTATACTTGTGGTATATTTACTTCAATGAACTCTATGTGCTATATATCTTGGATGTTGTCTATATAGTTGCATACTATGATTTCTTGTCATCTCACATGCCATGATAGTTAATGAACTAGGGGTATGACTTGCGTGTTCCAAAATCTTGGTTGTGCATGAAACGTGGTTAATGTATTTATTGTCTTTGATACAATCTTGACTTGCACAACTTGTTGATTTTGGAACTTGGGATATTAATCAAGAATAGGTAAAGGTACCCTTGGGTTGATAATCCCTAAAGTAATCCCAAGAATAGGGGAAGGTACCCTTGGGTTAGTAACCCTAAAGTGATCCCAAGAGTACGGTTTTAATCCGGGTAATATCCAAGTTTCCACATTGTTTGATTTCACTCTTTAAATTTCAAGTTGCTATTCTTTGAAGATTTAAACTTTTTGTGTATGTGAAATGCTCCAATCATGCCAATTGCATTTATAATGTAATTCTTGCTAACTTATATCCGAATATACTTCTTGTCGTGTTAAATAGTATGTTCCAATCATGTAAAGTGCCTTGACAATGTGAACTTGTATTCTAGTAACTCCTTGTCGTGTTGTATGGATTATTCCAAACTTTGCCTAATTGCATTGATAATGTAATTCTTGTTAACTTGTATTCAAGCATCCTTCTTGTCATGTTCTTTGAATTATCCAAATCTTGATTCGCTTCATACATGTTTAAGTATCATGATTCTTGTTGATTATTACTCTAGGGTAGCTTATGATGTTCCCTGAGTCTCATTGTGACATAGATGTTAGGTAGCATGAGCCCCTCTGACATGTTTCACCTTAAGGTGATAAAATTGTAAAATGCTAGGTCGATGCATGCTCATCTCCTACGAGTAGCATTATGTTGCTCACCCCTACGTTACTGGGGCATATTTCAGGTACAGGACTCAAGACTTAAAGGTTTTATTGCCTTGGATGATTTGTAACTTCTCATGACAAAACTTGTATTCTTTGATTCTATGTATGTAAAGTGTGCACAAGTACACTCTTTTCATTGTATTCAACGTGTATAAGATGAGACCGGTGGCCAATAACATGTATTATGTATTCTATGCACTTTACTTTCAAAGTTATTATGAAAACATTGAAAACTCACAAGTCTTTTCTCCAAAACTTTTGCATTGGGCATGGGAATTCCACTATTTCTTTTTCATAGGGATTCTATAATCATGTATGAGGTGTGGCCAAGGGCCAAACACCATTTAGTGTTCATTTTTGTATTTTAGTTCACATATTGCATTTTCGGCTAAAATAGTAGAATCTGAGCCTTTAAGGGTTTATTTTCAAATCGGGTGGTGTAAAGTGTGTTCCGGCACCTCCACTAGGTCTCATTTATCTCGTCTGAAGTGTGGCCAAAGGTCAAACGGTCATTTGAAACCATTTCCTAATTTTGGTTTCCATATTTTCCATTTCAAGTTCATTTTCCTCTTTTTGGCCGTTGGGGGGTCGGATTTTGACTCGGCCATTTCCGGGAGCCGTGGACCATTCCCGCGCACTCAAAATCACTATTTACGTCTGCGTGCATGATCGTTTCCAGGAAAAACCTCTTCCTTGCAATTTGAGCCTCCTAGGGATTCATTTTGCATTTTTTTTGCATAATTTGGTTTAGGAGCACTTTGGAGTTTTTCTTCGGGAAATAAATTCCAGTCTCCTCATGGTCATTTAGAAAACGTGATTTTGGTGGGGGTTTCCTTTTTGTGTTTTTCTAGAAAATGTCGTCTTGGTACCGGAAATCGATCGCAAAGTTCAGCTTTCTGTTTTTTTTTAGCAGTTTTTTGGACTTCCATGACCAGATTTCATGGAGGGGCATTTCAGGCATTCTATATTGCATTTTTTTTTTAATTCTTTCACGAATCATATAGAAAAATTCAATTTTGAGGGGGATTTCTTCTTTGTGTTTTTCCAGAAAAATTCATCTTCTAGCCCGTTTTTGCTCTCAGTTGCAGACAGTCACTGTAGCAACTTTTAACCCTCTTATTCAGTTCTGATCTAGGGGCATTTTGGGGATTTCACAGTGAGTTTTTTTCGATTCCGTTCGCGAGATCGGGTAGAAAACTCGATTTTAGGGGGGGTTTCTTCTCGTGTTTTTCCAGAAAAATTCGTTTCGACCTCCATTTCAAGCCTCAGTTCTGGAACCTCACTTTTTTCTTTTTCTTGCTGTCAGCTGGTGCATGCCATTGGGCGCCGGCATGGGCGCCGGTGGGCTCGTGCATGGGCGCCGTGTGCTCCATGGCCTTCGTCGAGCCGCCGCGACGTCTCAACTTCAAACCCTCGTTTTTCTCTCGTCCGGACTCCAAATCGAGTGAACTTTTTTTGCAACTTGACTAATTTTTTGCTGTCTTTCTAACGGTGTGCTCGGTTGCACCTGGATCTTCCTTGATAATTACCAGTTTACCATTTTAGCCTTAAGTGCTCGTTTTTCTTTGTCAAGCCGTTTCTCCTTCGTCCGGACTCCGAATCATGCGATTCTTGAGTCCATCCTGACTATTTTTTTATTGTCTTTCCAGCGATGTGCTCGGTGGCACTGGAATTCTAATTTTCAGAAATGACTATTTTGCCCCTGGGGGCTTATTTGTTATATTTTTGATCTTTTACTCCCGCATCAGTTCTCATTGAGTTCCACGACCTTATAGAAGGTCACTTTGACTTCTTAAAGTCTTATTTTCTATTTTCGCTTCCTCATATCGGATCCGTTATCGGGTCAATCTTCGGTTCATCACAGGACACGCTGGCCTAAAAACCAGGGTCGTCACATTTTTATTTGTTAATTTTATTTGTTTAATTGATTATTTGCCTTTTTATTAAATGATATTTGAATTAACTGGATTTACTTGTGTTATGTGGATTATTTGAATTATTGACATTGTTTATTTTTTGTGTGTTATTTTCTTTACTTGTTAATTGTATTATTTTTATTTTATTTGTAATTCACTATTTTAATATAATTTTTGTAATGTAAAAGTTAGGTTAGTATATTTAAGTTACGGATATAGCGTTAGATTACAATTCACATTTATGTAGTCGACGTCTATTAGAACTTAGACTGCTCTATGGGCCGAATGGAATTTTTTTATATTAGGGCTCTAGCTCTAATTAAACAAGGATTAGGGTTTAGTGTTTTACGCCTATAAATACAATGATCACGTTGGTTTAGGGTTTTGGAAAAACAGAGTGCTAGTTAATAAAACAGAGGGTTGAGAACGGAGGCACTGTAAGGGCTATCAAGGAGAAAAACAGAGAGGACCAAGGTGGGGCTGTGGTGGATTATCCCAGAGCACTAGGAGGCTTGACAGTAGTTCGGTGTTGCCGGAACAACGGATAGGAAGCCAAGATTTCATAACTGAAGTCACAGGCAAGTTCTTTTCTTCCTCTTTCCCGTTGACTTGTGTTCTGTGCACCTAGATAGTCTCTAGGAGATTAATTGGACATTAACTGAACCATGCATGATTTTTATATGTTAACTTTGATTATTTGTTATCTGTAAAAACTTATCTGCAATAATTCTCACATGTATGGTTGCATCGTCTCTGTTTTAGCATAAAAAGCCGCCACTATTTTAATCTTGTATTGAATCTTACTGTAATAAACTAAGGTCTGAATTAATATTAGATATGACTTAAGACCATTAAGTGCAATTTAGAGGAAGAACAGTAAGGTCAGAAGTTGCCGGAGATGAAGCAGAGGATGCGTAGTAGGCAAAGAGAAGGCTCTGGATTTGGAAAGAGAATGCTATTTGGAAAAGAGAAGGCTCTGGATTTGGAAAGAGAAGGCTGTTTGGAAAACAGAAGGCTCTGGATTTGGAAAGAGAAGGCTCTTTGGAAAAGATAAGGCTCTGGATTTTGAAAGAGAAGGCTCTACCCATCTAGAGGTGGCTCCAAGAAGTTTTGGAGCCTACTCTTTTGTTTTTAGAGCCTACTCTACAAGTTTAAGAGCAGGCGCTCTCACGGGGAATGTTTTCTGAACTTTATGGGCATTGTTTGGATGGTTTTAATGATTCCTAAACTGTGTTGTGAGTGTACTGGGGTTCTTAAGTTAAATTTTAAGAGTTATTTAAATCTCTTATTGCATGGTTTATGCCCCTACGCTAAAGGATGGAATAGTATAAAAATATACAATGTAGCATACTGTGAACGGATGGAAGGAACTAGACTGCTTAATTTGATTTTAACAATTTATCGGATTATAGCATGAATATAAATATGGTTTTAAATGCATGATAGGGTCATATACTAATTAGTTTTGATCTATGCATGCTTTGGATGCTAATTGTGAAGTATTGACACTTTTTCTGCAATTACAGTTGGATTTCAATTGCTAGAAATGTTAAACATCTTTCTACAATTATTTGGATAACGGTTTGGATTGTAAATTACTTAACTATTATTTATGTGTGGTAATTTACATGGACATGGAGGGTTGTATGCACTGGTATGGGACGGTGGCATACTAGGGATGGTTTAGCTCAAAACGCTAAGACCTGACCTATCGGATTAAAGGAATGGATTGTAAAATCTTGAATCCTATTTATGTTTAAGTCTGATCAACTGGCTAAGTTGAATGACTTCCTGGATTAGTTGGTTGTAGTTAAGTCATATCAACTAAATAAGTCGAGTGACTAACCAGATTGTGTTTTGTATGTCACCTCAATGAATAATTGAATGACATACTCTGGATTTGGACGGACTTTAGATATATGGTTATGGTACCACGAGATGAGCTTGAGTCTCAAGCTCATTGGTTAGGGTGCGTACATGCAGTGGATGCGTAGCTGGCTATGGTAGGCTGAGGTGTACCCTGTTAGGTCTAGGTACTTATGCCCACATTTGGGTGCGTTTTCGCATGTTGCCTTCTATTCAGGTTGAGACCCCCACTGTAGTCCAGTGAATATCCCTTAGTGTGGATATATATATACTTATGGATTAGATAGCTATTATGAGGTATCTAGGGTGTATCTGCGTATCGGGTCACTGTATGGATTGCAGTTAAATTAGAACTTGTTCTTGGGTCTGACCCACTCTTTTATTCTTTTCAGGTACAGGACGGTTCCAGCCTTAGAGCTTGATCGTGTTTGTCGAGGATAGTCTCTTTCATCTGCTTACGCAGGACTTCTCTCGATGTTTTAGTTTCATTTATTTTTAGTTGTTTCAGTTCAGTTGGGATTTTGTTTAAGGGTCCACTAGATGGATTCCCGAGTTGTATTCATGGAGAGTTTGGAGATTTAGATTCACTTTAATCATTATCATTTAGAGGATTTGTTATTGGATTTTTATTTCAGTTGTATTCCATTTCTTATTTCATTTAATATTCTGTGTTCGTTTTAAAATACTTTAATTATTTGATATTTCTTTTGGGTTTGGGCCTGGGCTTGATCAACCCATGTCTCGGATCCGAGGGGTGTCACAGTTGGTATCAGAGCACTCCAGGTTCAAGTGTCTATAGGATGTTTCGTATTAAGTCTTCCGCGTAGCGTTTTCTTTTGATTAGAGCTTAAGTTTAGGATTCATCGTATTCCTTTACAGTTCGTTTAGAAAGTACTGATGTCAAGTTTATTCTGTAATTTCATAATGTTTGGCACTAGGAAAAGGATATGGTCAGCAATGAAAGCAAAGAAGGACTCAAGGAAGAAAAAGGTTACTCCGATGATTCCCCTACGAAGGTTGACCAAGAAGGCAGAATTAGAGACCAAGGAATTGGTTCCAATAGGTGTTGCTTCGGAGTACAAGACAAGGAAAATTTCTGGTGTGCGAGATTGGCCACCATATTGTGGACCTAACACAACTTTGGTGGTGCTCGAAGTTGAGCCAGGCGGAGAGAAAAACCCCGAAGAAGATCAAGATGGATGAGATACTGGAGCATCCAAGATGGAGGGCACCAGAGTTCAAGGATGACTGCTCTTTTAAGAGTACTTTTAATTACTAGTAGTGGAGGAGGTATTAGTAGGAGTGCAGCACGGATTTAATCATGTACACTATTATTTGTTGAAGAATATCTTACGATTATTTGTTTGACAGTTTATGGTTTGGAAAAATTCTTAATAAAGTGAACTAGCGGTTTTGACTATCTTTATTATGTTTTGTGATAGCATTTTTTTTTTTTTTTTTTTATGGTATATACACATATGGTTTTATTAGACTATATTGGGACGTGCATATTGCGATAATTGATGAATATCGCAGTGGAGTGATTTGTTTTTGGACAGGCAAACAAATATTTGCTTGTGGTACATTGCGCTGATACAGGACGATTACCAATGAGTTCATAAACGAACTTGTGTAAGTCGATATGGTAGGTTTGTTTTCGAATGAGGAATTCCCAAAATAGCACGATAATCTAAAAAGGGAGTAGCAGCGGAGCATTTTGTTTTATCATATGTGTTTTGTTCTATGGAGTATTCAGAAATGTGGGATTTTCATAGATTGCTTGGTGACACACATATGCAATAAACCTCAGGAAATTTTTACACCGTTAGGAAATACTGCCATTGTTCATGAGAGTGATGGGCCTGTGACACTAGATATTGGTAGACTCAGATTTCTAGCCAATCTTTTTGTCCTGGACATACACACTTATGACGTGATACTTGGGATGGATTGGTTATCACTACCAGACTCAAGTTAATTGTTTTGGATAGGTTTATTGTGTTCACTATACCTGGTCAGGATATGTACGTCATTGCTATTCCACGTTCTAGCGGGGACACTAGCACCTATTTTTCCATGTGGAGGAGGAAACAGAGGAGGGGATTAATGTATCTTTGGATAGCATACTAATTGTACACAATTTTCTGGATGCATTTCAGGAGATTCTAGGGTTACCACATAGTCGAGAAATCAATTTTGTGATTGACTTAGCTCCAGGCACTACACTTATTACTGGGGCACCGTATAGGATGGCACTAGTGGAGATGCGAGAGCTAAGGGATCAGATTCAGCAGCTACTCAACCAGGGTTTTATTCGGATGAGTACTTCACCCTGGGGAGCACCAGTTTTGTTTGTGAAGAAGAAGGATGTTCACTTCGCCTGTGTATAAATTACAGGGAGTTGAATAAGGTTACTATTCGTAACAAGTACCCTTTGCCTAGGATTGACAATCTTTTTGATCAATTGAAGGGAGCTACGTACTTCTCTAAGATTGATCTTTGTTCTGGATATCATCAACTTCGGGTTTGGGAGCAGAATGTTCCGAGGACAGCGTTTCTCACTAGATATGGATCTTATGAGTTTCGTGTGATGCCGTTCGGGTTGACTAATGCACTAGCGGTCTTCATGGATTTAATGAACAGAGTCTTCAGGGCCTATTTGGATCAGTTTGTCATTGTTTTCATTGATGATATCTTGATCTATTCTAGGTCTGAGGACGACCATGCTAGACATCTACGGATTGTGTTACAGACGCTTCGTGAACACCAGTTATATGCCAAGTTCGAGAAATGTGAATTTTAGCAGTGGGAGGTGAAGTTTCTAGGTCACGTGGTGTCAAAAAGAGGAATAGCGGTGGATCCAGCCAAGGTTTCAACAGTGGTTGAATGGGGACAACTTATTTCACTTACCGAGATTCCGAGTTTCCTCGGTTTAGCAGGATATTATCGTAGGTTCATCTAGGGGTTCTCCAAGATAGCGGGACCACACACTTATTTGTCTAAAAAGGGTGTGCGGTTCGTATTTTCTCTTTCTTTGATCTAGACCCTCAGACTCTAGATGAGCCAATCTCATTTATTTAGAGAGTATAGACTCTGGATATTTCTCCAGAGTCAAGTGTCACACTGTCAGGTGACTCAGTGAAATTTTTTTTTTCCCCCATAATAGAGTGAAAAGTGATAACACTCATATTATAAGTTGGGATAATATATAAGAAGGGAGTATAAATATATATAAACGTTTTAAAGGGTATATATGCATTTTAAAAATATATGTTAATCAGCGGGTCACATTCGGAGTAGGTTCAACACTAAATCCAACCTTGCACCTATTCTGATACGGGTCATAATTTTTAATACCATAACCATCCCAACTCCATTTAAGGGTCTACCACCTGGGCGAAAACCGTCGGGTCAGAGGAAATTGTCATCCCTATGCATTAGTCAAATAAAAAACTCAATAAAAATATTTTCCAATTATTTTATACTATTGTATGAATTGTGTGTCCTCATTTTATTCAAAGATCATACATAGTCAAATCAAACCTTCCTTATTTATTTATTTTTCACCATCATATCCTCCAAAAGATGATAAAAATAAAAAAAATAAAAAAAAAATAGAAAAGTAGAAGAATGAATGAGAACAAATCTTTCTTTATGCTATGTTCGGTAGGAAGGAAAAAAAAGGTGTGGAAAGAAAATAGGAAAGAAGTAATAAATTTCTTTTGTTCCGTAGAGATGATACATAGAAAAAAAAAAAAAAAAAAAAAAAAAAAAAAAAAGAAATATAGTCTTCCATCCTTCATCCTTTACAAATTTTCATCCGCCCATTTTTTGGCGGAAGAAAGGAGGGAAACAAGTGGACTGTTATATAAGTTTTAAATTAAATAATATCCTATATTATACAAATTTTAAATTACAGTACTATCCACTATAAATTACAATATTATAAATATTATTAATGGTAAAAACAATTAAAACTTTATCTTTCCTTCTCTCTTAATGAACATAGGAATTATAAACTTATTATCTTCTCTTCTATCCAATTGAACAAAAAAAAAAAAAAAAAAAAATACACAATATCTTCCCTAGGGATGTCTCATCGACCCTTTCTTCTCCCCTTCCATCCAATTTTTTTTTCTTTCCTACCGAATAGAGCATTAGAGTTGCATACATTTGGATTGGACCTATTTTGAAATAATTTGAAACCAAAACCATCCTAGCAATTCTATAAAATTAAAACTGAACCAAATCGGGAAACTAATAGAACTTTTTTTTTTTTTCCTAGTTGGGAAACTCACACACACTGCCTCCACTGAGGTTTAAATCCCTAACCTCTCATTGGGAGATAAGAGCCTTGTACCGCTAAGCCATAGGCCTGTTGGTAAACCAATAGAACTTAATAAAATAATGGGAAAACAATTCTAAGTTTTTTTTTATAATTCAATCCAACTATATATAATTAAATATATTATACATAATTTTATATAATATTATATTATATTATATAGTATAGTGGCTAAAAGGCTAATCGTATTACTTAATTGTTTATATTTTGTAATATATATTCGGTTAAATTTAGTATGATCCCAAATCAGAACCAAACTATTTATAAACAATTTCATGTTTTAGATTATCAATTTAATTGATTTTTTTTTTTTTTTTGTTGCACCCCCACGATCCGAGTTAGTAAATTCGCGTATGATACGTGAATTAAATGTGTACGTACAAATTTTAGGAAAATACTCCCGTTTACCGATCAGAGTTGAAAGATACAATAAAAATGTTTATTCATTTATTTGTTTTGGTTGCTCCGTTTAATTCGTGTTTATATTTTAGGGTAACCTAATTGTTTTTTTTTTTATTTTTTTATTTATTTCATTCACGTTTGTAATGGTGTATTTTACTCAAACACACATTCTTAACACAAACTACTGTCTTTTGTTTGGTATAGCCATTTTCTTTCACACCACCAAAATAATATTATTTGTTTTGCAATCTCGGAAAAGGTTGTGACCACTCAGTTGTTCTACTATCACTCTATTTTTATTTTTTTATTCCTTTATTATTGTCAATCCAATGTTTGATCTTTAATCAAAGTAATGAAACGCATATATATACCTTGAAGAATCATAAATTTTTATTGATATTTCTAGACATTTATAAATTTTTTGTTTTGTTTCGAGATCTTTTAAATTTTGTTAGTATCTTTGTTATTAGTATTATTTTGGAAGTTTGTAAATCACCACATTCACTAGATGTTTTAGTAGAATATAAAGATCTTTTCACAAATATCACACCATATACTTATGCATTTATTATAAATATATAGGCTATAAAAAATAAAAATAAAAATGCATTTTGAGATCATGATGAACAAAACTATAACTATCAAGAAGGTATTTCAAAAGTCAAATCACATTTATTCGAGGTAAAAGGTAGATGTTCAAAAGTACCCTAAGAGGTTCAAGCAAGCTGCATTTTATTTTTAATTTAGGCAACATAGTTGATTAATTAAATTAGAATTTTTTTCATTAATTTTGTGATGAATTGATCATGTTATGGACTTATAGTTATTGATTAATTATTTTTAGATAATTTATTTCTGTTATGATTATTGTGATAGTGTTAATTGTAATATATTTATTTTAGGGATTTTTACCAATACATGGGCTTAAAGCCCAAATACTATAATATAATGAGGTCAACCTTTGGTTATAACTAGAAAATGAGAAGACCACACAAACTTTTTCTTAAATATGGAGGGACCACACAAATTATTTCTATAAAATGAACTTATATTCTACTTTGGACCACACAACACACTATATTATTATAATGACCCAAAACAATATACTATTATAACATAAAAACCTTAAAACATGAAAAAACTTACAAAAAGATCATTAAACAAACTATTTACTATTTTACAATATTTTTTAAGTTTTTCACAATAAATTAAAATTTCACAGTAGATTAATATGGACTTATACACTTCTTTAGACAAAAGATCTTATATATAAACTAAATTTAACGAAATAGTATGGTGTCGGTCCGAGCGTGTGCACAAAATAATGCACAACACTTTGACTTTGGAAATTAGTGTCAAGTGGGCACCATAATTTAAATTTATAAACCGCTTAACACCTATACTATGTAATATGAATGAGAAGGGATCGTCCCAAGGGATTGAGGGTCGTACTAGGTTGAGGAATCAAGATTAGGGTTAGTAGGTTGAGTGATCAAAATAGTGGTTGGTTGGTTGAATTACACTAGATGCAAATTAAACTAAAGTAAACAATAATGCAATAAGGAGAATAAAAGAGAGAGAGATCTTGGGGTTTAGAGATCACCACTAAGCATAGCTTTTCTACACCTTTAATGAATGATTAATGACGGGGAAAACATGTATTGCAACAAAGTGTGTGTGTGTGGTTGTTCCAACAAGCATGGATGACAAATTAAGCATATATTGTCTAAACAACATGGTGGATAGCACAACATATCAAATTCAGCCATTAATCCATTCTTTAGGCTCATAATCCAAACACATCACAAGGTTAGAGATATATATTGCTTGCTTTCATAAGTATGGAACATCAACAACAAGTATGGATTGTCCTCCCATTTAACAACTACACTACAACTAAGCTAATGACATGAAATTAAACTAATTAAACTAAGGAAGAGATACAATCCATCAAGAAATGAGTATGAACCATCAAATAAACCACAAAAACATGCCATTAAGTACAATGTCTTGACAATCTCTAAATCTATAGCATCAATACATATAGACATGCATCAATAACACAAGAAATGGAGATAAACACATGAACATCTATTCTAGCATATATAGACATATGAATAGAATGAAATGATCAATTGAAAGCATTAAACCATACAAATCATTGAATAAACAAGATATATATATATATAAGTGTCGAAACATGTATCATAATACAAATCCCCTCAAAAATACATAAATCAAGAAGTAGAAAGTATGCTTAAGGTTAACTCTAGCCCCAAGAGGATGTCTAGCCTAGCCTTCTCTCCTTTTCTTCCTCACTAAGTATTATCTTTTCTAAGTATATCTCTTTTTTGTGTAAAAGTGGCTTATATTCCTTATATATGTAGGTTAAAAATCACCCCAAGTGAGATGGGCTCGTACACCAATAATCCTCTAATGATTGGATATGAGATAACTTTTAATGAGCTGGAATTTAAATTTTTCTCGGGATTTGGGAAGTTCGATCGATCGAACTTGTGGTGAGATCGATTGAACATAGTTGAGATCTATCGAATTGAAGCTGGATCAATCCTCAATTACGGCACCTTTTTGGATAAAAACAAATCTGAGATATTTTGAAGATATTTTTGGGAAAAGAACAAAAGTGGTTGGTAGGGTGGTACAGCTGGATAAGATCTGGCATGTGGATAAGGACAAGAAAGTTCGATCGATCAGAGAATGATGTTGGATTGATCGAACTTTTGGGATCTCTATAGATGACATTATGGTCTGGATCTATCTTGAAGTGCTGAGATCAATGAAAGTTGGATCGATCGAACTTTTCTTGAGATCGATCGAAGTTGTTAAAATTTCACCTTTTGCTCCCTTTTGCTCTACTTTACTACTTTCTTTGATTCATCCCAGAATTGTTTCATTTCTGCTCTTATTTGGTTGAATTAGCTTATTTTGGGGATAAGTACCTGAAAATGGAAATAACACAAAATCAATACAAAACGGTAAAATAAGATAGGTAAAGGTTCTAGAATACCTAAGCTTAAGGGGTTTAAATACGCACTTTTCAGCGCTCATCACACGCCCAAATTTAAATATTGCTAGTCCCTAGCAATGAATTATAAGGTAAAGGAATGAAATGAACAACTATACAACTACGAACTAGAAATCAATAAATAGATAGCGCCACTTTCGTAGGAAACACGATTGCATTTAGCATATGCAACAAGTCTTTTAAACCCCTAGGTTACCCCTAGTGGACGAGTGAAGTCTCGTAAAGATTTCCAAAAATGATACCCACAAACATTAGGCTCATTCTTTCTAAAGAGGCACCAATATTGCAGACAAGCATCGGGAGAAAACTACCTCAAATATGCAATTTTTCAACCCTTTCCAAGCAATCTCTCAAAATTTCAACATCAAGTAAGCAAGTATGGTCCTCCACACATCAAGAAAACGATCATGCAAATCAAAACAACTCTAGAATCCTTTTTGAGTGGACCGGCATCAAATATGTTACTATCTTAGCCAACTAAAGAATTAATCACATCCTTACCCTCAAACTAGCACACAAATCTAGTACCGATCATCAAGACAAAAAGTTGACCTTTTATTAAAGCTTTATTAGTCTAGGTGCGCTTATTCTTTTACTCGATTTTTTTTTTGTTTTTTTGAATAAAATTATTAACCTAGAGTTTGGGCCCTCCACCTTTCGGCGCGAGAAGTTCAGTGCTTGATGAGGCTACAATCCCGACTACTTAATGAAAAGGGGTTGTTATCTAACTTTATCAAGAATGAAAGCTTTCAATGCACTACTAGCCCAATTGGGATATAACCAATTCAATAATCAACAAAGCATGTACCCCACAAATGAATGCTAGTGTGCACCTGTGCTGGTGTAGAATCCTAGAGTGAATCTCAAAACAATCACAAAATCAGGATGATGTGGACCACAAGTGCAAGCAAGATATCAATCTTTCGAAAAATTTACTCCTAAATGGCATCCACAAGGTATACAAGGAGTATTGGATTCTCAAGTTAAACAATTTTTAAATTTTAAGTAATATGGTTCTTAAAAGATCAAAATCATAGCTAGTTATGGACCAATCATAGAAAATCTCTCAAATACACAAGTCATGCTCAAAATTTTGAATTTAAAAACAAACACTGCAAAGCACCATTACCCACAAACTTAAATGGCACAATGTCCTCAATGTGCAAAGAAAACAAAAGAGAAGAGTACACCAGTGCAATTAAGGCAAAGAATGGCTGGGACAGAAGTATCTAAAGTGCGTGGCATAGCCCCCCCAAACTTGGGATTAACTGTGGTCCTGAAATTTGGCACTTGGATAAACTCATCAGATAATAAAAGGGATAATAACAGTGCACAGTGGACATGCAAGTGTAAATGGGATAGGAACTGAAAATAGAGAGAGGTAAAAGGGTGGTCCTGAAAATTTTGGGCAGTACTCTCTCTCACTGAAGTCACTGGGATGCACCTAATGGAGTCAAACAGATAGCTATAAGAATATGAAAATATGACATCCATACAGAAAACATATATAAAAAAAAAAAAAATAAAGTACAGTACATCCAGTAGCAAAGTCGACAGACACGGCTACAAGAATAATATAACAGTATCAAAAGTATGCAGATATGATAGATATATGGAAAGATCGAGTGGAGGAGGTAGGACGGGCAGATCGCGCTCCGCGGATGTTTCTGGATAGGGTCTCTGAATGCGGTCATGACATCCGTATGGAGGGAAGCAATATCAGCTCTAATGGAGACAGCATCCTCTCGGAGAGAGACCGTGTCGGCGTGAATAGATACGACATCATCCTCCAAAGCCTGGAGTCGCTCTCCAAAGCAGGGTGTCTGTGCTGGAGCCTCAGGTACCGCTGGAGCGGGAGAATAATGATCCAGAGCCTGCTCCGCATCGTGAATGGGTGACCCAACTGGAGAGTGCAGCTCTGCGTCCTCTGCAGGCTGCTCCAAATCGATGTCTGTATGTACGGCAACCGGATTGACTGGTATATCGTCCGCTGCCGGGTCTGCTGCTGTTGTTACTTGTTCCTCTGCCTCTAACTCCTTGATCGGTTGATCAACTAAACATCAACCTTCGCAATAGCACGAATCATTGTAAAATAGGGCTATTGGTCGGGTAAGTCGAACCACTGGGACTGCGCTAGTCTATGGCAACCTAAGTGTCTAAAATTGTTCTTAGAATGATAAGGGGTTTATAGAGGGTTTTGTTTGTTTGTCACTTAAACTTAGAACTTAGAATGCATAAAATAGTAATGTGCTAGGAAGTAAAGAGATATAATACAAGTAGAGAAGCCTAAGGAAATGAATCCGCTCCATCCCTAAACACATGCTAGATTAGAGCTAAATTGGGGAAACAACATAAATATGTGACCATGGAATGCTACAACCAAAATTGCTACATTCCTTCAAGAAATTCATGAAATCAATGGCAAGTATAACCTATCAAAGATGCACATGTTTGAACTACCTAAACTAGTATGTAGCCTTGGACATGCTTACTAAGTTAGAGATTATCAAGCCTTTAATCACATGATAGGAGCACATGAAGTCAAGAGTCAAGAATAGTCCATCAAATGAGGGTCCTAAGCTATGGAATATCAAGATTCTCATACAACATGCCAAGAAACCCATTTCACAATCTCATTTCCAATGTCACTATAGAAATGCAAGGCATACAATCATGAGAAAATATGATCTAAGACAAGATAATACATTCATCATAATCATTTATAAGAAATTAGGTTCATTACATCAAGTGTAACTCTAGATTGTGAAATAATCACATATATACATCATTTTCCCCAAAATAAACTAAGGCTAGAACATGCTTACTAGAGAGGGCTTCATCACCTCCCTAGAAGAGGGTTTAGTTACCCATGGTGGCCCTAGATTGAAGAAGAAGCTTGATCCTCATCTCCATTTTCGTGCACCTTCCTTGAAGCTTCAAGAACTCCTCCTTCTTGCTCTCTTCTCTCTCCTCTATCTTGTAAAAATGAAGCTTAATGATTGTGTGGCTCTTATCCCTCTTATCTACCACCAAAAGGCCACCAACCAACATCTCCAACCACTTCATTAAAGAGGAAAACAAAATGAAGAAACCAAGGTGCAAGTGGGCTGAAATGAGCCATTTCCGAAGGGCATTCTGCCCAAAATTCGAGCACTCTAAGCAAGGCCTCGAGCACTCGAATTTAGTGTAAAAAGCTCCATGCTTCACTTGCTCCGCCCAGACCTACTTTGGTTAAACAGCCATAACTTTGCGCTCTGAACTCCGAATGATGAACCGTTTGAAGATTTAGAAAGCTAATTCAGAGTTCTAAATATTTCATGTTTTGGTAGAGATCCAATTCTCAAGGATGGTTGGTCGAAAATGAAGATCAAGGTAGAATTTCATTGCTGCCAGGCAGTTCTGCGCACCTCTGGTAACAAGGCCATAACTCTCTCCTCTGAGCTCTGAATGACAAACCGTTTGAAGATTTAGAAAGCTAATTCAGAGCTCTAAATCTTTCATGTTATGAGGGAAGTCCAGTTCTCGAGTTTGGAAGGTAAAAATGGCAATCAAAATCCAGGTTCTACTGCTGCCAGAATTCAGCATTGGCACCTTTTGTTGCTCAAGATTCCACAAGGCCTTATTCTTGTTCCATTTTGGCCAATGAACCTGAAAATGCATAAAAACATAGAAATGAAGATAATCTACATAAATTAACATACAACGGACTTTACTAATGCAATTTAGGGCGTTTGAATATACAATATTTGGCGCTTATCACACCCCCAAACTTACATTTTGCTAGTCCCTTAGCAAAACTACAATGAAAAACTTAATGAAATGACAACCATGGGCTTGCTACTACAAAAATATCATCCATGGTAAAATAAGATATATACATTGCTCAAAAATAACTTGAAATAGAAAAAGAGCTGGAGATAGGGTCATTGGAAAGACTACCTTGCATATATGAAGCATTGATACAAAAATTGGCTAAATACATTTCCACATATATGCATCAACATTAAAATCTATATAAATAACTCAATTATCATCTCTTGAATGGAAATCAACTCTAGCTTCAGTGAAAGTGAATTGGATTCTCAACATGCGGCTTTTACTTTCTTTTCCAATTCCAAAGCACAAGTTTTCAAATCATTGAATTCCCCTTTAAATGAGGTCCCTAAGGCATGATTTTATTTACAAGACAACTTTTGTTGCTTGTTGACAATTTATTGTAACTCATAAGCGAAACATAGAATGGTTGTGCAATGCTAAAGTCCCTTAAGCTTTCTAACCAACCTATGTAGCAAGCGTTAGGCCAACAACTCCCAAACCAGATGGCTTTAGGGTGTTAAGTGTAGAGACACTCCATAGGGCTTAATAACTCAAGTTGGAAAGGCTACGAACTCCAACGAACCATGTTTATTACCAGTTTATTTTTTGAATGACCGTGCAATGTTTAAGTCCCTTAAGCTTTCTAACCAACCCCTGTAGCAAGCGTTAGGCCAACAACTCCCAAACCAGATGGTTTTAGGGTGCTAAGTGTAGAGACACTCCTAGGGCTTAATAACTCGAGTTGGAAAGGCTACGAACGTCAACTGATCATTATTTTCTTTCTTTCTCAGTTTTTTTTTTTTTTTTTTTTTTTTTTTTTTTAGATTCATGCCAAAAGTATTCATCCATTAGGTTCATCAAATCAGATTAACTAGGGCAAGGTCAAGGTCAATCAAGTTGCATGCCTCACAGTTAAGTTTCCAATGTGCATCTGTGCATTGTGAAGCTTAAAAGAGTGTCAAATTCAGCGAGAATTTAATTGAGACATTTATACAGACTAATTTGAATCTACATGATCATTTCAACTCAAATTTTCTTTATTTTCAAAAATAACAGCTGCTTCTATGCACAAAGTTTTAAACATATGCTTTCATCTCCAACAGGTTTCAAATTCCATTATCATTGCTTAGCAAAAATGTAAAACCAAAAATACATAAATGCACCCCCAAACTTGAATGTCACATTGTCCTCAATGTGAGAAGACAAGCAAATGAAAATAAGAACAGAGAGGGTTAAAGAACAATAATACCAAGCGGAGTGAGGAAGGCAAAGGTTTCCATCTATGTGAATATGCAAGTGCTTCCCCCAAACTTGGACATGAAGACCTAGCAAAACACAACTAATATACACATGTAAAAGCATAGGCTCTTAAGAAAAATTAAAACAAAATTAAAAACACTAACCTGAATTGTAGTGCAAGATAAAAATCCAAACAAAACACAAATGCAGACATTAGCCACAAGTGTAAAATGGATAGCAAAAGAATGCCAAAAGTGTGCCAAATTTTTTTTTTTTTTTTTTTGAATGGCATGCATGAGGGTGTTGTGGAGGAATTGAGGATGGGGTTGATTGAGTGTGAAGGGTGGTGGGTGGTTAGGGAGTGAAGGTGCCGAGAGAGAGAAGGCTGGTGTGAGGGTTGGTTGGTGAATGAGAGAAGGGTGAAGGTTGGGGTGGTGGTCGGTTTGGTTGGTGTGTGCATGGTGTTGATGTGAATGGTTGGGATTGTGTTGGGAGGGTGGCCGTGGAAGACATGCATGGTTGAGGATGATGAGGGGTTGCCGAGAGGTTAGTTTGTGGGTTGAGGTGGTGGAAGTTGAGGGAAATGAGGTGTGGGTTGCTTGGGTTGCCTAAGGATTGCATGGTGGAGAGGGAAGTTGGTGCGAGCACTCGGCATGGTGGTTTGGAGGTGGAAAGTGATGCCGAGGGGTTTGTTTGTGGGTTGGTGCATGGATAGAAGTGAGGTTGGGTTGATGATTTGCCGAGAGGGGTGGTGTGGTATGTTGCCGAGAGAGAGGGAGTTTGGTGGTGAGGTTGAGCAATCTCGAGCACTCCAAATAAGAGCTTGGGGTGCTCGAAATTTTGGCAGAGGGCTCGGCTGTTGAGTGAGAGAGCTTGGGTGAGGTTGAGCAATCTCGAGCACTCTAAATAAGAGCTTGGGGTGCTCGAAATTTTGGCAGAGGGCTCGGCTGTTGAGTGAGAGAGCTTGGGTGAGGTTGAGAGGGGGTTCGAGCACTCGAAATGCCTGCTTCGAGTGCTCGAAATACAGGCAGAGAGGAGAATGGTTGCATGGTTGTGTGGGATTGGCGAGCACTCGAAATGAAAGCTAGAGAGCTCGAAGGGAGGGCAGTGAGCTTGGGATGAGATTGGTTCACATTTCGAGCACTCGAAAATGGACTTATAGCGCTCGAAATACAAGCAGTAGCCTCGGAATGGTTTTGTGCAAGCTTCATAGAGCTTTCGAGCACTCCAAAGAAGAAATAGAGTGCTCGAAATGAAGGCAATAGCATTGAGGTTGAGAGATGAATTTTTGTATGCATTGTAACATTATGCAGTGAGGTTGAGAGATGAACTTTGCATGTCATTCCATTAGGTGCCTCATTCTTATGCATTGTGAATGTATACATGATCAACTGAGAGCTGAAGAATTGATAAAACCTTGCAACATGCTTCCAAATCAATGCATGGATGGATTATTTTCACCTTGCATGCATGTAAAATAATGAAACTTTGCATATTAATACAATCCAATGCATGGATGGATAATTGTCAAACTCTACACTTCATTGCAATGCAAGGAAAATTTTGAAAATTTTTCAGATTGTGCAATTTTCCTCCAATGAACTTCATTCCATTCCATGGAAAATTTTGAAAATTTTGTTTTTAAACTTTGCAATTTTTTTTTTTCAAACTTTGCAATCATCTCAAATGCATGGAAATATTTTTTTTTAAAAAAACTTGGCAACTCCATTTTAATTCAATGCATGGAAAAATTTAAACTTTGCACTTTCATTCCAATGTAATGCATGGATGGAAAATTTTGAAAACTTTTCAACTTCTTTCTAATGCATGGACAATTTGGAAATTTTTTCAAAATGTAGCACCTTTCCAACGCATGGATGATTTTGAGAAACCATGATCCAACAATGCATTGAAGATGAGAGGTTGTGCACATGAGTTGCATGCCAAAGATCTTATGAAATTGCTAGAAAGCGATGGAAATTTTCGGGAATGAAAATTAGAGCTGAGAAGGTCTAAGAAGCCGGTCTAAAATTGTGGAACACAACTGAAGAGCATTCTAGAAAAATCAAAATTTTGGCTTTTCGAAACCATTTCCCAGAAAATTTTAAGGCACGAGCAATTTGAGAAGGTAGGGAAGCTTGGAACATCGAAAGAATTTATTCCCATGCTTTGCTAAATTTAATGTCGATAGCTAGACGAACCAGGATCAGGATCCATTGGAGAGATGGATCCTTAACGCTCCGTGTGCAACTTGCCTCCTTCATATGGTCTCAAACTTGGATCAATGAATGGTGAGGGATATTGATCCTTCTGAAGAGAAACAAGTTTGGCCTTAGAGGATTTGAGCATCGCTTTTAATCTCATTTCTTTTATTTTCAGATTTAAGCAAAGGTGTTGTTTGTTCGAGATTATGGAGGCTCTTTGAATGTCATTGTCTTGACTAACAATGGGAGGATCATGACCTTTCATATTTTCAATCTCCAAGTCATATACCTCATTGTACTCAAATGGTTTGTTCACAGGTTGAGTATCATGGACAATGATTCTAGATTGGGCCGGAATGATTGGAAGAATTTCCAGCAACTTGTCAACATTCTCATTACCTTTGTCCGGTGGTTCACCCTCAAAATGTTGAGGTAACTCCAGTGAAGAAATGGAAGGAGATGGACAATCCCAAGATAGAGATGGATTTGGTGCTTCCCATAAAGGAGAGGAAAATGGTGATGGAATATCAAGCAAGGAGTTGACTTCCCGAATGGACTTGTCCACACCAAAATCCTCAAAATCAAAAGGGACCAAGCAAGCATGTAGGGGATCATCCGTTGAAGGAGGTGGGATTGGATTTTGAATGTGTTCATCAGCAATAGTGATTACAAAACACTCATTGTCATCTGAAGGAAGTTGCACAGCATTGAAGATATTGAGCTTAACATTCATATTCCCAAAAGAGATATCCATCAATCCGGATCTACAGTTAATGGAAGCATTAGCTGTAGCTAGAAAAGGACGTCCGAGAATTATAGGAATGTGTTTTCTTGGATCATGGACTGGTTCCGTATCAAGAACCACGAAGTCTACCGGGAAGTAGAATTTGTCCACTTTTATGATCACATCTTCAATAATTCCCCGTGGTTGCTTAATAGATCGATCAGCAAATTGCAACACTATCGGAGTTGGCTTTAGATCTCCCAAACGAAGTTGTAGGTAAACCGAATATGGAATCAAATCCACACTAGCTCCTAAGTCAAGGAGGGCCCTCTCAATTTTGTTGTCACCAATGACACAAGAGATTGTGGGGGCACCCGGATCCTTATACTTCGGAGGAGTGCTGTGCTGAATGATCGCACTAACATTTTCGGTTAACCTCACTTTCTTTGGTAAATGACTTCTGGAAGTGCGCTTTTGAGTGCACAAATCCTTAAGGAATTTTGCATAGGGAGGAATTTGCTTGATAGCATCCAAGAGAGGAAGATTGATCTTTACTTGCCTAAAGACCTCCCACATGTCTTGAATTTTGCAATTCTTATTCCCAAAATGTGTCGACTCTTGAAGACGTTGAGGGAACGGAGCTTTTGGCTCATAAGTAGTTTCCACATTTGGGGTGACATGCGTGGGATATCCGTGAATGGTATTTGGACAAGAAGAACTTGGATTTGGATTGGAAGAGCTTGAATTTGGATTTTTCAAAGGAGGATTTTGTTCACTTTTGTCTCCATCGACCTTGTTGTCAACCACTTTACCACTCCGAAGGGTGGTGATAGCTTGAACATGCTCAAGACTCCGCCCACTCAGAAGAGGGGTTTCATCAATTGCATGTATCCCTCTAGGATTTTCAAATGGTTGAGCGGGAAGCTTACCCTTGTCTTTTTGAAGAAGTTGGTTCACTTGGTTAGCTATTTGTCCCATTCGATTTTCGAGCCTAGCTATGGATTGAGTATGGGAGTGAACCATTTGGAGAGTAGGTTGCAAGGATGTCAAGAGATGCTTGTTGGAATCCATGATTTGCTTATTTAATGATTCCATCATTTGCACATTTAATGATTCCATCATTTGCTTGTTTGCAGCCACTATCTCATCAATTGGATTCACAGGAGGTTGAGTGGAGACATTTGGATTGTATGGAGGTTGGTAGCTTGAAGAGGCTTGGAAAGGCCTACCTTGATATTGAGAAGAGTGCTGATTTTGAGGCCCTTGATTTTGAAGTTGGGAATTTTGTGGGGCTTGTTGCCTCCACGAAAAATTCGGATGGTCCCTCCAACCTGGATTATATGTATTGGAATACGGGTTATGCCCGGGCCTTGAGAACATGGCATTAGCTTGCTCTTGGTTGGGATTGGGAAATTGCTCCGTTGTGGGGCAATCTTCCGAGCGATGGAATGGACTAGTACATGAAGCACAAACTGAACTTGCCGAATTTTGAGACAATGAAGGGGGAAGATGTGGTGCCATCAATTGGTAGAATTTATGAGCAATGGCATCCACTTGAGATGATTCCTCTCTTATTGATTTTTGTTGACAAGGATTGGTGTTCTTTGGAGTGGTTGAGGTCGGAGCCCTACGAGAATTGTGCTGAAGTGAATTTTCACTCAAATTCTCAAGTAAGGTCCAAGCCTCATCCGCATTCTTGGACATAAACATCCCACCACAAGAAGAGTCAACCATGAATCTATGGGTGTCGGTCAAGCCGGCATAGAAAGCTTGCACTAATTGCCATTTTGGGATCAAATGATGAGGACACTTCCGAAGAAGATCTTGTAACCTTTCCCAAGTCTCGTGGAGTTGTTCTCCATCAACTTGAGAAAAGCTTAGAATGGAACGCCTCATTTAGTTGGTTTTACTCACCGGATAATACTTCTTAAGAAATTCTTGTTGCAATTGAGCCCAAGAAGTAATAGAGTTGGGAGCGAGGGAGTTTAACCAATATTTTGCCCTATCCTTTAGGGAGAATGGGAAAAGATGGAGATGGAGTGCATTGTCCGGAAAACCTTTCAACCGGATGGTCGAACAGATTTCAAGGAACTCATCAAGATGCTTATATGGATCTTCATTATCAAAGCCATGAAATGATGGAAGCATTTGGATGGTACTAGATTTGATCTCATATTGAGCTGCATCGATGTTTGGCATCACTATGCAAGATGGAGAAGCATAGGTGGTAGGGATGAAATGATCTCTAAGAGTCATTGGCTCGATATTAGAAATTTCAGCCCTTTCATTCCTCGGATTTCCTATATTATCCCCCATTGTATTAAATTCAGTTTCAAGATCCCGTGTAAGAGTAGGTTCCCTAGGGTTCCGTCTAAGAGTTCTTTCAAAAGAGTTAATATCAATGGGAGAATCGATTGTGGGTAAGGAAAGTGACCTACGACCGAACATCAACAACAAAGCATATACTCAATAAAGCAATTCATCAACCACAACTCCACATACGATGTTCCCTTTCTCCTCAATTATCAAGACAGAAAATGTAAATGGCCACGACAAGGACCGATGCTTGAACACAAAATATAAACAAGATAAGAGCCTCGACAAGGGTTTCACAACTAAATTAAACACATACACAATATTCACAATGCGAAACTAGAAGTCAAGAGACTTACCTGGGGTCCTCTAGACTTACAATTTGCTAGCAATCCCACGGCGAGCTCCGAGTCCCTAGAATCTTACAACACGAAGATGATCAAAACACACAAGAAATATTCACAAGACACAATATTTACAATCAAACTAAAATTAACCCTAAACTTTGGTTGCTAAACCGTTTGCAGTCCCCGGCAACGGCGCCAAAAATTGATCGGTTGATCAACTAAACATCAACCTTCGCAATAGCACAAATCATTGTAAAATAGGGCTATTGGTCGGGTAAGTCGAACCACTGGGACTGCGCTAGTCTATGGCAACCTAAGTGTCTAGAATTGTTCTTAGAATGATAAGGGGTTTATAGAGGGTTTTGTTTGTTTGTCACTTAAACTTAGAACTTAGAATGCATAAAATAGTAATGTGCTAGGAAGTAAAGAGATATAATACAAGTAGAGAAGCCTAAGGAAATGAATCCGCTCCATCCCTAAACACATGCTAGATTAGAGCTAAATTGGGGAAACAACATAAATATGTGACCATGGAATGCTACAACCAAAATTGCTACATTCCTTCAAGAAATTCATGAAATCAATGGCAAGTATAACCTATCAAAGATGCACATGTTTGAACTACCTAAACTAGTGTGTAGCCTTGGACATGCTTACTAAGTTAGAGATTCTCAAGCCTTTAATCACATGATAGGAGCACATGAAGTCAAGAGTCAAGAATAGTCCATCAAATGAGGGTCCTAAGCTATGGAATATCAAGATTCTCATACAACATGCCAAGAAACCCATTTCACAATCTCATTTCCAATGTCACTATAGAAATGCAAGGCATACAATCATGAGAAAATATGATCTAAGACAAGATAATACATTCATCATAATCATTTATAAGAAATTAGGTTCATTACATCAAGTGTAACTCTAGATTGTGAAATAATCACATATATACATCATTTTCCCCAAAATAAACTAAGGCTAGAACATGCTTACTAGAGAGGGCTTCATCACCTCCCTAGAAGAGGGTTTAGTTACCTATGGTGGCCCTAGATTGAAGAAGAAGCTTGATCCTCATCTCCATTTTCGTGCACCCTCCTTGAAGCTTCAAGAACTCCTCCTTCTTGCTCTCTTCTCTCTCCTCTATCTTGTAAAAATGAAGCTTAATGATTGTGTGGCTCTTATCCCTCTTATCTACCACCAAAAGGCCACCAACCAACATCTCCAACCACTTCATTAAAGAGGAAAACAAAATGAAGAAACCAAGGTGCAAGTGGGCTGAAATGAGCCATTTCCGAAGGGCATTCTGCCCAAAATTCGAGCACTCTAAGCAAGGCCTCGAGCACTCGAATTTAGTGTAAAAAGCTCCATGCTTCACTTGCTCCGCCCAGACCTATTTTGGTTAAACAGCCATAACTTTGCGTTCCGAACTCCGAATGATGAACCGTTTGAAGATTTAGAAAGCTAATTCATAGTTCTAAATATTTCATGTTTTGGTGGAGATCCAATTCTCAAGGATGGTTGGTCGAAAATGAAGATCAAGGCAGAATTTCATTGCTGCCAGGCAGTTCTGCGCACCTCTGGTAACAAGGCCATAACTCTCTCCTCCGAGCTCTGAATGACAAACCGTTTGAAGATTTAGAAAGCTAATTCAGAGCTCTAAATCTTTCATGTTATGAGAGAAGTCCAGTTCTCGAGTTTGGAAGATAAAAATGGCGAGCAAAGTCCAGGTTCTACTGCTGCCAGAATTCAGCATTGGCACCTTTTGTTGCTCAAGATTCCACAAGGCCTTATTCTTGTTCCATTTTGGCCAATGAACCTGAAAATGCATAAAAACATAGAAATGAAGATAATCTACATAAATTAACATACAACGGACTTTACTAATGCAATTTAGGGCGCTTGAATATACAATATTTGGCGCTTATCACTCCTCAGCTGCCTCTACAGCATCGTCCCTCAGGCTTTTGATAAGAGCATTGTAACTCTTATCCCAGTCCTTCTTCTTGAAGGAACAGGCCCCAGACTCAGTCTACTCTCGTAGCTGGAAGGGATAGCGTTGGTCTCGTAGAATCTGGGTGATGAGGTGGCCAAATGGAAGATACTTAGCCCTTTTGGGCTTGGCCTTGCTGATGTGGTCAACATACAGCTTCATCATGACGCTCCAGATGAGCACGGGAATAGATAGCCAATGCCCTGTATAGAATGCATACAGAGCTGTCAAATAGTCATCGCGCCTCAGTGTCTTATGGCCGGCCATAAAGATGTTACGAAACAGGACAGAGTCGAAAAACCATAGGTCATCTGGAAGATAGGTCCGGGTGGCGTAAGTCTCGCCACTGGCATAGTGACCTGTGAGTAAAACGGCCATGTCTACATATGTGGGCCTGTAGAGAGTGGGATATATGTCCTGTAACTCTGGAGGGCAGACGTGTGGACACTGGCAAGATCTGGACAATGTGTCCACAGTGATGCGGATCGGGTAGCCATCAATGGTGGTCCGCAGCTCTGCCAGGTTACTCGAGGCAGACCGGAGGTTCTGGTAGAATATCCGGACCAACCTCGGGTACACTGGGTATGAGATAGGGGCTAGTATGGCTGAGATGCCCCATCTAAAGATATTATCATATGCTGACCAGGTAAGCACCGATCGGGAAAAGAAGTCTGTGTCGAAGACTGACTCATGCGCCACTCGAAGGCGTGAGTATCTACGCAATGGCTGGTCTAACTCTTGGGCTGGCTGAGCTGGCTGTGGTGGTGGAAATGGTATGTGCTCAGCCTCAGCATCACCCTGTGAAGAAGATGTTCCGTTTGAAGATTGTAGACGGCTATCAACTGGAGACTGAGGTGGAGTGGGCTCCTGGGCATAAGATAGACCCGCCTCGTCATCCAAACTCGGCCTGCCCCTGCGGTGATAGTGTCCGCGGGCTACAGTCTTGACCCTAGCCATGGTCTGCAAAATAAAAGGAAAAACTTGCAAAGGAAGTTAGTGCCGTTATAAAGAATTAAAGCACAGTTCATAGAATCATGTATGTCAAATAGGATAGACAAAACAGATAGGGAACATGAATCTATGCAAGTGACAAGGAATAAATGATATGATATGAAACATGCTAGACAGTATAAGCATGAAATGCATCCAATGTGGAAAACACAGGCATTGGGCATATATAAGATGGCATGAAACACAAGAGATGGTGTGTGAGATATGTGAGACAAATCTATGAAGTTCGATCGATCACAAAAATGTGAGATCGATTCAAGTTCGATCGATCAAGAATGAGTAAAAACGATCTATTATAGATCGATTGAATAAAAAGTTCGATCGATCGAACTGTAAAGTGAAATTCGAAAAGTCACAGATCTGTGACGTGGATGGCACGGGGCCTTCATGAACATAGTCGTGGGCCCATCAACACAACAAATCAACCTATTGGGTCACTTGGTTCGGCTCATATTCCAAAAATCGAAACAAATCTCAAAATATATACAATCATATATACATATATAGATAAAGAGCTTCAAACTTCATCAATGGAGATTTTCAGCATCAAAATAGCTTAAGTCTAGCATTTAAAATATGTATTGAATAAATTGAAGCTTGAAATCACGAGAGGGAGGTTCGGATCTCACCGGAGTGAAGAGAGAAGTAGAGATGCGAAGGGGGGTGAGATGTGAGTCAAGATCCGAGAGGAGAGAGAGTGATTCGACGCCTGGGATGCTGACTGAGGTCTCGCCGGAGATGGGGAAGAGTTAGGTTGCAACGGCGAAGGGGGAACAAGGGTCTGAGATCGATTCAAGTTGAATTGATCGAATGACCCTGAATCGATTTTAAAAACATTCCCTTACTAGTTCGATTGATCGAACTGAATCTTAGATCGATCGAACTGACATAGATCTCTCCTCTTAAGTGACAAAGTGTTTTTGTGATTTTTGAAGAAGTAAAATAAAAATTAAAAGTATTTCAGGAGTTTTTTTTTTTTTTTGAAAAATAAATTTATTTATTTAAATTATTTATTTATTTATTTTTATTATTATTATTATGTTTTGGAAAATAAAAATAACAAAATATGCATATTTTTAAAATTTTTGAAATCTAAAACAAAGTCAAAATTGAAAAACAAAGATCAAAGATCGATCTCCCCAAGATCGATCACAGAATACCTTCGATCGATCAAAAATGCATAGTATTGAAGAAATGTTCGATCGATGAGACAGAGAGGCTTTCGGATGCAGGTTTAAAATTTTTCTAAGTGTTGGAACTGCAGATTGATCCAAGATGAAATTGGATCGATCGAAGAAGTTTAGATCGATCTAGGAACAAGTTTGAACAATGGGACAGAGAGCTGAAATATACAGGTTTTGTTCGAACCATTCGACAGAGAGTGAGTTGGATGCAGGTTTAATGCAAGTGGGAAGTTCGATCGATCGAACTCATTTTGAGATCGATCGAACTTATGCAAAATGCTCAATTTCAACATAAAGGTATCTCCCTAAGATCGATCACAGAATACCTTCGATCGATCGAAAATGCATAGTATTGAAGAAATGTTCGATCGATAAGACAGAGAGGCTTTTAGATGCAGGTTTAAAATTTTTCTAAGTGTTGGAACTGCAGATTGATCCAAGATGAAGTTGGATCGATCGAAGAAGTTTAGATCGATCTAGGAACAAGTTCGAATAATGGGACAGAGAGCTGAAATATACAGGTTTTGTTCAAACCATTCGACAGAGAGTGAGTTGGATGCAGGTTTAATGCAAGTGGGAAGTTCAATCGATCGAACTCATTTTGAGATCGATCGAACTTATGCAAAATGCTCAATTTCAACATAAAGGTGCATGCAATCCTAATCACAGTTCCTAGCAATGCATATGAACCCAAAGCCAATATCTAGACTTCACAAGAAATGAAATTAAAGATAGAAATGAGGAAGGAATAGGGTTTTGACACCCTACGAAATGTCTTGCTAGTCTTTAACGTCTCTAGTAAGACGTTGGGCTCTTTTAGCCCGGATCAAATATCTTGTAGTGCATCCCCTCCTCAATGGGGTGATAAGTGCTTTGAACTCCACCCAACAAATGATTCTTTAAGGAACTTGTTGGATTAAGCTCAAAAGACGTTTTCGGTCCTTGGTCAAGACAATCTTTGGGCTTTCACGCCCTTTCAAAATAAGATTTTAAAACAACTTTCTTTGGTTTCAAGGTTGAAGATGAAATTTTTAAAACTTTGGTCTCACATAAAAACTCAATTCCTTAACTTTTGAGGTCATGACATTTCTCTACAACATTCATCTCTTCATGCTTGTCAAATGAGTTGGGGGTAGGATTAAAAAAATTCAACTTTACCTTCATGTGGCCAAATGTAATCTTCATTATCCCCGTCCTACAATTAATGTTGGCATTCGCGGTTGCCAAGAAAGGACGGCCAAGGATAATGGGAATTTGGCTCTTAGGATTTCGGACTGGTTCCGTGTCAATGACAACGAAATCAACGGGAAAGAAGAATTTATCAATCTTAATCAAGACGTCCTCAATGATACCCCTAGGCTTTTTGATTGATTGGTCGGCAAGTTGTAAAACCACCGACGTCGATTTTAAGTCTCCTAAGCCTAATTTGGCATATACCGAATATGGAAGAAGATTAACACTTGCTCCTAGGTCAAGAAGAGCCCGATTAATGATATGATCACCAATGATACATGAAGTGGTAGGTGAACCGGGGTCCTTAAACTTTGGAAGAATGTTATGCTGCAAAATTGAGCTTACTTGCTCGGTTAAGACCACTTTTCTAGGTGCTTGGCTTATGTTCTTCCTCTTTTGGGTGCACAAGTCTTTCAAGAATTTAGCATAAGCCGGAATTTACTTGATTGCAACCAAAAGTGGAAGATTGACTTTCACTTGCCTAAACACTTCCATGATTTCATTTACTTTGGCCTTTTACTTGTCATTTCAAATGGATCCTTTTAAGGCATCCGGGAATGGAGCTTTTGGCTCAAAAACCTTTTCAAAAATTTTCTTTAAAGTCTATTTAACACAAGAAGTTTTCAAATCATTTTGCAAATCTTTCTTTTCAAAATCACTTTTCAAATCACTTTTCAACACATTCTCATTTATATGGTCATGCACATGCAATGAAAGAGGAATAGGATATGAAACGGGATGGGTGTCAACTTATGGTTGCACCGGTTCACTCTCTTCATTGGACATACCCACTTGGTTGTCCACAATCTTTCCACTTCTCAAGGTAGTCACCGCATTGACATGCTCAATTATGTGACCTTCCGATGAGGAATGAGTCTCCACAACACATTGTTGCTTTGTGGGGCATTCAAAGGCATTTTTCCTTTCTCTCTAGCATTCAAAGTACTAGCTATTTGGCCTACTTGGATTTCTAGCTTAGCAATAGATTGAGAGTAAGAATGAAGTAATTGTGTGTTTGCCTCTAAAATGCCCAAAGCGGTCAAAACTTTCTCTTCAAAAACGGGACTTCTAACATTTCCTTGGGAATATGATGGTTGATTAGGAAAATGAGAATTGGAGAATTGGTTTCTTTGTGATTGGTATGATGATCTAAAACCTTGGGAACCATGGCCTTGTAGTGGAGGTGGAATGTATTTACCTTGAAAACCACCTTGGGATGGGTTTGAGCCCTCCCCTTAGCTTTTCCAAGAGAAATTCGGGTGATTCCTCCAACTAGGATTGTAATGATTGCCATAAAGACTGTTCCCTTGATTAGCAAAAATAGCATTTGCTTGTTCATGATACTCACTTTGCACATGTCCATGAGGACAATTGGAAGTAGAATGTAAAACACTTGAACAAGTCATTAGGCACATAGTGATCTCTTAAAGCAGGGGGAGGATTAGCAATTGGAGGTGCAACATGGGTACCTTGAATGCCTTGAATGATGGGCGGTGGTGGAGCATAGATTAGCCTTGGCATTCCCAATAGAACTTGGCCTTGTTGTTGTGGTGGATGAACATATGGCCTCGGCATGCCTAATGGAACTTGCATGTTATCATGATGCACATTGAGGTGGAGGATACCTTGTTGGTTTATGTGACCAAGGTCCTCCACATGGTCCTTATTGTGTCCTTCCATTGATGAAATGGATTGACTAGAACTACCTCTTCTCCTAGGGTTTTGAACAATGGATTCAAGATGAAAATTTAAAGGGACAAGAGTGGGTCTCAATGATCTACGACCATGCATGCACAATGTAACACAACAAGTAATAACAACAATCAACAACCTTCCTCCACATTTAATGTTCTCATACTCCCATGTTTTAATAACAATATGCAAGAAAAGTAAATTGCCTCCACGTGGGCTCACGATTTATCTAAGAATTGAAATACAAGCCTCTACGTAGGCCGATGATTTAACTAAGGGTCTGAGTAAGAAAAAGCTCACAAAGGTCCTTTAGCACTTCAACTCCAAATTCTTAGCTTTTAGCTTGCAATTTTTTTATGATTTTAGCCTTTTTCCTTGCTTGCTTAGCTCTTTTGCTTGGAATACTTCTTTGCTCACCTTCTTAGCCCAATACTTCTAGTTAAACAAGAACAAACACAATAAATAACAAAAATTGAAAACAAAGTAAAGACACGATCAAAAGAGTACTAATTCCTAATTGATTCCACAAATACGACGTTGCCAATCAATCAATCCCCGGCAACGGAGCCAAAAACTATGGTGTCGGTCCGAGCGTGCGCACAAAATAATGCACAACACTTTGAGTTTGGAAATTAGTGTCAAGTGGGCACCATAATTTAAATTTACAAACCGTTTAACACCTATACTATGTAGTATGAATGAGAAGGGATCGTCCCAAGGGATTGAGGGTCATACTAGGTTGAGGAATCAAGATTAGGGTTAGTAGGTCGAGTGATCAAAATAGTGGTTGGTTGGTTGAATTACACTAGATGCAAATTAAACTAAAGTAAACAATAATACAATAAGGAGAATAAGAGAGAGAGAGATCTTGGGGTTTAGAGATCACCACTAAGCATAGCTTTTCTACACCTTTAATGAATGATTAATGAGGGGGAAAACATGTATTGCAACAAAGTGTGTGTGTGTGGTTGTTCTAACAAGCATGAATGACAAATTAAGCATATATTATCTAAACAACATGGTGGATAGCACAACATATCAAATTAAGCCATTAATCCCTTCTTTAAGCTCACAATCCAAACACATCACAAGGTTAGAGATATATGTTGCTTGCTTTCATAAGTATGGAACATCAACAACAAGCATGGATTGTCCTCCCATTTAACAACTACACTACAACTAAGCTAATGACATGAAATTAAACTAATTAAACTAAGGGAGAGGTACAATCCATCAAGAAATGAGTATGAACCATCAAATAAACCATAAGAACATGCCATTAAGCACTATGTCTTGACACTCTCTAGATCTATAGCATCAATACACATAGACATGCATCCATAACACAAGAAATAAAGACAAACACATGAACATCTATTCTAGCATACATAGACATATGGATAGAATGAAATGATCAATTGGAAGCATTAAAGCATACAAATCATTGAATAAACAAGATCTATATATATATAAATGTCAAAACATATATCACAATACAAATCCCCTCAAAAATACAAAAATCAAAAAGTAGAAAGCATGCTTAGGGCTAACTCTATCCCCAAGAGGATGTCTAGCCACTCATGGATGATGTCCTCCAACCCTCAAGGGCAAGCTCCATGGAAGAAATCTGCTCCTTAGTTGATGAAGAGTCTCCAATGGTGTCTCTAGCCGAGCCTCCTCTCCTTTTCTTCCTCACTAAGTATTATCTTTTCTAAGTATATGTCTTTTTGTGTAAAAGTGGCTCATATTCCTTATATAGGTAGGTCAAAAATTACCCCAAGTGAGTTGGGCTCATACACCAATAATTCTCTAATGATTGGATATAAGACAACTTTTAATGAGCTGGAATGTAGATTTTTCTCGGGATTTGGGAAGTTCGATCGATCAAACTTGTGGTGAGATCGATTGAACATAGCTGAGATCTATCGAATTGAAGCTGAATCAATCCTCAATTACGGGGCCTTTTGGATAAAAACAAATCTGAGATATTTTGAAGATATTTTTGGGAAAAGGACAAAAGTGGTTGGTAGGGTGGTACAGCTGGATAAGATCTAGCATGTGGATAAGGACAAGAAAGTTCGATCGATCAAAGAATGAAGTTGGATCAATCGAACTTTTGGGATCTCTGGAGATGACATCATGGTCTAGATCTATCTTGAAGTGCTGAGATCGATGAAAGTTGGATCGATCAAACTTTTCTTAAGATCGATCGAAGTTGCTGAAATTCCACCTTTTGCTTCCTTTTGCTCCTTTCTTTGATTCATCCCAGAATTGCTTCATTTTTGCTCTTATTTGGCTGAGTTAGCTTATTTTGGGGATAAGTACCTAAAAATGAAAATAACACGAAATCAATACAAAACTGTAAAATAAGATAGGTAAAGGTTCTACAATACCTAAGCTTAAGGGGTTTAAATACGCATTTTTCAGCACTCATCATATAGACTCTGATACCAAAATCAAATCAAATCAAACCGGATAGAAGCATGCAATAACACAAAGATAAAATTAACAATTAAATCATAGAAATGACTGTCGAACCTGTTAACGCCCTGTCAACGCCCTGTAAAAACGTCAGAACATCGGCAAGAACGGGCCAACAAGCCAACAGTTCGAGTCAATTCACAGAATAAATTACTAAATTAAAACTAAAGTTGCTTGTACTGGTTGGATTTAAGAAAATTATAGGATCTACACTGTCTGGCTAAATAAAATCTATATATTTGATCTTGTCAACCGAAGTCTTTTGCCCGAAAGTACTGAAAATACTAAATAGAGATAATGAAGTTTTGAATAAGAGAATATCATTGAGTTTTAGAGTAATCAAGTTAAGAGCCATCAAACATTCCAGCCTTCAGCCATAGATGGCTAAGATGTAAGATGCTTTAGAAATAAGGTTTATTGAATTATTACGGAGCACCCTTATCTTGGCTTTTATCTTTGGAATCTGCTTTCGGTGGATCTTAGCTGCTTTTAGATAGTATTGCGCTGTTACGAATTTGCTTTAGGAATTGCTTTTTATCTTGATACTGTACACTGATGGAGAATCTATTTTTTCTTCGGATGCTCTTTAGAATTCTAACATATTGGACAAATTTTTGTCAGTATCACTATCTAGTGAGATATTTGGTGAGCTGGTTTCTTCATTTCTGTAAGCTATTTCATACTACTCAATGAACACCTTTTCTTCATTTATTATTTCTTCAATCTCTGGAGGAGATCGGATGGCATAGGAAATTCTGGCTTTGATGAAAATTTCCATATTTACATTATGGTCGAAAAGTCTGAAACCAGGGTTATAGTTTGGGTTAAATTGTCGATAAACTTTATAGTACATCAAATGGTTAAAGGTAACTGGGTTAATATTATTACAAAAGTTATTTACAAAATCAATATGTCTTGTCAGAGTCAGAACTTCTGTTGGATCAGAATGAATGTAAATTTGATGTTGTCTAAGAATTACAGCTCCATTTTTTACTCATTCTAAAGGAGTGTTGTGGATTTGAAGGAGAATCGGACTTTCTGGCATGTAATTTTGAGTTTGCTTTTGTTCAAAAATAATGGCTCGGTTTAATCAGTCAGGAAAATTAAAAACTTTTAAAACTTATAAGGGCATGTCTTTGGGTATGGTAATACTATGAACCATTCCTAATTCTAAGAGTTTACTTACGTAACATCTAGTGGTTCTTGTTGAGAAACATGTTTTTCTGATAATGTCAATAGAGAATAATGTACAGATCTATTTCTAACAGGACTATGGTAGGTATATAGTTGCCTGTTTGTATAAATCATAAGAAATAATAATTGTATCAGGTTCCTTTGGGTGGACTGTTGTTTCTGAGGTAGTTTTGGATATCAACACATTCTTTGAAACCATCAGACTTAGCTTCTTCAATGATAAGATCTTTTATGTCTTCAGGGAAGAGCTCGACTTGTTGTCTTAGGATTTCACTGTAAGTTGGAGAGAAAATGGGTAACAGGTTAGCATCCTTTGTTTGTACCTGCAGAAATTGAACTTTCTGAAGATTTTCATCTTTATTAGTCCTTTGTTCAGAAAAGGTTAGTTCAGTTATGGGGTTTTTTGTTACAGTTTGATATGTTAAATTTAATTTTTTAAAATGAGAGATAAGAGTCTCATGTTCTTGCTGAAGAGTGTGATATGCTTTGTTAGATGTTACAAAATATTCACTTAAAGTATTTAAGTTTCTGACGATGTATTTTGTAACAACCCTGGATTTTTCAACCCAGTGTGTCCTTTGATGAACCAAAAGATGACCCGATGACGGATCCGAAATGCAAAAGCAAAAGAAGCAAAATAGCCTCAAGAGATGTACGTCACCCCTAAGGCACCAAGATGACTCCCCATGAGCCAAGTAAATGAAGCAAGAATGCCAAACCCGAAAATAAATGAACTACGCGCAAAATGGTCATTTCACACTGAAATAGGTGCCACCGTGCACACCATTGTGAAGACAACAAAAAATAAACAAAGTTGGACTCAAGAATCGCTTGATTCTGAGTCCGGACAGAAAAGATATAAATTTAAAACAAAGTGGCCTTCGCCGTTTAAGAGTTACCATGAACCTATCTCACTAAAACTGGAATAACCCACACTATAGGTGGAGTTTTGATGAGTGGTTAGTACTATCAGAAAGCTAACTTTAAGCTCTTAAAATTAGACTCAAGAATGACCTAATTTGAATTTGAAATGAAAGAGATATGATTCCCTAAAGTTGGAACAACAAAGTTGTCCAAGGAAAAGATGAATAAAATGGTCCCAGGAAGGATCGGTCGACCGAAATGCAACCATCAGCCTGCCAAACCTCAATCGTCGGTCAGCCGAACTCCAATCATCAGCTGGCCGAAACAAGGTTTTTTCCTAAAAAGCCTACTGGAATGGTCTCGAAAGTTTGGTCAGCCGGCTGATGGGTCCTCATCAGCCGACCGACACATCTGCTATAGCAGAAAAAGCTGTTGCAATATGTGTGTGAGGTGCTTGGTCCATCTCTAAGGCTCTACGTGCATTCTACATGATCCGAGCAAGTTTGAAAACATTCCCTAGCGTCATGCAAGCGTCCAAAACATGCCAAAACAAAGAGGAACTTAAAATGATGTCCCAATGCATGAATTTTCATGAAAATTCATAAAATCACCCAAAAATAGGTTAAAAGTTGAAACTTAAGAGTTTTGCAAAGAGTGAACATGCATGCAAACGTAAAAAGACATTTAAGACACGTCCCAATGGTTCGCGGCTCCAAAATAACCCCAATGCAAAATATGACCTCTCAATGGCCAAAAATGCCCTAAAACGTAATAAATGAAACCAAAATGTGAAACCTAGAACAAAATGGTATTTGGCCCTTGGCCACACCTTATACATGATCATAGAAACCCTATGAAAGAAAAAGAATGGAATTTCTACACCCGATGCAAAAGTTATGAAGCAATAACTTAGCGTTTTTCAACATTTTCATAATAAACTTTGAAAGTGAAAGTGCATATGATACAAACTTGATACCATTGGCCTATGGCCTCAATTTATACATGTCAATTACATTAAAAAGAATGTACTTATGTACACATTACATATTTGGAATCAAATATACACATTTTGACATAAAAAGCTACAAAAGGCATCTCGTGCTAACATTTGCATGAAATGGAAACTTAAAAGCTGCAAGTCATTCACGGAATGATGAGCATCACGAACCAAGTCTTTATACCTGACCAAAACCCCGAGTAACTTCGAGGTGAGTAAACAAGTTTACTCGTAGAGAATGAGCATGCTTAAACTCGATTTCTTTAGAGATTTTTACATTAACTTGAAACAATTGAAAAGGGATATGCCACTTAATGTCTATGTCAAAGTGAGACTCAGGGAGCATCCTAAGCTACCTTAGAGTGTAATCAACAAGAATCATGATACATATACATATATGAAACGAATCATAATTAGGATAATCCAAGGAACATGATAAGAAGGATGCTTAAATATAAATCAACATGAATTGCATTATCAATACAATTAAGTAAGGTTTGGAATAATCCATACAACATGACAAAGAAGATACTAGAATACATGGATCACATTATCAATGCAATAAACATGATAGGAACATTCCAATTAACACGACAAGAGGTATACTCGAATATAAGTTAACAAGAATTACATTATCAATGCAATTAACATGGTTGGAGCATTCTAATTTAGGCAATAGGAGTAATACAAGAAATCGAGGACAAGGCATAATATCTATGCAATTAACAAGATTGGAGCATTTCACATAATACGACAAGTTTTAAATCTTCAAGGAATAGCAACTTGAAATTTAAAGAGTGAAATCAACCAATATGGAAACTCGGATATCGCCCGGATTAAAACCGTACTCTTAGGATTACTTTAGAGCTACTAACCCATGGCTACCTTCCCCTAGTGCACACTATAGTATAGGGAGCTCTCTATCTCCCGTACTAGAACCAAGTCCTAGTCATGTCAATTCTTGATTGATATCCCAAGTCCCAAAATCAACAAGTTGTGCAAGTCAAGATTGTATCAAAATACAAGAAATGCATTAACCATGTTTCATGCACAACCAAGATTTCAGAATACACAAGTCATGCCCTAAGTTCTCAACTATGATGGCATGTGAAAATGTCAAGAAATCACAATGTGCATCTATATAGACTAGAACCAAGATATATAGCACAAGAAATCCATTGAAGTAAATATACCACAAGTATAAGATACACGTTTCAATTACTTACTAAACAACACATGTGTAATTAAACCATTCCAAGACAAATGTGCATGTTCATTAAGTACATTAATGAAACCTAGGTACAAGGGGTCATGATGCTTGATAAAAAGATAAAGGTCCATGAAATACAAGTCCGATTCACAAGTTGACAAGAGTTTAATATCAAAGCATGATTAACTCGATGGAAGCATAAAAGGGAATTTAATCTACTTAAGGGATTAAATTATCAAAATTTCAAGGCAAGTCTAAATATTCCATGAACAAGGCATGTCAAAGGTCACGTCAAGGACAAGTTTAATATCAAGTTATAAGTTCATTTCATACTAGACACAACAATGTGAATTAAGCTTATAGAACTATTGAATAAATTTTAATTAATTCATTTAATTAAAATCTCTAGATTTTGAAACTCATCCAAATGATCTCAACTTGATATATGTTATACAACATGTCAAGACTTGATTTAAAAACATGATACAAGCATTTTCCATACGAGGTACGACCATGAGTATTAAAATACTAGAAAATAATTAAATGAAAGGTTTCAAAACCTAATTAAATATCCCCGATTTAATATATGTGAGAGTATATGGCATGCACATCAATAAAATCAAGTCGGAAATCCAATGGAGTGAATAGTACACATGGAATAAATTAATTAATCAAATTAATTAAATATTACTAGACTTCAAAATATCTCCGATTACTCTCAAATTCACCTATATTGAAAAACATGCTAGGGCCTAATATAATATAACATCACATATTAATTTCAAGTTAGATAAGGCTACATGAATTAAATTTTCACTCTAGAAAAATATTAAATAAAATCATCAATACTTGTTCAAATACTCTCAATTTAATATATATCAATAAACATGTCAAGGTGTAATATTCTATCATACCACATGTTTAAACCAAGGTACAACCAACCGGGAAAATCAAATCCCTCACAAGAAAAATAAATAATAAAATCTCTAGATTTTGTATCAAAGTATGTAAATAAGTTGCATAAACATCACTAGCATGCAATACATCAAGAATAATAAATTATGACACCTCCTACCTCAATTTGAGATGAAAATCTCAATTCCCCACCGAAAGAAAAGTGCTCCAAATTCGACGATACTTTGGGGTTTTGTCGGGGATAACACGATGAACAAGAATCCCAATGAAGCCCATCAAAAACACAACTTGACTTCAAACCCGAACTCAAAATTTGGCCAAAAACGGGTTCTAATAAGGGGGAAAGGTAGAGCACGTCGAGGCCTATGATAAACGTTAAAGCCGAAGACTTTCCACAAAGGAAAAGTGGTTTAAAGGAGGAGAGAGAAGGTGGCAGCCATGGCTACCATGGAATCTGGCCAAGAGAAGGGAGGAAAATGATGAAATCTGATTTTTTGACTTAAGACCCCCTATTTATAGGAAAACTCAAAAAGTGCCCCGAAAGGGCCCCGCCGGGTCCAGAAAAGTGAAATTTGAGTAAACATGCTCAAACGGAAAAACTCCATGAATGAAAAAGATTCAAAATGAGAAAGTATGAGTAACGGAAGAAACAATGTCGAAAACTGAGTCCCGAGCAGAGAGATATGCCCCGAACAAGTTGACGGTAACCGGGGCCAGAAACCCTAAAACTGGAGAAAAACGACCAAAAGGAAATTCTAAGAGTACACGACTCGACGAAATGTGAAAATGAATCCCGTACGAGGATTCAGGCTCAAAATGAGGTATTTTTGCAATAACTTTCATTAATCGCACAATGACTCCTCTAAAAAGGGTTAACTGCACTAATGACTTAGAATGAAAATATCTTTCAAAAATATTTTCTTAAAAACCCCTGAAATAAAATATCTTCAAAAGATATTTATGAAAAACACCCCAAGAAAAGAAAAAGATTCTGAAGAACTGTGCATCCATGCCCCTATGGACACTGGGAGCAACCAGAATATTTTACTGCAAAAATAAAGATACGTATTTCATGGAAACTACTTAACATGAAGATACGTGAAGTCAAAAACCAACCCCGAGTATGAAAAGTGAGGTTGTGCAAAAAGTGACAAACGGGGAAAAGACAAAATAGGGAAAAGTACGAAAAGTGAATAGTGTATAAAAAGTGAAAATGCAGAAATGACTCGATCCTTAAAGGAAGTTGTTAATCCAAACGAAAGAGTGTCAGAAACCATTTCCAAGTACTCGAGATGACACTAAGTGACAAGAAACAAAGTTCAGAAAAGAAAATTAAATGGAAAAAAATTTATCCGTAAAATTTGAAAAAAAGGAAAGGAAGGAAAATGACCGGGTCATTATAGATTTGTCGGGATTATTTCTAGAAAACCAAATATTGTCTAACATAAGTTTTTGGTCAGGAAAAAGACTATGTCTAGCGCGGAACTGTTGAGCTGGGTTTTGGATAATTAAAAGAGGATTAAAAAATGTCTGGTATAAGACTATAGCTATTGTTGCTCTTCATTCCATTCCTGCAAAATTTAGCAATCAATTAGTAAACGAGATATAATATCTGCTAAATTATTATCTTTTCCTTTGACATGTTTAAATATGGGTTTAAAACATCTTCCAGTAATACAGTCAATAAAGGAAATCCATCTTTTTACAGATATCCTCTGTTACTTTTATTTGTTTGCAAATTTAACTATGTTATCACAATCTGTTCTTATAAAAAAAAAATTATTAAGGAATATATGAAATTTTCAATAGAGTTTGCTACTCCTAAAATTTCTAAATCTGTTGAGGGTAAAGTAGAATGTGCTTTATTAAAGGTTCCACTAGCATGGCAACAAATTTGTTCTTCTTCTCGAGAAGATTTTTTTGTAGGTCTTTGAAAAAGTAAACCTGCCCATCCTTGTGCTGATGCATCTGTTTGAATTATTTTGTAACTATTTTCAAGTGGGAGCTGTAAGGGTTTTAACTGAGTAACCAAATATTTAATTTTCTTAACTAGTTCTATGTCTTGTGTATTAAAATATTTTTAACCATTTTTTCCTAATTTAGAGTATAATGGTCCTACTAATTGTCTTAATTTTGGAATAAAATTACGACTGTAATTTAATAATCCTAAAAATGCTTGTAGTAACTTGGTTTTTTCTAATTTATCAAGAAAATTTAAAATCTTTTAAACAATATGTAATTATAATTCTACTTTTCCACCTTTTATGAATAAGCCTAAGAATTCGATTTCTTGTTTTTCTAATATCATCTTTTTACAACTTATAATGAGTCCTTGAGTTATAAATTCGTTTAGTATAATTTCAAGATGTTTTCTATGTTTCTCCTTAGTTTGACTGAAGACTAGAATATCATCTATGTAAACACAATAGAATTTTCAATATTTATTGAATATGGTATCCATTTTTCGTTGGAATTCTTATGGCGCATTTTTTAATCCAAATGGTATCCATTTTTTGTTGGAATTCGTTGGAATATCATAATAAAATTTTATAGTGGTCTTTACAGTAATGACCTTCTTTAATAGATGTATTACATTGTTTACAATTGTAAGATGAAAAATGAAAATCAACAAAAGTATATTAACAAGATGGATTACTTATAGTGTAAATGAAATCTTCTAATAAATGAAGTCCTTGCTCAAAGTCTTTACCATTATTCATGTCACTGTCTATGCTTTTGATACTGTATATACTTTCATTGTCATCTTCGGAATCATAAATACTTTCTAGTTCATATAATTCTTCTATCTGTTCTTCAATATCTTCAAGTATATTGATCTTTTCCTGTATCATTTTGATAGGATTCTATTTGTATCTATAAGGGCAATTTGGTCTTATATGTCATGGATCTCCACAAATAAAGCATTTGTAATTTCTTTCTTTTGTGGGTAATGTGTTTACTTTATTCTCCTTGTTATCTTTACTATCCTTTTTATTATTATCTTTATTTATTTTTTACCTTTTATACCAAGGCCGCTTTTTGAATTGTCTAGGGTTATAAGGTTTTTTATTTCAGTAATTCTTGTAGGTCTTGCTTTTGTATAGATTATATTTTTTAGGTTTATTACACTTACAATTATAATTTTTCTAAGGCATACAACCATAATGTGGTAGAAAGTCTATTTGCCTACATGTATAATAAAATTATTTTTTGATTTGTTTAGATTCCTTAGGTTATCTACATTCTGCTTTTAACATATTATAAACATGATTTACTTTATCTCCTATGGTTAACCTATCTCTTCTAGAATTTTCTAACCATGTTTCCCATATCTTAGTTCCTACACTTCCGTATAATTTCTGAAGATACCTATCAATTAGAGTTTTATCTCCTGTTCGCCTGTGGCTGCGAAATACTCGAAAAACTTATTAGTATAATCCCTTATATATCTAATATCGCAAATTTGTACTAATTCTAAATTACATAAAGTTTTATTTTGCTTTATTAGGGTTTCGTCTAATAATCTGTCTTCACCAACTAACACATTTTTTATTAGTAATAGGACATAATCATTGGGATAAGTTACTTTGCAAGATTGCCACCAATCATGGATTGTTTCCCTTAAAAAGTTTCACAATAAGTTAAGTCTTGTGTTTTATTATCAAAATTGGTTAGAATAAATTGCCTAATACAATCTTGTTCCCAATTTTCGATTATTTTTGCCAATCTTGGGGATCGTGTTGTGATATGTCTAAAATTGTTCCTGCTTGTTGGGCTGATATATTATCGTAACGTTTATGATTTTGTGTCCATGTGTACATATCTGGTATATTTCTATTTTCTACATACATTTCTTATGTGGGATTTAACCATTGTCCATTGGTATAGACATCGTTTATGGTATTTGTACTACCTGTGGTGTTAGGCATCTCTTGGTCAATTGACTGAGAAGCTGATCCTTCTGGTTCTTTTCATTCTCTATGTTCTACTACATTTAATTCCTCTTTTAATGCATTTAATTCATAGGTTGTATAAAAGGATTCAGGTCCTACTTTTATAATATTTCTCTTAATATCATTGTTATTTCCTTGTCCTAGGTAAATACTTTCTATAAGTTTGTATTTAGGTTCTGGATACTTATCTTGTAAGTCTTCTACTTCTAAATTGTCAAAATCGTACCTTATTTTATCTAGAATTTTATCTTCTAATTTATCATAAAGGACATTTATTTCTTCGAGAGATTATATTTCTACTAAAGTAGTTAAGAATTCTTTTTCATTATCATTTGTTAAATTATCTTGTCTTTTATAATTACTAAACCTTATACTAGCTTCTCCATTATGTTTTAAATATATCATATTGTTTTCAAAAATCTTTTTGGTTATTTTTGTAAGATTTGGCAATTCACATTCTGTTCCTTCATGAGTTATACTGTTTACTTTTCTAGCCTCTATTATCTGGACATATTTGTTATTAAAAGGTTTAACTATTTCACTAAATTAAGTTTTGAACTTTAAATTATATTGATTAACTGTTTTTCCCATGAATAAAGCCTTAATCAATAAGTTTTCATACTGCCCGATCGTATTATATCCCTTTGTGGATATGACTATTTTTATATGTTTACTAAATTCTCTAGTGGTCATCGTGAAATTAGGAATACATCCTACAATGGTTGCGTTGGCTGCTAGATCTATTTTAGCGCTAGCTATTTGTGCTTGTTGATGGTTATTCCATCGATCGTCATAAATATATGCGAGTAGTCTGGTTCCTACTTCTGATCTGTTTAATCCTACTATTTCGATCATTATTACTTCTAAATGTATAAGCTCTAATTTACTTTTTTTCAGCTCCTGACAAGCCTCTGGCGTTATGAGATCTAAAATTACTTGGTTATTTACTACGCTTATCCTTCGCTAGCTAAGATAATTGTATATCTTGCTCTGAAAATTTAATAAATTATTAGAATAAAGATTAACTTTATTAGATACTTTCTTCATTCATTTTTCTATATAATTTTGAGCATCGTCCTCATTATCATATAGATCTTCTACCCTCATTATTTCTTTGGCTTTTCTAAGGACAATGACCATTCTCTATGTGGTTGTAAAAGATTTACACGCTTGGTGGTTTTAGTCGAGAAGAAATTAGTTGATAACTTTAAAACTTTTATTTTATCTGATAGTTCAGATAATTCTTTAAAAGATTCTCTAAGAATACTTTCTTGTATTATTTCTAATTTTTCTTCAGGTTTATTAACTTTTTCAGATATCTGGAATAATAACTGGATTAAAAAGTTGTTTTGTCTAATATTTATATTAGTTAATTGTATGTCTGTCTTAAAACTTGTAAATCCTACTGGTCTTTGTCAATTTTATAAAGTTCGGTTAAAGCTGTTAGATAATCAAGATTACTAGTGCTCATAAAACTATTGTAATAGTCTTTGGATATCTGTTTTCAAATATTTTAAATATTCTATAGTTATTTTTTGGTTTTCTATAATATTTTTAATATCACTGTTTATGTCTTTAGTAGCGACTAATATTATTTTGTTGTCTATATTATTTGGACTAGAATTCTGGTCTACTTGAGTTTTAATATAATCTAGATTTTTTTCTAAACGTCTTATAAAGTTATCAAAGTTATTAAATTATATTCTACTGATAAACCTTGCTAAAAATTTTGCCGTCTAACTTCTAGAATATTCTGTACAAGAATAATTCTAGATCTAAGCTCTTCTATTCTTTGTTGAAGGCTATGCGTTGTATTACCGAGTTCTAGTGAAGTGCAACAGTTTCTAAATGCTATTTGAAGAAATTCTATAATTTCTAAAAGTTCTTCTTTGGTAAAAGTGTGTATAAAATAAGTTTTTAGGGGTGAAAATATACATTTAGCTTATAAAATGGTTCAAATTGAAGGACTTCACTTTTGGTTCATGATATAGTAAATATGCAAACTACGTCAATGATTTAGTAATATAGTTTTGCTAACACCACTTGTATGTAAAAGTCCCTATTTTATTACAAATAGTTATGCTACATCAATGATTTATTTTATTATTTGTTACCTATTATTCATTGTCCTTACAAATATATAATATATAAAAATAATAATAAGATATATATAATCGAATTTTTGGTCTCAAATTTTTAATACATATAATGTATTATGAACGTATGCATTGTATTTTTATAATTTTAATTTTTTTTAAACAAAATTTTTAGATATATTTTTAAAAAATATATCTAATTATATTCGTATGATTCGTAACCATATTTTTGGGTCTCGTATTTTACTAACCATCCCCCAACCTTTCTTTAGTAGGTACTTCAAATGATAAATGGTAATGATAGTAGTAATAACAAAGTCCATGAATGGGTATTATAGGAAAATAACAGACACCCCACTCTTCAATTGTTTTGTTTAAATCTCAAAAAAGTAAAAGCAGATAGATTAATTCTAACATATAGATTAGGTAAGTAATCAATAGGGTGAATCCCTTAAATATCTATGACATTTAAGATTTTCATAATCTGTCCTTGTCTTTTCTGACATGAATAGTGTGACAAAAAAGTTAATTATAGTAGTAAATAATCATGATGGGATTACAACTTTTTCCTTTTTATAAACCTCCATGCTGTTAATCCTCCACTCTGTCCCCTCTTCTTTCACAAAATCACTGACGAGCGACAGCTCAAAAAGGATTTAAAAATTACGAAATGGGTTGATGACACGTGTTGGAACTCCACTGTTTGGAAACGGCTATAATTGGATGGCGGTTGAGGCGAGTTGTCGCTATGTGTAAAATGGGTGTGTATCCGTATATCTATATAAACACACAGTGGACACACACAAGAAAGAAGGGTCTTGAAAATTGGCGCATTAAATTAGGTTATCAATAGACCATTACCGCATGGCACGTGTGAGAGACACTCGCCAATAAAGTCACACTAACGGACGACCAACTGTAACCAACCCTCTGGGAATCAAGTTGACCCTATTAGAGAACCGAATTTAACCTGGTCGACCAAATTGACTCTCCTAGAACCGATTCCATTTTGGATTCAATTTTGTTTTGAAAAATGATAAGAGCATCGAACCAAACAACAGAATAAAAACTCATTTAATGTGACTGAGCCACGTCAAATTATTTTTTTTAAAGATAACTCCTACCTCTTTCATTCTCTCTCCTCTCCTCTCTTCTTCTAATTCTCAATTTTTCTTTCGTATTCAATCTTATTTTTGATTTTGATTTCGTAAAATTAAAGATAAAATAAAAAAAATTAAATTTCTTTATGTTTTGCAAATACAAATCACAAAACAGAACAAAAAAGAAAAAATAAATAAAAGCTACACCTGTTGTTTCTTTCCTTCAGATTTTGTATCCATAAAAATCAAATAGAAACTTTGAGAAGATTCATCCGTTTCTCTTCTCTGGATTAATGACAACTCTTGTGTGGATATTTACTTACCAAAAAAAAATTCTGCATGGTTTTCATCTGGAATTAGAAATATTTATTCTTGGAAGATTTATGAATAGAGAAAAGTAGGTGATCTTGAAAAAGGAGCGAGGATGAAGAATTTTAGATCTTGTCTCTAGAATACTTCCGATATGTGTATCTCAAGAGAGGAGATGTATAAGAAGAAATGGTGAAGAACCAGACACAAAGAGGAGAGAGAACGAACAGGAAGAGAGAGAAAAAGGAAAAACTGGGAAAGAAAAGATCGATGATAAGGAGTTAGGTAATGAAATTATTTGACGTGGACAAAGCCAAGTAAGATTCGATGTTTATTTAGGTAGAAACATTCGGTTTCTCTATCACTGCTCTTTTGTTTTTCAGTTTTGCTTTGTCAAATTCCAGGTTTTATAAGATTCATGGGTCATTTGTTTCATTTGAAGGCTATTGGATTTTTAAAAATCAGTTTAAAGTTTTTTTTTTTTTGAAAATTCAGTTTAAAGTTAATAAATATGTTTTTCATTTATTATTTTAAAAATATATCAAATATTTTCAAGTTATCAAACGAGTTCTTATTTATTTATTTATCAATTGTTAGAACTGTGTTTTTTATTTTTTATCACAAAATTTGGCAAGGAGAGTAGATGCTTCAAGTAAGTTAATTGTGTAATTTGTTAGTATGAAATATGAAATTTAGTCATTTCTTACATTCTCTTTTAATATATTAATCTTTTGTTATATTTGTGTTTTAAAATTAAGAGATATATTAAATAAGTTATGCAATGAGTCGTGTATGCCTTACATGACCCATTTAATATTGTATTAAATAGATTAAATGAATTATTTTGTGTCATTTGTTTCATGAGATTCATGGGTCATTTGTTTCATTTGCAGGATCAGGCTATTGGAATTTTTTAAAAACAGTTTAAAATTAACAAATATGTTTTTCTATTTATTATTTTTAAAATATATCAAATATTTTCAAGTTATCAAACGAGTACAAAAGTTATACATAAATACCTTTAAGCTTAAAAGATAAATAATAAACAAAAATATTTACCAAAAGAGCCATTATTTATTTACCAATTGTTAGAACCCTGGTTTTTTATTTTTTCTTCTCCTCCTCCTCATGTGTACAAGACACAAAATTTGGCAGGCAGAGTAGATACTATACTACTAGTCTACAACCTTTCCTTCAACTAAATTAATTGTGTATTTTATTAATATGAAATAAACAAATTTAGTCATTTTTTACGTTTTTTTTTTAATATTTTAATCTTTTGTAATATTTGCACTTTAAAATTAAGACATATATTAAATAGGTTATTAAATGGGTCGTGTATGTGTTACATGACCCATTTAATATTGTATTAAATAGATTAAGCGAATTATTTTGCATTGTCTATTTAATTTTAATACCGGGACTTGTACAGTTTGTCCAATATAATTGAATATTCTTATATTGACACGAAGCAAGAATATAATAGATTAATATGACCCCTCATACTTACCAAATTGTGCTAAAAACTCATATAGATATGATAAGAGAACAATTTAAATGATATTATTTCACAACTTCTCCTTTTTCCATATTTAATGAAATTTTTTGACCTGGTTTAATATTTCTCTTTCTTTAATTTAACCTTTTCTTTCTATTAGTCAAAAATTGGGTTAATTTTCACCTACATCCCCTGCTCTTTGCCAATATTTCACTTATACCCCTTTTACGTTTCATAATTCCACCTGCCACCCTTCTAATTGACGGCCGTCCTTTTTACTAACAAAGAGGTGTGATTTTACGATATTGCAGTGGAAGTGGAAGTGGCGGAAGTCGGTGGTGATGGCGGTGGAGTGGAGGTGGCAGTGGTGGTGATGACGACGGCGGTGATGTGGTGGAGGTGGAAGGTAGTGACAGTGGTGGTGGTGATGGTGATGGTGGTGGTGGTAGTGGTGGTGGTGACAATACGTGGAGGTAACTCTGGTGGTGATGGCGGCGGTGTGGTGGTGGAGGTGTTGGCAGTAGAAGGCGGCGACAGTGGTGGGAGGTGATGGAATGGAGGTGGTAATGGTGTTGATGATGATGGCGGTGGTGTGGTGGAGGTGGAAGGCAGCGACAATAGTGGTGGTGGTGGTGACATTGGAGGTGACTCTGATGGTGATGGTGGTGGCAACGTGGTGGTGGAGGTGTTGGCGGTAGAAGGTGGCGACAGTGGTGGAAGGCCGTCGATGTAGCGGTGGTGGCAACAGAAGGCGGTGGTATTGGAAGGCAAAAACGATGGTAGTTTTTGGACTTAAAACATGATGGTTTTTTGGAACTTGATTTTTTACTTCAAAATTGAATGATCATTTTATAGATTTAGTTGTGTAATTGATTTTTATTGTTAGGCCATCTGCACCAGCCTCTCCGGATTTTGGTTCTCCAAAAATGCCACGTCAGCAATTCCAAGAGCCACGTCAATAACTTTTGCTCTCCAGAAACATGCACTCCATCAGGCTTTCCGAATTTTTGCTCTCCAAAAATATATATATATATAATTTTTTTTTTAAAATTTCCCTAACGGCCATATTTCTAACTGCAATATTCCTAACAGTTATATTTGTAACGGCTATATTTCATATATTATAATTTTATTATGTAATGATTTTTTAATATTTAAAATGATGAAATTGTTTTTCAACGGCAATATTTTTGCAAATTATTAAAAAAAACTAGGATTAATATTATAATTTTAAACAATACAGTATCTATTATGAATTAAAAACAAATTAAACAAAATAATTAAAAATAACTTAAACAATACAATATCTTAAATTGGAATAAGAAAATAAATAGGCTAAGGATTACAAAATCCTATGGGAATTTTGGGGCAGACTGTGAATGCAAAGATGCCAATATCTCATTTTGTTGTGCAATAATCCAAGCTTTCTCCGCTTCTGTTGGTGCCGAATTTGGATCTGTTAACATGATCTCATTCTTTTTAGCTCTTTGTTTGTCTAGAATCTTTAGTTGTCTTGTCTTCTCTTTCTTCGCTTTTCTTACCTCTCGTGCCACTTGGGCATCCTTCATTTTCTCCTGATGACTCTCATAACAGTATTTAAGATCGTTAAAATTGGAAATGAATGAATTTTGCAATTCAAATGCTGAATTAATTTTTGCTAGGTGCTGCTTCGCTGCTTTTCTTCCTGCTGGTCATTGTAGTTGTTGATATTCTTCCACACCGGGTGAATCATTTTCCCCCATGTGCGTTGATTCTTCAGTTGAAGCTCCGTCTGTTATGATGCGACTTGACGGATTAGATCGTAATGAGTGCCCAACAGACTTATTAATGTCAAAGTCAAATCCACTCCTCTTCTTCGGCTGTTTTTTTCTTTTTTCCTTTTTCTACTTGTTCGGTATAATGTGAATGCCATTTATTGTTATACTTCAAGATCTCCCAGCAACTTTCTAACTTAAATTCACCATCTATTTAGCTACGAAACAGGTCTTTAGCTGCTATCATCTACACGAAAAAGTTAACAAAAATTAAAAGCCGATTGTTTAAAATATTTACGAGTTATATTTAAACAATAAATAACTCACCATATTATCAGTGTTGAAGTAGCTGGGACGATTCGTTTCGATGTTAGTCATGCACTCGAAAAATTTGCTGATTTTTTGTTGGATCATCGACCAATAATTCATCAAAGCTCTCGGATTTCGGTCAATTCGAGGAAAACCAATATGTTGTACATATCGTTCTAGGATTCCCTCCCATAACTTCTTCTTACTTTAGTTTATCCCCGTAATCGCATCAGTGGTAATGGACATCCATGCCCTATATAAAAGCCTCATTTTCAGCCTTGGTCCAATTCGTATTTCGGATAACCGGTTGTGTTTGGCAAATGTTTTGAGTTACTTAATTGTGGAACACTAGTACCACAATATTGATGAGAAGGTTGGGATGGTTGATGAGAAGGAAATTGAGATTCTCCTCCATAATAATTAGAGTTTAGTTCTGACTGTGAAGAAAAATTAATATTGTTTTCGGGAAATGGCAAAAACTCATCGTTTGATGGGTTAAATTGGGTGTTATAATAAAATGGATGTTGAGGATCAATGGAATCGAAATGAATTTGAAAATAATAGCTAAGATTGAGAAAATAGAAGAAGAAATAGCTTGAATGATAGATAATAGAGATGTGTTAGATGTGACGAATGATGGTGGGAGTTGGGGTATTTATAGAAGTCAAGTGATTTAAAAAAATCTAATTTTAATTTTTTTTTTTGAAAAAAGTTAAAAAAAAATTTGAATTTTTAAACTTTTTTTAAAAATTATAGTCGTTAAGGCACTGTTTGTGTTAGCCAAACAGTGCCTTAACGGGCAAATACATTATTTGTGGTAGATATTTAAAATTTAAAGTAAAAAAAATCTTAAAAAAATTTTAAGGGGAAAAAATAAAAAAAAAAGGTTTTTTAATTTATTTTTGGCCCAAATAAATTTTTTTTGAACAAACAGTGCCAAAGCAATATATTTTTTATTTAATGAATTATTTTATTTTTTTAAAATGAGCTCAAAATAACCTATTTTTGGGTTTTTCAAAAAAAAAAAAACCATTCCGAGGCACTGTTCATGAAGCTTTTTTTTTTTTTAAAAAAAAAGCTTCACCAAAACGTCGCCGTTTTGGTCAAGCAAAAAACAAAAAAAAAATTATCACAATCGAGCTCGGCCTTGCGGTATTCTGCGAGCCGGTTGGGACACATTTGGCCCATTTTGCTTGCCAAAACCCAGTTCCAAGAGCCCGCTACGGATGCTCTTAGGAATGAACCGATGAAATGATTATTTTACTTTAAATTTCATATCAAATAGAGAAGTGATTAGAATGGACATTCCATTCTTGTGTACCAGCACAACATAATTTCTTTATGCTCCACGAGACTACCCTGGACTGGTTAGAGAAGTAGACTGGACTAATTAAGAGTCTGTTTGGAATGTATTATGACACTATTTTTCTAATATTGATTTTTAAATTTGGATCCATATCATATTTGGAATGACTGATATTGATTTGAAATAGTTCATCAAATTTTTCAGCCTAAATTCATATCATCAAATTGGTGATGTTATTGTTTTGATATTGTGGCGGAGAATTAAAACAAATTTTAGAATTTCTCAATAAATGTTCATTATCAAACATGTTTTTGATTTCTATTCAAAGTACTCTTACACTGAAACGATTGCTTTGACATTGACAAAAGTATAACAGAAGCAACGTATAGCATGCCCAACAAACGTGATTTAACCCAAAAATCTTAGGCCGATTTCGTGGGGTGAAATTTGACTTTTCGATTTGCTCAAGGATCGGATCAGCAGGTTAAGATTGCATTACATTCTCCAATAAAAATGGAATATTTTCAGTCTGGTAGAGTTGGATCTCGAGGTAGACTTTGGTATTCACAAATTTGAGACTCAATTTCGTGCCACTCAAACGTGTAATCGTAACATACAACTATTATTGAAAACGGTAGACATTTTTATTCTAATAAATCAAGATCTCGAGATAGACCTTTAGTACAGTAGTATTTACAAAGTGAAAGGTTAACAATCTTGGCCGGGTTATTTCAACTTCTTTTGGGTCGGGTCTAAAAACCGTTGTCGTGGTTCTACATCGGGTTGGTGTGGTATGGGTTACATTTAAATTTTAAACCTCACTCGGCTCTTCCAGTCGATGAAGCAACAAACCCTAATGCATCAATTTGTAGGTGTTGAAGAGTGATTAAATTGGAGCCGAGCTCCGTTTTATTTCTGGTGATGAAGATGTATGTACTTAACCCTCTCTAAACCCTAGTTCCTATTAATCAAAGTTTGATTGAGAATCATTTTTTTTCTTTTTGGAAACAATGAATTGGTTCTCTGCAACTTATTTTCATGTTTTATTTCTTCCAGTGATTTACTTTCTATTTACTCTGATTGGATGTGTTGCAGACTCGAAGCTAGAAATGGGTTACTTACCAACTTTGAAGTGCTTCAATTTCTTCAATCTAAAGGAGCTAGACAGGATCACACACGGATTGCTGAAGTTCCACCATCTGAGCTCAAGGTTGGATTAATTTATTTATTTTTAGGTATTTACTTTTGAAAAGTAATGGAAATTCCTGTTTGGCTGATTTTATTTTTTATTTTTTTGAACTTGCAATTATCAACTTCAACTAATGAGGCCAATTTTTAAGTTTATTAGTCATTTGCACATTCAGCCATGAAATTGCATTAAACAGTAAAACAGAATAGAGAAGTGGTTTGTAAAGTTGTATGTAGAAAGGGCATTAACTAGTGACTTAGTTGTTCGAGTGCTCCCGGAGGTGTGCCTGTGTTCGAGTACCCCCTATTTTGCCGGGGAAAAAAAAAAAGAGTTGTTTGTAGAAAAACTAAAATGCACTAGTTGGGTACAAGAATGTACCTGTTGATTTGTTTCCGAATGCATTGGTTGGAAAATGAGATGTATTGGATAATAACTTTTATCCACACTTGTACTAGTTGGTTCTAGACTTGCATTGTTTGTTTTTTCGGGTCTAATTTTGAGAGCACTTTGAAAGTTTCATTTATTCTTAAACCATATTGTATGCAATAAAAAAAATATGCAAGCATGTCAACAACACTTTTTATATGTACCTAAAACTACTTGTCGTAAATGTGAATGACGAACTTGTTCAAGATTCACTTGCCTCTATAGGTCTTCCAAGATCTCGAACATTGTTTTTGATCTCTTTGACTTAGTTTGACACTTTAGATACTTTACAAGAATGAGATACAACACATGGCTTTTGTAACAAAATTTGCCAATTTTGAGACTCTAAGTTCTAACAATTTCCCCCTTTCGTAATTTCGTGATAAAACCCGAGTCCTAAATGTATGTCAAGTAACCTAATTGTAGCAGAGAAATTTTTATTACATGATTTATGAAAATTGACTCCAAAGGAATTCACTCTAGGCTTGCATGCTTATGTCTTGCAGCTTTGTAAAAGCCTTAGTAAAACAAAATGCAAATTAAAGCAAAAAATTTGGTTTTCTTCTACTTCATTCAATACCATCCTTGTCATGATGCTTATGTTCAATTAACCATGCATGCATCATTTTTATTTTTTATTTTTTCATATCCTTTCTCTCCTTTTGTCACAAAATTGGCAATTAGTGCAATAAGAGGAAGAAAAAGAAAAGCAATTGAACACATAATTGGAACCAAAACATGACTATCTAGAAGTAAATAACACGGTACTTGGAGCATTCAGCCTGCTCTCCAGCAGCGGTAGGTGTTCCAACCCAGGTTGCATTCTCATTCTCATTATTCCTCAATTCTGTCAATCCTCTCGTTGATCTCATCTAAAGATTTAGAGATGCTATCCGAAAATGCAACTACTCCTTGCTTCAATTGATAAACTTTGGTACGAAGTTAAAGGAAGAAGTTTTAAGGTTAGACTGAGGGTCCTGTGGTTCTGGAATAGAAGGATTCGATCCTGAATTGGTGGAGGGATTGGGATACTTGGGGTCACAAACTTTTTGAAGGATCTAAAGGCACTCATTGACTTATTCATCTGCATTTACAATGTTTTGACTTTGTTATTTTGTGACCTAAGTGCTCCAAAAATCCAGTGGTGATCAATAAAATGGTAAATTGCATGCTTCCTGTTAGACGCCTGTTCTAAATTTATGTACCGAAGCAACTCTTATCAGTAACAGGCATCTAACTGTTATTTTCTCACAGTGCGTGCAAAATAAGTCTCCACAACCACTCCTAGAAGGAGAAGCAGGAGGAGGCTTTGCAACTTTAGATTTGGTCAAGGGGGAAGATTTCCTCTAATAAGTACCAAAATCGAATTCAGTCTTATCTTCACTAAACTTAGCACTTTGTCAACCTTCTTAGATCCATCTGAAAACGAAGATTTTTTTCGTAACTATTTCAGTTCGACTTGATGCAAATCAATCTTATCACTAAAAAATTTTCAAGACAGCATAGCTTGATCAATTTCTTGTCCAAGAAACTCTTCTCAGAAAAATCTTCAGTGGTTTTGACTATTTTGAATTTTCTTTCTAGTAGTACCTTTCACTTTCAATCAGCTCATGTTTCTGTTGGAGCTTTGTTCACCTTCACATTCACAGTCTCTTCAAGCAACTGTTGAAAAGCTTTCTGTGGATTATTCTCTCTCCACAATCTTCATTCTGAATACAACACCATTATCAGAGGAATGTGGTGACCTTGAATGTGCATTGTTGCAAATTAAAACCACACTAGGAGAGACATTTGTATTGACAAAATCAGTCAAAGTAGCATTCATAGCCCTAGATACTTTCTTACCCTTGTTACTCTTACTGAGGAGTTAGGAGATTCATTTGCCGCTGTTACTCTTTTGGCCACAACTTGAACAATCAGCATCAGAATCTTTATTTTCGTCATTTCTCTCTTCTGATTGTTTTGCTTTTGACTCAGAGAAGATTACTTTCTTAAGCTTCTTTCCTTCCGTATTTTGCTTAAGAGACCTCCAAAACTTCCTAGCCAACAAAGCAATTTTTTCAATGCAGTTTTAGAGCTACACTTTGTTTCTCCTAGGTTGAGGAAATCTGGAAATTTGAGTATAGAAGTTGAGGAAGTGATTATATATGCATACTCTAATCCTTTCAATATTCTTGCTCTCCTCAATGATTGTGACCTTAGATTAAAATAGAAGGTTAAGATCTCAAAATCTTTAAAAGTTTTTTTTTTTTTTTTTTCCTTAGGTATAACTTCTTATAGGTTGAATGCATTATTTACAATGCGTTCAATTTAGCATAAAACTGACCAAAGGTCTCATATTCTTCTATTCTGATCATCTCAAACCCAGTGGTCAACAATTGTAAATTTGAGAACTCAACTCTGCTGGTTCCTTCATGCACAACCTCTAAAATATCCAAGGCTCTATAGTTGTGGAACACTTCAAAATTCGAAATAAGTCACTAGGTGATACTGCTTTCATAATAAATTTAATAGCTTTACCACTGGGCTATTAACCCAGCTGGTACAACCTCTCCTCCCTCAAAAGGGTGGTGTGAGGGTTTCGAGCTCCATAGTGGGCATTTGTGGGTGTGTGTATTTATCTAACCAAAGAAATAAAAAATAAAAATTATAGATTTAAAAGCTTTAGAGTTTGCATTTCGTAAGGCATATTCTTCTTTAGCCTAGCACCCAAATAGCCATAAAAAGACCTTCAAATAAAGGAAATAAAAAATCATTAATAAAGAATCCATTGTAAAAATCTTTATCAAAAAAGATATTTTAATTAAAAACTTTTACCAGAAAATCAACCAAAATTTTAAGTAAGCTGCTTCCCATTTTTTTTTTTTTTTTTTGTGGGGTGGGGGGAAGTAAAAGTAACCTGTTTTGATACCAAGTGAAGGTGGCACAAGTGGAAACCTATTAAAAATTCAAAGTACGAAAATCAGACTTGAGCGGGGGATAATGGGTAAAATGAATTAAGATCAGACTTGAGAGGGAGATAATGGGTAAAATGAATTAAGACTTGCAATTATCAATTCAATTAATATAGCTAATTTTAGGTTTACTAGTCAGTTGCACATTTGGCCACACAAGCATTGAAAGCTAGTAAAAGGACTTAAAAGTGGCACGGTATATGTTTTTACTTGAAAAACTAGATCAGAAAAACCCTAGAGACTTCCATTTTCATTGAGAGAGAGAGAGAGAGCAACAATAGCTACGAGACCTATTGCATGGTCTCCACAAAATCAATGCAGGGATGCTATGGAAATCAGCTGCTGAGTTGTTCACTCTGATGCTGGGGCACGAATGTAAGAACAACTCGACTACTCACACAGTCACACTAAAGTGCCTGTGTGAATAAAAATCACGCTTACAATCTCACTAATCCCAACGTAGTCAATCAGATGCAAAATTGAGATTAAGTGCAAAACTGTGCTCAAATATGCTTATATGCATGTTTGCTCCGTGTATTCTCTCTTTTCTTCTATATCTGATGCATGAAAACATGCATTTATGAACAAAATAACCAAAAGATATGCTCAAAAGTCTTCCAATCTAATTGGGAAATTCTTAGAAAGTTGTGCAAAAAAATAGAGTTTTGAATTAGATTTGAGCTGGAATTCATATGCAAATTAGAACTGTTTCAACTTGTATAAGTAGGAATTTAAAATGAACCAGTAGATAAGTCACTAGAATGTAGTGTACCTTTAGATTTTTTTGATTTCAGTTTCTAATTCCAGATTGATTTCCTAGTTCTGTTACAACTCCTATTAAAAACTAAACTAAACAAATTATTTTCCCCAACTACTTGGGGTCGGATAACATGAATTCTATTTTTTCATTCCTCTCTATGCAAGGCACATGTTAAAATATCATTTTATCTAAACTTTATACAAAGAAGACCACTCCAATTAAAAAGACTTTCCTTAACAAAAGACTACCAGGTGGCGACAAGAATGTATCGGTTGATTTGTTTCTGTCTAGAAATGCATAGGTTGGAAAATAATATGTACTGGTAGATAATCTCGTGTCTAAACTTGAACTGGTTGGTTTTAGATTTTGTACCGCTTGATTTTTGTCTAGTTTCAAGGATACTTTGATATTTTTGGTGACTCTTAGAACCAAATTGTATTCACTTAAAAACATATGCAACCATTGGTTTTTTTATGCATTCCTAGAATACTTTTTCTAATGTGAGTAACCAACATGTTCAAGAGTCATGTATCTCTTTAGATCTTCAACAAGATCTTGAATATCTTCTTTCGATCTCTTTGTCTCACTTTGACATTTAGAAATGAGCGAAATAAAAATATAACGCATTTATAACGAAATTTGCCAACTCGAAAATACTATGTTCTAATATTTATTTTGTCAGGTTTATGATTATTTGGAGCGAACTGCTGCTTCCAGTCAAACAAAAGAGAGCATCGAGGAGTTCGTGGGAAAATGTAAAAAGTACCACCTCAAAAAAGCTGAGATTGTCAGTATCATCAACGTTAGACCATCATCCGTTGTTGAAATCTACCCGGTAATTCTTTCAGTGCTATTAAAATTCATTTTATGTACTTTTTAACATTTTCTTCTTGTTGTTGTAGAGCGATTGTTTTAAGTCCAAGGATCCTATACATATATATATCTATATATATATATGCTTCCCAGTAATTGCTTCACCTTATTTACTAAATTTTCTCATGTCTTGGGTGACAAATTTTGTGCGCAAATATAATTGAATCTGTAGCTTGGAAGGCTATTGCTTCTGTTATGATGAAAGGGTTTACAAACCCTACAATTTTCAAGAAAAAATGTAGCACATTTCCATTTTTTTTTTTTTATCAATATTTTCAATACGTTTTCCTTTTACTCTTTATGCTCCTTTTGGTTAAAAGGATATGGAAATTTGGAAAATGAAAGCAACGGATGGCAGAGAGGATGGATGAGGCATCCCTAGGGAGGGAATTTTTTTTCTTTCTTTTTTATTTTTTATTTTTATTTTTTCCGGTTGAGATGGCGCCTATTTTTTTTTGGTTTGAAGGAAATGAAGGAGAGATTATATATATTTTTAACTAGTATACATTCATTTTACAATTTGGCTAAAATTAGTTAAGAGCAAGAATGCCACTTCACAATATATATATATGTATGTATATTTTGTATTGACAAGAAAATTATGCCTAACGTTCTTAAAACAAATATAAAATGCAGTTCCAATGAATATCGTTAATTGATGGAATATGACTTCATGCCTCTTTGTATGATTGATGATCATGTTGTTGGCAATCTTCAAGTTTTACTTTTCTAAAGGTGCTTTTTTTTTGTCTTTCGCTTGCTTTCCTTGATTTATCCTTAAGTTGGGCGCGCATCTTCTTATTTATTATCTACTTATCGCTCATATGTTAGCAGATGATAGCGAAATGTGACGAACGTTTGGGAGAAGGTGTTGAAGAGCTGGTAGAGATGGTAGGAGAGGTTTTACCCTCTCCCCCAACCAAACTGGAGTCTAACGATGGAAATGGTGATAACGAAGACGAAAATCCAGATGAGCAACTAGAGGAGACAAGTTAGCGCGGCAAATTCTTGATTGATAAAAATAGAACATAGAGAGAGAGAGAAAGCTCTATTGTTTAATCTAAAAATTCCTGATGTCTCTAGTTTTGGAGTTTGATTTGAACAGAGTTCAGTCTTTTTTTTTTTTTTTTTTTTTAACCTAGCAAACTAGGGGGAGGGAGACTCGAACACGGGCACACCTGCTCGGGGGATGGGCGCTTGCAACAAGTCTATTAATTCTTTCTGTAGGTATTGAAACATGTATGTATAGGTTGTTTTAGGAACAATACTGATTAATATTAACCATATTTGATACCTGGGTATTCGGTTTGATAATCTGCTACTAATTCTTCTTCTGCTTTTGGTAAATCAGAAGGCAATCAGGTGATGCTTTGCAAATGTAGTTCTTAGCATCGGCCAACACCAACATTTACTTTTTACTTTTACTTTATTTAGTTAAGAAGTTTATTATTTTAAAATTCTTTAAACTGATCCTTGGTGCAAGAAAATTTAGGCAATATCTCTTTAAGAATGTAGAATTAGTATATAGATTTCTCAAATTTTTTTCAAAAATAAAAAATATACTATAAATTTTGTATTTTAATTATTACTAATGCTATGTGTTTGCTAATATAGAAAAAAAAAAATTATTTATAACTCAAGCATCTCCTCTTATGAAATTACATTTTTATTATTCAACATTATATTGAATACATTCTATAAGTATACACGCATAATAGCATATAAGTATACAAACACTTCAAAATCTTTTTCAATCAAATTTTAGATTTTGTCGCTTTTACGCTTTCATCCTTGCACAAGGTTTATATGAATTATTGTATTAGTATTTCTAGTATGAGAAAGGTAATTAAATGCTCAATTCACTTTATTGACTACAGTTTTCTTTTTCCCCCTGGGGGAGAAGAGGGGCAATGTTTTGTCCACCTAAGTCTAAACATTTTCTTAGGCATATGAGAGGTTTAAGGACCAGGCCATTACAAGTACAGTTTATAATATAAACAGTGTCAAATTGGAGTAGTCTACTAAAATAAATAATTACATTCTTAAGTGTCATTTTGAAATCGGGATTATATGGTCCCGGTCAATCCCAACCTGACACGAAATCAGGAATATGTGGTTCCAACCAATCACAACTTGACACGAAAGTAAAATTTTGAATAAAGTTAACACATTTATTTGTATATCGAGTTGTGATTGGCCGGAACGATATAGTCCCGAACCATGTAAAAATTTCTGTCCTGCCTTAACACTGATATCGCACATAGTTTAAAGAGCCTGCTTAAAACAAATACTATTCACAGTAATTCTCCCCAAAAACAGATAAACAAAGTGAAATAAGGTGGATTCTTAGATTGATCATTTTTTTAAGGCACTCCTCAAATTTGCAACTAATATATATATATATATATATATATATATATATATATATATTAGTAAATTGTTTGTGTTTGTTAGGAGATGGACAATGGAAAGAAACTAAAATCTGAATTGAATTGCAAAACTTTTATGACATAAGAATCCTAAAGAAAGAAATGGTAAACTATAGTACAGTGAATTGGTAATATTATTCACTCTCCAGATTTAAATGGTTAAATTCTCTCATACCTCCATAAATTCCATGCACTCACAGGGAGAGTGTCAAACAAAAAGGGGAAAATGAAGAAAAAGGAAAAGAAAAAGAGTGCGAGAAGCTAAAATTGACAACAAAAGTTTTATTCATGATTATAAAGAGAACAAAAATCAAGCAATTTAATGGATCATTGTTATTATAGAAATTAGGACTTGTTTGGGTGTTTTCTAATAAAGCATCCACTGCGTTTAGTAAAATTAGAAAGATAAGAGAAAGTGAATAAGAAAAAGGTTTATAAGCTCAAAAATTATGGAACTTGCTCAGAATCTTACTAATGTTGGGGTCACTGGTATGAATTCAGGGCGTAACGCGCTTGCGTGACAGAACATGGTGAGTTAAAGCCGAAGGGGATGAGCCCAAGGGTAGCCAAGAATTATTCTTCGAGGATGGGGTTAGTGGACTTAACCCTCGTGAGTAACTCCTTGTAATCGGCCTGTGACTCGTGGAGGTTCTCATTCCTGCTGACTTGAAGTGCTTGTTGGGTCCTATGCATAGAAGCTGCCCGGGTCCTAGGGGGCTCTCTGGTGTTTGATATTTTCTTTTCTTTCTCAGTAGTTCCCACAATAGGTTCTCATCCTTGGCTTGATCTTTCTCCATTCCTAAAAGCTTCACATAGTAGAACACACTGAATTATCAAGCTGTTTGAACTTTGTTAATTTCCCATCGAAAGACAAGCAAAACGGAATTCTCATGATTTGGGAGTGTATTGCTCTAATTAAGCACAAATGTTATGCTTTCCCATTAAATAAATATTGATGAAAAATTTGTTGCGACTCCAGAAACAAGCAATTTTTTTACATGTCCAACAGTGTCAGGATTGTCGTTTGCAAGATGCTGCTTAACTAAAGAGGTCTTCTGAAAAATAATAATAAAAATCATTGGACAGCACAACCAAGCAATGCAATAAATGAAATGCTTACCAAGAAATGATGACGAAGTATGTTTATGACGTCAACTAAGAAAAGTTCGAAGTCCCACACAATCAGTTTAATATGAACTGATCCAAACTGCGATCTTTTTAAACCAAAGAGTCATTGTTCTTGGGACTTATTATCCTAATTAGCAAGAAAATATGCTGACTAGATTGTTTATATATGCAATGGTTCACTTATGTGAGCAAAATTACAAAAAATTCCTAGGTTGGACCTATCAGAAACTGAAATGCAAGTTAGAATGCCCCCAAAGATATCACGGCCTGGAGAAAACTGAAGTTGCAAGACATACCTTGTGTAGGAGAGAATGTTCCCTGGTCTCTTTTTTGACTTCTAAGGAGAACTCAAGTCGTTCCTTCATTTTCCTTACTCTTTCTTCTGACTCCTTCAACATGGTCAAAGCCTCAATCTTCCTCTCCTCTGCTATTCTCGCGCTCTTTCTTGCTTTTTCCAGTTCTAGCCTTCTATCCATCATTGCTTCTCCCATCCCTTCCACTATGGTCAATAGTCTCGGACAGGCTCCACTGGTCATTTCAGTCTTAAGGACCTTGGCATACTCCACCATTGGACTACACATCTGTTCAGCCAGTTCATGCATTAGGTCTTCCACGCCACACTCGACTGAGCTGAGGGCTGCAGCCACATGATCAAATATAGCTTTTAGAAGTTTTGATGTGATAAGAAGGGTGCCACGGTTTTGACTTGATTGGTGAATAGCAGATGCATATGCAGTGGCTTTCTGGAAGAATTTGTGGATGCTAGCCCGATGGTCATCAAGAGTCTGAAGGATGTCATTTTGGCTAGAATTAACTTGGGTTTCAATTTTTCTAAGAAGCTGAACTAGCTGTGTCAGCTGCAGTCTTTGTTTCTGTATGAGCTCTTTGGCTGCCAAGGTGGCTTTAGTAGTGTAGCTATCTTCCTGCAGACTTTGAAAGGCTGGTGACAATATACATCCAAGAGCAAAGTAACACAATATTCAAAAGTTTGCGGTTACAGTATTAGTCACTGATTCGGGGTTAGAGATTTGAATAGATTGTGGTGTACCCAATTAGAATTGAACAAAACCTAAAGATACATTACATACAAGTTTAAAAAGCTAAAAAAAAAAAAAAATTAAAAAAAAATAATAAAAATTACAAAGTATACTGAACTAATCATGCCTCTTTTTATTCATTCTATTAGTCATTGCAAACCTAGATGAGACTCGGACTGAACTAATCATGCCTCTTTTTATTTCATCAGTACACAAGAATATTTTAATATTAGAACTCTGCAGTATTAACCCATATCCAAACACTTGTAATCTTGCTCCATTTTTTTTTTTTTTGAGAAATCCATTGCATTCCGGAGACAAGAAATTGGTACCCAGATTCTAATAAGCATTTCAGAAGCAGTACAAAAATACTGATCCACCACAACTATCGGAGTCATTCAACTAGACCATATAGTTAAAAGAATTCATGCATACAAGATACTTGAAATTATTTAATTGCATCAAAAATTGAAGTTTACAGCTTAATTCTGCACAAACATCTAAACTGATCCATCACAGAGGATCTAATAAGCATTTCATAAGCAGTACTAAGATACTGATCCATCAAAACAATCTGATATGCTCCTCTGCTAGGCATAAACAAAAAAATGATGCATAAACAAAAAAAAAAAATTCATGCATATGATATGCTTGAAATCATTTAATTGCATCGATTTTTCTTTTTCTTTTTTCCCTCTTTACAGCTTAATTATGCACACACGTAAACTGGATTGAATTGAATAGGTAAAGAAATGAAAGGATGGAAAAAACTAATTGATCCGGGAAAATTGTAAGCTCATCTGCTAAGCATTAACAATCATCTACTTTCCTTTTTCAATAATCAAATATTTACCTCCATCTTTCGAATTCGATGATTCTGATCACCTCGCTCAACAGTAGATGGTGAGGTCAACCGTGTTTTGGATCCGATTTTGCCTATCCGGCATCCCTGCAGAAGATTAACCAGAATTGTGAAAACGTCTATATATAATGTGTGTGTATGTAGAGAGAGGAATTAAATATATACATACATACATATATATATATAGAGAGAGAGTGAAATCTCGGAGATTACTTGAGGATTCGAATCAGTATTCATGAAAATGGTGCTGAATCTTCCCTCTTCAGCCATTTCAAAGGTCTTCAGACCTACGAGACTCATAAGCGGAATCGCTAAAGATGCGAACACATCTTCGGCCTGCGAAAACATCAATCCATCGAAATTTCAAACAGCTATACCAAATTCAAACCCGAACGAATCGATGATAGTTTCAAATTCACAAGTCGAAAAGGCGTGTTCTGAATTCTAGGGAATACGCTAAAGAACTGCGTGCTTCACTGTCAAGTTTGAAAGAAAAAAAAAACTGACTTACAGTGAAAGAAACTCGAATTCTGGATGCAAATTACTTCGATCAAACTGATTTCGATCTGAGATTTGAGCTGATGGAATGCGATTTTGGTTTGTTCATGGTGAGACGCGATTCTTGTGAGCTTGAATCGAAGCATCGCCATTGATGGAGACGAATGAGAGTTCTGAGATCCCAGACGATTCGCCATTTTCTTTTTTGGCGGGAGAGAGCTTTAACGGATTGAAAGAAAGAATATTGCAAAATAAACGTGAATGACTTTAGTAATCCGATTTTTTATTTTTTATTTCTTATTTCTTGATTTTTTTCCGGTAAATTAGGAATCTGAGTTATTTTCACACATACACACACAAAAAATTAAAATTAAAAATAATAATAATAATAATAATAATAATAAATTATCAGATTTATTTTCACAAATTAATTATACTTTTGGGTACATATATATAAGACCAATTAATTATCCTTTCTCACACTAACGGGTTTTTCTCCTTATTGGAATAAGTGGATGTGAAAGCGCCACGTCAATTAAAAATATTGAGTAGCTAATTTTTCACCATCTCTCTTAAAGTTATATTTTATATATATATCAAAACTTTAAACCTTATTTTCAAAATATGGTATAAGTTATTTTAATAGATAAGGTGGGTCTGGTTTAATATTATTTAACTCTCAAATTTGTGTTCTAGGTCGTCTTCCTCTCTTTCTTTGGTCTTGATATTTTATTTTGGGTTCCAGTAAAATTCCTTTGATTATCATCAAATTTGTTCCAATTGTCTGAACAATTGTTAGTTCATTCCAAATTCATATTGTTTATGTGGTTTAATTTGAATTCTTGTTATAACAGTCAATTCTCTTCACTTTGTTTAAAAATTGTAGGTTCATTGATTCGTAATTTGTTGCTCTAGCATTGAAGAAGAAGCTCAGTCTGTGTTGATGTTCTTCTCTCTATCTCTCCGTATCTGCTCCTTATCCTTCTTCTACTCAATTACGTACTACAATTACTCTCTTTAGTAGAATTTTATTGAGATTTTACTATAACATAAGCATGAAATAAAGTAGGTACTGTTTGGGATTTTACGTATAACACAAGTATGAAACAAACTACGTATTCCTTAGAATGTTAAATAGATTATAATTTGAAGTAGTGTTTCACCAATTAGAGTTAATGACCATCAACCAGTACGATTATAGTGATTATAATTTAAACTAGTGTTTCTCCAATTAGAGCGAATGACTATCATTCAGTAGGATTATGATATTTCTTTGATTAGAGTCAATAACTATCATCCAATAGGATTATGTTGGGATGTTGCGTATAAGTTATATTGATTTAAATTACAAACTGCTTGGATGTTATGTACAAAAGTATTTGCATATCATCCCGTAGGATTAAGTTAGGATTATGTTGGGATGTTGTGTACAATTTACATTGACTTAAATTACAAACTGTTTGCGATGTTTTGCAGTACATAAATAATTAAACAAAAAAACCATGCGAATATATTTGAAATTGCTCAGCAAATCTTTATATCTACTTTAAACCCAAACAATTTATGCACGAAGTAAACAAATAAACGGATGATTAATTTTTTTTTTTTTTCTTCAAGGTATCGCCCACTTATCTTCCTTCCTTCTTAGTAATTATTTTCCTTTTTCTACCGTTGATTTCTTCTGGAAATAAAAGGTTTTGTTTGTAAATAAAATAAAAATTTTGGAAATAATGTCTGCTCTTCTCTGTGCTTCGGTGTTGTTCGTTAATTTGGAATTAAATGACCTATGTCAATGAAGAAATAGAAGAAATTTATGGAAACACAGTAATGGAGGAATAGAGTTTGGGTTCTTTTTGGAAACAAATCAATATTATTAACTATCGCATCGCATTAGCTGGAAATTCAGAAGAGAGGGAGGGAGAAGGAGACGAAGTATTTGTGATGTATATACAATATATACGGCTTTAGTTTTTGTATATAAAAAGAGTAATGCTACAACGGGAGTGCTCTCATAGCATTACCCACGAGCTCTCCTCTTACTGGATAAGGATCTTATTGAGACTCGCAAAAGGCCAACAAACTCCGTTTATACACAACTCTTTCTTACTCTGCTCTTTTAGGCTATGTTTGGTACGGTGGGTTTGAAGGGAAATGATAACATTAGTTATGAAGGAAAGGGAAGAGAATAATAATTTAAACTCTTATTGTGTTTGGTTGATTAATGAAGGAAAAGAAAGGGGAGAATAATAATCATGTTTGGGAAAAGAAAGAGAAAGAAAGGAAAGGGAATTATTTTAATAAATTAACTATTATACCCTTTTATATTTTAATATATATATATATATATATATATATATATATATATATATATTCTCCTATACCTGCACAAGAAAAGAAAAAAAAAAAAATTAGAGCAAATCATTTCAGCCAAAAAAAAAATTAGAGCAAATCATTTCAGCCTCCCCAATCTTGCCTCAATCTCTATTATATATATATAGTATCTTATACCTGATGGGCCACAAAAAAAGAAAAAAAAAATTTAGGGCAAATCATTTCAGCCTCCCCAATCTCGCCTCCATCTCTATTCTCGTTCTCAACTTTGAACTTGCCCTCTCTCTCTCTCTGCACTACAAGAATCAGAAGTTCAAAACTCATATATTTTAGTTTATCTATCTGTCTGCAAGAATCAAAAGTTCAAAACCCGTATTGGTATATCATTTCAGATTGTTTAGAAAATCAAAACTCATATCTTTCAGTTTCCATCGCCGCTGTTCCAGTTCGGGTTCGCCGTTCGCAAGCTTCAGCCGCTGGCCCGTCGTCTCTCATTCTCTCTGCAACTGCTAACTTGTATGTATATTATTTTGCAAACTTGTGTAATCTTGAGGGTAAAATTGGCATCACAACTCCTCCATCAGCTATTGCCTTCACTTTCCTTCAATTTCCTCCCATTTTTGGGAGGATAAGAAAATTACTGTATAAACCTATACCTAACCCTCCAAAGCCTTCCTTCTCCTTTCTTTTCCTTCCACCCATTTTAGCCGAACACAAATTTTTAAACACCCTTCATCACCTTCCCTTCCCTTTCCTCCCCTTGCCATTGCACCAACTCAGTGCAATGGCAATGGGAGGAAATGGAAGGGAAGGTGATGGAGGGGGATTAAAAATTTGTGTTTGGCAAAAATTGTTGGAAGGAAAGGGAAGGGTTTGGAGGGTTAACACAAGGCTTTAACAGTAAATTTCTTAACCTCCCAAAAATGGGAGGAAATGAAGGGAAAGGGAATGAGAGGCTTGGTATGTGATTTCAGATGCCAATTTTGCCCTTGATTACATGTGAATTTAGTTTGCAAAACAAGAATTACAGACCTTGATTAGTTGATTTAGCAGTTGCAGAGAGAGTGGGGCAAGCTTGAGAGTTGAGAGAAAGAGGGCCAGCGGCTGAAGCTTGCAAATGGCGAACCCGAATTGCAGCAGCGGGCGATGGAAACTGAAAGATCGATATGGGTTTTGATTTTTTGAACAATCTGAAATGATGCCGATATGGGTTTTGAAGTTTTGATTCTTATAGACAAATATATAAATATATGGGTTTTGAACTTCTGATTCTTGTATTTGTAGTTGCAAAGAGAGAGAGAGAGAAAAAAAAAGAGGGCAAGTTCAGAGTTGAGAACAAGAATAGAGATGGAGGCCGAAATGATTTGCCCTAAATTTTTTTGTCATTTTCTGGTGGCCGATCCATGGGCCTTTATATAGGAGACAAATATATATATATATATATATATAAATTTATACTTTAAAATATAAAAGGGCATAATAGTAAATTTATTAAAATAATTCTCCATCCTATTATTCCCTTTCTTTCCCCAAACATGATTATTATCCTTCCCTTTCTTTTCCATTCAATAATCAACCAAACACGATAGGAGACTAAAATTATCCTTCCCTTCCCTTCACTTTCCCTCATAACTAATGTAATTCTCTCCCTCCGAACCCACCCTACCAAACATCGCCTTACTCTGCGCTCACTATTCCTCTCTTCCTCTGCTCACAAACCCAGATCCTTCCTTCTCCCACCTTCTTCGTCTTCTCAATTCTCATCTTGTCGGAACAGTTTCTTCCCGGCTTTGAGCTCTCCAACTCCATGGCACCCTCCGCATCCTCTCCGGCCAGAACTTCAATATCTTCTCCATCACCACCATCCTCATTGAAGTCCGGCGAGAGCATCAAATTTCACACCATGAACGCCGGCGAGAAGAACTTATCATTAGTGAAAAAAAAATCCCAAATGCCTCTCCTCTCTCCCCCTCCGAGGAGACTAACCCCAGCACTCAGTTAGCCTACCTTATTGGGGACTTGTGGAGGTGCTAGATTCATACCAAATTAGCGTGAGAAGGAATAGTTTTGATGTTGAAGAACAATTGAGACAAGATAGAGTTAAGCAACCTTGGTTTTTCCAATCTTTTAAGTCTGAACATGGCTTGAGAAAATCATTGGATTTGGTTTGTGTGGATTTTTCTTCTTCTTTGTTTGTGTGAGGATTGGTTTATTACTCTGGTTCTTGAAATCTATTACAATCTATTAAGGTGAATATTTCACTGAACTTCATGAGTCAATCATATCGGTACGGTGACATGCTTGTGGGTGATTTCCTTGTTGTCTTTGATGGGTTTTAGAGAGAGTTTAATGGATAGAGAAATAATGGTAGACACTGGCTTTTGGATCTGGGTTTGTGAGCAAAGGAAGAAGGATAGTGAGCGCAGAGGAAGAGAGAGAGTTGTGCACAAACGGCGTTTATTTGCCTTTTGCGAAGCTCGATAAAAACCTTATCCTACTGCTGCAAGAGGAGAGCTCGTGGGTACTGCTACGAGAGCGCCCCCGTTGTAGCATTACTTACATAAAAAATTACAAAAATTTTATCTTCTACAATTATTCTGTCTATTTACTCCGCCGGATGGATACTATGAGATCGGAGAGGATCCTGATCCATCTTTTCACTACCTTTGGAAGTGAATAAAGTGGGTGTATTTATTATTTGTAAGGATATTACAAAATAAAAAATAAAAAATTTTGTGTTGCTAATTATTCAAATACAATTATTTATATTATACTATATAAATTTCAATAAAAAAATAATTTTCATATATTTTTATATCAATAAATTATAATAGAATATTTACTTTTTAAAAACTAAATCAAGTTTAGCAATAGCAATAGTTCACATCATTATAAAACTATACTAGTATTTATTCCAAAATAAAATAGGCTGTTGAATTGGTGTCCAAGGATTTATCAGACACTCCACTCTCTATTTTCTAATGAAAATACAAAAAAAGCCCAAAAATAGGCTGCTGAATTGGTGTCCAAAGATTTAATACCATAATTTCCCTTCTCAATTATCTAAGAAGTCTTGTTGAATTTTATTTTTTTATCCATTCTCTGGTCTCACTTACGTACTCTCCCCAAATCTACCTATCACTCTTTCATGAGTGATCCCAACTCCTTCATTACCTATAGTAGCACATGAAACTAAAACACGATTTAAGAATAAATTAGTTATGAATGTATGTATCTTCTCCTTCTTCTTTCCCCTTTTTTTTTTTAAATTTTTATTTTTTATTTTCATCAAGTCAGGACACTATTTAGTATTGTTTTTATTAATCAAGTGTGTTAGAACATGTGATACCCCCAGATTTCCGTATGCGGGTTGGCCAGTCCCACGCCCTATTACCCGAGGATATCAAACCAATTAGTAATAAACGAACACATAATACAATTAAGGAAACATGAACAAATAAAACTACTGAAAAGAAACTAGAATAATAATCTAAAACTAAAAACCTCAGAATAAAATGTGATAAATAAAGAATTATTCTGATACATTCAACTTCTCCATTTCTAATATAACTCGGGAATCCATCTGGTGGACCCCTAACCAAAACCAATACTGGAAAGCAAACGACCAAAAAGAAGTCCAATTCTAAACCATGAAGAAACCTCTTACGTCGTCGGTAGAATGAGTAGTCGTCTCTGCTCAGCACGAGCAAGCTCTAAGACCTGGAACCGTCTGTTACCTGAAAAATAATAGTGGGTCAGGCCCACGAACAAGTTCTATCCTAACTACAATCACACTACAGGACTCTCACTAGACTATGCTGAGGGTCTCAACCTGAATAGAAGGCAACATGCAAAAACGTACCTGAGTGGGCATGACTACATAAGCCTAACAGGGTATACCTTAACCAACATAGCTAGCTACGCATCCTACTGCATATACGCTCCCTAACCGTCGACTATAAGACTCAAGCTCAGATCGCAGTACCATAATTTACATATATAAATTCCCATCCAAACCAATGTAATGCCGCTCAACTGTTCATTGCCATGACACGACATAAAATTAGGATTTAATTGTTTTAGTTAAATCCCTATCCTTACTAATACATAAATGTAAATAACCATCCAATATGTCGTTCAACTATTTTAGTTGACAGAATATGAAACCATGTAGGAGTTAACTGTTTTAGTTAATCCATTCCATATGTATGATTGGGTAGGAATTAACATTTTGATCTAATCCGTCCCTCCGTATGCCACCGTCCTATACCCGTGCATAGCATGCAAATGATCCATAAATGATGCAACATTATAAGCAGTACATCAAATAAAGTCCACATTATCCATATAGTTGATAAACACAGAATTTAAACAAGTCATCAACTACAAATCCAGAATCCATCCACGTAATCAAACGAGACAAAGTTTACTAATTCGTCAAGTTAAATTCCAGCATCCATCCAGGTAATTGACAGAAAATATACATTTATTTCTTTAATTAATTCCAGGCCAACGTCTAATTAGATTGACAGAACCTAAGTACTAGTTCATCAATTTAAGTCCAAACCCTAATCCAAATAATTGCAGTGTAATGCTTAATATTACAGCAATTTAAAATTCCAAGCTTAAATCCATGCATTGCAGAAAAGTATTTAGTATTTCAACAATTAACATCCAGGATATGCATAAATCAAACTTGTTAATTAAATGATTCTAGCATACAACCACAACAAGAGTTACTAATATATACATACTCCGTTAAATTGCTAAACTAAATTAGGCAATTAAACTTCTTCCATCCGTTAACAACTTGCACTGCTGTATACCTTCCTACGATTAAATCCCTGAGTACAAAGACCTTAATTTATTAAAAATGGCTCTAGTAGAGCATAATATAATGCTTGGAATCCATGTTCCAACTCTTTTTAATTTCTAGACACAGTTTGCACAATTAAGTCATTTCGGTCCGCTAAGTCCGTAAACTGCCTGCGTCTTGCCTTAAATTTTCCTACAGTTTAAAACATTAGCACATAAATAAATTTATACATCCTAGGGCTTTAATATTCCATGGATTAGTGTTTAAAATCATCACAGTAGCCCAAACACAGTTCAGAAAAACCCCTTTCGACCCAAACAACGCACAAACTGCTTCAGTAAACACAAAGGATCACAGAGCTTGCTCTTAGAATCAAAGAGCAGGCTCTAACCTACCTGGAGCCAGCTCTCCCACAAGGGTGAGCCGGCTCTTCTTGCCTAGAGCCGGCTCTCTCCATGGGAGAGTTGGCTCTCTCCACTTTGAGAGCCTCGGTTTTGTTCCTTCGCCGTTTCCGACGATATGCTCCATCTCCGATCCTTACCTACCCCTCTGTTGCTTCTTAAATCTAGTCTTAAGATTCCTAGAAACATCCAATAACATCCCTAGGCCTTGTTCACAATAGTTCAATTCAATTACAGTGTTTAAAACCTTAACCGATTAAACATGCTTCCACTCTAAACTGGAAACCAGAGGTACAAGAACTATAACAGATTAATTCCACATATACAGACATCTGATTTAGCATATAACAAGCATGTATAAATTAACTAATGATCAATTAAAACCCTAGAGACAGTCTAAGGATGCATAGAACACAAGCAACGGGAGAGAGAAATGAAAGAACTTGCCTTGAGTTTCAAATTTGAAACTCTAATTCCACCGTCTCTGAATGTGCCATTACTATTTTAGACTACAGTTCCACCTCTGTTGCTCTTGATTTCACCTATGAGTAACTTCTCCTTCCTCCTCCATGGTCCAACCTAGCTTTCCATTCCTTGACAGACCTTTACGATACTATGTTGTTCCAACCCCTAACCAACGTGATCACTGTATTTATAGACGTAACACACTAAACCCTAATCCTTGTTTAATTAGAGCCACAGCCCTAACATAAACCTTAGTCGGCCCATATAATAATCTAGGTTATAATATACACGGCTGCCTATACGTGAATAGTTTTCCAAAGTTATAACTGTAACTTAAATATACTACCTTGATTTTTAACCTTACAGGAATCCTATTACAACAGTGAATTAAATTACAACAGTGAACTAAATTAAACAAATAAACAAGTAAGCCAATTAATTAAATAAAACAAAATACTATTAATTAAAACAATTAAACAAGTAATCCAATTAATTAAATAACACAAAACACTGCGTTTAAACGATTAATTAAAAACAAATAAAACACCCAAACAAATAGCCAAATAACCACATAAGAATGCAAAATTACAATAAAACCTCCAAAATAAACTACCGAGACTATCCTTTAAAATTAGGGGTATTACATAACATAATCTTTGATCCATATAATTTGCTCAAAGTAGCAGTCCTATAACACATTATCACATTTTTTTAGTAGGCTGGTTTGGGGTGCAAAATATTCTCCTGTCTCATAGTGACCGTTCTATTCGGTGCCAGATAAGTGGCTATGAAAACGCCATGTCAATTAAAAAAATTGAGTAATTAAATTTTCACCTCCCCCTTTAAGTTGTATTCCATATATATAAAAACTTTAAATATTATTTTCAAGATATGATATAAGTTATCTTAATAGACAAGGTGGGTCCGGTTTAATATGATTTAACTCTCAATTATGTGTTCTAGGTTGAACCATCGAAGAAGCTTGCTCTTTGTTTGTTTCGTCTTCCTCTCTTTATTTGGTCTTGGTATTTTATTTTGGGTTCTAGTGAAATTCATTTGATTATCGTCAAATTTATTCCATTTGCCTGAACAATTGTTAGCTTATTCCAAATTCATGTTGTTTACGTGGTTCAACTTGAATTCATGTGATAACAGTCAATTTTATTTACTTTGTCTGAAAATTGTCGGTTCGTTGATTCATGATTCCTATGTTAGTGTTCCTCTCTCCACCTCTTCGTGTTTGTTCCTGATCCTTCTCCTACTCCATTAAATACTGCAATTATTCTCTTCAGTAGGATTTTGTTGGGATTATACGTATAACGTAAGCATGAAACAAACTATGTACTACTTCAGATTTTGTTAAGTATGATTTTGTTGGGATTGTAAGTATAACACAAGCATGAAACAAACTACGTACTACTTGGGATTTTACGTATATCATGAAACAAATTACGTAATGCTTAAGATGTTAAGTAGATTATAATTTGAACTAGTGTTTCTTCGATTAGAGTCAATAACTATCATCCAGTAAGATTATGCTAGGATGTCGCGTACAACTTATATCGACTTAAATTACAAACTGCTTGGGATGTTATGTACAAAATTATTTGCATAACAAAGAAACTTAAAAGTACAAAAATAATTAAACAAAAAAACCATGCCAGTCCGGAAAGTATTCGAAATTACTCTGCAAATCTTTGTATCTACTTTAAACCCAAACTATTTATGCAAGAAGCAAACAAATACACATACGATTAAACCCAAACAATTTACTCATGAACCAAACAAATAAATAGAGGATTAATTTCCTTTTTCTGGGTATCGTCCACTTGTCTCCTTTCCTTCTTAGTAATTATTTTTTTCTTTTTCTGCTATTGATTTCTTCAAAAAAAAATATACGATTTGTTTGGAAATAAAATATACTTGAAAATAATACTTGCTCGTCTCTGTGCTCTGATGTTGCTTTGTTAATTTGGAATAAAATGACCTAGTATACGAAGAAAGGGAAGGAGAAATTTATGGAAACAAAGGAATGGAGAAATAGATCTCTGATTCATTTTGGAAAGAAATCAAAATATGTTTATTTTGGGAGAGAATAAAGTAAGGTGAACAATATTTGCAATTTCAGATGGGTTGCTGACAAATTTGGAAGAGAGTGAATGAGGAAACGTCTGAACAGTGTATATATATATACAAAAACTGTATATAAATAAAATAAAAAATTTTAACCTTCCATAATTTGCTCCATCGGAGGAACCAGACACACCATGCAATCGTAGAGGATCCTGATCTGTCAGTTTGGTATGTTGCCCTGTTTCATGGATTGGTATCTTCTAGTTCTTCCCCATCTTCCTAGTTACTAATTTCTTCTAATGCTTTGGGCTGCAATCATACAGGTGCATTGGTTTATGCTATTTTGTCTTGCAATTTCCCTATCTCTTCTCATGACTTGTGCCAATGGAATTACTATCAGTAGTTAGCTCGTTTACTAAATTAATCAAACGTCTGCTTGGTAAATTTATTATCTTTATATTTTTTTCTTGGCTGCTACTGTGATTAGGGATATTCATTTAATCTGTGAATCCGTGAATCCAATCCAATCTGTGCAGATCGATTTAAATTCTCAGCCCCATGGTTCGATGGCGGATTCATAAATTGAGAATTTGTTGGGATTGGATCATGAATTAGAGTTTCCAAAATCCAATCCTTTAATAATAATAATAATAATAATAATAATAATAATAAAGTTGTTTAGAAAAATCCAATCCTAAAACTGATCCGATCCAATATGATATTTTATGAATCGAATCGAATCGAATCAAAATAAGCCTTCCCATGGATTGGATTAAATTGAATTTTCTCCAATCTCTAGGAATCAGATCGAATTAGTTTTAATATTATTGGGACTTATCTCTCAAATTCTTTGTTTAGTTATGTTTCTATCTTAGAGCTATATTTTATTAAGTAGTTTCTTAATAGAAAAGTCTTGGCTCCAAAGAATTGTAATCCTTGTCCAACAAGGAATTGAGTTTGTAACTCTATAAATAGATGTCTAAGTTACGATTTTAGGCTTATTAGATTGAGAGAGATGTATCTTACGAGAGAGTTAATGGGTAGAGGTAGTTTATAGGTTGGTATAATAGAGAAAACACAGTGGCACCGGTAGCTAGGGGACAGACTTATAGAGTGGTACATGGTGAAAAAACATGTACACGATATTGGTATTCTATTGTTGTAATATCTCTGCGAAAATCATAATTGAATATATTCTCATTCGCGGATCTAGGCCCGTTTTTGTCAAACCTTGTAATATTTTGTGTTTGTGTGTGATTATTTTATTGGCTTTCATTGGATCTTTATGGTCGCATGCTTTTGTTGCCTGCTGACAAATTGTTATCAAAGTTAATGGTTTAGTTTGGATGGTCAGCCTTTGTGTAAAGGAGATCTAGAAAACATAAGAAGTCATAATAGTTGCAACGACTAGTTTCAGTTCTAGGTGGAGCTCTGTGATACCCCCAGATATCTGAATGCGGGTTGGCCAGGCCCACACCTGAACATAGAATACAAAAGGATAACTAAGAATAAACAAAATGCTGAAATGAAAACTAAAATGATAATCCAATAAATAAAACCTTAGAACAAATTTCTATTAAATAGTAAATTCTTCTGATACAACTAATCCTTTAAAATACAACTCGAGAATCCATACTATATGGACCCCTAGAAAATCTCAAACTGATATAAAGAATACTAACAACTGTCGACATCTGAATACTAAAATATAAAGTAAAATCTTAAGTAGATAATCCAAAGGAATGATGATGAATGGTCTCTGCTCTGCACGAACCAGAATCTACACCTGGTACCTGAAAAATAAATAGTGGGTGAGACCCACAAACAAGTTTTTTTCTACAACATCTAACAGAGACCTAATGAATAAATACATCCCAGTCAACTCATGCAATAGCTATATAGTCTGTATATATATATGTAGATACACACTAAAGACTCTCACTGGTTAATGAAGAAGAAATCAAATGAGTTGTTATGGGATTTAATCCAGACAAGTCTCCTGACCCAGATGAATTCCTAGCTAGATTTTATCAAACCTATTGGTCAGTTGTGGGCAAGGATGTCAGTGCTGCAGTTCAACATTTTTTCTCAACTAGTGGTATGCCTATTGGAGCTGCTTTCTTACTCTTATTCCTAAGGTGGGAAATGCTAAGAAATTGAGAGAGTATAGACCGATAACCTTGTGTAATCTGATTTATAAAATTATTACTAAAATTATGGCCAACAAACTGTCCATGGTTTTAAATTCCTTGGTTGGACCGGAACAGAGTGCATTTGTTAAAGGTCGTAGAATTTAGGATGCATTGATCTTAGCTCATGAAATGGTGAGGGATTTCAAGGGACCTAGGCATGCTTCCATGGCTGTGAAAGTGGACATTAAGAAAGCCTACGACTCTGTCTCATGGGATTTCTTGTTAAAAATTCTTAAAGGTTATGGTTTTAGTGCTGTGTGGATCTCTTGGATTTCTTCCATTCTTAACTCTACTAGGTATTCTATTTTGATCAATGGGTCTCCCCAAGGGTTTATTCAACCAGGTAGGGGTCTCAGACAAGGCTGTCCTTTGTCCCCTCTGCTCTTCACTTTAATTACTGAGTATCTCTCTTTCATTATCAACACTGCTGTTCAGAATAAAGGGCTTTGTGTCACCCGTGCTGCTGCTAAAATTCAACCTGTCCTAAGTCATGTATTTTTTTGCTGATGACTTGCTCATCACTTGCAAAGCTTCTATTTCTAATGCTAGGAAATTGGCAGCTATATTCAAAAGTTTTGAGACTTTAACTGGTCTTCAAGTTAGTGAAAAAAAAAGTAGTATTCTCTTTTCAAGGGCAGTGAGGAGGATGTTAAATCTGCTTAGGATTCTGAAATGTTATGAGGAACATTTTCTAATCAAGTACTTGGGGCTCCCTTTGTGTCCTTATGGTTTGAAGAAAGTTAATTGTCAGGGTCTGGTTGATAGAATTTCTAGACAAATTACCTGCTGGTGTACTAAGCTTCTATCAGTTGCTGGAAAAGTGGAACTCATTCGATCCACTGTCACTCCAATTTTTCTCTACTGGTGCAGCATCTATAATGTTCCAGCATATGTGACAAGTCAACTTCAGAAGATGTGTAGGGACTTTCTATGGGGCAGCACTGATAACTCAAAGAAAATGCATCTTTTGAGTTGGGATTTAATTACTAGAGCTGAGAATGAGGGTGGTCTTGGGCTCAGGAAATTAGTGGATATTCAACCTACCTCAAAGGTTGTTTTAGCTTGGGATTTCCTCCTAAGCAAAGACAAGTTATGGTTTCTTAGTTTAGGAATAAATATACTCCTCAGTCCTCATATTAGAATGTTATTCCAAAGTTTTCTCACTCGGTGATTTGGAAATCAGTTGTGGAAATGAGGGATATTATGTTTCAACACATTAGTTTTTATATTGGAAATGGTATCTCATTTACTTTACAGGATCCATGGTGTGGTGGGTTCACAATTTCTCAGAGGTTTGGACATAGATTGTTTAGATATTTACCTATTTCTAGAACTGCTACATTGAATTGCTTACTGGTCAATGGTAGCTAGAATTTAAATCTCTTTCATGATCAAGAGTTACAGGAGTTCAGAGATTTCTTGGTGTTGGTTCTTGTCCACAATTCTGCAGATAAACTTTTGTGGAATGATGGTAAGTTCCCTTTTAAAGAAGCTTGGAATTCTTGCAGATTTTATGGAGAAGAAGTTACCTGGTTTAAATTATGTTGGGGTAAAGCAAGGCCTCGTTGGTCTGTGATTGTTGTGTTTGTGATGTTGAATCGAATTCCTTCTACGGTGAATCTCCAAAGAAAGAAGCCCTGTTTGGTTTCTAGGTGCTCCTTGTGCCACAGAGCTATTGACTTTACTGTCCATATTTTCATTGATTGTAATTTTTCTAAAACATTGTGGAGATGGTTAGGTGAGGTGCTGAATTGGAACATGAATCAGTTTGATGGTGTGCAGTCTTTGGTAGACTTGTTTAACTAGTTTCAAAGTTTGTCTAATGCGGTCTATCATAGAACTTTTTTTGCTGCTGTGCTATAGGGGATTTGGCATGAAAGAAAAGCGAGAATTTATGGATCTGCCACTGATTCAAAAGAGGTAGCAAGGACTTTACTGCTGGAAGTGTTGGATATTCATAATATTCCTCTTTTAGATCTTGCTGCCTAAATGTTTGGGGTTAGTGGGTTTCCACCTTTCCTTAAGCTTTTTCTTTTTGTTTGAAGAACTTGGAGGTCTGTCTTCAAGTTCTCTTAGGGGTTTTCTATTCTAAGGGTATGCCCTCTGTGACTTTGTACATATTTTCTTTTTATTTTGTACAACCATAATCATGAAAAAAAAAAGACTCTCACTGGACTATAGGGCAGCTTCATCGTGATACTAGGCATCATGCAAAACACATAGGCAGTCATGGACACCGTCATCTACCAAGGTACATCACATTATCTATATCCAGCTATGCAACCAGGACAATATAACCTTACTAATCATCAATCTTGAGACCCCAAGCTCATATTATGACACATATCCACATATATATATAAAAATCCTATCCTATCCAAAATATAAAAATAAAACTATCCACTATAGTCTGTCCATCCAACTGATTTAGTGGCTTGACATGAATAGATTGGACTTAACTTAATAGTTAATCCATCTATTATATGCCCCCAAATCTTGACAATAGTGCATTAATCCTAAACCATATCCTGACAATGGTTTCCACACAATCTAATAAATGATGCAAGTATATATGTACATCACGTGATCCAGAAGTAAATATGATAATAAACATGGAGATATTTATTGCATTTAATTAAACAATATAAACAACAATTCTAAGTAGCACGCAATTAACTTATTAAACAAGTAATTAACTTACATCTTAATTAAATTGCATAACCTCTCCTAGTTCATATTAATCCAGTATGGTTAATACCTTAATCCTCAATTGTATTCACATGATGGTTATGACCATTTACAACATAAGCAATAATATAAATCTCAACAATTTATCCTTTTATGATTAATAATCCAATTCATATCATAAATCATAAATACAACTCCCATTAATCATGAACCCACTACGCTAACAATTTACTTGGTCGAGCCTGGGGGTCTAGGGGTGGGGTCTGGGTGTTGGCTAGATAATACCACCAAAACACTTAACTAAAAATGTTTTGCTCAAATTACTAACTTATAATTTATATTAGTCCATTCGAGCCTTTATAATTACTTATTCTAGCATATAAATGTATACTAGACATTCTGGTAATTAAATAAATCCATTTAACCTATTAAATTAAATAAAAATAGGTTACAGCTTCATCTGAAACCAAAAACCCAAAAATCCCACATCCAGGTCAACTAAGGCGTCTCATTCCAGAATGAGTCAGCTTCTTCAGCAATCGAGTCGACTAAGTTGCAACTGAGTCGGCTCGTTCTTGCTGCGGGTCATCTTCTCCGTTTTTAAGCCTTTGCAACTCTTTTGAACTCTTTCGGAAAAAAAAATCTCTTTCGAACTCTATTGATATGGGTCCTAAACTTCAGTTCTAAGTCCCAAACATCCCCAGTTATTTATTTAAGACGATTACACATGTTTACAACAAGATTAATCAACAAATCATGCTTCCAATCACAAAATTATACAAATCAAGAATACAAGCATAAACACATAATTAGTTTCTGTTAGAATCCAATTAAAGCATGTTAACAGGTTCATTAATCTTCTATAATCATCCTAAAGCTATCTTAAACATGTATTGAACCCTAGATCAAAGAGAGGAGTAGAAAAAAGAACTTGCCTTTAAGGATTTCAGATTGAAACCCAACTTCTTTCCTCTTTGACCAACTCCTCGACGTCGGCAACCTTCGTGTTGCCATCATGCACCTTTATTGGTTCGGTCCTAACCCACGTACAACCTCCTTCCTTCTTTCTCCTTGGTTCGGCCTTGATCTTGGCCAAATCTCTCTTTCCTCTCTCTTTAAAACTCACGTATCAGGCCCTTAAGCAAACATACTCACTGATCGGTTGGTCAATTGTACATCAACCTTCGCAATAACACGAATCATTGTAAAATAGGGCTATTGGTCGGGTAAGTCGAACCACTGGGACTGCGCTAGTCTATGGCAACCTAAGAGTCTAGAATTGTTCTTAGAATGATAAGGGGTAATAAGGGTTTGTTTGATAGTCACTAAACTAGGAAATTAGGAGTGCATAAAATAATAAATTGCAAGGAAATTAAAGGAGTGAGATACAAGTAGAAAAGACTAGGGAGATGAATCCACACTACACCCTAAGTACATGCTAGATTAGGTCTAAATTTGGGGATAAATAGCATATATGCAATGGTCAAGAAATATGAAGCAACTCCGTTGCTTAATAATCATTAAGAAGTTCACTTAATCAAAACAAGAATGATCCATCAAAAGCTACCATAGTTAAACTACTTAAACTAAGGTGTAGAATCAAATACACTATCTCAAGCAAAAGACCATCAAGCTTTCAATCAAATGGTGAAGCACATGAAGGTAGGAATCAAGTATAAACCATCAAAGGAGGTACCTAAGCAATGGAATATCAAGTTTCAAAATCAACATGCCTTGAAAAACATTCATAGTCTACATTTTCATTGTCACTATGAAAATAAAAGCAATAAGATTGATCCAAGAATCATTAAAGATATGACAATGAACTTACATCAACCATTTATACATTAAAATTCATTACAAGAAGGAATATGCTCTTAGACTATGAAACTACCATACATTATACATTATAGTCCCCAAAAGTATAGCCTAATCTAGAACATGATCAAAAGAGGAGGCTTCATCACCTCCCTAAATGGAGGTTTAGCTCTCCATTGATACAAAAATGGAAGAAGAAGAAGAATAATACAACTTCATTTTCGAGCTCTACTGTAGCACTCAAGAACACTCTCTTCCTTGCTGTCTTCTCTCTCCTCTAATCTTGTAAGAAATGAAGGATAACATCTATGTGGTCCTCCCTCTCTCTTATCAAGCTCAAGTCAAGGCTCTCTCTCCTCCAAGGAACACCTCCAACCACTTCATAAAGAAGGAAGATGGCATTGAGGAAACCAATGTGCAAGTGGCTAAAATTGAGCCATTTCCGAGTGTAATCTGCCAGAATTTTGAGCACTCGAAGGGTGGTCTCGAGCACTCGAAATTAGTGTAATGAGCAACATGCAACTCTTGCCCATCTTTGACCCACTGTGGAAGAATGACCATAACTTTGTACTCTGAACTCCGAATGATGATCTGTTTGAAGATTTGGAGAGCTGATTCAGAGCTTTAAAAACTTTATGTTTTGATGAAGACCCAATTCTCAAGTCTAGTTGGTCGAAAATGGGGAGAAATGAAGTGCTGCCAGGCAGTTCTGCGCACCTCTAGTAAGAAGATCATAACTCTCTGCTCCAAACTCCGAATGACGAACCGCTTGAAGATTTGGAAAGCTGATTCAGAGCTCTAAATCTTTCATGTTATGATGGAAGTCCAGTTCTTGAGTTTGCAGGGTCGAAAATGGTGACAAAAGTTAGGTTCTACTGCTGCCAGAATTTCAGAATTGGCACCCTTTTTGTTCAAAATTCCACAAGGCATCATTTTTGCTTCCTTTTTGCAATTTAACCTGAAAATGTACAAAAACATGCAAATGGAGATAATCTACATAAAATAATCACTTAATGGACTTTTTTAATGTAATTTAGGGCGCTTGAATCAGTATTCGACGCTTATCACTCTCTCTCTCTCTCACACACACACACACACACACATATATATACTGCACTATAATATACAACCCTAATTCTAATTATTCTATAACTAACATCTGGAATAGAAAAGGAAAATAAAATAATATTATAGTAATTATATTAATATTACAATTTGATTATATACATATATTCACAGTAATATATATATATATACACACACACACACACACATATATAACCATAATCCTTCCTTGATTATTATTATTATTATTATATTAATATTACAATCTAATTATATACATATATTCACAGTAATATATATACACACACACACACACACACACACACACAACAATATATCGTATATATATAACTAAATCCTCCATGTATTAATAATATTAATAATTAATAATAATACATACCATAATAATAGTAATACACATATTTGCATATATATATATACACACACACACACACACACACACACATTTATATATATATATATATATATATATATTATATATAACCAATATCTATGGGTCGTAATTCTTACCCATCTAGGCTTCCTATCTAAGTAGTTCATGTGACCCATTTGGTTGGTCCATTACTACTATCAAAATCCATTCATTTTTAAAATAACATAAAATAAAATAAAAACAAACAATTAAACATTTAACTAACACATAATTACAAACAAGTACACAATCAAGTCACATAGATCACATCACACAAATACACATCAAACAATTAAATCAATTAAGCACAACATATAAACATATAGCCACATAAGCATATATCCACATAATCAAATTAAAATGCAAATAAAATAAATAATGAAACCCCATTTATATCCTTTTAAAAATTAGGGGTATTACAAGCTCGAGTAGTCAAGGTGGAGCCTTGGAGGTTTGACTGATCGAACGACGTATAATGAGTTGATGAATGCTGGAGGAAGTAAAGATTGGTGTGATGGAATTTGAGCCAAAATGAAGATTGCTGGGACTTGTGTCTCAAATTCCTAATTTAATTGGATTCTTATTTTAGAGTTGCATTTTATTAAGGATTTAATATTAAACAAGTCTTGGCCTTTAAGGAATTGTAATCTTTATCCAACAATAAATTGTGTTTGTAACTCTATAATAGGTACATAGGTTATGGATTGAGACCTTGAGATTAGGAGAGATTTAGTCTCGTGAGGGAGTTGATGGGTATTGTAATACCCCTAATTTTAAAAGGCTATTCCTGGAATTTAATTTATGGCTTATTTGCATTTTATTTGCTTATTTGCGTAATAGTTTTATGGTTTATTTGTTTAATCCGTCATGTTACTTAATTAATTGCTTAATGGTTTATTTGTTTAATCAGTCATGTTACTTAATCTGTTTTTGGTAACTGTTTATATAATTTTATTTATTTATTTAATTGTGTTTATTTAATTGTTTATTCAATTTTATTTAATAGAAATTTAAATTTAAGGGAATTTCGTTTTCTGTTCTCTACGTGAATTTAGGGTTGCATTTTACATGGGTGGCCGACGTAGGTATATATCTTAGGTCGGTTTATGGGCCGAGATGGGCTCTGGCTTTAAGGTTACAAGGATTAGGGTTTAGAGTTAAGCTTATAAATATATTACGTGAGGTAAGCTTAGGGTTTGGATTCATATCAGTTAACTCGGAGACGTGAATTGAATTCTGCGAAAGACACAGAAATTGTGAGGTACAGAGGGAGAACAGAGGAAGATAGGAGGTGTCTCTGGGTTGAACCAAGTTACTGGGGAAGCAGACTTGCAGTTTAGGACACAAACATATCACCATAGAAGCTGAGAATTTAGAGTTTCAAGTCTGAAACTCAAAGGCGAGTTCTTCTCTTCCTCCTTCCATCTGGCTTGTGTTCTGTGCACCTAGATAATCTCTAGGGTTTAATTAATTATTAAATCAAAACTTAAATGCTTACCATATAAATTATTGATGATCTCTGCGTGTTAAAACAAATTCTGTTAAATGTTTGCAAGTCTTGTTTCTGTTCTCTGTTTAAGCATGTAATGGTTGTTAGCAATTTTTGTTTCTTTAATTGTTTTTTTTTAACCTCTGTAAATAAATCATGGGGATGATTATGGGGTGTTATAGGACTCTAAAGATCAGTAGTGAAGAGGAACAGAGGTGTTGAACTAGAACTGTTATTGCAAAGTTTCAGATTTGTTCCTAACGCGTGTTAGTTCGGTAGCAAATTTAACCTCTATATTTGTTTCTAATGGTTGCTATCAAACCTTTGGGATGCTCCTGGGTGTTAATAAGATGCTTAAGATCTACTTTAGAAACCAACAGAGTGGTAGGAGTTGATCAGAGAGGGAGCAGACGGACTGAAACGAAGCAACGGGGACAGAGGCTCTCAAAGGAGGTGAGAGCCGGCTCCATGGATGTGGGAGCCAGCTCCCACAACAAGTAGAGCCGGCTCTAGGCTGAAAGAGCCTGCTCCCAAAATTTGGAGCTGGCTCCCTTTTGCAATATACGTTTAATTTTTATTTTTTTTTAGTTTTAAGGCACTGTTTGGTAATCTGGACACTGTTTGAGCCTTGGGATGCTTCTAATGGATTGTGGGGACTTTTCAGAGGATTTAATTACTTGATTCTAAGTGTGATTAAACTAATTGATGCATGGTTTAAGTCTCTAAGATAAAGGACAAAATAGTATAAAAACGAATGACTTAGTACACTGTTATCGGATGGGACGAAATAAATTGTTTAGGTTAATCTAGCAATTTGTTGGACTATAATGGGATTATAGAATTTGTTCTAAATGCATGATAGAGTCATTGATATATTGGATTGGGTCTATGCATGCTTTGGATGCTAGTTGTGTAAACTATTAAATTGTTTCCTGCAATTACATGGTTTAATTCTGGGATTTAAATTGCTGAAATCTTAAATACTTTTCTGCAATTATTTGGATGGTGGTTTTGGACTGTAAATTACTTGTTCATTATGTATACATTGTAATTTACTTGGATATGGAGGATTGTATGCACCGGTATGGGACGATGACATACTAGGGACGGTTTAGCTCAAAACGCATAAACCTAACCTAATGGATTAATGGAATGGATTGAAAGATATCGAATCCTAATTGTGACTAAGTCAGATCAGCTATAACCAAGTTGGATGACTTCTTGGATTAACAGATGGTAGTTAAGTCATATCAACTGAATAAGTTGAGTGACTAACTAGTTGGTTTATTGTATGTCGGTTTAATAAATAGTTGAATTACATACCCTGGATTTGGATGGACTTTATATATATGTTTATGGTACCACGAGTTGAGCTTGAGTCTCAGACTTGTTGGTTAGGGTGCGTATATGCAGTGGATGCGTAGCTGGTTATAATAGGTTGAGGTGTACCCTGTTAGGTCTAGGTACTCATGCCCACCTTTGGGTGCGTATTCGCATGTTACCTTCTATTCAGGTTGAGACCCCTATTATAGATTAGTGAATGTCCCTTAGTATGGATATATTTATACGTATGGACTAGATAGATATTGTGAGGTGTCTACGGTGTATCTGCGTATCGGGTCACTGTATGGATTGCAGTTAGATTAGAACTTGCTCGTGGGTCTGACCCACTCCTTCATTATTCTTTTCAGGTACAGGACGGTTCCAGCCTTAGAGCTTGATCGTGCTTGTTGAGGACAGTCTCACATTCATCTGATTACGTAGGACTTCTCTCGATGTTTCTAGCATTATCTATTTTCAGTTTTCAGTTTCAGTTGAACTTTTGGTTAGGGGTCCACCAGTGGATTCCCAAGTTGTAACCTTGAAGTTTTGGAGGATTGGAGTTTTATTTTTCAGTTATGCATGGAGGGTTTTATAATTAAATGTTCTTTCAGTTTTATTTCCATCTTTATTATTTCATTTTGTCGTCTGTGTTCGCTTTAAAATACTTAAATTGTTTGATATTCCCTCGGGTTTGGGCCTGGGCCTGATCAACCCGTGTCTCGGATCCGAGGGGTATCACAGGTATAGGTAGTTTATAAATAGTAAAGTAAGAAAAACATTAGTGGCACTCGTAGCTAGGTGCTACGACTTTTATATTGTTCCCAAGTGCAAGAAGTCACGAAGTAATATATTCTCAATAACTCCGAGGTCGAACCATAGGAAAAGAGGAAACAAGAATTATTGGTATAAGAAAAAAAAAAATTTAAATGGTGTTATATATTTGGCTAGTTGATAACATAGAATTGATTTGAGTGAAAACAATATTTTGAAAACACTAAGGTTTTAGAGATTTACACACAACAAATTCATGGTATTTGCCAATGATTTTATTTTATAACTCAATTGAAACTCATATGAATGATGATCCTAATAGGAAGATGTTGAAATTTATTTTATCTAAAATATTTCTCAAAAGATAAATTCGTAAAATTTGATTGATTCATAGCATGAAAAAACTAGTAATTTAATTCATAAGAAATCTTAAACAAAGAATTTTGATTGATTCATTACATTGTTCATAATCGATGTTAAATCAAAGAATTATATAAAGCATTCACCGTACCTAGAGTCAACCATGAATCAAAGAATTATAGCAATTTTTTTTTTCTTTTCAAAATAGTAAAATCAATTCAAAAGTATGAAAACTTACATTAAAACTATAAATAATCGTCAAGTAAAGACCATATCAATGTTGTGGCTTCACTCCCAGCTTTAGTAAAAAGTTTAATAAATTATAAAATAAAAATAAACTAAAAATAAGAGATAATATGAATGTATAATCTGTTAGATGGCTTCCTCTAATATAGAGATGATAAAGGGTTTTCTCCAAGGAAAAGAAAATAGGAAATTTGCCAAAATCAATCTTCAATATTTGTGTCGACTTGCATCTCTATTTTTACCTGTTTGGAGTGAGATTCACAAAATTACTATTGCATACCAAAATGACGGGGTTTAAGTCTTTTTTTCATAGCCTCTAAGTTTGCACGATTCTAATATCTGAGTCAAAGTTATGACCAAAACACTGAAGCTGGTTCAGAATTTCCTGTCCAAGTTGCCTTTCTTCATAATAAATTCCTAGAATGAATTTTTTTTTGGTGATTATTATTAATTTTTTTTCAAAACTCTTCTAGAACTATCCGCAAATGATCTTGATCATCAGATGCAGTTGTAAGCTCGATTCTTGCATGTTCCCTTTCCGTCAAGCAATGGGTTGTCGCCATTGATCGATCGAGACTATGCTTCTTTTCGATCGATGCTATAAAATTCCTACAAAATAAAATATACAATAATATTATATATGATGAATAAGTAAATATATTTTTCCATGTGTTTTGTTATTTTAACCAAGATATTATGCAATAATAGAAAATGTGGATTTATAATATTTTTGTATAAAATAAGGAAAATAATGCAATTATGCATGTTAATACTATGATAATAATGCAATTTTAAGCTATTATTACTAGGGGACAGGTTTGTGAAGTGGTTGTTAGGAAAGTCGTCGGTAGAGTGATAAAATAATATAGCGGAAACGATTTTTAATTTAATAAAAATAATTCTCTACGAGTATCGCATGATTGTCTAAATCAGCTTTAATGAATCAGATTTAACCTTGATTACCGAAAAATGTTAGATCAACATACATTTAAGTTGAATTATTATCTGCCACCAATAATTATGTTGATTACTAGATTCAGAATCCACAGACCTTTGATGTTGTATCAATCGTGGTACCTTTTGGATCTTCACACATATTTTTGGTTAGGAATTCCCCAAAGTTATTGAAAGTGTGGGCTTCAGATCTTTTTTAGAATTTGGTTTAGAGAATCTGATGTACGTAAATATATCCATCTTCTAAGGAATCTGATTTAATTCTCTCTTTAATGCTGTGTTCGGTAGGAAAGAAAAAAAATTGGATAGAAGGGAAAGAAGAAGAGATGAATGAGACATCTCTAGGGAAGAGATTGCGTATTTCCTACTTTTTCTTCGGTTGGATAGAAGAGAAGAAAATAAGCTTATAATTTCTTATGTTCATTGAGAGAGAAGGAAAGAAAAAGTTTTAATCGTTTTTACTATTATATCCAATAATATTTATAATATTGTAATTTATAGAGGATAGTATTGTAAGTTAAAACTTCTTCAATTTAGGATTTTATTTAATTTAAAACTTCTATAATAGTCCATTTGTCTTCCCTTAATTTTTCCACATATTTTTGGGCAGATGAAAATTTGTAAAGGATGAAAGATGGGTCATCCTTCATGTTCTCATTTCTTTCTTGTATCATCACTACTGAACAAAGAAGTACGTTCATTCCTTCTACTTTTCTCTCCGCACCTCTTCTTTCCTTTCTACCGAACACAACATAAAAATATTATTCTAAGTTTTGTAGAACTTCCAGAACTAATAGAACAATTCTACTACCTCCCTTTATATAATTGTAAAGTCCCAAATAATTACATCTCCTTTTCCCACTCAAATTCACCTTTAGATTTAATTACAGTTCATGTTGGACTGGGAGTGAGATCTAATAGGCTTCTCCTTATCGAAGACTTTAATAGAATTTTAGTGAATTGCTAACTCCATAGCAAACTAGAATATTTTCTATTTAATTATTTCTAATTCCACTAAATAGAAATAACTGCACTTAGGGATATGAATAATTATAATCTAGGTCCCAACTGTTACTTAATACCATAAATCAACCCCTCCATGATAATTAGTTATCTGGATAAATATTAGCATCAATTCAATATACTAATTAATACATATTTTTGTCACCCAGGTTATTCTGTTTGATCACATATATTAACAAAATTAAATATTAAATATAATGGCAGATTTCTTGTAATTTAATCAACCTAGTTAAAAATACTTTGGCACGTGGATCCGATTTTGATATAATATGATCTGTAGCGAATATATTAATTATTTACCTGAAGTACTTAAATTGTCCGATCCAAAGATCACTCAAAGCTTATCAATGTAAATAATTAATACTAACCCAGTTAGTATAATTCTTAGGATTAAAATTTAACTTACATTAGTAACTGATAAGGAAAATTACTCATTATGGTATAAGTAATTTTCTACTTATCCTTGACCTATTCAACGATTTATACACGCCAACTCATTTGGTTTTGGATCACTCCATCCAGATGACTGAGATAAGTCACTCCACTTTGTATTTCTACCGAATTATAAATCATTGGTATGTTATTGTTACAAGGGTTATTTGTCCCACATCGGATCTCGATAGGAAAGTGATTAGGTATAAATGGGTAGGTATGCAATACTACCCAATGAATTTTTAGGTAAATGGATAAGCGCCCATCCGTTACAATTGGTATTAGAGGCAGACCCAATCTTTGATCCGGTGCCACGCACACCAAGCGCCCAGCCCGGAAAGCATTCTGGTGAGCCACTTCGGGTAGGCATGGTGGCCCTACCGCAATGAAGGCGTTGCAAGTTTGAGTGGGGGAGAATGTTACAGGTCAACTTGCCAAATTTTTGTGATTGATTAAATTACCTAAGTAATATGATCAATTAAATATCTACAATCACAAAGATAAATACTAAAAAGTAAAACAAGTAACATTAGAGAGATGACACCAGGATTTTTAGCGAGGAAATCCCAATTGGTAGAATAGACCAATTGTTTTGGGAAAAATCTCGTGGACTATGCAGTTTAAAGTAAACCAATCCACTATATTTGAAACAAAGTACAATAAACTTTGACTCAGGCTTACACCCTATCGTTCTCCCAAAAACTAATTGTTAACAATCTTTTGGTTTTGTGACGTCCCGTCCAACAGCTCTTGACTCTAGGCTTACTCTTGATCTTTGTAGAAGGATTGCTGGTAGATCAAACAACACTCCTCGAATGCTTTGACCATTTCAAAGTGTAATCGCTTCACCCATTTTCTTCAAGAGTTGAACTTTGATGTAGAATAAATAGATCTGCTCTTTCGGAATCTCTGAATCTTCAATTAAGCTCCAATTCCGATGAGATAGAGAATAACACAACTAAATCACTCGTGTATATATGTGTGTGCTCTAAAAAATAAAATTAGAAAAATCAGATTTGATTTTCTGAAAAATATCTCTTAAAAGGCTTTCTCAAAATAATGAATTTTTGTTCCTCAAAGCCATACCTCAATGTTGAATGAAAGAGGCATTATATTGAAGTTTGGAAGACCTAAGAATACTTGTAAAACAAGTGAAATTCGTGTAGAGGATTTTGGAAGGAAGTCTAGACCAAAAAGGAATCAAAATAGATCAGGAAACTGAAGTTACCTAAACAATTCAGCAGTCTTGAACCGGTTCCAGGATGACCAGTGTAGAATCCTTCGTGATTGGCTACCGGTTTAGGAGTTGGCCACCAGTTCCCAATGGATAGAATAGAAAAATTTATGAACTTTAAAAGTTGAACCTGTTCTTTGATTCTTTTATCAGTTCGAGTTTAACCTGTTCGAATATTTTCCTACCAGTTCAAGATGGGCAGAATGTAAACTTCCTAAAACTTCAAACTTCCCAATTGTTCTCATGCACTCATATATCTTTCTAAATCATTGTTTTCTTCGTCCTGGAGTGTATTAAATCATAAACACTTGAACTTCTTCAAATCTACATCCGATCTTCAATCTTGAAATTTTGAACCAAAATTTTATAACTCGATCGGACTTGTTTGACAACGTAATTGGCCAATTACAAAATATATATATTTTACAATCTCCACAATATATATATATATATATATATATATATATATATATATATATATATATATATACATATCTCACATTTGAGATACCTGCGGAAGCTGAAGATGACAAACATATTGAGGGAGAGACTAAAAAAACATTTGGCCGACGAGTGGAAAAAAGCTTCCGCAACTGCTCTACAATCAATGACAACGAAGGAGCTTGCGAAGACGACTCATTCCTAGAAGGTGAAACTGTGGCACTATGATGGTCCTTATTCTTTGAAAGTTGTTGCTATTGTCCATGAATTCCCTTATTCACCAGTTTAGGATATCAAGCCTTTTAGTGACCCTTACCTCTTCTCAATCGGGAAGAATCAAAATATGTCTCGTATGTTTGAGCCACATATGGATCTGACATTGCTTGAAGGAAGGGCTATAATAGATAGATTTTAGAGTTTTCTTATGTATGCTAATAATTATAATAAATATGAGGTAATGTTGCAATATTTTCTTTTAATTAATATTAGGATTAGGTTCGCTTATGAATAAGATCTCATATCTTGCATATCTATTGGATTGAATAGAGCTATTTTACGGCACCAGCCGTATCTTCGCTTTACTTCTGCCGGTCGCATGGTTGTTCTTTTTTTGTATGTTGATGACATGATCTTGATGATGGTCATACTGATGGCATTACTCTCCTGAAATCTCAATTGCAGCAACAGTTTAAGATGAAGGATCTTGGTCCTCTTCGATATTTTCTTGGTCTCCCAAAGGGTATATGTTAGGAATTATAATAAATATATGAGATAATTTTGCAATATTTTCATGTAACAAGTATTAGGATTACTGGGGCTCATGACAACCAAACATAGGCATAACTATATGTTTCACTAGGGCTCATGACAACCATTTTGATTCTTATTTTATTTTCTTTATTTTTATGTTTACAACAAATATATTGGACATTACTTTCTTTGGATTGTTTACATATACATAGGCATATGTATTGGAATAAGTAACATTTTTTTTTTTGGGAAGGTGAATAAGTAACTTTGATGACTATTGAAAAATATTGCTTGAATTACACAGATTTCTTCTCTACTAAGTTCTTCTTATTTCCCTCTCTTCTACCCTTTCTCTTCCCTCACTTCTTATCAGTTTCCTTCTATCTTCTCAGTCATACTATCTGTCTTACATTAGTAGGATAAAAAATGATTCTTACACCGATGGTTGCGGTGAATTATTAGACATACTCTTTTAATTGGTTAATTATGTAACAAATAAAGAAGTAGAGCCATCACTTAGTTGTATTCGATATAAATAGTCAATTAAAAATTATTCGATTAGACAATTCACTGAAAATGTTCGGTGTGAATATCACTACTCTAGTAAGATTAGTGACGAGAAACGCATGGAGAGGTGTAATATGGGGGGACCCCTTCCCATTTTCGTTCCTATTTATGAAAGACCAGTATTCTCTCCCTCGTCGTTCAGAGAAGCTTCCGTTTCCACTCACATCGTTTATTTGTCACCCAGCCTCTGTTGCATGTTGCACTTTTTATATTTATGACCCGAGTGTTAAAATATTGATTATTCAACGAAGAAGTTCATGAGTGCAATAATATGCGAACTCAATAAAAGTTTTACAAGAAAGGAATGCAGTATAAGAAATTTTTTAAAAACTTATTCCACTCTTCTTTAATCACTGAGTGCTCTATCGTTACCTTAGTTTTCTTCAACATTTAATTTGACATAAAATCAAACACATTAGTAGTTAAAAACACCTCTATTCTTTTCTTTTATCCTATCTCGATGTTCTGATGTGTCAAATCACTTGGAGTTTTCACCGAATTCTCTATCACGACTTTTTAAATAAACATCATATTACTTCCCATTTTCATTCCCTTTACTTCTTTTTCCCTTTATTCTCTTGACCGCCTAAAAATGAGTAAAAGAATCACCTTAGAGAGCTAGTGAGTTCGAAGGCCAAAAGACCAACATTTTGTTGCACATTAATAAAAAAGTGAAAAATATATATTTTTTACGGGAAAAAAAAACCTCACATATCAATTTGCTCCACAAGACTGTTACTTTGAAGTTTGAAAGGTTAGACCGTATCACTAATTTAGAGTCATTGATAATAAGGGTGAAGTGCAAAAAACACCCCTTAAGTATGCTTATAATGCATATCACACCCCTCCCGTGCAAAAAACACCCCTCAAGTTTCAATTTGGTGCAATCAAGTCCCTCTTGCAAATTTAAAATCAAATTTGACTAAAGTACCCATAGTCAATAATTTTATAAAGAAAAATGATAGGTTTTCTTACGATTAATTATCAACTCTTTCTTCGAATACAACGTGGTTGAATCTCATTGGAACTCTTAAAAAAATTCCCGTAAACATCTCTTTCTCTTCGACTCATTCCCAACCACGTTATATTCGGAGGTGTAGTCGGCAATTAAAGTCGGAAGATCTATCACTTCTCTTTTATAAAATATATAAAATACAAAATTTTGTAAAAAGACCAAAAAGACAATAAACAGCCCCTGACTCTCATGCGACAGCCGGCATCGGCAAGTAAGGAGAAGATGGGCTCCGCCGTCATTGCACAGCTATCAGTCCAGCCGAGCTTCATCACAGCCGAAGCCACAGCCGAACCGAACCCATCTCACTTGCAGTCTATCTCCACCGGTCCACCGATCTAAAGCTCACTGCTGCACTCCGTCCCAATTTGCCTTTTCATCCATCTAGTCCGCTTCTGTCACTGCCGAAGAACTTGTGATTTTTGCCGGCGTTGTGAATCTGGCTGTGAAGAAGAAGCTCGGTGGATGGAGAAGAACCAACCAGCGACTATGGATACGGGGGTAGGTGGGCGGCCAACAAGATCTCGCGACGGTTATGAGCAAGGGGCGGTGGAATCGGCTGGACTGAACTCAGCCGTGATGAAGACGGCGGCTCGCGGCGTGATGGCAGCGATGATTAATATTGATGGCGATGATGGATGTGCACGGGTAGGAAGGTGATATTGTGAAATAAGGTTCGAATTGGGTTCATGGGATCGACGTATCACAGAGAAGTCATCATCAATTGCTTCGTCGCTGACGACGGTGGCAAACAGTGGAAGAAAACCCCATCTTAGCATACCCAAAATCAGAGATTGCAATTAAGCATTTCTTTGGAAGCTTTGATGCCCACAGGTGAACTCCGATACCCATCGTCATCGTCGCCGCCGCCACCGGTGCTTTCTCTCCACCCTCCTCTACAACCTCGTGCTCGACTCCTCTTTTCCTGTGACGCTGTGCAGGATGCATTTTTGTTCTTATGACATGATTGTTTCATAGTCTTCTTGTTTTACTCCTCTTAATTTTGTATGTGTTCTTGGCAAGTGACTTCTGAAATAGTACAGAAATATTAACAAAGTCTGATTCCGTTAAAGAGCAGCAGTTGATTACAAACAACACTTGGATATGCCTTTTCTTTCTTTTTGTTACACAAGTTCTACACATCTGGGCATGTTCTTGAAGGAATTTTTAATAACCACTAAGCAAACTACCCACCTCCGCGATGTACTACTGTATCGACCGACTTTCACTGGTTCAAGAAGCTCAACTCTTTCTCGCACACACAATTAGCTCCACCTTCAGAAATGCTATGTAATGATGGCTGCCATACCCTTGCTTTGGCTGCCGCCGCGGCAGCAGTAGCAGAGTTCCCTGTTGATGTCCTTGGTCGATGTTTTTCGTGTTTCGTCACCTGCAGTTTTGTGTATACACATTTAGAGAACAACTTTTAATGAAAGAAAAATTGAGAATCAATGTTTTTAACAAATTGATACAACTTTTAATAAAAGAGAAAATGAGAATAAATGTTGCGCCAAACCAACCTTCCAAATCATCTTGATTCGGTGATGATGAAGAAGAAGAAGAATGAAAGTAAATTGGATGCAGAGGAAGATGGTGGTGGGAGGAACTGGCGGCAGAGAGTAGAGAGTAGAGAGAGAAGGAAGGGTATTTTAGGAAGACTAAAAGGGCAAAATGGGTATTACAACAATAATTTAGGGGTGTTTATTGCACAGAGGGGTAATTTTGTATAATTTCAAAAGATTATGGATGTTTATTGCATACTTTTTTAATTAGGAAGTAAAAATATTACAAAAAAATATAATTCAGAGTGTTTTCTGTACTTCCCCTTTAATAATAATAAAAAGTGAATTCACAGTTATTATGCCGTATTCATGACAGATGCAATTCTCTGCTCCCACGTGTATCCAAAATTATCGAGAAAATTTCATTAGTGGCCCGAAGAGCAATTTCACTTTTGCACTTTTATGGTTTTTTCTTTAAAAAGAGTGAACTTATGCCTGAAAGATTTGGCTTCACACCTATAAATAGGAATACAAATAAGAATTTGGGATGCAACCCAACCCTAGGACAACTCTTTCAAGAGCTAACTTGGGCGCATAGTAGCATCCAGCCTTCAATATCCACTGCATAAAATACACTCCGCAATTACATCATCTCCACTCCCCCCACCACACCACTGTGTACTAAAATTCAATATTTTTAACTTCCCAAAAAAAAAAAAAAAAAAAAAAAAAAAAAATTCAATATTTTTGCTTTATCTGAATTGATATATTCATATCCATATATATAATTTTATACACAGAGAGAGACTCATAGTCTACTTCCCATCCGCCGCCATTCTTTGGTTTGGCCTGAAAATGGACGCAGCTCAAGAAGCCCACAACAGGGAAGCTTTCCGTCAAGCCGTGGTCAACACCCTCGAACGCCGTCTCTTCTACATACCCTCTTTCAAGATCTATCGCGGCGTCGCTGGTCTCTACGATTACGGCCCTCCCGGTTGCGCCGTCAAGTCCAATGTCCTCGCTTTCTGGCGTCAGGTAAGCAAGCTCCTATCACAGTACAATTTTGATTTTGATTTTTTATTTTCCCAATTCATTTGTGAACTTCTTTGTTGATTTTGATTTTGATTTTGATTTTGATTTTCATCTGGGTGTTTCATGAATTATCATAAACTTGAATAGATTGATGGATAAAGCATGTTGTATGCAATAATATCTGGGTTTTGTCCGTGAAACTTGTATCAGCCTTATAGTGTGATTTTTGATTCATGTTCTACAATGATTTGGTGATAGTGTAGATGTTGCCTTATGATATTATATTGGTCATGAATAGTTGTGACTGTGGTCAATTGGGCTTGTCATTAAGTTCTTATTCAATGATAGAATGTGTTACTTGTTCTGGATGAAGTGTTATTTTACCGTAATTCATTAGTTATATATACTTTAAGTTGAGGTTTGATGCTCCAAGTTTGATACACTGAATTGATTACTGAGATGTTTAACCCACAGGAAGAGGAAAAAGAATTATCTTAATAGCTGACACATTATTTACGAGAAAAAGAAGTAGATAATAGTGACACATTGAGTTTGGCATGCTAAATTACGTTTATGTTATGTTTGGGAGCACCGAATCGGTGCTTTGGATTTGGAATTGGAGGAAGCTTAGCTCAAATTTTGTACTAAATGTTCTCCAATCCCAAATCCAAGTCGCCAAGTCGGTGCTGCCAAACATAGCATTATTATCTTGCGCTTTCTGAGAACTATTTGCTGCTTAAATTTTGCATCTGTGGCAGTTCCATGTTTCTTGTAGACTGGCTTAGTTGCCCGTGCAAAGTATGAACAATCTAAATGAAAGTTTGTCAAAGTGTATGCCTATCGCAGCAGCTAAGCAGCACATATACATGTGTGTGTTTGTGTTTCTACATATGTTATAGTTTGCGTGGGAACTCCTTTCATGCTAGGAACTATGTTAAGTACTATTCCGGGTTGTTAGTTGAGGGCTTGGTTAGAATCTTTGCAGTCATGAGTTAATCTTGTAGGACTCTTCTGTTTCTTCCCCCTATATGTTGTGTTTTGTTGCACATTGATTGTGGTTCTCTGCATGATGTTGTTCAGCGGACTTGTTATGATAAAGAAGTCCATCATGTGGTTAATTGTTCTTTATCATACATATTTTTGTAGCTGACCTAATCCCCATTATTATTGCAGCATTTTGTTCTGGAAGAGAACATGTTGGAAGTTGATTGCCCGTGTGTGACACCGGAGATTGTGCTGAAGGCATCAGGTCATGTTGATAAGTTCACTGACCTCATGGTTAAGGATGAAAAGACCGGTACATGTTACCGTGCTGATCATTTGCTAAAAGACTTTTGCAAAGAGAAGCTTGAGAGGGATCCAAATCTTCCCGCAGAGAAGGCTGCAGAGTTCAGACATATTCTTGCTGTGTTGGATGATCTTTCTCCTGAAGAACTGGGTGCAAAGATTAAGGAATATGGCATTACTGCTCCAGATACAAAGAACCCTCTTTCTGCCCCCTATCCTTTTAATTTGATGTTTCAAACCTCAATAGGCCCATCTGGTTTGAGCCCTGGGTAGGAATACTATTAGGCTGTTTAGACTCTACCCAAGTTGCCAGAAAACTTGTAATATTTACCTGTTATAGTAACTCTAGGTTTTTTTAGGTTTCAATTGATTTAATTTCCCCAATTGTTGGGGGCCTTTATTATTGTCATTATTTTATAAGATATTATTTGCTGCAGGTATATGCGTCCCGAGACAGCACAAGGAATTTTTGTGAACTTTAAGGACTTGTACTACTACAACGGCAACAAGCTCCCTTTTGCTGCTGCTCAGATTGGTCAAGCTTTTAGGAATGAGGTATTGGGTCTTCTTCTAACTACTACACTGTTGTATGCATGCATTTACATTTATGGTTGTTGGTATTAGTTTTGTCATTGAAAGTAAGATTGATAACTAGCTCTTGATGGTGTTAGCTCATTGTCGTTGCTGTGTGATTAAGTTTCTTGTTTTGATAGCAAAAAAGAGTATGGTTGGAATAGTAGTAAAAGTACTAGGAGGGGGAGGAGATGTGTTAGTTCAGTAGTTTGTTGCATAACAAACGCTGTAGCAGCAGTAGTGGTATTTATACCTTATAGTGTGAACCCAAGAGAAAAAGAAGAAAGAAAATGCTCCAAGTCTTTCACTTGAAGAAAGAAAAATGACAGGAAATGACATGTTTGCCTAGATCAATGATTTTTGTTTTTTTTTTTTTTTTTTTTTTTTTTGTGTATGCATTGTGTGGACATGGTCTGCACCCCTTGTTGCTCTCTAGTGAATTGCTTTTATCGTTATAAAAGGATCATTGAAAATTGTCCACTTTAATTTGCATAGTAAATTGTGTCTTTGTCACTTACATTCTTCCATTTCCTTTTAAATGTATAATAAATGTTTGACGTTAAAAATACTGTATTCAATCTAAATCTTGTAGTAACTTTAAAAAATATTGCAGATATCTCCACGTCAGGGTCTCCTAAGAGTACGTGAATTCACACTGGCTGAAATAGAACATTTTGTGGATCCTGATGACAAGTCACACCCAAAATTTTCTGAAGTTGCAAACTTGGAGTTTTTGATGTTCCCAAGGGAAGACCAGGTGTCTGGACGGCAAGCAAGAAGAATAGCAATTGGTCATGCAGTTTCTGAGGTTGGTCTGATATATATATATATATATTAACACACACATACACACACACTCTCTCTCTCTCTCTCTCTCCACCTATATATGTATACATATAGCCAATACTTTGAAAAACTTATTGGCTGTCTGCTGTTGGTCAGGCCATTGTCAACAATGAAACACTGGGCTATTTCATAGGGAGAGTGTATCTGTTCTTGACATGTCTTGGTATAGACAAAGAACGCTTGCGGTTCCGGCAGCATCTGTCAAATGAGATGGCACACTATGCTGCAGACTGTTGGGATGCAGAGATTGAATGCTCTCATGGCTGGATTGAATGTGTTGGTATCGCAGATAGATCTGCATATGACTTGCGTGCTCACACGGTGAGAGTTCAGTCAGATTTCAAAGGAGACGAATTTGGAAATTTATAGACCTTTGAGAACTTAAGTCCCTTTTAGTTCAGTTCTTTGTTTTCAAAGAACTGAAAAAATAGACAACAGTTCAAAATTTCATGGTTATCAATTTTTTTGAAATTGTTTTTTCAAATCTGAGTTAAAAAATTGCCCAAATTCGTTTGACTGTGTTTTTCAAAAACTATTGTTTTTAGGAACTCTTTTCTAAGAACTGAAACAAAAAAGAAACTGAAACAAACAAGCTCCAAATATTTCAGTTCTATTGGATGAACTTATATGTGGTGGATAAAAATAATAATGCCATAGCGATTTCTCTCGCAAATAACCGTATATTTTCATTTGATGATAAAAATTGATAAATTAAAGAAGACAATGAATGATTGGACAAGATTACTGGTTTTTGTGCTAGTATTGTATTGGGAGAATAGCATGAATTATATTCCAAACCTCTGAGACTAACATTTTAAACTCTGTTGCAGGATAAAAGTGGTGTTGCCCTTGTTGCACATGAAAAATTTGCAGAGCCTAGAGAAGTGGAGGTTTCTTTTTATCTCTCTCTATCATGTTGAATAGTTTTGTCAAGTTCTTACAACTGTTTATTATACTTCTTCAGAAACTTGTTATTACTCCAGTGAAGAAGGAGTTGGGCCTTGCATTTAAGGGTAACCAGAAGATGGTGGTTGAAGCATTAGAGGTAAATTATCACTTATTTCCTTTTTTGGGTTAGTGATTTGCTTGTATCTGATGTGAGTTCTGAATGTCATTAAAGTTCGTATCCTTGGATGTGGGGAGGACTCTGTCCCTAGGACTGGAGACCCTAGAAGCGCAGACATATTGAAAGTAGTCATTTTTTATTTTTAAGATGATCACCTGTGCTTCATTTCCTGTTCCTATGCAGGCTATGGGGGAAAAAGAAGCCATGGAAATGAAAGCCACTCTGGAAACCAAAGGAGAGACAGAGTTCCAAGTTTGCACTCTCGGGAAAGCTGTCACTATCAAAAAGAATATGGTGATGATCTCTAAGGAAAAAAAGAAGGAACATCAGAGGGTCTTCACACCATCAGTGATTGAACCATCTTTTGGTATTGGAAGAATAATCTACTGTCTCTTTGAGCATACCTTCTATACTAGGTCTAGTAAAGGTGGCGATGAACAATTGAATGTTTTCCGCTTCCCTTCACTTGTGGCGCCTATCAAATGCACTGTATTCCCATTGGTTCAAAATCAAAAGTACGAGGAAGTTGCCAAACAAATTGCCAAATCATTGACTGCCGCAGGGATCTCATATAAGATTGACATAACAGGTGTGCACCTAAAAGAATATCAAGCATGTTGACTACATATTTTATGTTATTATATTTCTGCATGTTTTTTTGTTGCATATTTCTGCATGCATTTAGTATATCGTTGTTATTACAAAAACAAGTATATTTCTGCATGCATTTAGTATATCGTTGTTAACTTGAATTTAGTATAACCTAATCAAGTGTGAGATTTTTCTCTATGCTGTTTTAAGTTTGCGAGTAACAAACTTTATTATTTGGACCCAAAAGCATGCACTTCAGCTTATGTTGTTATTACAAAAACATGCAATAGTATATTGTGTTCTTTTGTTAACAGACCTTATAAAGTACTAATCAAATCATGGTAAATGTTTAGAATGGGAATCCAAACAAAATAAAAGCAGTTAAATATTGTGATACTTGGCTTGTTTTGTTGGATACCTTGATCTTCACCCATATCCTTTAATAACTCCAATTGGCATTTGTCACTCTATTAAAGAGGGCTGAATTGTAACCTGATTACTTTTGTTTGTAAGAATCGTTTGTGAGGGATGTGATGGCACTTTTATTGCTGGAATTCCTTTCGTCTGTTACCTCTTGTCATTTCTTTTATTTGTAATTGAATTTTTTATTTTTTAGAAAAACAGAATATGTCTTGCTACCATATTCTTTATGTTTAGTTTTTGTTTTAAAATTCAACATTTTTTTTGGGTCTATGATGATTATAGCAATTTGTGGAATAAACATTGGTTAGTAAATAAATTAATATCAACGGTTAGTTCTTGCCTTCTCAACTTCTCATTTAATCTACATAATTCCCTTAAAGAGAGTGATGCTGTTACCAAGACCAATTCATCCATGAAGGGTAAACATTCTATCATTATGTCCGAATCTGACCTATTATCCCACCATGCACTTGACACCAATTGAACTTGGCGCAGTTAAGTCTGCTTTTATGCTTACCTCAGTAACTTAGTTTCAGTGCAACAGATTGTTCCAGCCCTGGGACTTGGCTTGTGTATCCATCCTAATATAACCTTGCTTGTGTGCCTTTTGTGGTCTATGTTTCTTTTTTATAGGTTGGGTTGGGAGGGTGAGGTTGTACTAGTGATCTATGGATTCAAGTCTATCACTACATGTATGAATGTTCAGTCTGTTTTAATAACCTGTGCTGCTCAGATGAGACTTGGTTACCCTTTGGCCAAAAGAAATGCAAACTACATCACCAAGTTTTATTTCCCAAAGGAGGTTGAGGGTTTGACTAACACTTAAAGACATAGTAGTTGTATCGTACCTAAAAACGAAAGCAAGGAAGAAAAAATATAAAGATTCAAACCATGATCCAATTCCCATTCTGTTATGAATTAACCTAACATATTGGTTAGTTTTATATTAATACTGAACATTAATAAAATAATATATTTTGTTTAAATAGAACTACAGCTGATTATATGGAATGTAACTTTAGTAAAACTAGAAATACAAGTAGGTTAGTAATGAAAATTGATGGTTTAAGAGGTACCAAAGAAACATTTCTGTTACCTAGGTTTGATTATGCACGAAGAGAGGGGAGATGATGTTAAATCATTTAATTAAAGCAGTATGGGTTAAATGGAGGACTGCTTCTGTCATCTTGTGTGATCCCAAGTCCCATATGTATACCTCTAAAATTGAAAGGTAAATTTTAAAAATAGCTCTTAGATCAATCATACTTTATGAGACAAAATGTTGGGTGTCTAAAAAACAATATACTCATGAAATAGTCTGGTAGAGATGTGACTGTTGAGATGGATGTGTGGCAAGCAAAAAAAACAAAAGGAATTGAACACACCCTTTAGATGGTAAAAGTAATACTAATTGGAGATAAAATTGTAGAGAATTGATTGAGATGTTTTTCCAGCAGCGATGACCAATAGCTGCACTGGTTAGGAAAAATGGCATGTTCCTTTCTAAGGGTAATGCGAGGGAAATTGACATGTTCCTTATTGAGGGTAATGCTAGGGGAAGGGAAAGACTAAAACTAACATGGTTTGAGATGGTTAAGAAAGGTATGATAGCTTGTGGTTTGACTGAGGTTATGGACTTAGATTGAAATGGCCAAAAAGGATTCTTGTATTCAACTCCAAATAATTGGGAAAATGGCTTTGCTGAGTTGAGTGTTTTATGATTGCACATGGTGACTGTTATCGCCTTGATGACGATGCAGTAACATGGGATGTTCAGTTTGGAAGACCAATTTAGGAATTGGAAGGGCTGGGCACCAAAAGAGAAACACGAAAAACACATCCATGTGGCGGAAATGCGGATGTTAAGATGGATGTTAGGAACAACTAGGAAAGATGGGATTAATAATCAAAGGATTAGGGAGAGACTAGGAGTGGTGCTTATTAGCGAGAAAATAAGAGAGAGCAGACTTATATGGTATGGGAATATTCAACGAGGTATAGATGCACTCGTGAGTAGAGGAAGATTGATTTACACAGAGGGCAAAAGACAGAGTGGTTGATCAAAACTAACATGGAATGAAGTGATAAGAAATGATTTCAAAAAATTAAATTTAGTAGAAGATATGGCTTATAATAGAAAAGAGTGGAGAAAGAGAATCCATGTGGCTGGCCATGGCTTTATATGGCTTATAATAAAGACACCATGGCTTTATATGGCTTATAAAGGCAAGGATGATGAATTAGAAGAGGTCGTAGTCTTCTTTGATTTGATTTATTGGCTGCCAACGAATAGGAGGGTGATGATGTGTGGTGCCGGGTGGGAGGCAAGCATGGTGTGTTTGCGGTTAGATCTTATTACCACGCGCTTCCGGGATGAGGTTGTATTTCCATGGAAACGGTGTAGAGAACTAAAGCACCCCCCTCAAGGTGGCATTATTTTGGGTGGACAATGGTGTTGGGAAGGATCTTGACCATGGACAATTTGAAGAAGCGGCATCAGATTGTGGTTAATTGATGTTGCATGTGCAAAAGGGATAAGGATTGTGTGAGTCATCTTTTATTGCACTGTCTAGTGGTGAGAGATATTTGGGCTATGTTTTTGGCACTGTTTGGATTGCAGTCGGTGTTGTCAGCTTCTGCTATGGAAACTCTCGTCTTGGAGGGGATGTACAAATACAATGGGTTGACAAGCTCGAGACGCTTGAAGGGTTGGTCCACTATGTATATGGTGGGGTTTGTGGAGGGAAAGAAATAGGAGAATCTTTTGATGGTGTGGAAGCACTGATGTGGGTGCTGAAGCACTTTTCTTCGAGTTTATATGTTGGGGGTGTAGGGTGTATATGTACATTTGTAGAGAATTTTATTGATTTTTCAGAAAACTTGAGGGTGTAGTGATGTTTTCTTTCGTGTAGTTGTTCCTCAGGTGCACTCCCTTTGAGTGTCTTTTGATGAAATCTTGTCAATAATAATAATGAGATTCAAATGTGGGTGGGTCCCATATAGTTATAACAGGATTTGGTTTATATTGACCAAACACTTCTTGGTCTAAAGACTTGAAACTGTCATAACACAACCTTTTTAATTTTGTTATATTGGTGGGCCTGTCCTTATTTGCCTGCACTTTCTGCCTGAGTAAGAAAGCTGAAATAATCATATCTTAGATTCTTAATACATATATACATGAACACTTTGGGTAGGAATGTTAGTTGAATCATTTAGACAGGAAACAGCCATGTCTGCCCTGAAATGGAGAGGTTTCTGGAGGTCTTAACTGGATAGTAGGCTGCTTCCAGGACAAGTATTTAAACCCAATGAACATTTGGGGTAGGGTAGGAGCAAAAGGTTTAACCCACCGCACACCCCCACCCCAATTGCATCAGCTACACACAAGTGAAGGAACCATGTATCATGGGGTAGGGTAGGCAAGGCACTAGTTCTTTGTCCCACATAGATGATAATTAGAAGGTCAAGGCTTCTATAATGGAGCTCCCTGCACGTCTTTCTACCTGTCCACATGGACAGTCAAAACCAAGGGGCATCAGCTGGATTGGGATCAAAAGTTTTAAATGCATTCTGCATTTTCAAGGTTTGAAATATTAAAAATATACCTAGCGGGGGAATTTATTATTATTACTTTATTTCTTATTTTTTAAATCCCCCCCCTGCCCATGCTGTGGTCAGGAAAAGGTTGCCCCATCCCAAGGCCTATTGCCATCCCTGTTTCTTGATGGATGGATATGTAAATTTTTCACATGAGCAAACCTTGATTGGCAGGTGCCAATGCCAATCGTTGCGTCATCATGGTATGCTCAATGCTGTTGTCCTTCAAGTTTTTGGGCTACGTAACTTAATTCAGTTGTCTTTTGGCCAGAGACAGTAAGTGTTTGTCATAGTGTTATGTAGATCAATGCCATCGATGATTTGATGAATTGTTCAGCTAATTAGTTAGATACAAACTGTTCATATATGCATTTATCTATTGCAGGCACATCAATAGGGAAGAGATATGCAAGAACAGATGAACTTGGGGTTCCCCTTGCCATTACAGTGGATTCAACATCCTCAGTGACAATCCGGGAGAGGGACAGCAAACAACAGATTCGTGTTAGTATAGAGGAGGTGGCATCTGTAGTTAAGGAGGTGACTGATGGTCTGAGCACATGGGGTGATGTGCAGTGGAAATACCCGACTCATTCATCAGTGTCTGCTGATGATTGAACTTGATAGATAAAAACTCATCTTATTAGCATAGAAGATATTTGATTTTGTCAAATTGGCTTTTGTTATACATCAGTGACCTAAAATGTATTATCATCTAGACCAAGTGAATGTCTTATGTCACACAATACAAAATGCTGGCTCCTTTGAGATTCAATATCCAAGTATTTTGCACATATACAGAATCTAGTATCTTAACACACTGTATCTCAGCCTTGCATACAAATTCACTGTTTTCTAATAAATAAACGACTTTCACCGTGGAATGACTAGGAAATGGCTTTTAACATGTGTTCGATATGAATGGATGTATTTTGTTCGAGTCGATTACCTACTTGAAAGGACCTGTGGTGGGTAACAAGGTTTGTTGATGGTTTTACATGTTCTACAACTTGGTGACTTGGTTGTTCTTGTTCACCCAACCTTGCTTGTGCAGCTGATTACGCTGGGGTTTTGAGCTAGAGCAAATTTTAACTGAACTATCTTATTCCTGGTGGTCATTTTTATGAAATTGTTGTGTTGGGGATTGAGCTTTTCTGGTTTTTGGTGTAGGGTATAATGCAAGTCTCAAATCACATTTTTTCCCGACATGATACAGTCTTAATCCCGTCTAAGTTTGCCCATTAGAACCCATTCCTTGATATGAAAAGGTTGGCAAGTGAAATAGGTACACAATTACTCCTTGGTATCCACCACTCTTTGAAGTAAAAGCAAAAACACAATTTTTTCTGTGTCTACGTGTGCCCTTTTATTTATATATATATTTTAATTGTTTTCATATGGTTGGCTTGCTTGTGATTTAAGGAGAGGTGTATGTATACACTTGCAGACCTAGTTACAATAGTCTGCCCATAAGTGAGTTACTAACCTAGTCTCCCTAAAGTTTGTTACCACCTAAAGTAGCTTGCTTGTATGTAATCACATATTAGTTGGCTCCATCTATCACACACCAAGAATGTCCAATTGCTGTCTGAAACACCATTGTCGCACATAAGGTTCTATTGGGCCTTACTGGGACTTGAACACTTGATTTTCTTATGTGAAAGTAAGGGTTGTAATTCGTATTGGTGGGTCGTGTTCGTATCGTGTTAAAGCATGTGTATTCTGTTAAATGGGTCGACACGAATACGACACCATTATTATTCGTGTCAAGAAACCTTGACACAGATACGACATGATTATTACATGGGTAACACGAAACGCGGAACTCATTTAATAAATGAGTCAAAATTTGGCACAATACGAAACGGCGCGACAAGACACTTTAAAGTCATTTCTGACACAAACAGAACATGTTTATTCAACACGTTTAGCTAAACAGATCATTTTTAATATGAATACAACATGTTTATTTGACATGTTTAAATAAACCGGTTGACAGGTCTAACACAAACACGACACATTTAATTACTGTGTCAATTCTGATCAACATGATTACGACACGAACACAAACACAAACACAATTAAGTTAAACTCAAATCCACTTATCCTATATTGTGTTCGAGTCGTATTAGTGTGTCGTGGCAAATATTGCCACCCCTAACCTTTGGTCTATTCAGCATAACTTAAACATATGCTAATTTTTGGTCATGCAAAGAAATGTACTATACTCTGGAAGTTAGGCGATCTACCTCTACCAAGGACATGTACTATACTCTGGAAGTTAGGTGATCTACCTCCACCAGACAAAGTTTTTTATTTTTTATTTTTTAGTTTTTTTCCTAGTTCGAACCCTTGACCTCCTTGGGAAGTAGGAGCCTTATACCGCTAGGCCACATGCCTGTTGATATAATAAAATTGAAAATTTAGTATAAATATTTAAAAAGCTGAATTTTAAGTACTCAAGTTTTGAAGTGGTAATAAAGAAAAATAAAGGACTTTTAAAATTTTACTATATTTTAATTATATTTATATTTTTAAATCATATTTAAATTACGCTATTAAACGTATTTAATTGAATTATGTCCATGGTAATTACAGCCCAAGACCAGAGCGAAGACAACACATCTTAGGCAGGCCAAAAAATATAAAAGGCCGCAGCCTAGCGCAGACAAAAAGTATGAGCCCAACACAAACAAAGAATACATGGCCCAGCCCAAAGCTATATGTATATGGCTTGGTCAAGGTGGGTCTGCTTTGACCCTAGAAAAGACGAAAACGCCCCCATGTGCAAATATATACATTAAACATGCTATTATAATGTATTAAAACACCCAACCATATAAACACACTTCAAATAATATAATATGCAATGAAACAATCTCGAAAAATAACCCCGAGTATGAAAAATTCAGGTGCGGGAAGGCCCGAAAATTTGAAAAATGCCAAAATGGCTCAAAATACATTTCTAATGGTTATGAGCTCAAAGAAAAGTCCCAAACTACCCTCGGAACCTTTGTGACAAGCTAATTGATGCGTGGCATGCAAAACGAGGCAAAAATAAATAAATCTAAAAATTCAAAAAATACCCGAAAAATGAAAAAAATCAAGAAACATTACAGACTTAATGTGTAGAACACATTCGTGTAAATTTTAATGTACATGGCGACTTGTATTCAATGATGTAATAGTTGATAAGTTTGTAAATTCAATGTCTAATTGTATGTATCTAGGATAGAAATGGATTTTGGAGACTAATCATTCATCAATTGCGGCCTCTTAGCGATTTCTACTTCTTCTTAGAATTTCATAGCCGTATGTTATGTAATTGAACCTTTTATGTTGTATGAATGTTTCTACATTAATGTATCTATGTTTGTGGATGTCTTGGAACTGGTTTTGAGTTGTATGGATGTGTCCATCATCATAATTTCAATGTAGGATCTAAGCCAAAGCTTCTTTGGAGGTCCACGGCTACTTTCTGGGTTTAACTTGATTAATTGAGTCTTCCATACTTAGAAAAATTTGAGAAAATAAAAAATTGCATACTCTCTGTCCCATTGTTCGAGTTTGAACTCTATCAATTGAGTTGGAACTCGATCAATCGAGTTGGGTTCGATCGATCAAGCATTTTTACCTATTCATTGGTTGTTAACCCAAATTTCGAATGACTATAACTCCCATATTTTAAACCCAAATTGGGTCATTCTTGAGTCTAACTGATCGACTTGAAGTCAACTTTCTAATGAAATCAATCGCATCCTCAAAATCCAACCACATCGAGAATTATAAGTGTTATAAGTGTTTCAATGAAGAGTTATTGGAGAATCCTTCAAAGTGGGTAAATGTGAGAAACTATACTTATGACCATTAGGAATTTATGGAACGGACTTAATTGAATAATGTGATGTTAGAGAGACCCATTTGACTACTTATAGTCAACTCTCCTCCCATATTTGCCTTGAAATGACCATTTTGCCCTTGGTGTCCTCGGGTTTGAGTATGGACCTGGTTAGTGATTCGGACCCACAGGTTTGGGTCGTTACAATTCTCCTTATCAATGTTATGGTGATTTTACTTTCAAGTATGAGAGAGTTATGAACCCTTGCTTTAACTAATGGGTACTTTGATTTAAATTATGGGTCCTAGGGCTTAAGACTAGGGTACTTTGGTTAGCTATTAATCAATAACTTTAGAACATGCTCTCAAGATTACATCTATATTTATTATTACAGTGATTAGTTTGATCACAGGAAATTCAAGCATTTGGTATGGTTTTAATAAAATGCTTTTTGTATATATATTTTATTAAATGTGTATTATTTTATCGGAATGAATTTTTATGTTATCAAACAGGAATAATAACGAATAAAATAAAGGATTAATTTTTTATTCATGTTCTCTGTGCTTAGTATTGTTTCATGCTTTAACTATGGTCTATGTTTTCCTTTCAATATCAAAATGTGTTCACAACATTAAATCTCTTATGTTATTTCTATGTATATGCATAACAACATATAAAAACCTGCTCAATTATGGTAGTCACTTTTACTTTCAGTAAATATGTCCATATTCTCTAAATTCTTGCATTCATTTTATCTTTGTGTTTAGTGGCTAAATTTTTCTAATTAAATAGTACGATCATGCTTATTCTAAGTTCTGTTCATGAAGCAGTCAATAAAATTAGTCTGCATAATCATGTATCAGTAGGTGCAAACTAACAGTCACTTCAAGGGCTTTTTAGTAATTGTGCAGGTATCACAGGTTCTGACATGTGCCTTCTACAAGGTCTCAAAATTCTAGAATGATCATGCTTCAGGAAATGACATTGCTGTCCTCATATCATTCCTGTAGAGCTTAAATTTCAAAAGTAAAGTTGTTAGTGCACCTTGTTAGAAATAAAGAGAAAGAGATGAAACATATATTGTATTGATGTGTATGATATATGTAATATAAGAGTACGTAGGGGTTTATATAGGAGAGGTCATGTGTGGAGAGCAAGTCATTACAATATAAGGTAATGCTATATATGGTAATGAGGGTAGGTTAAGACAACTACTACATAAAATAATGCTATATATGGTAATGATATATTATAAAATATATTCTAACAATACATGGTAACAATATATTATAGAATATATTCTAACAGCCCCCTTAAAGTCAAGTTGAGTTATATGGAGCCATCTTGAGTTTGAAGATAATCCTTTCACCTTGATGTAACTGACGTGGCATCGATGCTAACGTGGTTGATGACATGACAACTGAAGTGGTAGGTGACTTGGCACTACTGCTAGCACTTCTGTTGCGTGGCAATTGACGTGGTAGGTGACGTGGCACAACTACTGGCACCGTTGCAGAATGTGTCTGACATTGCACATGTTAAGTGACGTAGGGTGGATTTGTGAAGATCTTAGAGGTAGGTGCTAAGCGTGAATATGTTTACGTTGCCATCCCCGGTGGTAACTACTATAAACTGATGGGTGATGAATTTGTGAAGATTCACCACGTTAAAGGCGCGTGTGAGCGCATGAAGACCACTGATGGCGCGGTAACGGAGTTGATCTGACACGTTGACCATATCTGAATGAGGCATCTTGTTAAACAACGAGGCTTCCCTATACGGGGCATCCCTAGGCGGGGCATTTCTAAATGAGGCATCTCGTTGGGTTTCTTGAAGGAAGACTTAGACAACAAGGCTTCACTGGACGGGGCATATGGATATCTTGGGGTGCAGAAGCGTGAGTTTACTGGTTGACCGTCGCTGTCGAGGATGGGGCTAATGGTGCCATCCCTGGCGGTGACTATGATAAGCTGGTAAATTGTTTACCAGAGATCGAAAGGCATCGATACCATGTTAGAAATAAAAGAGAAAGAGATGAAACATATATTGTATTGATGTGTATGAGATATGTAACACAGGAGTACATATAAGTTTATATAGGAGAGGTCATGTGTGGAGAGCAAGTCATTACTATATAAGATAATGCTATATATGGTAATGAGGGTATGTTAAGACAACTACCATATAAAGTAATGCTATATATGGTAATGATATATTATAATATATATTCTCACAATACATGATAACAATATATTATAGAATATATTCTAACACACCTAATGGTAATGCTAACTCAGCAATGTCACAAGGGTCCTTTCGTGTTGGTTAACGATTAGAATATACCCTACTTATGATTAGTGAAATGTTTTCAATTTTTACCATTTTTTTTATTTTCTGGAATTTTTTAATTTTTTGAGGGCATTTTCGTCTTTTCTCGTTTTGCGTGCTGGACACCGTGGGGTGTGCCGGGTGTGTTTGAGAGTTGGTTGGGGCATTCCATTGAGTTAAGGACTCTTGAAAATGTAAGGGTTGTCATTTTGGCATTTTTTCGTTTTTCGGGCCGAATAGTTTCGAGTGGGACTCGCTACCGGGACTGTTGAGTACGGGGACTATGTTTTGGGTCCACTACATTTCATGCATGATTATTTTGTGCATAATTGCATTGTTGAAAGTTAAAATTTTGTGGTGGTGGTTTAATTGGTATATATATGTGTGTATACATATATTTGTATAAGGTGGGATTTTTCTCTTGTGGGACCCACCATATCAACCCTTTTAATGGCCTTAAAGCCATTTTTGGTTCATGAAACTTCCATTCTTTCCTTCTCACGAAATTTCTCTTTCTCTCTCTACAATATAAGCTCTCTCTCTAAAAGTTGCATCTTCAAGGCTTGAACTCTCTTCCACCTTTGAGAATTTCATAGTGCCACTTGAGGCAAAGTTAGAGAGCTTGTCAAGCACTTCGTTTTGATCAGAGCAAATCACCATTTGGCCAACCTTGGAATTTTGAAAATTAGGGCTTGAATTGGGGCTTTTCTACAAAATTGAGGTAGGGGTGTTTTAATACATGATTTCTTATGCTTTTGTGAGTTGATTCTTTATAAATTGTTGAATTGCATGCTTAATTAGTTTAAGTTCTTGCAAATTGTTTAAATATTACATGTGAAAGGTGTGTCCATGTGATAGTTGATATATTGTGTATAAGCATGCCTATGTGTAATGGAATCTGTGTTTTGTATGCCTAATATGCTTAAATAATGTGAAGTGAAAGCATGAATTATGCATTTTAGAAATTTACTTTGAATAATATGTGTGAAAGTTTTATAATTGGATTGACGAATTGAGGTATGAAGCATTCATGCATCCATTGGGGAAAAGAGAAGGGAAAATGTTTTAAAACAAACAAAACTTATTTTTGGGAAAAAGTTTTCTAAAAGTGTTTGTGAAAACCGGACGCCTAGGAGGCACCTAGTGGTCCGTGGTGTTAGTGTAGTGTAGAAGGGAGTATGGTTGAGCTAACTAGGCCAGATGCGACGCCTTGGAGGTGCTTTGTGGTCGTGGATAGTTATCCAATTCTCCTATCGTGACACCTTGGAGGTACCTTGGGTCGGATTACACTAACAGTTTAGAAGTTGAAACGGAATTTTTCGGATATGAGGAGTGACATTTGCATGACATTGCATTTTATTAGAATATATAGTGTGTATGTGTTTGGATGACAATTGTTATATACTTGTCGTTGTAGTTGTTGCCATGTACTCCTTATTGAATAATCCCCGTTTCCTTTTACCTATTCCTTACGTGGATTCACGGGATTATAAGAAGTGTGTCTTAGATACTTCCTACTGAGCTTATTGTCACATTGTGATTCCTCTCTAGGCCAGTGACATTATGCTCATCCCATTAATTTTAACATTTTTCAGGTTTGGGGAAAGGAGTAGCGGACGACAATCCACCACCAGTTTAGTAAAGTTGACGGACTTGGACTCTTTTGTGTTTGATGTGTATTTTACCCTGTTTTGTTATATATAGTATTATGGATCATTTTGTATCTTCTACATGATTGGAAATGGTCTTGAGACCATTCAGTTGTATTTTGTGATCTCATTATGCTTTCAATATCCATGTAAGGCCTTAAGGCCATATTTTTTGATGTATGACGGATTTGCTTAATTTTAATGATATATCGGACTCGTATATGGTCTTATTCGATTTTGGTACCACTTAGTAGTGTTAGTTTCATCATTATATGGAAGATTTGGGACATGTTTGGGCTTTGAGTAAGGTCACCAAGGGACTAAAGTAGTGCCAAAGTGCACATGATCACAATTTTAGGCTGTTTGGGGTATTTTTGAGGTTCTGGGCATCTTGAACCGGTTCAACCCCATTGAATCGGTTCAAGGGGGGATCTTTGGTTCGAGAATGGGCACACTGCCCATCTTGAACCGATTCAAGTCCCCCAGTTCACTATTTTGCCTTCTTCAGTTGTTAGCTTGGAACGCTTGACTTTGGATGGTCATAACTTCTTTGTTCTGAATCCAAATAGGGTCATTCTTAAGTGTATTTTCAAGGATTTTGAGATAGCTTTCCAATGAGACCAACCTCACCCTCAAATTCTATTCATATCGAGAGTTATGGTCGTTTTAGTGGAACACTATCAGAATTTCATTTGAACCGGGTAAGGGTACTTTTGGGAAATCATAGCCGATGACCGTAGAACCTCACCGAGTGTTATGGAATGATTAAGAATGGTTGTTTTGAACCTCATTTGATTAGTTTAAGAATGGATTACCCTCTCACATTATAAAATGACCATTTTACCCCTAGTGTGTCCTCGGGTTTGGTTAAGGACCCGGTTAGCGATCCGGACCCCCGGTTTTGGTCGTTACAATAAGACAATAGCTGTCATTCCTTTTAGGGTTGCATCAGTATATCCAAGGCACTAAATATAAAGAATAGTATGCAGCAACAATAACTAAGGTTTTTTAGCTGAGAAATTACAGAGATTATATTCTTGAGTTAGAAACCCTTGTTGTAGGTTCCTCTGTGAGTTTAAATCAACTTGAGAGTATTCATTTTTCGATCATCTTCCTCAAGTTTTATAATGGAGTGAAGCTCTGCATTTTTAGTCCTTCTTGTTAGCAGTAGTAGTGTTTGCAGCAGAAATAGTAGCTCAACAAGCTCAAATCATCCTTCCTTCATCATTTGAGCTGTAAGATGGTCTAGACTCATCTCTTGTACCATTTCAAGACTGCAGTGAAACCACTTTAGTCATTATCTCACATGCAGCTGAGCTTTAGCATTCTAGATATCAAGCAGCAGTATTGTTTGCTGAGAGCTTCAAACACAGATCATTGAAGCCTTCCTTGTAGTTTTGTAACTGAAAATCATCTGAGCAAGTCTTATATGAATTCTTGAGGCCATTTCAGCAACACAAGGACATGGACTGAACCTGCATTCAAATATGACCTCTCTACCTCAGTCATCTCAATATATCTGCTCTGTAAGTGCTGAGACTACCTCTCTTGAGCTCATTACTGTTCGTAACTCTAATCTTGTATAGCTTGAGAGAACTTTATCATGCTTATCTTTATTGCTTTGAGAGTTTTTTGAGTTGTGAGTCCTAGCAGTGGGTGTCCACGGGAATGCTGAGTGCACTTGTATGTGAGTTGGTGAGTGTTGTTGAGAGTGAGACAGGGAGTGTGTAATCTCAAAAGCATTGATAGTGGAAGTTCGGGTGAGCTCCCACAGCTCCAAGGTTTCTTAACCCCACATAGAAAAGAACCTGTGTCAATTACATTCTTGCAGCTGCGGCATTTCATCAAACATGTTCTGGGAATTGGGGTTTCAAGGTTGAATTCATTTTTAAGCTGATCTCTTTCAAGTCTCAGTTTAAATTCAAGGCACAGTGATTGTTTTAAGCAACATTATCAAGTGAGAAAAGAATTCAAGAACCAATTCACCCCTCCCCCTCTTGGTTCATAATTAATTATGCAAATGGATTAATGGAATTTTTTCCCCAAAGTGAGATGATGTATATTAATGTTAATAAATGAAGTACATGATCAAACAGAAGGGGCATATCATCATCAAAAAAAGAAAACCTCCATTTCGAAGAGCAAAGAAATTGAAGAAATACAAAATAAAACATAATGCGAAACAAAAGGCAAATCAGTCAAAGAGCATCTCATTAGATCCAAAACCTCCGACCAACACAGCTTTGGAACCTCCTCTGCTTGCTTGATCCCTCAGTCATGTAATCTTGAATTCCTCTCCATGTATATTTTCCATAGAACAATGGTAACAAGTCTTCTATAAAGCCTACGTGTAATGTACTAAGACTTCATGTTTGCAACAACCCAAATAACCAATTGGTGTAGTGACTGAAATGTAAGCATATTCCCGATTGATGTCAATTTATTTATTCATTTATGTGTGGAGGAGTTATTTCATAAATTAACATGTTGGTTTTACCATTCTTGAGTTGGGCTTCAATTATTCTTATAAAGTGATATTAAGTATAATTAATGGGATGATTTGAATTGATCCATGAGATGGCCGGGTCAATTAGTCAAGCCCCATTGTAGTCAATAAGGCTTTGGGGCCACACAGCCCATATAAGATCCTCATCTCTAAGCCCAATTTTGAAAATTAAGCAAGGGAAGAATGAAATTAATATGATGATGTAGAGAGCCTGAATTAGCCTTCTCTGTATAACTGTATTTCTCTATGCAAATATATGACCAGGGGCATTTTTGGAAGGACAATAGGAATTTCGCATCTATTGTGATTTGCATAGTCAAATTGTAACCGCTAAATTTCAGGAAAAAGAAATTGTAACCGCTAGCTAACAATAGACTTCTTTAATATCAAATTTACTCTTACAAATATAATATCAAATTTACCAGAAAATTAAAGGAAAATATAAAATATTGGTGTATTATTGTACAGTATATGAATAAAATAGGCGCATTTAGAGAGGACAGGTTGAACAGCCTTGGCTTTGAGTTTGAGCTGCCTACTGGGTTTTGAGATGGACTTGTCATCAAACTAGAAAGCTCCTCCCAGGTTCCCCCACAAGTCCATTTCTCTCCCCATGCGGCAAAGTTGTTGCACAAATCAATAGTTATTTTAGCATCAAACAGCTTGACAACCATACCCAAACCTCCTCCTCCTCCCTGTTTCTTCAAGCAATTTCACATCTCTCTCTATATACATTATACATATACATATATATATATATATATACACACACACATACATACATACCTTGAAATGTGCTAAAATTCATACCAACAACCACTTTCCCCAGTGACATCCCAACTATCTCCTTCCAATTAAGTATAATTCTCGTGTCTCTTCTCCAATTGGGGCACACCCTTGGAAACTCTTCTGGGTTTTCTTTAGGTTCTCTGGTACTGTTTCTCTGTGACATTAGATTTGATTTGTGGAAAGGATATATAGAGAGAGAGAAAAAAAATGAGGATTTGGAGTTGGGTTTTTGTTGTGCTTCTTTTTTCTGGTCCTGCATTGAGGATTGGTGCTGTGGAGCTCTCTCGTGGTCATCAAACTGAAAGAATTTCAGGTTTGATACCTTTAAATGTTAATTTTTATTTTCTCTACTTTCTTAATTTGGTTCAATTTGATTTTGTTTTCTTTTGCGCTGACTATTTTTAATTTCATTTGGGACTTGTTAACTTTTAAGCGATTATGGATTTGGGATTGTTGCCTTAATTTTTAATATATATATTTTTTCTGCTCGTGGGTATTGATTGGGTACCTTATGTATTTACTTTTTTCCTTTTTCCATTTTTTTTTTTTGGGTCTTGTTTTGTGTTATTTGTAACCTGTGATATATGTGTGATGATTGCATGTTGAGGTTTCGTTTGGAAGGGCCTTTTAAGGGTTTGTTTGGTTCTGAATATGGTGAGGCATAGGTGATTATTGGGAAATCTGTGGTGAAAATGGGAGTTGAATTGGACAATTCCACTGGCAAGTGTTGATCTATTAAAGTCCTAATATCGGAATCAAAGTCCCTTCTAGAATCTGATTAGAAATCTGTCTGGTCTAAATTGAGGAACAATTTGATCCATACAAACTTGTAATGTCGGTGCATAAGCATGATCTGGATGATTTGTTGAAGTTTTACTTTGGGGAAGTTGGAATTTATAATAAGATAAGTGATTTAATTGCCTATCTTCCTGGAGGCGATAGAAGAGTGAGACATTTTTTTTCCCTCCGGAAATTGGAAGAGTGGGACATTGATATTTATAATTAATTCTTTTTTGTTCATTCGAAATTCCATCTAGTACATTATACATAATGAGTTAACCAATCCATTGTAGTTGCAATGAAGGTGTTGAAAAGTGGATTGGGAAATACTAGACATCTTGGTTAGCTGCTAGAGGGTTTCAGTTGGGTTGGTTTAATGTTAAATCTGAACTTAATCCAGGGCCCTGAGTATTAGTCTCATGTATTACCTTGCCTGGGCCTTAATTCAAAACTTTGAGACCCATCTTTTCCAAATCTAGCTTCAGTCTTGTACTAGCATAGGTTATGATATATGTTTGGTTAATTTTGCATGATTATTTCAGTTGTTCCCAATATATTATTTGATACATGATAATATGTAGATCTGTATTATGAATTTATATTGGACATGGTTAAATGTGAGGTATAACAAACAAAGTGGTGGCTGGGAGGAGGTGCTTTGGCTTGAGGAAGGGTAAAACAACAAAAGAGAGGTTCAAAGGATATGGCACATTTAGAAGGCTGGGGCTCTATGCCATTATGAAGAATCCAAAATTCAGGAGCTTTATTTAAGAGCGAAAAATTTAATCTTTTCCCAACAAGGATTAATGAGCTTTATATACGATAGTTCTGGGTTTGTGGCAATAAATTATCGGCTCAAATCCAATCAGAATACTTGCAGAGCACAGACTGTAGAGTCTGGATCACTAGTTTTTGCTGAGTTGGATTTTAATGACGATCATAGTGTTGATGTTCATGTTCAAGTGATAATTAGCACAGGATAGGAATAATGGACAACCATTGTTTCCCCTAGGTTGAACTGTGAGCTTCTTGTTCTAATCTATTGTGAGCATAGTTCTCCACTTCTCCGTATTGACCGAGTCGCAGTCAAAACGGATTCAGCCAAGTTCGAGTCCGATACTCACCAATATATTGGTGAGAATTGGAATCCCACGTGACTTGGCTGAGTCCTTGGAATCAGCCGAGTCTCATCTGAGTTCCTAAGGAATTGGCTGATCAGTACATATGGTGATGTGCATGGTCGAGAAAATTTCATGTCTGCAATAATGAATTCCTTTACATTATGCCCGATTCGGTACCAATACCGTTACACCGCATCCAAGTTGGTGGCCGCCTCTGCGTTTTGGAACCATGATGGTAGCTGTTGAAAAGCTAACCTATTCAAGCTAGCTTTTTTATAATACCTCCCCTTACTTACCAAAAAGAAGGAAAAAGAAAAAAAGAAAACCTATTAAAGCTAGCTCATTTACTCCACATTTTATTTTCCTCGAATTAATGAAACATTGGACCTCTACCTCATTTCATTTGGGAATCCTTTAATTATTCTGATCCTGATGTTGATTGACCTTGGTAACACCCCTAGTTACAACAGTAAGATATTACATGCATTCCTATTGATATCACATGACTTGGATTTAATAATTGAAATGGTGAAATGAACCATGTAAATGGCCTCATATCGGAACACAGGTGGTTTTCCCCTCTAAAATTTGATTTTGTTTATTTATATATATATTTTCAGCTCAATTCAGAGACAGGTAGTCATGGCTTGAACTATTGACATCTTGTTGTATTCATTAGTCATTATGGTGAAAAAATTTGCAGCCTTGTGGTTATTAAAAACTCATACCAATTTTGATTTGTTTTCGAAGTATAGTTACTTTAGTTGCTGTCACATAATCATATTCTTACATTCTCTTTTTCCACTTCACAGTTTCTTGTCAAAAGATTTTACTCAAAGATTATAGTTAGTGTGGATTATAATAAAGGATTATGTTTACGCTAAAACTGAATAATGATTATTCATCCTAATATCATTTGCCAGTCTTCCACCAACTTATGCCTCTATTGGGTCGTAGATCTGGTGGTCGTCAACAGTCTGAGATGTTAGTTATCCAATGTGTCACCTATTCTATGTGAAACATCTTTTCTGGTGGGCTGTGAAATTAGCCTAATGTCAGCATGGGCTTGAGACATGGGCTTGGTTCAAGTGTAAGGGGAGATTGAGTCATACACCTTCACCTTAGGTTTTGGTTGACTAAAAGATTGCCAGCCTTGCCCCCTAATATAGACATGGTTGAGGACAATTATGATGAAGTGCGGGACAACAAGTAATAGAACAACTTGAGGACTGAAAATTGAATTTCTTACTGTGTTCTTGTTTGTGAACTAGATGGTACATTAAAGTAACACTAAGAGTCAGAATCAGGCATTAGAAAAGATTGATCATTTAAACCTGAAAATGTCCGGTTATTGACTTATTTTTATTATTAGAGAGGTAGCTTCAACTTAAAGATGGAAAGATCATCATGATGTTGTCTAAGGTTATTCATGGACATGATGAACTTGGAAGAAGATATGACGAGATGGCGGAGATTAGAAAAATTATGTTTTTGTTGTGGCCAAATAGTTGGGATAGATCTTTGTTGAGTTTATTAAATAGCATTTTCACTGTTCATTAGCGGGCGTTTTCATGGTTGCTATAATTTTTATTTTTAGGAAATTCGACATGCGTGGGTACATCATTTAGTATTTAATGAATTTGTTTCTAAAATAGAGTTTATAGTTCCCTACAATGAAGCCATTACCAATTTAGCACGGTGGTTAATTGTTGGCATGACATCTAAAGGTAAGGTTGGGGTGGGGTTTGACTCCTATTGTAGGTAAAGGAAAAAAAAAAAAAATTTGAAATGTGTTGCAGAACTCATTTTATTTTTTCCCTTGATATAGAATCTTTCATGTGACATTACACATATTTTAAGATGAAGACAGTGTTCCAACGCGCTCTGCTATTTTTAAAAATGTCACTTTTATTTTTTATTTTTTTTGGTTATTTTCTTCTGGACTAAAAAATGTTCTCAAGGCTTTACTCTCACGACCGGATCAGAACAAATTACTCGCTAAGTTACTAAATCTTTTTCAATACGGGCTTTCCTCTAGAATGTCGCTTTGAGAAATTTTACAGATATTTGATAATATTTGGACCTGCTTGACGATTCCCCCCTCACCACTTTATTGGTGTGTTCCGATTATTCCTTTTTATTATTATTATTTTTAAATATAATTACAAATTGTCAACCTTCTACTTACTGCCATATTCAATGTTTGAGGTTTTGAATTGTGCTTGAGTTTAATCAATTTAGGTAGCGCTGGTGATGTCTTGGAAGACGATCCAGTGGGAAGGTTGAGAGTTTTTGTCTATGAGCTTCCAAGCAAATACAACAAGAAGCTTCTGCAGAAGGATCCCAGATGCTTCACCCACATGTTTGCTGCGGAGATCTATATGCATCGGTTCCTCTTAAATAGCCCCGTTCGAACCCTCAATCCTGAGGAAGCTGATTGGTTCTATACCCCTGTATACACTACTTGTGACCTGACACCAAAGGGCCTTCCTTTACCCTTCAAATCGCCCCGAATGATGAGAAGTGCAATACAGCTTATATCTTCTAACTGGCCTTATTGGAATAGAACAGAAGGGGCAGACCACTTTTTTATCGTGCCACATGATTTTGGGCCATGCTTTCACTATCAAGTAAGAAATAAAATTCTCTTACATTTGTTTCCCATACGTTCTCTGGACACTTACTTTTTGTGGCTTGACATAAGCCTGTCTGGTTCCACTCTTTCAGAATGTATCTGAATATGGATCTGTGTCAGTGTCAGTGAATTTTCTTCCTAATATTTTTAATTATATTCAATTGTTCCTTCCTATCCAATATTGCAGGAAGAAAAAGCTATTGAAAGAGGGATTCTTCCATTACTTCAGCGTGCTACCTTGGTTCAGACTTTTGGACAACGGAATCATGTTTGCTTAAAGGAGGGCTCAATCACGATTCCTCCATATGCTCCTCCACAGAAAATGCAAGCCCATTTGATTCCTCCAAACATTCCTCGTTCCATCTTTGTTTACTTCCGCGGTTTGTTTTACGATGTGGGAAACGACCCTGAAGGAGGTTATTATGCAAGGTATATCTCATTCAGCCTACATCTTAACAAGGATTTTTGAGTTCATAACTGTACAAGTGGAATGAGAACTTTGTTTTCTTCTTTTCTTCTTTTCTTCATCAGCCCTAACAAAATAAAATTATAAACAGAAATCGCCATATTATAAAAATTAGTCATTTAACTGTTGCTGATAAGAAATGCTAGGTTTTTCTCGATAACAAGTAATAAGGAAATGAAACACATAAAAATCTCTTCATATGTCTTGTATAGTAAGCAAGATTTAATTTATATGATTTGCTTAGTGGCCCTTCATGTTACAAAATAAGTTGAGAGAGATTTAAATCTAGTATAGTCTTTCATATGCCTTGTATGGTAGGCAAAATTTAATTTATATGTTTTGTTTAGTGACCATTCACTTGACAAAATAAGCTTAAGAGACCAACACGCCAGTGGCCTAGCGGTACCGGGCTCCTACCTCCCTGAGCTTAAGAGATATTTAAGTCTAACATTGTCTTAAAATTTAACAGAGGAGCAAGAGCTTCAGTGTGGGAGAACTTCAAGGACAATCCACTTTTTGACATCTCCACAGATCACCCGGCAACTTACTATGAAGACATGCAACGAGCTGTTTTTTGTTTGTGTCCGCTTGGATGGGCCCCATGGAGTCCAAGATTGGTTGAGGCAGTGATATTTGGGTGCATCCCTGTTATCATTGCAGATGACATTGTTTTACCGTTTGCTGATGCGATCCCATGGGAAGAAATCGGTGTATTTGTAGCAGAGAGAGATGTTCCGAATTTAGACACCATTCTCACATCAATTCCACCAGAAGTAATATTAAGGAAGCAGAGATTGCTCGCAAACCCTTCCATGAAGCAGGCAATGTTATTCCCACAACCTGCTCAATCCGGGGATGCCTTCCATCAAATTTTGAATGGACTTGCACGTAAGTTGCCACACGACACAAGTGTTTTCTTGAAGCCGGGTGAGAAGATCTTAAACTGGACAGCAGGCCCAGTAGCTGACCTGAAACCTTGGTAGCTGCTACATTTCTCCCCATAATCTCACCTACAAATCCTCGTTGCTCTAATCAAGGTGCCCAATTTTCCATCTGTAAGTGTTAATTTTCATTTTGCCAAAATATTGTATTAGACTATAGGTTTTAGTTTGAATCAGTATTGGAGTTTGATGTCAAAGTTCTTGATGATGGTTTTTGTGGCACCTGGCTGTAAAGATGTGATGCAATTTTTGAAACAGAATCACCGGTCTTTTACCAATTTATTTGGTTTTACTGCACGTAGAGTATCATGATCCTGTGCCTAATAAAATCTATACTTTTGGCCATTACTAGTTCAAGGCTGTTGTGGGTTCTGATAAATTGATTGTGATTGATTATTCTTAATTTGTTATGCTGCAAAATGAGTTCGATCATGCTCGGTTTTTATCCCTTTGATTAACTTGACTGCCAATCTGAACAGTACACTTGATCATTACGAAGGTTATCAAACTGCAAGTTTTGTTGGGGTAAATGTATTTTGGACAGTGAATTGGATTCTATGGCTAAGGTTGTTACATTGTGACATGAGGTCGAGTTCGAATCAAGGAAATAGTTTCTCCAAATGCAGAGGTAAGACTACGTATATCTAATCCTTTTCAGATCTCACGCGATGGCGAGAGCCTGTGCACACTTTATTGCCTAACAAATATGATGCAAGTAACAAATATTTAATTAAATAATCATGAGATCCGCGTGAATATGTGTTGAGACTTGAGCAGCAAAATGACGACAGCTAACCTAATTCCCATTCTGATTACCGTGTGAAGGACTAGTAGATTACTGTTTTAATAAAAACTATTTGGCCAGGCAGCTATAATTTACAAAAACTCAAGACAGCAAAATTATATAGTATTTGACCAACTTTTGTTGTATTATTTTGGTGATGTATAAAGAATATTTAATAATTTATTTCCTTTCTTTCTCTTGCTTTTGTCCAGTTCACTTTTCCATAAAGAGCTCACTAAACAAAGACTAATCAGAAGAAAAATCATATGTACTTCACGCACAAAAACACACACACATGCAGGACGGAGCCAGAATCTTGAGGTTGAAAGAGCTAAAATTATAAGCAATATTACTTAGTTAGAACTTTTGATAATATATATATATATATATATATATATATTACGTAGATAAAAATATTTTATTATTTATTCTATTCATACAAAAATATCTATCTAAATTTTTTACCAATTTATTTAAATAAAAAAACTAGTTATTTAAATAAACTTTTTATCAAACTTTCTGAACAAACACAAATAAGATTTATGTCAAGATTATAAAAAAAATTCAATTAAACAATTAGATTTTAATTTAAAAAAGAAGAAGAAATTCATGTAATACTTACACAAATTAATAATCATTACATAATATATCAATAAAAAACAAACAACAATAAATCATTTTTGACTAACTTAAATAAAAGAATATTGACAAGTAAAAAGAAAAAAAAAATGATAAAATAAACATTGTTACTTTTTTAGAAACTCATTTGAGATGCAAAACAAAAATATACTATTGAAAAATGCATATATTGGATTTGAAAAGAATGCTATGTATTCTTATAAACTAAAAATCAATACAATAATATACCAAGTAAAATTTTGAGAAATTCAACTTTTTTTAGAGATTAAGAAAATCATAACTAATCCAAATTTAAGAAACCTAAAAAAAAAAAAAAAAACAGACACACACCCACACAAAAATACATATACACATACCAAATTTATATAGAGAGGAACAAAAAAAACTTTGACATTAACATGGATTGCAGTGTGCATAAAAATCATCTACATCGATGAGAAAGAAGTGATTCCTTAGGTCAAATCAATACATGTATGCAATGAAATAAGGGATACTTCGGAAGTTACATTGAAACAAGGGATTGTAAGGATATAATCTTTCTTTGTGTGTGAAACTTGTCTCTCTGCACTCTCTTTCTCTCAAGAAAAAGGAGCAAACAAATTCAAGTGGGGAACAAGACAAAAACAAAAAAGGTCAAAAGTGTAGATAAAAAGCATTAAATAGCAATGTGAAAATAGGTAATTTAAGACCAAAATATAAAATGCCTTTCAAAACAAAAACTCTCCAAAAATAAATTAACAAAAATAACTCTCGTTATCTACATAAAAGATAAAAAACAAAAATAATTTTTTTTTTTTAAAAAGTAACAATTGAAAATTTAACAAAACAATAGCAATGATAAAAAAAACACAAACAAATTAATAAAATAAGAATTTAGATTCTTCAATCATTGATTTTTGTTGATATTCAAAACTTCAAATGAAATTTTTGTTCTAGATTTTGTAAAAATTAATTTCTTATAGAATTCTTATAAAAATATTCAATTAAAAATAACTAAAAAGAAAAAAAAAGTGATGGAAAGAATCATGTATGAGATGGAATTTTAGGATAATAAGGTTATGAAAGAATCGTGCTTTAAGATCGTCACGTTATAGAAAGAACGGTGTTTGAGTTGAATTTTAAGATTGTTAGTTAGTTATTATCGGGTTCTTTGTCGTCAATTAAATCACTTTCTTGTAGATTATATATAAACTATCTTTTGTTAAATGCTAATTAAAGATAGAATTTTTTTTTTTTTTTTTTTTCTTAGGGGGCGCCAAGTATAGATTTTATACCATACATGCTATACTATTTTTTATTTTTACCTATACTAAAACAAAATTCCAAAAAATTAGGGGGGGCCATGGCCACCCCAACCCCCTTCCCTCCGCCCCTGCACACATGGAGGAAATTCAACATTTCGGCCACGAACATGGCTTAACCCTTTGTAATAATTTTTTTCTTCTTCTAATAAATGCTGTGGTTGCAATCGAGCCATCTCTGGTTCAGCCTTCCATTGCCCAAAGAGCTGCCGCAGGTATATCATCGACAAATTGTGTACTGAACTGCCACACGCCATAACACACCTTTTTCACCCACAACACACTCTCATACTCCACAATAAACTTGATTTTGGTGGTATCCAGTGCAATGCCTGTGGTTGCTATAACAATGGCTTGTTCTTGTGTTGTTCTTTTCCTGATTGTCAATTTTAACTTGACGCGGTTTATGCTTCGCTAACACCCACAAAAAACCATGAAAGTCATGAACACAAGATCAAAAGTATCAGTTCGATTGAAGTCGAAGCCCTTTTTATTTATTTAAATAGTATAGATCTTGAGCTTCAGATTCAAATACATCACTTAATTTTTTTTTCATGTAAAAAAGAATTTTGATCGTGCCTGTTCTGCTTGCAAGCTACCTTTTGAAGATTCGATCTACGTGTGCCTTGAATGTAAGCTTTCGCTGTACAAATCATGCTCTTAATTGCCAATAGAGATCAAACACCCCTTCCACCCACAACACACCCTCACCCTCCTTTCAAGAGCATATGATGATGGCAATTACGAGTGTATTTCAAGTGCAGAAGGTGATGACAACAAGTGCCATGCTTGTGGCCACCGTCAAATGCGATTCTTCTTTAGTTGTTGACGCAAGCGAAAACGATAAATTTGTTCACAAGCAACGGGCTACTTTGAATCCACAAAGTATGGTGTTTTGAATCCACAAAACATGATATAAATTCAGAGAAAATCTAACAATTGTATTGATAATTGAATGAATAAAATTAATTAATTATGCAATTTGCAGTACACATATTTATTAGTAAAGAAATTGTAATGACCCAAATCTGGGGGATCCGAATTGCTAGCCGGGTCCTACCTGACCCGGGGACACCAAGGAAAAATGTTCATTATGCACCTTACTAAGTGCTAAGAGCCATAATGAGGTCATACTAGTAATTTATGATCATATTAGATCATTAAAGAACGGTAACTCTGATTTCGGGTTTGTGCTGGAACCCTAGGCTCACAAGGGGTAAAATAGTTATTTCAAGTTAAAATTATAGGGTGACCATTAGAAGGATGACTCAAAAACGTGCAATTTAGCCTCAAGAACGACCCTATTTGGGTTTAAAATGAACAAGTTATGAAGGATTGCAATTTGGAGCCCAAAAACTTCAATCTGATGCACTTGAATTGGTCTTAGAAAATTATGGAACAGGTTCATCTTGGGCAGCCCCTTTTTCCTTGAACCTAATCCTAAAGATGAACTTGTTCCATAAAATAATGGAACTAATTCATCTTTGGCAGCCCCTTTATTTGAACCTAAGCCCAAAGATGAACTTATTCATAAAATCATAGAACTAGTTCATCTTTGGCAGCCCTTTTCTTTGAACCTATTTCCAAAATTATGGGTATGATAAATATGTGTCATTTTGTCAAATACATCAAATTAAAACATAGAAATACATCATTGAGTCACCTTTCGTTTCAAATCTTTGAAAAATAATAGTTATTACATTAATCACTTACATGCCCCAAATGTTTCAAAAGTAGTCCAAAAGAATATAGTTACTAGTTTGAGACCTTTAGAGTCTTAAATACGATGTTTTACACAAAAAAATAACCGAACTAAAGTCATTATACAAAAATGGTCATTGTCATTAACATTGTTTACAAAAGATGATTTCGTCGAATACAACTACACTTGTGGGAGAACGTCATCAACCATGTCCTTATTGTGACCTGAAAAATGTTAAAGGAAAGGGTGAGTATGGAGGCTCAGTAGAAGATGCCAAAGGCGCCCACTTTAGACTCCCTTGAGCCACATAACACACAATAGGGCTAAAAGAGAACCGGGATCATTCTTTGGGGAATTCATAACATTTAAAACTCAATCAATCCCATTAATAGCATTTTTACAACTTATCATAATTTTGCATGAAAATGTAATGCAATGCATAACCGTTCCTAAACTTAGACTCTACCGACCTTAATTCATAGCAAAAACCACTAACTAGCTTTACTGAGGTGAGATTGATTAGTTATCCCTGGCCTCTAAACTGACGACCATTTGGGGCCTAGTAATCAATGTTACGTGTTCTATAACTGGCATGCGCTACCTTTAGGTCAAAGTTAGCACCGGACTAACGAAATCCGGTTCTTTTTATAAAAATCCATTTCATGACCTTTCTCATTTTCCCTTCCCACCATGTCATGCATATGCTTCAATCTTATCAATTTAACTTCAATTTCATTATATAGCAACAATGGCATAATCATGGCATCTTCTAGAAAATGAACATAAACATGTCATTTTCTATAATGTAATTACAAGCATACTCATTATACAATTCGCCTCATCACAATTATGCTATCATTTTGATATAACTGAGCAATATTTTAACTAAGTAATAACAAGCATTTCATTAGCATAAGAAAGAACTCATCTATACATCATTTTCTAACATGCTTTCACCACATTATCACACTATCATCATTTTAACTCATAATTTCACAATTAAGAATGAAAATAAGAGAAATCATGGCATATTTTCTCAATAAAAGACGAAGCTTGGAGCATTAGAAATCCCTACCTTAAGTGTGCTAGCCAAACAAACCTTAGCTAGCCCTAATTTTTGAAATCCTCCAAACCCTAACAACAATGGTGTCAAATGAAAGCCCTTTCCAAGCTCTTCTACTTCTCTTTCTTGGTTTTTTTTAAAAATCCTACCCTAACCCTCTAAAATTGAAGCTTTAAGCAAAGGGGGCATAAATGTGTATAGATATAGAGAGAGAAAGAGAAAAGTTTAGAGAGAGAGAGAGGGTGGCCGAATTGGGGAAGAGGAGGAGGGTTGGCTTGTCTTGTAATTGCTTCCATGGTTCTAATGGTGCCAAGTGTCAACTTCATATGGAATACTAACTTTTAGCAAAGTTACCACATTGCCCTTAGTCATTTAGTGCAATGTCATCCAAGTCCCCAAAATATCTCCTCAATATATAGAGATATGCATATATAGATGGGGTGAAATGCCAATAACGCCCCTCAATGAAAATGATAAAACCGGGAGTAGTTCTAGAGCCCGAAAGTCGTCCCAACTTCGAAATTTTTTAAAAATTATCCCGTCACTTCTAATTGATTCAAGATAAATAAAAAATGCATTTCTAAGACTCCCAGTTTGAGAAAATATCCCAAACGGCCCTCGAAGATAGCGTGGCATGCAAAACAAGGCACAAAAAATAAATAATAGGAAAAATTTAGAAAAAATTAAAAAAATCTAGGACATTACAATCTACCCTCCTTAAAAGGATTTCATCCTCGGAATCAAGTCATACTTGGGATGGAAGCAAATTGGGATACTTGGAGTGAACTTCTTGCTTCAATTCCCAAGTGGCCTCCTCCACGCCGTGGTGACGCCACAAAACTTTCACTAACGGAATTGTTTTGTCCTTCAACACCTTATCCTGTCCGTTAATAATTTGAATTGGCCTTTCCTTATAGGTTACATCCTCGTTAACCTTGACATCAACCCAACTCAAAATGTGTGACTGATTGATGAGCGCTGAAAATTGCGTATTTAAACCCCTCAAGCTTAGGCATTTTAGTACCTTTATCTATCTTACTTTACCGTTTTAGATTGATTTCGTATTATTTCCATTTTCAGGCACTTATCCCAAAAATAAGCTAACTCAGCTAAATAAGAGCTTAATTGAAGCAATTCTGGGATTAAATAAAGAAAAGAGCAAAGTGGAGAACGAAGGAAGCAAATGAAGCCAAAGATGATAAGCAGCAAAGTTCGATCGATCCAAGTTCAAGGTTCGATCGATCGAACAATGATCGATCTCAGCACTTCAAGATAGATCCAAGCCTTGGCCCAAAAGCATGAAGTCCAAAAGTTCGATCGATCCAACACCATCCTTCGATCAATCGAACACTTTTATCCTTATTCAAATGATTGATCCTATCCACAGCTGTACCACCCACTAACCACTTTTGTCCTTTTCCCATAAATATCTCTCCAAAATATCTCGGATTTGTCTTTTCCCAAAAAGCTCAACCAGTTGGATTGATCCAGCCTAAGTTTGATGGATCTCAGCCAGTTCGATTGATCCAAGTCCAAGGTTTGATCGATCGAACTTCCTCCAGTGCGAAAAAGTTAAAATTCCATCTTGTGTAATCTATCCTCTATCCAATCATTAGAGAATATTCTTTGCACGACCCCAGCTCATTTTGTGTGCCACTTGACCTACCTATAAAAGGAATATGATGCACTTTTTGAGCATATAGACTATTCTAGGGTTTAATCTCTTGGAGAGGAAGTGGAGAGGATGAGGAAGCTAGAGATACCATTGGAGACTCTTCATCAACCAAGGAGTAAGCCTCTTCCATGGAGCCTTGAGGGTTGGAGCAACATCACCATGAGTGGCTAGACATCCTCTTGGGGCTAGAGTTAGCCCCAAGCATGCTTTCTATATCTTAATCTTGTGTATTATTCAGGGATTAGTGTTGTAATTGATGTTTTGACACTTTGATATAGATAGATCTTGTTTATTCAATGATTTATGTGGTTTAATGCTTCTAATTGATCATTTCATTCTATCCATATGTCTATGTATGCTAGAATAGATGTTCATGTGCTTGTCTCTAGATTTTGTGTTATTGATGCATGTCTATGTGTATTGATGCTATAGATTTAGAGATTGTCAAAACATAGTGCTTAAAGGAATGCTCTTGTGATTCTCTTGATGGTTTATACTTATTCCTTGATGGATTGTGCCTCTCCCTTAGTTTATTTTCATGCTAGTAGTGTAGATGTAGTGTAGTTGTAGTGTAGTGTTAAATGAAAGGACAATCTATGCTTGTTGTTTGATGATCCAAGCTTTTGAATGCAAGTGGCATATGTCTCTATCCTTGTGTTGTATTTGGATTGTGAGCTTAATGAAAGGATTAATGACTTGTTTTGATCTATTGTGCCTTTCATATGTTGTTTAGACAATATATGCTTAACTAGTCATCCTTGCTTGTTGAATCAACCAAACACACACACACACCAATATTGTAACACACCATTTGCCCTCATTAATCACTTGTCAATGATATAGAAATGCATTGCTTGGTGGTGATCTCTAAACCCCAAGATCTCTCTCTCTCTTACTTACTCTTAATTGCATTTTTTTGCTATCACTTAGTTTAATTTAGTTGTTCTTTAATCAACCAACCAACCAATTGTTTGATCACTCGACCTACTAGCCCTAATAACGATTCCACAACATTGCTCGATCCTCCAATCCCTTGGGACGATCCCTACTCGCCCTAGCTATATTTATAGTGAAAGGTAGTAGTGGTTTCTATAAATGTAAAACTCTTAGCCCTCGCCTTTAAATTCACACTCTTAAGCTTATGGTAGGATGACGGACCAACACCAAGTTTTTAGCATCGTTGCCGGGGATTGATTGATTAGATTTGGCAACGTCAGATTTGTGGAATTGATTAGGATTAGTAATTTTTTGATCGTGTCTTTACTTTACTTCTATTTTTCTTTTGGGGTTATTTATTGTGTTGTTCGTACTTGACAAGGTGCATTGTTGGAGAGAAAGCAAGCAAAGGAGCCATCAAGCATTTAAGCAAGCAAGAATGTAAAAAGCTAAAAATTCTAAAAATTGCTAAGCTAAGCTATAAATTTAGAGTTGAAATGCTAAAGGACCTTTGTGAGACTTTCTTTACTCAATCCCTTAGTTAAATCGTTGGCCCTTGTGGAGGCTTATTTTTAATTGTCTTGCATCATTGTTGTTAAAGCATGGGAGTATGAATTAAGTGTGTGTGGAAGAAGTCTAATTTCATTGTTGTGAAGGCATAGTGTTTGTCATTCTTTGTGTTTGTTGTATGTTGCATTGTGCATGCATGGACGTCGTTTATTGAGACCAACTCTTGTCTCTCTTGATTTGCATCTTGAATCTATCGTTAGAAATCCTAGGGGAAGAGGAAGTTTAAATAGAGCCAATCTATCAATGGATGACCATAATGATAATCATGTTAAGGACCTTGGTCACATAGACCAACAAGGTATCCTTCATCCCAATATGCACAATGAGAACATACAAGTACCATTAGGCATGCCTAGGCCATTCATTCACCAACCACCACAACACCAAGGCCAAGTTCCATATGGAATGCCAAGGCCAATGTATGCTCCACAACCTCCCATCAACAATCAAGGAATTCAAAACCAAGGTGTTCATGTTGCACCTCAAGTAGCTAATCCACCTCTTGCTTTGAGAGACCATTATGTGCCTAATGAGTATAATGCACCTATATACATCCAATTGCCTCCATTTAAAGCACATCATTATGAAATTAAGCCACAAACCATTCAAATGCTCCCTAACTATCATGGACTTCCAAGTGAAGAACCTTACAAGCATTTGGATGAGTTTCTTGAAGTATGTTCCATCGTAAAATATACAGACATGCCGGAAGAGGTTTTAAGACTCAAACTTTTTCCATTCACCTTAAAAGACAAGGCAAAGTATTGGTTTAACAATCTTAGGCCTTTTTCAATCACTTTTTGGGAAGAAATGCAATAAGAGTTCTTGAAGAAGTACTATCCGGTTTGTAAGACCAATGCCATGAGGACCTCAATTCGAGAATTTTCACATGGGGATGGAGAAACGTTTCATGAGGCATGGGAACGCTTCAATGAATTGCTTAGGAAGTGTCCACATCATGACATGCCCAAATGGCAATTAGTTCAATATTTCTTTGAGAGCTTATCGGACAACTATAAGGGTATGGTTGATGCTTCCATGGGTGGCTCATACATTGATAGGCATGAGGATGACGTGTGGCATCTTTATGAGAGCATGAGTGAAAATTCTTTGCATAGAACACTATCATCCAAGAATGGTAGAAATTCACAAGGTAGGAAGAGTGTTGGCTTACATCAAGTCGACCATTCAAATGAAATAGCCACCGAAATGAAGTCTTTATCTCAAAGGTTTGATCAATTTTTGATTAACCATTCTCATCATGCATCAAATGAAACATGTATAACTTGTTCTAGTGTTCTTCATTCTAATTCCCATTGTCCTTACGGACAAGTGCAAAATGAACCTAACGAACAAGTCAGTGCGGCTTTTGTGAACCAAGGGAACAATCCTTATGGTACTCACTATAATCTAAGTTGGAGGAATCATCCAAATTTCTCTTGGAAAAACCAAGGAGAGGGCTCAAACCCTCCCTAAAGCGGTTTTCAAGAGAAGTACATTTCACCTCTACTTCAAAACCAAGGATCCCAAGGTTATAGACCTTATCAATCACAAGGGAATCAATTTGCTAATTCTCATTTTCCCAACCAATCTTATTCCCAAGGTAATACTAGAAGTTCCGCCTTTGAAGAAAAAGTTTTGAATGCTTTGGGCACTTTAGAGGCCAACACTCAATTGCTTCATTCTCACTCTCAATCTATTGTGAAGCTAGAAACCCAAGTAGGGCAAATAACAAGCACTCTCAATGCAAGAGAGAAGGGAAAGATGCCTATTAATTCCCTACCTAAGCAACAATGTGTTGTGAAAACCCATTCCTCATCGGAAGGCCACACCATTGAACATGTTAATGCGGTAACTACCTTGCGGAGTGGTAGGATTGTGGACAATTAAGTTGGAATGTCCAATGAAGAGAGTGAACCGGTGCAACCTCAAGTTGTCACCCATCCCGTTTTACATCCCATTCCTCCTTCATTACATATACATGATCTTGTGAATGAGAAAGTTTTGAAAGATGTGTTTAAAAAAGAAATTTTGAAAAATGATGTTAAAAAGGTTTTGTTGAAAAATGATTTGAAAACTTCTTGTGTTGAAGAGAGTTCAAAAGAAAATTTTGAAAAAGTGTTTGAACCGAAAGTTCCATTTCTGGATGCTTTAAAATGATCCATTTCAAAAGACAAGCAAAAGGCAAAAACCAATGAAATCATAGAAATGTTTAGGCAAGTGAAAGTTAATCTTTCACTATTGGATGCAATCAAGCAAATTCCGGCTTATGCCAAATCCTTGAAAGACTTGTGCACCCAAAAGCGGAAGAACAAGAGCCAAGCACCAAGAAAAGTAGTTTTGACTGAGCAAGTAAGCTCAATTTTGCAACATAACACTCTTCCAAAGTTTAAGGACCCCGGTTCACCCACTATATCATGCATTATTGGTGATCATATCATTAATTGGTCGCTTCTTGACTTAGGAGCAAGTGTTAACCTTCTTCCATACTCGGTTTATGTCAAATTGGGCCTAGGTGAATTGAAACGGACATCAGTAGTTTTGCAACTTGCCGACCGATCCATTAAGAAGCCTAGGGGTATAATTAAGGATGTTTTGATTAAGATTGAAAAATTCTTCTTCCCGGTTGATTTCGTTGTCATAGACACGGAACCGGTCCCCAATCCTAAGAGCCAAATCGCCGTTATCCTTGGCCTTCCTTTCTTGGCAACCGCTAATGCCAACATCAATTGTAGGACGGGGATAATGAAGATCTCATTGGCCACATGAAGGTGAAGTTGAATATCTTTAATCCCACACCCAATTCATTTGACAAATATGAAGGAGAAGTTAATGTCATCATGTTCAATGTCAAGGAAATGAGCTTTTGTGTAAAACCAAAACTTCCAAAGGATCATCTTCAACCTTGCATTCTCAAAATCTTGTTTTAAATTCTTGCTTTGAAAGGGCATGGAAGCCCAAAGGTTGTAATTGCATAGATATGGGACCAAAGGTTTCTTTTGAGCTTAATCCAACAAGTTCTTCAAAGAACCATTTGTTGGGTGGAGTTCGAAGCATCTATCACCCCAACAAGGAGGGGATGCATTATAAGATCTTTAATCTGGGCTAAAAGAGCCCAATGTCTTGCTAGAGACGTTAAAGACTAGCAAAAGCATTCGTAGGGTGTCAAAACCCTATTCCTCCCCCATTTCTATCTTTCATTTCATTTCTTGCGAAGTCTAGATACTTGTTTTTGGTTCATATGCATTTCAAGGAACTTTGGTGAGCATTGCATAAGCTTTCATGTCATTAATGAGTATTCTGCATAATTCGATCGATCTCAAACTTGAGTTCGATCGATCGAACTCCATTCTGCATCTAACACTTAGAAAAATTTTCAACCTGTAGAAACCTGCATCCAAATCACCTCTCTGTCCCATCGTTCGAACTAACTCTTAGATCGATCAAGAGACCTTCGATCGATCCAACTTCCAAGTTTGATCGATCTTATGATTCAACACTTAGAAAAATTTTGAGCCTACATCAACCTGCATATTTCAGCTCTCTGTCTGATCGTTCGAAACATTCCAAGATCGATCTGAAAGTTCTTCGATCGATCCAACTTCCAAGTTTGATCGATCTCATGTTCCAACACTTAGCCAATTTTCTGAGCCAAAAACCTGCACATTTTTGCTCTCTGTCTGATCGATCGAACTCATGTTTCGATCGATCTCAGCCTTCATTTCATTATTATGACTTTGTTTTAACTTTTCAAATTTTAAAAATCCAAAAATATTTTCATTTTCATTTTCATTTTATTTTATTTTTCAAAAAGTTTTCCAAAATTCAGAGATATTCTATTTTAATTAATTAATTTTTTTTTAATTATTAGTGCTTATTCAACTAAATTTAATTAAAAAAAAAAACCCCAAAAATATTTTATTTTACCTTATTTTCCAATTTTAATTTTAATTCCAATTTTTACTTTTAATTTTGCAATTTTCAAAATTTTCAAAAATCCAAAAATACTTTGAAGAGAATTCCTCAAAGCTCGATCGATCACAGTTGAGTTCGATCGATCGAACTCTGTCGGGAATGTTTTTAAAATAGAATCGAGGGTTCTCAAGATCGATCATTTAGATCGATCTCACCCTCTCTACAAACCCTTGTTTCCCTTTCATCTCCATCACTGCCCATCATCTTCCCCTTCTCCGGCAAGCCCTCCGGTGTCATCAAGCTTCCCGAATCACTCTTTCTCATCTTGGTTTCATCTCTCCCTCTTCATCTCCAATTTTCTCTTCGGTTGAGGTAAGAACCGAGATCTACTTTGAAACTTGATTTGATTTAATGCATGCATGTTCTATATATTTGATTTAAGATGCTTAGATGATCGAATCCACAATTTTTGAAGCTTCGAAGCACTGTATTTCCATATATATATGTGTGTGTGTTGCTTCGTGTATATCTTTTGCATATTTTCGGATTTTGATCTCATATTGGGAGTTTGGGCCTCGTTCAGGGATGGGGATTTGTTGATTTGATGTGTTGTTGGGCCCACGAACACGTTCGTGTGGCCCCATGCTTCCAAAGTCACAGATCTGCGACCTTTGAGTTTTCAACGTCGCACAGTTCGATCGATCGAACTTATATCTCTGATCAATCTTGGGAGATCGATCGAACTTATGTCTTCGATCGATCGAAGTTGTGGGATCGATCTCACTTACTTTCGATCAATCCAACTTTTGTGATCGATCTCACTTCTTTTTATGATCGATCGAACTTCACAGATCTCACACACACAGTTCATTCATCATATCTTATGCTCCTGCTATCTTATCTATGCCCAATGCCCGTGATATTCCATATTGGATGCATTTCATACTTATATTGTTTAACATGTTTCATATTCTACCACTTGTATAGATTCGTGTCATATTTGTTTTGTATAGTTTACTTGACATACATGTTTCTATACTGTGCTTAAAATTTCTTATTCTGGCACTAACTCCCATTGTAAGTTTTTTTTTTTTTTTTTTTTTTTTTTTTTTTTTTTTTTTTTTTTTTGCAGGCTATGGTTAAGAGGAAGACATTTGCCAACAGGCAACACGGGCCCACCCGACATATTAGGCCACTGACAGAGGAGCCAGCAGAGCCCTCTTATGCACAGCGGGAGCCAGCACAGGCTACCCTACCTCAGTCACCATCTCATGAGCCTGAGGATGACTACATACCCTCCACCTCTGCGGCTCATCCTGCATTCACTCCATCACCATCTCCACCGTATCATAGGGCTAAGCATTCACATATACCCGCTCAGCCAGCTCATTTGGAGCGTGATAGGCCTGCGCCTCGATATGCGCACATGACGCTCAACCATGAGTCAGAGTTCGACACGGCCTTCTTCTCTAGATCGGTGCTGACCCGATCCGCCTACCATGATATCATTCAAAGGGGCCTGACCGCTATTCTTGCCCCCATCACAGAGCCGGTCTACCCGCGGCTGGTATGGTTGTTCTACCAGAACCTCCGACTATCCCCGCGTACCACAGCCGAGATGGTCACTTTTGTCAATGGCCATTCGATCACCATCACAGTGGACTCTTTAGCCTGCTCTTGCCGCTGTCCATGCAGATGTCCTCTAGAGCTTCAGGACACATATCTGAGGCTATTCAGGCCTTCCTATGCCGACATGGCAGTTTTTCTCACAGGTCACCATGCCAGTGGCGAGACTTTCGCCACCCGGACATTCCTTCCCGACGACCTATGGTTTGCCGATTTCATTCTCTATCGGAACATATACATGGCCGGGCGCAAGATCCAGAGGAGGGGCGATTATCTAACAGTCCTCTACTCCTTTTACACTTGGCACTGGGTGTCCATTCCTGCGCTCATTTGGAGTGTGATGAGGAAGCTGTATGGCGAGTACATCAGCAAGGAGACGCCCGGATAGGCTAAGTCTCTTCCCTTCAGCAACCTCATCACCCAGATTCTCATCGATCAGCGCTACCCCATCCATCCTCGGGAGCACCCCGAGAGAGGTTCCTATCACTTCCTCAGGAAGGACTGGAAAAAGACCTACCGCTCCATTATTACCAGGCTACAGGACCACGCGGTAGTGGCTGCAGCGGAGTTAGAGCTAGAGGAGGCACAAGCCCAAGCCCAGGCCCAGGCCCAGGCAAAGGCACCGGCACCAGTAGAGGCAGTAACAACACATCCCGCAGTGGACGACGCACCAATCAATCCAGCTACCGAGCATTTAAACATAGACTTAGAGCGCCTTGCAGATGATGCAGAGCAGGACTCTCTAGCCAGGTCGCCTATTCATGAGTAAGAGCAGACTCAGGAGCTTTCTTCTGATTCATCTATGCCTGAGGCTCCAGATATGACCCCTGGCTTTGGAGTACGTCTACAGACGCTTGAGGATGCTGTTGTTGCCATCCGAGCTGACCTCACAGCCCACAGAGCTGATTTTGCTGCCTTCCGTACAGATGTTGCGACCATGTTCAGAGATCTATCCAGAGACATCCGCAGAGCCAGACTTGCTTATCCTACCTCATCCTCCTGAGCTTTCAGTCCTTTCTATCTCATGATCCCTCTCCCCTTTTGATACTTTACTTTCGTCACTGTACATTATTATTTTTACAGCCGGTCTGTCGGCTTTGATATTTTTGTTGTACCTGCACTTTATCTATTTTATATATCTGTTTTTGTTATGGATGTCATATATTATATTCTCATATCTGTATGTTTGACTCCATCAGGTGCATCACAGTGACTTTAGTGAGAAAGTGCTACCCAATTTTCAAGACCACCCTTATACCTCTCTCATTTCTTTATCTGTTTATCCCATTTACACTTGCATGTCCACTGTGCACTGATTATCCCATTTTGTTATCTGATGAGTTTATCCAAGTGCCAATTTTCAGGACCACAGTTCATCCCAAGTTTGGGGGGGCCATGCCACCCACTTCGGATACTTCAGTCCCGATCATTCTTGCTTAGTTGCACTGATATATTCTTTCTTTTATTCTCTTTGCACATTGAGGACATTATGCCATTTAAGTTTGGGGGGAATGGTGCGTTACAGTTTTTAAATTCAAAATTTTGAGCATGACTTGTGTATTTGAGGGATATTTCTATGATTGGTCCATATCTAGCTATGACTTTGATCTTTTGAGGACTATATTGCGTAAAATTTAAAAATTGCTTGACTTGAGAGTCCAATACTCCTTGTATGCCTTGTGGATGCCATTTAGGAGTAAATTTTTCGAAAGATTGATATCTTGCTTGCATTTGTGGTCCACATCATCCTGATTTTGTAATTGTTTTGAGATTCACTCTAGAATTCTATACTAGCACAGGCACACACTAGCATTCATTTGTGGGGTACATGCTTTGTTGTTTATTGAATTGGTTAAATCCAAATTAGGCTAGTAGTGCATTGAAAGCTTTCATTCTTGATAAATGTGGATAACAACCCCTTTTCACTAAGTAGCCGGGATTCTAGCCTCATCAAGCACTGAATTTCTCGCGCCGAAAGGTGGAGGGCCCAAACTCTAGGTTAATAATTGAAAAAAAAAAAAAAAAGTAAGTTGCAAAAGCAATAAAAAGTGAGGACTTCTTCCAAAAGGTAAGAAGTGGGAAATGATTAGATGGTTGTTGTCTTGATTTGTAGCCTAGTTGATTTGAGTTTGTAAGTCCGTAGAGGTATTTGAATGCCTAATGCCCTAAAGCCGTCTGGTTTGGGAGTTATTGACCTAATGATCGACCTCATGAATCGCTAAAATGCTTAATAGATCAACATATTGCACCATATTTCCATCTTTGATCCTAAAAAAAAAAAAAATAATAATAAAATTAAGTGAAAAGAATAAGCGCACCTAGAACAATAAGCTTTAATAAAAGGTCCACTTTTTGTCTTGATGATCGGTACTAGATTTGTGTGCTAGTTTGAGGGTAATGATGTGATTAATTCTTTAGTTGGCTAAGATAGCAATACATTTGATGCCGGACCACTCAAAAAGGATTCTAGACTTGTTTTGATTTGCATGATCATTTTCTTGATGAGTGGAGGACCATATTTGTTTGCCTGATATTGAGATTTTACGAGATTGCTTGGAAATGTTTGAAAAATTGTATACTTGAGGTAGTTTTCTCCCAATGCTTGTTTGCAATATTGGTGCCTCTTTTGAAAGAATGAGCTTAATGTTTGTGGGTCTCATTTCTGGAAACCCTCACGAGACTTCACTCGTCCACTAGGGGTAACCTAGGGGTTTAAAAAGCTTGTTGCATGTGCTAAGTGCAATCGTGTTCCCTACGAAAGTGGCGTTATCCATTTATTGTTTTCTAGTTCGTAGTTGTATAGTTGTTCATTTCATTCATTTACTTTCTAGTTCATTGTTAGAGACTAGCAATATTTAAGTTTGGGGGTGTGATGAACGCTGAAGAGTGCGTATTTAAACCCCTTAAGCTTAAACATTCTAGTACCTATTTCCATTTTCAGGCACTTATCCCGAAAATAAGCTAACTCAGCCAAATAAGAGCTTAATTGAAGCACTTCTGGGATTAAACAAAGAAAAGAGCAAAGTGGAGAAAGAAAGAAGCAAATGAAGCCAAAGATGACAAGCAGCAAAGTTCGATCGATCCAAGTTCAAGGTTCAATCGATCGAACAATGATCGATCTCAGCACTTCAAGATAGATCCAAGCCTTGGCCCAAAAGCATGAAGTCCAAAAGTTCGAATGATCCAACACCATTCTTCGATCGATCGAACACTTTTGTCCTTATTTAAATGATTGATCCTATCCACAGCTGTATTACCCACTAACCACTTTTGTCCTTTTCCTATAAATATCTCTCCAAAATATCTCGGATTTGTCTTTTCCTAAAAAGCTCAACCAGTTAGATCGATCCAGCCTAAGTTCAATGGATCTCAGCCAGTTCGATCGATCTAAGTCCAAGGTTCGATCGATCGCACTTCCTCCAGTGCGAAAAAGTTAAAATTTTAGCTTGTGCAATCTGTCCTCTATCCAATCATTAGAGAATATTCTTTGCACGACCCCAGCTCATTTTGTGTGCCACTTGACCTACCTATAAAAGGAATATGATGCACTTTTTGAGCATATAGACTATTCTAGGGTTTAATCTCTTGGAGAGGAAGTGGAGAGGAGGAGGAAGCTAGAGACACCATTGGAGACTCTTCATCAACCAAGGAACAAGTCTCTTCCATGGAGTCAGCCCTTGAGGGTTGGAGCAACATCACCATGAGTGGCTAGACATCCTTTTGGGGCTAGAGTTAGCCCCAAGTATGCTTTCTATATCTTAATCTTGTGTATTATTTAGGGATTAGTATTGTAATTGATGTTTTGACACTTTGATATATATAGATCTTATTTATTCAATGATTTATGTGGTTTAATGCTTCCAATTGATCATTTCATTCTATCCATATGTCTATGTATGCTAGAATAGATGTTCATGTGCTTGTCTCTAGATTTTGTGTTATTGATGCATGTCTATGTGTATTGATTTTATAGATTTGGAGATTGTCAAAACATAGTACTTAAAGGAATGCTCTTGTGATTCTCTTGATGGTTCATAATTATTCCTTGATGGATTGTGTCTCTCCCCTAGTTTATTTTCATGCTAGTAGTGTAGATGTAGTGTAGTTGTAGTGTAGTGTTAAATGAGAGGACAATCTATACTTGTTGTTTGATGATCCAAGCTTTTGAATGCAAGTGGCACATGTCTCTATCCTTGTGTTGTATTTGGATTGTGAGCTTAATGAAAGGATTAATGACTTGTTTTGATCTATTGTGCCTTTCATATGTTGTTTAGACAATATATGCTTAACTAGTCATCCTTACTTGTTGAATCAACCAAACACACACACACCAATATTGTAACACACCATTTGCCCTCATTAATCACTTGTCAATGATATAGAACTGCATTGCTTGGTGGTGATCTCTAAACCCCAAGATCTCTCTCTCTTACTTATTCTTAATTGCATTCTTTTGCTACCACTTAGTTTAATTTAGTTGTTCTTTAATTAACCAACCAACCAATTGTTTGATCACTCGACCTACTAGCCCTAATAACGATTCCACGACATTGCTCGATCCTCTAATCCCTTGGGACGATCCCTACTCGCCATAGCTATATTTATAGTGAAAGGTAGTAGTGGTTTCTATAAATGTAAAACTCTTGGCCCTCGCCTTTAAATTCACACTCTTAAGCTTATGGTAGGGTGACGGACCAACACCACTGATCCTACTCGTACTTCTGAAGCATAGATACATGAAATATGCTATGGCCTTTATCCATATGTGGTGGCAATGTTAATAACACCCCTCAATGAAAATGACAAAACCGGGAGTAGTTCTTGAGCCTAAAAGTCGTCCCGACTTCAAAAAATTCTAAAAATGATCTCGTCACTTCTAAGTGGTTCAAGATAAATAAAAAATGCATTTCTAAGACTCCCAGCTCGAGAAAATATCCCGAACAGTTCTCGGGGCCCGCGTGGCATGCAAAACAAGGCACAAAAAATAAATAATAGGAAAAATTTAGAAAAATTTCAAAAAAATCTGGGAAATTACAAAAGCCTAGTACTTGAAGGATTAACCATAATTAAAGAAACCTAATAGCAAAAGGAAAATAATTCCTAAAAGAAATGAATTAAAACTAAATTTCCTATAATAATAATAATAATAATAATAATAATAATAATAAGAAACCTAATTAGAGCTCTTAAATCTATCTTATTTCAGTCCCCTCCACTTCGAAAAAAACTTGTCCTCGAATTTTCTTGCGACTAATCATATATTAATATAATAAAAAGTTTATACGATTAAATATTTGATCTTAAGCTGCTTCATAAACTTGCTTCAAATTGTTCTCCCATTTATTTTCCTTTCTCTTCAAATTCTTCTCCCATTTATCTTTCATTTTCTTTGTATTCTTCCAAGAATGTTCATTGGGGCGAACAACTCCAGTAGTGTCAAGTTCACCCTTATCACAATTCCTTTTAGTATGAACAAATTGATGAAAGTTTGCCATGTAATCATTTACTGTTGCTTTCCCTTGTTATGATGGATTCCCTTCCCAAAATAACTTTTTAAACTGGCCTTTGAATACTGCAAAGAATGAATTAAACACCTTGGAAATTAAACCAAGGGATAATTCCATTGGTTGCTAAGGAACAAATTCAATTCCATATTTATTCTGCAATGCCTCAACGCCAACAAAACTTTCAGTTACCAACTCTGGGTTGTACATTTCATGAGACAAATCTTGATTACTTAATGAGATGGCTTCTATATGTAATAATTCCAGGGTATTAGTCACATATGAACTGTCTAACGAAGATGCAATTTTCATGTCGGTCTTATCCATGTCTTCTAAACATGGGTCATTGTTTTTACTTGGGTAACTAGTGTTCCCAAGCCCCACGCTCATCGACCCAACACCGTTGACTTTATCTGTAACTTGTTCCAAGTCTTTTTTTCTCAAATAACTAGTTTTGTCTTCAACATGGATCTTGGAAGTTGTACCAATGGAAGGCTTTATATCTACTGCGGGTAATATATGAGCAACGACATCACTTTTAATTAGAATAGGTGAAATAATGTACTTTTCCTCACAATCAATCTTTTGAGAATCATTAATTGCTTCAATAAAATTATCTCTATTCACCTTCGTGTACTTGTTGACAAACTAAGTTTCCTTTTTGCAACTCTGATATTTTTCGGGCATTTTAATTGCTTCAATAAAATTATCTCTAGTCTATGTGACGTCTCAGATTTTTCTTATATTTTTCGGGCATTTTAATTTTATTTTATCTGTGCATGGGGATGCATGCCATGGTGTTTCGAGAGTTGTTTGGGATGTTTCTGTGGGTTTAGAACCCTTAAAAACTCTTTCAGGTTCATTTCGATTGTTTTCAATTTTCATGCTGGGGAGGTGCTGGGTGGGCCCCGTAACGGATTTTCATGTTAGGAAAATTTATTGACATCACTGTGCTCTTCGTTTACGTTGAGAGTATTAGTTTTGCACTGCGTTGCATTGTTTAAAGGTGTTCGGGACAAAAAAAGGGCTATTTTAAGTGATTAAGTGGAAGGTGGGTGTAATACTTCTTATTTATCCTATTTTCCATTTTTCGGGGATTTTTTTGAATTTTTTGGATTATTTTAGTTTTCACCTCGTTTGACGTGCCAAGCATCGTGGGGTGTGACAGGTGATTTTTGAGAGTTTGTTAGGGGCATTTCTTTGAGTTTGGGACTCTTAGAAAAGCATTGTTGTCCATTTCAGCATTTTTTAAGTGTTTCGGGCTGGGAGGTCTCGGGCAGGAATAGTAACTGGATTTATTATACACGGGAATTATTCTTCGGGGCCGCTACATTTCATACATATTTATTTGATGCATTTTATGTTGCTATATGTTTGGGTATGTGGTTGTGATGTTTTTAATGTATATGTATAGTAGTGACAAAAGAGGATATTTTTGGAGCCGTCGGACCCACCCTTTGATATTGGTTATTACAAATGACCTTATGGTCATTACCAGACCATTCATTTTCTTCTCTTTCTGCATCATCACATTCTCTCTCTCTACTATTTTCTTTTTCTTTTCCTTCTCCAAATTAAAGCTTAGATCCCTCTCTTTTCATTTGGAATTTGACTTTGCCATTGAAGACAAAGTTAACGAGCATGATGAGGGCTTTGATTTGGTCTGAACAAAGTTCAATTTGGAGCACTTTGGTGATTTCAAAATTGGGGTTGATTTGGGGGGTTTTCTTGGTTTTGTTCATCTCTTGAGGTAGTGGTTCTTTTAATGTTTCGAACTTTATCTTTTATTGAGCAATTCTAACTTTTCGTCCTTAAATTTTGAGATTTAAAACTGTAAAATGAAATTGTTGTTATGTGATTGTTAATGATGTGTTTAAATGCCTAAAAGCATGCTTATATGAATAAATGTGTCATTCTATGTTGAAGTTAAGTGCTAGCATGATTATGTTGTATTGAGTTATATAAAGAGCATGCTTATGATTGCATGTTGAAAGGATGCCATGATCACAACTTGTACATTATGAATGCCATGCTAATGTTGTCATTGTTGTACAAATGGAATTGAGGTTCTATTGATATGAGAAGGTGCATTTGCATTGCATGGCGGGAAAAAGGGAATGAGAAAAGGGAATTTGGAATGACTTTTATTATTATTATTTATTATTATTATAAAATTGAACCGGATTTCGTGAGTCCAGTGCTAACTGGAACTAGAGGGAGCGCGGCCTAGTGTAGGGCATGAAAAAGTTGATTCTAGGCCCCAAATGGTTGTCGGATTTGGAACCAAGGATAGTTATCAATCTTGCCTTGGTAAAGTCGGTTAACGGTTTTCAAAATGTGAGTTTAGGGTCGGTAGAGACCAAGTTAGGGCCGGTAGTGGTCGAGTTGGGGTCGGTTGAGACCAAGCGTTGGATATGTGGGCATTGCATTGCATCTTATGCATACTTGTGTTTAAAAATGCCTAAAAGTTATTATTAAGGTTGATTTGTGAATTAAATGCTATGAAATCCCTAAGCATTATCCCGGTTTTCTTTTATCCCGTATGTGTGACGTGTGGCTCAAAGGAGTCCAAAGTTGACATCTTAGGCAACTTATATTTAGCCTCCATGCCCACCCCTTCATTATTATTTTCAGGTCATGGGAAGGAAGTGCCGGATGATGCTCCTTCATAAGTTAGGATGAATTAGTTGACTGTTTTAATATCTTTTATTGCTACGATCTCGTTGGACCTGACATGTATAGCCTTAACCTGACATGTATAAGCCTTGTATATTTTGAGGATTTGTAATTTCAATTATGTTCCTTGGACATGTATAAATGTATTTTGAGAGATGCATGCTATGGATGGAAATTCATTTTGTTTTAAGGTTGTACTTGTAAGGCCTTAAGGCCAACTTTTGATGTATTAGACTCATCTTCGGTTTAACTAAATGTATGAATGTTTAATTATGTTTTATACCATCAAATGTATGTTTTCGGGACAGGCTTAGACTGTATTTAAGATCCAAAATGGATCATAGGAGCACCGAGGCTTCACATAAGCAAACACAGGCCAAGCAGGCCTTAACAAGGCAAACCGGTCGACGCTTAGGATGAACACGTCAATTGATATCTTCCAGTGAGCAAATTTTGGGACTGGAAACTAAACCAGTTGATGTGTAAGGGGTATACGTCAACCGGTTCATGTCCCTCTCTATTTCCATCTTATTTTTTCCTTTAAACTAATATTGAGTCACATAGTGATGTAGTAAGTACCATTAACCTTAGAATGATGTACTAACGATGAATTGATATTAGAAATGACGGTAATGCCCTTAGATGACTTATGGTTCGGGTAAGGATCCGGAAAGCGATTCTGACCCACGGGTTCGGGTTGTTACGAATTTGATATCAGAGCCAGGGTTTGAATACCTTTTGAACAACGGGTAGTGGCTTACCTAGATAGGGTAGAGGGTAGACTTGCATTGAATTCATGCTTTGTGTTTACGTGTTTACTGTTTTAAGAAGCATGCTTACGCGTTACTTGCTTATATGTTTAGGATTTTGAAAGACATGTTTGCTTGCTAAGTGTTCATATGTTTACGTGTTTAATTGCTAAAATACGTGTTACCTGGCCATGCATGCGGAATAATTATATGATCTAATCATGTAAATGAAATGTAAAAGTGGTTCAAAGCATGTTGATTGTGATAAGATGGTAAAGAAAAGGTGCATGGTAGTGGCAAGTGGTAGGCACGGTTTGTGCAACTATATTTTTAATGATAATGTGACAGTTAATCAGGCATGGTTTATAACAATATGTTTTTATAGACGAAAGAATGATAATCATAGAAAAACTAGTTACTTGAATTTTAAATGAAGGGACACGATTGTATCATGGTATGGGGTATGGTTATTATATATATGTTCATGTGTGTATATATGGTTGAGTATGGGATAGTTATTCGTACAGTAGAGTACTTGTTGTGACATAAATGGTTGTGTGAATTTTGACTTAAGTAGGCGAGGAGCTCGATTGTTCAAGGGTTGTTGGGTGCTGGCTTTTATCGAACGAAGGGCGTGGATTTCTAACTCGCGGACCAAGCTAAACGGTGCTTGGTTATTCCAGTTTTCTTGTTGTTTTATAGTATGGTGCTCGGGGCACGACCTTAGAATGAGTACGTATCACATGATGCGGTGTTCAAGGTGAAGGTGTATGAGTTTTATGTGTTAGTGTGTGGTTCCTGTGATCATGGAGGTCAGGTGTACGATGTGAGGTTTTCCTAAGGTATGTATGGCATTTAGAGGTTAGTGTCTGTGACTTACGTTACAGTTTGGTACAGAGGTTCTATTTGAACCGGTTTGTGGTGGGTGTGATAGAGGTTGCTAGAGTCACGAGTGTAGTCTATGGGTTGTAGACGTATATTTTGGATATTTTGGTACGGTTTAAGGAAGTGTATTAGTTATGGTTATTAAGGGGACTCGTTGGACTATGTAAGTCTAGGATGGTGTAGCATTGATTTGAGTCATGCTAGTACCTGGTGACCAACTGTTAGATGTGGTTCATTTCATAATCTTCTAAAAGTATGTTTTAGAGACTGGCTAGTCGAGAGTGATTCCCATTTCGGGGAGCTGTGGAAGTGTGTTGTGTGTAATTGATTCTCGGTGAGTTGATTGCACGGCTCGATCGATGAGTCGGGCAATAAGTTGGCACGATTGTCGAGAGAGTCTCAAAGTGGTGTATTGTGGTCGGTTTTGGCAGTGTAGTGTAGGATTGCATAATAAGGCAGATAGTATGTGGTTGTTAGAGTGTTTGGTTATTTGCGGATGAGGTGATAGAGGGTAAGTACTATGTTACCATGTGCATTGCATTTTAGAATTTGAAAGCTGTGGACTGGGGTTATATTTCAAATCGTGTATGGAGTATCAGGAGATAATGCTGGTTGTTTGAGGATTTAAAGCAATAGTCTGTCGATTCGAATGATTGGGATGGGGGTGATCCCGTAGGTTTAGTTGGTAGCCCCATTTGACTTTTATTGGGGCCAAGGCTGTTCTGAGGAGCGGTGAAAAAGGAAGGTAATGATGTTAAACCTAGAACGTGAAGTCTTCTTAACTAGTGCGTAGATTGCCTTGGGAAGAGTGGTTCGAGTGACCGATTAAGTGTTGGTGATTGATTGTGTTATAGATGGTTTTTTGATGAGATAGTTGGGCGTTGAGCACTCTGGTTTCGGTGCTTATCTTTCCTTTTTGGGATTTGTTGGCATAGCATTACCATATAAATATTCTTTTCTATTCGTAAGTAGTGGTCGCTATTAAGAGTATTAAGGGTGAGGCATACTCTCTTGTTGTGATGGTGTTATCTTAGGGTGCTTGAGGGGAGATCGCTTGGCAATAACCTATTGAGTCGGTGGGACATGAGTCTGAGATGTTAATCAAGGATGATGGTCGTAGAGGTGTTATAATGTGATGTTTTAGTACTGATGAGTAAAATGTTTTAAGGTATAAACCGAATATGGATTAGAGAATGTGAGTTGCTTATTGTATGTTGTCAGGTAGGTGATGGGGTTGTGCATCAGCTGAGGAGATTGGGGACTGATTAGTCTTTTAGAGCTAGTGAGGGCAATGTTGCCAAATAGGTACCTTTTTCTTTAGATGATTTAGTGGGTTACTGTGACTGAGGTCACAAGTTTTATGTGCACGATGTTTGAGGTAGTGTCATCTGGAAAGGTAGAGATGGAATGGGTGGTCAAATGTCATTGTATAGCATAGGGGATTTCATTTGGGAGTGACTGGTTCCAGATAGTATAGGATGCGGTGTCCGACGGGCTGTTATCTTTCTTAGTGATAGTACGTTGTGAGCATTGATGCTCTTGTTTGATAGTCGTGTTGTAAGTTGTATCCTAGTACTCAACGAATAGGTGGTATAACTTTGATTAGTTTGGCAAGCATGGGTATCACGGTGTAGTGTATGCGAGGTTCCGATATTGATAGTGTTTGGCGGTCCATTAGTGGCGAGATTGCTTAAATTTGAGTTCGTAGTTCCGTACGGGTATTCGGTTGGTTTTTTTCCTCATGTGCAAGGAGTTCGGTTCGTCTCAGGTGAGATTGACTATCCAAGATAGGGCGTTTGATGAATGGCGTGTGACAGGGCATTAGGTATGGTGTGGTCAATACTTAGTTGAACAAAAGTGTGTAATGTGGCCAAGTTTGAATTTATAGAATGTCACTACCACTATTAACTATTAATGTAGCTAGAGTAAGTAAGGAGGCATATTCTTGCTTGGAAATCAATGTTGGATTAGTAGGTCGAATGATTGAAAGATGGTTGGATTGATTTAGACTACAATTTAAACTAAATAAATGCAATATAAAATAACTAAAGCAATATGAGGTATATAGAAAATGAGAGAGGAGTCTTGGATCATAGATTTCACCACTAAGCATTGCCTTCCTAGACATTCAATATTTGATGGATTAGGGGGATTGTGTGTTATAAATGAAAATGTGTGTGCCATTAATTGAATATCAAGCATGGATGGCCAAGTAAGCATACATTGTCTAGTCAATCTAGTGAGTAGCACAATATATCAAATTAAGCTATTAATCCTTCCATAAGTTCACAATTAATGCACATTCATTAAATTAGAGAAATATACTATTTGCATTCATAAGCATTGAACATCAAACAATAAGCATGGATTGTCCACCTATTTAAGAAAGTAAGGCAATTACACTACAACTAAGCTAGTGACATGAAAATTAAACTAATTAAACTAAGGAGGTGGCACAATCCATCAAGAAATAAGTATGAACCATCAAATAAACCACAAGAGTAATCTATTTAAGCACTATGCCTTGACCATCACTAGATTCATAATATCAACACATATAGACATGCATCAATGTCACAAAATTTAGAGATAAACACATGAACATTCATTATAGCATACATAGACATATGTATAGAATTAAATGATCAATTGGAAGTAGTAAACTATACAAATCATTGTAGAAACAAGATTCATATATATATAAGATGTCAAGACAAGAATTACAACACAAATCCCCATTAATTATAAATCATCAAAGTCTAGGAGACATGCTTAGGGCTATCTCTAGCCCCAAGAGAATGGTTTAGCCACTCATTGATGTTGTCATCCCACCCTTAAGGGCTATCTCCATGGTAGAAATCATCATCTTCCTTTTGAGTTCTTGGTAGAAACCCTAGATGAGTGGAAGAATTTTTCCTAAATGGTGTGTTTCTCTCTCTAATCTCTAGCCTTTTGCCAAAACCTAATCAACCTTTTTACTCAAAAATAGCCAAAATCCTTATATAGGTAGGTCAAATGTCACACCCAATGGTCAGACCTCGTGCACTAGGACCTCCAAATGATTGCACCACGAGAACACCTTTAAATTGGCTGGAACTCTGTTTTTCATACACTTGAGGCAGTTTGATTGATCACAAGGTTGCTTGGATCGATCGAGCTTTGGCGGAGCACTTTGGATAATGACAAGGCTGAGATATTTTTAGGAAAATGAGAAAAGTGGTAAGTGAGGATAAAATCAAAAGGGTTTGATCGATCAAAGGAAAGGTTGGATAGATCGAAAGGGAAATTTCCTGAACATAAGGACAAAAGGCTTGATCCATCATGGCATGGTTGGAACAATCACAATGTGATTGATCGGAGAGTGGTTCGATCGATCGGAGAAGGCTTCTCTTCACCACTTTGCTTCCACTGTAATGACCCGATCATTTTCCTTCATTTCCTTTTTCCTCCATTTTTACGGATTACTTTTTTTCATTGAAATTTCCCTTCGCGTAACCTCACTCTTCATGCTCAGAGTTGGTTTTTAACTTCACGTATTTCCATTCTAGTTGGTTTCCTTGAAAGGCGTAGCTTTACTTTTGGAGAAAAGCTCGCCGGTTGTTTCTTTTTCCCGCAGGGGAGTGGATGAAGAGATTCTTCAGAAAGATTTTTGTTTTTTAGGGTGTTTTTATAAATATCTTTTGAAAATATTTTGGTTTAGGGGTTTCTAAGAAAATATATTTTGGAAGATATTTTCATTTAGGGTCACTTGCGCAGTAATCCTTTTGTGTAGGGGCCTTTATGCAATTAATGAAAGTTAATTGCTAAGTGTCTCCTTGGGGCTTGAATCCTCGTACGGGATCCATTTTCACATTTCATCGAGTCATGTACTCTTAGAATTGTCTTGCGGTCCAACCCTACAGTTTTCGGGTTTTCGGCCCAAGTTAGCGCCAAACTTGTTTGGGGCATATTTCTCTGGTCGGGACTCGGTTTTTGATGCCATTTCTTCCATTGTTCATTTTTTTTCTTGTTTTGGTTCTTTTTTGTTCACGGAGTTTTGCCGTTTGAGCGCGTCTGCTCAAATTTCACTTTTTCGGACCCGGCGGGACCAGTTCGGGACACTTTTAAGGTTTTTCTATAAATAGGGGGTCTAAAGTGAGAAAATCAGATTTCTCTCTCTCTCTCTCTCTCCCCTCTCTTGGCCGGATTCCATGGTAGCCAAGGGCTTCCACCTTCTCTCTCCTCCTTTGAACCTCCTCCCTTTAGTAAAAAGTGGTGATGCCTTAGGCTTTTATGTTCGTCTTGACGAGGCCTTCGATTCCAACTGATTAGAATCCCGTTTTAGCCATTTTTTGAGTTCAGGTTTGAAGCATAGTTAGGATTTTGGTAAGACTCCCTTGGGGTTTAATGATCACCTTGTTGTCCCCGACAAAACCCCGAAGTTTCGTCAGATTCGGAGCGGTTTAATTTCGGTGGGGATTTATGATTTCATCACAAAATAAGGTAGTGGATGTCCTAGGTTTATATTTGAGTTGTATTGATTGTTTTATAAGCATATATAACTTGTGAGGATGCCTTTGTTCAAGTTTTAGAATTTAATTTAATTATTTTCTATGTTTAAGATTTAATTTTCATGATGGTATACAACTTAAAATTAAATTGTGGCATGCTAGTAAATTAGGCCTTGGTATGTTTGTTAACATCTATTAAATTGAGATTATTTGAATAAGAATTGCTAATTTTATTTAATAATTTTATTTTATGAAAGTTAATTCACATAGTTGAAAAAAGCATGAAATCAACTTGTAATGTGATATTAAAGTAGGCCTTGGTGAGTTCTTTAACCTATGTTAATTTGAGGATATTTGGAGTTGTTTAAAAATTTAGAGAAAATTAATTAATTAGCTTAATTAATTTTATTTTAAGTGTTGTAGTCCCTTAAATTGATATTGGGTGTAATATATGTGAAGACCGTGATATGTCCTTTAACATATATTAATTTGAGTTTATTTGGAATTGATTTGAAATCTAGAGACTTTTCGTGTTAGGTTGATAACCTCTTGAAACTTAGTATGTTTAATTACCTTGTGAGCATATTACTAATTAGATGTAGAATTAGTGCTTATGGCCTCTTGGAATGGTAATTGGACTTAGCATGATATAGAATATCATTGACTTGCATGACTTGTTTAAATATATCTTATGTAGGTATATAACTTGTTAGAATATTACAATTATTTACCTTGAAAACTAGTTACTAAATTGAGGCTTATTTAGTACTTGTGGCTTAGGATGGTAATGTGGCTCAATTGTTGTAAAATATTCTTACTTTGTGTATAAATTGCATCTTAAGGATATAACATGTCATATGCTATTTAGACTTGAACTTTGGGACATGGTTTGTGTGGATTCAACCTTACTTGTGCATGTAAATTGATTCCTAGACATTATTGGAGGTTGTACAAGTTTGGTCTAACTTATTGATTTTGCATAAGTTTTGAACTTTTGATTTTGGAAGGCTTGTAAGGAAAAGCAACATGTGATGGCCAGAGTATGCCTTTAGTACAGCGACAAGAGTCTCCTTAGTCATATGAAGTGTGCCTAGGTAGTACCTTGTGGGAGTAATCGCCTAGAATCACTTATACATGGCGCACTAGGTAGTACCTTGTGGGAGTAATAGCCCGGAATAACTTGCTTGGTTAATACCAAGTATTCCTAGTCCTTCCACTATTTGACTTGATTTCGCAGTCCATTCAAAGTTGTTAATTATGGATTACTTGTAGCTTGTGAATTGGTGCATGCCTTGTGTATTTGGATATCATTTAGTATACTTGGAACCGTATACTTGCTTCGTGTATTTAGATTTCATTTAATATACTTGGACTAGTGTACTTGTTTGTGTATTCGAATCTCTTTTAGTGTACTTGAATTCGTATACTTACTTATGTGTGTATATTTCATTTAGTATACTTGTGCCGTATATACTTGTCTCATGCGCAATCCTATTTTCTTAGTATACTTGTGGTTGTGTACTTGATTCATGAGATTTCCATATTAAACGTATATTTGTGTAAATATGCTTAGACATTACATGACTTGTCTTAATATGGTTTAGTATACTTGTGTAAATATACTTAGACATTACTTTGTTTAGTATACTTGAGCATGTATACTTGTATGTCGTTGTTCATTTTAATTGTATGAATAGCTTAGGATGATCCCTGAGTCTCACTTATGACATAGACGTTAGGTAGTATGATCCTTTTGGATTGTTTCATGTTAATGTAAAAACCTTGTAAAAAGTTAGGTCGATGCATGCTCATTCCCTACCAGTAACTTGTTTACTCACCCCAAAATTATCGGGTTATTTTCAGGTACGGATGCCTTGGCTTGGGATGCACAACATCCCTAGGTTATTTCGATGGATTGAAGTTCCTTTAAATGTATTCTTGTTCACATGCAAGTGTTAGCATGCTTGAGTTTCACTTTTTAAGTTGTATTGTATAGTTAGGTCAAAATGTCATTTTTGCCTTGAAACTTGTAATGTGTGCCTAAGCACACTTTTTGACCCTTATTTCATGTATAAGATATGTGGCCAATGGCCAAACTTCATTTGAAATCCATGTATATTGAAGAATGTTGAATTTTGCCTTTAATGAGAAAAGTATGAAAATTAGGGTTTAATATGTTATTTTTGCATCGGTGCGTACATTGTGTATAAAATTCATTATTCATTTATCATGTATGAGGTGTAACCAAGGGCTAAACACCATTTTGTTTTAGGTTTTACACTTTAGTTTCATATATTGCATTTTTGGGCTAAAATTGGGTGGCGTAAGTGTGTTCCGACACATCCACTAGGATTCATTTTATATGCATGAAGTGTGGCCAAGGGCCAAACAGTCTTTTGATAGCATTAAAGTTCGGTTCTTTCATTGTTTGTCTTTAAAGGGCAAATTTTACGCTTTGAGTTTTGATAGGTCATATTTTGTATCGGCGGTATTTTTAAGCCGTGGATCATTGTAACACGTCTTAATAGGTAAGTTACGTCTGCGTGCATGATCGTTTCTGGGCAAAACCCTTTCCTTGGTGATTTGAGCCTCATATGGGCTCATTTTGCATTATTCATGCCAAAAATAATGTATAGGGGCATTTTGGGGTTTTCACATGAAAAATAAAGTTTTATTTTGGCATGGTTGGCTAGAAAACATGATTTTTTTTGGGGGGGGGGGGTTATTCTTTGTGTTTTTTTCAAAAAGGCCCAAAAAGTCCTCAAAATTGCATTCAAAGTCCATTTTTCTGCTAAGCTTGTCTGCAGGATGAGTGCTCGTCCATGGGGGATGAGTGCTCATAAATAGGGCAGTGGGCTTTTGCCCTGGGTGTGCTGTGTATGAGCACTCATCATCCTTAGATGAGCGCTCATCCGTACTGTTCATGTGTGTGTGTGTCTAGTTCAATAATGCATTTTCAACTTCAAATTGTTGTATCTCCTTCGTTTTAACTCCGAATTGGTTTGTTCTTGAGTCTAAACTGACCGCGTCAAAATAAGCTTTCCAATGGTACTAATTACAATTTCAGATTCCATTTGTAGCTCAAGATATTCAAGTTTTAGTGGGGTAGTTTCAGTTTTTGGTTCGAATCGGGATGGGGTTTCCCTTCCTTTGACTTCAAGACTTGATATCTTTGCCGTTTGGACTCCGAATCAAGTGATTCTTGAGTCTATCTTTGTTAATTTTTTGTTGTCTTTCCAATGGTGTGCACGGTGGCACCCATTTCAGTTTGGAATAACTATTTTTGCCTTGGTCCATTCCTTGGAGTGTTTTGAAACTCTAACTTTGGTCTTACTTCCGTTGAGTCATAGGACTCCTCAGAAGGTCATTATTGTGTCTTAAGGATGATGTACATCTCTATAGACTTGTTCATGTTTAGCTTTCGCATTTGGATCCGTCTCGGGTCATCACATAACACATTGGGTTTGTAAAATCCAGGGTCGTCTCATCCACTTTGCTCATTCTTCCACTAAGCTTGAGATTATTTCTTTAAATGCTCTAATTCAGCTGAATGGACTTATTTTAGGGATAAGTGCCTGCAAAGGGTAAATAACATGAAATCAGACTAAAACGGGAAAATAAGATAGAATAAGGTCCTAGAACATTCAAGCTTAAGGGGTTTAAATGCCCACTTTTCAGCGCTTATCACACCCCCAAACTTAAATATTGCTAGTCTCTAGCAATGAACTACAAAGGAAATAAAGAAATGAACTACTATACAACTATGAACTAGAAATGTGACGACCCTGGTTTTTAGGCCAGCGTGTCCTGTGATGAACCGTAAGATGATCCGACAACGGATCCGAATGCGGAAGCAAAAATAGAAAACAAGACTCTAAGAAGTCAAAGTGATCTTCCATGAGGTCGTGGAACTCAATGAGAACTGATGCAGAAGCAAAAGATCAGAAATATGACAAATAAGCCCCCAGGGGCAAAATAGTCATTTTTAAAAAATGTGGATTCAGGTGCCACCGAGCACACCGCTGGAAAGACAACAAAAAATTAACAAATCTAGACTCAAGAATCACCCGATTCAGAGTCCGGATGAAGAAGATATGAAACTCCAAAGTTTCATAAAAACCAACTTTCGGGTTTCAAAACAGTGCGGCAAGGGTAATTGACAAGGGGTAAAATGGTCTTTTTAGACAAAATTGGATGCAACTGAGCATACCAATAGATATACTAGGAAAAATTAATGAATCTAGACTCAAGAATCACTTGATTCGGAGTCCGGATGAAGAAGATATGAAACGTCAAAGTTTCAAAAAAACCAACCTTTGAGTTTAAAATTAGTGCGGCAAGGGTACTTTACAAGGGGTAAAATAGTCTTTTCAGATAGAATTAGATGCAACCGTGAATACCGTTGGATAGACAAGCAAAAACTAATTAACTTAGACTCAAAAATCACTTGAGTTGGAGTCGGGACGAAGAAGATATGAAGCCTCAAAGTTTCAAAAAAATTAGACTTATTTTCCGGGTTCAAAATCTGGGTAGGAATAGTGTTTTGACAGAAAGCTCCAATTAATTTTTTTTCTAGAACCGAGGCTAAAAACGGACCCTTAAACGAGTTTTTCTAGAAAAACACAAAGAAGAAACCCCCCTTAAAATCACGTTTTCTACCCGACTATGCAGAAGAAACCAAAAAAAATACGATGTAAAGTTCCTAAAATGCCCCTTGAACAGCCTAGGTCAAGATGGACCCAAAAAGCTGCTACAAGCATTTTTTCCAGAAACAGCCAGAACAGAGAGTAAAAACGGGCTAGTAGATGAATTTTTCTGGAAAAACACAAAGAAGAAACCCCCCTTAAAATTGAATTTTCTATGTGGGGCGTGAGAGAATTCAAAAAAAATGCAATGTAGAATGCCCGAAATGCCCCTCCATGAAATCTGGTCATAGAGGTCCAAAAAGCTGCTAAAAAAAATAGAAAAGCTGAACTTTGCGATCGATTTCCGGCACCAAGACGACATTTTCTGGAAAAACACGAAAAAGAAACCCCCCCTAAAATCACGTTTTCTATTCAACCATGTTGAAAGAAGGAAATAAAACTGATGTAAAAGGTCCAGAACGCCCCTAGATCAGATTATGCAAAAAAAATGCGAAATGAATTCACAAGAGGCTCAAAACACAAACGATATGGTTTTGCCCGGAAATGACTATGCACGCAAACGTAACTTACCTATTTGGACATGCTACAATGGTCCACGACTTAAAAACATAGCCGATGCAAAATCCGACCCCCAACGGGCAAAAAGGCAAAAATGGACTTAGAATGGAAAACATGGAATTCAAAAATGTAAAATGGAGTCAAATGACCGTTTGGCCCTTGGCCATACTTCATACAAGATTAATAAGACCCTATGAAAGAATGAAAATGGAATTCCCACACCCGATGCAACCATGGTGAAGCAATGACTTGCGATTTTTCAAGGTTTTCATAATATTTCATGAAGTTAAAAAGTTGTATAGAATACAATACACATGTCATTGGCCTTCGGCCTCATCTCATACATGTCAAATACATTGAAAGGAGTGTACTTAAGTACACATTACATACATGGAATCAAATATACATATTTTGACATATAAGTCTACAAAATGACATTTCATGCTAACATTCGCATGAAATGGAAACTTGAAAGCTACACGACATCCAAGGAATGCTAGGCTTCACGAACCAAGTCTTCGTACCTGAAATATGCCCCAGTATCGTAGGGGTGAGTAACATAATGCTACTCGTAGGAGATGAGCATGCATCGACCTAGCATTTTACAAATTTATCACCTTATGGTGAAACATGTTAAAGGGGCTCATGCCACCTAACGTCTATGTCGAAGTGAGACTCGGGGAGCATCCGAAGCTACCTTAGAGTCTAAGCAACAAGAATCATGATATACATACGTGTATGAAACGAATCATGGTTGGGATAATCCAAAGAACACGACAAGAAGAATGCTTGAGCACAGATTAACATGAATTGCATTTTCAATACAATTGAACTAGGTCTAGAGTAATCCATACAACATGACAAAAGCATATTTGAATACAAGTTAACAAGAATCACATTATCCATGCAATTCAACAACAAAAGAGCATGTTATACAATGCAACAAGGTTTAAGTTCTCAAAGCCATCAACTTAGAATCTAAAGCATAAAATAACAGTAGTGGTTCATGCCACCTAACGTCTATGTTATAAATGAATCAATAGGATCAATCCTAAGCTTTATTAGAACGTCAAAACACGATTTTCAATATCGATGCAATTTAACCAACATTGGAACTTCCAATACAACGCATAAAGCACAATTTCGCAAAGTTAACATCCTGTAACTTAAAATGGAACGACAAATAAGAAACAACAAGTTACAACATCATCTAGTTATCAACTTGAAAATGAAATGCGAAATCAAACAAAGTGGATACTCGGACGTCACACCGGATCAGACCGACAACATAGTTACTTTAGGGTTACTAGCCCATGGGTAACCTCCCTATGTGCGCACTAGACCATATATAGAAGGACTATCCCCCGTATTAGAACCACGTCCTAGCCATAGTCAAAAAACGACATCCCCAAGTTTCCAAAATCAACAAGTTATGCAACAACGCATATATCAACAGGAATATGCAAGATAATCAACTATCTACTAAGCACAACCAAATTTGGAAACCTATACAATACATGCTCTAAATCCACAACTAATATGATATGATGAATGTCGAATCTTCAGTGTGCGATTCGTTACACGCTATGCATGAAAGATGTTAAACACGAAGTGTGCAAATCATTACACAAGGCAACAATATATTCAATAAGGAAAACATATTCTTTTGAATACAAACATAGCAACTATGTTATCCAATGTTCAAAACATAACCAAATGAATATACAACAAGTCCAAGTCTATGATTTTGATATAGAAACGACTTTCAAACACAATTAAATCCATGGCTCAATTCGATAGAATTTAATTAAATAAAAATAATTAAATTCCCTAGATTCTAATTCAATTCCAAATAACCTTAAATTAATACATATTAAAGAACATGGCATGGTCATTACCTATATCCATTCTAAAACTCAATTAGGTTATTGGAACTACAAAGTAGAACTCTAATTAAATCATGCTAATTTAATTACCAAGGTTCTAAAGCAACTTCAAATGGTCCACAATTAATATATACTAGTAAACAAGTCATGGCCAATACAAACATCAAGTTAAAACCTTAATTAAGCTAATGGGACTACAAAATAGATTTTAATTAATTCTTTTAATTAAAATCTCTAGATTTTCAAACTTAACCAAATGCTCTCAAATTAACCTATGTTGGAAAGCATGCCAAGAACTAATGTAATATCACATTACAAGTTTATTTCATTCAATTTAAGACCATGTGAATTAAACTTTCACTAAAGTTAAATATAAATTAAAAGTTGCAATTCTCATGCAATTAATCCCAATTTAATATATGTGAACAACTATACCTAAGCTTAATTTTCTAGCATGCCACAATTCAATTCCAAGTTGTATATCACCATGAGGATTAAATCTTAAACAAGGAAATTAATTAAATGAAAGGTTTCAAAACCTCACCGAATATTCTAAATCAAATATATGTGAAGCTATATGGCATGTAGATCAAGAATATCAAGTCGGAATTCAAATGGAGTGAATAGTGCACTCGGAGCAAATTAATTAATCAAATTAATTAATAATTACTAATTTTCAAAACATCTCCAATTACTTTCAAATTTAACTATGTTGAAGAGCATGCTAAGGCCTAATATAATATGCTAACACATTAATTTCAAGTTAGTTAAGGCCATGTGAATTAATCTTTCACCTAAGATAAATATTAAATAAAATCTTTAATACTTATTCAAATGTTCCAATTTTAATACACGACAATGAGCATATCGAGGGGCAATATAAAATCATGCTACATGTTTAAACCAAGTCATGAGCAACCGGAAAAATTAGATCCCGTACAAGAAAAATAAATAATAAAATCTCTAGATTTTATATTTAATCATGCAAACAAGTAGTATAAGTATCACAAGCATGCTATATAACAAGAATTTAAACCTAGAACATCCCCTACCTCAATTTGAGATGAAAATCCCAAAGGCCCACCAAAATAAAAGTGCTCCGAATTCGACGATACCGAGAGGTTTTGTCGGGGACAACACCGTGAACATAACCCCTATCAAAGCCCCATCAAAATCGTAACTTGACCTCAAAACCAAACTCAAGAAATGGTCAAAACTGAATTCTAATAAAGGGGAAAGGTAGAGCACGGCGAGAGGAACAACAAACGTTAAGGCCGAAGACTTTCCATCAAGGAAAAGTGAACCAAAAGAGGAGAGAGAAGATGGCAGCACCCCTTGGGCTGCCATGGGAGCTCCAGGTCATGCATGAAGAGGGGAGAAGATGAAAAATCAAATATCTCACCCCCCTTTTATAGAAATCTCAAAAAGTGCCCTGAACGGGCCCCGCCGGGTCCGAAAAAGTAAAATTTGAGCAGACACACTCAAATGGCAAAACTTTGTGAATGAAAAAGATTCAAAATGATAAAATATGAACAAAAAAAGAAACGGCGCCAAAAAATGAGTCCCGAACAGAAAGTTATGCCCAAAACAAGTTTGGCAAAAACTGGGGCCAAAAACCCTGAAACTGGAAAACATCGACCAAGAGGAAATTCCAAGAGTACACAACTCGACGAAATGTGAAAATGAATCCCGTACGAGGATCCAGGCTCAAAACAAGACATTTTGTAATAACTTTCATTAATTGCACAATGGCCCCTCTAAAAAGTAAAAACTGCACTTATGGCCCAGAATGAAAATATCTTCCAAAAATATTTTCTTAAAAACCCCTAAAATAAAATATCTTCAAAAGATATTTATGAAAAACACCCCAAGAAAAGAAATAATTTCAAAGAACTTTGAATCCATGCCCCTATGGACACCGGGAGCAACCAGAGTACTTTATTGCAAAAGTGAAGATACGTATTTCTAGGAAACCACTCAAGATGAAGGCACGTGAAGTCAAAAACCAACTCCGAGCATGAGAAGTGAGGTTGTGCCAAAAACTGACAAACAGAGATAAGACGAAATAGGGAAAATGACAGAATAGGGAAAAGACGAAATAGCGCATAGTGTCCGAAAAACGAAAAATGCAAAAATGACTCGGTCCTCAAAGGAAGTTGTCAATTCACATGAAAGAGTCTCAGAAGCCAATTCTGAGCACTCGAGATGACACTAAGTGACACGAAACAGAGCTCAGAAAAGAAAATTAAACGAAAAAAATTCATTCGTAAAATTTCAAGAAAAAGGAAAGGGAGGCAAATGATCGGGTCGTTACAAGAAAGTAATAAATGGATAATGCCACTTTTGTAGGGAACACGATTGCATTTAGTACATGCAACAAGCTTTTTAAACCCCAAGGTTACCCTTAGTGAACGAGTGAAGTCTCGTGAGGGTTTTCAGAAATGATACCCATAAACATTAAGCTCTTTCTCACTAAAGAGACTCTAATATTCCAAACAAGCATTGGGAGAAAACTACCTCAAGTATGCAATTTTTTAACCATTTCCAAGCAATCTCTCAAAATCTCAACATCAAGTAAGCAAGTATAGTCCTCCACACATCAGGACAATGATCATGCAAATCAAAACAACTCTAGAATCCTTTTTAAGTGAACCAACATCAAATATGTTGCTATCTAAGCCAACCAAAGAAATGATCACATCCGGCCTCAAGCTAGCATACAAATCTAGTACCGATCATCAAGACAAAGAGTAGACTTTTTATTAAAGCTTTATTCATCTAAGTGCGCTTATTCTTTTCACTCAATTTTATTTTTTTATTTTTTTTCTATCCTTAAGGATCAAAGACGGAAGTATAGTGCAATGTGTTGATCTATTAGGCTTTCTAGCGATCCATGAGGTCGAGCGTTAGGTCAATGACTCCCAAACCGGACTACTTTAGGGCCTTAGGTGTTTAAACACCCCTAAGGACTTACAAGCTCAAATCAACTAGGTTACAAATCAAAACGACCTCCATCTAATCATTTCCCACTTCTCACTTTTTGGGAAAAGTCCTCACTTTTTTATTTTTTTTTATTTTTTTTAACCTAGAGTTTTGGCCTTCAACCTTTCGGCGTGAGAAATTTAGTGCTTGATGAGGCTAGAATCCCGGTTACTTAGTGAAAAGGGTTTGTTATTCACCTTTATCAAGAATGAAAGCTTTCAATGCACTACTAACTCAATTGGGATATAACCAAATCAATAATCGACAAAGAATGTACCCCACAAATGAATGCTAGTATGCGCCTGTGCTAGTGTAGAATCCTAGAATGAATCTCAAAATAATCACAAAATCAAGATGATGTGGACTACAAATGCAAGCAAGATATTAATCTTTTGAAAGATTTACTCCTAAATGACATCCACAAGGCATACAAGGAGTATTGGACTCTCAAGTCAAACAATTTTTAAATTATAAGCAATATAGTCCTCAAAAGATCAAAATCATAACTAGTCATGGATCAATTATAGAAAATCCCTCAAATACACAAGTCATGCTCAAAATCTTGAATTGAATGCAAAGAATACACATAACCCCCAAACTTAAATGGCACAATGTCCTCAATATGCAAAGAGAACAAAAGAAAGAGGAAAGAGTATACCAGTGTAGCTATGGAATGAATGGTCGGAACATAAGTATCCGAAGTGGGTGGTATAGCCCCCCAAACTTGGGATTAACCGTAGTCCTGAAAAAATGGCACTGGAATAAAACCTTATCAAATAACAAATGGGATAATAATGGTACACAGTAGGCATGCAAGTGCAAGTGGGAAAGTAAATGAAATAGAGAGAGAGGGTAAGGATGGTCCTGAAAAAGTATGGGCAGCGCTCTCTCACCGAAGTCACTGGGATGCACCTGATAATGGAGTCAATCATCAACAAATATATCAATATGAGAGCGAACATCCATAATATCTAAAAATAAAAATAGTAAAATGTACATCACAGTAATCCGGCCAGCAGACTGGCTGCAAAAATGGAATAACAGTATCAAGGTAACAGTTTAAGAAAAATGGTATAAATATGATAAGGAAAGAGATAGGTCAAGCAGATGTAGATGGTCTGGCAGGGCGTGAACCCCAGATATATCTAGAAATGTCCTGTAGCGCAGTCATGACATCCGTGCGGAGAGTTGTCACATCTGTTTGGAGGGAGACGACTGCATCCTTTAGTGTCTGGATACGCTCCTTTAAGCTGGGTGTTTGAGCCTGAGTGTCAGGAATGACTGGATCATCCTGAAGGGGAAATCTGGAGTCATCAGGAGACTGATGCTCGTCCTGGCTCTGGTCTTAATGGCTCTGCTCCTGAGAGTGATGTGGTGACCCCACTGGAGGCTCCCGCTCCAGGTCAATGTCCATATGAGCTCTCTCTGCAGCCGGTGCCTCTGCTGCTTCTGCCTTATCCTCAGCCTCAAGATCCTTTGCCATCTGGGCTACCTCTACCTCCAGACTCTTGATAAGAGCATTGTAGCTCTTATTCCAGTCCTTCTTCATGTAGTGGCATGCCCCAGTCTCAATGTCCTACTTTAGGTCAAATGGATAGTGTTGGTCTAGGATGAGCTATGTAATTAAATAGGCATAGGGTAGAAACTTGGGCCACTTCAGGTTGCTCTTACTGATAAAATCTATATACAACTTCATCATGACACTCCAGTAGAGTGCAGGAACTGAAAACCAATGCCCTATGAAGATGGTATATAAAACTGCAAGAAAATATGCCCGCCTTTGGATCTTGTGCCCCGCCATAAAAATATTTCGGTGTAAAACTGAATCAAAGAACCACATGCTGTCAGGCAGGTAGGTCCGAGTGGCAAAAGTGTCGGCAACAGTAATGGTGCCATGAAGAGCTATGTCCATGTCTACAAATGAAGGCCTCTGTAAGATCGGATAGTTAATGGCCGGAGGGCAAGTATGTGGGCACTGAGAAGCTGTCGCTAATGTCTCAACAGTAATGCGGATGAGATGCCCATCAATGGTAGTCTGCAACTCGGCCAAGTTATTCGAAGCTGGCCGGAGGTTTTGGAAGAACAACCGAACAAGCCTCTGGTAAACTGGATTGGCAACTGGTGCCAAGATAGGAGAAAGATGGCGGCGATATATCATATCATATGACCATTTGGTCATGATCGACCGTGCAAAGAAGTCCTCATCAAAAATAGACTCATGCGCCACTGAAACACGCACATACCTCTGAGCTACCCTGTCTCTGGCAATGCCAGGCTATGCCGGTGGTGGCACTGGAGCAGGTGAAGTAGGTGGCGTGGCCTCAACCTCTTGAGATGATGACGAATAAGCAGAAGAAGAAGATGAAGAGGAGGAATGCTCGGACTGAGTAGGAGCTGGCTCCTCAGGTGCCTCCAGCTCCTCTTTCTGCTGCCGTACTCAGCAGTCATAAGTCCGGTAGGCTGTGGTCTTAAACCTAGTCATGGTAGCAAAAAGAAAGAACACTTGCAATTGCAGTCAGAAACAGGAATTGATATATAAGATGCAGAACTGAAAGCACAAAAGATAGAAGTATGCTTATCATATCAAGATAGACAACACAGAATAGAACACATGAACCTATCTATGCAAGTGATAATGCAGCCAAGCATAGATAGTGAAAGATCAAAAGTGTGAAACATGCTAGACATGACGGCAAAGAATGTAACCAACGTGGAAAACACAGGCATTGAGCATAAATATAGTAGCATGGACACAACGATCATGGAAAAATGTGATCGATCCAAGTGGGATCGATCATGACATGCATTGGATCGATCGGGCCCTAATCAATCAGGGCACTGGTATGATCGATCGAACCTACTGAGAAATGAAAGTCACCCGTTCGTGATGTGGAAGACACGGGGCGCATCCTAATGGTCACTTCAAGGCTCGTGACCCCCTATACACCTCAACAAGGGTCACTTAAAATGGCACGTGACCCCCAATCCAAATTCGAAAACAAAAACGATATATCCATTTATATACACATGTTCACAATTATAGAAATGGAAACAAAACTTAAATAAAACTTGAATCTAAGCATGGAAACAAGAATAAAACATGAATTAACATTAAAAATTAAAAATGGAAACTTAAACTTACCGAAATTCAAGAAGAGAGATGAAGAGAGATGAGAGATGAGATCGGAGATAAAGGAAATGGAGCTTTGGGGTTGCCAGAGTCTCGCCGGAGATGGGGAAGATGAAGAAAAACGACAGAAGAGGGAGAGAGGGTTTTGGGTCGATTCAATGAACGATCCAAATGACCCTTGGGTCATTTTTTTAAAAATGGTCTTGACATGTGTGATCGATCACATGGTTTCTTGGATCGATCTAGATTAGATCGATCATGAAGGTGCTCAGATCGATCGAACCTATAAAACGACAAAATATTTTTTTGAAAAAAAAAAATTTGAAAATTTAGAATCTTTTTGGATTTTTGATTTTTTTTGAATTTTGAAATTTAAATTTTAAAAAGTCAAAGTCAACAGAAGGAAAATAAGGAACTCTGATCGATCGGAGGATGATCGATCGAAACTTGATCGATACAAGATGTGAAAATCTGCATACACTTTAAATGATAGACAGAGAGATGAAATTTTCAGAGATTCAAAATTTCTAAGTATAGAACTGAGATCGATCGAAGGGAAAACTGGATTGATTGAAGAAAAAGTTCGAACGATACACAGAGACCTGAAATATACAGAGAATCTTCAAACGATGAAATAGAGAGATAAGACTATGCAGAGTTGATGTTTGATTGATCAAATATCTCTTGTGATCGATCGAACAGGCATTAAATGCCTAATTTGAAGATGAAAGAACATGCATTCCCCATCAAAGTCTCAACCAACATATATAATCCTAGATTGTATCTAGACGACGCAAGAATAGAAAAGAAAATAAAAATGAGGGAGGAATAGGGTTGAAAAACCCTACGAAGCACTAGTGTTTAACGTCTCTAGCAAGACGTTGGGCTCTTTTAGCCCGGATCAAAGATCTTAGTATGTATCCCCTCCTTAATGGGGTGAAAAGAACTTTGAACCCCACCCAATAAACTATTCCCTAAGGAACTTGTTGGATTTGATTCAAGTGGAATTGACGGTCATTGATCAACAAAATCTTTGGGCTTCTATGCCCTTGCAACACTTGACTTGAAAACATGTCCTTTTGAAAACTTTTTGGAAGGCAAAACAATTGATTGTTCAATACTAAGCAAAGACTCATTTTTGTCAAATTCATTTTTAAGACATTTTTTAACAACACATACTTCTTCATGCTTGTCCATAGAATTGGGGTTGGATTGAAAATGTTCAACTTTACCTTCATATGGCCAAATGAAATTTTCATTATCCCCATCTTACAATTAATGTTGGTATTCGCGGTTGCCAAGAAGGGACAGCCAAGGGTAACAGGAATTTGGTTCTTGGGATTTGGGACTGGTTTCGTGTCCATGACAACGAAATCAGCCGGAAAGAAGAACTTATCAATTTTGATCAAGACATCCTCAATAATACCCCGGGGCTTTTTGATGGATCGGTCGACTAGTTGCAAAACTACTGACGTTACTTTTAAATCTCCTAATTGAACATAAACTGAATATGGAAGAAGGTTCACACTTGCTCCTAAATCAAGAAGAGCCTGATTAATGACATGATCACCAATGGTGCAAGAAGTGGTAGGTGAACCGGGGTCTTTGAATTTGGGAAGGGTGTTATGTTGCAAAATGGAGCTTACTTGCTTGGTCAAAATAACTCTTTTTGGTGTTTGGCTCTTGTTCTTCCTCTTAAGAGTGCAAAGATCTTTAAAAAATTTGGCATAAGCCGAAATTTGTCTAATTGCATCCAAGAGAGGAAGATTGATTTTCACTTGCCTAAACACATCAATTACCTCATTTGCTTTGCTTTATTATTTTTCAAGAGAATTGGATCTTTTTAAGGCATCCGAAAATGGAGCCTTGGGCTCAAAAACTTTTTCACAATCATTTTTCAAATCTTTCTCAACAAAGGGTTCATTCACATGCAATGAAGGAGGAATGGGATATGAGATGGGACGGGTGTCAACTTTTGGTTGCACCGGTTCACTCTCTTCATTGTGAACACCAATTTAATTATCAATAATTCTTTCACTTCTCAAAGTGGTCACCACATTCACATGTTCAATTGTGTGACCTTCCGAAGAGGAATTGGTCTCTACAACAAATTGTTGCTTGGGTGGTGGATTCAAAGACATTTTCCCTTTTTCCCTAGCATTCAAGGTACTAGCTATTCTGACTTGGGTTTCTAGCTTTGTAATTGATTGGGAACGAGAATGAAGTAATTGGTTATTTGCCTCTAAAGTACCCAAAGTGGTTAAGAATTTCTCCTCAAATGCGGGACTTCTTGAATTCCTTTTAGAATATGAAGATTGATTTGGAAAGTGAGAGTTTGAAAATTGGTTTCCATGTGGTGCTTGGTAAGATGATCTATAACCTTGGGAACCTTGGCTTTGTATTGGGAGAGGAACATACTTGCCTTGAAAACCACTTTGGGGAAGGTTTGAGCCTTCCCCTTGGCTTTTCCAAGAGAAGTTTGGGTGGTTCCTCCACCCGGGATTATAGTGAGTGCCATAGGGATTATTCCCTTGGTTGACAAATACGGCATTCACTTGTTCATGGTGTTCACTTTGCACATGTCCATGGGGACAATTGGAAGTAGAATGTAAAACACTAGAACAAGTCATGCAAGATTCATTGGAAGTATGATAAGTATGACTAGGGAAGGAAGACACTTGATTTGCCGAATTTTGGTTAATAAAAAATTGATCAAACCTTTGGGATAAAGACTTCACTTCGACGGCTATATCATTGGAATGGTCAACTTGATACAAGCCAACATTCTTCCTTCCACCTAGGTTTCTACCATTTTTTAATGGTAAGGATCGATGTATTGAATTCTCGCATATGCTCTCATATAGACGCCATACATCATCCTCATGCCTATCAAGATAAGAACCACCTATGGAAGCATCCACCATTTCTTTATAATTATCTGACAAACTTTCAAAGAAAAATTGAACTAATTGCCATTTACGAATATCATGGTATGGACATTTTCTAAGCAAATCGTTCAATCACTCCCATGCCTCATGGAACAATTCCCCATTCCCTTGAGAAAATTCTCGAATTGAAGTTCTTATTGAATTGGTCTTTGAAACTGGGTAGTACTTTTTCAAGAATTCTTGTTGCATCTCTGCCGAAGAAGTTATCGAAAAAGGCTTTAGATTGTTGAACCAATATTTCGCTTTATCTTTAAGGGTGAAAGGGAAGAGTTTTAACCTTAAAACCTCTCTTGGCATGTCCATGTATTTCACGGTGGAACACACTTTAAGAAACTCATCCAAATGCTTGTAAGTTTCTTCACTTGGTAGCCCATGGTAATTGGGAAGCATTTGAATTGTTTGTGGTTTGATTTCATAATGGTGTGCTCTAAATGGAGGTAATTGGATGCATGTCGGTGCATTGTACTTATTTGGCACATAATGATTCCTCAAAGCAAGAGGAGGATTCATAACTGGTGGCGCTACACGAGCACCGTGATTTCCTTGAACAATGGGAGGTTGGGGGGGAACAAAATTTGGCTGAGGCATTCCCATTGGAACATGGCCTTGTTGTTGTGGAATGAAGGGTCTTGGCATGCCTAATAGTACTTGAATATGATCATGATGTTGATGCACATTAGGGTGAAGGATACCTTGTTGGTCAATGTGACCAAGGTCCTCCACATGGTCCTTATTATGTTTCCCCATCGATGAAATGGAGTCATTAGATTTACCCCTTCCCCTAGGATTTCGAACAATGGATTCAAGATTCAAATGAAGTGGGACAAGAGTAGGATTCAATGATCTACGACCATACATGCACTATCAAAACAAACAACAAGTCAACAACAAGCATATAACAAGCACTTTTCCTCCGCAACAAATCAATCAACAAATCTCCACATACAATGATCCCACACTCCTATGCTTTGAACAATATGCAAGAAAAAAAAAATTGCCTCCACGCGGGCTCACGATTTATCTAAGAAATTAAGACTTGCCACCACGCAGGCCGACGATTTAACTAAAGATAGAGTTAGAAAAGCTCACAAAGGGTCCTTAAGCAACTTTAATTTTATTTTTTCATTTTCTTTGTCTTGCCTTGCTTTGCAATTTTTTATTTTTTTTTAATTTATTATTATTATTTATATATATATATATATATATATATTTAGCTTTTTATGCTTTTGCTTAGCTTAGTTTAGCTTTCTCTATTTGCTTTAGAATCCTTTTTGCTTCACTTCTCCTGCTCAATGCATTTAGCCAATCAAGAACAAACACAATAAGTAACCAAAATGAAATAAAATAAAGATAAGATCAAAAGAGTACTAATTCCTAATAGATTCCAAAATATGGTGTTGCCAAATCCCTGGCAACGGCGCCAAAACTTGGTGTGGTCAATACCTAGTTGCAAAAAAGTGTGTAGTGTGGCCAAGTTTGAATTTATAGACTGCCACTACCACTACTAACTATTATGTTAATGGTTGATCAAGTGTTTTGCACTTTAAATGTGTTGTCTTGTTGATGAGATGTTTCAACATAGGGCTCGGCACTTAAAGCACTTACAGGGCTTGGCACTTACAGGGTTCGGCATCTATATGGTTTGGCAAGCTCATGGTTTAGCAAGCTTATGGTTCAGCAAGCTCGTGCTTCAGTAAGCTCGTGGTTCAGCACAAGCTACAGGAAAGTTCTTTTATATATCTGCTGAAGGCAGAAGGCTGAAGGTAGTACTATACAAGGATGAAGGCTAAATAGGCTGCAGTGAACAACATATGGTTTAAGCAACAAGTGTCAAGTTGAAGGGCGTGTTTCGGAGTCCGTATACAATTGTGGTTACAAGGCTATACAATAAATATTCAAATGACATGTGTACAGTGGTCCTTCAGAGAGAGTACGATACAAAGCTGTACAATGAATATTCAAATGACACATGCACAGTGGTCTTTAAGAAAGAGTGTGATAATAGCCTTGCTTAGTCTTTAAGAAAAAAATTTCAAAAATAAGTCTGCTATGTGTATTTGTGAGCTGTAAATGGACTTGGAATATACCACAACCACGTGGCATTGTGGTCCTACATAGAGAAACCAACTTTTTTGTTTCATTGGCTAATGCAAGAAGGTCTTATCCATTTCAGGGCTGAAATGAGGACCCTATAAATATATTGTTATAGCATTTGGGAAAAATGGCCTCTGAGAGTAAAAAGTGAGTTTAAAAGCAACTGAGAGAAAGTTTTATTTGAGAGCTAAAAATGAACAACAATTTCAGAGATACTGCATGATGTTTAAGCTTCAATGAATCTCTGAAATTTACCTAAAGGAATCACATTTGAAGTGAAGATGAGTGAGGCTGTCAATAGCTGATTTTCTGGTACAAGAGGTGGCTGAAGTGGTTCGAAGTTGCTTAGGTCATGTTTAAAGCTTGAATAAGGGACGAGCATATATATTTTGGTGATATACAATAACTGAACAACAATATCTCAAATCTCTTGATAATCTTGGTTTTCTGGTTTAAGCTACTGAAACTGAACTTATCATGTTGAAATCATGCTATATACCAACTGTCCATCATTTGAGCATGTCTAGATTGTTGATTTGAGACTATCCAAGTTGAAATTTAGCCTGAGGAAGGGTCTTGTCAGGATTTGATATTGTGAACCTCATTTGCCTGTGTTTAAACATGTTTTCAAGTCTGTTTTGAGTATTGAATTCACTATATATTGTTGTAACTGATGTGTTATACATTTAAGAATGTTTATACAGTCAATACATGATTGAGAGACCCAAGATCTAGAGTTTTGTAATGGCAAAATACTAGGTTTGCCTTCTTAATAGTGCTGCAGTTGAAACCCTCTTTTGAAGCCTAATTTGTAAGTTAATACTTACTACTGTAAGCTTACACTTTGTTATACCTCGCGTCGTTTATTATGTTCAATGTGAGAGCAAGTGTACATTGACTATTGAAGACTGGGGGAGTGAGGTTTGAGGTATTCTTGAGGCGGAACTGAAGCTATGTTGTGAAGAGACCATTCTACCATTGAATTTGTGAATTAAGCCTTTTGTGAGTAATCATTGTTTTACCTTACTTCAATCTCTGTGAATCTTGTTAAGCAAAGGTTTATGAAGATATCAAGGCCGAAGGTGACAAATGCAGGTCAGTTCTGAGGCTACTCTATGCTGAGGCTACTATGTGCTGAGGCTACTATGTGTTGAGGCTATTCTGTACCGAGGCTATTCTGTGCCGAAGCTATCTGGTGCTGAAGCTTTTTGTGCTGAAGTGTCATAATCTTGTTGAGCTTATTGAAGACATTGTTTGTGCAAGTGTTTTTTAAGATTATAAAGCTGTAAAGACAGAAAAATGGGCTTTAAAGAAGATATTCTGTTAGTAGATTGATTTACCCATTGAAGCGGGTTTAAAGTCTAAGTGAGCTAAATTGTTGAAAAAACTTGCTAATCACTGTCCAATACATTATTGAGCAAGTTTGCTGAGCTGAATCAAGACTATGGGATCCTAGTATGAGTATCAGTTGAAGCTGCAGTGTGCTGAGGGAGGTTTATCCTATTGATTGCATAAGTATAAAAGCTAGGTTTTACTGTGTACTTTGTTCCTGGCTGAGTTCTACATTCTTATCTTGTGGTACAGCTGAAGTGAATTGTATTTGGTGTATTGACACTTGTTGTAAATGGCAGTGAGGTATGATCCCTTACCCCATTATTGAGTCGTAGTGAGGCTTTACATCCTCACCCCATTGTTGAGTGGTAGTGAGGCGTTACATCCTCACCCCATTGTTGAGTGGTAGTGAGGCTTTACATCCTCACCCTATTATTAAGTGAGCTTTGAAAGCTTATTGGGTCTAAGCGTGATTGCTTCGGACAGGGGGAGTGTGTGGATACACTGAGGTGAACTAGTGTGTATGTATTGGTTGTGAAAACTAGTGTCTATTCTGGTGCATGGGTGTGTGCAAAGAGTGAGACAACTGAGTGTGGAACAAGATACATACAACTAGTGGATGGTTTTATTGGCTGAGGCTAAGAACCAAGGTTTTTCCTTATTGATAGGGTTTCCTTGTATATCTTGTGTCTATGTGATCTGATTGATTGCCTTGACTTTTATCTTCTATTGTTAAACATGTTTGTACTCAAGTGAAAAAGAAAGAAAGTGCTGAGGACTAATTCAACCCCTCTTCTTGGTCTAACAATTGGTATCAGAGCCTTGGTCTTCTTAACCAAGGAATTAACAAGCCTACAGTAAAGATTCTTGGAACATAATGGAAGGTCTCTGCATTGACAATGCACTATGTCTTGATAACACAAACTTTGAAGATTGGAAAGTTAGAATAGAGGTTTACCTAATGTCTTAATCATATGATGTGTGGTATACTACCACTAAGGGATTCTTTGTTCTTAATGAAGATGGTATGTCAAGTGATTCAAGGGTAAAACAAATTATTCTCAGTGGTCTAATTCCCCAGGATCTTATGAAGGTCAAGGGCTGTAAATCATCAAAGGAAATGTGGGACTTACTTGGGATAGAATATACACTTCAAGAAGACTATGAAGCTTCAGAGACAACCCAGGGTATGATCACTCAGGATACAAAAACTCTTATTCAAGAAGAAGAAGCTGAAGAAGACTCTTATGTTGAAGACTTTAAGCCTAAGCTCTCAGTCTTAACCTCTTTTTCACTTATTGTCCATAGCATGATGAAGCTCAATTCTAAGGAAGCCTTGAGAAAGAATAATAGCGACAAAGATAGTTCTGCAGCACTTGAGACAAAAGAAATTAAGGCTAAACAAGATTTTAGTGTTGAATGTAATTACATTGCAAAGGATCTCTACAAGGGTTCAGTTCTGCAGAGTTTTAAGGAGAAGTTTCCCTCAGTAAAAATTCCAGGAAACTCTAGTCTGAGTTGTCCAAAGAAAGCTTTAATATGTGAATGGATTTCTAAAACTGGTGGATCATTGAAGTAGCAAACTGAAATGGGAAGCAAAGTTGTATTCAAAGAAGAGAGTGTTACATTTGAAGATAATGGCGGCAAACTGAACTCCAATTGGTAGCTTTCAAAAAGTATACCTCTTGGTTCACCTAAAGTTAATCTATGTGTTACAAGCTCCTTCTCATTTGCAGCCCACTATCTAACTGATTTCAGATCAAAAGATTCATTGAGAAGATTTGGAAAAGACAGAAAATTGTATCTGTGGTATCCCACCTCTTATGCTTTTGAAGAAAACCTATTGAAACCTTAAGAAAATTGGAAGAATGATCCTAAATTGACTCAAGAAGCTGTCCTTGTGCACAAAGATCTTTCAACAATTCTAAACTTGATCAATTCAGTTTTAAGCCTCCAAGGAGAAGACCATTTGATGTTGAATACATAGAGGTTCACAATCCCTCTTTTATTAATCCCTTCAGCAATCCTAAGCAGCTATGCTCAGTGAACAAGTCAAAGCATTCAAATTCCAGGATCTTCACAGTCCTTTCAAGATCAAAAATTGGTTGCTATTTCAAAAGAAAATGTCTTCAAGCCTTGAAGATGATTTTTCTCATAGCTACAAACCCTTCAAGAATAGGAAAACTTGATGAAGTCTCAAAAGTTCAAGAAATAAAAGCCTCCTTAAGTCTATCAAAGATGAAATCTATAAACAAGGTGAATTCAAGGTCCCTTGAAGAAGAAATGGATGAAAAAGACAATCACTGTGACGGCCCTAGTTTTTCAAGCCAGTGCGTCCTATGATGAACCGAAGATTGACCCGATAACGGATCCGAATTGCAGAAGCGAAAACAGAAAACAAGACTCTAAGAAGTCAAAGTGACCTTCCATGAGGTCATGGAACTCAATGAGAATTGATGCGGAAGCAAAAGATCAAAAATATGACAAATAAGCCCTTAGGGGCAAAATAGTCATTTCTAAAAACTGTGGACTCGAGTGCCACCGAGCACACCGCCGGAAAGACAACAAAAAATTAATCAAGATGGACTCAAGAATTGTAATGACCCGGTCATTTTTCTTCCTTTTCTTTTTCTCAGATTTTAACGGATATTTTTTTTTTTTCGTTGTCTTTTCCTTTTTGGGTTCGGTTTTTCATCACTTGATGTCGTCTCGAGTGCTCTGGAATGATTTCCGAGACTCTTTTCCTTGGATTGACAACCTCCTTTGGGGATTGTGTCATTTTCATATTTTATTTTTCCGAACACTATTCACATTTTGTCTTTTTCTCGTTTATCCTTTTTTCTTGCACAACCTCACTTTTTGTGCTCGGATTTGATTCCGATTTTGCATGCATTCATGATATTTGATTTCCATGATAGTGGTATTTTTACTTTTCTAAAAAAGCATGTTGATTGCTTACTTCTTTTATAAAGGGGCATTAATGCATACTTTAGTGTAAGTATTCTTAACTTGTGGGGTTTTAGTGTAATTAAATAAAGTAATTATTTTTCATCTTGGGGACCATTTTGTAATTAAATTTGAAAGATATTTTCAACAAGGACCTTTTTGTAATTTTTGAAAAGTGTGATAAGCGTCACACTCTCATTGGTCAACTTGTTGACATTTGTGTGGAAACACTTTAATGCATTGGATGATGACATTTGGAGGGTGAGGATTCACCCACTTGTTGGCCTTGGATTGGTGCACTTGTTGGCTTGGATGGTTTACAAGTGTAGGTGTGGGATTAAGCCTAGGAAGGAGCCATGGATTGGTGACAAGTGTAGGTTCACAATTTAGTCTTGCAAATATCTTTGGGCCATTTTGGGATTATGGTTTTAAAGGAGGGTTTTTGTGCAATTGACCATAGATGTGTGTGTTGACCATGGTGTAAGAGCACATAGTGAGTGGAGGATTTCTATTTCCTCCACTCACACTTAACCACATTATTTCATTCTCTTTCTTACAAGAAAACCCTAGCCTCCATGGATGGAGCTTGAAGCCTTAGGCATTGACCTTGATCTTTGAGGCCCTTCCACTTACTTTAGACCATAAAGCTTGGAATACTTTTTGTTCCCCTCATCCTCCTCTTCAAAACTCTTGAAGGATCTAGCTTAACTCCTAGTTTTGCTTTCGTATCTAGAGATTCAATTCTCTAGTGAGGTATTGATCTATTATTTTGAAGTATTTTTATGTCATTATTGAGTGTTTTACATGCATGGAAGAGAAGGACTTATATTTTGCCCTTAAACTGTTTTAACTTGAAATTAATCTTGTCAAATTAAATATATAATATGAAAATATACTCAATTAGCTTTCATTTAGTTTTGGTTTCATGTAATTTGGATTTAAAATGAATTAGTTATGAATTTTTAAAGTTGCAAGCTAGTTGCTGGAAATTTGAAGCTTTTCCTTTCCGGTCTAGAAATGAATTTTTATATGGAGCTGTGGTGCTTCAATTGCCTTAAAATTTTTACTAGAACTTCCCCCATGGGTTTTACACTACTCAGAATTTTTTCAAGATTTTAGAGCATTTCTAAATTTTTTTTAAAATCCGAAACTATCTGCTGTCCATGTTTTTATTATAGCTGGAAAACATATTTTTAAATGATTTATTTCACTAACCTTTTGACATTGTATCATCATTTAAATTTCCAATTTTACACTCTCATATGTTTATTTCCAAAATAAATTAGGTTTGCCCAATTTGGATGTCAAATGAATTTTTCATGAATTTTCAAAGTTGGAAGCTATAGGCTGAAAATGTGTTTTCTGGGCAGAATTTGTTTCAAAGTTGTGGGTCAAAACTGTTTCAATTGGGAAAATATTTTGTTAAACTAAATTGATATTATCAAATTACAGTGTTTAAGCTTTCATTGGGCTTTAGATTCATTCAATTTGGGTTAGAATTGAATTTTTTATGAATTTTACAAGTTGAAGGTAGCAAGCTGAAAAATCTGTTTTGCGGACCGAAAATTTGGGGCGATTTCATTTCGGTGGTAATTGGGATTTTCAATCCAATTGAGGTAGGGAATGTTTTAGGATTATTTGTGTATTGTATTATGTGTTTGCCATGATTAGACAACATATATGTATGCCTTGTATCAAATTTAGAAAGTTAGTAATTTTTATTTCTTTGTATAAGATTTAAAATTTATGATGATGTATAACTTTGATTTGAATTGTAATATGTTAGGAAATTATGTTTAGATATGTTGGTTAACATATATTAAATTTGGATCATTTGATTAAGAATTACAACTTTTATTTAATATTTATATTTAGTGAAAGTTTAATTCACATGGTTGTATCAAGCATTAAATCAAGTTATAATGTGGTATTTAAATAGGCCTTGGCATGTTCTCTAACATAGATTAAATTGAGGGCATTTGGAATTGTTTAAAAATCTAGAGGAAATTAATTAATTAGCTTGATTAATTTTGTTTTAAGTGTTTTAATCACTTAATTTGTCATTTTATGTTATATATATGATGTAACGACTCACTCCACCACATGATATGATATTGTCCGCTTTGGGCCTGAGCTCGCACAGTTTTGCTCTTGAGCTTCACCCCAAAAGGCCTCATACCAATTGGAGATGACACACTTACTCTACCCAGGTGATGTGGGACTGTGCACCCGTAGCTCGCCAGTGTGGCAGCCTGACAGTGTTTCTCGCACCCGCCCACGGCACACCCGCCCACAAGGTCATCACAATCCACCCCCCTTAGAGGCCCGACGTCCCCGTCAGCACACTTCTGGCTGGGTCAGGCTCTGATACCATTTGTAACGACCCACTCCACCACATGATATGATATTGTCCGCTTTGGGCCTGAGCCCGCACGATTTTGCTCTTGAGCTTTACCCCAAAAAGCCTCACTCCAATTGGTATGAGGCCTTTTGGGGTGAAGCCCAAAAGCAAAACCGTGTGGGTTCAGGCCCAAAGTGGACAATATCATACCATGTGGTGGAGTGGGTCGTTATAAATGGTATCAGAGCCTGACCCAGCCGGAAGTGTGCCGACGGGGACGTCGGGCCTCCAAGGGGGGTGGATTGTGATGAACTTGTGGGCGGGTGTGCCATAGGCGGGTGCGAGAGACACTATCAGTCTACCACACTGGCGAGCTACGGGTGCACAGTCCCACATCGCCTTGGTAGAGGAAAGGTGAAGTGCTTATATGTAAGTGTGTCACCTCCAATTGGTATAAGGCCTTTTGGGGTAAAGCCCAATAGCAAAATCGTGCGGGCCCAGGCCCAAAGCGGATAATATCATACCATGTGGTGGAGTGGGTCGTTACATATAATGACCATGACATGTCTTTCAATATATATTAAATTGAGGTTATTTGAATTAACTTGGAATTTAGAGAATTTAACTATTTATGTTTAATTAAATTCTACTTTATTACTCCATGGATTTAATTGCATTTTGGAAGTTGTTTCTATATTTAAATCATGGATTTGGATTTGATGTATGTTCACTTGATTACTTTTGAGCATTGGATAACATAGTTGTTACTTTTATATTCATGAGAATATGTTTTTCCTTATTGAATATATTGTTGCTATGTGTAAGAAATTGCACACTTTGTATTTGACATCTTATAAGTTTTCAAATTTTGGATTGTGCTTGGTAAATAGTTGATATCTTGTATATACATGTTGATATATATACGTTGTTGCATAATTTGTTGATTTTGGAAACTTGGGGATGTTGTTGTTTGGCTACGGCTAGAACTTGGTTCTAGTACGGGGGATTGTCCCTCTATATAGTCTAGTGCGCATATAGGGAGGTTACCCATGCGCTAGTAACCCTAAAGTAACTATGTTGTCGGTCTGATCCGGTGTGACGTCCGAGTATCCACTTTGTTTGATTTCGTATTTCATTTCAAGTTGATAACTAGATGATATCGTAACTTGTTGTTCCTTATTTGATTTCCTATTTTGAGCTTAAGATGTAGCTTTGTGAAAGCATGCTTCATGTGTTGTATTGGAAGTTCCATTGTTGGTTAAATTGCATCGATATCATAATTGATGTTTTGATATTCAAATGTAGTTTAGGAATGACCTTATATATTCATTTTGAACATAGACATTAGGTGGCATGACCCACACTTGTTGTTTTCGTATTTTGGATGTCAAGTTGAAGACTTTGAGAATCTATATCTTGTTGCCTTGTATAACATGTTTCCATGTTGTTTGAATTGCATAAACAATGTGATTATAATATAAATGATCTAGGTAGCTTAGGATGCTCCCTGGGTTTCATCTTGACATAAACGTTAGGTTGCATGAGCCCCTTTAACATGTTTCACCATAAGGTGATAAAATTGTAAAATGCTAGGTTGATGCATGCTCATCTCTTACGAGTAGCTTTATGTTACTCACCCCTATGATACTGGGGTATATTTTAGGTACAGGACTCAGGATTTGAAGATTCCATTGCTCCTTGGATGGCTTACAGTTTCTAAGTTTCTATTTTATGCAAGTGTTAGCATAAGATGCCTCTTTGTAGCCCTATTTGTTTAAACTTGTATTCGTTGATTCGTATATGTAAAGTGTACGTAAGTGCACTCTTTTCAATGTATTTAACATGTATGAGATGAGGCCGGAGGCCAATGACATGTATTTCGTTTTCTATGGACTTTTGTTTTCAAAGTTTATTATGAAAATATTGGAAAATGTTAAGTCATTACTTTATAACTTTCGCATCGGGTGTTGGAATTTCATATTTTTTCTGCCCGGACTCAGAATCAAACGATTCTTGAGTCTAATTTTGTTCATTTTTCGTTGTCCTTCCAATGGTGTGCACGGTGGCACCCTTTTCAGTGAGAAATGGCCATTTTGTTCTTAGTTCATCTCTTTTCGGGTTAGGCATTCTTGCTTCATTTGCTTGGCTCATTTGAGTTCCGTGGCTTCATGAAGAGTCATTTTGGGACCTTAGGGATGACGTACATCTCTTGAGGTCATTTGGCTTCTTTTGCTTCCGCATTTTGGGTCTATTATTGGGTCAACTTCCGGTTCATCACTAATGCACCGAGTTGAGAAATCCGGGTCGTTACAAGAATCGCATGATTCGGAGTCCGGATGAAGGAGAAACGGCATGATGAAGAAAAACGAGCACTTAAGGCTAAAAGGGTAAACTGGTAATTATCCAGGAATATCCAAGTGCAACCGAGCACACCGTTGGAAAGACAGCGAAAAATTAATCAAGTTCAAAAAAAAGTTCACTCGATTTAGAGTCCGGACGAGGGAGAAACGTGTGTTTAAAGTTTTGACATCGTGGCGGCCCGACGAAGGCCATGACATGCCCCATACTCGCCCAGCGCCCATGCCGGCGCGCGCGCTGGCCCCTAATGGCATGCCCATGCTGACTGCAAAGGTCCAAAGCAGGATTTCCAGAATTGAGGCTTGAAGCGGAGGTCAAGACGAGTTTTTTTGGAAAAACATGAAGAAGAAACCCCCCCTAAAATCGAGTTTTCTACGTGAATTGCGAGAGAATTAAAAAAAAAAAAAATCGCTGTAAAATGCCCAAAATGCCCCTCCATGAAGTCTGGTCATGAAGGCAAAAAAGCTGCTAAAATGCAAACTGGAAGCTGAAACTTCACGAGGGATTTCCGGTACCAAGACGACATTTTTTGGAAAAACACGAAAAAGAAACCCCCCCTAAAATCACATTTTCTATTCAACCATGTCAAAAGAAGAAATTAAAACTTATGTGAGAGGTCTAGAATGCCCCTAGATCAGATTATGCAACAAAATTTCAAAATGAGTCCATAGGAGGCTCATTTCACCAAAGAAGAAGGTTTGCCCGGAAACAACCATGCACGCAAATGTAACTTACCTATTTGGACGTGCTACAATGGTCCATGGCTTAAAAATACCCAATGGGCAAAAGGGCAAAAATGAACAAGAAAAGGGAAATTTGAAAACCAAAATTATCAAATGATTTCAAATTACCGTTTGGCCCTTGGCCACACTTCAAACATGATTTATAAGACCCTATAAAAGAATAAGAATGGAATTCCCACACCCGATGCAAAAGTTATGAAGCAATAACGCAGCATTTTTTAATATTTTCAAAATATTTCATAAAGTTAAAGTTACATAGAATACAAGATACATGTCATTGGCCTCCGGCCTCATTTCATATATGTCAAATACATTGCATAGAGTGTACTTATGTACATATTACATAATTGGAATCAAATATACACATTTTGACATATAAGGCTACAAGTGGCATTTCAAGCCAACTTTTACAAGAAACGAGAACTTCAAGTTTACAAATCATCCAAGCATGATGTGAATCCCGAATCTTGATCCCGGTACTTGAAAAATGTCCCCACTACGTGGGTGAGTAACATAAAGCTACTCGTAGGAGATGAGCATGCATCGACCTAGCATTTTACAATTATATCACCTTAAGGTGAAACATGTCAAAGGGGCTCATGCCACCTAACGTCTATATCAAAATGAGACTCAGGGAGCATCCTAAGCTACTCTTGCAATTTAAAGTGAACAACGGCATACAAGTATACATGCTCAAGTATACTAAACAATGTTAAACATGTTATACAACATACAAGCATACATTTCCAAGTATACTAAACCACATTAAGATAAGTCATGCAATATCTAAGCATATCTACACAAGTATGCATTTTATATGAAAATCTCGTAAATCAAGTATACCGACACAAGTATACTAAGCTAAGAGAGATATGCCTAAGACAAATATACACGACACAAGCATACTAAATGAAATCTAAACTCACAGAGCAAGCATACAAGTTCAAGTAGACTATATGAGATCTAAATGCACAAAACAAGTATATAATTTCAAGTATACTAAGTAAGATCCTCTAAAAGTCAATATAATAAGTAAAATTGACCTTTCTCCAAAAATCGTCTTTCATCCTACATGGAAAACGAGCAAACTACTCCCTGATAAAAAAAACTCTAGTATACGAGTTCAATTATTTACAACATCCCACTGTCGCCTCCCAACCGCGCGCAGTTCAATACAAAGGGAAGTATCTCTTTCCGACATATTTTTAAATGAAGTCGAGGTCTGATTGTACAACTCTTACTTCCATTTCCAACCAACAAATGAGAGGTATGCATTGTCAAATATACAAAACCTCCAAAGTTGTCACGCTAACATTCTTGTGCCAACAATATCACAGACAAAATTCCGACAAGTGAAGTAAACACTTCTAACTGTCCATGAAAATCTAAGATATATGCCTCAAACATATCCTTTATGGTCTAATTTAGTCTCTCGATTAATTCTTCTATCTATAGATATGAAGTAGAGCTGCTGCTCTAAAATCTTCATAAAGCTCATTCGAAATAACTTTTTGCATCCACTAATATGGACATCCACATGCTATAACACCACTATCACTAAATTATATAACTACTATGAAGTTCTAAAATAAGCATCACTCAAATTTATGTTCTCAAGCGATCTTTCTCAATCCACCACTCGGATTCCATATGGAAAATTGAAATTCCAAATCAATGTTGATCCTTCTCACCAACTATCACTCCTGTTTAGTTCAACTTCCATATTTGTTATAGGAAGTGGCTAAAGATTCTTATGATATCTAATGATCAACTTTCCACCTTTGTAGCAGGTTTTACACTTAGGGCAATTATATACACGTCCCTATCCGTACTTGTTCACTAAAACTGACATTTGATGTCGTGATGTACCTTCTAACCGTCTGGGTGTACCAAGAAAAATTATAAATTTCCATCTCAGTCGCCCGACAGTCATATCACTATTTATAGAAACTACTAACTCCTCCTCCAGTACCTTAAACTCCATCTGAGTAAGGTAACACCTTCTCTAGGGTCAGCTCCGATATTCAAAATTGACTTCCTGAACTACCTTGGTAATAACAAGTGTTATTATTCACACTTTGCATCCATCTAAGCCGTCTCGTGATCCGTTATATTCGTATGAACTGATATCTTACCAGCTCGATCAAAATAGACAAAATGAAACTAATTTAATTTTATCAGTCAACCAATATCCCATCTAGAATCCAGACCCTTGCATCAAATCAGCAATCCCTTAACTTAATCCGTGAAAATGCTCTGTCATTTCCACTTCAGTATAGAAAATAGCTGCAAGAATCCAGTGATCTCTGATGGTCCATCTCTACTATATAATAAATATTAGACTTAGAGAAAAAAAAAAACACTATATTCCTCTTCCTGCATGTCCTCCAAACATCTGTTCATACTGTGAAACATCATGTTTCTACTAGGGTGAATAAAGAACTAAGAGTTGTGAAACTCAATCCTTGCATCCTCCATCAAATTTGTCTACAGAAAGTACCGTTAGTCCGGTACCACCAGCTTTCGTCTGTACCCATTGTTTAAATTGGAGCATCTTCAAAAGCGAATTCTATAACTAAATCTATCTACCACTGATCCGTGATAAACTTGCCGATATTAAAAATCAATCGGTAATTCAATTTATCAATAGTTAACTATGACTTTAACTCAACAAAAGTCAACAAACTATGACTTTTCCATACATACCATGCACCTCATCTTTATATAAGTATTTGGTCTCACCATCTTGTCTTTGACACACCCTGCTTCTTTAAGACAAGTTAATGACAATCCGACTTCTTTATCTAACTTCAAAAGAATATGAAATCTTTCCATCCTCTACATAAGTCATCAATTTCCTTGCAACAGCTAATTGTTGCAAATTGTGACTAAAAAATAATTCCATATTATTTATAGAAATGAAGAGACTTAGTTTCCCCCTCCATGTGCAACACCGGCAAATTCCTCCCAATGACACACCCTCTTGAATAAATTCTTAATTAAGAATTTACTGATGAATATTTATTCAGTATCCTATCCTCACTCGGTGTCATTCCAATAAGTACTTAATCCAATACTAAATCCTCCTTCTGACTTGGTAACAACTTCTGAAATTTTCAAGAAGATGTTCAGCAAATCCAGCACCTCTAATATATCATCATGGCATTTTAGTGATCTTTATTTACCACTACCTCACGCATACCGAAACATTAACAATCACCAATATTATAGCGTTGTAATATGATACGAATCCATACCTAACGTAAAGTATATCAAATTAATCGTTCTAGATTGTTGACTCGTAGTGAAGGTTTAATTATCCCATCCCAAAACACACCATAATGACACATGTCCAGGTCCAATAGATTGGTTAGATTTATGTGTATCTACCAAATCCTATGACCGTATGCTCACAAATTTAGCGTAAATAGCGCTATGACTCCATGTTATTAAAACAATAATTGGTTGATCACACACTTATGTCCCCAACTAAACCACATACCAAATCCCGAGTAATTAACAAAAAAATAAAATAAAACACGTACGATAAACACAATAGAACAAAATATACTCCTACTTAGGATATCGTTCTTTCTAGAAAAGAAAGTCTCCTTTGAAATCAACCTTACTAGATTGTTTTAAAATTTCCTTTTATAGTTTCGTAAATAATCATTCAACCTCGAAACATATCCTTTAAAACATCGCTTAAAAGCACAAATGTTTTCCTAAGCAAATACCAAAGGCTTAACCCTCATCCTCCTTATATGCGGAATGGAAACTGTCTTACTTGACTTTATAAATCGAATTAGAACGTCACAACATAATACCAATGCCTTTTTGTATGTGATTTAAAAATTATGTATTTCGTTCTGATAAGAACACATCCAATCCCCAAACTCCTGAACAATACTTCTTATATACCTTTTTTAGAGATGATAAGAAAGATTTAATTATTTGTAGATTGATCAACCCCAATTCTACTAATAACATTCGCTATACTACTAGCAATTCAGATCACCTCGTGCAATCATCCCTCTTCAAGATTTAGTACCCTCTCTATTGGATACACATAAATCTCCTCCATTAGGATCCTCTTCGGCTCCTACTCCTTGCTTGTCTCCTTTTCGAGATCAACTGAAGTCGTGTTGGTCCCGATATGGGGTGACCTATCACGTACACCTAAATCCTTCCTTGGCTTATACTTTTAAAGTAGCTCCAAACAAACTTAAACCTTCGATCCCTAATTCTGCCTTCAGGCAATGAAATCAATAACGTACTCCTTTACTCCTTTAGATCTTTATCGCTGTCGCCTTGGACCCCATCCTTTTCCTAGTGCCAACCATTCTGTAACTACAGAATACAATTGACATCAGTTCCTCCTAACGAACCGTAAATAGAGTACAATGAATCCTAATAAGGGCTCTAAGTTTTAAGAGACGCAACGCGGAAGTCACATAATGAAAGACACTCCTAAGGACACTTGAACCTGGAGTGCTCTGATACCAACTGTGATACCCCCGAATTTCCGAATGCGGGTTGGCCAGGCCCACAAACAAGTTCTACTCTACTACAGTCCAAGCAGAGATCTGATACACGTATACATCCTAGTCAATCCAACAGTAACTAGTAGTTCGTATATATATATATACACACTAAAGGAACCTCACTAGACTATAGGGTTGTCTCAACCTGAATAGTAGGCAACATGCAAAACGCACATATAGTGGGCATGAGTACCTAGACCTACCAGGGTACACAACTACACTATATCTAACTACACATCCCTGGCGATATACGCGCCCTAACCATTGATCCTGAGACTCAAGCTCATATCATGGTACCATACTTATATATATATAATCTAGTAACCATCCTATCCAGTATAAATTAATCCTCCATAAGTCATTCAACCTGTTCAGCTGACCTGACTTGAATATAATAGGACTTAACATTTTAGTTAATCCATTCCCTTATATAATAAATTAATCCTCCATAAGTCATTCAACTTGTTCAGCTGACCTGACTTAAATATAAGTAGGACTTAACATTTTAGTTAATCCATTCCCTTATATAAAATAGGTAGGACTTAACTGATAAGTTAATCTATCCCTAAAATGCCACCGTCCCATACCGGTGCATTAAACCACACAATCCAATAATTGATGTAACAATTAAGGAAATACATCAAACATTCCATAAATAACTATGATAAATATGATATCAAGTTATCACATAATAAAAATGACTTATTATTTCTTTAAACTTCCTATATCATATGTCCTACACAAACTGAATCTTATACATGATGATATTTTATTATACCGTTAAATAAGGATTCTCTATATCCAATTCATCCTACACATTTAATCTCAATTGCTAAAATATTTTAAAAGATTAAATCCATTCGTTTGTTTAAAACATTCAAATAGCAAGCATCATTATGATTGAGTCTATTTAAATTTATTAAAACCCAAACCTAGTCCCTATTTAATGTTCAGGAATCCTAGGCATGTTTCTACATTCCATCATTCCACAGATATGAAAAATACATAATTTAAACATGTAAAAATTCACATAAGAAATCAAATCAAAATCATGCATTTTATCAATTCATAACACAAGAAAATATATGAACCAATTTCATAAAACATATGTTCTAACCCAATTAAACATGCATAATTATTTAATTTTATGTCTTTAATAAATCCTGGAATTTCCTAGGCATGTACAGAAACACGAATCAAAGGGAAAGAGATAGAAGAAGAACTTGCCTTAAACTTTCGGATTGAAAGTTAAATTTCTTCTTCCTTGATCTTCTCTCTAAAGGGTTTTCTCCTCCTTCCTTCCTCTTCCTCCTTCTCTCTCTAACTCTCTCTCTCTGGAATATATTACGTAATATATTTTCACTCCTTTTTCAACCTATAGTTGTGTATTTATAGGCTAAATAATAACCCTATTCCTTTTCCCAATCTAAGTCAACTTAATAAAGAAAAATAAAAAATAAAAATATTAAAAAGGTAACTTAAAATATGTTACGTATATAATCTATGTATATCCTTATTAATTAAATAAAATATATACATTAGATTATTTATTAATACTAAAGTTACCATAATATTAAAAGGTAACTTAAAACATGTTACGTATATAATCTATTTATATCCTCATTAAATAAATAAAATATATACATCAGATTATTTATTTATACTAAAGTTACCATAATATTAAAAAGTAACTTAAAACATGTTACGTATATAATCTATCTATATCCTCATTAAATAAATAAAATATATACATCAGATTATTTATTTATACTAAAGTTACCATAAAAGTAATTAATAAATTACTTTCCTTTTTATATATATTAAAAAGGTAAGTAAAATATGTTACGTATATAATTTATGTATATGTTTATTAAATAAATAAATTATACACAATTCATTATTTATTAATGGATTATCCAATAATATTTAAGTTACCATAATATTATAAAGTAAGTTAAAACATAACACGTATCAAATCTATGTATATTTTTATTATTTAAATATAAAACATATACATCAGATTAAATATTACTACCCAAGTTACCATAAAAGTAATTAATAAATTACTTTCTTTTTTTATATATGTATATAATATATATATATACACAACTATCCATAAATAATAATCCACACACATCCAACCTCCTATCCAAGTAGTCCATGGGACCCAATTGGTTGGCCCATTATTACTAACCATAACCATAAAAGAAAAATAAAAGAAAATAATAAAAGAAAAGAAAACATTTAATTTACAATTAATCAAAACACCATTTAAGCACATAATCTAATTTAACAATTAACACATAGACAAATACAAATAATACATAGACACATAATCAAATAATCAAGAAAAACTTAATTCAATTAAACACATAAGTAATTAGTCAAATAATCAATTAAATAGTTAACAATACAATTAAAACAAATAAATAAATACCGAGACTATCCTTTTAAAATTAGGGGTATTACATTATAGCTTAAGATGATCCCTTAGCTTCCCCATTGAAACTAGACGTTAGGAGGCATGATCCACATGTGTTCGATTTATATTACGTTGTAAAGAACCATGAAACTTTAGGATATACGCATGCGCTTCATCCTACGGAGTAACTTGTTCACTCACCCCTATTGAATTTGGTTTTTTAAGAAATGAGACATTTTTCTTGGACACTTTTCATCCATAGCTTGACTTAGCTTATTGGATTGCTTTTGTATAATTTTGACATGCAAGTGTTAGCATGTTTTTACTCTTGTATTGATATTCATTTTTATTTTGCTTGGAAGCATGTCTTAGCTTCCCTTTTGTTGTGTAAAAAGTACCTAAGTACTTTATTTTGAATCTATTTAGTTTGTTTGTGTTAGTCACTAATTGACTCTAGAGAGGGGGGGAATAGAGTCAAGGAGCAATTTTTTCAATTTAAAATTATATTTCTACCAAACTGTTGAATATCAGTTTATTGAAATATTCAAGCAAAATAAAGCACAAAAATAAGAGAGATAGAGATAAGAGATTGCAAACAATGACTCGGTGATTTAGCGAGGTTCGGAAACTCCTACTCCTCGGCTCAAGATCCCCCTTGAGACTTCCCAAATTCACTAGAGCTTCTCCTTAATGGTGGAGAGCAAACCTTCACTTTTGAAACAAGATCTTGCTTCTCTTTTTTGCTAGGAGAACACCCTTCTCCTAGGCTTTCTTTTGGGTTACACCAACCCTTTACAATAGCTTTGAAATTTGAAGAAACAAGTGTACAAAAATCTCTCAAAGATAGATTACAGAGTTTAGCTCACAACTATAGAAAAGATGAATATACGTGAAGCTCAGAATTACTACAGTGATATGAAATAACAGAGAGGGAATGAAAGCTCAGAAACCTTCTTTAATGCTTTTCAAGGAATGATAGAATGTTCTCTGTTAAAAAAAAGGATCATTTAGTTTGAAGACCAACCTCAGTATTTATAGAATAAACAGAGTTCAATATATCTGTTAGAGGTTGTTGAGAACATTTAATGAAAATGTTTACGTTACAGTTCAAAACCCTAAAGAGAGCCGTCTCTTAAAAACCAAAGAGCCTGCTCTTTGTTCATTTTCCTTGGAAAGAGCCTGCTCAATAAAAATGTGAGCCTGCTCTTTATTTTGAAGATCCATTTTCGTAGCTTTCTTGGAGCAAAAAGAGCCCTCTCTTTCTTTTGATTGAGCCCTCTCTTTTTCTTAAATACTTCTCAAAGACTTACTGGAGTTAAAGAAAAGAATCTTCTCAGAGCTCACTGAATAAGAGAAAAGAGCCTTCTCTTTATTTTATGGAGCCTTCTCCATCTCACATTATGATACTTAATATGAAATTCTTTAAGTCCTGTGAATGTGATCATGAGCTGATTTTATTTTCTTTGAGAAATAAAATGGGAATGCAATGCATGGATTGAATTTTGAGCTTCAAATATATTCAAATTAACTTTGACATTAAATCTTAAGCTCTCACCATCTAATCTACCCTTTTCTTCAATCTTTGACCATGATCGGTTAGCCTTTGATGGAGTACTTGAATAATCTTTGAATTCTTGCAACTTCAATGCTTCCTTGAATCCATTGCTTGAGTACTTGGAATGCTTCTGGCTCAATATTGAGGATTGAATTAATTGATCAACTATATAGCACTCAAGGAAAATATTAGTACATAAACATCATTAATGGTTTGTAATCATCAAAATATAAGATTGACCTTTAGATTAAATCCTTAGGCCAATAATCTCCCCCTTTTTGATGATGACAAAACATTGATGTGTTTATTGTCAAGGTGGAGTTGCATTTTGAAATAATGCTCCCCCTATCAATAAGCATATCTTGAATTCATGTGAACAACAAATATTTGAAAAAAAAAATATGTCTCCCCCTATCAATGTGCGTCTATCAAAAATAGCAATGTAATAGAATAGACACAATATAGCCACAATATAGCATAGAACACATCTTTCTCCCCCTTTGTCATATCAAAAAAAATCTTCCTTTATCAATGGGAAATACTGACCTTTGCATGAAATATCAAAATGGATAAAGAAAAGAGCAATTAAATAGCAAATATGGTAGTGTATAGAAAGCAGAAGTTGAAACAGAAGGAGAATTAGAAGACAACTACCATATGAGTAGATAAAAGCAGAGTTCATGATAAGGAGTTCAAAATGAAATAACATAAGTAAATAGAACATATCTAAAAATATGATTCTCTAAAGCAGATATAGCAAATGAGACCACAAAAATAGGTTTTAGACGGGGGTGATACTATGCTAAGGAGAAGGAGGTCTATTTCCTTTGCGAAATGCTTCAAAATCTTCATTAAGATGAGTGATGGACATCTGCACTTCGTCAAGTTGTCTTTGCGGGTGTGCAAGAGTGGTTTGTTGTTCTTCAAGAGTGGCTTGATTTTGACGAGTAGCTTCGAGAATTTTCAATAAAAGATCACGATTGGTGCAATTTTCAGCTGGAACTTCATCCTCTTCAGCACTGTCATCACTGTCATGTTCTTCTTCATCCTCATCATCAACTTCCTCAATTTCTTCTCCTCTATCTCGAGCCTCTTCAAACCTCCGTTGCTTAGGATAGAACCACATACCATTTGAATCCTTTTTTAGCCCCATTGACGCCAGATTTAAAGCAGTGAGCATGTGTCTTGACCCTGGTTTAACTGCTTCAGAACTATCTAGCGGAACTGTCATATCCATGAATATGTGAGTGAGAACCATGGCATAATAAAGAGAGACCTTTTTCTTTCTCTTACAAGCAAGCAAATGATGAAATATTATGTATGCAAGATCAAAGGGCTTTCCATTTAAGACACACCAGATAAGGAAGACGTCCATGTGAGTGACTTTGGATCTACTGCCGGATTTTGGAAGAATGGAGTACATGATGATCTTGTGAATCAATCGGGCTTCCATAGTTAATTGCCTGGTGTTTACCACTTTTGTATTGATTACACGGGAATCATAACTCATTTGCTGAATAGCCGTGAGTTTGTCAAAGCCGTGTCCAATAAACCATTTGGAAGGAGAATAGAATTGGATGCCATCCTCAAGTTTGAGAATTCGAGCAATGTTACTTCTATCAAGGTAAAAGTGAACTCCAGCTACATAACAATTAAGTTTGTCTTCTCCAGGACTTTCTTCAAGGTGAGTGTAAAATAACTTTACGAATTTTGGATAGTATTTGGTACTCAACCCAATAAAGTTTCCTAGGCCAATTTCGTCAAACAATCTATAGGTGTTGAGATGAAGATCATCGCAAATTTTTTTGGACAATACCATTGTTGTGGCCAATTTTCTATGTTGATAGATAGTGTCAAATGCTACTTTGTAGGTGGGGTTTCTATAAAGCATGGTAGCAGATATTTGAGTTTGTGGACTAGGACTTGAACCAACATCTTGAGATCTTTGAGAGTTCCGTTTATGACCACGAGGAGGATTCTGTCTACGAGAGGATGAAGCCGTGGACATTTCTAGAAATTGAAACTGAAATTTCAGAAGGAATACTTAGAACACATATCTAAAGAAAAGTTCACTTAAATTTGTTTGGAGTAAAAAAAAAATTCAATCATCATATACTGGAAATTTCGAAGCTCAAATTGGTTTTGACCTAGAATTAATGATTATAATTGAGAAAGATTTTGAACCAATGTACCAATTTAAGTTTTATACTAAAAAAAAAAAAAAAAAAAAAAAAAAAAAAAAAAAAAAAAAATCAAATAATATGATCTAAGTAATAAAGTTTACAAATTCATCTTAAAAGTTAAAATTCAACAGAATTTTGAAATGTACTGCCCAGATGAATTATACACAACATATTTTTAAAATTTATTCAAAGATAAATTCAAACTAAAAGGGGTTTGATAACCAAAGTTATGCAATATATTTCTAAGATTTGATAAAATAAATTTATAGATTAATCACAAGACAAATGCATAACTACTAGAATTTTGAATTAACAAACCAAGAGAGTAGCCATTTCTACTCAATTATGTTCTTTCCATGTGAGGAGAAAGTCTATAGTGAAATCAAGGGTTTCATGGATGAGAGATGAAAAAGCAATGAACTCTGAAATTTGTTGAAAATAGATCAACTAAAATGCAAGAACTTATAACTTTGAGATGGAATTTGAGGAAAGGAGTTACCTGTGAAGATGCCCAATGGATGAAATATTTCAACCCTAGCCGAGAGAGTGCTCTGGAATAAGCCTCTGTTATGTCTAGAATGGAGCCAGTGTGCTAAAGGGAAGGTGCCGAGATGGAATATGAAGGCCTACTGTGCACTTAAAAATGAAACCGAGAATCTGTGGGTTTCATTGATTGAGCCGGCTCACTAGTTCATAGAGCCGGCTCAATGAAGGTTCTTGGAGCCGGCTCACTAGTTCATAGAGCCGGCTCAATGATGTTTCTTGGAGCCGGCTCTTCTATTTCATGGAGCCGGCTCTTTCATTCTTTGGCCCTGCATCCAAGTGCAGATGTGAGATGCCGAGAGCAAGGAGATGAAATTCATCAATTGAGCAGGCTCCTCATTCTGAAGAGAGACGTCTCCATTTATGTGTATTGAGCCGGCTCAAGCAAAATTGGAGCCGGCTCTTTACAACCTGCATGATATCCCGAGAGTTGAGTGTTTAAAAGAGTGTGTGTGAGTCGGCTCATTGTAGAATTGGAGACTGCTCTTTCAAAAATCTGCATAAGATCCTGAGAGCAACAAAAGTGTATGCAGATTATGGTTTAGGTTAGGAGCCATCTCTTGTTTTTATAGAGCCTGCTCTCTTAGTTTGTAGAGACTGCTCTTTCTTGAAAACATGGAGATCCCGAGAGTATGCACTTTGAAATCATTTGTGAAGCCTGCTCTGCTTTGTGTGGAGACAGCTCTTTTTCTGAATAGAGCTGGCTCTTTAGCTGCTAGAGCTACTTTAATATTTCTTCTTCTGCAGACATACCTATTTCTCTTCTGAGCAAGCAAAATCTGTCCTCTTGGAGTGGTTTTGTGAAAATATCTGCTAGTTGTTTTTCAGTATTAATAAATACAAGCTCAATGTCTCCTTTTGAGACATGATCCCTAAGAAAATGGTACCTAATTTCTATATGCTTTGTCCTTGAATGCTGAATAGGATTTTTTGAGATACATATTGCACTTGTATTATCACACATAATAGGAACATGATCAAAGTAAAGTCCAAAATCCTCAAGCTGTTGTTTAATGTAAAGCGTTTGAGCACAACAACTACCGGCTGCAATATATTCAACTTCTGCCGTTGATAGAGCTACGGAATTTTGTTTCTTGCAAGACCAAGATACTAATGATTGTCCTAAGAAATGACAAGTTCCGCTAGTACTTTTTCTATCAACTTTGCATCCTCCAAAATCAGCGTCCGAGTAACCGACAAGCTCAAATGATGTATGCCTAGGATACCAAAGCCCTAAGAATGTAGTAAAACTTAAATAGCGAAAGATGCGTTTAACGGCACATAGATGAGATTCTTTAGGGCAAGATTGAAAACGAGCGCATAAGCATACACTAAACATGATGTCCGGTCTACTTGCGGTTAAGTATAAAAGACTACCAATCATACCCCTGTATTTTTTAATATCTACATTAGTGCCCTTTTCATCTTTGTCAAGTTTCAAGGATGAGCTCATTTGAGTATTGGCATGTTTGACTTCCTCCAAGCCAAATTTCTTTAGCAAATCTTTAACATACTTGGATTGGCAAACAAAAATGCCATCAAGTGTTTGTTTGATTTGCAATCCTAAGAAGAAAGTAAGTTCACCCATCATGCTCATTTCGAATTCATTTTGCATGCTAGAAGCAAATTTTTCACATAGTACACTATTGGTTGATCCAATGATAATATCATCAACATAAATTTGAATAACCAACAGGTTGCTATCAATGGTTTTAGTGAAAAGAGTAGTGTCAATTTTTCCTCTAACAAAACCATTAGCAAGTAAGAAACCACTTAATCTTTCATACCAAGCTCTTGGAGCTTGTTTCAAACCATACAAAGCTTTTGATAATTTGTAAACATGGTTTGGATAAATGTAGCTTTCAAAGCCCGGCGGTTGTTCTACATATACTTCTTCTTCAATGAAACCATTTAAGAAAGCACTTTTTACATCCATTTGGTATAACTTAAAGTTTTTGTGGGATGCAAAAGCAAGGAGCATTCTTATAGCTTCAAGTCTAGCTACGGGGGCAAAGGTCTCCTCAAAATCAATTCCTTCTTCTTGATTATAGCCTTGAGCAACAAGCCGTGCCTTATTTCTCATAATTATTCCCGATTCATCCTTTTTGTTCCTAAATACCCATTTTGTGCCAATGATAGTTTTATCTTTAGGCTTTGGAACCAAATGCCAGACTTTATTCCTTTCAAATTGGTTAAGTTCTTCTTGCATGGCCAAGAGCCAAGATTCATCATTTTCGGCTTCATGAATATTTTTTGGTTCAAGTTGGGAAACAAAAGCCACATAATTACAGATGTTGCTCGTTTGAGACCTAGTGCTTATTCCTTTAGATGGATCGCCAATGATTTGATTTATCGGATGATTAGGCACTTGCTTCCAAGCCTTAGGAAGAGTGTCTTTATGAGAGAGACTTTCTTTTAGAACATCTTTGGAGCTATCTTCAAGAGAAGAACCATTTAAATCAAGATTTTTAATATTCTTTTCAATCTCAATCACATCTTCATTATCATCTAATGAACGTCTAAGAGGGGGTAATGGTGATTCATCGAATACAACATGTATTGATTCCACAACCACTCGTGTTCTTTTGTTAAACACTCTAAATGCTTTGCTACGAGAAGAATATCCTAGAAAAATACCTTCATCCGATTTAGGTTCAAATTTTCCTAAATTATCTTTGTCATTTAACACGAAGCATTTACACCCAAAGACTTTAAAGTATCCAATGTTTGGCTTTCTTTTGTTCCAAAGATCATAAGGAGTCTTATTAAGGAGTTTTCTAATAATGACTCTATTTATAACATAGCATGAGGTGCTAACGGCTTCGGCCCATAGAGATCTAGGAGAATTATGTTCATTTAACATAGTCCTAGCTATTTCTTGGAGAGACCTATTTTTTCTTTCAACAACTCCATTTTGTTGAGGAGTCCTAGGAGCTGAAAGATTATGATTGTATCCATTGTCATCACAAAATCTTTCCACATCTTGGTTGTCGAACTCTCTACCTCTATCACTTCTAATGGACTTAATTTTACATTCTTTTTCATTTTCAACTCTCTTACAAAATTTAGCAACGATTGTATGAACCTCATTCTTGTGTGTAAGGAAAAATACCCAAGTGAATCTAGAGAAGTCATCCACAATGACAAATGCATAAAGTTTTCCACCAAGACTAGCAATTCTCTCCGGACCGAATAAGTCCATGTGAATTAATTCAAGTGGTCTTGAGGTCGTTATATCCTTTTTCCTTTTAAATGATGACTTGATTTGCTTGCCTATTTGGCATGCGCTACATGTTTTATCTTTAGAAAAATTAGTCTTTGGGAGGCCTTTGACCAATTCATTCTTAGATAGTTTTGAAATCAAATCCATACTAGCATGACCCAACCTTCTATGCCACAACCAACTATTTTCATTTGAGGATACAAGACATTTGACATCTTGATCATGTAATTCACATAAAAGCAAAGTATATACATTACCATTTCTTTGAGCATGGAAAACTTCTACATTATCCTTTTTGACAATGCACTTGTCCGATTTAAACAAAACATCATATCCTTTATCACATAATTGGCTAATACTAAACAGATTATGCTTTAAGCCTTTAACAAGCAACACATCATCAATAGATAAGGAGGAGGAGATACCAATAGTTCCAATGCCAATGACCTTGCCTTTTGAGTTGTCGCCGAATGTAACGCTTCCTCCTTTATGAGGTTTGATGGAGCGAAATTTTGATTGATCTCCCGTCATATGCCTTGAGCATCCGCTATCAAGGAACCATTTGTCCTTGGATGAATATGGAGACTTCAAGCAAACCTACAAAAGGAATTTGAATAATCTTCTTTTGGTACCCACATTCTTTTGGGTCCATGAGAGTTAGGAAGAGGTGTATAAGTCCCTTTAATAACCCAAACTTCTTTTGTCCTACATGGCCTAATAGGACAATGATTGATCTTATGTCCTATTTTTTTACAATAGTTACATTGTGGACTAAAAGAGGAATTTTTAACAAAGTAATTGTTCAAAGGTATTCTCTTTTTCAATAAACAAGAATCTTTGTTGTGAGGATCAAATCCAAGTCCATCCTTGGCATAAGCATTTCTTTGCTTTCCAAGTATGAGACCCAAATTCTCTCTACCTTTTGTGAATTTAGCTAAAGTTTCAATTTGATCTTCAATTATAACTTTCAATGATTTATTTTCAGAAATTAAATCAATTGAAACCGATTCTTTAGCTAATTCTTTTTCCTTTTTCAAAGCTTCATTTTCAAGTTGAGATTTTTCAAGGTTTTGAGAGATGATATACATTTCCCTCTTGAGAGTAGCACATTTTTGAACCATTTTGCCTAATTCATCATGCAATTCTCTAAAAGCATCTAGCAAATAGTTGTGTGCATCAACCAATTCATCATAAGTAGTTTCCAAATCAAATGAGTTATGATTAGAATTTACCTCATCTTCATCGGCCATGAGACAAAGATTAACCAATTCATTTAGTTCATCGTCACTTTCGGATCCATTTGAATCATCATCCTCCCATGTAGCTTGCATGGCTTTGCCTTTTTTTTTCCTTTCCTTTTCATTTTTGTTGGCGTAGCAATCGGACCTGAAGTGCCCCGGTTTTCCACAATGGAAGCAAGTAGGTGCTTCTCTTTTTCCTTGCTCACTAGACGACCCATTTCTTTTGAAGTGGTTGCTCTTTTGGAACTTCTTCATTTGAAGAATTCTTCTTACGATTTTGGTAATGAGAGCAACTTCTTCTTCTTCTTCATCATGAGGAACTTTATCAATTGGAACTTCTTTGGTAGTAGCTTGTAGAGCTATATCCTTCTTTTGAGTTTCTTCATCTCTATCATTCATTTCTAGCTCGTAAGCCATTAATGAACCAATAAGTTCGTCAATGGGAAGTGTGTTAAGATCTTTGGCTTCTTAGATGGCGGTCTTCTTAGCTTCCCAATTCTTTGGCAAAGATCTAAGGATTTTTCTTACATTGTCGGATAATGTACATTTTCTTCCAAGAGCTTTCAAGGGATTAACAATGTTAGTAAAACGAGAGTACATTTCACTAATAGTTTCTTTGTTATTCATGGTAAAAAGTTCATATTTATGGACAAGCATATTCATTTTGGATTCTTTAACATGACTAGTGCCTATATAGGTAACTTCAAGTTTATCCCAAATTTCTTTGGCCGTTTCGCAATCCGAAATTCTATTGAATTCGTCTTTGCTTAAGGCACAATAGAGATTAGTGATAGCCTTGACATTACATTGTACAAGCCTACGGTCATTGAGGGTCCATTCAATATCGGGAGTTCGAACATTTTCACCTTCTACTATCTTGGTTGGAACATGGTCTCCTTTTTCTATGGCTTTCCAAACATCTACATCTATGCCTCTTAAGAATGCTCTCATTTTGATTTTCCAATAGTTGTAGTCACTTCCATCAAACCAAGGGGGTCTATTGTTAGATTGACCTTCTTGATGGAAAAGTGCATTGGCCATGATCGTTCTCTAAGATGATTAGAGAACGATACCAATTGTTAGTCACTAATTGACTCTAGAGGGGGGGTGAATAGAGTCAAGGAGCAATTTTTTCAATTTAAAATTATATTTCTACCAAACTGTTGAATATCAGTTTATTGAAATATTCAAGCAAAATAAAGCACAAAAATAAGAGAGATAGAGATAAGAGATTGCAAACAATGACTCGGTGATTTAGCGAGGTTCGGAAACTCCTACTCCTCGGCTCAAGATCCCCCTTGAGACTTCCCAAATTCACTAGAGCTTCTCCTTAATGGTGGAGAGCAAACCTTCACTTTTGAAACAAGATCTTGCTTCTCTTCTTTGCTAGGAGAGCACCCTTCTCCTAGGCTTTCTTTTGGGTTACACCAACCCTTTACAATAGCTTTGAAATTTGAAGAAACAAGTGTACAAGAATCTCTCAAAGATAGATTACAGAGTTTAGCTCACAACTATAGAAAAGATGAATATACGTGAAGCTCAGAATTACTACAGTGATATGAAATAACAGAGAGCGAATGAAAGCTCAGAAAACTTCTTTAATGCTTTTCAAGGAATGATAGAATATTCTCTGTTAAAAAAAGGATCATTTAGTTTGAAGACCAACCTCAGTATTTATAAAATAAACAGAGTTCAATATAGCTGTTAGAGGTTGTTGAGAACATTTAATGAAAATGTTTACGTTACAGTTCAAAACCCTAAAGAGAGCCGTCTCTTGAAAACCAAAGAGCCTGCTCTTTGTTCATTTTCCTTGGAAAGAGCCTGCTCAATAAAAACGTGAGCCTGCTCTTTATTTTGAAGATCCATTTTCGTAGCTTTCTTGGAGCAAAAAGAGCCCTCTCTTTCTTTTGATTGAGCCCTCTCTTTTTCTTAAATACTTCTCAAAGACTTACTGGAGTTAAAGAAAAGAATCTTCTCAGAGCTCACTGAATAAGAGAAAAGAGCCTTCTCTTTATTTTATGGAGCCTTCTCCATCTCACATTATGATACTTAATATGAAATCCTTTAAGTCCTGTGAATGTGATCATGGGCTGATTTTATTTTCTTTGAGAAATAAAATGGGAATGCAATGCATGGATTGAATTTTGAACTTCAAATATATTCAAATTAACTTTGACATTAAATCTTAAGCTCTCACCATCTAATCTACCCTTTTCTTCAATCTTTGACCATGATCGGTTAGCCTTTGATGGAGTACTTGAATAATCTTTGAATTCTTGCAACTTCAATGCTTCCTTGAATCCATTGCTTGAGTACTTGGAATGTTTCTGGCTCAATATTGAGGATTGAATTAATTGATCAACTATATAGCACTCAAGGAAAATATTAGTACATAAACATCATTAATGGTTTGTAATCATCAAAATATAAGATTGACCTTTAGATTAAATCCTTAGGCCAACAGTTTGTAATGAGGCCAAGGGCCAAACACTTCATAGCATGTATATATGTTATTGATTTTATGTTTTCATCTTTTGAACCAAAGCTTGGACTTTTGGACCTTTGAGGTATGATTTTTAGCGTTTGACATGTAATGAAGCCGTGAGCCATTGTAGCATATTTCAATATGTAAATTACGTTTATTGGCATATCCATACACCTGCACACCTTTAAATATTCATGTTGAAACCTTGCATGTTGGGGATTTGAGGCTTGTGCGAAGCCCATTTGCATTATCTGGTTCTACAGAATCCCGAGCTAATTCGATCGACCGAAACAACATTTCGGAAGACCGGTGGCTAATTGGAACAGTTAAATTCCAATTCTAGTAGCCATGTCATGGTTTGGGCCACAACCGGTAGACCAGTTCCCCATTTAGGACAACCGAAGTGGATGGCTCATGTTTTTTCATTTTGGATGACCAAAATGAAGCTGTTTTGTAGGTTTTGTTTAGTCAGTTGTCTTGTGCATGTGATCGCCTTTTATAAGTTTCCATTTACACTTTTGACCTTGTGTAAGCCATTTAATGACGCTCATGGTTTAGTTTGACGTAGATCATGCTTCATTGGGTGTCATTGGTGTCTGAAGGCACCATTTGACCATTTTGACTTAGCTTCTGCATTGGGATCCGTTATCAGGTCGGGTTACTCATTAGGGCACCGGGTTCTCCAGAATTTGTGTCGTCACAAGCGCCACCCTACCTATTATTGCGCTGAATGTCATTTTGTTGGTCATGTTGACTACGAATGTATCATTTATGAGGTATGTCCATATTTGATTTTACATGTGCATGGTTTAAATGCATTGCTAGCATTTGATTATATAGATTAATGTTTGGCTAGCATTAGATTATATAGATTGTTTGAACTGCCAAAAGTCTAAATTAAAATTTAAAAGTCTATTTATTCATACATGTTTTTTGAGGAATTGCAAGTACTAAGTTTATGATCGACTCTTCTCATCAAGTAATTCAAGTTTTCACGTTTATGCCTTGTGGATTTCAGGGTTCATTGGTTCTTTATTCATATAACGTTTTTGCTTCATCATATCCCTAAGTGATTTTAGCAAAATTGTCACATTTTGTTAGAAGTCCAAAATTTACAAGCTAGATTCACTCACCTTTCTCCCCCCCCCCTCCCCCCTAATTTTTTCAAGTTACACTTTTCTCCTTTTATTTATCTATTTCCTTTTGGTATCAAACAAACATCTAAAAGTAATTTATTGACTTAAACTTTGGATTCATATTAGGTTGTATGCGTGCTAGAGGAAGAGTGGTCTAACACTCCCAAACCTAGGGATACAAAGTCAATCTACGCGTCAACTGATGTGGTTGAAGGGAACACTTGTGAAATAGATGCTAATTCTTTGAAAACAGAGATGGAGAGAACAAAGCTGGATAGTGATGCATGTACAAGTGAAGATTAGTTGGTTTAGAGATCTGAAATTTTTGGCTTTGTCGAACTAAAAGAAGAGTGTAACATCCGGATTTTTTCGGATCTTTTTGAATTTTTTCCTCTATTTATTTTTCGTGACTTGTTTTGCATGCCATGCGAGCCCTAAGGGCTATTTAAGTTATTTTCTTGAGCTAGGAGTTTTAGAGATCGATTTTTATTTATTTTGAGCCAATTAGAATTAACGGGATCTTTTTTTGGATTTTTCGAAGTCGAGATGACTTTCGGGTTTGAGAACTTCTCCCGATTTTCTCATTATAAGTGAGGGGCATTGTTACATTTCACCCACATATAAATATACATATATCTCTACATTGGGGAGATATTTATTAGACAACGATGGTGTTGAATTATTTAAGTGAGTGCAAAGTGGTAAGTTTACCAAAAGTTAGATTCACCTAAAGCTTGTCACTTGGCATATTTTGGGTCATGTGTACATTTGCAAGACCAAACCTCTCCCCATTTCGGCCAAGCCCTTCCTTTCTAGTTCTTTCTATCTCTATATATATCTATATACATCTATACACATATATGTCTTTTGTATTTCAAGCTTGGATTTGAAGAGTTTAGAGTGAGATTTTGAAGAAGCCATAGAAGGAAAAATTGTTCTACGTGGCAAGGGCTATGGTTTGAGAACATTAATGCTAGGGTTTGGAGAATTTTGAAAATTATGGTTGCTTAAGGGCTTATTTGGCTTGCATATGTGAGGTAGGTATTTCTAATGCTATAAACTTTGTCATTCATTGACATCTATACTTGACTTCTCTTAAATCCATTCTTATATGTAAATTTGTGAGTTACAATGATGGCATATTGAATTAATGAAAGCATGCTAGTGTATGGTACAAAAATGGCTTTAGTGCAAGGTTGCTTAAATTATTAATGCTAGCATGATTTGTGATGATATGAATTCTATGATGAGTATGCTTGTAGTTGGATTATAAAAAATTCCATGTTATGATTATATTATAGAAAATGCCATGTTGAGTTCATTTTCTAGAGAATGCCATGTTTATGCCATTATTTTTACATAAATGAGATTTAAGTTAAATTTATGAGATCGATGCATATGCATGACATGGTGAGAAAGGGAAATAAGAAAGGGTATGAAATGAAAATTTTATAAAAAGAACCGAATTTCGCGAGTCTGGTGCTAACCTTAACCTAGAGGGAGTGCATGCCAATTATAGGACGCGTAATGTTCATTTCTAGACCCCAAATGATCGTTGGTTTAGAAGTCAGGGATAGTTAATCAATCTCGTATCGGTAAAGTAGGTTAGAGGTTTTCGATGTGAGTTAGGGTCGGTGGAGACCAAGCTAGGGGATGTTGTGCATCGTATTGCATTTCCATGCACAATTATGTTAAGTTGTATAAGTGCCTTTGTTGAGATTAATTTTATGATTTAAATGTTATGAATCCCCCAAGTATGATCCCAGTTCTTTTAAACCCTAATGTGTGTTGTGTTTCTCTAGGGAGTCCGACGCCTTAGGTATCTCCTATGAGCCTCCGTACCCCTTTCCCTAACATTTTTCAGGTCATTGCAAGGACAATATGGATGAAGTACCATCCTAGACGTAGATGAATAAATTATCTTTTGTAATTTTTGAACCAATGCCTATTGCTTGACGAGTATATTGTAACATGACTATAATTCATTTATTGTTGTGAAATGGGTTGTAATTATGACGTTCTCAAACTTGTAATGATATTCTATTGAGCATTTGCTTGTTTTGGTTACACATATATATTTTTATATGGAAATGGATCACGTTGTTATTTGATCAAAATAAATTTGTTACTTTACGTGTATATGTATTTTACGTCCGTTAGCATGTTATTGTTCAATTGTAGTGTTTGGGATAAGTTGAGTAAGTGACCAAAACTTCAATTACAAATAGAAATATAAAAATAAAATTTTAGTTTTTGGGCATTAGTTATTATAGCACAGAAGGTTACAGTTTCTATGACTGGTTGTAGCTCTCTACGACTGAACGTAACTTTCTATGACCGGATGTATGGGTGTGTAATGTCCTGGATTTTTTTAAAATTTTCTATTATTATTATTTTTTTTTGCCTCGTTTTGCATGATATGCGAGTCCCAAGGGCCATTTAAGTCATTTTCTTGACCTGGGACTTTTAGAAATGCTTAATTATTTTAAAATAATTAGAATTGACGATTTTTCAAAGTCGGGACCCCTTTCGCACTAAGGAACTTCTCCCGATTTTTCTTATTCTAGTTGAGGGGCTGTAATGACCCGGATTTTTTGGATAAATTTTTTTCGTTGTCTTTTCCTTTCTGAGTTCAGTTCCTTGTCACTTAGTGTCGTCTCGAGTGCTCTAGAGTGACTTTCGAGACTTTTTTTTGTGGATTGACAACTTTCTTTGAGGACCGAGTCAATTCCGCATTTTTCGTTTTTTGACACTATTCACTTTTTGTCTTTTCCCTATTTTGTCTTTTTCCCTATTTCGTCTTTTCCTCGTTTGTCACTCTGTTTGCATAACCACACTTCTTGTGTTCGGAGTTGGTTTCTGACTTCACGTATCTTCATTCTCAATGATTTCTATGAGATACGTATCTTTACTTTCGTGAGAAAGTACTCTGGTTGATGCCGGTGCCCATAGGGACATAAATGCAAAGTTCTTTGGAAACTTTTTCTTTTCTTGGGGTGTTTTTCAAAAATATCTTTTGAAGATATTTTATTTCAGGGGTATCTAAGAAAATATCTTTTGGAAGATATTTTCATTCTGGGTCAGTTTCGCAGTTTTCACTTTTTGGAGGGGTCATTGTGCAATTAATGAAAGTTATTGCTCAATGCCTTGTTTTGAGCCTGGATCCTCGTATGGGATTCATTTTCACATTTCGTCGAGTCATGGACTCTTAGAATTTCCTCCTGGACGATGTTTTTGAGTTTCAGGGTTTCTGACCTCAGTTTACGCTAAACTTGTTTTGGGCATAACTCTCTGCTCAGAACTCGGTTTTCGACGCCGTTTCTTCCGTTGTTCATATTTTCTCATTTGGAATCTTTTTTGTTCATGAAATTTTGCTGTTTGAGCACGTCTGCTCAAATTTCACTTTTTTGGACCCGACGAGGCTCACTTTTTGAGTTTTTCTATAAATAGGAGGTCTTTAGTGAAAAAAATCAGATTTCACTCTCTCTCTCCCTTCTCTCTGCCGGATCTCATGGCAGCCATGGCTGCCATCTTCTCTCTCTTCTTTTGAGCTTCCTCCCCTCACTAAAAAGTGGTGTTGCCTTTATGTTTATTGTTCCCCTCGGCGAGGCCTTCGATTTCAACCGATTGGAATCTCGTTTTAGCCATTTCTTGAGTTCGGGTTTGAAGTCAAGTTGTGTTTTTGATGGGGCTTCCTTGGGATTTATGTTCGTGCTGTTGTCCCCGACAAAACCTAGGAGTTTCGTCGGATTCAGAGCCGATTTATTTTGGTGGGGATTTGAGATTTCATCTCAAATGGAGGTAGGGAATGTTTTAGGATTATTTGTGTGTTGTATTGTGTGTTTGCCATGATTATATAACATGTATGTATGCTTTGTATCAAATCTAGAAAGTTAGTAATTTTTATTTCTTTGTATAAGATTTAAAATTCATGATGATATGTAACTTGGATTTGAATTGTGGTATGCTAGAAAATCTTGTTTTAATGTGTTGGTTAACATATATTAAATTTAGATTAATTAAATAAGAATTGCACTTTTTAATTAATATTTATCTTTTGGGAAAGATTAAAGTTCATGGCCGTACCTTGCATGAAATTGAGTTATATTATGCTTCTAAATTAAGTTTTAGCATGTTTGTTAACATACTTTAATTTGAAAGCATTTAGTTGAGTTTGAAAATCTAAAGACTTTAATTAAGAGAATTAATTAAAATCCATTTTGTGGTTTCATGGGCCTAATTAAGCTTGTGTGTGAATATATGTAATGATCATGATATGTCTTTTAACATATATTAAATTGAAACCACTTGGAAATGATTTGAAATCTAGAGAGTTTAATTATTTTGATGTAATTAAATTATATCTTGTTTATCCATGTATCTAATCATGTTTTAGAAGTTGTTTCTATTTTAAGAGCATGGATTTAGACTTGTGATGTATTCACTTGATTGTGTTATATGCATTGAAGAGCATTGTTGTTAAATTTATATTCATGAGAGTATGTTTCTAATATGAATATATTGTTGGCTTGTGATTTCATAGCATTATGGATATGAAATGCTTATTATGCACAATTGAGAGTTATATTGCTAACTTGTTACTATGTAGTAGTAATATGTATAAGTTATGAACTTATTTGGTTTATTTTGGAGTCTTGGGACATTGTTGTTACATGTGATATGGCTAAAGTTCGGCTTTAGTGTGGGAGGTATGAGTTCTCCCCAATTGAGATAGTGCGCACTTAGGGTGGTTTTCCCTGCAGGTTAGTGCCCGGAACAACCATTTTGTTCTCGGCGGAAATCCGAGACGTGATATCCAAGTCTTCCACTAATTATTTTCGCATTCAATTCCAAGTTGACAAGCAATGTTTAATTGTGACTTGTGGTTTTGGTTATTGGTGATTTGATGTTGTTAAGTACATTCATACTAAATTGATATATTTAGTGGATTTCACACTTTTAGATTTCTAGTTGATAAACTAGAGAATCTATGTCTTGATGTGTGGTATTAGATATTCTAATTATGCTAAATTGTTATATTTAGTTGATATTGCATTTTAGACTTCAAGTTGATAACCTTGAGAACCTCTATGTTGTTATTTTGTGTAAGCATGCTCCTATGTTGTTGCTTTGTGTAAGCATGACCCTATGTTGTTAAAATTGCATGAATGAGGTGATTGATGCTAGAAATGATCTTAGGTAGCTAAGATACTCCTTGAGTCTCACCTTTGACATAGACGTTAGGTGGAATGAACCATAATAATTAAATCATGCAAACTTGTAAAACGTAGGTCGATGCATGCTCATTTCCTACGAGTAACTTTATATTACTCACCCACATAGTGGGGACATTTTTCAGGTACAAGAATTAAAGTTGAGGTTCTCATTATGCTTGGATGATTTGTGGACTTTGAGACTTCCATTTTTGTGAAGGTTGGCTCGGAATGCCAATTGTAACCTTATTTGTTAAATGTGTATATTTGATTCTAAACTTATAATGTGTGCCTAACCACACTTTTGATTCTCATTTTATGTATATGACATGAGGCCAAGGGCCAAACTTCTTTTAGAATCACATTTATGTCATGGATGTTGATTTTTGCCTTTAATGAGATTATATGAAAATTCATGCGTTTTAGTATGTTATTTTGCACCGGAGTGTGCATTGTGTATGAAATTTTTTTATTAGTATTCATTAATCATGTATGAAGTGTGGCCAAGGGCCAAACGGTATTTTGAAACCATCTCATGATTTTAAATTCCAAGTTTTCGTTGTTTTCGTTCCAAACTTCGTTTTTGGCATTTTGGCCGTTGGGGGGTCATATTTTGTATCGGCCATATTTTGAGCCATGGACCATTGTAGCACATCTTATTAGGTAAGTTATGTTTGCATGCATGGTCATTTCCGGGCAAAGATTCTTCTTTGGTGAAATGAGCCTCCTACAGACTCATTTTACACTTTTATTGCATAATCTGACCTAAGGGTATTTTTTGAATTTCCTTTGGGAAATAAATTCCGTTCTTCATATGGTCACTTAGAAAATGTGATTTTAGGGGGGGTTTCTTCTTTGTGTTTTTCTGAAAAATGTCATCTTGGTATCGGAAATCCATCGCAAAGTTCAGCTTTCTGTTTTTCCATTTAGCAGCTTTTTCGACCTCTGGACCAGATTTCTTGGAGGGCATTTTGGGCATTTCACAGTGAGTATTTTTCAATTTTTCGTCAAATTCACGTAGAAAACTCAATTTTGAGGGGGGTTTCTTCTTTGTGTTTTTCCAGAAAATGTCATCTAGAGCCTCAAAATCCCATTTTTTCCGAGAAAACCCCTGTTGCCAAGTTTTTGCTGAGTTATAATACAAGTGTACGGGTCAAGTGTACGGGTGGTGAATATCGTAATCGGTTAGATGAGCATGGGCAGTGAGTTGGTCACTGATTTTTGCTTTCTAACCAGTTAGAAGGGGTCTCCTAACCGGTTAGATGGTCTTGAGTTGACTTTTGACCGTTTTGCCCTTGTTTCTTCCGTTAACCATATCTTCTTCATCCGGACTCCAAATCAAGTGATTCTTGAGTCTAAATTCATTAATTTTTCGTTGTCTTTCCAATGGTGTGCTCGATAGTATCCACTTTTATGTTGGAAATGACCATTTTACTCCTAGGTCCATTCTTGTCCGTTTTTGAAAGTTGCTTCCGCATTTGTTTCCCTTGGGTTCCGTGATCTCATTGAGTGTCACATTGGTGTCCTAGGGATGTGTTGTGTCTCTTGATACCATTGTTTTTTTTTTTTTTCTTCCGCATCTCGGATCCGGTTCGGGTCATCACAGGACACACTGGGTTAAAAAATCCAGGGTCGTCACTGGGGCATTGTTGGTATTTCACATACATATACATATATGTATATCTATGCATTGAGGAAGATATTTTGGAGACATGAATGGAGTATGAAATGTTAAGTAAGGGCACAATGGTAACTTAGGCAAAGTGGGAATCAACCATTGGTTGATGTGATACCCCCGAATTTTCAAGTGTAGGTTGGCCAAGCCGACACCCGAAGACCCGGGGATATCAGAACAATTAGTAATAAATAAACACATAATACAAAAGGATAAATAAAGAATAAATAAAATGTTGAAAGGAAAACTAAAATAATAATTAAATCCTCAAAATAAATTTATTAAATAATAAATTTCTCTAATACAATAATCCTCCAAAATACAAGTCGGGAATCCATACCATATGAACCCCTAATAAAAATCTCAACTAAAAATAACTGCTTACATCTTAATAATAAAAACATAAAATAGAATCCTGGAAGAGTGATGATAACTGGCCTCTGCTCTGCACGAACCTCATACTAACATAGACCTGAAATAGTAGGTCAGGCCCACAAATAAGTTCTTTCTACTACATCCTACAGAGACCTAATGAACGAATACATTCTAGTTAACTCATTTAATAGCTATATAGTCTGTATATACATATAAATACACACTAAAGGACTCTCATTGGACTATAGGGTAGTCTCAATTGTGTAATGGGTATCTCTTGGAAAAATCACACATGAGGTGGTCCAGAGTTCCCTTTCTACTAGGATACACACATCTCCTATTCCATTTACCCATCTAATCAAGCAATATACGTTTCATTCCTAACCATAGATCCTGAGAACTCAAGCTCATATCATGGCGCATATATATATATATATATATATATATATATATATATATATATATATATATATATATCCAATAAATAATAAAATCTATATTTGTTATCCATATCCTATCCAAAACATAAAATAAACTATTTGTCATAGTCTTTTAATGACATGTCATCCATATAAAATATATATTTCTATTTATAGATAATATTATTTTTTACATGGCTATAGCGAATCTTTTTTTATTTTGTCCCTTATCGTATTGAATTGTTCGAATCTGTGACCTGACACGAGGTATGAGACTAAATTTATTAGCCAGCTCATCCTTAAAATATCAAAATCCGTCATCCATATTTTGACAATGGCATGACAAGGAATGAGACTAAACTTATTATCCAGCTCACCCTTAAAATACAACCATATCCTGACAATGGTGTATAAATCCAAAACCATGTCTTGACAATGGTTCCCACACAATCCAACAAATAATAGATAAAGATGAAATATATATGTATATAAGATCACAACATACTGAAATAACGTGATTATAATCATTTAAATCATCCATTGTAATTGTTATAACAATTAAAGCAACATAAACATCAAATAAACAACTTATAATCTAATGTATTATTCATAAATCACATTATGATTAACATCATTTATAATATAATTAATATCATTTATCAAAATATCCAATAATAACAGTGATATATAATATCATTTATCAACGATAATGAATAATTACGCTTAATAGCGTTTATCATACTACAACATATACTTCAACTACGATTATTATATTTTAATACCATACCCAGTATGTTTTCAATATGATTTATATTATTTATCAAACATACACCCTATATTTAACTCATCATTTAAGATTTATCGAGTTTTAGTACGACGAATGCAATTCTAAAAATAAGCCTAACAATAAAGTATATCTAAAAATTTTGGAAAAATATAATAAGAAATATAATGAAGAAAAACAACCAAATTTAAAATATGAAGACAATCGGACTTCGTTTCAACCTCCAACAAAAATCACAAAAATAATACAATGCCTCCTAACAATTAAAAAAATGCGATTTCGGAACCCTAAATGATGGTTTTCGGCCATAAATTGACCTGACTCACAAGCCAAAGCTATTGGGATTTTCTCAATCGATTGTTAATTTTCACCCAAAAAATACTATTATCTGTCGAAAACGAAATTATTGAACTGCTGTTCAGAATTCTGTCCAGTCACACATAATTTTGTCTTAGATCGTCTGAAGATTATTTCCTAATAATTATACAAAATAGTAAAAAAAAAAATTAATTACAGCAATTAGTATGTGAATATCAATTTATAACAACAATTTATATATCGAATTACAAAATCATACAAAGCATGCAAACATATATTTAAACATATAAACTCTCTATTTTAATCTGATTTAAACATGCAAACCAGTTTATTATTCTTGTTTAATCATCATAAAGCCATCCTAGACATGTATTGAACACTATATCAAATGAGAGGCGTATAACATAGAACTTGCCTTAAGAGTTTTGAATTAAAACTTCAATCTCCTTCTCTGATCTGTTCCTCAAAGCCGACAGCCTCTGGTTGCCGTCGTTCCTCCCTCTGCTGCTCTTGATCTATCCTGCGAACAAGCCTCCTTCTAAAACTCACGTAAATAAAATAGCCTCCTCTAAGAGATCCTTATACATATATAGACTACATAATATCCTAATCCTAATCCTAATATAACTCACATAAACTTAGGGAAAAAGAAAAGAAAATAATAATACTAATTATAATAAAAATCCTAATAATAATAGTAGTAGTAATAATAATAATCTGCATATACCATATATATATATATAACTAATACCTCACCAATGGGCAATAGCGTAGCGGTATCAGCTTCTTACCTCCCAAAGGGAGGTCAGGGGTTCAAGTCTCAAAAGAGACATGTGTGTGAGAACCAACTAGGAAAAAAAAAAAAAAAAAAAAACTAATACCTTCATGTACTTTTATTAATAATAAATAATAATAATAAAAATAATACACACATATATATACACACATCAATATATATATATATATATATATCTAAAATACACCCATGGGCTATAATCCTTAACCATCTAGGCTTCCTATCCAAGTAGTCCATGAGACCCATTTGGTTGGTCCATTACTACTACCCAAACCCATTCCTTTAAATAAAAAAATAAAAATAAAATAGACATCTAAATATTTAAGTTAACAAATAATTACAAACAATTACACAATTAAATCACACAAATCACATCAAACAAATGCACACAAATAAATCACATAATTCACATCAAATAATTAAATCATTTAAACACATAAATACATAGCCACATAATCAACTAAAATGTAAATAAAAATAATTAAATAAATCCTTTTAAAATCCTCTGAAAATTAGGGGTATTATAGTTGACAAGTGGCACAAGAAGGACCACACTTGAGTTTCGAAAACTTGACCAACCTATTTCTTCTTCCTCATTTTTGGTATTCCCTCTTCTCTAAACTCTTCTTATTCTCTCTCTATATCTATATACATAGACATGTCCTCTTTGTTTAAAACTTAGATTTAAGGGGTTTTCAGTGAGAATTTGCTAATGGCTAAGGAGGGAGTTTTGTTCTACTCAGCAATGGCTTTAAATTGAGACCACCATTGATAGGGTTTGGAGAATTTCAAAATTAGGTGCTAGCTAAGTGCTTGTTTGGCTTGAATATTTGAGGTAGGGATTTCTAATGCCTCAAACTATGCCTTTCATTGAGTATTCATGCCATGATTTCTCTTAATTTCATTCTTGAAAGTGAATTTGTGAATAAAATGGTAATGGTATGTTGAAGTGAAGAAAGCATGCTAGTATGTGATGTATAAATGTGTTTCCTTTCTATGCTAATGAAGTATTTGCCATTAATTACTTGAAAAATTAATGTTGTTTCAAAATTCTAGCATAATTGAGATGATATGGATTATATGATGGGTATGCTTGTAATTGGTTTATAGACAATGTCATACTCGTGTTTATTTTCTTGAAGATGCCATGCTTATGCCCTTGTTATTATTTAAATGAAATCGAAGTGAAATTGATGAAATTAGCTCATGTGCATGATATGGCGGGAAGGGATAATGAGAAAGGGCATGGAATGAATTTTTATAAAAAAAAAAAAAATCGGATTTCGTAAGTCCAGTGCAAACTTTGACCTAAAGGGAGCGCGTGCTGGTTATAGGACGCGTAACATTGATTACTAGACCCAAATGGTTGTCGGTTTAGAGGTTAGTTGTAATGACCCGGTCAATTTACTCCCTTTCCTTTTTTCTCAAAATTTTACGAATAAATTTTTTTCGTTTAATTTTCTTTTTCGAGTTCTGTTTCTTGTTACTCGGTGTCGTCTCGAGTGCTTGGAAATGGTTTTTGGGACTCTTTCGTTTGGATTGACAACTTCCTTTGAGGACCGAGTCATTTCCACATTTTCATTTTTTTCGACACTATTCACCTTTTGTCTTTTTCCCGTTTATCACATTGTTGGCACAACCTCACTTTTCGTGTTCGGATTTGATTCCAGTTTTTGCATGCATCCATGATATTTAAATTCCATGCCATGTGTATTTTTACTTTCCTAGAAATGCATGCCATTAGTGCACTTTCTTCCTTAGGGATGTGGATGCACACTTTCTTTGGAAACCTTCTTGTTTTTGGGGTTACTTGTGTAATTACTTAAAGTAATTATTTTTCATCTTAGGGACCATTTTGCAATTTAATTTGGAAGATATTTTCAAAAAGGACTGTTTTGCAATTTCTGAAAAAGTGTGACAAGTGTCGCACTCTCATTAGTCCACTTATTAACATTTGTGTGGAAACACTTTGATGCCTTGGATGATGACATGTGGAGGGTGGAGATTCAACCACTTGTTGGCCTAGGATTGGTGCACTTGTTGGCTTAGATGGTTGACAAATGTAGGTTTAAGATTAAGCCTAGGAAGGAGCCACTGATTTGTAACAAATGTAGGCTCCAAATGTGGTCTTGCATATATATGTATGTGTTGACTATGGTGTTAGTTCACCTAATGAGTGGAGGACTTCTAAATCCTCCATTCACATTTCATCTCCCTTATATTTTTTTTATTATCCTTCACATTAGAACCCTAGCCTCCATGGATGAAGCTTAAAGCCTTAAGCCTTGACTTTGATTTTTGAAAATCTTCCATTGATTTCCAAGCTAAACCTTGGGAATACTTTTTGTTCCTCTCACTCTCCTCTTCATAACCCTTGAAAGGTTTGCAATTTTGTGTTGATTTGCCTTGGATTCTAGAGAGACTCTTCTCTAATGAGGTAGGGGGTGTTATAATTTATTTTCCAAGTGGATTTCCTTGTTTTTGTAGTGAAATACAAGTTGTATGTATGTTTTATATCAATTTGAGAAATTAATGATTAATTATGGCTTGCTTATAACTCACTTTAGACTTGATATATGGCATAACCATGACTTAATCTTTGTTATATAATTATTTGGAGCCATTTGAATGAGTTTTCAAATCTAGAGAATTAATGGGTTTAATTTGATTTAAATTCTAGTTAATTGTGTTTTGCTTGTATTCCATTTTGGACTTGATATATGGCCTGGCCATAACTTAATCCTTATTATATATTTATTTGGGATCATTTGGACAACTTTTGAAATCTAGAGATTTAATTAATTTAAATTAATTAAATTCCACATGATGATATCTTGCTCACTTTGTTAAATTGATGTGATATTTGCAATCACCGTGGAGTGGACATTCATATATATTATTTTGAGAATTTTTGGATAACTTTGATTTCTATAGAAATTAATTAATTAGGTTAATTAATTTCCACTTAGTGTTCTAATGGATTGGACTTGCATTTCATGTGGCTTTTACCTTTTTATCATGTATCATGACTTGTTGCAACTTAGCTTCATTAATGTAGTTAATGAACTTGCACCCATATCTTGGAATGGTTTGATTACTCACGCATTGTTTAGTAAACAATTGGATCATTAATCTTATACTTGTAGTATATTTACATCAATGGATTTCATGTGTTATATATCTTGGTTGTAGACTATATAGATGCACACTATGATTTCTTGACATTTCACATGCCATTATAGTTGGAACTTAGGGTATGACTTGTGTGTTCCAAAATCTTGGTTGTGCATGAAATGTGGTTAATGCATTACTTGTATCTTGATACTATCTTGACTTGCACAACTTGTTGATTTTGGAACTTGGGATATCAATCAAGAATTGATATGGCTAGGACTTGGTTCTAGTACAGGAGATAGAGAGCTCCCTATACTATAGTGCGCACTAGGGGGAAGGTACCCATGGGTTAATAACCCTAAAGTGATCCCGAGAGTACGGTTTTAATCCTGGCGATATCAGGGTTTTCACATTGGTTGATTTCACTCTTTAAATTTCAAGTTACTATTCCTTGAAAATTTAAAACTTGTCGTGTTATGTGAAATGCTTCAATATTGTTTCATTGCATAGATTTTATGTTTCATCCGTGATTTCACTCCTTAAATTTCAAGTGTTGTATTCCTTGAAAATTTAAGACTTTTTTCGTGTTGTATGGAAGATTCCATCGTTGTTTACTTGCATAGATATTATGCCTTATTCTTGATTTCATGTATTAAACTTGTCGTGTTGTGTGAAATGTTCTATTCTTGTTTAATTGCATAGATATTATGCATTATCCTCGATTTCACGCCTTGTCCTTGTCGTGTTAATTGGATTGTTTCAATCTTGTTAATTTTCTTACTTATCTCATTTCATGTTACTTTATGCTATCGTGACTTAGGAATGATCATATACATGTAACTTGACTTAGATTCAAGGTGGCATAGACCACATGTAATGATTTATATCAACTTGCAAAATCTCTAAACCCTTAGATTTCAAGTGTTATGTCTTGAAGATCTAAGAACCTTGTCGTGATATATGGAGTATTTCCTACCTTGTTTAATTGCATAGACATTATGCTTACTTCGTGTATTTAGACCTCATTCAGCATACTTGAAACTGTGTACTTGCTCCTTGTATCTAGATTCCATTTAGTATACTCGTGTCTCATATACTTGCCTTTTTCGTGTTTTATGGAATATCCCATCCTTGTTTAATTGCATAGATATTATGTCTTGTTCTTGATTTCATGTATAACTCTTGTCGTGTTAATTGGAATGTCCTAATCATGTTAATTGCATTGATAATGTAATTCTTATTAATTTACGTCCGAGTATTCTTCTCATCGTGTTGTATGGATTATTCCAAACCTTGCTTAGTTGTATTGATAATGCAATTCATGTTGATCTATATTCAAGTATCCTTCTTATCATGCTCCTTGGATTATCCAAACCTTGATTCATTTCATATATGTCTATATATCATGATTCTTGTTGATTTATACTCTAAGGTAGCTTAGGATGCTCCCTGAGTCTCACCTTGACATAGATGTTAGGTGGCATAACCCTTTTGTATTGTTTCAAGTTAATATAAAAATCTATAAAGAAATCGAGTCTATACATGCTCATTCTCTACGAGTAAACTTATTTACTCACCCCAAAGTTATTGGGGGTTTTGTTCAGGTACGAAGACTTGGTTCGTGATGTTCATCATTGCTTGGATGATTGTAGACTTGAAGGTTTTAATTCTTGTAAAGGTTGGCTTGAAATGCCATTTGTAGCTTTTTTTGTCAAATGTGTATATTTGATTCCAAAATTATAATGTGCGCCTATGCACACTTTCTGACACTTATTTCGTGTATATGATATGTTGCCAAGGGCCGAACTTCATTTGAAATCCATGTATATTGAAAAATGTAAAATTTTGCCTTTAATGAGAAAAGTATGAAAATTAGGGTTTTAACATGTCATTTTTGTACCGGAGTGTGCATTATGTATGAAATTCATTAATTGCCATTCATTTACCATGTATGAGGTGTGGCCAAGGGCCAAACACCATTTTGTTTCCACTTTTGTATTCTTGCTTCACATATTGCATTTTCGGGCTAAATAGTAAAATTCGAGCCTTTAAGGGTTCATTTTCAAATCGGGTGGCGTAAAGCGTGTTCCGGCACATCCACTAGAACCTATTCTATATGCATCAAGTGTGACCAGGGGCCAAACGGTCATTTGAAACCATTTCATAATTTTGGTTTTCATTTTTCCCATTTCAAGTTCATTTTCACCTTATTGGCGGTTGGGGGGTCGGATTTTGACTCAGCCATTTTTGGGAGCTGTGAACCATTTCCACACTCTCGAAATCACTATTTACATTTGCGTGCATGATCGTTTTGATGAAAAACTCTTTCGTGGGTGAAATGAGCCTCCTATGGACTTATTTCACATTTTTCTTGCATAATCTTGTTCAAGGGCATTTTGGGGATTTCTTTTGAAAAATAAATTCCATTCTCAACTTTTTCATGTAGAAAATGTGATTTTAGGGGGAGTTTCTTCATGGCATTTTTCCGAAAAATGTCATCTTGACCTCGAAAACCGTGTTACAAATTCACTTTTCTGCTATTTCGAAAAATGCCATCTTGACCTCGAAAACCGTGTTACAAATTCACTTTTCTGCTATTTCACTGTTTCTGCTGCATTTGTTTAACTCTGGTCTAAGTTGAACCGGTTTAAGAAGGTTGAACCAGTTCAAGATATCAAAATTGGTCCAGCATGTGCGTACTACCCATGTTGAACCGGTTCAGGAAGGTTGAACCGGTTCAAGTCCTCCAGAGATTTCAGTTTTGGACTTCCAATTTCAAACTGATGTAACTTCTTTGTTTCAACTCTGAATTGGTCCGTTCTTGAGTCTAAATTGACCACATCGACGTAAGCTTTCCAATGGTATCAATTTCAGCTTCAGATTCTTCTCCTAGCTTAAGATATCCTTGTTTTAGTGAGAGGGTATCGGATTTAGTTCTAACTGGGATATGGTTCATCTGGGAATTCTCTTCCTTTGGCCTTAGGACTTCATGTGAAGTTACCAAATGATTTTTTTGGATTTTTTTTATCTCATTTGACTTGTTCAAAGCCAAATTCCTTCCTCTTAGGGTAAAATGACCATTTTACCCTTGGTCCTTCTTTCGGTAGGGTTTTGATACCCTTATCTTCGTTTTGCTTCCGTTGAGTCTCGAAACTCTTTCAAAGTCCATTCTTGTGTCCTAGGGATAACGTACATCTCTATGGAATTGTTTTCAAGTTGCTTCTGCACTTTATTCCTTTGGGTTCCGTGACCTCATGGAAGGTCAACTTGGGTCTTAGAGGTGTGTTGTGCCTTAAGAGACCATTGTCTTGTTTCTTGCTTCCGCATTCTGGATCCGCTTTGGGTCATCCCAGGACACACTGGTTTAAAAAATCTAGGATCGTCACATCAGTGATAACTAATCAATCTCGCCTCGATAAAGTCAGTTACCGGGTTTTGGTTAGAGTTAGGGTCGGTGGAGACCAAGTTTGGGGAACGGTTATGGATTGCATTACATTTTCATGCAAAATTGTGATAAGTTGTGAAAATGCTATTGATAAGATTAATTATGTTTTAAATGCTTTAAATTCCCCAAAGATTGATCCCGATTATCTTTTAGCCATATTGTGTGTTGCGTAGCTCAAAGGAGTCCAAAGTGGGCGCCTTAGGCATCTTCTACTGAGCCTTCGTGCTCACCCTTTCCTTTAACATTTTTCAGGTCATGGTAAAGACGTGGTTGATGATGTATCTTTTGATATTTTTGTAATCACCGCTTAGAATTGACGATCATTTTGTAAAGTGACTATAATTCCTGTATTTTTGTAGAAGGCATTGTACTTATAACCTCAAGGGTCTCAAACTTGTAACTATATTCTTTTGGACTACTTTCGTACAATTTGGGTATGTAAGTATTAAACTTGTTGACGCTTGGTGTGCTGCCGTCGAAGGCACCCAAATTGCATGCAATAGTGTGGCCAAGTTTGAATTTATAAAGTGCCACTACTACCTCAAACTACTAAATATAGTTAGGGTGAGTAGGGATCATCCTAAGGGATCGGAAACGTATTTGAAATGGAAACAAGGTTGGACTAGTTGGTCGAGTGATCAAAAGGTGGTTTGATTGGTTAATTAAACTACAATGTAAACAAATTCAATACAAAGCAATTAAAGTAAATAAAGGGTAGAGAACAAGAGAGAGGGATCCTGGGATTTAGAGGTCACCACTAAACATTACCTTTCTAGATACTCAATGTGTAATGAATGAGGGGAAATATGTGTTGCAATACTAAGAAGTGTGATTGATTAAATCAACAAGCATGGATGACTAATTAAGTATACATTGTCTAGACAACCTAATGAATAGCATAATATATCAAACTAAGGCACTATTCCTTCCTTTAAGCTCACAATCAAAACACATTAACAAGCTAGAGAATTATACTTCTTGCATTCATAAGCATGGAACATCAAACAACAAGCATGGATTGTCCTCCCATCTAAGAAAGTAAAGTAACTACACTACAACTAAGCTAAGGACATGAAAATTAAACTAAGGTAGAGGCACAATCCATCAAGAAATGAGTATTTTAAACAAATCACAAGAGTATTCCATTAAAGCACCATGCCTTGACAATCTTTAGATTCATAGCATCAACACACATAGACATGCATCAGTATCACAAAACCAAGAAATAATACATGAACATCTATTCTAGCATACATAGACATATGAGTAGAATAAAATGATCAATTGGAAGTATCAAACAACACAAATCATTGTAGAAACAAGGTTCATATATAAATCAAATGTCAAGATAAGATTACAACACAAATCCCCTCAAAATACAAAACATCAAGATCTAGAAGGCATGCTTAGGGCTAACTCTAGCCCCAAGAAGATGTTTAGTCACTCATTGATGTAGTCATCCAACCTTCAAGGGCCATCTCCATGGTAGGAAAGATCTTCTTCTTGATGGAAACCCTAGATGAATGGAAGAACTCCCAAATGGTGTATATCTCTCTCAATCTCTAGCCTCCTTAACGAGCGCTGAAAAGTGCACATTTAAACCCCTTAAGCTTAGGAATTTTAAGACCTTTATCTATCTTACTTCCCCGTTTTAGACTAATTTCGTGTTATTGTCCTTTTTAGGTGCTTATCCCCAAAATAAGCTAATTCAGCCAAATAAGTGCTTAAAAGAAGCTAACTCAAGCTAGATGGAAGAAATGAGTAAAGTGGAAGCAGAATGAAGCAAAGTGTGGAAATCAGCATGTTCGATCGATCTTAAGAATACTTTGAACGATTAAAAGTTCATCGATCTAGACTCTCTAAGATGGATCCAAGCTCTTTTGTCCTTATCCAAAGATCTCACAAAGTTCGATCGATCCAACAATTCTCAGATCGATCGAAAATATTCTATTTTATCCTGTTGTACCACCCCACCTATCACTTTTGTCTCTTTCCCCAAAATTTCTCAGATCTGTCCTTATCCAAAAAGGCGCCGCCATGGGAGGATCGATCCAGCCAAAGTTTGATAGATCTCAGCCAATTTAGATCGATCTCAGCATAGGTTCAATCGATCGAATCCTCTCAAGTGCGAATTAAATCAATTTCCAGCTCATTAAAAGTTGTCTCATGGTGCAATCATTAGAGGAGCCCTTGTGTACGAGCCTAGACCATTGGGTGTGACATTTGAGCTACCTATATAAGGATTATGAGCCACTTTTATACATATGCTTTGAGGAGTTGATAGAGACAATTTTTTATTATTCTTAGAGAGGAAGAAAAGAGAAGAGGAGGCTAGAAACATATTCTTGGGAGGTCTTCCATCTAACTCAAGAAGAAGAGCATTTCTACCATGGAGATAGCCCTTGAGGGGTGGAGGACACCATCCATGAGTGGCTAGACATCCTCTTGGGGCTAGAGTTAGCCCTAAGCATGCTTTTTTTACCTTGATTTATGTATTTTTGAGGGGATTTGTGTTATAATACATATTTTGACATCTTTATATACATAGATCTTGTTTATTCAATGATTTGTGTGGTTTAATTCTTCCAATTGATCATTTCATTCTATCCATATGTCTATATATGCTAGAATAGATGTTCATGTGTTTATCTCTATCTTTTGTATTGTTGATGCATGTCTACGTGTGTTGATGCTATAGATCTAGAAATTGTCAAGACATAGTGCTTAATAGAATGTTCTTGTGATTTATTTGATGGTTCATACTCATTTCTTGATGAGTTGTGCCTCTCCCTTAGTTTAATTAGTTTAATTTTCATATCATTAGCTTAGATGTACTGTAGTTACCTTAGTTGTTAAATGGGAGGACGATACATGCTTGTTGTTTGATGTTCCATACTTATGAATGCAAGTAGTATATTTTTCTAATTATGTGATGTGCTTGGATTGTGAGCTTAAAGAAGGATTAATAGTTTAGTTTGATATATTGTGTTATTCATTGTGTTGTTTAGACAATATATACTTAATTAGTCATCCATTCTTCTTGAAACAACCACACGCACTCACTATTGTTGCAACATATGTTTTTCCTCTCATTAATTGTGAATTGAGTGTATAGAAAGGTGATGATTAATGGTGATCTCTATGTCCCAAGACCTCTCTCTCTTGTTTTCTCTATCCTTTAGTTACTTCTTTTATATTGAGCTTGTTTAATCTTAATTGTAGTTTAATCAACCAAATAATCTACCTTTGATCACTCGACCTACTAACCTTGAGCATTGTTTCCATTACTAGTAGCCCTCTAATCCCTTGGGATGATCCCTACTCACCCTTGCTACGTTAGTAGTAATGGTAGTAGTGGTTTTTATAAATTTAAAGTTGACCCAAAAGGCTTTTCTTGAACCGTGCATTCACTACATTATTTTGGCGTATAGGTTCGGCCACCGTCAAATTTTGGCACCGTTGCCGGGGATGGGATTGGTAACGCCGTGTTTTGGAAACATTTAGGAATTAGTACTCTTTTGATCGTGTCTTTACTTTATTTTTATTTTTGGTTACTTGTTATGTTTGTTCTTATTTGGCTAGGTGAATTGAGTGAAGGAAGTTGAGCAAAGGAGAATTCAAAGCAAGGAGCTAAGCTAAGCACAAAAAGGACTAAAAATCTTAAAAAATTACAAAACAAAGCAAGGCTAGAAAGTTGAAAGTTAAATTGAAGTTGTTTAAAGACCCTTTGTGAGATCTTTCTAACTCAAGCTCTAGTTAAATCGTCGGCCCGTGTGGAGGCTTGTTTTTCATTTCTTAGATAAATCGTGAGCCCGTGTGGAGGCAATTTACTTTTCCTTGCATTTTGTTCAAGCATGGGAGCATAGGATCATGGTATGTGGAGATTTGTTGATTGATTTGTTGTGGGGGTGAAGTGTTTGTTACTTACTTATTTGCTTGTTATTTGTCTTTGCTAGTGCATGTATGGTTGTAGGTCGTTAAATCCTACTCTTGTCCCTCTTAATTTTCATCTTGAATCGGTTATTCGTAATCCTAGGGGAAGAGGTAGTTCTCATCACCCCATTTCACTAATGGAGGATTTAAATGACGACCATGTGGAGGACCTTGGTTACATAGACCAACAAGGCATCCTCTACCCTAATGTGCATCATGAAAACATCCAAGTACCATTAGGCATGCCTAGACCATTCATTCACCCACAACAACAAGGCCAAGTTCCATTGGGAATGCCTCGGCCAATATTTGCTCCACAACCTTCCATGGTTCAAGCTAACCACGGTGTTCGAGTAGCACCACTGGTTGTAAATCCCCCTCTTGCTTTAAGAGACCATTATGTGCCTAATGAATACAATGCACCCACTTGCATTCAATTGCCCCCATTTAGAGCACATCACTATAAAATCAAACCACAAACCATTCAAATACTTCCTAACTATCATGGACTTCCAAGTGAAGAACACTATAAGCATTTGGATAAGTTTCTTGAAGTGTGTTCCACCGTGAAATACATGGACATGCCGGAAGAAGTTTTAAGACTTAACTTTTTCCTTTCACCCTTAAAGACAAGGTAAAATATTGGTTCAACAATCTTAGGCCTTTTTTGATAACCTCTTAGGCGGAAATGCAACAAGAGTTCTTGAAAAAGTACTATCCGGTTTCTAAGACCAATGCCATGAGAACTTCAATTAGAGAATTTTCTCAAGGGGATGGGGAAATGGTTCATGAGGCATGGGAAAGATTCAATGACTTGCTTAGGAAGTGCCCACATCATAACATACTTAAGTGGTAATTAGTTCAATATTTATTTGAAAGTTTACCGGATAATCACAAGGGTATGGTTGATGCATCTATGGGTGGTTCTTATCTTGATAAGCATGAAAATGATGTGTGGTAATTGTATGAAAGTATGAGTGAGAATTCAATGCATTAGTCTTTATCTTCTAAAAATAGTAGAAACCTAGGTGGAAGGAAGAATGTCGGCTTATATCAAGTTGACAACTCCAATGATATAGCCGCCGAGATGAAATCCTTATCTCAAAGGTTTGATCAATTTTTGATCAACCAAAATTCAGCGAATCGAGTATCTTCCTCCCCTACTCATATTCATCATCATGTATCTAATGAATCTTGCATGACTTGTTCAAATGTCGTGCATACTACTTCCAATTGCCCCATGGACATGTACAAAGTGAGCCCCATGAGCAAGTCAACGATACATTTGTTAATTAAAGGAATAATCCCTATGGCACTCATTACAATTCAAGTTGGAGGAACCATCCGAACTTTTCTTGGAAAAGCCTAGGGGAAGGCTCAAACCCTCCCTAAGGTGGTTTTCAAGGGAAGTATGTTCCCCGACCAATGCAAAGCCAAGGTTCCTAAGGTTTTAAATTATCATCATTTCAATCACATGGCAATTAATTTTCTAATTCTCATATCCCTAACCAACCATCATATTCTCAAGGAAATTCTAGGAGTCGTGCTTTTGAAGAGAAAGTTTTAACCGCTCTAGGCACTCTAGAGATGAACACTCAATTATTTCATTCATATTCTCAATCCATTGCTAAGCTAGAAACCCAAGTTCTCCAAATAACTAGTACCTTAAAGGCCGTTGAATGCACCACCAAAGCAACAATGTGTTGTGGACACTCATTCCTCATCGGAAGGTCCCACAACTAAGCATGTCAATGCGGTGACAACCTTGAGAAGTAGGAAGGTTATTAACAACCAAGTAGGTATTCCCAATGAAGAGAGTGAACTAGTGCAACCAAAAGTTGACACCCGTCCCGTTTATCATCATATTCCTCCTTTATTGCATATGCATAATCATTCAAATGAGAAAGTGTTAGAAAGTGATTTGAAAAGTGAGTTCAAAATTGATTTGAAAGATGAAGTGAACAAAGCTTTGAAAAAGGATTTTAAAAATTCTTGTGTTGAAGATTCTTCAAAGAAAATTTTTGAAAAAACTTTTGAACCAAGAGCTCCATTTCCGGATGCCTTAAAAGGATCCATTTATCTTGATAAATAAAAGACCAAGAATAATGAAATCATTGAAATGTTTAGGCAAGCGAAGATTAATCTTTCACTTTTGGATGCAATTAAGAAAATTCCGCCTTATGCCAAGTTCTTGAAAGATCTCTGCACCCAAAAGAGGAAGAACAAGAGCCAAACACCTAGGAAAGTGGTCTTGACCGAGCAAGTGAGCTCTATTTTGCAACATAACACCCTCCCAAAGTTCAAGGACCTCGGTTCACCTACTACTTCTTGCGTCATTGGTGACCATGTCATCAATCGGGCTCTCTTAGACTTAGGAGCAAGTGTTAACCTTCTTCCATACTCGGTATATGTCAAATTAGGCTTAGGAGACTTGAAACCGACGTCGGTAGTTTTACAACTTGCCAACCGATCCATCAAAAAGCCTAGGGGTATCATTGAGGATGTCTTGATTAAAATTGATAAATTCTTCTTCCAGGTCGATTTCGTTGTCATTGACACAGAACCGGTTCCGAATCCCAAGAGCCAAATTCCCATTATCCTTAGCCATCCTTTCTTGGCAACCGCAAATGCCAACATCAATTGTAGGACAGGGGTAATGAAAATCTCATATCGGCATATGAAAGTGAAGTTGAATATCTTTAATCCGACCCCAAATTCATTTGACAAGCATGAAGAAGTAAGTGTTGTAGAAAAATGTCTAGACAATGAATGTGAAAGAATGGAGTCCTTGCTTGAAACCAAAATTTCAAAAAATTCATCTTCGTCCTTGAAACTAAATAATGATGTTTCAAAATCTTGCTTTGAAAGGGCATGGAAGCCCAAAGATCACATTGACAAAGGACCAACAATCTCCTTTGAACCTAATCCAACAAGTTCTTTAGAGAACCGTTTGTCGGGTGGAATTCAAAGTACCTATCACCCCATTAATGAGGGGTTGCATAACAAGATATTTGATCCGGGCTAAAAGAGCCAAACGTCTTACTAGAGACGTTAAAGACTAGTAAATGTTTCGTAGGGTTTACAACCCTATTTCTCTCTCATTTCTATTTTATCTTTCATTTCTTGCATCGTCTAGATTTTTTTGGAATTCATACGTATGGCTAGGATTTTGATTGAGTATGCATGCACTTTCATTCTGAAAATAGGCATTTTGTCCCTATTCGATCGATCTCAAATGAGGTTTGACCGATCGAACACCCATCCATGCGTCCAATCATTGCTCTGTTCCATCGATCTGAAATTTCCTGCATAAATCAGCTCTCTGTGTATCGTTCGAAATTTTTTTTCGATCAATCTGAGTACTCAAAGATCGATCGAAATTAACCTTGGATCGATCTTCACTCCACACTTAGAAAATTTTTGAGATCCATGAAAAAGGCCTCTCTGTGCATCGATCGAACTCGTCTGCATGTTTTTACCTGTTTGATCGTTCGAACCATTTTCTCGATTGATCTCAGCTTGATCTTTCTGTACCCTTTGTTGACTTTTGTTTTGACTGCATTTTAAATTCAAAATTTAAAATAAAAATAAAAAAAAAAAAAGAGAGAGAGAGAGTTTTCAAATTTTTCAAAAAAATACAAAAATATTTTTGGTTTATTTTATTTTATCTTCAAAAAAAAAAAAAAAACTCCAAAAAGATTTTCATTTTATTTTTCACTTTTATTTTTAATTACTTGTTTTATTTTATTTTCATTTTAAAATTTTCAAAAATCCCAAAACTAATTTTCTTTTGTTTTATTTCCAAAAATTCAAAAATATTTTGAATTTTAATTTTTACTTTTTAATTTGTAAATATTCAAAATTTTCAAAAAATAAAAAATTATTTGTCGTTTAGTGAGGGGAGATCGATCTCAACATTTTTCAGATCGATCTATATACGATCGATCGAAAATTTTCCCTAATCGATCGAACTTGTCGGGACCAGTTTTTAAAATAAAACCCTAGGGTCATTTTGATCGATTTGTACATCGATCTCAGACCTTCAACTCATCTCCCTCGCCATTGCAAACCTTTACCACCTCTGACGAGATCTCCGGCAAGCTTCCCGAGCCTTAAATCTCTTTCCCTCATCTCAAATCTCATTTCTCTCTCATTCGAACCATTTCTCTCGCTAGACTTGGTAAGTTGGGTTTTTAGTTTCCATTTTCGAGTCTCAATCTACATATTTTTTATGTTTCCTTGCTAGATCTGAGTTGCCATGCTTGAATTCCTTCCATTTTTGAAGATTTAAGTATGTATATATATGTATATAGGTTTTTGTATATATTTCATTTTCAATTCAATTTTGGGGGTCACGGGCCAAACAAGTGACCAATCTTGTTGTGTTGTTATGTGAGAGGGCCCCACAAGCTTGCTTGGGTGCCCCCGTGCCATCCACGTCACAGATCTGTGACTTTTCAAATTTTCCCGTACCAGTTCGATCGATCGAAGTTTTCTTCGATCGATCATTCAAAAATCGATCGAACTTATCTCAAATCGATCTCATAGAGATCGATCGAACTTCACAGATTTGTATCCCACACTTCACACACTCTTTTATGATTCCATATTATCTCATACATGCCTAATGCCTGTGTTTTCCACATTGGATGCATTCCATACTTATAGTGTTTAGCATGCTTCACTTAATGTCACTGTTTATTTAGCTCCATCATCACTTGTGTAGATTCATGTTCTGTGTTGTCTATCTTATTTGACATACATGTTTCTATATACTGTGCTTCATTTCTTTATGCCGGTACTAACTATATTACAAATGTTTTTCTTTCTGTTTTGCAGGCCATGGCTAGGGTAAAGACTGTTGCCTATAGGCATCATCCATACCGAGTCAAGCCCAGGATAGAGGGGCCAGGCGAGCCCTCTCATGTTCAGGAGCAGCTCGAGCATCAGGCAAAGCCCTCCCATGTCCAGGATTCAGAGCAGCCTGTTGAGGCTGAGCAGCCGGAGCAGTTAGAGGATTATATCAAGGCAGATCCAGCTCAGTGCCCCTCAGCTAACTCTAAACTACAGTCTTCAACCTCTGTATCTTCATCATCCCATGATGAGGCTGAGCATACACCATCGCCTTCTCCATCTCCGCCTTATGCACAGCCAGTCCAGGCCTTAGACAGACCTCTGCCGAGATACTCACACCTTACAGTGGCGTATGAGTCAGTTTTCGACATCTCTTTCTTCTCCTGGTACATTCTGACCCAGGCAGCCTTCGAGGATATAGACCGGAGGGGCATTTTAGGTATTTTAGCCCCTGTCACATACCCAGTTTACCTGAGGCTTGTTCGGATGTTCTTCCAGAACCTCCGGCCTGCCCCGAGTAATCTGGCAGAGCTGCACACTACGGTCAATGGCCATCCTATCAGCATTACAGTGGAGACGCTGGCCAGGTCTTGCCGATGCCCACATGTTTTCCCTCCTTATCTTGAGCTCGATTATCCCAATCTAGAGAGGAGGCCTTCTTATGCAGACATGGCTGTGGCACTTACTGGCCATTACAGTGAGGGCGAGACATTTGCTACTCAGACTTATTTGCCTGATGATCTGTGGTTCTTCGATTCAGTCTTGTACCAAAATGTGTTTATAGCCGGCCACATGATTCAAAGGCGAGGCGACTATTTGACTGCCCTGTATACTTTTTACACAGGGTATTGGGTTTCTATTCTGGCCTTATATTGGATCGTCATGATGAAGCTATACGCTGACTACATCAACAACGCCAAACCCAAGAGGGCTAAGTACTTTCCTTTTGGCCACCTTATTACTCAGATCTTATGAGATCAGCGCTATCTATTCCGTTCAGATGAGCGCCCAGAGACAGGAGCTTGCCACTTTGCAAGAAGGACTGGAATAAGAGCTACAATGCACTTATCAAGAGTCTTCTAATGGACGCTGTGATAGCAGCTAAGGAGGATGAGGAGGAGGAGATGGCAGCAGCAGCAGCAGAGCCAGTAGTAGACGATGCAGCAGTCGCACCGGCAGCTACAATACATATGGACATTGACTTAGAGCAGGAGCCTCCAGTAGAGGAGATTCCACATCACTTTCCAGTGGGGTCACCATTACATTTCCCGGAGCAGGCTCAGGATGCACATCATTTTCCTGATCCAGTGGTACCTGAGGCTCCAGCACAGACACCCGGCCTTGGAGAGCGTATCTAGGCTTTGGAGGATGTCGTAGTCTCTATCCGAGCGGACACTGTCTCTATCCGAGCTGACATTTTATCTCTTCGTACAGATGTCATAACTGCACTGCGAGACATATCCCGAGATATATGCGGAGCGTGCCCTGCCCATCCTACCTCCTCAACATGATATTCCTGATCTCTCTATCTCTATACCTTCATTTCATATATCTATGATACATTGCTACTGTTATGATATTTTTGCGGCCAGTCTGTTGGCCCAGACATTGTGATGTACATTATTTTTATCTTTCTATACATGCTATATTTTAGATGTCATATTTTTGTATTGATATATCTGTCTGTGATTGACTCCATCAAGTGCATCTTAGTGACTTCAGTGAGAGAGAGTGCTGCCCAAATTTTCAGTACCACCCTTTTTCCTCTCTCTTTACTTCAATTCTTGTCCCATTTATACTTGCATGTCCACTGCGCACTATTATTATCCCTTTTGTTATCTAATGAGTTTTATCCAAGTGCCATCTTTTTAGGACCACAGTTAATTCTAAGTTTGGGGGGGGGGGGGGGGGAGGTTATACCACCCACTTTGGATACTTGTGTCCCGGCCATTCTTCACCATAGCTACACTGGTATACTCTTTCCTTTGTTCTCTTTGTACATTGAGGACAATGGGCCATTTAAGTTTGGGGGTAATGGTGTTAATTGCAGTATTTGCTTTTAATTCAAAATTTTAAGCATGACTTGTGTATTTGAGGGATTTTTATAATTGATCTATAACTAGCTATGATTTTGATCTTTTGAGGACTATATTGCTTAGAATTTAAAAATTGCTTGACTTGAGAGTCCAATACTCTTTGTATGCCTTATGGATGCCATTTAGGAGTAAATTTTTTCGAAAGATTGATATCTTGCTTACATTTATGGTCCACTTCATCCTAATTTTGTGATTGTTTTGAGATTCACTCTAGGATTCTACACTAGCACAGGTGCACACTAGCATTCAATTGTGTGGTATATGCTTTGCTGATTATTGAATTGGTTATATCCCAATTGGGCTAGTAGTAGTACATTGAAAGCTTTCATCTTGATAAAGGTGGATAACAACCCCTTTTCATTGAGTAGCCAGGATTCTACCCTCATCAAGCACTGAATTTTTCGCGCCGAAAGGTGGAGGGCCCAAACTTTAGGTTAATAATTGGATCTAAAAAAAAAAGTTGCAAAAGCAATAAAAAAGTGAGGACTTCTCCCAAAAGGTGAGAAGTGGGAAATGATTAGATAGAGGTTGTTTTAATTTGTAGGCTAGTTGATTTGAGCTTATAAGTCCTTAGGGGTGTTTGAACGCACAATGCCCTAAAGCCGTCCGGTTTGGGAGTCATTGACCTAACGCTCGACCTCATGGATCACTAGAAAGTTTAATAGATCAACACATTACACTATGCTTCCATCTTTGATCCTTAGGGATAGTTTAAAATAAATTAAAATTAAAAAAAAAATATCGAGTGAAAAGAATAAGCGCACTTAGAACAATAAAACTTTAATAAAAGGTCCACTCTTTTTTTTTTTATGATCGGGACTAGATTTGTGTGCTAGTTTGAGGGTAAGGATGTGCTCATTTCTTTAGTTGGCTTAGATAGCAACATACTTGATGCCGGTCGACTCAAAAAGGATTCTAGTGTTGTTTTGATTTGCATGATCATTTTCTTGATGTGTGGAGGACCATACTTGCTTGCTTGATGTTGAAATTTTGGGAGATTGCTTAGAAATGGTTGAAAAATTGCATACTTGAGGTAGTTTTCTCCCAACGCTTGTTTGCAATATTGGTACTTCTTTTGAAATAATGAGCTTAATGTTTGTGGTTATCATTTCTGGAAACCCTCACGAGACTTCACTCGTCCACTAGGGGTAACCTAGGGGTTTGAAAGGCTTATTCCATATGCTAAATGCAATCGTGTTCCCTACGATAGTGGCGTTATCCATTTATTGCTTTCTAGATTCATAGTTGTATAGTCGTATAGTTGTTTATTTCATTCATTTACTTTATAGTTCATTGCTAGGGACTAGCAATATTTAAGTTTGGGGGTGTGATGAGCGCTGAAAAATGCGCATTTAAACCCCTTAAGCGTAGGTATTCTAGGATCTTTATCTATCTTACTTTCCCGTTTTAGACTAATTTCGTGATATTGTCCTTTTTAGGTGCTTATCCCCAAAATAAGCTAATTTAGTCAAATAAGAGCTTAAAAGAAGCTAACTCAAGTTGGATGGAAAAAATGAGCAAAGTGGAAGCAGAATGAAACAAAGTGTGGAAATCAGCATGTTCGATCGTTCTCAAGAATACTTTGATCAATCGAAAGTTCATCGATCTAGACTCTCCAAGATGGATCCAAGCTCTTTTGTCCTTATCCAAAGATCCCACAAAGTTCGATCGATCCAACAATTCTCAGATCGATCGAAAAGATTCCATTTTATCCTGTTGTACCACCCCACTTACCACTTTTGTCTCTTTCCCCAAAATATCTCAGATCTGTCCTTATCCAAAAAGGCGCTGCCATGGGAGGATTGATCCAGCCAAAGTTTAATAGATTTCAGCCAAGTTCGATCGATCTCAGCATAGGTTCGATCAATCGAACCCTCTCAAGTGCGAATTAAATCAATTTCCAGCTCATTAAAAGTTGTCTCATGGTGCAATCATTGGAGGAGCCCTTGTGTACGAGCCTAGACCATTGGGTGTGACATTTGAGCTACCTATATAAGGATTATGAGCCACTTTTACACATATGCTTTGAGGAGTTGATAGAGATAATTTTTTATTATTCTTAGAAAGGAAGAAAAGAGAAGAGGAGGCTAGAGACACATTATTGGGAGGTCTTCCATCTAACTCAAGAAGAAGAGCATTTCTACCATGGAGAAAGCCCTTGAGGGGTGGAGGACACCATCCATGAGTGGCTAGATATCCTCTTGGGGCTAGAGTTAGCCCTAAGTATACTTTCTTTACCTTAATTTATGTATTTTTTAGGGGATTTGTGTTGTAATACATGTTTTGACATCTTTATATACATAGATCTTGTTTATTCAATGATTTGTGTGGTTTAATTCTTCCAATTGATCATTTTATTCTATCCATATGTCTATGTATGCTAGAATAGATGTTCATATGTTTATCTCTATCTCTTGTGTTGTTGATGCATGTCTATGTGTGTTAATGCATAGATCTAGAGATTGTCAAGACATAGTGCTTAATAGAATGCTCTTGTGGTTTATCTGATGGTTTATACTCATTTCTTGATGAATTGTGCCTCTCCCTTAGTTTAATTAGTTTAATTTTCATGTCATTAACTTAGATGTAGTGTAGTTACCTTAGTTGTTAAATGGGAGGACAATCCATGCTTGTTGTTTGATGTTCCATACTTGTGAATGCAAGTAGTATATTTCTCTAATTATGTGATGTGCTTAGATTGTGAGCTTAAAGAAGGATTAATGGCTTAGTTTGATATATTGTGTTATTCATTGTGTTGTTTAGACAATATATACTTAATTGGTCATCCATGCTTATTGAAACAACCACACACACTCACTATTGTTGCAACATATGTTTTCCCCCTCATTAATTGTGAATTGAGTGTATAGAAATGTGATGCTTAGTGGTGATCTCTAAGTCCCAAGACCTCTCTCTCTTGTTTTATGTATCCTTTAGTTACTAGTTTTATGTTAAGCTTGTTTAATCTTAATTGTAGTTTAATCAACCAAACAATCTACCTTTGATCACTCGACCTACTAACCCTAAGCATTGTTTCCATTACTAATAGCCCTCTAATCCCTTAGGACGATCCCTACTCACCCTTGTTACGTTAGTAGTAGTGGTTTTTATAAATTTAAACTTGACCCAAAATGTTTTTCTTGTACCGTGCATTCACTACATTATTTTGGCATATAGGAACGGCCACCGTCACTCCTCTCCAAGATTGTGTATATGTCTATTATTGTATATGTGTAAAATGGCTCAAAATCCTTATATAGGTAGCTCAAGTGTCACACCCAATGGTCAGGTCTCGTGCACTAAGGCCCTTTCAATGATTGCACCATAAGCCATCTTTTAATGAGCTGGACTCTGTTTTTTTTTTTTTCCGAACTTGAGGGAGTTCGATTAATCGAATTCTGATGAGATCGATCGAACTATGGCCAGATCAATCAAAGTATGGTCAGATTGATTAAACCTTGGCAGCGCTTTTTTGGAATAAGACATATCTGAGATATTTTTGGGATATTTTGGGAAAAAGACAAAAGTGGTAGGTGGGGAAAAGATCAAAGAAGTTTGATTGATTGAAAGGAAAGTTAGATCGATCGAAGATGGTACTTTGGTGAGGAAAATGACAAAAGGCTCGATCCATCTTGAAATGGTTGGAACGATCACTGTGAGATCGATCTGGGCTTGGTCTGATCGATCGAAACTTGCTGTTTTCCACCACTTTGATTCCACTTTGCTCATTTCTTCCATTTAGCTTAAGATTGCTTCTTTTATGCTCTAATTTGGCTGAATTGACTTATTTTGGGGATAAACGCCTAAAAAGGGCAATAACATGAAATTAGTCTAAAACGGGAAAATAAGATAGATAAAGGATATAAAATACTCGAGCTTAAGGGGTTTAAATGAGCACTTTTCAGTGCTCATCAACGCCTCTTAAACGAATGTTTATGAAAGCTTAATAATGAATGTGATGTATTTTAGAAACGACACTTCAATTTAAGGGGTATTTATGTCATTTTATTCATGGGATGTTTATATGTTGTTTTGTATATCTTATCAATGTTTCGAGATAATTTTATGACCAATTGGGAGGACCAAGGGGGTTCGGGAATTATTTCGCAATTCATGGCATTGAAATTGTCTCCCAGGTCACTTCTCGGTCCGATCAATTGGATTTTCCCATACTTAGAAAAATTTCCAACAACCCAATATTCACCTCTTGGTCCAATCAATCGGATTTACCCATACTTAAAGATTTTTTAAAAAAAATGAAATATTTGTTCACCCGAAATTGAAATAGTCATAACGTACTTTTTCATTTCTAATCTGAATAGGGTTATTGTGACGGCCCAAGTCTTTACAACCCGGTGCGTCAGTGATGACCTTAAGTTAACCTGATAACGGATCCGAAATGCGGAAGTGAAAGATAAAACCAAGGTCTCTAGAGATATAACTTATCTTTAAGACACCAAAGTGACCTTCTATGACGTCGTAAAACTTAAAAAGAACGAAAAAGAAAATGAGAGTCAAAACGGTCAAAATCCGTTAATCAAGGGTAAAATGGTCAATTTAAAAAAAAAAAAAAAGAAACTTGACTCTAAATAAGTCAAATGAGGTGAATACAACCTAAAATAATCATTTTACAACATTCCAAGAGATTCTAAGAACTTTGGCCAAGAATCCCACAAAACACCCATTCCTGATTCAAGCAAAATATGATACTATCACACTAAAACATGAATAACTCTCATTGTGATTTGAATTTGAGAATTAAATTAGTACCATTGGAAATCTGACTCAAAATCCTTGAATTTAGGCTTAAAAATCACCCCATTTGGATTAGAAATGAAGAAGTTATGGCTATTTGAAGTCAGATGAACAAGGCTGAAACAAAACTGAAGTAGCAGATCTGTGTGTGCTATTTAGGTCGACCGAAATGGACCCAGAATCACCAAAAATCTGAAAAATGAAAGGAAATCACTTAGGTCAACTGAAATGAAGAATCGGTCAACCGAAATAAACCCAAACAGTGCAAAAGCTACTGGAAAATGAGTTTTTACTGTTCAAATGAATCCCAAAAGCTATCGGTCGACCAAAGTGACATTTCGGTCGGCCAAAATGACTCGAGAAGGTGCTGAAAGACTTGCTACACACCAGAATTGATGAGGCTTTACCCAAGCCTCAACCCCCATCATGAAATGGTCCAAAAACAAAGTTTTAAAGCTGTGCAAACATGCCAACAAACGTACTTTACCTATTGAAATGTGTTACAATGGCCCATGGCCTTAATGCATGATAATTTCACAAAATCATATGCCAAACCTCTAATACTTGTAAAAAGTTATTTCAAAAGTAAAAATAAGGAACTAAATGGCAAATTGTAAACTATAAGGTAATTGGCCATTGGCCACAAATCATACATACCAAGTAGATTCCAAATAGTGTATCTAAGTACACTTTACATATTATAAGGCAAAAACGACATATTGAACCCAACTAAGTATCACAATTTTATAAGCAAAACATAAACATACTAACACTTGCATGTGAACAAGAATACATTAAAAGTACTTCAAATTTACAAATCACCCAAGGCAAATGCAAATTCCCAAATCTTGAATCCTATACCTGAAAAATGTCTCTGATAACTTTGGGGTGAGCAACATAAAGCTACTAGTAGGAGATGAGTATGCATAGACCTAGCATTTTACAATATCATCACCTTAAAGTGAAACATGTTAAAGGGGCTCATGCCACCTAACGTCTATGTCAAAGTGAGATTCAGGGATCATCCTAAGTTACATAGACGATTGAAATGAAATACACAACGTGCAAGCATACTGGGTACAAGTGTAATAAACGAAATTGAAAACATACGAGGCAAGTATATAAAACACAAGTATACTAAACGGGATCGGAAACACACAAAGCAAGTATATGAGACACAATTATACTAAATGGAATCTAGATACAAGAAGCAAGTGCACACTTTCAAGTATGCTAAATGAGATCTAAATATACGAAGTAAGCATAATGTCTATGCAATTAAACAAGGTAGGAAATACTCTATATAACACGACAAGGTTCTTAGATCTTCAAGAGATAACACTTCAAATCTAAAGGTTTAAAGATTTTGCATGTTGATATAAATCATTACATGTGGTCCATGCCACCTAGAATCTAACTCAAGTTACATGTATAGGATCATTCCTAAGTCACGATAGCATAAAGTAACATGAAACGAGATAACTAAGAAAATTAACATGATTGAAAAAATTCGATTAACACGACAAGGATAAGGTGTGAAATCAAAGATAATGCATAATATATATGCAATGTAACACGAAAAGGTCTTAAATCTTCAAGGAATACAACACTTGAAATTTAAGGAGTGAAAACCAGGATGAAGCATAAAATCTATGCAATGAGACAAGGATGGAACAGTTCATATAACACGAAAAGGTTTCTTAAGTCTTCAAGGAATGGACACTTGAAACTTAAGGATGAAATCAATGACATGAAAATCAATGACATGAAAATGTTCTTAAGTCTTCAAGGAATAGACACTTGAAACTTAAAGATGAAATCAAATAATGTGGATACTCGGATATCGCCCGAATTAAAACCGTACTCTTGGGATCACTTTAGGGCTACTAACCCATGAGTACCTTCCCCTAGTGCGCACTATAATGTAGGGAGCTTTCTATCTCCCGTACTAAAACCAAGTCCTAGTCATGTCAATTCTTGATTGATATCGCTGAGTTTTCAAAATCAACAATTTGTGCAAGTCAAGATAGTATCAAGATACAAGTAATGCATTAAACCACGTTCCATTCACAACTAAGATTATGGAAACACACAAGTCATACCCTCAGTCCTTAACTATAATGGCATATGAAATGTCAAGAAATCATAGTGTGCATCTATATAGACTACAACTAAGATATATAGCACATGGAATCCATTAATGTAAATATATCACAAGTATAAGACACATTATTTAATTATTTGTTAAACAACGCATGAATAATTAAACCATTCTAAGACAATTGTGTAAGTCCATTAACTACATTAATGAAACCAAGATACAAGAGGTCATGATGCATGATAAAAAGGTAAAAGCCCCATGAAATACAAATCCAATTCATAAGTTTGATAAGGGTTCAATATTAAAGCATAATTAACTCGATGGAAGTATAAAAGGAAATTTAATCAACTTAAAGGATTTAATTCTCAAGGCTACAAGGCAACTCTAAATATTCTACGAACAAGATATGTCAAGGATCATGTCAAGGACAAGTTTAATATCAAGTTATAAGTTCATTCCATACAAGATGCAACCATGTGAATTAAATTCCATACAAAGAAAATAATTAAACATAAGTCTCAAAACTTATCCGATTATTCTCTATTTGATATACGTGAAAGAACTTGTCAAGGTAATTAAGAATATCAAGTTAGAAACTTAATCAAGTCTATGGAACCATTGAATAGATTTTAATTAATTCCTTTAATTAAAATCTCTAGATTTTGAAACTCATCCAAATGCTCTCAAATTAAAGTATGTTATTAAACATGTCAAAACTTAATAGCATAATACAAATGAATTCCATGCAAGATACGACCATGAGTAGTAAACCTTAATACAAGAAAATAATTAAATGAAAGGTTTTCAAAACCTAATCAAATATTCTCGATTTAATATATATGAAAGTATATGGCATGCTCATCAACAATATCAAGTCGGAAATCCAATAAAGTGAATAGTACACTTGGAATGAAATTAATTAATCTAATTAATTAATTATTACTAGATTTTAAAATATCTCCGATTACTCTCAAATTCACATATGTTAAAGTGTATGATAGGGCCTAATTTAATATCACATTACATGTTGATTTCAAGCTAGATACAACCATATGAATTAAATTTTCATTCAAGAAAATAATTAAATAAAAATTTCTATACTTGTCCAAATGCTCCCAATTTAATTAATATATGCCAATGAACAAATTAAAGTGTAATTTAATAGCATGCCACAAGTTTAAACCAAGCTATAACCAACCGGAAGAATTAAATCTCATACAAGAAAATAAATAAATAAAGTTTCTAGATTTAATACAAAGGCATGTGATTAAGTTGTGTAAGCATGGAATACACTCAATATAATCAAGATATAAACCTAAGACATCCTCTACCTCAATTTGAGATGAAATCTCAAATCCCCACCGAAAGAAAAGTGCTCTGAATCCGACGATACTCCTAGGTTATGTCGGGGACAACGAGAGGAATAACTTGAACCTTTGAGGCATCATGAAAATCCAAACCCAAACTCGAAACCCAAACTAAAAATTGGTCGGAAATGGTTTCTAATAAGGGGGAAAGGTGCGCGTCGTCAAAGCTTCGATAAACGCTAAGGCATTATGATATTTTACACGAGGGAAGAGAGCTGAAATGAAAGAAGAAGAGGGGAAGCCATGGCTGCCATGAAAGAGATGATGAAAATCTGATTTTTCATTTTAAGTCATTCTATTTATAGTAAAAACCCTAAAAGTGCCTTGAAAGGGCCCCGCCAGGTCCGGAAAAGTGGAATTCGCGCAGATGCACTCAAACGGTAAAACACCATGAACAAAAAAGAACTAAAATGAAAAAAAAAATGAACAACAGAAGAAAGGCGTTGATAACCGAGTCCCGTGCAGGAAGATATGCCCCGGACAAGTTCAATGGCAATCAGGGTTAGAAATCCCTAAAACTGGGAAAAACGTCCAGGAGGAAATTCTAAGAGTTCATAAGTTGACGAAAAGTGAAAATGAACCCCGTACAAGGATCCAGGCTCAAAACGAGACATTTTTACAATAACTTTCGTTAATTGCACAATGACCCTCCAAAAATGGTTAACTACATTAATAACCCAGAATAAAAATATTTTCCAAAAATATTTTCTTAAAAACCCTTGAAATAAAATATCTCCAAAAGATATTTATGAAAAACACCCCAAGAAAAGAAAATATTTCTGAAGAACTTTGCATCCATGCCCCTATAGACATTAGGAGCAACCAGAGTACTTTTCTACAAAAGTAAAGATATGTATTTCATGAAAACCACTTAGAATGAAGGTACATGAAGTCAGAAATCAATTCCGAGCACGAAAAATGAGGTTGTGCCAAAAAATGACAAACGGGGAAAAAGACGAAAAATGAATAGTGTCTAAAAAGTGAAAATGTGGAAATGACTCGGTCCTTAAAAGAAGTTGTCAATCCAAAGGAAAGAGTCTCGGAAACCATTTTCAAGCACTCGAGATGGCACCAAGTGATGAGAAACAGAACTCAGAAAAGAAAATTAAACGGAAAAATTTTATCCGTAAAATTTGAGGAAAAGGAAAGAAGGGAAAATGACCAGGTCATTACAGTCATTCTTAAGCCCAGACTATATGATTTTGAGTCCTCTCTCCATTAGTATTGGTCATATTTTATAATTATGACTTGAAATGACCGTTTTACCCTTATCAGCCCTAGGGTCTCGAAAAGAACCCGAAGTCGAATCTACCACATTTTTAGGATATGATGTGGTTAGAAACAACCAGTATGAGTTCATTATGACTCTTACCCATGGTGTTCATGGGTCCGCTTAGAGACCCGGTTAGTGATTCAGATCTATTAGTTTTCTTTACAGATTTGGTATCATAGTTTTAGGTTTAAAAACTTAAAGACGAAGGGTAGGGTTGACCTAGATAGGATTGAAGTTTGGCTTGACTACATTGCATACTTATGTGTTTATTGGTTCTTGAGTTTAAAGGCATGCCGAATGGCTATGTGCTTATGTGTAAATGGTTTACGTGATAAATGAAAGTAATTAGTCTTTCGAAGCATGATTAATAGATTGCGTATCTATTTGCTGAGTTGTTTATTATTAATAAAAGCATGTTTAATGTGTTGCGCGCTTAATTGTTCAATTGGCTATTGATGACGAAAGTATGTTGTAAATGTGACATAGCAAGTGGTTGAATATGATTATGTAAGCTTGTTATGCATGGAAAGATTATTAAGATGAGCGTGATGTTTATATATATACATATATACACATGGGCGAGCATTTGTTATGGTTAAGTACTTTGTTACGATGTTGTTTATTGTGTGGGTTGTGACCTCAGTAAGTGTGGAGTTTGGTCGTTCTTAAGTTAGTATGTGTTTTAGTTCTTATTGAACAAATGGTGTGGGTTCCCTAGCTCATGGATTGAGCTATTTGATGTGTCGTCATTTAGATTCTGTTGTTGTTTCTACATTATGGTGCGTGGGGCACGACCATAGAATGAGTGCATGTTGCATAACACGATGTTCATGTTATGCGTTTGAGTGCATACTACATAGTACGGGATAATTGATTATGTGCATGTGTCTTTGCATTGGGGTATGGGGTCTTGTGACTACGGAGATCAGGATTACGATGTGACATCTTTATAAGGGACTTGTGATTTTAAGGATTTTGTGCCAATGCTTTAGGTTACGACTTGGTGTGACGGTTTTCTTCGAACTAGTTTGTGGTAGGTGTGATAGAGATTGGTGGAGTCACGAGTGTGGTCTAAGAATTATGGGTGTATGTTTCGTGTGCCTAAGCATGGTTCGATGAGGTACACGAAATTTGAACCGAAAAATTACACTTTCGATTCCACCTTAACATCACGAAGAACCCTTCAATTCCACTTTTGATTTTGATCTTGAAATTTGAATCGAAAAATTACAACTCAATCTAATTTGTTTTGATAATAAAATTTACCAATTACAAATTTATATCTCACATACGTTTCCAAAAAAAAAAAATCCCTAAGTTTAAATACAATCAGTAGGATATAAATAGTCACCCTAACTTGAAAATTGACCATTCCACACACGAGGTGAACTCATTTGCATAAATATTTTGAGCTCCGTACTCTAACAGACAAAACAAAAGCTTCACCTAAGTGGAGATTTGTGGACGACCTTCTTTTCACGTAATGAAATCCAAAGCCACTCAAAAGTAGCTTTCAACCAAAACGGTCCAAGGAGATAATCTATGGTTGTTGGACAATTTACCTTCCGCTGTACACGTGGACTCCACTTGTATTATACTGTTTTCTACCAAAGCACCATGGAAATCTTAAAAATTGAAACGTGTAACATGTCCATGTTGATGACTTTGACTAAAAGTTGATGTGTGTGTGTGTGTGATGTGCGAACCAGAAACATACACCTCACATATGGATTAGTGGTGGGACAACATATACCCCTCCTCAATCATTCATGGGTTGTGATATAATTCGTTCGGCGGAGGTCGAAGGGCCTCACTGTAGACCCACTGAGAGAGAGGGAGAGAAGGAGATGGGAGAAATTAAACATTTCAGCCATGAACATGGTTTGACATCATGTAGTGATCTTGCGTGTTCTGGTAATTGTGGTGGTTGTATGAGACGCATCTCCGGTCCGGCCTATCGTTGCTCCAAGGAGTGCAACTTTTTCATCCACCAATCGTGTGCTGAACTGCCACGAGCCATAACACACCCCCTTCACCCCCAACACACTCTCGTACTTCACACCCAAACGGACAAACGCCGGGCCTGCCGAGGGTGCCATGCCTGTGGCTGCTACAGCCATGGCTTCTTCTTGTGTTGTTCTATTCCTGATTGTCAATTTCAACTTGATGCCGTATGCGCTTGGCTGATACCCAAAAAAGACCATGAAGGCCGTCATGAACACAAGATCAATTGTATTAGTCCAACTTCACAATCACTGATTCAAACGCATCTCTTGATCCTTTGCGATATGAGTAAGAATTTTGATCTTTTATGTTGTGCTTGCAAGCTACCTTTTCAAGATTCGATCTATGTGTGCCTTGTATGCAAACTCTTGCTGCACAAAACCTGCTCCGAATTCCCACTAGAGATCTTCAAACACCCCTTCCACCCACAACACACACTCACCCTCCATTCAAGAGAAGGCAGTCATGCACACACGTGTCGTGCTTGTGGCTACGGTCAAATGCAATTCTTCTACAGGTGTGTTGATTGTCCATTTAAGCTGGACATTGTATGCTCTTCTCTAACACTCACCACAAACCCTGAAGGTCACAAGCATCATATTCAACATCTGGGCCGAAAGCATCGCTTGATTATTTGTGATATGAAGTTCAAATTTAATCCTTCTTGCGCTGTTTGCTTGCTACCTTTTCAGGATTCGATGATTTATGTCTGTCTTAAGTGCAGAGTTTTGCTGCACAAATCATGTTTTGAATTGCCACGAAGGATCACACATCATCCCTTTTGGCCAAAATACAATTTCATCCTCTTAGATCGACCGGTTCATAAGGGATCTCGAGACTGCGGGGTATGTGAAGAGTCAATTGATTATGGTTGTTCATACTGTTCTGAATATTGTGATTGTGAATATTGTGACAATAAACCAGGATTTTTTGGAAAAGTCTTTAGGTTTATTGAGTCCAGGGTCTATATTCATGCCAAATGTGGTTTACTAAAGCCCACCATAATGTCTAATCTTCACGATCACCCTCTTGCTTTCATCAAGAAGAAGGGATCATTTGGTAACTGTAAATGCAAGATTTGTGATGGGTATATCGACAAGGCTTTTCTTCGTTGTGAGACCAGCTGCTATTACAGTATCCACGTTCGTTGCTATCCAGCATTGCCAAACACCATCAAACTTCAATATCACTTGCATCCCCTCACCATCACAAATTCTCTGGTCAAAGACTTTCCGGATGAAGATGAGAATGCAGAATTATACTGTGATGCTTGTGAGGAAAGAAGATACCTTCTACACCCTACCTACTATTGTGCTGAATGCCATTTTGTTGCTCATGTTGATTGCGACTGTGTGGTCTCTGAGGTATGCCCACATTTGATTTTACATAATTTAAAACTCTAAATGAAAATTCAGACATGTTTTTTTGAGGGCACGCCAATACCCTTCCTTTTTGCCCTTTTAATAAAAGACCCTCACCTCGCTAAGTACCCCTTTTTTTCCTAGTATGGTACTAATTAAGGTTTTATTTCCCCTGTGAATTGTTGTTGTAATTCCCATACTTTTGAACAACTTTTCTCATCAAGTAATTCAAGTTTTCTCTCATAAGCTTAGTGGATTTCGGGGTTCATTGGTTCTTTATTCATATAATACTTTCAGTCTAGATTCACTTCTCTCTCTTTTCTTTTTTATTTTACTAAATCAAACTTTTCTCCATTCATTTCCCTCATTCCTTCGGATATATCTCCAACTAACATCTAAATATAAATTTTGGATTCTTACCAGGTTGTACATTTGCTAGAGGAAGAGTGGTTCAATACCCGCAAACCTGGGGACACAAAGTCAGGCACATCAACTGATGCGGTTGAAGATAGTGCAGAGATGGATAGTTCAAGTGAAGATAGTGATATGGCTGACGAGAACACTTGTGAAATAGATACTGATTCTTTGAGAGGGAAGCTGGGTAGTGCAAGGGAAGATGATTTGGTTAGGAATACTGAAAATTGGTCTTTTGTGGAACTAAAAGAAGAGATAGCAATGCTTCGTCAAAAGGTGATCAGAGATGTTGGAAGCTCTACCCTTGTTAAACTAAATGAAGAGATAGCAGCAGTTCGTACAAAGGCAGAGGCACAAAAGGCACAACTAGAGATTGTGGTGCAAAACTTTAAGGCACTTGAGGAAGAGAGCTCAAGACTTTTTAATAGTTTCTAAAGTTAGTCCTACCAAAAATTGTTAATAAATGCAGAGGAAATCTTTTTTATGCAAATGGAAAAGGTGAAATGGCTGAAGGAAGGGGGACCAAAATAACTCATTTTTCAGCAAGAATTTCTCAAGTAGATCAGACAGAAGGTAGTCGCTTTGAATCAAAAAGTCGAGAAATAATATTGGATTATTTGTTTAGATTTTTTTAAATTTCAAGTTAGGGAATTTTCCCGACATCATTTCCTTTATTTTATCATATGTTTAGACATTTAGTTTGAATTATGTAGCCTCTCATTATGTATATGTACACTTGTGTAGAGTAAATGGGGACATAGGAGACATTTTAAGCTTACTCTTCTGTGTTTTTTTTTCCCCCGCATTTTGCAAACTTTAGCTAAGGTTTTGATCTAACTACACTTGGAGTTCTAAATTTTAGTGGGTTTAGATTTCAATTCGTGCACTTTCATCTTGGGACACTTTAAGGTAGGATGTCGAACTAAAATAGGAAATGGTTATCTTAATTGCTTGTAATCTTGTTGCTATGTTAGTATTTGATGATACAAATTGTATAACTCCATGAAATTACCCCCTTTAGGTAGAATTGCACAATAGCCTGTCTTAGTGAACTATAAATTGTGTGAATTGCATTGTAGTATGCCTATTTATTGTCGATCCTAGTATAAAGTTGGTTACTAGCATGTTAATTGACATATTATTCATTCATGAAGCTTTAATTAGAACTTAGTGCGTGCAATTGTGATGGATAAGGTATTTAAAGTGCTGTTTATGTATATTGCCTGTGATGATAGTGTAATTGTCACCTCTAATGTGTTGCAATTGGTCTCGTTTTAAGCAAATTGAATTTACTTATGAAGTAGCATTACAGTTATTGATTAAACTGCCTATTAGAGCGTATTATTGTTACTTGTGTGTTTGGCAGCTAGCATGTACTAATCCTAGAGTCTTGGTACTTTGAAGATGATCATAATGAATTGAAGCATGATTGTATCATCCTCATTACACACCATGTGTTGCATAGGGTGAGTGTGTGGTGGTGTATGTGGATGGGTGTTAATTTTTCAAGTTTGTGGGAAAAGGTTTCCCAAAATGGATATTGGGGAGCGTACCTCATATCCGTTGTGTGTTAGCCAACTCGATCATAGTGGCACGGGGAGAGTACTTCGTGTATGGTTGTGTTATCTGGGCCACAAAGGATATTGGGGAGGTACCCCATATCTTGACTGTTAACCAGTTCAGCGTACTACACAACCGGTTGTGTTAAAGAAAATTTCGGTGTTGTGTGGATGTTGGCCTACATGTGTGAATCCGTGGTGCACAAACATACATTCTAGCATGATGTTAAATTTTACTTTCTTTACTAATTGGTTCTTATATGCTAACATGGATATGTGAATGTACTTCAATAAAAGCAATTCTTATAACTTGCTACATTATCTGTGTTGAACTCAAATTCTAATTTTTAGCATGATTTTTAACCATGTCCTCATTTTGTGCATACTGTGACTACTTGAGCATGATTTACTTAGCCTTGGGAAATTTCTGGTAATGGAAAGGAGGTGGAGGGTAGTTCACAAACCCAAGCTTGAAGCAGCTTAGTGAAGTTTTTTAGATGTCATTCTTGTCGTTGCTAGCATATGTGCTTCCTACTTTGTCAAACTTGTTCTATGTGTATAGTGATGTAAAGTCTTGGGGTGGGATGTAATGCTAGCTTGTACCATTTTGCTACCTCAACCTCATTTTGGGAAGAAACTTGTATATTTTATAGTGTTTATCTTGGCATCTTTGTTCCTTTTGAAAATTGTATAAATTTGTGTGGTATGTGGATGATGTACTTGAAGCCGTGTAGGCTAAGCATGTCCCATGTATATTTTGGGTGTTGTATTTGGATTTGTGGTTCATGGCATGATAATTGGTGTTTGGTACTGATGGTTGTCAACTAGGGCTGGTAATAGTGTTGAGTTTGAGGACAGTGATGGTTTAAGGTGCTGTTGATTTAGGTGATGAACAGTAGCAGATGGATTTAGTATGTGGTAAACAAGGACAAAGAACACCATCGATCCTTTGCTTTGATACCATGTAGAATAGATACAAGTAGAAATAAGATAAGAGTAGGAGAAGAGAAGAAGAATTTAGAGAGTATGAGAACAGAACTGAGTTTATATTTCATTAATCTCAAACTAATACTGAAATATATGCCTATTTGTAGTCATTTAGCACAAAAAATATCAAGGCAAACAATCAAAATACATTGAATCAGCTTTGTACATCTTCTGTCCAGCTTGCAAAACATGAACCCAACTTGTTCCAGCTTGCAAAATGTGATTCCAGCTTTAGGGTAGCCTCCTACGCCTACCGTAGGCCCTTAACCAGCCTTAGGGTCTTCATCACTACACTTTGGTTTATCTTGTATTACCCATTTTCTGTTGGGAGACTATATAAAAGTTTTGAGCTCTCTTTCTCAAGTGCTTCAGTGTGTTGAAGCACAATCTGTAGTTGTGCTTTCTGTGCCTCTACCTTTGCACGAACTGCTTCTATCTCTTCATTTAGTTTAACAAGGGCAGAGCTTCCAATCTCTCTAACCACCTTTTGACGAAGCATTGCTATTTCTTCATTTAGTTCAACAAAACCCAAATTTTCAGTATCCCTAACCAAGTCATCTTCACTTGCACTATCCAGCTCTGTTCTCTCAAGCTCTGCTCTCGAAGAATCAGTGTCGAAATCAAAATCGTGCTCTTCAAACACATCAGTGTCTTCACCTTCACTATCCATCTCTGATCTCTCCATCTCTGCACTATTTGTATCTTCAACCACATCATCATCAGTTGATGTGTCTGACTTTGTATCTTCAACCACACCAGTTGATGTGTCTGACTCTGTATCCCCAGGTTTGCGAGTATTGGACCACTCTTCCTCTAGCACACGTACAACCTGGTAAGAATCCAAAATCAAGTCAATAATTTTTATTTAGATGTTAGTTGGAGATACATCTGAAGGAATGAGGGAAATGAATGGAGAAAAGTTTGATTTAGTAAAATAAAAACGAAAAGAGAGAGAGAATTGAATCTAGCCTGAAAGCATTATATGAATAAAGAACCAACGAACCACGAAATCCACTAGGCTTATGAGAGAAAACTTGAATTACTTGATGAGAAAAGTTGTTCACAAATATGATAATCACAACTATTCACAGGGGAAATAAAACCTTAATTAGTATCCTACTAGGAAAAAAGGGGTACTTAGCGAGGTGAGGGTCTTTTATTAAAAGAGAATTGCTAAACACGTATTTCACAAATTTAATTATTATTTGTGCTTTTGGCGGTCCAGACTATCTATATATAATCTAGTGCTAATTGCTAAACATGTATTTAAAGGTTGAAAATGTAAACTCAAATGTGGGCATACCTCAGAGACCACACAGTCGCAATCAACATGAGCAACAAAATGGCATTCGGCACAATAATAGGTCGGGTGTAGAAGGTATCTTCTTTCCTCACAGGCATCACAGTATAATTCTGCATTCTCATCTTCATCCGGAAAGTCTTTGACCGGAGAATTTGTGATGGCTAGAGGATGCAAGTGATATTGAACTTTGATGGTGTTTGGCAATGCTGGATAGCAACGGACGTGGATACTGTAATCACAGCTGGTCTCACAACGAAGAAAAGCCGTGTCGATATACCTATCACAAATCCTGCATTTAGAGTTACCAAATGATCCCTTCTTCTTGATGAAAGCAAGAGGGTGATCGTGAAGATTAGACATTATGGTGGGCTTAAGTAAACCACATTTGGCATGAATATAGACGCTAGACTCAAAAAACCTAAAGATTGTTCCAAAAAATCCGGGTTTATTGTCACAATATTCACAATCACAATATTCAGAAGAGTATGAACAACCATAATCAATTGACTCTTCACATGCCTCGCAGTCTACAGATTCCTTAAGAAATGGTTGATCTAGCCTGAAATTGTATTTTGGCCAAAATGGATGATGTTTGATCTTTCTTGGCAATTCAAAACATGATTTGTGCAGCAAAATTCTGCACTTAAGACAAACATAAATCGTCGAATCCTGAAAAGGTAGCAAGCAGACAGAGCAAGAAGGATTAAATTTGTACTTCATATCACAAATAATCAACCGATGGTTTCGGCCCATATGTTGAATACGATGCTTGTGACCTTCAGAGTTTGTGGTGAGTGTTAGAGAAGCGCATACAATGTCCAGCTTAAATGGACAATCAACACACCTGTAGAAGAATTGCATTTGACGGTGGCCGCAAGCACGACACGTGTGTACATGACGGCCTTCTCTTGAATGGAGGGTGAGTGTGTGTTGTGGGTGGAAGGGGTGTTTGAATATCTCTAGTGGGAATTCGAAGCAGGTTTTGTGCAGCAAGAGTTTGCATACAAGGCACACATAGATCGAATCTTGAAAAGGTAGCTTGCAAGCACAACATAAAAGATCAAAATTCTTACTCATATCGCAAAGGATCAAGAGATGCGTTTGAATCAAGGATTGCGAAGTTGGACTAATACAATTGATCTTGTGTTCATGACGGTCTTCTTGGTCTTTTTTGGGTGTCAGCCAAGCGCATATGGCATCAAGTCGAAATTGACAATCAGGAATACAACAACACAAGAAGAAGCCATGGCTGTAGCAGCCACAGGCATGGCACCGCCGGCGTTTGTGCGTTTTAGTGTGAAGTACGAGAGTGTGTCGGGGGTGAAGGGGGTGTGTTATGGCTCGTGGCAGTTCAGCACACCATTGGTGGATGAAAAAGTTGCAGTCCTTGGAGCAACGATAGGCCGGACCGGAGATGCGTCTCATACAACCATGACAATTACCAGAACACGCAAGATCACTACATGGAGTCAAACCATGTTCATGGCTGAAATGTTTAATTTCTCCCATCTCTCTCTTCCTCTCTCTGTCAGTCGAACAAATTATATCTCAAACCATGAATGATTGAGGAAGGGAAAAATGTTGTCCCACCATTAATTGGTATGTGAGGTGTATGTTTGTGGTTCACACAAATGAACTTTTTGTACAAACCCACAGGAGATCGGAATTCGCGTCTTGAATTTCCCAAAAAAAAAAAAAAAATGTCGCACTAGTCTCCGCAAAAAATATTTTTGGTTCAAGTGGTAAACAAAGAATCCAACAACCATGAATTACATCTTGGACTGTTCTGGTTGAATAATTGAATGCTACTTTTACTGAGGCTTTAGATTCCATTATGTCAAAAGAAGGTGGTCCACAAATCTTCAGTTTGGTGAAGTTTTTGTTTTGTTTGTTAGGCTTCGTTTGGATATACGGGTTGAGGGAGAAAGGAAAAAAAAAGAAAAGTAAAGAAAAGAAAAAATAGATATAATAATATTCATGTTTGGTTGGATAGGTGAGAAAAGAAATGAATAGGTAATATTTTTGTTTGGATGGATAGAAAAGAAAAAAAAAAAAAAAAGAATGAATAATTTATCATTTTACCCTTTTCTGAATCAAGCTTGCCCCTTCTCTCAAGGTTGCTTTTGTAATTTGCTCTATTTCTCTCCAAATCCTTCCAAACAAACACACTCATCACTATTGTAATACTTCGATATTTTTAAAGGATTAATTAATTATGACTAATTATTTTATTTTATTTTTCAATGATTTATTTTATTTTATTGAGTGCTAGATTAATTATCTTATTTTAATTAAGTTATATTTCGTGATTATGTATGATGATTGATTGTTTGTGTGGTTAATTATTGATTGAATTATTGGTGTGTTGATTTTATTGGTATTGTGTGACTTAGTTGTAAATTCTTGTTTGTTTATGTGCTTTATGTAATTAGTTATTTTAATTTCAGTATTTAATTAATTATCTTATTTATTTAAATTAATTGGATTGGGTTTAAGGAAAGTTGGACCAAAAGACGTGGTCTTGGGCTTGTATGAAACCTTATTGGGTTAATTAATGAAGGCCCGTAATTATTTAATTATTTAAATGATCACTTTTTTGTATTAATTATAAATATATATATATATATATATATAATTAATTAATAATTGTTATGAAAATATATATATAGATATATATTTATTGATATATATATGTATATATGATTTAATTAACTAATAGGTGAATTATGGAAGGAATATATATTTATATATATATGTAATATAATATATGTTTATAGATATAAATTATTTAAAGGTTATTATTTTAATTCATAATACTAGTTGGAATAGGATTTGGAATTTAAGGTGTATAAAAATACACATAAGCTTTAGGGTTAAAAGTTTTACACGTTAGAAAAATAAAATAGACAGAGAGAGAGGAAGAAGAAGGGCTGACAAGGAGGAGGTCAGATCTGAAAAGGAGGACGTCGGAATTGGAAGAGATAATTAAAGCTTGAAGCGTCGGTTTCGTTTCGAAACCTTCAGGTGAGTTTTCTTTATTTTTCCTCTTAGAACCTATAAGGATTGCACCTTAAGTATTAAAGCTTTAATTAAATTATTAATTTGGATTAATTAAAAGCATCAAGTTAATTTATTTTATTAAATCGTGTTTAGATATGATTATTTAAAAGTATGAATTATTATATATTTTTAATTTTGGATTATTGGATTTTATTTGTATATGTAGGTGTTGTATATATATATTAAAATCAATGTATAGGTGGAACTGTGACCTAAGGGGATTAATTTTGGTTTTTATATTTTCTGGAATTTTTCTGTACTTTTCAGAATATTTTTAGAATTTGTTTTGTAATTTTTTTTATATTCTGGAATTTATTTTAGAATTATTTTTATTAAATTTTAAATTAATTCTATGCACTATGTGTGAATCGGCGCATAAATCAGGAGATGGGTGATTCGAGATATGATCTAGTGTGGTAGAATGTATAGTAAAAGGTTACATCACTGATCTAGGCCATTGGAATAGTTTAAATATAAGTAGAATGATTCGGTGCATTACGGTGTACATAAAAGAGTGCGCATGTGAATCTGGACCATGGATTAAGTTTGGTCAACAGAAGATTGATCTAGTGTGGGTGCATACATGTGAGCTCAAGTGAGCTAATCTGGTGTGGGTGTGTTTGTGTGAGCTCAAGTGAGCTAATTAAGTGTGGGCGCACTCACAGTAGTGTTTGAGCTTAGCCAATTAATTTGTCTGTTTGTGACATAAAATTAAAACGGTCATAACTTAGTCATCTTAAATCGAAATTGGGTCATTCTTGAGCTCAAATTCAAGGTTTTTTCGTCCTCTTTCCAATGGTACCAATTTCATTATCAGATTCTCATCCTAATAAGAGATATTTACGTTTTAGTGAGACGGTGTCGGAAAACTATTTAAACCGGTATGGAGTATTTAGGGGAAACTATTTCTGACATATTTAGTAGCATTAATTTGTGTAAATATAATAAATTAATAATTTATTATGGAGGGAAGTGTGTGTATATATATATATATTTATATATGCGTATATATAGTTTAATTCGTTTATGAGTTGTATAAAATGATGAATATATGTATATATAGATATATATACATATATGTATATTGATTTTAAAAAAAAAAATTAAAGATTATTACGGAAGGTGTTAAACACACATATATATATTAAATAATATATGTGTAGGTATATATATAAATATATATCATTTAAAATGATTAATATTATCATTCTTATTTGTTGTATCTTGATAGGTTGATTATTAAATCAATAATATGCGTATAATATGCATGAGATAGTTATGTATGATTTAGCGTATTGTTAAGTTTCAAGTGATTCATGGTTAAGATGTAGGCATGGATGAATTGCCAAATGATTAAAAATATTACATAAATATTTGTATGAATATAATACATACATGGGACGCATGGATGAATTGCTAATTAAATGTATGAATAAATATACTTATGTAGGCATGGTTGAATTGCCAAAATATAAATTAAATATATTTATAAGGGCATGGTTGATTTATCAAAGCGTAATTAAATTGTTATGTGCTAGATGATTAAAATTCCATCTACGGTTATTGTGTGTATCAGTTGGATTAGGATTACATTAGAATAATCTAGTGTTTAAAGGTTAGTATATTATTTTATATATAGCAATAAAATAATACTGAGAGAGACGTGGATGATTTGTCAAAGCCTAGATATTAGCTGTGTGATTTAGTGAATAAAAATCATTATCGGGATTTGAAATTTAATATAATTTTCCTTTGATTATAATTGATTGTTTAAATGATTAAACAGTTGTCTATAATGGAATTATGGTTAATGGAGTTTCTTTTTAAAAGAAATATGAATTGTGAATTGGTCTTGGAATGATTGTTAATTTAATCATTGTTTAATAGTTTTAAATTTAATGAACCTAGTAGTAGATGTGACTAATGTAGTATATATAATTATATATATAGATGCATATCATGGTGTACTAAAGATAAAAGCTTTATTAGGATTGACTTTGGTCAGAGATGATCTTTTTATTGGTTTTCAGAGGCCTGGTAGAGAGAACTTGCTCGTAGGGTTTAACCTACGATTTATTTTTTCAGGCTATTAGAAGTTCCAATCTCGAGGTTGAGGATCCGCAACTGGGAGACTGTCTTTCATTTATTCATCTTGTGTACTTTTAAGTAGTATAAGATTATTGGATAATATTTTAAGGGGTCCTTGAGTTACGAGATTCCCGAATTGTAATTGTTGGAGAATTATTAATTAAAATTTATTTATTAGTTTTTCTTCAGCGGTTTATTTATTCTTTTTATTTCATTTTGTACTCTGTGCTTGTTTAAAATACTTTAATTGTTTTGATATCCTCTGGTTTTGTGCGCGGACTTGATCAACCCGTGTTCCGAAATCAGGGGGTATCACAACTATCCTTCCCTTTCTTTTCTCTCCAAATCCCTCTAAATCTCTCAACCAAACGAAGCCTTAGAGTTCAGAACTCAAAATATTTACGCAAATGAGTTCACCTCTTGCGTGAAATTAGGGGTGGCAATTCGTGTTCGTGGATCATGTTTGTGTCGTGTTAATATAAGAGTATTATACTAAATAGGTAAATCCAAATCTAACTCATTTAATAATCGTGTCAAGAATCCTCAAAACTAATTCAACCCGTTTATTAAACAGGTAAACGTGTTAACCAGTTTATTAATTTGTTTATCAAAACAAGACAGTTAATATTTAATCAAATACTAAATAATAGAAGAAAAAAAATTAACATAATTAACCCAAATATTCAAAATAAAAATAAAAATAAAAATCATAAAGTTTATGTTGAAATGACTTAACTATCCATAGTAATTGAGTTTAAACAGGTAACATATTACATAGGTCATATTTACTGTGACGACCCTTAATTTTTACAAACCCAGCGTGTCCTGTGATAACGCAAAACGGATTCAAAATGCGGAAACTTAATATAAACAAGTCTATAGAGATGTACATCATCCCTAAGACACGAGAGTGACCTTCCGAGGAGTCCCGTGACTCAACGGAAACAAGACCAAAGTAAGAGTTTCAAAACCCTCCAAGGAATGGACCAAGGGCAAAATGGTCATTCCAAACTGAAATTGTTGGAGTTGCACTACACAATCAACCGGATTTGATACCAATTGTTGTGGCGAAAACGCAAAATAAACAACGCTTCTCAAGGAATAAACAAGCAATAATGAAAAATAAATAAAAAATACTCGCAAGAACACAAGATATACATGGTTCACCCAAATCTTAGGGCTATGTCCATGGAGCACACTGAACAAATTCACTATGAAGAAGATGAAAAATTACAATGAATAATTTTCTCTCAATCTCTTTCAATTGCTCTCTCTTGTATTGGCACAAATTTATCTCTAACTCTCACACACTCTAAAATCTGATTAGAGTTGATATTTATAGAGTCCCAAACTTGTCCTACAAGAATTGTCTTTTGTAGAATCCAAAACCAATAAGGAAGCTAAATCAGATTAGGAAACTGAATTTTTCTTAAACCAATAAGGAAGTTAAATCAGATCAAGAAACTGAATTTTCCCTAAACTAAAAAGGAAGTTAAACCAGATTAGGAAACTGAATTTTCTATAAAATTCAGTACTCTTGAAGTTTCTATATAATTAAATCTTCCTAAAAAAAACAATTACCTAACCAGACTCAACAAAACCACAACAATCTCCCACTTGGAGGCTGGAGCACTTGTAAACCCATTCCATCTTCTTCTCATGCATGTCTCATACATGTCGATGCACTTCTTTCTGTCTTCAAGCTAGAAGACCGACTGAAGTTGCGCACAACTTCAGTTTCTCCATAGTCACTGTCTTGGTCAACATATCGGTCGGATTCTTGGAACCAAGTATTTTCTCAAGTGTCAACACCCTATCTTATAACAAAGATCTGATAAAATGATACCGAAGTCCTATATACTTGGTCCTTGAATGAAATGTTGAATTCTTTGCCAGATGTATTGCACTTTGACTATCACTGTGCAAAACATTATTCACCTGTTCGAATCCCAACTCTGTCAACAAATCTTGTAATCAAATCATCTCCTTACTGGCCTCTGTCATCGCCACATACTCTGCCTCTATAGTAGATAACGCTACAATTCTCTGTATTTGTGAAACCCAACTAACTGCAGTTGTACCTACCATGAACACATACCCGGTAGTACTTCTTCTATGGTCCACCTTACCAGCAAAGTCTGAATCTACATAACCATGGAGCTTCACCTCACCCCTTCTGAAACATAGGCATCTGTATGAAGAGAGGTCTCAGGGTGTTGGAATCACCACTAAGCTCATGTAATTAATCACTTGTTTTTCATTAATGGGGAATACATTGTTGTGAACAAAATGCGACTACCAATTGCAATATTAAGAATGAACCATCAAATTAGAGAATAAATTGTCTACTTAAACTAAGTGTAGCACAACCCATCAATTCTAAGCATGACCCATCAAATTAGTAACAATTGTAGCACACATCAATCTAAAGAATCATGGAATTTACAATAATAAGTCATGGAATATCAAATCAAGTATAGATTGTCTACCTACTTACAAACAAGAATTAAATTGTAAAATAACCCATCAAACATAAGAATAATCCATCAAATTAATTGACAAACCCATTCAATGAAAACCCATGCTTAGCCATCACTAAATCCTTGATTAATCACACATAGACATGCTACCAACATAGAGAATCTAGTGTAGAGATTAATTCCCAAATAATCACACATAAGACAACATGCAATCAAATAGAGAATTAATAGAAAAAATTAATCCATATGAATCATGTAAGAAACAATTCATAATTTAATCACACATAGACATGTAAATAAACTAAATAATTAATAGGAAGAATTAAATCATAGAAATCATAGAAATATACCGAGATTCATTAAATTCACAAAGTTAGAACACTAATCACAACAATATATATATAAATCCCCAAAAATAGAAATACAAGGGTTTAAATTACACAAGACTTAGAACTCATCCAAGCCCTAAGTGTAGATCTAGCCAATCATGGAGGAGGTAAATGTGGTCATGACACCCTCAAGGGTAAGCTCCAAACATGGCTCCATCTTCTTCTTACTCTTCTTTGAAGCTCTAGAGAGAGAGAGAGAGTGGATCTAGAGATGGATCTTGAGATATGCCTCTACTTCCCTCTTTTATTCTAACCCTAATCTCTAACTTTCTAGAGAGAGAAAACTAAAGAGAATATATAAATTACAATCTAAAATATGAATCTTTTAACAAAAATGATTTAATCCCTCATATATATAAGGCTTTGAGAGCCAAAAATGTGAGAACTCGGCTCTAGAATCGTCTCTTTGAAGCTCTGCCCGAGTTGGGTCGAAATGAGATTCAGATCTGCTTTTTAATTACTTTCGCGAACAGTTTGGTCGATCTCAGAAAAAGTTCGATCGATCCAACTTCGATCGATCTTAGAAAAGTTCTATCGATCTCAATGAGATCGATCTCAGAAAAAGTTGGATCGATCCAACTTGGCAGTTTTTCAACATTAGCCTCCTTTTGCTCTAAATCAGCTTCCTTTTGCTCCAAATCCTCACCAAGACTTAGTTTGACTCCAAAAAGGCCTTAATAAACCATTTTTAGCTCGTTTTAGCTTTACTGACCTATAAAGGGAAATAACACAAAATTAGTCTAAAGCGGGAAAATAAGATAGATAAAGGTCCTAGAATTCCTAAGCTTAAGGGATTTAAATGCGTACTTTTCAGCGCTCATCACACCCCCAAACTTAAATATTGCTAGCCCCTAGCAATGAACTAGAAAGTAAAGGAATGAAATGAACAACTATACAAGTATGAACTAGAAAAAAATAAATGGATAACGCCACTTTCGTAGGGAACATGATTCCATTTAGCATATGCAACAAACCTTTTAAACCCCTAGGTTACCCCTAGTGGACGAGTGAAGTCTCGTGAGGGTTTCCAGAAATGATACCCATAAACATTAAGCTCATTCTTTCAAAAGATGCACCAATATTGCAAATAAGCATTGGGAGAAAATTACCTCAAGTATGCAATTTTTCAACCCTTTCCAAGCAATCTCCCAAAATTTCAACATCAAGCGAGCAAGTATAGTCTTTCACACATCAAGAAAATGATCATGCAAATCAAAACAACTCTAGAATCCTTTTTGAGTGGACCGGCATCAAGTATGTTACTATCTTAGCCAACTAAAGAAATGATCACATCCTTACCCTCAAACTAGCATACAAATCTAGTACCGATCATCAAGATAAAGAGTGGACCTTTTATTAAAGTTTTATTGATCTAGGTGCGCTTATTCTTATCACTCAAATTTTTTTATTTATTTATTTATTATTATTTTTTTTTAATCCTAAGGGTCAAAGATGGAAGCATAGTGCAATGTGTTGATCTATTAAGCTTTCTAGCGATCCATGATGTCGAGCGTTAGGTCAATGACTCCCAAACCGGACGGCTTTAAGGCACTAGGTGTTCAAACACCCCTAAGGACTTACAAACTCAAATCAATTAAGTTACAAATCAAGACAACCTCCATCTAATCATTTTCCACTTCTCTCCATTTGGGAGAAGTCCTCACTTTTTTATTGCTTATAAACTTTTTTTATTTTTATTTATATTTATTTATTTATTTATTTATTTATTTTTGTATAGCAAGTTCAATTATTAACCTAGAGTTTGGGCCCTCCACCTTTCGGCGCGAGAAATTCAGTGCTTAACGAGGTTAGAATCCCGGCTACTCAATGAAAAGGGTTTGTTATCCACCTTTATCAAGAATGAAAGCTTTCAATGCACTACTAGCCCAATTAGGATATAACCAATTCAATAATCAACAAAACATGTACCCCACAAATGAATGCTAGTGTGCGCCTGGACTAGTGTAAAATCCTAGAGTGAATGTTAAAACAATCACAAAATCAGGATGATGTGGACCATTAATGCAAGCAAGATATCAATTTTTTGAAAAATTTACTCCTAAATGGCATCCACAAGGCATACAAGGAGTATTGGACTCTCAAGTCAAGCAATTTTTAAATTTTAAGTAATATAGTCCTCAAAAGATTGAAATCATAGCTAACATGGATCTCCAATCTCAATCATGCAATTAAAGCTCAACTTAAGTAGAATGCAACAAAGACATCTTACCCCCAAACTTAAACCACACATTGTCCTCAATGTGCAATGAGAGCAATGGAAAAGATGGAAATAATATATACCGTGGTGGCGAAAACATGAAGCCCAGCAATGATCCAATATGAAAAGAGTTTCCCCTAAACTTGGAATCAACAACCTATTTGAATAACCACACTAGCAAACTCACATCAAATATCAAATGGGATAAGATAAGTAAATCAAGCATTCTAAGGCAATATAGCACAAGATAAAAGAGAGATATGAGATCAAGCCCAAGATAAATCATAAAGTATGCATGACTACACATAAGGGTACAACGGTGAAAAGTTTTTCTATTTTTCTTTTTATGAAAGCAAGTATATACAAAATGCAAAAAAAAAAATAAAGAATAAAAATGCATGAACAAAATGCAAAAAGAAAAATAAAAAATGCAAAATGCAATGAAAGAATATATACAATGCAAGAAATGAAAAACAAAAACTAAGAAAGGATGTAAGAACAAAATAATGAAAAATAAAAAATAAAAACTTCTTTTTTTTTTTTTTTAATCACACAAAGAAAAAAGAAATATGCAAGAAAATAAGGAATGCAATTTTTTTTTTTTGAAAGTATGTACAATAAAACAAAATGCAAGAAAGATAAAAAAATAAGAATGAACATGAATATGTATGATACAAGAGATAAAAGACACAATTTGTCATGTGGATGCTAAGTTTAGCGTTTCTAACAAGACGAAATACTACTTTGAAATTTTTTTTTTTTTATAATTTTTTTTTAAACATAACAAATATGTACATAAACAAGAATAAAAAAAACAAGTAAATAAAAATACAAGAAGTAAAAATGTAAGGAAATAAAGAATGCAAAGAAATAATAATAATTTTTTTTTTTTTTTTTTTTTTTTTTTGGGTTGGATCGATCATAGAAAAGTTGGATCGATCATAGAAAAGTTGGATCGATCAGGGGAATGTTGGATCGATCATAGAAAAGTTGGATCGATGGGACCGAGAGCATGCATTTTGTGTTTCTGAAATTTTCAGAACTTTCGATCTATCCAACATAAGTTTGATCTATCCAACAAAAGTTCGATGGATGGATCCAACATTTTTTTTTTTTTTGAAATTTAAGATTCAAAATAAAGTCTAAGTAAAAGTTAACAAAAAAAAAACAGAGATCGATCAATCCTAGATCGATCTAGAAGAGGCTCAGATCGATCGAATATGCAAAAGCCTGCATACAAGTTCGAACGATGCAACAGAGAGGCCTTTTTCAAGGGGTTCAAAAAGAAATTTCTAAGTGTTGAAACTAAAGATCGATCCAAGAGGGGGTTGGATCGATCTTAGAACTTAAGATCGATCAGATAGGAACTTCGCACGATTAAACAGAGAGGTGATTTGGATGCAGGGTGGAAGTTTGATCGATCGAACCTCTTTTGAGATCGATCGAACAGACACAAAATGCCTATTTTCAACATGAAAGTGCATGTAATCCTAAACCACAGTTCCTAACAGTGTGTATGAACCTAAAACAAATATTTAGACGTCGCAAGAAATGAAAGATAAAAAGAAATGGGAGAGGAATAGAGTTAAAAACTTTACGAATACTAGTGTTTAACGTCTCTAACAAGACGTTGGGTCAACTCACTAATCAAAAGAATTAAAAACCGGATATGAAACATCCTTATTGACCTTCTTTTCACTTTTCTCATTTAATGCCTCACTTATGATAATGAAATCATCCTCTAAAAGAATAACTTGAAAAGAAATAAAATAGATGATATTGTTCCTTTTATCCACGGTCTTGAAAACAAAATCAATCATGATTGGGCTTGCCTCTTTGTTGTGTTCTTGAAACACATTCAAATGATCATCCACTTTAATAATTGGTGAGGCATTATTTTTCAAAAATTCATTTGGAATATTAAGAAACACCTTCTCTTTATCCCTCTTCTTTTCCTCAAAAATAAACATCTCCTCACCTTCTAAGTTAGCTAAGGAGTCCATTAGAGAGTTTATTTCATTTTTGGAGCTTTCAAGGTCAAAACCACAATTTTTATACATTTCGAAAAGGCATGTCTCAAGAGGGTCATTGGAGATAATAGAAGGAAGGCCCTCTTCAACAAGTTCCTCCTCCTCCTCTCCTACCTCTATAGTGGTCAACATCTCCTCACTCTCTAAAGTAGCAATGTCCGAGATAAAATCATAATCAAAACAAGGAAAGTCCTCATTAATCATGTTATGCTCTATTGGATTAGACACTAACTCACTTGCCACTTCCTCTTCTATACAAGATATAGTGCTAGGCATTAGCTCACTTGCTTCATCTTCCTCTTCACTCTCATCATCCTCATCTATATACATTGAAGTTCTTGCCATTTTTTCATTTGCCGCCTCCTCCTCCTCTTGACGAGAAAGAGTACTTGCAATTTGCTGAACTTGAGCTTCAAGCTTGGCTAAAATTTGAGAATTTGAATTAATTAGTGGTGTTTGTGAAATATGCACATCAAGTAAAGCTTATACTTTTTCTTTAAATCAAGGTGAGTACCTACAAGGTGGTAGATTTGGTTCATCATAAAATGGTGGGGGAGGGCAATGGTCATAAGAAGGATAATGAGAATAGTCAAGTTTATAATAAGATGATGCATGTTGAAATGAATTAGACTCAACCTCATAAGAATCAAAATATGGTGGAGGAACATAAGGCGAGAGGAAGTAATTTTCTTTAATAACCCTAATTTTTAAAAGGGATAAAATGGGAATTTATTTTGTTTTTATAGCATTTTGATTTAATTATGTGACTTATGTGGTTTATTTTGCTTAGTTGATTTAGTGTGACTTTATTTTAAATTAATTGATTAATTGTTATTATTTATTTGTTTTATTTAATTGGTTAATTGTAATTATGTATTTGTTTTATTTAATTGGTTACATGTAATTATTTGTTGGTTTTAGTTAGTTGTTTAATTGTGATTAAATTTACTTATTTAGTTTATTGGTTTTAATTGAGGTATTTTATCTAGAAGTTTAGGTGGGTTATTTGTTTTAAATATGTATGCTAGGGTTTTAGTTTCATATAATTTTGGGATGCCGACTTATATTAGGTTTTAATTAACAACTTGTAGATATAAGTTTAAGCCGACTTAGGATGTGGGATGCATATATATATATATTCTTAGACGGCTATTAAGGTTGTGGGAAAACTCTATTCACGTGATAGAGTCTTGAGGGGAAAAACCAGAAAGTGGTCTGGAGAGGAAAACACAGAAAGAGAATCACAGAGTGTCTTGAGAGATTAATTAAAGGGGTTGCTTCGGGATAGAATTAAGAAGCAACAGTGGAATGAAACTGTGATCAGAGGAGAAACGGTCTTGGTGAATTATGGAATTTAGCAACGGCATTGAAAGGTTTCAAACCGGAATCTTAAGGCAAGTTTCAGTCTATTTCTTTCCTGTAAACTTGTGTTCTGTGCATTCTATGTAGTCTCCAGGATGTTAATTGAACTTTAAAATGGAATGTTGATGCATGTTATTAGACTTAAAATTGTTCTTCTGTTTTGTTAACTGAAACGATGGTTCTTGCAGTTAACTGTCTGTTATGCTTTAAGTTTTGGGTCAATTAAATCACACAAGTATATATAGGGTTTCTAGGACTTTAGGAACTTAAATAGAGTCCTAAGAATGCTACAAAGGTTTGGGATGGGATAGTGGGCTTCGCCGGAAGCACAGAAGGCAATCGGACGAAGCAGAGATGAATTTGGAGCAGAGGAGAAGGCTCAAAGTGAGAGAGAGAGGGCTCCAGATTGTGGGAGCCGTCTCCCCCTTCAAAGAGCCTGCTCCAAAGGGTTAGGGAGCCAGCTCTAGGTGGCAAAGAGCCTGCTCCAGTTTTTTTTAGAGCAGGCTCACTTGTGTGTGTGCGTTTCTGAAATTCTTTGTGCACTGTTTGGAGAAGTTTCATTTTTCAGAAGGGTTTGGAAGTTTACAAGGGTTTCTAAATATGGTTTTCATGAAACTTTAAATCCTTATATGGCATAAATTATATCTGCAGATGTAATGGATGCAATGGTAGGAAAGTAAACAACGGAGTAGGCTCTGTGGTTGGGTGTTACAGCGTGTGTTACAGAAGCTTAAACTTAGAAAAGGCTCTTGAAAACTTAGAGAAGGCTCAATCCACTTAGAGAAAGCTCTTGAAAACTTGGAGAAGGCTCTCCCTTAGTTGGAGACGTCTCTAGGTAGCTTAGAGCCTTCTCCAGTTTTTTTAGAGAAGGCTCTATGATTTTGTGCAAGACAGAAGGTTAATTACGCCTTGTTTGGTTAACTGGGTTATTTTTCCACTACGGTTAGGTTATTGTGATGGTTTTAAATATTAATTCATGGAATATTAAAGCCTTAGGATGCATTAATTTATTTATATGCTAATGGTTTAAACCGTGGGAAAATCTGAAGCAAGTCGCAGGCTGTTTACGGACTTGACGGACCGGAAGGATTTATTTGTGTAAACGGTGTCTAGAAATTTAAAAGAGTTAGAACATGGATTCTAATCATTGTAGCATGCTACATTTGAGCCACACTTAATAAATTAATGTCTCTGAACTCAGGGGTTTAACCGTAGGAATGTATACAATGGTGCAGACGGTTAACGGTTGGAAGAGGTTTAATTGTCTAATTTAGTTTTAGCAATTTAACGAAATATGTTCATATTTATAAATCTTGTTGGGGTTGCATGCTAAGATCATTTAATTAACAAGTTTGATCTATGCATATCCTAGATGTTAATTGTTGAAATACTAATTACTTTTCTGCAATGGATGGATTTAAGTTTAGAATCTTAATTGCTGTAACATTAAGCATTTTACTGCAATTATTTGGGTTAGGATTTGGACTTAAGTTGCTGAACTAGTACTTAGATTCTGTCAGTCTAATTGGACGTTGGCCTGGAATTAATTGAAGAATTAAATGTAAATTTTCGGTCAATTACCTGGATGAATGCTGGAATTTAACTTGACGAATTAGTAAGCTTTGTCTCGTTTAATTACATGGATGGATTCTGGATTTTTAGTTAATGACTTGTTTAAATTCTGTGTTTATCAACTGTATGGATAATGTGGACTTTATTTGATGTACTGTATAAAATGTTGCATCATTTATGTATCATTTGTATGTATGCACCGGTATGGGACGGTGGCATACGGAGGGACGGATTAGGTCACAACTCTAATCCCTACCCATTCATACATAAGGAATGGATTAATTAAAACAGTTAAATCCTACATAGATGCATGTCCTGTCAACTAAGAGAGTTAAACAACACAACGGATGTTTGCTTTACTTTTCAGTATTAGGAAGGAATTTATATATATACTTATGGTATCGTGGTACGAGCTTGAGTCTCCTGATCACGGTTAGAGTGCGTATATCGCGTGGAGGGATAACTGGACCTAATGATGTTCCCTGGTTGGTCTAGGTACTTGGCCGCTGGAAAGCGTGTTTTTATGTCACCTTCTACCTAGGCTGAACTATGTTATAGGCTAGTGAGCATCATATAGTGTGTATATATATATATGGACTATTTTAGATATTACCGAGCTATCTAGGATGTATCTGCGTATCGGGTTTATGTACGAATTGTAGTAGAATGGAACTTGCATGTGGGCCTGACCCACTCTTATTTTTCAGGTGTTCGTCAGTGCCAGGCTTAGAGCTTATTCGTGTTGATGCAGATACAGACACTCACTCTTCCGACTACATAGGATTTTCTTTCTTATTTTAGTTTTGGATTTTAATTTTGTAAATGTTTTACCGGTTGGAATTATTAGGGGTCCACTAGATGGATTCCCGAGTTGTACGAATTTAAATGATTTAAATGATATTAAATTTATTATTTAAAGTGTGAGGATTTTTATTTTAGTTTTCTTTCAGCGTATTATTAATTTATTCATAATTCAGTTTTTATTCCTGCTTATTTACATATTAATTGTCTGGTGTTCCTCGGATTTGTGCTCGGACTTGATCACCCGTGGCTCTAGAATAAGGGTATCACATTTTCCCCCAAACTTGGATCAAACAATGGCTCCATCCACATTCAAAATCCAAATGCAACAAATAATGGCCAATGCTTGGACAAAGATTTAAGCAATAAAATGAGCCTCAACAAGGGCTATCACAAGCATGCAAAGAAGTGAAACAATTAAAATACAAGAGTTCCAAGAATTGCTCACAACGGTCCTTAAACAACTTCAAATTCCAATGTTAGCTTTAAGCTCCAATGATTGCTTCAAGTTCCAAAGCTTGCCTTTCTTGTAGTAAAATACCTAATTGACAAATAATAATGAGAACAAGAGAAAAGAATATACAATGAAAAATAAAATAAAAATAGAAGCAATCCAATGAACACCATTGTCTAGTTTAATTCCAACAAAACCGTTAATCCCCGACAACGACGCCAAAATTTGACGAGGCCGCTTGTGAATGCCAAAATAATGTAGTGAATGTGCGGTTCAAGAAAAATCTTTTAGGTCAAGTTTAAATTTATAAAAACCACTACCACCACTACTACTAACGTAGCAAGAGTGAGTAGGGATCGTCCCAATGGATTATACGTGTTGGAATTTAATTTCAACTCTAATGTACCAAGTGATTACAAAGAGAGAAATTGGTTGATTACACTAAGGTGCAATGAAATTAAAATGCAAGTAAAGTAAACTAGTGAGAGACACTACAACAAATTTGGTCTTTGGCGACAAAAACTATAGCGACAAGATGTATTTGTCGCAATAAAATGCCCTTTTGTGACAAAAAGTAACTTTGTCACCTTAATCTTACTTTATTCGACAAAAACCAAATTTGTCACAAAAAGTTGTCGCAATATCTATCCCGTGAATTTCCTTACGGCCCGCCATATGGCGGGAAAGGGTATGGCAACAAAATTGATTTTAGTGACAAATATTTTGTCACAACTAATTACAATATAGTGACAAATATAGCTTTGTCGCGATTAACTAGATTTTAGTGACAAATATACCTTTGTCACAATTGATGGCATTTTAACGACAAAAATTGTTGTCGCTACAAACAATCTTCTAGTGACAAATGAGGCATTGTCGCAAAAGATCGAGTTGTTGTGACAAATATAGATTTGTCACAATTGATGGCATTTTAACGACAAAATTGTTGTCGCTACAAACAATCTTCTAGTGACAAATGAGGCATTGTCGCAAAAGGTTAAGTTATTATGACAAATATAGCTTTGTCACAAGTGATGGCATTTTAACGACAAAAATTATTGTCACTACAAACAACCTTCTAGTGACAAATGATGCATTGTCGCAAAAGATTGAGTTATTGTGACAAATATAGCTTTGTCACAATTAATGGCCTTTTAATGACCAAAGTTGTTGTCGCTACAAATAACCTTCTAGTAACAAACGATGCATTGTCGCAAAAGGTTGAGTTATTGTGACAAATATAACTTTGTCACAATTGATGGCATTTTACCGACAAAAATTGTTGTTGCTACAAACAACCTTCTAGTGACAAATGATGCTTGTCGCAAAAGATTGAGTTATTGTGACAAATATATCTTTGTCACAATTGGTATCATTTTAACGACAAAAATTGTTGTCGCTACAAACAATCTTCTAGTGACAAATGATTCATTGTCGCAAAAGATTGAGTTATTGTGACAAATATAGCTTTGTCACAATTGATAGCATTTTAACGATAAAAATTGTTGTCGCTACAAACAATCTTTTAGTGACAAATGATGCATTATCGCAAAAGATTGAGTTATTGTGACAAAACTCACTTTGTCACAATTAATGGACTTTTAGTGACAAATTATTTGTCGCCAATTTCTATCTTTTAGCGACAAAAGATATTTCATCACAAAAGAGTAAATTTTTGTCAGAAATTGGCCTTCTGTCACCATATACTCGTTTGGGAAATAATAAGAAAAATTAAAAGTTATCATAAGGTATGTTTTTAATATATAAAAGTGTGTGTATATATATAAGTATATGATAAAGTGCAAAAAACTCCCTAAACTATATTTGAATTTTCAAATAAACCCCTTGAATTATATTTTGTGCCTAATACCACATATTACCAAAAATGCCCTAATGTTCTAATAATAAGTTAATCATTTTATAAAATGGTAGTTATAATTTTTTTTAATTATAAATTAATTCTAATAATAAAGTTAAGGGGTAATTTGTATAATTCATATTTAAATTTAAATAAGAGAATATATATATATATATATATATATATATATATATATATATAATTATAATTTGTTCAAGGTTTGAGGTCCTTTAAAATTAAACTCGACCAAATCAAACCGTTAAGTTATATATATATATATATATATATATATATATATATATATATATATATATGTATGTATCAAATTATACATATAATATGGAGTAATATAATTCTATAGTGGCTAAATATTATTGGTTAATTTTCTAAACTAAGATGTTAATATACTCATCTCAATTGGCAATATACGCCTCCATCCTAACCACTGATCATGAGATCTCAAACTCATATTATGGCATATATCTATATATATAAAAATCCATATCCTATCAATAACAATAAAATTAAACTATCCACCATAGTCTTTCAATGGTATGTTATCTACATGGTTTTGTGACCTAACACGAAGAGATGAGACTAAGCTTATTAACCAGCGCATCTACATAATCCAAAATAAATCTATATCCGAGTAATGGAATCTATAGAACCAAATCTTGGTAAATTTATATTATTTTGGACAAATGGTGAGTTAAATGAATTGTGAATTGGAGGACAATTTTTATTAGGAATTTCTTAATTAGGTGAATTTTTTTAAATGTTATATTTAGAATTAAAAATAATTTATTAATTTTTCTATGGTTATAATATAGATATACAAATTCATATAGTTATATCAAGTTATTTATATGTTAAAATATTATTATGAATTAAATATTTGCAAAAAAAAATAAAAAATTTGTGAAAATATAAGTAAAAGTTGAGACATAATTTGTCGTAGGGGCGGAGGGAAGGGGGCCATCCGGCAATGGCCTCCTCCCCCAATTTTTTCACAAATAATTTTTTTTTTTTTTAAAAAAAAAAAAAAATCTATTTATGGTCACCTTATGGCTGCAAATAAAATTAATTATTACTCTTCAAACTTGAATAAACCTCTTATGCAACATACTTTATACATATATATATACACACACACACACATGCACATATATTTTTTGTTATGAATTAGAGAGAAGAAAAAAGTTCAATTTGAAACTTACAACAAAAAGCCTTAAAAAAATTGCATTTTTTTTTTTTGTAAATCTTTTTATATTAATTAATAAATATTTTTTAACATTAATAAATAAGTACTAAAATATTTTGAAATTGGTGGTAAAGTTTGAGTTTTGTAAAGTAAAAAATTCTTTTAGTTTTTATATTAATACTGAAATATTTATATTTATATTTTTTTATTTATTAGAAAATAGTTTTTTTATTTTAATACTGAACTTGGTGGTAGAGTTTGAGTTTTGCAAAGTAATAGATTCTTTAAGGTAATTTGAATTTTATTAGGTAATTTGTAAATTGAATTTTATTAGGCAATATTTAAATATATATATATATATATATATATATATATAATCGTATAGATTTGAATTTTATTAGGTAATTTGTAATTTGAATTTTATTAGATAATTTGAAATTTATATAATTTTAAATTTACAATAGAAATTCCATTCTATTAATTTTCAATTAAATTTTAAAATAGAAATTCAATTATACTAATCATGCATTAGATTGAAATTGATATAAAAATTTATTATATATAGTTTGTGGTTTTTTGAAGACCCTAGGTTATATTTTATTTTATTTAAATATATTCTTGTCTAATGTGAAAGAGTTTATAGAGAAAAAAAAATATGTAATTTGTGGTAGAGTTTTATAGAAATTATTTTATTTTATTTAAATATATCTTTGTCTAATTATATATTTTTTTATTAAAATACTTATAATAAATAGATAAATCTAGGAGTTATATGTGATAGAGTTATCTTTTTGTATTAATTAATAAAAAAAATTTATATAAAAAAATAAATACTGAAATGCAAAAACTCTTTACACTTTTATATTTTATTTATATGTATTATTATACTGTTATATATTTTCTTTATAAAAACTCTTTTCATATCAATTAATAAATATTTTTTTATATAAATAAAGAAATACTAAAACTTTAGATTTTCTTTTATTAAAAAATTCATAATGATAAATAGATAAATAGGTTACTTTAAATTTGATTAGGTAGATTTTAGAGTTTTATAGGGTTTTTTTTTTTTTTTTTTTTTTTTTTTTTTTTTTTTTAATAAAAAAAAAACTCTTTTCATATTAATTAATATATATTTTTTATACAAATAAATAAATACTGAAGTACTGAAACTCTTTACATATTTAATAAATATTTTTTATATAAATAAATAAATATTGAAACTCTTTAACAGAGCTTCTATATTCTATATTTTATATATAAATAAATAAATTCATAAACTCTTTGGTGGAGTTTCTGTAATTCTGTGTTTATACCCCTCTGAATTTCTCTCTTTATATCAATTAATAAATATTTTGTAATAAATAAATAAATAGGTAATTTGTGTTAGAGTTTAATAGAAACTCTTTTAAAAACTCATTTTATATCAATTAATAAATATTTTTTATATTAATAATTTTTGTCTAATTAAATTTATTTTTATTAAAAAAACTCATAAAAAATAGATAAATAGGTAATTTGTATTAGAGTTTTATAAAAACTCTTTGAAAACCTTTTTTTATATTAATTGATAAATAATTTTCTATATTCATAATATTTGTCTAATTAGATTTCTTTTTATTAAAAACTCATAATAAAAGCTAATTTGTGGTAGAGTTTTAAAAAAAATAGCTAATTTGTGATAGAGTTTTATAAAAATTATTTTATTTTCTTTAAATATATGCTTGTCTAATTTGATTTTCTTTATAAAAAATAGGTAATTTGTAATTTTATTTTATTTTCATTATATATATTCGTATACAACCCTAATTGGATTTGTTTTTAGGAATATCCTAAAAGTAAAATAAATAAATAAACATTTCCTTGAGTGAACTGTCTTTTATTATTCTCTAAATTATTGAGAATTGTTTTCAGAATTACAAACTAAGCAAGCTCTATGGATCTGCTTGGTTTGTAACTTTGAGAACAGTTTTCTGTTTTTAGAAAATTGAAAACAGAAAACTGTACAAACAATTCTGCTTCAGAAAATTGAAAATAGAAAATTGTACAAAAAATTCTGCTCGGTTAAGTAGTATTTTCATAACCATTTTTTGAAAACTCAATTATAAAAGGCATGTTTTCAGATAATTGTCTTTTATAGTTCTTTAAAAACAGATTTCTGTTTTCTGAATTCTTGAGAATTGTTCTCAAATTTACAAACCAAACATGCATATCTTTATCTATATCTCTCTCTAGCCTCTACAACTGCGAGAATCAAAAGTTAAAACCCATATCAGCATATGGCGCATATCACTATATTAAATTGTCTCTAGTCTCTGCAACTTCTTTTCCATCGCTGATTGCCCGTTGTTCAAGTGAACTGTATACGCCAAATTTTTTCTTTTTTACCGAACAAAGCATTGTTAAAGAATATTTAAAAAAACAAAATTATTTGTATCATGGAATTTAATACTGAAACACTGAAACTATTTATATTCTTAATAATTTTTATATTTTATTCATATGTATTATTATATATTTTCTTTAAATATATCTTTCTCTAATGTAACAGAGTTTTATAGAAAATAAAATAAGTAATCTGTGGTAGAGTTTATAGAAATTATTATTATTTTTTTAAATATATCATTGTCTAATTAGATTTCCTTTTATTAAATAACTCATAATAAATAGATAAATACAGGATATATGTGATAGAGTTTTAAAGAAAATAAAATAGGTAATTTGTGTTAGAGTTTTATAGAAATTATTTTATTTTCTTTAAATATAATCATAATAAATAGATAAATACAGGTGATATGTGATTGAGTTTTATAGAAAATAAAATAGCTGATTTGTGGAAGAACTTTATAGAAATTATTTTATTTTATTTTAATATATTATTGTCTAACTAGATTTTATTTTATTAAAAAGTCATAATAAATATATATTATGATAGAGTTTTTTAGAAAATAAAGTAGCAAATTTGTGGTAGATTTTATAAAAATTAATTTATTATATTATTAAAGTATAAAGAATTTCAGTGTTTTAGTAGTTCATTATTTATTAATTAATATAAAAAATGTTTATTAGTGAAGTAAAGATTGAATCTTTGATTAAATTACCTCAATCATAATACCTATTATGTCACTAGACCTTTTTAATGAATAAAGATAAAATCTCTGAAAGAAAATAAGAGTTTTGAGTTAAAACTTATTCGGGAACCTCCTACTACCACCACCCCATCTCCACCGACCACCATTTTTATGGACTCGTATACAGGGGCGGAGACAGGATCTTAAGGTTAAGGGGGCCAAAATTATAAACAACAACCTAGCTAGAACTTTTGAAAAAAATATATATATTATGTAGGCAAAAATTTTTTACTATTTATTATATTCATACAAAAATATATCTATCTAAACTTTTTCTAATTTATTTAAATAAAAAAAACTAGTAATTTAAAGAAATTTTTAATCAAACTTTCTAAACAAACACAAATAAGATTTATGCCAAAATTACTAAAAAAAAATTCAATTAAATAACTCTCTTTATTTGCTGAAAAAAAAAAACACAAACAAATTAATAAAATAAGAATTTAGATTTTTAAATCATCGATTTTGTAAAAATTAATTTCTTATGGAATTCTTATAAAAGCATTCCAATAAAAATAAAAAAAAAATAAAAAAAAAGTGATGGAAAGAATCATGTATGAGATGGAATTTTAGGATAATAAGGTTATGGAAAGAATTTTGCTTAAGTTAGAAGGATTTAAGATAGTTACATTATAGAAAGAACGACGTTTGATTTGAAATTTTAAGATAGCCACATTAAATTTTTATCGAGATTCTATATCATCAATTAAATCACGTTCTTTTAGATTGTATATAAACTATCTTTTGTTAAATGCTAATTAAAAAATACATTTTTTTTTCTTAGGGGGGCCAAGTATAGATTTTAAATCATATATGTTATATTATTTTGTTTTTAGTATATTTTTACCTATACTAAAAAAATTTCCAAAAAAATTAGGGGCCCCATGGCCCCTGCCAGCCCCCCTTTCCCTCTGCACCTGCGCATATACCTTGGTAAGGCTATGCACCTAAAACCATTTGTATAAATCTAATTTGAACATGAACTAATATATCCACGCAACTACACTCGTAAATAAAATTATATATATAAAAACATATGTATAATCACACATTGTTCTTCTTTGTTGAAATTCTTTAATTTTTTTCAATTAATTTTCATCATGTTGATTTATTTTGAGGGCTGATTAATATTCCAAAAAATGCAAAACAAACTATTTAAAGGAATGGACAAATACCGCCTTAATTAGTTTAATGTGACCGCCAACTATGCCTCCAAATATTAACGTTTTAAGGCACATGATAGGTACTGTGATTTCCACCACAAGACATAGTATTTTGTTATGGTTAGTACCTTATACCGTTAAAATTTTCAGACTATTTTGAAATATTCATTTACTTTGGGAAATCTATTTATTTTTTAATTTTTTAGTAAATAGATTAGTTAATTGCTGTTTATAATCTACGGATTTAGAATTTAAAACATAGTTATTAGATATATATATAAATTTATTTTATTAAAAAATCATTTAGCTATAAAAATAAATTCATCCTGAAAAATTCAGAATTTTTAATTTGCCGCCCCCACCAAATTTTATACCGCGCAACTTGGAAATGAAATTTTAATTTGCGGCCCCCACTAAATGTTCAATGGCGCTCCTTAGAAATTCTAGGGCTAGGACTTCATTTCGACTGAGACGGCTCCCCATTTTTTCTTAACTCTCGATATCACTCTCAAAGCGGTTCTCTCACTCTCTCTCTCTCTCAAAAACCTAATCACCATTGTATCCATCAAGATGAACTGGGATTCAAAGGCGATTTTGGAGAGACCCAATCACCCTTGTCTCCGTTAAGGTCACCAGCGAGTCAAAGGCTATTCGTATGTTTTCTTTACCGGTTGCAAAGCGAAGCTTTCGACGGTGGGTATTCAACTACGTAAAGGGGCGATTCAAAGATGTTTTCGGAATTTCAAGCACAAGCAACTTTGATCGATTTATAGATCCTCATTACAAGGTTGGTATTCCAGAATATTTTCTAAATTTTTTGGGTATATTATTTTTCCTAAATTCAATTTGAAAGCAAATGTAGAAAATGGTTGTGATTGCAGCTTTGGTCATTCTTATCATGTGCTTGGATTGGGTTGTGAACGTGTATATTTGCACTTGTTTGAACGATCAGTTGGGTATTTATGAATTCATTGGTCATTAATAACCAACAATAATCCCTTTGACCATAAAAAAATAAGTTGGGGGTATGGGAATAAAAAAATAATGAGGAAACATGTTAGATAACAGTTTCTACCATTCATCTGAACGCTTAAATGTTTTTCTGGGGACCAAAATAAATTTTTTAAACGAAATTGTTGTTTTGTACAATAATTTTTCAAAACAAAAGCATTTATATTGAGACATCTTTATACAAACAAAGTCGAAACAGTACTACCATATAAAGATTTGAGGTTGGTCAAAGGGATAGGGACAGAAGGTCAACATATTTCCATAGAAATTGCTGAACTCATTGTTTTATAGTTTATAAAGTATATATAAAATAGTATGACACACACACACATAGGAGAACTGTTTTTTCTTTGTATGGTTGTTGTTTATAAGACTAAACAGTAGTGCAATAACTCTTTTTTGTTTACAATGTTGAAGTCCCCCTATAACCTCTTCCGTTAATCAAGGCGACATGTTTGTCCTTTGCTTATAGCATTGTACTATATTATTCATATCTACATTTTTTTTTTCATATTACCCAGGGAAAAGATACTAAGAATTTGCCTCCAATCCCTCTCTCCAAAATTAAATTTCACCAAATATTCCTTCCATCTGAGCGTATGAGTATCTATTAGATCCACCACTCTAAAGACGGTAGAGTCACTGGGCCTCGTAGAAGAAATTTTTGGTTTACTAATATCAGGATCTTACCAAATATAAATCTGTCTACCATTGCTATCCCTCAAAAATAAATATTTTTTTCACAATTTCTGTCTACCATTACCAAATAATTTTTTCACAATTTTTGGTTTGCTAATAAATAAGTATTTAGGAGGAGACTTGAATTTGTTGAGGGAGTACTTGATGAACCCAACTGTTTAGTTTTGTTTACATGTGAAGTTTCTAAACTTGAAAATTGGAAGCAAATAATGGTCACTCTAGTTTGTTAATTTAATGAATAATGTACTAACTTGTATTTATGGAATATTTGAATTATATTATTATAATACTGGATTGAGGAATAATGGATACTCATCAATTTACGTTCTATTCTGATGGAGCTCTTCTATGTAACACATTCCTATGATTCTTTGTGGTTTATTTGCTGAAGTATAAAGAATTGCTATGAGTAATAAGCTTTGAATTGAGTTGATCCAGGTGTAAACCAAACTTATCTTTAAGTCAAAATACTTTTCGGACTCTCTTAATGTTACCTTTGTTACAAGATCTATATACAATGAACCAAATAGATAAGATCTTTTAAATCAAATAGATAAGATCTTTTAAATCTAACCAATGAAAATTATGTTTAAAGCTGTTATTGTTTTGATTTTACAAATTCAACTTACTCAAACTGTTCAATAGGATAAAGTTCAAAATAACACCCTTTCAAAATTTTGATTTAAAAAATTTGTTCATCATTTTACTAAATGAATAAATATTTGTAAACCATCTAACAATGTTTGTAAATTTGAATGAACATAAACACAAATAAATGACTCAAAGTGAGAGAGCCCCCACTCATCACTGCTAGGCAATGCCTTCAACTTTTCTCTATAACGAAAAGGTTTTCATATCATTAATCACACACTTTGACTTAAATCCCAAGTGGATTTGATTTAAAAGATCCTATCTATTTGGTTCAAATTTAGTTTACTAAAATTGCACAAGTAATTTCAAGTCTTGAGAAAAACAAGCTGAGTGTTGTACTATATTTTTTCACTTTTATGCTCCCCCCAATGAGTTACTCCATTGCAAATGCCTTTCATCCAGACCCAAAATAAATCCAGCATTCTTGTGTTGTCCCAAATCTAATTGTTAGTTAATAGTTACACTTGGCTAATATGTGCAATTCGTAATGGCCTGAATATGAATTGCCCGTTTTTTGTTTCATTTTATTTCTCATACTGGAACCACCTCTACATTTGGCTTAGATGAAAAACCCAATGGAACTGTTCAGTGATACCTGTCTACAGGGCTAAAGAGAAATGCACATTACTTTAATTAATACAAATGCCTTGTTATATCATTTGAGGTTACAAAAAGGCCTACATAAAAAAAAAAATAACTTGTTATTTGGGAACAATTTCAAATTTAAGAAACCATATATTCCAGGATTCTATGATTGGTCTCTCTCTCTCTCTGTCTCATCTCTACAACTCAATTGCTTTTGATTTTTGTATATCTTGTTATTTGATATAATGTGTTTTGAATCTGGGAGTTTTGCTCTTTGATTTACATCATTAGAAGATTTGTGTAGTCATGCATCATGAGTTACTCAATCTAGGAGTCTTGTTATTCGTTTGTTTGTTTTTTTTTTTTTTTTTCTATTTTATTTTGAGTTGCTTGAATTTTTTTTTTCTTCTCATAAAAATTCTAAATTATTGTATTCTTGATATAATTAATCATTCATTCGCGCATTTAACCTCAGAAATAAAGGCTATGCATTCTTGAATATATAGGACCACAACACTATTGTTCAACTTATGGCAAGGTGATGGATCGAAGTTGGATTCAGATTAAAGAATGGAATGGCCTTGATGGCCTGTTCCAAGGATCCTATTAGAAAATCTTCCAGGTTCTGTTTTTCCCTTAAGAGCTGCTTACAATTGCATATATACTTGTGTAGAATAAACTGTTGGAAAAGAAAAAACAAAAGATGAAGATTTTACTTTTATGCAATGATTGATTTTTATGATATTCATGGTACATATGAAACTTTGGTGTTTTTAAAATATTTAGATGATTTTTAAGCTATTTAAATAATTAAACTATTTTGTACTAAAAATTTTTATAATTAAATTTTTTTTTTCCGTATTAATTTTATTTTTTCAATTTTAAAAGGCACATCTGATTGTAATATCACAATAACTAACTGGTCTCAAATTAAAACAATTGTAAGAAATATTTAATGGTAGTTATCTAATTTATCTTTATTTTTTTTGTTTTTGGTTGTTGTCCTTAACCCCATCTCTCTTTTTAAGAATATTGTTAGTTGAAATTCAAAGAATATTGCTACTGAAATTCAAAGAATTGTGTATGGATTCGGGAGGCACCTACAATACCTTTTGGGGAGAATGTTCTATAAGTATATCCAAAATGTGAATATAAACGTGGACATGGAGACTTGAACTCAAATAACTTTTCAAATCAAAGTACTAAAATCCAATTGCTCCAAAAACTTGGTTTTAGAGTTATTGTTAACATGGTTTCAAAATATTGGTTTACATGGTCTTAGGTTCAAGACTCTTAGTTTGATTTTGTTTCCAATTTTGCCTTCACCTTGATGATGTTTGGATTTGTAGTTATTTGATTTTAAATAATTTTTTAATGTTATATTTTGAGTGTTTTTATGTGTTTTCACAAAGCAGTGTTGGTGATTTCATCCATGTATTGCACTAGAATTCAAAAACAAAGTTGCTTCAATGTTCCCAGTGATTGTCTAACAACTTCAGACACATGTTTAAAGTATACAAAAAATTCATCTTAATGTCTTTGAGGTTTTGGCCATATGATAAATGTTGGGGTTGATAATGAAAGCATTGAAAAGTTAATTGTTATGTGGACTTGGAGTGTCATCTCTATTGATAGAAAAAGGGGAGGAACAGAAAAAGAGGTTACATTCAATTAGTATCATAGAAAGATATTTAATAATAGTCAAATTCAATATTTTATTGGGGTGCTAAGGTTTTTTTTATCTTTTTTGAGGAGGGGTTTTTTTTATTATTTTTAAAAAAAATGAAAATAGTGACTAACAGTCAAACTCAATATTTTCTTTGGGTGCTAAGGTTTTTATCCTTTTTAAGAAGATTTTTTGGAATTCGGAAATTAGGAGTCGAGGAAAGAAAGGAAAGTATTACAAAAAGATACTCTCAGTCTATTCTAAAATTTTGAAATCTTGAATGCTATTATTAATTGTTTATGTCCTTACAGTTATCTTTGAAAAATTAGGGTATCTGAAATTAAACAGAAAAAAACTAGGAAGAATTTAAATTTGATAGCATTCTAGACTTCTAGTTGAGGTAAGGTATTGAATAAGAAAGAAGGTAGTTGGATTAAGCTTAAAGATGCTTCTGAAGAAGAAGAAAATTTTATTTCTACTAATGTTAAAATGGATATATTGTAGGAAGAATAGGAAACAGCAAATGGTTAAGAGCTAAAAAAATATAAAAGAAAAACAAAAGGCTGATAGAAGACTTGGTTTTGAATCTTCCATAAAGTGTGAAATAAGAAGATTCAGCAAGGCATTTGAATCAAGGAACATCATTTGTTTATTTGTAAACCAAATTTAAAAGGTGAAACATCTTGATACCTTTTAATATTGGTTGCGTCAACTTACAAACACCTTCAAAACACTAGCTTGTTGCTGAACTGCATAAACCATGTACGTAACATGCATCTAATGCATTTTGTGCATAGACATATCAACTCATCAAGTGATATAGCACGCCCACTGCTGATCCATTTAAATATAGATAACGTAAATAATTCATGCTTTGTTAATTAGAGAAAAGTAATTATCTACATGCCTCAAGTCAGTTTCAGTCTTTTGTACTTGCAAAATCAATTTTTTATTTTTTATTTGATAAGTGTATACTTGCAAAATCATTATTATTTTCATTTGAAAATTCAGTTCATTTACTTATTTTTTCACTATAACTGCAATGGTTTTGTTTAATATTTAATTTATTGCAAGGGTTATAACTGTTTTTTTGGTTGCATTTACATATGGGGCTTTTCCTTTTGAATCAACAGAACCTTGGATTTCTTGATAAAGATCAATGTATTCATCTGTTTGAAGAACTGGATAAATACAGGTATTGCTTGTATTTCGCTTTTTCTTACAGGCGTTTAGGATTCTTTAGAACTTGTTGCATTGTTGTTGGAATTCTGTCATAAGACTCGTAACGGAGGATGAAACAAAAGCTCAGCTTCAGTTCGGAGAGGGGTTGCAATAACTTAAAAGTCTGAAAAAGTGAGGGTATTTTATCTTTTAGGTAGATAGTTCCAGAATGTATTGCTGTATTTGATTGAAATCTTGAATGCTATATGTATACTCTTTAATTTCCATTTCCTTTAATGTTGCTAATACTTAATACTTTCTCCTGTATAACCAATTTGACATAGTTTAATCAGAAAGCATGGGTCATACTCAAGAAACAGAGAGCATGTGTAAATTGTTTAATTTCATAATAACTCCAACACAGATTATAATAACTCTAATTCCTACATTATTGACCAGCATACTAATTAATTTTGCACAGAATACGCATTAGTAATAAATTTGGGAGCCAAAATTTCTTATACACACTATACAGTCTCGTTGTTCAACTCTTCATTTGTCTATATGTTATCAAATTGAAAACATTATACTAAGTTATGTGTGTGTGTGTAAACTGCTTAATATAATAAGAAAAGCCAAGTCACTTAATTCCAAAGGAATATATTGTTCTCACCTGGATATAAAGTTTTTTAAAATACTCTTTAAAAAATTTATTTCAGTCTTAAAATTTTAATCTCAATTTTTTTTCTTATTTATTTTATTTTGCAGGTTTCACATTGATTGCAATGTAGCTCCACTTTTGAATTTGGATCTTTGATTTTTTATTTTTTATTTTTTATTTTTTTAATTTTGATATGTGAATGTGATTAGTTGTGTAATATTGGATTTGGAGATTAGCATTTTAATATGTGCAGGAATTATCATTTTAGATTTTGGATGATTTGCATATTTTAATATCTAAATTCTTAATGGAATGTGTTTTATATTCTATGATTGATTATCAAATTTATTGATTTTGAGTGAGATGTTTGGATTTTAGTTTAGATTGTTTAGTTTATTAATATTTTAATTTAAGTTACAGGTTCTAATTTTTATGTTTCAAATAGGTGAAAACAAAATTATACTATTGTATTTGTTATAGGACATGTTATTTTGTCACAAGAAAATAGCTTATAGTGGTAATAATTTTGTCGCAACATGGTAAATATATTGTGACAAAAGATTTTGTCACAATAAAATAGCTTATAGTGACAATACTTTTGTTGCAATTTGCCACTTATTGTGACAAAATACTTTGTCACAATAAAATAGTTTATAGTGACAGTAATTTTGTCACAATATAGAACATATATTGTGACAAAAGATTTTGTCACAATAAAATAGTTTATAGGGACAATATTTTTGTTGTAATATGGTATGTTTATTGCGATAATACATTTTGTCACAATAAAGCAGTTTATAACAATAATATTTTTGTCGCAACATGATATGTTTATTGCGACAAAACATTTTGTCACAATAAAGCAGTTTATAACGATAATATTTTTGTCACAACATGGTATATTTATTGCGACAAAACATTATGTCACAATAAAGCAGCTTATAGCGACAATATTTTTGTCGCAACATGGTACTTTTTATTGCGACCAAACATTTTGTCACAATAAAACAGCTTATAGTGACAATTTTTGTCACAAAAGAGTACACAAATAGTGACAAAAATTTTTTTTGTAACAAAATAGTGATGAATAGCGACAAATTTCATAAGTTTGGAGGGTATAAGGCGACAATTTTTGAATATTTTACGACAAATGCTTTGTCGTAATTTTTATTCATTTTGTGATGAAAAGTAATTTGTCACAATATATCATACCTCTAGCGACAAATCAAAATTTGTCACAAAAAACATATTGTGACCGGCTTCTAGCGACGACCCGAGGACAAAATTTTTTTTGTCGCGCTAATCTATTCGCGACAAAATATGGACTTTTAGTGACAAACTCTTTTATCGCCAAAGGCCAAATTTGTTGTAGTGAGATAGGGATTTAAGAGATATGAAGAGAGGTCTTAGGGTGTTGGAATCACCACTAAGCTCATGTAATTAACCACTTGCTTTCCATTAATGGGGAATACATTGTTGTGAACAAAATGCGATTACCAATTGCAATATTAAGAATGAACCATCAAATTAAAGAATGAATTGTCTACTTAAACTAAGTGTAGCACAACTCATCAATTCTAAGCATGACCCATCAAATTAGTAACAATTGTAGCACACATCAATCTAGAGAATCATGAAATTTGCAATAATAAGTTATGGAATATCAAATCAAGTATAAATTGTCTACTTACCTACAAATATAAATTAAATTGTAAAACAACCCATTAAGCATAAGAATAATCAATCAAATTAATTGACAAACCCATTCAATGAAAACCCATGCTTAGGCATCACTAAATCCTTGATTAATCACACATAGACATGCAACCAACATAGAGAATCTAGTGTAGAGATTAATTCCCAAATAATCACACATAAGACAACATGTAATCAAACAGAGAATCAATAGAAAGAATTAATCCATATGAATCAAAATATGGACTTTTAGTGACAAACTCTTTTATCGCCAAAGGCCAAATTTGTTGTAGTGAGATAGGGATTTAAGAGATATGAAGAGAGGTCTTAGGGTGTCGGAATCACCACTAAGCTCATGTAATTAACCACTTGCTTTCCATTAATGGGGAATACATTGTTGTGAACAAAATGCGATTACCAATTGCAATATTAAGAATGAACCATCAAATTAAAGAATGAATTATCTACTTAAACTAAGTGTAGCACAACTCATCAATTCTAAGCATGACCCATCAAATTAGTAACAATTGTAGCACACATCAATCTAGAGAATCATGAAATTTGCAATAATAAGTTATGGAATATCAAATCAAGTATAAATTGTCTACTTACCTACAAATATAAATTAAATTGTAAAACAACCCATTAAGCATAAGAATAATCAATCAAATTAATTGACAAACCCATTCAATGAAACCCATGCTTAGGCATCACTAAATCCTTGATTAATCACACATAGACATGCAACCAACATAGAGAATCTAGTGTAGAGATTAATTCCCAAATAATCACACATAAGACAACATGTAATCAGACAGAGAATCAATAGAAAGAATTAATCCATATGAATCATGTAAAAAACAATTCCTAATTTAATCACACATAGACATGTAAATAAATTAGAGAATTAATAGGAAGAATTAAACCATAGAAATCATAGAAATATACCGAGATTCATTAAAATCATAAGGTTAGAACACTAATCACAACAATATATATATAAATTCCCAAAAATAGAAATACAAGGGTTTAGATTACACAAGACTTGTAACTCATCCAAGCCTTAAGTGTAGATCTAGCCAATCATGGAGGAGGTAGATGTGGTCATGAAACCCTCAAAGGTAAGCTCCAAACATGGCTTCATCATCTTCTTCTTCTTCTTTGAAGCTCTAGAGAGAGAGAGAGAGTGGATCTAGAGATGGATCTTGAGATGTGTCTCCACTTCCCTCTTTTCTTCTAACCATAATCTCTAACTTTCTAGAGAGAGAAAACTAAAGAGAATGTAAAAATTACAATCTAAAATATGAATCTCTTAATAAAAATGATTTAATCCCTCATATATACATGGCTTTGAGAGCCAAAAATGTGAGAACTCGCCTCTAGAATCGTCTCCTTGAAGCTCAGCCTGAGTTGGGTTGAAATGAGATTCAGATCTGCTTTTTAATAACTTTTGCGAACAGTTCGATCGATCTCAGAAAAAGTTCGATCGATCCAACTTCGATCGATCTTAGAAAAGTTCGATCGATTTAAGTGAGATCAATCTCAGAAAAAGTTGGATCGATCCAACTTGACAGTTTTTCAGCATTAGCCTCCTTTTACTCCAAATCAGCTTCCTTTTGCTCCAAATCCTCACTAAGACTTAGTTTGACTCCAAAAAGGCCTTAATAAACCATTTTTAGCTCGTTTTAGCTTTATTGACCTAAAAAGGGAAATAACACAAAATTAGTCTAAAGCGGAAAAATAAGATAGATAAAGGTCCTAGAATACCTAAGCTTAAGGGGTTTAAATGTGCACTTTTCCGCGCTCATCACCCATAGATATCTCAATATCCACTTTACTGCTTCCCAGTGTAGTTTGCCTGGATCCTTCATGAACCTGTTTACTGCTCCCACTGCATATGTAATGTTTGGCCTTATGCACACCATAGCATACATCAAACTTTCAATGGCTGAGGCATATGGAATTTTAGCCATGAAGTTTTTCTCATCTTCTGTCTTCGAACACTGATCTTGAGATAATCGGAAGTGATTAGCTAAGGGAGTACTCACTGCCTTAGCATTATTCATGTTGAACCTCTTCAGAACCCGTTCAATGTACTTAGCCTGAGACAACTGCAAAGTACCTTTCTGCTTATCTTTGCTAATCCTCATCGCAAGAATTTGTTTTACTGCACCAAGATCCTTCATCTCGAATTCATTAGACAACTGCTTCTTCAATTTGCTGATTTCTTTAAAATCAGAACCTGCCACTAACATGTTATCAACATAAAGTAGAAGGATAATGAAACTTGACTTAAACCTCTTGAAGTAGTAGCAATGGTCAGCGTTGCACTTATTATAGCCATGTCGCTTCATAAAACCATCAAACTTCTTGTACCATTGCCTTGGGGCTTGCTTCAAACTATACAAGCTTTTCTTCAACTTGCACTCTAGTTTCTCTTTCCCTTTGACTGAGAAACCCTCCGATTGTTGCATGTAAATCTCCTCCTCATGGTCACCATGGAGGAAAACAGTTTTGACATCTAACTACTCGAGGTACAACTCTTCTACTGCAACAATGCTAAGAACTGAACGAATGGTACTCAGTTTGATAACCGGGGAAAAAATGTCTGTGCCGTCAATGCCTTGCTTTTGCTGAAAGCCTTTGACCACCATTCTCGCCTTATATCTCTTGGAACCATCATGTTCCTCTTTCACCCTGTACACCCATTTGTTGTGAAGAACTTTCTTCTCCACGGGAAACTTGGCTAGTTCCCATGTTTTGTTGGAGATAAGGGACTTCATCTCATCTTCCATTGCAAGCTCCCACTTGCTAGCATCTTCAACCTGACATGCTTCATCATAGCATTCAGGTTCACCATCATCTGTGAGCAATATATAATCCAAATATTTCCTATTCAGTACATGAGGTTGCGTAGACCTTTTGGGTGCAGGCATAGGAGTTGGAATCTGCGGTGAACTATGCTCTGTGAGTTCTGGCCAAGAACCCTCATCTGTCTGCTCCGCGTCAATGTTCTCTGGATCATCATCCAACTCAATAAACTCAGGCTTACTCTGTACAGGACTAGTTAACTGTGCTGCATCTCTATCCTTGTACATCACCTTCTCGTTGAAAATCACATCTCTACTTCTGATGATTTTCTTGTTCTGATAATCCCAGAGTCGATAACCAAACTCATCTCCGTTATACCCAACGGAGATACATTTTAGTGACTTAGGGTCGAGCTTTCCCCTAGCATGGTCACTAATATGCGCATATGCAATACAACAAAAAACTTTCAACCATGAAAGATTTACCTCTTTGCCATTCCATACTTATTTTGGTATTCGATGCTCCAAAGGCACCAATGGTCCACGATTAATTAGGTAGGATGTTGTATTAACCGCTTCTGCTCAAAACTATTTGGGTAGACCAGAATGTATACGCATACTTCTGGCTCTCTCTGTCAATGTTCGGTTCATCTGTTCTGCCACCCCATTTTGCTGTGGAGTTTCTTGCACAGTTCTCTCTAATCTGATCCCATTATCAAAACATAACTTTTTGAACCCAGTGTCTTCATACTCATCACCTTTGTCTAACCTTAACCTCTTAATCTTCAAATCTGTCTCATTCTTCACCATGGCCTTCCACTTCTTGAACACATCAAATACCCTAGATTTGTGCTTCAAAAAACCAACCCATACCTTCCTTGTAAGATCATCAATGAAAGTCACGAAGTAGGATTTTTCGCCAATGGATGAGACAGTGGCTGGCCCCCAAATGTCTGTGTGAACTAGCTCAAGTTTCTCCTTTTTGAGATCTCTGCTATTTTTCTTGAAACTGGCCCATCACGCAACTCTCACAAAAGTCAATATCAATTGCCCGTATGACTGGTAGTTTCCCCTTTGAGTGCATAATCTTGAGCCCTTTTTCACTCATGTGACCTAGTCTCTGGTGCTAAAGGTTGTGAACTTCTTTATTTTTTGCAACTGCTATAGACCCACAAGCACTGGTAGTTGTGTAGAGAATGCCAGATTTTTTACCACGTGCAATGGTCATAGAGCCTCTGGAAACTTTCCATGAGTCTCTATTGAAGGTTAAAACAAAACCTTCATCTGACAATTGTCCCACCGAAATCAGATTCTTCCTCAAGTCAGGGATGTGTCTCACATCCTTTAACTTCCAAGCTGATCCATTCAACTTGATTTGCACTTCACCCTTGCCAACAACGCTGCAAGGCTGATCATCACCAAGATACATCTTACTAAGGTTACCCGATTCATAGCTATTAAATAGCTCTTTGCTTGAGGTGCCATGAAACGATGTACTAGAATCTAAAACTCAAGACTCCGCCTTGCTCTACAAAGAGCAAATCAATGCATCATCTGATTCTTCTGAGACAACGTCTGCTTCAATTTTTCTTTCGGTTCCCTTCTTTGGAAGTTTGCAATTAACATAGTAATGTCCCTTTTTTTCCACAATTCTAACACTCAACGTCACTCAGATCTGTGGAATTCCTAAAATTTTAAGACTATGTCCTTCCATTCCTTGACTTGGATCTGCCTCTGTTTCTATTACTGTTGCCCTTCTTCTTGTTTGAACCCTTACCTTTGCTTTCAACATTCAACGTCAAACCACTGGTGGAAACCCCTGCTGTTTGCCTTCTGATTTCTTTAGTCAGAATTATGCTTACAACTTCATCAAACTTCAATTTGGTCTTTCCTGTAGAGCTATTGATTGCTGTAACTATGCCACTCCAACTCTGGGGTAACTGCCCTAGAATTAGCAGTGCTCGGACCTCGTCTTTGAAGTCGATATCAATAGACTCTAATTGCCCAACTATCTCGTTGAACCCATTTAGATGTTCATTGAACTTACCACCTTCAACCATCTTCATGTTAAACATCTTCTTGATCAAGTGCACCTTGTTCGACACAGAAGGTTATTCATACATACTAGAAAAGGGCTGCCATGAGAGACATCGTCATTTTCTCGTTCTTGATGTTGAAGGCGACTAACTTTGACAACGTCAATCTGATGGTGCCAAGAGCCTTCTTATCAAGTAATTCCCAATCTGCATCCTTTGTATCCTCTGGCTTCTCTCCCAAAGGTTGATACAGATTTTTCTGAAACAAGAGGTCTTCTATTTGCATCTTCCAGAAACCGAAGTTTGTGCCATCAAACTTCTCGATCATAGATGTGGATGTCTTATCTTCTGATGCCATTACTCCCACTCGAACAGACAAATCTGATCGAAAGACTTTCAGAATTTCATCAAACACCTTCTGTGCCCTAGGTTCTCAACCAAAGGCTTTGATACTAGTTGTTAGAGTTGCACTGCATAATCAACCGGATTTGATACCAATTGTTGTGGCGGAAACGCAAAATAAACAACACTGTTCAAGGAATAAACAAACAATCATGAAGAATAAAAAAAAAAACACGCACAAAAACACAAGATATATATGGTTCACCCAAATCTTAGGGTTACGTCCATGGAGCACACCGAACAAATTCACTTTGAAGAAGATGAAGAATTACAATGGAGATTTTTTTTTCAATCTCTTTCAATTGCTCTCTCTTGTATTGGCACAAATTTATCTCTAACTCTCACACACTCTAAAATCTGATTAGAGTTGATATTTATAGAGTCCCAAACTTGTCCTACAAGAACTTGTCTTTTGTAGAATCCAAAACCAATAAGGAAGCCAAATCAGATCAGGAAACTGAATTTTCCTTAAACCAATAAAGAAGTTAAATCAGATCAGGAAACTGAATTTTTCTTAAACCAATAAGGAAGTTAAACTAGATCAGGAAACTTAATTTTCCCTAAAATTCAGTACTCTTGAAGTTTCCATATAATTAAATCTTCCTAAAAAAAATAATTACCTAATCAGACTCCACAAAACCACAATAGAAATGGGTACCACCGTGCACACCATTGGAAAGATAATGAAAAATTAACAAAGATGGACTCAAGAATCACTTGATTCGGAGTCCGGACGACAAATATATCAATTATTGAAGTCAAAGGAAAAGAAACCCCGTCCCGGTTCGAGGCAAATCCTGACACTACCTCACTAAAACTTAAATATCTTGAGGTACAAATGGAATATAAAGCTGTAATTGGTACCATTGGAAAGATTATTTCGACTTGGTTAGTTTAGACTCAAGAACGGACCAATTCGGAGCTAAAACGAAGGAGATACGATAATTTGAAACCGTAGGTACAGTGTTAAACCAAGACACACACACACCGACACACACAGATGGGCGAGCGCTCATCTAAGGGCAACGAGCTCTTATAAATGGGAATGCCAAGGCAGTGCCCACTGCCCTAACTACGAGAGCTCGTCCCCCATAGACGAGCACTCGTCCAGTGCTTAGTGCACCAGACCAGCCAACTTGAAATGCGATTTTGAGGACTTTCTGGGCCTTTTTGAAAAAAACACAAAGAAGAACCCACCCCCGCCTCCCAAAACCATGTTTTATAGCTAACCATGCTAAAAGAAAACTTTATTTTTTATGTGAAAACCCCAAAATGCCCTTATGCACAATTTTTGCAAAAGAAAATGCAAAATGAGCCCATAGGAGGCTCAAATCACCAAGGAAAGGGTTTTGCCCGGAAATGATTATGCACACAGACGTAACTTACCAATTCGGACGTGCTGCAATGACCCACGGCTTAAAAATACCGCTGATGCAAAATATGACCTACCTAAACCCCAATGCGGGAAAAATGCCCTTCAAAGGCAAAAAATACAAGAACTGTACCTAAATGCAATCAAAAGACCGTTTGGCCCTTGGCCACATTTCATGCATAATATATGAGTGCTAGTGGATGTGCCTGAACACATTAAACGCCACCCAATTTGAAAATGAACCCTTAAAGGCTCAGATTTTATTATTTTAGCCCAAAAATGCAATATATGAGACAAGAATGTAAAACCTTAAACAAAATGGTGTTTGGCCCTTGGTCAGACCTAATACATAGTAAATGAATGCCAGAGGATGAATTTCATACACAATGCACACTCCGGTGCAAAAATGACATATCAAAACCCTAATTTTCATACTTTTCTCATTAAAAACAAAATTCAACATTTATGGGTATTCATAGATTTCAAATGAAGTTTGGTCCTTGGCCACATATCATATGCATAGAATGAGTGTCAAAAAGTGTGCTTAAACACACATTACAAGTCCAAGGCAAAAATGACATTTTTATCCTAACTATACATTATAACCTTAAAAGTAAAACTCAAACATGCTAACACTTGCATGTGAACAAGAATGCATTTAAATGAATTTCAATCCAATGAAACGATCTAGGGATATTGTGCGTGCCGAATCAAGGCATCCGTACCTGAAACAGTCCGATAACTTTGGGGTGGGTAAACAAGTTACTCGTAGGGAATGAGCATGCATAGACCTAACTTTTTACAAGGTTTTCACATTTACGTGAAATAATTCAAAAGGATCATGCCACCTAACGTCTATGTCTTAGTGAGACTCATGAATCATCCTAAGCTACTTTAAAGCATTTCTAGCATAAACTACAATATTTATGCAATTAAACAATATAGAAACATACTATACAACACAACAAGGTATAGATTATCGAAGTTATCAACTTAAAATCTGAAATGCGAAATCAACTAAAATGGTTCATGCCACCTAATGTCTATGTTCCAAATGAGTTTAAGGAATCATCCTAGGCTACATTAAAATAAGACAATACAAATCACATTATCGATGCAATTTAACTAACATTGGAACTTCCAATACAACGCATAAAGCATGATTTCTCAAAGTTAACATCTTAAAACTTAAAATGGGAAATCAAATAAGGAACAACAAGTTACAACATCATCTAGTTATCAACTTGAAATAAAATGTGAAATCAAACAAGGTAGATACTCGGACATCACACCGGATCAGACCGACAACGTGGTTACTTTAGGGTTACTAGCCCATGGGTAACCTCCATATGTGCGCACTAGACTATAGGGGGACAATCCCCCGTACTAGAACCATGCCTTAGCCGTAGTCATACAACGACGTCCCAAGTTTCCAAAATTAACAAATTGTGCAACAACGTATATAACATCATGTATATACAAGGTAATCAACTATCTACCATGCACAACTGAATTTGGAAACACATACAATACATTCTCTAAGTCTTCAATTACTATGGCATGACAAATGTTGAATCTTCAGTGTGCGATTCGTTACACACTATAACAATATTACTCAATGTTGAAAACATAAACTCATGAATTTAATACAAGTCCAAAATCATGATTTAAACATACGACTAACCTCAAATACATGATTAAATCATAAATGCCATAGAAACAGAAATTAATTAAATAAACTAATTAATTTCTCTAGGTTTCAAATCTGAACCAAATAATCCCTAATTAATATATGTTAGACAATATAGCATGGTCATTACATATATCAAATCAAAAGTACAAAATAAGCAAAATATCATCTTGTAGAATTTAATTAATTTAAATTAATTCAATCTCTATATTTCAAAAGTTATTCAAATGATCCCAAATTAATATATAATAAGGATTAAGTCATGGCCATGCCATATATTAAGTCTAAAATGGAATACAAGCAAAGTATAATTAAGTAGAATTTAAATCAAATTAAATTAATTAAATCTCTAGATTTGAAAACTCATTTAAATCATCCCAAATTAATATATAACAAAGATTGATAAGCGCCGAATATTGTATATTCAAGCGCCCTAAATTGCATTAGTTAAGTTCTTTATTTGTGTATTTTATATAGATTATCTCCAATTGTATAATTTTGCACATTTTCAGGTTAAATTGCAAAAAGGAAGCAAAAATGATGCTTTGTGGAGTTTTGAACATAGGAAGGTGCAATGCTGAATTCTGGCAGCAGTGAAATCCGGATTTGCTCACCATTTTTGACCTACCAAACTCGAGAACTGGACTTCCATCATAACATGAAAGATTTAGAGCTCTGAATCAGCTTTCCAAATCTTTAAGCGGTTTGTCATTCGGAATTCGGAGCAGAGAGTTATGATCTTCTTATTAGAGGTGCTCAGAACTGCCTGGCAGCAATGAAAGTCTGCCTTGTTCTTCAATTTCGACGAACTAGACCTAAGAATTGGATCTCCACCAAAACATAAAGTTTTTAGAGCTCTGAATTAGATTTCCAAATCTTCAAACGGTTTATCATTCGGAGTTCGGAGCACAAAGTTATGACCGTTTTACCAAAGTAGGTCCGGGCGGAGCAAACCAAGCATAGGGCATTCTGCCCAATTTTCGAGTGCTCGAGGCCCTATTTCGAGCACTCGAAATTAGGGCAAAATTCTACACAACTCAGCCCACTTGTGCTCAGATTTTAGCCCTTTTGAATTGCCTTCTTTATGAAGTGGTTGGAGATGTTGGTTGGTAGCTTTTGGGGTGGATAAGTGATCTAGATAAGGGAAGCAAAGCCACTCATTATCTCTTAAGCTTCATTTTGAGAAGATAGAGGGGAGGGAAGAGAGAAAGAGGGAAGTGTTCTTCAACCAAAAAGAAGGGAGCTCGAAAATGGAAGGAGGATCCATGCTTCTTCCTCCATCTAGGGCCACCATGGGTAACTAAACCCTCTTCTAGGGAGGTGATGAAACTCCTTCTTGTAAGCATGTCTTGTTTTTAATTTACATTTGGGGATGTAATGTATATATATGACCTCTCCATGAACTAGAGTTTTATTTGATGTGAAGAGCTTCAATGTCTATTAATGATCATTTTGAGTTTAAGATCTTGTCTTAAGATTGTTTCCTCTTATGATTATTTTGCTTCCATTTTCATAGTGACAATGAAGATGAGTTTATGGAAATGTTTTTATTGGCATGATGCTTGGGAAATTTGATAGTCTATAGCTTAGGGTTATCTTTTGATAGATTATTCTTGATTCTTAATGTCATGTGCTTCTACTATGTGATTAAGGGCTTGATAACTTTATGCTTAGTGAGTATGTCTAAGGTTGCAACCTAGTTTAGGTAACCAAAACATGCAATACTTTGATAAGTTATTCTTGCCTATTGATTTCATAAAAAAATTCTTGAAGGTAATGTAGCAATTTTATGTTGTTGCATTTCGTGGTTATGTGTATATATTATTCCCCAAGTAAATCATGTATTAACATGCTTATGGATAGGTAGTGGATTCACTTCCCTAGCCCTCTCTACCTAGATCTCCTTCCTTTACATTTCTTGCATTCTTGTTTTATGCATCTTTACATTCCTAGCTTTAGTGACAAACCAAACAAATATTCTATACCTCTTCATCATCCTAAGAATGACTCTAGACGCTTAGGTTGCCATAGACTAGCGCAGTCCCAGTGGTTCGACTTACTCGACCAATAGCCCTATTTTACAATGATTCGTGCTATTGCGAAGGTTGATGTTAGTTGATCAACCGATCAAAGATCAAGTCATGGCCATACCATATACCAAGTCTAAAGTGAGTTATATGCAAGTTATAATTAATTTTTAATTTCTCAAATTAATATAAGACATGTATACAACTTATATTTCACTACAAAAACAAGTAAATCCCTTAGATAATAAACTTAGAACAACTCCTACCTCACTAGAGAAATGTCTCTCTAGAATCTAAGGTAAGCAAGCTCAAAATGGTAAACCCATCTAGGGTTATGTAGAGGAAGGTGAGGCAAAAATTTTGTATTCCAAGCTTTATGGTCAAAGGTGAATGGAAGGGGACTAAAATGAAGCTTAAAGCTCTAAGCCAATCTTTGCTTCAATGGTGGCTAGGTTAGGGTTTGAGAGGAAAGAGATGAAATGAATTTAAAATGGAAACCCTAAACTAATTTTGGTGAAATCCTCCACTCACTATGTGCTCTTATACTACCTCAAACACATAGACACATTAATTCAAGACTAAATTTGGAGCTTACACTTGTCACTCATCCAAGCATCCATTGCAGACTTAATTCTAAGCTTACTGTAAGGACCCGAGTTTTTCAACCCAGTACGTCAGCGATGACCCGAAAGTTTGACCCGATAACGGATCCAGATGCGGAAGTAAAAGAAACAAGACAATGGTCTCTTAAGGCATAACACACCTCTAAGACCCTAAGATGACCTTCCATGAGGTCAAGAAACTCAAAGACAATAACTGGAAGCGAAAGCTAGAATGAAAAGGTCACTTGGTACCCTATGGCACCAATGACAACCAAAGGAGCAAGATTTAGTTCAAGCTAGACCATGTGTCCCATAAAATGGCTCAAACAAGATAAACAAGGTCCTGTGGGAACAAACAAACGAAGTTAACCTGTTTAGGCAACAACCAAACAAAACCTACAAGGCAGCTCCATTTTGGTCGACCGAAATGGAGCTTCGGTTTACCGAAATGAGCCAGGAAAAGAAGGGGAAATGAGCCTTTAGTTCGGTCGACCGAAATGACAAACCGGTTGACCGGTTTGAGGCTCGAGATAAAAAAAAGTGCTTCGGTAGACCGAAGTAGAGATCGATCGACCGAAATGAGTTTCAACAGTGAAAATGGCTACTGGATTTGGACCTTGCACTGTGCAATTTAAATGAACAAGGAACCGGTCGACCGAAACTAGCCATCGGTCGACCGAAACAGGTCGAAAATGTGCATATGAACATGTTATGCACTAAAAATGAAGAAAGGACCCCATGTCTTATTTGAATCCCCTATGGCATGATCAAATTGCATTATATGCAAGTGTGTGATGATGTGAACATACACGCAAGTGTAACATGATATTTTAAACATGCTACAATGGCCCATGGCCTCATGACATCTTATTTGGAAAATTTTGCATGCCAAACCTCCAAAGTTGGAAAAAATTACATTTTTATACAAAATGCAGTGCCAAATGAGTACAAGTGCAAATATAAACATGTTTGGCCCTTGGCCTCATGTTATACATGTCAAATATATTACAAAAAGTGTACTTATGTACACATTACATGTTTTGAGTCAAATATACACATTTTGACAAATAAAACAACAAATAACATTTCAAGCCAACCTCTATAAAAAAAATAGAAATCTTCAAGTCCATAAACCATCCAAGCATAATGAGAATCTCAACCTTGATTCCTGTACCTGAAAAAAAGTCCCTACTACGTGGGTGAGTAACATAAAGCTACTCGTAGGAGGTGAGCATGCATCGACCTAGCATTTTACAATTATATCACCTTAAGGTGAAACATGTTAAAGGGGCTCATGCCACCTAACGTCTATGTCAAAGTGAGACTCAGGGATCATCCTAAACTACTCATGCAATTGAAATGAACAACGACATACAAGTATACATGCTCAAGAACACTAAGTCATGTTTGAACAAGTTATGTATTGTCTAAGCATGTATATACAAACATACAATTTACATGGAAAACTCATGAATCAAGTATACAGGCACAAGTATACTAAGCTAAATGAAGTACACATAAGGCAAGCATACACGACACAAGTATACATAATGAAGTCTGATTGTACAAATCAAACATACGATGCGTAAGTATACTAATTAGGGTTTAGATACGCAACCAAGGATACAAGTTCATGTATGGTAAATGAGATCTAAATACACAAAACAAGTATACAGTTTCAAGTATACTAAATAAGATCTAAATACAAGAAGCAAGTATATAGTTTCAAGTATACAAAATAGGATTCAAATACTCAAAGTAAGCATTAATTCTCAAGCTACAAGTAATCCATGATTAACAACTTGAAATTAAATGCGAAACCAAATAGTGGAAAAACTAGGACATATGGTCACTAGACCAAGCAGGTATTTTTGGGTAATTACGACCCACAAGGTACCACCTAGTGAGCACTTATGACTTAGAGGACACTTGTCCACGTATTAGAGCCAAACCCTAACCATCACATAAATTATGTCCACACAAGCTTTCCAAAATCAATAAGTTCAAAACTTATACAAAATCAAATGCAAGTTACCACCTTTCAGGCACAAGTAAGGTTGAATCCACACAAACCATGTCCTAGAATTCAAGTCTAGATAGCATATGACATGTCATGTTCTCAATATGCAATTTACATACAAAGCAAAAATATTTTACAATAATTGAGCCACATTACTATCCTAAGCCACAAGTACTAAATAAGCTCCAATTTAGTAACTAGTTTCCAAGGTAAACAATTGTAATTTTCTAACAAGCTATATACCTACACAAGATATAATTAAACAAGCCATTCGAGACAATGATATCATATATCATGCCAAGTCAAATTACCATCCTTAGAGACGACAAGTACTAATTCTACAACAAGTTAGTAGCATGCTCACAAGGTAATTAAACATATTATATTTCAAGAGATTATCAACCTAACATAAAAAGTCTCTAAATTTTAAATCAATTCCAACTAGGCTCAAATTAATATATGTTAAAGGTCGTGACATGATCTTCACATATATTATACCCACAATCAATTTAAGTGACCACAACACTTAAAATAAAATTAATTAATTAATTTTTCTCTAGATTTTCAAACATATCCAAACGTCCTCAATTTAATATATGTTACAGAACTAACCAAGACCTATTTTAATATCACATTACAAGTTGATTTCATACTTGTTACAACTATGTGAATTAATCTTTTACAAAAGATAAATATTGAATAAATTTTGCAATTCTCATTCAAATGCTCCCAATTTAATATATGTCAACAAGTATACCAAGGCTTAAATTACTAGCATGCCACAATTTAATTCTAAGCAACATGCATCCATGTGAATTAAATCTTAATCATAGAAAATAATGAAATTAAATTCTAAAACTTGAACAAAGGCATGCTTACAAGTTGTATATGCTCATATAATAATCAATACAACATTATTATAAACCTAAGACATCCCCTACCTCATTTGAGATGAAAATCTCAAAAGCCACCAAATGGAAACCGTTTCGAATCCGACGATACCGTGAGGTTTTGTCGGGGACAATACGATGAACATAACCCCCAAGGAAGCCCCATGAAAATCACAACTTGACCTCAAACCCGAACTCAAGAAATGGTCAGAAATGGGTTCTAATAAGGGCGAAAGATGCGCGTCGTCGAGACGAGCATTAAACGCTAAGGCACTACGGCGTTTCACACGAGGGAAGTGGCCGGAAAAAGAAGAAGAAGCATGGCAGCCCCTTAGCTGCCATGGCTGCCGGCCAAGAGAGAGGAGGGAGAGAGAAAAATATGATATTTTCTCTTTAAGTCCCCTATTTATAGAAAAACCATAAAAGTGCCCTGAAAGGGCCCCACCAGGTCGGGAAAAGTGGAATTTGAGCAGACGTACTCAAACGGAAAAACTCCGTGAACGACAAAGATTCAAAATGAGAAAATATGAACAACAGGAAACGACGTCCAAAACCGAGTCCTGAGCAGAGAGGTATGCCCTAAACAAGTTCGGCGGCAACCGGGTCCAGAAACCCTAAAACTGGAGAAAAATGACCAGAAGGATATTCTATGAGTACACGACTATACGAAATGTGAAAATGAATCCCGTACGAGGATCCAAGCTCAAAACAAGGTATTTTGTAATAACTTTTGTTAATTGCACAATGGCCCCTACAAAAAGGGTTAACTATAAAACTGCCCCAGAATGAAAATATCTTCCAAAAGATAATTTCTTAGATACCCCTGAAATAAAATATCTTCAAAAGATATTTATGAAAAACACCCCAAGAAAAGAAAAAGATTCCAAAGAACTGTGCATCCATGCCCCTATGAACACAGGGAGCAACCAGAGTACTTTTCTGCAAAAGTAAAAATACGTATTTCATGGAAACCACTTAGGATGAAGATACGTGAAGTCAAAAACCAACTCCGAACACAAGGAGTAAGGTTTTGCCAACAAAGTGACAAACGGGGAAAGACAAAATAGGGAAGAGGACAAAACAGGGAAAAGGACGAAAAGTGAATAGTGTCGAAAAACGAAAAATGTGAAAATGACTCGGTTCTTAAAGGAAGTTTTCAATCCAAAAGAAAATTCTCAGAAACCATTTCCGAGCACTCGAGATGACACTAAGTGACGAGAAATTGAATGCCAAAAAGAAATTTCAACGAAAAAAAATTCATCCGTTAAATTCTGAGGAAAAAGAAAAGGAAGGAAATGATCGGGTCATTACACTTACACTTGTCAACTATCCTAGGTCAACAAGTGGGTGAATCTCCACCCTCCACATGTCATCATCCAAGGCATCAAAGTGTCTCCACACAAATGTCAATAAGTGGACCAATGAGAGTGTGACACTTGTCACACTTTCCGTAAATTGTAAAAAGGTCCTTTTTTAAAATATCTCCCAAATTAAATTGTAAAATGGTCTCTAAGATGAAAAATAATTACTTATAGTAATTACACAAATACCCCCCAAAAGAAAGAAAAATTGCAAAGAAGTATGCATTCATACCCCTAAGGAAGAAAGTACGCTAATGATATGCATTTCTAAGAAAGTAAAAATTCACATTTCTAAGAAATCATATACCATGAGTGCATGCAAAAGTGGACATGAATCCGGACACGAAAAGTAAGGTTGTGCCAACAAAGTGACAAACAGGAAAATGACGAAAGGTGAATAGTGTCCAAAAAATGAAAATGTGGAAATGACTCGGTCCTTAAAGGAAGTTATCAATCCAAAGAAAAGAGTCTTGAAAACCATTTTCAAGCACTCGAGATGACACCAAGAGATGAGAAACTGAACACAAAAAAGAAAAGACAACGGAAAAAATTTATTCATAAAATTTGAGGAAAAAGGGAAATGAAGGAAAATAATCGGGTCATTACATTCACGATTATAACATATTGAGTTAAATAGGTCATAAACGTGTTACATGGGTTGAACCCCTCAACCCTAACCCGACACGGTTAAGTAAACGGGTTAATCGTGTCGACCTTTTTTTGACCAAACTCGTTTATGCCAAACCCAAACCTAAACCCTTTTAACTCGTGTTGTGTTCGTGTTCGTGTCGTGTTATTGTGTCGTGTCGTAATTTTTCACCCTTACGTGAAATGGTCATATTTTAATGATTGTATATAAACTTAATTATTATTTTTATATAAACTTAATCTTTACGTGATTATTCATCTTTAAACGTATAAACTATGTACATGTTACATACTTTCAAGTAAAGTCATGAACAAAGTAATCAAAAAGGGACATTTTGTGCTTCCACTTTAAATATTGGTCGTAGATGCCTCGATAGCCCAGTGTAATAGTGTCTCTAGTGGATTTAGAGTGCTAACTTTCGACTTTTTGCACAACTTTTAACACTTCTTGCTTAAAAAAAAAAAAAAAATTGAATATTGGCCATACCTTTAGGCCTAATAGTTTTTATTTTATTTTTATGAGCCAGCCATTATAATTTTATCAAATAAAAATTAATAAAGTTTAACCATATCAAATAAATAATTGGTGCCATTATAATTTTATCAAAAAAAAAAAAAAAAAAAAAAATTCATAAAGTTTAATCATATCAAATAATTGGTGTGGGTGTCCCATTAATTATTTCCTTTCATGATAGCACGCACCTCCACATGATATGACATTAAATTGTGATCAGGAGTTTAAAAGTCAAATATATATATATATATATATATATATATATATATATATATATATATATATATATTATGTGAGTAAAATATTGCATTATTATAACATTATGACGACAATGATGTTATCCCCCACTTGCTTCAATATTGTTGTTGAATTTTTGAACTACTCATCATTTTCCTATGATATGATAGGGGATTATGGGAGCTCATTATATGCATCAATATATGGAGATCACATGATCGTATAAATGGAACAAGAGAATAAAGGGAAGGTCGGGTGTTCGATTACACAATAATCTAGTTGGTGTAAGCCTCCATCTCCTTATTCCTTCCTTTAGATAGATCGACTATTCAAACCTAAGTGAGGACATTGGTGTGTGTTTGCTGAACGTTTCAAAATAATAATAATAACCATAGGTCAGATTGAAGATACGTCTCATACAACCACCATAATTACCAGAACACGCAAGATCGCTACATGGAATCAAGGGATAGTCGTGCCTGAAATGTTGAATTTCTCCCATCTATGTCTCTCTCCATCTTGATTTCTTCTCAACACATGAATGATTGAGGGAGGGATATCTGAGGTGTATGTGTGTTCACACACACACAAACTTTAAAGTCTTAACTCATGAACACTTTTTACTTTCATATCGCTTGTCTCTAGGTTCAGCAGCAGGAAGATTGTAAGTCTCACTAATTTTGATAATGAGACAATCTGCTTCAAAGTTGAGATCAAAGCTAAAGTTCTTTACTACTACAAAACTTTGCTTGGGGTCCAACACCTCCCCATCTTAGTAGAGAGGCACTTGCTCCATTTATCACCAAAAGAGTACTGAAATTCAGCACTTCTTTCATTCACTTGAAGTAATTCCATGAAATACTGAAATTCAACAAGATTACTTAGCACATAGTAGGCCCTACCATGACCAAGGCAGTGAAAGAGTTCTTTACCAATAGAAAGCTTTTTAAGTAATGCAACGCAGCTTACATATGTTTTGTCCCCAAGTGCCCAAATCCCACTACTCTCAATGATTATAGGCCAATTAGTTGCTGTAATGTGATATATAAATGCATTTCCAAGTTGTTTACTTCAAAACTCCAGCTTACACTCCTTCATGTTGTTAAAACAACATTCATTACGGGGAAGGAGAATCATTGATGCAATAATACTCGCATAAGAACTTCTAAGGGGCTATCACAACTCATCTCTTGCTCCTAGATATGTTTGGAAGGTGGATCTAAGGAAATCCTTTGATAGTGTTAGTTGGAAGTTCATTATTGACACACTTACACTACTTGGTTATCCTGATAGAATCATTCTTTGGATTTAAGCATGTATTACATCTCCATCTCTTACTATAGCCATCAATGGTGGATTTCATGGTTTTTTCCAAGGAACCAAAGGATTAAGGCAGGGAGACCCGTTGTCACCTTCGCTTTTTGTTTTGTCAATGTATGTTCTCTCCTACATCATCAAGAGGTATGTTAGCCAAAACATATCCTTCAAATACCATTGGAGGTGCAAGGAGGTTGGTATCACAATCCTTTCTTTTGCGGATGAGTTGCTACTTTTATGTCATGGTAATATTGCCTCAACTTCAACCCTCAAATCTACCCTTGATCTCTTTTCTGATTTTTCTTGGCTGAATATAAATCCCTCTATGAGCTCTGTTTTCTTTTTAGGAATGGACTACTCAAATGAAATTGGATTGTCAAATTTTTTGGGAGTTGCAATTGGGACACTACCAACTAAACATCTTAGAGTTCCCCTCATCTCTATTAGACTTAAATTTACTAATTGCAATGTATTGATAGATAAAATCACCTCAAGAGTATCTCATCGGCCATCAAAGAGCCTTTCATATAGTGGTAGACTAGTGTGTAACGACCCAAACCCGGGGGTCTGAATCGCTAACCGGGTCCTTACCTGAACCCGAGGACACACTAGGGGTAAAATGGTATTTTTAAAATAAGCAAGGATAATCTGTCCTTAAACTAGTCAAAGAAAGTTTAAAACAATCGTCCTATTCATTCCATGACATTCAAAGAGGTTCTGCGGTCATTGATCATGATTTCCCAAAAGTGACCCTACTCGATTCAAGGGAAATCCCGACACTGTCTCACTAAAACATCCATATCTCTTAACATGAATGGAATTTGAAGATGAATTTGGTATCATTGGAAATCGAACTCAAAATCCTTGAAAATGGACTCAAGAATGACCCAATTTGGGTTCGAAACGAAGAAGTTATGACCACACGAAGTCAGGTGATCAAAACTGACAAGCTGTCAAGGCAAAAGTGGACACTAGAGGGCTTGAACCGGTTCAAGGACCCTGAATTGGTTCAATAAGGGCAGTGTTCCCAAACTTGAACCAAATTCACCTCTTGAACTGGGTCAATGAGGCTGAACTAGTTCTAGATGTCCAGAACCCTGAAAAATGCCCAAAAAAGCCTAAAACTATGTACTTGTGCACATGGGCACCCCCTTGGTCCCTTGGCGACCTTATATAAAGTCCAAACCTATCCCAAATCATACATTTGACAATGAAAATAATACAACTAGGTATCATTACATTTAAATAAAACCGTAAATGAGTTCATTATATAATCTAAAGTTAAACAAATGTGTAATACATAAAAATATGGCCTTATGGCCTTACATGGATATCGAAATTACAATAAGACCACGAGATACATGAGGATGGTCTTAGAACCATTTCTAACCATGAATTAGATACAAAATATCACTTAACACAATTTACTACAAAAGATAATATACATATTGATCTAAAAAAAATGTCTAAGTCCCTTACAACCCAACTAAGCTTGTGGTAGATTGTTGTTTGCCACTTCCTTTCCGTGTATTGTAAAATATTAATAGTAAAAAAGGATGAGCCAAATGCTCAATTGGAAGTGTCTAAGACACACCTCTTACGACCCCCCGTGAATCCACATAAAAAAATAGGTAAAGCAATAAAACCATCGACAAGTATGTAAACAAGTCATCCGACCACCAATTTTGCACTATGTGCTAATGAAATGCCATGCCATGCAATGTCGCTCCCCGTTTTTGAAACAATACTGTTTCACCTTTTCAAACCGTCAGTGTAATCCAACCCATGGTAACTCTATGGTGTCACGAGAGGAGGATTGACTGACTATCCCCGACCACATGGCAACTCCAAGGCGTCGTTATATAGCCTAGGCAGCTCAACCATGCTAGGGTTTCTCCCTAGTCCCCTCTAGACCACACTAACGCCACGAACCACTAGGCGACTCCTAGGTGTCCAGTTTTCGCAAACATTTTTTAAAACATCTTCCCCAAAAACCCATTTCATTTACTTTCAATTTTTTTTTTCCCTTTTATGCCCAATGATAAATGCATGAGTGCTTCATGCCCTTCAATGTCATAATTCTTGAGACATTCAAATCACAACCATATAGCATGCTTGAGAGGAATTTTAATAATACATTTACCATGCTTTCACACTACAACTCCGGCAATTTAAATACACAAGGCATGAAAATAGAATCACTTTAAGCATGTATTTTCCATACATATTCAACAACACAAAGAAGCACATATACACAACATAAAGCTCATATCTCATGAATCTAGTAAATCTAAACATGTTCGTACTTTCAAATTGAAGAAATAATTCACAAAATCAAAGAAATTGTGCCTTAGGAAACCCCTACCTCACATTTGAAGAGAAAATCCACAAAAACCCCCAAATTTTGAAATCCTAAATGGTGGCCAAATGGCATTTTGCTTTAATCAAAACAAAGATCTCGACGAACTCTTCGACTTTACCTTAAGTGGCAAACTCAAAATCTCAAGGGTTTAGTGTAGATCAAAGCTTGAAATGGCAAAAAAAAAGAAAAGAAAAGAAAAAGGCAGAGGGGGAGAGAGAGGCTGCGCAAGAGAGAGAGATAGAAACAAGTCTGATGATGGCCTCATGGTCATTTACAATGACTAATCCCCCTGTGGGGTCCACGATAATAAAATCTCACATATAACATTTATATATATATATATATATATATATATATATATATAAATGTGCATACACTAAACACACCACAATACATGTATAAGCACATAGCCATATAAAATGCATCAATTAATAATGTATGAAATGCAATAGACCCGAGAAATAATTTTTGTACTCAACAACTCCTGTAATGGGTTCCACCTGGAACCTCCCAGCCCAAAAAATGAAAAAATGCTGAACTGATAACCAATGCATTTCCAAGAGTCATGAACTCAAGGAAATGCCCTAACCAACTCTCGGGACCAATCCGGCACACACCATGGTGCTCGGCACGCAAAACGAGATAAAACAAAAATAACCACGAAAAATAGAAAAAAAAATCCCAGAAAATGGAATATAGAAAAATGAGAAATATTACAATCTACCCTTGTTAAAAAGATTTCGTCCTCAAAATCTACCCTCCTTAAAGAAGGAGGCCCACAATCACACACATTCCCGAGTACCACCTCACAAATCGCAAGACTATGAACTCTCCAACCTTATTGCCTTTAACACTGGAAGTTAACAGGTAATCACACACCACTGCCACTAACACATAACGCTCACCGCCCGATGAGGGTACTCATCACTTGCAACATCATGACACAAACCAACTAGATTCTATAATCGTCTCAAAACGGACATCGGTCCACTTTACACTACTATGCAAGGCTTCGGAGCTCAAAAGAAGAACGGTCACAAGACCACCAAACATGACGACATCCAGTCACAACTCATCGTTTAAAGGATACACTAAACCCCATATAAGGAATCTCGTCCATCACATAACCGAACATGACGACATCCACTCACAACTCATCGTTTAAAGGACACACTAAACCCCATATAAGGAATCTCGCCATCACATAACCGAACTCAAACCTAAATTAATAGATCTCTATCAGACCAAGCACTTGCTATTTAACACCTAGCTATACCATTACACATCCACACCAACAACTACCACTTGCACTACTCGACTACCATCATACTTAACAACTTCAAGATGATTAAACAACAATTCTCCTAATAATTACATAAACACGAGTCACCAAATCAGTAAAGCGCACTCTCCTGTACCCACGGCACAAATCCTCAAAACAAGATCTTCAATAATCAATGGTTGTACTGCAAACCCTTTTATCGGACACTTGGACCTACCTAACACACCTCGTCACCAGAGACAAACCATCCGAATCTACACTGTCACACCGACACAACGCGCAATATCGTGCTCTTATTGTCCCTAACAAGTTGAAACAATCATTGACTTTTAACCAATATCGTGCTAAAGAGGGACTGGTTCAGGAGAAATGGTTGGCGAGACCATTCTCATCATCAATCTGGTCTCAACACAGATGTCGTTCCCATCCTTAAGTCCAACCCTCAAACACAATCTCACACAGTTCACAAGATAACAATGAGATCCACTCACTATCAATCCATCGCTCTACGTAACTTCAACGACTATACAATCATTTACCAGTATTAAAGATCTATAATCTCCTCATAACACTCATTCCAGGTAAACAACTCTATAACATTACTCGATTCAATTTTTACCACGTCAAAACACACAATGCAACTATTTCATACCTAAGATCACAAAACCAAAGTCAATTTTTCCTAGTATTCCTTAACGGAATCCCACATTCACCTTCTGTAATCACGTAATTCTAAGGCGATATAGACACTTATCCTCAAGACACTGCTCGAATCAAACGTCTATAAAAACATTCGAGTACATGACTCACATCACACACATCACATCACCTAATCATCCTCGAACTTACAGTTCACGACATATCTCCTAGCCATCACTGCTAGTACTAAACACCGAAAATACATAATCCTTATTTGGCAACTCTTACGTAACACACCATTGATTAAGACTATTCTCAGAATAAGCACCAATAAACCAAAGACTCCACCTCCCTCCATCGGAGTGAGTCGACGAAATAAACTGAACCCTTACTAGAGACCTCTAACAAAGGAGGAAAACTGTCACCGATCTGCCCATCTGTGGGCATAAAAAACTCCAAAATGGTGGAACAAAACTCCCAACAAATGACGTCCTTATCAGGACCCGAATAAATAGAAAGGGTAGTAGACCCCGCTCTCACATAGACTAACGACTCGTACCTGAATGCACCTGACACCCTATCATACGTTGCTCACCAATCGTCCAACTGTGGACACCCAATCTCACTCGAGATGAACTAAATTCCTTCCACACAAGGAGAAGAATCCAACTGGATACCCGTATGGAACTACAAACTCAAATCTAGGCGACTTCGCCATTAACGAACCGTTATACACTATTAACATCAAAACCTCGCACACGCTACACTACGATACCCATGCTAACAAGTCAGATTCATACAACCCATTCATCGAGTACTAGGGTATATCTTATAATACGACCATCAAACAAGAGCATCAACGCTCACGACGTACCAATACTATAAACAATCACATCCTTTTGGACACCGTGGCCTATTCTATCTAGAACCTGTCACTCCCAAATGAAAACCTCTATGCTATACAACAACACATAATCACCCATTCCATCTTTACCTTTCCAGGCAACACTACCTCGATCACCGTGCACATAAGACCCATGACCTTAGTCACAACAACCCACTAACTCATCAAAAGAAAAGGTGTCTATATGGCAACATCGCCCTCACTGGCTCTAGAGACTAAACCATCCACAATTGCCTCAACTGGCGCACTGTGTTGACCCTGTGGGCGGGTGTGCCGTGAGCCGGTGCAAGAGATACTGTCAGGCGACCATACTGGTGAGCTACGGGTGCACAATCCCACATCGCCTGGGTAGAGGAAAGGTGAAATGGTTATATGTAAGTATGTCATCTCCAATTGGTATGAGGCTTTTTAGGGTGAAGCCCAAGAGCAAAACGGTGCGGGCTCAGGCCCAAAGTGGACAATATCATACCATGTGGTGGAGTAGGTCGTTACAAATGGTATCAGAGCCTGACCCAGCTGGAAGTGTGCCGACGGGGATGTCGGGCCTCTAAGGGGGGTGGATTGTGATGACCCTATGGGCGGGTGTGCTGTGGGTGGGTGCAAGAGACACTGTCAGGCTACCACACTGACGAGTTACGGGTGCACAGTCCCACATTACTTGGGTAGAGGAAAGGTGAAATGCTTACATGTAAGTGTGTCATCTCCAATTGGTATGAGACCTTTTGGGGTGAAGCCTAAGAGCAAAACCGTGCGGGCTCAGGCCCAAAGCGGACAATATCATACCATGTGGTGGAGTGGGTCGTTACACGTACAACCCCATCACCTATATGACAACACACAACAAACAACTCATAATCTCTAATCCACCCTCGGATCATCCGCACTAAACATCACTCCATAATACCTTTACTGCCACTCATTCCAAATAACAGTTCAAACCTATCATCCGACCAGACCATCAAGCCACTACCAAGCGATTCTTCCTTAAACATCCTTAAAATAACACCATCATAACAAGAGAATAAACATTACTCTTGATACTCCTCATAACAACCACTACTTACCACTAGAAAAGAACCTTCGTACTGTAATGCTATACCCACAAATCCCAAAGGAAAAATGAGCAAAAAACTAGAATGCTCAACATCTATCTGTCTCCTCAAAGCCGTTAACAACATAATCAGTCACTAACACTTAATCGGATACTCCGGCCTTTCTTCCCAAGACAACCTACACACTCATCCAAAGGAACCTTATGCCCTAGCGTCAACACCATCACTTTCCATCTTTGCCACTTCTTAGAACACCCTTGGCCCCGACAAAATTCGAATGGGGCTACCAACTAAACCTACGAAATCATCCTTCTCCCAATTATTCTAATCATTTGTCTATCCATTCGGATCTTAAACAACCAACATTATCTCCTGATACCCCAGACGCAATTAAATTACAACTCCAGTCCACATCCTTCAATTTCTAATGCACAATCCATTCGGTAACACCGTAACTACCATCATCACTTCATCCGTAAATGACTAAACATACCAATAACCATATACTACCTGCCTTATCGTGCAATCCTACACTACACAGCCAAAGCTGACCACTTACACCACCTCGAGGCTCTATCGATAACCGTGCCAACCTATAACCCCGTTACACCTTTCGCAAACCGGTTAAAAAAGAACCTCCACACCAAACCGTGACCTAACTCGCAAACCCTAGCCTCCTAAGGTCCCAAGAACCTATACACCAATGCATTAAAGTCATATACAACATAGACATCGTGCCATGAAATACAACCCGTTCTAAAGTCGTGCTCTAAGCACCGCACAAAATGTATCAAGAAGATCAGACTGACCATATGCCGAATAGCTCAATCCACGAGCTAGAAGTCTAAGCCATTCGTTTGATAGGAACCGGCACCCAAACAACCCTGGAGCAACCGAGTTCTCACCTACTCAGGTCAAAACTCGCACAACCATCAATGCCGCAACAAGTACACTACCGTACTAGCAACCATCCCATACTCAACCTTATATACACGCATGAACACACACACACACACACACACACATATATATAACAACCGTACCCCATACCATGATAGAATCGTGTCCTTTCTTTTAAAATTTAAACACCCTATCTTTCCTTTTAAAAAATACATGCATAAATAACTGTCACAATGCCATACGAAACATGCTTCCACATACCATGATCATTATTTGCCACATTAATATTTAACATAAGACTGCACACACCATACCTACTGTTTCGTGTCAGTTTATTACCACTCACAATAGCACGAATCTTTGTAGGATAGTACTATAAAGAGGGTGTCGATCCCACAGGGAGAGGAGTTTTCTTTGCTTTGTTTTTAACTAATATCTTGGTTTACAGGTAACTAGTTGAATTGATTGATTGATTGGTTGTCATGAACATAAAATAATAAATAAACTAAAATTAAACTAAAGTGATCAGAGAGAAAGAGGTCTTGGGGCTTTGACTACACCACAACTTTCATATTATGGTTAACTATTTTAGCTCTGGGGATTTAACAATTCATATTTCAAATGAATTGAACTTAATAACATTTGTTCAATTTGAGTTGAATTGAGGATTTAACAATTCATATTTCAAATGAATTGAACTTAATAACATTTGTTCAATTTGAGTTTTAAAGAAAGATGTTTTATAAATTGCAGTTAACTATAACCTATTTGCGGTTAGCATGGACTATCCACCTACCTACTTTAACTACTTTAACTAATTTTGTAAATAATCCATCTTTCCTAAGCATAGACTATGAAAACATTCATTTATAAAAAAAACATTGGAACACCATTAGATGATCTCCATTCTTATATCCGGCGGGGCTCAGCCAGATACCGTCCAATAAGAATGGGTTGAGTATAGTTGATGGACTGTTTTATCTAAGACAAGGTAATAATAATTCAAAAACTATTAAAACTTTAAAGATCCAATTGAGTTGTCTCAATTGCTCATAATCATATAATCAGAAATATAATATATATTAAAAATATCCTAGAGTTAAAACAATCAAACCATAGTAATCAGATGGGTTACATCAGTGCCCTAAGAGAGGAATTAGCTACTCATGACGATATAGAATATCATATGTGTTGTTGTCATCTTCATCGTCACTGATGACACTTCTCTTCTCAAGATCTTCACCTTTTAAGGTTATGGAAACCCTAAAAGCTGCCACCAGAATATCAACCTTCTGAATAATACGAGAAAAAAAGACTTCTTCTATCAAGGCCTGTGCCTTATTTTATAGAAGAAAATAAAGGTTTGGTGGACTTTTAGGTCTTTTGGCCCATCTGGAGTGAAATACGACTTAGAAAAGAATAATCCCGTAACTTTAAATGTGATCTGTCCTAAAAGGCTCGAGCTTAAGAAGTGGAGCTCGAGCTTTAGGGCTCAGGCTCGAGCTTTAGGAACAAAGCTTGAGGTTTCTTGAATTATTGCTCGATCTTCAATTCTGTACTTAGTCAAATTTCTTCAACTATTTTCCAAAGCGTCTTTTCCATCAACATTTAGAATATTTTTGGGGTTTTCTTCTTTTAACATTGTTCGATCCAAGCTTCATAGGGCTCGAGCTTTTTGTACTAAGCTCGAGTTTTTAGTACTCAAGGCTCGAGCTTTGAATGATAGTGCTCGATCCTTGAGGTCTAGCATGAGGCCCTAGGAGCTTGGTTTTCTTTTAAAATCAACTCTTTAAATTCTGACACCTCATGCTCGAGCTTGAGGGCTAACACTCGAGCACCCTGAGATAAGGCTCGAACACCACTGAGTAGGGCTCGAGCTCTAGAGGTATCTCAAGCTTTAATGCCTTGTTGATTTTCTTCTTTTTCTTGCAGGGCTCGAGCTTTAACACTTGGGCTTTAGCTTTGGTACTTGAATTTTTCCAAACTTTACCATTTAAGCTCTCGGCTTACTTTGAATGACTGACAACGACTTTGTAAGCTTCGATATCAGTCTTTTCATCATAAAGTTCTAATTTTAACCATTTCTCTGGGAAAGTACCTATAAACACACAATAAGCATAAATCAGTCTAATAATGGATAAAAGTATCACTTTAGGCCTTAACATATGTATATTTAGGGGCTTGAATATACAATATTCAGCGCTCATCACACCCCCAAACTTATATATTGCTAGTCCCTTAGCAATACAGAACTAAACAGCCACTTTCGTGGGAATCACGGTTGCATTTAGCCTATGCAACAAAGCTTTAAACCCCTAGGTTACCCCTAGTGGACGAGTTGTAGTCTCGCGAGGGCTCCAGTGATGATACCCACAAACATCTCAAATAGTGCCTTAATTGCACAATAAGCTAATTCAAACATGTTTTCAAATCATGACATCCTTACAGTTCATCAATCAATCAAATATAGCAAGTATAACCAATTATATCAATCAAAAAAACTTTCAACTTTCAATTTTAAGTTAACAGCCATGGTCCCCATATATCTGTTTAATCATTTATTCAGTAATCTCAATCTCCAAAACACTTTAAAAGTGAACTTATAATCGAACATGTGGCTTACTATCCATACTTGCATTTATTCCTTGTTATCCCTCAACTTACAGGTAAACTTTTCAAATTCCAACTCCCAAGGCATTATTTTTTCTACTGGTATGCATTTTTAGAAAAAGGATACTATGCAATGTTCAGGTTTATTAAGCTTTTTAAATTAGCCATGTAATGAACTTTCGGCCAATGACTCCTAAACCAGATGGTTTTAGGGCATTAATTGATAAAGCACCCCTTCGGACCTAATTGTTCAAGTAATAGGCAACCTAGACCTCTTATGTAACAAGCTTTCAGCCAATGACTTTTAAACCAGATGGTCTTAGGGCATTAGGTGTCAGAACACACCCCTAAGGACTTAATTGCTCAAACAATCTAGGTACAGACCTGAACTTGACCCTTTTCTACATCTTTTCTTCATTTTTTTTTTCTTTCATTTACATTAGTGAAGAATTTTTCATTTATTGCATGCATACCTTTTCTTTCATTTCTTTTATTTTTTTTCTTTATTTTTTTTATGCCTTGGTTATCAAAATTATCAAATTCACCTGCTCATCTCAGTTTAACTCAAAACAAAACAAGACTTCTAGTTCATACCCCATAGAATTCATGCAAGTGTGAATATGTGCAAAGTGGAGTATTTCAGTGATCAATATCATTAAACAATAATCATCCTAACAAAGTGGACCACAGGCCACCAACTGATTTTAAAAATTTTAAGATTTCATTTTTAACATTATTTTGGCATACAGACCATTTCTAACCAACATCAGACTGCAGAAAGAATATATGATAATCAACAAACTCAGAATCATGCTTGTAACATCAAATTTCAGGACCTTATGTTGTATCATCAAAAATTTTGAATTTTCCCTTACCCCCAAACTTAGTGCGCACATTGTCCTCTATGTGTGAAAATAAAAGAGAGTTTGAAAGATATTACCATACAATACTAGACCAGCAATGATATACCAAAATGAAGCTTAAAAGGGCAAAAATAGAGAAGTCACCCCCAAACTTAGTCTATAGTACCTGGGAAAATCATCAAACTCTAACATACATCAGAGTATCAAGAATATAGAGTAATACCAAAGAAATATCACATGTAGCTCAAATATCAACACAAGGATAAGATAGGAAAAAAATATGTATATAAATAATGACAATCAGTACAATGCTTTTAAATAATAGACTTAGGGCGGGAATATAGTATAAAGAATACAATACAACAAAAAGACTCCCTAGTCAACAAAAAGGTGCCTATTTAGCAAAACAAAATATAAAAAAGCCCTAGACAGCTAATCTATATGAGGTGGAGAAGGATCTATAGAGGTAGAAGTAGCAGATGGAGTGCGGCATAATAGCACCTTAAAAATGCTCTGCTACACAGTCAACATCTATCTCAGCACTGTCTGTCTATCCTGCAGCTCTGCTACCCTGGCTTGTAATGCTCTAATCTCAGCCTGAGAAGAAATCTCAGCCTGAGAAGAACTCTCAGGCTATGCTGCAGGAACTGGCCTCCTCTTAGGTGGTGCCTGGCCATTAGAGGTTTCCATCTCATCCTCTGTAGCCTCATCATCATCGTCATCCTCTTTCTCGTCAGCTACACTTGCATGAAGGTCTCCATCATCTCTAACTACTGCATTGGCATGATCAGCTAGGAGAATAGTAGGCGGAGGTAGATAAGGTGGTTTATGTAGCACATATGGCACACCTCGAGCCTCGGCATCCAATCGTCGTCGATCCTCTCGGATCTCATCATTAAGCCCCCACTCCCTCTTCCTTATCTTAGGCATATGGCCCCAGATATTATTCCACTGCGTGAAATGTTACTTTGTGAAGACGGTCATGGTTGCCTCATTCGAGAGTAGTGGAACTCTCGAGATCTCCATCAGGCGAGTAATGAGCCTGGGAAACTGTAAGTGGTGGCTAAGAGGGCGTCTAGCCTCTCCCATCTCATCATAGAGCCGGCACATCTATAAGAACATTAGTTGGGGTATAGACACCCAATAGCCGGCATGGAATGCATAGTGCGTATCCACCATCTCTATACACCACCCTATCTTATGTCTGATAGGGCAAGCATTGGCTATAAGAATCGTATCAAGAACCAGAATCAATGCGGCAGTTGTGACTTCCTCACCGTCTCGAGAGTGGTGGAATGCCTCCCCTGGCCAAGGAATCGGACCATAACTTGTCTAGACAGGCCATGGGGAATCCGTGGGAACTACCCCTGAAAAGCTATGGGGCATCTATGGTGGCAGTCCATAGCTCTCACTATAGCAGCACAGTCCACTGTTAGAACTACTCCCTTGACAGTGGCTGTAAAATAATCCTTGCCATCATGGGTGTCATAGTCCACATATAAAATTAAAGTATGGTAAAACTCACGCACCAGTCTGGGATAGACAATCTGCACTGAAGGCCTTAGAAATCCTGATAACTGTTGAGCCCCAAGGCCTCTACTACCCAGAACGTATCTCTGTGCCGCTCAAAATTAGCCAGCACAAAATCCGTTTCCTACTGGATAGTGTTGTATCTCCAAGCCTCTGCCAGGGCTATGGCTAGAGTTTGAACAACTCTCTGTCACGAATGACGAGGCATCTTTATAACAATATCTACAGCCCCAGCAACACCCTTTAATAGCTGCTCCACAAATCTCTAAACTGTGCTCCAAGGCTCGAGCCTAAAAGCCTATGGCTCGAGCTTTTCACTGGTTGAGGCTCGAGCTTTATGTTCCTTATGCTCAAGCTTGCTGCAAGCAATAGCTCAAGCCCAAAGATGAGAGCTCGAGATTTCTGGATAAAAACTGAATCAAAACCCTCTACTACTCCTTCCAAAAACGTCCAAATCCATCCCAAAGCAACCCCAAACTTCTATCCAATTGCACAACAACCCCAAATCTCCAATAATTTCAACCTAATACCTCCAAAACACCCAAACCTCTGTTCTTCAAATCCTTTATTAGATCTAGAATTTCTGCAAGTTTAGATTAGGATTTACAATTAGATTAGAGATATTAATGATTAACTCTAACTTTCTATGCATTTGGATATGATTTTGGGGTAAAATCATTGAATATATATAGAAAATGTATACGTATATATACATATACATATACATCTATATAAATCAAAGGAAGAAGGATAGGATTGCATACCTTTTGTAGCAAGATTGAAGCTTGAGACGATGAGGATGATGAAACTGAAGAGACTGAAGAGATTGGGAGAGAAGGGAGGCAAAAACGCTTGAAAGTACGAGGGTTTCAAGCTCGGCACGAGGGTTTTTTTACATATTAATGTACCAGAACTTGAGCCCTAGGTTTAAGGCTCGAGCTTCGCCGTTGAAAACCCTAATTTTAACGATGGGGGATTGCTCGAGCTTAGTGTGTGCAAGCTCGAGCTTTTGATAGCTGATGCTCGAGCTTTAGAATGAAAGCTCGAGCTTTGAGGACAAAATTTTGTATTTTACTATTTTTTTTTTTTTAATTTTTTTTTTCTTTTTCTTAATAAACCTAAACCTAAACTAAGCTAAAAATAAAATATCAATAAAAATAATCTAAAACCTAAAAATTAAAACAAAAAATAAAAATAAAAAGAAACTACAGTACAACATACAAATGCTAAGTTTAACGTCGATAGCTCGATGAAAACTGACCTCTCTAGTCCAAGTAAATAGGATCATGAAGTTTTATTGCAACCACTGTGCCTCTCTGCACACTACCCTCAATGTAGGGTTTAAGTATTTGTCCATTAACTTTGCACACTTGTCTAGTCTTGCAATCATGTATTTCTATCGCACTATAAGGTGTAACAGAAATAACCATATAGGGATCCTCCTAACGTGACTTAAGCTTTCCAGAAAAAAGTTACAGTCGTGTATTAAACAACCAAACCTTGTGCCCGGGCTCAAAAGTCTTACGTAAGATATGCTTGTCATGAAATGCCTTAGTCTTGGATTTGTAAACCTTAGCACTCTCATAAGCATCACTACGTAACTCTTTGAGCTCAGTTAGTTGAAGTTTCCTATTAGAACCAGCAGAGTTCATATCAAAATTGAGCTTTTTTATGGCCAGAGAGCTCGATGCTCTAACTCTACAGGAAGATGACACCCTTTACCATAGACGAGATGGTAAGGTAACATATCGATTGGAGACTTAAAAGTTGTTCGGTAAGCCCACAAAGCATCATTCAGTCTAAAAGACCAATCCTTACGATCTGGCTTAACCGTTTTTTCAAGAATTCTCTTAATCTCATGATTGAATATTTCAACTTGGCCATTTGTTTGGGGATGATAGAGAGTAGCCACTTATGAGTGATAGAGTATTTTTATACCAAAGTACGGAAGTACATATTACAAAAGTGAGCACCCCCATCACTAATAATAGCTCGTGGCATACCAAATGATAAGTGCTGAAAAGTGCGCATTTAAACCCCTTAAGCTTGAGTGTTCTAGGACCTTATTCTATCTTATTTTTCCATTTTAGTCTAATTTCATGTTATGTCCCTTTTCAGGCACTTATCCTCAAAATAAGTCAATTTAGCTGAATTAGAGCAGAAAAGAAGCAATCTCAAGCTTAATGGAAGAAAGGAACAAAGTGGAAGCAAAGTGGTGAAAAGAAGCCTTCTTCGATCGATCAAACCAAGCTATGATCGATCACACTATGATCGTTCCAACCACGCCATGATGGATTGAGCCTTTTGTCCTTATCTGCAGGAAATTTCCCTTTTTGATTGATCCAACCTCTCCTTAGATCGATCTAACATCTTTGAGCTTATCCTCACCTACCACTTTTGTCCTTTTTCCAAAAATATCCCAAAAATATCTCAGCTTTATCATTATTTAAAAAGGCATCGCCATAGTTCGATCGATCCAAGCACCCTTGTGGTCGATCGAACTGCCTCAAGTGCATGAAAAATAGAGTTCTAGCCAAATCAAAGGTGTGCTCGTGGTGCAATTATTTAGAGGCCCTAGTGCACGACGTCTGACCATTGGGTGTGACATTTGGGCTACCTATATAAGGATTTTGGCTATTTTGAGTAGATATACAATATAGAGGTGAGAGGAAGTATGAGATTAGGGAGAAAAATACACCATTTGGGGAAAGCTCTTCCACTCATCTAGGGTTTCTACTAAGAAGAGGATGATTATTTCTACCATAGAGATTGAGGGTTGGATGACAACATCAATGAGTGGCTAAACCATTCTCTTGGGGCTAGAGATAACCCTAAGCATGCCTCCTAAACTTTGATATTTTGTAATTAAAGGGGATTTGTGTTGTAATTCTTGTCTTGACATTTTATATATATATGAATCTTGTTTCTACAATGATTTGTGTTGCTCAATACTTTCAATTAATCATTTAATTTTATCCACATGTCTATATATGCTAGAATGAATGTTCATGTGTTTATTTCTAGATTTTGTGACATTGATGCATGTCTATGTGTGTTGATATTATGAATCTAGTGATGGTCAAGGCATGGTGCTTAAATAGATTACTCTTGTGGTTTGTTTGATGGTACATACTTATTTCTTAATGGATTGTGCTTCCTCCTTAGTTTAATTTGTTTAATTTTCAAGCCACTAGCTTAGTTGTAGTGTAATTGCCTTACTTTCTCAGATAGGAGGAAAATTCATGCTTGTTGTTTGATATTCCATGCTTATAAATGCAAGTAATATATATCTCTAATTTAATGAGTGTGCATTAATTGTGGACTTATGGAAGGATTAATGACTTAATTTGATATATTTTGCCATTCACTAGACTGGCTAGACAATGTATGCTTACTTGGCCATCCATGCTTGATATTCAATTAATGGCACACACTTCCATTTACAACACACAATCCCCCTAATCCATCAAATATTGAATGTCAAGGAAGGTAATGCTTAGTGGTGAACTCTATGACCCAAGACCCTTTTCTCATATTCTCTACACCTCATACTTGCTTTAGTTATTTTACATTGTATTTGTTTAGTTCGAATCATAGTTTATGTTCATAACCAACTATCTTTTGATCATTCGACCTATTAATCCAACATTGATTTTCAAAAAAAAATACGCCTCCTTTCCCTTAGGATGATCCCTACTTACTCTAGCTACATTAATTGTTAGTAGTGGTAGTGACATTATATAAATTTAAACTTGGCCACGCTACACACTTTTGAGCAACTAGGTATGAGACACACCAAGTTTTGGGGCCGTTGCCGGGGATTGGCACCATCGTATTTTGGAAATTAATTAGAAATTAGTACTTTTTTGATCTTGTCTTTATTTTTATTTTATTTTGGTTACTTATTGTGTTTGTTCTTGATTGGCTAGGTGCATTGAGCAAGGAAAGTGAAGCAAAGGGAAATTCTAAAACAAAAGAAGCAAGCTAGGCAAAGCAAAAACATAGAAAACTAAAAATACAAAAATTTGCAAAGCAAAGCGTGGCAAAGAAAAAATTGAAAAATAATTTGAAGTTGCTTAAGGACCCTTTGTGAGCTTTTTTAACTCTATCTCTAGCTAAATCGTCGGCCCGTGTGGTGGCAAGTCCTTCATTTCTTAGATAAATCGTGAGCCCGCGTGAAGGCAATTTACTTTTCTTGCATATTTTTCAAAGCATGGGAGTATGAGATCAATATTTGTGGATGTTTGTTGATTGATTTGTTGCGGAGGAGAAGTGCTTGTTACATTCTTGTTGTTGACTTGTTGATTGTTTTGATAGTGCATGCATGGTCGTAGATCATTGAATCCTACACTTGTCCCACTTAATTAGAATCTTGAATCCATTGTTCGTAATCCTAGGGGAAGAGGTAAATCGAGTGACTCCATTCTATCAATGGAGGAATATAATGAGGACTATGTGGAGGACCTTGGCTACATAGACCCACAAGCCATCCTTCACCCTAACATGCATCACCATCACGACAACATTCAAGCACCATTAGGCATGCTAGGACCCTTTATTCCACAACAACAAGGCCATGTTCCATTAGGAATGCCTCAGCTAATTTTTGTTCCACCTCAACCTCCCATAGTTCAAGGCAATCACGGTGCTCGTGTAATGCAGCCGGTTGTGAATCCTCCTCTCACTTTGAGAGATCATTATATGCCAAATGAATATAATGCATCGACATGTATTCAATTACCTCTATTTAGAGCACACCATTATGAAATCAAACCACAAACTATTCATAAGCTTCCCAATTATCATGGACTTCCAAGTGAAGAACCTTACAAGCATTTAGATGAGTTTCTTGAAGTGTGTTCCATCGTGAAATACACGGACATGCCGGAAGAGGTTTTGAGGTTAAAACTCTTTCCTTTCACCCTTAAAGATAAAGCGAAATATTGGTTTAATAATCTAAGGCTTTTTTCGATAACTTCTTGGGCAGAGATGCAACAAGAGTTCTTGAAAAAGTATTATCTGGTTTCAAAGACCAATGCAATGAGAACTTCAATTCGAGAATTTTCTCAAGGGGAAGGGGAAATGTTTCATGAGGCATGGGAGCGCCTAAATGATTTGCTTAGGAAGTGTCCACATCACGACATTCCTAAGTGGCAATTGGTTCAATTTTTCTTTGAAAGTTTGTCGTATAATCATAAAGGAATGGTAGATGTCTCTGTGGGTGGTTCATATTTTGATAGGCATAAGGATGATGTATGACGTCTATATGAGAGCATGAGTGAGAATTCAATGCATCGATCCTTATCTTCCAAAAATGGTAGAAACCTAGGTAGAAGGAAGAATGTTGGCTTGTATCAAGTTGACCATTCCAATGATATAGCCGCCAAAATGAAGTCTTTATCCCAAAGGTTTGATCAACCAAAATTTGGCTACTCAAGTGTCTTCCTCACCTAGTCATACTCATCATACTTCAAATGAATATTGCATGACTTATTCTAGTGTTTTACATTTTACTTCCAATTGTCCCCATGGACATGTGCAAAGTGAGCACCAAGAACAAGTGAATGCTGCATTTGTTAACCAAGGGAATAATCCCTATGGCACTCACTATAATCCCGGGTGGAGGAACAATCCAAACTTCTCTTGGAGAAGCCAATAGAAAGGCTCAAACCCTCCCTAAAGTGGTTTTCAAAGCAAGTATATTCCGCCCCCAATGCAAAGCCAAGGTTCCCAAGGTTATAGATCATCTTTCCAAGCATTACATGGAAACCAATTTTCAAATTCTCATTTTCCAAATCAATCTTCATATTCTCAAGGAAATTCTAAAAGTCTTGCTTTTGAGGAAAAAATGTTAACCGCTTTGGGTACTTTAGAGACAAATACCCAATTACTTCATTCTTATTCCTAATCAATTGCAAAGCTAGAGACCCAAGTCGGGCAAATAGCTAGTACCTTGAATGCTAGGGAAAAAGAGAAGATGCCTTTGAATCCACCACCCAAGCAATAATTTGTTATGGAGACCAATTCCTCTTCGGAAGGTCACACATTTGAACATGTCAATGCGGTGACAACCTTGAGAAGTGGAAGAATTGTGGATAATCAAGTTAGTATTCAAAATGAAGAGAGTGGACTGATGCAACCAAAAGTTGACACCCGTCCCGTCTCATATCCTATTCCTCCTTCATTGCATGTGAAAGAACCCTTTGTTGAGAAAGATTTGAAAAATTCTTGTATTGAAAATGTGTTAAAAAAGGACTTTGAAAAAGTTTTTGAGCCCAAGGCTCCATTTCCGGATGCCTTAAAAGGATCCAATCCTCTTAAAAAACAACAAGGCAAAGTAAATGAAATAATTGATGTGTTTAGGCAAGTGAAGATTAATCTTCCTCTCTTGGATGCAATTAGACAAATTTCGGCCTATGCCAAATTCTTGAAAGATCTTTGCACCCTTAAGAGGAAGAATAAGAGCCAAGCACCAAAAAGAGTTGTTTTGACCGAGCAAGTAAGCTCCATCTTATAACATAACACACTCCTAAAATTCAAAGACCCCAGTTCACCTATTACTTCTTGCATCATTGGTGATCATGTCATTAACCGGGCTCTTCTTGATTTAGGAGCAAATGTGAACCTCCTTCCATATTTAGTTTATGTTCAATTGGGCTTAGGGGATTTAAAACCGACGTCAGTAGTTTTGCAACTAGCCGACCAATCCACCAAAAAGCCAAAGGGTATTATTGAGGATGTGTTGATCAAAATTGATAAATTCTTCTTCCTGGTTGATTTCATTATCATTGACACGGAACTGGTCCCAAATCCCAAGAGCCAAATTCCCGTTATCTTTGGCCATCCTTTCTTGGTAACCGCTAATGCCAACATAAATTGCAGGACGGGGATAATGAAAATTTCATTTGGCCATATGATGGTGAAGTTGAACATTTTCAATCCAACCCCCAATTCTATAGACAAGCATGAAGAAGTGTGTGTTGTTGAAAAATGTCTTGAAAATGAATTTGACAAAAATGAGTATTTGTTTGGTGTTGAACAATCAAATGTTTTACTTTCTAAAAGGTCTTCAAAAGGAAGTATTTTCAAGTCGAGTGTTAGAAGGGCATGGAAGCCCAAAGATTTTGTTGATCAAGGACCGTCAATTACACTTTAATCAATCCAACAAGTTCCTTAGGGAATAATTTGTTGGGTGGGGTTCAAAGTTCTTTTTACCCCACTAAGGAGGAGTTACACAATAAGATTTTTGATCCAGGCTAAAAGAAGCCAACGTTTTGCTAGAAACGTTAAACACTAGTGTTTCGTAGGGTTTCCAACCCTATTTCTCCCTCATTTCTATTTTCTTTTCTTTTCTTGCATCGTCTAGATATAATCTGGGATTCTATATGTTGGTTGAGACTTTGATGGGGAATGCATACTCTTTCATCTTCAAATTAGGCATGTAGTGCATGTTTGATCGATCACATGAGATATTCGATCAATCGAACATCATCTCTGCATATTCTCAAGTCTCTGCTCCATCATGCGAAAATTCTCTGCATATTTCATCTCTCTATGTATCATTCAAACTTTCCATCCGATCGATCCAAGTATCCCTCGATCGATCCAGTTTTCCATTTGATCCATCACAGTTCTATACTTAGAAAATTTTTAAATCTCTGCATATTTTAGGTTTCTGTGTATCGTTTGAAGTTTTCTGCAAGTTTTCACATCTTCGATCGATCGATCGATCTGAGTTATTCGCTTTGACTTTGACTTTTTAAATTTCAGATTTCAAAATTCAAATTCAAATTTTTTAAAAAAAAATTAATTTTCAAAAATCCAAAAAAATTTTAAATTTTCAAAATTCAAAAATTTTCAAAAATATTTTGTCGTTTTGTGGGTTCGATTGATCTGAGCTTCTTCATGTTCGATCTAAGTTAGATCGATCCATTAACCCATGTGATCTATCACACAAGTCAGGACCAATTTTAAAAAATGACCCAAGGGTCATTTGGATCGATTCTTACATCGATCCAAAGCTTTCTCTCTCTCTCTCTCTCCCGGTACTCTTCTTCATCTTCCCCACCTCCGGCAAGACTCAGGCGACCCCACAGCTTCCTCCTTCTCAATCTTCGATCTCATCTCTCTTATCTTTTTTCTTATTTTCTCAGATTTGGGTAAGTCTAAGCTTCCTTTTAATTTTGATGTTGATTTAAGTTGAATATGTTGCCATGGTTAGATTAGAAGCCTCCAAGATTGATTTTGTTTCCGTTTTTAGACTTGCAAGCTTGTGTATATATATGTATATATGTGTATATATAGATTTTGTTTCTGAATTTGGATTGGGGGTTACGTGCCGTTTTAAGTGACCAAATTTGCATTATTGAGGTGTATAGGGGGTCATGAGCCTTGAAGTGACCATTTAGACTTGCCCCGTGTCTTCTACGTCATGAACAGGTGACTTTTCAATTATCAATATGTTCGATCGATCACACAAGTGCTCTGATCGATCAGAGCATGATTGATCTAATACATGTCATGATCCATTGAACTTGGATCAATCACATTTTTCTATAATCGTTCGAACTTCACTATTTTTGCCTATTAATGCCCCTATACCCTCTTTTGTGTCCATGTTATTATCTTTATGCCCAATGCTTGTGTTTTCCACATTGGTTGCATTCCATACTTATCATGTCTAGCATGTTTCACATATTTGATCATTCACTGTCTATATTTCGCTGCACTACCATTTACATAGATAGGTTCATGTGCTTATATTCTGAGTTGTCTAGCTTCATCTGACAAGCATGTTTCTATCTTTTGTGCGTTCATTTATTTATGTTATGTATTATTTCCTATTACTGACTACAATTGCAAGTGTTTCTTTCTTTTTGCGAGCCATGACTCGGTTTAAGACCATAGCCCACTGGACATATGACTGCCGGGTACGGCAGAAAGTAGAGAAGCCTGTGGAGCCAGCTCCTGCACAGTCCGAGCACTCATCCTCCTCCTCCTCTTCTTTAGCTTTTTTATCTACACAGGAGGTCGAGGCCACGCCACCTCCTTCACCTATTCATGTGCCACCACTGACACAGCCTGGTATGGTCCCAGACTGGGTTACTCAGAGATATTCGCTCCTTTCAGTGGCGTATGAGTCCATTTTTGACGACGAGTTCTTCGCCCACTCGATCATGACCAGGTGTTCTTATGACGAGATTTATCGCCGCCATCTCTCTCTTATCTTGGCCCCGGTGGCCAATCCAGTTTACCCGAGGCTCGTCCGGTTGTTTTATCAGAACCTTTGACCAGCTCTGAGTAACCTGGCCGAGTTGTAAACTACTATTGATGGGCACCTCATTCGTATCACTGCAGAGACTTTGGCGACATCTTCTCAGTGCCCACATGCCTGCCCTTCAGGCATAGATTACCCAATTCTACAGAGGCCTTCATTGGTCGACATGGCTATAGCTCTTCACGGCACCATCACTGCTGCCAACACTTTTGCCACCAGGACCTACTTGCCCTACAGCATGTGGTTCTTTGATTTGGTTTTATACCGAAATATTTTTATGACGGCTCATAAAATTCAGAAGCGGGCAGATTTCTTAGTAGCTCTATATGCCATCTTCATATGGCATTGGTTTTTAGTTCCAGCACTCTACTAGAGTGTTATGATGAAGCTATATATGGACTACATTAGGAAGAGCAAACCGAAGCGGCCCAAGTTCCTCCCCTTTGCACATTTAATTACACAGATCCTCCGGGATCAACACTATCCATTCCACCCGGAGGAGCACACCAAGACTGGGGCTTGCCACTATGGCAAGAAGGACTGGAATAAGAGCTACAATGCTCTTATTAAGAGTCTAGAGGTCGAGGCATCCCAGGCGGTAGAGAATCTTGAGGTTGAGGAGGAGGTAGCAGCAGTAGCAGCGGTAGAGGCACCGACGGCAGAGAGAGCTTTTATGGATATTGACTTGGAGCAGGAGCCTCCAGTAGGGTCACCACATCACTCTCTGGAGCAGAGCCATCATGTACAGAGCCAGGACAAGCATTAGTCTCCTGATGACTCCGGCTTTCCCCATCAGGATGGTCTAGTCATTCCTGACGCTCAGGCTCAGACACCCAGCTCGGGGGAGCGTATTCAAACACTAGAGGATGCAGTCGTCTTCCTCCGAGTTGATGTGACCTCTCTCCGAGCAGATGTGACCACTCTGCGCAAGGATGTCATAACTGCGCTGCAGGGCATTTCATGAGATATCCGGGGTTTACGCCCTGCTAGACTGACATCATTTGCCTGATCTCTCTCTCTCTCTCCTTATCATATATATGACTCTGTTTAATACTATTATCTTGATACTGTTACTATATTTTTGCAACCAATTTATTGGCCCGGCTACTATGATGTACATTACATTTTATTTTATTTTTATTTTTTATGCATGATATTTTGGATGTCAGATTCTTTTATTCATATATCTATTGTTCATTGACTCCTTTATCAGGTGCATTCCAGTGACTTTAGTGAGAAAGTGCTCCCCATATTTTTCAGAACCACCCTTATTCCTCTCTCTTTATTTCATTTACTATCCCACTTACACTCGCATGCCCATTGTGCACCATTATTATCCCATTTGTTATCTGATAAGGTTTTATCCCAGTGTCATCTTTTCAGGACCATAGTTAATCCCAAGTTTGGGGGGGTTATACCACCTACTTCGGATACTTGTGTCCCAACCATTCATTGCCATAGCTACACTGGTATACTTTTTCCTCTTTCTTTTGTTCTCTTTGCACATTGAGGACATTGTGCCATTTAAGTTTGGGGGTAATGTGTATTCTTTGCATTCAATTTGAGATTTTGAGCATGACTTGTGTATTTGAGGGATTTTCTATGATTAGTCCATGACAAGCTATGATTTTGATCTTTTGAGGACTATATTGCTTAAAATATAAAAATTGCTTGACTTGAGAGTCTAATACTCCTTGTATACCTTATGGATGCCATTTAGGATTAAATTTTTTAAAAGATTGATATCATGCTTGCACTTGTGGTCCACATCATCTTAATTTTGTGATTATTTTGAGATTCACTCTAGGATTCTACACCTGCACAGGCGCACACTAGCATTCATTTGTGGGATACATGCTTTGTTGATTATTGATTTGGTCATATCCTAATTGAGCTAGTAGTGCATTGAAAGCTTTCATTCTTGATAAAGGTGGATAACAAACCTTTTTCATTGACTAGCCGAGATTCTAGCCTCATCAAGCTCTGAATTTCTCTCGCCGAAAGGTGGAGGGCCTAAACTCTAGGTTAATAACTTAATAAAAAACAAAACAAGTTGTTGCAAAAACAAATAAAAAAGTGAGGACTTCTCCCAAAAAGTAAGAAGTGGGAAATGATTAGATGGAGGTTGTTTTAATTTATAGCCTAGTCGATTTGAGCTTGTAAGTCCTTAGGGTATTTTAACACCTAATGCCCCAAAACCGTCCGGTTTGGGAGTCATTAACCTAACGCTCGACCTCATGGATGATTAGAAAGCTTAATAGATCAACGCATTGCCCCATGCTTCCATTTTTGATCCATACGATTAGAAAAAAAAAAAAAATTTGAGTGAAAGGAATAAGCGCACCTAGTTGAATAAAGCTTTAACAAAAGGCCCATTCTTTGTCTTGATGATTGGTACTAGATTTGTGTGCTAGTTTGAGGACAGATGTGATCATTTCTTTAGTTGGCTTAGATAGCTACATATTTGATGCCGATTCACTTAAAAGGGATTCTAGAGTTATTTTAATTTGCATGATCATTGTCTTGATATGTGGAGATCTATACTGATCGGTTGGTCAATTAACATCAACCTTCGCAATAGCACGAATCATTGTAAAATAGGGCTATTGGTCGGGTAAGTCGAACCACTGGGACTGCGCTAGTCTAATATAACCTAAATGTCTAGAATCATTCTAGAATGATGAGGGAGGTTTATAAAAGGTTTGTGTGTTTGTCACTAAACTAAGAAATTGAAATGCATAAAACAATAAATTGCAATTAAATTAAAGGAAGTGAGATACAAGTAGAAAATACTAGGAAGATGAATCCACACTACACCCTAAGTACATGCTAGACTAAGGCTAAATTGGGGAGGTACAATGTATAAAATGGTCATGGAATATATAGCAACACTATGTTACCATACACTCTTGGAAAAGTTCATTAAATCATTAAACAAGAATAATCCCTCAAAAATTCATACATTTGAGCTACCTAAACTAAAGTGTAGTCCTCAACATATTCACTCAAGCAAGAACTATCAAGTTTATAACCAAATGATAAAGCACATGAGGTAGGAAACTAGCATAACCCATCAAAGGAAATTCCTAAGCAATGGACTATCCATTTTTCTAACAACATGCCTTGAAAACAAATCATAGTTTGATTCCCATTGTCACTATGAGAATGCAAGCAATAAGATTAATACAAAGATCATTAAGACAAGCAAAAGAAACTCGCATTAATCATTTAAAAGTGTTAGAGTTCATTACATGAGATGATATGCTCTAACTATGAAAATGCCAAAAGTATACGTCATAATCCCCAACATAGCCTAATCTAAAACATGAACAACAAAGGGAGGCTTCATCACCTCCCTAGGTGTGGTTTAGTTACCCATGACTACAAGGAATGAAGAAGAAGAAGAAGCCTCCATCTCCATTTTCGAGCTCCTACTGTAGCACTCAAGAACACCACCCTCTTTGCTCTCTTCTCTCTCCTCTAATCTTGTAAAAAAATGAAGGATAGATATGTGTGGCCTTTGGTTGCCTTATCTCCTCCAACAAAGCCCTCTCTCTCCTCCAAAAACATTCCCAACCACTTCATAACAGAGGGAGATTCAAATTGAGGAAACCAATGAAGCAAGTGGCTGAAAATGAGGAGTCCCGAGCTGCATTCTGCCTGAATTTCGAGTGCTCAAAATAGGGCCTCGAGCACTCGAAAATGGAGCAGATTGCTCCATGCTTGCTTTGCTTTGCTCGGACCTACTTTGGTAAAACGGCTATAACTTTGTGCTCCAAACTCCGAATGACAAACCGTTTGAAGATTTGGAAAGCTAATTTAGAGCTATAAAAACTTTATGTTTTGGTAAAGATCCAATTCTCAAGTCGGGTTGGCCGAAATTGAAGATCAAGGCAGAAACTCATTGCTGCCAGGCAGTTCTGAGCACCTCTAATAAGAAGATCGTAACTCTCTGCTCCAAACTCCGAATGACGAACCACTTGAAGATTTGGAAAGCTAATTCAGAGCTCTAAATCTTTCATGTTATGATGGAAGTCCAGTTCTTGAGTTTGCTAGGTCAAAAATGGCGACAAAAGTCAGGTTCCACTGCTGCCAAGCTTCAGCATTGAGCACTTTGCATTCAAAATTTCAACAAAAACATCATTCTTGCTTCTTTTAAGCCAATGAACCTGAAAATAAACAAAAATGCACAAATGAAGATAATCTGCATAATAAAATCAAATAATGGACTTAACTAATGCAATTTAGGGCGTTTGAATATGCAATATTCGGCACTTATCACACCCCCAAACTTACATTTTGCTAGTCCCTTAGCAAAACCAGAATGAAAAACTTGATGGAATGAAAAACATGGGAATGCTAAAACAAAAATATCAACCATGGCAAAAATAAATATATACATAGCTCAAATACAACTTGAAACAGACAAAGAACTGGAGACGGGGTCATTGGGAAAACTACCATGCATATATGAAGCATTGATACAAAAATTGACAAAAACCATTTCAACATGCATGCATCAACATCATCATCCATATAAATAACTCAATTGTCATCTCTTAAATGGAAATCAACTCTACTTCAGTGAAAGTGAATTGGATTCTCAACATGTGGCTTTTACTTTCTTTTCCAATTCCAAGGCACAAGTTTTCAAATCATTGAATTCCCCTTTAAATGAAGTCCCTAAGGCATGATTTTATTTACAAGACAACTTTTGTTGCCTGCTGACAATTTATTAAAGCTCAAAAATGAAACATAGAATGGTTGTGCAGTGCTGAAATCCATTAAGCTTTCTAACCAACTTATGTAGCAAGCGTTAGGCCAACAACTCCCAAACCAGATGGCTTTAGGGTGCTAAGTGTAGAAACACTCCATAGGGCTTAATAGCTCAAGTTGGAAAGGCTACGAACTCCAACAGACCATATTTATTACAAATTTTTTTTTGAGTGGCCGTGCAATGTTTAAGTCCTTTAAGCTTTCTAACCAATCCATATAGCAAGCGTTAGGCCAACAACTCCCAAACCAGACGGCTTTAGGGTGCTAAGTGTAGAGACACTCCATAGGGCTTAATAGCTCGAGTTGGAAAGGCTACAAACTTCAACTGGTCATTATGTTCTATCTTTCTCAATTTTTTTTTATTTTTATTTTTATTTTTATTTATTATTATTATTTTTTTTAAGAATCATGCCAAAGATATTCATCCATTAGGTTCATCAAATCAGATTAACTAGGCCAAGATCAAGGTCAATCAAGTTGCAAGCCTCACAATTAAGTTTCCAATGTGCATCTGTGCATTGTGAAGCTTAAGAGTGTAAAGTCCAGCAAGAATCTAATTGAGACATTTATACAGATTAATTTGAATCCACATGATCATTTCAACTCAAATTTTTCTTTATTTTCAAAAATGTCAATTGCTTCTATACACAAAGTTTTAAATATATGCTTCATCTCCAACAAGTTCCAAGTTACACTATCATTCCTTTACAAAAATATGATACCAAAACTATGCCAAGAATGCAATAATGCACCCCCAAACTTGAACGACACAGTGTCCTCAATGTGGGACATGGATTAAAGTTAAAGACAAAAATGACAAAGAGTAAAAAGGAACAAAAATACCCAGGGGGAGGAAAAGGCATGGTGAGACAAAACCCCCAAACTTGAAATGGACTACGCCACCTGGATAGGGACATGAAGAAAAAGCAGAACAGCGACAAAAATAGTAACAAACAGTAAAATATGGACGGAAAATGTCGAAAAAGAAGATAACAAAAAAGCTAAAGTATTTTTATTCATAAAAACATGATTACAAAAGGAACTGAGAGTCAATCATGTTGAACCAGAGCAACTTGTGCATAGCACAATCCTAAAGGTGAAAAGTAAAAGAAAAACAGAAAGGAAACATACACAAGTACGAAACAAAATGAAAAAGTCCAACATTGGCAACTAGCTACGGGGCCGGGGGAAAACGGGCGAGGATAGCATTGAGGAGGGATTGAGTCTCACGCCGGTCCTCCTGAGCCATGCGACGGTCTTCCGTCGCAACACGGCGGTCGTCGGCAGCAAGGCGACGATCTTCTTCGGCACAGAAGTAGTCCTCCCGCACAGTCCGAGTGTAGTCGGCTAAAGAAAGCTCAAAACGATCCATCCGCTCATGGAGACGTGCAAGACTATCCCGGAAGAAGGCTTGGTTGGGCGGAAGATCAACAGGAGGCTCGTCCCTTGCAGCGTCCTCCGCCATGGGGTCATCCTCAGATAAAGGAGGAGATGGAGAGTGGGGCAAAGGAGGAGTAGCGAGCCGAGGGTTCCGAGAATGGATGAGAACATTGGTCCACCGGCGGAGAGTAAAAGTTTGAATCTTTTTGCCCCTTGGTTCATTAGGAGGAACAATGAAGCCCTTGTACTTCAAGAGCTTGATAACAAAGAATGGTAATGGCAAAGGCCGATTTTTAAGACGCTGCTGCCGTGCGTTGATACACTCGTCCCAAAACCGCATGAATGTGTCCCAAATGAGTTCGGGGACAGAGAACTATTTGCCTTGGTCCATGGCATACAAGGCTTGCAACATTAGGCCTCGGCGCTCGGTGCTATGCGCCAAAGGGTAAACATTATGCTTAAGAACGGAGTCAAGGAACCAAACTCGCTTCGGAAGGGTGGATTTGAGGGTAAAGCTCCGAGGGCGATGAGGGTCATCCACGTTGCAAATAGCAGCGACAACCTGCTCCACAGTTAAAGTATCCGGCTCCTCATATAAAGGGAGATTCTCACGATTGACAATGTCATCGGGGCACTCAAGAGGACAGCCAGAGACGGCCACCATGTCCGCAAGAGTGAAGGAAAAAGGGATGCCATCAATGGATGTGGTGAGAGTGACCGGCGGCTCTTCAGGGCATTGGAGATTCTGGTAGAAGAGGCGCACTACACGGGGGTAGGCAACCTTGGCAAGAGGCGCGCAAATGTGCAGCAGACGCCGGTTAGTCAATTCGACTACAACCCATGAAGTAGTGGGGACAGTGTCAAAGGCGCCCGTAAGCGGAAATGAGAGCTCGTAGTTGAGCTCTTTGTCAACTCAAGGATCACGTGGTTGCTCACGAAGAACAGCAGGGGCACCGACAGAGGATCTAGGATGACTAGAAGGGCTAGCACGAGACATTTAGAGAGGCAGACTTGGTTGAGGACTTTCAGCGAGCACCTGGCATGCACCATAAAAGAGAGAAGGTGAAAATGAGTGGGATGGATGATCAAACCCAAAAATTTTGACAAGCAACCAAGCTCTAGCATAGAGCTAGCATCAACAAATCATCAACACAACAAAACACCAACATTGTAAGCCCATCCTCCTTGTAAAATCATCATGAATGAACAAAGGCAGGAAAAACAAAGGTAGAAGAGACTGACCTGAATTGCACTCTATCCTAGAGCAAGAAGAATGGTAGGAAGAGGGAGGTGAGATGATGGGGTGGTGGTTGGTTGATGAGGGTAGGTGGGTGAGTATGGTGACTTACGTGGGGTGAGAGAAAGGTGGTGGTTGTGGGTGGAGGTGATGAGAGGTTTCAGAGAGGTGGTTGATGCCGAGAGGATTGAGGAGAGAGGAAGGTGGAAAGGTGGAGGTTGTGGGTGATGGAGGGAGTGGGGGAGGTAGGAGAGAAGTAATGGGAGAGAGAAAATGTGGAAATGGAGTGTGGAGGTCATGGGTTAGGGAGTTAGAAAGACGCGGGAGAGGGAGAGTCGGTTTTTAAAAACTGGGGAATGGGGGTTCGAGCGCTTGAAGTTAGGCCTTCGAGCGCTCGAACTTGAGGCAGTAAGTTTCAAGTGCTCGAAGTGTGCACTTCGAGCGCTCGAAGTTCAGGCAGTGAGCTTCGATGGATTTTTGAGCACTCGAAGTAAGGACTTCGAGTGCTCGAACTTGAGACAGTAGGCTCCTAACTGAAAATTGGAAGTTTCAAGGGCTCGAAGCCTGGACTTTGAGTGTTCGAAATTGGACCAGGGAGCAAAGCTTGGGTGAAATGTCTGAAATTGCCTATTTGCCAACATCTCTTCAATGCATGAATGGAATTTGGAGTTAATTTTCCATAATGCATAAAAAAGATAAAGAGGTCATACACATGCGAAACATTCCAACAATCCAATAAAATTGCCGGATGGAGCTGAAAATTTCCAAGTATGAAAACAAGGGTTGTAGAAAGCCTCAGAGAACCAGTTTGAATTGTTGGACACAATTTAAGATAATTCCAGATAAGGTAAATTTTGGCTTTCCTTAGTAATTTCCCAAAAAATTTCAAAGCCCAGGCAATGAGAATGCAGAGAAGTCTGGAAATAGAAAGAAGTGCTTCTCTTGCTATGCTAAATTTAAAGTCGATAGCTAGACGAAGCTAGAACAGGCATCAATCCTCATAAATTGGGTCTGTCAAGAGGACTTCCTCAATTTTTTGGGTTGGGACTATGCCGTCAATGCAAGGCTTAAGCCGTTGGCCATTAACTTTAAAGAGCGATCCTCTCGCCGGATCTTGGAGTTCGATTGCTCCATGAGGGAAGACAGTAGTGACAATGTATGGACCATCCCATCTTGACCGGAGTTTACCGGGAAAGAGTTTCAAGCGGGAATTGAAAAGCCAAACCTTTTATCTGGGGGCAAAAGACTTCTTGACGATGTGTTTGTCATGAAAAGCTTTAGTCTTTGCCTTGTAGATTTTTGCACTTTCATATGCGTCATTACGCAATTCCTCAAGTTCATTTAATTGCAACGCACGATTAAAGCCGGCTTGTTTGAGATCAAAATTGAACCTTTTTATGGCCCAATAAGCACGGTGCTCTAATTCTACCGGGAGATGACATGCTTTGCCAAAGACAAGTTGATATGGTGACATGCCAATGGGTGTCTTATAAGCTGTCCGGTAAGCCCAAAGCGCATCGTTTAGCCTTAATGACCAATCTTTGCGGTCCGGTCTAACCGTTTTTTCCAAAATGTGCTTAATCTCCCGGTTAGAAATCTCTACTTGACCACTCGTTTGAGGGTGGTAAGGTGTAACAACCTTATGAATGACGAAATACTTGGTAAGGACGGATTTGAGATAACGATTTCAGAAATGAGATTCGCCATCACTAATGATTGCTCGGGCCGTACCAAAATGACTAAAGATATGGGACTGAATGAATTGGATCACGACTTTATGATCATCGGTTTTGGTAGCCTCGGCTTCAACCCATTTAGACACATAATCCACCGCTACAAGGATGTACTCATAGCCATAAGAAGATGGAAATGGTCCTATGAAGTCAATCCCCCACACATAAAAAATTTCAACAATTAAAATGTTGGTGAGGGGCATCATGTCTCTTCGGGACATGGATCCAAGTTTTTGACATCGTTCACACGATTTGCAAAAATTGTATGCATCCCGAAACAAGGTAGGCCAAAAGAATCCGCTTTGAAGAACTTTGTTAGCGGTCTTTTTGGCACTGAAATGGCCTCCACAAGCAAGAGTATGGCAAAAATTTAGAATGTTTGTGGTCTCAGTTTCAGGAATGCATCGCCGGATGATTTGGTCCTGGCAATACTTGAATAGTTCCGGATCTTCCCAAATGAAATGCTTGACTTGGGAGAAAAACCGGTCCTTCTCTTGTTTGGACCAATGAGTTAGAATTTTGCCAACCGTAAGATAGTTGACAATATCCGCAAACCATGGAAGATTAAAATGTGAAAGTTGAAGAAGTTGCTCATCCGGAAAGGAATCACGGATGGCTGCGAATTCGGAAGATTTTTCATTAAGTAAGCGAGAGAGATGATCGGCGACAACATTGTCGGTCCCTTTTTTGTCCCGGATGTCAATGTCAAACTCTTGAAGTAAGAGGATCCATCGAATTAAACGGGGTTTTGTCTCTTTTTTCGCTAACAAATGCCTAAGAGCGGCATGATCCGAAAAGACGATGACCTTGGAACCAAGAAGATAAGAGCGAAATTTATCCAAGGCGTACACCACAACTAGCAATTCTTTTTCAGTGGTGGTGTAGTTCAATTGGGCATCGCAGAGAGTCTTGCTGGCATAATAAATGACATGTGGAAGTTTATCCACACGTTGGCCTAAAACCGCCCCTAATGCATAGTCGGATGCATCACACATGATCTCAAAGGGAAGAGACCAATTAGGCGGTTTCATGATTGGGGCGGATGAGAGAAGAGTGCGAAGTTTAATGAAAGCTTCCATGCAAGCGTCATCAAAATTGAACAGAACATCCGTGAGATTTTGCTAAAATCTTTGATGAAGCGACGATAAAATCCGGCATGGCCAAGAAAAGAACGGATTTGACGGACGGAATTCGGAGGAGGAAGATTAGAGATCAACTCAACTTTTGCCTTGTCTACCTCGATTCCCTGTTTAGAAATCACATGTCCTAAAACAATGCCTTCTTAGACCATGAAGCGGCTTTTCTCCCAACTTAGAATGAGATTCATCTCTTTGCGTCTTTGGAGCACCAGAGACAAAATTTTGAGACACGAGTCAAAGGAGGAGCCAAATACGGAAAAATCGCCCATGAAAACTTCCAAGAACTTTTCAACTATATCCAAGAATATAGACATCATACACCTTTGGAACGTTGCCGGCGCATTGCAAAGCCCAAAAGGCATGCGTCGATAGGCAAACGTACCAAAGGGACATGTGAATGTTGTTTTCTCTTGATCTTGGGGGGCGATTGCCACTTGGTTATAGCCGGAATAATCATCAAGAAAACAATAGAAGCTTTGGCCGGCTAGCCTTTCTAGGATTTGATCAATAAATGGGAGTGGGAAATGATCCTTCCTAGTTGATGAATTGAGTTTTCGGTAGTCAATGCACACACGCCACCCGGTGGTAGTTCGTTGTGGCACGAGCTCACCCGCCGAATTTTCAACAACGGTGAGACCGGATTTCTTGGGAACAACTTGTGTGGGGCTCACCCACTTGCTATCAGAGATAGGGTAGATGATTCCCGCATCTAGCAATTTGATCACCTCTTTCATGACCACTTCCTTCATATTTGGATTTAACCGGCGCTGGACCTCTCTAGTAAGCTTTGCGTCATCCTCCATATGAATGCGGTGCATACAAATGGAGGGGTCAATTCCTTTCAAATCTGCTACTGTCCAACCAATAGCTTCTTTATGCTCTTGGAGCACCGCTAAAAGGTTGGTCTCTTGGTCTTTTTGAAGGTCCGAGGCAATGATGATCGGAAGGGTTTGCTTTAAACCAAGGAACACATACTTGAGATGGGCCGGGAGCGGCTTAAGCTCAAGTTGTGGTGGAGATAGCAATGATGGGACCGGAGGAGTAGTGGAAAGTTGGGGAAGTGGTTTTTTTGGAATTTTTCAAGGAGGTACATCCATGATAGCATTAATATCAAGCAAGGAATTGACTTCTTGAATGGCTTTATCAACATCAAAGTTTGAGAAGTCAAAATGGGACATGCAAGTTTCAAGAGGATCTTTGCTTAGAATGAAGGGGAGAGATTCTTCGACCACTTCATCAATGACATCCATAAGAAAACAATCATCCTTATTGGAGGGATGTTGAGTTGCATGAAAGATGTGGAGTTTGACTTGCATGTTTCCAAAAGCAATGTCCATCACCCCGGTTCGACAATTAATTGATGCATTAGCCGTGGCCAAAAATGGCCTACCAAGGATCACGGGAATGTGCTTTTTTGGGTCATGGACCGGTTCCGTATCAAGAACCACAAAATCTACTGGGAAGTAGAATTTGTCCACTTTGATGATAACGTCCTCGAGAATACCTCATGGATGCTTGACCGATCTATCGGCAAGTTGCAAAACCACGGAAGTCGGCTTAAGATCTCCCAAACCAAGTTGTAGGTAGACTAAATATGGAATTAAATTCACACTAGCTCCTAAGTCAAGGAGGGCCCTCTCAATTTTTCTGTCACCAATGACGCAAGAGATTGTGGGGGCTCCCGGATCCTTATACTTCGGAGGAGTGCTGTGCTGAATGATAGCACTAACATTTTCAGTCAACCTCACCTTTCTTGGCAAATGATTTTTAGAAGTGCGCTTTTGAGTGCACAAATCTTTGAGAAATTTTGCATAGGGAGGGATTTGCTTGATAGCATCCAAGAGGGGCAAGTTAATCTTCACTTACTTGAAAACTTCCCACATGTCTTGAATTTTACAATTCTTGTTCCCAAAATGTGTCGACTTTTGAAGACGTTGAGGAAACGGAGCTTTTGGCTCATAAGTAGTTTCCACATTTGGGGTGACATGTGTGGGATTTTCGTGAATGGTATTTGGACAAGAATTTGGATTGGAAGACCTTGGATTTGGATTAGAAGAGCTTGGATTTGGATTTTTCAAAGGAGAAACTTCCTCACTTTTGTCTCCATCGACCTTGTTGTCGACCACTTTACCACTCCGAAGGGTAGTGATAGCTTGAACATGCTCAAGACTCGGCCCACTCGGAGAAGGGGTTTCGTCAATTGCATGAATCCCTCTAGGATTTTCAAATGGTTGAGCATGAAGCTTACCCTTGTCCTTTTGGAGCAATTGGTTCACCGAATTAGCTATTTGGCCCACTTGATTTTCGAGCTTAGCTATGGATTGAGTATGGGAGTGAACCATTTGGAGAGTAGGCTGCAAAGATGTCAAGAGTTGCTTATTGGAATCCATGATTTGCTTGTTCAATGATTCCATCATTTGCTTGTTTGCAGCTACTATCTCGTCAGTTGGACACACAGGAGGTTGATTGGAAACATTTGGATTGTAAGGAGGACGGTAGCTTGAAGAGGCTTGGAAAGGCCTACCTTGATATTGAGAAGAGGGCTGATTTTGAGGCCCTTGATTTTGAAATTGGGAATTTTGTGGGGCTTGTTGCCTCCACGAAAAATTCGGATGGTCCCTCCAACCCAGATTATATGTATTGGAATACGGGTTATGCCCGGGCCTTGAGAACATGGCATTAGCTTGCTCTTAGTTGGGATTGAAAAATTGCTCCGGTGTGGGGCAATCTTCTGAGAGATGGAATGGACTAGTACATGAAGCACAAACCGAACTTGCCGAATTTTGAGACAATGAAGGAGGAAGATGTGGTGCCATCAATTGGTAGAATTTATGAGCTATGGCATCTACTTGAGATGATTCCTCCCTTATTGATTTTGGTTGACAAGGGTTGGTGTTCTTTGCAATGGTTGAGGTCGGAGCCCTACGAGAATTATGTTGAAGTGAATTTGTGCTTAAATTCTCAAGTAGGGTCCAAGCCTCATCCGCATTCTTGGATATGAACATCCCACCACAAGAAGAATCAACCATGAATCTATGGGTTTCGGTCAAGCCGGCATAGAAAGCTTGCGCTAATTGCCATTTTGGGATCAAATGATGAGGACATTTCCGAAGAAGATCTTGTAGCCTTTCCCAAGTCTCATGGAGTTGTTCTCCATCAATTTGAGAAAAGCTTAGAATGGAACACCTCATTTGGTTGGTTTTACTCACCGGATAATATTTCTTAAGGAATTCTTGTTGCAATTGAGCCCAAGAAGTAATGGAATTGGGAGCGAGGGAGTTCAACCAATATTTTGCCCTATCCTTTAGGGAGAATGGGAAAAGATGGAGATGGAGTGCATTGTCCGAAAAACCTCTCAACCGGATGGTCGAACAGATTTCAAGGAACTCATCAAGATGCTTATATGGATCTTCATTATCAAAGCCATGAAATGATGGAAGCATTTGGATGGTGCTTGATTTGATCTCATATTGAGCTGCATCGATGTTTGGCATTACTATGCAAGAAGGAGAAGCATATGTGGTAGGGATGAAATGATCTCTAAGAGTCATTGGCTCGATATTAGGAATTTCAGCCCTTTCATTCCCCGGATTTCCTATATTATCTCCCATTGTATTAAATTCAGTTTCAAGATCCCTTGTAAGAGTAGATTCCCTAAGGTTTCTTCTAAGAGTTCTTTCAAGAGAATTGATATCAATGGGCGAATCGATTGTGGGTAAAGAGAGTGACCTACTACCGAACATCAACAGCACAGCATATAATCAACAAAGCAATTCATTATCCACAACTCCACATACGATGTTCCCTTTCTCCTCAATTATCAAGACAGAAAATAAATGGCCACGATAAGGACTGATGCTTGAACACGAAATTAAAACAATAATATAGCCTCAACAAGGGCTTGTAAATAAATTAACTACTTCTAAGCTTAACACATGCACAATATATAACAATGTGAAACTAAAAGGTCAAGAAGCTTACCTAGGGTCCTCTAGACTTACACTTTGCTAGCGTTCCCACGGCGAGAGTCGAGTCCCTAGAATCTTACAACACGAAAATGGTTAAACCACACGAAAAATATGCACAAAACACAATATGCACAATCAAACTAAATTTAACCCTAAACTTTGGTTGCTAAACCGTTTGCAATCCCCGGCAACGGCGCCAAAAATTGATCGGTTGGTCAATTAACATCAACCTTCGCAATAGCACGAATCATTGTAAAATAGGGCTATTGGTCGGGTAAGTCGAACCACTGGGACTGCGCTAGTCTAATACAACCTAAATGTCTAGAATCATTCTAGAATGATGAGGGAGGTTTATAAAAGGTTTGTGTGTTTGTCACTAAACTAAGAAATTGAAATGCATAAAACAATAAATTGCAATTAAATTAAAGGAAGTGAGATACAAGTAGAAAATACTAGGAAGATGAATCCACACTACACCCTAAGTACATGCTAAACTAAGGCTAAATTGGGGAGGTACAATGTATAAAATGGTCATGGAATATATAGCAACACTATGTTACCATACACTCTTGGAAAAGTTCATTAAATCATTAAACAAGAATAATCCCTCAAAAATTCATACATTTGAGCTACCTAAACTAAAGTGTAGTCCTCAACATATTCACTTAAGCAAGAACTATCAAGTTTATAACCAAATGATAAAGCACATGAGGTAGGAAACTAGCATAACCCATCAAAGGAAATTCCTAAGCAATGGACTATCCATTTTTCTAACAACATGCCTTGAAAACAAATCATAGTTTGATTCCCATTGTCACTATGAGAATGCAAGCAATAAGATTAATACAAAGATCATTAAGACAAGCAAAAGAAACTCGCATTAATCATTTAAAAGTGTTAGAGTTCATTACATGAGATGATATGCTCTAACTATGAAAATGCCAAAAGTATACGTCATAATCCCCAACATAGCCTAATCTAAAACATGAACAACAAAGGGAGGCTTCATCACCTCCCTAGGTGTGGTTTAGTTACCCATGACTACAAGGAATAAAGAAGAAGAAGAAGCCTCCATCTCCATTTTCGAGCTCCTACTGTAGCACTCAAGAACACCACCCTCTTTGCTCTCTTCTCTCTCCTCTAATCTTGTAAAAAAATGAAGGATAGATATGTGTGGCCTTTGGTTGCCTTATCTCCTCCAACAAAGCCCTCTCTCTCCTCCAAAAACATTCCCAACCACTTCATAAAAGAGGGAGATTCAAATTGAGGAAACCAATGAAGCAAGTGGCTGAAAATGAGGAGTCCCGAGCTGCATTCTGCCTGAATTTCGAGTGCTCAAAATAGGGCCTCGAGCACTCGAAAATGGAGCAGATTGCTCGGACCTACTTTGGTAAAACAGCTATAACTTTGTGCTCCAAACTCTGAATGACAAACCGTTTGAAGATTTGGAAAGCTAATTTAGAGTTATAAAAACTTTGTGTTTTAGTGGAGCTCCAATTCTCAAGTCTGGTCGGTCAAAATTGAAGATCAAGGCAGAAACTCATTGCTGCCAGGCAGTTCTGATCACCTCTAATAAGAAGATCATAACTCTCTGCTCCAAACTCTGAATGACAAACCGCTTGAAGATTTGGAAATCTGATTCAGAGGTATAAATCTTTTATGTTATGATGGAAGTCCAGTTCTTGAGTTTGCTAGGTCAAAAATGGCGACAAAAGTCAGGTTCCACTGCTGCCAAGCTTCAGCATTGAGCACTTTGCATTCAAAATTTCAACAAAAACATCATTCTTGCTTCTTTTAAGCCAATGAACCTGAAAATAAACAAAAATGCACAAATGAAGATAATCTGCATAATAAAATCAAATAATGGACTTAACTAATGCAATTTAGGGCGCTTGAATATGCAATATTCGGCACTTATCACATACTTGCTCGCTTGATGTTGAGATTTTTAGAGATTACTTGGAAATGGTTAAAAAATTACATACTTGAGGTAGTTTTCTCCTAATGCTTGTTTGGAATATTGGTGCCTCTTTAGTGAGAAAGAGCTTAATGTTTGGGAGTATCATTTCTGGAAACCTTCACGAGATTTCACACGTCTACTAGGGATAACCTAGGGGTTTAAAAGGCTTATTACATTTCCTAAATGCAATCGCATTCCCTACGAAAGTGGCGTTATCCATTTATTGCTTTATAGTTCATAATTGTATAGTTGTTCATTTCTTTATTTCCTTTGTAGTTCATTGCTAAAGACAAGGAATATTTAAGTTTAGGGGTGTGATAAGCACTGAAAAGTGTGCATTTAAACCCCTTAAGCTTGAGTGTTCTAGGACCTTATTATATCTTATTTTCCTATTTTAGTCTAATTTCATTTTATGTCCCTTTTCAGGCACTTATCCCCAAAATAAGTTAATTCAGCTGAATTAGAGCACCAAAGAAGCAATCTCAAGCTTAATGGAAGAAAGGAGCAAAGTGGTGAAAAGAAGCCTTCTTCGGTCGATCGAACCAAGCTACGATTGATCACACTGTGATCGTTTTAACCATGCCATGATGGATCGAGCCTTTTGTCCTTAATTGCAGGAAATTTCCCTTTTTGATCGATCCAACCTCTCCTTCGATGGATCGAACATCTTTGATCTTATCCTCACCTACCACTTTTGTCCTTTTCCCAAAAATATCCCAAAAATATCTCAGCTTTGTCATTATTCAAAAAGGCGTCGCCATAGTTCGATCGATCCAAGCACCTTTGTGATCGAACGAACAACCTCAAGTGCGTGAAAAACAGAGTTCCAGCCAAATAAAATGTGTGCTCGTGGTGCAATCATTTAGAGGCCCTAGTGCACGAGGTCTGACCATTGGGTGTGACATTTGAGCTACCTATATAAGAATTTTGGCTATTTTGAGTAGATATACAATATAGAGTTGAAAGGAAGCAAAAGATTAGGGAGAGAAATACACTATTTGGTGAAAGCTCTTCCACTCATCTAGCATTTCTACCAAGAAGAAGAAGATCATTTCTACCATGGAGATAGCCCTTGAGGGTTAGATGATAACATCAATGAGTGGCTAAACCATTCTCTTGGGGCTAGAGATAGCCTTAAGCATGCCTCCTAGACTTTGATGTTTTGTAATTAAAGGGGATTTGTGTTGTAATTCTTGTCTTGACATCTTATATATATATGAATCTTGTTTCTATAATGATTTGTGTTGCTCAATACTTGTAATTGATTATTTAATTCTATCCATATGTCTATATATGCTAGAATGAATGTTCATGTGTTTATTTCTAGATTTCGTGACATTGATGCATGCCTATATGTGTTGATATTATGAATCTAGTGATGGTCAAGGCATGGTGCTTAAATAGATTACTCTTGTGGTTTGTTTGATGGTACATAATTATTTCTTGATGGATTGTGCCTCCTCCTTAGTTTAATTAGTTTAATTTTCATGTCACTAGCTTAGTTGTAGTGTAATTGCCTTACTTTCTTAGATTGGAGGACAATCCATGTTTGTTGTTTGATGTTCCATGTTTATGAATGCAAGTAGAATATTTCTCTAATTAAATGAGTGTGCATTAATTGTAGACTTATGAAAGGATTAATGGCTTAATTTGATATGTTATGCTATTCACTAGACTGGCTAGACAATGTATGCTTACTTGGCCATCCATGCTTGATATTCAATTAATGGCACACACTTCCATTTACAACACATAATCCCCTTAATCCATCAAATTTTGAATGTCTAGAAGGTAATGCTTAGTAGTGAACTCTATGACCCAAGACCCTTCTCTCATATTCTTTACACCTCATACTTACTTTAGTTATTTTACATTACATTTGTTTAGTTTGAATCATAGTTTAAGTTCACAACCAACCATCTTTTGATCGTTCGACCTACTAATCCAACATTGATTTCTAATAAAAAATACGTCTCCTTTCCCTTGGGATAATCCCTACTTACTCTAGCTACATTAATAGTTAGTAGTGGTAGTGACATTCTATAAATTTAAACTTGGCAACACTGCACACTTTTGAGCAACTAGGTGTGAGACACACCACTAAACTGACTAAATATGTTCGTTTGAATGAACTCAACCATGACTTCTTGATCAGCGGTTGTAGTAGCACTGCCTCAACCTATTTAAACATATAATCAACAGTCATAAGAATATACTAATTAGAAAAAGATACCCAACAATGACTGGAATATACTTTTTGGAATTATGGACCGGTTCTGTAACAAGAACTAAGAAATCGTCCAAAAAATAGCACTTGTCCACTTTTATGAGTACATCTTCAAGAATACCTCATGGTTGTTTGACAGAACGGTCAGCAAGCTGTAGAACAACCGATTTAGGTTTTAACTCTCTTAAACCTAACTTCTTATACACCGAGTAAGGAATAAGATTCACACTTGCTCCAAGATCAAGAAATGCTCGCTCTATCACATTGTTGCCAATGATGCAAGAAATTATAAGAGCACTAGGATCTTTAACCCTTTAGAGGAGTGTTATACTTAAAAATAGCACTGACTTGATCGGTGAAACAAATTTTCTTAGGAACTCGGCTTTTAGATTTTCTCTAAAGAGTGCACAAGTCCTTTAGAAATTTGGAGCAGGCTGGAATTTTCTTTATAGCATTAAGTAGAGGAAGATTGATTTTGACCTGTTTAAATCCCTCCATCATATCTTGAATTTTCTCCCCTTGATTACCAAAGTAGGAGGGTTCCTTAAAATGCTCAGGATAAGGCGCTTTTGGCTCATAAGTTGTCTTAAGGTTAGGAGTAGGTGAAGAAGTGACTGTATCTTCAACTCCTGTTGTGGTTTGTGGAATAGAGTTTGAGGAAACATCCCTGGGATGTGGATTATGAATGATAGGAACAATGGGAACCCTAAGCCTCTCTTTTTCTTCCTATCCTTTTTCAACTTGATTATCAACCACTTTACCACTCCTCAATGTAGTGATAGCCTGAACTTGCTCATGATAAATACCTGAGGAATTGGTTTCATCAATCATGTAAGTCTGCCCTTTCGGGTTGGCTACTGGCTGACTAGGCAGCTTTCTATCCTCTCTTCGAGATAAAGTACTTACTATTTACCGAACTCGTGCCTCTAGCTTTGCTGTGGCTTGTGAATGAGAATTAAGAAGTTGGGTATTGGCTTTAAGATCAATAAGAGCATTGAGTACTTGATCCTTAAAAGTAGAATTTCTAGGAGGAGGTAGAAGATTAGGAGTTTGAGTGGGTTGATTCTTAAACTGAGGTGGACGATAAATAGCAGATTGATTGAAAGAATTATTTTGTGGTAGAGGGTTGGATGAATTTTGGTACTGTCCCTGTGATTGTGGAACAGTGGCTCCTTGACTTTGATTACGCCATGATAGATTGGGATGATCTCTCCAGCCAGGATAATATATAAAAGCATATGGATTATAAGCTGGTCTGGAGAATGTAGTATTCACTTACTCCTGTGGGATCTCAGATGATTGTCCCATTATAGGGCAAGAGTGAGCAAAATGGGAAGGATTAGAACAAATTGAACAAACTTCCTTTGGCAGGCAATTTGTGGATTAACAATAGGAACATAGCCAGATGATAAGACTTGGTAAAACCTACGGTTCAACGCTTTTATTTGAGCGGCTAACTCACTAGATTTACCTACCTCATAGAGTTTTTCAAGCTGATGCATTCCAGGTGAAGACCTGGATCTAGAAGAAGAAGCATATTGCATTGAATTTTCACTTAGGGCCTCAAATAGTTCCCAAACATCAGCCGGACTCTTACGAAGAAAAGCTCCATTACTGGATTCATCAACCATGTTCCTATGAGAATCAGAAAGTCCATCATAGAAAATCTGTATTAAGCGCCATTTAGCAATATCATGGTGTGGACACTTTCTTAGAAGATCATTTTATCTTTCCCATGAATCATAGAACTGTTCTTCTGAGATTTGGGAAAATGCCATGATATCTCTTCTCATCTGTGAGGTTTTACCCACTGTGTAGTACTTTTTCAAGAAATCTTGTTGCAACATGTCCAATATAGATATGGAATTTGTTGGAAGGAACTACAACCAAGTTCTTACTTTGTTCTTGAGAGAGAATTGCAAAAGTCGCATCCTGAATGAATCATTGGTAAGAGTGGTTAACTTGGTAGTCGAATACAATTCCAAAAATACATCCAAGTGCGTATAAGGATCCTCTATTGCAAACCCATGGAAAGTAGGAAGCATTTGGATCATAGCAAGCTTGATCTCATAATTGGTTGCATCAGCATCAGGGAATACAAAGCACGAAGGGGAAGTGTATGTGGTTGGAATAAAATGATCCCTCAATTGTGGTTATGGATGAATAGGTGACACCCATTCTTCATTACCATTGCCATTGCCATTGCCATTTCCATTACCATTGCCATTACTCGGTGCATTATGATTATTAGCTATGTTATTAAAGGAACTTCCTATGGAATTTAAATACTTTTTAAGTTTTCTTAATTGACTAAGAGTTCTCTCTATTTCAGGATCATGCACTAAAGGTTTTGACTAAGTATGATGAGTTAACATGCAATAATTCCACTAACCCTAATAGTAATAACAAAAAATAAAATTTCTAAGTAAAAGAAAACAACAAAAACTCACAGAAGGTTTTATAAATGGAAGCTTTTTATCCCTTAAGCGTCTTTGTCCTCATTATTACTTTCCTGCACTTGAAAAGAAAAAGAATTAAGGTGAGATATCAGAAAGTCCAAAGACCGGTAAACCAAAAATAAACTAACTAAAAACTAAACAAATAAACAAATCTCCCCGGCAACGTAAACTAAAATTTGTTGTGTGCCAGTTTATTACCACTCGCAATAGTTGTAAGATAGTACTATATAGAAGGTGTCGATCCCACAGGGAGAGGATTTTTCTTTGCTTTGTTTTTAACTAATATCATGGTTTACAGGTAACTAGTTAAATTGATTGATTGATTGGTTGTCACAAACATAAAATAATAAATAAATTAAAATTAAACTAAAGTGATCAGAAAGAGAGAGGTCTTAGGGCTTTGACTTCACCACAACCTTCATACTATGGTTAATGTCACAGGGCTAAATTACACCACGAATTTTTGCCTCTGCAATGGCACTTGGGGCCACCAAGTCTCAGCCAACAACAACACAATACACACAGTATAGAAATGTAAAGAAGGCACACACAGTTTACAGGGACAAGCCCCAACCTTTGCTCATATTAAACATATTACAAAGGAACATGAGTTCGTACAAGGAACAACCAAGGCTCACACCCCCTTCTCTGTCCCTCTACAAGCCCACCTTAGCATTATATAGGCCACTCTTAAAACCGCCCATAACTGCCCACTAAGATGATGGATGACACCCCCATCCACCTAGGGTCGTGCTGGCACCCTCTAAATGTGCCAGCACTATAATGCAGTTGACAAGCCCAACTGCTAGACTTGTTGGCATGTTCTGCTCATGCCACATAACCACAAGAAGTTACATTCTGCATAGTGGAGGAAACCACCCTTAACCGCCTGTGTGTTGGTCCTCTCAGAATTGTGCCACATGTTTGGGAGGTTACTCAGCACTCCCCCACTTCCCATGATGAGTGGGAAGTGCTAGTAACTTCCCCCAACCAACCGAGCCCACTAAGCCACCACCTCTTGTAACCGCAAGCCATGGCTTTGTGTTGTCCATGCTCTAGCCACATCTGAGTCAACCTTGTGAACCTAGCCCAAGTCCACCAATCTGCACCCACATATATATATCTCTGAGTGCACGGCGTGCCAAGCCATGCATGCCCGTGCGCACGCTCGGGTGCACACCAAAGTGCACGCCGGCGCACACACCAGTGCCCTTCTTCGCGCGCCATGTTTGAACCCTCATGCGCCCGTGGCTGTACACCCACCTGGACGCCCATATGCATGCCGAGCTAGACGCTCGTGTACACTAGGTTAGACGCCTACCCGCGCGCCCACCTGCACGCCCGCACGCGCTGCTGCACACCAGCTCGCGTGTCGGTGCCCACTTGTTTGCCCTTCAATATCTTGGATGCTCCCCACTTGTGCAACCATCTTGGAGTGGTGCAACACGTGCCCATGCACGTTGGCTAAGCCCTCTAAGCAAGCCATGCCATAGCCCAACCGATGTGCTCAACAGACCCCCCCTAATATAGTCTTAAGGAAATCCAGCACTCTGACAGGAGTAAACATCACCCATGCTTGAGGAGTCATAATGGCCTTTCAAGCCTTTACCGACATCCAAATTGAGTGCCGTCTACGCCAACCAGCTTCTATGGACTCAAGGTACCTCTCATAAAGATCCCGAGTCAAAACTCCAAGTTCCACTTTTCGCCATATTTACGAAAGTGCCACTGGGCACCCCCAGTGCACGCCGAGCATCCCTTTTAAGCATCTTATGTGTACACTGAGCATCTTGTGCACGCTGACAACCCACTGAGCACCCTCATGGCTATCTAATCAAAGCCAAAGTATTCCCAAGACATGGCATGGCCTTGAAATGCCCATGTCTTCCCTTGGACAACCGTCAAGGGGCTAGCAAACTACCCCCACCAGAAGAAGTCGACGCCCTTGTCGACTTGTCCAAGTACTCCCTTACCTGTTTCTCAAACTGCCACAATGTCACATCTCTTTCCCAACTCACCTCTGCTTCACTGCATCCTTTCCATTGCACCAAGTAATCAGTTCTGCGATTTTTCTTACTCTGACCCTGGGTCCGGTGAGACAAAATCTTCTCCACCTCCTTATTAAACTGCGACTGAATAATAGGTGGGGCTCTCTTAGCCTACTGTCTTGATGTATCTACAGTGTCCTCATGAAAAGGCTTGAGGAAACTCACATGAAAAGTAGGATGGACCTTCAGTCTCTCAGGTAACTGTAATCTGTAAGCAACATTCCCCACTTTCTTCACAACTTCAAATGGACCATCATACTTCTGAATCAGTCCTCTGTGAACAGTCTTGCTGCTTATCTTCTTCCAAATCTGTGGAGTCAACTTCAACAGAACCTTGTCTCCCACTTGGAACTCTAATGGCCTTCTCCCTTTATCTGCATACTTTTTCATCCTTCTCGCAGCCTTGGCAAGGCTGTCCTGTGCGTCTTCCACCATCTCTTGCATGGAACGGGCATATCGGTATGCTGCAGGGCATCTTCCACCAGTCCTCTGCACTGCCACCTCCTATGGTGTGCGAGGTTGTTGCCCTGTTGCCAACTCAAAGGGACTCATTCCTCTTGCTGAAGACCTGTGCAAATTATAAGAGAATTGTGCAGTGTCTAGCAACTCCAGCCAATTTTTCTGACTTGCAGTGACATAGTGCCTCAGATATTCTTCCAATAACTGGTTCATCCTTTCAGTCTGTCCGTCAGTCTGAGGATGGTTTGCTGTGGAGAACTTCAGTTCAGAACCCATCAAGCCAAATAGCACTGTCCAGAACCTTCCCGTAAATCTGGTGTCACGATCACTAACAATATCTTCGGGCAAGCCAAAATATTTCACCACAAACTTATGAAATAAACCAGCAGCAACTTCCGCTGGGCATGCATGTGGTGCAGCAATAAAAATTGCATACTTAGAGAATCTATCTACAACCACAAAAATAGATCTCATACCTTCCACCTTAGGAAAACCAGAAATGAAGTCCATTGAAACTGATTGCCATGGACGTGATAAGCGCCGAATATTGTATATTCAAGCGCCCTAAATTACATTAACAAAGTCCAGTTATTAATTATTTTATGTAGATTAACTCCATTTGCATGTTTTAATGCATTTTCAGGTTGAAGTGCAAAAAGGAAGCAAAAATGAGGCCTTGTGAAATTTTGAACAAAAAGGATGCCATTTCTGATTTTCTGGCAGCGGTGATCCTGACTTTTGTCGCCATTTTTGACCTAGCAAACTCAAGAACTAGACTTCCATCATAACATGAAAGATTTAGATCTCTGAATCAGCTTTCCAAATCTTCAAGTGGTTCATCATTCGGAGTTCGGAGCAGAGAGTTATGATCTTCATAACAGAGGTGCGCAGAACTGCCTGGCAGCACTGATGTACTGCCTTTCTCTCCATTTTCGACCAACCATACTTGAGAATTGGGTCTTCATCAAAACATGAAGTTTTTAAAGCACTGAATCAGATCTCCAAATCTTCAAACAAATCATCATTCGGAGTTCGGGGCACAAAGTTATAGCAGTTTTACCAAAATAGGTCAGCGCTGAGCAAGAGGAGCATGTTGCACATTGCACTAAGTTAGAGTGCTCGAGATCACCAAGCGAGTGCTCGAAAATCAGGCAGAATGCCCTCCGGAAATGGCTCATTTCAGCCCACCTGCACATTGGTTTCCTCAATGCCATCTTCCTTCTTTATGAAGTGGTTGGAGGTGTTCCTTGGAGGAGAGAGGGAGCATAAAAAGCTATCCAAGGGCCACACACTAGAGAGCTTGATCTTTAGCAAGATAGAGGAGAGAGAAGAGAGCAAGGAGAAGGGTGTTCTTGAGTGCTACAGTAGGAGCTCGAAAATGGAGATGAGGATGATGCTTCTTCCTTCTTCTAGCTCACCAATGGGCAACTAAACCTCATCTAGGGAGGTGATGAAACCCCTCCCTTGTAAGCATGTGTTAGTATAGTTTATTTTTGGGGATTACAATGTATTTTTGATAGTCTTTCCATGATCAAGAGCCTCATTTTTGTTGTAATGAATGTTGAATGTTTATAAATGATTATTGTGAGTTATTCATCTTGTCTTGGATGGTTGCTTTTCTTAATCATATTGCTTGCACTTCCATGGTGACAATGGAAGTTAGATCATGGAATGGTTTTAATGGCATGGAATTGGAGAACCTAGATAGTTCATGGCTTAGGGTTTCCCTTTGATGGGCTATACTTGATTCTTAGCTTTATGTGCATTCACCATTTAAATTAGGGCTTGATAATCCTTGACTTACTAAGCATGTTCTAAGCTACATTTTAATTTAGGTAGTTGATCATGTGAACCTTTGATGGTTTATTCTTGCCTTTCTATTTAAATGAACTTCTTAAGGATATTATAGCAACCTAGTATTGTTATGTATCATGACTATCATATATGTTGTTTTTCCCTTAAATTAATCTTAACCTAGCATGTGTATAGGGATGGAGGTGGATTCATTTCCCTAGCCTTCTTTACTTGTACTTCACTCCCTTGAATTCTTGTAATTTATTGTTTTATGCACTTTTAATTTCCTAGCTTAAGTGACATCCAACAAAACCTCTATAAACCCTTCATCATTCTAAGAATGATTCTAGACATTTAGGTTGTATTAGACTAGCGCAGTCCCTGTGGTTCGACTTACCCGACCAATAGCCCTATTTTACAATGATTCGTGCTATTGCGAAGGTTGATGTATAGTTGATCAACCGATCAGGACGCCCTGGTATGGGCAAGGGTTGCAGTAGCCCTGCCTCCTTCTTCCTCTCATGCTTGTCTTTTTGACAGACCAAGCAAGTCTTGACATATAACTCTATGTCATCCTCCATCTTGGGCCAGTAATATGATCTGGATATCAACGCCAGCATTCTATCCACCCCTGGATGTCCAGCCCACTGAGGATCATGCATTTCCCGCATTAGTTCCCGTCTCAAACCTCCAACAGGAACATATAATCTACCTCCTCTGGCGTAGAGTAGATTATCTTCAATCCAGTACTTTCTGACTTCACCATCAGTAACCTGTTGCTTTAGTTTCTGATAGGCATTGTCAGACTGAGATTGCTCTTTGATTCTGTCAAGGAAATCAGTATACACCGTTGTCAATGACGCCACATACTCCTGCACTTCTTTCCTACTCAAGGCATCAACAACCTGATTCTGCTTTCCAGGTCTGTGAACCCACACAAAATTGAACTCCCCAAGAAACTCTTGCCAACGAGCTTGCTTTGGAGTAAGCTTTTTCTGTGTCTTGAAGTAGGTATTGGCCACATTATTAGTCACCACTGTAAACTTGGTACCCAATAAATAGTGCTTCTATGCGTCAAGACAATGTATCACTGCAGTCATCTCTTTCTCATGAGTTGTATACCTCTGTTCAGCATTCTTAAGCTTCCTGCTTTCAAAGGCGCATGGGTGTCCTTCTTGGACTAGGACCCCACCAATTGCTCTATCAGAGGCATTAGTATGCACTTCAAATGGCAAACCAAAGTCAGGCAGTCTCAAGACCGGTTCTGTAGACACTGCCTGCTTAAGCATCTCAAAAGCATTCTAGCACTCCTCAGACCAAACCCACTGTTTGTCCTTCTTCAGCAAGTCCGTTAAAGGACTAACCTTCTTGGAATACCCCTTTATAAACTTTCTGTAGTAGTTTGCCAACCCTAGAAAAGATCTCAATTCTGTCACTTTGGTAGGTGCAGACCAATCAAGGATGGCTTTCACCTTTCTCTCATCCATTCTGACATGGCCCTTACTGATCCAATGCCCCAAAAACATCACTTCTTGGCGACAAAACTCACACTTCTCCTTTTTGACAAATAACTGAAACTCCTTCAGTTTTGAGAAAACCAATCTCAAGTGTTTTAAGTGATCTTTCAATGACTCACTATAGACTACAATGTCATCCAAGTAAACAACAACAAAGCGATCGATGTAGTCATAAAACACATTATTCATTAAGTTGCAGAAGGTTGCCGGGGCATTAGTTAGCCCAAACTGCATTACAAGAAATTCATAAGACCCATAACAAGTTACACATGCAGTTTTGGGTTCATCTCCTTCTGCTATACGCACCTGCCAGTAGCCTGCACGTAAATCCAGCTTAATAAAGTAGGATGCCCTTGACAACCTGTCAAATAAATCAGTGGCATTGGGCACTGGATACTTGTTCTTCACAGTCACCTTATTCAGAGCCCTATAGTCCACACACATCCGTATTGAGCCATCCTGCTTCTTCTGGAACAACACTGGCGCGATATACGGTGCCTTGGATGGTTGAATATAGCCAGACTCCAGCAACTCATCCAACTGTCTACGCAGTTCAGCCAGTTCTGAAGGCGCCATCCGGTATGGGGCCTGAGCAGGAGCCCTTGCACCCGGCTCTAACTCTATCTTGTGATCAACAGCACGTCGAGGGGGCAATTGCTTGGGTAGTTCTGGTGGCATCACTTCTGCAAATTCCTCTAGAATTTCAGCAACAGAATTTGGAACTTTAACAAGCTGGTCCGGTTTGATCTCTATCATAGCTGCAAGAAAGGTAGAGTTTCCCCTCTTCAAACCTGTTTTCACTTGCAATGCAGAGATTATTTCGATACAGCCATATTTACGATCTTCCTTCTTTTGGTGCCCATAAAGAGCCACTGATGGAATAAAACATGGACAACTCCTATCCCAGATAAAAACTCCTCCCAAATATGGCACAACTACCACTCTGGTTTTCGTAAGGAACTCAATTCCAAGAATTAGATCAAAATCATCTAAGGGTACAGCCATAAGACTAACTACGCCCTCCCAACAACCAACTTTCATAGAAGTGGTGGCTATGCCTAAGACAGGCTTGGCTTCAGAATTCACAGCTTTCATCTTATTAGCATGTGGAATTAACTTTAAATTAAAGGTACTTACTTCCCTCTGCGCAATGAAGTTATGAGTGGCTCCCGTGTCCACCATTGCCAAAACTTCCTTGCCGTTCAGCGTCACCTGAATGAACATGAGCCCTTTCAACTCCATGGACTGTTCTTCAGTAAGAGCATTCAGCATTTGCAGAGGATTAACTCGGGTTGGACCAGATTCCGAGTCTGAGTCTCTTTTTGAATCAGCGACAATAGCACTCAGCTTCTCCCTCTTGGGGCAGTCCCTAACACGATGGGGACCATTGCAGATGAAACAACCGTAGTTGGGCTTAGTCCCACTACTACTCCCTTTGTTGTTGTAATCTGCCTTGGCCTTGACAAAGCCACCGCCTTTATCCTTCTTTTGATTCTTGTCCTTCTTCTTGTCCTTGAACCTGAAGGACTGGCCTTTTCTTTCTTCCCCTCCTTGGACTTCTTCTTGTCTTGTGTAGTAGACCCAGTCATCTTGAAATCTACAAGACAATCTGCCGCTGTCATGGCAGTAGGAAGGTCCCTCACACCTTGCCTACAGAGTTCTGCCTGAGCCCATGGTTACAATCCGGACATGAAATTGAACAGCTTATCCTCCTCTGACATATTTCGAATGTCCAGCATCAAGGAACTAAAGTCCTTCACATAGTCACGAACGGTACCTGTGTGCTTCAATTTCTTCAGAGATTCCCTTGCAATCCATGCAGTATTCTGAGGCAAGAACTGGTCCTTCAATTCCTTCTTAAGGGTCTCCCAAACTTCAATCCGAGGCCTACCCACAGAAGCATCGTCCTTTGTCCGTGTGCGCCACCATAGTTTTGCATCACCAGACAAATACATGCTTGTAATGGTCACCTTCTCGCCATCGGGGATCCGAGCAGCCTTGAAGTACTGCTCCATGTCCCATAGGAAATTCTCCAACTCTTTTGGCATTTTGGGTACCACTGAAAGACTTGGGATCCGGCACCTTGATCTTCTGCGAAAGAGGATCACCACCGCCTCTGGAACTCCCATGAATGGCCCTTTTCACCAAGGACACTTCATCTTCAAGGTCTTTCAGGTTCTTCTTGAAGACGTCAGTCAGCGACTCAACATCTTCAGAGATACGGGTCAATTACTCTTTGGTGGCCTGCATGAAGTCACCAAACCCATCAGGATCAGTCTTCAAGATCTCCAATTCAGAAGCCAAGTTTTCAATTCGAACAACAAGGCTCTCTGCACCATCTTGTACCTCTGTGTCTGTAGGAAAACCCACAAACCCTTCCAAACGGGAAACTCTCTCACGAGTATTACCTCCAGCCATCGTAGATGGGGCCCTGATACCAATTGTCACAGGGCTAAATTACACCACGAATTTTTGCCTCTGCAATGGCACTTGGGGCCACCAAGTCTCAGCCAACAACAACACAATACACACAGTATAGAAATGTAAAGAAGGCACACACAGTTTACAGGGACAAGCCCTAACCTTTGCTCATATTAAACATATTACAAAGGAACATGAGTTCGTACAAGGAACAACCAAGGCTCACACCCCCTTCTCTGTCCCTCTACAAGCCCACCTTAGCATTATATAGGCCACTCTTAAAACCGCCCATAACTGCCCACTAAGATGATGGATGACACCCCCATCCACCTAGGGTCGTGCTGGCACCCTCTAAATGTGCCAGCACTATAATGCAGTTGACAAGCCCAACTGTTAGACTTGTTGGCATGTTCTGCTCATGCCACATAACCACAAGAAGTTACATTCTGCATAGTGGAGGAAACCACCCTTAACCGCCTGTGTGTTGGTCCTCTCAGAATTGTGCCACATGTTTGGGAGGTTACTCAGCACTCCCCACTTCCCATGATGAGTGGGAAGTGCTAGTAACTTCCCCCAACCAACCGAGCCCACTAAGCCACCACCTCTTGTAACCGCAAGCCATGACTTTGTGTTGTCCATGCTCTAGCCACATCTGAGTCAACCTTGTGAAACTAGCCCAAGTCCACCAATCTGCACCCACATATATATATCTCTGAGTGCACGGCGTGCCAAGCCATGCACGCCCGTGCGCACGCTCGGGTGCACACCAAAGTGCACGCCGGCGCACACACCAGTGCCCTTCTTCGCGCGCCATGTTTGAACCCTCATGCGCCCGTGGCTGTACACCCACCTGGACGCCCATGCGCACGCCGAGCTAGATGCTCGTGCACACTAGGTTGGACGCCTACCCGCGCGCCCACCTGCACGCCCGCATGTGCGCCGCTGCACACCAGCGCGCGTGTCGGTGCCCACTTGTTTGCCCTTCAATATCTTGGATGCTCCCCACTTGTGCAACCATCTTGGAGTGGTGCAACACGTGCCCATGCATGTTGGCTAAGCCCTCTAAGCAAGCCATGCCATAGCCCAACCGACGTGCTCAATAGACCCCCCCTAATATAGTCTTAAGGAAATCCAGCACTCTGACAGGAGTAAACATCACCCATGCTTGAGGAGTCATAATGGCCTTTCAAGCCTTTATCGACATCCAAATTGAGTGTCGTCTGCCCCAACCAGCTTCTATGGACTCAAGGTACCTCCCATAAAGATCCCGAGTCAAAACTCCAAGTTCCACTTTTCGCCATATTTACGAAAGTGCCACTGGGCACCCCCAGTGCACGCCGAGCATCCCTTTTAAGCATCTTGTGTGCACACTGAGCATCTTGTGCACGCTGACAACCCACTGAGCACCCTCATGGCTGTCTAATCAAAGCCAAAGTATTCCCAAGACTTGGCATGGCCTTGAAATGCCCATGTCTTCCCTTGGACAACCGTCAAGGGGCTAACAGTTAACTATTTCAACTTTGGGGATTTAACAATTTATATTTCAAATGAATTGAACTCAATAACATTTGTTTAATTCAAATTTTAAAAAAAGATGTTATATAAATTATAGTTAACTGTAACCTATTTACGATTAGCATGGACTATCCACTTACCTACTTTAACTATTTTAACTAATTTTATAAATAATCCATCTTTCCTAAGCATAGACTATGAAAACATTCATTTATAAAAAACATTGGAACACCATTACATAATCTCCATTCTTATGTCCGACAGGGCTTAACCAGATACCCTCCAATAAGAATGGGTTGAGTATAGTTGATGAACAATTATATCTAAGACAAGGTAATAACAATTCAAAAACTATTAAAACTTTAAAGATCTAATTGAGTTGTCTCAATTGCTTATAATCATATAATCAGAAATATAATATATATTAAAAATATCCTAGAGTTAAAATAATCAAACCATAGTAATCAGATGGGTTACCTCAGGGCCCTAAGAGAGGAATTAGCTACTCATAACGATGCAGAATATCATCTGTGTTGTTGTCTATGAATTGAAAGGATGGAAAAGAAAAAAAAAGGGACTTCTTCTATCAAGGCCTGTGCCTTCTTCTATAGAAAAAATTAAAGGTTTGGTGGGTTTTTAGGTCTTCTGGCCCATCTGGAGTGAAATACGACTTGGAAAAGAATAATCCCGTAACTTTAAATATGATCTGTCCTGGAAGGCTCAAGCTTAAAAAGTGAAGCTCGAGCTTTGGGGCTTAGGCTTGAGCTTTAGGAATAAAGCTCGAGCTTTCTTGAATTATTGCTCGATCTTCAAAAGATGGTGCTCGATCTTCAATTCTATACTTAGTCAAATTTCTTCAACTATTTTTCGAAGCGTCTTTTCCATCAACACTTAGAATATTTTTAGGGTTTTCTTCTTTTAACATTGCTCGATCCAAGCTTCATAGGGCTCGAGCTTTTGGTACTACGCTCGAGCTTTTGGTACTCAAGGCTCGAGCTTTGAATGATAGTGCTCGATCCTTGAGGTCTAGCACGAGGCCCTAGGAGCTTGGTTTTCTTTTAAAATCAACTCTTCAAATTTCGACGACGCATGCTCGAGCTTGAGGGCCAAGGCTCGAGTACCCTGAGATAAGGCTCGAGCACCATTAAGTAGGGCTCGAGTTCTGGAGGTACAAGGCTCGAGCTTTAATGCCTTGTTGATTTTTTTCTTTTTCTTGCAGGGCTCGAGCCTTAAGACTTAGGCTCGAGCTTTGGTACTTGAATTCTTCAAAACTTCACTATTTAAGCTCTCGGATTGCTTTGAATGACCGGCAATGACTCTGTAGGCTTCGATAACAGTCTTTTCATCATAAAGTCCCAATTTTAACCGTTTCTCTGGGAAAGTACCTATAAACACACAATAAGCATAAATCAGTCTAACAATGGATAGAAGTATCACTTTAGGCCTTAACATACGTATATTTATGGGCTCTAATATACAATATTCAGTGCTCATCACCTACCACTTGCCATCACCATACCTCTCATACTTGTCATCTTATCACAATTAACATGCTTTCATTTGCTTTCACATTTTATTTACATAGTTAGATCATATAATTATTCCTCATACATGGCTATATAACATAAACTTTGGCATATAAACATGTAAACATGCAAACACATAGCAATAAAGCATTTCTTTCAAAACCATGAACACATAAGTACATAGTCACGTAAGTAAGTAAACTGATAAGCATGCTTTTAAGACAACTAAGCACTTTAACACAGAAATATATAGACAATGCAAATAACCCATCCACACTACCCTAGGTAGGCCTCTACCCGTCGTCTTAATGGTTTTCAAACCATTGCTCTGATACCAAATTTGTAATGACCCAAACCCTAGGGTCCGTTACTCGAACCCGAGGACACACTAGGAGTAAAATGGTCTTTTTAAAATAAGCAAGGATAATATGTCCTTGAACTTGTCAAATAAAGTTTAAAACAGTCATCCTAGTCATTCCATGACATTCAAAGAGGTTCTGCGGTCATTGATCATGATTTCCCAAAAGCGCCCCTACTCGGTTCAAGGAAAGTCCCGATACTGTCTCACTAAAACATCCATATCTCTTAGTATGAATGGAATTTAAAGATAAGGTTGGCATCATTGGAAATTTGACTCAAAATACTTGAAAATTGACTCAAGAATGACCCTATTCGGGTTTAGAACGAAGAAGTTATGACCGCACGAAGTCAAGTGATCAAACTGACCATGGTGCCCAACACGCAAAATGAGACAAAATGAAAATAACCACGAAAAATAAAAAAAAATCCCCGAAAATGGAAAATAGAAAAATGAGAAATATTACAATCTACCCTCCTTCAAAAGATTTCGTCCTCGAAATCTACCTAACTTAAAGAAGGAGGCCCACAATTACACACATTCCTGAGTAACATTTCACAAACCACACGACTATGAACTCACCAACCTTATTGCCTTTAACATTGGAATTCAACAGGTAATCACACACCGCTGCCACTAACATATAACACTCACTGCCCGATGAGGGTACTCATCACTTGCAACATCATAACACAAACCAACTGGATTCTATGCTCGTCTCAAAATGGACATTGGTCCACTTGTGATACCCCTCGATTCTAGAGCCACGGGTGATCAAGTCCGAGCACAGATCCGAGGAATACCAGACAATTAATATATAAATAAGCACATAATACTAAAATGAAATAATAATAAAATAATAAGCTGAAAAGAATTCTAATTATAAAATCCTTAAAATTTATAAATTAATATAAATTCCAAAGTTTCCAATATCTGTACAACTCGGGAATCCATCTAGTGGACCCCTATCCAAATCCCACATTGAAAAGGAAACAATTGTAATAAAATCTAGAGCGAAACATAGAAAGCAGTCCTACATAGTCGGAGGAGTGAATGACTGTATCTGCTCTGCACGATTAAGCTCTAACCTTGGAAGTGACGAAGACCTGAAAAATAAGGGAGTGGGTCAGGCCCACATGCAAGTTCTATCCTACTACAATCTATACAGAAACCTGATACGCAGATACATCCTAGATAGCTCAACAATAACTAAAGTAGTCTATATAGATATAAGTCCATACTATATGACGCTCACTAGACTATAGTGTAGTCACAGCCTAAATAGAAGGTAACATACAAATCGCACGTAACATGGTCATGTATACCTAGACCTACCAGGGAATAACAACTATGTTAAGTTATCCATCTTAGGCGATATATGCACCCTAACCATGATCCTGAGACTCAAGCTCATATCATGGCACCATAAAGATATATATATATAAAATCCGTTCAAGGTATGACATTCAAATATTTATTGACCTGTCATATATATAAGTAGGACTTAACTTTTATAGTTAATCCACCTTCCATCAGAATAGGTAGGACTTAGTGTTTTGAATTAATCCATCCCTAGAATAGGTAGGGCTTAGTGTTTTGAACTAAGCCATCCCTAGTATGCCACCGTCCCATACCGGTGCATATACATACATATAAGTAGGACTTAACTTTTATAGTTAATCCAACTTATTCTAGAATAGGTAGGACTTAGTGTTTTGAACTAATCCGTCCCTAGTATGCCACCGTCCCACACCGGTGCGTACACATATAACCAATCCAACAATTGACAAAATAGTACAAGCAGTTCATTAATTATAATCCAGAACAATATAATAATAATTAGAATCATTACTGAACACATTATAGTGAAATTCTTAAACGTAAATTTCATAACAATCCATAAATCCAACAATTGATGCAATCTAAACCGTTAAAACATCAATTAACTCCATATAAGCATACTACAGTTTCAGTTAATCAATTATGCTTATTTCAGTGCTTAAACATAATTAATAATGTTTAATCATACATACATAAAATTCTAGCATTATAGTAAGCAATTAAATCCTCCAAACACTCCAGAAATTGATACCGTTTTTAATAAATTAAATATCAATTTAATCTAAACCAAGCCTAGTTAATTGCCGGTATTCCATCACCCTTATAACACTGTTGAAATATGATTAAATATTACTAAATCATATGCAAATGATTTGGTAAGTTTCAGTAAGCAAACAACTTAACAAAACAGTGCTCAACATGTAGGCTTTTCTTTATCTTCATGTTGCTTCATTCTTTAATACACTAATGTGATAATGCTTCCTAATATTTTCATAGGTCCATCATAATTAATTACATCCTTCAGTGCAATTTAAACGGATTAAAAATACTCCGGACAGCCCAAACAGCCCCTAAAAAGACCAAAACTGTGCGTTCCGGGCGAGAGCAGGCTCTCAAAAGTTGAGAGCCTGCTCTCTCCTTTTGGGAGCCTGCTCTCTCACTCCTTGAAGCCGTTATGTGTTTCTGCTTCATCTTCCTCGCCTCCGGCTATACTTAGGGCCTCTGTAATGTTTTACATACTTGTTCTAGTGTTCATTCAACATCCCAAATTAATTATAAGACATTGACATGCATCAACGATCTCAATTAAACAAAGCGTAAACTCAAAGACAACAAAAACCAGTTAACAGAACTTTAAGAATTTGCAAACCAGTTTAATTCAACGAGTTTAAATATAGTTTAAACATGCATAAAAAATTTGTTTTAGCATTAATTAAACCCCTGGAGTTTACCTAGGCATGCACAGAATACAGGTTTAGGGGAAAGAGTTAGAACAGAGATTTGCCTTTAGGTTTCCGTTCAAAACGTCTTTAATAATTTCGGCGACCTTATTGCTTTCACCGACCACTGTTGCTCCTAGTTCAACCCATGAGCAAGCCAATTTCCCCTCCTTGGTTCAGTCTTAGTCTAAGCCAAACCCTAATCTTCCTCTCTCTATTTCTCTTTGTTTCTCTCTGTCTCTCTGTATACGTGAACATGGTTTACAAACCCTTGGCAGACGTATAAAGGTATATATATAGTGTTATCCAAATACCAACCCTAATTCTAATTATATTGAGAGAGTGAAAGGAAAACTAACCTACTTACATAACCAAGTCGGCTACACCTGTGAAGAAAATAAAACCCTAAAACTATTAAAACATTTAATTCATTAATCCACATAAGCATATAACAAGGAAAACAAATAATTAAAACAAACTATTGAACAAAACATTTAAATAAAATAAAGAATACAATTAATTCGATTCAAAATAACAACAAGTACAATTAAATAAACACCTAAATAAAACAATTCATTTAAATAACATAATTCACAATTAATTCAAATAAACAAGCAAATAATTAAAAAAAATGCAATTAAACAATACTTAAAATGCTGAGACTATCCTTTTAAAATTAGGGGTATTACATTCTTCCCCCCTAACAAAAGGAATTCCATCCTCAGAATTCGCTTTTACCTTCTTCCATTATGTTAGGAAACTGTGAGCGAATGACATCCTCCCATTCGTAAGTAGACTCAGCCTCATTGTGATGACTCTACCGAACATGCACTAAAGGGATAACCTTATTACGAAGGATGTGATCCCGACGGTCGACAATACGACACGGTGACTCCAAATATGTTGCATCCGGCGGCAACTCGATCTCCCTAACATCGATATGCTGATACCGATCCTTATCTAAATCTCCAATGCACGAGTACGACGATCTGCGTAACTTTTCTGCTGACTTTGGGCAGTGCGCATGCAATCCCTAATAAGAGCAATCTTCTCAGAGGTATCCTTAATGAACTCAGGACCCAAAAATTTATTCTCGCCAACCTCCATCCAACAAACAGGTGATCGACCCGGTCGGCCGTACAATGCCTCAAATGGTGCCATACCAATAGTCTTCTGGAAACTATTGTTATATGCAAACTCCACAAGTGGCAAATAATTCTCCCAGTGGCCCTTGAAATCAAGAACACATGAATACGACATATCCTCAATGATTTGATTAACCCTCTCAGTTTGTCCATCAGTCTGAGGATGATAAGCAGTTCTAAGATGTAACTCTATATCCAAAGCTTGCTGAAATTTTTTCCAAAATCCTGACACAAAGCTCGAATCCCTGTCCAATATAATAGACAACAAAATACTGTGCAGCTTTACAATCTCTGCAATGTAAAGTCTCACCAACTGCTCCGAAGTGAAGTTAGTGCAAATAAGTAAGAAATGAGTTGATTTAGTCAATCTATCAACGATGACCCAAATGGAATTGTGATCCTTAAAGGAATTAGGAAATCCCTCCACAAAATCCATAGAAATGCTCTCCCATTTCCACTCCGGTATAGGTAGTGGTTGTTGTAATACCCCTACTTTCAGAAGGATAGTCCTGGTATTTAATAAATTGTTTAAATTGCATTTTTTTTTGTTTAATTGGTTATTTGTTAATTTAATTGAATTATGTGATTTATTTATGTGTTTTTATTTGTTTTATTTATTTTATTTAACTGATATTTGTTTAATTATGTGCTTATGTGGCTATTTTAATAATTGATAATTATTGGTTTAAATTAACTATTGTCTGTGTTTTTATTTCTATATATGTTATTGTAGGGTTGTATTATTTGTTATTTGAAATTCTCACGTGTGTAATTAGATTAAATGAGTAACAATTTTAATATTAAATTGGAGTTTAATTCCTTTTAGATTACATGAATGGGCCGACTAGGGTTTAATTTACATTAGGGTTCTGTCTCTAATCATACAAGGATTAGGGTTTTGGTTCAAGCCTATATATATATAAAGCAACAAATCTGCTAGGGTTAGAGAAAACCCTATTCACGTACTTAGTATATTGAGAGAAAACAGGGTAAGGTTATGAGAGGTAGAGAGGAACCGAGAGTGGAATTTGGGTGATTAACAAAGCAGTTCAAAGAAGAAAGAACGTGGTTGATCCTGGGTGGAACCAAAGCACCGGCGGTGTAGAACCACAGCCTAGGACATTGACGAAAAATTCAGAGACATTGGTTTAGAGTTCAAAACTGAAACTCAAGGCAAGTCTTTGTTCTATTCTTTCCCTTTAATCTGTGTTCTGTGCATGCCTAGCTAGACTCCATGGGTTTAACTAATGATAAAACAAAGTAATCATGCATGCTTAACGGACTGAAACTGAGAGTTTTATGGTTATATATACTTGTGTGTGATTTCATTATTTTCTTGGATCTTTATGTATGATTTGTAGTTTAACTTGAATCTTTGCCTACTAAAACACTTAAAATAATTTAGTATGGACTATGAGACTTAGGTTGAAGCTTAGGGGCCTTAACAATGAAGTTTTAGGATATATTTACAGAGGCTGAACGGACAAAGAAGAAGACCCCAACAGTAACTGAGGCGCCTTAGTTCGCAACTGTATCCCCTTAGTTAGCAATTCAGCCCCCTCGGTTAGTAACTGAGTCCCCTCAGTTAGTAATTCAGCCCCCTCGGTTAGCAATTCAGCCCCCTCAGTTGGCAACTGAGGCTGCTCAATTGTAACTTAGCTTGCTCAGTTTGGGTTTTGGTTTTTAATGCCCAGATTTGTTTTAAAACCTATTTTAATTAAATCTAATGGGTTAAATGGACTAGGGAAGGTTCTAGAGTGTATAATACATCTCTTAGGCCTAAGGAATTGGACAAAATGGATTTGAAAATAATTTCTATAAATTATTTAAAAGATGAATCAGTATAAAAACATACAACTTAGCATACTGATAATGGATGGAAGGAACCAAATTGCTTAGTTAAATTTTGGGCAACATAATGAATTGTAATAAGATTATAAATCTTATATTGGATGCATGATAGATCATTTTATATTTAAAGTTTGAACCATGCACGCTCTGGATGTTAATTGTTGGAATATCAAATTCTCTAGTGCAATTACATGAATTAATGCTGGGATTTATATTGCTGAAATTTTAAATACTTTTCTGCAATGATATGGATAATGGTTTGGATTGTAAATTACTAGCTTATTATGCATGTGTTGTAATTTACAAGGATATGGAGGATTGTATGCACCGGTATGGGACGGTGACATACTAGGGATGGTTTAGCTCAAAACGCTTAAACCTAACCTATCGTATTAAAGGAATGGATTGAAAAATATTGAATCCTAATTGTGACTAAGTCAGATCAACTGTGACTAAGTTGAATGGCTTCCTGGATTAATAGATGGTAGTTAAATCATATCAACTGAATAAGTTGAGTGACTAACTAGTTTGTATATTGTATGTCATCTTAATAAGTATTTGAATGACATACCCTGGTTTTGGACGGACTTTATATATATGTTTATGGTACCACGAGATGAGCTTGAGTCTCAGACTCGTTGGTTAGGGTGCGTATATGCAGTGGATGCGTAGATGGTTAAAGTAGGTTGAGGTGTACCCTGTTAGGTCTATGTACTCATGCCCACCTTTGGGTGCATTTTCGCATGTTGCCTTCTATTCAGGTTAAGGCCCCTACTGTAGTCCAGTGAATGTCCCTTAGTGTGGATATATATATATATGTATAGACTAGATAGATATTGTTGAGCTATCTAGGATGTATCTGCGTATCGGATTACTGTTTGGATCGTAGTAGGATAGGACTTGCATGTGGGCCTGACCCACTCTTTATTTTCCAGGTGTTTGTCAGTTCCAGGGTTAGAGCTTGGACATGCAGAGCAGATACAGACACTCACTCCTCCGTTTACGTAAGACTACTCTCTATGTTTAGCTTTATGTTTCATTTCAGTTATTTCAGTTTCAGTTTGGGATTTTATTAGAGGTCCACAAGGATGGATTCCCGAGTTGTTAAACTTATGGAGTTTTGGATTATCGAATTTTAATAATTATAGTTTGAGGATTTTTAATTTAGAATTCTTTCAGCATTATTATTTATTTTCTTCATTATTTTGTAATCCGTGTTCGTTTTAAAATACTTTAATTGTCTGATATCCCTCGGGTTGGGCCTGTGCCTAATCAACCCGCGTTCCGGATCCGAGGGTTATCACAGCTGTAGAGCTCCTGGTGGCCACTGATGATCAATCTTGACCATCTGACAAGTACTATATCGAGAGACAAAAAAAAAAAAAAAAAAAAAAAAAAATAGCAATGTTGTTTTTCATACCTTCCCACCAAGACTGCGCTTAATATCCTGATACATCTTGTCTCCTCTTGGATGAATAGAAAACTCAGAGTGGTGAGTCTCAGTTATTACATACTTCCTCAAATCATCAGCAGAAGGTACCACCAATTGTCCCTTGTACCTCAAACCTCCATCAGTCCTAACATAGTAAAATGGGACCTCCCCAGAAGTTGTCTCTACAATTTGATCAATGCATTGCTGATCCATGAGTTGTGCCTTCAAAACCTTGTGAATAATAGAAGATGTAACTACCATGCAAACCATGAAAGCATCCGATAACTCATCCACCATCTTCAAAGCATTTTACTCAGTAATGAATAGAGCAGAAAGACCAGCAACAGGTCGGCGACTGAGTGCATCTGCCACCATATTCGCTTTCCCGGGATGGTACTATATAGAGAAATGATAGCCTTTCACAAACTCTACCCATCGGCGCTGTCTCATATTCAACTCCCGTCGAGTGAACAAATACTGCAGACTCTTGTGATCACTTAATAATATGAAGGATTCCCCTAATAGATAATGCCTCCAAATGCATGAGGCATAGACCACAGCTGCTAATTCCAAATCATGTGTTGGATAATTAAGCTCATGAGGCTCATTTTCGAGACCCATAAGAAATCGGTCGCTCCTCCTGCATCAAAACACATCCAAGACCTTGCAAAGAAGCATCTCTGTAGACAAAATACTCTATCCCGCTCTGTCGATTAGACAAAACGGGTGCAAAAGTCACATGTGTTTTAGCTCATCAAAAGCTTTCTGGCAGTGTTCATCCCACACAGATCATACTACTTTCTTAGTTAGGTAAGTGAGCGGTCCCGCTATCTTCGAGAACCCCTAGATGAACCGACGATAATATCCTGCCAATTCGAGGAAACTTTAAATCTTGGTAGGTGAAGTAGGCTATCCCCACTCAACCACTGCTGAAACCTTGGCTGGATCCACCGCTATTCCCCTTTCTGACACCATGTGACCCAGAAACTTCACTTCCCACTGCCAACATTCACGCTTCTCGAACTTGGCATATAACTGGTGCTCACGAAACGTTTGCAAGACTATGTGAAGATGTCTAGCATGATCGTCCTCTGACTTTGAACAAATTAAAATGTCATCTATAAAGACAATGACAACCTGATCTAAATAAGTCCTGAAGACTCTGTTCATTAAGTCCATGAAGACTGCACATCAATCTTAGAAAAGTACGTAACTTCTTTCAATCGATCGAAAAGATCATCAATCTTGGGCAAAGGATACTTATTCCGAATAGGACCCTTGTTCAACTCCCTGTAATCTATACACAGGCGAAGCGAACCATCCTTCTTCTTTACAACCAGCACTGGTGCTCCCCAGGGTGAAGTACTCCTGTGAATAAAACCCTAGCTGAGTAAGTGCTGAATCTGATCCTTCAGCTCTTGCATCTCCACTGGTGCCATGCTGTATGCTGCTTCAGCAATAAGCACAGTGCTTGGAGCTAAGTCAATCTCAAAGTCTATCTCGCGACTAGGTGGTAACCCTGGAATCTCCTGAAATACATCCGAGAAGTCCTGTACAATTGGTATGCTATCCAATGATATAGTAATCCCCTCCTCCATTTCCTCCTCCATATGGAACAAAGAAGTTCTAGTAACCCCGTTAGAATGTGGCATAGCGATAACTTAACTATCCTGTCCGGGTATGGTGAACACATTAATCCCATCGAAACATTTAACTTGGGCATAGTAGTGAAATAACCAGTCCATCCCAAGTAACACAACATAAGTGTGCATGTCCAAGACTAATAGATTGGCTAGAAATCTGAGTCTACAATTATCTAGTGTCACAGGCCCATCACTTTCATGTAAAATGGCAACATCGCCTAAAGGTATAAAAACACCATGAGATCTATCAACATACCTATGTCCACTAAACTACAAAACCCATGCTCCGTAGAGCAAAACACATAAGGTAATACGAAATGCTCTGGAATCTACTCACTTTATGATTATCGCTCCATCTTGGAAATTCTTCCCACGAAATCAAACTTACCTTATTGATTTACACAAGTTCTTTTATAAACTCCCTGGTAATCGTCCCGTCTCAACACAACATACTTACAAGCAAATATTTGTTTGTTCGTCCAAAAACCAACCACTCCACTGTAATAATCATTTATTATCATGATAATCACATTCTAATACAATTTAATAAAACCATATGTGTATAAATCATAAAAATGCTATGATAAAAGATAATAAAGATAGTCACAACCGCTAGTTCACTTTATTAAGAACTTTTTTAAATCATAAACTTTTAAAGGAATAATTGTAAAATATTCTTTAACATCGTACTAGTGTACGTGATTAAATCCGTACTATACTTTTACTAAAATCTCCATTACTACTAGTAACCAAAATTCACTCTTAAAAGAGCCATCCTCCTTATGGTTCGGTACCCTCTTGCTTGGATGGCTCGATATCTCCTTGTTTAGGACACTACCTGGAAGTGTGGCCATACTCTTCACATGTATAGCAAGTACCCCTAAAAGTACCAAATGACCTCCTCTGCTGGTTAGACTATAGCTGATCCCGTCCTGCCTGTGGTCCCCCATTCTGCTGTCTCTGAGCTAACCCAAGACATTGGTTGGATGTATGACCATCATTTCTACAGCCAAAACAATGAACTTTAACCACATTTTGCACCACTGGTACTGTTTAGAGTGTCCGCTGAACGCGTGACTGATTCTGAAGTGCAGTTGCTACGTCTACAGCTACAGCCTGAGCAATGATGTAAACTAACCGAGGAGAAAACTCTGGATTCCTGCCTTAACTGTAGCCCCGATCCTGAGACCCCTGAGTCTATTGTATATCCTCCTGGTCGATGCATAACTGACCATCTTCCTCCTGCTCCTTCTCCTGAAGCCTTGGCAGCTGCCGTTCTTCCTCTATTTGTCGACGTTGTAGGCGATCTTGCTGCCTATGTGCTGCTCTCCTTTGTCAACTGTTTCCTTGCATGTTCTATCCTTTTCTAGAGTTAACCATACTATTAACATAGAAAGACAGACATCAATACGACTTAAACTGAACCGTAAAGGAATACAATGAATCCTAAACTTAAGCTCTAAATAAGAGAATACACTATGCGGAAGTTTTATACGATAGAATCCTAGAGACACTGAACCTGGAGTGCTCTGATACCAACTATAATACCCCTCGATTTTAGAGCCAGGGTGATCAAGTTCGAGCACAGATTTGAGGGATACCAGACAATTAATATGTAAATAAGCACAAAATACTAAAATGAAATAAGAATAAAATAATAAGCTGAAAAGAATTCTAATTATAAAATCCTCAAAATTTACAAATTAATATAAATTCCAAACTTTCCAATATTTGTATAACTCGGGAATCCATCTAGTGGACCCCTATCCAAATCCCACACTGAAAAGGAAACAGCTATAATAAAATCTAAAGCGAAATATAGAAAGCAGTCCTACGTAGTCAGAGGAGTGAGTGACTGTATCTGCTCTGCACGATTAAGCTCTAACCCTGGAAGTGACGAACACCTGAAAAATAAGGGAGTGGGTTAGGCCCACATGCAAGTCCTATCCTACTACAATCTATACAGAAACCCGATACGCAGATACATCCTAGATAGCTCAACAATAACTAAAGTAGTCTATATAGAAATAAGTCCACACTATAGGACGCTCACTAGACTATAGTGTAGTCTCAGCCTGAATAGAAGTGATGAGCGCTGAAAAGTGCGTATTTAAACCCCTTAAGCTTAGGTATTCTAGTACCTTTATCTATCTTACTTTACCGTTTTAGATTGATTTCGTGTTATTTCCATTTTCAGGCACTAATCCCGAAAATAAGCTAACTCAGCCAAATAAGAGCAGAAAGGAAGCACTTCTGGGATAAATCAAAGAAAGGAGCCAAGTGGAAGCAAAAGGAAACAAAAGGTGGAATTTAACATCTTTGATCGATCTCAGCACTTCAAGATGGATCTGAGCCATGATGACATTTTCAGAGATCTCAAAAGTTCGATCGATCCAACATCATTCTTCCATCGATCGAACTACCTTGTCCTTATCCAAATGATTAATCTTATCTAGTTGTACCACCCCACTAACCACTTTTATCCTTTTCCCAAAAATATCTTCGAAATATCTCATATTTATTTTTATCCAAATAGGCGCCGCCATTAAGGATCGATCCAACTTCAGTTCGATAGATCTCAGCCATGTTCGATCGATCCAAGTCCAAGGTTCGATCGATCGAACTTCCTCCAGTGCGAAAAAGTTTAATTTCCAGCTCACAAAAGTTATCCTTTATCCAATCATTGGGGATATTTTGTGCACGATCCCAGCTCATTTTGTGTGTCACTTGACCTACCTATATATAGAATATGATACACTTTTTGGGGGGGTTCCATCTATCATCATAGGAATACAAGAGAGGCTATTCTTAGGGAGGAAGAAAGGAGGACGAGGCGAGAGACACAAGCTTGGGAGCTCTTCATCAACCAAGGAGTAGATTTCTTCCATGGAGTTTGCCCTTAAGGGTTGGAGAAGCATTATCATGAGTGGCTAGACATCCTTTTGGGGCTAGAGTTAGCCCCAAGCATGCTTTCTATATCTTGATTTTGTCTATTATTGAGGGATTAGTGTTGTAATATATGTTTTGGCACTTTTACATATATAGATCTTGTTCATTTAATGATTTATGTGGTTTAATGCTTCCAATTGATCATTTCATTCTATCCATATGTCTATGTATGCTAGAATAGATGTTCATGTGTTTGTCTCTATTTCTTGTGTTATTGATGCATGTCTATGTGTATTGATGCTATAGATCTAGAGATTGTCAAAACATAGTGCTTAATGGAATGCTCTTGTAATTTTCTTGATAGTTCATACTCATTTCTTGATGGATTGTTCCTCTCCCTTATTTTAATTAGTTTAATTTCATGTCATTAGCTTAATTGTAATGTAGTGGTAGTATAGTTGTTTGATGTTCCATTCTTTTGAATGCAAGTGGCATATGTCTCTAACCTTGTGGTGTATTTGGCTTGTGACCTTAATGAAAGGATTAATAACTTGCTAGATATATTGTGCTTTTCACATGCTACTTAGACAATATATACTTAATTGTTAGATATATTGTGCTTTTCACATGTTGCTTAGACAATATATACTTAATTGGTCCTCCTTGCTAATTGAATCAACCAAACACACACACACATCAATATTGCAACACACATTTCCCTCATTAGTCACTTGTTAAGGGTGTAGAAAAGTATTGTTTGGTGGTGACCTCTAAACCCTAAGATCTCTTTCTCTCTTACTTACTCTTTATTGCATTTTACTTAGTTTTCATTGCTCTCTAGTTTAATCAACCAACCAACTATTTATTTGATCACTCGACCTACTAACCCTAATAGTGATTCCATAACCAAATTCAACTCCAATCCCTTGGGACGATCCCTACTCACCCTAACTATATTTTTAGTGAAGGTAGTAGTGGCTTTTATAAATGTAAAACTTGACCCTCGCCTTAATGCACACTCTTAAGCATATGGTGTAGCGACCGTAAGAGGCACCACCAGTTTTTGGCGCCGTTGTCGGGGATTAGGCAACGTCGTATTTGTGGAATTCATTAGGAATTAGTACTTTTTTGATCGTGTCTTTACTTTGATTTTATTTTTCTTTTGATTACTTATTGTGTTTGTTCATCTTTGACAAGGTGCATTGAGTTAGGAATTCAAGCAAATGAGCTACCAAGCAAAGCAAAGCAAAGGAGAAAGCTAAAAATTAAAAAAAAAAAAAATTTGCTAAGCTAAGCTAAAAATTTGGAGTTGAAGTGCTATAAGACCTTTGTAAGACTTTCTTTACTCAATCCCTTAGTTAAATCGTTGGCCCGCGTGGAGGCACTTAATTATTCTTTGCATTGTTATCAAAGCATGGGAGTATGGGATCATTGTATATGGAGGAAGTTTGTTGATTATTGACTTGTTGCGAAGGAGGAGTGCTTGTTTTATTGTGATTTGTGTGTCGCTTGTAGTCTTGTATAGACCTTATCATATCATTCATTTTAGGCATTCCCATGGAAAATCTAGAGGGCAATTTTGACTACTTAGACCCACGTTTCATGCAAAATCCCCCTCTCAATCAACATGACCCCGGAGTTCAAGCTCTAATTCCTCCAATGGTCTTTCGTGATCATTATAATCTTCATGCATACCATGCACCTACTTGCCTTTTGTTGCCTAATTTTAAGGCTAATCAATATGAAATGAAGCCCGAGACCATTCAAATGTGTCCACTCTTTATGGCTTAGATGAAGAGGAACCATATAGGCATCTTAATGAAATCTTTGAAATATGTTCCACCATGAGGTACATGGATGTCCCGGAGGAAGTTCTTAAATTACTTCTCTTCCCTTTCACGCTTAAAAATAAAGCAAAGCATTGGTTCAATACTTTAGGGGTAAATTCAATAACATCTTGGGCACAAATGCAAAATGAGTTTTTAAAAAAATTTTACTCCGTAAGTTTGACCAATGTAATGCGTGCTTCAATTAGAGAATTTTCTCAAAGGGAAGGAGAGTTGTTGCATCAGGCTTGGGAGAGATTGAATGACTTGCTAAGAAGTGTCCACATCATGGTATTCCAAAATGGCAAGTTGTCCAATACTTCTATGAAAGCCTATCCGACATGCAAAAGGACATAGTTGATACCTCATGTGGAGGTTCGTATTTTGGAAAACATGAAGATGACATTTGGCACCTTTTTGAAAAGATGAGTGAAAACTCTTTGCACAAATATTACACTTCTCGGCTTGATCATGGTTTTAATAAAAAGGAGAAAAGTGTAAAAGTGTGTCAAATTGAAAGTTCGAGGGAAATTGTAGCCGAGGTTAAAACTCTTTCTCAAAAACTTGATCAATTCTTGTTGAATCAAAAACTGGCTATCAATTCATCTCCTTTTCATCATACAACTCATCTTTGTGAGCCTTGCATGACATGTTCAAGTGTTTTGCATACTACTTTTGATTGTCCCTATGGATATGTTGTTAATGAACACTTTGAACAAGTTAATGCTACATTTGCTCACCCTTATTCAAATGCATATGTTCTATTGTGGAATGAAAGCTTAAGCCCTTATCAAGCTAAAATTTTTTAAAGAAAATACATTCCACCTCATAAAAGAAATGGAGGTCCTCAAGGGTTTGTTTCTTCTTCTTTCCGTCATCAAAGAATGAATGACCTCTCACATCCTCAAATGTATGATTCCCAAGTTGACTTTCATTATCCTCAAGCACTTTCTAGTAATTCTACATTTGAAGATAAGGTTTTGATGGCCTTGGGTAGCTTAGAGAAGGATACCAACTTGTTGCATTCCCACTCTCAATCCATATCAAAGCTTGAATCCCAAATTGGGACCATAGCTAATGCATAGAATGCAAGAGAAGTTGATAAATTACCTAGTCAACCCGAGAGAAATCCAAAAGCCCAATTTTGTGTGGAAAAAAACCCTACATCGGGGTGTTCTTCCCAAGCTCAAGTGCAAGCCATCACCACGTTGAGAAGTGGCAAACAAGTGGATAATAGGGTTGATCTACCAAAGGAAGATAGTGAACTAGTGCAACCAAAAGTTGTTACCCATTCAATTCCCGATTCTATTCCTACTTCCTTAAACGAAAAGGTTTCTAACCGGAACTCTCAATCTTCTCCATCATCCTCTCAAATTGCAAAGTCTTATGAGCTAAAAGCTCCATTCCCTTATGCTTTAAAAGAAACTTCACCTTATGGGAGGCAAGAAGGGAAAATACATGACATGATGGAAGTTTTTAAGCAAGTCAACATAAATCTTCCTCTTTTGGATGCCATTAAGCAAATTCCACCTTATGCAAAATTTTTAAAAGATCTTTGCACACAAAAGAAGAAGAGCAAGGGACCAAGCCCTAAAAAAGTGTTCCTCACTTTGTACCTGACAAAATAATCACACTCCACAACACATATTAGAGTATCAAGTATATTGAGTAAAGCAGATATATATCATTATACACAAGTCATTCTTCTTTCTTTATTTTTTTTTCCTTTTTTTTTTTTAATTCAAAAACTAAACCTAATCTTTTTTTAATTTTTAATTTTTATTTTATCAAAACAAACCTAAACTAACCTAATTTAAAAATAAAAGAAAAAAACACAAATAAACTAAAAACCTAGAAAAACTAAAAAGAATATAAATAAAAATAAACTAATCTAAAAGAAAAATAACTAAACGAAAACCTATAAAAAAATAAAAATTAAAATAAAAGAAAAATAAAAAGAAAGAGAAAAAAAATAAACTAATCTACAAGTGCTAAGTTTAACATCTCTAACAGACATAGGAGTGACTCGCTAGTCAAAACTATCAAAAACAGGATACAGAACATCCACATTTAACCTCTTATCAATTTTTCCCATTACCTCCTCACTTATAATAGCGAATTCATCCTCCGAAGGAATAATAGGAAAATAAATAGAAGATTTAATATCGTTCCCTTCATCTATAGTCTTAAAAACAAAATCAACAGTGGTCTGCCTTGCATCCTTGTTGTGCTCTGGAAGTATATTCAAAGAATTACTTCCTTTGTTATTTAGTAAGGCAGTATCTTTCAAAGACTCAATTGGATTTTTAGGAAACTCACTCTCTTCATCCTTTTTCTCTTCCTTTAAATGAATCACCTTCTCCTCACTCTCTAAGGTGACCTCAATGACTTCATGATCCAAATTACAAGGAATGTCCTCATAAATCATGTTGTGCTCTATTTGATTGGCCATTGGCGGACTCGCCACTTGCTCCTCTATACAAGATAAAGTACTTACCATTTGCGCACTTTTCTCATCCTCCTCCTCTCGACGAGAAAGAGAACATGCAATTTCCCCAATTTGAACCTCTAGCTTGGCTAGGGTTTGTGAATTAATTACATCAAGTAGAGCTAACACTTTTTCTTCAAATCCAGGCGAGTTCCTAGAAGGTGATGGAGTTGTTTCATCATAGAATTGTTGGGGAGGGTAGTAGTTATAAGGTGGATAAAAAGAGTAATCAATTCCATAATAAAATGGCGATACTTGTAGCGAATTGGACTCAATTTCATAGACAACAAAACATGATGGAGGATTATAAGTAGAATGGATGTAATGGTCCCTATAACCTGTATCTAAAAATTCCTCCATTCATGCTTAATCCTCTTCAAGATAAAAAAAAAATAATATTAATACTAATAATAATAATATACAACAAAAATAAGTCAAGGATAAGAGTAAGAAAAACTCACAAAAGGTTCAGAAAATTTTATTCCTTCTGTTTTGTTGCTTCCGTGCCTAAAATCTTGCAACTGAAAACAAAAAGAAATCAAAAAAATATATATATACAAAGTCCTAAACTATAAATTAAAATAGAACTAATCTCGAACTCAATAAATCTGTGACACAGTCCCCGGCAACGGTGCCAAAAATTGATATGTATTTTTATTTATCAATAATAAATTACCACTCGCAATAGAATGAATCCTTGTAGGATAGGGCTATGTTGAGGGTGTCGAACCTCAAGGATTGTGGTGGTTTATCGAGTCTTCAATTAATACTATTTTAATTTAGAAAGAGGATTTGATTTGTTGTGTATAACATAAACAGAAAATAAATAAAATAAAGGGATTGAGATTAGAGATAGAAATACTTAGGGATTGACTTCACCACGATCCTCATACTATGGTCAACTGTTTAACCTTAGGAATTCAACAATTATGTATCATATGGAATTAAACTCAATAACATTCGTTTAATTCAGATTTAAAGAAAGATGTTCCATGAATTTTAATTAACTATAATCTATTTTCGGTTGGTACGAATTATCTATTTATCGAATTCTAACTAATTTTACAGTATAACTTGTCTTCCCTAGGCATAAACTATGAAAACATTCATTCATGAAAAATGTTTGAACACCATTGCATGATCTTCATTCTTATGTCCGATAGGTCTCTACCAAATATCGTCCAATAAGAATGGGTTCAATATAATTTAAGAACAATTAAATCTAAGACTATGTATTAATCATTCAAAAACTATGTAATCATTAAAATCTAATTGAATTAAGTCAATTGCCCATAATCATGCAATCAAAATACATAATATATTAAATTCCCAAAGTACAGAATAATCCAACCATAGTATTCAGATTCAGGCTACATCAATGCCCTAAGAGAGGAATTAGCTACTCATGACAACACAAGATATCATCAGTGCTGTTGCAGTCTTCATTGCCTTGGACTGCCAAAACTCCTTTTGGATCTTCTTCTTTAAAACCCTAAAAGTTGTAGTGAAAGAGAGATATATGAGAGAGACCCCTGATATAATGGTCTTGTGCCTCCTTTTATAGAAGAATTAACTTCTAATAAGGGTTGGATGGGCTTTTAGGTATTCTAAGGTAATATGGGCCCATCAGGGATGAATTATGACTGAATTAGAACAAATCCCTCAACTTGAAAATTCTTACTTAACAGTAAAGCTCGAGCTTTGAGTACAAGACTCGAGCTTTAGGTACAGGGCTCGAGCTTTCAGGAATGGTGCTCGATCCCTACATCTTTATTTAGCCAAATTTCTTCCAATATTTTTCAAAGCATCTTTTCATCAACACTTAGAATATTTTTGAGTTTTTCCTTTTAATAGTGCTTGATCCCCTTTTTATGGTGCTTGATCCTTGACTTTTTGGTCTCAGCTCGAGTTTTTTGGAGCAAAAGCTCAAGCTTTAGGTACAAGGCTCGAGCTTTCAAGAATAGGGCTTGAGCCCATACGATTTTGACCCATTTAGAGTGTATATCTCGAGATGGCTATTAGAGACAAAAACATCGGGCTTGAAGTTTTCTTTCTAGTGCCAATAAGTTTGCTTAATTTGGAGTTTCAAGTGAAATGTTATGCCCAAAATACTGAAGTAGGTCCAAAATTCTCATCATTTTTACTCCAAACTTGCTTCAGGTGACCAACAACGGGTCTGTAAGCTTCAATATCAGTCTTTTCACCATAAAGTTACAGTTTTAACTTGTTCTTTGGGAAAGTACCTACAAACACAAAATAAACATAAATCAGTCCAAAACTGGATAGAAGTATTACTTAAAGTCTTAACATATGTATATTTAGGGGCTCGAATATGTAATATTCAGCGCTCATTAACAGCAACCCACTGACTCGTTAAAAGAAAAGGTGTTTATATGGCAACATCTCCCTCACTGGCTCTAGAGACTAAACCGCCCAGAATCACCTTGGTTGACGCATAACCCCATCACCTATATGAAAACACACAACAAACAACTCATAATCTCTAATCCACCCTCAGATCATCCGAAATAAACATCAGTGCATAATACCTTTATTGCCACTCATTCCAAACAACAGTTCAAACCTATCATCCCACTAGATCATCAAGCCACTACCAAGTGATTCTTCCTTAAACATCCTTAAGATAACACTATCATAATTAGAGAATAAGCATTACTCTCGATACTCCTCTTAACAACCACTACTTACCACTAGAAAAGAACCTTCATACAGTAATCCCATACCGAAAAATCCCAAAGGAAAAATGAGCATAAAAACCAGAATGCTCAATATCTATCTGTCTCCTCAAAGCCGTCAACAACACAATCAGCCACTAACACTTAATCGTATACTCCGACCATTCTTCCCAACCAAACCTACACACTCATCCAAAGGAACTTTTCGCCCTAGCGTCAACACCATCACTTTCCCTCTTTCCCATTCCTTAGAACACCCTTGGCCCCGACAAAAGTCGAATGGGGCTACCAACTAAACCTACGAAATCACCCTAGTCCCAATTATTCTAATCATTTGTCTATCCATTCGGATCCTTAAACAACTTACATTATCTCCTGATACCCCAGACGCAATTGAAATACAACTCCAATCCACATCCTTCAATTTCTAAAACACAATCCATTTAGTAACACTGTAATTACCATCATCACTTCATCTGCAAATGACCAAACACACCAATAACGATATACTACCTACCTTATCATGCAATCCTATACTACACAGCCAAAACTGACCACTTACACCACCTCGAGGCTATCTCGACAACTGTGCCAACTTTTAATCCCGTTACACCTATTGCAAACTGGTTCAAAACAAACCTCCACACCACACCGTGACCAAAGTCACAAACCCTAGCCTCCTAAGGTCCCAAGAACCTATACACCTATGCATAAAAGTCATATACAGCATAGACACCGTGGCATGAAATACGAACCCGTTCTAAAGTCGTGCTCTAAGCACCGCACAAAATGCAACAAGAAGATCAAACTGACCACATGCGGAATAGCTAAATCCATGAACTAGAAGTCCAAGCCATTCATTTGATAAGAACCGGCACCCAAACAACCCTGGAGCAACTGAGTTCCTCGCCTACTCAGGTCAAAACTCACACAACCATTAATGCCACAACTAGTACTCTATCGTACTAGCAACCATCCCATACTCAACCGTATATACACGCATGAACACACACACACACACATATAACAACCGTATCCCATACCATGATACAATCGTGTTCCTTCTTTTAAAATTTAAACACCCCGTCTTTCCTTTTAAAAAATACATGCATAAACCATGCCTAAATAATCGTCACAATGCCATACGAAACATGCTTCCACATACCATGCACATTATTTGCCACATTAACATTTAAGATAAGACTGCACACACCGTGCCTACCACTTGCCAATGGAATTTGAAGATAAGGTTGGTATTATTGGTAACCTGACTCAAAATCCTTGAAAATTGACTCAAGAATTACCTTATTTGGGTTCGGAACGAAGAAGTTATGATTGCACGAAGTTAGGTGATCAAAACTGACATGCTGTCAAGGCAAAAGTGGACACTAGAGGGCTTGAACCGGTTCCTTGAACCGGTTCAACAAGGGCAGTGTGCCCAAACGTGAACCAAAGGCACCCCTTGAACCTATTCAATGAGGCTGAACTAGTTCCAAATATCTAAAACCCTGAAAAATGCCCAGAAAAGCCTAAAACTAAGTACTTGTGCACATGGGCACCCCTTTGGTCCCTTGGTGACCTCATTTAAAGTCTAAACCCGTTCCAAATAATACATTTGACAATAAAAATAACACAACTAGGTATCATTACATTCAAATAAAACTGTAAATGAGTCCATTATACCATATAAAGTTAAACAAATCCATAATACATCAAAATATGGCCTTAAGGCCTTACATGGATATCGAAATTACAATGACTCCACGAGATACATGAGGATGGTCTCAGAACCATTTCCAACCATGAATTAGATACAAAATATCACTTAACAAAATTTACTACAAAAGAAAATATACACATTGATCTAAAAAAAAATGCCCAAGTCCCTTGCAACCCAACTAAGCTTGTGCTGGATTATCGTCCGCCACTTCCTTTTCGTGCTCTATAAAATATTAATAATAAAATGGGGTGAGCCAACCACTCAGTAGGAAGTGTCTAAGATACATCTCTTACGACCCCGTGAATCCATATAAAGAAATAGGTAAAGAAATAACAACATCGACAAGTATGTAAACAAGTTATCTGACCACCAAGTGTGCACTATGTGCCAATGAAATACCATGCCATGCAATGTCGCTCCCCATTTTCGAAACAATCGTTAGTACAATCCGACCCAAGACAACTCCATGGCATCATGAGAGGAGGATTGGCTGCCCTTTAACGACGCCTTGGAGTTGCCATATGGTACCACACTAACGCCACGGACCGCTAGGCGACTCTTAGGTGTCCGGTTTTCGTAAATATTTTAAAAAATCTTCCCCAAAAACCCATTTCATTTGCTCTCAAAACAATTATTTCCCTTTCATGCCCAATGATAAATGCATGAGTGCTTCATGCCCTTCAATGTCATAATTCTTGATACATTCAAATCACAACTATATAGCATGCTTGAGAGGAATTTTAATAATACATTTATCATGCTTTCACACTACAACTCCGGCAATTTAAAACACAAGGCATGAAATAGAATCACTTTAAGCATGTATTTTCACAACATAGCAATCAACACATGGTCATACATATACAACAACACAAAGAAGCACATATACACAACATAAAGCTCATATCTCATGAATCTAGTAAAATCTAAACATGCTCGTACTTTCAAATTGAAGAAATAATTCACAAAATCAATGAAATTGTGCCTTAGGAAACCCCTACCTCACATTTGAAGAGCAAATCCACAAAACCCCCTAAATTTTGAAATCCCCAATGGTGGCTAAGTGGCACTTTGCTCCCATCAAAACAAAGATCTCGACGAGCTCTTCGACTTTGCCTTAAGTGGAAAAGTCAAAATCTCAAGGGTTTAGTGTAGATCAAAGTTTGAAATGGCAAAAGAAAAAGAAAATAAAAAGGCAAAGGGAGAAAGAGAGGTTACGCAAGAGAGAAAGATAGAAATGAGGTCTGATGATGGCCTCATGGCCATTAAGAATGACTAATCCCCCTGTGGGGTCCATGATAATAAAATCTCACATATAACATTTATATATATATATATATATAAATGTACATATATTAAACACACTACAATACATGTATAAGCACATAGCCACATAAAATGCATCAATTAATAATGTATGAAATGCAATGGACCCGAGAAATAATCCCCATACTTAACAACTCCTGTAATAGGTCCTACCTGGAACCTCCCGGCTCAAAAACTAAAAAATGCCGAAATGACAACCAATGCATTTCCAAGAGTCCTGAACTCAAGGAAATGCCCTAACTAACTCTCGGGACCAATCCGGCATACACCACGATACCCGACACACAAAATGAGACAAAATAAAAATAACCACAAAAAATAAAATAAAAAATCCCAGAAAATGGAAAATAGAAAAATGAGAAATATTACATAGTGTTTATAAGATCCGTACTCGTTTCCACACAGTTCTGCTAGTCAAGCATATTCATTTTGCCAAAGAAAGTAATTGATGATACTAATGTCCTCCTAATGAGATTTCTTTGGTTTGGGCCCGACCTCAAGAAAACTGGAGTTAGGGTTGCATGGAAGAATGTTTGTAAACCAAAAGGAGAGCGAAGGTTCGGATTGCCAAACCTTGAAACTGCAAACAAGGTTGCCATTATGAGACATATTTAGGATCCCGTACCCAACTATTGGAAAAGATAAATTGTTTGCTCAAAGACAAGAATCTGTTAGGAAGAATGTTGAACGAGCATTTGGTCTGTTACAGATAAGATGGGCTATAACGCATGGACCAGTATATTATTGGAAAAAAGAAGACTTGAGCCGGTCTAGATTTTACTAGATTTTGGAATGGACACCTCCAACGGATGAGCCGGTCTACCTTCCACAGTCTAATCGAGACCAATCATTTTTGGCAGCACACATCTCCACTCACCTCAGCAGGATTCGCAATGCAAAAAACAATGGGGATCTCGGGAGAGATCTCATGGAGCATTTGTGGAATAAATTTGGCAATGAAGAAGTTTAACGATAATATTAACTAAAATATTTTCTTCACATTGTTTGTTTGTGATGAATAAAATATTATCTATAAAATTTTTGTTCGTTATATATTTTTGTTGACAAATTTTTAAGAAAAAAATTTCAAAAGGCAAAGAAATAGAAATCATACATATATTTTTTTTTTAAATAAAACTAAAAAATAAATTATCAAAATCATAAATCAGAAATATTTTTTTACAATAAAAATAAATTACATATAAAAGGAAATAGTAAAGAAAAAAAACCAAAAGAATAAAAGAAAAAAAAAATTAAAGAGCCGTTGCAATTTTTTGAAAACATGTGGTTACTTTTTTTTTTTTTTTTTTTTTTTTTTAAGCAGCGTATAACTTACTTTTTTAACCAATGCAATTTGTGGGCCCAATTTCACTCGCAATAGGTATGTTATCTGCAGCGATTATTGTTGCGATTCTTCACATGGGTCCCACTATTTGCCAAGCCCATACCAAATAATATACTAGCCCCTCTGACTTCCCAACTAGCAAAAGAAGTACTACACCAGTTTCTCTAAGGTTGGTATATCTTGTTTCACATTTCAAGGCATTTAACATTGTTAGTGTTTTGGTGGTTATTCCCATTATGATCTAAAATTTTAAGACATCTATTTTTTTTTTCCTAATTATTTTAGGACATCTAGTTAACCAACTTACAACTTCATGTACTATGCTTGGTGAGTGTTTCCACTTTCATACCACTATCGTTTCCGAAGAATATTCAATTCACAATTAACAAAAACAAGTTTCTGGCGGTTAATAATTTTCTATATCATAAATTTTATATTAGCATAAATAAAATTGCCACAAAAGTACATGGAAAAAGCAACTGCAAATTGATTAAAAAAATTTCAAGAATGGGGTATGTAACAACCCTGTTTACCACACCCGCCTACAAGGTGGTCACAATCACACTCTCTAGGGGGCCAGCGTTTTCATTGGCTGGATTAGACTCTAATACCATTTGTAATAATCTACTCCACCAAACGGTATGATATGTGAGATATATATATATATATATATATATATATATATATATATATATATATATATATATATATGTATATATTGGAGAGATTGTGAAAAATATATATTTTGTAATTGACTAATTTTGTTATCAAAACAAGTCCGATCGAGTTGTAAAATTTTGGTTCAGAATTTCAAGACTGAAGATCGGATGCGGATTTGAAGAATTTAATGTATTCATACTTTGATACACTCTGGGATTATGAGAACAATGCTTTAGGAAGTTTTTGTGAGTATGTGAGAATACTTAGGAAGTTTTGGAAGTTTGTAAGGGTAGAAAAGACATTCTGCCCGACTTGAACTGTTTAAGAATTAAGGGAACAGGTTTAACATCTGAGGGATCAGGTTCAAGAACTCAGGGAACAGGTTCAACATCTGAGGGAACAGGTTCAAGAATTCAGGGAACGTGTTCAAGAATCAAAGAGGAACTTCAAAATTCACTTGGCCATCTTGAACCGGTTTAACAAATCCTAAACCGGTTTAACAAATCCTAAACCGGTTCAAGGCCTCCTGACCAATTTAGAAACTTCAGTTTCCTTATCCGTTTTGATTCATTTTTAGACCAAACTTCTAAAACCTATGCATGAATTTTACTTGTTTTACAAGTATTCTTAGGTCTTTTAAACTTCTATATAATGCCTTTTTATTCAATATTGAGGTACGATTTTTGCATACAAAATTCAGATCTAATTGAGAACCATCTTTGAGAGATATTTTTATTCAAAAAATCAATCTAATTTTTCTGATTTTATTTTTGAGAGCATACACATAAACACAAAAGTGATTTAGGACTGTTGTTCTCTATCTCATCGGAATTAGAGCATAATTGAAGATTCAGAGATTTCGAAAAGCAGATTTATTCATTCTTCATCAAATTTAGATCTTGAAGAAAAGGGGTGAAGTGAACACACTTTGAAGGGGTCAAAGCATTCATGGAGTGTTGTTTGATCTGCCTGCAACTCTTCTATAGAGATCAAGAGTAAGCCTGAGGTCGAGAGCTATTGGATGGGGGAGTTGCAAAGCCAGGGATTGTTAGCGATTGATTTTTGGTAAAACGATAGGGTGTGAGCCTGAGTCAAAGTTCAGTGTACTTTGCTTCAAATATAGTAGATCATTTTGTTCTGGATTGCACAGTCCACGAGGTTTTTCCTATAACAATTGGTCTATTATACCAATTGGGGTTTTCTCGTTAAAAATCCTGGTGTCATCTCTCATACGTTATTTACTTTACTTGCACTTTATTTTTGCTTTGTGGGTTTCATTTTAGTTTTATTTTAGTAAAATTAAAATAAGTAAAAATTGGATAAAAAAAACAAGTTAAATCTATTCACTATCCTTCTAGGTTAATTATCCATATTACATTCCACAACCTCTCCACTGCATACAACTCACAAGTGGTATCAAAGTCATCCTCTACAAATTGAGTTGATCCTTGTGGAAGTTTTTTTTTTTAATAAAATTATTTTTGTTTTAAAAAATTCATGATGGCAAATCCTATGAATAAAGGTGAATTGGATCTTGTTTTTGATGGTTTAAGCTCTGATGAGGAACTTTCTCGTTTATCTAAAAGATATGGAAGACTCCTTAAAAATAGAAAGAATAAAAATTGTAATAAAGTAGATTCTTCTAAATTCAAAGATAAGAAAAAGGTGTAGCAAATAGTGTTATGAGTCCAAATTATAAGAAGACTAAACTAATTTAACATTTCAAATAAATTATTATTATTATATATATATATATCCAATTGAAACTAATTGCCCAACTCAGTTTGACAGTTTAACTACTATGGGGAGAATGAAAGTATTTTTCATAAAGTTACTATTATAATACTTCTATTATGATCATTGATTTTCTAGTAAGAAAAGTAAGAAAGATGCTTCTAGTGCTTTTCTTGCTCATGTTGATAATGATACTGCTAATAATTCTTCTTTTTGTGTAGGAGATTCTACCAAATTTGGGACATTAAACAAGGTTGGTTCTTATGATTCAGATGATAAGAAAATTGATGAAGAACCAAGTGAAAACAATATGCCTAAATTTTTTAAAGCAATGTTAAAGGCTAGTCAGAAGCAGTATGAGGAACTAGAGTTGATGAAAAAGGAGAATGACACTTTGAAGAAGGAGAACAAGCAAAAACAAAAATTGCTTGAGCAGAATAAAGCTGAAATTCAGAATCTTCAAGGAAAGGTAAAAATTCTCAAGAGCGAGGTAAGTCAAGCTAATTCTGCTAGAGAATCTCTTGTTGCCAAATTTAATTTTCTTGAGCTTGAATTGGAAAAGTCACAAGAAAAACTGATTGCTTTTATTTCCGGACAGATTAAGCTTGATAAGATGATTAGTGTTGGTAAGCATGTAAGTGATAAAACTGGATTAGGTTTTAATGAGGCTTCGTTTAGTAAAAAGGGTCAAATTGTTTTTGTGAAACCTAATAACTTGAATATGCCTAAAAATAAATCTAAAGCTATTGATTCATCACATGCTAATATGTCTTATATGCCTACTATTTTGCATTGGACTTATTATGGTAGGAATGGACATAGCCAATATTATTGTATAGGAAGAGAAGAGAATATTTTTTTTGAATTTCTTGCTTATGGTTCTTATGCTAAGAATAGGGTTCATGCTAGAAAGCAAAATTTTGTGAATCAACCCAAATATTCTCATGCTAAGAATTACTCTAACAAGAAAAAGGTTAGAATTGAAAAGTATTTCAAAAGTTGAATATGAGGCTGCATGGATCAAAAAGGAAGAATTGGCTAATGATGTGCATATTGATGCTATGGGACTTGTTTCTATTAGGTCTATGGGTGCAAACCCCTCTAACTAAATCCTAAAAAGATTTTATGGTCATGGACTATGCTTTGATGAATATTTTGTTTCCATTGGACCACATTTTGTAGCTTAAGATTTAGGTTATTTCTTTTATTCATGAGAAAGTGATGATAATGTTTTTCCTGTTAATATATGAGTGATAATTATTTCTCTTGAATTGATTATGCTTGAATGTAGATTGGAGACACATGATTATTTGATGAAAATGTTCTTGATGTGTAATCTATACATTGAAAGATAATTTGCTTTGTTTATTTCTTTTTAGAGATGAGTCTCTTGAGTTCATACTTTTCATGTTCGCTAGTCTAACTCTAAGAAAATTTAATTGAAAATCAATGTAAAGTTGACTAGGTCATATTGCTCATAAAATCTATAAAGGTTATTATTATTATTATTTTTTTAAAAAATAGCATGTGTGTAAAAAAAAAATGAAAAATTTCAGTATGAAAAGAAAAGAAAAATCAAAAGAATGCTGAAAATATTTGCTAAGGAAAAGGCTACCTATTGAGATTAGGTTAAAAGCTCCTATTAGACTTTGAAAATGAGCTAATTAAGTAAAAAGAAAAGAGGAGACAAGTCGGAATAGGGAATTGTTGTCTTCTCATTAGAGTGAAAGTTGCCTTGCTTAGAAAGGTTTGCTCACAACAATCTTATCTTGATGCTTTTCGATCAATATAATTTAGACAGTTGGTCAATGTGATTTGATTGAATTTTGATGAGGTTGTATTGGACACACACACATATGAACTTGCTAGACAAATTTCTAAATTTTTATAAAAATTGCAAGTTGAATTTCATATTGTGATTGCATGTTTGAGAATTGATTTGATTGAATAATTTGTGGTGTCTAAAAATTTCATGTTTTTAAATTCTTTTAAATTCAACCAAAATTTTTGGATCTCATGTATGCTTGAAATTTACGAAAATTGCTATCTCATATTTTTTGTTCAAATATCAAAAAAATAAAAAAAATAAAAAAATTGAAAAATGAAAAAAAATCCAAAAAGATTTTCCTTTTAGTTTTTATTAGGAATTTTTCATTTTTGATTGGATGGAGATATCATGTGTGTGATTTTGAGCATGATTAGTTCTATCTTCTGAATAGAACATGTGTTATCTTGGATACTTGCCTTTGGTTTCATTACTACTATATATCATCATGTTGTTGTGCTTCTTGTTATATCTTATACTTGGATGATATTTTTGTCTCTCTTCATATTAATTCTCTCTTCATATATCTTTTCCTTCCTTATTGAGCTTTATTTGTCAATTTGTAACAAAAAGGGGGAGAAGTGTGCATATTTGAGGGGGAGAGTTTCTAGAATTGAGGGGGAGACATATACATATACATTAATATTCACATATTGATATATATTAATTGTTTATCTTTTTTGATTAAGCTTCACGGATAGTTTTTGTTGAGATGATGTGCAAATTATAGGTTGGAGATACTACAAGTGTTGAAGCTTCACGTGGTTCAAGAAGAGTTCTGCTTTTATTGATTTTTTTGACAATAAATTGTTAGACCAAAAGGGGGGGGGGGGGGGTGAATTGGTCAACTTAACACAGTGCACACATTCACTCCCCCTGTCCTAAGCAACCTTGCTTGGACACAAAAAGTTCTAAATAGCTATATCAACAATGGGATGAGGTATCAAAGTCCCACTACCATTTACAATGAAGTATTAATACACAAGACACAATAAACATAAGCTGCAACAACAAGTAAGAATGCAATACACAACCTTAAGTTGAAAACAAAGTGAAACCCTAGTTTCTCTCTTCTGCAATCAATTGAATACACCTTCCATAGCACAATGCAGCTTCAACTGAAGTACACACTATGTTCCCACAGTCTTGATTTAGCTCATAAACTTACTTCAATAAGTATTGGACAATGAACAACAAGTTACTACAACAATTCAGCTCAAGTAGACACTTTACTTAATTCTGAGGGTATTTCTGTTAACTCACAGAAAGTCTTCATCAAGGTCCTATTTCTTTGTCTTCACAGCTTTATAATCTCAATACATACTTGCTCAAATGATGAATGCAGTATTTAAAGCAAAATCTGTCAAGTTCAGTTCACATAAGATTGGAAGTCCAATAAACCCTAGCTACCAAGCTCACAAGGGTAATAATGTCAAATCAACTGAACCTTGAGCTAATACTGGTTCTCACAGCTCCATAAGATCATTATACACTTGCTCATAAAGTGTTCTCAATTAACACACCAAGATTAGGACAATGTAGTATCAAACCAACAATAAAATAGTTCACTGCAGGGTCAGTTTTGGTGCTACTGTTATACCTTTACTTCAAGGGTATAAATGGTATTTTGCTATGTCTTAGGCATGGAAAATGCTCTCACTAGTTTGGTTCATCTTCACACAAAATATTAGAGTTTAATCACATCAACAAGTTCAACAATCACAACCTTAAAACTAGCTACTTGTCTGTTTTTGCAGAAACTCTGCACTGAAGGACTGAAATGTAATTTCACTGCTGTATAGTGTAATGACCCAGTCTTTTTCCTCCTTTTCCATTTTCGGCGATTTTCTTTTTTCGTCTTTTTCCTATTTTGTCTTTTCCTTATTTCGTCTTTTAGTCGTTTTTCATTTTTCCGTGAATAACCTCACTTATTGTGCTCGGATTTGATTATGATTTTGCATGCATTCATGATATTTGATTTCCATGATATTGGTATTTTTACTTTTCTTGAAAAGCATGCTAGATTAGTACTTTTCTTGTAAAGGGTATGAATGCATACTTTAGTGTAATTATTTATAACTTTTGGGGTTTTAGTGTAATTATGTAAAATAATTATTTATTATTTTGGGGACCTTTTTGCAATTTATTTTGGAGGATATTTTGAAAAGGGACCATTTTGCAATTTTTAGAAAGTGTGACAAGTGTCACAATCTCATGGAGCCATTTGTTGGCATTTAGGTGAAGAGACTTGGCACCATGACTTCTTGGCATTTGGTGGGTGGAGATTCATCTATGTGTTGGCCTTAGATTGGTGCACATGTAACCATTGATTATTGACAAGTGTAGGCTTGAGATTAAGCCTAAGGATAGAGCCTTTGATTTGTGACAAGTGTAGGATCAAGATGTAGTCTTGCAAGTGTGTGTGTGAGAGGTAGTGTAAGAGCACATAGTGAGTGGAGGATCTCTAACCCTTCCACTCATCATTTTTCATTTATCCTCTTCATTTTCCTTAGTTCTTTAAAGTTCTAACCTAGCCACCATTGGAGTAAAGCTTGGTTAATAGCTTTCTTCTTCAATTTTGGTGCCCTTCTATTTATCTTAGACTAAGAACCTTAACTAGTAAAAGTTTCCTCTCATTCTCCTCTTCATTAACCCTAAGCTTGTTTTCCATTTAGTGCTTGGTTACTTGGATTATAGAGATTCAATTCTCTATTAAGGTAGGGGTGGTAGTATGTTTATATTTTAAGTGTTTTATAATCCTTTGGGGTTTAATATATATTGTGTACATGCTTTTAATATGATAGTCTTGCATATTATAGGAAATCCTTATGATTGACTTAGGGTTTATTTGATTTAAGCATGTATATTGTATATGTATCTTGTGTAGGATTATTGATGTTGTATATAACTTTTATTGATTTGAATTACTATACTATTGTGATGATAATTCTATATTCAAGTTGATTACTATTGGTGATTGTAATTATTTTAGAAGCTTAATACTATAAATGTTGTAATCTAGTATATAAAGCTTATTGTTGAGACATGGTTTAAATTGATGAGTTTGTGGTATTATATTGCACATTATATCATGTTAAGAACTTGTCATTTATTATGCCATTCTAGATTTGGAACCCTAAGACATGGTTTGTGTGGTTTCAAAGATAGTTATGCATGGAAGGTGGTTTATATGCCTTAAATTATGATTTATAAGTTTTGAACTTGATATATTTTGGATTCTCTTGGGACATTGTGTTACAAGTGGCATAGCTAAAGTTTGGCTTTAGTGTGGGAGGTATGAGTTCTCCTCAATTGAGATAGGTAGCACTAGGGTGGTCTTCCCAGCGGGTTAATGCCCGGAATAACCATATTGATCTTGGTTTAGTCCAAGACAAGATGTCCAAGTTTTCCATTATGTGATTTCACATTAAATTTCAAGTTGACAACCAATGTTCAATTGTAACTTGTAATTTTTGGTTGATTGCGAATTGATGTTGTTAAGTACATTGACATTGTTATGTGTTATTTAAGAATCATTTAAGTTAGCTTAAGATGATCCCTTAGCACACCTTGAACATAAACGTTAAGTGGAATGCTCCCTTGTATTCGTCTATATTGATCTCGCAATGATATTGAACCTTTAGGGTATATGCATATGCTTCTCCTACGAGTAACTTGATTACTCACCCTAGTGGTTTGGGTTCTTTTTTAGGTAAAGAGACCATGTTCATGGATGCTCATCATCCTTAGAAGCTTTTGAGCTAGTTGAAGCATTTTTGTATATTAGCATGCACTTGTTTAGCATGTTTTATCTTTTGGATGTAATACTTTTATATACCATGGATATATGGTATTTTAGAAGCTAAGATGGCTTCCTTCATGTAATGTGTATCTAAGTACTCTTTTTGATGCTTGTTTTGTATGTATAGCATGAGGACAAGAGCCATTAACATGAAAGATTACAAGCATGTTCTCTTTAAAATTCAAGTATTGCCATTGTAGCTTATTTGTGAGAAATGTAGGCTTTGTATGCTAAAATTGTTAATGGAATGTAAAGAGGATTTAGGCCATGTTGGTACATCTATTTTATCATATTGCATGCAGTTGCATACTCACTTTGGCAAACAATAACTTCCTTGATGAAACAAAAACCTAAAGTTGCATATTTTTGAGTTTTGACCCTATTCTGTTACAGGGGAATTTCGGGTATTTCATAATAAGTTTTTTTCATTTTTCCTCACGTGTCACGTAGAAAACTTGATTTTGAGGGGGGTTTATTTTTTGTGTTTTTCCAGAAAGCATCATCTTGGCCCTCAAAAATCCATATTTTTCCAGAAAATCCTTGCTGCCAGGTTTTGCAAATTTTTAGTACAAATGTAGTTAGTACTATTCATCGACTTTTTTTTGAAAATCATCATAACCGATCCGAAACTTCCGGAGGTCTTGTGGGTGTATTTTAAGATTGCATTTTTAATTTAGGCAATTTAAAAACCTCCCGAAGCCCTATTTCCAAAACTTGAGCAGTAGCTCAGATTCGTTTTTTTCCTCTTGACCTGATTTTCTTGGGGGCATTCTGGGCATTTTACAATGCATTTTTTGTTTTTGTTTTTGTACATCATTAGGGTAGGAAACTTGATTTTAGGGGGGGTTTCTTCTTTGTGTTTTTCCAAAAAAGTCCATTTAGATACCCGTTTTTACTCTCAGTTGCAGCAGTAGTGGGTTGTCCTCGTCGGGCCGCCACGACAGCATTTTTGTTTTTGACCTTTCTCCCCCTTCCGGACTCCAAATTGAGTAAAATTTTTTTGAACTTGACTAATTTGTCATTGTCTTTGCAGTGGTGTGCTCGATAGCACCTGAATCCACTTTTTGCAAAATAACCATTTTGCCCCTAGGTTCTTTTTGTCCGTTTTTGAAACGACACTTCTGTATTTGTTTCCTTTGGGTTCCATGACCTCATTGAGGGTCACATTGGTGTCTTAGAGATGCATTGTATCTCTAGAGACCGTTGTTTCACCTTTCACTTTAGCATTTCGGATCCATTATCGGGTCATCTTTTGGTCATCACTGACGCACCGGGTTTACAAAAACTTGGGCCGTCACATATAGTCTTGTGCTTGAGACACTCAATCTTATTTCATGTTAATACACATACTCAGATGATAATTTCATGAATGACAGCATGGTATATGATAAGTGACGAATATTTGATATTCGAGCCCCTAAATATACGTATGTTAAGCCCTAAAATGATACTTTTGTCCATTATTAGACTAATTTATGTTTAATGTGTGTTTATAGGTACTTTCTCAGAGAAATAGTTAAAACCTGGACTTTATGATGATATCGAAGCTTACAGAGTCGTTGCCGGTCATTCAAAGTAAGCCGAGAGCTTAAATGGTGAAGTTTAGAAGAAGTCAAAATCCAAAGCTCGAGCCCAAGTCTTGAGGCTCGAGCCTTACAAGTTAAAGAAGAAAAGTCAGCAAGGCATTAAAACTCAAACCTTGTACTTTCGAGCTCGAGCCCCAACTAAAGGTGCTTGAGCCTAACCAAGGGTGCTCGAGCCTTGACCCTCAAGCTCGAGCACAAAGGCATCGGAATTCGAAGAGTTAATTTCCATGGAAGAACCAAGCTCCCAGGGCGTTGTGCCTAACCTCAAGGATCGAGCACCATTACCTAAAGCTCGAGCCTTGAGTACATAAAGCTTGAGCCTAGTACCTAGTGCTCGAGCCTATGAAGCTAGGATCGAGCAATGTTAAAAGAGATGAAGCCCGAGAATATTCTAAGTGTTGAAGAAAATGACGCTTTAGAAAATAGTTGAAGAACTTTAGCTAAGTGTCAAAGTGAAAATCGAGCACCAATCCTTGAAGCTCGAGCACCAATCCAAAGTAGCTCGAGCACCAATCCAAAGTAGTTCGAGCCTTGTTCCCAAAGCTTAAGCCCGAACCTTAAAGCTTAAGCGCTTGTTCCTAAAGCTCGAGCCTTCAATAACATGTCAGATTTAAGTTACAGGATTGCTCTCTTTACAAGTCGTATCTCATCCCAGATGGGCCAGAAAACCTAAAAGCCCACCAAGCCTTTATTTTATTCTATAAAAAAAATTCCTAGGCCTTGTTAGAAGGAGTCCATTTTTCTCATATTGTTTTAGAAGGCTGATACTGTGGTGGCGGCTTTTAGGGTTTCCACAACCTTAGAAGGTAAAGATCCTGAGAAAAAAAGTGCCGTCCGTGACGATGGAGACGACTCCAACATAGATGACATCCGGCATCGTCATGGGTAGCTAATTCATCTCTTAGGGTACTGATGTAACCTAATCTAGTATTATAGTTTGATTGTTCATAACTCTGGGATTATTTAATGTATATTATGCTTTTGATTGTATGACTATGAGTAATTGAGACAACTCAAATGGGTTTAATGCTTTAAATAGATTACAAATTGTTATTACCTTGTCTTAGATATAACTGTTTGTTTTTTATTCTCAACCTATTGTTATTGGTTTGTATCTAGCGGAGCCCTGTCAGACATGAGAATAGAGGTCATATAATGGTGTTCTAATGTTTTTATAAAAGATTGTTTTCATAGTCTATGCTTAGGAAAGATGGATTATTTACAAAGTAGTTAAAGTGGTTAGAGTAGGTAGGTGGATAGTTCATGCTAACCGCAGATAGGTTATAGTTAACTGAATTTTAAAAAACATCTTTCTTTAAAACCCAAATTGAACGAATGTTATTGAGTTCAATTCATTTAAATATAATTTGCTAAATCCTCACAGTTGAAACAATTAGCCATAATATGATGATTGTGGTGAAGTCAAAGCCCTAAGATTTCTCTCTCTGATCGCTTAGTTTAATTTAGCTTAGTTTTTGTTTAATTATAGTTTTTAATCGTGACAACCAATCAAACATTTCAACCAGTTACCTATGAACCAGAAGAAATTAATCCAAGGCTGGATATAAATTCTCATCTCCCTGTGGGTTCGACACCCTCTCTATAGTGCTATCTTACAAGGATTCGTTCTATTGCGAGTGGTAAAATACTATTTACACACCAATTTTTGGTGCCGTTGCCGGGGAGATTTGTTTTTTAGTGTAGTTTTTAATTAGTTTATTTTGGTTTACCAATCTTCGGACTTTCTGATATCTCATCTTAATTCTTTTTCTTTTTAAGTACAAGAAATTAGCAGTGAGGACAAAGACGCTAAAGGGATAACAGCTTTGGTTTATTAAACCTTCTGTGAGTTTTTACTATTTTCTTTTACTTGGGAAATTTCAGTTTTTTGTCACTTTTAGGATTAGTACAATTATTGCATGTTAACTCATCAAACTCGGTCAAAACCTTTAGTGCATGATCTTGAAATAGAGAGAACTCTTAGTCAGTTAAGAAAACTTTAAAAACACTTGAATATAATAGGAAGTTCTTCTGATAACATGGCTGATAATTGTGATGTACCGGGTAATGGCAATGGTAATGGTAATGGTAATGGTAATGGAGGACGGGTTTCACCTGTCCCTCTATAACCACAATTAAGGGACCATTTCATTCCTACCACATATACTTCTCCTTCGTGCTTTGTATTTCTAGATGCTGATGCAACCTATTTTGAGATCAAGCCTGCTATGGCCTAAATGTTTCCTACCTTCCATGGGTATGCAACAGAGGATCCTCCCCATAATAATACATCTTGATCTGAGGATCCTCTGTTGCATACCCATGGAAGGTAGGAAGCATTTGGACCATAGCAGGCTTGATCTCAAGTCCAAGTATCCTCACTTAGACTACCTCGCAATAGGCAAAATTCTTTTGTCTTGGTCAAAGTAGGAAAAAGATCGATTCTTCTCTCAGATCAAGATGTATTATTATGAAGATCATCAGTTTTTTAAATACTGTGATGATCAAATCATTCGTAGATGTCTTCCTGAGAGTGAGTTTCATAGTATTATGACCTTCTACCATAGTTTAGCTTATGGAGGTCATTTCAATGCAAAGAAAACTGCAGCTAAAATTCTTCAATGCAGTTTCTTTTGGCCATCACTCTTTCGGGATGCATACTTGTTCTGTAGGTCATGCCTTAGATGTCAGTAGTTAGGATCAATTTCCAGAAGGGACATGATGCCTTTAACTCCAATCTTAGTCATTGAGATTTTTGATGTTTGGGGTATTGATTTCATGGGTCTTTTTGTTCAGTCAAATCATAATGAATATATTCTTGTGGCTGTAGATTATGTGTCTAAATGGGTTGAAACAGTGGCTACTAAAACCGCCGATCACACAGTCATGGTTGAGTTCATTTAAACGAACATTTTTAGTCAGTTTGGTATGCCACGAGCTATTATTAGTGATGGAGGTGGTCACTTCTGTAATAGGTATTTCCGTACTTTGGTACAAAGATACTCCATCACTCATAAAGTTACTACTCCTTATCATCCCCAAACAAGTAGCCAAGTTGAATTATCCAATCGTGAAATTAAGAGAATTCTTGAAAAAATGGTTAAGCCAGATCGTAAAGATTGGTCGTTAAGACTTAATGATGCTTTGTGGGCTTACCGAATAGCTTTTAAGACTCCGATTGGTATGTCACCTTACCGTCTCGTCTGTGGAAAAAGGGTGTCACCTTCCCGTAGAATTAGAACACAGAGCTGTCTAGCCATAAAAAAACTCAACTTTGATATGAACTCTGCTGGATCTAATAGGAAGCTTCAAGTAACAGAGCTTGAAGAATTACGTAATGATGCTTATGAGAGTGCTAAGGTTTACAGATCAAAAACCAAGGCATTTCATGATAAGCGTATCTTGTGTAAGACTTTTGAGCATGGGAAGAAGGTTTGGTTGTTTAACACATGACTGAAACTTTTTTTAGGTAAACTAAAGTCACGTTGGGAAGGTCCATATATGGTTATTTCTATTACACCTTATGGTGCAATTGAGATACAAGATTGCAAGACTGGACAACTGTCCAAGGTCAATGGACAGAGACTTAAACCTTACATAGAGGGTAGTGTGCAGAGAGGCACAGTGGGGGCAGTAAAACTTCATGATCTTATTTACTTGGACTAGAGATGTTAGTTTTCGTCGAGCTATCGACGTTAAACTTAGCATGTTGTCGAGCTATCAACGTTAAACTTAGCATTTGTATGTTGTACCGTAGTTTTATTTCATTATTATTTTCATTTATTTTAATTTATGTTTTAATTATTTTATAGGTTTTAGTTTATTTTTATTTTTATTTTACATTTAGGATAGATTAGGTTTAAATAAAGTAAGAAAAAGAAATAAAAATTGAAAATAGAAAAAATTCAAAAATTTGTCTCAATGCTCGAGCCTGAACTTTGGAGCTCGAGCATCAGCTACTAAAGGCTAGAGCCTGCACACGTTAAGCTCGAGCCCTCCATCATTGTGAAGTTTAAGGTTTTTAGCGGCCATGCTCGAGCCTTCATTTTAGGGCTCTAGCCTTTGTACTTTAAAATAGAAGGAAACCCTCGAGCCAACCTTGAAACACTTGTGCCTTTGCATATTCTTGCCTCCATTCTCTCCCAATTCTCTAAAATCTCTTCAATTTCATCGTCTTCATCATCCTTACGATCTCACGCTTCGATTCCAAATAAAAAAGGTAAGAATCTTTCATCCCTCTCAATTATATATATATATATATATATATATATATATGTATGTATATATTTTCTATATACGCACTAATTTTGTCCCAAAATAATGCCCAAATCTCCTAGAATAGTTCTGTTTAATCTTGTATAACCCAATCTAATCATGAATCTAGCATCCAACCTTATAGAAATTCCAAATCTCGATAGGGTTTGAAGAACACGGGTTGAGTAATTTTGAAGGGTTGAGATGCAAATAGAAGAACTTTGGGGTTATTAGGTGTTTAGAAGAACCTTGGGGTGGATTTCGAGTTGATTTTGGACAATTTTGGAAAATTGGAGACGATTTAGCTTTGGTTGGAAACCAAGAAGCCCGAGCCCTCATATTCATGCTCTAGCATTGATTTACAGGAAGCTCGAGCATCAGTATCTCAAGCTCGAGCCTAAACTAGAGTGAAGCTCGAGCCATTGAACTTTAGGCTCGAGCCTTGGGGCAAATATTTGGGAGTTTGTTTGGACATATTAAGGAGGTGTGCTGAGGCGTTGGATATCAAAAATGCCTCGACGTCCGCGGCAGAGAGTTATTCGGACTTCGGCGATGGCATTAGATGATGCATGGCAGTCCAGTACTATTTGACAGGAGACGAATTTTGTGCTAGAGGACTTCCAGCGCCATAAAGATACATTTTGGGTAGTAGAGGCCTTACAAAGTCAATAGTTGTCAGGATTTTTGTGGTATCTAGCACAGATTGCATATCCTTGATTGGTGCGAGCATTCTACCGCACCTTGTAGCTACATGTAGGCAATGATGCCCATGATGGAGAAGACTAATTCATAGCTACTGTTGAGGGTGTATAGCTGACAGTGAGCTGTGAGACTATTGCATATGCTATGGGTTGCCACCATAGATGTCCTACTGCATTACAGGACCAGTTTCCACCATTTCCCCTTGGCCTTTCTAAGGAGGCTATGGTCCGAGCACTCGGCCAGGGGAGGCATTCCACCACCTAGGAGACGATCCGAAAGTTACAGCTTCCGAGACGTTTCTGGTTTCTTGATACGGTCCTAGTGGCCAACGCTCGCCCTATCGGACATAAGATAGGGTGATGCACAAAGATGGTAGATGCACACAATGCATTTTACGCCGGCTATTGGGTGTCCATTCCCCAGTTAGTGTTCATACAGTTGTGCCAGCTTTATGATAAGATAGGAGAGGCTCGACGCCCTCTTACCCACCACATACACTTTCCCTGGCTTGTTACCCTCTTGATGGAGATCTCGGGAGTCCTTATACTCCTGAATGAGGCTACAGTTACCGTCTTCACCCAGTACCATTTCATGCAGTGGAACAATATCTTTGGCCATATACCCAAGGCGAGGAAGAGTGAGTGGGGTGTCGACAATGAAATCCGAGAGGATCGACGGTGCATGGATGTTGAGGCATGGGGTGTGCCATATGTGCTGCATGTTCTGCCTTATCTAGCTCCGCCTACTATTCTTTTTGCCGACCGTGCTGATGCCGAGATGGTGCGGGATGATGAGGATGAGGATGACGTTGATGATAAGGCTACAGAGGATGAGATAGATCTCTTCGATAGCCAGGCCCCATAGAAGAGGAGGCCAGTTTCTGTAGCACAGCCTGAGAGTTCTTCTCAGGTTGAGATTCGAGAGTTGCAAGTCAGGGTGACCGAGTTGCCGGACGAACAGGCGGTGTTGAAACAGATGCTGACTGCACAGCAGAGCATATTAGAGGAGTTAATACGCCGCACTCCGTCCGCTCCATCCACATCTATAGATACTCATCCACCTCAGATAGATTAGTTATCTAGGGCTTTTTTATACTTTATTTTGTTAGTTAGGCATTTTTATTGACTAGGGCAGTTTTTTGGATGTATTTATTTCTTTATGATATATGTCTGCCCTAAGTTATTATTTTCAAAGCATTGTACTCATTTTGCTAGTATATATACATGCTTTTTGCCTATACTTTCCTTGTGTTATTACTTATGCTTTATGTGATATTTCTCTATTATTACTCCTTATGCTTGATACTCTGATATGTTTTGGAGTTTGTTGATTCTGCCAGATGCTACAGATTAAGTTTGGGGGTTATTTCCCAATTTTCTCGTTCTAAGTTACATTTTGGTCTATCTTTGCTTGTCTGCTAATCTGGTAATATCTTACTAACTCTCTTTTGTTCTCACACATTGAGGACAATGTGCACACTAAGTTTAGGGGTAAGGCAATTTGGGACTTAAGAAAAATTTTGAATTGAAAATTTTGGTTAACACAAGGATAGGATATGATATTTGATGTTATTAATATCAGTTTGAGTCTATTGATTGTTATATAATCCATTTGCAGTCTAATGTTGGTTAGAAATGATTTGTATGCTAAAATATTGCGAAAAGGGATTCTGAATTTTTTTTAAAATTAGTTAGTGGCCTGTGGTCCACTATGTTAGAATGATTATTGTTTAATGATATTAATCTCTGAGATGCTACACTTTGCACATGTTCACACTTGCATGAATTATGTGGGGTAAAAACTAGAAGTCTTGTTTTATTTTGAGTTAGACTGAGATAAGCGGGTAGATTTGACAATTTTGATAACCAAAGCAAAAGAAGAAAAAATGAGAGAAAAAACAAAAAAAAGTAGAAATTAGTGGTATGTATGCAATGCAATAAAAGAAAAAAAAAATCACTAATGTGAATGAAAAAAAAAAAAAAAAGTGAAAAAAAGAAGTAGAAAAGGATCAAGTTCATGTCTGTACCTAGATTGCTTAAGTGATTAAGTCCTTAGGGGTGTGTTCTGACACCTAATGCCCTAAGACCATCTGGTCTGGGAGTCATTGGTTGAAAGCTTGTAACATAAGGGGTTTAGGTTGGCTAGATTGCTTGAACAATTAGGTCCGGAGGGGTGCTTTATCACTTAATGCTCTAAGACCATCTGGTCTGGGAGTCATTGGCTGAAAGTTCGTTACATGGGTGATTTAGAAAGCTTAATAGACCTGAACATTGTGCAATATCCTTTTTAAAAATTACATACCTTAAAAAAAATAAAATGCCTTGGGAGTTGGAATTTAAAAAGTTTGCCTGTGAATTGAGGAATAGCAAGGAATGAATGCAAGTATGGACAGTAAGTCACACATTTAATTATAGGTTCACTCCTAAAAAGTGTTTTGGAGATTGAGATTGTTGAATAAATGATTAAACTGACATGTGGGGACCATGGTTGCTAAATTGAAATTGGAAGTTGAAAGTTTTTCTGATTACATGATTGGCTGTACTTACTATGTTTGACTGATTAATGAACTGCAGGGATAATATAATTTGAAAACAGGTTTGAATGAGTTTATTGTGCAATTAAGGAACTGATTTGAGAAGTTTGTGGGTATCTTCACTGGAAACCCTCACGAGACTACAACTCGTCCACTAGAGGTAACCTAGGGGTTTAAATGCTTGTTGTATAGGCTAAACGCAACCGTGATTCCCACGAAAGCGGTTTTTTATTTTTGTATTGCAAAGGGACTAGCAATATGTAAGTTTGGGGGTGTGATGAGCACTGAATATTTGATATTTGAGCCCATAAATATATGTATGTTAAGCCCTAAAGTGATACTTTTATCTATTATTAGACTGATTTATGTTTAATGTGTGTTTATATGTACTTTCCCAGAGAAATGGTTAAAACCGGGACTTTATGGTGATATCAAAGCATACAGAGTCGTTGTCGGTCATTCAAAGCAAGCCGAGAGCTTAAATGGTGAAGTTTAGAAGAAGTCAGAATCTAAAGCTTGAGCCCAAGTCTTGAGGCTCGAGCCTTACAAGTCAAAGCAAAAAAGTCAACATGGTATTAAAGCTCGAGCCTTGTACCTTCGAGCTTGAGCCCCAACTAAGGGTGCTCAAGTGTAACGACCCAGTCATTTGCCTCCCTTTCATTCTTTTTGAAATTTTACGAATGAATTTTTTTCGTTTAATTTTCTTTTCTGAGCTCTGTTTCGTGTCGCTTAGTGTCATCTCGAGTGCTCGGAATTGGTTTCTGAGACTCTTTTATGTGAATTGACAACTTCCTTTGAGGACCGAGTCATTTTCGCATTTTCATTTTTCGGACACTATGCGCCTTTCGTCCTTTTCCCTGTTTCATCTTTTTCCCTATTCTGTCTTTTCCCCGTTTGTCATATTGTTGGTACAACCTCACTTCTCATGCTCGGAGTTGGTTTTTGACTTCACGTGCCTTCATCTTGAGTGGTTTCCTTGAAATACGTATCTTTACTTTTGCAAGAAAGTACTCTGGTTGCTCCCGGTGTCTATAGGGGCATGGATGCACAATTCTTCAGAATCTTTTTCATTTCTTGGGGTGTTTTTCATAAATATCTTTTGAAGATATTTTATTTCATGGGTATCTAAGAAAATATCTTTTGGAAGATATTTTCACTCTGGGCCAATTTCGCAGTTAACCCTTTTTATAGGGGCCATTGTGCAATTAACGAAAGTTATTGCAAAAATGTTTCGTCTGGAGCCTGGATCCTCGTACGGGATTCATTTTCACTTTTTGTTGACACGTAAATTCATAGAATTTCCTTCTGGTCATTTTTCTCCAGTTTCAGAGTTTCTGGACTCAGTTGCTGCCGAACTTGTTCGGGGCATAAATTTCTGCTCGGGACTCAGTTTTTGATGCTGTTTATTCCATTGTTCATATTTTCTCATTTTGAATCTTTTTCCTTCATAGAGTTTTTCCATTTGAGCGCGTTTGCTCAAAATCCACTTTTTCGGACCCGGCGGGGCCCGTTCGGGGCACTTTTTGAGATTTCTATAAAAGGGGGATGAGATATTTCATTTTTCATCTTCCCCACTCTCCATGCACGACCTGAAACAGCCATGGATGTTCATGGAGCTGCCACCTTCTCTCTCCTCCTTTGATTTACTTTTGCTAAGTGAAAAGTCTTTGGCTTTCACGTTTTTTGTTTCCCTCGACGTGTTCTATCATTCCCCCTTATTGGAATTCATTTTTGACCATTTCTTGAGTTTGGGTTTGGGGTTAAGTTGTGATTTTCATGGGGCTTCCTTCGGATTCATGTAGATCGTGTTGTCCACGACAAAACCCTTCGGTTTCGGCGAATTCGGGACACTTTTTTTTTCTGTGGGGATTTGAGATTTTCATCTCAAATTGAGGTAGGGGATGTTCTAGGTTTAAATTCTTGTTATATAGCATGCTTGTGATGCTTATACTACTTGTTTGCATGATTAAATATAAAATCTAGAGATTTTATTATTTATTTTTCTTGTACAGGATCTAATTTTTCACGTTGCTCATGACTTGGTTTAAACATGTAGCATGATATTATATTGCCCCATGATATGCTCATTGTCGTGTATTAAAATTAGAGCATTTAAATAAGTACTAAAGCTTTTCTTTAATATTTATCTTAGGTGAAAGATTAATTCACATGGCCTTAACTAGCTTAAAATCAATATGTGTTAGCATATTATATTAGGCCCTAGCATGCTCTTCAACATCGATTAAATTGAGAGAAATCGGAATTGTTTTGCAAAATTAGTAATTATTAATTAACTTGATTAAGTAATTTGCCCCGAGTGCACTATTCACTCCATTTGAATTCCGACTTGATATTCTTGATCTACATGGCATATAGCTTCACATATATTTGATTTAGAATATTCGGTTAGGTTTTGAAACCTTTTATTTAATTAAATTCCATGTTTAAGATTTAATCCTCATGGTGATATACAACTTGGGATTGTATTGTGGCATGCTAGAAAATTAAGCTTAGGTATAGTTGTTCACATATATTAAATTGGGATTAATTGCATGAGAATTGCAACTTTTAATTTATATTTAACTTTAGTGAAAGTTTAATTCACATGGTCTTAAATTGAATGAAATAAACTTGTAATGTGATATTACATTAGTTCTTGATATGCTTTCCAACATAGGATAATTTGAGAGCATTTGGTTAAGTTTAAAAATCTAGAGATTTTAATTAAAAGAATTAATTAAAATATATTTTGTGGTCCCATAAACTTAATTAAGGTTTTAACTTGATATTTGTATTGGCCATAACTTGTTTACTAGTATATATTAATTTGGGACTATTTGAAGTTGTTTTAGAACCTTGGGATTTAAATTAGCATGATTTAATTAAAGTTCTATCTTGTTGTTGTATTTAAACTCATGAGCTTATGTTTTCAATATTGAATATATTGTTATCTTGCGTAATGATTTGCACACTTCATATTTAACATCATTCATACATAGCGTGTAACGAATCGCATACTGAAGATTCGACATTCATCATATCATATTAGTTGTGGATTTAGAGCATGTATGGTATAGGTTTCTAAAAATTGGTTGTGCTTGGTAGATAGTTGATTATCTTGCATATTCCTGTTGATATATGCGTTGTTGTACAACTTGTTGATTTTGGAAACTTGGGGATGTTGTTGTTTGACTATGGCTAGGACGTGGTTCTAGTACGGGGGATAGTCCCTCTATATAGTCTAGTGTGCACATAGGGAGGTTACCCAGGGGCTAGTAACCCTAAAGTAACTATGTTGTCAGTCTGATCCGGCGTGACGTCCGAGTATCCACTTTGTTTGATTTCACATTTTATTTTCAAGTTGATAACTAGATGAAGTTGTAACTTATTGTTTCTTACTTGTCATTCCATTTTAAGTTACATGATGTTAACTTTGCAAAATTGTGCTTTATGCGTTGTATTAGAAGTTCCAATGTTGGTTAAATTGCATCGATATTGAAAATTGTGTTTTGACGTTCTAACAAAGCTTAGGATTGATCCTATTGATTCATTTATAACTTAGACGTTAGGTGGTATGACCCACTTCTGTTGTTTTCGTGCTTTAGATTTCAAGCTGATAGCTTTAAGAAATTGTATTTTGTTGCCTTGTATAATATGCTTTTATGTGGTTAGATTGCATTGAAGTTGTAATTTTTATTTTGATTGTTCAACATGGCCTAGGATGATTCCTTAGACTTATTTAGAAAATAGACGTTAGGTGACATGATCACTTTAGTTGTTTCTGTATTCGAGATTGCAAGTTAATACCTTTAAGAACCTATATCTTGTTTCTTTGTATAACGTGCTTCCATATTGTTTAAATGGCATAGATGATGTGATTTATGCTAGAAACACTCTAAGGTAACTTAGGATGCTCCCTGAGTCTCATTTCGATATAGACGTTAGGTGGCATGAACCCCTTTAACATGTTTCACCTTAAGGTGATAAATTTGTAAAATGCTAGGTCGATGCATGCTCATCTCCTACGAGTAGCTTTATGTTACTCACCCCTACGATACTGGGACATATTTCAGGTACGAAGACTTGGTTCGTGACGCCTAGCATTCCTTGGATGTCATATAGCTTTCAAGTTTCCATTTCATGCAAATGTTAGCATGAAATGTCATTTTGTAGACTTATATGTCAAAATATGTATATTTGATTCCATGTATGTAATGTGTACTTAAGTACACTCCTTTCAATGTATTTGATATGTATGAGATGAGGCCGGAGGCCAATGACCATTGTATTATATTCTATGTACTTTTTAACTTCATGAAATATTGTGAAAATCTTGAAAAATGGCAAGTCATTGCTTCACCATGGTTGCATCGGGTGTGGGAATTCCATTCTCATTCTTTCATAGGGTCTCATAAATCATGTTTGAAGTGTGGCCAAGGGCCAAACTGTCATTTGACCCTGTTTTGTATTTTTGGATTCTGAGTTTTCATTCCAAGTTCCATTTTTGCCTTTTTGCCCGTTGGGGGGTAGGATTTTGTATCAGTGGTATTTTTAAGTTGTGGACCATTGTAGCACGTCCAAATAGGTAAGTTACGTTTGCGTGCATGGTCGTTTTCGGTGTTTTGAGCCTCTTGTGAATTTATTTCCATAGAAGAACCAAGCTCCCAGGGCGTCGTGCCTAACCTCAAGGATCGAGCACCATTACCCAAAGCTCAAGCCTTGAGTACCTATAGCTCGAGCCTGGTACCTTATGCTCGAGCCTATAAAGCTAGGAACGAGCAATGTTAAGAGATGAAGCCCGAGAATATTCTTAGTGTTAAAGAAAAAGACACTTCAGAAAATACTTAAAGAAATTTGGTTAAGTATTAAAGTGAAGATCGAGCACCAATCCAAAGAAGCTCGAGCCTTGTTCCCAAAGCTCGAGCCCGAACCTTAAAGCTCGAGCCCTTGTTTCTAAAGCTTGAGCCTTCCATGACATGTTAGATTTAAGCTACGGGATTGCTCTCTTTACAAGTCGTATCTCATCCCAAATGGGTCAGAAGACCAAAAAGCCCACCAAGCCTTTATTTTCTTCTATAAAAGAAGTCATAGGCCTTGATAGAAGGAGTCCCTTTTCTCATATTATTTTAGAAGGCTGATACTGTGGTGGCAGCTTTTAGGGTTTCCATAACCTTAGAAGGTGAAGATCCTAAGAAGAGAAGTGTCGTCCATGACGATGGAGACGACTCCAACACAGATGACATCCGGCATCGTCATGAGTAGCTAATTCCTCTCTTGGGGCACTGATGTAACCCAATCTAGTATTATGGTTTGATTGTTCTTAACTCTGGGATTATTTAATATATATTATGTTTTTTATTATACGACTATAAGTAATTGAGACAACTCAATTGGGATTAATGCTTTAAATAGATTACAAATTGTTATTACCTTGTCTTAGATATAACTGCTTGTTCTTTGTTCTCAACCTATTATTATTGGACGCTATCTGGCGGAGCCCTACCGGACATGAGAATAGAGGTCATATAATGTTGTTCCAACATTTTTATAAAAAAATGTTTTTATAGTCTATGCCTAGGAAAGATGAATTATTTACTAAGTAGTTAAAGTAGTTAGAGTAAGTAGGTGGATAATCCATGCTAACCGTAGATAGGTTATAGTTAATTGAATTTTATAAAACATCTTTATTTAAAACCTGAATTGAATGAATGTTATTGAATTCAATTCATTTAAAATATATTTTGTTAAATCCTCAGAGTTGAAACAATTGACCATAATATGATGATTGTAGTGAAGTCAAAGCCCTAAGATTTCTCTCTAATCACTTAGCTTAATTTTAGTTTAATTATAGTTTTTAATCGTGACAACCAATCAAACATTTCAACCAGTTACCTGTGAACTAATAGAAATTAATTAAAGGTTGGACATAAATTCTCATCTCCCTATAGGTTCGACACCCTTTCTATAGTGCTATCCTACAAGGATTCGTTCTATTACGAGTGGTAAAATATTATTGACACACCAGTATAATATCTTCTCAGTTCATAATACACAACTAATTAAGTTAAAACCTAGCATAGTGTGGTTTGCAAGGTCAACACAGAAAATAACCAATCTCCTGAGCTAAATCCAACTGTAACAGCTTCAAATCATTAAGTTAAGTATGCTCAGATGTTTACCACAAGTTTAATATCAGGTTTAATCAGAATAGATCAACACAGTACCAATTTCATCATAAAATACTCAAACAGCAAGCTCTGAGATACCAGATTCTGTAACAGTGAGTATTTGAGATTATACTTGATTTTTGCAGATGTAAATAGATGGTTTTAACTTGGTTCAACCTTAACTTATCACCTCAAACCTTTAGAACACAACTTGACCTCCCATAGCAGCCTTGACAACAATATATAGGCCTTATCAGCACTGTTCATCTGTGAGTCTTCAAAAGATCATATCCATAGAGAAATTTTTGAGATAAAAGTAAGCTTACATTGTTCAATTAGTACTCAGAAATTCTCATTTAGCTCTCTTTTTCGTGTCACTTAAGAATAGCCTCTAGAGAGTATTGCAAATGTAATATTTTCAGGCCTCAAAAACTAGTAGCTGCTGTAGCATTGTTATTATACTCAAACCCTTGAAGATAAAGCCCTAAAACCAATGGATAGGATTGAGCTGAGGTCCTCCTATTCGTAAGGAAGAATATTCTAACATTGTCATGGTGAAAATACCCTTTTACCCCCTTGCCAACTCACTTTATAATGTGTGTACCAGCTCACTGTATCAATGTACAATTATATATATCAACACTGCCTTTTTGATCTTGTGCCCCCAAAAAATATAAAGTTAGCCATAGTCTCTCATTCCAGGACCACTGTGCACGTGTCAGGACCTTATAGCTTCACACAGAATTACACAAACACCCATGTAGATTCCTTTTGACAGATCACTAAAAACACAATGCTGTCACATTGGATACGACTGTCACACTAAATATTTGAGCTCACATACATAATATAGCTTCATAGACATATGTAATATGGATATTAAAATAAATACAAAGACAAAAATACCCTTGACAACCACTGTACGCAATTAAGTATGCTGTCACAAAATTATCAAGCATAAAGTGGGTTGCAGTGACTTCCATGATAATTCAGTGAGCTGTGAACTTATATCAACTTGTAACTCATTGTATAAACCTCCATTATATGTCAAACTTCACTTGATCAAACCCCAATAAATCAATGCTCCATTATCAACTCTCTTTGAACCTTTTTACTTTCATTTTAACTTTAAAAGAGCAAACCTCATGATAGGCATCTTAGATCAACATAAATGTAATTTACTTTTTTTGCTTCGGTAGATTACTTATTGTCTTAGGGGTTTTGTCACAAAATTACCAAAGGGGGAGATTGTGATATATATATATATATATATATTGGGGAGATTGTGAAAAATATTGTAACGACCCGAACTCGAGGGTCCGAATTGTTTACCGGGTCCTTACCTGAACCCGAGGTCATCTAAGGGTACTATGATCAATTCTAAGATCAATACATAATATACGTGCTATCTCAAGGCCATACAAAAAAAAATGAGATCACTAATATAAAAGATGTCAAAACAGTCCACTAACCCATTCAAACTTGTGGAGGAGCGTCGTCCGCCACTTCCTTCCCGTGACCTGAAAAATGTAATAATATTACGAGGTGAGCCAACCGCTCAGTAGGAAGTGTCTAAGATAGACTGATGAGCACTAAATATTGCATATTCGAGCCCCTAAATATACGTATGTGAAGACCTAAAGTGATACTTCTATCTATTGTTAGACTAATTTCTATGTATTTCGTGTTTTTAGGTACTTTCCCAAAGAAACGGTTAAAATAAGGCTTTTATGATGAAAAGAATGATAAAGAAGTTTACAGAGTCGTTGCCGGTGATGAGCACTGAATATTTGCATATTCGAGCCCTTAAATAGACATATGTTGCAGCCTAAAGTGATATATTTATCCTGTTTTAGACTGATTTATAATTAATGTGTGTTTGTAGGTACTTTCCCAGAAAAATGATTAAAACCGGGACTTTATGATGATATCGAAGCTTACAGAGTCGTTTTCGGTCATCCAGAGCAAGCCGAGAGCTTTAATGGTGAAGTTTAGAAGAATTTAATACCCAAAGCTCGAGCTTAAGTCCTGAGGCTCGAGCCTTACAAGCAAAGAAGACAAAAATGAACAAGGCATTAATGCTCGAGCCTTGTACCTTCAGGCTCGAGCCTGAACAAAAGGTGCTCAAGCCTGACCTTAGGGTGCTATAGCCTTGACCCTTAAGCTTGAGCACAAGGCATCATAATTTGAAGAATTGATTTCCATGCTCCCAGACCTCGTGCCTCAACCCAAGGATCGAGCACCATCCATTGAAGCTCGAGCCTTAAGAACCAATTGCTCGTGCCTGGTACCTAGTGCTCGAGCCCATGAAGCTTTGATCAAGCAATGTTAAAAGATTTCAATCCCAAGATATTCTAAGTGTTGAAGAAAAAGACGCTTCAGAAAATAATTAAAGAAATTTGGCTAAGTGTTAAAGTGAAGATCGAGCACCAATTTTTGAAGCTCGAGCATCAATCCAGATAAGCTCGAGCCTTATTCCTTAAGCTCGAGCCTTGAACTTTAAAGCTCGTGCCTTTGTTCCTAAAGCTCGAGCATTCTATGACATGTTAGATTAAGTTTCGGGATTGCTTCCTTTTCAAGCCGTATCTCATTCCAGATGGGCCAGAAGACCTAAAAGCCCACTAAATCCTTATTTTCTTTTATAAAAGAAGGCTTCAGCCTTGATAGAAGAGGCCTAAAATTCCATGTCCTTTTGCCGTGTTATTCAGAAGGCTGATATTGTGGTGGCTTTTAGGGTTTCCATAACCTTAGAAGGTGAAGATCCTGAGAAGAAAAGTGTCATCCGTGACGATGGAGACAACTCCAACATAGATGATATCTAACATCGTAACCTAATCTAGTATTATGGTTTGATTATTTTAGGGCACTGATGTAACTCAATCTAGTATTATGATTCCTCTCTTAGTGCCCTAATGTAACCCAATCTAGTATTATGGTTTGATTATTTTAACTCTATGATTATTTTAATTTATTATGTTTACTTGATTATATGACTATGAGCAATTGAGACAACTCAATTGGTTTTCATGCTTTAATAGATTGCAAACTGTTATTACCTTGTCTTAAATATAATTATTTATTTTCTATTCTCAACCTATCTTATTGTACGGTATGTGGCGGAGCCCTACCGGACATGAGAATAGAGGTCATATAATGGTGTTCCAATGTTTCTTATAAAAGAATGTTTTCATAGTCTATACTTAGGAAAGGTGAATTGTTTGCAAAGTAGTTAAAGTAGTTAGAGTAGGTAGGTGGATAGTCCACGCTAACCGCAGATAGGTTATAGTTAACTGAATTTTGTAAAACATCTTTCTTTAAAACCCGAATTGAACGAATGTTATTGAGTTCAATTCATTTGAAAAACATAATTGTTAAATTCCTAGAGTTGGTACAATTAACCATATTATGATAATTGTAGTGAAGTCAAAGCCCTAAGATTTCTCTCTCTGAGTATTTAATTTACTTTAATTTAATATTTTGCTTTAATTTTAGTTTGTTTAATCGTGACAATAGACAAACTTTTCAACCATTTACCTGTAAACCATTAGGACTAAGTAAAACTAAATATTAATCTCATCTCCCTATAGGTTCGACATCCTCTATACATAGAGCTATCCTACAAGGAATCGTTCTATTGCAAGTTAATCAGCCAGTCATTCAAAGCAAGCCGAAAGTCAAAATGGTGAATTTTGGAGAGTTTCAAGTTCAGAAGCTCGAGCCTCAGTTCTATGGCTAGAGCTCAGCCCTGACCCTCAGAGCTCGAGCCCAACCATAGGGTGCTCGAGCCTTTGCCTAAAAGCTCGAGCACATGATACGTCGGAATTGAAAATTTTAATCCAAGCTCCCAGGACCTCGTGCCAAGTCTCAGGGATCGAGCACTAACACCTAGAGCTCAAGCCTACAGCCCTAGAGCTTGAGCCCAACACCTTGGGATTGAGCACCATGAAGAGAGGATTGAACACCATCAATAAAAAGACATTTCGGAATAATTTTTCTCCCAGAGCTCGAGCCTAAGCTTCAAAGCTCGAGCCTGAATCAGAAAGCTAGAGCACAACCACTCAGGGCTTGAGCATGGCTGAAAACTTTAGACCTACTTTAGTATTTTGGGCATAATTTTTTACTCGAAACTCCAAATTAAGCAAACATAGCGGCTTTAGACAGAATACTTGATGCCCGATGTTTTTGTCTCTAATAGCTATCTCGAGATTCGCATTCTAAATGTATCAAAATCATATTACAAAGTCAGAATAAGTTGCTGGCAAGTGAAGCTCGAGCCTGGGACTCTAGAGCTCGAGCCTTAACATCCTGGAACTTAAAAATACATGCGGGAATTATATATTTTCACCTTTCTTTATTTCCTTAAAGGCCCAATTGTTACCAAAAGCTAGAAAACCAATCCAAAGGGGATTCGGATTTGTTTTCCACTATAAAAGAAGAGGAGAAGGGCACAGAAAACCTCTCTCTCATATCTCTCTTTCAAGGCGGCTTTTAAAGTTTTGAAGAAAAAGATCCAAAAGGAGTTTAGGCGGTCCATGGCAATGAAGACTACAACAACACATATGATATTTTGCGTCGTCATGAGTAGCTAATTCCTTTCTTAGGGCATTGATGTAGCCTGAATCCGAATATTATGGTTTGATTGTTCTCTACTTTGGGAATTTAATATATTATGTATTTTGATTGTATGATTTTGGGCAATTGCTTAATTCAATTTGTTTTTAATGATCACATAGTTTTTGAAAGATTAATACCTTGTCTTAGATTTAATTAGTCTTAAATTATATTCAACCCATTCTTATGGACGGTATTTGGTAGAGGCCTATTGGACATAAGAATCAAGATTACGCAATGGTGTTCAAACATTTTTCATGAATGAATGTTTTCATAGTCTATGCCTAGGGAAGACGAGTTATACTGCAAAATTAGTTAGAAGTAGGTAGGTAAATAATTCATGCCAACCGAAGATAGGTTATTATTAATTAAAATTCATGAAGTATCTTTCTTTAATCTAAATTAATTGAATGTTATTGAGTTTAATTCCATATGATACATAATTGTTGAAATCCCAAGGTTGAACAGTTGACCATAGTATGAGGTTCTTGGTGAAGTCAATCCCTAAGTATTTCTTCTCTTGATCTCAATCCATTTATCCCGTTTATTTTCTTTTATGTTATTGAATTGCAGCACAACACAACAAATCAATCACTTTCTAAATTAAAATAGCATTAATTGAAGTCTCGATAAACCACCACAATCCTTGAGGTTCGACACCCTTAACATAGCCCTATCCTACAAGGATTCGTTCTATTGTGAGTGGTTATTCATTATTGACACATCACACATCTCTTACGACCCCGTGAATCCACATAAAGAACAGTGTATGAGTAAGCGGGATTATACCTCGAGAAGCAAATAAAGCAACAATAACATCATTAAGTACATTTACAAGTCATCAACCTACCAACTGTTTAATGTATGCCAACGATATGCCATGCTATGAAATGTCGCTCCCCATTTCTGAAACAATACTGTTTCACATTTTCAAACCGTTAGTACAATCCGACCCAAGGCGACTCCAAGGCGTCACGAGAGGAGGATTGGCTAACTATCTACAACCACAAGGCAACTCCAAGGCATCGTATCTGACCTAGGTAGCTCAATCACGCTAGGGTCTCTCCCTAGTCCCCTCTAGACTACACTAATACCATGGACCACTAGATGACTCCTAGGCGTCCGGGTTTTCACAAACACTTTTCGAAAACCTTTTTCCCCCAAAACAATTTCTTTTGCTTTTCAAAAACACTTTTCCCTTTTCCTTTCCCAATGAGATGTATGAATGTTCCATGTTTCACAATTTCAATATTAACAATGAAATCTCATGTAAATCAATAATTCTCAACAATATACACATACCTCATGCTTAAATAAACAATTTAAATATATTAAACAAATCAAGGCATAAATTGAATATATTTTTATCACATCAACTCCAGAAACTATTCACATAATTCACATTATCATATAAAACTTTAAACACCATAGGTAAAATAATCAAATTAAACACGCTTATATGCAAATTTAAGGGTGGAAATTCACAAGGGCTAAAGAAATTATGAGTTAGAACACCCCAACCTCAAAAATAGCCAAAATGCATCCCTGGCCGGGAAAGTCAACGTCGGTCAACGCAGTCAATGCCAGTCAACAGAAGTCAACTCTGGTCAACGGCGGAACGAAAAACTGTTCGGTGGGAACATAGCCGACGACGAGGAGATTCTACTATTCCAACGGCTTGTCTCCGGAATTCAACTCTAAGCAGCCCAAAATCCCTTTTTAAACCTTAAATATAAAAACTTCAAAAATTCGTAAAAAAATCACCGCTCATCTGAAAATTAAATCCTTTGACTATGTGATAGAGAACGATGAGAAGAACATTTCCTATCAAGAAACCAAGATCGGAAATGCAACGACCCGAACCCGGAAGTCCAAACCGTTAACCGAGTCCTTACTCGAACCCGAGGTCATCTAAGTCCATCCACATCACTTCTAGGGTCAAAACATCCTTCTTAGGTCATAATTGCGACAGCCCAAGTTTTGTAAACCCGGTGCGTCAGTGATGACCAAAAGATGACCCGATAACGAATCCGAAATGCGGAAGCGAAAGGTGAAACAACGGTCTCTAGAGATACAATGCGTCTCTAAGATATCAATGTGATCCTCAATGAGGTCATGGAACCCAAAGGAAAACCAATGCGGAAGAGTCGTTTCAAAAACGGACAAAAAGGAACCTAGGGGCAAAATGGTCATTTTATAAAAAATGGATTCAAGTGCTATCGAGCACACCACTGGGAAGACAATGAAAAATTAATCAATTTAAAAAAAAACTCACTTGATTTGGAGTCCAGATGAGGGAGAAAGGTCAAAAACAAAATCGACGTCGTAGCGGCCCGACGAAGGCCGTGACAGCTACAGTGCCGTCACCCACTACTGCTGCAACTGAGAGTAAAAATGGGCATCTAAATGGACTTTTCTGAAAAAACTCAAAGAAGAAACCCCCCCTAAAATCAAGTTTTCTACCTGACATGCGAACGGAAACCAAAAAAATGCATTGCAAAAGGCCAAAATACCCTTAAGAAAATCAGGTCTAGAGGTCAAAAATCGTTCTAAGCTACTACCCAAAGAAAGGAAATGGGGCTTCGGAAGGTTTTTAAATTGCCTAAATTGAAAATGCAATCTTAAAATACACCCACAAGACCCCCGGAAGTTTTGGATCGGTCGTCACGCTTTTAAAAAAAAAGTCAATGAATAGTACCAAGTATATTTGCACTAAAGTCGGCAAAAACCTGGCAGCAATGATTTTTCAGAAAAAAATCAATTTTTGAGGGCCAAGATGGCAGTTTCTGGAAAAACACAAAGAAGAAACCCCCCTCAAAATTGAGTTTTCTATGTGACAAGCGAAGAAAAATGAAAAAAACGCATTTTGAAATACCCAAAATTCCCCTAGGACAGAATAGGGTAAAACTCCCTAAAAATGCTACTTAGAGTCTGTGTTTCATCAAGGATGGTTTTGTTTGCTAAAGTGAGCATGCAAGCATATGTAATGTGATAAAATAGATATGTTGCAATGGCTTATGGCCTCATGGCATGTCATATGCAAAATAGAACCCTTCAATGCATTAATCCACATATCTTCCATAGGCAACAATGAAGTTCAAAGTTAGCATACATTTCACATAAGTGTATTTGGCCCTTGGTCTCATTACAACCACATTCTAAGAGTGTCAAAAGGTGCACTTAAGTGCATATTACATAACTTAGACAATAAGTACAAGTTTTATCAAAGTAAGCAAAAGTAGGACAAGATATGCTAACATATGCATATTCTATGTCATCAAAATATACTTCAAGAACTCTAGTGAGTCTAAGAATGCTGCGCATCCCACACTAAGGCTTCTTTACCTGCAAAACACCCATTAACTTAGGGGTGAGTAAATAAGTTTACTCGTAGGGAATGCATGGGTTTATCTTTGTACCAAGTTACAATCCAATACCATTTAATTAATGCTATCAAGTGACAATAGAACTTTCAACATAACACAATGAGATGTAATTTTACAAAGTTAACAACTTGGAATTTAAATGCAAAATCAAACCAAAGTGGATACTTGGACGTCATGCTGGATCAAACCGACAATGTGGTTACTTTAGGGTTACTAGCCCATGGGTAACATCCTATGTGCGCACTAGACTTGTAGAGGGACTTTCTCCCGTACTAGAACCATGCCCTAGCCATAGTCATAACAACGACATCCCTAAGTTTCCAAAATCAGCATTTTGTGCACATTACATATATGTATCAACATAACATATATATATACAATGTAAAGTCATCAACATGCACAAATCAATTTTGGAAACACAATACATGCCCTAAGTTCTCAACTAAAATGGCATGAAGAACATTGAATGATCATTATGCTATTTGCCACTAATTACAACAATATCATTCAACAACAAGAACATAACCTCACAAGTATGATATAAGTTAAAAATCATAATGTAAACAATTTAATAAAAACAACTAAATTCCATAGATTTCACTTCTCATCCAAACATGCTCAATTTAATATATGTTGTAGTACATGTCATGGTTATTATATAAATCACTTCAAAACTTGATTTAAGTCATAGGAGCATATAAATAAAAATTAATTAAATTAATTCATTAATCCCTTTAGATTTTAAAACAACTCTAAATGACCTCAAATTAACATAAGTTATGAATCAAGCCATGGTCATGTTATTGATCAAGTCTAAAGTGAATTACATACAAGTCACAATTAATCATTTATTTCTCATTTTAATACAAGACAAACATATAACTTAGATATCACTATAGGAACAAATAAAATCACTTGGAAGATAAATGATAACACCTCCTACCTCAATAGAGAATTGAATCTCTATAATCCAAGCAACCAAGCTCAAAATGGAAAACAAGTTTAGGGTTAATGAAGAGGGGAGTGAGAGGAAGCTTTTGTCTTCCAATGTTTTATGTCTAAGGTGAGTGGAAGGAGGCCAAAATGAAGAAAAAAGCTATTAACCAAGCTTTTCTCCAATGGTGGCTAGGTTATGGTTCTTGAAGATAAGTGAAAATGAAAATGATAAAATGTAAAATGGTGAGTGGAAAGGCTAGAAATCCTCCACTCACTATGTGCTCTTACACTACCTCTCTCACACACATAATGCAAGACTAAATGGTGAACATACACTTGTCATGAATCTATGGTTCATTCCTAGGCTTAATCTCAAGCCTATACTTGTCACCATCCTATGTAAACTTCCAAGACTTAATATTGAACCTACATTTGTCAACCATCCATGCCAACAAGTGTACCAATCATAGGCCAACAAGTGGGTGAATCTCCATCCTCCACATGTCATCATCCAACGCATCAAAGTGTTTCCACACAAATGTCAACAAGTAGACCAATGAGAGTGTGACACTTGTTACACTTTTCAGAAATTGCAAACAAGTCCTTTTTGAAAATATCTTTCAAATTAAATTGCAAAATGGTCCCTAAGACGAAAAATAATTACTTTACTTAATTACCCAAAAACCCCTCAAGTTATGGATAATTACAAAAAGTCTTGTTTTCATGTCTTTTACAAAGAAAGTAAGCATTTAATATGCATTTCTACAAAAGTAAAAATGTAGATGTCATGGAATTTAAATACCATGAATGCATGCAAAATCAGAATCAAATCCGAGCACAACAAGTAAGGTTATGCAAGGAAAAATGAAAGAAACGGGAAAAAGACGAAATAGGGAAAAGACAAAATAGGAAAAAGACGAAAAAAGAAAATCGCCAAAAATGGAAAAGGAGGAAAAGGCCGGGTTATTACAATAATTAAGCTTTACACAAGCTCTAAGCAACTTCCTTTGACATAGGATGGATCATGACAGAGAAATAAACAAAATGGAACAAGGCAGCACAGTTCGGTCGACCGAAGTGGGGCTTCGGTCGGCCGAAGTGAGCCCAACTGAACTGGTCGTCCAAAACCCCTCTTCGGTCTACTGAAATGAAGAGTCCCGAGAGTATGAAAAGAACCGGTCGACCGAAGTGCCATTTCGGTTGACCGAAATGGCTCTGAGAGCCCTTGTTCTGCTACTGAGTTGTAGCACTTTGTAGAAATGAAGCTTAGTTGTGTTGGAAACTTTGAAAATGGTCTAAATCTGCTCCAAAACATTATGAAATGAATCTTCTACAGTCCAATCAATTAAAATACAAGCTAGATGATCCCAATATGGTTTATAGTGTGTGCCGCCCTGCAACAAGCTAAAAATGCGTAGTGTGGCCAAGTTTTAATTTATAGATTACCACTACTACCTCTAACTACTAATACAACTATGAGTAGGGATCGTCCCAAGGGAACAAGACAGTATTTGTATGGAAATAAAGTTGGATTAGTAGGTCGAGTGATCAAAAGATTGTTTGTTGGTTGAGTTAAACTACAAATTAAACTAGACAAATGCAATATAAAACAACTAAATTGAGTAAAGTGTAGAGAATGGGAGAGAAGAGTTTTGAGTCATAGAGTTCACCACTAAGCATTACCTTCCTGGACATTCAATGTTTGATGGATTAAGGGGAAATTGTATTGCAAATGAGAGTGCGTGCCATTGATTGAAATGTTAGCATGGATGGCCAAGTAAACATACACTGTCTAGCCAATCTAGTGAATAGCACAACATATCAAATTAAGCCATTAATCTTTCCATAAGCTCATAATCAATGCACATCATCAAATTAGAGAAATATACTACTTGCATTCATAAGCATGGAACATCAAATAACAATAATGGATTGTCCACCTATCTAAGAAAGTAAGGCAACTACATTACAACTAAGCTAATGACATGAAAATTAAACAAATTAAACTATGGTTGTGGCACAATCCATCACGAAATGAGTATGAACCATCAAATAAACCTCAAGAGTATTCCATTTAAGCACCATGCCTTTACCATCATTAGATTCATAATATCAACAGATAGAGACATGCATCAATGTAACAAAATCTAGTGATAAATACATGAACATCCATTCTAGCATATATAGACATATAAATATAATTAAATAATTAATTAGAAGTATTAAACTACACAAATCATGATAGAAACAAGATTTATATATATATATATATATATATATATATATATATATATATATATATATATATATCAAAGGTCAAGACAAGAATTACAACACTAATCCCCATTAATTACAAAGCATCAAAGTCTAGGAGGCATGCTTAGGGCTAGCTCTAGCCCCAAGAAGATGTTTAGCCACTCATTGATGTTGTCATCCAACCCTCAAGGGTTATCTCCATGCTAAAAATGATCTTCTTCCTCCTTGGTGAAAACCCTAGAAGAGAGGAAGAACTTTCCCAATTTGTGTATATCTCTCTCTAATCTCTAGCCAGGTCTCTCTAATCTCACCCCCCCTTTACTCAAAATATCCAAAATCCCTATATATGTAGCTTAAATGTTACACCCAATGGTTAGACCTCGTACACTAAGACCTCCCAATGATTGCACCACAAGCACACATTTAATTTGGCTTGAAATCAACTTTTCACGTAACTCGAGGTAGTTCGATCGATCTTAAGGTTTATTCGATTGATCGAACCATGGCGGCACCTTTTTGTAATAAAGACAAAGCTGAGATATTTTTGGGAAGAGGACAAATGTGGTAGGTGGTGATAAGATCAAAGATGTTCGATCGATCGAATAAGGTATTTTGCTGAGGATAAGGATAAAAGGCTCGATCCATCTTGGCATTGTTGGAACGATCACTGTGTGATAAATCTGAGCTTTGTTCGATCGATCGAAGAGTGCTTCCTTTCACCAACTTGCTTTCACTTTGCTCCTTTCTTCCATTGAGCTTGAGATTTAATCTTTTATGCTCTAATTCAGCTGGATTAACTTCTTTTGGGGATAAGTTCTTGAAAGGGGAAATAACATGAAATTAGACTAAAACGAAAAAATAAAATAGGATAAGGTATTAGAACGTTCAAGCTTAAGAGATTTAAATGCGCACTTTTCAGTGCTCATCACACCCCCAAACTTAAATATTGCTAGTCCCTAGCAATGAACTACAAAGTAAAGGAATAAAATGAACAACTAAACAACTATGACCAGAAAGCAATAAATGGATAACGCCACTTTCGTAGGGAACACGATTGCATTTAGCATATGCAACAATCCGTTTAAACTCTTAGGTTACCCCTAGTGGACGAGTGAAGTCTCGTGAGGGTTTCCAGAAATGATACCCACAAACATTAAGCTCTTTCTCACTAAAGAGGCACCAATATTCCAAACAAGCATTGGGAGAAAACTACCTTAAGTATGCAATTTTTCAACCATTTCCAAGCAATCTCCCAAATCTCAACATCAATCAAGTAAGTATGGTCCTCCACACATCAAGAAAATGATCATGCAAATCAAAACAACTCTAAAATCCTTTTTGAGTGAACCGGCATCAAATATGTTGCTATCTAAGCCAACTAAAGAAATAATCACATCCTTACCCTCAAACTAGTACATAAATCTAGTACCAATCATCAAAACAAAGAGTGGACCTTTTATTAAAGCTTTATTGATCTAGGTGCGCTTATTCTTTTCACTCGATTTTTTTTTTCCTATCCCTAAGGATCAAAGATGGATGCAAAGTGCAATGTGTTGATCTATTAAGTTTTTTAGCGATCCATGAGGTCGAGCGTTGTAATACCCCTAGTTTTTAAAGGATAGTCCTGGTATTTCATTAGTTATTTAACTGCAATTTTAAATGGTTAATTATTTAATTACTTGAATTATTTGAATTAATTGTGATTATTTGATTTATTTGAATTAATTATTATTATTTGAATTATGTGTTAGTTTACTTGATTATCTGTTTAATTGATTTTAATTGAATTAATTGTTTAAGTTAATTATTTAATTATTTTACTTGAATTTATTTAATTGAATTTCATTATTTTTCTGCCTTAACGTGTCTGTTTTATTGTTGAACACATATAGTTACATTAGGTTTACAATTTACATAAGTAGCCGACGATTATTAAAACTTAGGTTGTTCTATGGGCCGAGTAAGTCAGATTAGGTTTTAATTGAGCCTAGGATTAGTTTGTCCTCTAAATATACATCTAAGGTTTTTGCCTAGGGTTTTAGAACCCTGTTCACGGTTGTGGAGGCAGAGAGAAACCAGAGGAGCAAACAGATAGCCACCGGAGAATTTAAAACGACGTCGGTGTAAGGCAAGTTCTAACCTTACTCTTTCCCTTTTACTCGTGTTCTTTGCATACTTAAGCAGTTCCAGGAATTATTAAATAAATGAATAAATTTTTTATGCATGTTCAAAACTTGTTTTGAAGTAGTATGTGCTGAAACTATCTTAGGTTGCTAGTTTTGTGCTTGACTGTGTTTATGCTTGTTTTAAATTATGATTAATCCATGCATGAAGGAGTTAGATGGACCTTCTTGGGTTAGGTCTGAATATAATTAAAACCATTAGGAACTGTAACAGAGAGGGACGGAACCAATGGGATTCACCGGAGACGAGCAGGTGAAGAAACGAGGCAGAGTTGAAGAGAGCAGGCCCTCTTTATGAAAGAGGTGGCTCCATGGGATCATGGAGCCAGCTCTAAGTATGTTGGAGGCAGCTCCAAGTGAGTTGGAGCTGGCTCCATCTTGTTTGGAGGCGGCTCCAACTTGTTTGGAGATGTCTCCCTTCAAGGCTTTTCAGTTTTGGTTGATTTATGCGGGTTCTGGGCTACTGTGGTTGGGGTTTTAAAATTCTAGATTGATTTAGGGTTTGTTCTAGGGTTTTTTAGTAGTGTCTAAACTCATACTAAAGCCTCAGAAGGAATGGTGATACAAAATATACTATAGGAAGCAAATATAGAACATAGTAGGAGACTCTTCAGAAAGTTGGTTTATAGGTTTGGATGTGAATGATTCAAGTTGCTCATGTAAAAATTTAGCAAGTGACTTAGGGAATTTGTGGTTTAAATCATGTCACATTTTTATAAAAAAAAAAAACATAAGTATGTCAAGTATGACAACTCTCTAGTTATGCTTAATGGGACTTTAGTTGCTAATTTTAGAGTACTTGTTCTTGGCAACTTTCTGGATATCGTGGAATGGTTTTAATTGAGCATGTTAACTTTGATATTATTATTATTATGCTCGTAGGGATCACAGGATAGATAATACCTACTCTCAGTGTTGTAAACTTATTGTAGAGAATCATATAATGGTAGTATTGAACAAGCATGTTATTTATACATTCTTGTTATACTTATATTGGATATGTTGATATTGAAATATTTACTATCATTTATATTATCAAACACTGGATGGATGGATTGTATGCGCCAGTATGGGACGGTGACATACTAGGGGGATTAGCTCCAAAACACTAAGTCCTACCTACTCTGGATTAAGGGATGGATTAACTACAAAAGTTAAATCACCCTGTATTTTGTGTCAGATCACTAAATAGATGAGTGACACTTTGGTTTGGAATGGAATTTAAATATACTTTTATAGTGCCACGATATGAGCCTGAGTCTCAGAGTCGTTGGTTAGGGAGCGTATATGCATGCAGTAGGATGCGTAGCTGGACATGAGAGATTGAGGTATACCTTGTTAGGTCTAGGAACTCATGCCCACCTTTGGGTGCGTTTTCGCATATTGCTTTCTATTCAGGTTGAGACCTTCTCCATAGTCTAGTGAGAGTCCTGTAGTGTGGATATACTTATGTACAGACTATTAGCTATTGTTGAATTGCTTAGAATGTATATACGTATCGAGTCTCTGTTTGGATCGTAGTAGGATAGAACTTGTTCGTGGGCCTGACCCACTCCTATTTTTCAGGTGTACGTCAGTTCCAGGCTTGAGCTTGTTCGTGCTGAGCAGAGACGGTCACTCATTCTTCCGACGACGTAGGATCTCTCTCTCAATGATTTAATTATGGATTTCTTCTAGTTTTATTTCAGTTTGGTTTTCTTATTAGGGGTCCACTGGATGGATTCCCGAGTTGTACCCTTTGAGGTTTTGGAGTCGGATTATTATTATCTGGGATTTTAAGTATTTAATTTTAAAGGATTTTATATTTTAGATTTCTTTCAACTTAAACTATTATTTCTTAAATTCATTTTGTATTCTATGTTCATTAAAGTATTAATTGTTTGATATTTCTCTCGGGTTTGGGCTTGGGCCTGATCAACCCGTATCTCGGATCCGAGGCGTATCACAAGCGTTAGGTCAATGACTCCCAAATCGGACGGCTTTAGGGAATTAGGTGTTTAAACACCCCTAATGACTTACAAGATCAAATCGACTAGGCTACAAATCAAAACTACCTCCTTTTAATCATTTCTCATTTCTCACATTTTGGGAGAAGTTTTCACTTTTTTATTTGTTTTTGCAACAACTTTTTTTATTTTTTTATTTTTTTATTTTTTATAGTAAGTTCAATTATTAACCTAGAATTTGGGCCCTCCACCTTTTGGCGCGAGAAGTTTAGTGTTTAATGAGGCTAGAATCTCGGCTATTCAATGAAAAGGGTTTGTTATCCACTTTTGTCAAGATGAAAGCTTTTAATGCACAGCTAGTTCAATTGGGATACAACCAATTCAATAATCAACAAAGCATGTACCCCACAAATGAATGCTAGTGTGCGCCTATGCTAGTGTAGAATCCTAGAGTGAATCTCAAAGTAATCACAAAACCAGGATGATGTGGATTACAAATGCAAGCAAGATATCAATCTTTCAAAAATTTACTCCTAAAGGGCATCCACAAGGCATACAAGGAGTATTAGAATTTTAAGTCAAGCAATTTTTAAATTTTAAGTAATATAGTCCTCAAAAGATCAAAATCATAGCTAGCATGGATTTCACATCTCAATCATGAAATTAAAGCTCCAACTTAAGTAGAATGCAACAAAGACACCTCACCCCCAAACTTAAACCGCACATTGTCCTCAATGTGTGTAATGATCCGGTCATTTTCCTCCTTTTCCTTTTTCTCAAATTTTACGAATAAATTTTTTCCTTTTAAATTCCTTTTCCAAGTTTTGTGTCTCGTCACTGGTTGTCGTCTTGAGTGCTTGGAAATTCTTTCCGAGACTCTTTCGTTTGGATTGACAACTTCCTTTTAGGACCGAGTTATTTTCACATTTTTGTTTTTTCGACACTATTCACTTTTCGTCTTTTCTCTGTTGTCACTTTGTTAGCACAACCTCACTTTTTGTGTTTGGATTTGATTCCAGTTTTGCATCCATCCATGATATTTAAATTCCATGCCATGTGTGTTTTTACTTTCCTAGAAATGCATGCCATTTGTGCCCTTTCTTCCTTAGGGGTGTGGATACACACTTTCTTGGAAACCTTCTTGTTTTTGGGGTTACTTGTGTAATTACTTAAAGTAATTATTTTTCATCTTAGGGACCATTTTGTAATTTAATTTGGAAGACATTTTCAAAAAAGGACCTTTTTGCAATTTTTGAAAAGTGTGACAAGTGTTATACTCTCATTGGTCCACTTGTTGACATTTGTGTGGAAACACTTTGATGCCTTAGATGATGACATGTGGAGGGTGTAGATTCACCCACTTGTTAGCCTAAGATTAGTGCATTTGTTGGCTTGGATGGTTGACAAGGGTAGGCTTAAGATTAAGCCTAGGAAGGAGCCATGGATTTGTGACAAGTGTAAGCTCACAATTTAGTCTTGCAATTATTTTTGGGCCACTTTGGGATTATGGTTTTAAAGAAGGGTTTTTGTGCAATTGACCAAGACTTGTGTGTGTTGAGCATGGTGTAAGATCATATAGTGAGTGGAGGATTTCTATTTCCTCCCCTCACACTTCATCTCATTGTTTCATTCTCTTCCTCACCACAAACCCTAGCCACCATTAGATGAGCTTGATACTTAGGCCTTGACCTTGATTTTTAAGGCCCTTCCACTCACCTTAGACCATAATGCTTGGAATACTTTTTGTTCCCCTCATCCTCCTCTACATAACCCTTGAAGAGTTTGCCATTTTGTGTTGATTTGCCTTGGATTCTAGAAAGACTATTCTCTAATGAGGTAGGAGGTGTTATAATTTATTTTCCAAGTGATTTTACTTGCTTTTGTATGAAATACAAGTTGTATGCATGCTCTATATCAATTTATGAAATTAATGATGAATCATAGTTTGCATACAACTCAATTTAGACTTGATATATGGCATGGCCATGACTTGATCTTTGTTATATAATTATTTGGAGCCATTTGAATGAGTTTTCAAATCTAGAAATTAAATGGATTTAAATTGATTTAAATTCTAGTAAATTGTGTTTTACTTGTATTCCATTTTAAGACTTGATATATGTATGACCATGACTTAGTGTTTGATAAATATTAATTTGAAATCATTTGAACAACCTTTGAAATCTAGAGATTTAATTAATTTTAAATTAATTAAATTATACATGTTTATATCTTGCTCATTTTTTGAAATTGATGTGATATTTGCAATCACCATGGAATGGACATTCACGTATATTATTTTGAGAATTTTTGGACAACTTTGATTTTTAGAGAAATTAATTAATTAGATTAATTAATTTCTACTTAGTGTTCTAATGATTTGGACATCTATTTCATGGGGCTTTTACCTTTTTATCGTGTATCATGACTTATTGTATCTTGGCTTCATTAATGTGGTTAATGAACTTGCACCCTTGCATTATAATGATTTAGTTGTTCATGAGTTGTTAAACAAGTAATTATATCATTAATCTTATACTCGTGGTATATTTACATCAATGGATTATATGTGTTATATATCCTAGTTCATAGTCTATGTGGATGCATACTATGATTTATTGACATTTTGCATGCCATCATAGTTAAGAATCTAGGGCATGACTTGTGTGTTTCCAAAATCTTGGTTGTGCATGGAATGTGGTTTAATGCATTACTTGTATCTTGATACACTCTTGGTTGCACAACTTGTTGATTTTGGAACTTAGGATATCAATCAAGAATTGACATGGCTAGGACTTGGTTCTAGTACGGGAGATAGAGAGTTCCCTACACTATAGTGCGCACTAGGGGAAGGTACCCATGGGTTAGTAGCCCTAAAGTGATCCCAAGAGTACGGTTTTAATCTAGGCGATATCCAAGTTTCCACATTGGTTGATTTCACTCTTTAAATTTTAAGTTGCTATTCCTTGAAGATTTAAACTTGTCGTGTATGTGAAATACTCCAATCTTGTTTCATTGCATAGATTTTATGCTTCATTCGTGATTTCACTCCTTAAATTTCAAGTGTTGTATTCCTTAAAGATTTAAGACCTTTTCGTGTTAATTGAAATGTTCCAACCTTGTTTAATTGGATAGATATTATGCATTGCCCTTGATTTCACGTTTTGTCCTTGTCGTGTTAATTGAATTCTTTCAATCTTGTTAATTTTCTTAGTTATCTCATTTCATGTTACTCATGCTATCGTGACTTAGGAACGATCCTATATGTGTAACTTGACTTAGATTCTAGGTGGCATGGACCACAAGTAATGATTTATATCAACATGCAAAATCTCTGAACTCTTAGATTTCAAGTGTTATCTCTTGAAGATCTAAGAACCTTGTCGTGTTATATGGAGAGTTTCCTACCTTGTTTAATTACATAGATATTATGCTTGCTTCGTGTATTTATATCTCATTTAGTATACTTGAAACTGCGCTCTTGCTTCTTGTATTTAGAACTCCATCTAGTATACTCGTGTCTTGTATACTTGCTTCGTGTGTTTCCAATCTTGTTGGTATACCTGTGTTTTGTTTACTTACCTCGCATGTTTTCATCTCCGTTCAGTACACTTGTAATCGGTATGCATGTATGTCATGTATCTCATTTCAATTGCATGACTAGCTTAGGATGCTCCCTGAGTCTAACCTTTGACATAGACATTAGGTGGCATGACCCCTTTTGAATTGTTTCAAGTTAATGTAAAAACCTTTAAAGAAATCGAGTCTATGCATACTCATTCTCTACGAGTAAACTTGTTTACTCACCCCGAAGTTACTGGGGGTTTTGATCAGGTATGAAGACTTGGTCCGTGATGTTCATCATTGCTTGGATGATTGTAGATTTGAAGGTTTCAATTCTTGTAAAGGTTGGATTGAAATGCCACTTGTAGCCTTAATTGTCAAAATGTGTAATTTTGATTCCATTTATGTAATGTGTACATAAGTATATCCTTTGTATAGTATTTAACATGTATGAGATGAGGCCGGAGGCCAGTGACATGTATTTTGTATCCTACGTAATTTCTGACTTCATGGAATATTATGAAAATATTGAAAAATGTCAAGTAATTGTGTCACCAAGGGTGCATTGGGTGTGGGAATTCCATTTTCACTCTTTCATAAAGTCTCATTAATCATGTATGAAGTGTGGCCAAGGGCCAAATGGTAATTTGAAGTCATTTGTTAATTTTAGATTTCATAATTTCCATTTCAAGTTAATTTTTGCCATTTTGGCCGTCGGGGGGTCGGATTTTGACTTAGCCATTTCTGGGAGCCGCGGACCATTCCTGCGCACTCAAAATCACTATTTACGTTTGCGTACCTAATCATCTTCATGAAAAACCCTTTCGTTTGTGTTTTGAGCCTCCTATGGACTCATTTCACCTTTTTGTTGAAAAATCTTGTTCAAGGGCATTTTGGGCTTTTCCTTTGGGAAATTCCGTTCTTGACTCTGTCACATAGAAAATGTGATTTTAGGGGGAGTTTCTTCACGACATTTTTTTGAAAAATATCATCTTGATCTTGAAAACCGCGCTTCAAACTTGTTTTTCTATTATTTAACTATTTCTGTTGCATTTCCTCCATTCTGTTCAAGTTGAATCAGTTCAAGAAGGTTGAACCTGTTCAAGTTGAATCAGTTCAAGATGTCAATTTTGGTCCAGCATGGGTGTACTACCCATGTTAAACCAGTTCAAGGAGGTTAAACCGGTTCAAGTCCTCCAGAGATTTCTGTTTTGGACTTCGACTTCAATCTGACGCAACTTCTTCGTTTCAACTCCGAATTGGTCCGTTCTTGAGTCTAAATTAACCATGCCGAAACAAGCTTTCTAATGGTATCAATTTAAGTTTTAGATTCTTCTCGTAGCTCGAGATATCCTTGTTTTAGTGAGAGGGTGTCGGATTTGGTTCATACCGGGATAGGGTTCATCTGGGATTTCAGTTCCTTTGGCCTTGGGACTTCATGTGAAGTTACCAAAGGATGTTTTTGGATGTTTTTGACCTCATTTGACTTATTGGAAGTCAAATTCCTTCCTCTTAGGGTAAAATGACCATTTTACCCCTTGGTCCTTCTTTCGTAGGGTTTTGATACCCTTGTCTCCATTTTGCTTCCGTTGAGTCTCAACACTTCTTGAAGGGCCATTCTTGTGTCTTAGGGATGATGTACACCTCTAAGGACTTGTTTTTGTCTAGCTTCCGCACTTTATTCCTTTGGGTTCAGTAACCTCATGAAAAGTCATCTTAGGGTCTTAGAGGTGTGTTGTGCCTTGGGAGACCGTTGTCTTGTTTCTTGCTTCCGCATTCTTGGATCGCTTCGAGTCATCATAGGACACACTGGGTTGAAATATCCAGGGTCGTCACAATGTGCAATGAGAACAATAAAGAAGACGGAAAGAATATACCGTGGTGGAAAAGGTATGAAGCCCGGTAGTGATCCATTGGGAAAAAGTGTTCCCTTAAACTTGGAATCAACCACCTACTTGAGTAACCACATTAGCAAACTCATATCGAATATCAAATGGGATGAGAATAATCAAATCATGCATTCTTAAGGCAATATAACATAATATGAAAGAGAGATATGAGACCATGCCATGACTAAAGCATGAAAGTAGCATGACTACACGTAATGGCACAATATGTTTTTTTTTTTTTTTGGTAGGAACAAAGAAAAATGAAAATGTAAAAGGTATGCAAAATATGTGCTAAGTTTAACGTCTCTAGCAAGACGGAATGCTGCTTTGAAAGATGGATTTATTTATTTACTTATTTATTTATTTTATGGATAGAAACAAGAGAAAAGTAAGTAAATAAAATAAAAGAAAATAACAAAAGTAAAAGAAAATGAAAAAAAAAAAACTAAAAATATAGAAAGAATAAAAAGTCAAAAATTCAAAGGGGCAAGGCTGTGATCAATCGAAGAATGATCGATTGAGAATGTGAAAACCTGCAGACAACTTCGAATGATACACAGAAAGATGATTTTTTTCAAAGTTTTAAAAAATTTTGTAAGTATAAAACTGAGATCGATCCAAAGGAAAGTTGGATCAATCGAATAATACTTAGATCGATCTGAGTGAAAAATTCACACGATACACATATAGATGAAATATACAGAGAATTATCGCACGATGAAACTGAGCGATGAGAGTATGCAGAGAGATGTTTGATCGATCGAACTTATTTTGTGATCGATTGAACATGCAAGAATTCTTGCATTTTGAATTGTACAACTACTTCTAGCAAGTTGATGATGATGGAGATAAAGACAAAGGGAATGAATGATACCAAGGGAGAAACAAATTGAACTCCTTTTGATAACATTGAGATCATCACTAAATCTCTTCGTAGATAGGATCCACTAAGAGGGCGGCTTTTGTATGTCTTTGAAAAACTTGCCCCTCAATGTAGGATTTTAACCTTTGTCCATTTACTTTGAATGTAGTTCCATCTTGTAAGCTTTGAATTCCAACCGCCCCATGAGGCACAATAGAGATGATCTCGTATGGACCTTCCCATTTGGTTTATAACTTCCCGTAAAAGAGTTTTAATCTAGAGTTGAAGAGCCATGCTTTTTGACCGGGTTCAAAAGAGTTCTTCACAATGTGTTTATCATGAAAAGCTTTAGTTCGCTCTTTATAGAGTTTGGCATTGTCGTAAGCATTATGTCTCAATTCCTCCAACTCATTCAATTGAAGTAATCAATTCTCCCCGGCTTTATCAAGGTCAAGATTGAGCTTATTAACCACCTACATAGCCTTGTGTTTTAGCTCAACCAGAAGATGGTAAGGCTTTCTATAAACAATTCTATAAGGAGACATGCCAATATGAGTCTTATATGCCGTTCGGTAAGCCCAGAAAGCATCATTCAACTTGCGTGACCAATCCTTTTGGGTTGTGTTGACCGTTTTCTCAAGAATATGTTTAATTTCCTGATTTGAAACTTCTACTTGCCCACTTGTTTAAGGATGGTAAGGGGTGGCGACTTTATGAGTAATGGAGTACTTAAGAAATAATTGTCTTAAGAATTGATTACAAAAATGCTTTCCTCTATCACTAATCATGGCTCCTGGCATACCAAAATGAGTGAAAATGTTGGATTTAATGAATTGAACAACCACGGAGTGGTCATTGGTTTTGGTAGCACAAGCCTCCACCCACTTAGAAACATAGTCAACAGCAAATAAAATGTATTGAAATCCATAAGACATAGGAAAATGACCCATAAAATCAATGCCCCAAATATGAAAGATCTCAACAACAAGAATATTCGTCAAGGGCATCATGTCTCTTGATCCCATTTTTTGACATCTCTTACACTCCTTGCAAAAATTGTAGGCATCTCTATGGATGGTGGGCCAAAATAGCCCACTTTGAAGTACCTTCAAAGTGGTCTTCTTTGCACTAAAATTCCCGCCGCATGCAAGGGTATGGCAAAACACAAGGACATTTGGAATTTCACTCTCCGGAATACATCTTCTCACAATTTGATCCGGACAATATCGAAACAAGACAAGATCTTCCCAATAGTAATTTTGGATGTTGGCAAAGAAACGCTTCTTTGCTTGTTTTGACCAATTAGTTGGAAGTTTGCCAATTGCAAGAAAGTTTACAATGTCGGCAAACCAAGACATTTTCCCATTAGAGATTTAGAAGAGTTGTTTATTCGGAAATGAATCACGAATTGGTGGGCTCCGGGAAGATTCTACCACTAACCCTGAAAGATGATCAGCAACCACATTTTCGGTGCCTTTCTTATCTTTGATTTCAAAATCAAATTCCTGAAGAAGCAAAATCCATCTTATCAAATGAGGCTTTATTTCCTTCTTAGTCAAAAAATACCTTAAAGCAGCATGATTAGAATAAACAATGACTTTTGATCCTAAAAGATAGGACTAAAATTTATTAAGAGAATACACTGTGGCAAGTAATTCTTTCTCGGTAGTGGAGTAATTCAATTAAGCTCCCGAGAAAGTCTTACTTGCATAGTATACAGCGCATGGAAGTTTTCCTACCTATTGTCCCAAAATTGCTCCTATGGCATAATCAGAGGCATCACACATGATTTCAAATGGTAATGACCAATTGGGTGGTTGCATAATAGGGGCAGATGATAATAAATCACGCAGTTTATGAAAAGCATCAAGGCATGCTTGATCGAAGACGAATGGTGTCTCCTTGGCAAGAAGATTGCACAAGGGTCTAGCAATTTTGCTAAAGTCTTTGATGAAACGGCAATAGAAGCCGACATGACCTAAAAAGGTGAGAACCTTTTTCACCGTAGAAAGTGGAGGCAATTCAGAAATGAGCTCAACTTTTGCTTTATCAACCTTGATACCCTTTTTTGAGATGACATGACCTAAAATAATACCTTCTTGAACCATGAAATGGCTCTTTTCCCAACTAAGAACGACGTTTGTTTCACGACATCTTTTTAGCACTGTTTAGCACTAGAGATAGATTTTTTAGGCATGTATCAAATGAAGACCCAAAGACTAAAAAATCATCCATAAAGACCTCTAGATACTCTTCCACCATATCCAAGAAAATTGACATCATATACCTTTGGAATGTGGCAGGAGCATTGCATAATCCAAAAGGCATCCGTCTATAAGCAAAGGTGCTAAAAGGACAAGTAAATGTGGTTTTCTCTTGGTCTAAAGGGTCTAGGGCTACTTGATTGTAACCTGAATAGCTATCAAAGAAGCAATAATATTGTTACCCGACCAATCTCTCTAGAATTTGATCAATAAATGGCAAAGGGAAGTGATCTTTTCTGGTGGCGGCATTTAATTTGCGGTAATCAATGCATACACACCATGAATTGGTGGTATGCTTAGAAATTGCTTCACCTTTTGAATTTTCAACCACCGTAATCCCCAATTTCTTGGGAACTACTTGAGTTGGACTCATCCATCTGTTATCAGATATTGGATAAATTTTACCGGTATCTAAAAGCTTAACAACTTCCTTATTAACCACCTCTTTTATGTTTGGATTCAATCTCTTTTGGGCGTCCCTAAAAGGTTTTGCATCTTCCTCCATAAGTATACGATGCATACAAATATCAATTCCCTTTAGATCCGCCACACTCCATCCAATAGCTTCCTTATTTTCTTTAAGCACATTTAAAAGATCATTCTCTTGGTCCTCCTCAAGGCTTGAAGAAATGATGACCAGGAGAGTCTCTTTTGGGCCCAAGAAGGCATACTTAAGATTGGGAGGAAGAGTTTTAAGCTCAAGAGTGGGTGGAGAGACTAAAGATGGAACCGGTGGAGTGCTTGGGAGTAGAGGAAGAGGTTCTTTTGGAGCTTTCCAAGGTGTAAAATCCAAGCTTACAACGGATTCCATTAAATCATTTACCTCACTCATTGACCCTTCATTGTCAAACCCACAATTCTCATACATTTCAAGGAGACAAAATGCAAGAGGATCCTCGGAAAGAAGAGATAAAAGATTATCCTCAGTTGACTTTTTTCATAATCATGGAAAGAATGGACTCCTCAACAACCTCATCCAAGACATCTATGAGACAACACTCGTCTTCATCTATGGGATGTTGACTTGCATTGAAAACATTAAGCTTAACCATCATGTTACCAAAAGAAAGGTCTATGACCTCAGATCTACAATTAATGGTAGCATTTGTGGGGTGGCAAGAAATGGCCTTCCTAAGATGATTGGGATGTGGTTGGTAGGATTAGCAACCGGTTCAGTATCAAGAACCACAAAATCAACTGGGAAGTAGCTCTTGTTGACCTTGATGAGTATATCCTCAACCGTGCCCCTAGTTGTTTTGATGGATCTATCGACTAATTGAAGCACCACCAAGGTTAGCTTTAAGTCATTCAATCCTTGTTGGACATACACGAAGTAAGGAATCAAATTAACACTCGCTCCTAAGTCTAGAAGAGCTCTACGAACTTCATGGTTTCCAATCACATATGAGATGGTCAGAGCACCGGGATCTTTGAACTTAGGTGGAGTGTTATATTAAATGATGGAACTCACTTGTTCCGTGAAGAACACTTTTTTAGGGCCTTGTCCTTTGTTCTTTCTCTTTTGTGTGCCTTTATCTTTCAAAAAATTTCCAGAAGGCGGAATTTGCCTAATTGCATCCAAGAGAGGAAGATTTATGTTTACTTATTTAAACACCTCCATCATGTCATGGATTTTTCCTTCTTGCTTCCCAAAAGGTGAAGTCTCTCTCAAAGCATATGGAAATGGAGCTTTTGGCTTATAAGATTTTGTAACTTAAGGAGATGATGAAAAAGATTGAGAATTTCTATTTGGAACATTTTCCTTTAAGGAAGTAGGAATAGGATTGGAAAAGGGATGGTTGCTAACTTTAAGTTGCACCGGTTCACTATCTTCACTTGGTTTTTCAACCCTATTATCAATTTGCTTGCCACTTCTCAAAGTAGTAATGGCTTGCACTTGTTCTTGAGAAGGACACCCTGATGTAGAGTTTGTTTCCACGAAGTATTGGGCTTTTGGGTTCCTTTCGGGTTGGCTAGGTAACTATCATCCTGATTTGAGATTTAAGCTTTGATATTGATTGAGAATGAGAATGCACCATATTGGTATTCATTTCCAAACTACCTAAAGCCACCAAAACCTTATCTTTAAATGTAGAATCACTAGAAAGTACATGAGGATGATGAGAGCAAATTTGAAAATCACAGACTTGAAGATGTGAATAGTGATTCATTCTTTGATGATGAGAAGAAGATGACACAAATCCTTGGGAACCTTCATTCCTTTTATAAGGTGGGATATATCTACTTTGAAAATGTTTAGCTTGAAAAGGACTTGAATTTTTATTCCACACTGGAACATAAACATTTTAATAAGGGTGAGCAAATGTAGCATTAACTTGTTCAATGTGTTCATTAAATACATATCCATGGGGACAATTGGAAGTAGAATGTAGAACACTAGACCATATCGTGCAAAGCTCACAAGACTGATAGGAGTGATAAAAATGAGATGATTTGATGACCGGTTTTTTACTCAATAAGAATTGATCAAGTTTTTTAGAGAGTCTTGACCTCGGCTACAATCTCCATTGGACTTTTAATTTGACACACTTTCAAATTTCTCTTTTTGTTAATAGAATCATGACTCAAACTAGAAGTGTGAGATTTATGTAATGAATTTTCACTCATTTTTTCAAAAAGGTGCCAAACATCATCTTTATGTTTCCCAAAATATGAACCTCCACATGAAGTATCAATTATATCCTTGTCAATGTCAGATAGGCTTTCATAGAAATATTAAACCAGTTGCCATTTAGGAATGCCATGGTGTGGGCATTTCCTTAGCAAGTCATTCAATCTTTCCCAAGCCTCATACAAAAGTTCTCCTTCCCCTTGAGAAAATTCTCTAATGGCGGTTCTCATTGAATTGGTCAAACTTACGAAGTAAAATTTTTTCAAAAATTCATTTTGCATTTATATCTAAGAAGTTATCGAATTTGCCCCCAAGTTGTTAAACTAATGCTTTGCCTTATTTTTAAGAGTGAAAGGGAAGAGAAGTAACCTAAGAACTTCTTCCGGGACATTCATATACTTCACGGTGGAGCATATTTTAAGAAATTCATGAAGATGTTGATATGGTTCCTCATCATTTAAGCCATAGAAAAGTGGACACATTTGAATAGTCTCGGGCTTAATTTCATATTGATCGGCCCCAAAATTAGGAAGTATGATACAATTTGCTGCATGGTATTCATGGAAATTGTAATGATCAGGAAGGATCAATGGAGGAATTGGAGCTTGAACTCCGGGAGGAAATTGATCAAAAGAAGGGTGTTCGATGAAATGCGGGTCTAAGTAACCAAGATTACCCTCTAGATTTTTCATTAGAATGCCTAGGATGAAAGGTAGGGAAAAAGGACCGCACAACACTTTAAGCAACACAACAATAAATTCAACAAAAGCAAGCACTCCTCCTTTGCAACAAATTAACAACTAACAATCCTCCACATATGATGATCCCATACTCCCATGCTTTGAACAATATGTAAGAAAATTTAAATTGCCTTCACGCGGGCTCACGATTTAACTAGAGAAGGAGTTTAGAAGAGCTTACAAAGGGTCCTTAAGCAACTTCAAATTGTTTTTAAATTTTTGCTTTGCTCTGCAAATTTTTTAGATTTGAGCTTTTTATGCTCTTACCTAGCTTTGCTTGCTCCTTGCGTTAGAATTTTCCTTTGCTTAACTTTCCTTGGTCTTTGCACCTAGCCAATCAAGAACAAACACAATAAGTAACCAAAATAAAGTAAAATAAAGACATGATTAAAAGAGTACTAATTCCTAATTGTTTCCAAAATACGGCATTGCCTCAATCCCTGACAACGGCACCAAAACTTGGTGTGTGCCGCCCTACAACAAGCAAAAAATGCGTAGTGTGGCCAAGTTTGAATTTATAGAATGCCAGTACTACCTCTAATTACTAATATAAGTAGGGTGAGTAGGAATCGTCCCTAGGGAAGAGGGCAGTATTTGTATGGAAACAATGTTGGATTAGTAGGTCGAGTGATCAAAAGATGGTTTGTTGGTTGAGTTAAACTACAAATTAAACTAGACAAATGTAATATAAAATAACTAAATTGAGTAAAGTGTAGAGAATGGGAGAGAGGAGTCTTGGGTCATAGAGTTCACCACTAAGCATTACCTTCCTAGACATTTAATGTTTGAAGAATTAAGTGGAAATTGTGTTGCAAATGAGAGTATGCGCCATTGATTGAAATATTAGCATAGATGGCCAAGTAAGCATACATTGTCTAGCCAATCTAGTGAATAGCACAACATATCAAATTAAGCCATTAATCCTTCTATAAGCCCATAATTAAATTAGAGATATATACTACTTGCATTCATAAGCATGGAACATCAAACAACAAGAATGGATTGTCCACCTATTTAAGAAAGTAAGGCAACTACACTACAACTAAGCTAGTGACATGAAAATTAAACTAAGGTTGTGGCATAATCCATCAAGAAATGAGTATGAACCATCAAATAAACCTTAAGAGTATTCCATTTCAGCATCATGCCTTGACCATCACTGGATTCATAATATCAACACACATAGACATGCATCAATGTAACAAAATCTAGAGATAAACACATGAACATCCATTCTAGCATGTATAGACACATGAATAGAATTAAATGATCAATTGGAAGTATTAAACTACATAAATCATGATAGAAACAAGATTTATAGATATATCAAAGGTCAAGACAAGAATTACAATACTAATCCCTATTAATTACAATGCATCAAAGTCTAGGAGGCATGTTTAGGGAAAGCTCTAGCCACAAGAAGATGTTTAGTTACTCATTAATGTTGTCATCCTACCCTCAAGGGCTATCTCCATGCTAGAAATGATCTTCTTCCTCCTTGGTGGAAACCCTAAAAGAGAGGAAGACTTTTCCCAATTTATGTATATCTTTCTCTAATCTCTAGCCAAGTCTCTCTAATCTCACCCCCCTCCCCCCCCCCCCCCCCCCCCCCTTTACTCAAAATAACCAAAATCCTTATATAGGTAGCTTAAATGTCATACCCAATGGTTAGACCTCATGCACTAGGACCTCCCAATGATTGGACCACGAGCACACATTTAATTTGGCTTGAAATCAACTTTTCACGCTACTCGAGGCAGTTCAATCGATCTCAAGGTTGGTTCGATTGATCGAACCATGGCGGCACCTTTTTGGAATAAAGACAAGGCTGAGATATTTTTGGGAAGAGTACAAAAGTGGTAGGGGAGGATAAGATCAAAGATGTTCGATCGATCGAAGAAATGTTGGATCGATCAAATAAGGTATTTTGCTAAGGATAAGGACAAAAGGCTGAATCCATCTTGGCATTATTAGAATGATCACTGTGTGATCGATCTGAGCTTTGTTCGATCGATCGAAGAGTGCTTCCTTTCACTAACTTGCTTCTATTTTGCTCCTTTCTTCCATTAAGCTTGAGATTGCATCTTTTATGCTCTAATTCAGCTAGATTAACTTATTTTGGGGATAAGTGCCTGAAAAGGGAAATAATATAAAATTAGACTAAAAAGGGAAAATAAGATAGGATAAGGTACTAGAACGTTCAAGCTTAAGGGGTTTAAATGCGCACTTTTCAGTACTTATCAGTTTACTTACATTTCGTTAACACTATCCCAATTCTTACAACATTTACTATCATAAAATTATGATTACAACCATAAGCTACAAAAATTGATACATATTACATAAGCTTGCAAAATGGGATCTAATTACGAAAGGTAGCCAAAATAGTCTTCTAATCTAAGCTAGGGCTGTGGAGGATGTCATCCGCCACTTCCTTTCCATGACCTGAGAAATGTTAATATGCAAGGGGTGAGCATAAGCTCAGTAGGAGGTGCCTCAGGCATACCTCTTGAGACCCCGTGAATCTATACAATGAATAGATAACAAGATGGTGGGATCATGCTATGCCGGGAGAAATATAACTACAATACCACATCATTAACTCAAGTCATGAATGAATATGCCCTGAAACAAAATGCAATATCGCTCCCCATTTCCAAAACATTTCCATCATCATTTCCAAACGGTTAATGCAACCTATCCATGGCAGCTCCATGGCGGCACGAGAAAAGGATTAGTTAACTGTCCCTAACCACAAGGCAAGCTCCAGGGCGTCATCTGGGACCCAGTTAACTTAACCACGCTAGGGCAGTCTCCCTAGTTCCCTCTAGGTCATATTAACGCCACATACCCATAAGCAATCTCCTAGGCAACTGGGTTTTTCATAAACTTTTCATCGAAACCTTTCCCAAAATATTCTCTTTTATTTCTTTCAACGATTTCCCATTTACTTCCCACTGCTCATGCATGAATGCATCATGCCATTTCATGCTATGCCAATATTATTTGTTATACACTTAATTCAAATTTAAATCACTTAGCACACTTTCAAGAATTTCCAAGAATTTACAACATGTTTTCATTCAACAAGAATCTAGCATGACGAACATATGAACATGAAATTAAATTCATACAAGCATGCTATATCATGTAAATTCAACTAAACACATAACCTTGATTATAATAATTGAATAATTTTAGAGGAAATTCAACATAAATTAGCATACTAGACCACAAATCAAGAAGAGAAATTCACAAAGGAGCAAGAAGTTTTGTGAATTAGGAACCCCTACCTCCAAAGATGCAAAAATCCCCAATTTCAAGCCCTAGAATTCGAAATTCCTAGGATACACCTTATAAGCGCCGAATATTGAATATTTAAGCACCCTTATTTGCATTAATTAAGTCCATTAGTTGATCATATTGTATATATTAGCTTCATTTGCATGTTTTTGTTTACTTTCAGGTTGGTTCCCCAAAAATAGTTAAAAGTGAGGCTTTGATGAGTTCTTGAAGTCGGGGATATTCATTTTGGCCTAGCTAGTGATCCATTAAACTTATGGTTATCCCTGCAAAAAGTGCTAAAGAGGATGATCGCGTCATTGGGCCAAGCCAAAGTTATTTCAAGAAGCAAATTTATACCCAAGAGCGTTGCGGGCGCCCGCCATTTTGTCCAGTAGGTTTCAGATTTTGCAAGGCCCTGCCAAGCTTTACAGGTCCCTACCAAGTGCCACCATCAAGCTCCAGCGACACCTTGCAGGGGCCCACCCTGCGCTGCGAGCGCCTGCCAATCTGCAGACAACAGGTCGTGGGCTGCATTGTTTCACCCAATGTTATTTCCTTGATTCAAGGGATAGGTCAGCACTCTCTTAGGGATTTTAGGCCATGAATTTAGAGTTGTTGGGAGGTTATTTTTGCTTTATAGAAGGCTTGAGCCATTGTATTAAAGATATCTCACTTGTAAGGATTTTCTAGTGAGAGAAATATTGTGTTCTTGAGGGTTGTGTGTATTGAAGCTCCTAGGTGCGAAAATGGAGGGGAAGATCACCTCTACTCCTTCCTCCCTTGCTTCTATGGGTAACTAACTCCCTTTCTAGGGAGGTGATGAAGCCTTTCCTTGTAAGCATGCTTTAGTTTTGTTTAATTTGGGGAATGAAGTCTGTATATGGTATTTTCATAATCTAGAGCTTTACACTTGATGTAATGGACCTAAATTTCTATAAATGATTATGTTGAATCTATTATCTTGTCTTAAATAATATGTTCTCATGATTTTATGGGTTGTATTTTCATAGTGACAATGGAAATGAGATTGTGAAATGGTTTATTGGCATGTTGTATGAGAAGCTTTTTAGTCCATAGCTTAGGGGCTCCCTTCTGATGGATAATTCTTTATTCTTGCCTTCATGTGCTACTATCATGGTTATTGAGGAGTTTGATAGTCCCTAGCTTAGTGAGCATGTCATAGCTACACCCTAATTTAGGTAGTTCAAGCATGTGGAACTTTAAGGAATTATGCTTAATTCTTGATTCTATGAACTTCTTAAAGATAATGTAGTAATCATAAATTGCTACATATCATTGCCATATATCTAATTTGTTTCCTAAGTTAATCATAAGCTAGCATGGTCATAGGGTTGGTAGTTGATTCACTTCCCTAGTCCTCTCTACATATTTTTCCTCTCTTTTTAATCTCCTTCAATTTATTGCTTTATGCACATAATTCCAAGTTCTATGTGACAAACAAACCAAAAACTCTACACCTATTTCATCAAATAAAGTGATTTTAAGGACCTTGGTTGCCATAAACTTATAGTCTTTGTAGTTTGACTTACCCCTATGATAGCCCTATTTTACAAGGATTTGTGTTATTGAAAGGGTTGATTATTATTGGTAGCATATACCGAGACCTACCAATTTTTGGCGCCCTTTGCCGGGGATTGCAAACGGCTTTGTAACCGAGGTTCAAAGATTAACTTTGGTTTGATTGTGAATATTGTGTTTTGTGAATATTTTCTTGTTTGGTTTTGGTGACATTGTGTTTTAAGTATTCTTGTGAGATTCTAGGGACTTAAGGCTTGCCGAGGGAAAAGTGTAAAAAATTGTAAGTTTAGAGGACTCCCGGTAAGATTTTCAAAGTTCTAGTTTAAAAATTGTGAATATCTTGCATGTGTTTAGATTAGTGATTTTTTATTGTGAAGCCCTTGTCGAGGCTATTCATGTTTTACTGTTTTACAAAGCATCAGTCCTTGTTATGGCCATTTATTTTTTGTCTTGCTGATAATTGAGGAAAAAGGGAACATTGTATGTGGATGTTATGGTGAAAAAGTGTTGTGCTTGTTGTGAATTATGTTGTTGATGTTGGGACATAGGTCATTATCTTTGCCAACTCTTGAAGACCCAATTGATATAAATTCACTTAAAGGACTCTTAGAAGAAACCTTAGGGAATCTGAAAACATAAGAGAAATTGAACCAGAATTTAATACATTGGCCGAAAATGAAAAAAATGTCGAGAATGAGCGAATCAATAATAATAAGGCTAAAATTCCAAATGTAGTACCTATGACTCTTAAGGACCATTTCATCCCTACCACTTATGCCTCTCCTTCTTGCATAGTGATGCCAAACATCGATGCAGCCCAATATAAGATCAAAACTAGCACAATTCAAATGCTTCCATCCTTTCATGGCTTTGAAAATGAAGACCCCTATAAGCATCTTGATGAGTTCCATGAAATCTGTTCTACCATCAAGCTGAGGGGCTTCCTTGAGAATGCACTCCATTTGCGTCTTTTCCCATTCGCCTTAAAAGATAGGGCAAAATATTAGTTGAACTCCCTTGTTGCAAATTCCATCACTACATGGGCATAATTGAAACAAGAATTCTTAAAAAAAATATTATCCTGTGAGTAAAACCAACCAAATAAGGCGTTCCATTCTTAGCTTTTCGCAAATCGAAGGGGAACAACTCCATGAGACTTGGGAAAGACTTCAAGACCTCCCTAGGAAATGTCTGCACCACCTAATTCCAAAATGGCAGTTGGTGCGAGCTTTCTAGGATGGTTTAACTGAACCACATAGACTCATGGTTGACTCATCATGTGGAGGGATATTCATGTCTAAAAATGCGGATGAGGCTTGGACCTTACTCGAGAATTTGAGTGAAAACTCATTGTAACATAATTCTCGTAGGGCTCTAACCTCAACCAATGCGAAGAACACCAATCTATGTTAACCAAAGACAATGAGGGAAAAATCTTCTCAAGTGGATACCATAGCTCACAAATTCTGTCAATTAATGGCACCACATCTCTCTCATTCCTTGTCTCAAAATTCAACAAGTGCGGTGTGTGCATCATGCACTAGCCCATTCCATCTCTCGGAGGGTTGCCCCACACCGAAGCAATTTCCTAGTAACAATCAAGAGCAAGCAAATGCTATGTTTTCCAGGCCTGGAAATAATCCTTACTCCAATACCTACAATCCGGGATGGAGAGATCATCCGAATTTTTCGTGGAGGCACCCCGCCCCACAAAATTTGACATTTCAAAATCAAGGGCATCAAAATCAGCCATCTTCTCAATTTCCAAATAGGCAATTTCAGGCCTCTTCAAGTTAGCGTCCACCCTATAATCCAAATGTTTCTACTCCACCTCCTGTGTTTCCAACTGATGAGATTCACGCTGCAAATAAGCAAATGATGGAATCCCTTAACAAGCAAATGTTAGAATCTAACAAGCAACTCTTGACATCATTGTAGCCCACTTTCTAAATGGTTCATTCTCATACTCAGTCAATAGCTAAACTTGAGAATCAAGTGGGATAAATAGCTAATTCAATGAACCAACTTCTTCAAAGAGATAAGGGAAAACTTCCCGCTTAACCATTTAAGAATCCTAGAAGGATCCATGTGATTGAAAAAGTCCCTCCTCCGAGTGGGCCTACTCATGAACATGTCCAAGCAATCACCACCCTTAGGAGTGGTCGAATTGTGGACAACAAGGTTGATGGAGGAAAAGATGAACAAGTTCTTCCTCTCAAAAATCTAGAACCTAGCTCATCTAATCCAAATTTCGCTCCTAAAAATTCAAAGTCTAGCACTGAAAATTCCAAGCTTGTGACCCTAAATGTGGAAGCTTCTTATAAGCCTAAGGCTCCGTTTCCTCAACGTCTCCAAGAGTCGACATATTTTGGGAATAAAAGTTGTAAAATTCAGGACATATGGGAGGTCTTTAAGCTAGTAAAGATCAACCTACCTTTCTTGGATGCTATCAAGCAAATTCCTCCATATGCCAAATTTCTCAAGGATTTGTGCACTTAAAAACACACTTCCTAAAGTCATTTACCAAAGAAGGTAAGACTAACTGAATAGGTGAGTGTGATAATTTAGCAAAGCACTCCTCTAAAGTATAAGGATCTAGGTGCCTCGACAATCTCGTATGTCATTGGTGACAATAAGATAGAGAGGACCCTCATTGACTTAGGAGCGAGCGTGAACTTGATTCCATATTCAGTTTACTTACAACTTGGGTTGGGAGATCTTAAGCTAACCACCGTGGTCTTGCAGCTTACCGACAGATCGGTCAAGCACCCACAGGGCATTCTTGAAGATGTCATCATCAAAGTGGACAAATTCTACTTCCCGGTAGACTTTGTGGTTCTTGACACGGAACCGGTCCATGATCCAAAGAAACATATTCCCGTGATCTTCGGTAGGCCTTTCTTAGCTAAGGCTAATGCTTCGATAAATTGTCGAACTGAGGTGATGGATATCGCCTTTGGAAATATGCAAGTCAAACTCCACATTTTCTATGCAACTCAACATCCTTCCGAAGAGGATGAATGTTTTCCCATTGATGTAGTAGATGAAGTGGTCGAAGAATTTTTCCCCTTCATTCTAAGCAAGGATCCTCTTGAAACTTGCATGTCTCACTTTGATTTTGCAAACTTTGATATCAATCAATCCATCCAAGAAGTAAATTCTTTGCTCGACATTGGTGCTATCATTAATTTTCTTCCTTGGAAAGTGTCAAGAGAACCCCTTCCTCAACTGTCCACGACTCCTCTGGTCCCTTCATTGAAATCTCCACCACAACTTGAGTTAAAGCTGCTCCCGGCCCACCTCAAGTATGTGTTTCTTGGTGCAAATAAAACTCTTCTAGTCATCATTGCATCTAACCTTTTAAAGGACCAAGAAAACAGCCTTTTGGTGGTGTTACAAGAACACAAAAAGGCTATTGGCGTGGCTAATTTGAAAGGAATCGACCCTTCTATTTGTATACATCGCATTCATATGGAGGACGATGCTAAACCTTCTGGAGAGGTGCAGTGCCAGTTGAATCCAAACATGAAGAAAGTGGTCATGAAAGAAGTGATCAAGCTACTAGATGCGGGAATCATCTACCTTATCTCGGATAGTAAGTGGGTAAGCCCCACTCAAGTTGTTCCCAAGAAATCCGACCTCACCGTTGTTCAAAATTCAGCGGAAGAGCTCATGCCACAACGCATCACCATCGGGTGGCGTGTGTGCATTGACTACCGGAAACTTAATTCTACCACTAGGAAGGATCATTTCCCACTCCCATTCATTGATCAAATCCTAGAAAGGCTTATCGACCAAAGCTACTATTGTTTCCTTGATGGTTATTGGTCGGTTGAATAATGTTTACCAATTATAATCAACCCTTGTAATATCACAAATCATTGTAAAATAGGGTTATCATAGGGGTAAGTCAAACCACAAGGATTGCAAGTTTATGGCAACCGAGGTCTTTAAAATCACTTGGTTTGATGAAAGAGATGTAAGGTTATGTTTGGTTTGTCACTTGGTACTTGGAATTAAAGATTGCATAAAATAATAAATTAAGAGGAAATTTAGAGGAAAGAAACTAAGGTAGAGAGGATTAAGGAAGTGAATCAACTACCAACCCTATAAACATTCTAGCTTATGATTAACTTGGGAAACAAATTAGATATATGGCAATGATATGTAGCAATTTAAGATTACTACACTATCTTCAAGAATTTCATAGAATCAAGAACCAAGAATAATCCCTCAAAGTTCCACATGCTTAAACTACCTAAATTAGAGTGTAACTTCACATGTTCACTAAGTTAGGGACTATCAAACCCCTCAATAACTATGGTGATAGTACATGGAGCCAAGAATCAAGAAAAGTCCATCAAAGGGGGACCCTAAGCCATGGACTAACAAGGTTCTCAAATACATGCCAATAAAAACATTTCACAATCTCATTTCCATTGTCACTATGAAAATACAAGCCATACAATCATGAGAAAATAAAATCTAAGACAAGATAATAGATTCAACTTAATCATTTATAGAAATTTAGGTCCATTATATCAAGTGTAAAACTCTAGATTATGAAAATGCCATATACACACTTCATTCCCCAAAATAAACAAAACTAAGGCATGTTTACAAGGGCTTCATCACCTCCCTAGAAAGGGAGTTAGTTATCCATAAAAGCAAAGGAGGAAGGAGTAGAGGTGATCTTACCCTCTATTTTCGCACCTAGGAGCCACAATGCACACACACCCTCAAGAACTCAATATTTCTCTCTCTAGAAATCCCTTGCAATATGAGATATTTTTATTACATTGCTCAAGCCTTCTATAAAGCAAAAATAACCTCCCAACAACTCTATTTTTGTGGCCCAAAATCCCTAGAGAGGTGTAGAGCAATCCCTTGAATCAAGGGGATAACATTGGGTGAAATAATGCAGCCCACGACCTCTTATCTGCAGATTAGCGGGCGGCCCCCAACGCAGGGCGGATGCCTGTGAGGTGTCAGGGTGGCTTGATGGTGCCCTTGGCGGGGCCCACAGTTCATGGCGGGGCCCCATAAAAATGAAAACTTTCTGGACCAATCGGTGGGGGCCCGCAGTGCATGGCGGGCACCCGTAATGCTGTAGCCTTGGCTTTAAATTTGCTCTTGGAATAACTTTAACCTGGCCCGATGACGCAATCATCCTCCTTAGCACTTTTTGCAAAGAAAACCATGAGTTCAATGGGTCACTGGCTTGGGCAAATTGAAGGTCCTCGGCAACGGCATGTTTTAATTCTTCAAAAACTCATCAAAGCCTTACTTTTAACTATCTTTAGGGAACCAACTTGAAAGTAAACAAAAACATGCAAATGAAGCTAATATATACAATATGATCAACTAATGGACTTAACTAATGCAAATAAGGGCGCTTGAATATGCAATATTCGGCGCTTATTAATTATTTCGGCTATAACCAAGTGGTAATTGATCCTCAAGATCAAGAATAGATCACATTCACATGTCCCTTTGGAACATTTGCCTATAGACGCATGCCCTTTGGGCTATGTAATACACCGGCAACTTTCCAAAGGTGCGTGTCCATATTTTCTTATATGGTCAAAATTTTTTTGGAGGTATTCATGGATGATTTTTTCGTCTTTGGATCTTCCTTTGACTCATGTCTCCAAAATCTATCCCTTGTGCTTTAAAGATGCAAGTAGAAAAATTTGATTCTAAGTTGGGAAAAGAATCATTTCATGGTCCAAGAAAGCATTGTCTTAGGGCACGTTATTTCTAAAAAGGGAATTGAAGTCGAGAAGGCCAAAGTCAAATTGATCTCTAACCTTCCTCCTCCAAATTATGTCCGACAAATCCGTTCCTTCCTTGGTCATGCCGGCTTTTATCACCGCTTCATCAAAGATTTTAGCAAAATATCCCGGCCTTTATGTAATCTTCTTGCCAAGGATATTCCCTTCAATTTTGTTGAAGCATGTTTGGAAGCTTTCAAGAAGCTTCGTACTCTTCTCTCTTCAGCCCCAATCATGAAACCGCCTAACTAGTCTCTTCCATTTGAGATCATGTGTGATGTATATGATTATGCATTGGGTGCGGTTTTAGGCCAGCATGTGGACAAGCTACCACATGCTATCTATTACGCTAGCAAAACTCTTTCTGATGCTCAATTGAATTACACCACCACTGAAAAAGAGTTGCTAGCTGTAGTGTATGTCTTGGATAAATTTCGTTCTTACCTTCTTGGATCCAAGGTCATTATCTTTTCAGACCATGCCAATCTTAGGCATGTGCTCGCCAAAAAAGAGACCAAACCTTGGCTAATTCGATGGATACTCTTACTCCAAAAGTTTGATATTGAAATCTGGGATAAAAAAGGAACAGACAATGTCGTCGCTGACCATTTCTCTCGTTTACTCATTGAGAAATCTTCTGAATTTGCTGCAGTTCGTGATTCCTTTCTGGATGAGCAACTGTTTCAGATTTCTCATTCAAATCTTCCTTGGTTTACGGATATTGTCAACTACCTTGTGGTAGGAAAAATTCTGTCCAAATGGTCAAAACAAAAGAAAGACTGGTTCTTCTCCCAAGTCAAAAATTTCTTTTCGGAAGATCTGGAATTATTCAAGTATTATCCGGACCAAATCATCCGGCGATGCATTCCTGAAACCAAATTCTCAAGTGTCCTAAATTTTTGCCACACTCTTGCATGTGGAGGACACTTCAGTGCCAAGAAAACTGCTGATAGAGTCCTTCAAAGCGGATTTTATTGGCCCTCTTTGTTTCGGGATGCTTACAATTTCTGTAAGTCATGTGAGCGATGCCAAAAGCTCGGATCCATGTCCAGAAGAGACATGATTCCCCTTACCCCCATCTTAATCATAGAAATTTTCGATGTGTGGGGAATTGACTTCATGGGACCGTTTCCATCCTCTTATGGCTACGAGTACATTCTCGTAGCGGTGGATTACGTGTCTAAATGGGTTGAGGCTAAAGCTACCAAAACCAACAATCATAAAGTTGTGGTCAAGTTCGTGCAATCAAACATCTTCAGTCGGTTTGGTATGCCAAGAGCCCTTATCAGTGACGGAGGATCTCATTTTTGAAATCGCTATCTCAAATTCATCCTTTTTAAATACTCCGTCATTCATAAGGTTGCCACATCTTACCACCCTTAAATGAGTGGTCAAATGGAAGTATTTAATCATGAGATCAAGCATATTCTGGAAAAAACGGTTCGACCGGACCTCAAAGATTGGTCATTAAGACTAAATGATGCACTTTGGGCCTACCGGACAGCGTATAAGACGCCCATCGGCATGTCACCATATCGACTTGTCTTTGGTAAAGCTTGTCATCTCCTAGTGGAGTTAGAGCACTGCACTTTTTGGGCCATAAAATGGTTCAAATTTGATCTTAAGCAAGTTGGTTCTACTTGCAAATTACAACTTAATGAGCTTGAGGAAATTCGAAATGATGCGTACGAAAGCGCCAAAATCTATAAGGTAAAGACTAAAGCATTTCATGACAAGCACATTGTCAACAAGTCTTTTGCCTTTGGATAAAAAGTTTGGCTTTACAATTCTCGCTTGCGACTCTTTCCCGGTAAACTCCGGTCACGGTGGGATGGTCCATATGTTATCTTATCCGTCTTTCCTCATGGTGCCGTTGAACTTCATGATCCCACAAATGGATCTCTCTTTAAGGTTAATGGCCAACTGTTTAAGCCTTATATTGATGGCATAGTCCCAATCTGAAAAGTAGAGAAAGTTCTATTGACGGACCCAATTTACGAGGACTGATGCAAAATCATGGTTCATCTAGCTATCAACATTAAATTTAGCACTCTTGGGAAACAATTCTTTCAACTTCCAAGCTTCCCCTTTTAAGTTGCCTTAGCCAAGATTTTTCAAAAATTAGCTAAGTGTAGCCAGAATGTGAACTTTTCTGGAACTGTCACGAATTGCGTTCCAAAAGTCACTTTAGGTTTACTTAGCCATTTTAAGGTCTCGGTAGCATTTTTGGAATTTTTCAAGGTCATTTCGGCAATTTTCTCAAAAATCCAAAAAAATCACGGGAAATTCGGACCCCAAAATTAGCGCTTTTGTAAATGAGCTCCAAATCCAGTTCTGAGGGTTATACAAGGTGTCTAGGGTCCATAGGAGCTTACGTTTCTAATTGGAGAATTTTTCGACCCTAACCCGGCCTCCGTTCGGCCAAAATGTAAAAGCAGATTATGTCAAAAATTGCGGGCGCCCGCCAATCACTGCGGGGGCCCACCGAGTGCCAAGGGCTGCCGCTACTACACGCTAGGCTTGGCTGTACCAAGCCTTGGCATCCTGCGGGCACCCGCCACGCTTCTGGCCTTCATTAAAATGCCCCATTCCAAGGCCCATTTTGAATCTCATATCTCCTCCTCTCTCATTCCAGCCACGCCTCTCTCTCCTTCCCAAACCCTTCACCCTTTCCTTCCATTATTTCTCTTTCCCATCTCATCTTCTTCCATTTCCCACCTTCTTCCATCTCCATCAATCTCTCATCAACATCACCACCCTTTCGCACCAAGAAAGGGCCTTTGGTTTCTTCACCTTGGGTAAGTTTCTAACTCTTTTTTTTTTTCAATTTTACGATTAATGGAGGATGGGAATGATTGTGTAGAGGTGTTATATGTGTTAGGGCTTGTATATTCTTGATTGCAGGACAAATTTTTTTGGTTTTTATAACTCTTATCATCCCTTGGCCCTCTTCCTTTTTGTCTTACACACTAGATATTTGATAAATTGCCTAAGCCAACTCCTTCTTCCAAATGGCTCCCAAAACTTCCTCCGAGCGTGCTCGCTCCTCCGAGGGACCATCTAAGGAAGCTCCCACTCTAAATTGGGCTAAGTGGCCCATTGAAATGGAAGCCAAATTTTTCATTAAAGATGAGTTCAAAGAAAATCCAGAAACGGCGTGGGCGGTCAAAGAATTGAAGGACCGCGGCCTTAAAGCTCTTTTCAAATCCTGCACTAGCTCGTTCTATCCGTGTATCGTCCGCCAATTCTACTCCAACATGTTTTATTCATGTGTGGAGTCAGAGGTCATTAAGACCACCATTGATGGCGCACCTTTTGCATTCACCCTTCATGACCTTGCTACGACCTTGGAGTGTCCATTGGCATCTCCTTTTGGATGGGGAGGACCAGCCTCTGTACGGTGCTCCTCCAGTTGATCTGACCTTGTCAGAAATTGTCCAGGAAATATGCCACAACAATTATACCGACAGTCACAAATCAAGCACGAATAAGTCATACCTTCCGTGCCGGTTGTGGTTCTTGGACTCTGTCCTTGCCAAAAATGTCGTTCACGTCCCTAAGCACTCTGAATGTAAAGGGGTTTTTCTGAACACCCTTTATGTCGCTGAGAAGGGACATTGGTTTCGTGTCCCACAGCTCATCTGGGACCAGTTTCTCAAGGTCTACAATGATCTTTTTGTGACACAGTCGGATAATGCCCTCACTTGGGCATTTCCTTTCCCATATCTGGTCACCAAGCTGCTTAAGAATAAAAAGTTTAAGGTCACCCAGAGAGAAGATTGGAGCATTGAGGTATTTCTTTATGACCTTGGCGCCTGGAAGTCGAGTACCGTCCAGCTTAGGACTTCTCGTTAAGCCCTCATTGGTGGTGTGTTTGATTGGGGAGGTCCAGCTACTCCTGTTGCACTTGCGCCGGCTGCTTCCTCACCAATTGTGCCACCACCACCTGCTATGTACCGTACCAATTACGACTCTCTCAGCACCCATTTTGATACCCTTCAGCTGCGAGTCGAGACCATAGAGGGCACCCTTACGGACTTCCGTAAGGAGTCTTAGGAGGGACAATAGGTATTACAGGCCATGCTGCAATCTTTGATTGACCAAGCCCCAGGCGGCGCCGGTGGCTCATCCTTCACTCCGATGATGGAGTGATTTTCTACTTTCAGTTCCTATTTTCATTTTCAGTAGTACTCTTTTATTTTACTTTAGGCTGCATTTGGCATTGCTTTTGATTCCTATTTTTGACTTATACCTACAATTCTTTTTGCTATTTTGCATGGATATTCGGTTTTTGGTTCAATAAAATTGCAGTTGGTTATTTTATCTCTTTTTATATTCCGTTTCCTATTTGTTGCATATATTTGTATTGTTGACAGGTTTCTAGATTCAAGTTTGGGGGCGTGGCTTTTGGAATTCGCATGGTGGCATATTGTCACACCGCCACGGATTTTCCTCCTATACTTGGTAATATTGTTCTTATTTCCCTCTCTATTTTTTTCATTAGTCATTCTTTGTCTTCCCACATTGAGGACAATGTGACATTCAAGTTTGGGGGTATATTTTTGGTATGCATTTTTTATTTTGATATGCATTTTTGTTTGCATGTGCTAAATTATTCATGTAAATTGATAAAAAAATAATAATAATAAAACTTTTGGGAAGCAAGGATTTGTAATCTTGGAACTTGTTGGAGATTAAAGCATGTATTTAATACTTTGTGTATAGAGGAAAATGATAGTTTTGAAAATATGGAAAAACCTGAAATGATCATGTTGATTCAAATCGGTTTGTATAAATGCTTCAATTAGATTTTCGTCGGATTTCAAGCTCTTCTATGCTTCACACTTCACAGATGCACACCGAAAACTTAATTGTGAGGCATGTAACCTAATTTACCTTGACCATGACTCAGTTGATTTGAAGTGATGACCCTAACGAATGGATATCTTTGGCATTAATCTAAAAAAAAAAAAAATAATGATAATAACTAGTTTAAGTTCATAGCCTTGCTAACTCGAGTTATTAAGCCCTTAGAGTGTCCTTACACTTAGCACCCTAAAGCCATCCGGTTTGGGAGTTACTGGCCTAACACTTAATACATGGGTTAGTTAGAAAGTTTAAGGGACGTAGGCATTGCACGGTCATTCACGAAATAAAAATAAATAAATATGGTTCGTTAGAGTTCGTAGCCTTGTCAACTCGAGTTATTAAGCCCTTGGAGTATCCTTACACTTAGCACCCTAAAGCCATCCGGTTCGGGAGTTGCTGACCTAACACTTGCTACATGGGTCGGTTAGAAAGCTTAAGGGACTTTGGCATTACACGACCATAATATGTATGTAAAAAAAAAAAAAAAAAAAAAAAAAAAAAAAAAAAAAAATTGTGTATTTTGAATAAATCATGCCTCAGAGACCTCATTTAAAAGGTAAATTCAATGATTTGAAGACTTGTGTTTTGAAATTGGAAAAAGAAGGTACAAGCTGCATATTAGGAATCTGGTTCACTTGTAATGAAGCTAGAGATGATTTCTTTTATAGACATGACAATTGAAGTATTTATATAGACTATAATGTTGATGCATGAGATTTGAAATATGTTTAGCCATTGTGTTATATCAAGGCTTCAAATACTCAAGATAGTCTGCAAAATGATTATGTCTCTAATGTTCTGTCTGTTCTAAGTTGCAAATGAGCTCTGTGTAATTTCTTTCACCATAGTTGATGTTTGTGGATAGCGTTTCAAATGCTGTCATTTTGTTAAGTCCATTATTTTGGTTTTGCTATGGGACTAGCAAAATGTAAGTTTGGGGGTGTGATAAGTGCTGAATATTGAATATTCAAGAGCCCTTATTTGCATTAGTTAAATCCATTAGTTGATCATATTGTTTATATTAGCTTTATTTGCATGTTTTTCTTTACTTTCAGGTTGGTTCCCCAAAAATAGTTAAAAGTAAGGCTTTGATGAGTTCTTGAAGATCAAAGCATGTCATTGCCAGGGACCTTCATTTTGGTTAAGCCAGTGATCCAATGAACCCATGGTTATCCCTGCAAAAAGTGCTAAGGAGGATGATCGCATCATTGGGCTAGGCCAAAGTCATTTCAAGAAGTAAATTTGTGCCCAAGAGCATTGGGGGCGCCCACTATTTTGTCCAGTAGGTTTCAGATTTTGCGGGGCCCCGCTAAGTGCCACCATCAAGCTCCCACGACACCTCGCGGGAGCCCGCCCTGCGCTGCGGGCGCCCGCCAATCTGCAGACAATAGGTTGTGGGCTACATTATGTCACCCAATGTTATCCCCTTAATTCAAGGGATAGGTCTGCGCTCTCTCAGGGATTTTGGGCCACGAATTTAGAGTTGTTGGGAGGTTATTTTTGCTTTATAGAAGGCTTGAGCCATTGTATTTAAGATATCTCACATTATAAGAATTTTCTAGTGAGAGAAATATTATGTTCTTGAGGGTTATGTGTATTGTGGCTCCTAGGTGCGAAAATGGAGGGGAAGATCACCTCTACTCCTTCCTCCCTTGCTTCTATGGGTAACTAACTCCCTTTCTAGGGAGGTGATGAAGCCCTTCCTTGTAAGCATGCTTTAGTTTTGTTTAATTTGGGGAATGAAGTGTGTATATGGTATTTTCATAATCTAGAGCTTTACACTTGATGTAATGGACCTAAATTTCTATAAATGATTATGTTAAATCTATTATCTTGTCTTAGATTATATATTCTCCTGATTTTATGGCTTGCATTTTCATAGTGACAATGGAAATGAGATTGTGAAATGGTTTATTGGCATGTTGTATGAGAAACCTTTTAGTCCATTGGATAGGGCCTCCCTTTTGATGGATTATTCTTTATTCTTGCCTTCATGTGCTACTACCATGGTTGTTGAGGAGTTTGATAGTCCTTAGCTTAGTGAGCATGTCATAGCTACACCCTAATTTAGGTAGTTCAAACATGTGGAACTTTGAGATATTATGCTTAATTCTTGATTCTATGAACTTCTTGAAGATAATGTAGTAATCATGAATTGCTACATATCATTACCATATATCTAATTTGTTTCCCAAGTTAATCATAAGCTAGCACGTTCATAGGGTTGGTAGTTGATTCACTTCCCTAGTCCTCTCTACATATTTTTCCTCTCCTTTTAATCTCCTTCAATTTATTGTTTTATACACATTTTAATTCCAAGTTCTAAGTGACAAACAAACCAAAAACTCTACACCTCTTTCATCAAACAAAGTGATTTTAAAGACCTTTGTTGCCATAAACTTGCAGTCCTTGTGGTTCGACTTACCCCTATGATATCCCTATTTTACAATGATTTGTGCTATTGCAATGGTTGATTATTATTAGTAGCTTCTACCAAGACCCACTAGCACCAAGGCTAAAATTGCTTACATCAACTTGAAGATCTCGCCGAGCTCTCCGTTTTACCATAAACGGCACCCAAAAAGTCCAAATGGTTGGAGAGTAATTAAAGTTTCAAATTTAGAAGAAAAGAAAAAGAAAAAGAAAAAGAGAAGAGAAAAAGAGAGGAAGCCGAGAGAGGAGATGAGAATTGAGGCCTAAATAGCCTTATGGCCATTAAAAGAAAGTGGTGGGTCCCACCACTTAAAAAAATCTTTTAACTTTGACTTTTCTTTTCTTTGTCCAACACACACACACATATATGCACACAACCACAATAAAACCATATAAAACGCATCAAATAAAAATAAATGATATGGAAATGGATCCAAATAAAAACCTTGTACGTGACAATTCCAGTAGCGGGTCCCACACGGGACTTTCCGGCTCGGAAAATGGAAAAATGCCAAAATGGCAACCGGTGCATTTCCAAGAGTCCCAAACTCAATGGAATGCTCCAACTAACTCTCGGACACACCCGGCACACCCCACAGTGTCTAGCACGCAAACGTAAAAAGATGAAAATGCCCTTGCAAAAACAAAAAATTCTAGAAAATGACAAATGATGAAAAATGAAAACATAACAATCTACCCACCTTAAAAGATATTTCATCTTCAAAATCTACCCTCCTTAAAGAGAAGGCCCATAGCCATACACCTTCTCAAAAACACCAAGCAAAACCCCAAGACCATGAACTCACCAACATTATTGTCTTTGACACCGGACGTCACTATGCAATAACACACCACTGCCACTAAAACCTAATGCGAGTACCTACCTTTCACCTCATCATAGCATAAGACCAACGAGACCTTACGCTTGACCCAAAATGGACATCAGTCTACTCCACACAGTCACGAAAGGCTCCAAAGCCCGAGAGATGAATAGTCGCTAGACACCGAACATGATAACTTCCAAACCCAACTCATCCTCTAAAGAACATATAAGACCCCAAACAAGAAACCCTGTCCATTACATAATTAGGCTCAAACTCAGATCCACACCTCCCAGTCGGACCAACATTTGCCATCCAACACACGGCTACACCACTACATAACTGCATCAATGACTACTAATTGCATTATACAACAATTATTACACTTAACAACCTCAAGATGGTTAAACAATGAATCCCCAACGACTGCATAAACATTAGTCACCAAAATAGTAAAGCACACTATCCTGTACTCAGGACACAATCCTAAAAATAAATCTTTGATAATCAAACAAATTGGACACTTGGTCCCACCTAACACTCCTAGTCACCCAAAACTAACCACCCGAATCCACACTGGCACGCCGACATATCCCGCAATACCATGCTCTCACTGTCCCTAACAATCAAAACAATCATGGATTTTTGACCCGACATCGTGCTAAAGAGGGACTGATTCAAAAGAAATGGTTGACCGGGCCATTCTCACTATCGATCTGATCTCAAAACAGACGTCGTTCCAGTCCTCAGGTCCAAACCTCAAACACAATCTCACACAGTCCACAAAATAACCATGAGATCCACTCACTACCCATCCATCATTTTATGTAACCACAAGAGCTATACAGTCACATACTAGCTCTATAAATCCTAATCATTCCTCAATCACACAGCTCGTAACAGACTAAAAACAACACGGCAACAAACATCACGATCATTAACCAGCACTAAAGATCTCTAGTTTCCTCATAACACCTACACTAGGTAAACAATTCATAGCATTACTCGATTCGATTCTTACCTCGTCAAAACACACAATACGACTGTCTCATGCCTAAAACCTCAAAACCAAAATCAATCATCTCCATTATTCCTCAAAACCGACACTCATCCTTAAAACATTACTCGAATCAAACATCTACAAAAACACCCGAGTACACAACTCACTTTATATCATCTAATCATCCTCAAACCGTCGTTCAATACACATCCCCTAGCCATCATCGCTAGTACTAAACATCAGAAACATACAATCCCCATTCGGCAACCTGTGCTTCACATTCCACCGGTCAAAACCACTCTCAAAACAAGCATTACAAACAAGAAAAAGACTTTATCTCCCTCCACGGGAGTGAGTCGACCAGATTAACCAAACCTTTATCGATGGACTCTAACAACATAACAAACCACACATAGGTCCATCCATCCACGAACATGCACAACTCCAAAATAAAGAACAAGACGCACAACTCCAAAATGAAGAACAAGACTCACGACAAATGATGCCCTTGCCAGGAGTAGAATAAACGAAAAGGGTAACAAACCCCACTCTCATAAGAGACTGACGACTCGCACCTGAATGCACCCGACACTCTGTCACTCGTTACACACCAATCGTCCAACCGTGGACACCCAATATCACCGGAGATGAAATGAACTCTTTACACACCAGAAGGAGAACTAACTGGATACACATACGGGTCTACGAACTCAATTCTAGGCGACCTCGCCAAGAACGGGCCGTCATACACTGTTAACATCGGAACCTTACATACAATACACTATAACACCAATGCTAACCAAAACCAATCAGACAAGAGCATCAATGCTCATAACATACCAACACAAGAAACGATCACAACCCATCAAACACCGCATCCCATTCTATCTAGAACCAGTCACTCCCAAACGATAACCTCTATGCCATACAAGGGCATTAGGTCACCCGTTCCACCTTAACCTTCCTGGCGACACTGCCTCGATTACTATACACACAAAACTAGTGATGTGACGGCCCTGGTTTTTCAAGCCAGTGCGTCCTGTGATGAACCGAAGATTGACCCGATAACGGATCCAAATGAGGAAGCGGAAACAAAAAACAAGACCTTGGAGATGCAATGCATCTCGAAGAAGCTAGAGTGACCTTCCATAAGGCTACGGATCTCAATGAGAACAATGCGGAAACGAATGATCAGAAAAAGACCGAATAGGCCCCCAAGGGCAAAATAGTCTTTGCACATGGAAGTAATGTCCTTGGGAATGTACATGATTCCTAAGACATATCCGTGACTTCATGGGAAGTCACGGAACTCAAAGAAAGTAGTGGAAACAAATTAAAAGAAAATCGGACAAATTTAGCCCCAAGGGCAAAATAGTAATTTTTAGCAAGATTTAGGTGTTACCGAGCACATCATTGGAAAGACAGCAAAAAATTAATCAAGTTAGACTCAAGAATCACTTGATTCAGAGTCCGAATGGAAGAGAAAAGTCAAAACAAAGTTTTGATGTCGCCGAGGCCATGAATAGTGTTTTGACAGCAATGAATAGTAACCTAGGCAAAATGCTAAAGTTCGTGTGCCATTTTGAGGTACTAAATGATGTTTTCTAGAAAAACACGAAAAAGAAACCGCCTTTAAAATAATTTTTCAAAGCTGAACATGTCAAAAGAAAATTTTATTTTTGACGTGAAATCCCCAAAATGCCCTTACAACAGACTTTTTCAAATAGTGCAGGTGCGCACAGGAAAACAGATTTGATGCTAGTTTTCGGGTCCGAGATGACATTTTTTGGAAAATGTTGTGAAGAAACCACCCCCCCCCCCCCCCCCCCGGCGCCGAAAATCACGTTTTCTATATGACCATGTCAAGACCAGAATTTATTTTTCAAAAGAAATTCCTGAAATGCCCCTAGATCAGTTTAGACCAAGAGGGTTAAAACAAAAAGCTGCTATATGTTTTTGTTTTGAAATCTGCCAGAACAGAGAGCAAAAACAGGGCTCTTAACAACATTTTCTGGAAAAACACGAAGAAGAAACCCCCTTAAAATCATGTTTTCTACTCGGCATCGTGGAAGAAAACGAAAAACACACACTATGAAATGCCCAGAACGCCCCTGATCAGTCTAGGCCAAAAACGAGGAAAATGCAACTTTTGCACCAAGTGTTCATTTGACCCTAAATGCATTTCTAGGCTAAAACGATTTTGTACCCAAACATATTTAGTGTTTTTAAGCGCGTGGGAATGGTCCATGGCTCTAAAAAATGGCCGATGCAAAATCCGACTCCCCAACGGCCAAAAAAGGCGAAAATACACATAAAAAGGGAATTTTGAAACTTAAAATTATAAAATGGTTTTCAATTACCGTTTGGCCCTTGGCCACACTTCGTGCTTAATTAATGAGACCCAATGAAAGAATAAGAATGGAATTCCCACACCTTATGCAAACATGGTAAGCCAATGACTTGCCAATTTTCAATATTTTTAAAATATTTCACGAAGTCAAGAGTTACATAGGATACAAATTAGATGTCATTGGCCTATGGCCTCATCTCATACATGTCAAATATATTGTAAAGAGTGTACTTATGTACACATTACAGGATTAGAATCAAATATACACATTTTGACGTACAAAGCTATAAATGGCATTTCAAGCCAACATTTACAAGAAATGAGAACTTCAAGTCTACAAATCATCCAAGCATGATGTGAATCCTGAATCTTGATCCCGGTACCTGAAAAATGTCCCCACTACATGAGTGAGTAACATAAAGTTACTCGTATGAGATAAGCATGCAAAGACCTAACATTTTACAAACCTATTAAGTTACTATAATTTAACTCAAATGGTCATGCCACCTAGCATCTATGTCAAAGGTGAGACTCAGGGAGCATCCTAAGCTACCTAGAGTATTTTTAGCATAACCCATATCATTCATGCAATTTAAACAACATAGGATCATGCGGTACACACAACAAGTCATTCAATATACAAGTATACGTACGCAAGTATACAATCAAGATTAAAATGCACTTAAGACAAGTATAGAAGATATAAGTATACTAGGTTATCTAGAAAGTAATTCATCAATATACAAGGGTACACACTAAGTACACTAAGCAACATTGAAATGGAAATGTAACATATAAATTCAAGCATACAATTCTCAGTATACTAAGCAATATTGACATGCATGATATACAAGAATACAAATCTAAGTATGCTAAGCATTTTTTATATATAAGGCATACAAGTATACAAATCTAAGTAGACTAAGCAAGAAATGAAGTACCATACATCCAAGCACAAGTTAAAAGTAATCCACAATTACAAATAGGAATTGAATGCGAAATCAACCAATAGCGGAAAGACGAAGGACATATGGTATCAATGACCAAACAAGTGATCTCGGGTTACTACCCCGCAAGGAACTACCTAGTGTGCACTATATGTTGTAGAGGGAACTTTCATCCCCCGTACTAGAGACATACTCTGGCCTTAACATATTTCAATGTCCATACAAACTTTCCAAAAAATCATTAAGTTGTGAAACAAGTATATCACATATACACAATGCACATTGTCAATTACCAGGCACAACTAAGTCATGGAATACACACAAGATATGCTCTAGGCTTTCAAACTACAATGACATATTAAATGTCATACAATTATAATGTGTATACAACAAGTTAAATCATAACTTCTACTCACGAAATACCATCTTGTAATCATACACCAAGTTGCAAATTAGAAATTAAGCAAGAATATAACATCAATACTTAATTACCTCAATGAAAGCATACAAATGGAATTTAATTAAATTAAATAATTAAATTCTTAAGATTACAAAGCAACTCCAAGAATCCTAAATATAATATATGTCAAAGGTCATAGCAAGACCTAATTTAATTTCAAGTTACAAACCAATTTTACCTTAGTTACAACAAGGTAAATTAAGATCAATGCCAAGAAAATAATTAAATAAATTTCTCAAAACTCATTCAAATATTCTCAATTTAATATATATGATAGAACATGCCAAGCTCATCAATAATATCAAGTCAGAAATCCTATTAAGTGATTAGAACACTTAGAGTAAAATTAATTAATCTAATTAATTAATTTTCTCTAGATTTTAAAATAATTCCAAATGTCCTCAAATTCACATATGTTAAAGAACATACTAAGGCCTAATTTAATATCACATTACAACTTGATTCCATGCTAGTTACAACCATGTGAATTAAATTTTCATTCAAGTGAAAATTTAGTTAAAAGTTACATTACTTATTCAAATCAGCCCAATTTAATATATGTTAACAAGCATATCAAGGCTTAATTTAATAGTATGCTACAATTTAATTCCAAGTTATAAATAACCATGAAAATTAAATCTTAAAGATAGAAAATAATTAAATTAAATTCTAGAATTAATACAAAGGCATGCTTACAAGTTGTATATGCTTATAAAACCATCAATACAACACATATTTAAACCTAAAACATCCCCTACCTCATTTTGTTATGAAATCACAAATCCCCACCGAAACGAAAACGCTCCAAATCCAACGATACTTCGGGGTTTTGTCGAGGACAACGCTGTGAACATTAAACTCCAAAGAGAACCTACCAAAATCCTAACTTGACCTCAAACTCGAACTCAAAAATTGGCCAAAAATGGGTTCTAATAAAGAGGAAAGATGCGTGTTGTCAAGACCTTCGATAAACGCTAAGGCACTACAACATTTTACACGAGAGAAGAAGGTGGAAAAGAAGAAAAGAAGGGGCAGCCCCTTGGGCTGCCATGGCTGATCAGAAATGTGGGAGAAGAAGAGGAAAACAATTGATTTAATTTTATAACCCCCTATTTATAGTAAAACCCTAAAAGTGCCCCGAAAGGGCCTCGCCGGGTCCGGAAAAGTGAAATTTGAACAGAAGCGCTCAAATGACAAAACTCTATGAACGAAAAGAACCAAAATGAGAAAATATGAACAACGGAAGAAACAGCGTCAAAAACTGAGTCCCGAGCAGAGAGATATGCCCCAAACAAGTTTGGCACTAATCGGGGCCAAAAACCCGAAAACTGTAGGGTTCGACCGCAAGACAATTCTAATAGTACACGACTCAACGAAATGTGAAAATGAATTTCGTACGAGGATCCAGGCTCAAAACGAAGTATTTTGCAATAACTTTCGTTAATTGCACAATGGCCCCTACAAAAAAAGGATAACTGCAAAACTGCTCAGAATGAAAATATCTTCCAAAAGATATTTTCTTAAAAACCCCCGAAATAATATATCTCCAAAAGATATTTATGAAAAACACCCCAAGGAACAAAAATATTTCTGAAGAACTTTGCATCCATGCCCCTATGGACACCAAGAGCAACCAGAGTACTTTCCCACAAAAGTAAAGATAAGTATTGTGTGGAAACCACTTAGGATGAAGATACATGAAGTCAATAACCAACTCCGAACACAAAAAGTGAGGTTATGCCAACAAAATGACAAACGGCGAAAAGACAAAATAGGGAAAAGGACGAAAAGTGAATGGTGTCAAAAAAATGAAAATGTGGAAATGACTCGGTCCTTAAAGGAAGTTGTCAATCCAAAGAAAAGAGTCTCAGAAACCATTTTCGAGCACTCAAGATGACATTAAGTGATGAGTAACCAAACTCAAAAAAGAAAATTCAACGAAAAAAATTTATCCGTAAAATTTTAGAAAAAGGAAAGAAAGGAAAATAACCGGGTTATTACAACTTACCCTCCTTAAGAAAATTTCGTCCCCGAAATTAGGAACATCTCAAGGAAAACCGAATAAGGATTGAACACAAGGTCACACTGAGGAAAGGATCATAAAGCACTAAACGACAATTCCAGAAGCCCCAAGAGCCAACTAAAGGAATATGAAACCACGAACCGAAAGACAACACCTCATCAAATGAATTGACATACAACCCAATGTCAACCTGCCAAAGGAAACCAAGGTAAGAACACGCCAAAACAAGGAACACGACCAAAAGTAACATGGCAGCATGAATAGTGACTAGAATTTGCCCACACGTACTCAAGGTGCGGTAGCATCGACAGTGTCTAGTACCCTCCCACACTTACATTACTAGCTAGGTAATACAAGGTAGCATCGACGGCAACTAGCACTCGCCCACCACACACAACTTATACGGTAGCATGACAATATAAAGTCCTAATTCATCACCGGCCCCCAACAAGCTTACCCGTGAAACCTATCGATACAAATGACATTAATGTCCAAAACGATCATTACCAAAAGCACCACGGAAACTAGGCATTTTGTGAGAGTTGAGATATGGTCCAAAGATGTCTGGCCGGACCATCCTGGCCAATCCCAAAACTCTGACAACAATTCCATAGGTACCGCAAGGCTTAAAGCCTGAAATCCTCAATACCAGAAAACTAACAACCCCAAGTCTCAAAACACCGCTATTAATAACACCAATCACGAATCCAAAGCCTGACAAGTCTGTGCCCTCAAACCAATGGATTGAACTTTATGAAATCAAGCAACGTCACCATCGTCCTAGTCACAACGACTCCCAACAAGGCAAACAACCCAAAAACCTCCACGTCATCCTAAAGCTGACCTACTATAAGGCTACGCCTAGGAATCAAGACACCGGATCTAGCTCACACACACAATCCCAACAACCAAGGTCACATAACCCCAAGCACAATACATGAAAGATAAAAGCATGAACTAAACAAAGTAATCAGTCATAAGACATACATATATAAGGTGACCATGTCACGACTCATAAAATCAAATCACAAAAACCAAATCGCACCATACAACTAAACACATAATGTACCAGGGCAATCAAATATGTTATCTATCAAATAGGGGTCAAGCATCAAGGACACGCTACACATCATCTATGACACTAGTATGCTAAACTGATATAGTAAATGGAAAATACATCATCTATATCATCACATAACTACCAAATAGTCACGTATCCTAAACATATTTCTACGGCATGCTAAAGCATACAAACATGTAAAAAGGACTATGTAAATAACAATCCCACAAGTCAAAAGCAAGAAGGGATGAAATGCCTCTTAAAAGGATGAACTCACTGAAAGTGAATCCAAAAAACCTGGATGGTTCCAATCTCTCACCGTAAGGAAATGAATCATCTCCCAGAGTGAACACTAAGGCTCCCAAAACAAAGAGTCTACAAGTCTTTCCTAAGACTAGCTTAAACCCAAGATGGAATCCCAACGCCACACCAGACAAAACAACGACGCAATGGATAGTTCCAACACTAGCCATTATGAGACATCAATAGAGAACTCAACTCAAGATGCCAACGAGTTCGATGAGAACTGGACAGGATTCTAACGGAACCCTAAAACGAACCCTAAAACACTACCCCCAAGTCTTAAATGACAAGGGAGAGTAATTAATTGCACCAATGTAATTAATTACACGAAATCACGCACACTCCAACAGTAGCTCGTAAGAGCTATTTGGGCAACACCAAAAGGATCCTAGGTCAACACACCTATACATATCCTGAAACCATTGCCCTAAGAAGGCAAGACATAAGAACCTCACTGTTGAGGCTCATAAGGCAACTTCCTAAATCCCTAAGGAAGGACCTGAGTCAATCTCGACTCATCGCCCCATGACGATATAAACAAGACCCCAATGACATCATCACATCCAGGTTACCATGAAACCTCAATAGACAAAACCAACACCCCGAACACTCCCCGACCACGTCATGAAGCCACGAAGAAAAAAGGAAATGAAACGACACCTCCCTGGCTCACGTCTCACTCCTCCAGACAAGGACTGTGATTCTACACTCACATAACCCTTACTCGCATCAACCGTCAGACAAAGGTCTCGAGACAACCAAACCAATAAGAAGAACAAGAAGGTTCCGGTTGTAGGTTCCTTACAGAATGAATTTCTCATACCTAAGGAAGAAACTCAGCAAGACAAAAATGCATCCAAGGGATATGACAAACCCCAAGAGACAATGCCCTGGCATTAATCTCTACTAACCAAGCTGGATCAGCATGCAATGTCAAAATAAGACATAAAGGTAAACAACTAGAATACAGCATAGCAACAGGCTACCTACTCACACAAGTAGTAAAAATCACATAAGGTATATCAATGTATACAGGAGAAGGACATAATGTATGATGATATGCTATATATAATCATGCTAAGATGAACAAGCATATATAACATGTTAAAGCAGACAAGCATAAATAACATGGTAACTCAGACAAGCACGTACAATGTACTAAGACCGACAAGCATATACAGTATGCTAAGGTAGACAAGCACATACAACATGCTATAATAAACAAGCATATATCATATGCTAAGATAGACAAGCATAAATCATATCCTAAAACGGTTAAGGTAAGCTTCTAAGCAAGTTGCCACATAAGCAAACAGACATGTTATCAATTCAAAACATGTTATCAATAAGAAATTAAACACATAGAGCATGGCAACACAAGCATGATATGCACCCAAAACCCGTCGTCCAAGGTATTCGAACCTAGAAGCTCTGATACCACCTGTGACGGCCCTGGTTTTTCAATTTAGTGCGTCCTGTGATAAACCTAAGATTGACCCGATAACGGATCCCAATGCGGAAGTGAAACCAGAAAATAAGACCCTGGAGATGCAATGCATCTCTAAGAAGCCAGAGTGACCTTCCATGAGGCCACGGATCTCAACGAGAACAATGCGGAAACGAATGATCAGAAAAAGACCGAACAAGCCCCCAAGGGCAAAATTGTCTTTTCACATGGAAGCAATGTCCTTCAGAATGTACATCATTCCTAAGACACATCCGTGACTTCATGGAAAGTCACAGGACTCAAAGAAAGTAGTGGAAACAAATTAAAAGAAAACCGGACAAATTTAGCCCCAAGAGCAAAATAGTAATTTTTAGCAAAATCTGGGTGTTACCGAGCACACCATTGGAAAGACAACAAAAAATTAATCAAGTTAGACTTAAGAATCACTTGATTCGGAGTCCGGATGGAAGAGAAAAGTCAAAATAAAGTTTTGATGTCGCCGAGGCCGTGAATAGTGTTTTGACAGCAATGAATGGTAACCTGGGCAAAATGCTCAAGTTCGTGTGCCGTTTTAAGGAACTAAACGATATTTTCTGGAAAAACACGAAGAAGAAACCCCCTTTAAAATAATTTTTCCAAGCTGAACATGTCAAAAGAAAATTTATTTTTGACGTGAAATCCCTAAAATGCCCTTGCAACTGAGTTTTTCAAATAATGCAGGTGCGCACAGGAAAATAGATTTGACGCGGGGTTTTCGGGTCCGAGACGACATTTTCTGGAAAAATGTTGTGAAGAAACCTCCCCCAAAAATCACATTTTCTATATGACCATGTCAAAACTGGAATTTATTTTTCAAAAGAAATTCTCGAAATGCCCCTAGATCAGTTTAGACCAAGAGGGTTAAAACAAAAAGTTGCCACATGTTTTTGTTTTGAAATCTGCCAGAACAGAGAGCAAAAACGGGGCTCTTAACAACATTTTTTGGAAAAACACGAAGAAGAAACCCCCCAAAAATCACATTTTCTACCCGGCATCGTGGAAGAAAACGAAAACACACACTATGAAATGCCCAGAACGCCCCTGATTAGTTTAGGCCAAAAACGAGGGAATTTTGAAACTTAAAATTATAAAATGGTTTCAAATTACCGTTTAGCCCTTGACCACACTTCATGTATGATTAATGAGACCCTATGAAAGAATAAGAATGGAATTCCCACACCTTATGCAAACATAGTGAGCCAATGACTTGCCATTTTTCAATATTTTCATAATATTTCATGAAGTTAAGAATTACATAGGATACAAATTAGATGTCATTGGCCTATGGCCTCATCTTATACATGTCAAATACATTGTAAAGAGTGTACTTATGTACACATTACATGATTAGAATCAAATATACACATTTTGACATATAAAGCTATAAATGGCATTTCAAGCCAACATTTACAAGAAATGAGAACTTCAAGTTTACAAATCATCCAAGCATGATGTGAATCCCGAATCTTGATCCTGGTACCTGAAAAATGTCCCCACTATGTGGGTGACTAACATAAACCTACTCGTAGGAGATGAGCATGCAAAGATCAAATATTTTACAAACCTATTAAGTTACTATAATTTAACTCAAATGGTCATGCCACCTAATGTCTATGTCAAATGTGAGACTTAGGGACCATCCTAAGCCACCTAGAGTATTCCTAGCATAAACCATATCATTCATGCAATTTAAACAATATAGGAGCATGCGGTACACGCAACAAGTCATTCGATATACAAGTATACATACGCAAGTATACAATCAACATTGAAATGCACTTAAGACAAGTATAGAAGATATAAGTATGCTAGGTTATCTAGAAAGTAAATCGTCAATATACAAGGGTACACACTAAGTACACTAAGCAATATTGAAATGGAAATGCAACACATAAATTCAAGTATACATTTCTAAGTATACTAAGCAATATTGACATGCATGGCATACAAGCATACAAATCCAAGTATGCTAAGCATTTTTGATATAAAAGGCGTACAAGTATACAAATCCAAGGATACTAAGTAAGAAATGAAGTACCTTGCATCCAAGCACAAGTTAAAAGTAATCCACAATTACAAATAGGGATGGAATGCGAAATCAACCAATAGCGGAAAGACAAATGACATATGGTCTCAATGACCAAACAAGTGATCTCGGGTTACTATCCCGCAAGGAACTACCTAGTGCGCACTATATGTTGTAGAGGGAACTCTCATCCCCCATACTAGAGACATACTTTAGCTTTAACATATTTCAATGTCCATACAAGCTTTCCAAAAAACTATCAAGTTGTGGAACAAGTATAACACATATACACAACGCACATTGTCAATTACCATGCACAACCAAGTCATGGAATACACACAAGATATGCTCTAGGCCTTCAAGGTACAATGGCATATTAAATGTCATACAAGTATAATGTGTATACAACAAGTTAAATCATAACTTCTACTCATGGAATACCATCTTGTAATCATACACCAAGTTGAAAATTAGAAATTAAGCAGGAATATAACATCAATACTTAATTACCTCAATGAAATCATACAAATGGAATTTAATTAAATTAAATAATTAAATTCTCAAGATTACAAAGCAACTCCAAGAATCCTAAATATAATATATGTCAAAGGTCATAGAAAGGCCTAATTTAATTTCAAGTTACAAACTAATTTTACCTGAGTTGCAACAAGGTAAATTAAGATCAATGCCAAGAAAATAATTAAATAAATTTCTCAAAACTCATTCAAATATTCTCAATTTAATACATATGATAGAACATGTCAAGTTCATCAATAATATCAAGTCAAAAATCCAATTAAGTGGTTAGAACATTTAGAGTAAAATTAATTAATGTAATTAATTAATTTTCTCTAGATTTTAAAACAATTCCAAATGTCCTCAAAATCACATAAGTTAAAGAACATGCTAAGGCCTAATTTAATATCACATTACAAGTTGATTCCATGCTAGTTACAACCATGTGAATTAAATTTTCATTCAAGTGAAAGATTAATTAAAAGTTACATTACTTATTCAAATCCGCCCAATTTAATATATGTTAACAAGCATATCAATGCTTAATTTAATAGCATGCTACAATTTAATTCCAAGCTATATACAACCATGAAAATTAAATCTTAAACATAGAAAATAATTAAATTAAATTCTATAATTAATACAAAGGCATGCTTACAAGTTTTATACGCTTATAAAACCATCAGTATAACACATATTTAAACCCAAAACATCCCCTACCTCATTTTGTGATGAAATCATAAATCCCCATTAAAACGAAAACGCTCCAAATCCGACGATACTTCGGGGTTTTGTCGGGGACAACGCCGTGAACATTAAACTCCAAAGAGGACCTACCAAAATCCTAACTTGACCTTAAACCCGAACTCCAAAATTGGCCAAAAATGGGTTCTAATTAGGGGAAAGATGCGCGTCGTCAAAACCTTTGATAAACGCTAAGGCACTACGACATTTTACACGAGGGAAGAAGGTGAAAAAGAAGAAAAGAAGGTGGCAGCCCCTTGGGTTGCCATGGCTGGTTTGAAACGTGGGAGAAGAAAAGGAAAACAACTGATTTAATTTTATAACCCCCTATTTATAGTAAAACCCCAAAAGTGCCCCGAAAGGGCCTCGCCAGGTCTGGATAAGTGGAATTTGAGCAGACGCACTCAAATGACAAAACTTTGTGAACGAAAAAGAACCTAAATGAGAAAATATGAACAACGGAAGAAACAGTATCAAAAACCGAGTCTCGAGCTGAGAGATATGCCCCAAACAAGTTTGGCGCTAACCGGGGCCGAAAACCCAAAAACTGTAGGGTTCAACCGCAAGACAATTCTAATAGTACACGACTGGACGAAATGTGAAAATGAATCCCGTATGAGAATCCAGGCTCAAAATGAAGTATTTTGCAATAACTTTTGTTAATTGCAAATGGCCCCTACAAAAAAGGATAATTGCAAAACTGCTCAGAATGAAAATATCTTCCCAAAGATATTTCCTTAAAAATCCTCGAAATAAAATATCTCCAAAAGATATTTATGAAAAACACCCCAAGAAACAAAAATGTCTCTGAAGAACTTTACATCCATGCACCTATAGACACCAGGAGCAACCAAGTACTTTCCTACAAAAGTAAAGATACGTATTTCGTGGAAACCACTTAGGATGAAGATACATGAAGTCAAAAACCAACTCCGAACACAAAAAGTGAGGTTATACCAACAAAGTAACAAACGGGGAAAAGACAAAATAGGGAAAATGACAAAAAGTGAATAGTGTCAAAAAAATGAAAATGTGGAAATGACTCGGTCCTTAAAGGAAGTTGTTAATCCAAATGAAAGAGTCTCGGAAACCATTTTCGAGCACTCGAGATGACACTAAGTGATGAGTAACTAAACTCAGAAAAGAAAATTCAACGAAAAAAATTTATCTGTAAAATTTTAGAAAAAGGAAAGGAAGGAAAATAACCGGGTCATTACACATGACCTCGATCAGAACAATTCACCGGCTCATCAAAAGAAAATGATGCCTATATAGCAACGCCACTTTCTCTGGCTCTAAAAACTAAGCGGATCATAATCGCCTCAACTGATGCACAATCCCACAACTTCCTGACAACACCCAACAAACAACTAAAAATCCCTAAACCACATTCAGATCATACCTCAAATTGTTCTATGCATCAGCACTAAACATCACCCTATTACACCTTCACTGTCACTCATTTTAAACAACAGTTCAAACCTATCATCCCACTGGACCATCAAGCCATTACCAAGTAATTATTCCTCAAACATCCTTAAGATAACACCATCAGGACAGGAAAATAAACACCACTCTCGATGCTCCCTGCAACGACCACTACTTTCCCCCAGAAAATAACCTCCATACGACAATGCCATACCGACAAATCCTCAAAACAAAATGAGCACAATCTCAGAATGTTCAACACCCAATTATCCCCTTAAAATCTTTAACGAATATAATTAAACACTAACACTTAACCGACCACTCAAACGACTCTTCCTAAGGTAATCTACATGCCTAAACAGGAAAACTTCATACCCCAGGTTCAACGTCACTACCTCCACTCATCACCGTTCCTCAAAATGCCCTTGGCCCCAACTAAAGTCAAATGGGGCTACCAGCTAAACCTACGGGATCACCCTCGTCCCAATTATTCTTGTCATCAGTCTACCTTTTCAAATCCTCAAACACTAAGCACTATCTCCTGATACTTCAGGCACAACTTGAATTACAACCCTAGCCCACAACTCTCAACTTCCAAAACACAGTCCACTTGGTAACACAATACTCACTATCAATCACTTCATCCATAAACAACTGGGCATGACAATGACCTCAAACAAACTATCTTACCACGTGACCCTATACTATACAGCTAAAACTGACCACTATACCTCAACTCGAGACTCTCTAAATAGCCGTGCCAACCCAGAACCCTGCTCATCGACCGAGCCATGGAATCAACTCACCATGAGTCTCTTACCCGTAACACACTCCTGAAGTTTTCCCTGAATGGGAATCACCTCTCAACTAACCGTGACCAATACACTTCCTTAGACCATACCAGAACAACCGTGGTACACATCTACATCCCAAAAACTACCTTCGTGACTCAAACAACCTCTGTCACACCTACCATGACTGGTTCAAAAAGAACCTCCGCACCAAACCGTGACCTAAGTCACAAATACTAACCTCCTAAAGTTATACCGAAACCCTCACTCGCACACTTGACCTACACGGTCACCAGAACCCATACACCAATGCATGAAACTCATACATAATAAGAGCACCATGCCATGAAATATGAACTTGCTCTAAAGTCGTGCTCTAAGCATTGCACAAAATGTAACTAAGAAAATCAGGATGACTACACACTGAATAACTTAATCCATGAGCTAGAAGTCCAAGCCACGCGCTTGATAAGAACTGGCACCCTACAATCCTGGAACAACCGAGCTCCTCGCCTACTCAGATCAAAACTCACACTACCACCCCATGCTTGACCGCATAAACATATAAAAATATAGATACAACCATATACAAAATGAATAAAACCCACAATACCATATGAAACACGCTTGCACATACTGTGCCTACCACTTGTCGTCACCACATTTCTCATACTTGTCATCTTATCACAATTAACATGCCTTCAAATAACATGGACACTTCATTTATACATATTGGCATGGAAACACGTAAGCAGGTGAACACTTAGCAAATAAGCATGCCCTTTTAAAATTGTAAACACATAAGCAGTTACACATGCTTTTTAAACAATTTAAACTCCTTAACACATAAGCATATAAATATGCAATTCAACTTTTCCATGTAACCCTAAGTAGGCTTCTACCCATCGTCCTAATGGTAGTCGAACCATCGCTCTGATACCAACTTTGCAACGACCCGAACCTGGAGGTCTGAACTGTTAATTGGGTCCTTACTCAAACCCGATGTCATCTAAGTCCATCCACATCACTTCTAGGGTCAAAACATCCTTCTTAGGTTATAATTATGCTTTACATGAGCTCTAAGCAACTTCCCTTGACATAAGCTGGATCATGCCGGAGAAAGAAACAAAATGGAACAAGGCAGCACAGTTCGGTCAACCGAAGTGGGGCTTCGGTTGGCCGAAGTGAGCCCACCTGAACTGGTCAGCCAAAACCCCTCTCCTATCGGCCAAAATGAAGAGTCTTGAGAGCATGAAAAGAACCGGTTGACCGAAGTGCTATTTTGGTCAACCGAGATCGCTCTGAGAGCCCTGGTTCTGCTACTGAGTTACAGCACTTTGTAGAACGAAGCTTAGTTGTGTTAGGAACTTTGAAAATAGCCTAAATCTATTCCAAAACATTATAAAATGAATCTTTTGCACTCCAATCAATTAAAATACAAGTTAGATGATCCCAATATGGTTTACATGCATTTCATCAACATTATCTCAAGTCTTACAACATTTACAATCATGAAATTATGATTACAACCACAAGCTACAAAAATTTATACATGCTACACAAGCTTACAGAATGGGATCTAATTACGAAAGGTAGCCAAAATAGTCTTCTAATCCAAGCTAAGGCTATAGTGGGTTGTCATCCGCCGCTTCCTTTCCATGACCTAAGAAATGTTAATATGAAAGGGGTGAGCGGTGCCTAAGGCACACCTCTTGAGACCCCCTAAATCCATACAATGAATAGATAACAAGATGGTGGGATCATGCTATGCGGGGAGAAATATAACTACAATACCACATCATTAACTCAAGTCATGAATGAATATGCTGTGAAATGGAATACAATGTTGCACCCCATTTCCATTATCATTTCCAAACCGTTAATGCAACCCATCCCATGGCAGCTCCATGGCGGCACGAGAAAAGAATTGGCTAACTGTCCCTGACCATAAGGCAAGCTCCAGGGCATCATTTGGGGCCCAGTTAACTCAACCACGCTAGGGCAGTCTCCATAGCTCCCTCTAAGTCACATTAACGCCATGGACCCAGAGGCAATCTCCTAGGCAACCGTGTTTTTCGTAAACTTTTCATTAAAACCTTTCCCAAAATGTTCTCTTTTATTTCTTTTAAAACGATTTCCCATTTACTTCCCAATGCTCATGCATGAATCCATCATGCCATTTCATGCTACGCCAATATTCTTTGTCATACACTTAATTCAAATCTAAATCACTTAGCACACAAGAATTTTCGACATGCTTTCATTCAACAAGAATCTAGCATGACGAACATATGAACATGAAATTAAATTCATACAAGCATGCTATATCATGTAAATTTAGCTAAACACATAACCACATACTTTGATTACAATAATTGAATCATTTTAGAGGAAATTCAACATAAATTAGCATACTTGACTAAAAATCAAGAAAAGAAATTTACAAAGGAGCAAGAAGTTTTGTGAATTAGGAACCCCTGCCTCCAAAGATGCAAAAATACCCAATTTCAAGCCCTAGAATTCGAAATTCCTAGGATGCACCAAGGCTGAAATTGTTTACATCAACTTGAAGATCTCACCGAGCTCTCCGTTTTGCCACAAATGGCACCTAAAAATTCCAAATGGTTGGAGAGTAATTGAAGTTTGAATTTTAGAAGAAAACAAAAAGAAAAATAGAAGAGAAAGAGAGAGGAAGCCGGGAGAGGAGAGGAGAATTGAGGCCTAAATGGCCTTATGGCCTTTAAAAGCCCACCACTTAAAAAAATCTTTTTCTTTTGACTTTTCTTTTCTTTTTCCAACACACACACATATGTGCACACAACCACAATAAAACCATATAAAACACATCAAATAAAAATAAATGATATGGAAATGGATCCAAATAAAAACCCCATACGCGACAATTCCGGTAGCAGGTACCACACAGGACTTTCCGGCTTGATAAACGGAAAAATGCCGAAATGGCAACCGATGCATTTTCAAGAGTCCCAACCTCAATGGAATGCTCCAACTAACTCTAGGACACACCCGGCACACCCCACAGTGTTCGGCATGCAAAACGTGAAAAGACGAACATGCCTTTGCAAAAATGAAAAATTCCAGAAAATAGAAAATGATGAAAAACATAAACATAACAGGAAACCCGACCGATTGGCCGAAAAATGGAGGAGAAGCTTAAAGCTTTGGAGAAAAGAAAAAAGAAAATGAAATGGAAGCTGAGAGAGAGAAGTAGCGTGAACTGAAAAGTGAATGAAGTCACAACAACTAATATACATAGTGGGGCCCAACTGAAGAAAAAAAAAATCTCCTTAAATTTTATTGTTTATATATATATATACTAACAACATTACACCAACTTAAATAATCATATAACCAAGTAATGATGCATAAAATAATAATGCACAAAATGCAATAAACCCAAAACGCAATCCCCATACACGACAACCTCGGTAACAGGTCCCACCTGGAACCCCCAAGCCCGAAAACGAAAAAATACTGAAATGACAACCAATACATTTTCAAGAGTCTTGAACTCAAAGGAATACCCTAACCAACTCTCAAACACACCCCACGGTGTCCGACACGCAAATCGAGATAAAATATAATAAACCCAAAAATCAGAAGAAAAAAATCCCAGAAAATGGAAAATAGTAAAAATGAGGATCATTACAAATATATATTTTGTAATTGGCTAATTTCATTGTCAAAAAGAGTTGCAAAATTTTGGTTTAGAATTTCAATATTGAAGATCGGATGCGGATTTGAAGAAGTTAATGTATTCATACTTTGATACACTCCGGGATGTTGAGAACAATGCTTTAGGAATTTTTTGTGAGTGTGTGAGAATACTTAGGAAGTTTTGGAAGTTTTTAAGGGAGAAAATACATTTTGCCCAACTTGAACTAGTTCAAGAATTAAGAGAACAAGTTCAAAATCTGAGGGATTGGGTTCAAGAATTCAAGGAACAGGTTCAACATCTGAGGAAACAGGTTCAAGAATTCAGGGAACAGGTTCAAGAATCAAAAAGGAACTTTAAAATTCACTCTGGCCATCTTGAACCGGTTCAACAAACCCTAAACCGGTTCAAGGCCTCTTGATCAGTTTAGAAACTTGTCCGTTTTGTTTCCTTTTTGGACCAGAATTCCTTCTAAAACCTATCCACGAATTTTACTTGTTTGACAAGTATCCTTAGGTCTTCAAAACTTCAATATAATGCCTCTTTCATTCAATATTAAGGTACAACTTTTGCATACAAAATTCAGATCTATTTGAGAGTCATCTTTGAGAGATATTTTTATTTAGAAAATAAATCTGATTTTTTTGATTTTATTTTTGAGAGCATACATATAAACATAAGAGTGATTTAGGAGTTTTGTTCCCTATCTCATCAGAATTGGAGCATAATTGAAGATTCAGAGATTCCAAAAAACAGATTTATTCATTCTTTATCAAATTCAAATATTGAAGAAAAGGGGTGAAGTGATCATACTTTGAAGGGGTCAAAGTATTCATGGAGTATTATTTGATCTACTTGCAACTCTTCTATGGAGATTAAGAGTAAGTCTGAGGTCGAGAGCTGTTGGACTGGGGAGTCACAAAGCTAAGGATTGTGAGCGATTAGTTTTTAGTAGAACAATAGTGTGAGAGCTTGAATCAAAGTTCAGTGTACTTTACTTCAAACATAGTGGATCATTTTGCTCTGGACCATACAATCCACGAGGTTTTTCTCACAATAATTGGTCTTTTCTACCAATTGGGGTTTTCTCGTTAAAAATTCTAGTGTCATCTCTAAAACTTTATTTACTTTACTTACACTTTATTTTTGCTTTGTGGGTTTGATTTTAGTTTTATTTCCGTAAAATTAAAAAAAGTAAAAATTGGATAAATGAGCAAATTAAATCTATTCACCATCTTTCTTGGATAATTATCCATATTATATTCCACAATCATTCAGCTGCATACAACTCATATGACATTGTCTGCTTTGGATCTGAGCTTGCACAGTTTTGCTTTGTTTTGTCTGAAAATATTTTGTACCAATTGGAGTGTACAAATCCTATATATATAACATTTTTCCTTTTTACACACAAACGATGTGGAATTGTACACTTATAACTCATCTAGTATGGTAATGTATCAGTGTCTCTTGCACTCGTCCACAAAGTCGTCATAAGGTGGATATATTAATTGTGCATCATAACAAAGTCATTTAGACTACTAAATTGTTACATTAGGGAGTAACTGAAAAGATGTTAGACGCCCAATGTAATATGAAAAAATCTATAATAGAAGGCATTACGCGGATTAAAAAATATCAGCTATAGAATGATTAAAGCGCCTCCAAACTAACCCGTTCTACTTCTTGCATGATGTTTTTGCTCAACTACTCTCTTGTTCCATTTATCGATCAACTGATTTCTATATTTTGATGCAATTAAATGAGCTCTAATTAAATCCGTACTATCATGTCATATCGTGTGTAGGTAATTAGTTCCCACACCAATGATGTTGTGCATCATGAAGGAAATAATTAATGGGACACCCAGATCAATTATTTATTGAGTAGTGCTATTGCGAGCACGCGTTCGCAACAGCACTCACGCACACCCCTTTTTTAGCCATAGGATGTGTCCTTCTTGAGATTCGTGTCTCTCTTCTCACAACGTTATGGCTCCGTTTCTCTCTCTTCTCACGGTGTTTAACCTAACTTTCTCCTACGTCACTTTAGTTAATTTTTTATTATTTTTTTTCCTGGGCTGGGTCTTCCTCTCTCTCTTCTCCCTCTCTCTCTCTCTCTCTTTCTCTCTCTACGTCGAAGTCACGACCGCGAAACTGTCGTACAAGCCACCGACCCTCTGCTCACCATACTCGGCTAGCTCATCTTCTCCTTCATCTGGTTCAGGTAGTGAGGGCAAAATAGTGGAAGAAAACCCCTATACATCCAAATTTCCTATTCTTCCCCTTCGTTCTATTTGCAGACCCAAAAACATTTTTTTCTCTCCCTTTTCCTTTTCTCTCCCTTTTCCTTTTTCTCTCTCCAGATCATCCAGTCACACCGTTCGTATCAGACCCAAATTTCATCCGTAAGAGAAGATCCTTGTGAAAAGGGACGGAACGGGGAACGACAGAGGTGTCTGTACAAGCTGAGAACTGGAGTGCAAAATCTGAAGCTTGAGTGCTGGGCAGCCCCAAAGAGAAGAAGCTTACCAGCAAGGAATTGTAGAGAGGTCCACGATGATGTGGTCGGAACTGTGCGCCGACGAGCAAGGATTTGAACCCGCAGCTTGAGAGAGAAGAGCCAAGGATCCAATTAACTTTACCGGCGAGCAAGGATTTACCAGCGAGGAATTGAATCGGTAAGCCAATTAACTTTCAGAATGGTGGTCTGTAGCTTGAGAGAGAAGAGCACTGTTAAGTGGGTCTTGAAAACGGCGAACAATACTGACTTTGAAGAACCAGAGAGAACACCGGAACTGGGTCAGAGAGAGAGAAGAGGCCAGAGAGAGAAAATCTAGAGAGAAGGTTTTTACTATATCTCGGACACCCATTTTCTTAGCCATCTATATACTGTATCTCACTCCTACTCAAATTTCTCTTTGCTCTGTTAGCCAACTTTTCATATATAGCATCCTTAACCTTTAAACCTTTAATTTTTGCACAGCATCACCACTATTCACTAATGCCCCCCAGTTACAGTCACGTACCCATGTTTCTTCAACTCGAGTAATAGCTTTGGAGATGGGAGGTTTTTCAGAGGAAAAAAAAAAGTTTTGTATTAGATTACAAGTGGGTTTGCCATTTTAAAGAGTTTTTTTTTTTCTTTTTTGAGAGAGACCCAGAAAAGAAGAAGAGAAATAAGAGTGAGAGTCATCTGTAGAGACGAAGAGAGCGCAGTGTGTTTGTTGAAAGAAATATGGAGGAGAGAGAATATGTTTTGCCGACAGAGGAGAGAGAAGAGGAACTATGTTGAGGGTCAGGAAAAAGAGAGAAAATTGGTCTACGAGTTCACATAAAGATAATGTTGTGAGAAGAGAGACCCGAATCTCAAGAAGGACACATCCTACGGCTAAAAAAGGGGTGCGCATGAGTGCTGTTGCGAGCGCGCGCTCGCAATAGCACTACTCTTATTTATTTGATTTGGTTAAACTTTATAGATTTTCTTTGATAGAAATTGAATGCGATGCACCTTTAAAAAGTTTTAGAAAAGTAGCACCATGCCAAAGGTAGGGCCAATTTTCGAAGTTGAAGCAAAAAATGTCCAGTTGTTGATTACTTTGTTCATGGTTTTACTTGAAGGTGTAGACCTAATAGCTCAAAGATGAATAATCAATCACTTGTAGATAAATAGTCACCCTAACTTCAAAATTGATATGACCATTCCACATAAGAGTTACTCATTTGCTTATTTGGGTCCTGTACTTCAACAAAGAAGAAAAAAGCTTCGCCTAAGTGGAGTTTTGTGGACCCTCTTTCTTTTGACAAATTTGAATCCAAAGCCTCGTAAAAGTAACTTTTTATAAAGGAAAAAGGGTAAAGTACAGTCACACCCCTTGAGATTTGGCAAAAGGAAGCTCAGAAGAAACTTACCTATTTTTTGGACAAAGACACTTTCAAAAATAGACAAAGACACCCCTTTACATGAGAAATTGACTAAATTACCATTTGACCGTTTAGGAGACTTTTTTAACTTTACAATTTAATAAATTGGACCAATCTACCCTCATGAACAATTTATGCATAAAAATAATAAATAAAAAAAAAAACTTTATATTGTTCACTTTTTTCTTTTTCTTTTTTTGTTATTTGTTTTATAAATGTCCCAACTTCTTAAAAATGTAGACGTCAAAAATAATTTTTTAATCCAATACATATATTTCAAATAAATTATATTTTGTTATTACTTCTTTTCTTTTTCTTTTTCTTTTTTATTTTTAAATTAAGATGCTTAATTCTTTCATCTAAAAAAATTAAACCTATCTTTTTTCCTTAAAAATAAAAAATATGGTACCAATATAACTTTATGCATCTTAAATTATATATCAAATATTATGCATTTCTGAACATGAAAGGGAAAAAATTAATAATAAAATAAAGGGAAAAAAAAAAAAAAGGCACACATAAAGTTATACTGGTACCTATTTTCTTTTATGTTGGGAAATGCATAATATTTGATATATAATTTAAGATGCATAAAGTTGTATTGGTACCATATTTTTTATTTTTAAGGAAAAGAAATTGGTTTAATTTTTTTAGATGAACGAATTAAGCATCTTAATTTAAAAATAAAAAAGAAAAAGAAAATAAGTAATAACAAAATATAATTTATTTGAAATATATGTATTGAATCAAAAAATCATTTTAAACGTTTACATTTTTAATAAGTTGAGACATTTATAAAAAAAAAAAAAAAAAAAAAAAAAAAAAGTGAACAATATAAAGTTTTTTTTTTTTTACTTTTTTTTATGCATAAAATATTCATGAGGGTAGATTGGTCCAATTTATTAAATTGTAAAGTTAAAAAAGTCTCCTAAATGGTCAAAGGGTAATTTGGTCAATTTTTTATGTAAATGATGTCTTTATCCATTTTTGAACCTTTAGAAAGTGTCTTTATCTAAAAAAATAGGTAAATTTTCTCTGAGTGTTCTTTTATCAAACATCAAGGAGTGTGGCTGTAGTTTACCCAAGGAAAAATGATAACAATGCACATTGACTCTTTAATTGTTTAAAGGTTATGACACACACATACACATCATATGTCCCATCCCCAATCATTCATGCGTTGAGAAGAAATATAATTCATTCGCCAGAGATGGTAGGGCCTTACATAGAGAGAGACACACAGATGGAGATGGGAGAAATTAAACATTTTAGCCACAAACATCCCTTAACCCCTTGTAGCTATCGTGTGTGTTCTCGTGAATGTCATGGTTGTATGAAACGCAGTCCAGCCTATCGTTGCTCCACCGAGAAGTGCAGGCTTTTTTTCATGGACGCATCGTGTGCGGAATTGCCACAAGCCATAATACACCTTCTTCACCCACAACACACACTCATTCTTGACACTGAACCAAAAGAGCGTGGCAGGAAGTGCCATGCATGTGGCTGCTTGTGTTGTTCTATTCGTGATTGCCAATTTCAACTTGATGCCGTTTGCGCTTGGTTGACGCCCATAAAAGACGACGAAGGTCGTTGTCATGAACACAAGATCAATTGTATTAGCCCAACACAATCCTTGATAATCGAAACACATCCCTTGATCATCTGCCACGAGTAAGAATTTTGATCGTTACTATTGTGCTTGCAAGCTACCTTTTGGAGAAGATTCGATCTACGTGTGCCTTGAATGCAAACTCTTGCTGCACAAATTCTGCTCCGAGTTCCCACTAGAGATCAAACACCCCTTCCACCCACAACACACTCTCTGCCTCTCAACAGCATATGATTATTTCACAGAAGATGATGACAACTGCTATTCTTATGGCAACCGTGAAATGCGCCTCTTCTTCAGTTGTTCTGAATGTCCATTTCAACTAGACATTGTATGCGCTTTATTGACACCCGCCACAAACGGTGAAGATCACTAGCATTATCATATTCAACATCTCAGCCAAAACCATCCGATGATTATCTGCGATATGAAGAAGAACAAATTTAATCCTTCTTGTTCTGTCTGCTTGCTATCTTTTGAGAATTCGATAATGATTTATGTCTGTCTTGAGTGCAGAGTTTTGCTGCACAAATCATGTTTTGAATTGCCTATAAAGATCGCACATCACTGGGAATTCTCTCACACCCTCTCCACTCTACCAACTTATGTTAGTTGTTAGAAACCTTTCGGATTCATCGACTGCAAAGTATGTGAGGAGCCAATTAATTATGGTTGTTCTTATGATTGTGACCTTTACTTCAGTATTCATGTTAAATGTGCTTCACTAAAGCCCGCCATAATGTCTAATCTTCACCATCACCCTCTTGCTTTCATCAAGAAGAAGAAGGGGTCATTTGGTAAATCTGTCTGCAAGGCTTGTCATAGCTACATCGACACAGCTTTTTTCCATTGTGTGATATGTAATTACAGTGTCCACGTCCGTTGCAATCTAATATTACCACACACCATCAAAAGTAAGTATCACTTGCATCCCCTCACCATCAGAAATTCTCCCGTCAAAGACTTTCCGAATGAAGACGAGGATGCAGAATTATACTGTGATGCCTGCGAGGAAAGAAGTGTTGGGTTTATTTCCTTCTATATGGAGGAAAGCCCAAGTGGGTTTTATTAAAAGCCCAAAGCCCAGCCTTTAGGGAAAAGAAAACCCTAAGGAAGTTAGTATAAAAAGAGAGAGAGGTTAGCCGCAAGTGGAAGAACAAAGAGAAGAAAAACGTAGGTTTTTCCATTCTGCCCAGGTTTGATCAAACGTCCGATCCCGCTTCGTCCGTAGTCCGATCAAGCTGAAATTTGGAGGAGAGGTTCAAGAATCAGTGAGGCATAATCTGAACGGTAAAGATCAGATTTTGAGCTCAGGAATAGTGATTCATACCCATGAACAGTAATCGGGTTCTGGTAGAAAAACGCAGGTTTTTCTATTCCACCCAGATTTCATCAAACGTCCGATCCCGCTTTGTCCGTGGTCCGATTAAGCTGAAATTTGGAGGAGAGGTTCAAGACTCAGTGATGCATAATCTGAACAGTGAAGATCAAATTTTCAGCTCGGTAACAGTGATTCGTACCCGTGAACAGTAACCGGGTTTTGGTAGAAAAACGCAGATTTTCTATTCTGCCCAGATTTCATCAAACATCCGATCCTGCTTTATCCGTGGTTCGATCGAGCTAAAATTTGGAAGAGAGGTTTACGACTCAATGAGTTAAAATCAGAACGGGATCAGTGATTCGTGCTCGTGAACAGTAACCGGGTTTTGGTATTTTTCTCTCCAATTCTCTTTGTTTTTTGCCAAGATTGTTGCTATCTTGATGAGATGTTTTATAGCCTCTAATTGTGATTAGAGAAGACTTTGTGTACCCATTATTTGGTTGATAGTGGAGATTTTAACTGGACTAGGTCTCATGGTTTTTCTTCCTCACACTGGGGAAGTTTTCCACGTAAAAAATTGCTTGTGTTCTTGTGGCTTGGTGTGATTGACTTGTTCTCTATTAGTTTTTAGCATATATAAAAGTAGAGATATACTATATTTACTTGCATATAGGGAGAAAAATTATTCCGCTGTGTTTGTTTATTGTCATCTCTCCCAACAAAGTGGTATTAGAGCTCCAGGTTGATAGATTGTCAGGTTGGCAGTTTGAGTTATGGAAGCAAATACGAGTAGAATGATTAATCTCAATGGTTCAAATTATCACATATGGAAAGGAAAAATGGAGGATCTTCTTTATGTGAAAGATTATTACTTACCGGTGTTTAGTGCTGAAAAACTAGAAAACAAGACTGTTGTGGAATGGACTTTGTTACATCAATAGGTGTGTGGGTATATGAAGCAATGGGTAGATGATAATGTTTTGAACCATATTAGTGGAGAGACAAATGCACATTCTCTATGGAGTAAGCTCGAACAGCTATATGCTAGAAAGACTGGAAATAATAAATTGTTTCTGATTAAGCAGATGATGGCTTTGAGATACCAGGACGGGACTCCTTTATCTGATCACCTAAATACATTCCAAGGAATTATTAATCAGCTGGCTGGAATGGGTATGAAGTTTGATGATGAGATACAAGGGTTATGGTTGCTTGGTTCATTACCTGACTCATGGGAGACGCTCAGAACTTCATTGTCTAACTCCGCTCCAGAAGGTGTAATCACAATGGATATAGCCAAAAGTTGTTTGCTAAATGAAGAGATGAGAAGAAAAACACAGGGATCCTCTTCAGTCAGAGATCTTGGTTACATAAAAGAGGGGGAGAAGTAAGAGCAAAGGTCCAAAGAACAGAGATAACAACAGAAGCAAGTTCAACAAGTTTGCAAATATTGAGTGTTATCATTGTGGGAAAAAGGGACACATCAAGAAATATTACAAGCAATTGAAGAAAGAAAACAAGAATGAGAAAGGGAAGGGAACGAAGAATGGAGATGACAAAGATGGTGATGACAGAGTTGCTACCACCACTTCTGCAGACTTCCTCATTGTTTATGATGATGAGATGATAAATCTTGCATACCATGAGACTAGTTGGGTGATTGACAGTGGTGCCTCCATTCATGCTACATCTCGGAAGGATTTCTTTATATATTATAAATCTGGTGATTTTGGAACAGTAAAGATGGGCAACGATAGCTTGGTTAAAGTCATTAGAATTGGGTATGTGTATCTGAAGATGAATAATGGCACGAGGTTAGTTCTCAGAGATGTGAAGTATATTCCTGACATTCGCTTGAATTTGATTTCTGCAGGTAAACTTAATAATGAAGGGTATTGCAACACTTTTAGTGATGGCCAGTGGAAGCTCACTAGGGGTGCTATGGTTGTGGCTCGAGGCATGAAGCACTCTGCACTACACGTTCTGCAAGCAAAGATCTCCAACGACATTGTTAATGCGATGGAGGATAATGATACAACAAAGTTGTGGCACAAAAGACTGGCTCACATGAGTGAGAAAGGATTAGCTCTATTAGGGAAGAAAAGTCTACTATGTGGACTGAAAAGTACACTTCTGAAAAGGTGTACTCATTATTTATCAGGGAAGTAGAGCAGAGTCTCCTTCAAGAATTCCCCTTATTTGAGAAAGTCAGAGATACTGGATTTGGTATATTCAAATGTGTGTGGCCCTATGAAGACGAGAACACTTGGTGGCTCTAGATACTTTGTGACCTTCATAGATGACCATTCAAGGAAGTTGTGGGTATATACTTTGAATTCAAAAGACCAAGTGTTGGCAGTATTCAAGCAATTCCAAGCCCTAGTTAAGAGACAGACTGGGAAGAAACTGAGATGCATTCGTACTGATAACGGCAGAGAGTATTCTGGTACTTTTGATGAGTATTGTAGACAGCAGGGTATCCGGCATCAAAAGACAACTCTAAAAACTCCTCAGTTGAATTGCGTAGCAGAAAGGATAAACAGGACACTAGTTGAGAGAGTGAGATGTTTGCTTTCACAAGCCCAATTGCTAAAATCCTTTTGGGGGGAGGCATTGAGCATAGTTGTTCATGTATTGAATCTTACACCCTGTGTTCCTCTACAGTTTGATGTGCCAGACCGAGTTTGGACAGGTAAAGATGTTTCCTATAATCATCTACATGTTTTTGGGTGCAAAGCATTTGTGCATATTCCAAAAGATGAAAGGTCCAAACTTAATGTGAAAATGCGACAATTTATATTCCTTGGCTATGGCCAAGATGAGTTTAGGTACAAGTTTTATGATCCAGTTGAGAAGAAAATTGTGAGAAGCAGAGATGTCGCGTTTGTAGAAGATCAGACGATTCAGGATATTGAGAAAGCAGGGAAATCTATGTCTCAACAAGGTGATATCTTGACTGATATGGATACAGCTCCTCTGAAGAATCTGCCATCTCAGGTTGAGAATTATGGTCAGGATGACCACCAGTGTACAGGTGATGTGGATGTTCCCTTACAGGTTCAGGGAGATGTTGAGACTGATGAGCAGATGACAGCGCTAGAGATTCCACCAGTGATTCCATCCAGGAAGTCTTGTAATACCCCTAATTTTAAAAGGATAGTCTCGGTATTTCTTTATTTGTTTTAATTGTATTTTTAATTATTTAATTGATTATATGACTAATTGCTTATGTGTTTAATTGAATTAGGTATTACTTGATTATTTGATTATGTGTCTATGTATTATTTGTATTTGTCTATGTGTTAATTGTTTAATTAGATTATGTGCTTAAATGGTGTTTTGATTAATTGTAAATTAAATGTTTTCTTTTCTTTTATTATTTTATTTTATTTTTCTTTTATGGTTATGGTTAGCAGTAATGGGCCAACCAATTGGGTCCCATGGACTACTTGGATAGGAGGTTATATGTGTATGGATTATTACCCATGGATAGTTGGGTCTGTATATATATAGATTTATATTATATACATATATAAAAAGGAAAGTAATTTATTAATTACTTTTATGGTAACTTGTGTAGTAAATTTAATCTGATGTATATGTTTTATATTTAAATAATAAAAATATACGTAGATTTGATACGTGTTATGCTTTAAGTTACTTTATAATATTATGTAAACTTAAGTATTATTGGATAATCCATTAATAAATAATGGAATGTGTATAATTTATTTATTTAATAAAGATATACATAAATTATATACGTAACATATTTTACTTACCTTTTTAATATATATAAAAGGGAAAGTAATTGATTAATTACTTTTATGGTAACCTGGGTAGTAATATTTTATCTGATGTATATGTTTTATATTTCAATAATAAAAATATACATAGATGTGATACGTATTATGTTTCAAGTTACTTTATAATATTATGGTAACTTAAGTATTATTGGATAATCCATTAATAAATAATGGAATGTGTATAATTTATTTATTTAATAAAGATATACATAAATTATATACGTAACATATTTTACTTACCTTTTTAATATTTTATTTTTTATTTTTTTTTAAGTTGACTTAGATTGGGGAAAAGGTTAGGGTTATTTTATTTAGCCTATAAATATATAGCTATAGGTTGTAAAAGGAGGTTAGAAATATTCACGTGATATATGCTAAAGAGAGAGAGAGAGAGTTCGAGAAAGAAGGAGGAGAAAAACCCTATAGAGAGAAGATCAAGGAAGAAGAAGTTTAACTTTCGATCCGAAAGTTTAAGGTAAGTTCTTTTTCTATCTCTTTCCCTTTTATTCGTGTTTCTGTACTTGTCTAGGAAATTCCAGGATTTATTAAACACAAAAAATTAAATAATTATGCATGTTTAATTGGATTAGAACATAGGTTTTATGAATTTTGTTCATATCTGTTCTTGTGTTATGAATTAATAAATGCATGATTTTGATTTGATTTCCGGTGTGAATTTTTGCATGTTTAAATTAGGTATTTTTCATATCTGTGGAATGATGAAATATAGAAACATGCCTAGGATTTCTGAACATTAAATAGGAACTAGGTTTGGGTTTAAATAAATTTAAATAGACTTAATCATAATGATGCTTACTATTTGAATGTTTTAAACAAACGAATGAATTTAATCTTTTAATATGTTTTAGCAATTGAGATTAAATGTGTATGATGAATTGGATATGGAGAATACTTATTTGACGGTATAATAAAATATCATCATATGTATAAGAATCAGTTTATGTAGGACATATGATATAGGAAGCTTAAATAAATAATAAGTCATTCCTATTTTGTAATAACTTGATATCATATTATCATAGTTATTTCTGGATTGTTTGATGTATTTCCTTAATCGTTACATTAATTGTTGGATTGTATGATTTAATGCACTGGTATGGGACGGTGGCATTCTAGGGACGGATTAACTTATCAGTTAAGTCCTACCTATTTTATATAAGGGAATGGATTAACTAAAATGTTAAGTCCTACTTATATTCAAGTCAGGTCAGCTGAACAAGTTGAATGACTTATGGAGGATTAATTTATACTGAATAGGATAGTTACTAGATTTTATATATATAAGTATGGTGCCAAGTATGGTGCCATGATATGAGCTTAAGTCTCAGGATCAGTGGTTAGGGTGCGTATATCGCCAGGGATGTGTAGCTAGATATAGTGTAGTTGTGTACCCTGGTAGGTCTAGGTACTCATGCCCACTATATGTGCGTTTTGCATGTTGCCTACTATTCAGGTTGAGACAACCCTATAGTCTAGTGAGGTTCCTTTAGTGTGTATATATATATATACGGACTACTAGTTACTGTTGGATTGACAAGGATGTATACGTGTATCGGATCTCTGCTTGGACTGTAGTAGAGTAGAACTTATTTGTGGGCCTGACCCACCATTATTTTTCAGGTGTTCGTCAGGAGTAGAGGTTGTTCGTGCTGAGCGGGGATTAGTCTACTTCATTCTTCCGATGCTACATAGGAGTTCCTTTATGATTTAGTTTCCTGATTTAGACAGTTATTGCTGTCATTTGTTTAGTTTGGATTTTCTAGGGGTCTAAACAATATGGATTCCCGAGTTGTATTTTGGAGGATCAGTTGTATCAGAAGAGTTTATTAATTAATGGAAATATATTCTGAGGTTTATTATTAGATTATCATTTTAGTTTCTTGTCAGCATTTTATTTATTCTTCTTTATTCTTTTGTACTTTGTGCTCGTTTATTATCAATTTGTTTTGATATCCTCGGGTATTCGGGCGTAGGCTTGGCCAACCCACATTCGGGAATCCGGGGGTATCACAGTTGGTATCAGAGCACTCCAGGTTCAAGTGTCCTTAGGAGTGTCTTTCGTTATGTGACTTCCGCGTTGCATCTCTTAAAACTTAGAGCCCGTATTAAGATTCATTGTACTTTATTTACGGTTTGTTAGAAGGAGCTGATGTCAATTATATTCTGTAGTCATAGAATGGTTGGCACTAGGAAAAGGATGGGTTCAAGGCGAAAACGATAAAGACCCAAAGGAGTAAAGGAGAACGTTATCAATTTCGTTGCCAAAAGGCAGAGTTAGGGATCGATGGTTTAGGTTCATTTGGCGTTACTTTAAAAGTATAAGCCAATGAAGGATTTAGGTGTACGTGATTGAACACCGCATATCGGGCCCAACACGACTTCAGTTGATCTCAAAAAAGAGACAAGTGAGGAGTAGAAGCCGAAGAGGATCCTAATGGAGGAGATTTATGTCCATCCAATAGAGAGGGTACTAAATCTTAAAGATGGATGATCGCGCGAGGTGATCTGAATTGCTAATAGTATAGCGAATGTTATTAGTAGAATTGGGGTTAATTAATCTACAAATAATTAAGCTTTCTTATCATCTCTAAAAGAGGTATATAAGAAGTATTGTTCAAGAGTTTGGGGATCGGATGTGTTCTTATCAGAATGAAATACATAATTTTTAAATCACATACAGGAGGGCATTGGTATTATGTTGTGACGTTCTAATTCGCTTTAAAAAGCCAAGTTAGACAGTTTACATTCCGCATATAAGAAATATGAGGGTTAAGCCTTTGGTATTTGCTTAGGCAAATATTTGTGTTTTTAAGCTATGTTTTAAATGATATGTTTCGAGATTGGATGATTATTTATGAAACTATAAAAGGAAATTTTGAAAAAATCTAGTAAGGTTTATTTCAAAGGAGACTTTCTTTTTTAGAAAAAACGATATTCTAAGTAGGAGTATATCTTGTTTTGTTGTGTTTATCATACGTTTTTTTTTTTTTTTTGGTTGTTAATTATTCGGGATTTGGTATGTGGTTTAGTTAGGAACACAAATGTGTGATCAGCCAACTATTGTTTTAATAACATGGAGTAATAACGCTATTTACGTTAGATTTGTAAGTGTACGGTCGTAGGATTTGGTAGATACATATAAATCTAGCCAATCTATTGAACCTGGACATATGTCATTATGGTGTGTTTTGGGATGGGATAAGTAAACCATCACTACGAGTCAAACAATCTAGAACGATTAGTTTGATATACTTTACGTTAGGTATGGATTCGTCTCATATTACAAAGCCATGATATTGGTGGTTGTTAATGTTTCGGTATGCGTGAGGTAATGGTAAATAAAGATCACTGTAACGCTATGATGATTTATCAGAGGTGCTGGATTTGCTGAACATCTTATTGATAATTTTAGAAGTTGTTACCAAGTCGGAAGGAGGATTTAGTACTGGATTAAGTACTTATTGGAATGACACCGAGTGAGGATAGGAGACTGAATAAATATTCATTAGTAAATTCTTAATCAAGAATTTATTCACGAGGGTGTGTCATTAGGAGGAATTTGCCGGTGTTGCGCATGGAGGAGGAAACTAAGTCTCTTCATTTCCATAAATAATATGGAATTATTTTTTTAGTCACAATTTGCAACAATTAGCTGTTGCTAGGAAATTGATAACTTATGTAGAGGATGGAAAGATTTCATATTCTTTTGAAGTTAGACAAAGAAATCGGATTGTCATTAACTTGTCTTAAAGAAGCAGGGTGTGTCAAAGACAAGATGGTGAAACCAAACGCCTATATAAAGATGAGGTGCATGGTATGTATGGAAAGGTCGTAGTTTGTTGACTTTTGTTGAGCTAAAGTCATAGTTGACTATTGGTAAATGGAATTACCGATTGATTTTCAATATCGGCAAGTTTATCACGGATCAGTGGTGGATAGATTTAGTTACAGAATTCGCTTTTGAAAATGCTCCAATTTAAACGTTGGGTACAGATGAAAGCTGGTGGTACCGGACTAACGGTACTTTCAATAGACAAATTGGGTGGAGGATGCACGGACTGAGTTTCACAACTTTTAGTTCTTCATCCTGGTGGAAACATGATGCTTCACGATAGGCAGGAGAAGGGACATAGTGATTTCTCTCCAAGTTTAATATTTATTAGATAGTAGAGATGGACCATCAAAGATCAGTAGATCATTTGCAGCCATTTCCTATACTAAAGTGGAAATGAGAGAGCATTTTACAGATTTAGTTACGGAATTTCTGATTTTACATAAGGGTCAGGATTCTGGATGGGATATTGGTTGACTGATACATTAGGTCAGCTTGATTCTTGTCTATTTCGAACTGGTAGGACTTTAGTTCATACGAATAGAATGGATCACGAGACGGTTTAGATAAATAGAAGTGGTAATTCACACTTTATATCAAGTTCCGTCTGGTGGAATCAATTATGGAAGTGGATGCTCTTAACAACCGATAAGATATTTAAATCTTTCGGTTCGTTAATGAGTTATCAGTTGAATGTAGAGCAGGTGTAATAATAACACTTGTTATTACCAAGGTAGTTCAGGAGGTCAATTTTAAATATTGGAGCTGACCCTAGAGAAGGAGTTTAAAGTACTGGAGGAGAGTTAGTAGTTTCTGTAAATAGTGATATGACGGTCGGGCGATTGAGATGGAAATTTATAATTTTTCTTGGTACACCCAAATGGTTAGAAGGTACATCATGACATTAAATGTCAGTTTTGGTGAACAGGTATGGATAAGGACGTGTATATGATTGCCCTAAGTGTAAAACCTGCTACAAAGGTGGAAAGTTGATCATCGGATATCATAGGAATCTTTAGCCACTTCCTATAACAAATATGGAAGTTGAACTAAACAGGAGTGACGGTCAGTGGGAAGGATCAACATTGATTTGGAATTTCAATTTTTCATATGGAATCTGAGTGGTGGATTGAGAAAGATCGCTTGAGGATATAAATTTGAGTGATGCTTATTTTAGAACTTCATAGTAGTTCTATAGTTCAGTGATAATGGTGTTATAGCATGTGGATGTCTATATCAGTGGATACAAAGTGCTATTTCGAATGAGCTTTATGAAGATTTTGGAGCAGCAGCTCTACTTCATATCTATAGACGGAGGAGTTAATCAAGAGATTAAATTAGACCATATAGGATATGTTTGAGGCATATGTCCTAAATTTTCATGGACTGTTGGAAGTGTTTACTTCACTTGTCAGAATTTTGTCTGCGATATTGTTGGCACAAGGAGGTTAGTATGACAACTTTGGAGGTTTTATATCTTTCACAATGCATACCTCTCATTTGTTGGTTGAAAATGGAAGTAAGGGTTATACAATCAGAACTCGACTTCATTTAAAAATATGCCGAAAAGAGATACTTCCCTTTGTATTGAACTGCGCACGGTTGGGAGGCGACAGTGGGATGTTGTAAATAGTTGAACTCGTATACTAGAGTTTTTCTATCAGGGAGTAGTTTGCTTGTTCTTTTTTCCATGTAGAAAGAAAGGCGATTTTTGGAGAAAGGTCAATTTTACTTATTACATTGACTTTTAGAGGATTATGTTTCACAATTGAGGTAGTCGCCTCTGAATTAGCGTTACCAAATTATTAGCGCTTGGTGCATAGGAGTTTGTGCGTATATTCTATGGCACTTGGACGTATGTAGATCATTCCCTTGTCGACATAGGAGGATTACGTTGTTATTTGATACAACCTACGCATTGTATGATTATTGTGTTTCTTAAAATATAGGAACCCTGTATACCATTTGGTATATTGGAGTTAAGTGGAGCCCTTATAGTGAGGTTGCATCTACTTGGGAATATGAGGATATTTTTCGCTCACAGTTTCCAAGCATAATGGAAGAAAGTAAGGGTGAATTCTGAGGACGGAATTCCTTTTGTTAGGGGGGAAGAATGTAATACCCCTAATTTTAAAAGGATAGTCTCGGTATTTATTTATTTGTTTTAATTATATTTTTAATTATTTAATTGATTATATGACTAATTGCTTATGTGTTTAATTGAATTAGGTATTACTTAATTATTTGATTATGTGTCTATGTATTATTTGTATTTGTCTATGTGTTAATTGTTTAATTAGATTATGTGCTTAAATGGTGTTTTGATTAATTGTAAACTAAATGTCTTCTTTTCTTTTATTATTTTATTTTATTTTTCTTTTATGGTTATGGTTAGCAGTAATGGGCCAACCAATTGGGTCCCATAGACTACTTGGATAGGAGGTTGGATGTGTATGGATTATTACCTATGGATAGTTGTGTCTGTATATATATAGATTTATATTATATACATATATAAAAAGGAAAGTAATTTATTAATTACTTTTATGGTAACTTATGTAGTAAATTTAATCTGATGTATATGTTTTATATTTAAATAATAAAAATATACGTAGATTTGATACGTGTTATGCTTTAAGTTACTTTATAATATTATGTAAACTTAAGTATTATTGGATAATCCATTAATAAATAATGAAATGTGTATAATTTATTTATTTAATAAAGATATACATAAATTATATACGTAACATATTTTACTTACCTTTTTAATATATATAAAAGGGAAAGTAATTGATTAATTACTTTTATGGTAACCTGGGTAGTAATATTTTATCTTATGTATATGTTTTATATTTAAATAATAAAAATATACATAGATTTGATACGTATTATGTTTTAAGTTACTTTATAATATTATGGTAACTTAAGTATTATTGGATAATCCATTAATAAATAATGGAATGTGTATAATTTATTTATTTAATAAAGATATACATAAATTATATACGTAACATATTTTATCTACCTTTTTAATATTTTATTTTTTATTTTTTTTTAAGTTGACTTGGATTGGGGAAAGGGTTAGGGTTATTTTATTTAGCCTATAAATATATAGCTATAGGTTGTAAAAGGGGATTAGAAATATTCACGTGATATATGCTAGAGAGAGAGAGAGAGAGAGTTCGAGAAAGAAGGAGGAGAAAAACCCTGTAGAGAGAAGATCAAGGAAGAAGAAGTTTAACTTTCGATCCGAAAGTTTAAGGCAAGTTTATCTTCTATCTCTTTCCCTTTGATTTGTGTTTCTGTACATGCCTAGGAAATTCCATGATTTATTAAACACATAAAATTAAATAATTATGCATGTTTAAATGGATTAGAACATAGGTTTTATGAATTTTGTTCATATTTGTTCTTGTGTTATGAATTAATAAGTGCATGATTTTGATTTGATTTCCGGTGTAAATTTTTACATGTTTAAATTAGGTATTTTTCATACCTGTGGAATGATGAAACGTAGAAACATACCTAGGATTTCTGAACATTAAATAGGAACTAGGTATGGGTTTAAATAAATTTAAATAGACTCAATCATAATGATGCTTACTATTTGAATGTTTTAAACAAACGAATGAATTTAATCTTTTAATATGTTTTAGCAATTGAGATTAAATGTGTAGGATGAATTGGATATGGAGAATACTTATTTGACGGTATAATAAAATATCATCATATGTATAAGAATCAGTTTATGTAGGACATATGATATAGGAAGCTTAAATAAATAATAAGTCATTCCTATTTTGTGATAACTTGATATCATATTATCATAGTTATTTCTGGATTGTTTGATGTATTTCCATAATCGTTACATTAATTGTTGGATTGTATGGTTCAATGCACCGGTATGGGACGGTGGCATTCTAGGGACGGATTAACTTATCAGTTAAGTCCTACCTATTTTATATAAGGGAATGGATTAACTAAAATGTTAAGTTCTACTTATATTCAAGTCAGGTCAGCTGAACAAGTTGAATGACTTATGGAGGATTAATTTATACTAAATAGGATGGTTACTAGATTATATATATATATAAGTATGGTGCCATGATATGAGCTTGAGTCTCAGGATCAGTGGTTAGGGTGCGTATATCGCCAGGGATGTGTAGCTAGATATAGTGTAGTTGTGTACCTTGGTAGGTCTAGGTACTCATGCCCATTATATGTGCGTTTTGCATGTTGCCTACTATTCAGGTTGAGACAACCCTATAGTCTAGTGAGGTTCCTTTAGTGTGTGTATATATATATACGGACTACTAGTTACTGTTGGATTGACAAGGATATATACGTGTATAAGATCTCTGCTTAGACTGTAGTAGAGTAGAATTTGTTTGTGAGCCTGACCTACCATTATTTTTCAGGTGTTCGTCAGGAGTAAAGGTTGTTCGTGCTGAGCGGGGATCAGTCTACTTCATCATAGGAGTTCCTTTATGATTCAGTTTCCTGATTTAGACAGTTATTGCTGTCATTTGTTTAGTTTGGATTTTCTAGGGGTCCACACAATATGGATTCTCGAGTTGTATTTTGGAGGATTAGTTGTATCAGAAGAGTTTATTAATTAATGGAAATATATTCTGAGGTTTAGTATTAGATTATCACTTTAGTTTCTTGTCAATATTTTATTTATTCTTCTTTATTCTTTTGTACTCTGTGTTCGTTTATTATCAATTTGTTTTGATATCCTCGGGTATTCAAGCGTAGGCCTGGCCAACCCGCATTCGGGAATCCGGGGGTACCACCAATCTGCCAGAGACCGACGTCCTTCCACTCGGTATTCAGCAGAGCAGTATGTGTTATTGACTAACGGGGGAGAGCCCCAGTGTTTTGTAGAAGCCATAGAAGATGAACACAAGACAGAGAAGGTTGAGGCCATGCAAGATGAGATGCAGTCATTGCAAGTTAGTGAAGCTACCTAAAGGAAAAAGAGCTTTGGAAAACAAGTGGATTTACAAGAAGAAGCAAAATGAGTTATCTTCACGGCCACGGTACAAAGCTAGATTGGTTGTCAAAGGGTTCGGTCAGAGAAAAGGTATTGGCTTTGATGAGATCTTCTCTCTAGTCGTAAAGATGTCATCGATCCGTATAGCACTCAGCCTAGCAACTAGTCTTGACTTGGAAGTTGAGCAGATGGATGTGAAAACTGCCTTTCTTCATGGTGATTTGGAGGAAGAGATTTATATGAAGCAGCGAGAGGGTTTCAAAGTGAAAGGGAAAGAGGATTATGTGTGCAAGCTGAAGAAAAACCTATATGGTTTGAAACAAGCACCGAGACAGTGGTATAAGAAGTTTGAATCTGTTATGGGGGAACAAGGCTACAAGAAGACAACTTCTGATCACTGTGTATTTGTTCAAAAATTCTCTGATGATGATTTTATTATTCTACTGATTTATGTGGATGACATGTTGATTGTTGGCAGGAATGCTTCAAGGATTGAACAGTTGAAGAAGCAATTGAGTAAGTCATTTGCTATGAAGGATTTGGGGCTAGCAAAGAAAATTCTTGGCATAAGAATCAGTCGTGACAGGAATGTCAAGAAGTTATATTTGTCACAGGAGGAGTACATTGAAAAAGTGCTTCAAAGGTTCAATATGGACAACTCTAAAGTGGTTAGCTCTCTTCTTGCTACCCACTTCAGACTGAGTACAAAGGAATGTCCTTCTACAGATAAGGAAAAGGAAGACATGGAAATATTTCCTTACGCCTCAGCAGTAGGAAGTTTGATGTATGCAATGATTTGCACAAGACCAGATATAGCCCATACAGTTGGTGTAGTTAGCCGATTCTTGTCAAATCCGGGAAGAGAGCATTGGAATGCAATGAAGTAGAACATGAGATATCTTCGAGGCACTTCCAGTTTGAGACTTGGTTTGGGAAACGGACAACCATTGTTAGTTGGCTACACAGATGCAGATATGGCAGGGGATGTGGATACTTGTAGGTCTACTTCGGGTTATTTCATCACTTTTGCAGGTGGAGCTGTAGGTTGGCAATTGAGACTTCAGAAGTGTATTGCTCTTTCGACGACAGAGGCAGAGTTTATTGTAGCAACGGAAGCGACTAAAGAGTTTCTATGGGCAAAGAAGTTCTTGAGAGAACTTGGTTTCAAGCATCAGAGGTATGTGTTGTTTTGTGATAGCCAAAGTGCTATTCATCTTGCTAAGAATTCCAGTTTCCATGCAAGATCTAAGCACATTGATGTACGATACCATTGGATCAGAGATGCGTTGAACAATAAGTTACTTGAACTTGAGAAGGTTCACACTGATGATAATGGCTCTGATATGTTGACAAAGACATTACCAAGAGAGAAGCTTGAAGTTTGTTGTTCGATCGCCGAGATGGCGATTCCCTCCACATAGTCGGAAAGGGGGAGATTTGTTGGGTTTATTTCCTTCTATATGGAGGAAAGCCCAAGTGGGTTTTATTAAAAACCCTGTAATGGTTGGGCTTTATATATATATATATATATATATATATATATATATATATATATAAAGTTAAGTTAATAAAACAAAATTTATTTGGCCTGGGACCCACCACAAACATAAGCCATTACACATGACTTATGGGTTTACAGAACTCATCATTTTTATTCTCTTTTTCTGCGTCCAGTTCTGCGTCCAGTGGCTTCCTTTTTCTTTTTCTTTTTTTCTTCTACAATTTCAAGCTTTGATTTTTCCTTCATCCTTTGGAATTTTTGGATGCCGTTTGCGGCAAATCAAAGAGCACAACAAGATCTACACATTGATAGGAGCAATTCACACTTTTGGGCACCCTAGGAATTTCAAATTCTAGGGTTTGGATTGGGCAAAATTGGGGGTTTTGCATCCTAAGAGGTAGGGGTGTTCGAAAACATAAATTCTTGTGTTTTTTGTGAGTTTTCTTGTTTAATTTGATGTTAAGCATACTCAATTTGTATAATCTCTTACAAAATTAGTTAAAATGTTGGTTATGGAACACATGACTATTTGTTACTTGTTGTGTAGTGATTCTTTATACATGTAAAGTTAAATTCATGTTTTAAATGCTTACCATATTAAATTGATGTTGATTGAAAGCACGAGTTATGTGTTTCGGAAAATTATGTTGGATGGTATGTGTGAAAATTTTATTATTGAATTGATGATTTGAAACATGGAGCATTCCTGCATCCATTGGGAAGAGAAATGGGAAAAGTGTTTTTAAAATAAAGGAAATTAAATTTTAAGAAAAATGTTTTCTAAAAGTGTTTGCGAAAACGCGGACGCCTAGGAGGCGCCTAGTGGTCCGTGGTGTTAGTGTGATCTAGAGGGGGTTAGAGAGAGACTCTAGTGTGGTTGAGCTACCCAGACGACGCCATGGAGGTACCATGTGGTCGGGGAAGACTAGCCAACCCCTCCCTCGTGACGCCTTGGAGGTGCCTTGGGTCGGATTACACTAACAGTTTGGAAGTTGAAACGGAAATGTTTCGGAAATAGGGAGCGACATGAGCATGGCATTGCACTTTATTGGCATACGTGGCGTATTTGTGACTTAGATGACATTTGTGTTTATATTGGATGTTGTGGTTATGGTTCACATCCCCGATATAGTATGATCCCGTTTTCATGCTTTCTATTCTCTATGTGGATTCACGGGGTCATAAGAGGTGTGTCTTAGGCACCTCCTACTGAGCAATTTGCTCACCCCTTATATTTAACATTTTTCAGGACACGGTCGGGAAGTGGCAGACGACGTTCCTCCACAGGGTTCAATAGGTTAGTAGATCGTTTTGACCTACTTTGTAACTATGATCTCATTTTATTATTATTATTATTATTATTTATAAACCCTTGGACGACACTTATATTATGTTTTGATATAGAAAATGACGGTAATGTTTATAGTTGACATCGGGTTCAGGTAAGGACCCGGTTAGCGATTCGGACCCTCGAGTTCTGGTTGTTACAAATTTGGTATCAGAGCGTTAGGTTCGAATACCTAAGGATGACGGGTAGGGTTGACCTAAGCGGGACTTGGATTGATTTAAAAGTATTGCATGTTAAAGTGTTATTGATTTGAGAAGCATGCTTACTTGTTATTTGCTTATGTGTTTACAGTTTTGAAAGCATGCCTACTTGCTAAGTGCTTACGTGTCTAAATTGCCAGTAAATGTAAATGAAGTTTACATGTTATATGAAAGTATGCTAATTGTGATAAAATGACAAGTATAAGGAATGTGGTGACGGCAAGTGGTAAGCACGGTGTGTGCAGTTTTGTTTTATTGATAATATGGCAAATAGCGAACGTGGTAGGTGCAAACATGTTTCGCATGGTATTGTGGGTTTCATTCATTTTGTATAAGTATATATATCTATATTCTTATGTGTTTATACGATTAAGCATTGGGATGGTTGCTAGTACGGTGTGGTACTTGTCACGGTATTAAGGGTTGTGTGAGTTTTGACCTGGGTAGACGAGGAGCTCGGTTGCTCTGTAATTGTTGGGTGCCAGTTCTTATCGAACGAATTGCTTGGTCTTTCAGCTCGTGGATTGAGCTATCCAAAGTGGGGTCCTCCTGATTTTCTTGTTGCGTTTATGTGGTGCTTAGAGCACGACTTTAGAACGGGTTCATATTTCATGGCATGGTGTCTTCGTTCTGTGTGAGTTTCATGCATTGGTGGATGGGTTCATGTGACCGTGGAGGTCAAGTGTACGAGTGAGGGTTTCAAGGGAGAAAGGTATGACCTTAAGAGGTTATGGTTTGTGACTTAGGTCACGATTTAGTATTGAGGTTCCTTACGAATCGTTCGTGGTAGGTGTGACAGCGGTTGTTAGAGTCACCAGTGTGGCTTAGGGGTCGTAGATGTGTATTTCGGGTTTTCTGGTATGGTCTAAGGAAGAGAGTTGGTTCTGACTGTTATGGAAACTTGTTGGATTCTATAAGTCTAAGGTGATATAGGACCGGTTGCTGGATGTTGATCATTTCATGGTCTTGTAAGAGTTTGTTTTGGCGACTGGGTTGTCAAGGAGTGATTCTCATTTTGGATAGTTGTAGGAGCGTGTTACGGGTAATTAACTGTTGATTACATGGTTCGGTGCCTGAGTGGGGTTATAGGTTGTCACGGTTATCGAGAGAGTCTCGAGGTAGTGTATAGTGGTTAGTTTTAGTTGTGTAGAGCAGGATTGCACTATAAGGCAGGTTGTATGAGGTCATTGAAGTGCTCGGTCATTTACGGATGAAGTGATTAATGATAGGTACGGTGTTACCAAATAGACTGTGTTCTAAGATTTGAAAGTTATGGACTGGAGTTGGATTTTATGTTGTATCTAGGGTACGGGAAAGTAGTATATGTTGTTTAAGGATCCGAAGAGATAGACTGATGATTGAAATAATTGGGACAAAGGTGATCCCGTAGGTGTAGCTGGTAGCCCTATTTGACTTTTGTCGGGACCAAGGGAGTTCTAAGGAACGGTGAGGAGGAGAGGTAAAGATGTTGAACCTAAAGCGTGAAGTTATTTTGACTAGATACGTAGATCGCTTAGAAAGAGTGGTTTAAATAGTCGGTTAGGCATTAGTGATTGATTGCATCATTGGTGGTTTTAAGTAGACAGTTAGGTGTTGAACATTCTGGGTTTTGTGCCTATTTTTTTTTCCTTTTGGGATTTGTCGGCATGGCATTACCATATGAAGGTTCTTTTCTAGTGGTAAATAGTGGTTGTTGTGGGAGAGTATCGAGAGTAATGCTTATTCTTTTGTTATGATGGTATTATTTTAAGGATGTTTGAGGAAGAATCACTTGGTAGTGGCTTGATGATAATAGAGGTTCGAACTGTCCTTTGGGAAGAATGGTAATAAAGGTGTTATAGTGTAATGTTTAGTGCCGATGAGCAGAACGGTTTAAGGTATGATTCGAATGTAGTTTGGAGATTATTTGTTCTGTGTTGTCAAGTAGTTGATGAGATTATGCATTAGTTGAGGCGGTTGGGGATTGATTAGTCTTTAGAGCCAGTGAGGACGACGTTGCCAAATAGACAACTTTTTTCTTTTGACGAGTCAGTAGGTTACTGTGACTGAAGTCACGAGTTTTGTGTGCACGGTGTTCAAGGGAGTGTAGCCTAGAAAGGTAGAGAAGGAATAGATGTCGTGGTGTCGTTTCATAATATAGAAGTTATCGGTTGGGGTCGACTAATTCTAGGTAGAACGGGACGTGGTGTCCGAAGGACTGTGATTATTTTTGGTGCCAGTGTGCCGTGAGCTTCCGGGCTCTTACCTGATTGGTTTTGGTTAGCGGGGGTATCGTGGTGTATCGTATGTGAGCTTTCTGTGTTAATAGTGTATAATGGTCCGTTAGTGGCAAGGTCGCCTAGAATTGAGTTCGTAGTTCCATACAGTTATCCATTTGGTTATTCTCCTTGTGTGTAGAGAATTCATTTCGTCTCAAGTGAGATTGGGTGTCCCTGGTTGGACTATTGGTGAGTAACGTGTGATAAGGTGTCGGGTGGATTCAGGTACGAGTGGTCAGTCTCTTAAGAGAACGGGGTCGTTACCCTTTTCATTTGCTCTAGTCCTGGCAATGACGTCGTTTGTTATGAGTCTTGTTCTCCGTTTATGAGTTGTGCGCATCCGTGGGTGGATGGAAATGTGTGTGGTTGTTATGTTGTTAGAGTTCATCGATAAATGTTTGGTTAGTTTGTTCAACTCACTCCCATGGAGGGAGATAAAGTCGTTGGTTTTTAGTAGCGTTTGTTTTGTGAGTGGTCTTGATCGGTGGAATGTAAGGCACGAGGTGACGAATACAAATTGTGTTTCCGGTGTTTGGTACTAGCAGAGATGGCTAGGGAATGTGTATTAAATAGCGGTTTGAGGATGATTAGGTGATGTGATGTGAGTCATGTACTCGAAAGTTTTTATAGGCGTTTGATTCGAGCAGTGTCTTGAAGATAAGTGTCGATGTTGCCTTAGAATTTTGTGATTAGAGAAAGTGAATGTGTGATTCTATTGAGGAATAATAAGAATGATCGACTTTGATTTTGAGGTTTTAGGCATAAAATGATTGTATTGTGTGTTTTAAAGAGGTGAGAATTGAATTGAGTAATGTTATGAGTTGTTTATCTGGTATGGGTGTTATGAAAAAATTAGAGATCTCTCGTGCTGGTTGATGAATGTGACTTTTGGTTCCGTGTCATTTTTAGCTTTTTACGAGTTATATGATTGGGGATTTTTAGAGTAGGTATGTGACTGTATAGTTGTTGAGGTTATATGGAACAATGGGTGGATAGTGAATGGATCTCTTGGTTGTTTTGTGGACTGTGTGGGAATGTGTTTGAGGTTTAGACCTAAAGACAGGAACGACGTCTGTGTTGAGATCGGATTGATGATGAGAATGGCCTGGCCAACCATTTCTCCTGAGTCAGTCCATCTTTAACATGATGTCAGGTCAAAAATCCATGATTGTTTTAGTTTGTTAGAAACAGTGAGAGTACGGAATTGCAGGTTGTGTCAGTGTGACAGTGGAGATTTAGGTGGTTGTTTCGGGTGACGAGGTGTGTTAGGTAGGACCAAGTATCCGATAAAGGTTTGTGGTGCGACTACTTGATTATCGAGGATCTGTTTTGAGGATTGTGTCATGAGAACGGGATAGTGCACTGTACTATTTTGGTGATTAATGTCTATGCAGCTGTTGGGGATTCATTGTTTAGCAATCTTGAAGTTATAGGTGTAATGATTATCGTATAGTGGGGGTAGCAGTCATTGGTAAGATTATGTGATGGTGTAGATGTGTGTTAGATGGCGAGTATTAGTTTGACAGTGACATGTAGATTTGAGTTTGAGCTTGATTGTGAGATAGAGGGTTCCTTGTCTGGGATTTTGTGTATCCTTAAAAGGATGAGTTGAGTTAGGATGTTGTCATGTTCAGGGGTCTTGTGACCATTCTTCTTTCGGGCTCCGAAGCCTTGTGTAGCGGTGTAGAGGGGACCAGTGTTGGTTTTAAGTCGAGTGTTGAATCCGACAGGTTTTGTGTATGATGTTGTGAGCAGTGAGTACCCTTATAGGGTGGTGAGCATTGGGTCCTTTTGGCGGCAGTGTGTGATTGCCTATTGGCACTGGGTCAAATGCAATAAGGTTGTTAAGTTCCTAGACCTGTGGTTTGATAAGGTGTTTCTTGGAAAGGTGTGTGGTTGTGGGTCTCCTTCTTTAAGGAAGGTAGATTTCGGGGACGAAATTTTTTAAAGTTGGGGAGAATGTAATGGTTGGGCTTTGTTTATATATATATATATATATATATATATATAAAGTTAAGTTAATAAAACAAAATTTATTTGGCCTGGGACCCACCACAAACATAAGCCATTACACATGACTTATGGGTTTACAGAACTCATCATTTTAATTCTCTTTTTCTGCGTCCAGTTCTGCGTCCAGTGGCTTCCTTTTTCTTTTTCTTTTTTTCTTCTACAATTTCAAGCTTTGATTTCTCCTTCATCCTTTGGAATTTTTGGATGCTGTTTGCGGCAAATCAAAGAGCACAACAAGATCTACACATTGATAGGAGCAATTCATACTTTTGGGCACCCTAGGAATTTCAAATTCTAGGGTTTTGATTGGGCAAAATTGGGGGGTTTTGCATCCTAAGAGGTAGGGGTGTTCTAATACATAAATTCTTGTGTTTTTTGTGAGTTTTCTTGTTTAATTTGATGTTAAGCATACTCAATTTGTATAATCTCTTGCAAAATTAGTTAAAATGTTGGTTATGGAACACATGACTATTTGTTACTTGTTGTGTAGTGATTCTTTATACATGTAAAGTTAAATTCATGTTTTAAATGCTTACCATATTAAATTGATGTTGATTGAAAGCACGAGTTATGTGTTTCGGAAAATTATGTTGGATGGTATGTGTGAAAATTTTATTATTGAATTGATGATTTGAAACATGGAGCATTCCTGCATCCATTGGGAAGAGAAATGGGAAACGTGTTTTTAAAATAAAGGAAATTAAATTTTAAGAAAAATGTTTTCTAAAAGTGTTTGCGAAAACGCGGACGCCTAGGAGGCGCCTAGTGGTCCGTGGTGTTAGTGTGATCTAGAGGGGGTTAGAGAGAGACTCTAGTGTGGTTGAGCTACCCAGACGACGCCATGGAGGTGCCATGTGGTCGGGGAAGACTAGCCAACCCCTCCCTCGTGACGCCTTGGAGGTGCCTTGGGTCGGATTATACTAACAGTTTGGAAGTTGAAACAGAAATGTTTCGGAAATAGGGAGCAACATGAGCATGGCATTGCACTTTATTGGCATACGTGGCGTATTTGTGACTTAGATGACATTTGTGTTTATATTGGATGTTGTGGTTATGGTTCACATCCCCGATATAGTATGATCCCGTTTTCATGCTTTCTATTCTCTACGTGGATTCACGGGGTCATAAGAAGTGTGTCTTAGGCACCTCCTACTGAGCAATTTGTTCACCCTTTATATTTAACATTTTTCAGGACACGATCGGGAAGTGGTGGACGACGCTCCTCCACAGGGTTCAATAGGTTAGTAGATCGTTTTGACCTACTTTGTAACTATAATCTCATTTTATTATTATTATTATTATTATTATTATTATTATTATTATTTATAAACCCTTGGACGACACTTATATTATGTTTTGATATAGAAAAGGACGGTAACGTTTATAGTTGACATCGGGTTCAGGTAAGGACCCGGTTAGCGATTCGGACCCTCGAGTTCTGGTCGTTACAAACCCAAATCCCAGCCTTTGGGGAAAAGAAAACCCTAAGGAAGTTAGTATAAAAAGAGAAAGAGAGGTTAGCTGCAAGTGGAAGAACAAAGAGAAGAAAAACGCAAGTTTTTCCATTCTGCCCAGGTTTGATCAAACGTCCGATCCTGCTTTGTCCATGGTCCGATCAGGTTGAAATTTGGAGGAGAGGTTCCAGAATCAGTGACGCACAATCTGAACGGTGGAGATCATATTTTGTGCTCGGTCACAGTGATTCATGCCCGTGAACAGTAACTGGGTTTTGGTAGAAAAACGCAGGTTTTTCTATTCTGCCCAGATTTCATCAAACGTCCGATCTGCTTTGTCCGTGGTCTGATCAAGCTGAAATTTGGAGGAGAGGTTCAAGACTCAGTGATGCACAATCTAAACGGTGGAGATCATATTTTCAGCTCGGGAATAGTGATTCGTGCCCCTGAACAGTAACTAGGTTTTGGTAGAAAAATGCAGGTTTTTCTATTCTGCCCAGATTTCATCAAACGTCCGATCCTGCTTTGTCCGTGGTCCGATCGAACTAAAATTTGGAAGAGAGGTTCATGACTCAATGAATTAAAATCTGAACGGTGAAGATCGGATTTTGAGCTAGGACACAGTGATTCGTGCCCGTGAACAGTAACCGGGTTTTGGTATTTTTCTCTCCAATTTTCTTTGTTTTTTGCCAAGATTGTTGCTATCTTGATGAGATGTTTTGTAGCCTCTAATTGCGATTAGAGAAGACTTTGTGTACCCATTATTTGGTTGACAGTGGAGATTTTAACTGGACTAGGTCCCGTGGTTTTTCTTCCTCACACTGGGGAAGTTTTCCACGTAAAAAATTGCTTGTGTTCTTGTGGCTTGGTGTGATTGATTTGTTCTCTATTAGTTTTCAGCACATATAAAAGTAGAGATATACTATATTTGTTTGCATATAAGGAGAAGAATTATTCCGCTGTGTTTGTTTATTGTCATCTCTCCCAACAAGAAGATACCTACTCCACCCCACCTATTATTGCACGGAATGCCATTTTGTTGCTCATGTTGATTGCGATTGTGTGACCAATGAGTTATGCCCAAATTTAATTTTACACTTTCAAGGTTCAAATTCATGACTAGCATTGGATTACAGAAATTGCCTGAACCTCGAAAGGCCTAAATAAAAATCCAAAAGTCCAAATGAAAATTGAAACATAGTTTGTGAAGGGTTTAAATACATGACTCATATATTTTGTGATTCCACCCTATTAGATTCACTCACCTTTCTCCTGTGTTTTTTTTCCCCCCAAGTCCCCGACTTTTCTTTTTTCATTTCTCTCATTCCTTTGTCATTCCAACATCTAAAAATAATTTCTTGACTCAAATTTTGGATTCTTACCAGGTTGTACGTGTGCTAGAGGAAGAGTGGTCCAATGCTTGCAAACATGCGGATATAAAGTCAGGCACATCAACTGATGTGGTTGAAGAGAACACTTGTGAAACAGATATGGATTCTTCTAGTGCAAACATAGAGAGAACAGAGCTGGATAGTGCAAGTGAAGATACTGATGTGTTTGAAGAAGACACTTGTGAAATAGATACTGATTCATTGAGATTAGAGCTTGAGAGAACAGAGCTGGATAGTGATAGTGCAAGTGAAGATCAGTTGGTTAGGGGCACTGACAATTTGGCCTATGTTAAACTAAACGAAGAGATAGCAATGCTTCATCAAAAGGTGGTTATAGATATTGGAAGCTCTGCCCTTGTTAAACTAAATGAAGAGATAGCAATAGTTCGCGCAAAAGTGGAGGCACAGAAAGCACAACTAGAGATTGTGGTGCAAAACATTGAGGCACTTGAGGAGAAGAGCTCAAAACTTTTTAAGAGAGAGGGAGCTAAGAGGGAGATACACCGATCTCAGTAATGCAGAGGAAATCCTTTTTAAGCAGAAGGCAAATGTGAAATGGCTGAAGGAAGGGGATCAAAATTTCTTCAATAATTTCTCAAGTTGGATCAAACAGAAGTGTTTTTGTTGCAATTAAGGGCTTTTGGGGTTTAATATGGAGTGTCATCTCTACAATTACTTAATCAACAATAATGGGTTCGGTCAAATAAGTGTTTTCGGTTTTATAGTTTGTTTCAATCCAGTGCTTCCATTTAAAGGTTTAAAATTTAAAGAAGTTAATTTATTCATAAGTGTTTTTCTTTGTATAGATGTTAGGGTTCAATGATTGATGTGCTTAACATTGTGATGCTTTTAGGTCTTAATGGCTGTTGTTTATCATCGTGGTCACATTTTGCTCTATTTATCAGAAATGTTCACCATTTGGAGTACCTTTCCTGATGGAAGTGGAATGAAGGTATCAGTACCATTAATGACTATGATTGAAATTATGGCAGTTTATTTAGTTTAGTTCTCATTCATTCATTTTGTTTTTTTTAGTAGCAATAACAATTGTGATAATGATTGGAATTAGGCAGCAATTTTAATTTGATTCTCATTCATTCTATTGTTTCTCTCTTTATCCTTCAGTTGATTCTTTTGCTTTTAATTGTAGCAATAACAACAACAAACACTAGTGATAACCATCAAGTCTTTGTAATAACCAAAGAAGTAAACCTCTTTTGAAGAGAGGGAGAGAAAAGGATATGAAAATAAATGATTCTTGAACACACAGATTTAACAGAGACATGGAGATTGAACTTTTTTGCCACAGACATCCATGATCCATTGACCCTTTGGTCTGGCCTCTTTTTGTTCTGAAAACTGTGGGTTTCAAATTGGCCAATCGTGTGCTGAATTGCCACGTGAGATCAAACACCCCTTCCACTTGCAACAGTCCCCTCTCACCCTATCTTTGAAGGCGCTGATCATGGCAATACATTCCATGCCTGTGGGTATGGCTCAAACGGTTTCTTCTTTGGTTGTTTCGAGTGTAAGTTTCAGCTTGATGTTACTGCATTTCACTGACGCCGACAAAAAATGATGGATGTGTGATATATATATCTATATATATATATATATATATATATATATATATAGGGGAGATTGTGAGATATATATTTTTTGTAATTGGCTAATTTCGTTGTCAAAACAAGTCCGATCGAGTTGTAAAATTTCAGTTCAGAAATTCAAGATTGAAGATCGGAAGCGAATTTGAAGAAGTTCAAGTGTTCATATTTAATACACTCCGGAATGATGAGAATAATGCTTTAGAAATGTATGAGTGTGTGAGAAGGAGCTGCCTTAATTTCCACATAAAGTTGATAAACTTAACATCATGTAAGAGCAAAAAATAAAGGATTCAGTGTGTGTGTATATGCAAAAGCGCGCACACAGACACAAGTATTTTCAATTTTGAATGAGCTGATTGATGTCTTCTGTATTATCACATCGACATATACTGCAAAAGAATGCGCCACTAAAAATTAGCACTTCCGTTATCTGGTAGCCAATTTGCTAACAGATAAGAAGTAGACATAGGGATTTAGTAGAGGTTTAAGCTTATGGTATCATTAGATAAAAATAATAATAACAATATAAAAGGTCTAAACAATTTTACTTAAATTATAAGCAAGCTGGCCATATGATTTGAAATCAATCCCACAAGTATATGATTCAAAGTTTATCATAATTCCATAATCCTAAGGCTAAAGTTGAAATAGTGAAAGGAAAAAGAAAAAAGAAATTGTAATTAAGCATCTGCATGGTGCTGCTTGAGTCAGATAATTTTTGGTAGGTCATTTCACACACTTGTTGCCAAATTTTGCGGCTTTTAGTACAGCAACCACTCTCTCTAGCCTGAGAATCCGAGCTTCGAGTTCCAATTCTGGTAGCTTGAATGTGAAATCCCTGCTACTTCCTTCTTCATTGGACTTGTTGCTGTCAATATTATGAGCATCCTCAGTGCCTGTTTCTGATATCTTTGTTGCAAATTCACCCTGCACAATGTGTTGTTTTGGTTTCGTTCTCGTGGAGGTTCCATCATCTGAAGCCCAAGATAAGAGACTTTGAGATCGAATATCAAGTGTGTGTTTATCAGCTTCCACCCTCTTACATTTGGGAGGGAAACCAGGAGGAACATCAGCATCATTGCCTTCTTTCATTTCTTTTTTAATCTGCAACAATCTTTTCCGCATCCTTGGACTTCTTTTTCTTTGCACAATGCCTTTAACTGCATCTTGAGGAACAAACAGTTCATTCCACCATTCCAAGTATTGGGTGCTAACATCAGACTCAGAGAGCCTAGACGGAATATATAGTTTTGAATCGCTAACCGGCCTGCTATAATTGTTCCACGCAATTTCTGGAGTTGCATTGGAGCGTGGAACCCATCCCGGAAGGTCTTGATCCATTCCAAATTGCATTGCAACGCGATGTGGAAGGTACTGTTCTCTACAGTCTACACCAACAAGCTCACAGACCCTCAGACATCGAGCAAAAGACTCCACTTCTTCATCCAAACTCGGATTGTTTGATACCCACTCTTCTTTTTCTTTGTAAAACTTGGGAAGTGAAAGGCCGTGCACAGTTGTGACATATGGACGCCATTGAAAAATCTCCCCGGCAGAGTCTATAGCCCCTCTCACATTCTCAAATTTTGATCTTCTTAGAGACTGCCATCGAGCCATTCTTGGCTCACCGGACTTGATGACACTGGGTTGTGGCCGCAATGGGGAGAACCTCTCCCAAGCCCAGCATTGAGCCAACCGCAGTGGTGCCCATAATGTAACTGCTAAAGAACTGTCATCATTTGCATTGGCTTCTAATTCAGCTGAAGCAACAATTGTTTCTTTTAACAAACTCAAATCCCTATAAAGGCTTGCAAGAACAGGTGGTGCAAGCGCGATTCGTGTTCCTCTAGCTAGGTGAATAGCAATTGGAAAAACATGCTTACCAATGGTGCTATAAACATTTCCGGGAAACACAAACCTAGACAACCATAGGGAAAGAAATGCTTCATGCTCGAATTCGCTTCCACTCTGCATAAAATGTTTCATCCATACACGATGGTCTACCTTTTGGGCCTTTGATCTTATAAGTTCTTTTCGCACTTGGTTCAGATTTTCTTCAATTCTGACCAATTCTTGGGCTTGAAGAGGCATTGAAACAGAGGCACCAAGAACAGAGAACCCACCCAAAACCATCATATCTTCCAATGTAATGGTTGCTTCACCCCATGGGAATATAAATGTATTGGTCTCAGAACACCACCTCTCTGCAATCCCGAAAACCAAATCATTGTTTGCTCGAATTGGGTACATAGACCCGATAACAGCTTCACAAATTCCAACTTCTTTCCATGTCAATTCGTGTAGAGAATGCATGTGATCAACCCACGATTTCCATTTCTTTGGGGGGTCTCTCCATCCATGGAAGGCCGCGTTCAAACGCCATTTGGATTCAGAGGAAAGTGAAGGGGGCTTCAAGGTTGGTAGTCCATCAATATGAGCTACAGTGGGTTGGAGAAAATGGGCAGTTATTAGAGTTGGGATTCCACCTGTGGGAGAAACCATGAGAGCTTCTCTCTCCTCAATGATGCTGTGTTCTTCTAATGGTTCTGTCATTGCTGAAGAAGTTCAAGAGCTCTGAGAAGGAAAATTTTTGAAGATAACAGTTAATGGGTATTACATAAATCACTTAATTTCTTCACCTATAAAAGCTTTAGGGTTCAAGGAGAAGAGGAGAGAGATTAAAGCTTTGAGAAGAGACAACTGAAAACAACTAATGGGTAATGCATAAGCTTCAATACTGTGTGTTAGTGTGTGTGTAATGCATCTGGCATGTACCATAGTCCTACAAAGCAGGTGTTTTGTGTGCTATTGAGTTACAACATGGGCGGTGTGGTATGGTTGTAGAAAGGGCATTATTGTCATAAAACTTCTCTCTCTCTCTTACGTAGCAGTAAAGCATATATGCTCTGCTCGGCTGCTCATTTATTTTGGCTATGTTTTCTCTGTTTTCTCTCTCTCACACACAAACACGCACAGCTTCAATAGGAGAGAATATGACATTAAAAAAAAAGTCTGAATCAGTGTTTCACAAAGCTTCACAGAATTAGATGATGGAACTGGCTCTAATTTGGCTGCAATGTAAGAAATCTCTCCCATGCCCAAATCCGAACAAACTGTGATGAGGCCCAAATTGCAAGTGCTAAAGCAACATCTTCACATATTCAAAAGTTTCTAATTTGTTTGAAGCGATAATAGTCTCTTTCAACAAACTAAAGTCTCTAATTTGTTCCTATAGTGTTAGATGGCGATGTTGGAAAGACAAACCTGGACAACCAAAGGCAAGAAATGCTTCGTGCTCGATCTCACTTCAACTGGCCATGAATTTGGTACACTTGATCACTTCCAACCGTGCTCGGAGTAGTTTCTCTTTGGTTTCCTCCAGAACAGAGTAATTTCCCAAAACAGAGTAATCTCCCAATATCATTATATCTTCAAGAGTGATATTTGCTTCTCCCCAAAGGACCAAGTTGTCAATTTTTCTAATTGAAGGACACTTTCAGTGGTGGTTTCTTTGGCTCGGAATTGGGAGTTACAGAAGAAAGAGAGGGTGGAGGAAGATCAAAGACTGGTCCATCAGTGGAGGTGAGTGAGGGTTTGAGAAAATGGGCAATTCTGAGTTTTGGGTCACCGTGAGCTCTTCTCTCTCTCTTCCATGACTCTGTCCTCTGCTGATTCTGCCATGGATGAGGTCAAGAGCTTTGAGAAATGAACTCTGAGATTTGTTCCATTTTGTGGAACAATATATAACATGTAATGCTTGAAGGGTTTCAACTAGAGAGATAGATATGATGAATTAGGGTTTGACAACTACACAATTCCACATACATTCTATAAGCTTTCAAGAGAACAATTATATCTCTGCAACGACTCTTTCTTTCTCTCAGAATAGCAAAAAGAACAGGCTGGCCAAGAATGGAGTACATGCACTCAAAAAAAGAAATATGACTAATTTTAGTAGAAGCGAAGACATGAGTCCATGGCTAATTGGATTAGTAATCGAGAAATTGTCAGATACTGCTGGACGATATGTTTTTAAAAATTTAAGACTTACGTTTCTAAATAGGAGAGTTTTGATTAGACTGCCCATTCTGACCTGACATGAAACAACAAGGAAAAAAAAAAGTGTTGAGAAATAAAATTAAATATGAATTATATTAACAAAGGGAATTTTGTCATTCACTTGATTTATTGCCATAGGAAGTTCCTATTCACCCAAAGGTTTCCAGTAATTTTTGTTTGGGAAGGGTTTAACACAAGTGTCACACAACAGTTCTAAATAGAGCTCCTTTTTTTTTTTTTTTTTTTTTTTTTTTGGTTTTGGGGTTGGTAAGATTATATTAAAGTTCTAGAGGGAGAGAAATCTGGTGTTTTTGTGTGCTATTGAGTTGCAACAGAGGCTCAAAAAACTAGGGCTCTAAACGCACAAATACAGTGCGGTTGTAGCAAGGGCATTATTGTCATAAAATTTCTCTCTTTCATGTATGCTCTGCTCTGCTGCTACTTTATTCTTGGTATGTTTTCTCTGTTTTATCTGTCAGTAGACAAAATGGTAGAACCACCCCCCTCTCTCTCTCTCTCTCTCTCTCTCTCTCACACACACACGCAAACACACCGCTTCGATAGGAAAATATGACTTTAAAAAGCCTGAATCAATATTTCAAAAAGACCCTGACTACGAAATTAACAGAAGTTGAACTATCATAATCCAAAGGCTATAATCAAATTTGAACATGACTATTTACGCTTGGCTTTTATAATAGGAAAAATTACATATAAATAGAGTCAAAATTCTATATTTACTTAGAGAATGAGTCAAAATTTTATATTTCTCTAAAATGGATTGCTGAGGTGGCACATAATTTTTTACCGTTTAAAAAATTGTGGTGCCTAAAATGCACTTCCTTAACAAAAAAGTAGTACCTTCAGTTCAAAAAAGTAGTACCTTCAGTTCAAAAAAATAGTACCTTCGGAGAAAAAGTAGTACCTTCGCGGGTGTTTAAAAAACATGGTACCTGGAAGCCAAAAAGTAGTACCTTCAGTTCAAAAAAGTAGTACCTTCGAAGAAAAAGTAGTACCTTCGCGGAAGGGTATTTTAGGCACCACAATTTCTAAACAGTAAAAAACCATGTGCTACCTCAGCAATCCATTTTAGAGAAATATGGAACTTTGACTCAGCCTCTAAGTAAATATGGAACTTTGACTCCATTTATATGTAATTTTCCCTTTATAATATTAGAAATTGACTTATTTACTTAAGAGTTAAGTGAAAAAAAACCCTTATATATATGATTTGTGCAAAATTAGCTTTTTACTTTTTAAAAATGTGCATGTTAGTTCATAAAATTCAAAAAAAAAAAAGAGAGCAAATAAGCCCCTCTGACCATTTTTTGACAAAAAATAAATCTGAAAATTCAATTTACCCTTTTGTTCCTATTTTGCCCCTCATCTCTCTCTCCCCCTCTATCCTCTCCACCTCCTTCCACCACCATTAAAGGCCACAACCCCAGTCACCACCACACCTAAAAGTGTATATATATATATATATATATATATACACATACGCGCGCGCGCGCGTGCACGCACACACGTGTATATAACTCAAAGCCCATCACTAACTTATCGAACCACTTCCACATCACTCACTCAATGGAACTCACACACAATCTCTATCCATTGATGAGAGAACCAGAAAAGAGAGGGTAGATAATCAAGAGATGTAATTTTTTGGCCACCACCCCCATCAACCACCACCATCATTGCTACCCCCACCGCCCTTCTTCTCTCACATCCCTCGTAATGGAAGAAGTTCTGCAACAAGCGATTTGATTTAGCGGCGATGATATACATATGGACGATTTCGTCAATTTGTCCTCCACCAAGAAAATCGAATTTCTTTTGTGATTCGTCCCAATTCCATTGTAAACCAAGTGTTACATATATATATATATATATATATATATATATATATATATATGATACTCTCTCTATCCCAAAAAAGATGTCATGTTTGGGAAACCGTGAATCACAAACAGAACATCTAATTTGGGATTGAGGTAGTATTATAGAGATCAGAGAGAGAAACTGTGGGCTGTATCAAACCCATCTCTTTTATCAAACCTATTTCTTTTATAAATGTTGTATGCGCGAGAAACGAGGATGAAAATAATTTTCTTTTTACTTGTACTTCATCTCCATCCATATTATCATTACTGCTTCTGACATGACAATTATTAATGCCTCCAACAAATTAATAAGTTAGTATAAAAAAATACATTATGACTTATTTACAAGTACACTTAAACATAACTTATGACATTTTTTCTTGCTCTAATGCATTCATGGAACTTTCCTCTCCTAATGTTGGATCAAGATAATTATGGGTTGGATTTGGTAGCAATGGTGATGGCGGTGGAAGTGCAAAATGGGTTTAGGTTATATATGTGTGTGTAAATTTAGGTTGTGTTTCTGGTTTTTGAGTTTGAAAAATGTAGTTGGTGGTGGTGGTGGGTGGAGAGAGAAAAAGAGGGGGAGAAAGAGGTCTTTTACAAATTCCTATACAATTTGGACAAAATAGTCATTTTACATGGCTAATATTTATATTTATTAATTTATTTTACTAAAGTGAGGGTATTATCATTATATCATACCACACAAGGACCTATTTGCACCAAATTGATAGTATAGCGGGGTTTTACCACACAGGGACCGTTTTGCACTTAACCCTTTACTTAATAAACAGACACCAGGTGAACTTGAATTTTGCTCAACTCTCAATTCTTGATGCATTTTTGCAAACTCATAAAAGCCATAACCGTTTCTTATTTCATACAAAGGTAAATATATTTAGTGAAAGGGTTTAATAAATAAATATATATATATTGTAACGACCCGAACCCGAGGGTCTGAATTGCTAACCGGGTCCTTACCCGAACCCGAGGTCGCCTAAGGGCACTATGGTCAATTCCAAGGTCGATACATAATATACGTATCACCCCAAAGCTTATAAAAAAATAATAATAATAGTAATAAAAAAAATTGAGATCATAGCTACAAAATATGCCAAAACAGTCCACTAACCCATCAAAACTTGTGGAGGAGCATCGTCCTCCACTTCCTTCCCGTGTTCTGAAAAAAATATTAAAGGGGTGAGCATAAGCTCAGTAGGAAGTGTCTAAGAAACACTTCTTATGACCCCGTGAATTCACATAAGGAATAGAGTACAAGTAAGTGGGGTCATGCCTCGGGAAAAACAAGCAAAACAATGATAATACCAATAATGCATACTCAAGTTATCTAACCACCAAATATACAATGTATGCTGATGCAATGACATGCCATACAATGCCGCTCCCCATTTCTGAAACAATACCATTTTAATCCTCCAAACCGTTAGTACAATCCGACCCAAGCCACCTCCAAGGCGTCACGAGGGAGGGGTTGGTTAGCTTTCCCTGACCACATGGCACCTCCATGGCGTCATCTGGGCCTAGGTAGTTCAACCACACTAGAGTCTCTCTCTAGCCCCCCTCTAGATCACACTAACACCAAAGACCACTAAGCGTTTCCTAAGCGTCTGGGTTTTCATAACACTTTTCAAAAAACTTTTCCCCAAAAAAAAATTTCATTTATTTTTAAAACAAACTTTTCCCTTTTTACTTTCCCAATGATAAAGAATGAACTATGCAAATCCTTCAATGCCACGACAATATAGAAATTTCCTACATTTCATCCACATCATTCAAGCATGCTTAACATATGAATTCCCATACAATATCACATTCTCATATTTTCTAAATCATGGCATTTTATATACTTTCAATTAGCAAATCCTACAACTTAAATAGATAAAGCATAAAATATAATCATTCATTTTCATAATTACTACATCACTTTTCATAGCAATTTGAAAACATAGATATATAATACATCAATATTAAGCTTACTTATTCACCACAAAAGGTTAAATCATATTTCTAAGCTCACTTAACACCTAGCATGCCTTTATCACTTAAATACCAACAACCACAACAAACATAATCAAGAAAAATTAAATTTAGCATGCTCAGAGTCTAATTAAAAGAAAACTTCACAAGAAATCTAAGAAATTGTATATTAGAGCACCCCTACCTCAAAGGATGCAAAAACCCCAATTCCAAGCCCAATTTTTGAAAATTCAATGGTTAGCCAAAGATGAAATTGCTTACATCAACTTCAAGATCTTGCCAAGCTCTCCGTTTTGCCGCAAACGGCACCAAAAATCTCTCAAAAATGAGAGAGAAATCAAAGTCTAAAGCTTGAAGCAAAAAGTGAAAGGGAAAGAAAAAGAAATGAAAATGAGGGAGAGGGAGCTTTTACGGGGAGAGATAAAATGAGAGGTCAGACTTCTTCACCATACAAATGTGCATTAGTGGTGGGTCCCACCAAGAAAAAATCCTACTTTGACTTTTCTTTTCTTTTTTTTTAAAAAAAAAAAATTTACTACCACACACACACACACGCACATATATATATATATAAATCACAAACATTACATATATATATGTGTGTGCGCAAGTTGTAGCAAAACAAGCATGAAATAAAGTGGGCAATGCACATACAAGCTTGATTTGGTCAGATTACAGAAAATGTTAAAGGATAATTATCCAAACATGAATGTTTGGACATCTTATTTCATAATCATCCCGTCTAAGTTAACCTCTTTCACATACATGGATTGTAACGACTCGAACCCGTAGGTCCGAATCGCTAGCCGGGTCCTTACTCGAACCCGAGGTCGCCTAAGTCAACACTTCGAGTCTAGTGCCAAAAACATTATTCTTAGGTCATATTTATGCTTCACAAGTCTCTATGCAACTTCCCCTGATTCTACTTCTAAACCATGTATGCTAATGGAGTGCAATGTTATTCAAATATCGTTCCCCATTTCCAAAACAGTTCCATTTCAACTTCTAAACCGTTAGTGTAATCCGACCCAAGGCACCTCCAAGGCGTCACGAATGGGGAATTGGCTACTATCCACGACCATAAGGCACCTCCAAGGCGTCGCATCCGGCCTAATTAGCTTAATCCCTAGTCCTCTCTAGACTACATTAACACCACGAACCACTAGGCACCTCCTAAGCGTCCGGTTTTCATAAACACTTTTCAAAAATAATTTTTTCCAAAAATCAATTTCTTTTGTTTTAAAAATACTTTTCCCTTTTCTTTCCCAGTGGATTCATGAATGCTTCATGCTTCTATTCATCATTTCAACCTTCGAAGTTTACATATGCCTTTACAAATAAATTACTAAAATACATAACATAGGCATGCTTAATCACAACATATCAACTAACACATAGTCACAATTCCCATATATAGCATTTAAGCAATTTGCAAAAAAAATTAGACTAACTAAGCATGCAAATTCAACCATTTATAAAGAAATAACTCACAAAAGCATAAGAAATCATGCATTAGAGACCCCGACCTCAAGGAATGTAAAAAGCCTCAAATTATGCCCAATTTTCGAAAAATCCATGGGTTAGTCAAACATGGGTTTGCTCAGATCAAAACGTAGGTCTCAACGAGCTCTCCAACATTGCCTAAGGGAGTACCATCAAATTCACAAAAATAAATGAAGAATCAAGCCTTGAAAATCATGGCAAAAAATAAAATAAAATAAAATTAAGCGGAGAAGGAGAGAGTTGCCAAGAGGAAGAGAGATTTGTGGCCAAAATGGCCATATGGCCATTAAAAGAAAGGATAGTGGTGGATCCTTCACATATAAAAATCTTTTCACTTTTATTTTATACCACATTTCTAAATATACACACACAAATTAAGTTACAACCACTAACAAGCTTTTAAACAATTAATTTATGCATAAATTAATATGCATGATATGCAATGGACCCATGACACAATCCCCAATGCACAACAATTCCGGTAGTGGGTCCCACCCAGACCGTCCGGCCAAAAAAACGGAGAAATGCCAAAATGGCAACTGGTGCATTTCCAAGAGTCCTGGACTCAAGGAAATGTCCTACCCAACTCTCGGACACACCCGGCACACTCCACGGTGTCTGACACGCAAAACGAGAAAAGACAAAAATACCTTCAAAAATTAGAAAAATCCCAGAAAATGGAAAATGAAAAAAAAAAAAAATCAGAAACATTACAATCTACCCTCCTTAAAAGATTTCGAGGACGAAATCCACCCTCCTTAAAGAAGGAGGCCCACCGCCACACATTTTCTGGGAACACCTCACAAAATCCCTAAACCAAAAACTCACCAACATTATTGCCTTTGACACTGGACGTCACTAGGCAATAGAACAACTACTGCCACAAAACCCCAATGTTCATCACCCTACGAGGGTATTCATTACTCAAAACAAAACAACACAGAACCAACTAGTATGCTCTACAATATACTCAACTCAAAACGGACATCAACCCACTCAACCCAACCACGAAAGACTTCAGATAAAGAATCCTCGTCCATTCCACAATCGAGCTCAACTCTACCCTACATATCCTTGACAGACCAAATACTCATTATCTAACACTTAACTACACCATTATATAACCATACAAACGACTACTAACCACACCAATCGTCAATTATAACACTTAACAACCTCAAGATGACTAAATAATGAATTTCTCAACGACTACATAAATATAAGTCACCAGAATAATGAAACACACTAACATGTACCTAGAACCCAAATCCTTAAAACAAGATCGTTTAAAAAAAAAATCAAGTGGTCGCACCTCAACCCTTCATTAGACACTTGGTCCTACCTAACACACCTCGTCACCTGAGACAAAATATCTAAGTCCACACTGCCACAGCGACACAACGTGCAAAATCATGCTCTCACCGTCACTAACAAGTCGAAACAATCATTGACCTTTGACCCGACATCGTGCTAAAGAGGGACTGATTCAAGAGAAATGGTTGGCCAGGCCATTCTCATCCTCGATTTGATCTCAGCATAGACGCCGTTCCTATCCTTAGGTCCAAACCTCAAAGACAACCTCACACAATCCGCCAAACAACCATGAGATCCACTCACTACCAATCCATCGCTCTACGTAATCACAACAACTATACAGTCACATATCTACTCTAAAAATCCCAATCATACTTTAATCATAACAAGCTAAAAGCAACATAGTGCTAATACCACAATCATCAACCAATCTAAAAGCTCTCCGGTCACTTCATTATACCTACAACAGGTAACAACATCATAACATCATTCGATTCAATTCTTACTTCTTCGAAACATATAATACGACCGTCTCATGCCTGAAACCTCAAAACCAAGTCAATCACTTTTATTATTCCTCAATGGAATCATGCATTCACTCTCTAGCTGCATAGTACTTAAACAATATTAATACTTGTCCGCACGACACTGTTCAAATCAGACATCAATAAAAACACCTGAGTACATGACTCACCTCACATCACCTAACTATCCTCACGATACATCCTAGCCATCACCAATAGCACCAGACACCGGAAACACAATCCCTATTCGGCAACTCGTGCCGACAAAACCACTCTCAAAACAAGCACCATTAAAAAACCAATGACTTTATCTCCCCTCCATGGGAGTGAGTCAACCAAATCAACCAAACCTTTACCGATGAACCCTAACAACATACCAAAATGCACACAGGTCCGTTTACCCATAGACGTGCACAACTCCTAAATGAAAAACAAGACTCACAACAAACGATGCCCTTGCCAGGACTAGAACAAATGGAAAGGGTAACAAACCCCGCTCTCACAAGAGACTAACGACTTGTACCTGAATGCACCTGACACCCTGTCACTTGCTGCTCACCAATCGTCCAATCGTGAACACCCAATCTCACCTGAGATGAACTAAACTCCCTACACATAAGGAGAAAAACCAGCTGGATACCCGTACAAAACTACAAACTCCATTCCAGGCGATCTCGCTAACAGACCGTTATACACTGTTAACACAGAAACCTCGCATACAATACTCTACAATACCCATACTAACCAAAACCAATCAGGTAAGACCACCAACGCTCACGGCACACCAACATTAGAAATAATCACATCCCCTCGGACACTGCGTCCCGTCCCATCTGGTACCCATCACTCCTGAATAACAACCTCTATGCTACAAAATGACACTTTACCACCCATTCCATCTCTACCTTCCCATGCGACACTACCTTGATCACCGTGCACACAAGACCCGTGACCTCAGTCACAACAACTCACTGACCCTTCAAAAGAAAAAGATGCCTATATAGCAACACCACTCTCACTAATTCTAAAGTCTAAACCATTCACCAACGCCTCAACTAGCGCACAATCCCATCACCGACCTGACAACATACAACGAACAACTCGTAATCACTAATCCACCCTTGGATCATCCCTTAAACCATTCTGCCAATCAGTACTAAACACCACACCATAACACCTCCACTGCCACTCATTCCTACAACAGTTTAGTCATATCATCCCACCGGACCATTAAACCACTACTAGGGGATTCTCCCTCAAACATCCTTAAGATAACACCACCATAAAAAGAAAGTAGCCATTACTCTCGATACTCCCCACAATGACCACTACTTATCACTATAAAAGAACCTCCATATGGCAATGCCATGCCGACAAATCCTCAAAACATAAATAAGCATAAAACCCAGAATGTTCAACACCCAACTGTTACCTCAAAACCATCAACGATGCAATCAATCACTAACGCTTAACCGGCGACTTAAACCATTTTTCCTAAGGAAATCTACATGCCTAAACAAGAAAACTTCGCGTTCTAGATTCCACATCACTACCTTTCTTCTGTACTATTCCTCATAATACCCTTGGCCCCGACAAAAGTCAAATGGGGCTACCAACTAAACCTACGAGATCACCCCCATCCCACTCATTCCAATCATCATTCTATCTTTTTAGACCCTCAAACACCAAGCACTCTCTCCTGAGACTTCAGACACAACTTGAAATACAACTCAAGCCCACAACTTTAATTCCTAAAACACAATTCATCTGACATACAGTACCTACTCACCTTCACTTCTTCTGCAAATGACTTAGTACTCCAATGACCCCATACTACCTGCCTTATCATGCAACCCTGCACTACACAGCTAAAACTGACCACTATATGCTACCTCAAGACTCCCCAGATAGCCGTGCCAACCCAGAACCCCGCTCATCGACCGAGCCGTGCAATCAACTCTTTATGAGTTGATTACCCACGACACACTTCTGCAGTTTCCCATATTCGTGACTCAATAACCTTTGCCACACCTACCATGACCAGTTCGAAAGGAACCTCCATACCAAACTGTGACCCAAGTCACAAACACTGACCTTCTAAGGTTATACCTTTCTCTCGCAAAACCCTTACTCAAACACCTGACTTCAACAATCATAAGAACCCATACACCAATTAATGAAACTCACACACAACACAATCATCGTGTCATAAAATACAAACCAGTTCTAAAGTTGCGCTCTAAGCACTGCACAAAATACACCAAGAAGGTCAGGAGGACCCCATACTGGGTAACTTAATCCACGAGTTAAAAGACCAAGCCATTCGTTCGATAAGAACTGGCGCCCAACAACCCTGGAGCAACCGAGCTCCTCGTCTACTTTGGTCAAAACTTACACAACCATCTACACCGTGACAAGTACTCTACCGTACTAGCAACCATCCCATGCATGACGGCATAAACATATAAGAATATGGATATACACGTATTCAAAATGAATGAAACCACAATACTATGCTCATTACTTATCACATTAGCATAAAAGAAAATTGCACCAACCATGCCTAATACTTGCCACCGTCATGAATGTCATATATTCCACTTTATCATGTATAACATGCTTTCAAATACTTTCACATTTCATTTACATATACCGGCAATTTAAACAAGTAAGCACTTAGTAAATAGGCATGCCTTTAAAACTATAAACATATAAGCAAGTAGCAAGAAAACATGTTTCTTAAAACAATAAACATTTTATCATGCAATATTTCTAAATCAACTCAAGTCCCACTTAGGTCAAACCTACCCGTCGTCTTTAGGTTTTCGAACCATGGCTTTGATACCAAATTTGTAACGACCCGAACCCGTAGGTCCGAATCACTAGACGGGTCCTTACCCAAACCCGAGGTCACCTAAGTCAACACTCCAAGTCTAATGCCAAAAACATTATTCTTAGGTCATATTGATGCTTTGGTCGACCGAAGCAAACCCCTCCTGAATCTTTCGGCCAAAGTGGCCAACCGGTCGACCGGTTGTGGTTTCCTACAATAGCTAAAGCTACTAAAAGAACTGGTCGGCCGAAACCGGAATTTCGGCCGGCTGAAATGGCTCTGCGAGCTGGCCCTGCTACTGGAAATGCCATAAACATGAATGTAGATAAAAGGGTTACTATGGTCCTTAAACTAAAGGATTTTAGTTCAAACACATGCAAGATAATGAATATACATGTCCATTCATTCATGGTTAACATCAACCCGTTCATACATGATTCTTTATGATCTTTAACAAAAACATAAAAGTTTACAAAATTTTCATTTCCAAGAACTTCACTTAGAACTTTACAAAAGACCTAGGCTCCATATACAAAATACAACATCAACAAAATTCCCAATCCCGTCTAGAATCGTGGTGGGTTATTGCCTGCCACTTTTTTTCCCAAACCTAAAAAATTGTTAAGATAATGGGGTGAGCTAAATGCCCAGTAAGAAGTGTCTAAGACACACTTCTTATAACCCCGTAAATCCACGTAAGGAATAGGTAAAAAGGTGAACGGGATCATACCATAGGGAATACATATAAACAACTATAACAACAAGTGTTTAACGGATATCATCCACTCACAATCACACCATGTATGCTAATGGAGTGTAATGTCATGCAAATATCACTCCCCATTTCCGAAACAGTTCCGTTTCAACTTCTAAACCAGTGTAATCCGACCCAAGGCACCTCTAAGGCGTCACGAAAGGGGAATTGGCTACTATCCACAACCACAAGGCACCTCCAAGGCGTCGCATCTGGCCTAGTTAGCTCAATCCCTAGTCCTCTCTAAACTACACTAACACCATGGACTACTAGACGCCTTCTAGGCATCCGGTTTTCATAAACACTTTTCAAAAATAATTTTTCCCAAAAATCAATTTCTTTTGTTTTAAAAATACTTTTCCATTTTCTTTCCCAATGGATGCACGAATGCTTCATGCTTCAATTCATCATTTCAACCTTAGAAGTTCACATATGCCTTTACAAATATATTACTAAAATAATAACTCATGCTTTCATTCCACATTATTCTAGCATAGTAAGCATACAAATTACAACTTTCATTCCACATAGGCATGCTTAATCACAACATATCAGCTAACACATAGTCACAATTCCCATATATAGCATTTAAGCAATTTCTAAACAAATTTAGACTAACTAAGCATGCAAATTCAACCATTTATAAAGAAATAACTCACAAAAGCATAAGAAATCATGCATTAAAGACTCCTACCTCAAATAATGTAAAAAGCCCCAAATTATGCCCAATTTTTGAAAATCCATGGGTTGGCCAAACTAGGGTTTGCTCCAATCAAAACGTAGGTCTCAATGAGCTCTCCACCATTGCCCAAAGGAGTACCATCAAATTCACAAAAATAAATGAGGAATCAAGCCTTGAAAATCATGGCAAAAGAAAAAAAAATAAAAATAAAATAAAATAAAAAAATTAAATTAAATTAAGGGGAGAAGTAGAGAGATGTCGAGAGGAAGAGAGATTTGTGGCCAAAATGGCCTTATGGCTATTAAAAGAAAGGATAGTGGTGGGTCCTTCGCATATAAAAATCTTTTCACTTTTATTTTACACCACATTCCTAAATATACACACACTAATTAAGTTACAACCACTAACAAGCTTTTAAACAATTAATTTATGTATAAATTAATATGCATGATATGCAATGGACCCATGACACAATCCTCCGTGCACAACAATTCCGGTAGCTAGTCCAACCTGGGACCGTCCGGCTCAAAAACAGAGAAATGCCGAAATGGCGACCGGTGCATTTCCAAGAGTCTTGGACTCAAGAAAATGTCCCACCTAACTCTCAGACACACCTGACACACTCCACGGTATCCGGCATGCAAAACGAGAAAAGACAAAAATACCCTCAAAAATCAGAAAAAAAAAAAAAAAAAAAAAAAAAACCCAGAAAATGAAAAAAGAAAAAAAAAATCGGAAACATTACATGGATTTTGTTAAAAGTTTGGGGGTGGATATGTTCTTTTGTCCAAACTATTCTTAGTATAATCATATACTTGAGTCATAGTTCTCCAAAATGGACATTTTTTTAGGACAGCGGAAGTCACTTTTATGCATGTAAGTACTACTATGGTGCATAACGATAATATTGAGTCACAGTTCTCCAAAAGGGACTCTTTTTTTCTTTTTTTTTGGGACAGAGGAAGTCACTTTTATGCATATAAGTATTACTTTTGTGCATAGAGATACTATTTTTATGCATATAAATTATACTATTGTGATCAGAGGCACTACTTTTATGTACGTGAATGCTATTCTTATGATCAAAGATATCATATTTATGTATGTAGATACCATTCTTGTGCACAGAGAAAAAAAAAAAAAAAAAAAACCCTAATGCACCTGTAATGTTTCCGATTTTCGTCATTTTTCATTTTCTGAAATTTTCTGATTTTTCGAAGGTATTTTCGTCTTTTCTCATTTTATGTGCCAGATACCATGGAGTGTGCCAGGTGTGTCAAAGTATTGATTAGGACATTTCCTTGAGTTTAGGACTGTTGAAAATGTATTGGTTGCTATTTTAGCATTTTTTCACTTTTCGTGTCGGGAGGTCCTAAGAGGGACCTACTACCGGGGTTGTTGTACACCGGAGTTGTGTCACGGGTCCATTACATTTTATGCATTGTTATTTTTGCGCATAAATTAATTGTTTAAATGCTTATGTGCGATTGTGATTTAATTTGGATATATATATATATAATTGTTAAGTAAGGAAGATTTTTTTTATTGGCAACACTAATTAATCATTTTAATGGCCAAGAGACCATTATAGAATCTCAATTTCTCTCATTCTCTCACGCTCACCTCTCTCTCTCCTGCTTATATTTTTATTTTTCTTTTTCGTTTAAGCTTCATATTTCTCCTCCAGTTTTTGGACAAGCGATCAAGTTTCCGGTCTTAATTCCTAAACGAAAAATGTTCCTCTCATCATTCTCTATCACATAGTCAAAGGATTTAATTTTCGGAGGAGCGGTGATTATTTTATGAATTTTTAAGTTTTTGGATTTAAAGCTTCGGAGGGAGTTTTGGGCTACTTGGAGTCAAATTTCGGAGGTACACCTTTGGAATAGTAAAACCTCCTCATCGTCAGTTACGTTCCCACAGAATAGTTTTTCTTTCCGCCGCCATTGACTTCCATTGACCGACATTGACTTTTCCGGTCGGGGGTGCATTTTGGCTACTTTTGAGGTAGGGATGTCTAAATAATTAAGTTTTGCTTTTAGTTGAGTTCGTATACTTGAATTCTTGATAAACATACTTAAAATGATAAATTTCGAAAAAATTGAATGTCTGTTATGTGCTTATGTGCTTATGTGACGAAACATGCTCTAGATAATATTAATTGTGTATGTATATATGTGCTTCATTGCAAAGTTGTTTAATGAACATGTCTTGCGTTGAATTTGTTTCTTGAGATTACATATATATGATGATGAGTATATATGGCTAAACTGATAAAGTGCAGGCATCTTTATATCGCTTTCATTCATGCATGATTCCATTCATGGCATGGGTATGGTTTGGGAAAAGTGAGGTGGAAATGATTCTTTTTAAAGAAATGTGCTTGGAAATGATTATGAGGAAATGATTTAGAAATTAACCGGATTTCGCGAGTCCAGGGCTAGTTTGACCTAGAGGGAGCGCTGCCCGATGTAGGGCATGAAAAAGTTGATACTTGGCCCTTTAATGGTTGTCAGGCTTTGCCAGAATTGGAATCAGGGATAACTGTAATGTTTCTATTTTTCTCCATTTTTCATTTTTTTGGATTTTTTGATTTTCAGGGGTATTTTTGTCTTTTTCTCGTTTTACGTGCCTGACACCGTGGGGTGTGCTGGGTGGATCCGAGGGTAAGGTGGGGCATTCCATTGAGTTTAGGACTCTTGGAAATGCACCGGTTGCCATTTCGGCATTTTTCTTTTTTTCAGGCCGGACGATCCCAGGTGGGGCCCACTACCGAAAATTTTATACCTGGGGAATTGTGTCTTAGGCCATTTGCATATCATACATATTTATTTTTGTATAATTTTAAAGTTGTGAGTTAATTTGTGTGGTTGTAGTAATTATAGCATGTATTTATATATTTTGTGGAGAAAATCAAAGTGTGGGATATTTTCTCAAGTGGTGGGACCTACCACTAAGTTTTAGTGGTCAAGAGGCCAATTTAGACCTCATTCTTTCTTTCTCCCCCCGGCTAGCTCTCTCTTTCCCTCTTCACTTTCTTTTTCTTTTTCTTTTTCTTTTCTTCACAATTTCAAGTTTCAATTACTCCCTCATTTGTGGGAATTTTTGGATGTCGTTTGCGACAACACGGAGAGCACAGCGAGACCTACAAGTGGGTGTAAGCAATTTCAGTTTTAGTACACCCTAGGGAGTTCGAAATTATGGCTTGGTGTTGGGAAATTTGGGTTTTTTCTCATTTATAGAGGAAGGGGTCTCTAATACATGATCTTCTTATGCTTTTGTAAATTAATTTCTTATAAATTGTTAAATTGCATGCTTAATTAGTATAAGTTCTTGGAAATTGCTTAAATGCCATATATGAAACTGTGACAAGGTGTTAATTGATATGTTGTGATTATGCATGCTTATGTGAAATGGAATTTGTGATTCGTATGCTTAATATGCTAGAATAATATGGAATGAAAACATGAGTAGTGTATTTTAGTAATTTATTTGTAAAAGTATATGTGAACTTTTATGGTTGAATTGATGAATTGAAGTATGAAGCATTCATGCATTCATTGGGAAAGAAAAAGGGAAAAAAGTGTTTTAAAACAAATGAAATTATTTTGGGAAAAAGGTTTTCTAAAAGTGTTTGCGAAAACCGGACGCCTAGGAGGCGCCTAGTGGTCCGTGGTGTTGGTGTAGTCTAGAGGGGAGTGTGATTGAGCTAACTAGGCCGGATGCGACGCCTTGGAGGTACCTTGTGGTCATGGATAGTTAGCCAACCTTCCTTTCGTGACGCCTTGGAGGTGCCTTGGGTCGGATTACACTAACAGTTTAGAAGTTGAAATGGAAATGTTTCGGAAATAGGGAACGACATTTGCATGACATTACACTCCATTTGCACATGTGGTGTGACTGTGATAGAATGACATTTGTTATACACTCATCATTGTAGTCATTGAAATGTATTCCCTATAACATGATCTCGTCCCTCTTTACCTATACTTTGCGTGGATTCATGGGGTTATAAAAAGTGTGTCTTAGACACTTCCTATTGAGCTTATGCTCACCCCATTATTTAACATTTTTCAGGTTCGGGAAAAAAAGTGGCGGACGACAACCCACCACAATTCTAGACGGGATTGGGACTTTTGTTAAAGTTATGTTCTGCATGAAGAGCTGAAGTCCTGTGTAATGTTTTAAATGTAACTTTTAGACATGTAAATTTTGTAAGCTTTGTGTTCTTGTCAAGGATTGGTGAAGGATTATGTATAAATGTGTTGATATAAATCTTAGGTGAAAGTTGTAATCTTTATTCATCAATCTTGCATGTGTATGGGATGGACTTGCTCAGTTTTATAGCTCCATTATAGATTTTTATTCATTCTTAGGTTCATGGTATTTTCTGCAGAATTTCTAACTCGCAGAACCATTTCGGTCAGCCGAAATGAGCACTTCGGTTGACCAAACCGTCCAGAGACTCCAGTTACTATTTAGATCATAACCAGCCGACCGAAATGAGCACTTCGGTTGACCAGTACAGGTGCTACTTCGGTCGGCCGAAGCACCACTTGGGTCGACCGGTTTGTTGCTGGTTGCTCACTTTATTTTCTCTTTTCAGTACAGTTATCCACGAGTCTTAGAAAGTCGTTTAGGATCTTTGTTGATTATATTTTCTATATGCTAATGATGTAATAACCCTGGACTTAATGGTATGGACTTAGGTGGACCTTGGGTTCGGGTAAGGACCCAGTTAACAGTTTAGACCTACGGGTTCGGGTTGTTACAAAATGGTATCAGAGCGATGGTTCGAATACCATTAAGACGATGGGTAGAGGCCTACCTAGGATTGCATGGGGAAGTTGAATTGTATGATTATGTTCTTCCGTGTTAAAGTGTTTAAATGTTTAAAAAGCATGCCTACTTGCTTATTTGCTTACCTGCTTATGTGATTACGTGCTAAGTGTTTAAAGTTCATGTATATTGTTAGCATGATCATTCTCATCATTGGTCACATTTTCCAGAAGTATAGAACATGTTTAAGTTTTGTCAATTCTTGTCGGGTCATTCGTGTGAGGACTCAGTTCTCGTGTGCGTTCTAGTGTCGTTGTTTTTAATCCCTTCTTTCGTTGTATAGCATCATGCCACCACGAAAGGATCCCGGAGAGAGTTCTAGCTCCAATCCCACAGAAAGGGACGAGAAGCAGGTTGAAGATGATGTCTTGTTACGTGATTTGGTTCCACAAAGAGGGGGACAAGCGAGGGGGACCGTTGATTCGCCTCTTCAGATAAGTGAAGAGCATCATAAGCGCCGAATATTGTATATTCAAGCGCCCTAAATTACATTAACAAAGTCCAGTTATTAATTATTTTATGTAGATTAACTCCATTTGCATGTTTTTATGCATTTTTAGGTTAAAGTGCAAAAAGGAAGCAAAAATGATGCCTTGTGGAATTTTGAGCAAAAAGGATGCCATTTCTGAATTTCTGGCAGCAGTGATCCTGACTTTTATCGCCATTTTCGACCTAGAAAACTCAAGAACTAGACTTCCATCATAACATGAAATATTTAGATCTCTGAATCAGCTTTCCAAATCTTCAAGTGGTTTATCATTCAGAGTTCGGAGCAGAGAGTTATGATCTTCGTAACAGAGGTGCGCAGAACTGCCTGGCAGCACTGAAGTACTGCCTTTCTCCCCATTTTCGACCAACCAGACTTGAGAATTGGGTCTTCATCAAAACATGAAGTTTTTAAAACACTGAATCAGCTTTCCAAATCTTCAAACAGATCATCATTCAGAGTTCGGGGTACAAAGTTATAGCAGTTTTCCCAAAATAGGTCAGCGCTGAGCAAGAGGAACATGTTGCACATTGCACTAAGTTAGAGTGCTCGAGATCACTTTTCGAGTGCACAAAAATCAGGCAGATTGCACTCAGAAATGGCTCAATTTCAGCTACTTGCACATTGGTTTCCTCAATGCCATCTTCCTTCTTTATGAAGTGGTTGGAGGTGTTCCTTAGAGGAGAGAGAGGGTGTGTTGGAGAATAAAAAGCTACCCAAGGGCCACACATTATCTTATCTTGGATCTTTAGCAAGATAGAGGGAGAGAAGAGAGCAAGGAGGAGGAGTTCTTGAAGCTTCAAGGAGGAAGCTCAAAAATGGAGGGGAAAGCCTTGCTTCTTCCTTCTTCTAACTCACTCATGGGTAACTAAACTCCATCTAGGGAGGTGATGAAGCCTCCCCTTTTGTTCATGTTCTATATTAGGTTCTATTTTGGGGATTATAATGTATAAACTTTGGTCTTTTCATAGTTTAAGAGCTTATTACTTCTTGTAATGAATATTCATGTTTAAATGATTGATGTGAGTTCTTTAGCTTGTCTTGATGATTCTTACATTAGTCTTATTGCTTTTATTTTCATAGTGACAATGAAGATATTAACTATGAATGGTTTTCAAGGCATGTTGATTTTGAAACTTGATATTCCATTGCTTAGGTACCTCCTTTGATGGACTATGCTTGATTCTTACCTTCATGTGCTTCATCATTTGATTGAATGCTTGATGGTCTTTTGCTTAAGTTAATGTATTTGATACTACACCCTAGTCTAGGTAGTCCAAATGTGTTGTCTTTTGATAGACCATTCTTGTTTTAAGTTCATGAACTTTTTATTGGTTATGAAGCAACTATGTGTTGCTACATAATTCTTGATCATTACTTATATAGTGTTTATCCCCACTTTAGTCTTGATTTAGCATGTATTTAGGGCGTAGGTGGATTCACTTCCCTAGTCTCTTTTACCGATATTTTATCTCTTTTAAATTATTGCAAGTTCTATTTTATGCATCTTAATTTCATAGATTTAGTGACCATCAAACAAACCCTTATTACCCCTTATCATTCTAAGAACAATTCTAGACACTTAGGTTGCCATAAACTAGCGCAGTCCCAGTGGTTCGACTTACCCGACCAATAGCCCTATTTTACAATGATTCGTGCTATTGCGAAGGTTGATGTATAATTGACCAACCGATCAATTTTTGGCGCCGTTGCCGGGGATTGCAAACGGTTTAGCGACCAAGGTTCTAGGGTTAAATTTAGTTTGATTGTGAATACTGTGTTTTGTGAATATTTCTTGTGTGGTTTAACCATTTTTGTGTTGTAAGTGAGATTTTAGGAACTCGAAGCTCGCCGTGGGAATGCTAGCAAATTGTAAGTCTCGAGGACCCCAGGTAAGTCTCGTGACTTCTAGTTTCAAATTGTGAATATCGTGCATGTGTTAAGCTTAGAAGTAGATAAATTGCAAGCCCTTGTCGAGGCTTTTTCAATTGTGTATTTTCAATTCCAAGCATCGGTCCTTGTCGTGGCCATTTATTTTCTGTCTTGATAATTGAGGAGAAAGGGAACATCGTATGTAGAGTTGATGATAAAGATTTGTTGCGATGATGTTGTTGTGAATTGTTGATGTTTGGCCGTAGGTCACTCTCTCTTCCCACACTTGACTCGCCTATTGATATAAATTCACTTGAAAGAACTCTTAGACGGAACCTTGGGGAACCCACTCTTACAAGGGACCTTGAAACTGAATTCAATATAATGGGGGATAACGTAGGAAAACCGGGGAATGAAAGGGCTGAAATTCCTAATGTAGAACCAATGACTCTTATAGATCATTTCATTCCTACCACCTATGCTTCTCCTTCTTGTATAGTGATGCCAAACATCGATGCAGCTCAATATAAGATCAAGTCTAGTACCATTCAAATGCTTCCATCATTTCATGGCTTTGATAATGAAGATCCATATAAGCACCTTGATGAGTTCCTTGAAATCTGTTCGACCATCCGATTGAGAGGTTTTCCGGACAATGCACTTCATCTTCATCTTTTCCCATTCTCCCTAAAGGATAGGGCAAAATATTGGTTGAACTCCCTCGCTCCCAACTCTATTACTTCTTGGGCTCAATTGCAACAAGAATTTCTTAAGAAGTATTATCCGGTGAGTAAAACCAACCAGATGAGGCGTTCCATTCTAAGTTTTTCTCAAGTTGATGGAGAACAACTCCACGAGACTTGGGAAAGGCTACAAGATCTTCTTCGAAAATGTCCTCATCATTTGATCCCAAAATGGCAATTAGTGCAAGCTTTCTATGTTGGTTTGACCGAAACCCATAGATTCATGGTTGATTCTTCTTGTGGTGGGATGTTCATGTCCAAGAATGCGGATGAGGCTTGGACCTTACTTGAGAATTTGAGTGAAAATTCACTTCAACACAATTCTCGTAGAGCTCCGACCGCAACCACTCCAAACAACACCAACCCTTGTCAACCAAAGTCAATAAGGGAGGAATCATCTCAAGTGGATGCCATCGCTCATAAATTCTACCAATTGATGGCACCACATCTTCCTCCTTCATTGTCTCAAAATTCGGCAAGTTCAATTTGTGCTTCATGTACTAGTCCATTCCATCTCTCGAAAGATTGCCCCACACCGGAGCAATTTCCTAGTCCCAACCAAGAGCAAGCTAATGCCATGTTCTCGCGGCCCGGGAACAATCCATATTCCAACACCTACAATCCGGGTTGGCGAGATCATCCGAATTTCTCGTGGCGGCAACAAGCCCTACAGAATTCCCAATTCCAAAACCAAGGGCTGCAAAATCAGCCCTCTTCTCAATATCAAGGTAGACCTTTCCAAGCCTCTTCAAGCTACCGTCCTCCTTACAATCCAAATGTCTCCAATCAACCTCCTGTGTGTCCAACTGACGAGATAGTAGCTGCAAACAAACAAATGATGGAATCATTAAATAAGCAACTAAAGGATGCCAACAAGCAACTCTTGACATCCTTGCAGCCTACTCTCTAAATGGTTCACTCTCATACTCAATCCATAGCTAATCTCGAAAATCAAGTGGGCCAAATAGCTAACTCGGTGAATCAATTGCTTCAAAAGGACAAGGGCAAGCTTCCCTCTCAACCTTTTGAAAATCCTAGAGGAATGCATGTGATTGACGAAACCCCTCCTCCGAGTGGGCCGACTCATGAACAAGTTCAAGCTATCACCACCCTTCGGAGTGGTAGAGTGGTTGACAACAAGGTCGATGGAGACAAAAGTGAGGAAGTTTCTCCTTTGAAAAATCCAAATTCTTGTCCAAATACCATTCACGGAAATCCCACACATGTCTCCCCAAATGTGGAAACTACTTATGAGCCAAAAGCTCCGTTTCCTCAACGTCTTCAAGAGTCGACACATTTTGGGAACAAGAATTGTAAAATTCAAGACATGTGGGAAGTTTTCAAGCAAGTGAAGATTAACTTGCCCCTCTTGGATGCTATCAAGCAAATCCCTCCCTATGCAAAATTTCTCAAAGATTTGTGCACTTAAAAGCGCACTTCTAAAAATCATTTGCCAAAAAAAGTGAGGTTGACTGAAAATGTTAGTGCTATCATTCAGCACAGCACTCCCCCGAAGTATAAGGATCCGGGTGCCCCCACAATCTCGTGCATCATTGGTGACAGCAAAATCGAGAGGGCCCTCCTTGACTTAGGAGCTAGTGTGAATTTAATTCCATACTCGGTCTACCTACAACTTGGTTTGGGAGATCTTAAGCCGACTTCCGTGGTTTTGCAACTTGCCGATAGATCGGTCAAGCATCCACGAGGTATTCTCGAAGACGTTATCATCAAAGTGGACAAATTCTACTTCCCGGTAGATTTTGTGGTTCTTGATACGGAACCGGTCCATGACCCAAAAAAGCACATTCCCGTGATCCTTGGTAGGCCATTTTTAGCCACGGCTAATGCATCAATTAATTGCCGAACCGGGGTGATGGACATTGCTTTTGGAAACATGCAAGTCAAACTCCACATCTTTCATGCAACTCAACATCCCTCCAATGAGGATGATTGTTTTCTTGTGGATGTCATCGATGAAGTGGTCGAAGAATCTCTCCACTTCATCCTAAGCAAAGATCCCCTTGAAACTTGCATGTCCCATTTTGACTTCTCAAACTTTGATGTTGATCAAGCCATTCAAGAAGTCAATTCCTTGCTTGATATTAATGCTATCATGGATGTACCTCCTTGGAAAATTCCAAAAGAACCACTTCCCCAACTTTCCACCACTCCTCCGGTCCCATCATTGTTATCTCCGCCACAACTTGAGCTTAAGCCGCTCCCGGCCCATCTCAAGTATGTGTTCCTTAGTCCAAAGCAAACCCTTCCGGTCATTATTGCCTCGGACCTTCGAAAAGACCAAGAGACCAACCTTTTAGCGGTGCTCCAAGAGCATAAAGAAGCTATTGGTTGGACAGTGGTAGATTTGAAAGGAATTAACCCCTCCATTTGTATGCACCGCATTCATATAGAGGATGACGCAAAGCCTACTAGAGAGGTCCAGCGCCGGTTAAATCCAAACATGAAGGAAGTGGTCATGAAAGAGGTGATCAAATTGCTAGATGCGGGAATCATCTATCCTATCTCTGATAGCAAGTGGGTGAGCCCCACACAAGTTGTCCCCAAGAAATCCGGGCTCACCGTTGTTGAAAATTCAGCGGGTGAGCTCGTGCCACAACGAACCACCACCGGGTGGCGTGTGTGCATTGACTATCGTAAACTCAATTCATCAACTAGGAAGGATCATTTCCCACTCCCATTTATTGATCAAATCCTAGAAAGGTTAGCCGGCCAAAGCTTCTATTATTTTCTTGATGGTTATTCCGGCTATAACCAAGTGGCAATCGCCCCCCAAGATCAAGAGAAAACAACATTCACATGTCCCTTTGGTACTTTTGCCTATCGACGCATGCCTTTTGGTCTATGCAATGCACCGGCAACGTTCCAAAGGTGCATGATGTCCATATTCTCCGATATGGTTGAAAGGTTCTTGGAAGTTTTCATGGACGATTTTTCTGTATTTGGCTCCTCCTTTGACTCGTGTCTCAAGAATTTGTCTCTTGTGCTCCAAAGATGCAAAGAGACGAATCTCATTCTAAGTTGGGAGAAAAGCCACTTCATGGTCCAAGAAGGCATTGTTTTAGGACATGTCATTTCTAAGCGGGGAATTGAGGTAGACAAGGCAAAAGTTGAGTTAATCTCTAATCTTCCTCCTCCGAATTCCGTCCGTCAAATCTGTTCTTTTCTTGGCCATGCCGGATTCTATCGTCGCTTCATCAAAGATTTTAGCAAAATCTCACGGCCCTTGTGTAATCTCTTAGCCAAGGATGTTCCGTTCAATTTTGATGACGCTTGCATGGAAGCTTTCATCAAACTTCGCATTCTCCTCTCCTCTGCCCCGATCATGAAACCCCCTAATTGGTCTCTTCCCTTTGAGATCATGTGTGATGCATCCGACTATGCATTAGGGGCGGTTTTGGGCCAACGTGTGGATAAACTTCCGCATGTCATTTATTATGCTAGCAAAACTCTCTGCGATGCCCAATTGAACTACACCACCACTGAAAAAGAATTGCTAGCTGTGGTGTACGCCTTGGATAAATTTCGCTCCTATCTTCTTGGCTCCAAGGTCATCGTCTTTTCAGATCATGCCGCTCTTAGGCATTTGTTAGCGAAAAAAGAGACAAAACCCACTTAATTCGATGGATCCTCTTACTTCAAGAGTTTGACATTGACATCCGGGACAAAAAAGGGACCGACAATGTTGTCGCCGATCATCTCTCTCGCTTACTTATTGAGAAATCTTCAAAATTTGCAGCCATCCATGATTCCTTTCCGGATGAGCAACTTCTTCAAGTTTCACATTCTACTCTTCCATGGTTTGCGGATATTGTCAATTATCTTGCGGTTGGCAAAATTCCAGCTCATTGGTCCAAACAAGAGAGGGACCTGTTTTTCTCCCAAGTCAAGCATTTCTTTTGGGAAGATCCAGAACTATTCAAGTATTGCCCGGACCAAATCATCCGGCGATGTATTCCTGAAACCGAGGCCACAAGCATTTTAAATTTTTGCCATACTCTTGCTTGTGGAGGCCATTTCAGTGCCAAAAAGACCGCTAACAAAGTCCTTCAAAGTGGATTCTTTTGGCCTACCTTGTTCCGGGATGCATACAATTTTTGCAAATCGTGTGAACGATGTCAAAAACTTGGATCCATGTCCCGAAGAGACATGATGCCCCTCACCAACATTTTAATTGTTGAAATTTTTGATGTGTGGGGGATTGACTTCATGGGACCATTTCCATCTTCTTATGGCTATGAGTACATCCTTGTAGCGGTGGATTATGTGTCTAAATGGGTTGAAGCCGAGGCTACCAAAACCAATGATCATAAAGTCGTGATCCATTTCATTCAGTCTCACATCTTTAGTCGTTTTGGTACGCCCCGAGCAATCATTAGTGATGGCGGATCTCATTTCCGAAATCGTTATCTAAAATCCGTCCTTGCTAGGTATTCCGTCATTCATAAGGTTGCTACACCTTACCACCCTCAAACGAGTGGTCAAGTAGAGATTTCTAACCGGGAGATTAAGCACATTTTAGAAAAAAACGGTTAGACCGGACCGCAAAGATTGGTCATTAAGGCTAAACGATGCGCTTTGGGCTTACCGGACAGCTTATAAGACACCCATTGGCATGTCACCATATCGACTTGTCTTTGGCAAAGCATGTCATCTCCCGGTAGAATTAGAGCACCGTGCTTATTGGGCCATAAAAAGGTTCAATTTTGATCTCAAACAAGCCGGCTCTAATCGTGCGTTGCAATTAAATGAACTTGAGGAATTGCGTAATGACGCGTATGAAAGCGCAAAAATTTACAAGGCAAAGACTAAAGCTTTTCATGACAAACACATCGTCAAAAAGTCTTTTGCCCCGGGACAAAAGGTCTGGCTTTTCAATTCCCGCTTGAAACTCTTTCCCGGTAAACTCCGGTCAAGATGGGATGGTCTATACATTGTCACTACCATCTTTCCTCATGGAGCAATCGAACTTCATGATCCTGCAAGTGGATCACTCTTCAAGGTAAATGGCCAACGGCTTAAGCCTTGCGTTGACGGCACCATCCTAACCCGAAAAGTTGAGGAAGTCCTCTTGACAGATCCAATTTATGAGAATTAGTACCTGCTCTAGCGTTGTCTAGCTATCGACAGTAAATTTAGCAAAGCAAGGGAAGCAATTCTTTCAATTTCCAAGCTTCCTTCTCCTTGAAATTGCTCATGCCTCGCCAATTTTCTGGGAAACGGGGTAGAAATGCCAAAATTTAACTTTCTCTGGAACTATCTTAAGTTGTGTTCCATATTTTTAGACTGGCTTCTTAGACCTTCTTAACTCTTGTTTTCATTCCCGGAAGTTGTTGGCTCTATCAGGCAATTTTCTCAGACTTTCGACATGGCTCTCACATGCATAGCCTCTTATCTTCAATGCATTGTTGGGTCATGGTTTCTCCAAATCATCCATGCATTGGATTGGAATAATGTGCAAAGTTTCACATTTTTCATGCATGGCTTGAATTTAGGACTGACATGAAAATTTTCAAAAATTCTCTATGCCTAAAAATTTCATTTTTTTTGAAAAAATTCATTTTCTTACACTTATTCATGCATGCATCATTAAAGAAAAAAAAAAAAAAAAAAATTTTTTTTTCTATGAACAAATTTTTCCATGAAAAATTTCAACTCTTCCGTCCATGCAAAGTTCTTAAATTTCAATCCATGTATAGGAAAAATGCATGCAGTCATGCAATGCATGAAAAAAAAAAAAAAAAAAAAAAAAAAAAATTTTTTTTTTAGAGAGTTCCAACTCCATGCAACCATGCATGGCATTCCATTCCATATTGCATTTGTGCATGCCTAGACACCTTGCTTGCATGCATTCCATTCATTTTTATGTTGCATGCATTTCTATGTTGCATGCATTCCATGCATTTCTTTGTTGCAATCTTTCATGATGGATGGATAGTTGGAAGCACCATGCATGGCAATCCATCAAATGCATTCATCCATGCACTCAAAATGCAGCCATGCAATCCATCCATGCAGGATCATCCATGCATTCAAGTTGGCTGAAACATTCAATCTCCATATGCCAGTTCATTTCTAAGCTACTGAGCCACTTTCGTGCACTTCAAATTCCAATTTGAGTGCTCCAAATTCTTCAACCCACAATGCTGAGCCTACTGATCCAGTTTAGAGCACTCTACCACCAAGCTTCAAGTGCTCGTAGCCTCATCCCCAGCTACTGTCCTCATCTCGAGCACTCGAATTCCCATTTCGAGTGCTCGAGCCTCTAACCAAAAATTTCAGCATGCTCGAAACTTCCACAACACAATTCTGAGACTTTTGCTTGTATTTGGAGCACTCGAAGCCACATTTCGAGTGCTCGTACTCCCACACCAACATCAACACCATCTCTCTCTCGCCAACACACCCAACACTCACCACCCAACCAAACCCATGCAAGCTCACACCATTAAACCAACCTTCTCACACTCAACCAATCTCTCTCTACACAACCTCAACCTCCAAAACCACACCACCCACCAACCTCAACCCCACCTCCCCATCCCCACATCATCCTCACCAACCCACCATCCACCACCCTCACTCTCGGCACCTCAAACCCAACAAACTTCATCCACACTCAACCACCAACCTCACCCCCTCCAACCACCCACCCTCTCATCGACCTACATCTCTCTCAAACCTCAACCCACAGCACCCATCTCTCTCTCCCGCAGCCTCAAGCTTCACCACCTACCTCAACTCCTCTCTCTCTCCACCACACAAAAACCTTTACTCATCTCCAACCAACCTAAAACCTCCAGCATCCAGCTCCATGTCCTGCATGCATGGATGTAAGCCCATGCATGCAAGACCACCCAACACCATCCCAACCCCATGCACACGCCAACCTCATTTCACTACCCCCACTCACCACCTTACCAACATCACACAAACCATGCAACCAACTCCCATGCACAACCCCCACCCCAAGCTCACCACCCTCTCGGCATTTACAACCCAACACAACCATCCCAGCAACCCCCATGCACCAAAACCTCAGTAACTTCAACAACCCAACCACCTCTCGGCATTCCTCTTCCATCACCATTCAACCAAACTTTCTCTCTCTACCCAAAACAACCAACCTCTCAACCAAACAACCACCAACACACCTCCACCAACTAACCAACCTCCCAACCTCTACCAACTCACACAACCTTCCTCATCTCCTCTCGGCAACATGCATGCAACACACCATGCAACCCACGCCCTGCATGCATGCATGCATACACCTCCATCTTCCCTCATCTTCCACCCCCCTTCCCACCCAACCAACCTTCTATCCCATGCAACCTTCACCAACCTGCATCCACCTCCCAAACCCACCCATGCATGCTCCAAACTTCATTCTAACCTCATCTCTCACCCCAACCACCAAACCAAACCCTCTCTGCCCGATTCTAGAGCACTCGAAGCCAAGCTTCGAGTGCTCGCCATTCCTTGAGTCCTCTCACCCAAGCCAACCGAGCCCACTGCCCCATTCTCGAGCACTCAAAGTCCACCTTCGAGTGCTCGAACCAAGCTTACCCCCCTCCTCTTTTAAAACCCACTCCCCCCAACCACAAACCAAACACCACCCCACCACCTTCCCCCTCCCGGCACCCAACCTTCCTCTCTCTCTCTCCCAACCTCAACCATCTCTCTTCTCAACATCCACCAAGCCACCCACCTCACTCTCCAATATCCCTCCACCATCGGCCCTCCTCCCAACACCCTCCCAACCTTATCACCTTCCTTCTCTCTCTCTCACAAGCAACCATCCTCAACCCAACACCCACACCACTTCTCACTCACCTCAATACCCCACCACCCCATCCTCTCACCTCCCTCTTCCTGCCTTCCTTCTTGCTCTCGAATACCCTGAAATTCAGGTCTGTGTCATCTTCATTTGTTTTTCTTTTCCTTTGTTCATTCATGGTGTTTTACAAGGAAGATGGGCTTGTAATGTTGGAGTTTGGTTCTGTTGATGCTTTGTTGTTGATTTGTTGATAATAGGGCTTGTTTGTTTGTCAAAAATTTTGGGTTTCCTCCTCCTCCCCACTCATTTTCACCTTCTCCCTTTTGTGGTGCACGCCAGGTGTTCGTTGAAATTCCTCAACCAAGTCCACCTCTCTAAATGTCTCGTGCCGGTCCTTCTCGCCCTCCTAGACCCTCTTCAGGTGCCCGTGCTGTCACTCGTGAGCGACCACGTGATCCTTGGGATCGCAAACAACTCAACTACGAACTCTCATTTCCGCTCATGGATGCCTTTGACATTCTACCCACAACTTCGTGGGCTGTAGCCGAATTGACTAACCGGCGTCTGCAACACATTTGCGCACCCCTTGCCAGGGTTGCCTACCCCCGTGTAGTGCACCTCTTCTACCAGAATCTCCAATGCCCTGAAGAGCCACCCATTTCTCTCACTACATCCATTGATGGCACCGCCTATGCTTTCACTATGACCGACATCATTCAGGTTTCTGGTTGCCCCATTGAGTGCCCCGATGACATTGTCAATCGTGAGAATCTCCCTTTATATGAGGAGCCGGATACATTAACTGTGGCGCAGATTGCCGCTGCCATTTGCACTATTGACGATCCTACTAGGCCCCGGTCTTTTATCCGCAAAACCAATCTTCCGGAACGCCTATGGTTCATTGACACTGTCTTCAAGCACAATGTCTGCCCTTTGGTGCATAGCACCGAGCGTCGGGGCCTCCTTCTGCAAGCCTTATATGCCATGGACCAAGGCCAATGGTTCTCCATCCCAGAGCTCATTTGGACCACATTTATGAAGTTTTGGCATGATGCTCATAATACACGGGCTCCGCGAGTTGAAAATCGGAAATTGCCTTTGCTGTTTTTCATCACTCGGCTCCTTCAGCACAAGGGTTTCGTTGTTCCTCCCCATGAACCAAAAGGCGACAAAATTAAAAATTTTACCCAGCGCCGGTGGATCAATGTTCTGAGCCATTCTAGTACCCCTCCGCCTCCTGCCCCCCTGTTCATCCACGCTCCACCTCCTCCTCCTTCTGAGACGGTTTCCACCGCCGCAGCCGCTGCAAGGGTAAAGCCTCCGGTCGACTCTCACCAGGACCAGGCTTTCATCCGGGCTTCCATTGCCGGTATTCATGAGCGACTAGATCGTTTTAAGAATTCTTTGTCCGCGTGCACTCAGACTCTGTGTGAGACTTCTTCATGTGCTGAAGAAGATCGTCGTCTTGCTGCTGAAGACCGCCGTGTCGCTACTGAGGACCGTCGTTTGGCTTCCGCTGAATGGCGTAAGACTCAATCTCTCCTCCATTCCATCCTCGCCCGTTTACCTTCTGGCCAGTAACTTGTTGCGAGTGTGGACCTTCTCTTTTTGTTTCATCTGTAACTATTTCTCTTGTATCTTTTGTTTTCCTTTTAAACTGTAAGAATTTACTATGTATAGGTTGCTCTAGTCGACATGATCCCTGTACAACTCTTTTTGTCATCATGTAAACTCTTTTTGCAATGCAAATTCTTTCAGTTCTGTTAACTTTCGCTACATTCTTTTTCTGTATTTATGCTTGTGCTATTAATGCTGTTTGTGGTTGTTTCTTTTTGTTCTTCATGTTGCTCTCCAGGTTGCGCAGTCCAATTCAAGTTTGGGGGTTTTTGTCTCAAAATGCCGTTTCCTCCCCCTGGGTATTGTTGTTCCTTTTATTCTCTTTGTCATTTTTGTCTCTAACTTGCATCCATGTCCCACATTGAGGACACTGTGTAGTTTAAGTTTGGGGGTGCATCAAAGCATTCTTGGCATATTTTTGGTTTCATAATTTTTGCTAAGCAATGATAGTATAACTTGACACTTGTCGGAGATGAAACATATGTTTAATACCTTGTGTATAGAAGCAATTGAAATTTTTGAAAATAAAGAAAAATTTGAGTTGAAATGATCATGTAGATTCAAACTAGTCTGTATAAATGTTTCAATTAGATTCTTGCTGGATTTACACTCTTATAAGCTTCACAATGCACAGATGCACATTGGAAACTTAACTGTGAGGCATGCAGCTTGATCAACCTTGACCTTGGCCTAGTTAATCTGATTTGATGGACCTGATAGATGAATATCTTTGGCATGATTTTAGCTATAAAAAAAAAAAAAAAAAAAAAAAAAAAAAAAAAAAAAATGAAAAATGACCAGTTGACGTTCGTAGCCTTTCCAACTCGAGCTATTAAGCCCTTTGGAGTGTCTCTACACTTAACACCCTAAAGCCGTCTGGTTTGGGAGTTGTTAGCCTAACGCTTGCTACAAGGGTTGGTTAGAAAGCTTAAAGGACTTAAACATTGCACGGTCATTCAAAAAAATTGTAATAAACATGGTTAGCTAGAGTTCGTAGCCTTTCCAACTTGAGCTATTAAGTCCTTTGGAGTGTCTCTACACTTAACACCCTAAAGCCGTCTGGTTTGGGAGTTGTTGGCCTAACGCTTGCTACATAGGTTGGTTAGAAAGCTTAAGGGACTTTAGCATTGCACAACCATTCTATGTTTCGCTTATGTGTTGAAATAAATTGTTAACAAGCAACAAAAGTTGTCTTGAAAATAAAATCATGCCTTAGGGACTTCATGTAAAAGGGAATTCATTGATTTGAAAACTTGTGCCTTGGAATTGGAAAAGAAAGTAAAAGCCGCATGTTGAGAATCCAATTCACTTTCACTGGAGTTTGAGTTATTTCCATTTAAGAGATGACAATTGAATTATTTATATGGACTATGATGTTGATGCATGCATGTTGAAATGGTTTTTTCCATTTTTTTTGTATCAATGCTTCATATATGCAAGGTAGTTTTCCCAATGACCCCATCTCCAGTTTTTGTCTGTTTCAAGTTGTATTTGAGCTATGTATCTATCTCATTTTACCATGGATGATATTTTTGTAGTAGCATGCCCATGGTTGCCTTTTCATTATGTTTTTCATTGAAGTTTTGCTAAGGGACTAGCAAAATGTAAGTTTGGGGGTGTGATAAGCGCCGAATATTGTATATTCAAGCGCCCTAAATTACATTAACAAAGTCCAGTTATTAATTATTTTATGTAGATTAACTCCATTTGCATGCTTTTATGCATTTTCAGGTTAAAGTGCAAAAAGGAAGCAAAAATGATGCCTTGTGGAATTTTGAGCAAAAAGGATGCCATTTCTGAATTTCTGGCAGCAGTGATCCTGACTTTTGTCGCCATTTTCGACCTAGCAAACTCAAGAACTAGACTTCTATCATAACATGAAAGATTTATATCTCTGAATCAGCTTTCCAAATCTTCAAGTGGTTCATCATTCGGAGTTCGGAGCAGAGAGTTATGATCTTCGTAACAGAGGTGCGCAGAACTGCCTGGCAGCACTGAAGTACTGCCTTTCTCCCCATTTTCGACCAACCAGACTTGAGAATTGGGTCTTCATCAAAACATAAAGTTTTTAAAACACTGAATCAGCTTTCCAAATCTTCAAACAGATCATCATTCGGAGTTCGGGGCACAAAGTTATAGTAGTTTTCCCAAAATAGGTCAGCGCTGAGCAAGAGGAACATGTTGCACATTGCACTAAGTTAGAGTGCTTGAGATCACTTTTCGAGTGCACGAAAATCAGGCAGATTGCACTCGGAAATGGCTCAATTTCAGCCACTTGCACATTGGTTTCCTCAATGCCATCTTCCTTCTTTATGAAGTGGTTGGAGGTGTTCCTTAGAGAAGAGAGAGGGTGTGTTGGAGAATAAAAAGCTACCCAAGGGCCACACATTATCTTATCTTGGATCTTTAGCAAGATAGAGGGAGAGAAGAGAGCAAAGAGGAGGAGTTCTTGAAGCTTCAAGGAGGAAGCTCAAAAATGGAGGGGAAAGCCTTGCTTCTTCCTTCTTCTAACTCACTCATGGGTAACTAAACTCCATCTAGGGAGGTGATGAAGCCTCCCCTTTTGTTCATGTTCTAGATTAGGTTCTATTTTGGGGATTATAATGTATAAACTTTGGTCTTTTCATAGTTTAAGAGCTTATTACTTCTTGTAATGAATATTCATGTTTAAATGATTGATGTGAGTTCTTTAGCTTGTCTTGATGATTCTTACATTAGTCTTATTGCTTTTATTTTCATAGTGACAATGAAGATATTAACTATGAATGGTTTTCAAGGCATGTTGATTTTGAAACTTGATATTCCATTGCTTAGGTACCTCCTTTGATGGACTATGCTTGATTTTTACCTTCATGTGCTTCATCATTTGATTGAATGCTTGATGGTCTTTTGCTTAAGTTAATGTTTTTGATAGTACACCCTAGTCTAGGTAGTCCAAATGTGTTGTCTTTTGATAGACCATTCTTGTTTTAATTTCATGAACTTTTTATTGGTTATGAAGCAACTATGTGTTGCTACATAATTCTTGATCATTACTTATATAGTGTTTATCCCCACTTTAGTCTTGATTTAGCATGTATTTAGGGCGTAGGTGGATTCACTTCCCTAGTCTCTTTTACCGACATTTTATCTCTTTTAAATTATTGCAAGTTCTATTTTATGCATCTTAATTTCATAGATTTAGTGACCATCAAACAAACCCTTATTACCCCTTATCATTCTAAGAACAATTCTAGACACTTAGGTTGCCATAAACTAGCGCAGTCCCAGTGGTTCGACTTACCCGACCAATAGCCCTATTTTACAATGATTCGTGCTATTGCGAAGGTTGATGTATAATTGACCAACCGATCAGAGCAGCTTAAGTTAGCTGTTCAGATAGCCCTTTTTGATGCGTTTCAGCTGGCAGGGGCGTCATCGTCACAGGTCGTGCTGTTGCCGGCACCACCTTAAAGAAAAGTGAGTCAAATGATACTCTTTAGCACATTGCTAAGTTCGTAAAACTGATGCCAATGCTATTTAAAGGCAGAACAGATCCACTCGTTGCGGATAGTTTCATACAAGACCGTTTCTCACACCCACAATCTGGATACAATGACCTATGATATATTCAAGAAGTTGTATTATGAAAAGTACTTTCCAGCACCTAAGCGAAGAGAATTAAAGAAGGACTTTGATGGTTTAAAACAGGGAAACATGATAGTTACAAAATATGAGAACAAGTTTACATCACTCTTGAGGTTTACACCGTGGATTGCCAGTGATGAGAAAGGGAAAATAGAGAAGTTTATCGATGGCCTCAATCTTACTATCAGGCCAATTGTAGCTGCCTCAGAACCGACAGAGTATGTAAAAGCAAAGCGAAAAGCCTTAGCGGTTGAGGCTAAAAGCAAGGACAGTAAGGCTATCAGGGAGTCCTATAAGCATAATAAGGGTATGAGTGCTTTCTCTGAGGGTCAATCAAGTAAGAAGCAGAAGCATGAGTAGTCAGGGTTCAGGGGAAGCAGTTAGTCAGATCTGCACCCACAGCTTTAGTGTCTATGGGTTCTTCTAAACCGAATGTTACTTGTTTCAGATGTGGGCAATCAAGACATTATAAGTCCCAATGCACTCAGACTCAGGTAGCTAAGGTAATTTGTTTTAAGTCTGGGCAGTCAGGGCACCACAAGTCCCAGTGTACTCAGATTCAAATGGTGTCTGGTGGGTGTTTTGGGTGTGGTCAGTAGGGCCATAGGGTGAAAAATTGTCCACAACGGGGCAGTGGTTCAGGTAGGGGTGGAGGTTCACAACAGAGATAGATGCAGTCCGCTACAGTTCAGTCAGGGTTTCGACCGCCACCACTACCTCAGCCATCTCAGCTAGCTATGTCAGCCTAGAGTTCTCAACTGGACAGAGGAACTTCTTCGACCGCACCTACCCAGCAGTCTTGTTATCAGACAGGTGGTCCTCAAGGATAGAGGACTCAGGGTCATGTGTTTGCACTCATTCCAGCCGAGCCGTTATCCAGTCCTTCAGTTGTCAGGGGTATGCTTCTTATGTCCCATTCTTGGGCTCGAATGTTGTTTGATTCCGGTGCTTCTTACACTTTCATCACTTCATCATTTGCATGGGCATTGGGGTTGGAGGTCAGTCAGTTAGATAGACCGCTTTATGTTGACACGCCTGTTGGGGGTTCAGTCACTCTTGGTAGAGTTTGTAGGAGTTGTTCCATCACCATTGTCGGGCGAGGTTCTTGAGTTCGATCTCATCCTTCTCGAGATGACAGGATTTGATGTCATTCTTGGGATAGACTGGTTATCGTCTTTCAGAGCCGTTATTGATTGTTTTAGGGGCAAAGTTTTAGTGTGTACCCCAGATGAGGATTGTTTCTGTTTTGTGGGGGATCGGTGTGATTCTTTCACTCCCTCAGTTTACAGCGTTAGAGGTCAAGATCGACAAGGGTTCTTCTTGGCTAGTCTTTTTGCCGACGATGATGTTGAGTTTTGTGGGGTTGATTATTCATTGATTGTGCGTGATTTTCTGGATGTGTTTCTAGAGGACTTGACGGAGTTACCTCCATATTGAGAGGTGGAATTTGCTATTGATTTGATGCCTGCTACCGCGCATATTTCTATGGCACCCTATCATATGGCACCTATTGAATTGGAAAAATTAAAGGAGCAGCTTGATGATTTGAGGGTGAAAGGTTTCATCCGATAGAGTGTGTCACCGTGGGGTGCACCAGTCTTGTTTGCTAAGAAGAAAGATGGTTCTTTGAGGTTGTGCATTGATTACCGGAAGTTGAATCATGCCACCATTAAGAACAAGTATCCTTTGCCAAGGATAAATGATTTGTTTAACTAATTGAAGGGAGCCAGTTGTTTTTTAAAGATTGACTTGAGGTCTGGCTATTATCAGTTGCGAGTCAGGGATGAGGATATCCCAAAGACCGCTTTCTGTACATGGTATAGACATTATGATTTCCTTGTTATGCCTTTTAGCCTAACTATTGTGCCAGCGGCATTCATGGACCTAATAAACCACGTCTTCTATGATTACTTGGATCAATTTGTGGTAATTTTCATATATAACATTCTAGTATATACACGGACTCGGGAGGAGCACGAGGTCCATTTGAGTGTAGTGTTACAGATTCTACGGGAACACCATTTGTACGCCAAATATGAAAAGTGTGAGTTTTGGCTATAAGAGGTGAAATTTCTGGGGCATGTTGTCTCGGAAGGTGGAGTGTCAGTTGATCCATCAAAGATTGAAGCAGTTTTGAATTGGGAGTGACCCAAAAATGTTTTTGAGATCTGGAGTTTCTTTGGCCTAGCAGGATACTATCGACGTTTTGTGAAGGAATTTTCCCGTTTGTCTGCCCCTATGACTCACTTGACCCAGAAAGGGATCAATTTTACATGGAATGAAGCATGTAAGTCATTCTTTCAAGAGTTGAAGACAGGTTGACTACGGCTCTAGTGTTGGTGATACCTGAGCGTGGCTTGGGTTATGTGATTTATTGCGATGCGTCACATGATGGATTGGGTTGTGTGTTGATGCAAGAAGGTAGAGTGGTAGCTTATGGGTCTTAACAGTTAAAAACTCACGAGTTTAACTACCCTACTCATGACTTGGAGTTAGCGGTAGTTGTGTTCGCTTTGAAGTGTTGGAGACACTACTTGTATGGTGAGAGACTTGAGGTGTTTTCGGATCACAAGAGTCTCAAATACCTTTTCTCTTAAAAGGACTTGAACAACAGACAAAGGTGATAGGTTGAGTTCTTAGAGGACTACAACTTTAATTTATAGTATAATCTGGGTAAGGCAAATGTTGTAGCCAATGCCTTAAGCCAGAAATCTCAGGCGACTTTGGCCAGACTAGCCATCTGAAAGTGGAAGATGCTTGAGAATTTGGCAGAGATGGGATTGTTTTGCTTTGATGATGATGTAGGCAGTGAGTTAGCTTTCTTGTTTAGTCTTGTGGCTCAGCCTACTCTTATCAGACGAGTGATTAAGTCACAGAGATAGGATTAGGATTTGGATGCCATTCACACCCTAATTTATGGTGGTGAGACAGTGAAAGATTGGACCTTACACGCGGATGGAGGTCTACGGTTCAGGGGTTTATTGGTTGTCCCTACGATTTGTCGTGAAGAAGTCTTATGGGAGTTTCACACTTCCTACTTTGCAGTTCATCCAGGTGGTACCAAGATGTATCACAATCTGAGACGTCAGTACTGGTGGAATGGGATGAAGAAAGATGTTGCGCAATTTATGGCTAGATGCCTTACCTGTCAGCACGTGAAGGCTGAGTACCAGAGACTAGCTGGTTTGTTGCAGCCATTGCCGGTAGCGCAGTAGAAGTGGGAGCAGATTGCCATAAATTTTGTGACAGGTCTTCCTAGGTCACAGCGTGAAAACGAGGACGTATGGGTCATTATTGATACATTGACCAAGACGGCTCACTTTTTGCCTATTAAGGCAACAGATGATGTAGAGGCACTTGGTGTGCTATATGTGAAGGAAACTGTGAGGCTGCATGGGTTCGAGTATCAATTGTGTAGGATAGAGATACCAAGTTCACTTCAAAGTTCTGGGAGGGACTTTACGTAGTGTTTGGCTTACCATTGCATTTTAGTACGGCATTCTATCCATAGGTAGATGGCCAGTCGGAGCATACCATCCAGATCTTTGAGGATATGCTTCGGGCCTATATTATTGATTTGGGAAGTAGTTGGAAGGATCACCTTCCACTTTTTGAGTTTACCTATAGCAACAGTTATTAGCTGAGTATTGAGATGGCTCTAGTTGAGGCATTGTATGACAGATCTTGTAGGTCTCTTGTTTGTTGGACTAAGGTGGGCGAGACAGCCACCTTAGGACCCGACATTGTACTTGAGACTACTGAGAAGATTAAGTTGATCAGGGGGAGATTGCTTACGGCTCAGAGCTAACAGAAGAGTTATGCGGATAGGTAGAGACGACCGTTGTCCTTTGAGGTGGGAGATCACGTCTTTCTTCGGGTTTCTCCGCGGAAGGGGTTGATGAGGTTCGAGAAGAGTGGCAAGTTGTCACCACGATTCATTGGGCCATTTGAAATCTTGGATAGGGTAGGAGAGGTTGCCTATGGGCTTGCTTTGCCACTACAGTTAGACAGGGTCCATAATGTCTTTCATGTATCAATGTTGCGGAAGTATGAGCCGGATCCGTCCCACATTCTTGATTGGGTTGATGTGGACATTGATGAGGATGTTTTCTACAAAGAAAGACCAGTACAAATCCTTAACACATGGCAGAAAGTGTTAAGGGACAAGACGATACCGTTGGTAAAGGTCCTTTGGAGGCATCACGAAGTAGAAGAAGCTACTTGGGAGCTCGAATAAGAGGTTCGCTCCAAGTACCCAGTGTTGTTTTCTTCCCTAGGTATGGTTTGATTTCAGGGATGAAATCTTTTTAAGTTGGGGAGATTGTAATGTTTCTGTTTTTTGCTATTTTTCATTTTTCTGGAATTTTTTGATTTTCAAGGGCATTTTCATCTTTTTCTCGTTTTGCGTGCCGGACATCGTGGGGCGTGCCGGGTAGGTCCGAGGGTTGGTTGGGGCATTCCATTGAGTTTAGGACTCTTGGAAATGCACCGTTGTCATTTCGGCATTTTTTTCATTTTTCGAACTGGACAGTCCCGAATGGGGCCCATTACCGAAAATTTTGTGCACGGGGAATTATGTCTTGGGCCATTTGCATATCATACATATTTATTTGTGTATAATTTTAATGTTGTGAGTTAATGTGTGTGGTTGTAGTAATTAGAGCATGTATTTATACATTTTGTGGTGAAAAATCACAGTGTGGGATATTTTCTTAAATGGTGGGACCTACCACTAAGTTTTTGTGGCCAAGAGGCCAATTTAGACCTTATTCTTTCTTTCTCTCCCTAGGTAGCTCTCTCTCTCCCTCTTCACTTTCTTTTTCTTTTTCTTTTCTTCACAATTTCAAGTTTCAATTACTCCCTCATTTGTGGGAATTTTTGGATGCCGTTTGGGGCAAAACGGAGAGCATGGTGAGACCTACAAGTGGGTGTAAACAATTTCAGTTTTGGTGCACCCTAAGGAGTTCGAAATTAGGGCTTGGTGTCGGAAAATTTGGGGCTTTTCTCATTTATGGAGATAGGGACCTCTAATACATGGTCTTCTTATGCTTTTGTGAATTAATTTCTTATAAATTATTAAATTGCATGCTTAATTAGTATAAGTTCTTGGAAATTGCTTAAATGCCATATATAAAATTGTGACAAGGTGTTAATTGATATGTTGTGATTATGCATGCTTATGTGAAATGGAATTTGTGATTCGTATGCTTAATATGTTAGAATAATATGGAATGAAAACATGAGTTGTGTATTTTAGTAATTTATTTATAAAAGTATATGTGAACTTCTATGGTTGAATTGATGAATTGAAGCATGAAGCATAAGAAATTGTTTTGGGAAAAAGGTTTTCTAAAAGTGTTTGTGAAAACCAGATGCCTAGGAGGCGCCTAGTGGTCCGTGGTGTTGGTGTAGTCTAGAGGGGAGTGTGATTGAGCTAACTAGGCCGGATACGACACCTTGGAGGTGCCTTGTGGTCGTGGATAGTTAGCCAACCTTCCTTTCATGATGCCTTGGAGGTGCCTTGAATCAGATTACACTAACGGTTTAGAAGTTGACACGGAAATGTTTCAAAAATGGGGAGCGACATTTGCATGACATTGCACTCCATTTGCATAAGTGGTGTGACTGTGATAGAACGACATTTGTTATACACTCATCATTGTAGTCGTTGAAATGTATTCCCTATAACATGATCCCGTCCTTCTTTACCTTTTCTTTGTGTGAATTCACAGAGTTATAAGAAGTATGTCTTAGACACTTCCTACTGAGCTTATGTTCACCCCATTATTTAACATTATTCAGGTTCGGGAAAAGGAGTGGCGGATGACAACCCACCATAATTCTAGACGGGATTGGGACTTTTATTGAAGTTATGTTTTGCATAAAGAGCTTAAGTCCTGTGTAATGTTTTAAATGTAACTTTTAGATATGTAAATTTTGTAAGCTTTGTGTTCTTGTTAAAGATTGGTGAAGGATCACGTATAAATGTGTTGATATAAATCTTATGTGAAAGTTGTAATCTTTATTCATTAAATTTGCATGTGTATGGGATGGACCTGCTTAGTTTTAAAGCTCCATTATAGATTTTTATTCATTCCCAGGTTCATGGCATTTTCTATAGAATTTCTAACTAGCAGGACCGTTTCGGTCGGCCGAAATGAGTACTTCAGTCGACTAAACCGTCCAGAGACTCTAGTTACTATTCAGATCATAACCGGCCGACCGGAATGAGCACTTCGGTCTATTGGTACAGGTGCTACTTCGGTCGACCGGTTTGCTGCTGGTTGCTCATTTTGTTTTCTCCTTTCAGTACAATTATCCACGAGTCTTGGAAAGTCGTTTAGGATCTTTGTTGATCATATTTTTGATATGCTAATGATGTAATAACCCTGGACTTAATGGTATGGACTTAGGTGGACCTTGGGTTCGGGTAAGGACCTGGTGTAATACCCCTATTTCTCAAAAGGATATTATTGGAATTTAATTATTGTTCTATGTGAATTTTAATTGATTATTTGTTTTATGTGCATTTTATTTGATTATTTGGTTTATGTGCATTTAAATGTTTAATATCTGGCTATATGTTTAATTGTAATTGTTTATTTAGTTTAAATTCATTGTTTAATTTAATTAGTGTTTAAGTGACGTGTTTTATTTAATGGCTTGTGTGACTTAGTTAGTTTATATTTTGTAGGTGTCATATATGTTTAGGGTTTTATTTTATGTAATTAGGTTAGAAGTCTTATAATTAGGTTGGCAATTAAAATTAGGTTTTAAGTAAATGCCTATATATATTGAACGGTATACGTCGGCTAGGGTTGGAAAATAAACCCTATTCATGTAAGGGTTCTTGAGAGAGAACAAAGAGAATAGAGAAAGGCTTGAGTGAAACATATAGAGGCTCAAGGAATTATTGAAGGGAGTTACTCGTGGGTTGAAGCAAGAAGTAATAGAGGAATGGAAGAGTGATTAGAGGAGGAGAATTACTTAGGGTTTCCGGAACTTAAAGACAACGTTGAAAGGTTTCAAACTGAAACCTAAAGGCAAGTTCTATTTCTATCTCCTTCCCTTAAACCTGTGTTCTGTGCACGCCTAGGTAGTCTCCAGGAACTTTAAGTTATTAAAAATCAACCATATATGCATGCTAAAACTTGAATTACAGTATGTTAATTGTATGTGTATAGTTTGAATTTTGTTTAAAGTTTATCGCATAAGTTGTGATTTTAACTTGTTTAAATTATGCATAAGAGGTTTACATAATGTTTAGGTTTGTTCTAGACTTAAAACAGTAGTCTTAGGACCTTAACGAAGGAAGACGTAGTCACCGGAGCCGTGGAAGACGAACTGTCACAGTTCGGTCGACCGGTTTAGTGCACACATCAACCAGTTTGCATGAACAAGTCGACACCTTGGTAATTCGGTTAACCGGTTGGTTGAAACCGGTTGACACCTTGGGGAAAAACGTCAACTAGTTATTAAACCAGTCGACATCTATGATGAATCAGTTGATATCTTTTAGATTCAGTGGATTTTTGCAAACCAGTTGACATCTAGGGATTTTACATCAACCGGTTTAGGCGAACCAGTCAACACTTGGGATTTTACATCAACTGGTTCCTGGAATCGTCATATGGGTTGTCCAGTGTTGGATTTTGGCAGGGGAGTTGGTATCTAGGGATGGTTGGGCCTTGTTAAATAATTTTAATGAATTTCTGGGACCCCACAATTAATTGAAATACATAATATAAAATAGTATGCTAGGTTTGGGATAAAATTAACATAATGTTTAATTTATGGATATTGTTTTAAACTATTTTAAATCAATCAATTGAATTGAAATAGTTTAATCATGCTGGGGATGTTTTACAGTCTATTTGAGAGGCATGTTAATTTCTTATTCTGTAATTAAATGCGTACTACTTAGAACTATTTTATTGTTTAGATTAAATGCAATAATTGAATATATGATATTATTCATGATATTCTGGACTATTTGATATACCATTTTATATTTGTACGTCATGGATTAGATTAATGTGCTCAGTTTATATTTCTGATTAGCATTATGTCATGTCTCGGATTCGAGGAGTGTCACACTTACTTTGGGTTATAATTGCTGAGATATTAAACTTTAATCTGCAATTACATGGATTACGGTTTTGGAATTTAATTGCTGAAATATTAAACTTGATTCTACAATTACTTGGATTATTGATTTGGACTTTAATTACTGGACTATTAAAATATGTCTGTCAATTACATAGATATTGTGCTGGATTTTAATTGATGAACCATTAAATACTGGCGTTATCAATTATATGGATATTGGGGATGTATTTGATGTTCAATTGAGTGAGCATCATTTATGGATCATTTGCATTATATGCACCGGTATGGGACGGTGACATATTGGAGATGGATTAAATTAAAAAGCTAAGTCCTACTTCTTCATACATACGGAATGGATTAACTAAAACAGTTAAATCCTACATGGATGCATGTCCTGTCAACTAAAACGGTTGAACGACATAACGGATTGTTGTTTTACTTTTCTGTATTAGGAAGGAAATGGATTGTGAATATAAAATCCTATTTATTTGTAGTCTGTGCAGTTGAACAAGCTGAACGACTAACTAAATTTCTTACAGATGTTTAGTCTGCACAGTTGAATAAGTTGAATGACTAACTGGTTTTCTTAGGGATGGATAGAAGAGAATTTTAAATATATATCATTATGGTACCATGATATGAGCTTGAGTTTCCTGATCACGGTTAGGGTACGTATATTGCCTTGGATGGATAACTCGACCTAATGACGTTCCCTGGTAGGTCTAGGTGTGCATAACTACGCTATATGCATTTTGTGTGTTACCTTCTACTCAGGTGTGATGACTATAGGTTAGTAAGCGTCCTATAGTGTGTATCTATATCTATATGGACTATTTTAGCTATTGCCGAGCTATCTAGGATGTATCTGTGTATTGGGTTTATGTATGGATTGTAGTAGAATGGAACTTGCATGTAGGTCGGACCCATTCTTATTTTTCAGGTATTCGTCAATACCAGGCTTAGAGCTTGATCATGCTGAAGCAGATACAAACACTCACTCTTCCGACTACATAGGAGTTCCTTTATTATTTTAGTTTTGGATTTTGGTTCTGTATTTCATTTACAGTTGGAGATTATTAGGGGTCCACTTGATGGATTCCCGAGTTGTACGAATTAGAAAGATTAAGTTATATTAATGTTTTTATTCTTTTGAGGATTTTTCATATTAGAATTCTTTTCAGCTTATTATTTTATTTTAAATTCTTTTGTATTCTTACTTATTTACATATTAATTGTTTGGTATCCCTCGGATCTGTGCTTGGACTTGATCACCCGTGGCTCTAGAATCGAGGGGTATCACAGTTGGTATCAAAGCACTCCAGGTTCTAATGTCCTTAGAAGTGTCTTTCGTTATATGACTTCCACGTTTGCGTCTCTTAAAACTTAGAGCCATGTTAGGATTCGTTGTACTCTTTTACGGTTCGTTAGGAGGAACAGATGTCAATTGTATTCCATAGTATGAAATGGTTGACACTAGGAGGAGGATGGGGTCCAAGCCAAAAGTGATACAGACCCAATGGAGTAAAGGAGTACGTTATTGAGTTCTTTGTCAGAAACAAAACTTAGGATCGAAGGTTTAGTTCTGGTGGGCGCTACTTTTAAAAGTAAAAACCAAAGAAGGATTTAGAAGTGTGTTTTAGGTCACCGCATAACAGGACTAACACGACTTTAGTTGTTCTCATAAAAGAGACAAACAAGGTATAGGAATCTGAAGAGGATCCTAATGGAGGGGTTGCAACGTATCCAAGAAAAGGTACTAAATCTTGAAGATGAAGGATCGCACGAGGGTGATCTTATTCACTAGTGGTATAATGAATGTTACTAGTAGAGTTGGTGTGGATCAATCTTCATATAGTTAAACTTGCGTACTACCTTTAAAAGAGGTAGATATAAAGTACTCTTCAGGAGTCTAGGATCGGAGGGAGTTCTTATCAGAACGAAGCAATGATTTTATATCACGTTCTAAAGAGTATAGGGATTATGTTGAGACGTTCTAAGTTTCTTTAGAAAGCTACGTTAGACGGTTTGCATTCCGCATATAAGGAGGATGAGGGTTAAGCCTTTGGTTTTTGCTTAAGCAAATGGATTTTGTTTTGAGCTATGGTTTGAGGAGATGTTTCGAGGTTGGATGATTACCTATGAAACTATAAAAGGAAATTGTGAGTCAATCTGACAAGGTTGATTTCACAAGAAATATTCTTTGCGAGAAAGAACGATGTTTTAAGTAAGGTTGTATTCTATTTTATTGTATGTGCCTTATGTGTTTCTCTTTCGTAAATTATTCAGGATTGGGAATGTGGTTTAGTTAGGGACACAAGTGTGTGATCGGCCAACTACTGTTTTGAAGGAATAGTGTTAATTACGCTAGGATTATGAGCATGGGGTCATAGAATTTAGTAGATATACATAATTCTAGCCAATCTATGGAACTTGGACATGTGTAATTATGATATGTTTTCAGGATGGGATAATTAAACCAATAGTACGAGTCAAATAATCTAATATGATTGGTTTGATGTGCTTTAACGCCATGATGATTTAGCAGAGGTACTGACTTTGCTGAACATCTTCTTGGAAATTTCAAAAGTTGTTCCCAAGTCAACAGGAGGATCTAGTACTGGTCTAAGTACTTATCGGAATGACACAGACTGAAGATAGTAGACGGACTAACTATTCATCAGTCTATTCGTAATCAAGAATTGTATTCAGGAGGGCGTGTCATTCGGAGGAATTGCTGGGGTTGCATATCGAGGAGGAAGCGAAGTCTTTTCATTTGCACAAATAATATGGAAAAAAAAAAATTTTAGGTCACAGTTCGCAACAAATAGTTGTTGCTAGGAAATTAATGACCATTTGGAGGATGGAAGGATTCCATATTCTTTTGGAAGTTAGACAAGAAGTTTAATGGACACTTACTTGTGTTAGAGAAGTGGGATGTTAAAGACATAGAGGTAAGACCGAACACCTAAATAAAGAAGAGTTGCACGGTGTATGTGGAAAAGTTGTAGTTAGTTGACTTGTGATAAATAGAATTATCGATTGACTTTCTATATTGATAAGTTGTCAAGTTGGGAAGAGGATGTAAGGACTGAGGTTCACAACTCTTAGTTCTTTATTTATCCTGATAGGAATATGATGCTTCACTGAATGAAGCAGATGTTTTGAGGACAGACAGGAAGAGGGACACAGTGATCCCAAGGTCTATTATCCATTAGATAATTCGGATGGACCATCAGAGATCGTTAGATCCTTACAACTATTTCTCATACTAGAGTGGGAATGACAGAGTAGTTTCCACGGATTTAGTCGAGAGATTGCTGATTCTACACAAGGGTGAAGATTCTAGTTGGGATTTTGCTTGACTGATAAAATTATATCAGTTTCTTTTTGTCTATTTGGAACTGGTAAGATATCAGTTCATGCAAATAGCACAGATCAGGAGACGACTTAGCATGTGTAAAAATAATACTTGTTATTACTAAGGAAATTGAAAAGGTCAACTTAGAGTGTTGAAGTTAACCTTAGAGGAGGTAGTACCTTACTCAGATGAGCTTAGGGTACTAAAGGAGGATTAGTAGTTTGTCTTCACTTCCTATATCAAAATGGGAGTCTGACTAATCTGGAGTGGATGGTTGGTAGAAATTACCAACATTAGTTGAAATTTTAATTTCATATGGATTAAGAGTGATGGATAAAGCAAGTTTGCTTGTGGACATTACTTTTGGTAGTGTTTATTTTGGTGTTTCATGTCAGTTCTACATTGCACTGATAACGGAGTTATAACATGTGGTTATTCAGTGTAGTAAATAACAGGGTGCTATGTCACAAGAATTTTCTGAAGATGTTCGAGCAACCGTTTTGCTTCACATCTCTAGACGGGAGATTTGATCGAGACATTATACTTGATCATGGAGGATATGCTTAGGCAATATATCCTAGGTTCACATGGGTAATTGAAAGTGTTACTTCATTTTTCAGTTATTATCGGTGCTAGTGTTGGCACAAGGAGGTTAGTGTGACAACGTTTGGGGTTTTGGCTATAACGGCATGCAGATCTCTCACTGGTTGGTCTGGCATGGAAGTGAGGTTACATCATAAGACTTTGACTTTATTTAAAGATACATCAAAGAGAAATACTCTCTTTTGTAAAGGATTGCGCGCGGTTTTGAGGCGGCAGTCGGATTTTGTAAATCGTTGAACTCGTACATTAGAGTTTCTATCCGGAATGGGTTGTTTGGGATGTCTTTCAAATAAGAAGCAATGTGCTTTTTGGAGGAATGTCAGTTTTACGTATTAAATTGGCTTTTCACGGATTTTGTTTATCAATATAAGTTGTGATTTTAACTTGTTTAAACTATGCATAAGAGGTTTACATAATGTTTAGGGTTGTTCTGGACTTAAAACAGTAGTCTTGGGACCTTAATGGAGGAAGACGTAGTCGCCGGAGCCGTGAAAGACAAATTGTCATAGTTCGGTCGACCGGTTTAGTGCACACGTCGACCGGTTTGCATGAACAGGTCGACACCTTGGTAATTCAGTCAACCGGTTGGTTGAAACCGGTTGACACCTTGGGGAAAAACGTCAACTGGTTATTAAATCAGTCAACATCTATGATGAATCAATTGACATCTTTTAGATTCAGTGGATTTTTGCAAACCAGTTGACATCTAGAGATTTTACATCAACCGGTTTAGGCGAACTAGTCAACATCTAGAATTTTACATCAACTAGTTTAGGTGAACCAGTCAACACTTGGGATTTTACATACTGGTTCCTAGAATCGTCATATGGGTTGTCCAGTGTTGGATTTTGGCACGGGAGTTGGTATCTAGGGATGGTTGGGCTTTGTTAAATAATTTTAATGAATTTCTGGGACCCAACAATTAACTGGAATGCATAATATAAAATAGTATGCTAGGTTTGGGATAAAATTAACATAATGGTTAATTTATGGATATTGTTTTAAACTATTTTAAATCATCAACTGAATTGAAATAGTTTAATTATGCTGGGGATGTTTTACAGTCTATTTGAGAGGCATGCTAATTTCTTATTCTGTAATTAAATGTGTACTACTTAGAACTATTTTATTGTTTAGATTAAATGCGATAATTGAATATATGATATTATTCATGATATTCTGGACTATTTGATGTACCGGTTTATACTTGTACGTCATGGATTAGATTAATGTGCTCAGTTTATATTTCTGATTAGCATTATGTCATATCTCGAATTCGAGGAGTGTCACACTTACTTTGGATTATAATTGCTGAGATATTAAACTTTAATCTGCAATTACATGGATTACGGTTTTGGAATTTAATTGCTGAAATATTAAACTTGATTCTACAATTACTTGGATTATTGATTTGGACTTTAATTACTGGACTATTAAAATATGTCTGTCAATTACATGGATATTGTGCTGGATTTTAATTGATGAACCATTAAATACTGGCGTTATCAATTATATGGATATTGGGGATGTATTTGATGTTCAATTGAGTGTGCATCATTTATGGATCATTTGCATTATATGCACCGGTATGGGACGGTGGCATATTGGAGATGGATTAGATCAAAAAGCTAAGTCCTACTTCTTCATACATGAGGAATCGATTAACTAAAATAGTTAAATCCTACATGGATGTATGTCCTGTCAACTAAAACAGTTAAACGACATAACGGATGGTTGTTTTACTTTTCTGTATTAGGAAGGAAATGGATTGTAAATATAAAATCCTATTTATTTTTAGTCTGTGCAATTGAACAAGCTGAACGACCAACTGGATTTCTTACGGAAGTTTAGTCTGTGCAGTTGAATAAGCTGAACGACTAACTGGTTTTCTTAGGGATAGATAGGAGAGAAATTTAAATATATATCATTATGGTACCGTGACATGAGCTTGAGTCTCTTGATCACGGTTAGGGTGCGTATATCACCTTGGATGGATAACTGGACCTAATGACGTTCCCTGGTAGGTCTAGGTGTGCATAACTACGGTACGTTCATTTTATGTGTTACCTTCTACTCAGGTGTGATGATTATAGGTTAGTGAGCGTCCTATAGTGTGTATCTATATCTATATGGACTATTTTAGTTATTGCCGAGCTATCTAGGATGTATCTGCGTATCGGATTTATGTATGGATTGTAGTAGGATGGAACTTGCATGTGGGGCCTGACCCACTCTTATTTTTCAGGTATTCGTCGTACCAGGCTTAGAGCTTGATCGTGATGAAGCAAATACAGACACTCACTCTTCTGACTACATAGGAGTTCTTTTATTATTTTAGTTTTGGATTTTGGTTCTGTATTTCATTTACAGTCGGGAATTATTAGTGGTCCACTTAATGGATTCCTGAGTTGGACGGATTGGAAAGATTAAGTTATATTAATGTTTTTATTCTCTTAAGGATTTTTCATATTAGAATTCTTTTCAGCTTATTATTTTATTTTAAATTCTTTTGTATTCTTGTTTAATTACATATTAATTGTTTGGTATCCCTCGGATCTGTGCTCGGACTTGATTACCCGTGGCTCTAGAATCGAGGGGTATCACATTTGGTTAATGGTTCGGACCTACGGGTTGGGGTTGTTACAATAGTCATCAATCTCGCCTCGATAAAGTCAGTTAACGAGTTTTCAAAAAGTGAGTGTTGGGTCAGTATAAACCAAGTTTGGGATGGGATGCATCACATATCATATTATGTGCATGATTTTGAAGAATATTGATATGTGATTGTGTGTATTGATTATTATGTTATAAATGTTGTACAGGCTCCCATTGCATGATCCCGGCTTCTTTTCTATTCCCATTCTTTGGTTATTAGCTCAAGGGAGTCTAAAACTAGTGTTTTAGGCATTACCTACTGAGCTGTTGAGCTCACCCCTTATCTTAATATTTTCAGGGGACCGGAGGGGAAAGGGCGTACTGTAATATTTCCAAATTTTACCATATTCCATTTTCTGGAACTTTCTATTTTTGCGAGGGTATTTTCGCCTTTTCTCATTTTCTGTACTGGACACCGTGGGGTGTGTCTGAGAGTTGGTTGGGACATTTCTTCGGGCCGGACGGTCCCATGTGAGACCCGCTACAGAAATTGTTGTGCAAAGGGGTGGTGTCAAAGGTCCATTGCATATCATGTATAAGTATTTTGTGCATAAGTTAAATGTTTAAATGCTTAATTGTGTGGTTGTAAATTAAATGGATTTATATATATATATATATATATATATATATATATATATATATTAAGGAAAATGTGGGATTTTATTTTAGTGGTGGGACCCACTCCCCACTTACTTTTCTAAAAGGCCAAGAGGCCACTTTGTAGCCTCATTTTTCTCTCTCACTCCCAGCAGTCTCTCTCTCCCCCCTTGGTTTCTTTTTCTTTTCTCTCAATCAAGCTGAAAGCTTGATTTCTTCCACACCATTGGGAATTTGATAGTTCTTCCTTCGGCAAAGTTGTAGAGCTTGTCGAGGCCGTCATTTTGATTGAAGCCAAGCATAATTTGGCCAACCCTATAGATTTCAAATATTGGGCTTGGAATTAGGATTTTTTGCATCCATTGAGGTAGGGGTGCTCTAATTCACAATTTCTTAGGTTCTATGTAAATTTTCCTTCTTAATTTGACTATAAGCATGTTTAATTTCAATTATTTTGACTATGTGGTTGTGGTTGCTTATATGTAAAGTAGTGGATGTATACTATGTGTTAAATGAGTTTATAAGTTTAGTTACATTCTTGTAGTGAAGAAGCATGCTTAGAAATGACAAGTTCTATACTTTATGAATTTCAATTGCCATGAAAATTTGATGTCATAATTGTAGAAATAAATGTTTATAATTTTCCTTTACAAGTTGTGATTATGATATATGTGAAATGTATGAAATTTAATTATTGAATTTGGCAATTGAAATCATGAAGCATTCATCCATCCATTGGGAAAGAAAGGGAAAAGTGTTTTAAAAAACAAATGGAATTATTTTTGGGAAAAGTTTATGAAAAGTGTTTGTGAAAACCAAACGCCTAGGAGGCGCTTAGTGGTCCATGGTGTTAATGTAATCTAGAGGGAGTGTGGTCGAGCTACCTAGGCCCAGACGACGCCATGGAGGTGCCATGTAGTCGGGGAAAGCTACCCAATCCTTCCCTCGTGGCGCCATAGAGGTGTTATGGGCCGAATTGCATTAACGGTTTGGAACAGTGATAAGGAATTATTTTGGAGAACGGGGAGCGACATTAGTATGACATTGCACTTCATTAGCATACATGGTATATTTATAATTAGATGACATTTACCTATATGCTTGTTGTTATCGTTATTGATGTGTATCCCTTGTGGCATGATCCCGCTTACATTTTCCTATTCTTTGCGTGGATTCACTAGGTCGTAAAAGGTGTGCCTTAGACACTTCCTACTAAGCGTTTAGCTCACCCTATCATTTTAACATTTTTCATGTTCGAAAAAAAAAAAGTGGTGGAAGATTATCCTCCACAAGTTCAAAAAGGGGCTAAAAGTTTGTTTTCCTTTGTATTTTGAGCCCACTCTTTTGTAAAGCATCACTTTGTAAATGTATTAAGTTTGTATTGCTTGGCCATGTAATGTAGCTATGAGCCTTGATATTAATTTGATGTAAATTAAGCAAATTGTAAAGACTATGAAGAATTATGCATGATCATGTTATTAACGGACTTAAATGGTTATTGTAATCCGTATTTCAATGATTTTGTATGTGCTTGGGTAGGATTCCTTCAATTTAAAGCTCCAAAATAAGCTCTTGTTCTTGTTCATTTTCATGTTCAAAGCAATCCAATAAGAAGTCTCAGCTTGTAGGGCCATTTTGGTCAACCGAAATGGGTATTTCAGTTGACCGACATTTCCAGTAGCCATGTTATTTTGGGAGCTCACAACCGGCCAACCGATATAGCCATTTCGGTCGACCAGTACAAACCCATTTCGGCAGAACAATAATCCACTTCGGTCGACCAGTTTGCCCAGTTGTGGTGATTCTTGTTCTTCCATTTGTTAAGACTATCCTTAAGCGTTGGGATGTCATTTTGGCCTTTCATAGAGCAGGATTAGGACATTGGTATGGTGTTGACATGTGTTGACCCTAATTATAGTGGTGCAGACATAGATGACCTCGGATTCAGGTAAGGACCCGATTAGCGATTCGGACCCCTGGGTTCGGGCCGTTACAAATTTGGTAGCAGAGTTTTAGGTTTGAAAACCTAAGGACGACGGGTAAGGTTGACCTAAGTGAGACTTAAGTTAATTCAGAAGTATTGCATGTTAAAGTGTTTACTGTATTAAAAAGGCATGCATACTTGTTACTTGCTTAAATGTTTATAGTTTTGAAAGACATGCCTTCTTGCTAAGTGTTCACATACTTATGTGATTAAATGTTAAAATATGTGTTACATGGCCATTTATGTGGATTAACTATGTGATAATGATTGAAAGCATGTTATACGTGGTATGATAGCAAGTAGTGAGTGTGGGTTATGACATATAAGTGGTGTGTGGTAGTGCGATGGACAATTGAGCACAGATTGTGCAAGTGTGTAATATATGAAATGATGATGAGGATGGATGGGATGTTTAATTTCACATAATAATTTAATGTACTCATTGTTTAAACTAATGTGATAGGACACGGTTATGTCAAGGGTTATGTTCTGGTTATTATATATATATATATATATATATATATATATATATATATATATATATATATATATATAAGTATATCTTGTATATATACCTATGTACTTTTATGCATGTATGCGGTCGAGTATGGGATGGTTGCTTGTACGGTAGCGAACTTGTGGTAGCATGGATGGTTGTGTGAGTTTTAACCTGAGTAAGCGAGGAACTCGGTTACTCCAAGATGATTAGATGCCAGTTCTTATCGAATGGATGGCTTGGTCTTTTAGCTCGTGGATTGAGCTATTTGGTGTGTGGCCATTTTGATTTTTCTTATTGCATTTTGTGCGGTGCTTAGAGCACGACTCTAGAACGGGTTCATATTTCATGGCACGGTGGCTTTGTTGTGTGTGAGTTTCATGCATCGACGGATTGGTTCCTGTGACCGTAGAGGTCAGGTGTGCAAGTGAGGGCTTGAGGGAGAAAGGTATGACCTTAGGAGGTTAGCGATTGTGACTTGGGTTACGGTTTGGTACGGAGTTTCTTTTCGAACGGGTCGTGGTAGGTGTGACAGGGGTTGTTTGAGTCACGGATGTAGTTTTTGAGTTGTAGATGTGTATTTCAGGTGTTCTAGTATGGTTTAATGAAGTGCGTTGGTTATGGTTGGTTGAGAGGTGATTCCCATTCTAGGAAACTGCGGGAGTGTGTCGCGGGTAATTGACTCTCGGTGAGTTAATTACATGGTTCGGTCGATGAACGGCTTTATGGGTTGGCAATGTTATTAAGAAAGTCTTGGGGTGGTGTATAGTGGTCAATTGTAGCTATGTAGTGTAGGATTGCATGATAAGGTAGATAGTATGTGGTCAACGGCATGCTTGGTCGTTTACGGATGGAGTGATAGATGATAGGTATTGTGTACCAAATGGATTGTGTTTTAGAAATTAGAAGTTATGGGCTGGAGTTGTATTCTGGGTATGTTTAGAGTATCAGGTGATTGTGCTAGTTTTTTGAGGATCCAAAAAGGTAGACTGCTGATTAAAATGAATGGGACGAGGTTGATCCTGTAGGTTTAGTTAGTAGCCCCATTTGACTTTTTTCGGGGCCAAGGATGTTTTGGGGAACGGAAATGAGGAGAAGTAATGATGTTAAACTTAGGGCATGAAGTTTTCCTATTAGGCATATAGATCGCCTTAGGAAGAGTGGTTTAAGTAGTCGGTTAAGCGTTAGAGATTGATTACGTCGTTGATGATTTTAAGGAGACAATTGGGTGTTAAGCATTTTAAGATTTGTGCTCATTCTATTTTGAGGATTTGTCAGCATAGCATTATCGTATGGAGGTTCTTTTCTAATGGTAAATAGTGGTCGTTGTGGGGAGTATTGAGAGTGATGGTTATTTTCTTATTACAATGGTGGTTTCTTAAGGATGTTTAAGGAAAAATCGTTTGGTGGTGACTTGATGATCCGGTGAGCTGAAAGGTTTGAGTGGTCCTTCGGGAAGAATAGTAATAAAGGTGTTATGGTGTGATGTTTAGTGCTGATGACTGAAACAATTTGAGGTATGATCTGAATGTGGTTTGGGGATTATGAATTGTTTGTGGTATGTTGTCAGATAGGTGATGGGATTGTGTGCCAGTTGAGGCAATTGTGGTCGGCTTTGTCTTTAGAGCCAGTGAGGACGATGTTTCCAAATGGGCACCTTGTTCTTTTGATGAGTAGTGGATCACTGTGACTGAGGTCATGGGTCATGTGTGCACAGTGATCGAGGCAGTGTCACCTGGGAAAGGAGAGATGGAATGGGTGGTAAAGTGTCATTTTATAACATAGAGGTTGTCATTCTAGAGTGATGGGTTCCAGGTAGAATGGAATGAAGTGTCCGATGGGTTGTGATCGTTTCTAATGTTGGTATGTTGTGAGCATTGATGCTCTTGTCTGATGGTTGTGTTAGGTGTCCTCGATTGGACGATTAATGGGTAACGAGTGATAGGGTGTCGAGTTCATTTAGGTGCGAGTCGTCAGTCTCTTGTGAGAGCGGGGTTTGTTACCCTTTCCGTTTGTTCTAGTCCTGGTAAGGATGTCATTTGTCATGAGCTTTGTTCTCCATTTAGGAGTTATGCGTGTCTGTGGGTGGACGGACCTGTGTGTGGGTTGTTATGTTATTAGAGTTTATCAGTAAAGGTTTGGTTGGTTTGTTTGACTCACTCCTACAGAAGGAGATAAAGTCTTTAGTTTTTGTAGTGCTTGTCTTAATAGTGGTTTTAACCGGTGGAATGTGAGGCATGGGTTACCGAATAGGGATAGTATGTTTTCGGTGCTTAATACTAGCGGTGATGGCTAGGGAACGTGTCGTGAATTGTAAGCTTGGGGATGGTTAGGTGAATTGTATTGTGTGTTTTGAAGAAGTAAGAATTGAACCGAATGAAGTTACGAAGTTGTTTACCTGGTATGGGTGCTATGAGATCATTAGAAAGTTTTTACGCTAGTCGATGATTGTGACGTTTGGTGCTAGGCTATTTATAGCTTGTTAGGGGTTGTATGATTAAAGTATGATTGGGATTTTTTAGAATATGTATGTGACTGTATAGCCGTTGTGGTTACGTAGAGCGATGGATTGATAGTAAGTGTATTACATGATTGTTCTATGGACTATGTGAGACTGTGTTTGAGGTTTAGACCTGAAGACAGGAACAACGTCTGTGTTAAGATTGGATCAAGGATGAGAATGGCCTGGCCAACCATTTCTTCTGAATCAGTCCCTCTTTAGCACTATGTCGAGTCAAAGGTCAATGATTGTTTCGATTTTGTTAGGGATAGTGAGAGCATGGTACTGTGCGTCGTGCCAGTGTGACAGTGTGGATTCAGATGATTTGTCTCGGGTGACGAGGTGTGTTATGTAGGATCAACTGTCCGATGAAGGGTTGTGGGACCTCGGTACAGGATAATTTGTTTATTGTTCTGGTGACTTATGATTATGTAGTCGTTGGGAGATTCATTATTTAGTCATCTTGAGGTTGTTAAGTTTAGTAATTGTCGATTAGTGTAATTAAGTGTTAGATAGTGAGTGTTTGGTCTGATAGGATTATGTAGACTAGAGTTGAGCTTGATTATGTGATGGACGAGGTTCCTCATTTGGGTCTTATGTGTCTTTTAGAAGATGGGTTGGGTTTGGACGTTGTCTTGTTTTGTGGTCTGACGTCCGTTCTTCTTTCAGGCTTTGGAGCCTTTCGTGGCAGTGTAGAGTGGATCGATGTCCGTCTTGAGTCGAGTATATTGTAGAGCGTACCAGTTGGTTTTGTGTTGCAATGTCATGAGAAATGAGTACCCTCATAGGGTGGTGAGTATTGGGTTATAGTGGCAGTGGTTTCTGATTGTCTAGCAACGCCCAGTGTCAAAGGCAATAATGTTGGTGAGTTCATGGTCTTGTGGTTTTGTGAGGTTTTGGAAGGTGTGTACTGTGGGCCGCCCTCATAAGGAGGGTAGATATCGAGGACGAAATCTCTTTATGGAGGGTAGATTATAATATTTCTAATTTTTACCATTTTCTATTTTTTGGAACTTTCTGTTTTTGCAAGGGCATTTTCGTCTTTTCTTATTTTGTGTACCGGACACCGTGGGGTGTGCCGGGTGTGTTCGTGAGTTGGTTGGGCCATTTCTTTAGTCCAGAACTCTTAAAAATGCAATGGTTGTCATTTCGGTATTTTTTCATTCTTCGGGTCGGACGGTCCCGGGTGGGACCCGCTACCAGAATTATTGTGCATGGGGGTGGTGTCAAGGGTCCATTGCATATCATGTATAAGTATTTTGTGCATAAGTTAAATGTTTAAATGATCAATTGTGTGGTTGTAAATTAAATGGATTTATATATATATATATATATATATATATATATATATATATATATATTAAGGAAAAGGTGGGATTTTATTTTAGTGGTGGGACCCACTCCCCACTTACTTTTCTAAAAGGCCAAGAGGCCACTTTGTAGCCTCATTTTTCTCTCTCACTCCCGGCAGTCTCTCTCTTCCCCCTTGGTTTCTTTTTCTTTTTTTTTTCAATCAAGCTTTCAAAGCTTGATTTCTTCCACACCATTGGGAATTTGATAGTACTTCCTTCGGCAAAGTTGTAGAGCTCGTCGAGGCCGTTATTTTAATTAGAGCTAAGCATAATTTAGCCAACCCTAGAGATTTCAAAAATTGGGCTTAGAATTGAGGCTTTTTGCATACATTAAGGTAGTGGTGCTCTAATTCACAATTTCTTAGGTTCTATGTGAATTTTCCTTCTTAATTTGACTATAAGCATGTTTAATTTCAATTATTTTGACTATGTGGTTGTGGTTGCTAATATGTAAAGTGGTGGATGTATGTTATGTGTTAAATGAGTTTTGTAAGTTTAGTTACATTCTTGTAGTGAGAAAGCATACTTAGAAATGACAAGTTGTATACTTTATGAATTTAAATTGCCATGAAAATTTGATGTCATAATTGTAGAAATAAATTTTTATAATTTTCTTTTACAAGTTGTGATTATGATATGGGTGAAATGTATGAAATGTAGTTGTTGAATTTGGCAATTGAAATCATGAAGCATTCATGCATCCATTGGGAAAGAAAGGGAAAAATGTTTTAGAAGACAAATGGAATTATTTTGGGGAAAAGTTTATGAAAAGTGTTTGTGAAAACCGGACGCCTAGGAGACACCTAGTGGTCTGTGGTGTTAATGTAATCTAGAGAGAGTGTGACTGAGCTACCTAGGCCCAGACGATACCATGGAGGTGCCATGTGGTCGGGGAAAGCTAGCCAATCCTTCCCTCGTGGCGCCATAGAGGTGCTATGGGCCGGATTGCATTAACGGTTTGGAACGGTGATAAGGAATTGTTTTAGAAAATGGGGAGCGACATTGGCATGACATTACACTTCATTAGCATACGAGGTATAATTATGATTGGATGACATTTATCTATATGCTTGTTGTTGTCGTTATTGATGTGTATCTCTTATGACATGATCCCGCCTACGTTTTCCTATTCTTTGCGTGCATTCACGAGGTCGTAAGAGGTGTGCCTTAGACACTTCCTACTGAGCGTTTAGCTCACCCCATCATTTTAACATTTTTCAGGTTCCAAAAAAAAAAAAGGAAATGGTGGAAGATTATCCTCCGCAAGTTCAAAAAGGGGCTAGAAGTTCATTTTGCTTTCCTTTGTATTTTAAGCCCACTCTTTTGTAAAGCATCACTTTGTAAATGTATTAAGTTTGTATTACTTGGCCATGTAATGTTGCTATGAGCCTTAATATTAATTTGATGTAAATTAAGCAAATTGTAAAGACTATGAAGAAATATGCATGATCATGTTGTTAACGGACTTAAATGGTTACTGTAATCCGTATTTCAATGATTTTGTATGTGCTTGCGTAGGATTCCTTCAGTTTAAAACTCTATAATAAGCTCTTGTTCTTGTTCATTTTCTTGTTCAAAGCAATCCAGTAGGAAGTCTCAACTTGCAAGGCCATTTCAGTCGACCGAAATGGGCAGAAGTCTCAGCTCGCAGGGCCATTTCAGTCGACCGAAATGGGCATTTCGGTCGACCGACATCTCCTATAGCCATGTTATTTTGGGAGCTCACAACTGGTCGACTGATATAGCCTTTTCGGTCGACCGATACAAGCCCATTTCGGCAGACCGAAAGTTCACTTCGGTCGACTGGTTTGCCCAGTTGTACTTCCATTTGTTAAGATTGTCCTTAAGCGTTGGGATGTCATTTTGGCCTTTTATAGAGCAGGATTAGGACATTGGTGTGGTGTTGAGGTGTGTTGACCCTGATTATAGTGGTGCAGACATAGATGACCTCAGATTCGGATAAGGACCCGGTTAGCGATTCGGACCCCTAAGTTCGGGTTGTTACACGTACGACTCATATTTACGGACCTAGATGACGCTAGGATTCTTTATAGTGTATAACGTTGTATTTACGGCCATGACCATGGTAGCCTCATTCATGTATTTAAATTCATTGAAAATTGTATAATTTGATTAGTAATGATGTATTGACCTTGGGTATGATGGTATTGTCTAGATGACCTCGGGTTCGGTAAAAACCCGGTTAGCGATTTGGACCTTCGGGTTTGAGTCATTACAGCACCAAGGTACCGTTTTTTGTACATATCATTTTATTTGTATAAGAATGATAAACGTGGGTACAAGAGTGAATGAAATAGATTCAATAGACCTATTGAATCTATTTCATTCATAGGACTTCTATCCAATCCAATGTGCATGTTTCGCCTCTACTCTTCTACAACAAAAATCTCCAATCTTCCAGTCTTCAGTTGAATCATAAACTATCAATTCATAAGAATCAAAATGGACTATTGAGTTTAAGGAATCATGAACTGTGTGTAGGGAGGAATTATCACTTGGTCTAGGTCTACATTGCGCCGACTAATTACTAGTTGACAAGCAAGTAAATGTGTCAGCCAAGCGAGAAATTATTGCATGGTTCGAGACCATGTAATAATTTCTAGTAACTAGGCAACTAACCAGAGTTTAACAGGAAAGTAAGATGGATCTTTCCCAGTAAAGAAGCACATCTTGTACATGCAAAGTTGCAAACAGCACTGTATGCTAATGACTAAGATAACCTAAGTAAAATAATGTGCATGCTCTGCCATTAAGCATCTGGATCTTCAACTTAGAGCTCAAAAGTGAAAGATGAGAAATAATTATCCCCAAGAAAATAAATTTTTTTAAGGCTAAAGTTGAACTACTGAAAAGAAAGAAAAAAGGGGGAAATATATATATATATATATATTGTAATTGAGCATCTGCATGATTTTGCTTGAGCATATAATTTTTGGTAGGTCATTTCCCACACTTGCTGCCAAATTTTTCTGCTGTTAGCACAGCAACCTCTTTCTCTAGCTTGAGAATCCGAGCTTCAAGTTCCGATTCTGATAGCCTAAATGTGAAATCCCTACTACTTCCTTTATCATTGGACTTGTTGCTGTCAATACTATGAGCATCCTCAATGCCTGTTCCTGATATCTTTGTTTCAAATTCAGACTTCATAATGTGTTGTATCGGTTTCCTTCTCCTAGAGGCTCCATCATTTGAAGCCAAAGAAGAGAGACTTTGAGATTGAGTGTCAAACAAAGGCTTGTCAATACTAGTAGTTTGCCACATTCCAACTAGTGTGTGTTTATCTGCTTCAACCCTTTTACATTTGAGAGGGAAACCAGAAGGAACATCAGCATCATTGCCTCCTTTCATTTCGTTTGAAATCTGCGACAATCGTTTCCATTTCCTTGCACTCCTTTTTCTTTGCACGATGGCTTTAATTGCATCTTGAGGAACCAACAGTTGGTTCCACCATTCCAAGTATCGGGTGGTAACATCCGACTCAAAGAGTCTAGACGGAATGTATAGTTTTGCATTGCTAACCGGCTTGCTATAATTGTTCCACGCAATTTTTGGAGTTGCATTGGAGCGAGTAAACCATCCCGGAATGTCTTGATCCATTCCAAATTGCATTGCAACGCGATGTGGAAGGTACTGTTCTCTACAATCTAAACCAACAAGCTCACAGACCCTGAGGCATCGAGCAAACGACTCTAATTCTTCATCTAATCTCAGATTGTTTGACACCCACTCTTCTCTTTCTTTGTAAAACTTGCGAAGCGACAAGCCATGTACAGCTATGGCATACGGACGCCATTGAAAAATCTCTCCGGCAGAGTCTATAAGCCGTCTCACAGTCTCAAAATTTGATGTTGTTGGAATGCACCACCGAGCCATTCTCGGCTCACCAGACTTGATGGCATTGGGTGGTGGCCGCAATGGGGATAACCTCTCCCAAGCCCAACATTGGGCTAACCGTAGTGGCGCCCATAGTTTAACTGCTAAAGGACTCTCATAATTGGCTTCTAATTCAGTTGATGCAGCAATTGCTTCTTTTAACAAACTCAAATCTCTATAAATGCTTGCAAGAACAGCCGGTGCAAGCGCGATTCGCGTTCCTCTTGCTAGGTGAATGGCAATTGGAAAAACATGTTTACCAATGACACGAGGACAATTTCCAGGGAACACATACCTCGACAACCATAGAGAAAGAAATGCTTCATGCTCGAATTCGCTTCCACTCTGCATAAAATATTTCTTCCACTCAGAATGGTACGCCTTCGTGGATTTTGATTTTTCTAGTTCTTTCCGCACTTTGTTCAGATATTCAATTTTGACCAATTCTTGGGATTGAAGAGGCATTGAAACAGAGGCACCAAGAACAGAGAAGTCACCCAAAACCATCATATCTTCTAATGTAATGGTAGCTTCACCCCATGGGAATAGAAATGTGTTGGTATGAGAACACCATCTCTCTGCAATCCCGAAAACCAAATCGGTGTTCAAACGAATTGGGTACGTAGAGCCAATAACAGCTTCATAAATTCCAGCTTTTTTCCAAGTCGATTCGTGTAGAGAAAGCATGTCATTGACCCAAGATTTCCAACTCTGTTGGGGATCTCTCCATCCATGGAAGGCCACCTTCAAACCCCATTTAAATTCTGAGGAAATTGAAGGGGGTTTGAACTTGAAGGTTGGTCCATCAATGTGAGTGACAGTGGGTCGGAGAAAATGGGCAGTTCTTAGAGTTGGGATTCCACCTGTGGGAGAAATCATGAGATCTTCTCTCTCCTCAATGATGCTGTCTTCTAATGGCTCTGTCATTTGCTGAAGAACTTCAAGAGCTCTGAGAAGGAAACATTTGGAAGAAAACAGTAAACGGGTATTCCATAGATCACTTGATTTCTTCACTAATAAAGCTTCAATGTTCAGGGGATAGAGAGAGAGAGACAGAGACAGAGACAGAGACAGAGACAGAGAGGAGATTTGAGAAAGAGAAATTTTTACAGCTAACGGTTAATGGGTATTGCATAAATCACTTGATTTCTTCAACAAGAAATGGCATGACCATAACTGGAGAGATATGGTGTTTTTGTGTGCTGTTGAGTTGCAACAGAGGCTTAAAAAACTAGGGCTCTAAACACACACACTGTGTGGTTGTAGCAAGGGCATTATCGTCATAAAACTTCTCGCTCTTTTCCATAGCAGCAGCACTAGCGCATGTATGCTCCGCTCGGCTGCTTCTTTTGTATGTTCTCTGATTTCTGTGTCAGTGAACAAAATGGTAGAACCACGTCTCGATCTCTCTCTCTCTCTCACAAACACACACACACACACAAACGACAAATCTTCAATAGGAGAATATGACTTTAAAAAAGTCTGAATCAATGTTTCACAAAGACCCTGATTAAGAGTTTTAACAGCGGTTGAACTATCATAATCCAAGAGCTATAATCAAGTTTGTGCATATGACTATTTATTTTAGTCTTTGCTTTTATAATATTTGAAATTGACTTACTCACTTATATAATAAACAATCTGAACTTTAATTTTAGACTTTTACAATCCTATAAAAGCTGTAGTGAAACATGTTTAGTAAAAGGGTCTAATTCTGAAGACAAATAATATAAAATAGTGTGTGTGTGTGTCTGTGTGTGTGAAAATGTTATGCGGTATGAAAGAAACGCCAAAGAGAGGAGAAAGAGAGTGTTGTGCAAGTGAGAATTGCGTATTGCACGGTTTGCACCTGTTGGTGGTTTTGCAGCATTAGCTGTTAACCGATTGGTGTCGAATTAGATTTGATTTTCTTCTATCGGATCTAATCTGATCTAATTTTATAGAATTGTTTGTTATTGAATTCATGTCGAAAGAAATAGTTTATTATAGATATAGTTTATTATAGATATATTCTTATTTATATGTCCGTACTTAATTAGTACGTAATAACATGTTATCATAATACCGGAGCTCCAAGTTCAAGATTTAGATTGACTAATAGCAAGTACCATTGACTATTTTTTTTCATTTCCAACGTGCATGCTTACCCTCTACTCTGCCCGCAACTAAAATCTCCATAAATTATCAATTCATAAGAATCAAATTGGGTGATTGAGGTTCAAGGAATCATGGGTTGTCTGAAACGAGATATTATTATATTGTTTTGGACCATATGTCCATATAATAATTTCTATGTATAGTTAAACGAGAAATTATTACAGAATAGTGAAGACCACGTAATCCCGGCCAATCACTAATTGCAACCAAACAAAAACTGAATAAAGCCAACACATTTGCTAGAATATGAAGTGGTGATTGGCCGGGACCATATAATAATTTCTAATAACTAAGCACCTAACCAGAGTTCAGCAGGAAAGAAAGATGGATCATATACAGGACTTTCCCAGTAAAAAAAAAAAGCTAACAGCACTGTATGCTCATGACTAAGATAACCCAAGTGATATAATGTGCATGCTCTACCATGAAACATTTAAATCTTCAACTTGGAGCTCCAAAAGTGAAAAACAAGTAGCTTCTTTTATTGAACATCATTCTTGGTCCACCAGAAAAACCCTCCGCCCATCCTTCGTCCACCAGAAAAACCCTCCCTTGTTTCGATGATCAAGGAGCACTATTTGACAGTAAAACGACCAAGAAAATGACAAAAAATTCCGCCAAATATTATTCATTTACTGCCTTGGAATGTTAAAAGCGCCTAGAAACTCTTCATTTCTCTAGCGCACCGCACTTGTCGTTTGCAATGATCAAATTTTGGATGCAACAACACTGATGATAAATATCAGAACCTATTGAGATTTACAATGGAAGAGAATTTTGCATTTAGTGATTGTGAGCAACAGATGATCAGTCTTGGAGGACAAACGAGCCTTCTATCCTTCTCTCCATGGGCTGAGGAGGAAAATTCAAAGGAGAAAACATGTCAATGAAACTTGAAGCAGGTGCAGGCTTGAACTCGTAAGGACCTCCCTTGACTCCCCAAACCTGCGATAAGCAAAACAGAAGAAATTATTACCAGAGATTTTTGGTTTATTCTACTGCAAAACACTATAATCTATAAAACTCTTCACAGTAATATAATAAGGCCATCATGACTAACTTGGTTTCCATCATCATCAAAGCCCTTATCCCAGGTATGTATCTCATTATTCTTCAGGACGGAAAGTTCTGAGGTACAGTGTGTCGCACCATTCTGTCATGTATTAAAATCATAATTAAACATAAATTGACAGAAAAAAATAATAATAATAAATCTAGGCTTAACTAAACAACAGATTGTTAGAAAATTTCACTCTGTTGTAGCATACATATTGAAGCACAGAGAAAACAATAGACAACTATGGTAACAAGATCAACAGGATTACCCATGAATTAGGAAATCCATCTGGTGGAGTTGAACCTTCATATAAGCAGCGTTTTCCACGTTCACAGCGTTTAAGATGTATCGTGGTTAAATGTTCTGCAATGTCCTGAAATGCAGCATACAGAATAGCACAATGTGAACCAACAATAGCAATAAAAGTGATAAGACGAATATAACTTTGAAGTAAATTTTAACTTATCAAAAAAAAAAAAAAAAATTTGACAGTAAATTTGAACAAGGCAAGGCAAGGCATGAGATCTCAGCGGTGACATTGACAAAGAGCCAAACTTAAGTGGGTTAACAGCAGCAATTATCTCTTATGATTATTAATTTGAAACTCATACCTTATCACTTTCTAGGATACCCTAACTATTGAATGTTTCCCAAGTTGAGCATTACCGAACTACCTTAGTGGTCTTTTTTCCCCCCAAAACTGACTAGTTTGGCTTCCATATCACTTAGCCCGGTGAAATCATTTTCCATTTGCACCACATCTTGAGAAAACAAGGACTGTGATACCATCTGACGAGTCACACTAAGACTACCAACATTTATATAACATCAAAGAAAGTTCAACTGAAAGACAACTTCCTAAAACTGGGAGAAAAGGGAGGAAGATGGGAAAATTACACCTTTCCCCAGAACAGGGGTGAACTGCTGAATCCACCTAACCAAATAAAAAAGGAGATCGCTTTGTGAAAGTCTGAAATCTACATTACAACATCAACAGTCTCATTCCTGCTTCATTTTAAATACAAATAAGTTCCAAAAAGAAAAGAAAAAGACATTCGACAGCAAACAACCATTACAAAAAATTTCAGGGTATTTCATTCTGACAAAAGGTCGGGAAACTTTTCTGTCCAACTCAAAAACAAAGGATTAAAACTGGCAACTAACATGCTGGCTCACCACCACTGCAGTCGACAACATTTGTACTCTAGTCAGGTGATTGGTCCCATTCATCGTAAGGCATTTGATATGCATCCAGTTTAAGCAAATAGACCATAAAATTACTTATCAAAAAAAAAAAAAAAAAAAAAAGTAAATGGACCATAAAAATTCCTTGAGTAACTTGCCTCAAAGTTAATAACCCAACTTATTGAGGGAGTACATGTTCTCCAACTTTTTCATGATATCAGATTCGGTGCTTTGTTCAAATAACTTGCAGTTTCAGTGAAAAAGAAGGAGAAGACGACAAGTAGCTATATGTGGGAGAGATGAACCATAGTCTGATGATGACAAGGAGGGAGGGTAGATGAAGGTCGCTTAAACTTCTATGACCTATTGATCAACTCATATTTCCTCAGAGACCTAAACGGGGGTAAGACGTTAGCAGAAAGGAATACAACCGAGAAACTTCGGTCTAGGCACGAATAGTCCACTATAGCGAGAGGTCTACAACTCTAGCTATCAGACTCTGCCCCCGCAGAATCACCTAGTTACCTTTAATCCAGATTCACTCATGTTGATCATCCACAAACACTTCAGCAACAAAATTTTCTCTACTTGGTTGTCCGATTTTCCTTGATTTATAGAAATTCCAGTTGATTGGTAATTGATGATCTACCATTGTCTTCAAGCTTTAATTTTCTCAATCACATGTGAGTTTTTTAGTGTGCTATATAAATCCCTAGATTGAATCTCAAAGCTCTAAAATTCTCTACCCAAAATTCTCAAAAACTCATAAGACTAATAAGATCATGGTCTCGTGTCCTAAATTTATTATAACTAATATTTATAGTCAAAATAGGAATCCTAAATAAAATAGTAAAATTGTAGCCTAGTAGTATCTCCTCTACCTCCCAAAGTGGTAGGTGAGGATTCAAGTCCCCATAGGAGCAGCAAATGGGTGTGTAAGTTTCTTGCCAAGGAAAATAAATTTATAAAATTTCGAACTTGAAAAAATGAAAAAAAAAAATTCTGATGATCAATTGAGCTACTCTAGTAGCCTTTCATCAATAGAGTCAATTGATAGTAGGCTTTGTAGCATGCTGTCCTCATTTGAATGAAGGGTCTGAAGTTTGATCGAACAAGCTTTTGATTGTTCCTCACTGTTTTCTTCAATAACTCTTATTAATGTTCAATCTATCCTACTCAGGGTTCAATCGTTTGGATTTCCTGGTTCAAAAAATATTTTAGGGCTTTTTTGTTTTTTTGTTTTTAATTTAAAAATAAAAAATAAAAAAAAACCAACCAACTTGAACTATAATTCTTTTTGCTAGAGCACCTCCCTAAACAATTCTTTTGACAGATAACCTCTTAAATTATTTAAATGTTGCATATAGTCCACTACCGTCAAATTGCTGTTTAAATTAAATGAAATTTACCCACGTGCAATGCATAAGACCAATTTTTTTGTTATGAACCGATATACCCTTTTAAGATAAATCACAAGAAACCCACTTAACTATCAATTGTTTTGAACTATGTACTCAACAATAAAAAATCAGAAAGGGTTGCAAATAACGCCCTGATAACATAGCACCGTTCAAAAGTAACAGTATTCAGTAATGTACTGATATTTTTGCAGCTATGACCATTATGAATTTTAGATGATCCAACATTGCATAACCCAACACCCAGTTTTCATATCAGAAGTAAAATATCAAACTTATCCTTATCAATGAAATGAAGAGATTTATGGTTTGTTGTACCCTAATTCTCTCCCCTTATTCAACAAAATTACTTTACACTTATTTTACCCCTAAAGTTTATTTTTAAAAAATACTTTTTTTTTTCAAATTTTACAAGTTTCAAAATTTTTATGTCCAAATAAAATAACAGGCAAGTAAGTAATTTTCTATTGAAAGTAACATCAACCTAATTTTGTGGCCTAATTTGAATAATTTAGAAGACTACTTGCAATGTCAAGGGTTTATTCGCAAAATGGTGACTCATATGCAATTGACCCTTTTATTTAAACAAAGAATGGACAAATTATTATTTTTTTCATTATTAGTAACTGCAGCCTAACATCATGGACTAATTTGCATATTTCGCATAGTTTGGAGGGTTTTTTGTAATATGAGGGATTATCTGCAAAGCACTATTTTCTTTTGTACTTTACCCTTTTCTTTATTTCTTTTTCTGAATGGTAAAATAGTCATTTTAGATAACTATTAATGGTAGACAGTACACTAACATTATTACCGTATTTGCAAAAAAAAATTATATAGTTTTTGCGGAGTGGTAGGGGGGTTGATATTTTTTTGGGGGTTTATTTGAAATTACAAGGACCTATATGCAACTAGCTAATAGTTTCAAGGGGGTTTTCTGTAATTAACCTAATATTTTAGTTTAAGTTCACTTTAATAGTCAATCCTAGGTTATGGGTGGTCCATCTATCTAATGAACTAAACCGACCTAAGCACCTATATCTGCCAAATTCTCACCTTATCTTCTCCTCTATCCATGTGATAGAAATTGATGAAATTCTTCATATAGCCTTTAATGTCACTTCATCCTCATTGTCTTCACTTGTAGACATACAGACTCACTCATGGACACTTTGTTCAACTACAACCCAGTTTTGTGTAGAACTTGTCTACACATTACTCAATCAATATCCTAACAGTATGAGCTACAATTTACTATCCATGCATCATAAATTTGCAGCTTCCATAAAAAAACCAATGTTGAGTTTTCTTTTATTTTTATGTTTTTTTTGGTGTAAACTCAAACTACATTTGCTACATTATAATCAATTTTACCTAAGCAAGCAAAAGATACAATTTGTACAAAAGAAACAAAAGCTTCAAAACCCAATAAAGAAGATAGAAAATCCAAATATAAGACTTATTTAATGTGTCCAAACGCTTACCCCAATAACTTCTTCAGGCTGTGGGCGCTGATCCTTTGGGCGATCACAAAAGTTCTTGTACTCCTCCGCATCTCTAATGGCATATGTACTTAGCTGCTCATGAAGTGCAAGTTTGAAATATATGGATGTCAATTGGTTCCAAAATGAGATACAACGTCCATTAACTACAAAAGAAGAAAATTTCTAGCCCTAGCACACAAAAAGAAGGGCAAGAGAAAAAGTAATACAAGCAAGACTCTAAAGGATAAAGATGATTAACATTGAGAAAGTTGAATTTATCATGCCAAAAAAAAAAAAAAGACACAAATGGTTGCAATACTAAAAGCATGAGCATGCACGCAAGAAAGTCCCTATAATTATCACCAGACATTATTCGGAATTTTATGACAAAAATGAGGCCACATTTCATAAGCTCTTTGAATAACTAACAAGAAGAATAACAAGGACACAGTGAGAACAAACTGCTCAAAAACCTAAGGCTGACAAGTCTTCTCAGCAGGAACAAATGATAATAGCAATTTATAGCCTTAACAAGGAGTTTTTAAACTCGTGCTAAATCGTCATCTGTTGCCAATTTAATTTGTAAAAACCAACAACAGTTCTGATTCTCTCAATTAGCCGTAGAAAGGTAAAGTTAATGTGAACTCTAAACTATTGCATCACTTACCCCATCTCTCTATCGGAACTAGTTCTCAAAGATCTTTTCTAGGGTTTACAATCATTATCAAATTAACAAAGAAAACATCAACCTACTTTAAGTTTACAATTAAGATTGCATCAGTCACATACTATTGATAAAAACAGTGACAGTAGTGGAAGCAATTAACATTATAGCAGAAAGAAAAACAAAATGCTTTTTAACAATGAGCCACCAAAAAAAAAACCAAAAACAACAACATGAATCCTACCTCAACATCACATTTCATCTCCTTCGGACAAGGCTTCACCATATAAAGTCTCTGCAACAAGATAGCTGTCAGAAATAACCAAGGGAATATGTTTTGAAAAACAAATACTAAAAAACCTCATCAAACCAATATATAAGTAATTTTTATAATCGAAAATCCAATTATTTTCTTTTCTGTAATTTCTCATTTCATTAGAAGAACGACAGTCATAATAAGTATTTTCTTTTCTATAATGAATCTAAAGGGCAGGAGGTAGATTAGACAAACATAAGAACATGAGCAATACCTGCCGAAAGGGCTTATGAGGAGTTCTCCAGAATGCCTGCCAACACAAAAGACATCCCTTATGAAGCTAAATATTGGCAAGTGCAAACTAAATTTATGAAGTGAAAATTGCATGGGTTTGTAATTGTACTCACTTGTTCAATATATAAAACCTTCGAACCATCTACCATCTCTGCAGCCGGGCACGAAAGCCATCTACACAAATGAAAAAGAGATCTTTCAAGTTTCTAGGAAAATTTAAAGACCATGGTTTGATTAGCATTTCTGAAGTACTTCTATTTTTCTCACAGCAAATTTTTATCTTTATTTTGCATTTTAAATGCAAAGTGCCCATCAAACATAAATAGGATTATGGGATTGAGGATTTTAGGTCAAACTCAAAAAAACAGCACATCATGGAACATAAAGATGATTTGACATATCAGCCATCACTAACAGAAAATTTCATTATCTAGGCATAAGTTTGCTCATGTACAAAAATCTGGGGAACATATAATCTCCCTTTGGGATTCCAGGGGCCTATAAATTGCATCTGCGTGTGAAGGAGAAATCTCCCACCAAGCAATACTGACACTTGGCGATGCATGCACAATACGCTTCCATCAGCCACACACACACGCAAGAGCAATGATAAGACGTTTAATGACAACAAGACACTAGATGACTAAGAAGCTCTGGAGCTGTCTGATCGCCAAGGGTGGCCCAAGCACCAGGAGAACACGTCCAAGTACCAAAATGATGAGGTCACACCATTCGGAACCAGTATGCACTCACAGATTTCCAGCATCCAGTATCGAAAGATGCGATAGGCTGACCAGACCATCAAGATTGGGCCATCAGCATCAAGAAATCCATAATCCACCAAAGAGATGATCTATTCCGGCTCATGCATCCAACCTAATATCACTAATTGAAGAGCTCATGTCAAGGGCAACAGTGATGGCAAAAAGAAGACATCTTTTCCAAACATGGAGAGCTTCAATACCGAGATCCTCACCCGCAAGAGAAGTGAGCCGCCCTTAAATACCAGTTGTGCTGCAGCTAATTTATGCAACAACGATTATGTTATCTCATTACAAGCCTTGAAACACTCCTCAAACATCTTTGCTGACTTAAGTATCAGAGGCTATCTAACTGATACCATGCCAGCAATTTGGTTTTTCATTTGTAATTGCGGGTCAAAAACTTGCTTAAGGTTTACATAACAATGGGGGAAGGAAAGCACCTCCGCAACGCTCATGAAGGAAGTAAACTTACAAGAACATGAGCACTAATTAAACCTCATGTTACATCTAAATAATTCAGGAGTTGTTTTGACACCTCCCTCGAACTTGAGTGGCCCTTTCACTTTTTATCTAGCATTTCAAAGTAAAAAACTATTGCCTATAATGGAGTCATTTTGAGGAAAAGAATCCTTCTAAAAAATGTCGAGCTTTTTTGTCTTAAAATAACTTTAAAATGATCAGATACCAATAAACACGGTGAAGTTTCCTAGTTTCCTTAATGGCTCCATTTGTAATACATTGGTATGCTATGTAAGAACTGCCAAATTTAAAGGGACATCCAAAAAAGCCCTTAATATATATATATATATATATATATATATATATATATATATATATATATTATAAGTCAAACCACACGAGAACAATTTTCCAACTCTTTTGAATAATTTTAATGAATTTTGTTTTGTCGTTACGCTTTAAGGTCATAATCTCAGTCAAACCACATACCACATACTAGCCGATTTTTCTCATTTTATCTCCAACTCATGCTATCAATTGCCTCGTGAATATGTTGAGTTTTTTGTTTTTTTCTTTCTTATTTAAATTCCGCCACTTAGTTCTTAGGTTAATAATATTTGTTCTCTTCCTTCAATGTCTGTTAACATATACATTTAAAATAATCAGCAATGTAGACTTGTTGCAATAACTTTACAATCTTTACATGTTAGTAAACTCACTCTTCTAGTTAGAAAAAATCAATCTGACCATATCTAATTCAATTTTAAAGGTTATTTAATGTTCATATCACTTTATATATAGGTTTTTGCTATCATAAGAGTCATAAGACTATATTCCATTACAAAGTTTATTATAGACTACTCAGTGTCATTCTTTCTCCAAATCCCTATCCACCATACTCATCTCATACAAGTAATTTCTCTACTTCAGGTATTCCTTAAATTTATTCATCCATAATTTCATATGCTTCTAAATATTGTGTTTTAATATGTTCCTCTAGTTCTACTTGGGGTGCATAACCGTTAATTATACTACCATAATTCTTTTTTATTATATTAAATTTATTTCCCTTGAATACAAATTTTATTAATATTATTCTATCCCCTATTGAATAACAGTTAAAATATCTTCTTTTAAATATTTTCAACCAGTATCTCCACTTAATTTTTATGGCTATCCTATCTTTACTACCCACTTAGCTCTCATTCTAATGAGAGTTCTTTTAATTCGATAACTAAGCCACACTCTCTTGAACTAACTTCTTTATCCTTGCTCGTCCAAGAAAATGCAAGAATCCTGCCTACCTTTTTACAGTATTCAAGAGTCAATGAGGTGCCCCCTGACCCATTTCTCGCAATATCCAAAAGACATTGCAACACGTTGCTTAAGGAAAATGTCCTAACATTTACTCAAATATTATGTCAATACATAGTTATATACTGCAACAATGAGAAAATGTGTGCCACCCATATAAAGAGCAATAATAGAGAAAGTAAAATTATAAAATTAATATCGATTGTTATAGTTAATAAAATAAAAAAGATACGACAGTGCGGTTTAGCTGAACTTATACTTCAGAATGAATAAAATTACAAAATAGATTCATGTAGCCTATCCTAAATAGTCAGAAGAAGGCTTTGTATAGCTGAATCGAGTTTATATATTAAATATATTGAAATAATGCGCACGGACACACTTCTAAAGACTAGAGTTGCTACTTTGTTTCAAGCCATCAATATATACACACATAGATGTAAATGGACACACAGTGTAATTTTGCAAGTAATACAAAAAGGGTATTTCTGCCCAAAAAAAATAAAAAATAAAAAATAAAAAATTTACCTCAAATTGAAATGATTATCAGGATCTCTGGATGCTTGCTCTTTCGAGAACTACAAGTAAAGATGATGATGATTGTTAAATGAGAAGTAAATTAATAAAAATTACACAAATATAAGCAGCAAATAAATGCACACACATGCACAGAGTACACACACTGAGAGAAAGAGAAAAAGAAGAGAGAGAAACAGAAGTACCTTCTCGCCGCTGAGGGATTGAGCAACAATACGGGTATGGTCCCAGCGAGTGGTGGACTTGGTGAGACGCCTCAGCAACACTGCCCCTCCGATCAGCACCACCGTCTTCAACACTATTCCCCTTGCTCTGCTCCACCCGTTAGTGTCCGGGTCCGACTCCGACCCATTTCCCATCCCCAACCCAAACACTCACTACCTTTTCCTACTGTTCCCCCAATTCCTAACCTAACTCATCATCACTTCAATTCAGAAACACCGATGGAAAGGAAAGGCAAAAAGAAGAAATTGAAAAGGGCTTTTTCTTTATGGTGAAAAGTGTGTATATATTGAACTCTGAGTCTTCTCTTCTGTGACTGTAAGCGCTGGGGAAATGGAGATCAAGGAGGGAATTTCGTTTCCTCTGCTTTTCCACTGAAATCCAAATCCGAAGGAAATGCTTATATCGCGGTTTAAAGTCACCACTTGAATTATTGTGATTTGCAAATATCTCAGGCTCACACGTTGTCCAATCACCACCATTCACCAATTTGTTTGTATATAAATACATACATATATTATATATATATATATATATATACACACCTGTAAAAAGGACTGATCGTTAGGCCTTAAAAAGTTTTATAAAAGTATTAAAGTTAATTACAACAACACCCCTGAGATTTGTTATATTGACAGCCATATACAACTTAGCCATTTTTGAACAAAGACATCCCCTAGGTTTACAAACTTGAACAATGACACCCCATTTTAAAAAAACGAAGCCAAACACAGCCTTAAGTGACATGAAATGTCTAATATGCCCTAAGATATATTTTAATCCTCACCTAAAATGACCAAACTACCCTCGCAACTCATCTCTCTCTTTCAACATCTCATTATCTCATCTCATCTCATCATCTCATCTCTCTCTCTCTCAACCCAGTTCCTCCTCTTCTTCCACACCCTCCCAATCCGTAAATCAAACCCAAAATTCTCTCTATCACACACACACACACACACATAATATCTCTCAAACCCCCATCTCAAACCCCTAATCTCGATTCTTGCTCGCCGATTCCATGTCGTAGTTCCTCTCATGGCCGAGCCCTCCACCGGCTGAGCCGCCCGCTGTCATCGAGTGTCATGGAGTTGGGTTTTAGATTCGTGTGATGGGTGACTATCTCAATTCGGAAAGCACTTTTAGGACAACGGCTGGCGAGCAAAATGGATTGCTCATCCGGTGGAGAGCTTGACTGTGGATAGATCGGTCGTGGAGGACTCGCGGCGGCCGGTGAAGGCTTGGCTGGTGAGGGCGCGGCCGTGTTTAAGATGGCCTTGGCTGTGGGCGATGGGAAAACGGCCTCAGTTGTGGGCGACGGGCTGTTAACACTGAACACCGGTGAATAGCTTAGCTGGATAGAATCGGCGACAGTTGGCTCGATTGACTTCGAAACGGCGATGAAGGGCGCGGTTGACTGACAGCGGCGGTGACGGGCGTTGACTCGTCCGAGTTGGACTCGATGGTGGCAGAGCTCGGATGTGGTGAACGAGGTTGGTTTAGCTCGGCGGCGGTGGCAATGGCTATGAGTAAACGATGGAGGAATGGATTGCGGTTATGGATGGCTCGGATGAGGGCAACGGCGGGACGGTGATGGACTCGGCTGTGGGCCTGTGGCGGCTTGATGGACTGCGGCTGTGGATGGCTCGGATGAGGGCGACGAGGGGACGGTGATGGGCTCGTGGCGACTTGATGGACGGCGGGGAAGAAGGGCTCACAGAATGAATGGGAAGATCTAAAAATTGGAAGAAGAAAGGATATTTTGGATGAGGGTAATTTGGTCATTTTACATGGTCAAAGGGTAAACATGTATTTTCATCATATTTGGGGTGTCATTGTTCAAGTTTGTAAACCTAGGGGGTGTTTTTGTCCAAAAAATGACTAAGTTGTATATGACTGTCAATATGACAAATCTCAAGGAGTGTGGTTGTAATTCACCCAAAGTATTAAGTTCAGATCCAGTTCAGATGCATAATTGCATACACTGATCAGAATCCAGTTGTTCCATTCCAAGACCAAAAATATTTATATAATTTCTATTCAAAAATTATTATGTAATCCATTTTTTTGTGTTCAAATATTTATATAAGATGTGAATTCTAGGCAAGACTCTTTTAATTGGATTTAAATTAAATTTGTAATCTAAAAGCTCATGATGTAATTTTCATTAATTCTCTAAAACTTAAAAAGAATATAAGATAAATTTAATTTTAAAACAAAAATTCATAAAAGTATATAGTAAAAAAAATTAAGAAAAAATAATAAAAGAATGGTTCTGCATGTGGACTCTTTATCTTTATACCCTCTATAGTCTTTTCTTCTTTCTTTCTTTTTTTTTTCCTCCTTTTTTTTTTTTATTATCTCGATAAACTAGGGGAGGGGTATTTGAATACAGACATACCATTCAAAAAGCTAAGCACCCTCTCAATTAGGCCACTGAGTAATGTTATAGCCAATTTTAATCGACAAATATTTACATACACGAGAAAATGGGCGGAAATAGAAAAACGACACACGTGTTGTTCGGGAATGACACAGTCCGCATGTGACTCATGTGTACAAGCCTCACATGTGACTTTACCAATCAATACCCTTTTCACGCACAAAGTAAGGGATTCCTTCCCATCTCTAGAGAGCACATTCCAAAAGAATGGAATGGGCACCCTCTCCTTCCTCTCTCTTTCCTTATCCTCCATATATGGCCTTTTCTGTGACTCATCAATATCCAAATTACATGTGTTGGTATAATGCTATTGTAAACTATGAATTCAGATCCACCCAGTCTAATAGATTGGTTGGATTGGGTAGGTTGACATAATGTGAACTTCTGAAAGTAAAAGAACAACTAAAACTCATCTTCCTAAATTTTCAATTAGAATTTCAGAAAAGAAATGGCTGTCGGATACAATGTTAGAACACCAATTGTTCCCAAAACTCAGATGTTAGATAATGAACCCGACAATGTATATCAAACTCCAACAAGAAAAAGGTTATATTTTTATCTAAAAAGACTGGAAAACATTACAAAATCTTTGAGATAGAATGCCCATTACAGCAATTAACCAAAGATGATAAAAACAAAGCTTAGTAACAAACATGTTGAAGTGACTGTCAAACAAAAATGCCAAAGGCTGCTCTTCCATTCATGGGTGATGCTCACTACTTCCTCGAGTGTACATTACTGGACCGCACAAGAATTCGCACAACCAAATTTTCAAAAGCCAGGCCTTACCAGAAAATCAGCTATATCTTCCTCATTCAAAGATGGAAATAAACAGGCAATCAATCATTTCCGATTCTATCCCAACAGTAACAGATGCTTACTCTTTCTAAATAGTTGAATTGGCAAGACATGCCCTCAGCAGTTTAGTAGCTGTTCCGCGTTCACAAAGCATTACATAGATTTTGTTGCAGCAGTTTTTTCTTTATTCTCTCAGTTATAGTAGGATCCAATTTTATTTACAAGATAGCTGAAGTAGAACTCGTACCTGGCATCAGTTTTCAATCCGACTACTTTAGAAATGTATCTCGCGTCTCTCAGAAAAGAATTTTCCTGTAACTACTTGGTCCGGAATCAGGGAAAGCCAGACTCCAGTGTCAGCCCCTTCCTCAATTGTGATATGCCCCGACCAACCAGTCATGGCAGTCTTCACCCAGCCGGGACAGTAGCAATTGATACATATCTTCTGGCCTTCTGGTTGATCTGAAAGAACCCTGGCCATTAGCCTTGTGTAAGCATTAACTGCGAGTTTTGATAACGAGTAGTCAGCGTGCGTTTGAGGCCATCCATTGGATGTCCAACTGCCATCTTTTACTTGTTCCAAGAACTTGTTCACGGTCTCATCAATCAATTCTTCTGAGAGAGTATCCACATCTTCCAATTGGTGTCTCAAAGTGTCATCTTCAATTCTCTGCCACAGAGTCAAGAACTTTAATCATGTTCATAAGAAGCAAAGGGTGTCCACACAAACAAGAAAAAGGAATAGAGACTCCTAATTTAATCTCATGCAGCTTCTGTCATTTGTTACCGCAAATAGTCCCAATATGATAAATTGGAGTGGAATAGGGTTAGGTATTAGAAAGAGAGACTATGATCCTCCAGCATATTGCAGGTTTGAGGAACTCGTATTTCCAACACAGTTCATCCATGCATGGCCTTTCTTTTACAGAAAGAAAGAGGGACCCTTAAAGGAATTAAACTTTTAACAGTAAACTGCTAACTTTTTACGAAAAATGGATAGAGAAATCAAAATTCTGTGTGTCTAAACGCATATGACAAAAATATTTGAAGTTGAAAAGGAGCTAAGAAGGAAAAAGATTTTTTGCACTCAAAATGCAGAAGAAAGTTAAAAAATTCTCTCATGGTAGGCAATTGTTACTAGACTAAAGGAATCAAAGTTCCTTGCCTTCTCTAGAAGCCAGGTTACATGACAACATTCATCAACCATATGGCAAAGACATGCATCTTTGTTTTTTTTATTTAATAAGAATATTTAATCATCAAATATGCCTCCTATTGCTCGTACACGAAGCTTACATGGTTTTTCCACTTGGAAATACAGTATTGGGCTGGAATCCCCATTGAGGATAGGGCAATCAGAGCACGTGAACTTCTTTGGGCACATAATACCTTCAACATGCATAGCAAAACACTATTCTATGCCTTCATTGCTAGATTAGAAATGCATCTTAAGTTCCTAACCCAAAAAAGACCCCCCTCCTTCCTCCACTTTATCTCTCTCAAGTATCATGGAAAAGAAAAAGTGCAATAAGGGAAGCAAAAAAGCAACATCAAAATACTTACATGTCGCTTTCCATTAAGTCTTCCCAATCGTGAGCTCACATTAACAATACGAGCACCAGATTCAGAAGGCTTCATTAATGGGATCATAGCTTTAATCATATTTTTGGTCCCGAAATAGTTGGTGTTAATAACTTTTTCAGCACATTCAATGGTAATGTCCGACCCTTGATTGAAGCTAACACCCGCATTGTTTATCTGTAAAAGATCAATTATCCAATGATGAAAATTATCTCACATACCTCAGAAACCACCATATCGACCTACTAGCAAACAAAGAGGTATCAGTATGCACTATTGATTATACAACAAATTACAGAATATTATACATATGCACTTTTTGTATACTCAAACTTCATATATTTACCATTCAATAAAGGCTTCCCCAAATATCTAAACTAAATATTGACCAATCTAAGTTCCTTTATGTTTAAACAATGCAAAAAAAAAAAAAAAATTACATATCTAAACTAAATTTTGACCAATTCAGAAAAGATAGAGGAAAAAAGAAACGCAATCAGTTAAACGAGCTTAACATACATTATGATGGCAATCAAATCAACCTAAATGGCAAAAAAACAATAAATGGTCGAAATAAAATTATGATATTGGCATCTCACCAGAATATCTAGACCACCATAGCTCTGCTGTAACCAATCAGAAAAGACTGTGATTGATGAAGGATCCAGGACATCCAGTTGATGGAAGAACACATTCAAACCTCCTTCTTGTAAAACCTTTGTTGCTTCTTCACCAACAGCTGTGTCTCTTGATGTCAGAATAACTGTCAACCCATGCGCAGAGAGTTGGTGTACAATCTCAAACCCAATCCCTCTGTTTGCACCAGTCACCACAGCAACAGTATCTGGATTCCACCACCTGCCAATGACAAAACATATACTATTTTATACTTGTATAAATATGACTTACTGGTTACTGGGGGTAGCAACAATGTAGTACCCCACACAATAAATACTCATCATTTTCCTTGTTTATAATAAAAACTCAATCACTATTGGGGGTGGGTTCTACATCATAGGTTAAAGAGGAAAAAAATATTGAAAAAGCAAAAGTAATAGAAAGTGAAGTGAAAGTAAAGAAAATAAGTTTTTCAGCATGTATTCAATTAGAATGAAAATTTTGTAAGAAAGTTGTAAAATAATTCCTAGAAAATGTAATGGTTTTGATCGCAGGAAAATTACAACAAATTATTGTTGTTTACCAAATTGTCCTTTACATTATATATAATAATAAGTCTAAATGGATTTGTCTCAAAACATTTTTTTTTAAATTCTTTTTTAAAAAACTAAATTTATTGTGAAGATCTACATAAATAATTTTAAAGGGCATTCAGACTTTATACTATTCATTTAAATCAATTAGATGTATTAAAGACATAGATCACAAAGAAAGCAATATATTAGATGAGAAATACCCTAGAAGGTGGGGAGTAGATGACCCACTTAAGAAGGTGGGGAGTAATAAAGTGATAGGCCCGATAACATACCCACAGAACCTTGAAGAACCCGGATAACATACCTATACAAGATTGGAGAACGCTAGGTAATGTAGGAATTGAGTGGCTAACAAAGTTGTTTAACGACGTCCTAAAACAAGGCATGATGCCAAATGAGTAGGAAAAAAGGTACAATAGTACCAATTTGCAAAAATAAAAGGGGATATACAAAATTGTGGCAACTAATAGAAGGATTAGATTAATGAGTCAAACAATGAAAAAAATGAAAAATGGTAATAGAACAAAAACTAAGGGAAGAAGCCATAATATTCCATAACCAATTCGGATTCACGCCAAGGAGATCCACAATGGAAGCCATATATGTACTTAGACAATTACTTGAAGAATATAGGAGTATGCAGCAAGACTTACATATGGTTTTTTTTAGACTTAGTAAAAACGAATGATAAGGTCCCAAGAGATAATTTGGTGGGCTCTACAAAGAAAACAAATCCCATTACAAATCATAGAAAGTATCCAATATATATATGAACACAAAAACTAAAGTTCGTACCACGTGGTGAAACTAGTGAGTTCTTCATGGACGTAGAATTGCACCAAGGTTCGGTGCTAAGCCCATATTTATTCAAAATAATCTTAGATGAAATAACAAGAGACTTTGAAAATGAGATTCCATGATGCATGATGTTTGTTGATGATATAATGCTCACATATACCTCGAAGGAGAGAGAACATAAAGCTACAAATGTGGAGAAATGCATGAGAATCCAAAGGTAGTCGAACTAAAACTGAGTATGTGGAGTGTACGTTTAATAATGACTCGGACATTGATAACATAGTGATAACACTTCAAAACCAAAAGATTACCCAAAACAACCACTTTTGATAACTAGGATAGATAATACAATTGGATGGAGAGATAGATAGTGATATAACTAATACAATTGGAGTGGGTAGGACCAAATGGAGACAAGCTAATGGGATTTTATGTGATAAAAGAATAAGAAATAGGTTAAAAGGAAAATTCTATAGGACCGTTATTAGTCCAACTATGTTGTATGGAGCGGAGTGTTGGGCCCTAAAAAAGAAACAAGAACGATACTTCATGTAACGAAGATGAAAATGTTAAGATAGATGAGTGGAGTGAGTAGAAGAGATGCATTTACTAATGAAAGTATGAAAGAAAAATTAGGTGTACTGATACCCAATGGTGAGAAAATTTGGGAGAGTAGAGTTAGATGGTTTCATTCACATGCATCAGAGACCTAGTGGCGCTAGTCAAACAAGAAAGACTAGTTGTCATAGAAGGTAAGAGAAGGAGAGGGCAACCAAAAAAATATGGGATGAGAATATTAAAAATGACTTCAAAATGTTGATATAGTAAGCATTATGGATTTTTAAAATTAAAAAAGAGTGGAGACAGATAATTCATGTGGCCGACCCAACTCATGTTGGATTAAGGCAAGGATGATGAAGAGGATGAGGAATTTCCCTTACAAATTTACTTTTCTTATTATCTCAACTCCTAAAATGCTAAAAATATTTCTATTTCCATCTCTTTCCTCTACTTTCTATCTAACCAAACTAAGTCCAAAGTTTAAAGGGCTACGGAGAACTTAATAATAATCAAAGCATACTCAAGCCTAAGACCAGGCAGGGCCACATTTCAGCAGTCTTCATTGTAAACTTTGCTTCCAAAAAAATCTCAATACACCCATATACTAACTATCATAATACTAATTAGAAAACAAACAAATTCAACTATAAAAGACCCAAATGAAAATGCACGTATTTGCTTAATAAAAAAATCCAAAAAAGAAAAGAAAAATGCAAGTCTAATCCAGCACTGAACTTTCTAATCTTAGAGATCATTATCAGATGGACTGTAACAAATAAATTACAATTAAAATTATTAGGGAGATAAAGACAATGTAATCGAAAAACAGAAATCACATTGAGTTTGAAAGTTAGGGTTAATTTCTGGCATACACACATATACATATATTGGGGAAAACAAGAAAGGGTTACCTCTGGTGATCGGAATAAGGGATTGTACGGAGGAGAGAGATCTCTTGGCGTCTCTTTTCCCTTCGCTCTTTCGCCTTATCTTTCTTGTCTACTTCTTTCTTGTCCATTTCTCCCTCGTCCATCTCTCTCTCTCTCTCTCTCTCTCTCTCTCTCTCCTGTCTCTCTTTCTCTCTCTAAAAATGTGATTAAACTTGTATTGTGTTGTAGCTGCTATGATTTGCTCTCTCTCACTTGCGTAACGGAATTATAGCGTTCTTCCCGCTATATTTGGAGCTTTTATAGTTTTATACCGCCCTGGAGTTTGAACAAACTGATTGCAACGACTTACCTCCTTGTATACCTGTAATGTTTTCATTTGCTCCCATTCAACTTGGTCAAACCTATTATTTCATATGTATAATTTATGGTAAATTGCATTGACACCCTTGATGTTTCGGTCAATGTCATTTAGATGCGGGTCAATGGATTTTTTAATAATGACACCCTTGTAATTTCAAATGTCATATTTACCTGATTATTTAATTCAATTATTTTATAAAATACCAGCCCTATTAATTGATGAAACTATCCTCATCATTAAGCTTATTTATGTGTCCTAATCTCCAACTCCTTTTTTTTTCTTTTCTTTTTTTTTTGTTCAGTTTAGTACTGATGAGAGCTGAAAAGTGCGTATTTAAACCCCTTAAGCTTAGATATTCTAGAACCTTTATCTATCTTATTTTACCGTTTTGAATTGATTTCGTGTTATTTCCATTTTCAGGTACTTATTCCCAAAATAAGCTAACTCGGCCAAATAAGAGCATAATTGAAGCAATTCTGGGATGAATCAAAGAAATGAGCAAAGTAGAGCAAAAGGAAGCAAATGGTGGAATTTCAGTAACTTCGATCGATCTCAAGAAAGGTTCGATCGATCCAACTTTCATCGATCTCAACACTTCAAGATGGATCTAAGCCATGATTGTTCCTATTCAAAAATCTCAAAGTTCGATCGATCCAACTTCCTTCTCTGATCGATCGAACATTCTTATCCTTATCCAAATGATTGATCTTATCCAGCTATACCACCCTACCAACCACTTTTGTCCTTTTCCCCAAAAATATCTTCAGAATATCTCATATTTGTTTTTATCCAAAAAGGCGCCGCCATTGAGGATCGATCCAACTTAAATTCGATAGATCTCAGCCATGTTCGATCGATCGTACCTCAAGTTCGATCGATCGAACCTCTCAAATCCCGAGAAAAATCCAAATTCCAGCTCATTAAAAGTTGTCTCATATCTAATCATTAGAGGATTATTGATGTACAAGCCCAGCTCATTTGGGGTGATTTTTGACTTACCTATATAAGGAATATGAGCCACTTTTTGAGCATATACACTAGAGAGCGTTTTTTATATACTTTGATACACATACTTAGTGAGGAAGAAAAGAAGAGGAGGAGGTTAGAGACACCATTGGAGACTCTTTATCAACCAAGGAGCAGATTTCTTCCATGGAGCTTGCCCTTGAGGGTTGGAGGACATCATCCATGAGTGGCTAGACATCCTCTTAGGGCTAGAGTTAGCCCTAAGCATGCTTTCTACTTCTTGATTTATGTATTTTTGAGGGGATTTGTATTGTGATTCATGTCTTGACACTTTTATATATATAGATCTTGTTTATTCAATGATTTATGTGGTTCAATGCTTTTAATTGATCATTTCATTCTATCCATATGTCTATGTATGCTAGAATAGATGTTCATGTGTTTGTCTCTATTTCTTGTGTTATTGATGCGTGTCTATGTGTATTGATGCTATACATCTAAAGATTGTCAAGACATAGTGCTTAATGTCATGTTCTTGTGGTTTATTTGATGGTTCATACTCATTTCTTGATGGATTGTACCTCTCCCTTAGGTTAATTAGCTTAATTTCATGTTATTAGCTTAGTTGTTGTGTAGTTGTTAAATGGGAGGACAATCCATGCTTATTGTTGATGTTCCATACTTATGAAAGCAAGTAACATATATCTCTAACCTTGTGATGTGTTTGGATTGTGAGCTTAAAGAAAGGATTGATGGCTTAATTTGATATGTTGTATTATCCACTATGTTATTTAGACAGTATATGTTTAATTTTTCATCCATGTTTGTTGAAACAACCACACACACACACTTTGTTGCAATACATATTCTTCCCCTCATTAATCATTCATTAAAGGTGTAGAAAAGTTATGCCTAGTGGTGATCTCTAAACCCCAAGATCTCTCTCTTTTATTCTCTCTATTGTATTATTGTTTACTTAGTTTAATTTGTATCTAGTTTAATTCAACCAACCAACCACTACTTTGATCACTCGACCTACTAACCCTAATTTTGATTTCTCAACCTAGTGCGACCCTCAATCCCTTGGGACAATCCCTACTCACCCTACCTATATTTTTAATGAAAGGTAGTAGTGGCAATTTCTAAATGTAAAACTTGGCCACATTACATAAACTTTGGGTTCGGAGTGCGACAACCACCAAGTTTTTGGCGCCGTTGTTGGGGATTGATTGATTGGCAACGTCGTATTTGTGGAATCAATTAGGAATTAGTACTCTTTTGATCGTGTCTTTACTTTGTTTTCAATTTTGTTACTTATTGTGTTTGTTCTTGTTTGACTAAGAGCATTGGGCTAAGAAGGTGAGCAAAGGAGTATTCCAAGCAAAGGAGCTAAGAAAGCAAAGGAAAAGGCTAAAACTAAAAAAGGAAAAAAAATTTGCTAAGCTAAGCTAAAAATTTGGAGTTGAAGTGCTAAAGGACCTTTGTGAGTTTTTTCTTACTCAAACCCTTAGTTAAATCGTCGACCCGCATGGAGGCTTGTATTTCAATTCTTAGATAAATCGTGAGCCCGCGTGAAGGCAATTTACTTTTCTTGCATATTGTTAAAGCATGGGAGAATGGGAACATTGTATGTGGAGGAAGTTTGTTGATTGTTGATTTTTTGTGAAGGAGAAGTGCTTGCTTGTTTTTTTGTGTTTCGTGTGTCGCTAGAAGTCTTGGGTAGTCCTTGTCATATCATTTGTCCTAGGCATTCACATGGAAAATCTAGAGGGTAATCTTGGCTACTTAGACCCACGTTTCATGCAAAACCCACCTCTTAATCAACATGGCCTCGGAGTTCAAGCTCTAATTCCTCCAATGGTCCTTCGTGATCATTACAATCTTCATGCATACCATGCACCTACTTGTATTGTGTTGCCTAATTTTGAAGCAAATCAATATGAAATCAAGCCCGAGACTATTCAAATGTGTCCACTTTTTTATGGCTAAGATGATGAGGAACCCTATAAACATCTAAATGAATTCTTTGAAATATGTTCCACCGTAAGATATATGGATGTCCCGGAGGAAGTTCTTAGGCTACTTCTCTTCCCTTTCACACTCAAAAATAAAGCAAAGCATTGGTTCAATACTTTGGGGGTAAATTCAATAACATCTTGGGCACAAATGCAAAATGAATTTTTGAAAAATTTTTACCCCATAAGTTTGACTAATGTAATGCGTGCTTCAATTAGAGAATTTTCTCAAAGGGAAGGGGAGTGGTTGCATAAGACTTGGGAAAGATTGAATGACTTGCTAAGCAAATGTCCACATCATGGCATTTCGAAATGGCAAGTGGTTCAATATTTCTATGAGAGCCTTTCCGACATTCATAAGGACATAGTCGATACATCATGTGGAGGATTATATTTTGGAAAACATGAAGATGACATATGACACCTCTTTGAGAAAATGAGCAAAAACTCTCTGCAAAAATATTATACTTCTCGGTTTAACCATAGTTCTAAGGAAAAGAAGAGAGACTTGCAAGTATGTCAAATAGAGAATCCATTAGAGATTGTAGCTGAGGTTAAGAGTCTCTCTAAAAAACTTGATCAATTCTTATTGAGTCAAAAACCGGTTGTAAAATCACCTTCTTTTCATCATACTTCTCATCTTAGTGAGCCATGCATGACATGTTCAAGTGTTTTACATACCACTTTCGATTGTCCCCATGGACATGTATTCAATGAGCACTTTGAATAAGTCAATGCTATATTCGTTCACCCTTACTCAAGTGTATATGTTCCAATGTGGAATGAAAATCCGAATTTCTATCAAGCTAAAAAGTTTCAAGGCAAATATATTCCACCTCATAAAAGGGAAGGAGGTTCCCAAGGATTTGTTTCTTCTTCATCTCATCAAAGAACCAATCACTTTTCACATCCTCAAATGTATGATTCGCAAATTTGCTCTCATTATCCTCATGCGTTTCCTAGCAATTCTACATTTGAAGATAAGGTTTTGGTGGCCTTGGGTAGCTTAGAAAGGAATACCAACTTGTTGCACTCCCATTCTCAATCCATATCAAAGCTAGAATCCCAAATTGGAACCATAGCTAATGCATTGAATGCAAGAGAAATTGGGAAATTACCTAGTCAACCCGATAGGAATCCAAAAGCCCAATTTTGTGTGGAAGCTAACCCTACATCGAGGTGTTCTTCCCAAGCTCAAATGCAAGCCATCACCAACTTGAGAAGTGGTAAGCAAGTGGATAATAGGGTTGAACTTCCAAAGGAAGATAGTGAATCGGTGCAACCTAAAGTTGTCACCCATTCAATTCCCAATTCCATTCTTACCTCCTTGAATGAAAATGTTCCTAACCGGAATTCTCAATCATCTCCATCATCTCCTCAAATTGCAAAGTCTCATGAGCCAAAAGCTCCGTTCCCTTATGCTTTGAAAGAAACTTCGCCTTATGGGAGGCAAGAAGGAAAAATACATGACATGATGGAAGTTTGTAAGCAAGTAAACATCAATCTTCCTCTTTTGGATGCCATTAAGCAAATTCCACCTTATGCAAAATTCTTCAAAGATCTTTGCACACAAAAGAGGAAGAGCAAGGGACCAAGCCCTAAAAAAGTGTTCCTCACGGAGCAAGTGAGCTCTATTATTCAACAAAACACTCCACCTAAGTTCAAAGATCCCGGTGCTCCGACCATCTCATGTGTGATTGGGAACCATGAAGTTCGTAGAGCTCTCCTTGACTTAGGTGCAAGTGTTAATTTGATTCCTTACTCCGTGTATGTCCAACTAGGTTTGAATAAGTTGAAGCCAACCTCGGTGGTGCTTCAATTGGCCGATAGATCAGTCAAAACACCTAGGGGCATGGTTGAGGACATCCTCATCAAAGTTGATAAGTTTTACTTCCCGGATGATTTTGTAGTTCTTAATACCGAAATGGTTGCCAATCCCACCAATCACATCCCAATCATCTTAGGAAGGTCATTCCTTACTATCGCAAATGCAACCATCAATTGTAGATCCGGGGTTATGGACCTTTCGTTTGGTAACATGATGGTCAAGCTTAATGTTTTCAACGCAAGTCGACATCCCGTGGATGAAGAAGAGTGTTGTCTTGTAGATGTGTTGGATGAGATTGTTGAGGGATCAATTCCTACTATGATCATGAAATAACCAATTAAGGACAACCTTTCATCCCTCCTATCCGATGATCCTCTTACTTCTTGTCTTCTTGAAATGTATGGAAATTGTGGGTTTGATGATGAAAAATCATGGATGAAGTAAACAATCTCATGGAATCTGTTGGAAAACTTGGAAAACTCCAATAGAACCTCTTCCTCCACTCTCTAGCACTCCACCGGTCTCATCTTTAGTTTCTCCACCAACTCTTGAGCTTAAAACTCTACCTTCCAATCTCAAGTATGCATTCCTAGGACCAAAAGAAACTCTTTCGGTTATCATTTCTTCAAGTCTTGAAAAAGACCAAGAAAACGCTCTCTTAAATGTGCTTAAAGAAAATAAGGAAGCCATAGGATGGAGTGTGGCGGATCTTAAGGAATTGACCCTTCTATTTGTATGCATCGTATACTTGTGGAAGAGGATGGAAAACCCTTTAGGGATGCCCAAAGGAGACTTTACCCTAACATGAAGGAGGTAGTCAAAAAGGAAGTTGTCAAACTCTTAGATGCCGGAATTATTTACCCAATCTCCGATAGCAAATGGGTGAATCCAACTCAAGTAGTTCCTAAGAAATCGGGGATTACCGTGGTTGAGAATGCAAAGGGTGAGGAAATCTCTAAGCGTACCGCCAATTCATAGCGTGTATGCATTGATTACCGTAAATTAAATGCTACCACCAGAAAAGATCACTTCCCTTTGCCATTCATTGATCAAATTCTAGAAAGATTGGCCGAACAACAGTACTATTGCTTCTTTGATGGCTATTCAGGTTACAACCAAGTAGCCCTTGACCCATTGGACCAAGAGAAAACCACCTTTACTTGTCCATTCGGCACATTTGCTTATAGACGGATGCCTTTTGGTTTATGCAATGCCCCTGCCATATTCCAAAGGTGTATGATGTCAATTTTCTCGGACATGGTGGAAGAGTATCTAGAAGTGTTCATAGATGATTTTTCTGTCTTTGGGTCTTCATTTAATGCATGCCTCAAAAATTTGGATCTAGTGCTTAAGAGATGTCGTGAAACAAATCTTGTTCTTAGTTGGGAAAAGAGCCATTTTATGGTTCAAGAGGGTATCGTTTTGGGTCACGTCATCTCAAGGAGGGGGATTGAGGTAGATAAAGCGAAAGTGGAGCTTATTGCTGAATTGCCACCACCTTTAACGGTGAGAGAGGTTCGCTCCTTTCTAGGTCATGCCTGCTTTTATCGCCGATTCATAAAAGACTTTAGCAAAATTGCTCAACCCTTGTGCAATCTCCTTGCCAAGGAAACTCCTTTTATCTTTGATCAAGCATGCCTAGACGCTTTTTATAAATTGCGTGATTTATTGTCATCTGTTCCTTTCATGCAACCTCCCAATTGGTCATTGCCATTTGTGATTATATGTGATGCTTCTGATTATGCCATGGGAGCTGTTCTGGGCTAAGGAGTAAGAAAGCTTCCTTGTGCCATATACTATGCAAGTAAAACTTTCTCGGGAGCTCAATTGAATTACTCCACTACCGAGAAAGAATTACTTGCCGTAGTGTATGCTCTTGATAAGTTTCGATCCTATCTTTTAGGTTCTAAGGTGGTTGTTTACTCTGATCATGCTGCCCTGAGACATCTTTTAACAAAGAGAGAAACAAAACCTAGATTGATTAGATAGATTTTGCTTCTTCATGAATTCGATTTTGAAATCAAGGACAAGAAAGGCACCGAAAATGTGGTTGCCGATCATCTCTCTAGGTTATCGATAAAACCTTTCCCTAGTCTACCAATTCGTGATTCTTTTCCGGATGAACAACTTTTCCAAGTTTCTAATGGACAAATGCCTTGGTTTACCGACATTGTGAATTATTTGGCAATTGGCAAACTTCCAACTTCTTGGTCAAAGAACGAAAAGAATCGTTTCTTTGCCAACATCCAGAATTATTATTGGGAAGATCCTGTCTTATACCGTTATTGTCCGGATCAAATTGTGAGAAGATATATTCCGGAAAGCGAAATTCCAAGTGTCCTAGTGTTTTGTCACACTCTTGCATGTGGTGGGCATTTTAGTGTAAAGAAGACTGCCTTGAAGGTTCTTCAAAGTGGGTTCTTTTGGCCCACTATCCATAGAGATGCCTATAATTTTTGCAAGTCATGTGAGAGATGTCAAAATATGGGTTCAATGTCGAAAAGAGATATGATGCCTTTGACCAACATTCTTGTTGTAGAAATCTTTGACATATGGGGCATTGATTTTATGGGTCCATTTCCTATGTCCTATGGTTTTCAATACATTCTTCTTACCGTTGATTATGTTTCCAAATGGGTGGAAGCATGTGCTACCAAAACAAATGACCATTCCATGGTTATTCAATTCATCAAGTCCAATATCTTTGCTCATTTTGGTATGCCTAGGGCTATGATAAGTGACGGAGGAAAACATTTTGGTAATCAATTCCTAAGGCATTTATTTCTTAAGTACTCCGTCACTCATAAAGTGGCCACTCCTTACCATCCTTAAACAAGTGGACAAGTAGAAGTGTCTAACCGGGAAATTAAACATATTCTTGAGAAGACGGTTAACACCACCCGGAAAGATTGGTCACGGAAGTTAAATGACGTTTTGTGGGCTTACCGGAGGCATATAAGACTCCCATTGGCATGTCTCCCTGTGGACTTGTATATGGAAAGCCTTGCCATTTTCTGATTGAGTTGGAACATAAAGCCTTGTGGGCGGTTAAGAAGCTCAATCTTGACCTTGATAAGGCCGGAGAGAACCGGTTGTTATAATTGAGTGAGTTAGAGGAGCTGAGACATAATGCTTATGATAATGCCAAACTCTACAAAGAAAGAACTAAAGCTTTTCATGATAAGCATATTGTGAAGAAATCTTTCGAACCCGGTAAAAAAATTTAGCTCTTCAACTCTAGACTGAAACTCTTTCCAGGGAAGTTAAGAACCAAATGGGAGGGTCCTTATGAAGTCATCTCTGTTGCACCGCATGGGGCGGTTGAAATTCAAAATTTGAAAAAGGGGAACATTTTCAAAGTTAATGGACAGAGACTAAAACCCTACATTGAGGGACAGATCTTCCAAAGACATTTGGAAGCTGCACATCTGATAGACCCTATATATGAAGATATCTAGGGATGCAATGCAAATAGAAGAATTTTTGTCTGTTCGATCGATCTCAATAAAAGTTCGATCGATCGAACATCATGCCTGCATCAAACCTGCATCCAAGTCCCTCTCTGTCCAATCGTTCGAACAAAACCTGCATATTTCAGCTCTCTGTCCCATCGATCGAATTTGTTCTCAGATCGATCATAAGTCCTTGGATCGATCCAAACTTCAAGTTCGATCGATCTTGAGTTCCAACACTTAGAAATTTTTTGAACCTGCATCCACCTGCATCCAAAGAACTCTCTGTCTCATCGTTCGAACTTTTTCTGCAAGTTCATGCATGTTCAATCGATCAAAAATCTTTTGAGATCAATCTGCCTTAATCGATCTGAGCATCTTTGGTTTGACCTTTTTCTTCCCTTTTTGGATTTCAAATCTATTCCAACCAGCATTACGTCTAGCTAGAGACGTTAAACTTAGCAATCATTGTTTATGCTTTCTTGAATTCCTTCTTGTTTAACCAAAAAAAAAAAAAAATTCTGCTCTTGTGCCCTTTTGTGTAGTCATGCGACTTTTCTATTGGGCTTGATCTCATATCTCTTTTATCGTGTGATATATTGCCTTAGAATGCTTGATTATTCTTATCCCATTTGATATTTGATGTGAGTTTGCTAGTGTGGTTATTCCAGTAGGTTGTTGATTTCAAGTTTGGGGGAGACGTCTTTCGAATTTGATCACTACCGGGCTTCATGTCTTTCACCACCACGGTATACCCTTTCCATCTTATCCGTTGTTCTCATTGCACATTGAGGACAATGTGCGGTTTAAATTTGGGGGTAAGGTGACTTTGTTGCATTCTACTTATGTAATACCCCTAATTTTCAAAAGGATAAAATTGGAATTTAAATTTGATTCTATGTGCTTAGGTGTCAAATTGTTTAATTAGTTGTTTTAGTTAAATGAATTGTTTTCTTTAAATTGTGGTTGTTGTTTGATTATTTAATTTAATTGCATTCCTTGATTTAATTGATTGGTGGTAATAGTTTAATTTATTGTTTGGTTTTTACTTATTTAATTAAGTTAAATGAGTAGTTAAATTACGTTAATACAGTCATTTCAACCTATGGGCCGATTAGGGTTTTATTTAGGTTAGGGTTTCTATCTCCGATTACCATTAGAATTAGGGTTTTATCTATGCCTATATATATATGTTTATAGCCTGAAAGAAGGGTTGGAAAACCCTATTCACGTCTCAAAACACAGTGTGATACAGAGTGAGGTTTTGAGAGAAACAAAACAAGTTTGTGAGGTTTCCGGCTGGGGCTTCAAGGTCAGACCTAGGAGAAGGGAAGAGCAGAAGTAAGAAGAGGCTAGACAGTAACTCAGTGTTGCCAGAACAGTGGACACGACGCTGGGATTTCATAACTGAAATCACAGGCAAGTTCTTTCCTTCCTCTTTCCCTTTGGCTTGTGTTCTGTGCACCTAGATGGTCTTTAGGGTTTAATTAATCATTAACTGAGTTTCACATGTATAATAGATGCTATATTGATGATCTGTATGGGTTAAAATCTGATTAATTACAGTTCGTGCATATTTGATATCAGTGTGTTTCTTAAAGTATGAAAAGTCTGTAGAACTTGTAGTTTCTGTATTTGATTTCAACTGTTGTAAACACACCATGGGGATTATACTGGACATAGTTAGGACTCTTAGGAACTGTTGTAAAACCAAACAGACAGGTTGAGAGTGGCCGGAGACGAAGAAGAAGGCCGGAGGAGGTTCAGTTTTTTTTTTTTTAAGATTGAGCCTACTCTTTTTTTTTTTAATTGAGCCTGCTCAATGTGTTTGGAGCCGACTCTTTTTTTTAATGGAGCCTGCTCAAAGTGTTTGGAGCCGGCTCTTTTTTTTAATTTAACTGTTCAATGTTTGTTTGGAGCCTGCTCTACAAGTTTAAGAGCAGACTCCCTTGTTTTCGTGAAATCTGGACTTTTGGGCACTATTTGGGGACTTATTTGGTGTTCTGAAGTGATTTTTGAAGTGCACTGTGGGTTTTAAATATAATTTCATGAATTATTAAAGTCTCACATGGCAAAGATTATACCCATAGACTAGTGGATGAAACAATATTAAACTATACAATTTAACATACTGTTAACGGACGGGTGGAACTGAATTGTTCTGCAAAAATTCTAGGACTGCACAGAATGATTAAGAAGTTTATTTTAGGTGTTAATAAAACTTTAATTGATTAAATTTTACCCCTAAATTAACGAAACAAACCGTATAAAAGTTATGCATTTCTTTATACAGTTAATGGATGAAAGAACACTTAAATTGCCTAAGCTTAATTTTGGCAATCCAGCAGGATCTAGTATGTTTATAAATCTTATTTTGGTTGCATGCTATGATCATTTAATTAACAAGTTTGATCTATGCATATCTTGGATGTTAATGGTTAAATTACTATATTCTTTTCTACAGTTACTTGGACTATGGATTTGGGATTTTAATTGCTAGATTATTAAATTGTTTATGCAATTACTTGGATTAAATGTTTGGATTCTAATTGCTGGATTATTAAACTGTTTATGCAATTACTTGGATTAAATGTTTGGATTCTAATTGCTAGATTATTAAATTATTTATGCAATTACTTGGATTATGGATTGGGATTTTTATTATTGGACTATTAAACTATTTTAGCAACTACAGGGATGGTATTTTGGGATTATAGTTGATGTACTGTTTCAATTCTGTTTTATCAACTATTTGGATTATGTAGATTTATTTAATGTACTGATTGAGATATTGCATCATTTACGGATCATATGCATGGTATACACCGGTATGGGACGGTGGTATACGGAGGGACGGATTAGATCAAAACGCTAATTCTAACCCGTTCATACATACGGAATGGATTAACTAAAACAATTAAATCCTACATGGTTTCATGTCCTGTCAACTAAAACAGTTGAACGACATATTAGATGGTTGTTTATATTTTCTGTTAATAGAATGTATAGGGATTTAATTAAAACATTTAAATCCTAATTTTATGTCGTGTCATGGCAACGAACTGTTGAGCGGCACTACATTGGTTTGGATGGGAATTTATATATATAAATTATGGTACCGCGATCTGAGCTTGAGTCTCATAGTCGACGGTTAGGGAGCGTATATGCAGTAGGATGCGTAGCTAGCTATGTTGGTTGAGTTATACCCTGTTAGGCTTAGGTAGTCATGCCCACTCAGGTACATTTTTGCATGTTGCCTTCTATTCAGGTTGAGACCCTCAGCATAGCCTAGTAAGAGTCCTGTAGTGTGGTTATATGTATATATCTATTTACGGACTATATAGATATGGTTGAGACATCTAAGATGTATCTGCGTATCGGGTCTCTGTTTAGATTGTAGTTAGGATAGAACTTGTTCGTGGGTCTGACCCACTATTATTTTTCAGGTAACGGACGGTATCAGGTCTTAGAGCTTGTTCGTGCTGAGCAGAGACGACTACTCACTCTACCGACGACGTAGGCGGTTCCTATATGATTTAGCATTGGAATCCTTTCCGGTGGTTCATTTCTTAGTGTTGGTTTTATTAAGGGTCCACCAGATGGATTCCTGAGTTGTAGTAGAATTGGAGAAGTTGGATATATCAGATTAATACTTTATTTATAAAAAATTTATTTTGAGGTTTTCAGTTTTGGTTTATCATTCTAATTTCTTTTCAGCAATTTATCTATTCCTGTTTTCTTAATTGTATTATGTGTTCGTTTATTGTTAATTGGATTGATATCCTCGGGTAATCAGGCGTGGGCCTGGCCAACCCGCATCCGGAAATCCGGGGGTATCACAACTTAAGTTGAGACTTAATTGTAAGATTGAGATTTAAGATCCATGTTAGCTATGATCTTGATCTTTAGAGGACTATATTGCTTAAAATTTAAAAATTACTTGACTTGAGAGTCTAATACTCCTTGTATGTCTTGTGGATGCCATTTAGGAGTAAATTTTTCAAAAAATTGATATCTTATTTACACTTGTGGTCCACATCATCTTGATTTTGTGATTGTTTTGAGATTCACTTTAGGATTCTATACTAGCACAGACGCACACTAGTATTCATTTGTGGGGTACATGCTTTGTTGATTATTGAATTGATTATATCCCAATTGAGCTAGTAGTGCATTGAAAGCTTTCATTCTTGATAAAGGTGGATAACAACCCCTTTTCACTAAGTAGCTGGGATTCTAGCCTCATCAAGCACTGAACTTCTCGCGCCGAAAGGTGGAGGGTCCAAACTATAGGTTAATAATTGAACTTTATTAAAAAAAAAAAAAAAAAAAAAAAAGAAGAAAAAGTTGCAAAAGTAATAAAAAAGTGAAGACTTCTCCCAAAAGGTGAGAAGTGGGAAATGATTAAATGGAGGTTGTTTTGATTTGTAACCTAGTTGATTTGAGGTTGTAAGTCCGTAGGGGTGTTTGAACGCCTAGTGCCCTAAAGCTGTCTGGTTTGGGAGTCATTGACCTAACGCTCGACCTCATAGATCGCTAGAAAGCTTAATAGATCAACACATTACACCATGCTTCCACCTTTGATCCTAAACAAAAATAAAAATAAAAATAAAAAATCGAGTGAAAAGAATAAGCGCACCTAGAACAATAAAGCTTTAATAAAATGTCTACTTTTTGTCTTGATGAACGGTACTAGATTTGTGTGCTAGTTTGAGGGTAAGGATGTGATTAATTCTTTAGTTAGCTTAGATAGCAACACACTTGATGCCGGTCCACTCAAAAGAATCCTAGAGTTGTTTTGATTTGCATGATCATTTTCTTGATATGTGGAGGACTATACTTGCTTGCTTGGTGTTGAGATTTTGAGAGATTCCTTGGAAATGTTTGAAACATTGCATACTTGAGGTAGTTTTCTCCCAATGCTTGTTTGTAATATTGGTGCCTCTTTTGAAAGAATGAGCTTAATATTTGTGGGTATCATTTCTGGAAACCCTCACGGGAGTTCACTCGTCCACTAGGGGTAACATAGGGATTTAAAAGGCTTGTTATATATGTTAAATGCAATCGTGTTCCCTACGAAAGTGGCGTTATCCATTTATTGTTTTCTAGTTCATAGTTGTATAGTTATTCATTTCATTTATTTACTTTCTAGTTCATTGCTAGGGACTAGCAATATTTAAGTTTGGGGGTGTGATGAACGCTGAAAAGTGTGTATTTAAACCCCTTAAGCTTAGGTATTCTAGAACATTTATCTATCTTATTTTACCGTTTTGTATTGATTTCGTGTTATTTCCATTTTCAGGTACTTATCCCCAAATAAGCTAACTCAGCCAAATAAGAGCATAATTGAAGCAATTCTGGGATGAATCAAAGAAAGGAGTAAAGTAAAGCAAAAGGAAGCAAAGGGTGGAATTTCAGCAATTTCGATCGATCTCAAGAAAGGTTCGATCGATCCAACTTTCATTGATCTCAGCACTTCAAGATGGATCTGAGTCATGATTGTTCCTATTCAAAAATCTGAAAGTTCGATCGATCGAACATTCTTATCCTTATCCAAATAATTGATCTTATCCAGTTGTACCACTCTACCAACCAATTTTGTCCTTTTCCCTAAAAATATCTTCAAAATATCTCAGATTTGTTTTTATCCAAAAAGGCGCCGCCATTGAGGATCGATCCAACTTAAATTCGATAGATCTCAGCCATGTTCGATCGATTGTACCTCAAGTTCGATTGATCGAACCTCCCAAATCTCGAGAAAAATTCAAATTCCAGCTCATTAAAAGTTGTCTCATATCCAATCATTAAAGAATTATTGGTGTACGAGCCCAGCTCATTTGGGTGATTTTTGACCTACCTATATAAGGAATATGAGCCACTTTTTGAGCATATACACTAGAGAGCCTTTTGATATACTTTGATACATATACTTAGTGAGGAAGAAAAGAAGAGGAGGAGGCTAGAGACATCATTGGAGACTCTTCATCAATCAAGGAGCAGATTTCTTCCATGGAGCTTGCCCTTGAGGGTTGGAAGACATCATCCATGAGTGGCTAGACATCCTCTTGAGGCTAGAATTAACCCTGAGCATGCTTTCTACTTCCTGATTTATGTATTTTTGAGGGGATTTGTATTGTGATTCATGTCTTGACACTTTTATATATATAGATCTTATTTATTCAATGATTTATGTGGTTTAATGCTTTCAATTGATCATTTCATTATATCCATATGTCTATGTATGCTAGAATAGATGTTCATGTGTTTGTCTCTATTTCTTGTGTTATTGATGCATGTCTATGTGTATTGATGTTATAGATCTAGAGATTGTCAAGACATAGTGCTTAATGTCATGTTCTTGTGGTTTATTTGATGGTTCATACTTATTTCTTGATGGATTGTACCTCTCCCTTAGTTTAATTATCTTAATTTCATGTCATTAGCTTAGTTGTAGTGTAGTTGTTAAATGGGAGGACAATCCATGCTTGTTGTTGATGTTCCATACTTATGAAAGCAAGTAACATGTATCTCTAACCTTGTGATGTGTTTGGATTGTGAGCTTAAAGAAATGATTGATGGCTTAATTTGATATGTTGTGTTATCCACTATGTTGTTTAGACAATATATGATTAATTTGTCATCCATACTTGTTAAAACAACCACACACACACACTTTGTTGCAATACATGTTCTTCCCCTCATTAATCATTCATTAAAGGTGTAGAAAAGTTATGCTTAGTGGTAATCTCTAAATCCCAAGATCTCTCTCTCTTTTATTCTCTCTATTGCATTATTGTTTACTTAGTTTAATTTGCATCTAGTTTAATTCAACCAACCAACCACTATTTTGATCACTCAACCTACTAACCCTAATTTTGATTCCTCAGCTTAGTGCGACCCTCAATCTCTTGGGACGATCTCTACTCACCTTAGCTATATTTTTAGTGAAAGCTAGTAGTGACAATTTCTAAATGTAAAACTTGGCCACATTGCATAAACTTTGGGTTCGGAGTGCAACAACCCCCAAGTACCTTTCTCAGACATAGTGGTGGGTTTTTTTTTTTTTTTTTTTTTTTTTTTTTTTTTGTGGTGGTTATGTGCTGGCCATGGGTATTTAAATTTTTTTTTTCTACTCTGTTGGTGGTTGTTGTGGTGTTGTTTGGGTGTGGTTTTGGTTGTGATAGTTATGATGGTGTCTATGTTATCAGGGTGTTTCAAATTTTTTATTTTTTCTATTGTGGTGGTGGTTCTGGTGGCATTTGGGACGTATAAGTATGGTTTAACCATTTTTTATTTTTTATTTTTATTTTATTTTTATTTTTGTTTTATTTTATTTTTTCTACTGTGGCGTTTGGGTGTGGTGATGGTAGTTATGGTGGTGTTTGGGTATAGTGGTGATGGTTATGGTGGTGTACAGTTATCTGACTACTTTAATATATATATATATATATATATATATATATATATATATAAAAGAGATGCAAAGGTTAGTTTGGTCCATTAAATTTAGTTAGAAGGTTAAACTTATAATTTTATGATTTTAATGGAGTTGTTGAAAAGTCAAAGGATTAAAAAGTAATTTTATATGTTTTCAGAGGTTTGGAGGGAGTGTCAATGCATATTTTTGAAACCTCAGGGGGTGTAAGTGCAATTTACCCTATAGTTTAAGCATGCACAACATGTGGGTCGGGCTGGGCCACGCAACAATGCACATTTTTGAAATCTCATAAGGTGTAAGTGCAATTTACCCTATAATTTAAGCATGCACAACATGTGGGTCGGGCTGGGTGGGGCAACCCACTAACTATGAGTGTTCGTTCAGGCCGAGATTATTGGGCTTTGAGTGGTTAGATGGTTGGTTATGGGCCTATTAAAGGGTAGGACTTCTAACCTGGACGGGCTTTGAAGGAGGAGTTTGCTTTATATCTATCACTCAACACATGAGATCTCATCGACCCACATGCACCGTGTAATTACGGAGAAAATTTTATAAGAGATCCAAACTCCTGACGTTGTGAGAGTATTTGTCATTAAGTTATTCTCTTTGGGTTAAATAAAATTGTATTCTAAAGTTCTATCTCAATGCAATTCTAAATTTTATATATATATAAGAGAGAAAAAGTTAAAAGTTAAATTTTTTTATTTTTTCATACATATTTTAAATTCCAAATGATTGAGCACGCGTCATTTAATTTATCATTGTGTCACATCAATCATTTGAAGAAGATTTGTCTCACTTGTGAGGAAATAAGTATTATTATGAAATCAGTTCAAATTCAATTCTTCTTTAAATTATTAAGAGAAATAAAATAGATGTTTTGTTAAATTATATTCTCTCTCTTCAAGGCCTTTCCTTCCTAGACACATCTAATTGTTCATTATATTTAATTGTGTAATACATGAGTGAGTGTGAGTGAGTGTGTGTTATACATGAACGGTTCAAGTACGCCTGTTACACGGTGCAAGGTGGGCAAACAAAAAAATTCTTGATAGTGAGCCTCTTCCCACTTGTTAGTATGTCAATTAGTGATACAGTACCAAAACATTTCTTATTTTAAAATAATCTTGACTGCAAGTACGTCAATTTAATTGGATTATATAACTGAAGGTGTGTCACCCGTTTTTAATAAACAAATTACATTGTGTTGTGTCATTCAACTTTGTTCCACATGATTTAGTTTCAAATATATATATATATTATTTCAATGTTGTGAGAAAAATTACAATACAAACATGATATGGACTCATCTAACAAATTACATGATGTTACTAAAAAATTGTACCGGTCACTTAAAACTTTTCATGAATTCATACACTCACTTGTCAGGGTCACAACTGTAAAGTCTTAAATAGAGCAAAATTCATGAAACATATAGTTCATATTGGTGATCCAAAGTAGTTGAGAAAAAATTTGATAGTCGTCGTTGCTAAAAAAATATGTTATTTAAATGAATAAGTATATAAATCTATAAATATCTGGTAATTCTTCTACAATCCTAAATTCATTTAATTACTCTTTTAATTTGATTTAATATTAGAATATGATGAAAAAAATAAAATAATTTTAATTTTAATATACATAAAAAATTATAAATGCTACCACATTTTTATCACGATTTCTATAAACATTTGTATTATATATATATATATATAGCGACATATACTAAGTTTTACTTTTTTATACCAAAATTTTAAGAAAAATTGTGGTGGTAGCTGAACTGGACCAAACCAAACGGGTTGGTGGTCGGTTTGGTCTTATTTTTTTTACAATTAGGTTCAGTTTCGATTCCAAAAGTATGAAATTATTATTTTACAGTTCAATTTTGGTTGAGGACCAAACCAGAACTGAATATATATAAGAATAATAAATAAAATATTATATATTAATTTCCAACTGAAATATTATAAATATATATTGATATATTTATATTTTGCTAAAAATGCATATTAAAATATTAAACCACATATGACAGAATAATTTTCAACTAAAAATTCATTTTAGTTTTCTTACAAAGCTTGACTTTTTACATTCAATTTGGTTCAATTCCATTAATCCTCATAATTCCGTTTGATTTTAATTTTTAGCCATTAATATTGGTTTAGATCTAAAATGCACCCAAACCAATTCAATTGGAATAGTATCCACACAAATAGCAAACTACCATACAAAAAGGATCGGGTTAGATAAGAAGTGACAACAATGTGTTTGGACAATACAGAGGAAAAATCACCCTATATTAGGCTTTAAGAAGCCAGTGGGTCCCAGATTAGGTCTGAACACATATATATGTCGATTCGCGTTCAAAAGGAGGCTGACATCCTCAACGATTAGAGTTTGATAGAAGAGCATTTTTCATACCAAAAATGCTAACTCGATAAAAGAGCATTCACACCCATGGTTTATTATTCATTATTATTTTTTGGAATTTTCCATAAAGTCTTCTTTTTACAACTCCGCTCAATTCACATATCATAATATCACGTGTTGGTAGTGCCCATCATCGTTGGAACCGTGTAAACCACTCGGCCAACGCAGACCATGACTATATCCACCACGTGTTCGTATTTATATCCAAAAGACCAAAACACAGTCACTTCAAACTGTTTGATTTGCATATGGTCAGACCCTTTTCTTTTGGATTTGCAGGTTCTTCCTAAGAACTCTGAATCATCATCACTCTATTGGGTTTCATCCATTGTATGGTATGTACTTGTGCTGTTTCTTGAATTCTTATTGTCTCTCTAATTCCTGCTTTTTTAATCATTAAATCCAAAGAAAAAGAAAAGACAGATTATTCTACCCAGTTCAAGCTATCAACATGTGATGCAATAATTATTTCAATTTGTCTCTGTTTTCTTTTGAATGTTTTGTTTCTTAGGACTTGAGAACATTCCCTAATGCCCCATAATGACTGTCCTTGCTTTACATTTGAATTGCTTGAATTAGAGGACTAGAAATGGAGATGATATATCTATTGTAAAATTTGGTTCTGGCTTTGTGGGGGGGTTTTTGCAAATAATTCATGTGCTTTCTAAAATTTGGCTATAGCAGAATTGCAGAACCCATTATAAGGTTCTTTTCATTTGTTAATTAATTTCTTTGAAAAGGGTGAATTATCTGTATGTCTAACATGTACTACCTGTTTGTTGATGGTCTTGTTAGTTGGAAATCTCCTTCAGGTTTATCAATATCATAGTCTCTTCATTTAATTTAGTATTTCAATCTTTAAGGATCTCCCTTTCTCTTTTTCTATTTTGGTTTGGCCTCATCTCTTAGGTCTTAGCCATCCCTATAGATTTGCTTGGTTTATTAGGAAATGTGTGTGTGAGTATTTGTGTTTTTTTTTTTTTTTTTTTGGCCTACTTCAGGTTTATCAGTATCATAGTCTCTTCATTTAATTTAGTATTTGAATCTTTAAGGATCCCCCTTTCTCTTTTTCTATTTTGGTTTGGCCTTAGCTCTTAGGTCTTTGCCATCCCTATAGATTTACTTGGTTTACTAGGAAATATGTGTGTGTGTTTTTTTTGCCTCCTTCAGGTTTATCAGTATCATAGTCTCTTCATTTAATCTAGTATTTGAATCTATAAGGATCTTCCTTTCTGGTTTTCTTTTTTGGTTTGGTCTCAGCTTTTAGCCATCCCTATAGATTTGCTTGATTTATGAGGAAATGGGCTTTTTTATTTTCTTTTGCCTCCTTCAGGTTTATCAGTATCATAGTCTCATCATTTAATCTAGTATTTGAATCTTTAAGGATCTCGCTTTCTTTTATTCTTTTTTTGGTTTGGTCTCAGCTCTAAGGTCTTAGCCATCCCTATAGATTTTCTTAGTTTACAAGGAAATGGGCTTTACTCTTTTTGTTGTTGTTGTTGTTGTTGTTGCCACTATCCGTTGTGGTCCCTCTAAGGGTGTTACCTTTGGCACTTTTTGTGCGAAGTGGCTGCTCTCATAGCATTATCATCTTTTCTGGCCCAAAATTTTGCCATCTTCTACGAATTTAAATTGACATTTGGAAGCAAATTTCTATGTATTTATTTATTCCAGTCTTCATCTCCTTAGAGCTTATATTTGTGTTGAAGATATTTTGTTGTCTAACCAGAGATTTTTGACATCCGCAGAAAATATGGCACATTGTTCTGGAGGCTGGTTGCTTTTCTTACTAATTCTCCTATTGGCGTTAAGTGTTCAAACTTCGCAAGCTCCTATAAGGATTGAAAATGGGGTAAAATCTTCTGTTTTTCTATCTCCTAAGTTTGTACTGAAACCAGGATCAGTGGTAAACAAGTTCTACTATGACATTGACTTTCCAATAGGTCATATTGCCATCAAGAGTTTCAATGCTGAAGTAGTTGATGAGGCAGGAAATCCCGTTCCCCTTCACGAAACTTATCTCCACCACTGGGTTGTTGTGAGATACTATCAGCATAAAAGTGTCAAAATTTCAAAGTACAATGACAGTCTAGGGTTTGAGTCATTCGACCAATCTGATTTTATTATAGGTAGGAACGCTGGTTTATGTGATCGTGGTGGTCCTACCCAGTATTTTGGCCTTGGATCTGAAACACGAAAAACAGCCACACATGTGCCAGATCCCTATGGAATAGAAGTTGGTAATCCAGCGGAAATTCCTGCTGGGTATGAGGACAAATGGTTGATGAATGTCCATGCGATTGATACGCGTGGTGTGGAAGATAGGTTGGGATGCACCGAATGCAGGTGTGATCTTTATAATGTTACAGAGGATGGACATGGTAGACCTTTGAAGCCAGGTTATATGGGAGGATTGAGATGTTGCCATGATCAGACACAATGCAGGGTGATAGAAGGCTTCAAGAGTGCCAAGAGAGGTCTATACATGAGATATACAGTGAAGTGGGTTGATTGGAATAATTTCATCATTCCTGTTAATATATATATACTTGATGTAACTGACACATGGAAGAAGTCAGATGAACTTACAAGTCATTATTGCCAGGTGAGTGAACTTTTCTCCTATGGCTTGAAGTCATTAACTTTGGTCTAAATTATTTGATAGGTGCAAGTAGTTTTAGTATATGCATCTAGATATCAATATAAAGGCTTCTAAAATTATGCTGTATTCAGTTTTTGAAATTGTAACACTAAAAGATCTTCCCGAATCAGAGCAGATTTACAAGGGTTGAATTTTTTATTTTTTTTAAAGTGCAAGTACAATAGTTTAGATGCGCCACATAAGTGTACTAGAAGGTAGAATTTTGGACTGAAGGTAGATTTTACAAAGTGAGCTCTTGATTGCATGCATGGAGACTATGCTTACTGTAAAGATATGACGATACATGTTAAATTAATTTATAAGAGAATGGTTTGGGAGATTACTCCATTTACTTTAATTTCAGAAAACAAAGAGGGGAAATGAATGTTAACTTGTATTTAGTTATTTACCAGAGCGATATAATTTGTTCGTTTCTTTGTCTTTATTTATTTATTTATTATTAATTTATTTATCTTTTTGGACAATGATTTGATTGAACTTGCTTGATATAGGTGGAATATGATGTTGATGCTTGCACTGCCACTGATGAGGCTAATGATGGTTGCATTGATGCCAAAAGGGTAAGCCTCTCTTTGCCAACTGGTGGTAATGTCATCTACAGTGTTGCACACCAGCATACAGGGGGAATTGGTTCAACTCTTTATGGAGAGGTGATTTTCTAAATTCTTATTTCCAGTTTGTGTCCTGTGTTTTCTTACTCTCAACAGCTAGATTGGTCAGATATCGCTTTTACAGGTATATAATTAATTACCTTGGATAAAATCCTTAACTGCCCTCTTTGATGAGATGTATCATGAAATCTAATTAGATTTTTTATTTTTTTTCCTTATAAAGATAAACCCTAAAATTTAATCATCTGTCTAAGATTATGAAACTTCTGAGGCTTGATGCAAGAGTAATTTTTCATTCCTGCATGAGGATATGACAATTTCATTAATTTCTCAATATAAATTATAGAAGATGGAAAATGCTGTTAGATTTTTTTTCTTTTTCGTTTTCTATCTTTACATGGTGGGCAACAACATACATGGCTATTAAGTTGACGAGTATTTTGTCAACATGCATAATTAATTACCTTGGATAAAATCATGAAAAAATGGCAATCATTTATCCACAAGAATTTACTGCAAAAGATTATTGTTGTATGAATGAAAAAGTGGCTATCCCCTTGTGTCTCTCTCTCCTTTGAAAGGTGCTCCTTTGCACCCTTGATTTAGATGAAGCTAATTTGTTTGTGAATACTTGTTCGCCTTTTTCGTACCACAAATTACAAGTTCCTTGAGTATATTTCTTTGCTAAAGCATGTAACTAATTGTCTTCCAGCCTTTCACCCCTATTTAAGAGTGTAGTCTCAGTGTTGAATGTTGATATCTTTACCTTCATGTAATTATTGAACATTGACTAATATTGAGTTAGGATGGACGGGTAATATGCCATTCGACACCAACTTATGGAGAAGGAAAGGAAGCAGGAAATGAGGCTGGTTATATTGTAGGAATGTCCACCTGTTATCCTCAACCCGGCTCTGTCAAGATATCTGATGGGGAGACTCTAGTTGTGGTATCAAATTATAGCAGTGCTAAAGGGCATACAGGAGTTATGGGGCTCTTCTACATTTTGGTTGCAGATTCATTACCACAGTCCAATTCTTTCCTGCCTGTTCCGGTTGATGTAAGATTTTCATTTGGCCTTCATTTATAATTATTATTTTAGTTGGTTTCACTTTATACGATCCAAAGATATTTGAACAATCTTGTAAATGCATTGATTATTTAGGGTTAAAAAAACACTTTTCAGACAAGTGTAAGAAATGCAATCTGAATAATATCGGACAAATGTATCAATTCATCTGAGGGATTGGAATTCTTTGAATTTATTTAGCACTTAGGAGTATCTTATCAAACAGGAAGCTTACCTAATTTTCAGGCAACTTAACCTAGACTCTGATGTTGCTTGGTTCTCGCAGGAGCATGAAAAGATAACATTACCTCATTCTGTTTGGGGTATAGCATTTTTTGGAGCGGCAATAGCTGTAGCTGCTGTCTTTGCTTTTCGAAGAAAGAGCGAGCAAGAGGAAGGCTACCAATCAATTTGATGCGAGCTGGTTGCAACATGTTTAATTTTATAATGTATATACAAACTTCTTGTGATCTACAGTCAAAACTTCTGATATCTCTGTAGCAATAAATTAAACCTTTTCATCACCTCCAGAAGTTGTTCATTTTCTTCTCTAAATTCAAATGATCCAATCAATCCAGTTACTTTTGCATTATGTGGCTGCATGGTTCTTGAGTTCAAGTTGGATTGATGGACCAAAATTAGTTGATGATGTCCAATAATTAATCAGGCTGCTGGACTTCTTTTGGATGCTCAAAATCATAATATCAACTTGTCATGATTGATGCCTATTTTGTGTCTCCTTTTTAAATCCATTATGTTGGTTGAGGGACTCACGCACGCTCAAGTATTAAAAAATGCATATACATACACGCAGTGCCGGACCAGGTAATTGTATGAGAGGGACTGCTTTGAACAATAATAATGTATGGTAGGGTATCATTAGAAATTGAGTGGGGGTATATTTAAAATTCTCACAAAAAAGTAGGGACATTTTAAAGATTTTTACATAATCTATAAGTAATTTTGTAAAAAAAAAAAATTAGCCTCCCCCACTGGGCCTTCATGGTCCGTGCTTGCAGACACGATTTAGTCAAATATTTTGCTTCTGTATTTTTCGTTTACTTTACGCTCGTATTCAGTGTAAAATATTATACATTGAAAAATATATTTAAGTGAAAAAATTTCAACTGGATTACTTTCATTTTTCGTGTTTGTTGAAACTTCGAAAGTAATTTACTAGTTTTGGCAGTCTAAATGCACAATAATCATACATACACTCGTGTATATAAAGCTGAATATGTGTATTTCATATTGGCTCATATGTAGGTTAGATAGATTTTCTACAGTGAGTTTGTATGAATATGCAGAGTGTAATATATACACATTTATGTGCACATGTATTAATTTGTTTTAGTTGTGAATGTGCTTCTAGATTATAGACGCATTTGTATTAATTTGTTTTAGTTGTGAATGTGCTTCTAGATTATAGACGCATTTGTATTAATTTGTTTTAATTGTGAATGTGCTTCTAGATTATAGACGCATTTGTTAGGATAATGATGTTTCAAATTCTATTATGATTGCGTGTCTATTTTTAGAGTCATATTGTATGGGGTTTAAAAAATAGATACGTAGGTTATTGTTGAGAGTATGAGTGGAGTGAAACGCGTAGCCTGTAAGGGCAATCTCGCGAGGGGGTGAGTACAATGAGTAGAGAGAGTTTACGTGTTTGTAAGATCTCTATAGATTATATTGAAATCTCCTCATCCATGGACGTAGCCCTGAGTTTGGGTAAATCATGTAAAAATCTTGTGTTGTGATTTGGATTCTAATTTAATTTAGCTTCCACTGTGCCCAACAAATGGTATTAGAGACAGGACGGTTTAGATTGGGATGTGCAGTCGTTATGTGAAGAAAACACAAGGAATCTCAACAGGTTGTTGCAGGTGGTGTCAATCAGTCACGATCATCGTTAGGGTTTGTTATCTCTCAGCCCGTAAAAGAGATTGTGGTTTTTCTCTCAGCCAAGGTTTCCTAAGGGTCCGTTTGGTTAGATGGAAAATTATGATAAAAGTGAAAGTGAAAGTGAAAGAAATTGAAAGAAAGGAAAAGGAAATCAAGTTTCCATCATGCATTTGGTTAGAAAGAATTTTTTTCAAGAAAGTTGTGAGTAAATATTATTTTGTGAATTTGGAAAGCATGAAAGTGAAAAGAAAGTGATTGCAGTTACCAAAACTACCCTTTTAGTTATAAGATTACTTTGTACTATTTTAAGACATTACTCTATCTTTTGAATTATGAACAAAATTAAAATTTTAAATTCAAAATGAAACAATGAATATGATATTTAATAATTTTATATATGTGATTATAGGTACAAGTTTAATTAATAAAAAAAGATTTTCCGAAAAATATTTAGGAAAAAAGATTGAAGTTAATATATATACTTTTAGTCATAGAAAAAAAAAAAAAACTGAACCTAAACAAAATACAATGCTTCAACTAAATTAGTTTGATACATCTAATATATGTAGAATTAAAATTAAATTAGTTTGGTATATCTAATTACTTAGAGTCCTAAAGTTGAGAGAAGTCTATGTATAAAAAAGTACTTGTACGAATTAAATTATAAATTGTATGCGAGAGACACTAGTCCTAATTTTTCATCCAACACTCTGCTCCTACAGATTTATATATATATATATATATATATATATATCAATCTAAATTATTATTAATTATGGAAAGAAAAAAATATAATAAAATTTTAATTTTGTATGCACATATAAAACTATATACAATTAAAATAGTTTTACATTATTATATAAGCAATTTATAATAGAAAGGAACTTACCTATTAAAGAAGTTTGTGGAGAAAATGGAATGGGTATAATAAGAAACTAAGATATGAAGGCACCACTTTTATGGGAAAGTAAAATTTCCCTGTGTTTTTTGCGATAAACATTTTGAGGAAAATTAAGCGGTTGTGAGAAATTTACTTCCTAAAATTTTTCTCTTTCGTGCTAACCAAACTCCTAACAAATTTAAAATTTTTCTATTTCTTTTCCTTTCTATCTTCTTCATACTAACCAAACGAACCCTAAAAGAAGAGTGTGTTTGTTCTCCCAGCCCGAAAAAGAGGATAGTGGTTTTGCTCTCAGCTAAGGGTTGCTCCCAACCTAAAAAAAGAGTGGATTCGCGCATTCAGCCCCGAAAAGAGCAAGACATAATCGTGATGAGGTACATAGCAAAGGTGGAGTCGTGAACGACAACCAGTGTGTTGTCAGATTTAGCTTGTCATGGAAAGCGTTGATTAACGTGAAGGAATTTGAGCCAAGTTGGAGATTGTTAGGATAATGATGTCTCAAATTCTATTATGATTATGTGTCTATTTTTAGAGTTGTATTGTATCGTGTAATGTTTAGATAACTCTGCCAATGACTTGGGTTTGGGGTCTATAAAATAGATACGTGGGTTATTGTTGAGAGCATGAGTGGAGAGAAACGTGTAGCCCATAAGGGCAATCTCGCGAGAGTGTGAGTACAAGTTTACGTGTCATGACCCGGTCATTTTCCTCCCTTTCCTTTTTCCTAAAATTTTACGGATGAATTTTTTTCGTTTAATTCTCTTTTCTGAGATCTGTTTTTCGTCGTTTAGTGTCATCTCGAGTGCTCAGAATTGGCTTCTGGTACTCTTTCGTGTGGATTGACAACTTCCTTTGAGGACCGAGTCATTTCCGCATTTTTACTTTTCGGGACACTATTCACTTTTGTCCTTTACCCTATTTCGTCCTTTTCCCTATTCTGTCTTTTTTCCGTTTGCCAGTTTTTGGCACAACCTCACTTTTCGTGCTCGGAGTTGGTTTTTGACTTCACGTGTCTTCATCTTCAGTGGTTTCCTTGAAATGCGTATCTTTACTTTTGCAAGAAAGTACTTTGGTTGCTCCCGGTGTCCATAGGGGCATGGATGCACAATTCTTTGGAATTATTTTCTTTTCTTGGGGTGTTTTTCGTAAATATCTTTTGCAGATATTTTATTTCAAGGGTATCTAAGAAAATATCTTTTGGAAGATATTTTCATTCTGGGGCAGTTTCGCAGTTAACCTTTTTTGTAGGGGCCATTGTGCAATTAACGAAAGTTATTGCAAAATACCTCGTCTGGAGCCTGGATCCTTATACGGGATTCATTTTCACTTTTTGTTAACTCGTAAATTCATAGAATTTCCTTCTGGTCATTTTTCTCCAGTTTTAGAGTTTTTGGACTAGTTGCCGCCAAACTTGTTCGAGGCATAACTTTCTGCTCGGGACTCAGTTTTTGACGCCGTTTCTTCCATTATTCATATTTTCTCATTTTGAATCTTTTTTGTTCACAGAGTTTTGCCATTTGAGAGCTTTTGCTCAAATTTCACTTTTCTGGACCCGGCGGGGCCCTTTCGGGGCACTTTTTGAGACTTAATATAAATAGGATGCCCTAAAGTGAAAAATCAGATTTTCACTCTTCTTCTCCACCTCTTGGCTGGCAGCAATGGAAGCTCTTTGGCTGCCACCCTTTGACCTTCTCCTCTACTTGATTTCCTTGGTAGAAATCCTTCGGCCTTTACATTTATTGTTTCCCTCGACGTGCTCTACCATTCCCCCTTGTTCCCCTTCGGCCTTTACTTGAGTTTGGGTTAAGAGTCAAGTTGTGATTTTCATGGGGCTTCCTTCGGATTCATGTAGATCGTGTTGTCCCCATTAAAACCCTTCGATTTTGGCGGATTCAGAACACTTTTTTTTCGGTGGAGATTTGGGGTTTTCATCTCAAATTGAGGTAGGGGGTGTTATAATTTAAATTCTTGCTATATTACATGCTTATGATGCTTATACAACTTGATTACATACTTGGATGTAAAATCTAGAGATTTCATTATTTATTTTTCTTGTAAAGAATTTAATTTTCCCGGTTGTCCATGGCTTTGTTTAATCATGTGGCATGATAGGATATTACCCGTTGATATGTTGATTGACATATATTAAATCTAGATTATTTGGACAAGAAATGAAGATTTTATTTAATATTTATCTTGAATAAAATATTAAATCATGTGACCTTATCTAACTTTAAATCAACATGTGATAACATATTATATTAGGCCTTAGCATGCTCTTCAACATAGATTAATTTGAGAGTAAACGGTGATGTTTTAAAATCTAGAGAATAATTAATTATTTGATTAATTAATTTATTCCGGGTGTACTATTCACCCCATTGGAATTCCGACTTGACATTCATGATTTACATGCCATGTAACTTCACATATATTAAATCTAGAATATTTGATTAGGTTTTAGAACTTTTCAATTATTATATTTCTAGTATTAAAGTTTAATACTCAAGGTAGTATCTTGCTTAGAACTTACTTGTATCATGGTTTTAAAACGAGTCTTGACATATTGTATAACATACTTTAATTTGAGGTCATTTGGATGACTTTTAAAATCTAGAGACTTTAATTAAATAAATTAAGTAAAATCCATTCAATGGTTCCATGAGCTAGATTAAGTTTCTAACCTTGTATTCATGATTTCCTTGATAAGTTCCTTCACGTGTATTGCATTGAGCATAACCGGATAAGTGTTGAAACTTATATTTAATTAATTCCCTTGTATGGAATTTAATTCACATGGTTGCATCTTGTATGTAATGGACTTGTAACTTGACATTGAGCTTGGCATTGACATGACCCTTGAAATAACTTGTTCGTAGAACATTTTGACTCACCTTGAAATCTTGATAATTTAATCCTTTAAATAGATTAAATTCCATTTTAATGCTTCCATTGAGTTAATCATGCCTTGAAATTGAACTCTTGTTAAATTTATGAATTTGACTTGTAAATCATGGACTTGTATCCTTTTATCAAGCATCGTGACCCCTCGTATCTTGGTTTCGTTAAAGTACTTAATGAACATGCATATTTGTCTTGGAATGATTTAATTACACATGTGTTGTTTAGTAGTTAATTAAATCATTAATCTTATACTTGTGGTATATTTACATCAATGGATTCTATGTGCTATATATATCTTGGTTGAAATCTATATAGATGCACACTATGATTTCTTGACATTTCACATGCCATGATAGTTGATGAACTTAGGGCATGACTTGTGTGTTCCAAAATCTTGGTTGTGCATGAGACATGGTTAATGCATTTATAGTATTTTGATACTACCTTGGTTTGCACAACTTGTTGATTTTGGGACTTGGGATATCAATCAAGAATTGACATAGCTAGGACTTGGTTCTAGTACGGGGGAATGTCCTTCTACACTATAGTGCACACTAGGGGAAAGGTGCCCATGGGTTAGTAGCCTTAAAGTGATCTCAAGAGTACGGTTTTAATCTGGGCGATATCCGAGTTTCCACATTGGTTGATTTCACTCTTTAAATTTCAAGTTGCTATTCCTTGAAGATTTAAACTTGTCGTGTATGTGAAATGCTCCAATCTTGTTTACTTGCATAGATATTATGCCTTGTTCTTGATTCATGTATAATCCTATTCGTGTTTCATGGAATGTTCCATTCTTGTTTAATTGCATAGATATTATGTCTTGTTCTTCATTTCGTGTATTACTTCTATTGTGTTAATTGGAATGCTCTAACCTTGCTTAATTGTATTGATAATGCAATTCATGTTAACCTATGTTCAAGTATCCTTCTCATCATGTTCTTGGATTATCCCAACTTTGACTTGTTTTATATATGTATATATATCATGATTCTTGTTGCTTATACTCCATGGTAGCTTAGGATGATCCCTGAGTCTAATCTTTGACATAGACGTTAGGTGGCATGATCCCTTTTGAATTATATCATGTTAGTTCTAAAAATCTCTAAAGAAATCAAGTCGATGCATGCTCATCCACTACGAATAAACTTGTTAGTCTTATTTATTCACCCCAAAGTTACTGGGTGTTTTGCAAGTAAAGAAGCTTTGTTGTGGAATACACAACACTCTTAGACATGCTAGAAGTCTTGAAGTATTTTTTATGACATTGAATATGCACATGTTAGCATATCATGTTTGTTTTTGTTTATTTTGATAAAGTTTGTGTCTTTTGATTCTATGTATGTAATGTGTACCTAAGTACACTCTTTACAATGTACTTGATATGTATAAGATGAGGCCGGAGGCCATTGACATGTTTATTGAATTCTATGTATGTTTTAACTTCATGAAATATTATGAAAATATTGAAAAATGTCAAGTCATCGTCTCACCATGGTTGCATCGGGTGTGGGAATTCCATTTTCATTCTTTCATAGGGTCTCATAAATCTTGTATGAAGTGTGGCCAAGGGCTAAATGGTCATTTGAAATCATTTGTCAATTTTGGTTTTCATATTTTCCATTTCAAGTCCATTTTTTCCTTTTCGGCCATTGGGGGTCGGATTTTGCATCGGTGGTATTTTTAAGCCGTGGACCATTGGTGCATTTCAGGTTTTTTCGAAAAATGTCATGATCTTAGGGGCATTTCGGGTATTTCACTTGGAGAATAAAATCTTCTCTTGACATGGTCATGTAGAAAACATGATATTGGGGGGGGGGGGGGGGGGTTTGTTCACAACTTTTTGCCAAAAAATGTAGTTTAAGCCCTCAAAACCACATTTGAAGTCCGAAAATCTGTGCAGACCCTGCACATGCTTGAAACCCAGAAAATTGTTTTTTTGAAACTTTGAGGCTTCATATCTTCTTCGTCCCAACTCCAAATCAAGTGATTTTTGAGTCTAAGTTTATTAGTTTTTTCTTTTCTATCCAACGATATGCACGGTTGCATCCAATTCTATCTGAAAAGACTATTTTACCCCTTGTAAAGTACCCTTGCTGTACTGATTTTAAACTCAAAAGTTGGTTTTTTTGAAACTTTGACGTTTCATATCTTCTTCATCCGGACTCCGAATCAAGTGATTCTTGGGTCTAAATTCATTAATTTTTTCTAGTCTATCTATCGCTATGCTCAGTTGCATCCAGTTTTATCTAAAAAGACCATTTTACCCCTTGTCAATTACCCTAGCCGCACTGTTTTGAAATCCGAAAGTTAGTTTTTATGAAACTTTGGAGTTTCATATCTTCTTCATCCAGACTCTGAATCAAGTGATTCTTGAGTCTAGATTTGTTAATTTTTCTCTGTCTTTCCAGTGGTGTGCTCGGTAGCACCCGATTTTATATTTTCAGAAATAACTATTTTGCCCCTGGGGGCTTATTTGTTATATTTTTGACCTTTTGCTTCCGCATCAGTTCTTATTGAGTTCCACGACCTTATGGAAGGTCACTTTGACTTCTTAGAGTTTTGTTTTCTATTTTCGCTTCCGCATATCGGATTCGTTATCGGGTCAATCTTCGGTTCATCACAGGATACGCTGGCCTAAAAACCAGGTTGTCACATTACGTGTTTGTTAGATCTCTATAGATTATATTGAAATCTCCTCATCCATGAATATAGCCCTTAGTTTGGGTGAACCATGTAAAAATCTTGTGCTGTGATTTGGAATCACTTTTCTTCTTCTGATTTAATTTAGCTCCCGATGTGCCCAACAACATTGTGTGTGTATATTCTTTTATATGTATATATATACCCATGCACACAAGTATTGTACAAGTCTATTATTGCATCTGAGAGCATCTCCAATGCTAAAAGCTATTTTCAACTGCCAAATCTATATTTTGATAGGTGCTACAGTGTCAAATTGCTACATTTTAGCAATTCTGCTCTGATGGTGCATTTCATACAAAATGCTATTTTTTTTGACACAACTACCATTCTTTTTCAATTATCATTCCCACCATTCATATTTGCATTAGTAATATTAATATTAGGCACATTCCAAGTCAAGTTGTAGACATTAGAAGGAAACTAAAATTAAACTTAATTAAAAAGAAATAAAAATCTAAAATATCTGGTCAAAAAAGGACCAAAAATATATATCTATATATAAATTTATATATTTGATTATATTGTTATATAATTTTTTTTATATAATTTTTTTTTCTTTTTTGAAAATTCATATATATTATATATATATATGTATATTATATATATTTGAGTATAACATTATTAAATTTATATCTATTTTTAGGGCAAATCATTTCAGCCTCCCCAATCGCCTCCATCTCTATTCTCGTTCTCAACTCTGAACTCCCCCCCTCTCTCTCTCAGCAACTGCAAACTAGAAAATCTACAAGAATCAGAAGTTGAAAACCCATATATATCAGTTTATCTATCTGTCTGCAAGAATCAAAAGATCAAAACCCATATCGGCATATCATTTCAGATTGTTCAAAAACCCATATCTTTCAGTTTACATCGCCTGTTGTTCTAGTTCAGGTTTGCCGTTCGCAAGCTTCAACTACTCTCTAAACCTCAAGCTTGGCCTCTCTCTTTCTGCAACTGCTAAATTGTATGTATGGGTTTTGTTTTATTTTATTTTTCCTAAATCAACTAATTAAGGTCTGTAATTCTTGTTTTGCAAACTAAATCCTATTTGGTGAAATTTTTTATGATTTTTTTAAATATATATATATATATATATATATATATATATATATATATATATAGAGGAATTTGGGTTGAAATTATATGTGTGTGTGTGTGTGTGTGGGCTTGAAATTATATATATGCGTGTGTGTGTGTGTGGGGTCGGTGTTAGAGAGCTGCCAAAAAAATTTGGTAGCTCTTATATTTGAGAGAAATTTTGAGATTTTCAAATTTTGAGAGGCCAAATGAAAGGCCATTGGAGTGACTTTTTTTACCCATCTCTCAAATTATGAGTTTGAGATCTCAAAATGAAAGAGCATTGGAGATGCTCTCAAGAACGACAAAGGTGATTGCAAGTGTAAGCATAACCATTGGACTGTTTGAGACTAAGATAAATTCAATATCTTCTTATGTCATAGGCACTCGACAATGATTTGGTATGAGTCAAAATGATGACTAATAATGAATTCCAAGGTCAAGGAACCCAAGAGTAAGGTTTGAAAACTTGAAAGAAGCTTAAAATAGAAATGACCATGTTTAAAGTTCAGAAATCCAAAGTTACAAATAAAAATATTTCACCTACCAATATAATTTCAGTTGTCTTTTCTTTTTTTTTTTTTTTTTTTTTTTTTTTTTTTGGAAAACGACCAATGCATTAAGAAAGAGGAATAATACAATCAGAAAGAAGAGTGTCTAACAACCACTAGGGCAGACACTCCACTCAAAATCACAGCACTAACAAGTGAGCTACACCATTGCCTTCACGAGGCACCCACGCCAAGGAAGCATCGTGACACATCTCAAAAAGAGAGCGCACATCAAAGAAAATCACATGCAAAGCCGTAAAAGAAGCGTTCAGAGACATAACTGGTTGATAGTCGCCCTCGACAATCACATTGAGATAACCCCAAACCTTTAGCAAAGAAAGGCTATGCCTAAGAATTAAAAATTCCGCAAAAGTAGGATCAGCAACATTAGGAAAGAAAAAGAAGGCAACCCAGATAGGATGGCCCTTGTAATTGTGAAGAATTAACCCACCCCCACAAACTTTCCTGGAAGAATCATAAGAGGCGTCGAAATTATGCTTGAGAAAGCCCTCTTCCGGCGCACACCACCGAGAAGGAATAGAAACCAATGGAGAGGGCGAACAAGAGAATAACCAAGATTGTCGAGAACATTCCTGAAACTCAAGAAAGGCCCAAAAAGCTTGTTGAGCCGCATCGAAAAGAGTCCACCTCTTCTGTTTAAAAACTAAATCATTTCTCCACTTCCAAATGGTTTAGCAAATGAATGACGCAAGACTGAAACAGTTAGCCGGATTTTCTGAAGGAAACCAAAGCTCGGAGAGACCGACCCATCTCTTGGGCCAAAAAGAGGAATTAACACCACGGAAATCCATTTGCAGTGGACTGTGAAGCCAAACCATACTCGCAAAAGGACAGGTACAAAAAAGATGGCCAACAGATTCAACATTGTCTTCACAAAATGGGCAAGGAGAGCAAACAGTAACCTGGCCAAAGACAAATTGACAGGCAGCCGATCATGAAGACTCTGCCAAAGAAATAAAAGAATCTTCCTGTACGCTTAGATGGACCACACATTGCGCCACATATTAATCTTGCCACCATCGAAACTACTACCCTCAGACACCACCCTCTGAGAGCTAGGATGAATAAGCGAGAGAGCGATTTTATAAGCATTCTTGACATAAAATAATCCATATTGTCCTTCCAACAATTAAACTATGATCCATTGCCAAAATGCCACTTTATACCTCTTTTGATAATGTCCTTAGCCGAGAAAATCCCTTTCCAAGTCCATGATGCGTTAGCTTTACGTGGGGCATCCACAAAATTGCACTTATTAAAGTATTTCATCTTGAATGCTTTAAACAAGAGAGAATCATCACCCTTTTCCATACGCCAAGCCATCTTTAACAGTAAAGCCAAATTAAAAGCCTCAAAATTCTTAAAACCCAGACCGCTAGAAGCTTTTGGGGTACAAAGAGAGTCCCAACTAATCCATTTTATCTTATTGGATTTTTCTTCCCCGCTCCACCAAAAGTTAAGAAGTTGACTAGACAGAACCTGACAACTTTTTTCACGCAACTTAAGACATTGCATAGCATAAGTGGGTAGCGCAAAAAGCACAGCCTGCAACATGACTTCTCTACCAGCTTTGGATAAAAATTTCCTTTTGGTAGTTTTCACTTTGGACGAAACTCGATCAGAGATAAAATTAAGAGACGTCACTTTGGATTTACCCAAAAAGGATGGAAGGTTGAGGTACTGATTATGCCAATCAACATTGTGTATGTGAAGAATTTGGTGACAAATAGCTCTCTACTGCTGTAACGACCCGAACCCGTAGGTCCGAACCGTTAACTGGGTCTTTACCCGAACCCGAGGTCACCTAAGTCAAATTCCATTAAGTCTAGTGTCATTACATCATTTTTAAGTTATAATCATGCTTCACAAAGGTTTTATGCTACTTCCCACAACTTAGGATGAACTTTGCCGAAGAAAGGAACAAAATGGGACAGGGCAGCACAGTTCGGTCGACCGAAGTGGAGCTTCGGTCGGCCGAAGCTAGTCCTCCTGAACCGGTCAGCCGAAGTGGCCAACCAGTTGACCGGTTATGCTTCTCAACAGTAGCTAAGGCTACTGGAAGAATCGGTCGGCTGAAGTGCCTATTTCGGTCCACCGAAATGGGTCTTCGAGCTGAGGTTCAACTACTAAAATGCTGTGACTAAGGAAATGAAGTGAGGTCTTGGCAGGAACCTTAACACTATTCTAAACCTGATCCTACACACTTTAAAAGTGATACTTCATACTATAATTAAAGGCATTGATGATTCATCACGTTGCTACAACATTTCCCATTCATTTCATATATGAAAAACATAGTTCTTCCACTTATTACAATTTATAACAAGATACTATCAAGGGTGCGAAAATTACATTACAATGCCATGTTTTACAACTTGATACATTTCAAGATGATACTTTTACAAAAGAAATGTTCAATACGCAAAAGATAGCAAAAGTGAACTTTTAGCCCCTTTAAATTTGTGATGGATTGTCATCCGCCAACTCCTTTCCGTGACCTCAAAATGTTAAATATAAGGTGTGAGCAAATTGCTCAGTAGGAGGTGCCTAAGACACACCTCTTGAGACCCGTGAATGCATACAATGAAGGGGAAATAGAATAGTCGGGATCATGCTAGGTCGGAAAGAATATAACTACATAGCAAAACCAACAAATCTAAATCATGAATACAAATGTCGTGAAATGGGATGCAATGTCATGCAATGTCACTCCCCACTTTCCAAAACCATTTCCGTCATCATTTCCAAAACAATAAATATAACCCGTCTTTTGGTGACTCCTCGGCGACACGAGAGAAGGATTGGCTACTGTCCCTGACCTTTGGTAACTTCGCATCGTCATTTGGGGGGCCAGATAGCTCAACCACACTATGGTGATCTCTTTAGTTCCCTCTAGGTCATATTAACGCCACAGACCTTCAGTACCTCCTCGGTGTCTGGGTTTTCTCAAAAATCTTTTTAACCAAAACTTTCCCCAAAATCCCTTTTTTTTTTTTTCAAATCAATTCCTCTTTTTCATTTCTTTTAAAATCAACTTCCCATTTTCTTCCAATGTTTATGCAAAAATGCATCATGTCAATTCATGCTATGCCAATATTTATCATTCTATAACTATTTCAAACTTAAACACTTAGCAAGCTTTACAAAATAATCTAAAGAAATACAACATGCTTCCATTCAACAATAATTTAACCAAATAAGCATATAAGGCATGAATTCTTCATCATACAAGCATGCTAGTCCATGTAATAGCAACTAAAGCACATAATCACATACTCCATTTACAACAAAATAATCATTTTAGAGGAAATCAATACATTATAGCATGCAAGACAACAACTTAAAGAAAATAATTCACAAAGGAGCAAGAAAATTGTGAATTAAACACCCCTACCTCAAAAGATGCAAAAATCCCCTCATAATTTTGAAATCCTTAGAGTTGACCAAACAAGGAATTGTTTCCACCTACGGGTAGATCTCGCCGTGCTCTCCGATTTGCTACAAACGGCACCCAAAAATTACAAGGGATGAAAGAGTAATCAAATATTGAAATTTGAAAAAGAAAAAAGGAAAAAAGAGAAAAGAGGGAGAGAGAACCATGAGATTAGAGAAAGAATGTGAGGTCCCAAATTGGCTTGTTGGCCTTTAAAAGATGATAATGGTGGGTTCCACCAAAAAAATTAAAATATTAAAATATCTTTCCTATTTTCACTAATATACACATTTATATAAAATCACAATCACACCAATTTAAGCCACAACAATAATGTAAATATGCACAAAATAATTATGAATGAAATACAATGGACTCGTGGCACCACCCCCGTGCACAATAATTCCAATAGCGGGTCCCACCTGGGACCGTCCGGCACGAAAAATGAAAAAGTGCTGAAATGCGACCCTTACATTTCAAAGAGTCCTGAACTCACAAAAATGCCCCAACCAACTCTCAAACACACTCGGCACACCCCACGATGTCTGGCACGCAAAATGAAAAAAGATAAAAATGCCCTTGCAGAAACAGAAAATTCTAAAAATATGGAAAATGGTAAAAATCAGAAATATCACAACAGCACATTAGTGCTAGGAGAGAAATATGCACAAGATTTGTCAAAGTTAACTAGTTAACCAGTGAGAGCGGATTACCTATCTAGAATTGCTTTAATTCTGCAAACTTCACGATCAGTAGCTTTGCAAAATAAAAGTGCATCATCGGCAAAAAGAAGGTGAGAAATAGGCGAACAACCTCTAGCCATACGCAGCCCCTGTAATTTTTTGCGCTTACTGAACTTCTTAAATAGAAGAGAAAGAGCTTCTATGCAAAGGAGGAAGAGGTAAGGAGAAAGCTATAACGACCCAAACCGGAGGTCCGGATCGCTAACCGGGTTCTTAACCAAACCCGAGGACACACTAGGGGCAAATTGGTCATTTTACCATATGAGAGGGCAATAAGACTTTAAACTAGTCAAATAAGGTCTATACCAATTATTCTAGACATTCCATAAGGTTTGGTGGGGTTCTATGGTCACCGGATGTGATTGCCCAAAAGTACCCCTTCCTGGTTTAAAGGGAATCACGACACTATCCCACTAAAATGACCATAACTCTCAACATGAATGGAATTTAAAGGTATGGTTGGTCTCATTGGAAAGCTAACTTAAAATCCTTGAAAATAGACTCAAGAATGATCCCATTTGGGTTCCGAACGAAAAATTTATGACCATCCGAAATTTGGTGCTCAAAGTTGTCAGTGCAAAATTGACCCACTGGAGGACTTGAACTGGTTCAACCAGTTCAGGATGGGTAGAATGCTCATTGTTGAACCTAGGACCCCCCTTGAACCGGTTCAAAATGGGTTGAATCAGTTCAAGATGCCCAGAACCTCAAATTCTCCTCCTGTAGCCTAAAATTGAAGTCTTATGCTCCTTGGCACCACTTTGGTCCTTTGGTAACCTTACGCAAAGCCCAAACCTATCCCAAATCTTCCATATAATGATGAAACTAACATAACTAAGTAGTACTAAAATAAAATAAGGTCATATATGAGTCCGATACACTATTAAAATTAAGCGAATCCATTATACATAAAAAATATGGCCTTAAGGCCTTACATGAGTGCTGAAATCATAATGAGACCACTAAATACAAGAGAATGGTCTCAAGACCATTTCCAACCATATAGAAGATACAAAATGTCTCCTAATATCATTTACAACAAAATAGGTTAATATACGCATTGAGTACAAAAGATCCAAGTCCGTCAACCGACTAAGCAGGTGATGGATTGCCGTCCACTACTTCTTTACCGTGCCCTAAAAAATGTTAAATATAATGGGGTGAGCAAATTGCTCAGTAGGTGGTGCCTAAGACACACCTCTTGTAGCCCCATGAATCCAAACAAAGAATAAGATAATAGGGAAGGGGAACATGCTAAGCCGGAAAAAGACAATATCAATACCAAATTTAAAACAAGTAAATGTCGTGCCGTGAATGTAATGCTATGCATGTCGCTCCCCATTTTCAGAAAACATCCATCACTTCACAAACTGTTAATATAACTTGCCCTTTGGCGACTCCACAGCGATACGAGAGAAGGATTGGCTACTGTCCTTGACCCTTGGTACCTCCGTGGCGTCATTTGGGCCCAGATAACTCAACCACACTAGGGCAATCTCCTTAGTTCCCTATAGGTTACATTAACACACTGGCCCTTTGGTGACTCCGCGACGACCGGATTTTCATAAAATCTCTTTAACCAAAACATTTTCCCAAAATCCCTTTTCATTTATTCAAAACCATTTCCTTTCATTCATGCCCCATAATATGCATGTATATCTCGTGTATGCAACACTAGGGCAATAAGGAATTTTATACAACACAATAAACATGTTTACACACATCACTTCTAAAACAAATTACACATGGTTTCAAATATCAATTCTAAGAAGGTTACAACATAATAAGCATAGAAAATCAACATGTAAACATGCTTTTCATACAAATTAACATGTATATATATAGAATCATGATCTTTATACATTACAACAAAATCATCTTAGGGTAATTATCATCAATTTAGCCAAAGTAACAACAATTACAAGAAAGTAACTCACAAAAGAACAAGAAAATGTGGGTTAGAGACCCCTACCTCAAAAGCAATGAAAAGCCCCAAATTTAAAGCTCTAGATCCCAATTTTCCTCGAGTGCACCAACACCAAATTGCTCCGATCAACTCAAAGATCTCGGCATGGGCTTTAATTTGCCGCAAACGGTACTTAAAAATACTAAGTAGTGAAGGAGAATTCAAGTGTTGAAGCTTGAAATCAAAAGAAAAAGAAAAAAAATTCAAGAAAGAGAGGGGAAAGAGCGTCCAGTGGGAGAGAGGAGAGAAATGAGAGACCAACTAATGGTCTCTAAACCCTTTTTAGATGGTGTGGGTCCCACTTTTTTTAAAATTTTATTTTCCTTTTTCTTTTCTCAATAATTCTCATCACAAACACACATATATATACACACATTTAATTCACAAACATTTAAATCACATTAAATAAGATTAAGTATAATGCAAATGAATCCACCCAAAATTCCCGGATGCAACAATTCCGGTAGCGGGTCCTACACGGGACTGTCCGGCCTGAGAAACTGAAAAAAATGCCAAAAATGATCACCCTTGCATTTCAAAGAGTCGTAAACTCAATGGAATGCCCCAGACATCTCTCGGACACAACCGGCACACTCCACAGTGTTCGGTACGAAAACAGCAAAAAGATGAAAATGTCCTTGCAATGACAAAAATTCCGGAAAAATGAAAATGGCGTAAAATGGAAACATCACAAAAGCAGATCTCCTTGCCGAAGTCCGCAAAAGGGAGAAAAACTAGCACCCCTTTCCCCATTCAACAACACCGAAAAAGAAACCGTACTTAGGCATTCCATAATAATCTTAACCCATCTTGGAGCAAAACCCAGATGACTCATAAAATTTCCCACAAAAGACTAGCTAACTCTATCATACGCCTTTGCCATATTGTAATGTTTCTGATTTTTCTTGTTTTTAATTTTCTGAGTTTTCTAATTTTTCTGGATTATTTTTCGCATTTTCTCTTTTTACGTGTCGGACACCGTGTGGTGTGCCGAATTTGCCTGAGAGTTGGTTGGGGCATTTCCTTGAGTTCAGGACTCTTGGAAATGCACTGGTTTTTATTTTGGCATTTTTCTATTTTTGGGACTAGTAGGTCCCAAGCGGGACCCGCTACCGGGGTTGTTATGTTACGGGTCCATTGCATTCATGCATTATTTTATTGTGCATTTTATTTGATTATATGATTTTTATTTGGTGGTGAATTAATTATTGCCAACTTTGTATATATATATATATATATATATATAGATATAAAGTTAAGTTAATAAAGATTTTTATATAAAAACAAAAAGATGTTGTCGGACCCACATGAATAATACACTTTATCAAATGGCCTAAGGGCCATCACTGACCCTTATTTTCTTTCTTCTTCCCGTCAGTATACTCTCTCCCTCCCTGTTATTATTTTTTTTTTTTCATTTTCTCACACAACCTCAAGCTTAAATCTAGGTTGTGTTGTTGGGAATTTGGTAAAACCTTGTGAATCAGAGTTGTAGAGCTCGTCGAGACCGTCAATTTGATAGGAGCCAAGCACCATTTGGCCAAGCTTTGGGATTTTGAAATTAGGGTTTGAAATTGGGGATTTTGGGGCTTTTCTTCAATTTGGAGGTAAGGGTGCTCTAATCCACTATCTCTTGGATTTCTTGTGAATTTTTCCCTTTAATTTGACTTTAAGCATGCTTAATTTTATTTTTTTTTGATTGTGTTTGTTAGGGTTATTTGTATTTGAGGTGATAAATGTGTGTTATATGTTAATTGGGCTTATTAGTATGATGATTTTCAATTTTGTAATGAAGCATGCTTAGTGTTGGTATGTTTTATGATTTTAATTGCTATGAAAATTTATGTTATAATTATGGAAATATATGTTATAATTATCGTAAACACATAAGCAGTTAAGCTAATAAGTATGCTTCTTACATAACAAACACTTTAACACATAGGCACATAAACAATGCAATTCAACTTTCACCCAACCCTAGGTAGGCCTCTACCCGTCATCCTAATGGTTATTGAACCTGGCTCTGATACCAAATTTGTAACTACCCAAAATGATACCAGTCATTAAAAAAATTGGTATGACCTCTGCTAAAAAGGGTCTTACCACAACCTGTTGAAATGCATAAAAAAAAAAAAAAATTTGTAATGGCCTTACTTTGCCTTAAACTAATCTATCATGTCCCAACGCACAATGCAAATAATATAAAACATTCCCAAAATGATTACATCAAGTTACAGTCCATGAAATATAGTCCATAACTTACAACATTATACTAATTAAACTAAAGTTTCACAAAATAGTTAAGATTACATTTACAAAATATTAAAGTTCTAATACAAAAGATAGCAAAATAAATAGAACTCCAATCTAGTCTAAACTTGTGGTGGATCTTCGTCTGCCACCTTTTTTCCCAAACCTGAAAAATTTTAAGATAATGGGGTAAGCATAAGCTCAGTAGGAAGAGTCTAAGACACACTTCTTATGACCCCGTGAATCTACGCAAAGAATAGGTAAACAGTAGGCGGGATCATGCTATACGGGATATACGTTAATAACCACAACAACAAGCATATGATAATGTCATTAAAACCCAAATACACTAAATATGCTAGTAAAATGCAATGTCATGCCAATGTCGCTCCCCATTTTCCAAAACAATTCCTTTTTTTTGCCATTCTAAATCGTTAACGCAATCTGGCCCATAGCACCTCTATGGCGCCACGAGGGAAGGATTGGCTAGCTTTCCCCGACCATATGGCACCTCATTGGCGTCGTCTGGGCCTAGGTAGCTCAACCCCACTAGAGTCTCTCTCTAACTCCCTTTAGATCACATTAACACCACGGACCACTAGGTGCCTCCTAAGCGTCCGATTTTCACAAACACCTTTCAAAATTATTTCCCCAAAATAGTTTCATTTACTTTTAAAAAATGAAACTATTTTGGGGAAATAATTTTGAAAGGTGTTTGTGAAAATCGGACGCTTAGGAGGCACCTAGTGGTCCGTGATGTTAATGTGATCTAAAGGGAGTTAGAGAGAGACTCTAGTGGGGTTGAGCTACCTAGGCCCAGACGACGCCAATGAGGTGCCATATGGTCAGGGAAAGCTAGCCAATCCTTCCCTCATGGCGCCATAGAGGTACTATGGGCCGGATTGCGTTAACGATTTAGAATGGCAAAAAAAAGGAATTGTTTTGGAAAATGGGGAGCGACATTGGCATGACATTGCATTTTACTAGCATATTTAGTGTATTTGGGTTTTAATGACATTATCGTATGCTTGTTGTTGTGGTTATTAATGTATATCCCGTATAGCATGATCCCGCCTACTGTTTACCTATTCTTTGCGTAGATTCACGGGGTCATAAGAAGTGTGTCTTAGACTCTTGCTACTGAGCTTATGCTTACCCCATTATCTTAACATTTTTCAGGTTTGGGAAAAAAGGTGGCAGAGGAAGATCCACCACAAGTTTAGACTGGATTGGAGTTCTATTTATTTTGCTATCTTTTGTATTAGAACTTTAATATTTTGTAAATGTAATCTTAACTATTTTGTGAAACTTTAGTTTAATTAGTATAATGTTGTAAGTTATGGACTATATTTCATGGACTGTAACTTGATGTAATCATTTTGGGAATGTTTTATATTATTTGCATTGTGCGTTGGGACATGATAGATTAGTTTAAGGCTAAGTAAGGCCATTACAATTTTTTTTTTTTTTTTTATGCATTTCAACAGGTTGTGGTAAGACCCTTTTTAGCAGAGGTCATACCAATTTTTTTAATGACTGGTATCATTTTGGGTAGTTACAAATTTGGTATCAGAGCCAGGTTCAATAACCATTAGGATGATGGGTAGAGGCCTACCTAGGGTTGGGTGAAAGTTGAATTGCATTGTTTATGTGCCTATGTGTTAAAGTGTTTGTTATTTGAGAAGCATACTTATTAGCTTAACTGCTTATGTGTTTACGATTTTGAAAAGCATGCTTACTTATTAAGTGTTCACATGTTTATATGTTTAAATGCCATGGCCATGTATACGTAATAATTATGTGATAATAATTGAAAGCATGTTTCGTATGGTATTGTGACGGTTATTTAGTTAAGGTGTATGCAAGTTTTTTTTTTTTAAAGGAAAGATAGGGTGTTTAAATTTTAAATAAAGAGACATGTTTGCTTCATGGTATGGGGTACGGTTGTTATATACTTATGTTTATGTGCATATATACGGTTCAAATATGGGATGGTTGCTAGTACGGTAGAGCACTTGTCGCGGTATAGTTGGTCGTGTAAGTTTTGACCTGAGTAGGCGAGGAGCTCGATTACTTCAGGGTTGTTTGGGTGCCGATTCTTATTGAAAGAGTGGCTTGGACTTCTAGCTCATGGATTAAGCTATTCAGTGTGTAGTTATCCTAATCTTCTCGTTGCATTTTATGCGGTGCTTAGGGCACGACTTTAGAACGGGTTTATATTTCATGGCAGGGTGTCTTAGTTATGTGTGAGTTTCATGTATCGGTGGATGGGTTCCTGTGACTGTGGAGGTCAGGTGTGCGGGTGAGGGTTTCGGGGAGAAAGGTATGACCTTAGGAAGTTAGTGTTTGTGACTTGGGTTACGGTTTGGTGCAAGGTTCTTTTCGAACCGGTTTGTGGTGGGTGTGATAGAGGTTGCTCGAGTCACGAGTGTAATCTATGGGTTGTAGACGTATATTCCCGGTATTCTGGTACGGTTTGCGAAAATGTGTTGGTTATGACTGTTAAGGGGACTTGTTGGACTCTGTAGGTCTAAGGTGAAGTAGGCATTGACTGGAGTCATGCCAATGTCGGATTACTAATTGTAGGATGTGGATCATTTCGTAGTCTTGTAAGAGTCTGTTTTAGAGACTGGTTTGTCAAAGAGTGATTCCCATTTCGGATAGCAACAGAAGCGTATTGTTCGTAATTGACTTTTGGTGAGTTGATTGCATGGCTCGGTGGATAAGCAAGGTTATAGGTTGTCACAGTTGTTGAGAGAGTCTCGAGGTGGGTTCTGGTGGTTAGTTTTAGCGGTGTAGAGTAGGGTTACACGATAAGGCAAGTAGTGTGTGGTCATTGGTGTGTTTGATCGTTTGCGGATGAAGTGATTGATGGTAAGTATTATGTTACCAAATGGACTATGTGTTGGAAGTTAAAAGTTATAGGCTGGAGTTGTAATTCAAGTTGTGTCTAGGTATCAGGAGATAGTGCTTGGTGTTGAGGATTAGGGTGATTCCGTAGGTTTAGTTAGTAGCTCATTTGACTTTTGTCAGGCCCAAGGGTGTTCTGAGGAACGGTATGGAGTAGAAATAATAATGTTGAACCTAGGGCATGAAGTTTTATTGTTTAGGCATGTAGATTGCCTTTGAAGTAGTGGTTTGAGTAGTCGGTTAAGTGTTAGTGATTGATTATATTATTAATGGTTTGCGGAGGGCGTTGAGCACTTTGGGTTCAATGCTCAATTTTCCTTTGGAATTTTTCGACATGGCATTGCCATATGGAGGTTCTTTTCTAGTGGTAAGAAGTGGTTGTTATGGGTGGTATCATCTTAGGGATGCTTAAGGAAAAATTGCTTGCTAATGGTTTGATGATCCTGTGGGATGAGAGGTCCAAGTTGTCATTTGAGGATGATGGTAATGGAGGCGTTATGGCATGATGTTTAGTACTGATGAGCGAAACAGTTGAAGGTATAATCCGAAGGTGGTTTTGAGGTTATGAGTTGGTTGTTCTGTGTTGTCAGGTAAGTGATGGGGGATTGTACATCAGTCGAGGTGATGGTGGACAATTTAGTCTTTAGAGCCATTGGGAGTGGTGTTGCCATATAGACGTCTTTTTCTTTTGACGAGTAAGTGTTTATTGTGACTGAGGTCATGGGTCTGGTGTGCACGGTGATCGAGGCAGTATCGTCTGGGAAGGTAGTGATGGTATGGATGGTGACGTGTCATTTTATAGCATAGGGGTTGTCATTTGGGAGTGACGGGTTCCAGGTAGAACAGGACATGGTGTCCGAAGGGCTGTGATTATTTCTAGTGTTAATGTGTTATGAGTGTGGGTGTTCTTATCTGATTGGTTTTGGTTAGCATAGGTATTGCGGTGCATCATATGCGAAGTTTCTGTATTGATAGTGTATGGCGGTCTGTTGGTGGCGATGTCGCCTAAAATTAAGGTCGTAGTCCCGTATGTGTTTCTAATTAGTTCTTCTCCTTGTGTGTAAGGAGTTCATTTCATCTCAGGTGAGATTGGGTGTCCACGGTTGGATGATTGGTGAGTAGCATGTGACAAGGTGTCGGGTGCATTCGGATGCGAGTTGTCAGTCTCTTGTGAGAGTGGGGATTTGTTACTCTTTCCGTTTGTTCTAGTCCTCGGAAGGACGTTATTTGTCGTGAGTCTTGTTATCCATTTAGGAGTTGTGCGCGTTTGTGGGTGGACGGACCTGTGTGTGATTTGTTATGCTATTAGAGTTCATCGGTAAAGGTTTGGTTGATTTGGTCGACTCACTCCCACGGAGGGAGATAAAGTCATCGGTTTTTAGTAGTGTCTGTTTTGAGAGTGGTTTTGACGGCACGAGTTGCTGAATAAGGATTGTGTTTTCGGTGTCTGGTACTTTCGATGATGGCTAAGGGTGTGTCGTGAATTGTAAGCTTGAGGATGGATAGGTGACGTGATGTGAGTCGTGTACTCGGGTGATTTTATGCAAGTCTAATTTGAGTAGTGTCTTGAGGACAGGTGTTGGTATTATTTAAGTGTTAAGCAGCTAGAAAGTGATTATGAGATTCCATTGAGGAATAATGGGAATGATTGATTTTGATTTTGAGGTTTCAGGCATGAGACAGTCATATTGTGTGTTTTGAAAAAGTAAGAATTGAACCGAATGATGTTATGGAGTCGTCTACCTGGTATGGGTGCTATGAGATCATTAGAGAGTTTTTACGCTGGTACATATAGTATTTGAACATAAATTATTATAGTATAAAATATTCAAAATAGTTGACTGACAAAGTTTTGAGATTCATATGTTCTTTGTTTCACTAGGTTACCTAATCTATTATAATGGATATAAGTTGGATTACGGACTCAAGGTACTTTAAATTTTATTCTTGTTAATTTAAATATGTATATATATATATATATATATATATATATATATATTATAAAGCTTAATTCTCATCTTAGTTTATATATTTACGATAAATTCATTTTGACTTTATCTTTCTTACTATACAAATTGGATAAGTACTACATACTCGAATGGAGTTGAACAATTTCTAGATACTGCATTTAAGCGAGTTGGGTAGAGTGGACGCATATATTGTCCATGTAATAAGTGTGGGAATTGTATCAAGAAAACAAGGCAAGAAGTTTTGGATGACTTGATGTGGAATGGGTTTATCAATACATACAAAATTTGGATTTATTATGGAGAATGATTACCTTCGTCTTCTAGGCATAATGATGGGGACACCTCATACGAGCAATCGACTCCAACATAAATAATGATGACATGCACGAACTCTTATATGAGGGTTTTGGAATTCAAAATGAAATGGATGAACAAGCTGATAGGGAAAATGAGTATCATTGGGGCCCTAATGAAGAGGCAAATAAGTTTTACAAGCTTCTAGATGATGGAAAAACAGATCTATATCCTGGGTGTAAAAACTTTACGAAGTTGTCTTTTATAGTGAAACTATATTTGTTGAAAACTTTGCATCATTGGACTGATAAATCATTTAATGAGTTGCTAATGTTTTTGAAAGATGTACTACCAGAAGGTGAGACACTGCCAAAATCTTTTTACGAGACAAAAAAGATAATTAGTGACTTAAGTCTCAAGTATGATAAGATTGATGCATGTCCCTTTGATTGTATGTTGTACTGGAAGGAGCACGCTAATGATGAAACATGTCATAAATGTGGCAAGTCTAGGTGAAAGGATTTTGACACTCATTCCGAGGGCAGTACAAGTATATAACCCCCATAAAAAAGACAAAAATTCCAGCCAAAGTTATAAGGTATTTCCCTCTTAAGTCAAGACTTCAACGGTTGTTCATGTCAAATAAGACAGCTTCAGATATGCGATGGCATGAGGAAGAACGCACAAAAGATGAAAAGTTAAGACATCCTGCTGACTCTCTAGTGTGGGATCATTTTGACAAAAAGTATCCAGAGTTTGCTAGGGATTCTAGAAATGTTAGACTTGGCCTAGCATCAGATGGTTTCAACCCATTCAGGACTATGAGTATTGCACATAGTACAATGCCTGTTGTTCTTGCTGTATACAACTTGCCAGGGTGGATGTGCATGAAATAACCTTTTTTCATACTGTCCTCCTTAATCCCTGGCCCTAAAGTCCTGGAAATGATTAGCACTTGACATTTTGAAACAAAACTTATATGTTATGGGATGTTATTCAATTTTAATGCAACTTTGTACTATATTACATATCAAATTTAAGTTGTTGGATGTGTTGTGATTGGTAAATTATATTTGATTTCATTGAATAGGGAACAAAATAAAATATTTGCTAATATGTAGATTAAACCAGAAAATAATATATTTTTTTAAAAAAATTAATACATTACCGACGGTTTAAAACGCCCCTAAAAGAAAAAAATTTATAGTTCATTTACAATACACTGACGGTTTAAAATGCCTTCAAAAGTAAAAAATTATACATTATCGGCGCTTTAAAGTGCCGGAGTATACAGTTAAAAATGGCACTTTAAAACGCCCCTAAAAGGAAAAAATTATAAATTACCGGCGCTTTAAAGTGCTAGAGTATAACGTTAACATCGTCAGTTACAAATGCCCTAATAAGAAAAAATACATTACCGGTGCTTCAAAGTCCGGAGTATACAGTTATAATGACAGTTTACTTAAAATACACCGGCAGACAAAAACGCCGTTACTTAAACTTTCACCGGCGATTTTATGCAACCGCCAATATTGAAATCAAACCCGATGGTTACTTAAAAACCACCGGTGAAACCTAGCGGCGGTGACTATACTGGAGGTTTGGTAAAACTGCCGGTAAAGGAATTATCGGCATTTTTGGTTCCTTATAGCGGCGATTTAGACCGCCGCTGAAACCCTTATTTGTTGTAGTGGGACGATGATTGTGATGTTTGGTGCTGTGTTATTACTAGCTTGTTAGGGTTGTATGATTAAACCATGATTGGGATTTTTAGAGTAAGCATATAACTGTTTAGCCATTATGGTTACGTAAAATGATGGATTGATAATGAGTGAATCTCATGGTTGTCTTGTGGACTGTGTGAGAGTGTGTTTGAGGTTTGGACCTGAGTACAGGAACGACATCTGTGTTGAGACTAGATCGAGGATGAGAATGGCCTGGCCAACTATTTCTCTTGAATCATTCCCTCTTTAGCACGATGTCGGGTCAAAGGTCAATGATTATTTCAACTTGTTAGTGACAGTGAGAATAATTTTATGCGTCGTGTTGGTGTGGCAGTGTGGATTCGGGTGGTTTGTCTCGGGTGACAAGGTGTGTTAGATAGGATCAAGTGTCTAATAAAGGGGTTGTGGTACAACCATTGAGTATTGAAGATCTTGTTTTGAGAATTTGTGACCTGGGTATAGGATAAATTGTTTTATTGTTCTAGTGGCTCATGATTATGTAGTCGTTGGAAGATTCATTATTTAGTTATCTTGAGGTTAATTAGTATAGTGATCATAGTTGTCAAAGGCGTTCCGGGCGCGCGCCTCTAGCGCCGGGCGCATCAAGGCGCAGCTTTGGCGCCTTACATGTACCCAGGTAAGGCTCTTTGCATAGGCGCGCGCCTCTTTGCTAAAGGCGATAGGCCCAAGGCGCATGTGGGGCGCGCCTATTTGAAGTACTTTGTTTTTATGTTATTTAAAGAGCTGTGCTGGTTTGACTTTTCATATAATTGGTATGCATATGTTAAGTGGTCGAGCCTACTACTTATTATAAGTTATATAAAGCCAAAAAGGTAAAGCAAACAAAAGAATAGGGCTCTGCTGCTTCTTTTTTTTTTTTTTGTTTTTGTTTTTGTTTTTTTTTTCAATGCTGCTGCGTCTTTATTTTTCTCTACTGCATATTTTAAGTGGTGGACCCTACCACTTATTATAAGTTATATGAAGACAAAAGAGTAGACACAAACATGCTGCTTCTTATTTTCTCTTTTGCTACATATGTTAAGTGGTGGACCCTACCATTTTTTTCTTTGTTCTTCTTCTACTGCTGCTTCTTTTCACTTCTCTTTCTCCATCTCTTCTTCTTCTGTCTTTTTCCTCCTCCTATTCTCACTTCTCTCTCTCTTGCTTCTTCTATTTTTTATTTTTTATTTTATTTTATTTTTGCCTGCTTTTTTGTGCTACTGCTTACTGCTTACTACTTTAATAATTATTCCATACTAATTAGTACAATGCATGTTATTTTTTCTATTTCATTTTTTTATTATTATTTTTTATTATGAAAAATGAAAAATGTTTGTTATGTTAACTATTAAAATGCTTGTTATTTTCTCTTGTGCCATTTTTTATTTTTTATTTTTTCTGAACTTGCGCCTCACTTCAGTCGAGCGCGCGACTCACCTTGCGCCTTATGCTTCAGGCTCCAGGAGGCCTTAGCATTTTAGTGCACCCTGAGCCTTTAACAACTATGATAGTGATTGCCAATTGGTGTGGTTGGTGGTCGTTTGTATGATTATGTAGTGATGTAGCTATGTATTAGATAGTGAGTGCTTGGTCTGATAGGGATATGTAGATTTGAGTTAAGCTTGATTATGTGATGGACGGGGTTCCTAATTTGATGTTTTGTGTGTCCTTTAAAGGATGAATTGTGACTGGATGTCGTCTTGTTCAGTGGTGTGGTGACTGTTCTTCTTTCGGGCTTTCGGAGTCTTGCATAGTAGTGCAGAGTGGACCGATATCCGTTGAGAGTCGAGTGTAGGGCCAAGTTGGTCTCGTGTTATGATGTCATGAGTAATGAGTACCCTCATAGTGTAATACCCCTAATTTCAAAAGGATAGTCCTGGTATTTAATTTATTATTTAAATTGCATTTTTAATATTTGACGTGCGTATGTGTTAATTTCATTGCTTTACTTTGATTAATGTGATTGTAGTTAGTTATTTAAATTGTTTTAATTGAATTTAATTGTTTAATTGTTTTACGTTAGTTGTTTTCATTGAATTAATTTACTTAAATTTAATGCTTTAATTGTTTTTAATTTAATTGGTTAAGTTGAATTGATTTAGTTACATTTAATTATGTTTTCAACGTGACTGTTATATAGTTGTACATTAGGTTTACAGCCGACATTGATATTAACCGAGATTTCTCTATGGGCCGAGTAAATCCAGTTAGGGTTTAAGAGAGCCTAGGATTAGTGTGGCCTATAAATATTCACCTAAGTTGTCGGCTTAATTACGACATAGTAAGGTTAAGAGAAGTTTTGGAGACGGCTGGGAAGTAAACAGAGAACAAACAAAGGATTCGCCAGAGAATTGAGACGGACGTCGGTATAAGGCAAGTTTTATCCTTTACTCTCTCGCTTAGGCTTTGTGTTCTTTGCATACTTAAATGGTTCCAGGATGAATTACATGTTTCAAAAAGAAAAAAAAAAGTTACCTGTTTCATGGTTAAAACTTTCATTGCAATAGTATGTGTTCTATACTTGTTAAATTGTATAAACTTGAAACTTTCTTGCATAGTTCTCTATTTTAAATCCATGGTAGTAACGTAATAAGGACTTAAACAAGGGTTGGAATCTACTGGGATTAAGTTACAAATTCTGGGAACTTAAGCAGTGAAGTGCCGGAGGTGTAGACAACGCCGGAAAAAGAGAACATGAGGCAGAGGAGGAAGAGAGCCGGCTCTCCCTTGGAGGGAGCCAACTCCTCTTGCATTGGAGGCGTCTCCAAGGCCATTGGAGGCGGCTCCAATGCTTAGGGAGCCGGCTCCAATGCTTAGGGAGCCGGCTCCATGTTGTTTCCCTCAGTATTTTTCCGTTTTGTTTGATTGTTTTCCAGTTTTCAGTGAGGAAGCTTCATGGTGATTGAACTTCTATGTTTTTCTGAGGAGAATAAATACTGTAATGGATGTTTTAGAGGTTGTCCAGAGTAAGATTAAAGTCTCAAAGGATAGAATAATGTAGAATTAGACACGGAGTGTTAATCGTTAAAACAGTATGGAATTTTATGTATGTCGCAGATTGTATGGATTTGGATATTGTAATTTCTTATTTCTTTTGGAAATTTCTGTGAGGGCTTGTCCACTGTTAATTACATATTCGTGGTATAGAAAAACATGCTAGAAATCTATACTTTGCTAAAGACTAACTGATGATTAAATTTTTAGCATTTAGTGCATCAGTTGTTAGATAGGTAATGAAAAGTATGATAAATTTCTTATATTTGTTTTGCATGCCATGGAATTAAGTGATGTAATATCTATTTAGGCTTTGTCCATTATATGGATACTGGGAGTAGATTGATATGGATAGATACTGTTTGTGTGGGCAAGTAATGGCTTCTATGTAGTGGTTTTATTTAAGCATGTTTGTTAATATACTCTAATATGCTTAGTATGGAGTAGTTGATATTGATATTTATATTACCAATGCTTTATCAACTGATGGTTTTATTTAAGCATGTTTGTTAATATCCTCTAATATGCTTAGTGTGGAATAGTTGATATTGATATTTATATTGTCAATGCTTTATCAACTGTTGGATGGATGGGATTGTATGCACCAGTATGGGACGGTGTCATACTAGGTTTGGTTTAGCTCAAATTGCTAAGACCTACCTATTTTGGAATAAGGGTACGGGTTATTAAATAGAATCCTCCTTATATATAAGAGTCGGTGCGGTTGAATACGCCGAACTACTTACTGGATTTCTCTTGGATGATTAGTAACGGATTTTAGATATATTTTTATGATACTGCGATATGAGCTTGAGTCTCAGAGATGACGGTTAGGGTGCGTATATGCAGTAGGATGCGTAACTGGCTGTGAGGGTTAAGGTATACCCTGTTTAGGCTTAGGTACTCATGCCCACTCAGGTGCGCTTTGCGTGATACCTTCTATTCAGGTTGAGACCCTCTTCATAGTCTAGTGAGAGTCCAGTAGTGTGGATATATTTATGTACGGATTATTAGTTATTGTTGAACTATTTAGTATGTATATGCGTATCGAGTCTCTGCTAGGATTGTAGTAGGATAGAACTTGTTCGTGGGCCTGACCCATTCCTATTTTTCAGGTACACGACAATTCCAGACTTAGACTTGATCGTGCTGAGTAGAGATTTTTATTCACTCTACCGACGACGTAGGACTTCTCTCCATAGCTTAAATCTGGATGTTCTATCAGTTATTTTATTTACAGTTTGGATTTTTATTAGGGGTTCACTAGAAATGGATTCTCGAGTTGTTTAATGTATCGGAGATTTTGGATTATTGGGATTTAAGTATTTATCTTTAAAGAATTTTATTTTAGTTTCTTTCAGCTTTTAATATTTATTCTTATTTCATTTTGTCATCTGTGTTCGTTTTTAAATATTAATTGTTTAATATTCGCTCGGGTTTGGGCCTGTGCCTGATCAACCCGTATCTTGGATCCGAGGGGTATCACAGTTGGTATCAGAGCACTCCGGGTTCAAGTGTCTCTAGGATTCTATCGTATAAGACTTCTGCGTAGCGCTTTCTCTTGATTAGAGCTTAAGTTTAGGATTCATTGTATGCCTTATGGTTCGTTTATAAATGGTACTGATGTCTGTCTTTCCGTGTTAACAGATGGTTAACAGTAGAAACGGACAGAGTATGCGAGGATCTAGAAAGGAAAGAAGAGCTACACGTAGGCAACAATATCTTCTACGGCGTCAGCAAATGGAGGAAGTGCAGCAAAGGCTTGGGTTTCAGGATGATGATAGTCAGTTTCAGGAGGAGGTTTAGTAAACTCGGGATCAGGAAGGAGATCCAGAGTATCCTCCTCACATCAATGATCTTATTGCTCGGGCTATAGAAGCAGGGGTAACAGCTGTACTTCGGAATCAGCCTCAGGTACAGCCGGCACCGCTACCAGCACCGGTTGTTTAGACTGATACTTGGGAGAAGGCCAGGAGTTCTTTCACAAAGGGGAGTCCACCTGAGTTCACAGGCTCCACCGATGTGAGAGCAGATCACCAGTGGAAATAGGACATCGAGCGACATCTTCACTTGGTTCAGTGCACGAAGGTTCAGAAGCAGATGCTTGTTACCTTCAAGTTAGTTGGGGATGCACTACAGTGGTGTGAGTCAGTTACAACCGTAGATGAGAGGATGGAATTGACTTATGATGAGTTCAGTGCATGCTTTGAGGAAAAGTACTTTCCTTAGGCAGTCAGGGAAGCCATGAAGACTAAGTTTCTTAACCTGCAGCAGGGGAACATGATAGTAGCGGAGTATGAGCAGCAGTTCACACGCTTGTCCCTCTTTGCATCGGAGGAGGTGGATACAGAGGAGAAGAAGCGCAATAGTTTTGTCAGGGGACTGATGTGGTCTATCAGGAGAGCTATCACATGTAGTCCAGCCTATACTACCTATGCTTAGGTGGTAGACGTCGCTCTACAGCAGTACCAGTTGACTGGGGTGATAAAGACTCTGCTAACCAGTCAGTTGAGAAAGGGAATGGGAACGAACACCGACAGAATGACAAGGGCAAATTCTAGGGACAACAGCCTTGGAAGAAACATAAGGGTGGTTCAGATGCTCCCAGAGAGGTGGCACCTATTCAGCGACAGCAGAATGGGGGACCACCGGCAGGACAGAGTCAACCATAGGCTAACTGACAGAGGAGGCCATTTGGTACTTTCCAAGGTAGTTGCTATACTTGTGGAGAGTATGGTCACACTTCCAGGCAGTGCCCTACAGCCAGACAGGGATAGAGACAGGGACAGTATGTGCAGCAGGGGCAGAGGGTGCCAGTGCCTTTACCAGCTCCACAGGTTCCACGAATTCAGGGACAGACCTATCTGGCTTTACCGGTACTGCCGCAGCCTCAGGGAGAGGCACCGCAGCAGCTACATTATGGTAGGGTGTATATTAGGAAACGTGCAAGTTTTAAAAAACTTTTCGAGGGATTTTGATTCATAGATCTTAATTCATCACATAGAGACAAGTGTTATGAAAAAATAAAATATGATGTATCATTCAATTAATAGATTGAATACTTACATCAAAGGTCTGAGTAAACCTTTAAATCTTTCCTCTAAAGTGAATGTTCTCACTTATTGTAGATCCCTTAGCAAGATGCCTTCTCCTTGGATCTCCATCTTCTTGGTAATTGTTTTGCCTTTAGGAATCACTCATAAGCCTCCATGAATGACCTTGGAAAACTAGGCTTGTGGGAGCCTCCATTAGATGAGAACATAAATCCTAATTTTCTACAGAGAGAAAATAGATTCTTTTTTCCTTGTTCCAAAAATCACTTCCAAAATATACATAGACCATGTATATATATAGGCAACATAAAGGAAAAAGAAAAGAAAACAATAAATCCTTCTCAATCTCTAATTCACATGTCTCAAATCTAATAGGATTCCAATATCAAGTTGGGCTATGAGTGAGAATCCTTTGGGCTTATTATTTTATTGGCTATAATGAATTAATAATTGGCTCGGTTCATGGACCCAATTCAATTAATTCATAAATTAATTTCTACTCCACTAAAAGAAATTAATTGAACTCCAATTAAATAATAAATAACCTCTAAGTCAATGTTGCACTTTGACCCCTCTATGCATAATTAGTTATCGGATAAATAAAACCATCAATCCGACTACTTAATTAATATATTTATTTTGTTACCTTTGATTATTTCTGGCTCGATCACAATAGAACATTTGTTTGACAAAAATAATAATTTAAATAAATAAATATATAATAAATCATTTTGTCTAAAAACACACGAAGGCCTTCGAATTTACTTTGTGATCAATCATAATCAATACAAAATAAACGCAAGTAGCAATGATGCAAATATTGAAAATATAACCCTCTAACTATTAATTACATAACTACCCAAAGTGTCAGTCTAAGGATCCCGAAGTATCCGCCGAACAAATCAAAGTAATTATTAATTAATAAAAGTGTTTATACTTTTCTCATGCTTAAGAGTCAAATGCCATGACAGTGATGGGGAGTAATTGCATACGACGGCTCTCGCAATATATCTCAACCTAACGCGGATCCAGTTCAAGTCTTAATTAATTATAAGTCCATCCATAATTACCGACTATGAACAATTTATGATTACTATTTATATTCATGTATTGATCGCCATCACATACATATATAAATATCTTTTGTAATCAAATGGACACTATCAATTCCATAATGAATTGAAACATAATACATTGAATTCACCAATTGTATCAAGCATAAATATTTCAGAAACGTAAGGAACATATGTCACTATAATCCAAATAGGAATTTGCTATGCCAAGGCATATAAATCCCAACAGTATAACCCTATGCCACAGGATATGCAGGCACCTCAAGGTAAGTTTCCTATTCATGGTTTACTTGGACGTGTGTTATTTGATACGGGTGCTACACACTCATTTGTAGCTGGATCATTTGTTGTTTTATCTGGGATGATGACTCGGGTATGCAGTAGACTACAGGGTATTTCTACACCATTCGGCGATACAGCCATTCTTCATGAGAGTGATGGGCCTGTGACACTAGATATTGGTAGACTCAGATTTCTAGCCAATCTATTGGTCTTGGACATGCACACTTATGATGTGATACCTGGGATGGATTGGTTGTCTCACTACCATGCCCAAGTTAATTGTTTTGATAGGTTTATTGTGTTTACCATACCTGGTTAGGACATGTATGTCGTCGCTATGCCGCGTTCTAGCGGGGTCACTAGTACCTATTTGTTTCATATGGAGAAGGAAACGGAGGAGGGGACTACTGTATTATTGGATAACATACCAATTGTACAGGATTTCCCAGATGTATTTTAGGAGATTCTAGGGTTACCGCCTAGTCACGAGATTAACTTTGTGATCGACTTCGCTCCAGGCACTACGCCTATTGCTAGGGCACCATATAGGATGGCACCAGTGGAGATGCAAGAGTTGAGGGATCAGATTCAGCAGCTACTCAGCCAGGGTTTTATTCGCAGGAGTACTTCACCCTGGGGAGCACCGATTTTGTTTGTGAAGAAGAAGGATGGTTCACTTTGACTGTGTATAGATTACAGGGAGTTGAAGAAGGTTACTATTCGTAACAAGTATCCGTTACCCAGGATTGATGATCTTTTTGATTAGTTGAAGGGAGCTACATACTTCTCTAAGATTGATCTGCGGTCTGGATATCATTAACTTTGGGTTCGGTTGCAGGATGTTCCGAGGACAGCGTTTCTCACTAGATATGGGTCTTATGAGTTTCGGGTGATGCCATTTGGGTTGACTAATGCACCAGTGGTTTTCATGGATTTAATGAATAGAGTCTTTAGGGCTTACTTGGATCAATTTGTCATTGTCTTCATAGATGACATTTTAATTTACTCGAGGTCAGAGGACGATCATGCTAGACATCTTAGGATAGTCTTATAGACACTTCGTGAGCACCAGTTGTATGCTAAGTTCGAGAAATGTGAATTTTGGTAGCGGAAAGTGAAATTTCCGGGTCATGTGGTGTCAGAAAGGGGAATAGCGGTGGATTCGGCCAAGGTTTCAGCGATGGTTGAGTGGGGACAGCCTACTTCACCTACTGAGATTTGGAGTTTCCTCGGTTTGGCAGGGTATTACAGGAGATTCATCCAGGGGTTCTCTAAGATAGCGGGGCCACTCACTCATTTGACTAAGAAGGGTGTACGGTTCGTGTGGGATGGACATTGTCAGAGAGCTTTTGATGAGCTGAAGACTAAGTTGACCTTTGCATCAGTTTTGTCTACCCCACAAAGCGGGATAGAGTATCTTGTCTACACAGATGTTTTTTTGTAGGGTATTGGATGTGTCTTGATGCAGGAGGAGCAACCAATTTCGTATGGATCTCGGAAACTTAAGCCTCACGAGCTTAATTATCCAACGCACGATTTGGAGTTGGCAGCTGTGGTCTTTGCCTTACGGATTTGGAGGCATTATCTGTTGGGTGAGTCCTTCAGATTATTTAGTGATCACAAGAGTCTGCAATACTTGTTCACTCAGCAGGAGCTGAATATGAGACAGCGCAGATGGTTGGAGTTTGTGAAAGACTATCACTTCTCCATACAGTACCATCCAGGGAAAGCGAATATGGTGGTGGATGCACTCAGTCGCCGACCTGTTGGTAGTCTTTTTGCTCTATTCGCCACTAAATGGAATGCTTTGAGGACAGTGGATTAGTTGTCGGATGCTTTCATGGCTTGTATGGTAGTTACACCTTCTATCATTCACAAGGTTTTGAAGGCACAACTCACAAATCAGTAGTGCATTGATAAAGTTACAGAGATAGCTTCCGAAGAGGTTTCATTTTACTATGTTGGGGCTGATGAAGGTTTGAGGTACAAGGGACAGTTAGTGGTACCTTTTGCTGATGAGTTGAGAAAGGATGTGATGACTGAGACTCACCACTCTGAGTTTTCGGTTCATCCAGGAGGCGACAAAATGTATCAGGATATGAAGTGGCAGTTTTGGTGGGCAGGTATTGTCACGCCCTGACAATTCCAATAAAACCCTCAATTTATACAATTTAAATACATCAAAATACATCCAGGATCATAAAAATTACCCCCTCTTTTATACAAAGTTAATTTCCTCAAATACACAAAAAAATCTCCAAATAAAAAAAATAAATTCCTGTCACGCCAACTCTTCAACCTAAGCCAGAATCTAGCAATTCCCGTCCATCTTCGGTACCTGAAACTGGAGGGTGGTGAGACAAAAAGTCCCAGTAGGAAAAACCATAACAAGAATTCCATGGAGGTTTAATAAAACAGCTTCACAACATAAACATATACATTTAATACATATGCATTTAATTAAAAACATTTAATAAAAACATTAAAGCAAAACCTCCCCATGCCATTCAAGGTATAGAGAACCCTACGCTGAAAAAGAGTTATCCTCGCTGAATCATCAAAGCTTCAAGCTCCAAGACCTCCTCTGCAACTATCGAACCTCTCTGTCTTTCTCTTTGCCCACTCTAATTACTTTTCCCTCTTCTTTCTTTCTTACTTAGCAGTGTAGACAACACCCACAATAAATAGGCCATTCCACCGACCCAAACCAAACAGCTCACCACACAATCAAAAACCCACGTGTAGAAAATCAAGCCTAAGTCAAAAAGTGGTCTGCCAAAATCTCATTATATCCAACACACTCAAATACAATCTCTCATCCAGACCAAACCCACGTGAAGCCCCTACTGTTTTCCTTTCTTACCTTATCAACTTACCCTTGTCACTTCATCTGCTATCTCTCTTAACCAAGCAACAGCCTACGTGAAGCATCAGATTTTCCTTTCTTCTTTTCTAATCTCGGCTAGGTGTCCCCTTTTCATCATCCCATCAGATACATTAAATATATATACCATCATGTACAATAGATATATATATATATATATATATATATATATATATATATATAAATCAAAACTCTTTACATCATTGTCTGTGGGGCCCACAAGAGCATCATCACATTTTCATTCTCATTTTCTCTCAAATTTCGTCCAACTGCTTCCCCCTTTTCTATCAAATTACGTATATATAAACCACATATAACAAAACCAAACAACCCATCAATTCGGCAGCCACCTTTCTCCACAAAAAAAATAGATATAAAATATCAATATATATATATATATATATATATATATATATATATATAAACCAAATTTCGCTCCCATTCATAAAAAATACAATGCTTATATAAATATATATTGTTAAATTTCAAAACCCACTAACTTTAATAATTAATTAATTAATTTAAATAATCTAAAAATAATTAAATAATTAAATTAAAATCCAAAAAATTTGGGTTATCACAGGTATGAAGAGGGACATTGCTCTATTTGTCTCACGATGTAGTATTTGTCAGATGGTCAAGATTGATTATCAGAGGCTGCTAGGAGCTCTACAGCCACTGCCGATACCGGAGTGGAAATGGGAGAGCATTTCTATGGATTTCATGGAGGGATTGCCTAATTCCTTTAAGGATCACAATTCCATTTGGGTTATTATGGACAGATTGACGAAATTAGCTCACTTTTTGCCTATTCGCACTGACTTCACTTCAAAGCAGTTGGCGAGACTTTACATTTCAGAGATTGTAATGTTGCATGGCATTCCATTGTCTATTATATCGGACAGGGATTTGAGCTTTGTATCAGGATTTTGGAAGAGTTTTCAGCAGGCTTTGGGTACAGAATTACACTTTTGTACTACTTATCATCCTCAGACTGATGGACAGACTGAGAGGGTGAATCAGATCATGGAGGATATGCTCCGGTCGTGTGTTCTTGATTTCAAGTGCCACTGGGAGGATTACTTATCACTTGTGGAGTTTGCTTATAACAATAGTTTTTAGAAGACTATTGGGATAGCATCCTTTGAGGCGTTATACGGTCGACCGTGTTGATCGCCTATTTGTTGGATGGAGGTTGGCGAGAGCAGATTCTTGGGTCTTGAGTTTATTAAGGATACTTCTGAGAAGATAGCTCTTATTAGGGATCACATGCATACTGCTCAGAGTAGGCAGAAGAGCTATGCTAATCGTCGCACCCGTGCGCTGGAGTTTCAGGTTGGGGATCAGGTTCTACTCAAAGTGTCGCTTATGAAGGGTGTAATGCGCTTTGGGAAGAAAAGGAAGTTATCTCCGCGATTTGTCGGTTCATTCATGATTACGGATCGCGTTGGAGCTGTCGTTTATCGGTTGGCACTTTCGGATAATTTGGATCACGTTCACAACGTGTTTCATGTTTCCATGTTGCAAAAATTTCTACGCGATGAGGATCGGTATCAGCATATCGATGTTGGGGAGATTGAGTTGCACCCGGATGCAACATACTTGGAGCCACCATGTTGTATAGTCAATCGTCGAGATCAGATCCTTCGTAATAATGTTATTCCTTTGGTTCGAGTCCAGTGGAGTCATCACAATGAGGCTGAGTCTACTTGGGAATGGGAGGATGCAATTCGCTCACAATTTCCTGAAATTTTGGAAGAAGGTAAGAGCGAATTCCGAGGACGGAATTCCTTTTGTTAGGGGGGAAGAATTTAATACCCCTAATTTCAAAAGGATAGTCCCGTTATTTAATTTATTGTTTAAATTGATTTTTAATATTTAACGTGCGTATGTGTCAATTTCATTGCTTTACTTTGACTAATGTGATTGTAGTTAGTTATTTAAATTGTTTTAATTGAATTTAATTGTTTAATTTTTTTACGCTAGTTGTTTTCACTGAATTAATTTACTTTAATTTAATGGTTTAATTGTTTTTAACTTAATTGTTTAAGTTGAATTGATTTAGTTACATTTAATTATGTTTTCAACGTGACTATTATATAGTTGTACATTAGGTTTACAGCCGACATTGATATTAACCGAGATTTCTCTATGGGCCGAGTAAATCCAGTTAGGGTTTAAGAGAGCCTAGGATTCGTGTGGCCTATAAATATTCACCTAAGTTGTCTACTTAGGGTTGTAGAATAAAATTACGACATAGTAAGGTTGAGAGAAATTTTGGAGACGGCTGGGAAATAAATAGAGAACAAACAAAGGATTCGCCGGAGAATTAAGACGGACGTCAGTGTAAGGCAAGTTTTATCCTTTACTCTCTCCCTTAGGCTTCGTGTTCTTTGCATACTTAAATGGTTCCAGGATGAATTACATGTTTTAAAAAGAAAAAAAAAAAAAGTTACCTGTTTCATGGTTAAAACTTTCATTGCAATAGTATGTGTTCTATACTTGTTAAATTGTATAAACTTGAAACTTTCTTGCATAGTTCTCTATTTTAAATCCATGGTAGTAACGTAATAAGGACTTAAACAAGGGTTGGAATCTACTGGGATTAAGTTACAAATTCTGGGAACCTAAGCAGTGAAGTGCCGGAGGTGTAGACAATGCCGGAAAAAGAGAACACGAGGTAGAGGAGGAAGAGAGCCGGCTCTCCCTTAGAGGGAGCCGGCTCCTCTTGGATTGGAGGCAGCTCCAATGCTTAGGAAGCCGGCTCCATGTTGTTTCCCTCAGTATTTTTCCGTTTTATTTGCTTGTTTTCCAGTTTTCAGTGAGGAAGCTTCATGGTGATTGAACTTCTATGTTTTTCTAAGGAGAATAAATACTGTAATGGATGTTTTGGAGGTTGTCCAGAGTAAGATTAAAGTCTCAAAGGATAGAATAATGTAGAATTAGACATGGAGTGTTAATCGTTAAAACAGTATGAAATTTTATGTATCTCGCAAATTGTATGGATTTGGATATTGTAATTTCTTATTTCTTTCGGAAATTTCTGTGAGGGCTTGTCCACTGGTAATTACATATTCGTGGTATAGAAAAACATGCTAGAAATCTATACTTTGCTAAAGATTAACTGATGATTAAATTTTTAGCATTTAGTGCATCAGTTGTTGGATAGGTAATTAAAAGTATGATAAATTTCTTATATTTGTTTTGCATGCCATGGAATTAAGTGATATAATATCTATTTAGGCTTTGTCCATTATATGGATACTGGGAGTAGATTGATATGGATAGATACTGTTTGCGTGGGCAAGTAATGGCTTCTATGTAGTGGTTTTATTTAAGCATGTTTGCGAATATACTCAAATATGCTTAGTATAGAGTAGTTGATATTGATATTTATATTGCCAATGCTTTATCAACTGATGGTTTTATTTAAGCATGTTTGTTAATATACTCTAATATGCTTAGTGTGGAATAGTTGATATTGATATTTATATTGTCAATGCTTTATCAACTGTTGGATGGATGGGATTGTATGCACCGGTATGGGACAGTGTCATACTAGGTTTGGTTTAGCTCAAATTGCTAAGACCTACCTATTTTGGAATAAGGGTACGGGTTATTAAATAGAATCCTCCTTATATATAAGAGTCGGTGCGGTTGAATACGCCGAACGACTTACTGGATTTCTTGTGGATGGTTAGTAACGGATTTTAGATATATTTTTATGATACCGCGATATGAGCTTGAGTCTCAGAGATGACGGTTAGGGTGCGTATATGCAGTAGGATGCGTCACTGGCTGTGAGGGTTAAGGTATACCCTGTTTAGGCTTAGGTACTCATGCCCACTCAGGTGCGCTTTGCGTGATGTCTTCTATTCAGGTTGAGACCCTCTTCATAGTCTAGTGAGAGTCCAGTAGTGTGGATATATTTATGTACGGATTATTAGCTATTGTTGAACTATTTAGTATGTACATGCGTATTGAGTCTCTGCTAGGATTGTAGTAGGATAGAACTTGTTCGTGGGCCTGACCCACTCCTATTTTTCAAGTACACGATAGTTCCAGACTTAGACTTGATCGTGCTGAGTAGAGATTTTTAGTCACTCTACCGACGACGTAGGACTTCTCTCCAAAGCTTAAATCTGGATGTTCTATCAGTTATTTTATTTACAGTTTGGATTTTTATTAGGAGTCCACTAAAGATGGATTCCCGAGTTGTTTAATGTATCAGGGATTTTAGATTATTGGGATTTAAGTATTTATCTTTAATGAATTTTATTTTAGTTTCTTTCAGCTTTTAATATTTATTCTTATTTCATTTTGTCATCTGTATTCGTTTTTAAAATATTAATTGTTTGATATTCCCTCGGGTTTGGACCTAGGCCTGATCAACCCGTGTCTCAGATCCGAGGGGTATCACACATAGGGTGGTGAGCATTGTGTTTTGTGACAGTGGTGTGTGATTGCCTGGTGACGTCTGGTGTCAAAGACAATAATGTTGGTGAGTTCATAGTCCTGTGGTTTGATGAGGTGTTTCTTATGAAGGTCTGTGGCTATGGGCCTCCTTCTTTAAGGAGGGTAGAATGTAATGTTTATGATTTTTCTTGTTTTCAATTTTCTGCGTTTTCTAATTTTTCTGGATTATTTTTTGCTTTTTCTCGTTTTGGGTGCCGAACACCGTAAGATGTGCCGGATTTGCCCGAGAGTTGGTTGGGGCATTTCCTTGAGTTCAGGACTCTTGGAAATGCACTGGTTTACATTTTGGCATTTTTTTTTATTTTTGGGGCCAGGAGGCCCTAAGCGGGACCCGCTACCGGGGTTGTTGTGTCACAGATCCATTGTATGCATGTATTATTTTATTGTGCATTTTATTTGATTATGTTATTTTTATGTGGTGGTGAATTAATTATTGCATATATATATATATATAAAATTAAGTTAATAAAGATTTTTATATAAAAATAAAAAGAAGTTGTGGGGCCCGTATGAATAATACACTTTATCAAAGGCCTAAGGGCCATCACTGACCCTCAATTTCTTTTTTCTTCCTGTCAGTATACTTTCTCCCTCTTGGTTATTTATTTTTTTTCTTTTTCTCACACAACCTCAAGCTTAAATTTAGGTTGTGTTGTTAGGAATTTGGTAGAACCTTGTGAAGCAAAGTTGTAGAGCTCGTCGAGGCCGTCAATTTGATAGGAGCCAAGCACCATTTGCCAAGCTTTGGGATTTCGAAATTAGGGTTTGAAATTGGGGATTTTGGAGGCTTTTCTTCAATTTGGAGGTAGGAGTGCTCTAATCCACTATCTCTTGGATTTCTTATGAATTTTCCCCTTTAATTTGACTTTATGCATGCTTAATCTTAATTTCTTTTGATTGTGTTTGTTACGGTTATTTGTATTTAAGGTGATAAATGTATGTTACATGTTAATTGGGCTTATTAGTATGATGATTTTCAATTTTGTAACGAAGCATGCTTAGTGTTGGTATTTTTATGATTTTAATTGTTACGAAAATTTATGTTATAATTATGGAAATAAATGTTTAGAGCTTCCTATCAAGAATGCCATGATGATGCAGATGGAATGTGTGTAAATTTTAGTATTGAATTGGAATTTAAAAGCATGAAGCATTCATGCATCCATTGGGAAAGAAAAATGGAAAAATGTTTTAAAAGTAAATGAAACTATTTTGGGGAAATAATTTTGAAAGCTGTTTGTGAAAACCGGATGCCTAGGAGGTGCCTAGTGGTCCGTGGTATTAATGTGATCTAGAGGGAGTTAGAGAGAAACTCTAGTGGGGTTGAGCTACCTAGGCCCAGATGACGCCATGGAGGTGCCATGTGGTCGGAGAAAGTTAGTCAATCCTTCCCTCATAGCGTTATAGAGGTGCTATGGGCCGGATTGCGTTAACGATTTGGAATGGCAAAAAAAAGGAATTGTTTTGGGAAATGGGGAGTGACATTGGCATGAAATTGCATTTCACTAGCATATTTAGTGTATTTAGGTTTTGATGACATTATCATATGCTTCTTGTTGTGGTTATTAACGTATATCCCGTATAACATGATCCCGCCTACTGTTTACCTATTCTTTGCGTAGATTCATGGGGTCATAAAAAATGTGTCTTAGACACTTCCTACCGAGCTTATGCTCACCCTATTATCTTAACATTTTTCAGGTTTGGGAAAAGAGGTGGCAGACGACGATCCACCACAAGTTTAGAAGGGATTGGAGTTCTAATTATTTTACTATCTTTTGTATTAGAACTTTAATATTTTGTAAATATAATCTTAACTATTTTGTGAAACTTTAGTTTAATTAGTGTAATGTTGTAAGTTATGGGCTTCTAAATTTTAGCTATATTTCATAGACTGTAACTTGATGTAATTGTTTTGGGAATGTTTTATATTATTTGCATTGTGCGTTGGGATATGATAGATTAGTTTAAGGCCAAGTGCGGCTATTACATTTTTTTTTATTTTTTATTTTTTTGCATTTCAACAGGTTGTGGTAGGACCCTTTTTAGTCATGCCGAATTTTTTTATTGACTAGTATCATTTTGGGACGTTACACATATCCAGTTTGAGAGCCATAAAACAAGATTCACCTTTCTTTTTTAATTTGAGAACATGAAGAAGATCATGAGCCAGTAAGATATTATCACGGATGAGGTAGTGAGGAACAAACCCACTTTGAGAGGTACTGATGAGGAGAGGAAGGAGAGGTTTGAGATGGTTCCCTAAAGTCTTTGAGTATAATTTGTACGCCACATTACAGAGAGAAATTGGTCTGAAATTTGACATAAGAGTGGGATGTTTCACCTTGGGAATGAGGACAATGTTAGTCGCATTGAGACTGATAGGAAAAATGCCATCCAAAATGAAAGAATTGAAACCCCGTAATAGATCAAACTTTATATGTCTCAGTTGGATTGGAAGAAAAGAGGTGTAAAACCAGGTCCCGGAGCCTTGAATGGACCCATGCTTGCTAGAGCAATCCGGAGTTCCTCCACAGACCCCTCCCGTAAAAGCTCATCATTCATTTTTATTGTCACCTTAGGCCTGATAATATTCCAAAAAGTTGAGTCCTCCTGGTCTGGAGAAGACGAAAAAAGAGAATGAAAGTAATCTTCAGCAACTTTGTGGATGTCGTCTTTAGAATCACACCAATTACCCCTAGAGTCTTCCAAACCCAGAATCTCGTTCTTCCGCCTCCTGATTTGTGTTTTGCGGTGAAAGAATTTGGTATTCTTATCACCATGTGCAAGCCAAGTAATTTGAGATTTTTGAAGCCAAAACATCTCTTCCTCGCGCCCCGCATTGCCTAACTCTAGCTCAAGTCAATAGTATTCAGCCCTATCAAACCCACCAATCTGTTCTTTGATAAATTTTAACTGAGCTTCAATGAATTTAGTTTTGGACAATGCATTGTTACATTTACCTCGTCTCCAAGCCTTAAGATCAGATTGACACTGAGATAATTGGTGTGGAATACCTTGCAAAGGAGGACCAACACCCGGGGCAGCCCAACCTTTTTCAACAGCCTGCTTAAACTCGGCCTCCTTAACCCAGCGAGCATCAAAAAAGAAATCACGACGAGAATGAGAGCTGGAATCGTTGAGACACAACATAATGGTTGTATGATCTGATCCATTAACAGAAAGGTGATAGAGCATACATCTTGGAAAAGATTGGAGCCATTGAGCCAAACACAAGGCTCTGTCAAGGCGAGCCAAAATAAGCTTACTCGAATCCCTCTTATTGCACCATGTAAATGGGAGCCCTTTAAACCGAAGATCCATCAAAGAGCAATCATCGATAAACTATTTGAATTCCTTGAGCATCCAACTCTCTTTAGGTCGACCGCCTCTTTTCTCATCACAGTGTAGCAAGGCGTTAAAATCGCCCATAAGGAGCCAACGAGGGCCTAACTAAAACATGAGACTATGGATATACCTCCATTGGAGAGCCTAATCCGTCTCTGAACAGGAACCGTAAACCCCTGTGAAATACCAAGGATCATTGCCCCGATCCCCTATGATTTTGCACATGATTTGGAATTCTGAGAAGTCAATGACATAAATTTACCATTCCTTAAAATATAAGATAGTGACACCACTTGCTGTACCCGTAGATGGAACTATAAAGGATTCATACAAACCAAGTAACTTTGTAACTATTTCCACACGATCGCCTGCGTTCTTGGTTTCCGACAGAAAAATTAAAGGGGGGGAATGGAGGGAAACTAACCTCCTCAATTGGGAAACTGTCAGGGGGTTCCCCAAACCCTGACAATTCCACAATAAAATCCTTATTGAGGGGGTTGGGGCCATGCAGGGCTGGTTACCACCACCGAAGAGCATTGTACATCAGTAATCACGACCTTTGTCCTCTTTTAAGCAGACTGAGGAGTGGGCACTATAGAATTAAGCTTTCTCTTCGAGCTTCCAAGAGGTGAAGCTGGTTGGGACACTTGCATAGCTCTAGCTTGTTTTTTCCACGACCGAGTATTGAGCTGAACCATCGCGGGATGAAGAGAAGAGGGAGCCGTAAAAGAAGAAGTCAGATCAGGAGTACCAATAAGTGAGTATGATGGGCCAGAAATGGGAGACATGGGCCACTCCAAGTCATTAAACTCTAACTTTCCCAGATCAACAGGGTGGGTTAAACCATGAACAGAGGAAGTTGGCCGGGCTAGTTGGACAACTTGAGCAAAAGGGAGAGCAGGCCTTGATGGGCTTAAAGAAACAGGCCCAATTCCCTCGCCGAAGCTAGGGTTGGCTGCTGCCATACTCCCCTCCACAGGGGAAGACTCTAGAGCCCCCCTCTTATGCAATAAGGACTCATCTAAAGTCACATACCTGGGACGCGCAATATTCCCATCCGTCCCCATAGAGATGACAGGTGTAGGGCACTGTATAGGAGGACAACTGTCATCCTCCATCATCACCCTTTGAACTTGACCAGATGGATAGACGTTGACCAGCCCACCGTTACCACTACTAGCATCGCCGATGGAAAAACCGATCCCAGGAGAAATTAGAGGAGTGGACTCGAAATTTAATGACGGTGTCCCGCCTATAGAACTTGTAGATGGCTGAACTTTCTTGAGCTTGCCACTTTACCAGAAGCTTTCAACCAAACACTAAATTGGCGTTCATCAACAGGCTCCTTAACCTTGCGAGAACAAGAGCTGATACCATGACCAACTCTACCGCAATTATAGCAAAGAGATGGTAATCTTTCATAACGAAATTTTATGCACTAGCCCGTTGCACCATGCCTAATTTTGACTCCTTGCTTGAAAGGTTTTGAGATATCCACTCCTACTCGGATTCGGAGATAGAGCCCATCGTTGAGGTTAAGATCCCTAACTTCGACTGAATCACATGACAGAAAGGAGGAGCCAATATCTCTAGCCGTATCGTCTGTGACTAACTAGAGGGGAACATTTGTAACCCTAACCCAAAAGGGCACATTAATAAAAGATGCCGCCGAAAAATCAAGATCAGGTGACCAACGCTGAACAGAAATAAGATCCCCATTAAAACTCATGGGCGAAGTCGCAAGATCCGCTCACAATCAGCCTCACTTGGAAAAAGAAATTGAAACATTAAATCTTTGATCTGATACATCTGTAAACCCTCACAATCCCAGGCTTCACTGAGCGCCTTGCGCATCCCGAAAAGCTTCAAGGGTTTCTCGGAGAACAACTTTTCGGCTAAACTATATGCACACCAATGAGACCTTCGTACCTCGGCATCAGCCGCTAAAACCACCTCAATTTCCTCCTCAGCTGAGAGTTTACAAAACTCTAACTGAGATGCAAGATCATCTTCCATGGATGCCAAACCAACAGCAAATCCCCAAAAAAATACCTCCAAACTTGTCTAAAATAAGATATGAAAACAAAACCTGAGCAATTTGTCAAGACAAATGCAAAGTAATGGAACCCTCTCGTAGATCACGAAGAACGGCGAAGGAGAAACCCTCTGGCGAAAACCAAGGGAGATCCTTTCAGTTGTCAGAAGGTGCAACAACATAGGCATAAGTAAAAGTCATGTATGGTAAGTGAAGAAAACTCAAAATGACTATAACATCACGGACAACAACCTTAAAAGAATCTGAAGCCTACAACTACACATATCAATGACAAGTAAGAAGTTTGACTGGCACGTGAGAAGGCATGCAAGCTTGTCAAGAGTTGAAGATTCCAAGATGGATCATGAATGGGCATTTTCACTCCAACCCAACGACCACAACGAGGAATGTGAGGTGAAGAAGACAACAACAACCCAAGATCTCTATAAATACTACAACGAGGACTATGAGGTGAAGAAGACAACACCAAGCTAGGATCTCTATAAATACTTAACCAAACCTCATAAGCAAAGTGTCCAACACAATCATCTAACATACCTTTGTTATCTATCTTCCTTAGCTTATAGTTTTTAGTTTCATATCTTTATATTTCATGTCTTTCTATATCTTTAGTTCCTTAGCAACTTTAGCTCCTTGGCTTTAGTTTAGTTATTTTAGCTAGTTGTAATTTAGTTCCTTAGCATCTTAGTTCTCCAATTTGTGATATTTAACTCATGTAACTTGTTTCCAACATTACTGAAATTCCCTTCTTCGTGAAAGTTTTGAATTTGTTACTCTGTACTTCATTTTCTAGTTTTGTTATCAAACTCCCATTTTCAAGATTTAAAGTCCTTGTCATCAAGACATTAAGAACTCAATAGGGAAGGTCATTCGTACTCCCCTTCAGTCACTTGATCCTTAAGAGGATTGACTTAGTTTGTAATACGAATAATTTGATTTACCCACATTTATGTTCGATGGAACATTGGCACGCTGACGACTCTAACTAGACTTATGTTATGAACCAAATAATATAGGCTTGCCACGTGAGACTTGGTATTATTAGTCAAACAATGTTGAGGTTTTGGAGCCTACATTTTTCTCAAATTTTTTTTTAAAATTTTTTTTTTAATTTATTTTTTGTGTATCGTTTTGCATGCCACGCAGGCCCTGAGGGCGGTTTAGGTCATTTCTCTAGCCGAGAGTTTTAAAAATAATTTTTTATTTATTTTAATTCATTTAGAAATGACATGATTACTTTTAGAATTTTTCAAAAGTCGGGATGAGTTCCGGGCTCAAGAACTTCTCCCGGTTTTGCCGTTTTATTGAGCGGCATTATGGGTATTTCACACACATATACTGTAATACCTCTAATTTTTAAAGGATTTAATTGGATTTATTTATTTATTTATTTTTATTGTATTATTTGGTTATATGGCTATTTGTCTATGTGTTGTTTGATTTAAATTATTTAAATGAGTACGTGTTTAAATTGTTTGTTTTTAATAAATTTAATTGTGCGAAATGGTTCGTTATTTTATGTGTAATTATTTGGAATTCATTGATAGGCTTAAATGTTCTTTTTATTTTATTTTATTTAAAAGGATGGATTTGGATATATCGTAGTAATCGACCAACCAAATGGTCACATGGACTACTTGGATAGGAAGCCTAAATGGGTATGGATATAACCCATCGGTATTAGTATATATATATATATATATATATATATATATGTATATTTATGTATATAATATGTATAGTTAGTAATTTAATTACTTTAATTATTATATTTTTCCTTTTATTTTCTTTAAGTCAGATTTAGAATTGGGGAAGAAATAGGATTAGGGTTAGTTGTATTAGTATATATATGTATGTATTTGGTTTGCCAAAGGGTTACGAACCCTTGTTCACGCAGAGTAATACAGAGAGAGTTTTGAGAGAGAAGAGAGGTCATGTGAGGAAGAAAGAAGATGAAGAATGTGACCGGAGAAGAGGAATGGAGGCATAAACAGTTGCCGGAGTTGAGGAGGAAGAACAGAGATTTTACAGAGGGTTGTGTATCCGAAAATCATGAGGCAAGTCTCTTTTTTATCTCTTCCCCTTTGGATCTGTAGTCTTTACATCTTATGCTAAATTTTAGGGACTAAAACTGAGAATTAAACAGGTTAATTTGATGTTACATGAATTGGGTAAACTATTTTACATGTTTTCATATATATATGCTTTATTTGCTTGATTTCTCAAATTAATGCATGATTCTTTGTTTTAATTGTTGGGGTTTGTGTATTTTTGTCATAAATAATATTGGTGATGATATGGGACTTAGATACAATGATTTAGGACCCGAATGGAGGAGTTGCAAGTCTGAAACAGAAGTCGCAAAGTAACAGACAGCATATTCGACTGATGGAGTGTATCGGTCGACTAACGTGGGTGTTTCGGCCAACTGAATAAGGGTATCGGTCAACCGAAACTTCCTGTTAAGGCAGCATATTTTTGTTCTCTGAATTTAAACTGTAAATGTTATTGGCTTTTAGTTAAGTGGTTATTGGCTATTTGGATAACGTTGCATTGATTACGTATTGGTAAAATTATATCGTACATTATAGTAATTTGTTGATATATATTTTATCCTAAAATTGTTATAACCAATAGGATAATGATGTATTGGTTAGATGTTGGCCGATTAATCCTGAATATTAATATAACGTGTAATGTGTTATTTGGATAATTAATATAACTACTGTTGGACACTAGGTTAGTGGTGAATAGAGATGATGTTTAAATTGGTACATTGTGCAACGTGGTATTTATTTTAATACACGTAGTTATATTAATAATCAATTAATTTAATTATTAAGTTGTAAATCATTTTGGAATAATGTTATATCAGTTTAATTAATTTCATATTATTAATTATGATTTAATTATATGAACTAATGTCCTTGTGATCTATTAACATGATCTATGTTTGTGGTATTTATTATATCTCTGATTTATATATTGTGGATGAGATTGACGTTTGTATGGGATATGATCATTGAGATAGCTAATAAGTTAGGCTCCTTGATATGGTACACCATTGTTGGATATGGCTTTGATATTGGATGAGTAGGTGGGCTGACTAATAAGTCAAGACATGCTACATTGTGCCATTGTTAGATATGGTATTTATTCATTGATATTGTATATATATAGGAGCCATGATACGAGTTTGAGGTCTCCGAATCTATGGTTAGATATGAGGCATATATTGGCGAATTTGGATGGGTAGCTAGAGTAAGAAATGTGTGTGCCCTTGTAGTTGACGATATTCATGACCACTTTGTGTGCGCCTTGCATGATGCCTACTACACGGTTGAGGCCGCCCTATTTCTAGTGAGAGTCCTAATGCGTATTTATATATATATCGACTATATAGATATAACATAAGTTTTGGCTAGGGATGCATTGATTATCGGTTCTCTGATTGGGTCATAGTAGAGAGGGTTTGCTCGTGGGTTTAACTTACACATTATTTTTCAAGTCCACGTTAGTTCCAAACTTAGAGATTGTTCATGCTGAGCAGAGACCCATTTACTTCACTCTTCCGATTCTACATGTGATTCTTCTTTATGTTTCAGTCTTTAGATTTGGTTTTTCAGTTATTATTTCATTTGAGTTTTTATTAGGGGTCCATATTATCGATTCCCAAGTTGTAATCTAGATGTTAACTGGTATAAGAGGATTTAGATTATTTAATGGAGGATTCTTTTATTGGATTATTATTGGAAGATTTATTATTTAGTTTCATTTCAGCTTTATTATTTATTATTATTTCCTTTTGTATTCTATGCTTGTTTATTACCTTAATTGCTTGATATCCCTCAGTCTCATGCACGGACCTGATCTACCCGTGTTCTGGAATCGCGGGGTATAATATATATGTAAGCATACATTGAGGAGATATTTGTGGGATATGGGTGGTATAAATTGTTTAAGTGAAAGGCAAGAGAGCAACTTTGCCTAATGAGTGAACCACCCAAAGCTTGACAAGTGGCACACCATTGGCCATGGAAAAAATAATGCAAGACCAAGCCAAACCTTTCATTCTTTTCATTTTTGGACCAAACACGCTCTCTCTCTAGTTTTTCTCCCTCTCTCTCTATATCTATATACATATTATATACTTCCATGCTTAAGACTTAATTTTGAAGGGTTTAGAGCATGAATTTGTTGAAGCCATAGAAGGAGAAGTTGGAGAGCACAACAATGGCTTCCATTTGACACCACTTTTGCATGGGTTTAGAGAAATTCGAAATTAGGGCTTGCTTTAAGGCCTTGCTTGGCTAGCACTTTGAGGTAAGGGTTGTTTAATGTTCTAAACATCGTCTTTCATTGAACATATATTTGATTCTCTTGAGTTCATTCTTATATGCAAATTGTGAGCTAAAATGATTTGATGAAACCATGCTAGTGTATGATACAAGAATGTGTTTAATTTCATGCTAAGGATGTGAATGATATGGCTTAGGTGCAAAATTACTTAAATTATAAATGCTAGCATGATTTGTTATAATGTGAATCCTATGCAGAGCATGCTTATGATTGAAATGAATGAGAATGCCATGCTTATGACTAAACGATTAAGAAATGTTATGTTTTTGCCATAGTTATCTTGTAAGTGAAATTGAGATTAAGTTGATGCAATTGCATTCATGTGCATGGCATGGTCGAAAAATTGAATGAGAAGGACATTAGGCCATTTTAGAATGGTGAGGAAGTTGAATAAGATTGACAAGTAAGTCATCTTAGAATGGGCGGGAAATAGGACTTTAGAAATGGACCGGGTATCGCGAGCCCGGTGCTAACTTGACCTAGAAGGAATGCGGTCTAGTGTAGGACGTGTAACATTGTTACTAGGCCCCAAATGGTCATCAAATTGAGGCAAGGGATAGTATCAATCTCGCCTCAGTAAAATTGGTTAGCGTAGGTGGCGATTGAGGTCGGTTTGAGACCAAGCTTAGGAATGGTTATCCATTGCATTGCATTTGCATTCATAGTGTGCAAAGTTGTATCTATGGAATTGATTGTATTGAAATATGGCTTAAATTCCATAAAACCCCAATATATATGGTGGTGGGCTGTCGTCCTACCATACGTTTGAGAGTGTGCATTAAGACGAGGGCCAAGTTTTACATTTATAAAGCCACTACTGCCTTTACTAAAAATATAGCTAGGGCGAGTAGGGATCGTCCCAAGGGATTATGGGAATTGAGCAATGTCGGAATTGATTGTGGAATCGCTATTAGGGCTAGTAGGTCAAGTGATCAAACAATTGGTTGGTTGGTTGATTAAAGAGCAACTAAATTAAACTAAGTAATAGCAAAAGAGTGTAATTAAGAGTAAGTAAGAGAGAGAAGAGTCTTGGGGTTTAGAGATCACCACCAAGCAATGCATTTCTATATCATTGACAAGTGATTAATGAGGGCAAATAGTGGGTTGCAATAGTGGTGTGTATGTATTTGGTTGATTCAATAAGCAAGGATGACCAGTTAAGCATGTATTGTCTAAACATCATGTGAAAGGCACAATATATCTAAGCTATGAAGCATATATTATCTAAATAACATGTGAAAGACACAATAAATCAAAACAAGTTATTAATCCTTTCATTAAGCTCACAATCGAAATACAACACAAGGATAGAGACGTATGCTAATTGCATTCACAAGCTTGGATCATCAAACAACAAGCATAGATTGTTCTCCCATTTAACACTACACTACAACTACACTACATCTACACTACTAGCATGAAAATAAACTAAGGGAGAGGCACAATCCATTAAGAGGTAAGCATAAACCATCAAGAGAATCACAAAAGCATTCTTTTAAGCATAATGTTTTGACAATCTTTAAATCTATAGCATCAATACACATAGACATGCATTAATAACACAAAATCTAGAGACAAGCACATGAACATCTATTCTAGCATACATAGACATATGGATAGAATGAAATGACCAATTGAAAGCATTAAACCACATAAATCATTGAATAAACAAGATCTATATATATCAAAGTGTCAAAACATCAATTACAATACTAATCCCTCAATAATACACAAGATTAAGATATAGAAAGCATGTTTGGGGCTAACTCTAGCCCAAAGAGGATGTCTAGCCACTCATGGTGATGATGCTCCAACCCTCAAGGGCTAACTCCATGGAAGAGGTTTGCTCCTTGTTGATGAAGATCTCCAATGGTGTCTCTAGCCTCCCCCTCCTCTAAACTTCCTCTCCAAGAGATGATATCAAAAATAATGTTGGCTCTCCCTTTTGAAAAAGCAATCCTTATCCTTATATAGGTAGGTCAAAATGGCACCCAAAATGAGCGGGAGTCGTGTACACAATATTCCCTAATGATTGGATAAAGGACAACTTTCAATGGGATGTAATTTTAACTTTTTCGCACTGGAGGAAGTTCGATCGATCGAACTTAGGCTGGATCAATCCAACTGGCTGAGCTTTTTGGAAAAAAGATAAATCTGAGATATTTATGGGAGATATTTATGGGAAAAGGACAAAAGTGGTTGGTGGGTGGTACAGCTGTGGATATGATCAATCATTTGGATAAGGACAAAGGTGTTTGATCGATCAAAGAATGATGTTGGATCGATCGAACTTTTGGACTTAAGTGCTTTGGGTCAAGGCTTGGATTTATCTTGAAGTGCTGAGATCGATCAATGGTCGATCGATCGAACCTTGGACTTAGATCGATCGAACTTGCTGCTTTGCTTCATTTTGCTTCTTTCTTCCTCCACTTTGCTCCTTTCTTTGTTCAATCCCAGAATTGCTTCAATTAAGCTCTTATTTGGCTGAGTTAGCTTATTTTTGGGATAAGTGCCTGAAAATGGAAATAATACGAAATCAATCTAAAACGGTAAAGTAAGATAGATAAAGGTACTAGAATGCCTAAACTTAAGGGGTTTAAATAAGCACTTTTCAGTGCTCATCAATATGATCCCGGTTCTCTTTTATCCCCAATGTGTGATGTGTGGCTCAAGGGAGTCCAAAGTTGGTGCCTTAGGCATCTTCTACTGAGCCTCCGTGCTTACCCCTTCCATTAACATTTTTTAGGTTATGATGATGATGCGGTTAATGATGGACCCTCACATATATAGTTAGGGTTGACGGGAGCATTTTTCAAAAATTTTGTAACTAAGGCGTAGTCTATGTAAATTCAATTGTAAAGCATTATAATTGTGACCTTAAGGGTCTCAAACTTGTAATCTTTTTCTTTTAGGACATGTAATTTTCTATGTTGAACATTCTTTTGCAAGTAGTGAATGAAATGGAATGGATGGAAAGGAAATGCAAACCTAGGTGCATTTTTGTCTTGTTATATACTTGTAAATCATGTTGGTTATGTATTTATGTCTTATGGGTGTTTTGGGATACATTTTGAGATGTAGGGATGCATCATTTATCAAAATGGAGGTATAGAAACCAAACTGCAGCACTTTTGGGAAGAAAAGAAAATTTCTGGAGATTTATAATCGATCGCACATGAATTTACGATCGGTTGACAGAGGGCCAATTTTGAGGCTGTTGAAATTTTTCTAAGTATGGAATTTACAATCGATTGCAATATTTATGATCAATCACATGTATTTACGATCGGTCAACAGAGTGCTTAAAATGAATGCCCTAGTTGATGATTCGTTCCTAACCTGAATTAAGTCATTATTGAGTCCAAATTAGAGGATTTTGAACACTCTTTCCATTAGTACCATTCTTATTTTGTAATTATGACTCAAATGGCCATTTTACCCTTCTAGGTGTTCGGTGCGAATCCAAAGTTGGGATCTTGTGATACCCCTCGACTCCGAGACATGGGTTGATCAGGCCCAAGCCCAAACCTGAGGGATATAAAACAATTAAGTAATAAATAAGCATTGAATACAAAAGATAAATAGCTAAGAATAAATAAAAGAGTGGAAAGAGAAACTAAATAATAAATCATTAAGTTAAATAATAAATAATCCTCCAAATGAATAATATTCAAAACCTCCGATATCATTACTACTCGAGAATCCATCTAGTGTGACCCTTAATAATATCTAAACTGGAAATAAAATTAAAAAGAAGATAACATAGATAGAACCCTACATCAGGTTGGTAGAGTGATGATGACTGTCTCTGCTCGGCACGATCAAGCTCTAAGACTGGAACTGTCGAACACCTGAAAAATAATAGTGGGTCAGGCCCACGAACAAGTTGTACTCTACTACAATCCAAGCAAAGACTCGATACACGTATACACCCTATTCAACTCAACAATAGCTAAGTAGTCCATATATATATATACACACACTAAAGGAACCTCACTAGAGTATAGGGTTGTCTCAACCTGAATAGTAGGCAACATGAAAAATGTACATATAGTGGGCATTAATATCTAGACTTACAAGGGTACACAATTACACTATATCTAGCTACACATCCCTGGTGATATACGCATCCTAACAATGATTCTGAGACTCAAGCGCATATCATGGCACCATAATCATATATATATATATATAAATCCGTATAAGCAAATGTCATCCATCTGATACAGTGGCCTGACATGCATAAGGAGGACTTAACTTCTTTAGTTAATCCATTTCCTTATAAATAAATAGGTAGGACTTAACTGTAATACCCCTAATTTTCAAAAGGATAGTCTCGGTATTTTGTTTAATTATTTTCTTTTCATTAATTGTTTTATTTAATGTTTTAATTGGTTTAAGTGTAATTAGTTATTTTCTTTTCATTAATTGTTTTATTTAATGTTTTAATTGGTTTAATTGTGTTCTTTAAATTCTTTGATTATTGTTTTATTTAGTTTTTGGTTAATTGGTAATTAAAATAAATTAAAGTTACTTGTTTTCCTAAATTCACGTTACTGTAGGATTGGTGGTAAGTAGCCGGCATGTTTTTCACTTAGATGGTGTTATGGGCCGATTAGGTTTCACATTAGGGCTTCAATTAGCTTTAGGTTTTGTGTAACCTTATAAATAGATGTAATAATGTTGTACTAGGTTTTTTGAAAAAAAAAAAACAAAACCCAAAACACGTCTGTGGAAATAGAGATGAGGAATAGAGGAAGTTTGCAGTAGGAATTGCCGGAGATCGTAGAAGACAACGTGGAGATTTTTAACAAAAAATCTCAAAAGGCAAGTTCTATCCTTACTCTCTCCCTTAGGCTTTGTGTTCTTTGCATTCCTAAACTGTTCCAGGATTAATTGTAACTTAAAAAGTTTCTCTGTTCGTGCTTAAGTTTGATACACACCAGTATGTGTTGCATGGTTATTAAACTGTTAAAACTTGATAGTTGTGTGCATAATTCTTGATTTAAGTTCATGATTAATAATGGTATAAGGACTTAAACATGGACTGGGAACACACTAGGGTTAGGTTACAGGATTTGGAAGTCATAACAGTGAGGTGTAGAGGCTACAGAGTCCATCGGAGGAGGGAACGACGAAGCAGAGAGGGAGGGAGCCGGCTCCCCTTAGTATGGAGGCGGCTCCAAGGTTTAAAGGAGGCGGCTCCAAGTTTTGGAGATGTCTCCTTGCTCAGTTTTTGTGATTTTCTTCGTTTCCAGTCAGTTTTGCATGCAATGGTTGATTTTGGAATTTTCAATTGACTGCAGAATTGAATATGGAAGGTCTAAGTAATGTATAGAGATAAATTAAAGCTTCAGAGGTGGTTTTAACTGAGGTTACTTGTGTAGAAAAGTCTGGACAGTAGGGTTTTAAACAAGTAGTTCCATAGTGTTTAATTATGTGAGTACACTGTGTTTAATTCTGAAATATTTTGAGACGAATGATATAATTGGAACATGTATAAATCTATATCATGAGTATGTATCTAAATTACACTTGTTTAGAATATGGTAGTGTTGAAGAATAATAATTCTTAAATTAACACTAAGGGGATTTTGTAAAACAACCTAAACTAAGTAGGTATATGTACCTACTGTGGTTCTATCTTGATGCTTGCATTAGTATTATTAGTATCTACTGTTGGAGGAATGGACTTTGTTAATGGTTATCCTAAATGTCCCTAATATCAACTGCTGAGTAGTGAATGATAATTTAAAATAATTTTATCATTATATCTGGTTGAATGAAATAACCTAAACTGAGTAAGTTTGTGTTTATACAGTAACTATAATTCTTGATACTTACATTATGTTCATTAGTATCAGTGTTGGATATAATACTGAATCTGTTTATGTATATATCTAATTCTTTTTATTGATGCTTACACTATGCCTGTTAGTATCAGTAATGGAAATATGGATTTAGCTGATGTTTACTTTAATTGTTGATGTTATCAACTGCTGGATGATTGGATAGTATACACCGGTATGGGACGGTGGTATGCTAGGGATGGTTTGGTTTCAAAATACCAAAACCTACCTACTCTGGATTAAGAATTGGATTAACTAAAGGTTAAGTCCTATTAATTGTAGTGTCATGGCAACGACTAGTTGAGTAGCACTACTAGGATTCGGGATGGACTTTAAATATATTGTTATGGTACCTCGGTATGAGCTTGAGTCTCAGGATCGACGGTTAGGAAGCGTATATGCATTGGGATGCATAGCTGAATACGATGGTTAGAGGTGTACCCTGTTTAGGTATAGGTACATATGCCCACTTCATGTGCGTTTTAGCATGTTACCTCTATTTAGGTTGAGATCGGCCTGTAGTCCAGTGAGAGTCCTTTAGTGTGACTATATATATATATATTTACGGACTATTAGCTATTGTTGAATTGTTTAGGATGTACATGCGTATCGGGCTTCTGTTTGGATTGTAGTAGTATAGAACTTGCGCGTGGGCCTGACCCACTTCTATTTTTCAGGTACACGACAGTTCCAAGCTTAGACGTGTTCGTGCTGAGCAAAGGTCTCTATTCACTCTTCCGACGATGTAGGGCTCTCTCCATAGTTTTATTTCTGGATGTTTATTACAATTGTTTTATCTTCCGTTTGGATGTTTAATAGGGGTCCACTAGAGATAGATTCCCGAGTTGTAAACTGATGGAGTTTGGGTTTGATGGATTTTAATAATTATAATATTTTGCGGAGTCTATTTTTAGTTCCTTTCAGCTTTAATTTCATTTCTTAATGCATTTTGTATTCCGTATTCATTATAAAATATTAATTGTTTGATATTCCCTCGGGTTCGGGCCTAGGCCTGATCAACCCGTGTCTCGGATCCGAGGGGTGTCACAGTTGGTATCAGAGCACTCCAGGTTCAAGTGTCTCTAGGATGTTTTCGTATTAAGTCTTCCGCGTAGCGTTCGCTTGAATAGAGCTTAAGTTAGGATTCATTGTATTCCTTATGGTTCGTATAGAAATGGTACTAACGTCTGTCTTTTCGTGTTAATAGATGGTTAACGCTAGAAATGGACAGAACATGCAAGGAACTAGGAAGGAAAGGAGAGCGGCACGTAGGCAACAATATCTCCTACGGCGTCAGCAAATGAAGGAAGAGCAACAAAGGCTTGGGTTTCAAGATGACATGGATCAGTTTCAGGAGGAACAGGAGAATGTTCAACAGACTCTGGACCAGGTCAGAGATCCAGAGATTCCTCCTCACCTCAATGACCTCGTTGCTCGGGCTATAGAGGCTGGGGTAACAGCTGCACTTCGGAATCAGCCTCAGGTACAGTCGGCACCGCTACCAGCACCAGTGGTTCAGACGAATTCTTGGGGAAAGGCTAGAAGCTCTTTCACAAAGAGGAGTCCACCTGTGTTCTCAGGCTCAACCGATGCGAGAGCAGCTCACTAGTGGAAACAGGACATTGAGCGTCATCTTCGTTTGGTTCAGTGCACGAAGGTTTAGAAGCAGATGCTTGCTACTTTCAAGCTAGTTGGGGATGCACTACAGTGGTGGGAGTCAGTTACCACCTCAGAGGAGAGGATGACATTATCTTATGATGAGTTCAATGCTCGCTTTGATGAGAAATATTTTCCCTATGCAGTCAGGGTAGCTATGAAGACCGAGTTTCTAAATCTGCAGTAGGGAAATATGATAGTGGCGGAATATGAGCAGCAATTCACACGCTTGTCTCTCTTTGCACCGGAAGAGGTGGATACAGAGGAGAAGAAGCGTAACAGTTTTGTCAAGGGACTGATGTGGTCTATCAAGAGAGCTATTACAGGTAGTCCAGCCTATACTACCTATGCTTAGGTGGTAGACACCGCTCTATAACAGTATCAGTTGACTGTGGACATCAGACAAGCTCGTAGTGAGAAGCGGGGTGATAAAGACTCTACTAATCAGTCAGCTGAAAAGGGGAATGGCAATGGTCACTGGCAGAATGACAAAGGCAAGTTCCAGGGACAATAGCCTTGGAAGAAGCACAAGGGTGGTTCAGATGCTCATCGGAATGGGGCACCTATTCAGAGGCAACAGAGTGGGGGACCACAGGCAGGACAGGGTCAGCCATAGGCTAACCGATAGAGGAGGCCATTTAGTACTTTCCAGGGTAGTTGTTACACTTGTGGAGAGTATGGTCATACCACCAGGCAGTGTCCTAAAACAGGACAGGGACAGGGACAGAGACAGTATGTGCAACAGGGACAGAGGGCGCCAGTGCCTCTATCAGCTCCATAGGTTCCACGGATTCAGGGACAGACACATCTGGCTTTACCGGCACTGCCGCAGACTCAGGGACAGGCACCACAGCAGTTGCACTATGGCAGGGTGTATAACCCCATGCCACAGGATGTTCAGGCACCTCAGACTATTGAGGGTAAGTTTCCTATTTATGGTTTGCATGGACGTGTTTTATTTGATACAGGTGCTACACACTCATTTGTAGCTAGGACTTTTGTTGCTTTATCTGGGATGAGGACGAGGGTATGCACTAGACCTCAGGGTATTTCTACACCATTGGGTGATACAGCTATTATACATAAGAGTGATGGGCCTGTGACATTAGATATTGGCAGACTCGGATTTCTAGCCAATCTACTGGTCCTGGACATGCACACTTATGATGTGATATTTGGGATGGATTGGTTGTCTCATTACCATGCCTAAGTTGATTGTTTTGATAGATCTATTATTTTTACCATATCTGGTCAGGATATGTATGTAGTAGCTATGCCACGTTCTAAAGGGGGCGGTAGCACCTATTTATTCCATGTGGAGGAGGAAAATGAGGAGGGGATTACTGTGCCATTGGATAACATACCGATTGTACAGGATTTCCCGGATGTATTTCAGGAGATTCCAGGGTTGCCACCTAGTCGAGAGATTGATTTTGTGATAGACTTAGCTCCAGGCACTGCGCCTATTGCTAGGGCACCCTATAGGATGGCACCAGTGGAGATGAGAGAGCTGAGGGATCAGATTCAACAGTTACTCAGCCAGGGTTTTATTCGTAAGAGTACATCACCTTGGGGAGCACCGGTTCTATTTGTAAAGAAGAAAGATGGTTCGCTTCTTCTGTGTATAGATTACAGGGAGTTGAACAAGGTTACGATTCGTAACAAGTACCCTTTGCCCAGGATTGATGACTTGTTTGATCAGTTAAGGGGAGCCACATACTTCTCCAAGATTGATCTGCGTTCTGGGTATCATTAGCTGAGGGTTAGGGAGCAGGATGTTCCTAAGACAGCATTTCTCACGAGATATGGTTCTTATGAGTTTCGTGTTATGCCATTTGGGACGACTAATGCACCTGCCGTATTCATGGACTTAATGAATAGAGTCTTCCGGGCTTATTTGGATCAATTTGTTATTGTCTTTATTGATGACATCTTGATCTATTCTCGGTCGGAGGACGATCATGCTAGACATCTTCGCATAGTCTTGCAGACGCTTCGTGAGCACCAGTTATATGCCAAGTTCGAGAAGTGTGAATTTTGGCAGCGGGAGGTGAAATTTCTGGGTCACGTGGTGTCAGAAAAGGGGATAGCAGTGGATCCGGCCAAGGTTTCAGCGGTGGTTGAGTGGGGATAGCCTACATCACCTACGGAGATTAGGAGTTTTCTCGGTCTGGCAGGATATTACAGGAGATTCATCCAAGGGTTCTCCAAGATAGCAGAACCACTCACTCATCTGACCAAGAAGGGTGTACAGTTCGTGTGGGATGAACACTGTCAGTGAGCTTTTGATAAGCTGAAAAGGAAGCTGACTTCTGCACCAGTTCTGGCTACTCCGCAGAGCGGGATAGAGTATCTTGTTTACACGGATGCTTCGTTGCAGGGTCTTGGATGTGTATTGATGCAGGAAGAGCGACCGATTTCTTATGGATCTCAAAAACTTAAGCCTCATGAGCTTAATTATCCAACACATGATTTGGAGTTGGCAGTAGTGGTTTTTGCCTTGCGTATTTGGAGGCATTATCTATTGGGTGAGTCCTTCAGATTATTTAGTGATCACAAGAGTCTGCAGTACTTGTTCACTCAGCGGGAGCTGAATATGAGACAGCGCAGGTGGTTGGAGTTTGTAAAAGACTATCATTTTTCTATATAGTACCATCCAGGGAAAGCGAATGTAGTGGCGGATGCACTCAGTCGCCGACCTATTGGTAGTATTTCTGCTCTATTCACTACTGAGTGGAATGCTTTGAAGAGTGTAGATGAGTTATCAGACGCTTTTATGGCTTGCATGGTGGTTACACCTTCCATCATTCGTAAGGTTTTACAAGCACAACTCACCGATCAGCAGTGTGTCGACAAGGTCGCAGAGATAGCTTCCGGAGAGGTTCCATTCTACTATGTTGGGGTTGATGGAGGTTTAAGGTACAAGGGACGGTTAGTGATACCTTCTGCTGATAATTTGAGAAAGGATGTGATGACTGAGACTCACCACTCTGAGTTCTCTGTTCATCCAGGAGGCGATAAGATGTATCAAGATATGAAGCGGCAGTTTTGGTGGGCAGGTATGAAGAGGGACATTGCTCTTTTTGTTTCTCAGTGTAGTACTTGTCAGATGGTTAAGATTGATCATCAGAAGCCGCCAGGAGCTCTACAGCCACTACCAATTCCGGAGTGGAAATGGGAGAGCATATCTATGGATTTTGTGGAAGGGTTGCCAAATTCTTTCAAGGGGCATAATTCCATATGGGTCATTGTGGATAGGTTGACCAAGTCAACTCATTTCTTGCCTATTTGCACTGACTACACTTTGGAGCAGTTGGCGAGGCTTTACATTTCAGAGATTGTGAAGCTACATGGCATTCCATTGTCTATTATATCAGATAGGGATTCGAGCTTTGTATCTAGATTTTGGAAGAGTTTTCAGTAGGCTTTAGGTACGGAGTTACACCTTAGTACTGCTTATCATCCTCAGACTGACAGACAGACTGAGAGGGTGAATCAGATTATGGAAGATATACTTCGATCGTGTGTTCTGGATTTCAAGGGCCACTGGGAGGAATATTTGCCACTTGTGGAGTTTGCTTATAACAATAGTTTACAGAAGACTATTGGGATGGCACCTTTTGAGGCGTTATACGGTCGACCGTGTCGATCACCTGTTTGTTGGATGGAGGTTGGAGAAAATTGATTCTTAGGTCCTGAGTTCATCAAGGATACCTCTGAAAAGATTGCTTTTATTCGAGATCGCATGCGTACTGCCCAAAGTAGGCAGAAGAGCTATGCTGATCGTCGTACTCAGGCATTGGAGTTTCAGGTTGGGGATCAGGTTCTACTCAAAGTGTCTCCTATGAAGGGTGTTATGCGCTTTGGGAAGAAAGGGAAGTTGTCACCGCGATTTGTCGGTCCATTCATGATTACGGATCGCATTGGAGCTGTTGCTTATCGGTTGGCACTTCCAGATACTTTGGATCTCGCCCACAACGTGTTTCATGTTTCCATGTTACGGAAATTTCTGCGAGATGAGGATCGGTATCGGCATATCGATGTTGGGGAGATTGAGTTGCAGCCGGATGCAACTTATTTAGAGCCACCGTGTCGTATTGTCGACTGACGAGATCAGATTCTTCGTAATAAGGTTATTCCTTTGGTTCGTGTTCAGTGGAGTCATCACAATGAGGCTGAGTCTACTTGGGAACGGGAGGATGTCATTCGCTCGCAGTTTCCTGAAATTTTAGAAGAAGGTAAGAGTGAATTCCGAGGACGGAATTCCTTTTGTTAGGGGGGAAGAATGTAATACCCCTAATTTTCAAAAGGATAGTCTCGGTATTTTGTTTAATTGTTTTCTTTTCATTAATTGTTTTATTTAATGTTTTAATTGGTTTAAGTGTAATTAGTTATTTTCTTTTCATTAATTGTTTTATTTAATGTTTTAATTGGTTTAATTGTGTTCTTTAAATTCTTTGATTATTGTTTTATTTAGTTTTTGGTTAATTGGTAATTAAAATAAATTAAAGTTACTTGTTTTCCTAAATTCACGTTACTGTAGGATTGGTGGTAGGTAGCCGGCATGTTTTTCACTTAGATGGTGTTATGGGCCGATTAGGTTTCACATTAGGGCTTCAATTAGCTTTAGGTTTTGTGTAACCTTATAAATAGATGTAATAATGTTGTATTTTTTGAAAAAAAAAAAAAACAAAACCCAAAACACGTCTATGGAAATAGAGATGAGGAATAGAGGAAGTTTGCAGTAGGAATCGCCGGAGATCGTAAAAGACAACGTGGAGATTTTTAACAAAAAATCTCAAAAGGCAAGTTCTATCCTTACTCTCTCCCTTAGGCTTCATGTTCTTTGCATTCCTAAACTGTTCCAGGATTAATTGTAACTTAAAAAGTTTCTCTGTTCGTGCTTAAGTTTGATACACACCAGTATGTGTTGCATGGTTATTAAACTGTTAAGACTTGATAGTTGTGTGCATAATTCTTGATTTAAGTTCATGATTAATAATGGTATAAGGACTTAAACATGGACTGGGAACACACTAGGGTTAGGTTACAGGATTTGGAAGTCATAACAGTGAGGTGTAGAGGCTGCAGAGTCCATCGAAGGAGGGAACGACGAAGTGTGGAGGGAGGGAGCCGGCTCCCCTTAGTGTGGAGGTGGCTCCAAGAAACTGGAGCCGGCTCCAAGGTTTAAAGGAGGCGGCTCCAAGTTTTGGAGACGTCTCCTTGCTCAGTTTTTGTGATTTTCTTCGTTTCCAGTCAGTTTTGCATGCAATGGTTGATTTTGGAATTTTCAATTGACTGCAGAATTGAATATGGAAGGTCTAAGTAATGTATAGAGATAAATTAAAGCTTCAGAGGTGGTGTTAACTGAGGTTACTTGTGTAGAAAAGTCTGGACAGTAGGGTTTTAAACAAGTAGTTCCATAGTGTTTAATTATGTGAGTACACTGTGTTTAATTCTGAAATCTTTTGAGACGAATGATATAATTGGAACATGTATAAATCTATATCATGAGTATGTATCTGAATTACACTTGTTTAGAATATGGCAGTGTTGAAGAATAATAATTCTTAAATTAACACTAAGGGGATTTTGTAAAACAACCTAAACTAAGTAGGTATATGTACCTACTGTGGTTCTATCTTGATGCTTGCATTATTATTATTAGTATTAACTATTGGAGGAATGGACTTTGTTAATGGTTATCCTAAATGTCCATAATATCAACTGCTGAGTATTGAATGATAATTTAAAATAATTTTATCATTATATCTGGTTGAATGAAACAACCTAAACTGAGTAAGTTTGTGTTTATACAGTAACTATAATTCTTGATACTTTCATTATGTTCGTTAGTATCAGTGTTGGATATAATACTGAATCTGTTTATGTATATATCTGATTCTTTTTATTGATGCTTACACTATGCCTGTTAGTATCAGTAATGGAAATATGGATTTAGCTGATGTTTACTTTAATTGTTGATGTTATCAACTGCTGGATGATTGAATAGTATACACCGGTATGGGACAGTGGTATGCTAGGGATGGTTTGGTTTCAAAATACCAAAACCTACCTACTCTAGATTAAGAATTGGATTAACTAAAGGTTAAGTCCTATTAATTGTAATGTCATGGCAACGACTAGTTGAGCAGCACTACTAGGATTCGGGATGGACTTTAAATATATTGTTATAGTACCTCGGTATGAGCTTGAGTCTCAGGATCGATGGTTAGGAAGCGTATATGCATTGGGATGCATAGCTGGATACGATGGTTAGAGGTGTACCCTGTTTAGGTATAGGTACATATGCCCACTTCGTGTGCGTTTTAGCATGTTACCTCTATTTAGGTTGAGACCGGCCTGTGGTCCAGTGAGAGTCCTTTAGTGTGACTATATATATATATTTACGGACTATTAGCTATTGTTGAATTGTTTATGATGTACATGCGTATCGGGCCTCTGTTTGGATTGTAGTAGTATAGAACTTGCGCGTGGGCCTGACCCACTTCTATTTTTCAGGTACACGACAGTTCCAGGCTTAGACGTGTTCGTGCTGAGCAGAGGTCTCTATTCACTCTTCCGATGATGTAGGGCTTTCTCCATAGTTTTATATCTGGATGTTTATTACAGTTGTTTTATCTTCCGTTTGAATGTTTAATAGGGGTCCACTAGAGATGGATTCCCGAGTTGTAAACTGATGGAGTTTTGGAGTTTGGGTTTGATGGATTTTAATAATTATAATATTTTGCGGAGTCTATTTTTAGTTCCTTTCAGCTTTAATTTCATTTCTTAATGCATTTTGTATTCCGTGTTCATTATAAAATATTAATTGTTTGATATTCCCTCGGGTTCGGGCTTGGGCCTGATCAACCCATGTCTCGGATCCGAGGGGTGTCACATTAACTTCTTTGGTTAATCCATCCCTAGAATGCCACTATCCCATACCGGTGCATTAAACCATCTAGGCCAATAAATGATGCAACATTATATAATATAACAATTAATCTAGAGATAATATGATACACATCATATAGATAAATATTGCATTTACTTAGGTAATACAAAAGTTTAAATAGCATGTAGTTAACTTACCTTCCAAGTAATTAACTTACATCTCAAATAAACAATATAAAGTTTCATAGACATTGTTTAAAACCATTTAAACATTAATTTCAATTGTTAAAATAATTAAATTAATCCTTTCATCTAATTTAAACAACATATGAGTTATTTAATTTCCAATCTATCCACCTCCTTAGCATATATAGATATATTATGCATCATAGGATCTTCTCAAGTCCATTAAACCCACTTATAAGGATTAAATCCAGTTTAAAACGATTCTGGTCATTAAAACTCAAAAACCCATATCGCAGTCCAACTGAGTCGGCTCGGTTACAACCGAGTTGGCTCGATTGTCAATTAAGTCGACTCGATTACCAACCTAGTTGGCTCTGTTCGTCCCTAGCCCCAACTCAGTCGACTTGATTCCAACCAAGTCGGCTGGGTTAGCAACTGAGTCAGCTCAGTTCACCTGGGCTTCATTTCTTTCGTTGGTTCAGCTTCTGCAAACCATAATAACTCCATAGTTATGGGTTCTAACCCCCAATCTAAGTCCCATATGTCCATACTAAATTTTTTAAGTGTTTTAACATGTAAAGATTCAACTTAAACAATAGTTCATGTGTCAAAAATCTAAGAATAAAGAAATCACGAACATGTATATATAATCATGAAATTCTTTGTTTTAGTCTGATTAAACATGCATAATTATTCTGTTTTAATTGTTTAAGTCTCCTGGAATCTCCGAGGCATGTATAAAAACACAGATCAAATGGAGAGAATAAGAGAAGAACTTGCCTTCAAGGTTTCAGAATGAGAACCTTAAACCTCATTCTTTGCGTTCTTCCTCTGATTCAGGCGACCTTTGGTTGCCTTCACAGACCTCTCAACTGTACGGTCCTAGCCCACGTATAGCCTCTCTTTCCTCCTCCAAGGGTTCAGCCTTGAATCCCTTGGCCAAACTCTCTTTTCTCTCCTCTGTTTCTCTCTAACAACTCTCTGTTCTCTGCCTCCTCCAACCCGCGTAAATAAACCTATATTACATATATATATACACTATATATATAAAACCTAAATCCTATTCATTTCCCAATTCTAATTACCTTAACTTGATTAAAAGGAAAAGAAAAACAAATATATATATATATATATAATACATATATAGACAAGTCTGCTAAACTAATCGTGATATTAATATATATATATATATATATATATATATATATATATATATATTAATTGAACATAGTCAATGAAGAAGAGTATCGAATTGAAGATACTAATTTAGACTTTAGTGATTGGAATATTCCCAGAGTCCCAACTAGAGAATTCTACAAAACCAGTTTCTTTAAGTTTACCTTTCTTAGTGATTACACAGTCAAGACAGTTAAACAAATTTATTCTCTATCTAGAGAATATGAAAGTTAATCCAAAGTCATAGAGATCGTGGATACAACTTCATCCACATAGGCCTAGTTCAAGTAGCAGTCAAACCATTTACCAATACAGGACTTAATGCCTCTATGTTTCTAGCCCTCCGAGATGCTAGGTTTATTGACTATGAAACTAGTCTCTTAGGAATAGTGGAAACTAGTCTTTGTAACAGCCCAGTTCATTTTAATTGTTACCCAGATCTAACTCTTAGTTTAAGTGACCCTCATTTATTGAAAGCCTTAACCCTTAATGTTAAAACATCAGGTTATCCTATGCTTCCAGGATCACAACCTTTAGGTTTGATCTATAGGATTTATTATAAAACAAGGAAAACTAATCTTAATGTTAAAGCCATTAAGAAAGATATAAAAGGTCATACCCTACTGATTGAGAGTAGTACCCCTGATGCTAATATTAAAACAAAGAAAACTATTGCTTGGAAAGATATTTCATTGCCCAATGAATGGACTCTTGAGAATGAGAATCACCCAGTCAAGATAAATAATGATATTAGTAATTTTGATAGAGTGCAAGAATTTCTTGACGGAACAGTTCGAATAAGCTTTGATGAACAACGCCTTCTGACTCGCTCACGTCCTTCTACCTCCTTTGATAGACCAGATGGTAGTTTATTAGACAAGGAAAGTGAAGTTCCTCCTCTAGATAGGAAAAAATCTCGTTTTCATCCCTAGCCAAAAGATACTAAGTTAAAAGGTATTCAAATAGAAGAACAAGTTACTCACCCTTGTTATATTACTCCCCAATCTAACAAATCTAGGTCTACACCTACCTCTCCTACACCTTCTGATTTTATTGCAAACCTTAATGCACTGAACCCTCAGTTAAATACTATTAGTAAACCTTTTAAGTATAATCTTTCAAAATTACATGATGACTACTCATCCCCAAGTAACAAAGAAAAGCGAAAATCTTTTCGCAAAACCCACACTGAAAAGAACAAAATAAGATTCTCCGTCATTGGCAAACATTCATGATAGAACACCAGCTAGAAATCAAAATTTTTGATTATCTAGAAAACTGTCATAACAAAGTCAATGTCCTAACTAAAGTTAATTGGAAAACCTCTGATACAACAATAATCTCCTCTTCCCATCCTCCCCTAGAAAATGTGATTCTTGATCACATGGGAGCTGAATCACTGCCTCTCCCTTAAAAGTCAGTACCACAGCTGATGCTGATGCAAGAAAAATAATTGAACAAAATAACTTCACTAACCAGTATTTACACACTCTTGGTACCCAATTAGATAAAATTGAGCTCTCATTAGCCCAACCTCCCAATCTTCTAGTAAAAACTCCTACTACTTCTTCCATGGAGACACCCATTATTTCTATGCCTATACACAAAAAAGGTCTTCCAGCAGCCTTACCAGATCCTTCTGTTATCCTCCAAATTGAAACTATCCTCAAAACCCTTGAAAAAGGTAAATCCCAAGTCAAAGACGAAAAAATTATCACTGTAATCAATAATACTGACAATTCTGATACTTTTTCCTCTGATAATTCTAGTTACCCCTCTGACATCCAGAAGATTGAGAATGCTTTCTCCAACCTAGAACTTAATCGTTTAACTAATAAATGCGTCAACCCCACTAGTCTTACCAAAAATTGGTACCCAAGACCGACGCCTCGTGATCTCCTATATGAAGAACGAAATATCCAAAATCAATTCTTCGTTTCTTCCAATAAACTTTATGAATGGAATATAGATGGTTTATCTGAACAAGAAATTCTCAATAAACTCAGTCATATATCCATGGTAGCTAACAATTATGTTACTTCACATAACCCCAGTTAACCGGAAATCGTTGATTTACTTACTTCGGGATTTTCAGGAATGTTAAAATTATGGTGGGAAAAACATCTCACTGAAGATTCTCGTGACAAGATAAAAAATGTTGTCCAAAAAGACAACAATGGCCTTCCCATCTTTGATGAAACCATAGGACGTGGTATTCTAGATAGAGTTAACACACTAATCTATACCATAGTTGAACACTTCATAGGTACTCCAAGTAACATCACTTCCAGAATACATGACCAGCTTACCAACCTTACTTGTCCAACCATGAGTGATTTTAGATAGTACAAAGATGTATTCCTTTCCAGAGTCATGCTTAGAGATGATAGTAATAAACTATTTTGGAAAGAAAAATTCATTAATAGCCTACCTAATCTCTTTGCCCACAAAATTAGAGATACTCTTAGTAAAGCCACAGGTAACATTGATTATGATAACCTCACTTATGGCAATATTATTAGCTTAATCCAAAAAGAAGGATTAAGGATGTGTATTGACATGAAAATCAGTAACCAGTTACAAGATGATAGGAAACGAGCTAAATATGAAATGGGAACCTTCTGTGAACAGTATGGTCTTCCTCCTATAGCTCCCTTAAGATAAAACTCCAAGCCCTACAAGAAAACCTACAATAGTCACAAAGGTTATCGTAGGAAAATTAGTATTCCCCAAAAATGAATACTATTCTAAAGAAAAGTCTAGACCTAAAAAGAAATTCCGTAAAAACACTTCTAGACAAAAAGATAACAAAGATACCAAAGATGTTAGCAAAATTAAATGTTACAAATGTGGTCAACTAGGTCACTTTGCAAAAGACTGTTATGCGAAAAAGAAGATCAATCAGTTGCACATTTCTGAAGAAATTAAAGACTCTATCTACCAAATACTCCAGTTAAGAGACACTGATGATAGTAGTAGTGACCCAGAAGTCAGTTCTTCATCTCAGTCATCTGATAATTCTCCTAGTTCTCCCAACATTACATTAGGATGTAAAGATAGTTATTACAATCCCAATAAGTCACTTAATGTTCTCACAAAAACTAATGAATAAGAACATCTACTTATTGATTTAATCAACAAAGTAGATGACCCTGAGTTAAAAACCTTATATCTTAAAAAACTTAAGCTATTATTGGGTAACTCAGAAACTGAACCCCCAACGGTTAGTAAACCCAATTTTAGCTTATATAAAACATTAGAAAGGTTTAATAACCAGCCTAAAGAAGTTACCATTCAGTATCTTCAGGCAAAAATTAACATAATTAAAACCGAAATTAAAAATCTCAAGTTAGAAAACCAAGTCATAAAAAATGATATCAAGGAGTTAAACACAAACCCTGTGTTTTCTTTCAAAGGAAAAGAATCGTTTGATGAGGAAGGCTCTGAACATTCAATCTATTCAGAACTCTCTCAAAAACTCCAAACTTTAAATCACATATCATTCCAGAAATGGTATGCTAAAGTTACCCTTATCATCAATAAAGATTTCAAACTTAAAGTCATTACTTTGATTGATATGGGAGTTGATCTTAATTGCATTCAGGAAGGTCTCATACCAACCAAATACTATGAGAAAACCTCTAAAAGGCTAAGCTCAGCTAATGGAAGTAAAATGGATATAAAATACAAGTTATCTAAAGCTCATTTTTGTCAAAACAATGTATGTTTCAAGACATCCTTTGTTTTGGTAAAAAATATGACTGATAAATTAATCCTAGGAGTTCCATTTATCTACCTCCTTTATCCATTCATTACTAATAATGAAGGATTAGTCACTCATCCTTTTGGACAAGAAGTCCAGTTTAAATTCCTAAGCCCCCCCTCTAGGAAAGAATTAAAATCAGTAATTGATTTCTCTGTTTCCAAATCCGTAAACCTACTTCAAAGTAAAACTCAACAGTTAGAATTTTTAAAAGAAGAAGTTAATTATAAACGCATTAATGATCAGTTAGCTGACCCAGTGCTTTAACAAAAAATTCAAGATTTTGAACAACAAATTAAAAACCAAGTTTGTTCTGATCTTCCAACTGCCTTTTGGCATAGAAAACGACATTCGGTTAGGTTACCGTACGTTAAAGGCTTTAAGAAAAGACACATTCCCACTAAGGCACGACCAATCCAAATGAGTTATGAAGTTATGGAATTTTGCAAGAAAGAAATTTATGATCTTTTACATAAAAAGATCATTAGGAAAAGCAAGTCACCCTGCCCAGCTTTCTATGTTCAGAAAAATTCTGAAATAGAGCGAGGAGTTCCTCATCTTGTTATAAACAACAAGCCCCTTAATAAGGTTTTAGAATGGATCAGGTATCCTATTCCCAATAAGAAGGACCTTATTAGCCGCCTAAGTCAGGCAGTCATTTTCTCTAAATTTGATATGAAGTCAGAATTTTGGCAAATTCGTTTGAGGAAAAAAAATAGGTATAAAACTGCTTTCACCACTCCCTTTGGTCATTATAAGTAGAAAGTCATTCCCTTTGGATTAAAAAATGCCCCCAGTGAATTTCAAAATATCATGAATGATATTTTTAATCCTTATAGTCATTTGTCCATTGTTTATATTGATGACATTCTCCTCTTTTCAAAATCAATTGATGAACACTGGAAACATTTAAAAACGTTTCTTACTGTCATCCAAAAAAATGGTCTTGTAGTCTCTGCTTCAAAAATCAAGTTATTTCAAACCAAAATCCGCTTTTTGGGTTATCACATTCATCAAGGCCAAATCTGTCCTATTGACCGATCAATCCAGTTTGCAGATAAGTTCCCTGATGAAACTCTTGATAAGTCACAACTTCAGAGGTTCTTAGGATCTCTCAATTACATTGCTGATTTCTACAAAAATCTCCGTAAGCAATGTAAACCACTCTTTGATCTTCTTCAAAGTAATCCTCCTCTATAGATTTCTGTTCATACTAGTATAGTCAAATCTATCAAGCAATATGTCAAGTCATTGCTTTGCCTTGGCATTCCAACTACTAATTCTTTCAAAATCATTGAAACTAATGCCTCAAACATTGGTTAAGGTGGCATCCTCAAACAGCGGGTCAGTCCAAATGCACTTGAACAATTGGTTCGGTTCCATTATGATGTTTAGACAAAAGCACAAAGAAATTACAGTACTATTAAAAAAGAAATTTTATCTATTGTTTTATGTATTAGTAAATTTCAAGATGATATTTTAAATCAAAAGTTTTTAGTTCGAGTTGATTGTCAAAGTGCAAAATATGTTTTAGAAAAAGATGTTGAAAATATTGCTTCTAAACAGATTTTTGCCCGGTGGCAAGCTATATTAAGTATATTTGATTTTGATATAGAATATATTAAAGACAGTAACAATTCCATTCCAGATTTTCTCACCAGAGAATTCTTGCAGAAATCTGATGGCAGACCGGTAGCCTCCCCAGAGGCCTCAACCAGTTAAACCCTTTGATATTTGCTCAGGCAAAGCTCCAATTACCCGATCACTGTCACAATCCTCTTCTACCCTAGCAGTGGTTAACCAGTTCCAACCACTTGCCTCCCAATCAACCTTTAAGTCAGCCCTGGTCAATCCAACACCAGATCCTTTCCAAGTCCAAACACAAGTTCAAACCTAGTTCCAAATCCAAAAATCAACTACAAGAAAGCCATCAAGTCCATATTATGAAAAAACACCTGTTGTTCTATTCCACATTGAGCTACACCTTAGTCACATTAAGGACCCTATAGAATTAGCTCGCTCTTATTTTCCAAGTAACCTTCACTATGCCCCAAATCATCCTCATAAAACTCTTGGGTTTTACAGAGATATTCTGTACCATACAAAGTCCATCACCATTAAGACAACTTATGATCGCAATAATTCTTCCAAAGTCATTTACCACTCCCTATATATCCGACGGATTATCTCCATGGAAGAATGGGGCAGTCATCCCTACTTACCCCAACCACTGCCTAATCATAATATTCAGTTTACATATTATGATTATGTATCAGCCTGGTCCTCCATATTCCTATACCAAAATGAGTCATATACTCATTCTTGGTTTCTCAATTTTGATAGTCATTTCAAAAGTCAACTCCCCACCTGGTTTCTGCATTGGTGGTCTCATTATGGCACCATTCCAGAAATCTTGCCACTTTCCTTTACAGATCAAGTCAAATACTTCCACACGGTTCATAAAGTTAACAAACACGGTTCACAATTCCCAGTCCTCTTGTTATTTTGCTGCAAGTATAAGGTCCCATGGATATTCAAATGGCAAACGATATCCAGGACAACATGCTCATCCGTCGCCACTATGTTAAATGGTGGGACATTTTCAAAATTGACATAATTATTGGGTATGTTGAAGATGATTACCCAAAGCAAACCTCAAGACAAGTCACTCCACCACCAAAATAAGCCATTCAACAAAAATAATCTTCTCCTATAAACACTATTACATCTACCAAGTCTCGGAAGCATACTCCCAAGTCAAAAATTGAGGAACTCAAAAGGTTGGTAGCCACACTGACTGATCGCATCCAAGAACTATCCTAAGATGAAGAAGACAAAGATAATGCTTCCTTTGCTTCTGAGTCAAGTCACCCACAAGATCTTTATTATGATCTTCAGGATGCCCAGAATCCATTTGAATTCTAGGCCAGAACAAGTTAAAATCACTATTTGGTCAAAGTTACTATTTGCTACAGTACCAAGTCAACATTACTATTTGCTACAGTACTATCGGCAGATCACTATTTCTACAGTCACCCGACAAAACACTATTCATCTACAGTGCCGTTGCTATCAGCGCAAAAGGACAGGAACAGTAACATCCACAGTAAACCTCAGTCAGAAAAGTCAGACGCATCTTTCAAAGCCAAAAGTTGCGTCGCAGATTCTGGAAAGATGTCTCCAACAGTCCTCTAACAGTACAGGAACCCAACTATAAAGAGAGAAGCCATTCCATCGGATAAGCAGGCTTCATTCAGAGGGAACTCAGGCTTCAGTTTTCATATTATCAGTCTTCATTTGTAATATTCATTTTTCTATCTTCGTTGTATTACATATCCAGTATGTTGTATACAACTATCTACCAGTAATCTATCAGTTATTTTCATTATATTTTGTTGTAATTATCTTTCATTAATATCAGTTAATTTCTGTTAATTTATTTTAAGTTTAATTTATTTTAAGATTTATTTTAAGTTAATTTCGGTCAATTTATTTTAAGATTTATTTTACTGTTATTGTGCGCTTAATATATATATATATATATATATATATATATATATATATATATATATACTGACTATCCCAACCATAATACTATTATTATTATAATAAATAATTAATAATAGTAATACTAAAACTGTCCTTATATACATATATACCCATATATATATGTACAACTATCCATGGGTAATATTCGTATCCTTTGCACCTCCTATCCAAGTAATTCATGTGACATATTGGGATGGTCCATTACTACTATCCAAATCCATTAGAATAAAATAAAATAAAACAACCATTTAAATCATTTAATTCCTAACAATTAATTACAAGGAAACACCTAACATGTAAGGAAACAAATACACATCATCTATCACACAATTCAACTAGACAAGTATTTGAAATAAACACATAATCAAATAAATACATAATCAATTAATTCATATAAACAATTAAACAAATAGCCAAGAAATCAAATAAATAACTAAAAATATAATTAAAACAATTTATAAAATACTAAGACTATCCTTTTAAAATTAGGGGTGTTACATTCTTTCCCCCTAACAAAAGGAATTTCGTTCTCGGAATTCGCCCTTACCTTATTCCATAATTTCTGAAAACCGTGAGCAAATGACATCCTCTCGTTCCCAAGTGGACTCAGCGTCATTATGATGGCTCCACTGGACATGCACTAATGGTATGACCTTATTGCGAAGAACTTGATCCCAACGGTCTATAATACGACACGATGGTTCCACATATTTTGCATCTGGCTGCAACTCAATCTCACCAACATCGATTTGCTAATAACGATCCTCATCGCGTAGAAATTTCCGCAACATACAAACATGGAACACATTATGGAAACATGGAACACATTGTGGACACGATGTAAATAGTCTGGAAGTGCTAACCGATAAGCTATAGCTCCAACAAGATCCGTAATCATGAATGGACAGATAAATCACGGTGACAATTTTCCCTTCCTCCCAAAGTGTATTACTCCCTTCATATGAGACACTTTAAGTAAAACCTAATCCCCAACCTGAAATTCCAATCCACGAGTACGACGATCTGCATAACTCTTCTGCCTACTCTGGGCAGTGCGCATACGATCCCTAATAAGAGTAATCTTTTCCGAGGTATCCTTAATAAATTTAGGAACCAAAAATCTGCTCTCTCCAACCTTCATCCAACAAACAGGATATCTACATGGTCGACCGTATAATGCCTCAAACGGTACCATACCAATAGTTTTCTAAAAGCTATTATTATAAACAAAGTCCACAAGTGATAAATAATCCTCCCAGTGACCCCTTAAAGTTAAGGGCATAAGAACGAAGCATTTCTTCCATGATCTGATTAACCCTCTTGGTCTGTCTATCAGTCTGAGGATGATAAGTAATGCTAAGATGCAACTCTGTACCCAAAGCCTGCTAAAAACTCTTCCAAAATCCTGCCATAAAGCTCGAGTCCCTGTCCGATATAATAGATAACGGAATGCCATGTAACTTCACAATCTCTGTAATGTAAAGTCCCGCCAACTGTTCTGAAGTGAAATCAGTGCAAATAGGCAAGAAATGAGCTGATTTCGTCAACCTATCAACAATGACCCAAATGGAATTCTGATCCTTAAATGAATTAGGCAATCCCAATCCATAGAAATGTTCTCCCACTTCCACTCCGGTATAGGTAGTGGCTGTAGAGATCTTGGCGGCCTCTGATGATTAATCTTAACTATCTGGCAAATACTACACTGAGAGACAAAGATAACAATATCCTTCTTCATACCTTCCCACCAAAACTACCGCTTCATATCCTGATACATCTTGTCTCCTCCTGGATGAATAGAAAACTCAAAACGGTAAGTCTCAGTCATCACATCCTTCCTTAACTCATTAGCAAAAGGTACTACTAATTGCCCCTTGTATCTCAAGCCTCCATTAGTCCCAACATAATAGAATGGAACATCTCCAGAAGCTATCTCTGCAACCTTGTCGATGCACTACGATCTATGAGTTGTGCCTTCAATACCTTATGAATGATCAAAGGTGTAACTACCATGCACACTATAAAAGCATCGGATAACTCATTAACTGTCTTGAAAGTATTCCACTCAGTAGCAAATAATGCAAAAAGACTGGCAGAGGGTCGGCGACTGAGTGCATCTGCCATAGTCTTTCATAAATTCTAACCATCTACGCTGTCTCATATTCATCTCACGCTGAGTAAACAAATACTGTAGACTCTTGTGATCACTAAACAACCTGAAGGACTCTCCCAACAGATAATGCCTCTAAATATGAAAGGCAAAGACCACAGCTGTAAACTCCAAATCGTGCGTTGGATAATTAAGCTCATGAGGCTTAAGCTAACTAGATCCATACGAAATTGGTTTCTCCTCCTGCATCAAAACACACCCAAGACCTTGCAAAAAAGCATCTGTGTAGACAAGATACTCTATTCCGCTTTGTGGCGTAGACAAACTGGTGCAGAAGTCAACTTGCTTATTAGCTCATCAAAAGCTTTTTGATAGTGTTCATCCCACACGAACCATACACCCTTCTTAGTTAGATGAGTGAGTGGTCATGCTATCTTCGAGAACCCCTGAATGAACCTACAATAATATCCTGCCAATCCGAGGAAACTCTTAATCTCGGTAGGTGAAGTAGGCTATCCCCACCCTACCACTGCAGAAACCTTGGCTGGATCTACCGCTATTCCTCTTTCTGATACTACATAACCCAGAAACTTCACTTCTCGCTGCCAAAATTCACACTTCTCAAACTTGGCATACAACTGGTGTTCACGAAGCGTCTGCAACACTGTACGAAGATGTCTAACATGATTGTTCTCTGTCTTAGAATAAATCAAAATATCATCTATAAAGATGATGATAGATTGATCTAAGTAAGCCCTGAGACTCTGTTCATTAAATTCATGAAGACTGCTGGTATGTTAGTCAATCCGAAAGGTATGATGCTGAACTCATAAGAACCATATCTAGTGAGAAACGATGTCCTAGGAACATCCTGCTCCCTAACCCAAAGTTGATGATATCCAAAACATAAATTAATTTTAGAGAAATAAGTAGCTCTCTTCAATTGATCAAAAAGATCATCAATTCTAGGCAAAAGGTACTTATTATGAATAGTAACCTTGTTTAACTCCCTGTAATCTATACACAGGCAAAGTGATCCATCCTTCTTCCTTACAAACAAAATTGGTGCTCCCGAGGGTGAAGTACTCCTACAAATAAAACCCTGGCTGAGTAATTGCTGAATCTGATCCCTCGCATCTCCACTGGTGCCATCCTATATAGTGCCCTAGCAATAGATGTAGTGCCTGGAGCTAAATTAATCACAAAGTCTATCTCTTGACTAGGTGGCACCCATGGAATCTCTTGAAAAACATCTGAAAATTCTTGTACAACTGGTATGCTATCTAGTGACACAGTAATCACTTCCTCGGCCTCCTCCTCCACATAGAACAAATAGGTGTTAAAAACCCATTAGAACGTGGTATAGTGACGACGTATATATCCTAACCAGGTATAATGAATACAATAGACCTATCATTACAATTAACTTAGGCATGGTAATGAGATAACCAATCCATCCCAAGTATCATATTATAAATGTGCATGTCCAGGACCAATAGATTGGCTAGAAACCTAAGTCTACCAATATTTAATGTCATATGCCCATCACTATCATGTAAAATAGCTGTATCACCCAAAGGTGTAGAAATACTATGAGGTCTATCGCGTACTCGTGTCGTCATCCTAGATAATGTAACAAAAGTACTAGGCACGAATGAATATGTAGCACCCATATCAAATAAAACATGACCATGTGTACTATGAATAGGAAACATATCCTCAACAGTCTGAGGTGCTTGAACATCCTGTGGCATGGGGTTATACACCCTGTCATACTATAACTGCTGTGGGGCCTACCCCTGTGGCTATGGCAGTGTTGGTAAAGCCAGAAAGGTTTGTCCCTAAACACGTGGAATCTATGGAACGGGTAAAGGTAATGGTGCCCTCTGTCCGTGCTACACATGTTGTCCCTGTCCTACTTTAGGATACTACCTAGAAGTGTGACCAAGCTCTTTACAAGTATAGCAACTACCTTGGAAAGTGCCAAATTTCCTCCTCTGTTAGTTAGCTTGTGGTTAACCCTGTCCTGCTTGTGGTTCCCCATTCTGCTACCTCTGAATAAGTGCCCTATCTCTGCGAACATCTGAACCACCCTTGTGCTTCTTCTAAGATTGCTGTCCCTGGAATCTGCCCTTATCATTGTGTCGGTGTCCATTACCGTTCCCTTTCTCAGCTAGCTGATTAACAGAGTCTCTGTCACCCCGTTTCTCACCCTTAGATTAAGGAACTCTATCTTCATAGATCTCCTGAATGCATATGAAAAGTACTTCTCATTGAAGCGAGCACTAAACTAATCATAGGTCAAAGAAGTCCTTCCCTCCGCAGAAGTAATTGACTCCCACCACTGGAGTGCATCTCCGACAAGCTTGAAGGTAGCAAGCATTTGCTTCTGAACCTCCATGCACTGAACCATGCAAAGATGTCATTCGATGTCCTTCTTCCACTGGTGAGCTGCTTTCGTATCGGTGGAGCCTGAAAATTCAGGTGGGCTCCCCTTTATAAAAAAACTCTTACTCTTCTCCTAAGGATCAATTTGAACCACTAGTGCTGGTATAGGTGCCAGCTGAACCTGTGGCTGATTCCAAAATGCAGCTGCTACACATGCTTCTATAGCCTGAGCAACGAGGTCATTAATATGAGGAGGATACTCTGGATCCCTGCCCTGATTATAGCCCCGGTCCTGAGACTCTTGATTCTACTATACTTCTTCCTACTCAATGTGCAACTAACCATCTTCCTCCTGCTCCTTCTCTTGAAACCTAGGCAGTTGCTACTCTTCCTTAATTTACTGACGCCGTAGGAAATCCTGCTACCTACGTGCCGCTCACTACCTGTTTCTCTAATTGTCCCGTCTTCTTCTAGCGTTAACCATTCTAGTAACATAAACAGACAAACACAAGTACGATGTTTAAATGGACCGTAAAGGAATACAATGAATCCTAAACTTAGACTCTAAACAAAAGAATACACTACACGGAAGTCTTATGCGAAAGAATCCTAGAGACACTTGAACCTGGAGTGTTCTGAAACCAACTTTGATACCCCTTGACTCCGAGACATGTATTGATCAGGCCTAAGCCCAAACTCGAGGGATATCAAACAATTAAGTAATAAATATGCATTGAATACAAAAGATGAATAACTAAGAATAAATAAAAGAGCGGAAAAAGAAACTAAATAATAAATCCTTAAGTTAATAATAATTAATCCTCCAAATGAATAATATCCAAAACCTCCGATATCATTACAACTCGGGAATCCATCTAGTGGGCCCCTAATAATATCCAAACTAGAAATAAAACTGAAAAGAAGATAACATAGATAGAACCCTACATCAAGTCGGTAGAGTGATGATGACTATCTCTGCTCGACATGATTAAGCTCTAAGACTGGAACTGTCGAACACCTGAAAAATAATAGTGGGTCAGGCCCATGACCAAGTTCTACTCTACTACAATCTAAGCAGAGACCTGATACACGTATACACCCTATTAAACTCAACAATAGCTAAGTAGTCCATATGTATATATACACACTAAAGGAACCTTACTAAACTATATGGTTGTCTCAACCTGAATAGTAGGCAACATGCAAAAATGCACATATAGTGGGCATGAATACCTAGACCTACCAAGGTACACAACTACACTATATCTAGCTACACATCCCAGGCGATATACGCACCCTAACCATGATCCTGAGACTTAAGCTCATATCATGGCACCATAATCATATATATATATATATATAAATCTGTATAAGCAAATGTCATCCATCTGATATAGTGGTCTGACATGAATAAAGAGGACTTAACTTCTTTGGTTAATCCATTCCCTTATAAATAAATAAGTAGGACTTAACTTATTTAGTTAATCCATCCCTAGAATGCCACCGTCCCATATCGGTGCATTAAACCATCTAGTCCAATAAATGATGCAACAGTATATAATACATCAATTAATTCAGAGATAATATGATACACATCATACACATAAATATTACATTTATTTAGGCAATACAACAGTTTAAATAGCATGTAGTTAACTTATCTTCCAAGTAATTAACCTATATCTCAGATAAACAATATAAAGTTTCATAGACATTGTTTAAAACCATTTAAACATTAATTTCAGTTGCTAAAGCAATTAAATTAATCCTTTCATCTTATTTAAACAACATATATGTTATTTAACTTCCAATCTATCCACCTTCTTAGCATATATAGATATATTATGCATTCTGGGATCTTCCCAAGTGCATTAAACCCATCTCTAAGGATTAAATCTAGTTTAAAACGATTCTAGTCATTAAAACTTAAAAACCAAAGTCGCAGTCCAATCGAGTCGGCTCGATTGTCAATTGAGTCTACTTGGTTACCAACATAGTCGGCTCTGTTCGTCTCGAGGCCCCAACTCAATCGACTCGATTCCAACTGAGTTGGCTGGGTTAGCAACTGAGTAGACTCAGTTGCAACTGAGTCGGTTCGGTTCACCTGGGCTTCGTGTCCTTCATTGGTTCAGCTTCTGTAAACTCTAAAAACTCCATAGTTAATGGTCCTAAGCCCCAATCGAAGTCTCATATGTCCATACTAAATTATTTTAAGTGTGTTAGCATGTAAAGATTCAACTTAAACAACAGTTCATACATAAAAAATCTAAAAATAAAAAAATCACGAACATGCATATATAATCATGAAATTCTATGTTTTAGTCTAATTAAGCATGCATAATTATTCCGTTTTAATTATTTAAGTCTCTTAGAATATCCTAGGCATGTATAGAAACACAGATCAAAGGGAGAGAGAAAGAGAAGAACTTGTCTTCAAGGTTTCCGAATGAGAACCTTAAACCTCATTATATGCGTTCTACCTCTGATTCTGGCTACCTTTGGTTGCCTTTATAGACCTCTCTACTGCATGGTCCTAGCCCACGTACAACCTCTCCTTCCTCCTCCTAGGGTTCAGCCTTGACTCCCTTGGCCAAACTCTTTTTTCTCTCCTCTGTTTCTCTCTAACAACTCTCTATTCTCTACCTCCTCTAACCTACGTAAATAAACCTATATCACACACACATATATATATATACTATATATATATAACCCTAATCCTATTCATTCCCCAATTCTAATTACCTTAACTTGATTAAAACGAAAAAGAAAATAAATAAATATATATATATATATATATATAATACATTTATACACAAGTCTGCTAAACTAATCATGATATTAATTTATATATAATATATATAATTTAATAATATATGTATATATGTAATAACCCAAAAAGATACCAAAATAATAATAATAAAATATATAAAATTTCGGCATGACCTCCGTAGAAAAAGTCATTCTACAACCTGTTGAAATACAAGAAAAAGATGCAATGGCCTCACTGGGCCTTAAAAATAACTTATCTTGTCCCAATGCACAATACAATTATTATATCACATTCCCAAAATGATTACATACATATCAAAAATCCCATTCCTCTATCTCATCCAAACAAGGAACACACCTTAGTTACGTCAAGTTACAGTCCATAAAATGTAACTAAAATTTAAAAGTCCATAACTTACAACATTGTACCAATTAAACTAAAGTTTCACAAAATAGTTAAGAATACATTTACAAAATATTAAAGTTCTAATATAAAATATAGCAAAATAAAATATATCTCCAAGCTCGTCTAAACCTGTGGTGGATCGTCGTCCTCCACCTCTTTTCCATCTCCTGAAAAATGTTAAAAATAATGGGGTGAGCATAAGCTCAGTAAAAAGTGTCTAGGACATACTTCTTATATCCCTGTGAATTTCACACAAAGAGTGGGCAAAAAGGAACGAGGTTATACCATGGGAATACATATTCTCAACCACAACAATAAGTATGTAGCAAATGTCAACCAATCACAAATTTCCCACTATGTCATGAAGTGTAATCTTATGCAAATGTCGCTCCCCGTTTCTGAAACAATTCTGTTTCAATAACCAACCCGTTAGTATAATCCGACCTAAGGCACCTCCAAGGCGTCACGAAAGGAAGGTTGGTTAACTATCCACGACCATAAGGCATCTCCAAGGCGTCGCATCCGACCTAATTAACTCAACTACATTCCTTTCTAGACTACACCAACATCACGGACCACTAGGCGCCTCCTAGGCGTCCGATTTTCGCAACACTTTCAGAAAATATTTTCCCCAAAATAATTTCGTTTGTTCTAAAAATATTTTTTCCCCCTTTCTCTTTCCTAGTGAATGTATGAATGCTTGTGCTTCAATTTATCAACCCAACTATATAACTTTTACACATACTAAACAAGACAAATTTATAAACTACATGATAGAGCTCTCATTTAATATTAACTTTGCATAACTAGCATGTAAAATATAGATTCAATTTTATATAAACATGTAAGCATGCTAAATCACCTTAAAACAATTAACAAGTAGTCATATACATTTCATGCTTATTATTTAAAACAAATCTTTGCAAGAATTAGCACTAATTAAACATGTTAGGCATCACTTTAAGCTAGAAACTCACAAAAATATAAGAATTCATGCATTAGAACACCCCAACCTCAAATTTGTAGAAAAACCCTCAAAATGGGTCTCAAATTCAAAATCCTAGGGGAGGCCAAAAGCTGAAATTCTTTATACCCACATGTAGATCTCGTCATGCTTTTCGTTTTGCCGCAAACGGCTCCCAAAAACTCCAAAAAATGAGGAAGTAATCAAATATTGAAATGGTAGAAAATGAGAAAAGAAGAAAGCAAGGAGAGAAAAAGGGAGCTCAGTCCCGAATCTGGAGTGAATATGGCCACAAAATGATGTGTGTTGATATAAAATGTGTTTAGTGCTTTGTGGGACCCACTAAAAAAAACAAATATCTCTTTTATACTTTTGCATATTTAATAAACATTATAATATATATTTATACTGATTATTCCAACCATAATAGTAATACTGAAACTGTCCTTATACACATATATACCCATATATATATGTACAACTATCTATGGGTAATATTCGTACCTATTATACCTCTTATCCAAGTAGTCCATGTGACCCATTGGGTTGGTCTATTAGTACTATCCAAATCCATTAGAATAAAATAAAATAAAGCAACCATTTAAATCATTTAATTCCTAACAATTAATTACAAGGAAACACCTAACATTTAAGTAAACAAATACACATCATCTATTATACAATTCAACTAGACAAGTATTTCAAATAAACACATAATCAAATAAACACATAATCAATTAATTCATATAAACAATTAAACAAATAGCTAAGAAATCAAATAAATAACTAAAAATATAATTAAAATAATTTATAAAATACCGAGACTATCATTTTAAAATTAAGGGTATTACAGATCTCCACCCTTTTTATGAACCAATGTGGTTAAAATCAACTAGTGTGACTTCATTATGACTCCTAACACTTAGTAAGGTGCATAATGACCATTTTTCCCTTGTGAGTCCTCGAGTCTGGTTAGGACCCGGATAATAATTCAGAACCACGGGTTTGGGTCGTTACAAAATCACAATGTAATGTCCTAGATATTTTTTTGCCTTTTTTGGTATTTCTTTTATTTTTCATATTTATTATTTTGTGCATGTGATTACATGCCACGTGGATTCTGGGGGTCATTTAGGACATTCTTTCAAGTTTAGAAGTCTTATAAATGCATTTTAGTTCATTTTACCATTTTTAAATTTTCTGATCGAAAAATCCCGTGTGGGCCTGGGGCCGGGTTTTCGTGCTTGGGAAATTTCCCGGCTTCATTCTGATCTTATTATTTTTTATTTGGTGTGTAATTATATGTACATGTGGAAAATTACATGTTAATGGCATTGATGTAGATCGATTAAACCTTGAAGGGTATTTTAGTGATTTTGGTAAGGCATGTGGAGACCACCATTGACCAAAGATGTGTATAGAAGGGCCTAGAATCTGATTTTTGGCCATAAGTCATCACTTATCTCTCATTCTTCACGTTTGCCCTGTACTATCTCCGCTTTTTTTCTCTCTCCATTTCTTTCTTCATTTTTTTTTTTTTTTTTTTAACATAAAACCCACTTCTAAATCCCTTGGTTTCACCTAGTTGCACTAGAATTTGAGCTAAGAGATGGTTGAAGAAGTTACTCTACACATCAAGAGCTTTCATTTGATACCATTCTTGAAGCAAGTGGAGCAAGATCATCTTGGAGCACCTAGGCTTTGATTTTGAGGTAGGGTTTGTCTAACTTGTGAATTCCTAGGCTATTCTAAGTAAATTAACTTTTTCCTTGACTTAAGCATGTGTAGTATAGTAATCTCTATACAACTTGTGGATCTCTTAGGTGATACTTATATGCCTAAATGTTGATTAATGTGAAACTTCATGCCTCCTATGTGATTGAAATGTGAGAACAAAGTTTCTATACATGTTACTTGAGAAATTACATGCCTATATGTTTAATTTGTGCTACCTTGCCATTAAATTGAAGTATATTATGTTTAGCATGCCAATTGTATGATGAAATGATTGTGTAAGTCTACTTTTGCCAATTATGTTCAATGCCATGACTAATGTATGTTGAATTGGTAAATTGATGCAATGTACATATGATTAGAGGTATACTCATGAAATTCTAATGTCACCCATTCATTTCATGGTGAGAGTGTGTGGTGATGTGAAATGATGATGATGATTGATTTCTATAAGTTTATGAAGAAATGATTTTTCAAAACCCGGTATTAAGGAGTGCACCTCATATTCGGAGGTGCTAGCTAGTTAATAGGGGCATGTGGAGGTACCCAATGAGTAATTTTGTAACAACCCTAACCTAGGGGTCCGAATTGCTAACCGGATCCTTACCCGAACCCGAGGTCATCCGAGGGCATGAAGGTTATTTCCTTGTTCTAAGCATAATCAATACATAATTTTGGTTCCAATAGTACCCAATAGTATCATTAAATTGGTTGAGAATGCACAAAATGGGAAAAGAAAAGAAGAAAAGGAAGCTACAGGATTCGGTCAACATGTGAAGGCCTACACGTCGATCGGTTCAAGGAAATCGGGCAATGCCTGGGTCTTAGACGTTGACTGGTTTGGGTCCTATATAGTAAAATGGGTACTGCCCAAAATAATTGCCAGTCAACGTGGAAAGCCTACACGTCGACCAGTTCTCCTCAGGTTTGTGTTTTTGGTCCATTTTAAGTGCCTTTGGCACTTGATATCTTTCTTAGCTTGCTTGCGAAATTGTAAATGACTTTAAACCGGTTCCAAAACTCGTATAAAGTGAGTAAAACATCATATGCTTGAAAACGTGAATCATTTGATGAAAACATTTTTTATTTTTATTTAATTGGAATTCCATTATCAACCATACAACATTCTTTTTTGAAAATCATTTAATGACGGTCATCATCATGTATGCTCAAAATAATCACATGTTAATAGGATACATTGCTAAGGCAATAAATTTACATTTTCATGGAAATAATTACAAAATAATACATGCTTATGCCCAAAACTTTACAAATATAGCATCGGTTTCAAAAGGTTACAAAAATAGATTTTATATCTATATCTAAGCTCATAAAGATACGCCATCCACCACTTCTCTTCCAAGCCCTGAAAATGATTAAAGTAAAGGGGTGAGTACCACCACTTAGTAGAGTACGCCTAAGGCATAACTCTTAACGCCCGTGAGTAAACACATAAAGAAAAAAAAGATCAAGGTAAGAGGATTATGCTATTACGGGGAAAATAACGGAATCAATAACACATGGCATTAGTAATAATACATATGTATCAACTTAATCACATTCACACACACAAGTCCATTACAAGACTAACAATGCAATCAATGTTTATGCCATGAATCCTCCTGAACCAATCCCATGATCTCACCCTACACACAAATGCACTTTCTCAACCAATCCATCTTACTATACAAATCCACACTAAAGACCTCTAACTCCAAATGGCACAAGTCTACCACTTGTCCACCATTTAGAACACTGGCTAGCTATCCTTAGCGTAAGATCACCGCTCATCACCATTTTGGACATAACTACTGATGAGCGTTGAATATATGCGTATTCGAGCCCTTAAATACGTATATGTTAAGACCTAAAGTGATAGATCTATCTATAGTTAGACTAATTTATATTTAATGTGTGTTTGTAGGTACTTTCCTAGATAAATGGTTAAAACCAGGACTTTATGATGATATCGAAGCTTACAGAGTCGTTGCCGGTCATTCAGAGCAAGCCGAGAGCTTAAATGGTGAAGTTTAAAGCAATTCAAGCCCCAGAGCTTGAGCCCAAGTGATTAGGCTCTAGCATCACAACAAAGAAAAGACGAAAAGTCAACAAGGCCCAAAAGCTCGAGCTTTGTACCATGGTGCTCGAGCCCTAACTTAGGGTGTTCGAGCCTTACCTAAGGGTGCTCGAGCCTTGATCCTCAAGCTCGAGCATGAGGCGTCGAAAATTAAATAGTTGATTTTAATTGAAAGGCAATGCTCCTAGGTCTCGTGTCTCACCTCTAGGATCAAGCACCATCCACTAATGCTTGAACCTGGTACCTAGTGCTCGAGCCCATGAAGTTTGGATGTAGCAATGTTAAACGAGTTGAACCCCAAAAATATTCTAAGTGTTAAAGAAAAAGACGCTTCGGAAAATAGTTGAAGAAATTTGGCTAAGTGTCAAAGTGAAGATCGAGCACCAATTCTTGATGCTTGAGCATCAATCCAAAGAAGCTCGAGCTTCGTTCCTAAAGCTCGAGCCTGAATCCTAAAGCTTGAGCTTCTGTTCCTAAAGCTCGAGCCTTCCATGATATGTCAGATTTAAAGTATGGGATTGCTCTCTTTATCAGCCGTATCTCATCCGAGATGGGCCAGAAGACCTAAAAGCCCACCATATCCTTATTTTTTTTTTATAAAAAAAGGCGTAAGCCTTAATAGAAGAGGTCCGAAATTTTAATTCCTTTTTACGGTATTATTCAGAAGGCTAGTAGCGTGATGGCTTTTAGGGTTCTTACAACCTTGAAAGTGAAGATTCTAAGAAAAAAAGTGTCATCCTTGACGATGGAGACATATCCAACACAGATGACATCCAACCTCGTCATGAGTAGTTAACTCCTCTCTTAGGGCACTGATGTAACCCAATCTGATATTATGGTTTGATTGTTTTAACTCTGGGATTTTATTTTAATATATGATATTTTCTTGATTATATGACTATAAGCACTTGAGACAACTCAAGTGGTTTTTATGCTTTAGTAGAATATAAACTGTTATTCCCTTGTTTTAGATATAAATAGTTTATGTTCTATTCCCAACCTACCTTATTGTGTGGTATCTGGCGGAGCCCTGCCAGACATAAGAATATAGGTCATATAATGGTATTCTAATGTTTTTTTACAAAAGAATGTTTTCATAATCTATGCTTAAGAGAGGTGGTTCATTTCCAAAGTAGTTAAAGTACGTAGAGTAGGTAGGCGGATAGTCCACGCTAACCATAGATAGGTTATAGTTAACTAATTTTGTAAAACATCTTTCTTTAAACTCTGAGTTGAACAAATGTTATTGAGTTCAATTCATTTGAAAACATAATCGGTTAAATTCATAGAGTTGATTCAATTGACCATAATATGATGATTGTGGTGAAGTCAAAAACCTAAGACTTTCTCTTTCTGATCATTTAATTTAGTTTAATTTTCTCTAGTTAAATATTTTGTTTCAATTTTAGTTTGTTAAATCGTGACGACCAACAAACTTTCCAAGTAAGTTACCTGTAAACCATTAGGACTAAAGTAAAGACTAATGCAAATCGCATCTCCTTGTGGGTTTAACATCCTCTTTACGTAGAGCTATCCTATACGGAATTGTTTTATTGCGAGTAGTAAAATTAGAGACACGATTAATATTTGGCATCGTTGCCAGGGAGATTAGTTTTTGTTTAGTTTTTAATTAGTTTATTTTGGTTTACCAGTCTTCGGACTTTCTGACATCTTACCTTAATTCTTTTTCTTTTCAAGTACAATTTAGCAGTGAGGACAAAGACGCTTAAGGGAGAAAAAGCTTTGGTTTATTAAACCCTTTTGTGAGTTTTACTATTTTTTCTGTTACTTGAAATACTTTCTTTTTGTTACTGTTAGGATTAGTAAAACCAGTGCATGTTAACTCGCCAAAATAGGTCAAAACCTTTAATGCATGATCCTGAAATAGAGAGAACTTTGAGTCAGTTAAGAAACTTAAAAAACATTTGAATAATATAGATAATTCCTCTGATAACATGGCTGAACAACGTATTGCACCGGGTAATAATGGTAATGGTAATGGAGAATAGGATCCACCTATTCCTCTACCACAACCACAATTGAGGGACCATTTCATTCCTACCACATATACTTCCCCTTCGTGCTTTGTTTTTCCAGATGCTGATGCAACCCATTTTGAGATCAAGACTGCTATGATCCAAATGCTTCCTACCTTCCATGGGTATGTAACAGAGGATCCTTATAAGCACTTGGATGTGTTTTTGAAATTGTGTTCAACTACCAAGTTGACCACTCTTACCAATGATTCATTCAGAATGCGTCTTTTCCAATTCCCTCTTAAGGATAAAGCAAGAACTTGGTTGCAGTCCCTTCCAACAAATTCCATATCTACATGGGACATGTTACAACAAGAGTTCTTGAAGAAATACTACACTGTGGGTAAAACCACATAAATGAGAAGAAAAATCATGGCACTCTCCCGAATCCCGGGAGAACAGCTCCATGATGCATGGGAGAGATATAATGATCTTCTAAGAAAGTGTCCACACCATGATATTGCTCAATGGTACTTAATATAGATCTTTTATGATAGTTTTACAGACTCATATAGAAATATGGTTGATGCTTCCAGTAATAGAGCTTCTCTGCGTAAGAGTCCGACTAACGTTTGAGAACTGTTTAAAGCCTTAAGTGAAAACTCAGTGCAATACGCTTCTTCCTCTAGGTCTAGGTCTTCACCTGGAATGCATAAGGTTGAAAAACTTTATGAGGTAGATAAATCTAGTGAGTTAGCCGCTCAAATAGAAGCCTTGAACCGTAGGTTCGATCAATCTTATCATCTGGCTTCACTCCAGTTGTTAATCCACAAACTGCCTTGCCAAATGAGGTTTGTTTAATCTGTGTTAATCCCAATCATTTTGCTAATACTTGCCCTATGCTGGGATAATCATCTGAGATTCCACAGGAGCAAGTGAATGCTGCATTCTCCAGGCCAGCTTATAATTCATATTCTTCTATATATAATCCTAGCTGGAGAGATCATCACAATCTGTCATGGCGTAACCAAAGTTAAGGAAACACTGCTCCCCAATCTCTGGGGCAGTACCAAAATTCATCCAATCCTATGCCACAAAATAATTCTTTTAATCAATTTGGTATTTATCGTCCACCTCAGTTTAGGAATCAACCCACTCAAGCTCCTACTCTTCCTCCTCCTCCTAGAAATTATACTTTTGAGGAACAAGTACTCAATGCTCTTATTGAGATTAAAGCCAATATAACCTCTTAATACTCATTCTCAGGCCATAACAAAGCTAGAGGCACAGGTTGGGCAAATAGCGAGTACTCTATCTCGAAGAGAGGATGGAAAGCGCCTAGTCAACCAATAGCCAACCCGAAAGGGCAGACTTACATGATTGATGAAACCAATTCCTCAGGTTTTCATCATGAGCAAGTTCAGGCTATCACTACATTGAGGAGTGGTAGAGTGGTTGATAACCAAGTTGAAAAAGGACAGGAGGAAAAAGAAAGGCTTGGGATTCCCATTGTTCCTATCATTCATAATTCACATCCCAAGGATGTTTCCTCAAATTCTATTCCACAATCCACAAAAGGAATTGAAGGTAGAGTCACTTCTTCATCTACTCCTAACCCTGAGACAGCTTATGAGCCAAAAGTGCCTTATCTTTAACGTCTCAAGGAACCCTCCCACTTTGGTAAACAAGGGGAGAAAATTCAAGATATGATGGAGGTCTGTCAAAATCATTCTTCCTCTACTTGATGCTATAAAGCAAATCCCAGCCTACTTCAAATTTCTAAAGGACTTATGCACCCTTAAAAGAAAATCCAAAAGCCAAATTCCTAAGAAAGTTTGTCTTACTAAGCAGGTCAGTGCTATTCTTAAGTATAACACTCCTTTCAAGGTTAAAGATCCTGGGGCTCCTACAATATCATTGGAAACAATGTGATAGAGCGAGCACTTCTTAACCTTGGAGCAAGTGTGAATCTTATTCCTTACTCGGTGTATGAGAAGCTAGGTTTGGGAGAGTTAAAACCTACGTCGGTTGTTCTATAGCTTGTTGACCATTCTGTCAAACAACCATGAGGTATTGTTGAAGATGTACTCATAAAAGTGGATAAGTTCTATTTTCCGGTCGACTTTCTAGTTCTTGATATAGAACCGGTCCATGATTCCAAAAATTATATTCCAGTCATTCTTGGGTGACCTTTTTTAGCCACAGAAAATGCTTACATTAACTGTAGGACTGGAGCCATGGATTTATCTTTTGGAAATATGAAAGTCAAGTTAAACATCTTTAATGTTATTCATCATCCCCACGATGATAGTGAATGCTTCTTTCTTAATGTTATTGATGAGTTGATTAAGGAATCACTCCCAACTATTTTATCCAATGATCCTTTAGAAGCTTGTCTAAATCACTTCAATTATGAAGATTTTGATATTAATTCTTCAATAGCTGAAGTGAATTCTTTGCTCAATTCCACTCCTACCATAGATTTTCCTTCATGGAAATCTAAGTTAGAGCCTCTTCCACCACTTTCTAGTACTCCGCCTATTCCTTCTTTAGAGTCTCCACCTAAGCTTGAGCTTAAGCCACTACCGGAAAAGCTCAAGTATGCTTTCTTGGGTTTATATGACACCCTCCCGGTGATCATTACTTCCAATCTTACAAGTTCCCAAGAAAGTAGTCTCTTAAAAGTTCTTGAGCAAAATAAAGAGGCTATTGGGTGGAGTGTGGCTGATTTGAAAGGAATTAGTCCCACCATTTGCATGCATCAAATTCATTGGAGGAGGATTCTCGAATATCTCGGGAGCTCCAACGAAGATTGAATCCTAATATGAAAGAGGTTGTTTTGAAGGAAGTTGTGAAGTTGTTAGATGCGGGAATAATCTATCCTATCTCAAATAGCAAGTGGGTGAGTTCTACTCAGGTAGTACCCAAAAAGACAGGTATTACAGTAGTTGGGAATTTTGAGGGTGAATTAGTTCCATAGTGTACCACCGCTAGATGGCATGTGTGTATTGATTATTAGAAACTCAACTCCGCTACTAGAAAAGATCATTTTTCACTTCCATTCATTGATCAGATTGTAGAGCGATTGGCTGGCCAAAGCTATTATTGCTTTTTAGATGGATATTCCGGCTATAATCAAGTGGCCATTGATCCTAAGGATCAAGAGAAAACTACTTTCATTTGTCCATTTGGTACGTTTGCATATAAACGGATACCTTTCGGATTATGTAATGCACCAGCAATATTCCAGAGGTGTATGATGTCTATCTTTTCAGATATGGTTGAAAATTTTCTCGAAGTTTTTATGGATAACTTCTCTGTTTTCGGGTCCACATTCAAAAATTGTCTCCAAAATCTTTTCCTAGTGCTTCAGCGTTATAGGAAAATCAATCTTATTCTTAGTTGGGAGAAGAGCCATTTTATGGTTCAAAAGGGTATTGTTTTAGGACATATTATTTCAGAGAGAGGTATTGAAGTTGATAGAGCTATAGTAGATTTGATCTCTAAATTGCCTCTTCCTACCTCCGTAAGGGGAGTACGATCATTTCTTGGGCACGCCGGGTTCTATCGACGCTTCATTAAAGATTTCAGCAAGATTTCTTGTCCTTTATGTAATCTACTTGCAAAGGACGCTCCTTTTGTCTTTGATGAATTGTGCCTTGAAGCTTTTTAAAAGCTTCGTTTTCTTTTTTCTTTAACTCCTATAATGAATCCTCCAGATTGTGTGTGACGCATCTGATTAAACTATGGGTGCTATCTTGGGACAACAAGTAGATAAACTTCCTCATGTTATTTACTATGCGAGCAAAACTCTTTCAGATGCACAATTGAATTATACTACAACTAAAAAAAAGTTGCTTACAGTTGTCTTCGATTTGGACAAATTTAGATTATATCTATTGGGTTCTAAAATTGTAGTCTATTCTGATCATTCTCCTTTGAAACATCTTCTTTCCAAAAAGGAAACCAAATCCCGTTTGATTCGATGGATCCTCTTGCTTCAAGAGTTTGATTATGAAATCTGTGATAAGAAAGGGTCAGAAAATGTGGTAGCTGACCATCTTTCTAGAATTCTGACTGAGGATACTTCAACTTTACTTCCAGTTTGTGATTCCTTTCCAGATAAACAACTGTTTAAGGTTTCTCATAAGGATTTGCTTTGGTTTGCTGATATTGTGAATTACCTTGCAATAGGCAAAATTCCTTTGTTTTGATCAAATTAGGATGTACTATTGGGAAGATCCCCAGCAATTCAAATACTATGCTGATCAAATTATTCGTAGATGTGTTCATGAGAGTGAATTTCATTGTATTTCGACCTTCTGTCACAGTTTGGCATGTAGAGGTCATTTCAGTGCAAAGAAAACTGCAGCTAAAATTCTTCAATGTGGTTTCTTTTGGCCTTCGCTCTTTCGGGGTGCATACTTATTCTATAAGTCATGCCTTAGATGTCAGCAGCTAGGATCGATTTCTAGAAGGAATATAATGCCCTTGACTCCAATCTTAATTATTGAGGTTTTTGATGTTTGAGGTATTGATTTCATGGGTCCTTTTGTTCAGTCTAATAAAAATGAATTCATTTTTATGGCTGTAGATTATATGTCTAAATGGGTTGAAGCAGTAGCTACTAAAACCGCCGTTCAAGTAGTCGTGATTGAGTTCATTCAAATGAACATTTTTAATCGGTTTGGTATGCCACGAGCTATTATTAGTGATAAGGGTGCTCACTTCTGTAATAGATATTTTCGTACTTTGGTACAAAGATACTCCGTCACTCATAAAGTTGTTTCTCCCTATCATCCCCAAATAAGTGGCCAAGTTGAGTTATCCAATTATGAAATTAAGAGAATTCTTGAAAAACTGGTTAAGCCAGATCATAAATATTGGTCTTTTAGACTGAACGATGCTTTGTGGGCTTACCGAACGGCATATAAGACTCCAATTGGTATGTCACCTTACCGTCTCATCTATGGTAAAGGGTGCCATCTTCCTGTAGAGATAGAACACAAAGCTTTCTGGGCCATAAAAAAGCTCAACTTTGATATGACATCTGCTGGTTCTAACAGGAAGCTTCAACTAACTGAGCTTGAAGAATTATGTAATGAGGGTTATCAGAGTGCTAAGGTTTATAAATCAAGACTAAGGCATTTCATGACAAGCATATCTTGCGTAAGACTTTTGAGCTTAGGAAGAAGGTTTGGTTGTTTAATACACAACTGAAACTTTTTCCTGAAAAGTTAAAGTCATGTTAGGAAGGTCTATATATGGTTATTTCTATTACACCTTATGGTGCAATTGAGATATAAGATTGTAAGACTGGAATATTGTCTAGGGTCAATGGACAGAGACTGAAACCCTACATAGAGGGTAGTGTGCAGAGAGGCACAGTGGAGTCAGTAGAACTTCATGATTCTATTTACTTAAACTAGAGAGGTCAGGTTTTCATCGAGCTATCGACGTTAAACTTAGCATGCTGTCGAGCTATCGACGTTAAACTTAGCATTTGTATGTTGTACTGTAGTTTTATTTTATTTTTATTTATTTTAGTTTTGATTTAGTTATTTGCTTTTCTAGGTTTTAGGTTTATTTTAGTCTTCATTTAGGTATTAGGTTAGTTTAGGTTTGAATAAAATAGAAAAAGAAAATAAAAATTCAAAAAATTCAAAAATCCAAAAATTTGTCACAATGCTCGAGCATCAACAGCGACAGGCTCGAGCATCAGTACCTAAAGCTCGAGCCTTTCATCATCGTTAACTTTAGGGTTTTTCAGCGGCCGTGCTTGAGCCTTAATCTTAAGGCTCGAGCCTTTGTACTTTAAAATATTAAAAAACCCTCGAGCCGAGCTTGAAACCCTCGTGCCTTGGTCTTCTTGCATCCATTTTCTCTCCAAATTCTTCAATCTTCATTCAATCATCATCCTTACGCTCTTAGGCTTTGATTCCACATCAAAAAGGTAAGAAATCCCTCGTCCCGTTCAGTTTTATATATATGTATATATATGTATATATTGTCTAAATATGTATTGATTTCATACCGAAATAATGCTCAAATTTCTTAGAATTATTAGTTTTGATCCTTTATAACCCTATCTAATCACAAAATCATCCAAAAACTTGCAGAAATTCTGAATCTCAGTTGGATTTAAAGAACACGAGTTAGGGTCATTTGAGGTGTTTTGGGTGAATATAAGAAGTTTGGGGGTTGTTGTGAGATTATAGTGGAGTATTGGGGTGGCGTGGTTGTGATTTGGGGTGATTTTGGAGGTGATTTGAGGAGTTTTGCTTCGGTTGAAAACCAAGAAGCTCGAGCTTTCAGATTGAGGCTCGACCATTTGCTTGCAGCAGGATCGAACATTATACCCCAGGCTCGACCTTCAGAGCACAACCTTAGGAGTTTTGCTAGGACAGTGATTTTGGATTATAGAGATGCTGAGATGGCCGAGGCAGCGGGTTGTTAGGACGCTGGCGATGGCATTAGATGATTCCTGGCAGTATAATAAGATCTACTTTGAGACAGATTTTGTTATAGAGGATTTTCAGCGGCACCACGATACCTTTTGGGCGATAGAGGCCCTTCAAGCTTGTTTGCTCTCGGGGTTCTTGAGGCATCCAGCACAGATTACCTATCCCAGGTTGGTGAAAGCATTCTACAAATCCCTGCAGTTCCATGTAGGAGATGAGGAGCAGGAGGAGGAGGATCACTTTACAGCCACTGTCGAGGGTATATATCTGACATTGAGCTGTGATACTATTGCTCAGGCTATGGGTTGCCATCACAGGTATGCAGCCGCTCTTCAGGGTAGATTTCCTGAGATTCCCCAGGGCATGACTCGGGAGGTGATGGTCCATGCTATGGGCCAGGAGAGACATGCCACCTCATGGGAGATGATCCGGAAGTCATAGCTTCCGAGCCGTTTTTGGTTTTTGGATACGGTCCTCATGGCCAACGCTCGCCCTATTGGATATAAGGGTAGGCGATGTACTGAGATGGTGGATGCAACTTACGCGTTCCATGCTAGCTACTAGGTGTCTATTCCCGAGTTAGTTTTTGTGCAGCTCCGCTGTCTCTACGACGAGATGGGAGAGGCCCGACGCCCTTCTATCCACCATATTCACTTTCCCAGGCTTGTCACACGCCTGATGGAGATAGCGGGGGTTCTGATAGCCCCGAATGAGGCTACTGTGACTGTCTTCACCTAGTACCGTTTCACACAGTGGAACAACGTTTTGGGGCATATGCCTAGGACGAGGAAGCTAGAGTGAGGTGTTGACGACGAGATCCGAGAGGATCGACGGCGCATGGACGCCGAAGCGAGAGGTATGCCATATGTGCTGCATTTTCCACCTTATCCACCCCCACTTACTATTCTGTCTACTGAGCCTGCTGATGCAGTGCTGGCAGCGGAGGACGATGATGAGGAGTTTGATGATGAGGCTATAGAGGAGGAAATGGATTTCTCCGATAGCCGGCCCTCACTAAGGAGGAGACCCGCTCCTGCAACCCATTCTCAGGCTGAGATTAGAGCTTTACAGGCCAGGGTGGCCGAGCTGCAGGATGGCCAGATGGTGTTGCGGTAGATGTTGACTGCGCAGTAGAGCATTTTGGAGGAGTTACTTCGCTGCACTCCGTCCGTTCCATCTACTTCTTCTAATCCACCAGCGCCACTTATGGATTAGCTTTTTAGGGCTTTTCTGTATTTTTGTTGACTATGGTAGTCTTTTGATGTATTTCTTACCATATGATGTATATATGCCCTAAGTCTTTCTTTCAAAAATATTGTACTGATTTCTGATATATATAGATGCTTTTTGATTTATTTTCCTTGTGTTGATCTTTTAGTTCACTATGATATTTCTCTATGTTTACTCCATATACTTGATACTCTGATGTGTGGTGGAGTTTGTTGATTTTGCCAGATACAACAGATTACGTTTGGGGGTGATTTTGAGATGAACCACTATATTGAAGGAGACGATGCTGGGAACTCATTTTACCCATCTGTGTAGTATTTTGTTATATCTTTGTTGGTCTGCTTATATGGTAATATCTTTCTAACTCTCTTTTGTTCTTACACATTGTTGAAAATGTGCACAATAAGTTTGGGGGTAAGGTTGGATGGGAAATTTTCAATTTACACAAGGATGTGATTTGCTACTTGATGATATAAGCATATGTTTAAGTTTGTTAATGGTTATATACTCTGTTTGCAGTCTGATGTTAGTTGGAAATGGTTTGTATGCTAAAATATTGTGAAAGGGATTCCTTGAAATTTTTTGAAATCAGTTGGTGGCCTGTGGTTCGCTTTGTTATGATGATTATTGTTTAATGATGTTGATCTCTGAGATGCTACACTTTGCACATATTTACACTTGCATGAAGTCTGTGGGGTAAAAATTGGAAGTCTTGTTTTGTTTTAAGTTAGACTGAGATGATCAGGTAGATTTGATAGTTTTGATGACCGAGGCATAAAAGAGAGAGAAAAAAAAAAAAAAAAAAAATTTAGTATGTATGCAATTCAATAAAGAAAAAAAAATCTTCACCAATGTAAATGCAAAAGAAAAAAACTGGATGAAAAAGAAAAAGAAAAAATGTATAAAAGGATCAAGTTCAGGTTTGTACTTAGATTACTTGAGTGATTAAGTCCTTAGGGGTGTGTTCTGACACCTAATGCCCTAAAATCATCTGGTCTGGGAGTCATTGGCTGAAAGCTTGTTACATAAGGGGTTTAAGTTGTCTAGATTACTTGAATAATTAAGTCCTTATGGGTGTTTTAACACTTAATACCCTAAGACTGTCTGGTCTGGGAGTCATTCGGTGAAAGTTCGTTACATGGGTGATTTAGAAAGCTTAATAAACCTGAACAATATACAGTATCCTTTTTGAAAAATTACATACTCATTAAATATATATATATATATATATATATATATATATATATATATATATATATATATATATAATAAATAAATGCCTTAGGAATCGAACTTTGAAAAGTTTGTCTGTGAATTGAGGAATAATAAGGAATAAATGCAAGTATGGACAGTGAGCCACATATTGAATTGTAGGATCACTTTCAAAATATCTTTAAAGATTAAAATTGTTAAATAAATGATTAAACTGATATGTAGGGACTATGGTTGCTTAATTGAAATTGGAAGTTGAAATTTTTTCTGATCACATGATTGGTATACTTGTTGTATTTGACTGATTAAAGAACTGCATGGATGATATGATTTGAAAACAGACTTGATTAAGCTTAATGTGCATTAAGGCACTGATTTGAGAAGTTTGTGGGTATCTTCATTAAAAATCCTCACGAAACTACAACTCGTCCACTAGGGGTAACCTAAGGGTTTAAAGGCTTGTTGTATAAGCTAAATGCAACCGTGATTCCCACGAAAGTGGCTTTTTAGTTCTGTATTGATAAGGGACTAGCAATATATAAGTTTGAGGGTGTAATGAGTACTGAATATATGCATATTCGAGTCCTTAAATACGTATATGTTAAGACCTAAAGTGATACTTCTAGCCATATTTAGACTAATTTATGTTTAATGTGTGTTTGTAGGTACTTTCCCAGATAAATGGTTAAAACCAAGACTTTATGATGATATCAAAACTTATAGAGTTATTGCCGGTCATTCAGAACAAGCCAAGAGCTTAAATGATGAAGTTTGAAGCAATTCAAGCTCTAGAGCTCGAGCCCAAGTGATGAGGCTCAAGCATCACAACAAAGAAGAGATGAAAAGTCAACAAAGCCCAAAAGCTCAAGCTTTGTACCTTGGTGCTCGAGCCCTAACTTAGGGTGCTCGAGCCTTACCTAAGGGTGCTTGAGCCTTAACCCTCAAGCTCGAGCGTGAGGCATCAAAAATTAAAGAGTTGATTTTAATTAGAAGGAAATGCTCCTTGGTCTCGTGCTTCACCTCCAGGATCGAGCACCATCCACTGATGCTTGAGCCTTGAGCCTTAAATGCTCGAGCCTAATACCTAGTGCTCGAGCCCATGAAGTTTGGATCAAGCAATGTTAAAAGAGTTGAACCCCAAAAATATTCTAAGTGTTGAAGAAAAAGACGCTTCAGAAAATAGTAGAAGAAATCTGGCTAAGTGTCAAAGTGAAGATCGAGCACCAATTCTTGATGCTCAAGCATCAATCCAAAGAAACTCGAGCCTTGTTCCTAAAGCTCAAGCCTGAATCATAAAGTTCGAGCCTCTGTTCCTAAAGCTCGAGCCTTCCATGACATGTCAGATTTAAAGTACGGAATTGCTCTCTTTATCAGCTGTATCTCATCCAGATAGGCCAGAAGACTTAAAAGTCCACCAGATCCTTATTTTCTTCTATAAAAGAAGGCATAAATTTCAATTCCTTTTTACGGTGTTATTTAGAAGGTTGGTAGCGTGGTACTTTTAGGGTTCCTACAACATTGAAAGTGAAGATTCTGAGAAGAGAAATGCCGTCCGTGATGATGGAAACAACTCCAACACAGATGACATCCAACCTTGTCATGAGTAGCTAATTCCTCTCTTAGGGCACTTATGTAACCCAATCTAATATTATGGTTTGATTGTTTTAACTCTGGGATTTTATTTTAATATATGATGTTTTCTTGATTATATGACTATAAGCACTTGACACAACTCAAGTGGTTTTCATGCTTTAGTAGAATATAAATTGTTATTCCCTTGTCTTAGATGCAATAGTTTATGTTCTATTCCCAACCTGTCTTGTTGTGTGGTATCTGGCAGAGCCTTGCCAGAGACAAGAATAGAGGTCATATAATGGTTTTCTAATGCTTTTTACAAAAAAAATGTTTTCATAATCTATGCTAAGGAAATGTGGTTCATTTGTAAAGTAGTTAAAGTAGGTAGAGTAAGTAGGCGGATAGTCCACGCTAACCGCAGATAGGTTATAGTTAGCTAATTTTGTAAAACATCTTTTTTAAAACTCCGAATTCAAAGAATGTTATTGAGTTCAATTCATTTGAAAACATAATCGGTTAAATTCCCAGAGTTGATTCAATTGACCATAATATGATGATTGTGGTAAAGTCAAAGCCCTAAGACTTTCTCTCTTTGATCATTTAATTTAGTTTAATTTTCTCTAGTTAAATATTTTGTTTCAATTTTAGTTTGTTAAATCGTGACAACCAACAAACTTTCCAACCAAGTTACCTGTAAACCATTAGGACTAAAGTAAAGATTAATGCAAATCTCATCTCCCCGTGGGTTCGACATCCTCTTTACGTAGAGCTATCCTACACGGAATCATTCTATTGCGAGTGGTAAGATTAGAGACACGATCAGCTACCGAAAATCTTGAAAACAAGACCATCGCTTGTCTTCCGTCCATCACAACCTTCCTTAACTTTAATCTCATCCTTCTCACATCACCCTTTCACTCACACATTTCCTACGCAATACATTTGCTAAAAAAAATACTTCAATGAAAGCTCGCCTTCCAAATTAAAATGACTAGACCTCTAACTAGCCTCAAGAATGAACATGCCATTAAATACCATCAAAACCACTTCACGTAAGCATGCTTTCATAATACAAAAGTCAACAAATTACTTTATGTAATCAATTTGTCAAACATCAAACATGCTTAAAATCAAGAAGGCTATATCCAAATCATGTTACACACACATGCTTTACCAATTTCATATTATAACATTTATAATTTCCTTATTTTAAGCATACTTCCATATAATCATTTTAACACACATAATTGGCACATTTTCATCATACAAGACATGCTTGTCACATTCCCACATAAATGACACATAATTTACACATCTAAACATTATATAAAGTATAACAAATGACTTGAATTTTCACATAATCATTCAAATGACTAGAACATCGTATCTTTAGCGTGTCAAAATATGTAATAAACACATAAGGACTCACAAACAACTAAGGACTCCATGAATTAGACACCCCTATCTCAAATTAGGATGAAAATTTTAATTCCAACGAAATCAAAAAGCTCCCCTTGCGAAACCGGCTACGTAGGATGAAAGAGGAGGCAAAGGAGAGTAAATAATCCTTCTACGGTGCCTCCAAAATCCAAATTCGGGTCTTATCCAAAATCTCCAAAATGCCCCAAATCAAAATCCGAAACCATAGGTGCGTAACTCTCGTCATACTCGTCAAACTTTCCTTCTATGACGTCATCAAAATCTCACCCGAGCTAGATGAAATCCTTGTCTGAAGCATGTAAAAAGGAAAAAGAAAAGAAAAGAAAATAGTGGAAGAGAGATATCATAGCTTTGAGAAACGAATGAGAAGAAAAATGTGGCCAAAAATGAACTAAGCCACCCTTTTATACAAAAGGCCAAACTATGGGTCCCGCCTCCCACTTAAATGCCTAAAACAGCCCGTTTAAGTCCCAAACACTCGCAAACGACACAATATAGTGCAAAACAGGTAATCCCAACGTAAACGAAGAATATAGTGATGTTAAAAAATTTTCTAAACATGAAAATCTGTCGCAGGACCCACCTGGCACCTCCCTTGCATGAAAATCGAAACTGACCGAAATAAATCCAAATGAGTTTCTAAGGGTTGTAAACCTGAAGAAATGTCCAAAACAACTCCCGGAATACATTAGCACGCATCCCCTTGCATAAATAAATAAAAAAAATGGCTGAAAAATTCGAGACGTCACAAATTTAGTGACCCGACCCCAAAATGGTAGTGGGGAGGTACCCGTGCCAAGGAAGATAGCAAATTCTCCCTAGGGATGAAGGGAGGTACTCAAAGTCCGGCTAGTTAGCATTATTTTGGTGTAGGTGTTTGTGGAGATTGGAATATGTGTGTGGTACGCGGATTTCATAATGCATTCATACATTTCATTATGATGAAGACAATGGCATATTATGAATGAGTTGAATTGTATTCCATTGTCTCCTAGCATGATATCGCTTCCTTACTTCATTTCTTCTACTTGTTACGTGCTTTTACTTACTCGGCTTGAGGAGATATTATTTAGGCATTCTCTACTGAGCGAGTGTTGTTCATCCCTATTTAAACATTTTGAGGACACAAGAAATAAGTAGTGGATGATACGCCACCATGATCTTAAATGTGAACTAGTGCTCATTTGACTCCATTTTGTGAATATGTTAGTCTAGTATGATGACCATGATAGATGTTAATTTGCACTTTATGTAATCATATTGCAAATGGCACTCTTGTAGTCCCTGTTTTGTAATTATTTCCTTTCGAATGCTTATATGTGGTTTGGGCATACATACAAAGGCACTAATGTTATTTTGTGTATGGGAATGTAAATGAAGTATTTTGGCTCTTGTTTCATACATAAATGCTATGAAGAAGTTGGGAGAGTTCTATAAATACAAATGTACTTATTTTGGTACAATTTCATAAATGGATGTGCATTGATGAAATTTATTATTTCAATCATTCTTGATGTGAGTTAGGACTGGTCTAGAATGGTCTAAACGACCAAAAATTGATTCAGGGGGGCACACCATTTAAAAGAAGCACTTTTTGAAGATTTTCCAGGTGTAAGTGCATTCAAACGCACCCTGGTATGTTCAATCGCACCCCTTTTTCAAGATTGCAGTGTAAAATGGATTCGAGGAGTTCGAATGCACCAGGCCTGCGTTCAATCGCATCGCATCTTGAAAACATTCAAGATTTGTTTCCAAAATTGAAATAGTGATAAGTAATTCATTATAAACCCAAATAGGGTCATTCTTGTGCTCAAACTAACCACCTTGAAGTCATTTTTCCAATGGTACCAACTTGATTTCAAATGTTCAACAACAGAAAGAGTTATGCCCTTTTTACTGAAACCTAGTCATGAATTCTCCAAAACAAAAAATATGTGCATTTGTGGGAAAACTATTGTACCAGCATCTAGGACCTTATTAGAATGTTGTTAAATGTTCATAATGACCTGAATATATCTCATTTGATTTGATTTAAGTCCATTCACCCTCCTTACTTTCCTTAAAATGACTATTTTACCCTTAGTGTGTTAGTGGGTTCGGGTAAGGATCCGGTTGAGTGTCACCACCCGTTAGCAATTCAAATCCACCGAACTTAGGTCATTACACACAAGCCCGGTTTAGGTTTCCACTTCGTGAACCCAAGTCAGGGGTCGAGCTCAGTTAGAAGTAGGCCACGATTGAAGTCCAATCAATCCCATTCGAGTAAATATCAAGAGACTGATGTAAAACTTCGATTGAAACCTGGGAGTTCATCAATCGATTGCAGGTTATGGACACTTTGATTAATTATTGTAAATAAGAAACTCGAGATTTGTTAACTAAGTTGAGGTTTTATTTCTTTAGGAGCCTATACACTTGTGGAAAAAGTTGTTTCTATAAATACTAGTTTTTGCATTAACCCAAGTATGAATGCATGGTAGAGAAGAGCCATAGGTGAGAAAGAGCATGGAGAGCTCTCCATTGTAAACACCCATCATTATTCTTAGTGAAATTTTTGGGCACCCTATAGGCAAAAAAAATTTATTTTTTATTTTTTCAAAACCTTCGTAAGCAAAAGATTTTCCAACCAAGTAAATTGTGTGATTGTTTACTCTTATTTGCTTTTGTTTTATTCCTCAACAAAGATATTGTAAAATCGAATAGTAACGACCCGAACCTAGGGGTCCAAATTATTATCCAGGTCCTTAACCAAACTCGAGGTCATCTAAGGCCATCACGGTCTTTTCTAATGTGAAAATATAATTAATTACATTTATTTTAAGATATGTAATACACCACAGCATCACTTAATGAAGAAGGGAATAAGGGTAAGTGGACAGGGCTGCGTCGGTTGGCTCACAATGTTGGTTAGCCGGTCGAAACGTCCAATTTGGGAACCCAGCTCTCTGTCTGCGCATAAAATGCACTTTCGGTCAGCTGGCATGTATCTAGGGGTGCACAAAAAAACCATGGAATCGTGGAACCGAACCGAACTGGACCTTCAATTCCGAACCTGGAAATCTGGAACCGTGGGCTTACGGTTCGGTTCCGGTTCCAGACCCGTGGGAACGGTTAGGAACCGAACTGTATATATATATATATATATATATATATATATATATATATGATTATATATTTAATTATATATATTATTAATTACATACTACTATTTTAGTCATACCCCAGTAGGTAGTAACACATGGTCCACCTCGTGGTCCTTTTATTTTGAGCCACTTGATGTAAAGTACTAAAGTTGTAAACCACAAAAATAAAAGTTAACCTAAACCTAAACTCTCATTCTCTCAAGTTATGATCCGCCGCCTCGCCCTCGCCTCCCCTCCTCAATCCTCAGTCCTCTCAACTTCAGTTCTGTATCGTCTCTACCTCATCAGTCCTCTCATCTTCTATATCGCCCATACACCATCTCAGTTAGCGATAAAGCTTCTCTGATTAGAACTTGTTCTCATCTTCTCAGGCTTGAGACGGCTTCTCTGATCTATACCCACACACCATCTCAGTTAGCAACACGACTTCTCTGATCTACACCCACACACCATCTCAGCCAGCAACATGGCTTCTCCGATCTACACCCACACACCATCTCAGTCAGCAACGCGGCTTCTCCGATCTACACTCACACACCATCTCAATTTAAAGTTTTATTTTCTGTATTTATTTATATTTTTATTTTTGCTATTGTATTTTGTTTAATTGTTTTAGCTATGGGCTCAAAGCCTTCAAATAAGTAAGGGAACAACAGGAACCGTGGAACCGAACCGATATTCACGGTTTGGTTCCATATACGCACGGTTTCGGTTTCGGTTTCGGTTCCATTTTTAAGGAACTGTTGTGATCGGTTCCAGTTCCTGACGGAACCATACCGAACCAAACCGTATGCACCCCTACATGTATCACCAGCTGGCTGACAGGCCCTAGAAGCTGCTAAATATGCAGATTTTTGGTATCTAAGGCCTTGTATGCAACTGGGCTCATTTGTGGGCTCAATTATGGTATAAATCTGTCCCGACAACTTCCACAATGGTTTAAAATACACATGATAACCCAAGATATAAAATCAACTACATGGTGACTCAAAAGAATTTGAATTCATTTAATCGTCATTCATGCTTTACATTAAACCAAATAAGTTCACTATCATCATACACATTCCAAAATACATGCTTTGACATGCCCAAAGAATAAGGTTACATTGTTAAGGTCCAAACTATAAGGCCATTACATAATGTTTACTAAGGCTTTACTAAATACACCTCTTAATACAAATGGCAATTGGAAATCCTTTCTAGTCCTGTCTATGCTTGTGGAGGATCAATATACTCCAACTTTTCCCCGTGACCTGAAAAATGTAGAGGAATGAGCACAAGGCCCAATATAGAGTGCCTAAGTAGCATCTCTTCAAACAAAGTAAGTAATCATATGCCTTACATACAACGAATAGGAATGAGAGAAAAGGATCATGCAACGGATTCACATACAACACTTCCATCTTTAAATAATCATCATCACCATCCACATGCAATGCAATGCATGAAATGCCAAATACAACCACACACCACATCCATACCCTCGCATGTCCACACACCATATCCACACCCTCGCATGACTCGTATGTCCACACACCATATCCACACACAAGTTTCTAACCCACATAACTCTTATGCACATGAATACCGTTGTGCCATACCTATAGAATTAATTCAATTATAATCAATCACTACTCATTATGCTTCCATAATACAATAGACAATTCTATGGCCACAACAAGATTAATTCACAATTATAACATGCTTCAAACATTAAAATATTATCCAGCATGTGAGTAGTCATAGACATCATAACAACCATATAAGGAAAAATATCTAATCCATCACCTAGCAAGTTAATAGCATTTTCTTTGCAATTTATACTTAAGATAAACATATAATCCAATAGAACACATCAATTTGACAAAGCTCAAGCAGAAACCAAACCTTAAAATCAAATCATACAATTATACATTAAATTTACATATCAAATATGGGGAAAAATATCCAATCAACTACCCAACTCAAGGAATATGACAATTAAACAACTCTACCTTGATTTGAAGCAAAAGCCCCAATTTCCCCAAATTTGTCACCCAATTGGAAATCTACTCTGATTACCTTGTAACTCTCGTCGAGCTTTACAACTTTGCCTTCAATAGCAAAGATCAAATCCAACTAGAAATGAAGAGATTTAGGCTTGAAGCTTAGGTTTTTATAGAGAGAAATGATTTTAGAGAGAGATAAAGTGAATGCTACAGCTTGGAGGAGAAGAATGCATATAAAATCTGATATAAGTGATATATATGTGGTCATGTATAAAGATTTTGGTCAATGGGGGTCCCACATAGTTCAAAATATCTAGATTGCCACATTAAATATATATATATATATACACACACACACACACACACACACACACACACACACACACAATAAACATACTACAATGATGTAATAAAACACCCAACCACATAAATGTGCTCCAAATAATATAATATGGAATGTAACGACGATGAAAAATAGTTCCAAGTACGAAAAATTCGGGTTAGGGACCCATCGGACAAAAAATCCGAAAAATGGTGAGTCCTGAATTCGAAGAAATACCCCAAACAACTCTTGGGACTCACACAGCACACCCCACGGTATCCGACACGCAAAACGAGACGATAAATAAATAATTTCAGAAAAAGTGAAAAATGCCTGAAAATGAAAAAATGGAAAAATAGGAAACATCACAATAAAATATATACATATTTTTCTAAAATGTAATATTGTCTTTTTTGCTAATATTTAAACAAAATCATTTGGATTTTAGGACTAATCTTCTTTTTTCTTTTTTTCCTTTTTTTTTTTTATAAGTTTAAGAAGGCTCACACGCTCATTATCTACATACTCATATTGGGACTTGAACCATCAACCTCCAAATACGGAAAAGAGAGGTTATACCATTGGGTTTCAAGCTCCTAATCTTTGATACTAATTATTTGGTCTTTTTTTTCTCTCCATATTTTGGGCAAACCTCACAAAAACAAAACTAAATTCTGAAGTCCTGTTTGGTAACCGCTTTTGATTTCTATTTTTGTTTTGACCCGAAATAGAAGCAACATTTCTATTTTGAAGTGTGTTCAATAGTAATCAGAAGCATACTTGGTAACGTTATATTAGTTGTAATAGTTTTAGAAGTAAAAAAATTAAAACATGTTTTGGTAATAAAATGTTACAAGTTTGAAAAATATAAAAAGTAGTTGAAAAGCTCATTTAAAAGTTTTTTTTTTTTTTTTTGGTACTGTTCATCACTATAATGTTTCTGCTATAGTGTAAAAGCAATCGAAAATACTGATTTGGTGCTTTTGATTTCAGCCTCTTTTTAGAAACTTTTCGGTATTATACAAATTGCAGTGAACATTATTAAATGCGCTTTTGTGTTTTGCTTTGCCACATTATACTGTCCGAATCAACAAACCATAAAATAAAAGCGGCTGCCAAACAAGTAAAAAAAAAAAAAAAAATCGTGCTTTTAAAGCTAAAGAATAAAGGCAAATAAAAACAAAATTCATGTGAAACCCACCCAGTCAAGTCAAGTTGGATTGAAGATAAATTTTTGTGACACATTTACTCACGTGTCAATTAATGATTGGCCCAGAATTAATTAGCTGTCAAATCCCATTTTGCTTGTAATATTCAAAATTTAAAACCAATAAATCTAGCTTGGCAACTATCAATTTAATGCATTTTATCTATTAAAATTTAATGGCACGATGCAACGTTGCCAGCGGGAAGCTCCAGTGACCTTGACGCAAGTGTCGCTAGAATTTTCTGTTTTACATCATGAAAATTATTTCCCTTGTATAATTTTTTTTTTTAAAGAATTTTGCATTCCCTTTATAAAATGTTGATTGCATGGAATATGTGTCTTGCAAATATTTATTTATTTTTTTAGTTTAAATCTTCAATTCCAATTTTAATTTCAACACACCAATTCCATGCTATCAAATATAGCAATATCGAATTTATTCATTATATTAGAACCAAAAAAACAAAAAAGAATTTTTGAATGAGTTGTGCTATTTAGCCCTACAAATACAAAACCGATACTTCAATGACTTCACGTGAGGTCATTTAAAAATATAATGCCTTCCAAAACAAAAACTCTTCAAAAATAAATTAACAAACATAACTCTCTTTGCTTACTGAAAAGAAAAAAACAAAAAATAACCCTCAAAGAAAGTAACAATTGAAAATTTAGCAAAACAATAACTATGAAAGAAAGTAGAAACAAAGCAATAAAATAAAAATTTAGGTTATTCAACATCGATTTTTGTTTATATTCAAAACTTCAAATGAAATTTTTGCTCTAGATTTTGTAAAAATTAATTTCTCATAGTTTGTATATATATATATATATATATATATATAGATATATATAGATATATATATGGAAAGAGTTTGTTTCTCTATTTCTCTAAATACCAAAAATAAAATAAAATAAAATAAGGTAAAAGAGATGGAAAGAATTATGTATGAGATGGAACTTTAGGATAAACAGGTTATGAAAAGAATTGTGTTTGAGTTGGAATGATTTTAAGGTAGTCACGTTATGAAAATAATTGTGTTTGAGTTGAAATTTAAAGATAGCCAAGTTAGATTTTCATGTGAGTCGATTTTTGTAGGGTTTCTATAGTAGTTAATTATATCATTTTTCTTTTTGAGTAGTATGCAATTATAGTAACATAACTAGTGTCAATCAAGTTAATGAATTTATTACCAAGGGTCTTGTAACTCAATGATATCTCCTTTACCTTCCAAAGTGGATGATGAGAGTTCGAGTCTTCAAATGAGCAAAGTGTGTGCGTGAGTGAGGTGTGTGTTTCTTGCCAATAATAATAATAATAAAAGTTAACTAATTTATTTCTCAAATAATAAGAAAGTTAAGAGTTTTATATCTCAAGAGGCATATCTAATGTGCTAGGTATATTTTCAAATGGTATGATGAGTTAAAACAATATATTAAAGATTGAAATAAAAAATAAATTATTTTTTTGGGGGAAGTAAACTAATAAAATATTTACCAAGGCCTTGTGGCCAGTGGTATCTCATCTACCTTCCAAAGTGGATGGTGATGGTTCGAGCACAGTGGGTGTGTGAGTAATGTGTGTGTGAGTTTCTTGCCAATAATAAAATAATAATAAAAATAAAATAAAATATCTAATAAATGAATAAATATCCAATACTCTGTAATACTTCTACAATCGAATTTACTTTATTACTATTTTAATTTGATTTAGTATATGAATATGATGAAAAATAATAAAATACTATAAAAATAATAATTATTGTCCTATATACAAACAAGATATTTTTTTTGCTACCTTATTTTTAATTTTTTTTTTTATTAACATTCATATTATATTGTGTGTGTGTGTATATATGCATATTATATTCTTTACTTTTTTTATGCCAAAATTTCAATTATACGGAGTACTTTGTAAAAAAACAAAAAAAAAATTGTACCCAAATTGCATTAGATACAATAATTTAAGGGTAAAATGTAAAAAAAAAATCCCTCTAAACTATTAGCCAACTTGTAACAAACCCCTTAACTACAAATATTGAGATGACCCCATTCGGTGATCGGCCGATGGAATATTACTCTTCATGACCAATATTTTAAAATGGAATAATATCACTTACTTCCCTTGAGGTTAGACCTAATTACAGACACTATCCTTAACGTTTCAAAAATTACATAAACCTCCCTTTAATGTAACCGGAGTTAGATTCCTGTAGAATTCTTGTTTAATGACTAAAATACCCTTATTTTATAAAATAAAAAAGTAGTAAAACGCGAAATGACAAAACTACCCGGCGTGATCTCTCTCTGTCTGTCAATCATTCACCCTATCTTTATAACATACCCCTCTGCTACTGGAACCACCTGCACCATCATCCACTGCCCACCACCAAGCCCAATAGTACCACCGTACTCCACCATCACCCACTGCTGCACCACCTCCTCCAATTTACTATACATAAGCCAATGCATAGTCCCATTGACAAAAGGCAAACCAGAATTATTCAACCATGTTATATGAAGGCACATTGGTGTGGGTGTCAATTGTTTTCCAAGACCCAGTTTTCAGCGCGAATACCTCCTACCTCAGGAGGAATAATGTAGTCCTCTTCCCCTCCAAACAACGAGGATTTGACACCAGCACTGGCGACCCACGAACCTAACCATGTAATCATTGGTCCGAGAATCAAAGCCGAACCCAAGAGCGAATATGTATGGTCCATAAGTGTCGAAACACATGCGAGGCTTGGGAAGCTTCACACACTTGCGAATTGCAGTGTTCAAACCAAGCAAACAACGACCAAACGGCAGTGACCACATTGTTCTGTTCCAAGACGACTTAGTGAGTCACACCTTCTCAGACGGCGACAATACCACCACCGACGACAATCTCGCCTCTAAAATCGAGGCGGTATCCTGCCGAAAAATCATAGATTTCAGAAGGGGTGAGGTAGATTTCATCAACCACGCCACTCTTTCAAATCCCACCTCTCTTATCTCGATATCTCCTGCAAGACCCTCCATTCCTCGCCGCCGTCGTACCTTATCCACCATTATCGCTGCCGTCGTCCAACCACCTCATCCACCATCACCGCGTCAACGAGTGGGTTTTATTGGGTGATGTTGGTTTTAATTTAGGGTTTTAGGTTAGCAATTGGTTGGTGTTGATGGGGGTAGGAGGTTGAAAAGTGGTGTTGATGGGGTGGGGTAGGAGGTTAGGTTAAGATAAGGCCATCTGCATATATATATATATATATATATATATATATATATATTTGGGGAAGAAGAAACACCACCTATTTTTTTTTTTCCTTTTTTTTTTCTATTTTTATTAAGGGTATATAAGTAATTTTAATTTAAAAAAAAGGATAAACATGTCTTTGTAATCTTTTTTAGGAAAAATATAGTATTTTACTTTTAAAATGGTTGACGTCATCTAAAAATGGTCATTGACTGACATTAACTTACACTGGGAGGAGAAAAGTGTTATGGCGGAACAAACTTTAAAGAAAATTTTTATAATTTTTGAAACGTTAGGTGTACTAATTATAATTAAGCCTAACCTCAAAGGATGTAAGCCATATCGTCCCTTTTAAAATTAAAGGACTACAATACCCCAACAATGATCTTTTATAGCCATAGACCCAAACACCTTATTAACCAGACACACACCCAAACACTACCTAACCTTACACCCAAACACTCACATAGCATCCTTATCCATGGATCTCCGATCGGGAAACAACGCCACGGGAAGATGTAGTGGTGGGTTGAGGAAGGGAGCAATATATGGGAAATCAGAGCGGGCGAACACGGTCTTCTCCTCAATAATGATGATAGACCAGCATTTAAAATGAAAAATAAGAAACTACAATGAAGAATCTCACGAACATAAAGGCTTAGACACTCCAGGGTAATGTTAGCGGTGACGGGCAGTGGAATTGAGTTTGGGTTCGATTGGGTTTTAGGTGTGTGATTTAGCCTGAATTGTTTGAGTTTCAAACAATGGAGAGAAGGTTGTGTAGCGGTGATGTGGTAGCGTGGGTTTTGTGGTTTAATTGGGTTTGCTAATGTGTAGGTTTGGGTGTGGTTGTGCGGTGGTCACAGTGGGTTTGTAGGTTTGGTGTGGTTATGGGGTAAAGTATTTGACAACCTTTCGGCGAATCAAATCCAAATATTTTTTGAGATCTTCCTTGGTGACGCTATTGCCACACCTTATCGCAGTACAGATTCGGCGACCAAGAATTATGCGGTACATCAGCCTCTTTCTCTCTCTTTTAAGGTGTCTATATATATGATACATACATATATGTATCTATGTATACCGGTGGTGATGGTTGAAAACAAAAATTTGGAGCCTCAGCCGCCGCCGGGGGGGGGGGGGGGGGGGGGTGGGGCCGGGGGGGCCGGGGGGGCAAAAATTATTGCATTAAACACACAATGAAGAAAGCAAAAAAGGTATATTGTCCAGAGAATTAGGCAGAACTCAATAAGGACTCCGATCAAACATAAGGTGGGTATAGTTGAATTATATCCAAGACATCAAAATTTTCTATAATACAGGAAATTGATAAAGATTAGGAAACAGAAGAAGATTCAATCATAAAAAATAAAATAAAAAAAAACTTACCGTTTTTGTAGGAAATTAGGATCTGAATATGGTTCGACAACGATTACTCGCAAAGACAAGTGAAGGACTCTGCTCAGGTCAGAAGGTTGCAATTGGACTGGGAGCTCCCTCAATTCATCCGCCCTCCACCGGAGCCTTCGGATTGATCGTCAAAGGCGCCGCTGCCAAAAGCTAGGAATTTTCTTCTGTACAGTAATTGTTCTAAAATATCACATAGGTAAAAAAAAAAAATAATAAATAAAATAAAATTCCAGATAACCAATTTCATTACAAAAAAAAAATTATATGGTAACAAACATTTTTAATAATTGCTATGTCAGTCAATATACTCATAATAAAAATTCATTTATATTAAAAATCAAAAAAATAAAATAGAAGGCACGATATGAAAATAACTAACTTTATAAGTTATAACAGATAATCAATCAGATAATCCAATCAATCGAAAAATTTGATAGAATAAATGAATTTGTCATTTCATTGATTTGGGATGCAAATAATAAAATAAAAAATAAAAAATAAAAATATCTAAGTCTTATTTAGAGAATAATAATTAATAACACAATTGCACCAACTAAAATTTGAAAGAACAACAAGCCCTAAAATAATTTTGATAGTAAAAACTAATCGTTTTTCTAATTAAAATTATAATATCAAATAATAATCAAAAATTTAGTTGATAATATATATATATATATATATATATATATATCATATTACTGGTCACTGAGTCTCTGTCTACGGGTAAATGGTTACTCCGCTTGCTTTGTTTGGATTGTAAATTTGTGAAATGTTGAAGACTCGCAAAAAGAAAAATATTAAAGACTAAAAATGTGATGGAAACAATCTATCTGTTTGTGATAAAGTCAAAAGTGTGAAAGAATATCTTGATGAAATATATATATATATATATATATATATATATATATATATATATATACTGAAAAAGTGAGAAAGAATATAATATTTTGAGAAAGTTAAAAAAAAAAATATCATATTTTGTGGGAAAGTGATAAATTGATAGATATATTATATATATTTACATTTGTATCATGATTATATTCTTTTATTTTGTCTTTTTTTGTGTGTAAAACCGTGAATGGGCTTGCTTTTGGTTATATATACACAGTATATATATATGTGTACTGTCAAATTTTAGAGGTACAATTATAGAAATATATATAAAAAAATTCATATAAAATTAAAAAAAATTAAAAGTTCAGTGGGAGCCGTTGCCCACACTTGTCCTTTTGTACCCACACCACTAGCCGTTGCACCTCATTTTCTCACCAGACGTGGTTGTAGTAGACATCAATATTCTAGGGTTCCTAAAGTGTCTTTGTTTCAACTGAAATGAATGGACGTAATTTGTCCATGTGTTGGTTTGTAATGGTTCGTCAGCCTAATGGGTTTGGCCTTGATTGAGATCAAATTTTGGCTTGGATTCTATTTATCATTTATATTTTATTTTGGATTGGGTAACTTGGGCTGGATTATGATTGATAAGAAATAGTAGTACTAATTTTTTATTTTTTTTGGATCTGGACTATAGCCCAGATTAACCACAGAAAGTTCCGCCTCTGGCCTTAGCCATGCCTCGTTGCACCACGTATCCGACGAGCAAGAATTATGCTTTTCTATTGTAAAGTGTGTGTGTGTGTGTGTGTGTGTGTGTGTGTGTGGGCTATAGCCCAAGATTAGTTCACATAGAGTTCCGCCCCTGGCCTCAGCCACACCACGCCTCGTTGCACCACGTATCCGACGAGCAAGAATTATGCTTTTCTATTGTAAAGTGTGTGTGTGTGTGTGTATATATGGGCTATAGCCCAAGATTAGTTCACATAGAGTTCCGCCCCTGGCCTCAGCCACACCACGCCACGCTTCGTTGCACCACATCTCCGGCGAGCAAGAATTATGCTTTCTATTGTAAAGTGTGTTTTTGTGTGTGTGTGTGTGTGTGTGTATATATATGAGGAGTAGTGATCTCTTGCTCCCTATGGAGTAAGAAAATTGTTTTTATTGTAAAAGTGTATGTGTGTGTGTGTGTAAGGAGTAGTGATCTCTTGCTCCTTATGGAGTAAGAAAATTCTTCTGCACATTTTGTAGTGACCATTAGATTAAATCTAATGGTCAAATTCTAACCTACCTATATACTTTTCTTTTAATGTAAAATTACTATCATTATTTACAGTTTCTAAATTTAAATTTTACCAATACCACTAATTACGACTATAAAAGGTAAGTATCAAACAAATAAAAATATAAATCGCTTCGCCTCTGGAACGTCTCACCACCACTAATTGAAATTTTTATTTTCTTTGATGTCTTTGTCGTTACTTTACATATTAGCAGTTTTTCATACTTTTTTTATTTACCAAAAAAAATTGATGACAGTGAAAAAAAAAAAATTTTGATGATAATAATTGTAGTATTAAAGAAAAACAACTAATTTACAACGAAAATATGAAATTTCATAGAATAATATAATTTTTGTCGTTAATTAATCTCCCCATTATATCAATAAATTTTTGTTATTATAGTAGAACTAGAAAAAAGATTTGTATGATTTATTATGACATATGAGTAATTGGAATGTGTTTACAACTAATTAAAATCTGGAATAAAATAAAACAAAATTAACAACAAAGATGAAATAATTTGTGACAAAGGGGGTTGAGAACAATAGATTGAATTTCTAATTTTTAAATAGCATGCATTTAGGGAGGTATACAATAATTTAAATTGTGAAGTGTTGTGCAAATCACAAGTTACCTTAAGTTAATCAAGTGGATAAAAAATACAGATTTTATTTTTAATTTTTTTAATTATTTTTTTAGTTGATGTTTTGTAGGTCAATAGTGTAATTTTTAATTTCTTTTTCAAACTCAAACAAATACGCAATGTCAACTTTAATATCAAGCCATGGATGCAATTCTCTAACACTTATAATTTTTTATAAAAAGTGCGGAAGAATTTTCTTACTCCACAGAAAACAAGAGGTCACCACTCTATATATAAGAATAAGTATATGAATCTGCTTTATATTGTAAAGTGTAAATATATATTTTTTATTTTTATTTTTATTTTAATTAAGGACTCTTTTATAATTTCATCTCACATTATTCGATGTGTTGTCCCCATTCTATTGGTTGGTGAGATTATTATTATTATTATTATTTTTTTTTGCCGTCAACAACTTAAGTTAGACATTATTTGAAACTAACTGCTTTTAGTAAGGGCAAAACTATCTTTTACTTTTTGAGATAGATAAATTTCATTTTCTCTAATTTTGAATCACAATACTTGTCCACAAAGTTAACATTAAGTCAATGATACAAAAGCGGATGTGACATATTTGTCTGCACTCCTTAGCTTCCTTGTAAAATCCGAGCTATACGTCATGGCTTACCTCCATCTCTTCCATAGCCTATTATCATTATTATTTTTTGGAAATTTCCTTGTATATATAGTCTTCTTTTTAAATTCCATTCAATTCATATATCGCCATTGGTGATTTCATTTTTCCCATTAAAAATTATCTCACCCATTTATCGTTTTCGACTGAGTCAAATTTCCGGCACTTTATATACCATCTGTTTGTAGTTATATCGTAACACAGTCACTTGGTTTCTGACCCTTTTATTTTGGATTTGCAAGGACTTCCGAACTACTCTGAATCATCACACTCTTGGGTTTCATCTATTTCATGGTATGCTCTTGTTTTCTTTCTTGCTTTTTGTTTTTGTTTTTTTTTTTTTTTTGTTTTAAATAATTCCTGTTTTAATCATTAAATTCAATGAAAAAGAAAACACATATTATTTTACCCAGTTCAAGCTATAAATGTGTGATGCAATATAATTATTTCAATTTGTCTGTGTTTTCTTTTTGTGAACATTCCTTAAGCCCCAGAATGACTGTCCTTGCTTTACATTTGAATTCTTGAATTAGAGAAGTAGAAATGGATATGCTTTGTTATAAAATTTCTTTGAAAAGGTTGAGTTATCTGTATGTCTAACTTTTAGCTGTTTGTTAATGGTCTTGTTAGTTGGAAGTCTCCTCCAGGTTTATGATAGTCTCTTCATTTAACTTAGTATTAGAATCTTTAAGGATCTCCCTTTCTGTTTTTCTATTTTTGGTTTGGTCATAGGTCTTAGCCATCCCCTGTAGATTTGCTTGGTTTGTGAGGAAATAAGTTTTTTGTTTTGCTTGGTTTGTGAGGAAATAAGTTTTTTGTTTTTGTTTTTGCCATATCATTGTTGTCCTACCAAGGGTGTTATCTTTGGCACTTTTTGTGCAAAGTGGCTGCTCTCATAGGGTTATCACCCTTTCCGGCCCAAGATTTTGCCATCTTCTAAGAAGTATGGACTTTTCTATGAAGGTGCCGTGACCGTGTCGTATACCAACCCTCCCACAGACATTTGTCTGACACTTATGGCCGTAACCATATTTAAAAATAATATTTATTATTTCAAACACTTGGCTGACACATCTTAGATACTTGGCTGACACATCTCAAAAACTTAACCAACACATCCCAACACTTGATCAACACATTTTACACACTTCGTCTTATATAAACAAACACATGACAATCCTGAAAACATTATTAACATACATCAAAGTATCCAACCTTTTTTCCTTAAAAAATGGACATTAAGCACATGTCACAATATTTAATGAACAAAAACATAACTATAATAACAAGATAGGAGAGGAATATCATATATAATATATCATATTATTTTTTATATTCCAATAGCTTCATCTTCTAACTTATGTAACTTTAATATAAAAATTATTCAAAAATTAAAGTTCTATAATTGTTTTAAGGGTAAAGTGCGAAAAAAACCCCCCGCTATATAAAAAATGTGCTGAAACACCTCTGCTATTTAGTATGTGCATATAAATCCCTATAATTTGAAAACTTGTAGTAAATTGCCACCTGATCGTTAATTTTGACCAAATTTATTTTTAAAAAACCCTAAAAGAACTTTAAGAAAATTTGTGCATTTAAGTGTGTGTGTGTGTGTTTTTTTTTTTTTTTTTTTTAATTATTATGCTATAAGGGCATATTAGGTATTTCAGTCTTCAAATTGAGAAAATGTCCTTATTTGCTCAATTTGAAAATTTTAGAGGTTTTCTTTGAACACCTGGGTTTTTTTAGCACATTACGTATATAAGAGGTTTTTTTCTTTTTGCACTTTACCCTTGTTTTAATCAATGTATATATATATATATATATCTATAAATGAAATTTTATATTTATATTAGCCATGTACGCGACTAAGCCTGTGTCCTTGTCCTACATTTTTAGAATTTGATTTATATTGACATTATGAAAGAAAATTTCTATACAATTATTTATTTGGTCTTCTTCTCCGTTAGAGCTATACTTGTGTTTAAGCAATTTTGTTGTCTAACCAGGGATTTTTGACATCCACAGAAATTATGGCACATTGTTCTGGAGGTTGGTTGCTTTCCTTACTAATTCTCCTATTGGGCTTAAGTGTTCAAACTTCACAATCTCGTATAACTATTGAAAATGGGGTAAAATCTTCTGTCTTTCTATCTCCGAAGTTTGTAATGGAACCAGGATCAGTGGTAAACAAGTACTACCATGACATTGACTTTCCAAGAGGTCATATTGCCATCAAGAGTTTCAATGCTGAAGTAGTTGATGAGGCAGGAAATCCCATTCCCCTTCACGAAACTTATCTCCACCATTGGGTTGTTATGGGATACCATCAGCGTAAAAGTGTAGAAATTCCAAAGTACAATGACAGTCTGGGGTTCAAGTCGTTCAATCAATCTGACATAATTTTAGTGAAAAACACTGGTGTATGTGATCAGGGCCTTGGCCAGTATTTTGGCCTTGGATCTGAAACACGAAGAACAGACACACATGTGCCAGATCCCTATGGAATAGAAGCTGGTAATCCGGCCGAAATTCCTGATGGATATGAGGAGAAATGGTTGATGAATGTCCATGCAATTGATACGCGGGGTGTGGAAGATAGGTTGGGATGCACCGAATGTAGGTGTGATCTTTATAATGTTACAGAGGATGAAAATGGTAGACCTTTGAAGCCAGGTTATATAGGAGGCTTGAGATGTTGCTATGATCAGACACAATGCAGGGTGAGAGAAGGCTTTGAGAGTCCCAAGAGAGGTCTATACATGAGATATACAGTGAAGTGGGTTGACTGGAATAATTTCATCGTGCCTGTTAAAATATATATATTTGATGTAACTGAGATATGGAAGAAGCTAGATGACGGAGTTATAATTCATCAATGCCAGGTGAGTGAACTTTTCTTCTATGGCGTGAAGTCATTAATTTGGTCTAAATTATAGATAGATGCAAGTAGTTTTAGTATATTGATCTATAAATCAATAGAAAGGCTTCTAAAATTATGCTGATATTAGTTTTGAAATTACAAGACTAAAAGATCGTCCCGTATCAGAGCAGATTTACATGCCCCGAATCCCCTTTATTGTAAGTGCAAGTACAATAGTTTAGATGCGCCACATAAGTTTTAAAGGTAGAATTTTAACCTGAGGGTAGATTTTACATAGTAAGGTTTTGATTGCTTGCATGGAGATTATGTTGATTGTAAAGCTGTGACGATAGATGTTATATTAGTTTTGCAAGAAAAAAATTGGGAGATAACTCCATTTATCATTATTTTCAGAAAACAAAGAGAAACATTAATTTTTAACTTGTAGTTGCCAGAATGATATAATTTGTTTGTTTCTTCATTTTTTAAAACTAACTTAATTATCTTTTTGGACAATGATTCGATTGAACTTGCTTAATATAGGTGGAATATGAAGTTGATGCTTGCACTGCCACTGATGAGGCTAATGATGGTTGCATTGACACCAAAAGGGTAAGCCTTTCTATGCCAACTGGTGGTAATGTCATCTACAGTGTTGCACACCAGCATACAGGGGGAATTGGTTCGACTCTTTATGGGGAGGTGATTTTCTAACTCCTTATTTTCCAGTTTGTTTCCCATGTCTTCTTACTCTTATCAGCTAGATTGGTGGTAACATATTACCGGACTTAGCATTCTCAACTGCTATCTTAGTCATTTGTTTCTCCAATTCCAATTCCGAGGCGCCAATTCCATGCTACCGAAGATAGATTTAACATATATCTCTCATCTCAATACCCATACCTCTAATTAAAGTAGTTCTTTCTAAAGCATGTAATTAATTGTATTGAACATTGACTACTATTGAGTTAGGATGGACGGGTAATATGCCATTCAATACCGACTTATGGAGAAGGAAAGGAAGCAGGAAATGAGGCTGGTTATATTGTAGGAATGTCCACTTGTTATCCTCAACCCGGCTCTGTCAAGATATCTGACGGGGAGACTCTAGTTCTGGAATCAAATTATAGCAGTGCCAAAAGGCATACAGGAGTTATGGGGCTCTTCTACATTTTGGTTGCAGACACAGTACCACAGCCCAAATCTTTCCTGCCTGCTCCGGTTGAAGTAAGATTTTCATTTAGCCTTCATTTATAATTATAATTTTAGTTGGTCACAATGATATTTGAACCATCTTGCAAATGCATTGATGAATCTTGGGTAAAAAGAACTCTTTTCTAGAAACTGAAGAGATGATAATGATTGAACTTTGAAGGGTTCACAAGCATAACATTTGGATAGATTTGGAAGTATAAGAATGGATATATCGAAAACATGAAATATATATATATATATATATACACCTGGAACCAAAAAAAATATAAAAAAAGATAAATCATTATGAATGGTAAGAAATGCAATCTGAATAATATCGAACAAATGTATCAGTTCATCTGAGGGATGGGAATTCTGTGAATTTATTTAGCACTTAGTAGTATCTTATCAAACAGGAAGCTTATCTAATTTTCAGGCAACTTACCCTAGCCTCTGATGTTGCTTGGTTCTTGCAGGAGCATGAAAAGATGACATTACCTCGTTCTGTTTGGGGTATAGCATTTTTTGGAATGGCAATAGCTGTAGCTGCTGTTGTTGCTTTTCGAAGAAAGAGTGAACGAGAGGAGGGCTACCAATCAATTTGATGTGGGCTGGTAGTAACATGTTTAATTTTGTAATGTATGTATGAACTTTTTTGCTATCCACAGTCAGAACTTACATAACTCTGTAGTAATAAATTAAACCTTTTATTACCTCCATAAGTAGTTCATTTTCTTCTCTAAATTTGTATAATCGAATCAAACACATTACTTTGAACTATGCTAGTGTTGGTTGAGTTGTTTTGCATTATGCGGCTGCATGGTTCTTGAGTTCAAGTGGATTGATGGACCTAAATCAGGTAATGTTGGTAGGGACTAAGGGTTGTGGGGCTTTGTAGATCATGTTCAAAGTGAATTTAATTCTAATTAATCAGGCTGATTGACTTCTTTTGGAAGTTCAAAATCATAATATCAACTTGTCATGATTGATGCCTACTTTGTGTATGCCTCCACGAGGTCTAGGGCCTTTTTGAGGTGGTAGAGGGACTCAGGCTCAAGTATTTAAACAACAATGCATACACACACAATTTAGTGCAAATATTTTGCTTTAGTGAAAATATATATATTAAGTGCATATTCAGCTTCCAACTCCTTATAGCGCTTGTCATTGAGTACTTGCTCAAAATGCTTGACAAATGTGGCAAATAACTTACTTGGGTATTTCTCACGCTTCCAAACCATGCCTTTCTATGTATGCCTTTGGCCATTGTCTCCTTAATTCAAATATTGGACACAACCACGCATCATCACCAAAATTATATTGGAATAACATAGTGTACAATGTAACAAGAAACTCATTTATATCAACTCAGCTTCAAGCCAGTTGCAGAGACCATCCCATGCTTGGGTAGATGCAGAAGCTAGCAGCGTTGATCTTTCATCTGTAAGCACAACCTGTGCACCCTCTAGATTTCCCATCTCAGTCAATTCTTGTACCTCAGCAATACCTTCTGCCACCCAAAGGTGATGATTCTTTTGCCGATCAATCTCCAAGGTCACTATCATGTGTGGAGGAGGTAAAACCTCAGGTCGCCGTACCTCCACTCTCTCAGGAAGAACTATTTGTACCATCTCCTTTGGCATGGTATCTTTGTAGGAACACATTACTTCCAATAGCGATGTCTTTTCCACCTTTTCCTTATCTACAGCTGCTGAAGCTACAGGAACTGAGAGGTACGTAGACTAGACTTTATTCTCCTCGTTTGTGTATGTGTCTCTAATTTCTATGACACCATGCTGCGGACATTTCACTTAAGTATCTTCCTGAGGGTATAGATCCAATGTCCACTCCATGTGATGCTAACCTCAATATAAGCTGCAGTTCCTGAGTTACCACACTAAGAAGACCACTTATGCACCGCGCGAAGGCATCTTGAACTGTATCAATAGATTTGATACAGGAAAAAGTGCCTCCTGATGCATCAGATATTGCATGCAATGTAGCAGAATCATGGTCTGAGCTGAACCCAAATGTGTGGACTGGAATAGTTGGTGGTCTGGACTCGTCCATAGCTTTCACTGTTGATAGGGCAGATTGATACAGACAATAGATTTAAATAATTCAAAACTTACCACGGATTTGATTGGTTCAGAAATTGATTTCTTGAGAGGAAAAGATCATTGAAGCTTCTTGTTTTGTGCTTGGGATTATAAACTTGCAATTGTTGTTGATTTTTGTGGAATTTGAAGATCAAAACAAATTTTTCTATAAACACTTTTGGAGTTGCACACCAAGCGTTTGATAGAATTCCCAAGAGAGGTTGAAGGCTTCAAAGTGAAATTTTTTGTGAAGCAAATGGCACCTAAATTATCCAAGGAAGCTAAAGGCAAAGTGTTGCACAACCAAAGCCTCCCAAAAGGCCCCGAATTGCCGTAGTCATCCGAGAACCTCAAAGTGGTTCTAATGCTTCAAGAAACACTCTGATTGATTATCCGTCCGTTTCAAGCACTGGAAGAATTGAATTTGAAGAATCACACTTCTACAATGAACTTGGATGGCAAGCTTATGTCACTGCCGATGGTCCTATCAAGACAGAAAGGAATGTTAATCTCCAAAAGCTTCGAGATACAGCTGGACAAAAGCTAGTGACTTACATTGAGAAGAATAAATGGCTTTTCTTCACCAAGCTTGGCAAAAGCTTTTACTCTCTGGATATGGTTCGTTACTTTTATGCAAATATTCAAGAAGTAAAGGAGAATTACTTTATTGTATCATTATTTGGAATTGATTATATGGTTGATACAGATGCCATCCAAACAATTCTAGATCTTGTAGATAGAAATCAGATGACGGGATAGGTTCTACCTTTGGAAGTCTCAGGTCCAGATTTTCCTCGTATTGCTTCAAGAATTTGTGTACCAAATTCTCCACTGAATCAAGATTGTATTCCAGCTAGATTTCTGATAGATGAAGCAGCTTTCTTCAATTTGTTTGCCATGGCAAATCTGGGATATTTCAGAAAGAAGGACGAGATAACTCTTGAGCGAGCTTAGGTTTTTTATTTTCTTACTATCAATGAGCATATCCAGTTTCCACCATCCATTGTGCAACTAATGATAACTCATTACAAGAAGAACTCGCATATATATTCATCTCCTTTTCCGGTGATTATCATGGAATTCTACAAGCTGAACAAAATTCAGATTCCTCCTAGAGTATACCATCAGCCCATTATGACTGAGTTAGATCCTCGTGCTCTGAATAAGTCGATCTAAATCTACTAGAGAAAATGCAAGAAAGGCTTGGAGAGGTGTTGATGAGGGTTCTTCACAAGCTCCAGAGATTACTCGGTTCCTCCCAAAGAAAATTTTACTAGAGCAGATGCAAACATCGTGTATTCTCATCTTCTTCAGCAACATATTTCTATGTTTGACATGATGATGGTTGAGATTCAGGATCTCAAGCTACAAATGGGACAGATGAGAGGACAACAACCAGGGGTTCCTATAGATGATGTTTATAGGCATGCACCTCCAGATCCGTCTATGAGAGATGATAATGATGATGGTGATGAGTATTCAGATGGAGATAAGGATGAGGTTGAAGATGATGAGGAGGATAGTGGTGAAGATTAGAGTTGATGTTTTTTGACTATATGTTTGGGAAGATAATGATGCTGACATTTTTTGTTTATTATTCATGCATCATGACATCATACTGTTTTGTTAACATGGTTATTACTTTTTGGAGATTATCTTCTATACTTTAATGACATGTTTAACTAGTAAATCTATTTCTCTCTTATTTCTCTTTACTCTACAATTAAATGCTTTGTCAATTTGTTATAAAAAGGGGGAGATGATCACTGTGATCTTCAGGAGGAGAAAATTATAGATTTTTGGATATTTACTTATGGGGGAGTTTTTATAATTTCGTTATTAAACTTCACTAGTAGTTTTGCTTGATATTATGCAGAAAATCAGGTCATATCAGTTATCCAAGAAGAGAAGAAAAAAGAATAGAATAGAGATGAAATTCCGTATTTTTCCTTTGAACAAAATTGTAATTTACTTTTCTGCTTTGGGTAGATTGCTAAATTGTTTTTAGGGTTTTGTCACGAAATTGCCAAATGGAGAGATTGTGAGATATTATTTTGTAATTGGCAATTATCGGAAACAAAATGAGTCATAGTCGAGTTGTAATTTTAAGTTACTATATCTGGATCGACGGCGACTGCGGAATTGGAAAGTTGTTCAAAGTTACCATGACTAAGATCATTCGGATAAAAAAGTAAGAACAACATATTAAGAAAGATTCTAAAAAGTTTAGGACACATTCTATACTTGGTATATTTTTCAAACTTACCAAAACTGTGTTTTCAGCCTTTAGAGCCTCAGAAATTCAAGTTTACTAGACTTGAACCTTCAGTATCTTTAAAATAGTTCAAGGCCTTTAAGATTGGCTCAAAAATTGTTCTGCCAATCTTGAATCGGTTCAGTGCCCCTGAACCAGTTCAAAAAGTCCTTACAACATATGAAAAGTCTAGTTTTTTTGTTTCAGAATTCTTTCCTATTTGGTTTAGAACTGTACCAAGTCTTATGCACGAGATTTTTCATATTTTCAGAGGGATTAGGACATTCTAAACTCTATATAAACCTTGTTAGTCATCTAGGATTATTCATGGCTTTAGTACTACAACTTTATTATTCTTAAAAAGCCTTAGGAAGATTACTTTTGTAGAAAATCCAAGAGATTTATCTATCGGTCTTTCTAGAACATACAAATAAACACATAGTGAGTTTATAGTTGTGTTGTTCAAATCCTGATCATGATCATACAGTTGCATCTACATCGATCAGAGAAAAGCAGACCTACTTCTACATTGAATTCAGATATTGAAGAACAAAAGTAAAAGCGATCACACTTTGAAAGGGTCAAAGCATTCGAGGAGTGTTGTTTGATCTACTTGCTACTCTTCTACAAAGATCAAGCATAATATTGAGGTCAAGTTGTTGTTGAACGGGACGTCACAAAGCTAGAGGATTGTCAGCAATTGGTGTTTGGTAGAATGATAGGGTATGAGCCAGAGTCAAAGTTCAGTGTACTTTATTTTAAACATAGTGGATCAGTTTACTTTGGACTGCACAGTGCATGAGGTTTTTCCTGCAAACAATTGACGTATTTTATTAACTAGGGTTTCCTCGCTAAAAATCCTGGTGTCATCTCTAACTCTTTACTTTGCTTTATTTTATGTTGTATAATATTAATTTATTAATTGCTGAAATAAGAAAAGTTAGAAAGACACAGATCTATTTCTAAAAATACAAACTTTCTAAATATTCTAGTGCGTACAATTCACATTGGCAGGGCCGGATGAAGAAGTAGGAACGTTCCTTGGAGAACTTCTGTTCCTTCTAAAAGATGGAATTTGTAACTCGTCCATGCAGATCCCTAAAAAGGAAAGATTGTTCCTTGGAGAACTTCTGTTCCTTCTAAAAGATGGAATTTGTAACTCGTCCATGCAGATCCCTAAAAAGGAAAGATTGTTGAACGCCTATACATTTAGCAACGTGGGGGTGAAAGGGATATTGGTCCACAGTTTCTCCTCCAGAGTACGAAGCCTAGCCCTACAAGTGTTGTAATCTAGTAGTTCATAAGGGATATTTAAGAAATGGTAGAGAAAAGAACAAAAACGCGAAAGGTAGGTTTCATATATACACTCGCTTTTAATATTTTTGTATTTCACATAAAGAGGGATCGAACATTCACCAAAGGCAGTGGGAATGGGAAAGTCTCTGGAGGCGGCAACTTGCCAAGCCCACCGAACGACTATAAAATTTTGTTTCCAACCCCTCTCAGAGTCGGGATTACCAGTGCAGAATGACCATTCGGGCAATGGAAAAAGATGGCAGTACCTTTCATTCAACCTGATCTTAACGATCCAGTAGCACAAGAGGAGGTCTAAAAGGTCTAGCGACATATCCCTTTCTTGATTTAAGAACAGGAGGACCGATATGATCCTAAAGAAGTTAGGGTTAACTTGCAATGGCGAGAGGTTTAACTTATTGAACACATAATGAAAGAAGGGGTGTAAGGGAAGCCTGATCACGCTCAGGTGAACGGTAGAGAAAAGGTTCTCCCCTTCTTAAAGACCAACACCGATCGTATGATCGACGTTCTTAGGGCAATATGGTGCCTGCCGTCGTGTTGCACCGAAAGTTTGCAAAGAGATGGACTAAGATGAGTGTGGCCAAGTTTTACATTTAAAATTTGCCACTACTACCTTTCACTAAAAATATAGTTAGGGCGAGTAGGAATCGTCCCAAGGGATTGGTGGGTCATATTAGGTTGTGGAATCGAGATTAGGGTTAGTAAGTCGAGTGATCAAAAGATTGGTTGGTGATTGAATTATACTAAGATGCAATTTAAACTAAAGTAAACAATTAAATGCAATAGAGAGAAACTAAGAGAGAAAAAGATCTTGGGGTTTAGAGATCACCACTAAGCCTAACTTTTCTACACCCTTAATGAATGATTAATGAGGGGAAAAACATGTATTGCAACAATAGTGTGTGTGTGTGGTTGTTTTAATAAGCATGTATGACTAATTAAGTATATATTGTCGAAGCAACATAGTGGATAGTACAATATATCAAACTAAGCCATTAATCCTTTCTTTAAGCTCATAATCCAAACACATCACAAGGTTAGAGACATATGCTACTTGTTTTCATAAGTATGGAACATCAAACAACAAGCATGGATTGTCCTCCTATTTAACATCTAAACTACAACTACACTACAATTAAGCTAATGACATGAAATTAAACTAATTAAACTAAGGGAGAGGCACAATCCATCAAGAAATGAGCATGAACCATCAAATAAACCACAAGAGCATTCTATTAAGCGCTATGTCTTGACAATCTCTAGATCTATAGCATCAATACACATAGACATGCATCAATAACACAAAATCTAGAGACAAACACATGAACATCTATTCTAGCCTACATAGACATATGGATAGAATGAAATGATCAATTGGAAGCTTTGAAACACACAAATCATTGAATAAACAAGATCTATGTATATAAAAATGTCAAAACATATATCACAATACAAATCCCCTAAAAAATACATAAATCAAGATGTAGAAAGCATGCTTAGAGCTAACTCTAGCCCCAAGAGGATGTCTAGCCACTCATGGATGGTGTCCTCCAACCCTCAAGGGCTAACTCCATGGTAGAAATTGCTCCTCTTCTTGGTTGATGGAAGAACTCTAAGCTTGTGTCTTTAGCCTCCTCTCTTCTTTTCTTCCTCACTAAGTATATGATATGGAAATTGTGTCAAAAGTCCTTTCAAGTATGCTCTTAAGAATGGCTTATATTCCTTATATAGGTAGGTTAAAATGTCACCCCCAATGACCTGGGCTCGTACACCAATATTCCTCCCAATGATTAGATATGAGACAACTTTTAATGAGCTAGAAATTGAATTTTCTTGCACTTGGGGAAGTTCGATCGATCGAACATTCTCTGAGATCGATCGAATATAGCTGAGATCTATCAAACTTTGGTTGGATTGATCCTCCCATGTCAGCGCCTTTTTGGATAAGGACAAATCTGAGATATTTTGGGGAATGAGACAAAAGTGGTAGGTAGGGTGGTACAACATGATAAGATGGAATCTTTTCGATCGATTTGAGAATTGTTGGATCGATTGAACTTTGTGGGATCTTTAGATAAGGATAAAAGAGTTTGGATCCATCTTGAAATGTCTAGATTGATGAACTTTCGATCGATCAAAGTGTAGTTGTGATCGATCGAACCTGCTGAATTCCATACTTTGCTTCAATCTGCTTCCACTTTGCTCATTTTTTCCATCCAGCTTGAGTTAGCTTCTTTTAAGCTCTTATTTGGCTGAATTAACTTATTTTGGGGGTAAACATGTAAAAAGGGCAATAACACGAAATTAGTCTAAAATGAAAAGGTAAGATAGATAAAGGTCCTAGAATACCTAAGCTTAAGGGGTTTAAATGCACACTTTTCAGCGCTCATCACACTCCCAAACTTAAATATTGCTAGTCCCTAACAATGAACTAGAAAGTAAAGGAATGCAATAAATAACTAAACAATTATGAGCTAGAAAACAATAAATAGATAACGCCACTTTCGTAGGGAACACGATTGCATTTAGTACATGCAACAAGTATTTTAAACCCCTAGGTTACCCCTAGTGGACGAGTGAAGTCTTGTGAAGGTTTCCAGAAATGATACTCACAGACATTAATCTCATTCTCATAAAAGAGGCACCAATATTGCAAACAAGCATTGGGAGAAAACTACCTCAAGTATGCAATTTTTCAACCATTTTCAAGCAATCTCCCAAAATTTCAACATCAAGCAAACAAGTATGGTCCTCCACACATCAAGAAAATGATCATGCAAATCAAAACAAGTCTAGAATCCTTTTGAGTGGACCGACATCAAATATGTTGTTATCTAAGCCAACTAAAGAAATGATTACATCTTTACCCTCAAACTAGCACACAAATCTAGTACCGATCATCAAGACAAAGAGTGGACCTTTTATTAAAGCTTTATTGTTCTAGGTGCACTTATTCTTTTCACTCGATTTTTTTTTTAATCCTAAGGATCAAAGATGGAAGCATAGTGCAATGTGTTGATCTATTAAGCTTTCTAGCGATCCATGAGGTCGAGCGTTAGGTTAATGACTCCCAAACCGGACAACTTTAGGGCATTAGGTGTTCAAACACTCCTAAGGACTTACAAGCTCAAATCAACTAGGCTACAAATCAAAACAACCTCCATCTAATCATTTTCCACTTTTCACCTTTTTGGGAGAAGTCCTCACTTTCTTTTTTTTTTTTTTTTTTTTTGGAATAAACAGGTTTAATTATTAACCTAGAGTTTGGGCCCTCCACCTTTCGGCGCGAGAAATTCAGTGCTTGATGAGGCTATAATCCCGGCTACTTAATGAAAAGGGTTTGTTATCCACCTTTATCAAGATGAAAGCTTTCAATGCACTACTAGCCCAATTGGGATATAACCAATTCAATAATAAACAAAGCGTGTACCCCACAAATGAATGCTAATGTGCGCCTGTGCTACTGTAGAATCCTAGAGTGAATCTCAAAATAATCAAAAAATCAGGATGATGTGGACCATAAGTGCAAACATGATATCAATCTTGCGAAAAATTTACTCCTAAATGGCATCCACAAGGCATACAAGGAGTATTGGACTCTCAAGTCAAGCAATTTTTAAATTTTAAGTAATATAGTCTTTAAAAGATCAAAATCATAGCTAGTTATGGACCAATCATAGAAAATTCCTCAAATACATAAGTTATGCTCAAAATTTTGAAGTTAAAGCAAATGCTGTAATTAACACCATTACCCCCCCCCAAACTTAAATGGCACAATGTCCTCAATGTGCAAAGAGAACAAAGGGAAAGAGTATACTAGTACAACTAGTAAGAATGACCGGGACAGAAGTATCCAAAGTAGGTGGCATAGCCTCCCCAAACTTAGGATTAACTATGGTCCTGAAAAGATGGCACTGGATAAAAGTTCAGTAGACAACAAAGGGGATAATAATATTGCACAGTGGACATGCAAGTGTAAATGGGATAAGAAATTAAAGTAAAGAGAGAAAAAAGGTGGTCTTAAAAAATTTTGTAGCACTTTTTCACTGAAATCACTAGAATGCACCTAATGGAGTTAAGCAGATAGATATATCAATAGATAATATGATATCCAAAAACAAAGCATGTATAAAATAAGAACAGTCTATGGTGTATCGCAGTAGAGGGCCGACAGACCGGCCGTAAAAATATAACAGTATCAGAAATATAACAGTCAAATCACAGATATAAAATGGGAAGGAGATATAAAAATCATGAAGAAGAGGTAGGACGGGCAGGGCGTGCTTTGCGGATGTCTTTTGATAGATATCGCAATACGGCTATGACATCCGTACGGAGTGAAGCAATATCAGCCCGGATGGAAACCATGCCATCCTCCAAAGTCTGAAGATGCTCTCCGAAGCTGGGTATCTGAACTGGAGCCTCAGGTGCTGCTGGATCGGGAGAATGATGATCCTGAGCCTGCTCCTCATCATGAATGGGCAACCCAACCAGAAAATGATGCTCTGGGTCTTCTACGGGCTGCTCTAAATCAATGTCCATATGCATGGCAGCCGGATGGACTGGTACATCGTCCGCCGCCTGCTCTGCTGTTGCTGTAGCTGCTGCCTTCTCCATCTCCTCTATCTCAAGCTCGCCAACTGCCTCTGCAGTATCCTCCTATAGACTCTTGATAAGAGCCTTGTAGCTCTTATCCCAGTCCTTCTTCTTAAATGAGTAGGCCCCAGCCTTAGTACGTTCTCGGTGCTGGAAGGGATAGCGCTGGTCCTGTAATATCTGTGTAATGAGATAGCCAAATAGGAGAAACTTAGCCCGTTTGGGCTTGGTCTTACTGATGTGATCAACATATAACTTCATCATAATGCTCCAGATGAGCGCATGAATTGATAGCTAATGCCTTGTATATAAGGCATACAGAGCTGTCAGATAGTCGCCGCACCACTATATCTTGTGGCCGGCCATGAATACATTTTGAAATAAAACCGAATCGAAGAACCACAGATCATCTGGCAGATAAGTGCGCGTGGCAAAAGTCTCGCTAGTTGCATAGTGACCTGTGAGTGCCACTGCCATGTCGACATAGGAAGGCCTCTATAGAGTAGGATATGTAGCCTCGAGATCAGGAGGGTAGACATGTGGACATCGGCAAGATCTGGATAGAGTGTCCATAGTGATACTAATAGGGTGGCCATCAATGGTAGTCCGCAGCTCCCTTAAGTTACTCAGGGCAGGTCAGAGGTTCTGGAAGAACATTCGGACCAACCTCAGGTACACTGGATATGTAACAGGGGCTAATATGGCCGAAATCCCCCTCTGGTCTATGTCATCATATGCTGCTCTAGTAAGAACAGACCGGAAGAAGAAGTCTATATCGAAGACCGACTCATGCGCCACCTGAAGGCGTGAGTATCTCGGTAATGGCCGGTCTAAGTGCTGGGCTGGCTGAGCTAGTGGTGGTGATGGAGATGGTATTTGTTCAGCCTCAGCATCAGCCTATGAAGAAGATGCCTCAGTCAAAGACTGTAGTCTAGAGTCAGCAGATGGGGACTGAGCTATACCTGCCTCTGGCTGGTCCTGTATCTGCTTTGGCTTTGGCTCAGGAATTGGGTCCTGGACGTGAGATGGACCTGCCTGGTCGTCTAATCTCCATTTGACTCTGCGATGACAATGTCCATGGGCAACAGTCTTGACCTTAGCCATGGCCTGCAAAATAAAAGGAAACTCAAAAAGGAAGTTAGTGCCGGTAGGAAGAATTAAAGCACAGTTTATAGAATCATGTATGTCAAATAAGATAGACAAAACAGATAAGGAACATGAATCTATGTAAGTAACAATGAATAAGTGACATGATGTGAAACATACTAGATAGTATAAGTATGGAATGCATCCAATGTGGAAAACACAGGCATTGGGCATGTATGTGATAGCATGAAACACAAGACATGGTGTGTGAAGTGTGTGATGCAAATCTGTGAAGTTTGATCGATCACAAAAATGTGAGATCGATATAAGTTCGATCGATCTTGAATAAGTGAGATCGATCTATTACAGATCGATTTGAGAAAAAGTTCGATCGATCGAACTGTGAGGTGAAATTCAAAAAGTCACAGATCTGTGATGTGGATGGCATGGGGGCCTCCCGAGTAAGCTCATGGGCCCCTCTACACAACAAATCAACAATTTTGGTCACTTGATTAGGCCCGTGACCCCCAAAATCAAAAATCAAAATAAAAAATAAAAAACAATAAATATATACATATATATACACATATATACAGTGGGTTAAAGCTTCAAAAATGGCAAAATTCATCATCACAACATCATAGATCTAACACGAAAGCATGGATTTATCAACATGAAGCTTGAAATCAAAAGGGAAGAACTTGAATCTTACCCAAAATCGAGAGAGAAGTGGATCGAAGGAGAGAGAGATGAAATCAGAGATCCGAGATAAAGGAGAGAGATTCGGGCATGATGGAATTGCCGGAGATGGAAGAGAAGGGCTGCAGCGGCGAGGGGAAGTTAGGGTTTTTTGGATCGGTCTTTGAATCGATATGAAATAACCCTTAGCCTCTATTTTTAAAAGCATTCCCTCTTCAGTTCGATTGATCGAACTGAAATCTTAGATCGATCAAACTAGTATCGGTCTCTTTTCACTAAAAGACAAAATTATTTTTGAAGCTTTTGAATTTTTGAAAATTAAAAATTAAAATGAAATATATATATATATATATATATATATATATATATATATTAATTAATAAAATATTTTTGGAGTTTTTAAATTTAAAATTCAAAACAAAAGTCAAACTTAAAGTCAAAACAGTAAATCAAAGAACAGAGATCGATCTCCAAGATCGATCTCAGAAAGAATTAGATCGATCGAACATGCAAAAATTTGCAGGCATGTTCGAACGATGGGACAGAGAGGCCTTTGGATGTAGGTTCAAAATTTTTCTAAGTGTTGAGACTGCAGATTGATCCAATATGAATCTGGATCGATCGAAGAATTTACGATCGATTAGACAGAGAGCTGAAATATGCAGGTTTTCTTCAAACAATTGGGCAGAGAGGTGATTGGATGCAGGTATGGAGTTCGATCGATCGAACCTTCTTGGAGATCGATCGAACTGATTCAAAGTGTCCATTTTCAACATGAAAGTGAATGCAATCCTAATCATAGTTCCTAGCAATGTATATGAACCTAAAACAAATATCTAGCCTTTGCAAGAAATGAAATTTAGAATAGAAATGAGGGAGGAATAGGGTTGTGACACCCTACAAAATGTACTAGTCTTTAATGTCTCTAGCAAGACGTTGGGCTCTTTTAGCCCGGATCAAACATCTTGTAGTGCATCCCCTCCTTAATGGGGTGATAAGTACTTTGAACTCCACCCAGCAAATGGTTCCCTAGAGAACTTATTGGATTAGGCTCAAAGGAACTTGTTGGTCCTTTTTCAGTGTGATCTTTGGGCTTCCATGCCCTTTCAAAACAAGATTTTGAAACAACTTTCTTGGAATTCAGGGTTGAAGATAACCCTTTTAAAATTTTGGTTTCAAGCAAAGACTCTATTCCTTCACATTTATGGTCATGATATTTCTCTACAACATTCACTTCTTCATACTTGTCAAATGAATTCGGGGTTGGATTGAAGATATTCAACTTCACCTTCATGTGGCCAAATGAGATCTTCATTATCCCCGTCCTACAATTGATGTTGGCATTCGCGGTTGCCAAGAAAGGACGGCCAAGAATAATGGGAATTTGGCTCTTAGGATTCGGGATCAGTTCCGTGTCAATGACAACGAAATCAATGGGGAAAAAAAATTATCAATCTTAATCAATACGTCCTCAATGATACCTCTAGGCTTTTTGATGGATCGGTTGGTAAGTTGTAAAACCATCGACATCGGTTTCAAGTCTCCTAAGCCTAATTTGACATATACCGAGTATGGAAGAAGGTTAACACTTGCTCCTAAATCAAGGAGAGCCCGATTAATGACATGGTCACCAATGATGCATGAAGTGGTAGGTGAACCGGGGTCCTTGAACTTTGGAAGAGTGTTATATTGCAAAATTGAGCTCACTTGCTCGGTTAAGACTACTTTCCTAGGTGCTTGGCTTTTGTTCTTCCTCTTTTGGGTGCAAAGATCTTTTAAAAACTTGGTATAAGCCAGAATTTGCGCTAAACATTGGTTCAACAACTTAGGGGTAAATTTAATAACTTCTTAGGTGCAAATGCAAAATGAATTTTAAAAGAAATTTTACTCCGTAAGTTTGACCAATGTTATACGAACTTCTATTCGTGAATTTTCTCAAGGGGAAGGAGAACTTTTACATGAGGCTTGGGAAAGATTGAATGACTTGCTAAGAAAATGTCCACATCATGATATTCTAAAAATGGCAAGTTGTTCAATATTTCTATGAAAGCCTATTGACACTCATAAGGACATAGTTGATACATCATGTGGAGGTTCATATTTTGGAAAACATGAAGATGATGTTTGGCACCTTTCTGAAAAAATGAGTGAAAATTCCTTGCATAAATATCAGACTTCTCGAGGGGGTCATAATTCTAATGAAAAGAGGGAAAATTTAAAAATGTGTCAAATTGAAAGTCCAATGGAGATTGTAGCCGAGGTCAAAACTCTTTCTCAAAAACTTGATAAATTCTTATTGAGTCAAAAACCGGTTATCAAATCAACTCCTTTTCATCACTCTCATCATTTTTGTGAGCATTACATGACATGTTCTAGTGTTTTACATTCTACTTCCAATTGTCCCCATGGACAAGTGTTTAATAAACACTTTAAGCAAGTCAATGCTACATTTGCTCATCCTCATTCAAATATTATTGTTAAGGTGGAATGAAAATTCAAGTTCTTTTCAGGCTAAAAATTTTCAAAATCAATATGTTCCTCCTTATAGAATAAATGAAAGTTCTCAAAAGTTTGTTTCATCTTCCTCTTCCTATCAAAGAATGAACCAATTTTCACATCCTCAAGTCTATGAATCTTAAAGTGATTTCCATCATTCTTATGCATTTCCTAGTGATTCTACATTTGAAGATAAGGTTTTGGTGGCTTTGAGTAGTTTGGAAAAGAACACCAATTTGTTACAGTCTCATTCTCAATCCATATCAAAGCTTGAATCCCAAATTGGGATAATAACTAATTCATTAAATGCTAGAAAAATTGGTAAGCTACCTAGCTAACCCGAAAAGAATCCAAAAGTCTAATATTGTGTGGAAGTAAACCCCACATCGGGGTGTCCTTCTCAAGAACAAGTGCAAGCAAATACCACTTTGAGAAGTGGTAGGCAAATTGATAATAAAATTGAAATACCAAGTGAAGATAGTGAACTAGTGCAACCAAAAGTTGACACTCATCCCGTTTCTAATCCTATTCCTACTTCCTTGGGTGAAAATGGTCCTAATAGGAATTTTTAATCTCCTTTTCCATCATCTTCTCAAGTTACAAAATCTTATGAGCCAAAAGCTCCATTTCTATATGCTTTGAAAGAAACTTCGCCTTTTGGGAGGCAAGAAGGAAAAATCCATGGCATGATGGAAGTTTTCAATCAAGTTAACATAAATCTCCCTTTCTTAGATGCAATTAGGCAAATTTTGCCTTATGCAAATTTTTTGAAAGATCTTTGCACACAAAAGAGGAAGAACAAGGGACAAGGCCCTAAAAAAATATTTCTCACGGAGCAAGTGAGCTCCATCATTCAATATAACACTCCACCTAAGTTCAAAGATCCTAGTGCTTTGACCATCTTATGTGTGATTGGAAACTATGAAGTTCGTAGAGCTCTTTTTGACTTAGGAGCGAGTGTTAATTTGATTCTTTACTCCGTATATATCCAATTAGGATTGAATGAATTGAAGCCAACCTCGGTGGTTCTTCAATTAGCCAATAAATCTATCAAAACACCTAGGGGCATGGTTGAGGACATACTCATCAAGGTTGACAAGTTCTACTTCTCGGTTGATTTTGTGGTTCTTAATACCGAACCGGTTGCTAATCCCACCAATCACATCCCAATCATCTTAGGAAGGCCATTTCTTGTTACCGCAAATGCTACCATTAATTGTAGATCTGGTGTTATGGAACTTTCTTTTGGAAATATGATGGTTAAGCTTAATATTTTCAATGCAAGTCGACATCCTACAGATGAAGATGAGTGTTGTCTCATAGATGTCTTGGATGAGGTTGTTAAGGAATCTATTCCTACCATGGTAATGAAATAACTAATTGAGGATAATCTTTCACCTCTTTTTTCTGAGGACCCCCTTGCATCTTGTCTTCTTGAAATGTATGGTAATTGTGGGTTTGACAATGAAAAATCAATGAATGAAGTAAGCAATCTCATGGAATCTGTTACAAGCTTGGATTTTTCACCTTGGAAAACTCCAAAAGAACCTCTTCCTCCTCTCTCTAGCACTCCACTGGTTTCCTCTCTAATCTCTCCACCAACTCTTGAGCTTAAAACTCTACCTTCCAATCTTAAGTATGCCTTTCTAGGCCCCAAAGAGACTCTTCTGGTTATCATCTCCTCAAGTTTTGAAAAAGATCAAGAGAATGCTCTTTTGAATGTGTTAAAAGAAAATAAGGAAGCTATAGGATGGAGTGTGGCAGATCTAAAGGGGATTGACCCTTCTATTTATATGCATCGCATACTTATAGAAGAGGATGCAAAGCCTTTTAGGGATGCCCAAAGGAGATTGAATCCAAATATGAAAGAAGTTGTTAAAAAAGAAGTGGTAAAGCTTTTAGATGCCGATATAATTTATCCAATCTCTGATAGCAAATGGGTGAGTCCAACCCAAGTAGTTCCCAAGAAATCGGGAATTACGGTGGTTGAAAATGCAAAAAGGTGAGGCAATTTCTAAGCGTACCGCTAATTCATGGTGTGTATGCATTGACTACCGAAAATTGAATGCCGCCACTAGGAAATATAACTTCCCTTTGCCATTTATTTATCAAATCCTAGAGCGATTGGCCAGACAACAATATTACTACTTTTTGGATGGATATTTTGGTTACAATCAGGTAGCCTTTGATCCATTAGACCAAGAGAAAACCACATTTACTTGTCCTTTCGGCACATTTGCTTATAGACGGATGCCATTTGGTTTGTGCAATGCCCCTGCCACATTCCAAAGGTGTATGATGTCAATTTTTTCGGATATGGTGGAAGAGTACCTAGAGGTCTTTATGTATGATTTTTCTATCTTTGGCTCTTCATTTGATGCATGCCTCAAAAATCTTAATTTGGTGCTTAAAAGATGTCGTGAAACAAACCTTGTTCTTAGTTGGGAAAAGAGTCATTTCATGGTTCAAGAAGGTATTGTTCTGGGACATGTCATCTCAAAAAGGGGAATTGAGGTAGATAAAACAAAAGTTGAGCTTATTTCTGAATTGCCTCCACCTTCTACGATGAGAGAGGTTCGCTTCTTTCCAGGTTATGCTGGCTTCTATCGTTAATTCATCAAAGACTTTAGCAAAATTGCTAGACCCGTGTGCAATCTTCTCTCCAAGGAGACTCCTTTTGTCTTTGATCAGGCATGTCTTGATGCTTTTTAGACACTTCGTAGTTCATTGTCATCTACTCCTATTATGCAACCTCCCAATTGGACCTTACCATTTGAAATTATGTGTGATGCCTTTGATTATGCCTTGGGAGCAGTTTTGGGGCAAAGGATAAGAAAACTCCAATGTGCCATATACTATGCAAGCAAGACCTTCTCGGAAGCTCAATTGAATTACACCACTACCAAGAAAGAATTACTTGCCGTAGTGTATGCTCTTGACAAATTCAGGTCTTATCTCTTAAGATCAAAAGTTATTGTCTATTTTGATCATGTGGCTTTGAGATATCTTTTGGATAAGAAGGAAACAAAGCCTCGTTTAATAAGATGGATTTTGCTCCTTCAAGAATTTGATTTTGAAATCAAAGACAAGAAAGGCACCGAAAATGTGGTTACCGACCATCTTTCAAGGTTAACGGTAGAATCTTCCCCAAGTCCACCTATTCATGACTCATTTACGGATGAACAACTCTTCCAAATTTCCAATGAAAAAATGCCTTAGTTTCCCGACATTGTGAATTTTTTGGCAACCGGTAAGCTTCCAACTAGTTGGTCAAGGCAAGAAAAGAACCGTTTCTTTTCCAACATCTGAAAATACTATTGGAAGGATCCCATTTTGTTTCGATATTGCCCAGATCAAATTGTAAGAAGGTGCATTTCAGAGAGTGAAGTACCGAGTGTCCTCGTGTTTTGCCATACTCTTGCATGTGGAGGTCATTTTAATGTAAAGAAGACTGCCCTAAAAGTTCTTCAAAGTGGGCTATTTTGGTCTACCCTTCATAGAGATACATACAATTTTTGTAAAGAGTGTGAACGATGTCAAAAGATGGGAACAATGTCAAAAAAGGACATGATGCCCTTGACAAATATTCTTGTGGTCAAAATTTTTGATGTGTGGGGCATTGATTTCATGGGTCCTTTTCCTATGTCCTATGGGTTTCAATATATTATACTTGCCGTGGATTATGTTTCTAAATGGGTGGAGGCTTGAGCTACCAAAACAAATGACCACTCCGTGGCTGTTCAATTCATAAAATCAAACATTTTTACTCATTTTGGTATGCCAAGAGCAATAATAAGTGATGAAGGAAAGCATTTTTGTAATCAATTCATGAAACACTTATTTCTTAAGTACTCTGTTACTCATAAAGTTGCCATCTCCTACCATCCTCAAACAAGTGGGCAAGTAGAAGTGTTAAATCAGGAAATAAAGTAAATTCTTGAGAAAACGGTAAACACAACCTGGAAAGATTGGTCACCTAAATTAAACGATGCTTTGTGGGCTTTCCGGACGGCATATAAGACTCCCATTGGCATGTCTCCTTATAGACTTGTATTTGGGAAATCTTGTCATCTTCCGGTTGAGATAGAACATAAAGCTTTGTGGGCGGTAAAGAAGCTCAATTTTGACTTTAATAAGGCCGGAGAGAATCATTTGTTACAATTCAATGAGTTAGAAGAGTTGAGACATAATGCTTATGATAATGCAAAACTTTATAAAGAAAGAACTAAAGCTTTTCATGATAAATATATTGTGAATAAATCTTTTGAGCCTGGACAAAAAGTATGGCTCTTCAACTCTCGGCTTAAACTCTTTCTCGGGAAGTTGCATACCGAATGGGAAGGTCCATATGAAATCATTTCTGTTGCACCTCATGGGGCCGTTAAGATACAAAGTTTAAATAATGGCAACACATTCAAAGTAAATGGGCAAAGGTTGAAGCTCTACATTGAAGGACAAGTTTTTCAAAGACATATGGAAGCCGCATTCTTGGTGGATCCAGTCTAAGTTGATATTTGAGCTTGTTTGAACGTCAACTAGAGACATTAAACCTAGTTCTCATGGAGTTTCTAAACTCTGTTTTTTCATTCTCTATCCCATCTTTCAATTTTGCAGCATTTGAATAATGCCATTTCATAATCTCATTGACATTTTCCAGGCATGTGTGAGTTTTCCAAAAATCTGCATTCTTAAATTTTTTCAGCTTGGGAATCTTCGATCAATCGAACTTCATTTAGATCGATCAAAATGATTTTCGATCGATCGTTTTTGCGTCGAAAATTTTTGCTTCCAGGACTCAGTTTTTCAAAGATTTCGATCGATCGATCGAAAAAAAAAAAAAAAAAAAGATAGTTTTTATTTTTCATTATTTTGTTCTTGCATCATTTCTTAGTTTTTGTTTTTCATTTCTTGCATTGTACATATTCTTCCATTACATTTTACCTACTTTATTTTTCTTTTTGTATTTGTTTTATGCATTTTTATTCTTTGTTTTTTTTGCATTTTATATATACTTGCTTTCATTAAATGAAAAATATAAAAAAAAATTCACTATTGTGTCCTTTTGTGTAGTCATGCATACTTTAAGATTTAACTTGGGCTTGATCTCATATCTCTCTTTTTATCTTGTGCTATATTCCCTTAGAATGCTTGATTTGGTTATCTTTATCCCATTTGATATTTGATGTGAGTTTGTTAATGTGGTTATTTAAGTAGGTTGTTGATTCCAAGTTTGGGGGAGACGTCTTTCAAATTGGATCACTACCGAGCTTCATGTCTTTGCCACCATGGTATATTTTTTTCCATCTTTTTCATTGTTCTCATTGCACATTGAGGACAATGTGTGGTTTAAGTTTGGGGGTAAGGTGACTTTGTTGCATTCTATTTAAGTTTGAGACTTAATCACATGATTGAGATTTGGGATCCATTTGAGTTATGATTTTGATCTTTTGAGGACCATGATACTTAGAATTTAAAAAATTGTTTGACTTGAGAGTCCAATACTCCTTGTATGCCTTGTGGATGCCATTTAGGTATAAATTTTTCGAAAGATTGATATCTTGCTTGCATTTGTAGTCCACATCATCCTGATTTTGTGATTATTTTGAGATTCACTCTAGGATTCTATACTATCACATGCGCACACTAGCATTCATTTGTGGGGTACATGCTTTGTTAATTATTGAATTGGTTATATCCCAATTGAGTTAATAGTGCATTGAAAGCTTTCATTTTGACAAAAGTGGATAACAATCCCTTTTCATTGAGTAGTCGAGATTCTAGCCTCATCAAACACTGAATTTCTCGCGCCAAAAGGTGGAGGGCCCAAACTCTAGGATAATAATTGAATGATACTTAAAAAATAAAAAATATAAAAAAATAAAAATAAAAAATTAAAAAGTGAGGACTTCTCCCAAAAGGTGAAAAGTGGGAAATGATTAGATGGAGGTTGTTTTCATTTGTAGCCTAGTTGATTTGAGCTTGTAAGTCCTTAGGGGTGTTTAAACGCCTAATGCCCTAAAGCTGTCTGGTTTGGGAGTCATTGACCTAACGCTCGATCTCATGGATCGCTAGAAAGCTTAATAGATCAACACATTGCACCATACTTCCATCTTTGATCCTTAGGATAGTCTAAAAAAAAAAAAAAAAAAAATTGATTGAGTGAAAAGAATACGAGCACCTAGTTAAATAAGCTTTAATAAAAGGTCCACTCTTTGTTTTAATGATCGGGACTAGATTTGTGTGCTAGTTTGAGAGTAAGGATGTGATAATTTCTTTAGTTGGCTTATATAACAACATATTTGATGCCGGTTCACTCAAAAAGGATTCTAGAGTTGTTTTGATTTGCATGATCTTTTTCTTGATGTGTGGAGGACCATATTGTTTGCTTGGTGTTGAAATTTTGTGAGATTGCTTGGAAAGTGTTGAAAAATTGCATACTTGAGGTAGTTTTCTCCCAATGCTTGTTTTGTATATTGGTATCTCTTTAGTGAGAAAGAGCTCAATGTTTGTGGGTATTATTTTTGGAAACTCTCACGAGACTTCACTCGTCCAGTAGGGGTAACCTAGGGGTTTAAAAGGCTTGTTGCATACGCTAAATGCAATTGTGCTCCCTACGAAAGTGGCACTATCCTTTTATTACTTTCTAGTTCATAGATGTATAGTTGTTTGTTCTTTTTATTCCTTATAGTTCATTGCTAGGGTTTAGCAATATCTAAGCTTGGGGGTGTGATGAGCGCTTAAATGTGACGCATTTTAACACCTACGCAAGGGTATTCTAGTCTATTCATCTATCTTTATTTTGCCGTTTTAGTACTTATTTGTGTTTTGGTCTTTTTCAGGTCAACAAGGTTCAAACGGGCTAAAAATGGTGTTTTACAGCCTTTTTGTAGTCAAGCAAAGGTTCTGGGAAGATTTCAGAAAAATTTGGAAAAAGGCCAAAAATGCTGAAAATTTGGATGGATTGAACACTGTTCATTCGATTGATCGAACACTGTTCATTCGATCGATCGGAAATTGCTGGCAGCGAGCTATTTTATTTCTGCGTGCCTGATTTCTACCTACCACATAGTTTGCGGGATTAGATATTTTTGGGGTTATATTTTTGACTTAGTGACTAAAAGAAGGTCCTTGTATTTAAAGGGAATTGAATCATTTTGTAGGAGAGCTTTTTATTATTTTATTTTTACATTGTAATTTTATTTTCTCTCTAGAAAAGTTAGAGATTAGGGTTAGAAGAAAAGAGAAGAGTGGAGGCTCCAAGAACACATCTCAACATCTACACTCTCTCTAGAATTCAACAAAGAAGAAGAGGAAGAAGATGGAGCCATGTTTAGGGATTGCCCTTGAGGGTTCCAAGATCACATCTACCTCCTCCATGATTGGCTAGACTTCTCCTTGGAGCTTGGATGAGCCCCAAGTTTGTAATCTAAACCTCTATCTTTTTCATACTTTTTGGGAATAATATCTTGTGATTAATATTTTAGTCTTGTGAATAAAATGAATCTTGGTATATTTCTATGATTTCTTGGTTTAATTCTTCCTATTAATTCTTTAGTTTATTTACATGCCTATGTGTGATTAAATTGGGAATTATGTCTTACATGATTCATATGGTTTAATTCTTTCTATTGATTATCTATGTGATTACATGTTGTCTTATGTGTAATTATTTGGGAATTGATCTCTACACTAGTTTTTCTATATTAATTGCATGTCTATGTGTGGTTGATTGAGAATCTAGTGATGGCTAGACATGGTTTTTATTAGATGGGTTTGTCAATTAATTTAGTGGATTATTCTTATACTTGATGGGTTGTTCTACAATTTAATTCATGTTTATAGGTAGGTAAACAATCTATACTTGATTCGATATTCCATGGCTTATTATTGCAAATTCCATGATTCTCTAGATCGATGTGTGCTACAATTATGACTAGTTTAATGGGTCATGCTTAGAATTGATGGATTGTTCTACACTTAGTTTATTTGTTGGTTAGGTAGATAATACATTATTGAATTTGATGGTCCATGCTTAATATTGCAATTGGTAGTCGCATTTTGTTCACAAGAATGTTTTCCCCAAATTAGTTGAAAGTGTGTGGTTTGGTGAACAAGCTTGGTGGCAATTCCAATACACCCCAAGATCTCACTTTTCATCTCTTAAATCCTTATCTCAACTTAGTTTTATTTTATTTGTATTTTAATTAATTTTTTTCAAGAGTAATCAACCAATCTCTCCTTGTAATCAATTGATACATTAAAGTCAAAGTTAAATTCCAACACGTATAATCCCTTGGGACGATCCCTTGACTTGCTCTTGTGACTTACTTGGCAAAACTTGTCCGAGAGGACAATTAGAAGTATTGTGAGTATAGCTAGAACAAGTCATGCACATCTCATTTTGAGGATGGGGAAAGGAGGATGATTGATTTGCCAGGTTTCGACTCAAAAAGAATTGATTAAACATTTGAGTATGAGTTTTTACCTCGGTAGCAATCTCAATGGAACTTTCCACTTGACATAGATTAAAGCTTTTCTTCCTTCCCGCATTTGAATTACGACCTAACCAAGAAGATGAAGATCGATGCATTGAATTTTTACTTATATTTTCAAAAAGATGCCAAATATCATCTTTATGCTTTTCCAAGTATGTGCCTCCACATGAAGCGTCGGCAATACTTTTGTTGTGTCAGATGTGCTTTCATAGAATTATTGAATGAGTTGCCACTTAGGAAGGTTATGATGTGGTCACTTCCATAGCAAATCATCCAAACGCTCCCATGCTTCATGCAAAGGCTTTTTATCACCTTGAGAAAATTCATGAATGGAAGTTCGCTTTGCATTGGTCCTACTTGCGGGGTAAATACTTTTTAAAAAACTCTTGTTGCATTTGAGCCCAAGAAGTGATTGTATTTGCCGCCAAGTTGTTGAACCAATATTTCACCTTATCTCAAAATGAGAAAGGGAAGAACTTCATTTTTAGAACTTCTTTCGAAACATCCGTGATTTTCACAGTTGAGCAAACTTCTAAGAACTCATCCAAGTGCTTATATGGTTCTTCATAGCTCATCCCATTAAATATGGGGCACATTTGGATGGTTTCGGGTTTAATTTCATAATAATCAATAAGCCCTAAAGTTTGGTAACCAGTAATAAGTCGGTGTATTGTAGACATTAGGAGTGTAATGATCTCGAAGGATCATTTGAGGATTTGGAGGAGGATACGCTATATGACCTCCAGGAGGAAATTGCACCAAAGGAGGTTGATGCATTCCATTGGGTTGTAAAACTACATTAGGCTTTGGTATTCCTAGAAGTGGTTGCATAACATTAGGTTGTGGCATTCCTAAGAGTGGGGGCACTACTTGAGGATTCACAAAACTAAAAGGAACATTTTGTTCCTACATTGAATTGTTAGGGTGGTCAAGAATAGGAAGACTTTTTCTAGTACTACCTCTTAATCGCCAAAGGGAAGATTCGAGTTCTTGGTCTAGAGGGACGAGAGGCGTATAAAGAGACTTTCTACCACGCATAAACAACAACAAACCACAATAACAACTTCACAACAATTCACAACAACTCCAACCACATACGATGATCTCGGTTTCCTCAATATCTCAATGCAAGAAAATAATTGACCTCGACAAAGGCTTATGCTTGAGCAATAAAGTAATGGCCTCAACAAGGACCTATGCTTGGACAAGAATATAAATAATGTGATAGCTTCGACAAGGGCTATCTCATAAACATATATGGCAATAAACCATTATGGTAAGAAGCGCTCACAACGGTCCCAAGCAACAATGTTGTGATCCAAAGCTCGCATTTCTTGTAGTCAAGTACCCAATAGAATATAGAACAAAAAGTAAAAAAAGAGTAGGAAATTAATCCTACTTGCAATCAAATGAGTACTAATGTCTAAATTAATTCAAATGAAACCGTCAATCCTTGACATCGGTGCCAAAAACTTGATGCACTCTAAATATGTACCACAAAAATATGTAATATTTTGATATGAAAATGTACTAAGTGGGCATCAACTTTTACACTTATAAAAGTCACAAAACACTTATACATGAGTATGAAGTGAGAAGGGATCGTCCTTAGGGATTAAATACGTGATTAAAATCTAACTTGACTTAGTGAATCACAAGATTGAAAGGAAGTTTGTTTAGTTAATTAATCTAATGTTTAATTAATGAAACATGTAATGGAAATAAATGCTAAAATGAGTAGGGTTTAAAGATAGGAGAGGAGTCTTAGGGCATAGGAATCTCCACTAAGCTCATGCATTAAACCACTTGCCTTTAACTAATGGGGAAAAACCATATTGTAATCAAAATATGGCTACAAGCATACGTCAATCAAGAGGATAATACAAATTGTAATAATAAGCATGGACTATCAGATTCAAGTATGAATTTTCTACTTAACTACAATTAACCAAATGGTGTAATGCAATTCATCAAGCCTAAGCATAATCCATCAAACGAATTAACAATTGTATCCAATAAGAACCATGCTTAGCCATCACTAGACACAATTACAAAAAGCATTTAGTGTAGAGATTAATCCTCAATTAATCATACATAAGACAACATGCAACCAATAGAGAATCAATAGGAAGAATTATCAATAAAAACCTTGGTACAACCAAGTTTTATTACACAAGACTATAACACAAATTACAATATATAAATCCCCAAGAATTGATGAACAAGAGTTTAGTTACATAAACTTAGGGCTCATCCAAGCCCTATGTAGAAGACTAGCCACTCATGGAAAAGGTAGATGTCATCAAGGTGTCCACAAGATCCATTTCCAAGCCTTGCTTCATATTTTTCTTCTTCTTCCTTGGTTGAAACCCTAAAGAGAGAGAGTAAATGTAGAGGCTCTTCTTTGCTTTTCTAAATCTCTAGTTCTATCTCTAACTTGCTCACCACTAACTAACCCTTGTAAAGATGGTTCAATTCCCCTTTTATAGTTATCCCTTAGAGGTCAAAATAGGTAAAAAATGTCCCATCAAATGATGCAATCCCGTAGCCCTTGGGTCCTTGAAATTCAAGCCTGAAACAAGCCTTTAAAAACTGCTCAGCATAAGTTGCGATCGATCGCACAGTGTCAGGATCAATCGTAACTTAAGGCGGTTGGTTTAATCTTATCTTCAGTAGGATCGATCGCAGGTTTGGCAGGATCAATTGAAAACAGGCAGGATCGATCGTGGCTCAGGTAGGATCAATCGTGATTCCCTTTTTGGGCATTTTCTGGAACTTTTCTCGCTGCATTTGCTTGACTCCAAAAAGACTTTAATGAATCAAATTAAGCCCGTTTGAACCTTATTGACCTAAAATCGACAATAACATAATTTAGAACTAAAATGAGAAAGTAAGGATAGATAAAAGGTCTAATATACCTAAGAATAGGGCTGAAATGTGCATATTTCAGCACTTAAGAAGAACTTCCTGTAAGACCATGGTTAGGGTTTGCCTAACTTGGTTGAATAGGCGGCTCAACATTCCTTCTAACTTGTCCTTCTCTTGGTGGGCCAAAATTACACAATAGTGTATCATCCTCGACTTGCTCCTCAACCCTGTCTATGGGATTAGAGTTAGAACTTTCCCTGGGATCCCTTCGCGGTGGCATAACACTATAAGAATAAGAAAACAAGTCAAAACGATGACACTAAAGCCCGCCAGAGAACGATGTTCTCACACGAATAACTCTACATGAAATGACAACACTTTAGGAATGATCCTATAAATTCATTATAACGTAGACATTAGGTGGCATGATCCACTTCAGTTGTTTTCGTGTTTTAGATTTCAAGTTGAAGACTTTGAGAATCTATATCTTGATATTTTGTATAATATGTTTTCATGATTATTTGAGTTGCATGAACGATGTGATTATGCTAGAAACGGTCTAAGGTAGCTTAGGATGATTCCTTAGACTCATTGAAACATAGATGCTAGGTGGCATGACCCACTTTAGTTGTTTTCATATCTTAAGCTACAAGTTGATACTTTTGAGAACCTATATCTTGTTGCTTTGTATAACATGTTTCTATGTTGTTTAAATTGCATGAATGATGTGATTTATGCTATAAATGATCTACAGTAGCTTAGGATGATCCCTGAGTCTCACTTTGACATAGACTTTAGGTGGCATGAGCCCCTTTAACATGTTTCACCTTAAGGTGATATAATTATAAAATGCTAGGTTGATGCATGCTTATCTTCTACGAGTAGCTTAATGTTACTTACCCATGTAGTGGAACATTTTTCAGGTACAGGGACCTTGATTTGGGATGCACACTAAGCCATGGAAGTTTCGTAGACTTAAAGTATCATTTTCATGAAAATGTTGGCATGAAATCCTATTTGTAGCTTTGTATGTCAAAATTTGTATCTTTGATTCCATATATGTAATGTGTACATAAGTACATCTTTTACGATGTATTTGACATGTATGAGATGAGGCCGGAGGCCAATGACTATTATTTTGTATCCTATGTAACTTTTGACTTCAAGAAATATTATAGAAATATTAGAAAATGACAAGTCATTGTTTCACTATGTTTGCATCGGGTGTGGGAATTCCATTTTTATTCTTTTATAGGGTTTCATTAATCATGTATGAAGTGTGGCCAAGGGTCAAATGATAATTTGAAACCATTTCATATTTTTGGATTTCAAATTTTCCATTTTGAGTTCATTTTCGCCATTTTTGACTGTCGGGGGGTCGTATTTTGCATCGGCTATTTTTGAGAGCCACGAACCATTCCCGCATGCTTAAAAACACTAAATACGTTTGCGTGCATAATCATTTTAGCTTAAAAATGCATTTAGGGTCAAATGAACACTTGGTGCAAAGTTACATTTTCCTTATTTTTGGCTTAGACTGATCAGGGGCGTTTTGGGCATTTCACAGAGCGGTTTTTTTTTTTTTTTTTTTTGACATGGTTCGGTAGAAAACGTGATTTTAGAGGGAGTTTCTTCTTCGTGTTTTTCCAGAAAATGTCGTTTTGGTTTCGAAAATCCCTTGCAAAGTTCAGTTTTTTGCTATGCATGTAGCAACTTTTTAACCGCTTTGGCCTAAACTGATCTAGGGGCATTTTGGGAATTTCTTTTGAAAAATAAATTCCGATCTTCACATGGTCACTTAGAAAACATGATTTTTTTTTAGGGGGGGGGGGGGGGCTTCTTCTTCACATTTATCCAAAAAATGTCATCTCGGACCTAAAAACCCCGCGTCAAATATGATTTCTTGTGTGTACTTGCACTACTTTAAAAAGTCGGTTGTAAGGGCATTTTTGAAATTTTATGTCAAAAATAAAATTTTCTTTTGACATGGTCAGCTTGGAAAAATTATTTTAAGGGGGGTATCTTCTTCATGTTTTTCCAGAAAACATCATTTAGTACCTCAAAATGGCGCACGAACTTCAGCATTTTGCCCAGGTTACTATTCATTGCTGTCAAAATACTATTCACGGCCTCGGTAACGTCTAAACTTTGTTTTGACTTTTCTCTTCCATCCGGACTCCGAATCAAGTGATTCTTGAGTCTAACTTGATTAATTTTTCACTGTCTTTCCAATGGTGTGCTTGGTAGCACCCAGATCTTGCTAAAAATTACTATTTTGCCCTTGGGGCTAAACTTGTTTGGTTTTTTTTTTTTTAATTTCTTCCGCTATGCTTTATTATGAGTTTCGTGACTTCATGGGAAATCACGGATGTGTCTTGGGAATGATGTACATTTCCAGAGACGTTGCTTCTATAACAAAAGACTATTTTGCCCTTGGGGGCTTATTTGGTCTTTTTCTGATATTTTCTTCAGTGTCGGTTCTCATGGAGTTCCGTGGCCTTATGAAAGTTCACTTTGGTATGCTAGGGATATTGTATATCCTTAGAGACTGTTTTCTATTTTCGCTTTTGCATTTTGGATCTGTTATCGGGTCAAACTACAGTTCATCATAGGACGCACTGGCTTAAAAAACCAGGCTGTCACATTAATGTTGTGAGTTAGATTATGAGAATATGATTTGATGCTAAAATTGAGGTTAGACTGAAAGAATATGAATTTGATTTAGAAATCGAGGTATATATATATATATATATATATATATATATATATATATATGTAATGACCTGGCCATTTTCCTTTCTTTCTTTTTTCGGTAATTTCTTTTTTTTTCGTCTTTCTCCCATTTTTCATTTTTATTTGCATAATATCACTTTTTATGCTCGGATTTGATTCCGATTTTGCATGCATTCATAATATTTGATTTCAAAGGTAATTATATTTTTACTTTTGTAGAAAAGCATGCTAGTTGCTTTCTCTTTCGTAAAGGGCATGAATTCATAGTTTCCTTAGAAACATTCTTGATTTTTAGGGTTTTAGTGTAATTATGCAAAGTAATTATTTTTCATCTTAAGGACCATTTTGCAATTTAATTTAGAAGATATTATGAAAAGGACCTTTTTGCAATTTTTGGAAAGTCTGACAAGTGTCACACTCTCATGGAGCTACTTGTTGGCATTGGGGTGGGGAGACTTGGATGTATCATCTTGTGACATTTGGAGGGTGGAGATTCACCCTCTTGTTGGCTTGGATGGTTGACAAGTGTAGGCCTAGGATTAAGCCTAGGAAGGAGCCATGGATTGGTGACAAGTGTAAGTACCAAATTAAGTCTTGTATTGTGTGTGTGTGAGAGGTAGTGTAAGAAAACATAGTGAGTGGAGGAGTACTAGATCCTCCACTCACCACATTTCACTTTATCTCTTTCATTTTCCTTGTTCTCAAATCCCTAACCTAGTCACCATTAAAGAAAAGCTTGGTTTAGAATTTATTGTTTCATTTTGGCCTCCTTTCACTCACCATAGACCTTTAACCTTGGAAAGTAAAAGTTTCCTTTCACTCTCCTCTACAAAACCCTAGTTTTGTTTCCCATTTCATGCTTGGTTGCTTTGGATTATAAAGATTCAATTCTCAATTGAGGTAGGGGTTATATTATGTTTATGCTTCAAGTGTTTTATTCTCTTTTGGGGTTTAATATATATTGTGTACATGCTTTTAATATTATAGTCTTGCATATTATAGGAAATCCTCACATTTAACTTAGGGTTTGTTGATTAAAAAATGTATGATATGTATTTCTCTTATGTAGAATTATTAATGGTATATACAATTCTTATTGACTTGAATTGCTATGCTTATTGTGATGATAATTCTATATCCTTGTTGATTACTAATTGTAATTATTTTAGAAGCTTATTACTATAATGTTAAGATTTAGTACATTATATCATGATGAGGACTTGTTATTTATTATGCCATTTTAGACTTGGAACCCTAAGACATGGTTTGTATGGTTTCAAAATACTTGTGCATGGAAGGTGGTTTATATACCTTAATTATAATGCATGAGTTTTGAACTTAATTATAATTTTGGATTCTTTTGGGATATTGTTACAAGTGACATGGCTAGAGTTTGGCTCTAGTGCGGGAGGTATGAGTTCTCCCCATTATAGTGCGCACTAGGGTGGTATTCCCAGCGGGTTAATGCTCGAAATAACCGTTTAGGTCTTGGCTTTATCCAAGATTTGATGTCCAAGTTTTTCATTAATTGATTTCGCATTCAATTCCAAGTTGACAACCAATGTTTAATTGTAACTTGTAATTTTTGTTATTGGCGAATTGATGTTGTTAAACGCATTGATGTTGATATTGTGCTGTTAAAAGATCATTTAAGTTATCTTAAGATAATCCCTTAGAACACCTTGAACATAGATGTTAAGTGGAATGATCCCGTATATTCATTTATATTAATCTTTCAATGATGTTGAAACTTAAAGGTATATGCATATGCTTGATAAGTGCCGAATATTACATATTCAAGCGCCCTTTCTTACATTAGTTAAGTCCATTATTAGAGGATAATGTACAGTTTTAATTCATTTGTGTATTTCTTTCTAATTTTAGGTATTTTTCCTGAGAATGATCAAAGAAGCGGTTTTGACATCACTTGTGTTGAAACACATGCGCCGTGCCGGGGAGTCATCTTTTGGACCAAACCTCTTATGTTGCAGTTTTTGCGAAGCCATGGCTTAGTGTTCATTGTGCTTTTGAGATGGAAGCATGTCCACGATCCGGTTTGATGAAGCTTGCAAGAAGCATGGTCAAAGCTGCAAAGGGCAAGCTCCTGCGGGCGCCCGCCGAGCCCCTCTACTCTCTACCAGCTTTCGCGGGCCCTTGATTAGCCCCCGCAGAAGCTCCAGCGAGCCACCACGGGCACCTGCCGCCCCATCGCGAGCGCTGGCCAAACACTCTAGCATTGCCCTCGCTAACCTAAGCCCTTACGGGCGCCTGCGCCGGCGCCTCTTGGGCGCCCGCGGAACTGCAACAGGCAGTTCAACTGCCCCTAATTTTTAGCATTTTGGTCTCCTTATCCTTCTTTTATGTGGTCTAGCTTCATGCAGAGGGGAGAGCTCAGGATTTTGAGTATGGGGAGTAGGTTTTGAGTGTATATAGAGGGGAAGCTCATTATTTTGGAGATATCTCACATTTTGGAGAAGTTAGAGAGAAGGTGGAGAGGTTTTTGTGTTCTTGGAGTTAAGGTGCAGCAATGGAGTGTTCTTCTTCATTCTCTTCCTTCCTAGCATTAATGGGTAACTAAACCTCCATCTAGGGAGGTAATGAAACCCTTCCTTGTAAGCATGTTTAATTTTTGATTTATTTTGGGGAATGAAATGTATGTATGGCCAAGTTCCATAATCTAGAGCATATTACAATTTGTAATGAATGTTTTTAATTATAAATGATCATGTTGAATTAAATGTTCTTGTCTTATATTATTTATTCTTATAGTTGTATGGCTAGTATTTTCATAGTGACAATGGAAACAAGATTATGGAATGGTTTTAATGGCATGGTTTTTGGGAAATTTGTTAATCCATAGCTTAAGACTTTCTTTTGATGGGTTAATCTTGTATCTTGATTCCATGTGCTCTTACCATTTAATTAAGGGTTTGATAATCTCTAGCTTAGCGAGCATGTCTAAGGTTACACCATAGTCTAGGTAGCTCAAGCATGTGAAGCTTTGATAGGTTATTCTTACCTTGTGATTAAATGAATTTCTTGAAGATATTGTAGTAATTATGTGTTACTATGTATCATGGTCATGTATGTACATTAATTCCCCAAATCAATCATATACTTAGCATGTGTAAAAGGTTGGAGTGGATTCACTTCCCTAGACCTCTCTATCTAGATATTTTCTTTCTAAACTCCTTGCAATTTAATGTTTTATGCACTTTTCAATTCATAATCTTAGTGACAATCCAACAGATCCTCTATAACCCCCTTTATCATTCTAAAAATGACTCTAGACACCTAAGTTGCCATAATCTAGCAGTCACAGTGGTTTGACTTACCCGACCAATAGCCCTATTTTACAATGATTTGTGCTATTGCAAAAGGGTTGATTTATAAATTGTAATTGACTCGTCGATCAATTTTTGGCGCCGTTACCGAGGACTTGCACACGGTTTAGCAACCAAAGTTCTAGGGTTAATTTTGGTTTGATTGTCAATATTGTGATTTGTGAATATTTCTTGTGCGGTTTTGACCATCTTGGTGTTGAAAGTTGTTTGTGAGATTCTAGGGACTTGATGCTCGCCGAGGGAACGCTAGCAAATTTGTAAGTCTAGAGGAATCCAGGTAAGTCTCTTGGCCTTCTAGTTTCGAAATTGTTGATATTATGCATGTGTAAATTTGGTGATATTTAAGTTATGAAGCCCTTGTTGAGGCTATTGTCTTGTTTATTTTCAATTGCAAAGCATCGGTCCTTATTGTGGCCATTTAATTTCTGTTTTGATAATTGAGGAAAAAGGAAACATCGTATGTAGAGTTGATGGTGATGAATTATTGTATTGATTGTGGGCTGTGTTATTGATGTTTGGCCGTAGATCACTCTCCCTACCAACTCTAGAATCGCCAGTTGATATAAATTCTCATGAAAGAACACTTAGACGAACCCTTAGGGAATCTTCTCATATAAGAGAGCTTGAAACTGAATTTAACACAATGGATGAAAATGTAGGAAATGTCGAAAATGAGGGGATTAATAATGATAGGGTCAAAATTCCAAATGTGGTTCCCATGACTTTTAGGAACCACTTCATCCCTACCACTTATGCTTCTCCCTCTTGTATAGTGATGCCAAATATTGAGGCTGCTCAATATGAAATCAAATCTAGCACCATCCAAATGCTTCCATCTTTTCATGGCTTTAAAAATAAGGACCCTTATAAGCACCTTGATGAATTCTTTGAAATATGCTCTACCATCAAGCTGAGGGGCTTTCCTGATAATGCTCTCCAATTGCATCTCTTCCCATTCTCATTAAAAGAATGGGCAAAGTATTGGTTGAACTCCCTTGCTGCAAATTCCATCACCACATGGGCTCAACTGCAGCAAGAATTCTTAAAGAAATAATATCCAGTGAGTAAAACCAATTTAATGAGGCATTCCATTCTTAGTTTTTCACAAAATGAGGGGGAACAACTCCATGAGACTTGGGAGAGATTTCAAGACCTCTTAAGGAAATGTCCGCACCACTTAATTCCAAAATGGCAATTGGTGCAAACCTTTTATGCTGGGTTAATCGACCCACATAGATTCATGGTTGACTCATCTTGTGGGGGGATGTTCATGTCTAAAAGTGCGGATGATGCATGGACCTTACTTAAAAATTTGAGTGAAAACTCATTGCAGCATAACTCTCGTAGTGGTCCAACCTCAACCAATACAAAGAACACCAACCCTTGTCAACTAAAAACACTGAGGGAGGAATCCTCCCAGGTGGATGCCATAGCTTATAAATTCTATCAATTGATGGCACCACATCTCTCCCCCTCTTTGTCTCAAAATTCGGCAAGTGCGGTTTGTGCATCATGTACTAGTCCATTCCATCTCTCAGAAGATTGTCCCACACCGGAACAATTTCTTAATTCCAATCAAGAGCAAACAAATGCAATGTTCTCAAGGCCTGGAAATAATCCATATTCCAATACTTACAATCCCGGATGGAAAAATCATCCGAATTTCTCGTGGAGGCAACAAGCCCCACAAAATTCAAAATTTGAAAATCAAGGGTAACAAAATCAGCCCTCTTCTCAATTTCAAAATAGGCAATTTTAGGCATCCTCAAGCTACCGTCCTCCATACAATCCAAATGTCTCCAATCAACCCCATATGTTCCCAATTGATGAAATCATGGCTGCAAACAAGCAAATGATGAATTCCAACAAGCAACTCTTGACATCTTTATAACCTACTCTCCAAATGGTTCATTCTCATACTCAGTCCATAGCTAAGCTTGAGAATCAAGTGGGTCAAATAGCTAACTCCATGAATTAATTGCTCCAAAAGGACAAGGGTAAGCTTCCCGCTCAACCATTTGAAAATCCTAGAGGGATGTATGTGATTGACGAAACCCCTTCTCCGAGTGGGCCAATTTATGAACAAGTCCAAGCAATCACCACCCTTAAGAGTGGTCGTGTTGTTGACAACAAGGTTGATGGAAACAAGGATGAGAAAAATTCTCCTTCGAAAAATCCAAATCCAAGTACCAGCTCTTCTAATTCAAATCCTACTAATGAAAATCCCAAGCTTGTCACCCCAAATGTGGAAACTTCTTATGAGCCTAAAGCTCCGTTTCCTCAACGTCTCCAAGCGTCGACACATATTGGGAACAAGAATTACAAAATTCAAGACATGTGGGAAGTTTTCAAGCAAGTAAAGATCAACTTGCCTTTCTTAGATACTATAAAGCAAATCCCTCCCTATGCAAAATTTCTCAAGGATTTGTGCACTCAAAAGCGCACTTCCAAAAATCATTTGCCAAAGAAGGTGAGATTAACTGAAAATGTGAGTGCAATCATTCAACACAGTGCTCCTCCAAAGTATAAGGATCCGAGCGCCCCAACTATCTCATGTGTCATTGGTGACAACAAGATAGAAAGGGCCCTCCTTGACTTAGGAGCTAGTGTAAATTTGATTCCATATTCAGTTTACTTAGAGCTTGGGTTGGGAGATCTAAAGCCAACCTCCGTGGTCTTGCAGCTTACCGATAGATCGGTCAAGCACCCACGAGGCATTCTTAAGGATGTCATTATCAAAGTGGAAAAATTCTACTTCCCGGTAGACTTTGTGGTTCTTGACACGGAACCGGTCCATGACCCAAAGAAGCATATTCCCGTGATCCTCGGTAGGCCATTTTTAGCTACGGCTAACGCTTGAATTAATTGCCGAACCGGGGTGATGGATATCGCCTTTAGAAATATGCAAGTCAAACTCCACATCTTCCATGCAACTTAACATCCTTCCGATGAGGATGATTGTTTCCTTATCGATGTGGTAGATGAAGTGGTCGAAGAATCTCTCCCCTTCATTCTAAGCAAAAATCCTTTGGAAACTTGTATGTCTCATTTTGATTTCTCAAACTTTGATAATGACCAATCAATCCAAGAAGTAAACTCCTTGTTTGACATTAATGCTGTCATGGATACTCCTCCTTGGAAAATTCCAAAAGAACTACTTCTTCAACTTTCTTCTACTCCTCCGGTCTCTTCCTTGAAGACTCCTCCACAACTTGAGCTAAAGCCGCTCCCGGCTCACCTTAAGTATGTGTTTCTTGGTGCAAATCAAACTCTTCCGATCATTATTGCTTCTGACCTTTTAAAGGATTAAGAAACTAGTCTTTTAGTGGTGCTACAAGAGCACAAAGAAGCTATTGGCTGGGTAGTGGCTGATTTGAAAGGAATTGACCCTTCTATTTGCATGCATCGCATCCATATGGTAGAGGACGCTAAACCTTCTAGAGAGGTGCAGCGCCGGTTGAATCCCAACATGAAAGAAGTGATCATGAAAGAAGTGGTTAAGCTATTGGATGCAGGAATCATCTACCTTATCTCCTATAGCAAATGGGTGAGTCCTACTCAAGTTGTTCCTAAGAAATTCGGCCTCACCGTCATTGAAAATTCTGCAGGAGAGCTCGTGCCACAGCGCACCACCACCGGGTGGCGTGTGTGCATTGACTACCGGAAACTTAACTCTACCACTAGGAAAGATCATTTTCCACTCCTGTTCATTGATCAAATCCTGGAGAGGTTAGCCGGCCAAAGCTTCTATTATTTCCTTGATGGTTATTCCGGCTATAACCAAGTGGCAATTGATCCACAAGATCAAGAGAAGACCAATTCACATGCCTTTTCAGAACTTTTGCTTATAGACGCATGCCTTTTGGGCTATGCAATGCACCGACCACATTCCAAAGATGCATGATGTCCATATTTTCGGATATGGTTGAAAAATTCTTAGAGGTATTCATGGACAATTTTTCCGTCTTTGGATCCTCCTTTGACTCGTGTTTCCAAAATCTATCTCTTGTACTTCAAAGGTGCAAGGAAACAAATCTCATTCTAAGTTGGGAGAAAAGTCATTTTATGGTCCAAGAAGGCGTTGTTTTAGGACATGTCGTTTCAAAAAGGGGAATTGAGGTTGACAAAGCCAAAGTGGAGTTAATCTCTAATCTCCCTCCTCCAAATTTGGCCCATCAAATCCGTTCCTTCCTTGGACATGCCGGTTTCTATCGTTGCTTCATCAAAGATTTTAGCAAAATCTCTCGTCCCTTGTGTAATCTTCTTGCCAAGGACGTTCCATTTAATTTTGATGAAGCTTGTATGGAAGCTTTCGTGAAACTACGCACTCTTCTCTCATCTGCCCCAATCATGAAACCGCCTAATTGGTCTCTTCCATTTGAGATCATGTGTGATGCATTCGATTATGCATTAGGTGCGGTTTTGGGCCAACGTGTGGAAAAACTTCCATACGTCATCTATTATGCTAGTAAGACTCTCTCTGATGCTCAGTTAAATTACACCACCACTGAGAAAAAATTGCTAGCTGTGGTGTATGCCTTGGATAAATTCCGTTCCTATCTTTTTGGATCCAAGGTCATTGTCTTCTCAGATCATGCCGCTCTTAGGCATTTGCTCGCTAAAAAAAGACCAAACCCCGTCTAATTCGATGGATACTCTTACTTTAAGAGTTTGACATTGAAATCCGGGACAAAAAGGGACCGATAATGTTGTCGCAGACCATCTCTCTCGTTTACTCATTGAAAAATCGTTTGAATTTGCTGCAGTCCGTGATTCCTTTTCAAATGAGCAACTTTTTCAGATTTCCCATTCTAGTCTCCCTTGGTATGCGGATATTGTCAACTATCTAGCGATAGGCAAAATTCCATCAATAACTTGAACAGTATGAAATTCTTAAATAATTTACATATTATTATTAGATATGGATGATTTAGATTGCTCACCTTTACTTCAACAATTTTCTATGTATGGTTATACAGTTTTAATCATGATCAGTGGCATAATATAGTCATGTTAATTTACATATTTTTATTATGCTTGTTATGGATTAATTGATGTTTAAATTTATTAATTATTTCATCAATTGTTGGATTTGTTGATTATATGCACCAATATGAGACGGTGGCATATTAAGGATGGATTAGCTCAAAACGCTAAGTCCTACCTACTTTGGAATAAAAGAATGGATTAACTATAAAAGTTAAGTCCTATTTATATTCATGTCAGGTCAATAAATATTTGAATGGCATTACTTTGGTTTTGGATGGACTTATATATATATGATTATGCTACCATGATATGAGCTTGAGTCTCAGGACCGTTAGTTAGGGAGCGTATATGCAGTGGGATGTGTTACCCAAGAATTGACTCTAGAGGGGGGCTGAATAGAGTCAATGGCCAATTTTCACAAATTATAAAAAAATAATTTCTAATCAACAATATAACCAATTATGCAATAATCAACATATGAAATCAAAATATGAAAGTAAACAATTTATAGCATAATTATAACAGAGATAAAGGAAGAGAAATTACAAACAATGACTCTGCGATTTTAGCGAGGTTCGGAAACTCCTACTCCTCGGCTCAAGATTCCTCTTGAGACTTCCCAATCCACTCTGGCTTCTCCTTACGGGTGGAGAGCAAACCTTAATATGAAACAACTTCGTACATCACCTGCTAAGAGACAACTTCTCTTAGTTTTCCTTTTGGGTCACACCAACCCTTAGAAATTGAAGCTAGCTTGCTTCTTCTTCCTTAGGCCACACAAGCCTTTACAAATGAATATCAAATTTGTTGCATACAAATATATCTCTCAAAGATTGATATGCAAATCAAAGCTCACAACTAGAGTAGATATGAATATAAATGAAGCTTAAAACTCTATGAAAAATATGAATGAGAGAGGATGATATAAGTGAAGAATATAAGCTCTTATAATCTCTTAAGTGTATAATAGAGCAATAACTCTATAAAGATTAAAACAAGAGCAAAAGCCCTTTTAATCTTTATTGGAATCTCTCAAGATGGAATAAGAGTGAATAAGAGAGATGAAGAAAAGATGATAACAAAAGCTCTCTTTGCAATGTAATATAATGTCTCTAAAATGGTGTTTTTTATTTGCAGACAAGCCCTCGGTATATATAAAGAAATTCGTAGCTCAATATAGCTGTTAGAAGTAGTTAGAGGAATTAAATGCAGAAAAATTGCCATTGTAATTCAAATCCCTCAAAGGAGCCGGCTCTTTGCAAAAGTGGAGGCGGCTCCATTAAAAAAATGGAGCAAGCTCTTTTCTGAAAGATTGTTCTACGAGCTAAGAAATGCTACTGGAGTGAAAGGAGCAGGCTCATTATTTTTGAGTGGAGGCGGCTCTTTTTCAAATGGAGGCGGCCCTAAAAAAAAAAAGGAGTAGGCTCATTTTTGAATAGAGGCGGCTCCATTAAAAGAATGGAGCAGGCTCCTTTTTTTTGAATGGAGGTGGCTCCATTTTCCTTGAGAGAGCAGGCTCTATTTACATGAAGGCTGCTTTAGCATTGGACAGAAAAGAGTGTATGACTTCAAATGGACATAACTTAGTCCATGAAACTCCAAATGAGGTGAAATTTAAGTCTAAATTTATTACCTTGAGTTAGCTTTCTAATACAACTGGCCTTACTCAAAAATTCCAACCACAGAAGTAGTTATGGCAGTTTTAGGGCAACCTGGTCAGAAATTTCGCATACTAGAATCATGTATTTTGTGAAGCTCATATCTCAGTCATTTTAAATCCAATTTTAGTGAAATTTGAGTCTAAACTCAAGGGCTCGAAGTCATATTTCCAATGCCACTAGCCTTACATAAAAATTCTAACTACACAAATAGTTATAGCATTTTTAGTACAGGTTAGCCTGAAATTTTTATGGGCTGAAAATTGCTTCTTATGAGATATCCATCTTTCTAGCACCTAGGACTTTGATAAATGGTTCAATTTAGTTCAAGGCCTGTTTCTAAGAGTCTAGGGACATATGTAGATGATAAATTTCAAGTGGATTGTGTCCTAGAGTCATTTACCAAATTATGGCAACAAAGGCTTTAAAGATGAAAGATTAATTTCAATGCCTTTTCCTTTACTTTCTAGAGACCAAAATAAATATTATGATTAATGCGCATGGTCCTAGAATTTCAAGCTTAAATAATGAGTTCTTTCAAAGCTTATAAAGCTTGAACTAACTCTTTCTTAGCAAAGACTTCATATATCAATCTATATAAATGAAGTTCTTAGTCTATTGCTTATGGTCATAGGAGCATATGAATGATGTATGATATGCATGGTCCTATAATTTTGAGATTCAAAATATATTCAAATATACTTTGACATTAAATCTTAAGCTTTCACCATCCTATCTACCATTTTCTTCATTCTTTGACCATGATCGTTTAGGCTTGATGAAGACTTGCTTTGTTTCTTTGAAATGCTTTGTGTGATCTTTGAAGCCCGAGTTTTTCTTTGATTTCTTGCAACTTTGAGGCTTCCTTGAATCCATTGCTTGAGTGCTTGGAATGCTTGGAATGAATCTTCTAGCTTATCATTGAGGATTGAATATTGATCAACTATACATCACTCAATGAAAATATTAGTACTTAAACATCACTCAATGAAAATATTAGTACTTAAACATCATTAATGATTTGTAATCATTAAAACATAAGAATGACCTTTAGATAAAATGCTTAGGCCAACAATCTCCCCCTTTTTGATGATGACAAAACATTGATGTGTTTATTGTCAAAGTGGAGTTGCAATTGAAAGAATGCTCCCCCTATCGATATGCATACATTGAATTTATATCAACAACAAATATTTTAGACATTAAAGTGTATAAGTCTTCCCCTTTCAATATGCGTCTAAAAATATAAGTGAAAGACAACATACGCATAAGCATACCAGGCATAATGAACGTAACAAGCATAATGAATCACACATCTTTCTCCCCCTTTGTCATCTCAAAAAGGTAGGAGGATAATCTAGTTTCTTGCCATATTTGGAAGTAGTAGTGCATAAGAAACTTGAAAGGTTTAAACAAATAAGAAGAAATTTGAAGCAAATTTTCATTTTATATATATAGAAGCCATGGATAATTTTAAATTTTGAACTTAAAATTACAGACAGAATTCTTTAAATAAAAATCCAATGAAAAACTCACTAATAATTTCAAAACTCAAATCAGTTTTGACTAAAGATAAATAGTGATGAGTGAAAGAATTTTGAAATAATAAAACATCCTAGTATAAAATTCTCATCCAGTCAAAATTTTGATACCAAGTGCTAAGAAAAATTTATGCTTGAAAAATCCAAAGAACAGTTGTTATGTGACAAGGTCTAGGGTATGAAATTTATAAAATTAGCCTAAAAATGGAAACCCAAAATGGAATTATAATAAAATCCACAAGAGGAGGTGAATGATATTCAGTTCATTCAAGAGAAATTCAGTGAATGATAGATTAGGGGTGATGCATTTAAAAGTTGATGACTGAAATTTCAAATAAAGAGCAAGAGCACATGGAATTTAGATTTGATTGGAGGAATGACACTTACATGTGAAGATGCCCAAAGAAGATATTGGGACGCCATAGCAGAATTGCTCTCTTGAATTTGTAACTGATATGTCTAATAATGAGAATGCCGAGGGTATAAACGAGGGAATAAAGAGGAACTTGGAGCAGGCTTAAAAATTTATTTGGAGGCGGCTCAAAAGTAATTAGAGCCGGCTTAAAAAATTGTTGGAGGTGGCTTAAAAATTATTAGAGTCGGCTCTTTTCCCATCAGTGAGTGTATATGTAAAGCAATTTCTTTGAGTAGCACTAGGACATATTGATAACAGAGAGTGAAGCATTATAATGCTTGTGTAAAATTGAATTTTAATACAATTAGCAATTTGATAATAACAGGAATTTAAGGAACAAAAAATTTCTTGCGATAGTAAGCAACAACACTTGCTCTATCAATTTTCTTCCACTAAATAAACCCAAAAAATAAAAAATGAAGACAAAGCTTTCGAGAATCAATGGTGCCTGAAACATAGGTGTTCTAGTAGCAAGTGGTGTTAGAAATAATGATTTAAAAAAAATGAATCACACTTGCAATGTTTTTGGATGGGGCTTAACATCAATTGGAGTCTATTTTCTCACATTTGGTTCATCTTCTCATAAAAGCTCAGAGGTTAAACAATTCATTTCACAATTTAATTTTAGCCTCAAAATCAGTTATATTTCATGTTAATACACTTGCTCAGATAGTAATTACATCAAGATAAGCATGGTATACAATTTTCACAGTTTGAATCCTAGATTTTCAGGCCTTAAACCTTAACAGCTTAGGTTTACTAGGCCAAACTTCAAGTTGGTCAGTTTTTGATGTAACTTCTAAACTTCATCAGCCTCTATTCAACTACAGATGCTAGCAAGAATGATTGACAGATGAATCACAGCAAGATATTAACAATTCCTTACATAAATCAGAGGCTGAACCAGAAAATAAGCTTAAATGAGGGATAGGGATATGAAAAACTTACTCCAGCTCAACTTTGTTCATGTGAGCACCTCCTACAGATGTAAACATGATATAAGAGCTTATTTAAACCTTCTTCAAGCTAAGATAGTGATTCCAGCAAATTTAAGTCCTTCAGGTCACCTTTTGCACCAGATTTTCAGTTTATTAAGCATCTATCATCACTTCAATGTATTTTACACTTGCTCACTGATTTCTGAGAATGTATTTAGCTTTCATTCTTGATTAAGAACTCAGGAAATCATGTGTTCATATGGCCTCTCGAGACACTCTCATTTAGTTTTCTTTTCTGGGATTTTCTTTTTACTTTGAGGCTCACCCTTTCAATTTGCTATAACAGCCTTTATATAGACCACACACTTCCAACCCTACTATGGATAATGCTGAGCTATATTTCAGCTGACACAGTGAGGAAATACACCTGATCTTCCAGTATAAGAAAGGACTACAATGTCCTTGTATATTTTAGCTGAAAGTATCTCATTTAGCAACCTTTGACAGATATTGATATGTGTAAATAAGCAATGCCTTGCAAACTTTAGGCTAATGAATGGTATTCTGTCCACATCCATGAGATAACCACAAAGCCTTTTGAAAAGAACTCTAGGAGCTTAATTTTTTTTATTTTTTATTTTTTATTATTATTTTTTTTTACCCACGTAGGCTATAGATCATTTTAAACATGTAGTTCAAAAATATATGCAATTTAAATCCGGGTGGTTTATTTTTAGAGACCTTTGAATTTAAAGTCACTTAAAAATGCATTTGATAAAAATCATTTTATGCAATAAAATGTAGCATTTTTGTTCCTTTAACCAAAGACACATGTGCACAAAGTCATTCATTTAATTCCTTCTTCAAGGTTGAAGACTTGGAGAGATATTCTAGCCTAGTTCCAATGATGGCACATGTTGATTATCATGATGTGAATGAAAAGAAATATAGATAAAAGTTTACAACTATAAGAGAGAATTAGTCCTTTTATCTAGCACATATAGAATGTTCTCTAATGAATGATCTCTTAGATAGTGGTGAACACTTCAACTCTCAAGAAGGCATTATAAATTCTCATTCTTCATTTTGATGAGATGGCTTTTCCAATGAGATTTGTTCCTTTAGGTAATCAAGATGGGACCTATATGATTTATCATTTCTCAAGTCCATCTAAACATTTTCAAGATGAACAACCTCATTTTCATATATGCAAGGAGCGATGCCAATAAAATGTAGATAAAACAATTATCATCATACAAGCATATAAGTTATTTTCTTAGACAAAGCCACTTTAATATATTCGATTAACTTTAAATGAAGTAGCATTAAGAATCAACAATGTGTCATAACATACTACTTTCATATGAATTATCAAAATCTTTACCATAAACATTTTATTATCAAGTAGCATTCATGTCAAGATCACCATCCACATTAATTATGCCATGAAAATAATCTTGTATTACCTTTTATCTAGCATAATCAAGACATATTTAAGCTTATCAACTAAAAGTACATTTATGATGAAGAAGGGAATATTTACCGAAGCAAGTAATTTCATTAGCTTTTGCACGGTTTTTCAATGTAGTGCATCATTCATCCATTTATTAGTGAGGGGAAATCATGACTTGATTTCTCTTTATGCCCTTTAGTAATTCATTTTTGAGAATCCACTTGTTTTTGAAAGAAGAGGTCTTTAACCTACAAAACATACTCAAGTGGCATTCTTTGATACCCAATACTTACCCTTGGTGTTGTTCCAAGCATGATGCTTCCTTCCTAATCCTTGATTGAAGTAAATGCCTACAAGAAAATGTTGCATATTCTTCTTTTGGTACCCAAATTTTCTTGGGTCCATATGAGTTAGGTAATTGCATATAAGTTCCTTTTGGAACCCAAATTCTTTTCGTTGTTGTCTTATTTCTAAATGGACAATTATGAATTTTGTGTCCTAGCCTCTTACAATAATTGCATTTAAAGGAATGGGTACCACTTTTGACAAAGTGATCATACAAAAGCTTTCTTCTTCTCAACAAGCATGCATCTTTAGTATGAGGATCATATCTTATCTCATTTTTGAAATAGACAACTCTTTGATTTCCAGGCATAGGACTTAAGTTCTCTTTTCCTTTGGTTGTCTTTGTTAGAGTGCCATTGTGATCATCAATGACTTCCTTTGAAAATTTATACTCAGAAACACAATCAATTAATGCTGGCTTTATAGATAGTACATTATCCTTTTCCTTTTTCAAGAATTCATTTTAAAGTTGGATCTTTTGTAATTCTTGCACAAGATAATGGTTTTTCATTTTCAAAGAATCATTTTCTATTTGGACTTTTTCATGTCTTTGAGAGAGATTGTGATTTTCCTTTTTAAGAGAAGAACATTTCACAGTCATTTTTTCTAGCACACCATGTAACTCTTTAAACACATCAAGTAATTCATTATGTGCATCAACTAGTTCATTATAAGAGGCTTCTATATCAAAAAATTCATGATTAGAATTTACTTCATCTTCATCTTCATCGTCCATAAGACAAAGTTTGTCCAACTCTTTCATGTCACTTGCTTCTTTGCTAGAAGCTTGGAGAGCTATACTCTTCTTTTGAGTTGCTTTATTTTCTTCACTATAGGAAAAAGAGTAAGTTCTACTAAGAAAATTCAAATGATTAGTAATGTTAGTAGAACTAAAATACATCTCACTAACTAATTCATTTTCATTTATGATGGAAGCAACATCTTTTTCAATAAGCATAGGCATATATGATTCCTCACCATTAATTGATCCTCCATAGGCTAATTCAAGTGAGTTCCAAATTTCTTTAGCCATTTTACAAAAGATAATCTTATTGAACTCATTTTTGCTTAATGCACAATAAAGATGTCATATGGTTAAAGTATTACATTGTATTAATCTATGATCATTTTCATCCCATTCACCTTTTAATTTAGGAATTTCATTTCTTTCAATAACTTTGGTTGGGATATGACCACCATTTTTTATAACTTTCCATAAATCAATATCAATACTTTTTAAGAAGGCCTTTTTTCTAATTTTTCAATAAATATAATCATTTCCATCAAAACAAGGAGGTTTATCAATGGGATAACCTTCTAAGTATGTGATACTACTATTATTGGCCATGATCGTACTCTAAGACGGTTAAGTCCTTTAATAGAGTTTAGGCTCTGATACAAATTGTTACCCAAGAATTGACTCTAGAGGGGGGGTGAATAGAGTCAATGGCCAATTTTTGCAAATTATAAAAATATAATTTCTAATCAACAATATAACCAATTATGCAATAATCAACATATGAAATCAAGATATGAAAGTAAACAATTTATAGCATAATTGTAACAGAGATAAGGGAAGAGAAATTGTAAACAATGACTCGGTGATTTTAGCGAGGTTCGGAAACTCCTACTCCTCTGTTCAAGATCTCTCTTGAGACTTCTCAATCCACTATGGCTTCTCCTTACGGGTGGAGAGCAAACCTTAATATGAAGCAACTTCTTATATCACCTGCTAAGAGACAACCTCTCTTAGTTTTCCTTTTGGGTCACACCAACCCTTAGAAATTGAAGCTAGCTTGCTTCTTCTTCCTTAGGCCACACAAGCCTTTACAAATGAATATCAAATTTGTTGCATACAAATATATCTCTCAAAGATTGATATGCAAATTAAAGCTCACAACTAGAGTAGATATGAATATAAATGAAGCTCAAAACTCTATGAAAAATATGAATGAGAAAGGATGATATAAGTGAAGAATATAAGCTCTTATTATCTCTCAAGTGTATAATAGAGCAATAACTCTATAAAGATTAAAACAAGAGCAAAAGCCCATTTAATCTTTACTGGAATCTCTCAAGACGGAATAAGAGTGAATGAGAGAGATGAAGAGAAGATGAGAATAAAAGCTCTCTTTACAATGTAATATAATGTCTCTAAAATGGTGTTTTTTATTTGCAGACAAGCCCTCGGTATATATAAAGAAATTTGTAGCTCAATATAGCTGTTAGAAGTAGTTGGAGGAATTAAATGCAGAAAAATTGCCGTTGTAATTCAAATCCCTCAAAGGAGCCGGCTCTTTGCAAAAGTGGAGGCGGCTCCATTAAAAAAATGGAGCAGGCTCTTTTTTGAAAGATTGTTTTACGAGCCAAGAAATGCTACTGGAGTGAAAGGAGCAGGCTCATTATTTTTGAGTGGAGGCGGCTCTTTTTCAAATGGAGGCGGCTCTAAAAAAAAAGGAGTAGGCTCATTTCTGAATGGAGGTGGCTCCATTAAAAGAATGGAGCAGGCTCCTTGTTTTGAATGGAGGCGGCTCCATTTGCCTTGAGAGAGCTGGCTCTATTTACATGAAGGCTGCTTTAACATTGGACAGAAAAGAGTGTATGACTTCAAATGGACATAACTTAGTCCATGAAACTCCAAATGAGGTAAAATTTAAGTCTAAATTTATTGCATTGAAGTCAGCTTTTTAATACAACTGGCCTTACTGAAAAATTCCAACCACAGAAGTAGTTATGGCCATTTTAGTGCAACCTGGTCAGAAATTTCACATACCAGAATCATGTATTTTGTGAAGCTCATATCTCAGTCATTTTAAATCCAATTTAGGTGAAATTTGAGTCTAAACTCAAGGGCTCGAAGTCAGATTTCCAATGCCACTAGCCTTACATAAAAATTCCAACTACACAAATAGTTATAGCATTTTTAGTACAGGATGGTCTGAAATTTTTCTGGGCTAAAAATTGCTTCTTTTGAGATATCCATCTTTCTAGCACCTAGGACTTTGATGAATGGTTCAATTTAGTTCAAGGCCTGTTTCTAAGAGTCTAGGGACATATGTAGATAATAAATTTCAAGTGCATTGTGTCCTAGAGTCATTTACCAAATTATGGCGACAAAGGCTTTAAAGATGAAAGATTAATTTCAATGCCTTTTCCTTTACTTTTTAGAGACCAAAATAAATATTATGATTAATGCGCATGGTCCTAGAATTTTTAGCTTAAATAATGATTTCTTTCAAATCTTATAAAGCTTGAACTAACTCTTTCTTAGCAAAGACTTCATATGATAATATATATAAATGAAGTTCCTAGTCTATTGCTTATGGTCATAGGAGCATATGAATGATGTATGATATACATGGTCCTATAATTTTGAGCTTCAAAATATATTCAAATATACTTTGACATTAAATCTTAAGCTCTCACCATCTTATCTACCATTTTCTTCATTCTTTGACCATGATCATTTAGGCTTGATGAAGACTTGCTTTGTTTCTTTGAAATGCTTTGTGTGATCTTTGAAGCCCGAGTTTTTCTTTGATTTTTTGCAACTTTGAGGCTTCCTTGAATCCATTGCTTGAGTGCTCGAAAGGCTTGGAATGGATCTTCTAGCTCATCATTGAGGATTGAGTATTGATCAACTATACATCACTCAATAAAAATATTAGTACTTAAACATCATTAATGATTTGTAATCATCAAAACATAAGATTGACCTTTAGATAAAATCCTTAGGCCAACATGATGCATAACTGGATATGATGGTTAGAGGTGTACCCTGTTAGGTCTAGGTACTCATACCCACTCCAGGTGCGATTTGCATGTTGCCTACTAATCAGGTTGAAACCGCCTTGTATTCCAGCGAGAGTCCTTTAGTGTGGATATATATATCTATGGACTATATAGTTATTGTTGAGTTGTCTAGGGTGTACATGCGTATTGAGTCTCTACTTGGATTGTAGCAGAGTATAACTTGCTTATGGGCCTGACCCACTATTATTTTTCTCAGGTGTTCGACAGTTCCAGTCTTAGAGCTTGATTGTGTTGAGCAAACACAGTCACTCACTTTTCCGATGACGTAGGACCTTACTTTATGCTTTAGTTTTGGATTTTCTTTCAGTTTAGTTATTCTATTTTTCCTGTTGGGATATTCTTAGAGGTTCACTAAATGGATTCCGGAGTTGTAATAATATTGGAGGTTTTGGATTATATTTTTTTTACTTTGAGGATTTATTATTTAGAATTCTTTGAGCTTATTTAATCTTATTTCTTCAAAATTCTTCTTGTATTCTATGCTTGTTTATATACTTAATTGTTCGGTATCCTTCGGATCTGTGCTCGGACTTGATCACCCATGGCTCTAGAATCGAGGGGTATCACAAATTGTAGGACGGGATAATGAAAATTTCATTTGAGCATATGAAGGTGAGGTTGAACATTTTCAATCTAACCCCCAATTCTTTGGACTAGCATGAAGAAGAAGTTTGTGTTGTTGAAAAATGTCTTGAAAATGAATCTACCAAAAATGAGTCTTTGCTTGATCTTGAAACTTTAAAGGGGTTATCTTCTAAAAGCATTTCGAAAGATGTTTTTAAACGAAGTGTTGAAAGGGCATGGAAGCCCAAGAATTGCTTTGATCAAGGACCATCAATTCCATTTGAATCAAATCCAGCAATTTCCTTAGGGAATAGTTTGTTGGGAGGGGTTCAAAGTGCTTTTCACCCCATCAAGGAGGGGATGCATAACAAGATTTTTGATCCAGGCTAAAAGAGCCCAACGTCTTGCTAAAGATATTAAACACTAGTGATTCGTAGGGTTTTCAACCCTATTCCTCCCTCATTTCTATGTTACCTTCTTTCCTTGTGTCGTCTAGATATATTCTGGGATCATATACATTGTTTGGGACTTTGATGGGGAATGCATGTGTTTTCATCTCTAAATTAGGCATTTAGTGCATGTTCAATCGATCACAAAAGATGTTGGATCGATCGAACATCATCTTTGCATACTATCATCTCTCTATTCCATCGTGCAGAAATTCCCTACATATTTCATCTCTTTGTGTATCGTACAAACTTTCCCTCCAATCGATCCAAGTATCTCTTGATCAATCCAAATTTCCCTTGGATCGATCTCAGTTCTATACTTAGAAAATTTTTGAAACTTTGAAAAATCACTTCTCTGTGTATCATTTAAAGATTTCTATAGGTTTTCACCTGTTAGATCGATCAAGTTTCGATCGATCAAGGTTTGATCAATCTGTGCTCTTCCATTTAACTTTGACTTTTTAAATTTCAAATTTTATTTCAAAAATAATAATAATAATAATAATAATAATAATAATAATAATAATAATAATAATAATAATAATAATAATAATAATAATAATAATAATATATTTTTTTTCTAGAAATCCAAAAATATTTTAAATTTTCAAAATTCAAAAATTTCAAAAATATTTTGTTGTTTTGTAGGTTTGATTGATCTGAACACCTTCATGATCAATCAAGGTTCAATCAATCCATTAACCCATGTGATCGATCGAACATGTCAGGACCAGTTTTATTTTTTTTTATTTTTTATTTTTTAAAATATGACTCAAGGGTCATTTGGATTGATTCTTACATCGATTCAAAGCCCTTGCTCTCTCCCGGTGTCTCTCCTTCATCTTCCCCAACTCCGGTGACCTCCCAAAGCATCCTAACTCCATTTCTAATCCTAATCTCAGTCTCTCTCTCTCTCATTCATCCTTGGTAAGTTTTTCATTTTATTTCCATTTTTGATATTCATTCAAGTGTTTTTATGTTGCCATGCTTAGATTTAAGATTCCATGTTTGATTTTGTTTCCATTTTTAAGCTTGCAAGCATGTGTATATATATGTATATATGTGTATATATATATTTTGTTTCCAAATTTGCTTTCAGGGGTCACATGCCGTTTTAAGTGACCAAAATTGCATTGTTGATTTGACGGCCCTGGTTTTTAGGCCAGTGCATCCTATGATAAACCGAATGTAAATCCAATGATGAATCCAGAATGTTGAAGCAAAAGGTGTAACAATGGTCTCTAGGAATACTACACATTTATAAAACACCAATGTGATCCTCAATGAGGTCACGAAACCCAATGAAAATGAATGCAAAAATAACATCTCAAAAAGGGACAAGAATGAACCTAGGGGCAAAATGGTCATTTCATAGAGGAATGGATGCTACCAAGCATACCATTGGAAAAACAACAAAAAATTAATGAATTTAGACTCAAGATTCACCTGATTCGGAGTTCGGACGGAAAAGATATGAAAAAAAGAACAAAACAGCATTCTCCGATTTAGAGATACTGCGACCCTATCTCACTAAAACTAGTATAACTGTCGCTATTGTTGGATTTTTTGAGTTAGGTTAGTATAATTGGAAAGCTAACTTCAAGCTCTTGAGTTTAGACTCAAGAATGACCTAATTTGGATCAGAATTTAAGGAGATATGACCTCTGAAGTTGACCTAAGAAATCTGTCCAAAAAGCTAAAAGGAAACCAAGCTTCAGGGAGGATCAGCAGGCTGACAGAACTGTACCAGCTAGCTGAAACCCCATCATCAGCCGAATGATGTACAGTACTAGCCGACTGAAATGCCCTTTTTAGAAATCAAACTCTCGGGAAATCATTTTGAACACTTATTGGTCGACCGATGCACTGCTATCAGCCGACCGATGGACCTAGCAGCAGCAGAAAAAGCTGCTGCAACCATGAGGAAAGTGATTGGCTTGGTTCTAAGGCTATACATGCATCCTATATGATCCAAACAAGTTTCAATACACTCCCTAGTCTCATGCAAGCATCCAAAACATGCTAAATCAAAATGAAGCTTTGAAATACATCTCAATGCATGGGTTTTGCTTAAATTTTCATAAATCCTCCAAAAATAGTTCAAAACTTGAAATCCATGTATTCTTTGAGATATGATCATGCTCGCATGTGTAAAAAGATGAATTAGACGTGCTAGAATGGCCTACGGCCTCATGGCATGTCATATGCAAAATATGACCCTTTAATGCATGAAATCCCTTATAGTCCCTAAACAAGCCATGAAGTTAAACTAGCATACTTGTCATATAAGTGTCTTTGGCCCTTGACCTCATTACATATACATCCAAAGAGTGGCAAAGGGGTGCACCTAAGTGCACATTACATAGTTGAGATAATAAATACAAGTTTTATACAGTACACCAAAAAAGATCATGAAATGCTAACAAGTGCATATTCAATGTCACCAAAAGTACTCCAAGAATTGTAGCAAGTCTAAGAATGTTGTGCATCCCTCAATAAAGCTTTTTTAATTGAAAAACACCCAGTAACTTCGGGGTGAGTAAACAAGTTTACTTGTAGGAAATGAGCATACATAAGTTTAACTTATTATAAAGTTTGCAATTCAATAGAATTTAGTCCATGCTATTATAATGACATTGGAACTTTTAACATAGCACAATGAGATGCAATATCACAATGTTATCAAGTTAAGAATTTAAATGCGAAATTAAACCAAAGTGGATACTTGGACATCATGCCAGATCAAATCGACACCATAGTTACTTTAGGGTTACTAGCCCATGTGTAACCTCCATATGTGCGCACTAGACTTGTAGAGGGACAATCCCCCGTACTAGAAACTATTTACAACATACCATGGAATGTTGTTGATAATACTTTTACAAGGGGTATCTTCTTTTTTTACAAGTTGTCTCACATCTTACAAAACCGAGGTACTTTTTACAACAAGGGATTCAACAACATACTACTTGTATGTTGTAAATTACTCTTTACAACACAAATAGCTTCTAGTAAAAAGTCAATTTTCTTGCAGTGACATAACAACGACATTCTAAGTTTCCAAAATTGACAATTTGTGTAACAACATATATGTATTACCATAACACACACACACACACACACACACACACACATATATATATATATATATATATATATATATATATATATATATAATGTAAAGCCATCTACCATGCACAAACCAATTTTGGAAACGCAATACATGCCCCAAGTTTTCAACTACAATGGCATGAAAAATGTTGAATGCTGAATAATCATTATATAATTTGTTACTCTTTATAACAATATCATTCAACAACAAGAACATAATCTCACAAGTATGATATAAGTTTAAAAATCATAATTTAAACATGCAATCAACATAGGATACATACTCATTCACTAACATAACAAGGATAGAAATTAATTTAATAAAACAACTAATTTCTCTAAATTTCACTTCTCATCCAAACATGCTCAATTTAATATATGTTGTAGTACCTATTATGGTCATTAATTAATTCACTTCAAAACTTGATTTAAATCATAAGAACATAATAATAAAAATTAATTAAATTAATTAAATAATTTCTCTAGATTTCAAAACAACCCTAAATGACTTTCAAGTTAATATATGTTATGAATCAAGTCATGGCCTTTCCAAAAATCATGTCCTAGCTAAATTTCATGCAAGATATAATTAACTACTCACTTAAATCTTAGATTAGAGACATGTATTCCATTTGTATCAAGATGTTAAAACATATAAAACATCAAAGGCATAATTTAGAACACCCCTTAAAGAAATGATCACATCCTTACCCTCAAACCATCACATAAATCTAGTACCGATCATCAAGACAAAAAGTGGACCTTTTTATTAAAGCTTTATTATTCTAGGTGCGCTTATTCTTTTCACTCGATTTTTTTTTTTTTTTTTTTTTTTTTTTTTTTTTTTTTTAGGATCAAAGATGGAAGCATGGTGTAATGTGTTGATCTATTAAGCTTTCAGAGATTCATGAGGTCGAGCGTTAAGTTAATGACTCCCAAACCAGACGGCTTTATGCATTAGGAGTTCAAAACCCCTACGGACTTACAAGCTCAAATCAACTAGGCTATAAATCAAGACAACTTCCATCTAATCATTTCCCACTTCTCACTTTTTGGGAGAAGTCCTCACTTTTTTATTGCTTTTGCAACTTTCTCTTTTTTTATTTTTATTTATTTTTATTTAATTATTAACCTAGAGTTTGGGCGCTCCACCTTTCAGCGCGATAAGTTCAGTGCTTGATGAGGCTAGAATCCTGGCTACTTAGTGAAAATGGGTTGTTATCCACCTTTATCAGGAATGAAAGCTTTCAATGCACTACTAGTCTAATTGGGATATAACCAATTCAATAATCAACAAAGCATGTACCCCACAAATGAATGCTAGTGTGCGCTTGTGCTAGTGTAGAATCCTAGAATGAATCTCAAAACAATCACAAAATCAAGATGATGTGGACCACAAATGGAAGCAAAATATCAATCTTTCGAAAAATTTACTCTTAAATGGCATCCATAAGGCATACAAGGAGTATTGGATTCTCAAGTCAAGCAATTTTTAAATTCTAAGCAATATAGTCCTCAAAAGATTAAAATCATTGCTAATATGGACCAATCATAGAAAATCTCTCAAATACACAAGTTATGCTCAAAATTTTGAATTTTAAAGCAAACACTGTAACATACACCATTACCCCTAAACTTAAAGGGCACAATGTCCTCAATGTGTAAAGAGAACAAAAGAAAAGAGTATATCGATGCAATTAAGGCAAAGAATGGTTGGGACTAAAGTATCCAAAGTGGATGGCATGACCCCCCCAAACTTGGGATTAACTGTGGTCCTGAAATTTGGCACTCAGATAAATTCATCAGATAAAAAAAAGGGATAATCAGTGCATAGTGGACATGCAAGTGTAATTGAAATAAAATAGTGAGAGAGGTATAAGGGTGGTCCTGAAAATTATGTAGCATTCTCTCTCACTGTAGTCACTGTGATGCACTTGATGGAGTCAAATAGATAGATATGAGAACATAATAGATGCCATCCATAGCAAAAACATATATAAAGAAAATAAAATATAGAGTACATCAAAAGAGCAAAGCCGACATATCCGGCTACAAATACTATACAGTGACAAAAATGAAGTATAAATCACAGAGGTGTAGTATAAAAAGATAGCAGAAACTGGGAATCTCAGGTGGACGAGGCAAGACGGGCAGGGCGAGCTCTGTGGATATCTTTAGATAAGTCTCGGAGTGCAGTCATGACATCGGTGCGGAATGTAGCAAAATCAGCTCGGTGGGCTACAACATCGGCTCGAATGGCAGCAGTATCAGCTCTGATAGCAACCACTGCATCCTCAAGAGCCTGAAGACACTCTCCAAAGCCGGGGGTCTAACTAGAAGCCTCAGGTATGGATGAATCAGAAGAAAGATCCTGAGTCTGCTCCTCCTCGTATACTGGCAACCCAGCTGGAGAGTGCTACTTTGCGTCATCTGCAGGTCACTCTAAATTGATGGCTATGTGCTCGACAGCTGGACCTACTGGTACATCATCCGCTACTGCTACCTCTGCCTCCTCAACCTCAAGCTCCTCTGCAGCCACTACTGCGTGGTCCTGTAGTCTGGTGATAATAGTATTGTAGCTCTTGTTCCAGTCCTTCTTTAAAAAGTGACAGGAACCTCTCTCAGGGTGCTCCTGTGGATGGAAAGGATAGCGTTAATCAATCAATATCTGGGTGATGAGGTGGCCAAATGGGAGAGACTTAGCCCTTCCGGGCTTCTCCTTACTGATATACTCATCGAAGAGCTTCCTCATCACACTCCAGATGAGCACGGGGATAAATACCCAGTGGCCTGTATAAAATGCGTAGAGGGCTGTCAGATAGTCTCCTCGCCGCTGAATCTTGTGCTCGGCTATATGTATGTTCCGAAAGAGAACGGAATCAAAGAACCATAGGTCATTTGGAAGAAAGGTGCGGGTGGCGAAAGTCTTGCCATGGCATGGTAACCTGTCATAAATACTGCCATGTCAGCATAAGAAGGCCTGTATAGCTTAGGATAAAGCTCATGTAGCTCCGGAGGGCATCGGTGTGGACAATGGCATGATCTGGCTAGTTTGTCCACAGTAATAGAAATCTGATGGCCATCTATGGTAGTGACCGGCTCTGCCGTGGTACGCGGGGACGGTCGGAGGTTCTGTAAGAACATCCGTACTAGCCGCGGGTAGACTGGCTCAGTAACTGGGGCAAGAATAGCTGCAAGGCCCCTCCGGATAATATCATCATAAGCTGATCAGGTCAGCACCGATCTGGAGAACAAATTTGTGTCAAAAATTGACTCATGATCCACTATCATATGTGCATATCTAGGCGCGGGCCTGCCATGCTCTCGAGCTAGCTGAGTTGGCTGGTGTGGTGGAGATGGTAATGGTGAATGCTCAGCCTCAGCATGTAATGGAGATGGAGATGGTGTAAATGCAGGCTGAGCCTCAGAAGTAGATGGAATATGATCATCCTCAACCTCATGAGCAGGTAACTGAGGTGGAGTAGGCTCTAATGGCTCCTCCTGTATATGAGAGGGCTTTGCTGGCTCCTCTATCCTAGGTCTAATACATCTCTGAGGCCCGTGTTGCCTCTTGGCAATAGTCTTGCACTTAGTCATGGCCTGAAAAATAATTTAAAACTTGCAAGGGGAGTCAGTGACAGAATAAAGAATTGAAAGCACAAAATAGAAACATGCATGTCAAATAAGATAGATAAAACATAAATGACATGAATCTATACAAGTGATAGGAGGTGAACATGCTAAGCAATATTGAGTATGAAATGCATCCAATGTGGAATATCACACGCATTGGGTATGAATGAGATAGCACGGACATAATACATGATGAATGAAGTGTGTGTATGAGATCTGTGAAGTTCGATCGATCACAAAAAAATGTGAGATCGATCTCAAAACTTCGATCGATTTGAGAAACTGAAAAAAAAAGAGTTCAATCGATCGAACTATGCGAAGATAAAAATCGAAAGGTTACAGATCTGTGACGTGGATGGCCTGGGGCCTTCACGAACAGTGTCGTGGGCCCATCAACACAATAATTCCTCAATCCTACTCACCTTACAAAGCCCATACTCCCAACAAACAAATCAAAACTCAAAATATATATACATATATACAAATATATATACATATATACATAACATGCTTCAAGCTTCATCAATGGAAGAAATCATCAACAATACATCTTAGATCTAGCATGTATAGTACGAATACATAAAATAGAAGCTTAAATCATAAAGTGGGTCTCAGATCTCACCTAAAATATGAGAGAAGTGGATAAGATGCGAAGGGGGTGATGGAATCCGAGAGAAGAGAGAAGTCAACGCCCACCGGATCTCGCCAGAGATTTGCCGGAGAAGTGATGAAGATGGGTGCACAGTGGTGACGGGAATGAGGGACAAGGGTTTGGAGGGTTGGATCGATCTAATGAATCGATCTTGAGACCCTTAAGGTCTATTTTTTAAAACTTTTCCCGAACAGTTCGATCGATCGAACTAAGATTTCAGATCGATCGAACTGTGATGACCTCTCTTCAAAGTATTTTTGAAATTTTTGAAAAATTAAAAACTAAAATTAAAAATTAAAAATTAAAAATTAAAATTGAAAAATAGAAAATATTTTTGGATTTTTGAAAAATAAGAGTAAAAATAAAATAAAATAAAAATATTTTTGGATTTTTGAAATAAATAAAGTAAAATCCCCCTTTTTTATTTTTTAAAAATAAAATAAAATAAATTTTTTTTGGGATTTTTGGAAAAGAAAAAAAAGTAAAAATATTTTTGGATTTTTTTTTTTTTTTTTTAAATTAAAAAGTCAAATGAAGTCAAACAAAAGTCAAAATAGAGAATTGAAGAATTGAGATCGATCTGAACAAAATGTTCGATCGATCAGACAGAGAGCAAAAATATGCAGGTTTTTGGTTCAAAAATTTGGTTAAGTGTTGGAACTTGCAGATCGATCCAATGATGAAGTTGGATCGATCGAAGAACTTCAGATCGATCTTGAAATGTTTTCAATCAATGAGACAGAGAGCTAAAATATGCAGGTTGATGCAGGCTCAAAAATTTTCTTAGTGTTGGATCTCAAGATCAATCGAAATTTGAAGTTGGATCGATCTAAGGTCTTCTGATTGATCTGAGAATAAGTTCGAACGATGGGACAGAGAGGTGATTTGGATGCAGGTGGAAAATTTTTCTAAGTGTTGGATGCAGGTGGAAGTTCGATCGATCGAACTCTCATTTGAGATCGATTCAATTTATGCAAAATGCTCAATCATAACATAAAAATTCATGCAATCCTAATCACAGTTCCTAGTAATGCGTATGAACCAAAAATAAGTATCTAGACTTCGCAAGAAACGAAATTAAAGATAGAAATGAGGGAGGAATAGGGTTTTGACACCCTACGAATTGTCGTGCTAGTCTTTAACGTCTCTAGCAAGACATTGGGCTCTTTTAGCCCGGATCAAAGATCTTGTAATGCATCCCCTCCTTGTTGGGGTGATAGATGCTTTGAACTCTACCCAACAAATAGTTCTTTGAAGAACTTATTGGATTAAGCTCAAAAGAAACTTTTGATCCCTTGTCAATGCAATCACAATCTTTGGGCTTCTATGCCCTTTCAAGGCAAGAATTTGAAACAAGACTTTAAGAATGCAAGGTTGAAAATGATCCCTTTGAAGTTTTGGTCTTACACAAAAGCTCACTTCCTTAACATTGAAGATCATAGCATTTATCTACAACATTAACTTCTCCTTCATATTTGTCAAATGAGTTAGGTGTAGGATTGAAAATATTTAACTTCACCTTCATGTGGCCAAATGAGATCTTCATTATCCCTGTTCTACAATTGATGTTGGCATTAGCGGTTGCCAAAAAAGGACGGCCAAGGATAACGGGAATTTGGCTTTTAGGATTGGGGACCGGTTCCGTGTCAATGACAACGAAATCAATGGGGAAGAAAAATTTATCAATCTTAATCAAAACATCTTCAATTATACCCCTAGGCTTCTTAATGGATCAGTCGGCAAGTTGTAAAATTACCGACATCGGTTTCAATTCACCTAGGCCCAATTTGACATAAACCGAGTATGGAAGAAGGTTAACACTTGCTCTTAAGTCAAGAAGCGCCCGATTAATGATATGATCACCAATAATGTATGAAGTAGTAGGTGAACTGGGGTCCTTAAACTTTGGTAAAGTGTTATGTTGCAAAATTGAGCTCACTTGCTCAATTAAACCACTTTTCTTGGTGCTTGGCTCTTGTTCTTCCGCTTTTGGGTGCACAAGTCTTTCAAGAATTTGGCATAAGCCGGAATTTGATTGATTGCATCCAAAAGTGGAAGATTGACTTTCACTTGCCTAAACATTTTTATAATTTCATTGGTTTTTACCTTTTGCTTGTCTTTTAAAATGGATCTTTTTAAGGCATCCGGAAATGAGGCTTTTGGTTCAAAACTCTTTTCAAAATTTTTCTTTGAAGTCTCTTCAATAGAAGAAGTTTTTAAATCATTTTGTTTCAAATCATTTTTCAACATAACCTTTTCAAATTCATTTTTCGGCAAATCTTTCTTCAAATCATTTTCAAAATCATTCTTCAAATCACATTTTGAAGCTTTCTCATTCACAAGATCATGTATATGCAATGAAGGAGGAATGAGATGTGAAACGGGATGGGTGACAACTTGAGGTTGCACCGGTTCACTCTCTTCATTTAACTTTTCGACTTGTTTGTCCACAATCCTACCACTCCGCAAAGTAGTCACCGCATTAACATGCTCAATAGTGTGGCCTTCCGATGAGGAATGGGTTTCCACAACACATTGTTGCTTAGGTGGGGCATTCATAGGCATCTTTCCCTTCTCTCTTGCAATAAGAGTGCTTGTTATTTGCCCTACTTGGGTTTCTAGCTTCGCAATAGGTTGAGAGTGGGAATGAAGCAATTGTGTGTTTGCTTCAAGAGTGCCCAAAGCATTCAAAACTTTTTCTTTAAAGGCGGGACTTCTAGTATTCCCTTGGGAATAAGATTGGTTGGGAAAATGAGAGTTAGCAAATTGATTCCCTTATGATTGATAAGGTCTATAACCTTGGGATCCTTGGTTTTGAAGTGGAGGTGGAATGTACTTCCTTTAAAAACTGCCTTGGGAAGGGTTTGAGCCATCTCCTTGGTTTTTCCAAGAGAAATTCGGATGATTTCTCCAACTTGGATTATAATGAGTACCATAAGGATTGTTCCCTTGGCTCATAAAAGCTGCATTACCTTGTTCATTAGGTTCATTTTGCACTTGTTTGTGAGGACAATGAGAAGTAGAATGAAGAACACTAGAACAAGTCATACATGTTTCATTTGATGCACGATGAGAATGGTTAGGGAAGGAAGATACTTGGTTCGCCGAGTTTTGGTTAATCAAAAATTGATCAAACCTTTGAGATAAAGACTTCATTTCGGCTGCTATTTCATTTAAATGGTTGACTTGAAATAAGCCAATACTCTTCCTACCTTGTGAATTTCTAACCATTCTTGGATGATAATGTTCTATGCAAAGAATTTTCACTCATGCTCTCATAAAGACGCCACACGTCATCCTCATGCCTATCAATGTATGAGCCACCCATGGAAGCATCAACCATGCCTTTGTAATTGTCCTATAAGCTCTCAAAGAAATATTGAACTAATTGCCATTTGGGCATGTCAAGATGTGGACACTTCCTAAGCAATTCATTAAAGCGTTCCCATGCCTCATGAAATGTTTCTCCATCCCCATGTGAAAATTCCCGAATTGAGGTTCGCATGGCATTGGTCTTAGAAACCGGATAATATTTCTTTAAGAACTCTTGTTGCATTTCTGCCCAAGAAGTGATTGAAAAAGGCCTAAGATTGTTAAACCAATACTTTGCCTTGTCTTTTAAGGTGAACGGAAAAAGTTTGAGTCTTAAGACCTCTTCCGGCATGTCCGTATATTTTACGGTGGAACATATTTCTAGAAACTTATCCAAATGCTTATAAGGTTCTTCACTTGGAAGTCCATGATAGTTAGGAAGCATTTGAATGGTTTGTGGCTTAATTTCATAGTGATGTGCTCTAAATGGTGGCAATTGAATGCATGTAGGTGCATTGTATTCATTAGGTACATAGTGATGTCTTAAAGCAAGTGGAGGATTAACAATTTGAGGTGCAACGTGGGCACCTTAATTTTCTTGAATGATGGAAGGTTGTGGAGCATACATTGGCCTTAGCATTCCAAATGGAACTTGGCCTTGTTGTTATTGTGGTTGGTGAATGAATGGCTTAGGCATGTCTAATGGTGCTTGAATGTTCTCATGATGCACATTTGGATAGAGGATACCTTGTTGGTCTATGTGACTAAGGTCCTCTACATGCTCTTCATTATGGCCTTCCATTGATGCAATGGATCGGGTAGAACTAGAACTTCCTCTTCCCCTAGGATTTCTAACTACGGATTCAAGATGCAAATCAAGAGGGACAAGAGTTGGTCTTAGTGATCTACGACCATGCATGCACAATGTAAAAACACACAAACACAATGAATGAACAAACACTTCGACTTCATAACAATTCAATGAAACTTCCTCCACAAACACTTAACCCATACTCCTATGCTTTAACAATAATGATGCAAAGAACAATTAAGAATGCCTCCACGTGGGCTCACGATTTATCTAAGAATTTAAAAATGAGCCTCCACGCGGGCCGACGATTTAACTAGAGGTTGAGTTAGAAAGATCTCACAAAGGTCCTATAGCACTTCAACTCCAAAATTTTTAGCTTAGCTTAGCAATTTTTTTAGAATTTAGCCTTTTTCCATGCTTTTGCTTAGTTTCTTTGCTTGGATGCTTCTTTGCTCACCTTCTTGCTCAATGTTCCTAGTCAAACAAGAACAAACACAATAAGTAATCAAAAGAAAAATAAAAATAAAGTAAAGACATGATCAAAAGAGTACTAATTCCTAATTGATTCGACGAATACGACGTTGCCTAATCCCCGGCAACGACGCCAAAAACTATGGTGTGTCGCTTCAGCACAAGCTTAGAAAGTGTACATTAAGGCGAGGGCCAAGTTTTTCATTTATAAAAGCCACTACTACCTTCACTAAAAATATAGTTAGGGTGAGTAGGGATCGTCCCAAGGGATTGGAGTCGAACTTGGTTGTGGAATCGCTATTAGGGTTAGTAGGTCGAGTGATCAAACAAATAGTTGGTTGCTTGATTAAACTAGAGAGTAAATTAAACTAAATAATTGAATGCAATAAAGAATAAGAGTAAAAGAGAGAGATCTTGGGGTTTAAAGGTCACCACCAAACAATTCTTTTCTTCACCCTTAATAAGTGACTAATGATGGAAATATGTATTGCAATATTGATGTGTGTCTGTGTTTGGTTGATTCAATTAGCAAGGGTGACCAATTAAGTATATATTGTCTAAGCAACATGTGAAAAGCACAATATATCTAACAATTAAGTATATATTGTCTAAATAGCATGTGAAAAGCACAATATATCTAGCTAGTCATTAATCCTTTCATTAAGCTCACAAGCCAAATACACTACAAGGTTAAAGATATATGCTACTTGCATTCAAAAGTATGGAACATCAAACAACAAGCATGGATTGTCCTCCCATCTAACAACTATGCTACCACTACACTATAATTAAGTTAATGACATGAAATTAAACTAATTAAGCTAAGGGAGAGGCACAATCCATCAAGAAATGAGCATGAACCATCAAAAAAATTACAAGAGCATTCCATTAAGCACAATGTTTTGACAATCTCTAGATCTATGGCATTAATACACATAGACATGCACCAATAACACAAGAAATAGAGACAAACACATGAACATTTATTCTAGCATACATAGACATATGGATAGAATGAAATGATCAATTGGAAGCATTAAACTACATAAATCATTGAATAAACAAGATCTATATATATATACGTGCCAAAACAAGTATTGTAACACTAATCCCTCAATAATACACAAAATCAAGATGTAAAAAGCATGCTTGGGGCTAACTCTAGCCCCAAGAGGATGTCTAGCCACTCATGGTAGTGCTTTTCCAACCCTCAAGAGCTAACTCCATGGTAGAGATTTGCTTCTTGGTTGATAAAGAGTCTCCAATGGTGTCTCTAGTCTCCTCCTCCTTTAAGCTTCCTTTCCAAGAGTTTTACAAGGTATGATATGATATGATGCCATGATGTGATATGATGTAAAAAGTAATCCTTATCCTTATATAGGTAGGTCAAATGACATCCAGAATAAACTAGGGTCGTACAACAAATATTCCCTAATGATTGGATAAAGGACAACTTTTTGTGAGCTAGAAATTTAACTTTTTTGCACTGGAGGAAGTTCGATCGATCGAACCTTGGACTTGGATCGATCGAACATGGCTGAGATCTATCGAGCTTAGGCTGGATCGATCCTCAATAGCGGCGCTTTTTGGATACAAACAAATCTGAGGTATTTCGAAGATATTTTTGGGAAAAGGACAAAAGTGGTTGGTAGGGTGGTACAACTAGATAAGATCAATCATTTGGATAAGGACAAGGTAGTTCGATCGATCGAAGAATGATGTTGGATCGATCGAACTTTTGAGATCTCTGAAAATGTCATCATGGCTCTGATCCATCTTAAAGTGATGAGATCGATCATGTTGGATCGATCGAACCTTGATCTGAGATCGATCGAAGATGTTGAATTCCACCTTTTTCTTCTTTTTGCTTCCACTTGGCTCCTTTCTTTGATTCATCCCAGAATTGCTTCATTTCTGCTCTTATTTGGATGAGTTAACTTATTTTCGGAATAAGTGCCTGAAAATGGAAATAACACGAAATCAATCTAAGACGGTACAGTAAGATAGATAAGGGTACTAGAATGCCTAAGCTTAAGGGGTTTAAATACGCACTTTTCAGTGCTCATCACATACTTTTTCAAAACTGTCCTTATTCATCTATCTCTTTATTTCATTTACTATTCCACTTGCACTTACATATCCACTGTGCTCCATTATTATCTCCTTTGTTATCTGATGAGGTTTTATTCTAGTGCCATCTTTTCAGGACCACAGTTAATCCCAAGTTTGGGGGGGTTATACCACCCACTTTGGATACTTGTGTTCTGGCCATTCTTTGCCACAGCTGCACTGGTATACTCTTTTCTCTTTCTTTTGTTCTATTTGCACATTGAGAACATTGTGCCATTTAAGTTTGGGGGTAATATGTGTTCGTTGCATTCAATTCAATATTTTGAGCATAAATTGTGTATTTGAGGGATTGTCCTTGATTAGCTATGATTTTGATCTTTTAAGGATTATATTACTTAGAATTTAAAATTGCTTGACTTGGGAGCCCAATACCCCTTGTATGCCTTGTGGATGCCATTTAGGAATAAATTTTTCGAAATATTAATATCATGCTTGCACTTGTGGTCCACATTATCTTGATTTTGTGATTATTTTTAGATTCACTCTAGGATTCTACACTAGCACAGGTACACACTAGCATTAATTTGTGGGGTACATGCTTTATTGATTATTGATTTGATTATATCCTAATTGAGCTAATAGTGCATTGAAAGCTTTCATTTTTTATAAAGGTGGATAACAAACCCTTTTCATTGAGTAGCTAGGATTCTAGTCTTATCAAGCACTAAATTTCTCGCGCCAAAAAGTGGAGGGCCGAAACTCTAGGTTAATTAAAAAAAAAAAAAGAAAAGGTGAGGACTTCTCCCAAAAGGAGAGAAGTGGGAAATGATTAAATGGAGGTTGTTTTGATTTATAACCTAGTTGATTTGAGCTTGTAAGTCTTTAGGGGTGCTTAAACACCTAATGCCTTAAAGCCGTCTGGTTTGGGAGTCATTGACCTAACGCTCGACCTCATGGATCGCTACAAAACTTAATAGATCAACACATTGCACTATGCTTCCATCTTTGATCCTTAGGGATAAAAAAATAAATAAATAATCAAGTGAAAAGAATAAGCGCACCTAGATGAATAAAGTTTTAATAAAAGGTCCATTCTTTGTCTTGATGATCGGTACTAGATTTGTGTGCTAGTTTGAGGCCGGATGTGATAATTTCTTTAGTTGGCTTAGATAACAACATTTTTTATGTCGGTTCACTTAAAAAGGATTCTAGAGTTGTTTTGATTTGCATGATCATTGTCTAGATGTGTGGAGGACCATATTTGCTTACTTGATGTTGAAATTTTGGAAGATTACTTGGAAATGGTGAAAATTTGCATACTTGAGTTAGTTTTCTTCCAATGCTTGTTTGGAACGTTGGTGCCTCTTTAATAAGAATGAGCTTAATGTTTGTGTGTAGCATTTATAGAAACCCTCACGAGACTTCATTCGTCCATTAGGGATAACCTAGGGGTTTAAAAGGCTTATTGCATGTGCTAAATGCAATCGTGTTCCCTACGAACGTAGCGTTTTCTATTTATTGCTTTCTAGTTCATAGTTGTATAGTTGTTCATTTCCTTATTTTCTTTGTAGTTCATTGCTAGACTAGCAACATTTAAGTTTTGGGGTGTGATAAGCGCTGAAAAGTGCGTATTTATACCCCTTAAGTTTGAACATTTTAGGACCTTATTCTATCTTATTTTCCCGTTTTAGTCTAATTTCAAGTTATTTCCCTTTTCTGGCACTTATCTCCAAAATAAGTCAATTCAGCTGAATAGCATAAAAGATGCAATCTAAAGCTTAGTGGAAGAATGGAGCAAAGTGGAAGCAAAGTGGTGAAAGGAAGCCTTCTTCGATCGATCAAACCAAGCTCCGATCGATCATACAGTGATAGTTCCAACCATGTCATGATAGATCGAGCCTTTTGTCCTTATCCTCAAAAAATTTCCCTTTTCGCTGAATCGAACATTTTTTTATCTTATCCTCACCTACCACTTTTGTCCTTTTTTAAAATATCTCGAAAATATCTCAGTTTTGTCATTATTCCAAAAAGGCGCCGCCATAGTTCGATCGATCGAAGCACCCTTGTGATCGATCGAACCTCCTTAAGTGTGAGAAGAACAGCTCCAGCCAATTAAAAGGGGCACTCATGGTGCAATCATTGAGATATCCTAATGCACGAGGTCTGACCACTGTGTATGACATTTGAGCTACCTATATAAGGATTTTGGCTATTTAGAGCAAAATATAGAGAAAAGATGAGAGAATTAGATAGAACCATACAACATAAAGGTTGGAGGAGTCTAGAGATTAGAGGGAGAGATGCACACCATTTAGGAAAGTTCTTCCACTCATCTAGGGATTCTACCAAAAAGAAGAAGATCATTTCTACCATAGAGATAGCCCTTGAGGGTTGGATGACAACATCAATGAGTGGCTAAACCATTCTCTTGGGGCTAGAAATAGCCCTAAGCATGCCTCATAGACTTTAATGTTTGTATTGTATTTGTTGTCTTGATATCTTATATATATAAATCTTATTTCTACAATGATTTGTGTGGTTTAATACTTCCAATTGATCATTTAATTATATCCATATGTCTATGTACGCTAGGATGAATATTCATGTGTTTATTTCTAGATTTGTGACATTGATGCATGTCTATGTGTGTTCATACTTATTTCTTGATGGATTGTGCCAGCTCCTTAGTTTAATTTTCATGTCACTAGCTTCGATGTAGTGTAGTTGTCTTACTTTCTTAGATAGGTGGACAATCCATGCTTGTTGTTTGATGTTCCATACTTATGAATGCAAGTAGTGTATTTCTCTAGATTGATGAGTATGCATTAATTGTGAACTTAAAGGAATGAATAATGGCTTAATTTGATATGTTATGTTATTCACTAGTTTGGCTAGACAATGTATGCTTCCTTGGCCATCCATGCTTGAGAATTCAATTAACGACACACACTTTCCTTTACAATATATAATCCCCCTAATCCATAAAAAAATTGAATATCTAGGAAGGTGGTGCTTAGTGGTGAACTCTAAGTCCCAAGACTCATTTCTTATATTCTCTACACTTCATTTACTCTAATTGCTTCACATTACTTTTATTTAGTTTAAATTGTTGTTTAATTAACCAATCAAACCATCTTTTGATTATTGTTTGATGTAGTGTAGTTGTCTTACTTTCTTAGATAGGTGGACAATCCATGATTATTGTTTGATGTTCCATACTTATGAATGCAAGTAGTGTATTTCTCTAGATTGATGAGTATGCATTAATTGTGAACTTAAAGGAATGAATAATGGCTTAATTTGATATGTTATGTTATTCACTAGTTTGGCTAGACAATGTATGCTTCCTTGGCCATCCATGCTTGAGAATTCAATTAATGACACACACTTTTCTTTACAATATATAATCCCCCTAATCCATTAAAAAATTGAATGTCTAGGAAGGTGGTGATTAGTGGTGAATTCTAAGTCCCAAAACTTCTCTCTTATATTCTCTACACTTCATTTACTCTAGTTGCTTAACATTACTTTTATTTAGTTTAAATTATAGTTTAATTAACCAATCAAACCATCTTTTGATTATTCGACCTACTAACCCGACATTGATCTCCAAGCAAAAATACACTTTCTTTCCCTTGGGATAATCCCTACTTACTCTAGCTACATTTATAGTTAGTAGTGGTAGTGGCATTCTCTAAATTTAAACTTGGCCACACTACACACTTCACATCTTTTGCAACTAGTGCTTGACGACACATACCAGGCTCCTCATGATTCGAAGTTTGTCTCAGTTACCAACTCGATCTATTTCATTGATGATATTTGGGTAAATGTCAACTCATTTAACCAAAAGTTCATATACATAATGAGGTTGCAGTTGAGTTGCTTATTCTAAAATAAACACTGATCATGAATGTAAACCAAACTTAAAATGTGATGAATGAAAACCAAACTACATTCACAACAATTTTCCGACTTCCATTTATGCACAATAATAATAAAAAAAATTTAAAAAAAAAAAAAAAAATGGTCACTTAAGGCACGTGACCTCCTATGCACCGCAAAAGTGGTCACTTAAAGGCACGTGACCCTTTCGGGCATGAGTAAAAATACATTAAAAATGTACAATCATAAAGCAATCTCCTTCCCTATAATTCACAAAAAGTAACATAATTTTACAGTATAATTCACACACAAAAAAAAAAAAAAAAAAAAAAAAAAAAAAAAAAAAAAAGAAAAAGAAAAAGAAAAAAAAGGTAACATAATTTTTCACTTTATAAAACTGTTATCTTATGGCTGTAGTAAGGAAACTTCTTACCACCCAATTTCTCACTATGCAATAAGAGATCACTAGACCACAAAGTATTTGATTTAAAAAAATATGAGTAAGGTGTACTCATGATTACGATTGTAACCTAATCATAGAAAATTATTGAATCGTCCTTCATTTATTCTCTATTATTCTATATTCTCATCCAAACAATAAGAAAAAGGAGAATATTCATGTGAGTCGGCCAGAACTCATTGTCTGCCAAAGAAAAAGTTGTGATTATACTGAGTGGCTAGGTGAACTAGAATGAGTGGTGCCCAGATGGCCAACAAGTACTTGTTTTAGGGACTAGTAGTGCCACTTTGATTTGGGTCCATGTTTACATGGAGACTGATTTCCAGAGAAAGTGTAGCCATAAAGTCTAAAAGAAAAATGAAATGGTTTAGATAAATGATTGCTATTAGCAAAGGAAGAATAGTAAGAATAGTAACTCGGTAGAAACCATCTGATGAGTTACTTTCTTAAATTCAGCAACATATAATGGGTTAACTACATAACTTGTATATTAGTACTATATTACTTTAATAGGTTGTTAATTTCCATTAGGCCAAATTGCATTAAACCACTCAACAACCATCACTTTGTGGTAAAATATTCTTTGAACTACATCAACTCTACCAAAAATTAGCATGTTTAATGTATTCTCTAATGTGATTTTTACTCATATATTGATCAAAGTAAGTTGAGCCTAATTCTCAGAGTAGTCTCAGATAGTCAATTATATAATACTGCAAAGCATCAATAGAGACTAAATCAAATTAAAACGGGAAAACAATTCTAAACTATATCATAAATGTAACTTACTAAGTGAGACAATTAGCACCCGTAGATGGGAGCATCAACAAAGACTATCAAATTAGATGGAACACATCCATTATTTATTAAGGAAAATATTTATTATTTTTAAAAACATTTCATTTATTGAGTCATCTCCTTTTTATTTTATTCTATTCTATTAATATATTTTTTATAAGGTCTAGATTTAAGTAGATATCATATAATAAATATAACTTACTAAGTGACAAGTAGCACCCGTAAAAGAGGTATGTGAGGCCAAAATCTATTGAGCTAGTTAGGAAAGATTGGTGACCTAACCATCCTGCAAAGAACTAATTGACATGAGACTATGATATCCTTCAATCTTTAATTAATTAATTAAAAAGAATATAAAGCTTCATTAAGTAGCTCACATTGAATTGAAAAGTAATACGAGGTTTTCTGCCACCAATTTTTTTTTATTATATTTTTTTATATTCAAGCCCACGTGACCCTCCACCTCCTTTTTGAACAAGTTAGGATCTGCAATAATAAAAAAGAAAAAAAAGGATTATTTAAATGTTAACAACTGTTTGATGGTGCGAAAAAAAAATTGAGTTCAAACTTTTCTCATTAACTATGAGCCAAGAAAACAAAAATGAATAACAATATATAATCCTATATGTAATTTTAAATTGCATCCTATAGAGGTAAAGCATATAGTCAGTACAAGAAAAATGACTTTTAACCTTACACTTTTTATCACGGTTCCGTATAAATCACGGAGAAGACACTTTTTACCACGGTTACTTAAAATTTATCTTTCTACCATGGTTCTGCATGGCCTTTGGTAGAATAGTGCTTCTTCCATAGTTTATTAAGAACCGTGGTAGAATTGATATTATACTACGAGCCCCATGGTAGAAGGATAAAGTGAAAAAAATTCCTTGAGTTTGATAATGTCTCAATATTATTTTACCAAGTCTTTTTCCTGTTTTGATTGGGAATGGTGTACTAATTCAGTTCTTATGGGATGGTCCATACACTCCCTGACACAATTTGTAAGGTCGAATGAAGGTTGTTTGTATAAGAAGCCTCAATGAAAATGACTACTACTGTTCACCAGAATGACTTTGTAATGGTCTATTTAAGAGGCATTTAGGAGGGGATAAGGATGAAGGTAAAAGTGGAGAGCTGATTTCTGCTTAATGTTTTTATTCAACGTTCTACTTATGGTTGCAACTGAAAAAGAAATATATCTCCATATTCAAATGTAGATATTTAAGTAAAGTGACAACAATCTTCCAAACATGCATACTTTATTTTTCTTATGGTTGTAACAAATGCTCCCATTGACTCTTTTAAATGTATTTTATGAATGCAGATTTTAAGCTTGGATCAGTTACCCTAAAGACGCAAAATCGAGTGTTATGAACTTTTAAAATTGAGGTAATAAATTCTTGTGATACTCCCGGATTTTCGAAAGCGGGTTGGCCAAGCCCACGTCCGAAAACTCGAGGATATCAAAACAAATTGATAATAAACGAACACAGAGTACAAAAGAGTAAAGAAGAATAAATAAAATGCTGATAAGAAACTAAAATGATAATCTAATAATAAACTTCAGAATATATTTCCATTAGTTAATAAACTCTTCTGATACAACTGATCCTCCAAAATACAACTCGGGAATTCATATTATGTGGACTCCTAGGAAATCCAAACTAAACAAATGACAGCAATAACTGTCTAAATCAGGAAATTGAATCATAAAGGAACTCCTATGTAGCATCGGAAGAATGAAGTAGACTGATCCTCGCTCAGCACGAACAACCTCTACTCTTGACGAACACCTGAAAAATAATGGTGAGTTAGGCCTACAAACAAGTTCTACTCTACTACAGCCCAAGCAGAAATCCGATACACGTATACATCTTAGTCAATCCAATAGTAACTAGTAGTCCGTATATATATATATACACACACACACTAAAGGAACCTCACTAGACTATAGGGTTGTCTTAACTTGAATAGTAGGCAACATGCAAAACGCACATATAGTGAGCATGAGTACCTAGACCTACCAGGGTACACAACTATACTATATCTAACTACACATCCCTGGCGATATACGCGCCTTAACCACCGATCCTAAGACTCAAGCTCATATCGTGGCACCATACTTATATATCTATATAATCTAGTAACCATCCTATCCAGTATAAATTAATCCTCCATAAGTCATTCAACTTGTTCAGCTGACTTGACTTGATTATAAGTAGGACTTAACATTTTAGTTAATCCATTCCCTTATATAATAAATTAATCCTCCATAAGTTATTTAACTTGTTCAACTGACCTGACTTGAATATAAGTAGGACTTAACATTTTAGTTAATCCATTCCCTTATATAAAATAGGTAGGACTTAACTGATAAGTTAATCCGTCCCTAAAATGCCACCGTCCCATACCGGTGCATTAAACCACACAATCCAACAATTGATGTAACGATTAAGGAAATATATCAAACAATCCAGAAATAACTATGATAATATGATATCAAGTTATCACAAAATAGGAATGACTTATTATTTATTTAAGTTTCCTATATCATATGTCCTACACAAACTGAATCTTATACATGATGATATTTTATTATACTGTCAAATAAGCATTCTCCATATCCAATTCATCATACACATTTAATCTTAATTGCTAAAACATTTTAAAAGATTAAATCCATTAGTTTGTTTAAAACATTCAAATAGCAAGCATCATTATGATTGAGTCTATTTAAATTTATTTAAACCCAAACCTAGTTCCTATTTAATGTTCAGGAATCCTAGGCATGTTTCTACATTCCATCATTCCACAGAAATGAAAAATACATAATGTAAACATATAAAAATTCACACCGGAAATCAAATCAAAATCTTGCATTTATGAATTCATAACATAAGAATAGATATGAACCAATTTCATAAAACCTATATTCTAATCTAATTAAACATACATAATTATTTAATTTTATGTGTTTAATAAATCCTGAAATTTTCTAGGCATGCATAGAAATACGAATCAAAGGGAAAGAGATAGAAGAAGAACTTGCCTTAAACTTTCGGATCGAAAGTTAAACTTCTTCTTCCTTGATCTTCTCTGTACAGGGTTTTTTTCCCCATTCTTTCATTTTCCTCCTTCCTTCTCTAACTCTCTCTCTCTAGAATATATCATGTGAATATTTCTAACCCCCTTTTATAACCCTATAGCTATATATTTATAGGCTAAATAAAATAACCCTAACCCTTTTCCCAATCCAAGTCAATTTAAAAAATATAAATATTAAAATATTAAAAAGGTAAGTAAAATATGTTACGTATATAATTTATGTATATCTTTATTAAATAAATAAATTATACACATTCTATTATTTATTAATGGATTATCCAATAATACTTAAATTACCATAATATTATAAAGTAACTTAAAATATAACATGTATCAAATCTATGTATATTTTTATTATTTAAATATAAAACATATACATTAGATTAAATATTACTACCCAAATTACCATAAAAGTAATTAATAAATTACTTTCCCTTTTATATATATTAAAAAGGTAAGTAAAATATGTTACGTATATAATTTATGCATATGTTTATTAAATAAATAAATTATACACATTCCATTATTTATTAATACATTATTTAATAATACTTAAGTTACCATAATATTATAAAGTAACTTAAAACATAACACGTATCAAATCTATGTATATTTTTATTATTTAAATATAAAACATATACATCAGATTAAATATTACTACCCAAGTTACCATAAAAGTAATTAATAAATTACTTTCCTTTTTTATATATGTGTATAATATATATCTATATATATACATACACAACTATCTATGGGTAATAATCCATACACATCCAACATCCTATCCAAGTAATCCATGTGACCCAATTTGTTGGTCCATTACTATTAACCATAACCATAAAAGAAAAATAAAATAAAATAATAAAAGAAAAGAAAACATTTAATTTACAATTAATCAAAACACCATTTAAGCACATAATTTAATTAAACAATTAACACATAGACAAATACAAATAATACATAGACACATAATTAAATAATCAAGTAATACCTAATTCAATTAAACACATAAACAATTAGTCAAATAATCAATTAAATAATTAACAATACAATTAAAATAAATAAATAAATAACGAGACTATCCTTTTAAAATTAGGGGTATTACAATTCTTTATTCAAAATAACATAGCCACATATGCTTCATATAAATAAATTTTTAATACATATTTTCTTTAAGAAAATAAATAAATTGTTGTTATATAGGTAATGTGGCTTACTCATTTTCTATTAAGGCTATTTTGTCCATGTTTGTTTAAAACATATCATGTGTTTTTTGTTTTGTTTCTTTTCTTTAATAGTTCAACTAGAAAAGCTAGTAATTTGCAAAGGTAAGAATTTGGCTACTGTAGTCCACACCTAATAGACCAAGAATCAACATTGCCTTCTACTCTAGATTGTTATTTAACTCCCACTAGCTATCAGTTTAATTAAGCTTCTTTTTTTTTTTTTTTTTTTTTTCCCTTTGTTCTTTTGAATTTGTTTTTTGTTTTACTTATTGTGTGATGTTGTTAAAAGATGCTGCATAAGAGTAGGTAAATTATGGTTATCTTAGTATCATTGTGTGCTTTTGTGTATATATTTCACTTTGAGGCTGTCAGATATATAAATACTTTTTCTTATCTTCCCAAGCTAGTTCACCCTAATCTCACAAGTCACAACATCAATCCCTACCTCTTTCTTCTCATTATTTTCTACATTTTCATTTTTAGTTTCTATGCAAGGTTTTTTTTTTTTTTTAGTTAGCCAATATATACCATAACTCATCATAATCATTAATATCCTTGCCTTTATCTCATATGAATGAAGTCATCTAGTTAGTGAATGCATGCCAAGTGCATGCACCATAAAACAAGTGTGGGTAAGTTAAAATTTGTTTTTGATTGATAATAAATATGTTCTTGTTATAATCAAGTTTCTTGTGTTGCCTTGATTGAAGAGTCCATGTACTATTTTACCAAGGATTTCAAAGTCTTCTATTGATTAATTAAGTTATTAGTCATTATCTTTGAACTTGCAAGTTTCCAGCTCAATTTACTAAACATTTCTATAATTTTTTACTTTATATCCATAGTTACTCCGTTTATTTGACCATCAGTGTCACTAACATTTATGAATAAAACTAGTATTTAAATTTTCAAACCATGAATCCACCAAATCATTCAATGGAATAGTATATTATTATCATGGATGGGGCATAGTTTTTATAATTAGAGTTGACCTCAACAAAAAAAAAAAAAAAAAAAAAAAAAAAAAAAAAAAAGGAGGAAAAAAAACCTCTAATTTTATGATTTGTCAATTGAATAGTCAATCAGTGTCTGCTGTAGCTGGCTTCATCCGGTTTTCTTTTGGAATTGAAGTATGTACCTACCAAGAAGATGAGTTCCTTTTTACAAGTTTGAGAACATGTTGTTTATTTGTTGATTATGTTTTAGCTATATAAATTTTCTAGTTCAATAGAACTAGATTACCTGCTATACTTGATAATGTTACAATTGAACAGTGAAACTGTAATGACCCAAACCTGGGGGTCCGAATAGCTAACCGGGTCCTTACCCGAACCCGAGGTCAACTAAGGACAACACCGTCTTTTCCTACGTTAATACTTGACACATGAGTCAGTCTAGGGTCCAAAATACTCTAAAGACATAACTTTACAAAGATGGTCAAATGCACAAGTCAAAGGGAAAGAATCAGTCAGTTGAAAAACCCTTGGTTGGCCTACTGATGAGGCTGGATCGGTCGGCTGACCTATATGGTCGGCCGGCTGAAACGAAGGGAAAAATGATATGCTTTCGGGACTTTCCAAAATAGCCTGTCAGTCAGTTGGTGGAGGTGGTTCGGTTGGCCAAACCTGGGGTTTTGGTTGGCTGATGGTGAGGTTCAGCCGGCCGAAGCAAGGCTTCACACCCTTAAACTTACTGGAATGGTCTCCAACTATGCTCGTTATGAGCCAAACCTATACCGGACTTATTCTGCCGACAAATTATGAGTTCACAGCAATAGAATATGACATTAAACAATTGATAGGCATCAATAACTGAACAAAATGAAACTTTATTTCCCATTCATCCTAAAATAATTATATAGTCTCAATTGCATCAAAATGTCATTAAGGGTTATAGTTACAATACATAACCATGGTTATCGAACCGAATACACTTTACAAAGGTTTGAGACTTTACAAAGGATGGCAAATACACAAAAGTGACAAAATAAATTTCTAGTCCTCCTCATGCTTGTGAAGGGTCAGCGTCCACTACTTCCTTTCCCAGCCTTAAAAAAATGTTAAATAATGGAGTGAGCTAAACGCTCAGTAGGAAGTGTCTAAGACACACCTCTTATGTCCCCGTGAATCCATACAATGAATAGGAAGTGAATGGTGGGATCAAGCCAATTTCTTGGGAAAATACAACACTAATGTCATTAACAATAACTCGAGTCATGAATAAAACATGCCATGCTAAAGAATGCAATTTATGTGATGTCTCTCCCCAATTCCCAAAACAATTCCGTTACGCAATTCCAAATCATTAATGCAACCCGACCCATAGCACCTTTATGGCATAACGAGGAGAGAGTTGGCTTATAATCCTCAACCACATGGCACTTCCATGGCGTTGTCTGGGCCTAGGTAGCTCAGCTTTCTTATTGGTTACATTAATACCATAGACCACTAGGCGCCTCCTAGGTGTTCGGTTTTCACAACACTTTTCAAAACATTTTCCCCAAAATCCTTTCATTTGCTTTTAAAACATTTTTCCCTTTTCCTTTCCCAATGGATGCATGAATGCCTCATACTTCTAATCGTTAATTCAACTATAGAATATCACACATGCTTTGTAAGTTAAATTTCCAAAACAAGTAATTCATGCTTTCCTTCAACATTGATTTAGCTAATTAAGCGTACAAAGAGTAAATTTCCATTTCACATATGCATGTTACACAATTTATCAACTAGCACATTGTCACATATTTTCTATATATAACACATAAGCAAGTAGCAAGAATTTAAGCTAATTAAGCATGCAAATCAACAATTTGTAAAAATTTAACTCACAAAAGCATAAGAAATCATGTATTAGAAACCCCTATCTTTAAATTAAAGGAAAGCCCCAAATTTGCCTCAAACCCTAGGATTTTGAGATCCCCAAAATGGTGGCTAAATGGAGATTCGCTCTGATCAAATCATAGATCTCCTCGAGCTCTTCAACTTACCGCAAACGGCATCCGAATCTCTCAACGGTTTGAGAGAAATCAAGGTTTGAAAATTAAAAAGAAAAAGAAAAAGAAAAGTTGAGAGAGAGATAGAGCTAGCCGAGAAAGAGAGAGAATTGTGAGCCATATGGTGGTCTTTTGGCCTTTAAGAAGGAAAAAGTTGGTGGGTCCCACCAAAACATTTATATATACATTTTTCTTTTCTTTTTATCTTTAATTTCAACCACAATTTCATATATATACACATTTAATAATTCATAACCTCATATAACATAGTAAATAAAATGCATAGGACGCAAATGGACCCAACTAAAATCCCCGTATGCAATAATTTGGTTACGGGTCCCACACGGATCGTCCGGCCCGAAAAATGATAAAATGCAAAAATGATAACCCTTGCATTTCCAAGATTCCTGAACTCAATGGAATACTCCAAACAACTCTCAAATCCTCCCGGCACACTCCATGGTGTCCGGTACGCGAGAATGTGAAAAAACGAAAATGCCCTTGCAGAAACAGAAAATGGAAAATGGTAAGAATCGGAAACGTCACAGACATAGAGAAGCTGAAGGTTTTATGTATTGTTTTCATTCTCATTTACACACATTATTGATTCATTTAGTAAAATGATAATTTTCCTTAAATAAAAAATTGAAGGGATTCTAAAGTTTTGTGTTGTTGTAAATTTGAAGTAAGTTGAATTCGTAGAACCAAACAAGTTTTCACATTAAAAAACATTAAAAAAAAAAAAGAAAAAAAGAAAAAAAAAAAAGAAGAAGAAGAAAGAAACAAAAAAATAAAACAAATACCCTAAACAAAGTCACATAAGAAATACCAAATAGAACCAAACTCATTCTTATAACCCTAAACACTAAATTAAAACCTCTAAATCTCATAATTGTAAATCAAATTCCCAATATATAGTGAACATTACCAGTGATGGAGAGACAATGAGAGAGCAACAGATTGAAATAGAGAGTGATTTGATGCAGAACCCTAATGGTCGGCCCGACTTCGATGTGGTATTCTTTGCAATGAAAGATATCGTCGTGGTACAGAGAGTAAAGCAGATGGTAGAATGAAAAATCGTATGTGAATCGGAACCATTCTTGTATCCCTAAATACCAAATTAAAGCCTTAAAATTTCCTAATTGTAGCTAAAATACCTAGTATATAGTTAGAGTATATACTAGTGAGGGAGAGATTGCGACATGGGAATAGAGAGTCGTATGATGCAGAGCCCTAATGGCCGGCCAAACATCGATGATGTTGGTATTCTTTCTTCCAATGGGAAAGAGAGTGCCATGTTGCTGATATTGGGGGATATGATAAAATGAGAAATAATAGTTTATGAATAGGAACGGTGTGTTTTAGCATCCGAATATGGAAACGAAAATTGAGCAAAAATTTTAGGCGCCATACTTTAGCGCTTCAATGAATTATAAAATAAAAAAGAATTTTTAGTTTATAAACTATTTGAATATTATAATTTTTATAAGTTATTTTAAAACTACAGTTAAACAAATGATACGTATTATAAATATTATACAAATCAAACTATTAGACATATATTTAAGTAAACTAATTTAAGTAATAATTAATTATATACTCTAATATTATGTAATCTTAATTTTAATATATGGTTTTTATTAATTTTTATTTTAAAATAGACTACATATATTATAGGAGCGGAGCTCATGTATGCCCGGGGGCACTTGCCCCTGGCTAGCTCAGCCCATCAACTATAAAAATAGAATTTTTTTAATTTTTTATATGTGTATATATGGAATTTTTTATATAATGCCCCCTGGTGTCGCTCTCGTCGTATATGCAATAAAATGTGGCCAAGTTTAAATTTGTAAAATGCCACTACCACTTCCAACTAAAAATATAGTTAGCGTAAGTAGGGATCGTCCTAAAGGATAGGTCGAGTGATCAAAGATGATTGGCGGTTGTTTAGTTAAACTATAATGCAATTAAAGATTAATGCAAGTAAAAAGAGCAATCTAGAGAGTAGGGAAAAGATATGAGAAGAGGTCTTGGGGCATAGAGACACCACCAAGCTTCACTTCATCAAACACTAGAAATTATACATTAGTGGGGAAATTTAAATTGTAACTTGGGTGTGTGTGACATTAATTGAAACTACGTGTGGAAGACAAATAAGTATAGTTTGTCTAGTCAATTAAATGAATAGTACAACCTATCAAATGAGACCAAAATCTATTCAATTAAACCATAATTAATCCACATATAAATATCTAGAGAAATACACTCTTTGCATTCATAAGTATGGAACACTAAGAAATAAGCATGGATTGTTCACCTACTTAAGAATTTAAAGCAATTACACTACACTAGACTAGAGACATGAAATTAAACTAATTAAACTAGAGATGTGATACAATCCATCAAGAAACAAGTGTGAACCATCAAATAAATCTCAAGAGTGTTCAATTAAGCACTATGTCTTGACCATCACTAGACTAACATCATCAACACACATAGACATGCATCAATTCCATTAAATCTAGAGAAAAACACATGAACATCAATTCTAGCATAGATAGACATATGACTAGAGCCAAATGATCAATTGAAAGCACTAATCCATACAAATCAAGTAGAAAACTCAAGATCTATATTTATTCATAGTCAAAACATTTATTACAATTAAAATCCCCAAAAATACATAAAAGCTAAGTTTGAGAAGCAAGCCTAGGGGCTATCTCTAGCCCCAAGAGAAGGATTTAGCCACTCATGATAGTGGACATGGAACCCTCAAGGGGGAGCTTGGAGGTTGGCATCATCATCTTCATCCTTTATTTTCTTCTTCAAAACCCTAGTTCTAGAGAGGAAAATTTTCTATTCTATAATTGGTAATAAAAAATTATCTTATCTTACAATGATTGTTCAATAAATCAATTACACACTCCTTTGAGTAAGGACCAATTCAGAATAATAGCCTCTGTTTAGAGGAAATTTGCAACTATACAAGGTAGTTGAAAAACAGCGTGCTCGGCAATTAGACAGCCCATTGCCAGCAGCACTTTCGATCGATCGAAGATGTTCGATTGATCAAAGCTGACGTGGCCCAAAAATATCTTCAGACTTTATCCAAATGGTTGAGCTGGCACCGCATTGATTTCGATCGATTGAAGATCATTTCGATCGATCGGGACTACCCTTTGATCGATCGAAGTTGCCCTGATGCATTTTCCTTGGCTTCTTTCCAACGTTGTTCCTTACCTCCAAAAATGATCTAAATGGTTCTTGTTAGCCTGTTTGAACATTATTCACCTGAAATAGGCAATAACACAAATAAGTATCTAAGACATGAAAATAAGATAGATGATCGGACTAGAATACCCTAGCTTAGGTGCTAAAATGCTTCGCATTTGAGCACTCATCACACCCCCAAACTTATATATTGTTAGTCCCTAGCAATGAGCTACAAAGAAAAAAAAGAAACAAACAACTATACATCTATGAACTAGAAAGTAATAAAAGGATAATGTTACTTTCGTAGGGAACACGATTGCATTTAGCATATGCGACAAGCCTTTTAAACCCCTATGTTACCCTTAGTGGACGAGTGAAGTCTCGTGAGGGTTTCTAGAAATTATACCCATAAACATTGAGCTCTTTCTCACTAAAGAGGCACCAATATACAAAACAAGCATCGAGAAAAAAGTACCTCAAGTATGCAATTTTTCAACCCTTTTCCAAAAAATCTCCCAAAATCTCAACATTAAGCAAACAAATATGGTCCTCCACATATCAAGAAAATGATCATGCAAATCAAAACAACACTAGAATCCTTTTTGAGTGAACCGACATCAAATATGTTGCTATCTAAGCCAACTAAAGAAATAATCACATCCTTACCCTCAAACTAGTACACAAATCTAGTCCCGATCATCAAAACAAATAGTGGACCTTTATTAAAGCTTTATTATTCTAAGTACGCTTATTCTTTTCACTCTATATTTTTTATTTTTTATTTATTTATTTTTTTTCTTTTTATCCTAAGGATCAAAGATGGAAGCATGGTGCAATGTGTTGATCTATTAAGTTTTCTAGCTATCCATGAGGTTGAGTGTTAGGTCAATGACTCCCAAACTAGACGGCTTTAGGGCATTAGATGTTTAAACACTCCTAAGGACTTACAAGCTCAAATTAACTAGGTTACAAATCAAGACAACCTCCATCTAATCATTTCCCACTTTTCACCTTTTGAGAAAAGTCCTTACTTTTTTATTTGCTTTCGTAACAAAATTTTTTTTTTTTTTCAACATTCAATTATTAAGCTAGAGTTTGGGCCCTCCACCTTTCGGTGCAAGAAATTCAGTACTTGATGAGGCTAGAATCCCGATTACTCAATGAAAAGGGATTGTTATCCACTTTTGTCAAGATAAAAACTTTCAATGCACTACTAGCTCAATTGGGATATAACCAATTCAATAATCAACAAAGCATATACCCCACAAATGAATGCTAATGTGCATCTGTGCTAATGTAGAATCTTAGAGTAAATCTCAAAACAATTACAAAATCAGGATGATGTGGACCACAAATATAAGCAAGATATCAATCTTTCAAAAAATTTACTCCTAAATGGCATCACAAGGCATACAAGGAGTATTGGAGTCTCAAGTCAAGGAATTTTTAAATTCCAAGTATCATGGTCCTCAAAAGATCAAAATCATAGCCCAGATTCTCAAATCATACCACATGCATAAAAATGAAGTGCGACATGTAAGATATGCTAAAACACCCCCAAACTTAATCTGTGCATTATCCTCAATGTACAAAGAAACAATAAATAATGGAAAGAGTATACCAAATGGGTGAAGCAAAAGGGACCCGGCAACAAAAGCTTAGCTTTGGAAGGCGCACCTCTAAACTTAGATTCCAAAAACCTGTCTAAAAATGGTCACACTAACAACTGTCAAAGCATATGCATCAATGATATTACTGAGAAGTAAAACTGAGAAGTAGGCAAAAATCATGGCATCTAGCAATGTAAAGCTCATTGATGAGCGCTGAAAAGTGAGCATTTAAACCCCTTAAGCTCAGGTATTCTAGGACCTTTATCTATTTTACTTTCCCATTTTAGACTAATTTCGTGTGATTGCCCTTTTTAGGTGCTTATCCACAAAATAAGCTAATTCAGCCAAATAAGAGCTTAAGAGAAGCTAACTCAAGCTGGATGGAAGAAAGGAGCAAAGTGGAAGCAGATTGAAGCAAAGTGTGGAAATTCAGAAGGTTCGATCGATCTCAAGAATGCCTCGATTGATCTAGACTCTCCAAGATGGATCCAACCTCTTTTGTCCTTATCCAAAGATCCCACAAAGTTCGATCAATCCAATAATTCTTAGATCGATTGAAAAGATTCCATCTTATCCTCTTGTACCACTCTACCTATCACTTTTGTCTCATTCCCCAAAATATCTCAGATCTGTCCTTATCCAAAAAGGCACCGCCATGGGAGGATCGATCCAGCCAAAGGTTGATAGATCTCAGCCATGTTCGATTGATCACAACACAGGTTCGATCGATCAAACCCTCTCAAATCCAAAAAAAAAATATATCTCCAGCTCATTAAAAGTTGTCTCATTGTGCAATCATTGGAGAGCCCTTGTGTACATGCCTAGACCATTGGGTGTGACATTTGAGCTACCTATATAAGGAATATGAGCCACTTTTACATATAGTTTTTGATAGTCTTAGATACAATTCTTAGAGAGGAAGAAAAAAAAAGAGGAGGCTAGAGACATTCTTGAGAGGTTTTCCATCTTCCTCAAGAAGAATAACACTTCTACCATGGAGATAGCCCTTAAGGGTTGGAGGACACCATTCATGAGTGGTTAGATATCTTCTTGGGGCTAGAGTTAGCCCTAAACATGCTTTCTTTACCTTGATTTATGTAATTTTGAGGGGATTTGTGTTGTAATATATGTTTTGATATATTTATATACATAGATCTTGTTTATTCAATGATTTGTGTGGTTTAATTCTTCTAATTGATCATTTCATTCTATCCATATGTCTATGTATGCTAGGATAGATGTTCATGTGTTTATCTCTATCTCTTGTCTATGTATGTTGATGCTATAGATCTAGAGATTGTCAAGATATAGTGCTTAATATAATGCTCTTGTGGTTTATTTAATGGTTCATACTCATTTCTTGATGGATTATGCCTTTCCCTTAGTCTAATTGGTTTAATTTCCATGTCATTAGCTTAGATGTTGTGTAGCTACCTTAGTTGTTAGATGGGATGACAATCCATACTTGTTGTTTGATGTTCTATACTTATGAATGTAAGTAGTATATTTCTCTAATTATGTGATGTGTTTAGATTGTGAGCTTAAAGAATGATTAATGACTTAATTTGATGTATTGTACCATTCATTGTGTTGTTTAGACAATATATACTTAATTGGTTATCCATACTTGTTAAAACAACCACACACACTCGCTATTGTTGCAACATATGTTTTTCTCCTCATTAATTATGAATTAAGTGTAGAGAAAAGTGATGTTAGTGGTGATCTCTAAATCCTAAGATCTCTCTCTCTTGTTTTCTCTATCCTTAAAGTACTTGTTTTATATTAATCTTGTTTAATCAACCAAACAATTTACCTTTGATCACTCAACCTACTAACCTTAAGCATTGTTTCCATTACTAGTAGCCCTTTAATCCCTGGGACGATCCCTACTCACCCTTGCTATATTTTTAGTTAATGGTAGTAGTGGCATTTATAAATCTAAAACTTGGCTACATTGCACATTCACTATCTTTTGCACATCTTTAGGGTTTGGTCCTTAACGAACAACAAGTTTTGGAGCCGTTGCCGGGGATTTAATTGGCAACACCATGTTTTGGAAACAATTAGGGATTAGTACTCTTTTAATCGTGTCTTTTCTTTATTTTATTTTTGGTTACTTATTGTGTTTGTTCTTATTTGGCTAGGTGAAATTGAGCAAGGAAGTTGAGCAAAGGAGAATTCAAAGCAAGGAGCTAAGCTAAGCACAAAAGGACTAAAAATCTAAAAAAATGCAAAGCATAGCAAAGTTTGGAAGTTGAAAAGGAATTGAAGTTGCTTAAGGACCCTTTGTGAGATCTTTCTAACTCAAGCTCTAGTTAAATCGTCGGCCCGCGTGGAGGCTAGTTTTTCATTTCTTAGATAAATCGTGAGCCCGTGTGGAGGCAATTTACTTTTCTTTGCATGTTGTTTAAGCATGGGAGCATGGGGTTATTGTATACGGAGATTTGTTGCGGGGACGAAGTGCTTGCTTAGATAATTGTGTTTCTTGAATTTTGTGCGGTTTTAACCAATCCATCATCATAATCAATGGAAAATCTAGAGGGTCATCTTAGTTATTTAGACCCAAACTTCATGGAGCATCCTCCTTTCAACCAATTTCCTCCCGGAGTTTGGGAAAAGATTGAATGACTTGCTAAAAAAGTGTCCACATCATGGTATTCCAAAATGGCAAGTTGTCTAATATTTCTATGAAAGCCTATCTGACACTCACAAGAACATAGTTGATACCTCATGTGGAGGATCATATTTTGGGAAGCATGAAGATGATGTTTGGCACTTCTTTGAGAAAATGAGTGAAAATTCATTGCATAAATGTCACACTTCTCGGTTGGGTCATGATTCCAATAACAAAAAGAAAAATTTGAAAGTATGTTAAATTGGAAGTCATTGTCGAGGTCAAAACTCTAACTCAAAAACTTGATCAATTTTTATTGACTCAAAAACCGGCAAAACAATCATCTCCTCTTCTTAATCATCATCTTCATCGTTCTTGTGAGCTATGCATGACTTGTTCAAGTGTATTGCATACTACTTCCAATTATCCCCATGGACATGTGCTCGCTGAACATTATGAACAAGTTAATGCCACATTTGCTCACCCTCTTTCAAATGCTTATGTTTCGGTGTGGAGTGAGCATTCAAATCCTTTTTAAGCTAAAAATTTTCAAAACCAATATATTCCTCCTCACCAAAGAAATAGAGGCTCAAAAGGATTCATCTCATCTTCTTCTTTTCATCAAAGAATGGACCATTTCTCTCATCCTCAAGCTTATAATCCTCAAAGTAACTCTAATCACCCTCATGCATTCTCTAGCAACCCCACATTTGAAGATAAAGTCTTAGTAGCTTTGGGTAGTTTGGAAATGAACACCAATTTGTTGCATTCTCATTCTCAATCGATATCAAAGCTTGAATCTCAAATCGGGATTATAGCTAATGTATTGAATGCGAGAGAAATTGGTAAATTGCCTAGCCAACCCGAAAGGAACCCAAAAGCTCAACATTTTGTGGAAGTAAACTCCACATTGGGGTGTCTTTCCCAAGAGCAAGTGCAACCAATTACTACTTTGAGAAGTGGTAGACAACTTGACAATAGGGTTGAACAACCAAGTGAAGATAGTGAACTGGTGAAACCAAAAGTTGACACCCGTCCAGTTTCCAATCCTATTCCTACTTCCTTGGATGAGCATGGCCCTAAAGGGAATCCTCAACCTACTTCATTATCCCCTCAAATTGCAAAGTCTTATGAGCCAAAAGCTCCATTTCTTTATGCTTTGAAATAAACTTTACCTTTTGGGAGGCAAGAGAAAAAATCCATGACATAATGGAAGTCTTCAAACAAGTTAATATAAACCTTCCTCTCTTGGATGCAATTAGGCAAATTTCGCCTTATGCAAAATTTTTGAAAGATCTTTGCACACAAAAGAGGAAGAGCAAGGGATAAAGCCCTAAAAAAGTGTTCCTAACGGAGTAAGTGAGCTCCATTATCCAACATAACACTCCAACGAAGTTCAAAGATCCCGGTGCTCCAACTATCTCATGTGTAATTGGAACCCATGAAGTTCGTAGAGCTATTCTTGACTTAGGGGTAAGTGTCAATTTGATTCTTTACTCCGTATATGTCCAACTAGGTTTGAATGAATTGAAGCCAACCTCGGTGGTGCTTCAATTGGCCGATATATCCGTTAAAACACCCAGGGGCATGATTGAGGACATACTCATAAAGGTTGACAAGTTTTACTTCCCGGTTGATTTCGTAGTTCTTGATACCGAACCAGTTGCAAATCCCACCAATCACATCCCCATCATCTTAGGGAGGCCATTTCTTGCTACCGCAAATGCTACTATTAATTGTAGATCCGGTGTCATGGACCTTTCTTTTAGTAATATAATGGTTAATCTTAATGTTTTCAATGCAAGTCGACATCCCATAGATGAAGACGAGTGTTGTCTCATAGATGTCTTGGATGAAGTTGTTGAGGAATCTATTCCCATAATGGTCATGAAACAACCAACCGAGGATAATCTTTCATCTCTTCTTTTTGAGGACCCTCTTGCATCTTGTCTTCTTGAAATGTATGGTAATTGTGGGTTTAATAGTGAAGGGTCAATGAATGAAGTTAATAATCTAATGGAATCCGTTACAAGTTTTGATTTTCCACCTTGGAAAGATCTAAAAGAACCTCTTCCTCCACTCTCTAGCACTCCACTGGTTCCATCTCTAGTCTCTCCACCCACTCTTGAGCTTAAAACTCTCCCTCTCGATCTTAAATATGCCTTTCTAGGCCCAAAAGAGACTCTTCTGGTTATCATCTCTTCAAATCTTGAAAAAGATCAAGAGAATTCTCTTTTGTATGTGCTTAAAGAAAATAAGGAAGCCATAGGATGGAGTGTAGCAGATCTAAAAGGAATGGATCCTGCCATTTGTATGCATCGCATTCTTATGGAAGAAGATGCAAAACCTTTTAGAGATGCCCAAAGAAGATTAAATCCAAACATGAAAAAAGTGGTTAAGAATGAAGTAGTGAAGCTCTTAGATGCCGGTATCATTTATCCAATCTCTGATAGCAAATGGGTGAGTCCAACTCAAGTAGTTCCTAAGAAATTAGGGATTACGGTGGTTGACAATGCAAAAGGTGAGGCAATTTCTAAGCGTACCACCAATTTATAGCAAGTATGTATTGATTACCAAAAATTGAATGCCGCCACTAGAAAGAATCACTTCCCTTTGCCCTTTATTGGTCAAATCCTAAAGAGATTGGCTGGGCAACAATACTATTGCTTTCTTGATGGCTATTTGGGTTACAATCAAGTAGCCCTTGACCCCTTAGACTAAGAGAAAACCACCTTTACTTGTCCTTTCGACACATTCGCTTATAGAAGGATGCCATTTAGTTTGTGCAACGCCCCTGCCATATTTCAAAGGTGTATGATGTCAATTTTTTTGGACATGGTGGAAGAGTATCTAGAGGTCTTTATGGATGATTTTTCTGTCTTTGGGTCATCATTTGATGCATCCCTCAAAAACTTGAATTTAGTGCTTAAAAGATGTCATGAAACAAATCTTGTTCTTAGTTAGGAAAAGAGCCATTTTATGGTTCAAGAAGATATTGTTTTGGGTCACGTCATCTCAAAAAGGGGAATTGAGGTGGATAAAGCAAAAGTTAAGCTCATTTCTGAATTACCTCCACCTTCTATGGTGAGAGAAGTTTGCTCCTTTCTAGGTCATGCCGGCTTCTACCGCCGTTTCATTAAAGACTTTAGCAAAATTATTAGACCTTTGTACAATCTTCTCACCAAGGAAACTCCTTTTATCTTTGATCAGGCATGCCTTGATGCTTTCCATAAATTACGTGACATGTTATCATCTGCTCCTATTATGCAACCTCCCAATTGGTCATTACCATTTGAAATCATGTGTGATGCTTTTGATTATGCCATGGGAGCAGTTTTAGGGCAAAGGGTAGGAAAACTTCCATACGCTGTATACTATGCAAGCAGGACCCTCTCGGGAGCTCAATTGAATTACTCCACTACCAAGAAGGAATTATTTGCCGTAATATATGCTCTTGACAAATTTCAGTCATACCTCGTAAGGTCAAAAGTCATTGTCTATTCTGATCATGCTACTTTGAAGCACCTCTTGACTAAGAAGGAAACAAAGCCTCGTTTAATAAGATGGATTTTGGTCCTTTGGGAATTTGACTTTGAAATCAAAGATAAGAAAGATACCGAAAATGTGGTTACCAATTATCTCTCAAGGTTGGTAGTTGAATTTTTCCCTAGCCCACCAATTCGTGATTCATTTCCGGATGAACAACTTTTTCAAGTTTCTAATGGACAAATGCCTTGGTTTGCCAACATTATAAGCTATTTAGCAATTGGCAAGCTTCCAACTACTTGGTCAAAGAACATAAAGAATAGTTTCTTTGCCAACATTTGGCATTACTATTGGGAAGGTCCTGTCTTATACCGATATTGCCCGGATCAAATTGTGAGAAGATGCATTACGGAGAGTGAAATTCTAAGCGTTCTTGTGTTTTGTCATACTCTTGCATGTGGTGGGCATTTTAATGCAAAAAGACCGCCTTGAAGGTTCTTCAAAGTGGGCTCTTTTGGCCCACAATCCATAGAGATGTTTACAATTTTTGCAAGTCATATGAAACGTTAAAAGATGGGCTCAATGTCAAGAAGTGACATGATGCCTTTGACAAATATTCTTGTTGTAGAGATTTTTGATATTTAGGGCATTGATTTCATGGGTTCTTTTCCTATGTCTTATGGATATCAATACATTTTGCTTGCCGTTGATTATGTTTCTAAGTGGGTGGAGGCTTGTGCTACGAAAACCAATGACCATTCCATGGTTATTCAATTCATTAAATTCAATATCTTTACTCGTTTTGGTATGCCAAGGGCTATGATAAGTGACGGGGGAAAGCATTTTTGCAATCAATTCTTAAAGAAACTCTTTCTTAAGTACTCTGTTTCACATAAAGTCGCCACTCCTTATCATCCTTAAACAAGTGGAGAAGTAGAAGTGTCAAACCAGGAAATTAAGCATATTCTTGAGAAAATGGTTAACATAACCCGGAAGGATTGGTCACGCAAATTGAATGATGCTTTGTGGGCTTACCGAACAGCATACAAGACTCCCATTGGCATGTCTCCTTATAAACTTGTTTATGGAAAGCCTTGCCATCTTCCGGTTAAGCTAGAACACAAAGCTTTGTGGCAGTTAAGAAGCTTAATTTTGACCTTGACAAAGCCGAAGAGAATCACTTACTCCAATTAAATGAGTTAGAAGAATGAAGGCACAATGCTTATGACAATGCCAAACTCTATAAAGAGAGGACCAAAGCTTGTCATGACAAACACATTAGGAAGAAATCTTTTGAGCCAGGTTAAAAAGCATGGCTTTTCAACTCTAGGTTAAAACTCTTTCCTGGGAAGTTGCGAACCAAATGGGAAGGTCCATATGAGATCATCTCCGTTGCACCGCATATGGCGGTTGAAATTCAAAGTTTAAAAAATGGCAACACTTTCAAGGTGAATGGGCAAAGGTTGAAACCCTATTTTGAAGGACAAGTTTTTCAAAGACATATGGAAGCTGCCCTTTTAGTAGATCTAATCTATGAAGAGATATAGTGATGCATTCATTGGTCTCAAGAGAAAGCTAAATTTTCTGCATATTCTTGCATGTTCGATCGATCTCAAATAAGGTTCGATCGATCGAAAACCCATCCCTGCATCCAATCATTGCTCTGTTCCATTGAACTGAAATTTCTTGCATAAATCAGTTCTCTGTCTATCGATCGAATTTCATCCTAGATCGATCTAAGTCATTCAAGATTGATCAAACTTTCTCTTCGATCGATCTCAGTTCCATACTTAGAAATTTTTTGAATCCCTGCATATTTCACCTCTCTGTGCACATGTGAACTTCTCTGCAGGATTTCATCATTTCGATCGATCGAAAATTAGATCAATCTAAGTTCGATTGATCTAAAGCTTTCTAATATATATATATATATATATATCTATATTCAAATCTTTTAAAGCAGCATTCCGTCTAGCTAGAGACGTTAAACTTAGCAATCATTGTTCATATTTTCTTACACATTATTTAATCCTGTTTATTTAAAAAAAAAAAAAAAAAAGCTATAATATTTCACCATTGTGCCCTTATGTGTAGTCATGCTACTTTCATATTTTCTATTGGGCTTGAACTAATATCTCTGTTTCATCTTGTGTTATATTGCTTTACAATGCATGATTTGATTATTCTTATCCCAATGTGAGTTTGCTAGTGTGGTTATTCAAGTAGGTTGTTGATTCCAAGTTTGGGGGAGACGTCTTTCGAATTGGATCATTGTCCGGCTTCATGTCATACCACCACGGTATACTTTTTTCATCATTTCCATTGTTCTCATTGCACATTGAGGACAATGTGTGGTTTCAGTTTGGGGCTAAGGTGTCTTTGTTGCATTCTACTTAAGTTGAACTTTAAATGCATGATTGAGATTGGAGATCCATTTTAGCGATGATTTTGATCTTTTGAGGACTATATTGCTTAAAATTTAAAAATTGCTTGACTTGAGACTCCAATACTCCTTGTATGCCTTGTGGATGCCATTTAGGAGTAAATTTTTTGAATGATTGATATCTTGCTTACACTTGTGGTCCACATCATCCTGATTTTGTGATTTTTTTGAGATTCACTCTAGGATTCTACACTAGCATAGGCGCACACTAGCATTCATTTGTGGGGTACATGCTTTGTTGACTATTGAATTGGTTATATCCCAATTGGGATAGTAGTACATTGAAAGCTTTCATTCTTGACAAAAGTGGATAACAAACCCGTTTCATTGAGTAGCCGGAATTCTAGCCTCATCAAGCACTGAACTTCTCACGCCGAAAAGTGGAGGGCCCAAACTCTAGGTTAATAATTGAACTTTAAAAAAAAAAAAAAAAAGTTGTAAAAGTAATAAAAAAGTGAGGACTTCTCCCAAAAGGTGAGAAGTGGGAAATGATTAGATGGTGGTAGTTTTGATTTGTAGCCTAGTGATTTGACCTTGTAAGTCCTTAGGGGTGTTTGAACACCTAATGCCCTAAAGCCGTCAGGTTTGGGAGTCATTGACCAAACGCTCGACCTCATGAATCGCTAGAAAGCTTAATAGATCAACACATTGCACTATACTTCCATCTTTGATCCTTAGGGATAGAAAAAAAAAAAAAATCGAGTGAAAAGAATAAGCGCATCTAGATTAATAAAGATTTAATAAAAGGTCCACTCTTTATCTTAATGATCGGTACTAGATTTGTACGCTAGTTTGATGGTAAGGATGTGATCATTTTTTTAGTTGGCTAAGATAGCAACATATTTGATGCCGGTCCACTCAAAAAGGATTCTAGAATTATTTTGATTTGCATGATCATTTTCTTGATGTGTGGAGGACCATACTTACTTGTTTGATGTTGAAATTTTGGGAGATTGTTTGGAAATATTTGAAAAATTGCATACTTGAGGTAGTTTTCTCCCAATGCTTGTTTGCAATATTGGTGCCTCTTTAGTGAGAATGAGCCTAATATTTATGGATATCATTTCTGGAAACCCTCGCGAGACTTCACTCATCCACTAAGGATAACCTAGGGGTTTAAAAGGCATATTGCATGTGCTAAATGCAATCGTGTTCCCTACGAAGTGGCCTTATCCATTTATTGCTTTCTAGTTCATACTTGTATAGTTATTCATTTCATGCGTTTACTTTGTAGTTCATTGCTAAGGACTAGCAATATTTAAGTTTTGGGGTCTGATGAGTGCTGAAAAGTGCGCATTTAAACTCCTTAAGCTTAGGTATTCTAGGACCTTTATCTATCTTACTTTCTCGTTTTAGACTAATTTTGTGTTATTGCCCTTTTTAGGTGCTTATCCCCAAAATAAGCTAATTAAGCCAAATAAGAGCTTAAAAGAAGCTAACTTAAGCTGGATGGAAGAAATGAGCAAAGTGGAAGCAGATTGAAGCAAAGTGTGGAAATTCAGCAGGTTCGATTGATCTCAAGAATACTTCGATCGATCGAAAGTTCATCGATCTAAACTCTCCAAGATGGATCCAAGCTCTTTTGTCCTTATCCAAAGATCCCACAAAGTTTGATCGATCCAAAAATTCTCAGATCGATCGAAAAGATTTAATCTTATCCTGTTCTACCACCCTACCTACCACTTTTGTCTCATTCCCCAAAATATCTTAGATCTGTCCTTATCCAAAAAGGCACCGCCATGGGAGGATCGATCCAGCCAAAATTTGATAGATCTCAGCCATGTTCGATTGATCACAGCACAGGTTCTTCTGGCGGGTTATAGTCGCTATTCGTGCTGCCATGTTGCTTCTGGTCGTGTTCCTTGTTTTGGCGTGTTATTACCTTGGTTTCCTTTGGGAGGTTGACGTTGGGTTGTATGTCAATTTGTTTAATGAGGTGTTGTCTTTCGGTTTGTGGTTTCGCATTCCTTTAGTTGGATCTTGGGGCTTCTAAAGTTGTCCTTTAGTGCTTTATGATCCTTTCCTCGGTGTGACCGTGTGTTCGGTCCTTGTTCAGTTCTTCCAGTGATGTTCCTCATTTCGGGGACGAAATTTCCTTAAGGATGATAGGTTGTAATGACCAGGTCATTTTCCTTCCTTCCCTTTTCTTAGATTTTTAAGGATAAATTTTTTTCCATTGATTTTTCCCTTCTGAGTACGGTTACTCATGACTTAGAGTCATCTCGAGCTCTCGGAAATGATTTCCGAGACTATTTCCCTTGGATTGACAACTTCCTTAAAGGACCGCGTCATTTCCACATTTTTCGTTACTTGACACTATGCACTTTTCGTCCTTTTTCCCGTTTATCACTTTGTTGGCATAACCTCACTTTTCGTATTCGGAGTTGAGTTTTAACTTCATGAACCTTCATCCTAAGTGGTTTCCACGAAATACGTATCTTTACTTTTGTAGGAAAATACTCTAGTTATTCTTAGTGTCCATAGGGGCATGGATGCAAAGTTCTTCAGAAATATTTTTATTTCTTGGGGTATTTTTCATAAATATCTTTTGAAGATATTTTATTTTGGGGGTTTTTAAGAAAATATCTTTTGGAAGATATTTTCATTTTGAGCAGTTTTGCAATTATCCCTTTTTGTAGGGGCCATTAGGCAATTAACGAAAGTTATCGCAAAATACCTCATTTTGAGCCAGGATCCTTGTACGGGATTCATTTTCATATTTTCTCGAGTCGTGTACTATTGGAATTGTCTTGCGGTCGAACCCTACAGTTTTTGGGTTTTTGGCCCCGGTTAGCGCTAAAATTGTTTAGGGCATATCTCTTTACTCGGGACTCGGTTTTCGACATCATTTCTTCTGTTATTCATATTTTCTTATTTTAGTTCTTTTTCATTCATAGAGTTTTGCCGTTTGAGCGCGTCTGTTCAAATTCCACTTTTTCAGACCCGGCAGGACCCGTTCGGGGCACTTTTTGAGATTTTCTATAAATAGGGGGTTATAAAATCAAATTAGCTGATTTCCTCTTCTTCTCCCACGTTTCAGAACAGCCATGGCTGCCCAAGGGGCTACCACCTTCTTTTCTTCTTTTCCACCTTCTTCCCTCGTGTAAAATGTCGTAGTGCCTTAGCGTTTATCGAAGGCCTTCACGACGCGCACCTTTCCCCCTTATTAGAATCCATTTTTGACCACTTTTGAGTATGGGTTTCTAGTTTGGGTTTGGGTTTTCGTGGTACCTCAAAGGTTAAAGTTGTTCCTCTCGTTGTCCCCGACATACCCTAAGAGTATTGTCGGATTCGGAGCGTTTTCGTTTCGATGGGGATTTGTGATTTCATCACGAAATTTGGTAGGGGATGTTTTAGGTTTAAATATGTGTTGTATTGATGGTTTTATAAGCATATACAACTTGTAAGCATGCCTTTGTATTAATTCTAGAATTTAATTTAATTATTTTCTATATTTAAGATTTAATTCTCATGGTTGTATATAGCTTGGAATTAAATTGTAGCATGCTATTAAATTAAGCCTTGATATGCTTGTTAACATATATTAAATTAGGAGGATTTGAATAAGTAATGCAACTTTTAATTAATCTTTTACTTGAATGCAAATTTAATTCACATGGTTGTACCAAGCATGGAATCAACTTGTAATGTGATATTAAATTAGGTCTTAGTATGTTCTTTAACATATGTGAATTTGAGGACATTTGGAATTATTTTAAAATCTAAAGAAAATTAATTAAATAGATTAATTAATTTTACTCTAAGTGTTCTAATCACTTAATTGGATTTTTGACTTGATATTATTGATGAGCTTGGCATGTTCTATCATATATTTTAAATTGAGAATATTTAAATAAGTTTTGAGAAATTTATTTAATTATTTTCTTGGCATTGATCTTAATTTACCTTGTTGTAACTAAAGTAGAATTGGTTTGTAACTTGAAATTAAATTAGGCCTTGCTATCACCTTTGGCATATATTATATTTAGGATTTGTGGAGTTGCTTTGTAATCTTGAGAATTTAATTATTTAAGTTAATTAAATTCCATTTGCATGCTTTCATTGAGGTAATTAAGTATAATTTGCAACTTGGTGTATTATTACAAGATAGTATTTCATGAGTAGAAGTTATGATTTAACTTGTTGTATACACATTATACTTGTATGACATTTAATATGCCATTGTAACTTGAAGGCCTAGAGCATATCTTGTGTGAATTCCATGACTTGGTTGTGCATGGTAATTGACAATGTGTTTTGTGTATATGTGATATACTTGTTGCATAACTTGATGATTTTTGGAAAGCTTGTATGGACATTATAATATGTTAAGGCTAGAGTATGTCTCTAGTACGAGAGATGAGAGTTCCCTCTACAACATATAGTGCGCACTAGGTAGTTCCTTGCGGGCTAGTAACCCGAGATCACTTGTTTGGTTATTGAGACCTATGTCCTTTATCTTTCTGCCATTGGTTGATTTCGCATTCAATTCCTATTTGTAATTGTGGATTACTTTTAACTTGTGCTTAGATGCATGGTACTTCATTTCTTGCTTAGTATACTTGGATTTGTATACTTGTACACCTTATATATCAAAAATGCTTAGTATACTTGGATTTGTATACTTGTTTGCTATGCATGTCAACATTGCTTAGTATACTTAGAAATGTACACTTGAATTTATATGTTGCATTTCCATTTCAATATTGCTTAGTTTTCTTTGTGTGTACCCTTGTATATTGATGATTTACTTTCTAGATAACCTAGTATAATTATATCTTCTATACTTGTCTTAAGTGCATTTCAATCTTGATTGTATACTTGCGTACGAATACTTGTATATAGAATGAATGCTCCCTGAGTTTCACATTTGACGTAGACGCTAGGTGGTATGACCATTTGAGTTAAATTATAGTAACATAATAGGTTTGTAAAATGTTAGGTCTTTGCATGCTCATCTCCTACGAGTAGCTTTATGTTACTCACCCACGTAGTGGGAATATTTTTCTGGTACTGGGATCAAGATTCGGGATTCACATTATGCTTGGATGATTTGTAGACTTAAAGTTCTCATTTCTAGTAAATGTTTGCTTGAAATGCCATTTATAACTTTATATGTCAAAATGTGTAAATTTGATTCTATTTATGTAATGTGTATGTAAGTACACTCTTTACAATATATTTGACATGTGTGAGATGAGGCTATAGGCCAATGACATCTAATTTGTATTCTATGCATTTTCACTTTCAAGGTTTATTATGAAAAAAATAGAAAAATGACAAGTCATTGTCTCACCATGTTTGCATCGGGTGTGGGAATTCCATTTTTATTCTTCCATAGGGTCTTATTAATCATGTTTCAAGTGTGGCTAAGGGCCAAACGGTAATTTGACTCCATTTTATGTTTTTGGATTTCAAATTTTCCATTTCAAGTCCAATTTTCTCATTTTTGGCCGTCAGGGGGTCGGATTTTGAGTCAGAGCTTCTCAGGAGCCACAGACCATTCCTGCGCACTTAAATACGCTAAATGCACTTGCGTTCACATTCGTTTCAAACTAGAAATGCATTTAAGGCCAAATGAACACTTGCTACAAAGTTGCATTTTCTGAGTTTTTGACCCTTTACTGATCTAAGAGCATTTTAGGCATTTCACACTGAATTTTTTTCATTTTCTCCAACATTACTGTATGGAAAACTCAATTTCAGGAGGGTTTTTTTTTCATATTTTTCTAGAAAAATTCGTTTGATAGCTTGTTTTTGCTCTCAATTATGGACTGATCCTAAAGAAATTTCATGTAGCAGCTTTTTCGGCCCTCTTGACCTTCGCTGATCTAAGGGCATTTTAGGGGTTTTACAGTGTGTTTTTTTTTCTTCTTTTTTTTTTTTCCCGAGTTTCTAGGTAGAAAACGTGTTTTTAAGGGGGGTTTCCTCTTCGTGTTTTTCCAGAAAATTTCGTTTAAGAGTCTGTTTTTAGCCTAAGTTCTGAAAAGAAAATCAAAGGCTGCTTTCTGTCAAAACACTATTCTTGCTCAGATTTCTAACCCAAAAAGTTTTTTTTTTTTTTAAACTTTGACGCTTCATATCTTCTTCGTCTTGACTCCGAATCAAGTGATTTTTGAGTCTAAGTTTATTAACTTTTGCTTGTCTATCCAACGGTATGCATGGTTACACCCAATTCTATATGAAAAGACCATTTTACCCCTTGCAAACAACCCTTGCCGCACTGATTTTAAACCCAAAAGTTGGTTTTTTTGAAACTTTGACGTTTCATATCTTCTTCGTCCGAACTCCAAATCAAGTGATTCTTGAGTCTGGATTTATTAATTTTTCCTGGTATATCTAATGGCATGCTTAGTTTTTCTCTAAAAAGACCATTTTACCCCTTGTAAAGTACTTTTACCGCACTGTTTTCGAACCCAAAAGTTTGATTTTTTTTTTTTTTTTTTCAAACTTTGGAGTTTTATATCTTCTTCATCCAGACGCCGAATCAAGTGATTCTTGGGTCTAACTTGATTAATTTTTTCGCTGTCTTTCCAGTGGTGTACTCGGTAGCACCTGGTTTTATATTTTCAGAAATGACCATTTTACTCTTGGGGCTAAATTTGTCCGATTTTCTTTTAACTTGTTTCTGCTACTTTCTTTTGAGTTTCGTGACTTCATGGGAAGTCACGGATGTGTCATAGGAATGATGTACATTCCCAAGGACATTGCTTCCATGTGAAAAGACTATTTTGCCCTTGGGAGCCCGCTGTCTTTTTCTGATCATTCGTTTCCGCATTGTTCTCGTTGAGATCCGTGGCCTCATGGAAGGCACTCTAGCTTCTTAGAGATGCATTGCATCTCCATGGTCTTGTTTTCTATTTTCGCTTCCGCATTTGGACCCGTTATCGGGTCAATCTTCGATTCATCATAGGACGCACTGGCTTGAAAAACCAGGGCCGTCATAGATGGTATCAGAGCTCCTAGGTTTTAAAACCTTGGACGATGGGTTTTGGGTGCATATCATGCTTATGTTGCCATGCTCTATGTGTTTAATTGCTTCTTGATTACATGTCTATTTGCTTATGTGGCAACTTGTTTAGAAGCTTACCTTAACCGCTTTAGCATATGATTTATGTTTGTCTATCTTAGTATATAATATATGCTTATTTATTATAGTATGTTGTATGTGCTTTTTTACCTTAGCATACTGCATATGCTTGTAGGCTTTAGTACATTGTCCATGCTTGTCTGTGTTATCATGTTATTTATGCTTGTCTGCCTAGCATGTTGTATATGCTTGTCTGCTTTAGCGTGTCATATGTGTTTGTTTATCTTAGCATGATTATATGCAGCATATCATCATGTTTCATGTCTTTTTCCTATATACACTGACATGCGTTATGTGATTTTTACTGTTTATGTGAGTACGTAGCCTATTGCTATGTTGTATGCTAGTTGTTTACCTTTATGTCTTGTTTTGACATTGCATGCTGTTCCAGCTTGGTTGGTAGAGATTGATGCCAAGGCATTATTTCTTGGGGTCTGTCGTATCCCTTGGATGCATTCTTGTCTTACTGAGTTTTTTCCTTGGGTAGGAGAAATTCATTTTGTAAGGAACCTAAGATGGGAACCTTCTTGTTCTTATTATCGGTTTGGTTGTTTCTAGACCTTGGGCTGATGGTCAATCCAAGTAAGGCTCAGGTGAGCATAGAGTTACAATTTTTGTTTGGTGGAATGAGATGCGGGCCAGGTAGGTACCGTTTCATCTCCTTCCCTTTGTGGCTTTACAACGAGGTCGGGGAGTGTCTAGGGTTTTGGTATAGTCTCTTGGGGTTTCGTGGTGACCTGGATGTGATGACGTCATTGGGGTCTTGTTTCTATCGTCACGGGGCGATGAGTCGGGATTGACTCGAGTCTTTCCTTGGGGATTTGGGAGGTTGCCTTATGAGCCTCAGCGGTGAGGTTCTGATGTCTTGCCTTTTTAGGGTAATGGTTTCAGGATATGTATAGATGTGTTGACCTAGGATCCTTCTGGTGTTGGCCAGATAACTTTTACGAGCTACTGTTGGGGTATACGTAGTTTCGTGTAATTAATTGCATTGGTGCGTATTATTTACTCTCCCTTGTCATTTAAGACTTGGGGGTGGTGTTTTAGGGTTCCGTTAGAATCCTGCCCAGTTCTCATCGAACTCGTTGGCATCTTAAGTTGAGTTTTCTGTTGATGTCTCGTAATGGCTAGTGTTGGAACTATCCATTGCGTCGTTGTTTTGTCTGGTCGTAGGAAAGACTTGTAAACTCTTTATTTCGGGAGCCTTAGTGTTCACTCTGGGAGATGATTCATTTCCTTACGGTGAGAGATTGGAACCATCCGGATTTTGGGGATTCACTTTCAGTGAGTTCGTCCTTTTAAGAGACATTTTATCCCTTCCTACTTTTAACTTGTGGGATTGTTATTTGCATAGTCCTTTTTACATGTTTGTATGCCTTAGCATGCCGTAGAAGCATGTTTAGGATACGTGCACTACAAGGAAATTGATGTTTTACGACTGTAATTAACGACATGCATAACAACAAGCCTTCTTATGTACTAATTTATGACTTATGTTTTCAAGCAAGTCATTCAAAGCTAATAATGATTATATTAACGGCTTGCACTTAATTGCCCTTTGAAATTTTCTTTTAAAGCTTGCATTTTCTATTATAATGACTTGTATGCTATATCGTTAATGTTAGGCCCAAAGTTTGTTCAAATTAGATCACCACTTTCCCTCTAATATTTGAGCCCAAAATTCCTTTGAAGACCTATTTCCCTCCTATATGACTTTTAAGGAAAAAATATTTCTGCACTATAAGCCAATAACACACACAGTTGTTTGCTCTCCCAAAAAAAAAAATAAATAAATAAATAAAGGAAGTTAGTATAAGTTTGGGTCGCCTTGGGCACAGGGGATGTGGAAAAAAAAAAAAAAAAGGTTAGGCAAAGTCTTGGTTACCTTGGGCATCAAAAGAGGATGGGAAAAAAAAAAAATTAAGGTTGGGCAATTTTCAGGCAACACAATCTGCTTTGCAACTCCGTAGGGTGCTGCCTCCGCTATCGCCTCAGGTGACAACGTATGTTCATCCTCTCTCTCTTCCCTCTCCTTTTGTATGAATAATGAATCGATCTTTTATATATGTTTCTTTCTTTCGTTCATCTCATCATTTGATTTGTTCTAACTTTGGTTCGTTTGATTCGGGCCTTTACCTTTGTTCCAATAGTGAAAAGTAGCTTCCAAACTGGGGTTTTTTTTTTTTTTTTTTTTTTTTTGTGTGTGTGTGTGTCACTGTGTGTGATGGCTATCAAAAGCTGAATGAATATATTACGGTTCTCTTAGTATTTTAATAAATGTGTGCCTTTCTACATGTGTCTTTCATGGCGATCGAGTCCATAATGTATGGCGGGTACATTTTTTTTCCTCTCCCTAAGTCCACTCCAATCTCACAACAACAGCAACCATAACCCTTATCCTCATAATTTTTGCATTTTCACATTCAATCCCACGAAAATTAAGGATCCCTTCTAGTGGGTTGAGGAAATAATTAACTTTTTCGATCTCTAAATTATGCTCATACTTAAAGTGCCAAATTAGTGCTTGACTGTGAATTAGATTATTGTAATTATAACTCTTCACAAGGTTTCATAAATCAATAGTCAACACCTTAATGTTTTTTCGTTTTTGTTTTTATCAGTTCTCCTTCACACAATAACTACTACCTTTGGAGGAAAATCAAAATTATCAGGATGTGTTGCTGCTTCAATTAGGTCCTGTTGTCAGAATTTATTCGACTCTCAAGCATACAAATGGAGACCCAAGATTGATTGCTTTCCAAAGAGATTTCAACCATTGTCAGTTTCTTTTAGAGAAATAGGAGCTAGATATTTTTTGGAGCGTGACCTGTTAGTCTCAATGTCAAGAAGCAATCAGGGTTAAAGTCTTACGTATAAGGATGCTGGTGTTGATATAGATGTTGGATCAGATTTTGTGAGGAGAATTGCTAAGATGGCACCTGGTGTTGGAGGTTTTGGAGGGCTTTTCCCACTTGGTACAATTTTTTGTAACTCTCTTCTTGTAACTCTCTTTTTGTTTGGTTATCAAATTTCTGAACATGGATATAATTAATTTTGAAATGCCATAAACTCTTTTAGAGAAAGTACATAACAAAATTGTTCTTCATCACACTGGTATGTTCATCCTCTTTCTCTTCTCTCTCCTTTTGCATGAATCTATATTTTATATATGTTTCTTTCTTTCTTTCGTTCATCTCATCATTTGATTTATTCTAACTTTGGTTCGTTTGATTCGGGGCCGTTAAATGCCTGTTTGCCTGTGTAAGATTTTGTTTAATTGTTATTAATTTGCCTTATTCTTTTGTTTCAGGCCTTTTTGTGGTTCTCTCTCGCGTTTTTATTCTTTTAATCAATCTCTAATATTAATCTTTCCAATGAAGAAAGCAAAAGGCGCTTATGTAACAGGTACTTAATCATTATGTATTTAAAGGGTCCAATTTGGTGTATTTATATGTAAATTTTTCAATTGATGATAGTTGATGTTTGTATAGGCTGTTATACAGGAGCAAACAAAGAGGGTTTTTGGAGCTGGACCTAGTTTTGGGGAAATGGGTGGAGGACCATATCCATTCTATGGATGAAAAAGGAATAAAGGCACTTGTTGATGTGCTTGACTAGGTATCATTTTCTTATTGCACATTCATATCTTTGCCACTCCAACTTTGTTTCTTAAATATTGGATTATAATTCAGTACTTGTTTATAAGATCAATTGGATCATGTTCATAGCAATCTTGCTAATTTTCAATGATCTTTATGTTTCTCCATCTTTTGTTTGAGAATTAGATCCTTATTTTATGGTTGACAACCAGTGTGAAGAATTATTTGTCTAGAATAGCGACTCCGAATCTATATGCTATCATCTATAGATGTTGGTATATTACTGAAGAAATAATGAAATCCTTAAAATACATTATGATTTAACTCCTAATGAATCTTTAACATTATAGGAGCACAAATAATGCCAAAACAATGTACAGATTTTGTCAAAATTATCTTAGCCAATTTTAATCTCTTATTTTTTTCATTGTAAATTTGGTAAAAGGCATAGATGAAATTTATTAAAAATGAATTTGTTTTTATTTATTTATTATTTTATGGACTGTTTGGATTCCAAAGTTTTGTGGCATGGGAAATATATTCATTAATTTTTTTATCCCATTATTTCCACTCCAATCTCACAACAGCAGCAACCATACCCCTTTTTTCTCATAATTTTTTGCCTTTTCACATTCAATCCTATGAAAATTAAGGATCCCTTCTAGTGGGTTGAGTTGTTGAGATAATAATTAACCTTTTCGATCTCTAAATTATTCTCATACTTAAAAGTGCCAAATTAAGGGTTTTTTTTATTATTATTTTTTATATGAATATACATACCACCATTATTGATGTTATTTGAAGTTGGCTCAGCTAGAATTTTAGTTAATAATACATTAGAATTGAAAAGGTAATGAACTAGTCTTTCACTTTTGGTATCAAAATTTTAGTACTTGTAAATATATACATTTGTCTCCTTTTAAGACTAGACTCGATTATTTTTAACATTCTACACATGGATAATATGGTCTCAATAAGATCGTTCATACTTAATCTATCTTCCTAGCTTTGCCCTTAGTTTTTTCTTACAAACCTCATTTCAGCTATGGGGAAATTCTGAATAAGTTTATTGTTTGTTTAGCATTCTGCTTCACTCTACATGGTTGGTTTTATTGTTGGTTTATAAATTTCTTAATTACCATGTACTGTCCATCTAAATAGTTGGTATGGAAGAATTTTTTTTTGCTTTTCATCACTTATCAAATGTGAGCTTATTGAACAAAATGAACCTTTTCTAGGTTCCTCTCCTTCGCCATTTCCTTCCCCCTTCTTCTTTAGGGCTTTTTAATATTTTTTGTTATGTGTCACAACTAAATTACTAAACTTGATATTTATTTTTTTTATTACAGAATGTGATTGAAGAATTGATTGTTGCCATCAAGATATTGTACAGACAAGGGAGAGCAAATAAATATTCAAAATCGATGGTTATGTTCTTATTTTGCAAAAGAAGATTGTTTCCTTTTGAATTTAGTGGTTTAGTTTTTATTCCTTGTTGACGTCATCATATTGGATGGCTTGGAACTTTTTTAATATTCATAGTGGCTTTAATTTTTATTTTTTGGCACGATACTAGACTTGATGTTTTTGTTTTAATGAAAACTAATGAATTTTTGTTATTCTCATTAATACATGTTATGTTATATGTGGTTATATGATATGATGTGCGTCTTATTTTTCAAATTGAAGATAGGTATCATTTGTCATATTGAATACAGGTGTCTTGCAGATTGTTAGTTCCATTTCAAAGAAAATGGATTCTATATAATTTTCTTTATTAAAAAACCCCCTTTTGACGACATGCGATGCATCTTGTTAAAATAAAAAATAAAGGTTAAACACAAACACAACGTACTTCGCGTGTCGTTAATGGATGCATAGACAACTTCTAAATCATGTTGTTAAAGAAGTGCATATTAACGACGCATGAGAAGAGTCGTAAATATTTGAAAGCAAAATCCATTTAGTTGTTTAACAACGTCACATTTTAGCATCAACGACTTGTAAAGCACACCATGAATAATATAGACTTTTCACGGCTTGTTCAGTAAGAGCCTGCGTATGCATGTCGTGAAAACCCTATAACGACTGACATTGCATGTTGTGAAAACCTTTTTCCTTGTAGTGGTGACTATCTGGTAGTTATGTGATGATATAAATGATGTATTTTCCATTTACTATATCTGTTTGGCATGCTAGCGTCATAGATGATGTGTAGTGTGTCCTTGATGCTTGACCCCTATTTGATAGGTAGCATATTTGATTGCCCTGATACACTATGTGTTTAGTTGTATGGTGTGATCTAGTTTTTATGATTTAATTTTTATGAGTTGTGACATGATCACCTTACATATGTATGTCTTATAACTGATTATTTGGTTTAGTTCATGTTTTTATCTTTCCTGTACTGTACCTGGGGTTGTGTGACCTTGGTTATCGGGATTGTGTGTGTGAGCTAGATTAGGTGTCTTGATTCCTAGGCGTAGCCTTGTAATAGGTCAGCTTTAGGATAACGTGGAGGTTTTTGGGTTGTTTGCCTTGTTAGGAGTCGTTGTGACTAGGACGATGGTGATGTTGTTTGATTTCATAAAGTCCGATCTATTGGTTTGAGGGCACAGACTTATCAAGCTTTGGATTCGTAATTGGTGCTGTTGATAGCGGTGTTTTGAGACTTGGGGTTGTCAGTTTTATGGTATTGAGGATTTGAGGCCTTAAGCGTAGCGGTACCTGTAGTATTGTTGTCAGAGTTTTGGGATTGGCCAGGATGGTCCTGCCAGACATCTTTAGACCATATCTCAACTGTCACAAAATGCCTGGTTTCTGTGGTGCTTTTTGTAATGATCGTTTTAGACATTAATGTCATTTGTATCGATAGGTTTCACAGGTAAGCTTGTTGGGGCAGGTGATGAATTAGGGTTTATACTGTCATGCTACCGTACAAGTTGTGTGTGGTGGGCGAGTGTTAGTTACCGTTGATACTACCATGCATTACCTAGCTAGTAATGTAAGTGTGGGCGGGCATTAGATGCTGTCGATGCTACCACACCGTGAGTACGTTGTGGGTGGGTTATAGTCGCTATTCGTGCTGCCACGTTGCTTCTGGTCGTGTTCCTTGTTTTGGCGGGTTGTTGCCTTGGTTTCCTTTGGGAGGTTGACATTGGGTTGTTTGTCAATTCGTTTGATGAGGTGTTGTCATTCGGTTTGTGGTTTCGCATTCCTTTAGTTGGATCTTAGGGCTTCTAGAGTTGTCCTTTAGAGCTTTATGATCCTTTCCTCAGTGTGATCTTGTGTTCGGTCCTTGTTCAGTTCTTCCAGTGATGTTCCTCATTTCGGGAGCGAAATTTCCTTAAGGATGGTAGGTTGTAATGACCAGGTCATTTTCCTTCCTTTCCTTTTTCTCAGATTTTTAGGGATAAATTTTTTTTCCGTTGATTTTTCCCTTCTGAGTACTGTTACTCATCACTTAGAGTCATCTCGAGCTCTCAGAAATGGTTTCCGAGACTATTTCCCTTGGATTGACAACTTCCTTAAAGGACCGCGTCATTTCCACATTTTTCGTTATTTGACACTATGCACTTTTCGTCCTTTTTCCCATTTGTCACTTTGTTGGCATAACCTCACTTTTCGTGTTCGGAGTTGAGTTTTAACTTCAAGAACCTTCATCCTAAGTGGTTTCCACGAAATACGTATCTTTACTTTTGTATGAAAGTACTCTGGTTATTCCTAGTGTCCATAGAGGCATGGATGCAAAGTTCTTCAGAAACATTTTTGTTTCTTGGGGTGTTTTTCATAAATATCTTTTGGAGATATTTTATTTTGGGGGTTTTTAAGAAAATATCTTTTGGAAGATATTTTCATTTTGGGCAGTTTTGTAATTCTTCCTTTTTGTAGGGGCCATTGTGCAATTAACGAAAGTTATTGCAAAATACCTCGTTTTGAGCTTGGATCCTTGTACGGGATTCATTTTCATATTTTTTCGAGTCGTGTACTCTTAGAATTGTCTTGTGGTCGAACCCTACAGCTTTTGGGTTTTCGGCCCCGATTAGTGCCAAACTTGTTTGGGGCATATCTCTCTGCTCGAGACTCAGTTTTCGATGCCATTTCTTCTATTGCACATATTTTCTTATTTTGGTTCTTTTTCGTTCATGGATTTTTGCCGTTTGAGAGCGTTTGCTCAAATTTCACTTTTCCAGACCTGACAAGACCTGTTCGAGGCACTTTTTGAGATTTTCTATAAATAGGGGGTTATAAAATTAAATCAACTGATTTCCTCTTCTTCTCCCATGTTTCAGACCAGCCATGGCTGCCCAAGGGGCTACCACATTCTTTTCTTCTTTTCCACCTTCTTCCCTCGTGTAAAATGTTGTAGTGCCTTAACGTTTATCGAAGGCCTTGACGACGTGCACCTTTCCCCCTTATTAGAATCCATTTTCGACCACTTTTGAGTTTGGGTTTCTAGTTTGGGTTTGGGTTTTCATGGTACCTCAAAGGTTAAAGTTGTTCCTCTCGTTGTCCCCGACATGACCTAGGAGTATCGTCGGATTCGGAGCGTTTTCGTTTCGGTGGAGATTTGTGATTTCATCACAAAATGAGGTAGGGGATGTTTTAGGTTTAAATATGTGTTGTATTGATGGTTTTATAAGCATATTCAACTTGTAAGCAGGCCTTTGTATTAATTGTAGAATTTAATTTAATTATTTTCTATATTTAAGATTTAATTCATCATGGTTGTATATAGCTTGGAATTAAATTGTAGCATGCTATTCAATTAAGCCTTGATATGCTTGTTAACATATATTAAATTAGGAGGATTTGAATAAGTAATGCAACTTTTAATTAAAATTTCACTTGAATGAAAATTTAATTCACATGGTTTTTACTAGTATGGAATCAACTTGTAATGAGATATTAAATTAAGCCTTAGTATGTTCTTTAACATATGTGAATTTGAGGACATTTAGAATTGTTTTAAAATCTAGAGAAAATTATTTAAATAGATTAATTAGTTCTACTCGAAGTGTTCTAATCACTTAATTGGATTTTTGACTTAATATTATTGATGAGCTTGGCATGTTCTATCATGTATATTAAATTGAGAATATTTAAATGAGTTTTGAGAAATTTATTTAATTATTTTCCTGGCATTGATCTTAATTTACCTTGTTGTAATTAAGGTAGAATTGGTTTGTAACTTGAAATTAAATTAGGCCTTGCTATGATCTTTGACATATATCATATTTAGGATTCTTGGAGTTGCTTTGTAATCTTGAAAATTTAATTATTTAGTTTAATTAAATTCCATTTGTATTCTTTCATTGAGATAATTAAGTATTAATGTAATATTCTTACTTAATTTATAATTTGCAACTTGGTGTATGACTACCTGATGGTATTCTATGAGTAGAAGTTATGATTTAACTTGTTGTATACATATTATACTTGTATGACATTTAATATGTCATTGTAACTTGAAGGCGTAGAGCATATCTTGTGTGTATTCCATGACTTGGTTGTGCATGGTAATTGATAATGTGCATTGTGTATATGTGATATACTTGTTGCACAACTTGATTATTTTTGGAAAGCTTGTATAGACATTATAATATGTTAAGGCTAGAGTATGTCTCTAGTATGGGTGATGAGAGTTCCCTCTACAACATATAGTGCGCACTAGGTAGTTCTTTGCGGGCTAGTAACCCGAGATCACTTGTTTGGCCATTGAGACCATATGTCTTTTATCTTTCCGCCATTGGTTGATTTCACACTCAATTCCTATTTGTAATTGTGGATTACTTTTAACTTGTGCTTGGATGCATGGTACTTCATTTCTTGCTTAGTATACTTGGATTTGTATACTTGTACGCCTTATATATCAAAAATGCTTAGCATACTTGGATTTGTATACTTGTATGCCATGCATGTCAACATTGCTTAGTATACTCAGAAATGTATACTTGAATTTATATGTTTCATTTCCATTTCAATATTGCTTAGTGTACTTAGTGTGTACCCTTGTATATTGGTGATTTACTTTCTAGATAACCTAGTATACTTATATCTTCTATACTTGTCTTAAGTGCATTTCAATCTTGATTGTATACTTGCGTACGTATACTTGTATATCGAATGACTTGTTGCATGTACCGTATGCTCCTATGTTGTTTAAATTGCATGAATGATGTGGTTTATGCTAGGAATACTCTAGGTAGCTTAGGATGCTCCCTAAGTCTCACCTTTGACATAAACGCTAGGTGGCATGACCATTTGAGTTAAAATATAGTAACTTAATAGGTTTATAAAACGTTCGGTCTTTGCATGCTCATCTTCTACGAGTAGCTTTATGTTACTCACCCATGTAGTGGGAACATTTTTCAGGTACCGGGATCAAGATTCGGGATTCACATCATGCTTGGATGATTTGTAGACTTGAAGTTCTCATTTCTTGTAAATGTTGGCTTGAAATGCCATTTATAGCTTTATATATCAAAATGTTTAAATTTGATTATATTTGTGTAATGTGTACATAAGTACACTCTTTACAATGTATTTGACATGTGCGAGATGAGGCTATAGGTCAATGACATCTAATTTGTATTCTATTCATTTTCACTTTCAAGGTTTATTTTGAAAAAAATAGAATAGTGGCAAGTCATTGCCTCACCATGTTTGCATCAGGTGTGGGAATTTCATTTTTATTCTTCCATAGGGTCTTATTAATCATGTTTGAAGTATGGCTAAGGGTCAAATGGTAATTTGACTCCATTTTATATTTTTGGATTTCAAATTTTCCATTTCAAGTCCATTTTTCTCATTTTTGGCTGTCGTGGGGTCAAATTTTGAGTCGGGGCTTCTCGAGAGCCACGGACCATTCCCGCGCGCTTAAGTACACTAAATGCACTTCTGTACACATTCGTTTCAACCTAGAAATGCATTTAGGGCCAAATGAACATTTGGTGCAAAGTCGCATTTTTTGAGTTTTTGACCCTTTACTGATCTAGGGTCATTTTAAGGATTTCACAGTGAGATTTTTTCATTTTCTCCCCCAATGCCGGATAGAAAACTCAATTTCGGGAGGGGTTTTTTTCGTGTTTTTCTAGAAAAATTCGTTTGATAGCCCGTTTTTGCTCTCAGTTGTGGACTGATCCTGAAGAACTTTCATGTAGCAGCTTTTTTTGGGCCCTCTTGACCTTCGCTAATCTAAGGGCATTTTAGGGGTTTTACAGCGTGTTTTTTCTTTTTCTTTTTTTTTTTTTTTTTTTTTTTTTTTTTTTTGTTTCTTCCGCGTTGCTGGGTAGAAAACGTGTTTTTAAGGGTGGTTTCTTCATTTGTGTTTTTCCAGAAAATTTCGTTTAAGGGTCCATTTTTAGCCTCAATTCTGGAAAGAAAATCAAAGGCTGCTTTATGTCAGAACACTATTCCTGCCCAGATTTCTAACCCAGAAAGTTGGTTTTTTTTTTTTTAAACTTTGACGCCTCATATGTTCTTCCGACTCCGAATCAAGTGATTTTTTACTCTAAATTTATTAACTTTTGCTTGTCTATCCAATAGTATGCACAGTTGCATCCAATTCTATCTGAAAAGACCATTTTTCCCCTTGCAAACTACCCTTGCCGCACTGATTTTAAACCAAAAAGTTGGTTTTTTTTTTTTAACTTTGACATTTCATATCTTCTTCGTCCGGACTTCGAATCAAGTGACTCTTGAGTCTAGATTTATTAATTTTTCTTGGTCTATCTAATGGTATGCTCAGTTGCATCTAGTTTTGTCTGAAAAGACCATTTTACCCCTTGTAAAGTACCCTTGCCACACTGTTTTCAAACCCAAAAGATTGATTTTTTTTAAAAAATTTGGAGTTTCATATCTTCTTCATCCAGACACCGAATCAAGTGATTCTTGGGTCTAATTTGATTAATTTTTTTGCTATCTTTCTAGTGGTGTACTCGGTAGCACCCAATTTTATATTTTCAGAAATGACCATTTTGCCCTTGGGGCTAAATTTGTCCGGTTTTCTTTTAACTTGTTTCCGCTACTTTCTTTTGAGTTTCGTGACTTCATGGGAAGTCACGGATGTGTCTTAGGAATGATGTACATTCCCAAGGACATTGCTTCCATGTGAAAAGACTATTTTACCCTTATGGGCATGTTTGGTATTTTTTTGATCATTCGTTTCCGCATTATTCTTGTTGAGATCTGTGGCCTCATTGAAGGCCACTCTAGCTTCTTAAAGATGCATTGCATCTCTATGGTTCGATTCATCATAGGACGCATTGGCTTGAAAAACCGGGGCCGTCACACATATATATATGTATATCCGTATATGGGTAAATATATGTACCCATTAACCTCCTATCTAAGTAGTACATGTGACCCAATTATTTGGTCCATTACTACTGTCCAAATCCACATCCTTTAATTTAAATAAAATAAAATAAAACAACATGCACAATTAAAACATTTCACTACATATAACAACAAACCAATTTACAATGAAGTCACATAAATCACACAATTCAAATTAAACAAGTAATTCAAATAAACATATAAATAAGTAGCCAAACAATCATATACGTTAAAAAAATTACAATTAAATCAATTAAATAAATACCGAGACTATCCTTTTAAAATTAGGGGTATTACATTCTTCTCCCTTAACGATCCCTATTCCTCCAAGTTCTATTACATATATGCGCATAACTCCTATGCACCAAGCGCTAATAATTTGGTAACGCTAATTTATACTACCTTAATGGATATACTCAATCCACGAGAAGTCAATTTATTAAGTAAACTGACCTTCTTCAAGAAAAACCACATTGCTTCCTATATGGAAGACATTCCACATAACTGGTTCTTGATATAAAACTCTCGTTTACGAGTTTGACTATTTACAACACAAAAATCTGTTGCCGTCTCCGAACTGCGCGCAAACGATTACAAATGAGAGTATTTCTCTCCCGATGTGTCTTTTAAATGAAGTCTAGGGCTGATTGTACACCCTTACTTCCATTTTAAATCAACAAATGAAAGGTTTACACTATTTAATATACAAAACCTCAAATGTTGTCACATCAATCTCCTTGTGCCAACATTATCATAAACCAACCTTTGACAGGCAAAGTGATCACTTCTAATTGTTCATGAAAAACCTAGGATATATGCTTCAAGCATATCTTCCACAATCTAATTTAATTTCTCGATCAAATCCTCCATCTAAAGATATGAAACAAAGTTATTGCTCCAAAATTCCTAGAGAGTTCCTCTAAAATAGCACTCATCCACTATAATAGATATCCACATGTTATTACTCCACTATCAGTGCAACATAGAACTAGTATGAAATTCTAACTATAATGTTCAGAAGTGAACTTCCTCAACCCAGCGCTCTAAATCTATATGGAATTAAAATTCCAATTCCATGTCGAGAATTCCTACATACCATCCACTCCTGATGAGTCATACTCCCATGTTATATAAGAAGTGGCAAAAATCTCCAATGTTATTCAATTATCCATTTTCCACCTTTCTAACAGGTGTTCTACTTAGAAACAATTTTGTACATGGCTCTACTCATTCTTGTTCACCAAAACTGACATTTGATGTCCTGACGTAACTTCTGAGCACACCGAGAAAAATTCATGAATTTTGCAGCTCAGTCACTCCAACATCATTGACAATACCTACTAATCCTCCTTCAGTACCTTAAGCTCTATCTGAGTATGGTAATACTGCCTCCAGAGTCAACTCCGATATTATAAATTGACCATCCTTAAGTACCTTGGTAATAACAAGTGTCATTATTACACATGTTATACAAATAAAATTGATAACTCAACAACTAACCGAAGATTTTAAATATCCCATCGGTTATTGAGAGCATCCATCAACCAAAAATTGATACAAAGTGTGAATCACCACTTCGATCTATTTAAGCCGTCTTGTGATCCATTCTATTCATATGAACTAATATCCTACCAATTCGAATTAGATAAGAATTAAACTGATTTAATTTATCCATCAGCCAATATCCCAACCAGAATCGTGATCCTTGTGCAATGATAGAAATCCCTCAACTAAATTTGTAGAAATGTTATCTCCTTTCCACTTCAGTAGAGGAAATGGCTATAAAGGATCTAATGATCTCTGATGGTCAATCTCAACTATCTAATAGATATTAAACTTGGAGACTACGTCGCTATGTCCCTCCTCCTGCCCGTCCTCCAAACATCTGCTTCATACCGTGAAGCATCATGTTTCCACCAGGATGAATAAAGAATTAAGAGTTGTGAATCTCAGTCCTTGCATCCTCCCTCTAATTTGCCTGCAGAAAGTACCATTAGTCTGGCACCACCAGCCTTCGTCTGCACCCATTATTTAAATTGGAGCATCTTCAAAAGCTAATTTTACAACAAAAATCATGCAGCACTGATCCGTGATAACCTTACCGATATTAAAATTCAATCAGTAATTCCATTTATCAAAAGTCAACAATCTATAACATTTCCATACTTACCGTGCAACTAAAATAGATAAGTGGTCTATCCATCCTGTCTTTGACACACCTTACTTCTTTAATACAAGTAAGTGTCAATCTGACTTCTTGTCCCACTTTAAAAGAATATGGAACCTTTATGTCCTTCAAATAGGTCATCAATTTCCAAGCAACAACTAATTGTTGCGAATTGTGCACAACTTTTGCAATTTCCAAGAAAATGTTCTGCAACTCCGACACCTCTGATAAACCATCATGGTGTTACGGTGGTCTTTACTCACCACAACCTTATGAATATCGAAACATTAACAACCACCATTGTCATGGCTTATAAAAAAATACAAATCCATACCTAACTTAAAGTATATCAAACTAATCGTTCTGGATTATTTGACTCATAGTGATGATTTAACTATCCCATCCCAAATAACATACCATAATAACTCATATCTAAGTCCAACAGATTGGCTAGAATTATGTATATCTACCAAATCCTATGACCACATGCTCACAATCCTAGCGTAATAACACTATTACTCCATGTTATTAAAATAATAGTTGGTTGTCCACATACTTGTGTCCCCAACTAAACCACATTTCAAATTCTGAATAATTAACAAAATTAAAACACATATGACAAACACACTTAAGATATCGTCCAATCGAGAAAAAAAAAGTCTTTTTTAAAATCAACTTGTAAAATTGTTTCACAAACTTTCCTTCTATAGTTTCATAGGTAATCATCCAACCTCGAACCATATCCTTTAAACATAGCTTAAAGGTAACATATGTTTGGCTAAGCAAATACCAAGGCTTAACCCTTATCCTCCTTATACGCGGAATGCAATCTGTCTAACGTGGCTTCATAAAGCAACTTAGAACATCACAACATAATACCAACGCTCTCCTGTATATGATATAAAATCATTGCTTTGTTCTGATAAGAACTCCATCCAATCCCCAGACTCTTAAAGAGTACTTCTTATATACCTCTTTTTAGAGATGATAAGAAAGTTTAACTATATGTAGATTGATTAACACCAATACTATTAATATCATGCGCTATACTACTAGCAAATAAGATCACCCTCGCGCAATCATTCATCTTCCAGATTTAGTACCCTCTTTCTTCGATACACTGAAATCTCCTCCATTAGGATCCCCTTCGAGCTCCTATTCCTCGTTTGTCTCCTTTTTAGAACAACTGAAGTCGTGTTGGCCCCAATATGCGGTGACCTATCACGTACACCTAAATCCTTCCTTGGCTTATACTTTTAAGGCAACGCCATCTGAAACTAAACCTTCGATTCTGAATTCTGCCATCTGGCAAAGAAATCAATAACGTACTCCTTTACTTCTTTAGGTCTTATCGTTTTCGCCTTGGACCCAATCCTCCTCCTAGTGCCAACCATTCTATAACTACAGAATATAATTGACATCAGCTCCTTCTAACGATCTGCAAATAGAGTACAACGAATCCTAATATGACTTTAAGTTTTAAGAGACGCAACGTGGAAGTCATATAACGAAAGACACTCCTAAGGACACTAGAACCTGGAGTGCTCTAATACCAACTATGATACCCCCGAATTTTTAAATGCGGGTTGGCCAGGCCCACGCCTGAATACCCGAGGTTATCAAAAATAAATCGGCAATAATCGAACACAGAATACAATTACGATAAAAAGGAATAAATAAAATTGCTGAAAGAAAACTAACACGATAATCCAATAACAAAAATCTCAGAATAAATTTTATAAATAAGAACTATTCTGGTACATCCAAACCTCTAATACAAATACAACTCGAGAATCCATCTAGTGGACCCCTATTCAAAACCCAACTGAAGATAAACTGAACTAAACAGGAAATCCAAAACTAAATATAAATAGCAATCTTACGCAGTCGGAAGAATGAGTGACCATCTCTGCCCAGCATGAACAAGCTCTAAGACTAGAACCGTCCAATATCTGAAAAATAATAGTAGGTCAGGCCCACGAACAAGTTCTGTTCTAACTACAATCCAAACAGAGACCTGATACGCAGATACATCCTAAACGACTCAACAATAACTATATAGTCCGTATATATATATATATATATATATATATATATATACTAAGGGACTCTCACTGGACTACAAAGGGGGTCTCAACCTGAATGGAAGGCAACATGCAAAACACACCTAAGTAGGCATAAGTACCTAAGCCTAACAGGGTATACCTCTACCCTCATAGCCAGTTACGCATCCTTCTTCATATACGCTCCTTAACTGTCGATCTTGAGACTCAAGCTCATATCGAGTTACCATAATCATATATCTATAAATCCTATCCTATCCATCCATCAGCAATCTAGTAAGTCGTTCAACTTGTTCAGCTGATCTAACTTAAGTATAAGTAGTAAGTTAATCATTCAACTTTGTTCAATTGATCTGACTTAAATATCCATAGCAAGTAATTTAGTTAGTCATTCAACTTTGTTCAGCTGATTTGACTTAAATATAAGTAGGATTTATTTTATAATCCATTCCCTTATTCCAGAATAGGTAGGAGTTAACGTTATGATCTAATCCGTACCTAATATGCCACCATCCCATACCGGTGCATAAAATCCACACATCCAATAATTGATGCAATAAATGCTAAATTTAAACATCAATTAAAATCCAGAGCATGATATAATGCTAATCATAAATATAAACTGAGCACATTAATCAAATCCATGAGTAACAAATATAAAGCGGTACATCAAATAGTCCAGAATATCATGAGTAATATCATATATTCAATTATGCATTTAATCTAAACAATAAAACAGTTTTAAGTAGTATGCATTTAATTATAGAATAAGAAATTAACATGTATCTCAAATAGACTGTAAAACATCTACAGCATGATTAAACTATTTCAATTCAATTGATTGAGTTAAAATAGTTTAAAACAATATCCATAAATTAACCATTATGTTAATTTTATCCCAAACCTAGCATATTATTGTATATTATGCATTCTAGTTAATTGTTGGGTCTTAGAAATTCATTAAAATTATTTAACCAGGCCCAACCATCCCTAGATACAAACTTCCGTGCCAAAATCCTACACTGAACAACACAGATGACGGTTACAGGAACCGGTTGACATGTTTTCTCCAGGTGGTAACCGGTTTACACATACCGGTTAATGTAGAGTTCTCCAAGTGTCAACTGGTTTACACAAATCGGTTGATGTAAAGTTCTCCAGGTGTCAACCGGTTTACACAAACTGGTTGACCTAAAGTTAGTAAGTGTCAACCAGTTTACACAAACCGGTTGATGTAAAGTTTGTAAGTTTCAACTGATGAGCGCTGAAAAGTGCGTAATTAAACCCCTTAAGCTTGAGTATTTTATGACCTTTATCTATCTTATTTTCCCATTTTAGACTGTTATTTCCTTTTTTAGGTCAATAAAGTTAAAACGTGCTAAAAATGGTTTCTTAAGGCCATTTTGGAGTCAAACTAAGTCTTTGTGAGAATTTGGAGTAAAAGGAGGCTGATTTGGAGCAAAAAGAGGTTGATGCTGAAAATCTGCCAAGTGAGATCGATCTGAGAAAAGTAAGATCGATCGAGCCCAGATCGATCGAAGAAAAGTGAGATCAATCGAACTATTCATGAAAGTTATTAAAAAGCATATCTGAATCTCATTTCGAACCAACTCGGGCAGAGCTTGTAAGGGAAGATTCTAGGGCCGAGTTCTCACATATTTGGGCTCCCAAAGCCTTGTGTATAAGGGGGATTCAACCATTTTTGTAGAGAGATTCATATTTTAGATTGTAATTTCTATATTCTCTTTAGTTTCTCTCTCCAGAAAGTTAGAGATTAGGGTTAGAAGAAAAGAAGGAAGTGGAGGCACATCTCAAGATCCACTATCTTTCTCTCTCTAGAGCTTCAAAGAAGAAGAAGAAGAAGAAGATGGAACCATGTTTGGAGTTTACCCTTGAGGGTTTCATGACCACATCTACCTCCTCCAAGATTGGCTAGATCTACACTTAGGCTTAGATGAGCCCTAAGTCTTGTGTAATCTAAACCCTTGTATTTCTATTTTTGGGAATTTATATATATTGTTGTGATTAGTGTTCTAGCCTTGTGAATTTAATGAATCTTGGTATATTTCTATGATTTCTACTGTTTAATTCTTCCTATTAATTCTCTAGTTTATTTACATGTCTACGTGTGATTAAATTAGGAATTATTTTTTACATGATTTATATGGATTAATTCTTTCTATTGATTCTCTATTTGATTACATGTTGTATTATGTGTGATTATTTAGGGAATTGATCTCTACACTAGATTCTCTATGTTGGTTGCATGTCTATGTCTGATTAATTAAGGATTTAGTGATAGTTAAGCATGGGTTTTCATTGAATGGGTTTATAGATTAATTTGATGGATTATTCTTATGCTTGATGAGTTGTTCTACAATTTAATTCATGCTTGTAGGTAGGTAGACAATCTATACTTGATTTGATATTCCATGGCTTATTATTGTAAATTCCATGATTCTCTAGATTGATGTGTTCTGCAATTGTGACTAGTTTGATGGATCATGCTTAGATTTGATGGGTTGTTCAACACTTAGTTTATTTGTTGATTAGGTAGACAATTCATACATGAATTTGATGGTCTATGCTTAATATTGCAATTGGTAGTCATATTTTGTTCACAATAATTTATTCCCCATTAATGGAAAGCAAGTGGTTTGGCCGGTCTTTGCCGCACTATCGTCAAGTTTGAGAGTGTGTGGATTTTAAGGCGAGGGCCAAGAGTTTTACATTTATAAAAGCCACTACTACCTTCACTAAAAATGTTTTTGAGAAAGAGTTTTAACCTCGGCTACAATTTCCTTTGAATTTTCAATTTGACACACTGTTACACTTTTTTCCTTTTTAGTAAAACCATAACCAAGCCGAGAAGTGTAATAGTTGTGCAAAGAGTTTTCACTCATTTTTTCAAAGAGGTGCCAAATGTCATCTTCATGTTTTCCAAAATATGAACCTCCACATGAGGTATAAACTATGTCCTTTTGCATGTCGGATAGGCTTTCATAGAAGTATTGGACAACTTGCCATTTTGGAATACCATGGTGTGGACACTTTCTTAGCAAGTCATTCAATCTCTCCCAAGCCTCATGCAACAACTCTCCTTCCCTTTGAGAATATTCTCTAATTGAAGCACATATTACATTGGTCAAACTTATGGGATAAATTTTTTTAAAAAACTCATTTTGCATTTGTGCCCAAAATGTTATTAAATTTACCCCTAAAGTATTGAACCAATGCTTTGCTTTATTTTTAAATGTGAAAGGGAAAAGGAGTAATTTGAGAACTTCCTTCGGGACATCCATGTACCTCACGGTGGAACATAGTTCAAGAAATTCATTAAGATGCCTATATGGTTCCTCTTCATCCAAGCCATAAAAGAGTGGACACATTCGAATGGTCTCGGGCTTGATTTCATATTGATTAGCCTCAAAATTAGGCAACACAATGCAAGTAGATGCATGGTATGTATGAAGATTATAATGATCATGAAGGACCATTGGAGGAATTGGAGCTTGAACTCCGGGGTCATGTTGATTAAGAGGTAGGTTATGCATGAAGCGTAGACCTAAGTAACCAAGATTACCCTCTAGGTTTTCCATGTGAATGCCAAGAATGTATGATATGACAAGGTCTATACAAGACTATAAATGACACACAAATCATAACAAAACAAGAAAGCACTCCTCATTCGCAACAAATTAACAATCAACAAACTTCCTCTACATACAATATTCCCATACTCCCATGCTTTGATAACAATGCAAAGAAAAGTAAATTGCCCCCACGCGGGCTCACGATTTATCTAAGAATTTAAAAACAAGCCTCCACGCGGGCCGACGATTTAACCAAGGGATTGAGTAAAAAAGTCTCACAAAGGTCCTTTAGCACTTCAACTCTAAATTTAAAGCTTAGCTTAGCAAATATTTTTTATTTTTTTTTTTTTTAGCATCTTTTCCTTGCTTGCTTAGCTCCTTTGCTTGATGGCTCCTTTGATTGGATCCTAGCTCAATCCTCCTTGTCAAAGATGAACAAAAACAATAAGTAATCTAAAGTAAAATAAAAATAAAGTAAAGACACGATCAAAAGAATACTAATTCCTAATTGATTCCACAAATACGACGTTGCCTAATCCCCGACAATGGCGCAAAAAACTGACCGGTCTTTGCCGCACTACCGTCAAGTTTGAGAGTGTGTGGATTTTAAGGCGATGACCAAGAGTTGTACATTTATAAAAGCCACTACTACCTTCACTAAAAATATAGCAAGGGTGAGTAGGGATTGTCCCAAGGGATTGGATTCGTACTTGGTTGTGGAATCACAATTAGGATTAGTAGGTCGAGTGATCAAACAAATGGTTGGTTGGTTGATTAAACTAGGAAGCAAATTAAACTAAATAATTGAATGCAATAAAGAGTAAGTAAAAGAGAGAGAGATCTTGGGGTTCAGAGGTCACCACCAAGCAATGCTTTTCTACACCTCTAACTAGTGACTAATGAGGGTAATGTGTGTTTCAATATTGGTGTGTGTTGCAATATTGGTTGATTCAATTAGCAAGGGTGACCAATTAAGCATACATTGTCTAATCAACATGTGAAAAGCACAATATATCTAGCAATTAAGTATATATTGTCTAAATGGCATGTGAAAAGCACAACATATCTAGCAAGTCATTAATCTTTTCATTAAGCTCACAAGCCAAATACACCACAAGGTTAGAGACATATGCTACTTGCATTCAAAAGTATGGAACATCAAACAACTAGCATGGATTGTCCTCTCATCTAACAACTATGTTACCACTACACTACAATTAAGCTAATGACATGAAATTTAACTAATTAAGCTAAGGAAGAGGTATAATCCATCAGGAAATGAGCATGAACGATATAGAAAATCATAAGAGCATTCTTTTAAGCACAATGTTTTGACAATCTCTAAATCTATAGCATTAATACACATAAACATGCATCAGTAACATAAGAAATAGAGGCAAACACATGAACATCTATTCTAGCATACATAGACATATGGATAGAATGAAATATTCAATTGGAAGCATTAAACCACATAAATCATTGAAAAAACAAGATCCATATATATATAAGTGTCAAAACATGTATTACAACACTAATCCCTCAATAATACACAAGATTAAGATATAGAAAGCATGCTTGGGGCTAACTCTAGCCCCAAGAGGATGTCTAGCCACTCATGGTGATGTTGCTTCAACCCTCAAGGGCTAACTCCATGGAAGAGATTTGCTCCTTGGTTGATGAAGAATCTCCAATGGTGTCTCTAGCTTCCTCCTCCTCTAAACTTGCTCTCCAAGAGATGATATGAAAATGATATTGGCTCCCCCTCCCTTTTGTAAAAAGCAATCCTTATCCTTATATAGGTAGGTCAAATGACACCCAAAAATGAGCTGGGGTTGTGCACACAATATTCCCTAATGATTGGATAAAGGACAACTTTCAATGAGATGGAAATTTAACTTTTTCGCACTGGAGGAAGTTCGATCGATCGAACCTTGGACTTGGATCGATCAAACTGGCTGAGATCCATCGAACTTTGGCTGGATCGATCCAACTAGTTGAGCTTTTTGGGAAAAGACAAATCCGAGATATTTTGGGGAGATATTTTTGGGAAAAGGACAAAAGTGGTTAATGGGTGGTACAGCTGTGGATAGGATCAATCATTTGAATAAGCACAAAAGTGTTCGATCGATCGAAGGGTGGTGTTGGATCGATCGAACTTTTGGACTTTATGCTTTTGGGCCAAGGCTTGGATCTATCTTGAAGTGCTGAGATCGATCATTGTTCGATCGATCGAACCTTGAAGTTGGATCGATCGAATTTGCTACTTCTCAGCTTTAGCTTCATTTTCTTTCTTCTTTCTCTACTTTGCTCTTTTCTTTATTTAATCCCAGAATTGCTTCAGTTAAGCTCTTATTTGGCTGAGTTAGCTTATTTTCGGGATAAGTGCCTAAAAATAGAAATAATACAAAATCAATCTAAAACGGTAAAGTAAGATAGATAAAGGTACTAGAATGCCTAAGCTTAAGGGGTTTAAATACGCGCTTTTCAGTGCTCATCACACCCCCAAACTTAAATATTGCTAGTCCCTAGCAATGAACTAGAAAGTAAAGGAATGAAATGAACAACTATACAAGCATGAATCTAGAAAACAATAAATGGATAACGCCACTTTCATAGCGATCACGAATGCACTTAGCATATGCAACAAGCCTTTTAAACCCCTAGGTTACCCCTAGTGGACAAGTGAAGTCTCGTGAGGGTTTCTAGAAATGATACCCACAAACATTAAGCTCATTCTTTCAAAAGAGGTACCAATATTGCAAACAAGCATTGGGAGAAAATTACTTCAAATATGCAATTTTTTAAACATTTCCAAGCAATCTCCCAAAATTTCAACATCAAGTAAGCAAATATGGTCCTCCACACATCAAGAAAATGATCATGCAAATCAAAACAACTCTAGAATCCTTTTGAGTGAACCGGCATAAAATATGTTGCTATCTTAGCCAACTAAAGAATTAATCACATCCTTACCCTCAAACTAGCACACAAATCTAGTACCGATCATCAAGACAAAAAGTGGACCTTTTATTAAAGCTTTATTGTTCTATGTGCGCTTATTCTTTTCACTCGAATTTATTTTTTTTATTTTTTATTTTATTTTATTATTTTTTTTCTTCATAGGATCAAAGATAGAAGCATAGTACAATGTGTTGATCTATGAATCTTTCTAGCGATTCATGAGGTCGAGCGTTAGGTCAATGACTTTCTTACTGAAGTCACTGTGATGCACCTGATTGACTTAAAAGGACAGATGTATCAATAAAAGTGTACGATATCCATCATAGATAAAAACTACAATAGAGTGTAATACATCTAGTGTGAAAGCCGACAGACCCGGCTACAAAAATAATAGTATCACAAGTTTAGCAGACACATAACATAGATAGAGAGCATAAGAAGATAAAGAGACTGGGAGTCTCAGGCAGAGGGAACTCCGCGGATCTCCCTGGCTAAGTCATCAATGGTAGTCAAGATCTCTGTACGGAGGCGAGCAATGTTAGCTCTAATGGCAGCCATCATATTCAGACGAAGGGTAGCAATATCAGCTCTGAGGGCAACCAGCATATCCTCTAAACTCTAAAGGTGCTCCTCTAAGTGACATATCTGATCATGAGCCTCAGGTGTGGCTGAAGTAGAAGAACTATCATTCTTAGTCATGGTCTACACAAAGGAAACCTTACAATGGGATTTAGTGCTAGAATAATGAATTGAAGGCACAATAGAAACATGTTTGTCAAATAAGATAAACAAAACATAAATTACATGAATCTATGCAAGCGATAGGATGTGAAGCATGCTAAGCAATATAAGTATGAATTGCATCCAATATGGAATATCACAGGCATTGGGCAAAGATATGATAGCATGAAGTGAATACAAGATGAATGAAGTGTGTGTGTGGGATCTGTGAAATTCGATCGATTAGAAAAAGAAGTGAGATCGATCACAAAAGTTGGATCGATCGAAAATAAGTGAGATCGATCTCACAACTTTGATTGATCTGAGACACGAGTTCAATCGATCGAACTGTGCTCTGTGAAAAATGAGAAGTCACAGATCTGTGACTGTGGAAACACGGGACCCACATGAACATGTTCGTGGGTCCATTAACACAATAATCATCAATCCCAATCACCTAGAATGTCTCACACTTCCAAAAATCAAAGTAACTCATTACAATGGTCACGGCATAAAGACGAATATAGACATAGATACATGAAAAGCTTAAAACTTCATCTATGGCCAACAATCATCATGAATATGGGAACGGATCAAACAATTAAAGCATACTCTTAACAAATCGTGGTGTGAAATCAATAATGGGGTCTCGGATCTTACCTTGAATCAAAAAGAGGAGAGATGAAATGTGAAGAGGAAGAAGATCCGAGAAGAGGGAGAGATCGATACCTGATTCACTCCGGAGATCTCGCCGGAGATGGAGGAAATGGGTGAGGTTACGGCAGCATAGGAACTAGGGTTTGGAAATGAGGGAGAATGAGATCTTATCCTCTATTTAAAAACTGTCGCTCATAAGTTTGATCGATCGAACTAGAATCTCAGATCGATCGAACTTTGAATGATCTCTTCATAGAGTATTTTTGGAAATTTTTTTTTTTTTTTTAAAAAAAAAAGAGTGAAAAAGTCAAAACAAAGTCAAATAATGGAATGGATAACTGAGATCGATCGGAACAAGAGTTCGATCGATCAGACAGAGAGCAAAAATATGCAGGTTTTTGGTTCAGAAAATTGGCTAAGTGTTGGAACTTGAAGATCGATCGAACTTGGAAGTTAGATCGATCGAAGAAGTTCAGATCGATCTTGGAATATGCAGGTTTTTGCAGGCTCAAAAATTTTCTAAGTGTTGAATCATGAGATCGATCGAACTTTGAAGTTGGATCGATCGAAGGTCTCCTGATCGATCTAAGAATTGGTTCGAACGATGGGATAGAGAGGTGATTTGGATGCAGGCTTCTGTAGGTCAAAAAATTTTCTAAGTGTTGGATGCAGAATGGAGTTTGATCGATCGAACTCAGGTTTGAGATCGATCGAACTATGCAGAATGCTCAATAATGACATGAAAGCTCATGCAATCCTCACCAAAGTTCCTTTCAATGCATATAAGAACCAAAAACAAGTATCTAGACTTTGCAAGAAATAAAATGAAAGATAGAAATGAGGGAGGAATAATGTTTTGACACCCTATGAATGCTTTTGCTAGTCTTTTATGTCTCTAGCAAGACATTGGGCTCTTTTAGCCCGGATCAAAGATCTTGTTATGCATCCCCTCCTTATTGGGGTGATGAATGCTTTAAACTTTTCCCAACAAATGGTTCTTTGAAGAACTTGTTGGATTAAGCTCAAAATGAGCTTTTGGTTCCTTGTCAATGCAATTTTCTATGTGCTTATACACCGGGTCAACTAGATGTGTAGCTTCCAAATGTATTTAAAAGACTTGACCCTCTATGTAAGGTTTCAACCTTTGTCCATTAACTTTGAAAATGTTCCCCTTCTTCAAGTTTTTTATTTCAACCACCCAATGAGGTGCAACAGAGATGATTTTATAAGGACCCTCCCATTTGGTTCTCAATTTTCCAGGAAAGAGTTTCAATCTAGAGTTAAAAAGCCAAGCTTTTTGATCGGGTTCCAAAGACTTTTTCACAATATGCTTATCATGAAAGACTTTGGTTTGTTCTTTGTAGATTTTGGCATTATCATAAGCATTGTGTCTCAACTCCTCTAACTCACTCAATTGAAGTAGCCTATTCTCTTCGGCTTTATCAAGGTCAAAATTGAGCTTTTTAACTGCCCATAAGGCTTTATGCTCTAGCTCAACCGAAAGATGGCAAGGCTTTCCATATACAAGTCTATAAGGAGACATGCCAATAGGAGTCTTGTATGCCGTCTGATAAGCCCACAAAGCATCATTTAGTTTTCTTGACCAATCCTTCCGGGTGGTGTTAACCGTTTTCTCAAGAATATGCTTAATTTCCCGGTTAGACACTTCAACTTGCCCGCTTGTTTGAGGATGGTAGGGAGTGGCTACCTTATAAGTGATGGAGTACTTAAGAAATAAGTGCCTCAAGAATTTATTGGAAAAATATTTTCCTCCATCACATATTATAGCCCTTGGCATACCAAAACGAGCAAAGATATTGGATTTGATGAATTGAATGACCACGGAGTGGTCATTTGTTTTGGTAGCACATGCTTCCACCCACTTGGAAACATAATCAACGGCAAGAAGAATGTATTGAAAACCATAGGACATAAGAAATGGACCCATAAAATCAATGCCCCATATATAAAAGATCACAACAATAAGTATACTGGTCAAAGGCATCATATCTCTTCTAGACATTGTCTCCATCTTTTCACATCTCTCACATGATTTGCAAAAATTGTAGGCATCTCTATGAATAGTGGGCCAAAAGAGCCCACTTTGAAGAACCTTCAAGGCTGTCTTCTTTACACTAAAATGTCCACCACAAGCAAGAGTGTGACAAAACACTAGGACGCTTGGAATTTCACTCTCTGGAATGCATCTTCTCACAATTTGATCTAAACAGTATCGGTATAAGACAGGGTCTTCCCAATAGTAATTCCAGATGTTGGCCAAGAAATGATTATTTTCGTTCTTCGACCAAGAAGTTGGTAGCTTGCCTACTGCCAAATAATTTACAATGTCGGCAAACCAAGGCATTTTTCCATTAAAAATTTGAAAGAGTTGTTCATCCGGAAAAGAGTCACAGATTGGTAGACTAGGGAAAGGCTCTATCGATAACCTAAAAAGATGATCGGCAAGCATATTTTCGGTGCCTTTCTTGTCTTTGATTTCAAAATCGAATTCCTGAAGAACCAAAATTGATTTAATTAGCCTAGGTTTTGTTTCCCTTTTTGTCAATAGATGTCTCAAGGAGGCATGATCAGAAGAAACAACAACCTTGGACCCTAAGAGATAGGAACGAAATTTATCAAGAGCATACACTACAGCAAGTAATTCTTTCTCGGTAGTGGAGTAATTCAATTAAGCTCCTGAGAAATTTTTACTTGCATAGTATATGGCACAAGGAAGCTTACCCACTATTTGTCCCAAAACTGCCCCCATGGCATAATCAGAAGCATCACACATGATTTCAAATGGCAATGACCAATTGGGAGGTTGCATGATAGGAACAGATGATAATAATTCACGCAATTTATGAAAAATGTCTAGGCATGCTTGATCGAAGACAAAAGGAGTTTCCTTGGCAAGGAGGTTGCACAAGGGTCGAGCAATTTTGCTAAAGTCTTTGATAAAACGAAGGTAAAATCCAGCATGACCTAGAAAGGAGCGAACTCTCTCACCGTTGAAGGTGGAGGCAATTCAAAAATAAGCTCGACCTTTGCTTTATCTACCTCTATTACTCTCCTTGAGATAACGTGACCCAACACAATACCCTCTTGAACCATGAAATGGCTCTTTTCCCAGCTAAGTACAAGGTTGGTTTAATGACATCTCTTAAGCACTAGATCTAAGTTTTTGAGGCATGCATCAAATGAGGACCCAAAAATAAAAAAATCATTCATGAAGACCTCTAGATACTCTTCCACCATATCCGAGAAAATTGACATCATACACCTTTGGAATATGGCGGGAGCATTGCACAAACCAAAAGGCATCCGTCTATCAGCAAATGTTCCGAATGGACATGTAAAGGTGGTTTTCTATTGGTCTACTGGGTCGAGGGCTACTTGATTGTACCCCGAATAGCCATCAAGGAAGCAATAATATTGTTGCCCGGCCAATCTCTCTAGAATTTGATCAATGAATGGCAAAGGTAAGTGATCCTTTCTAGTGGCGGCATTCAATTTGCGGTAATCAATGCATACACACCATGAATTAGCGGTACGCTTAGAGATTTCCTCACCCTTTGCATTCTTAACCACCGTAATCCCTGATTTTTTGGGAACTACTTGAGTTGGACTCACCCATTTACTGTCGGAGATTGGGTAAATGATTTCGGCATCTAAGAGTTTGACAACTTCCTTTTTAACTACCTCCTTTATGTTTGGATTAAGTCTCCTTTGGGCATCCCTAAAGGGTTTTACATCATCTTCTATAAGTATGCGATGCATACAAATAGAAGGGTCAATTCCCTTAAGATCCGCCACACTCCATCTTATGGCTTCCTTATTTTCTTTAAGCACATTTAAGAGAGCATTTTCTTGGTCTTTTTCAAGACTTGAAGAAATGATAACCAGAAGAGTCTCTTTTGGTCCTAAAAATGCATATTTGAGATTAGAAGGTAGAGTTTTAAGCTCAAGAATGGGTGGAGAGACTAAAGATGAGACTGGTGGAGTGCTAGAGAGTGGAGGAAGAGGTTCTATTGGAGTTTTCCAAGATGAAAAATCTAAGCTTGTAACAGATTTCATGAGATTGCTTACTTCATTCATTGAATTTTCATCATCAAATCCACAACTTCCATACATTTCAAGAAGGCAAGAGGCTAGAGGATCATCGGATAAAAGAGATGAAAGACTATCCTCAATTGGTTGTTTCATTAGCATAATTGGAATCGATTCCTCAACAACCTCATCTAACACATCTACAAGGTAACACTCATCTTCATCTATGGGATATCGACTTGCATAGAAAACATTCAGTTTGATCATTATATTGCCAAAAGAGAGGTCCATAATCCCGGATCTACAATTAATTGTTGCATTTGCGGTGGTAAGGAACGGCCTTCCCAAGATGATTGGGATGTGGTTGGAGGGATTAGCAACCGGTTCGGTATCAAGAATTACGAAATCAACCGGAAAGTAGAATTTATCCACCTTGACAAGAATGTCCTCAACCATGCCTCTAGGTGTTTTGACGGATCTATCGGCCATTTGAAGCACCACCGAGGTTGGCTTCAATTCATTCAACCCTAATTGGACATATACATAGTAAGAAATCAAGTTGACACTTACACCTAAGTCAAGTAGAGCTCTACGAATTTTATGAGTTTCAATTGCACAAGAAATAGTCGGAGCACTAGGATCTTTGAACTTAAGTGGAGTGTTTTGTTGAAGAATGGAGCTCACTTACTCTGTGAGGAACACTTTTTTAGGGCTTGGTCCCTTGCTCTTCCTCTTTTGTGTGCAAAGATCTTTCAAGAATTTTGCATAAGGCGGAATTTGCTTAATGGCATCTAAAAGAGGAAGATTGATATTGACTTGCTTAAAAACTTCCATCATGTCATGTGTTTTCCCTTCTTGCCTCCCATAAGGCGAAGTTTCTTTTAAAGCATAAGGGAATGGAGCTTTTGGCTCACAAGACTTTGCAATTTGAGAGGATGATGGAGAAGATTGAAAATTCTAGTTAGGAACATTTTCATTCAAAGGAGTAGGAGTGGAATTGGGAATTGGATGGGTGATAACTTTAGGTTGCACCGGTTCACTATCTTCCTTTGGTAGTTCAACTCTATTGTCCACTTATTTACCACTTCTCAAGGTGGTGATGGCTTGCGCTTGAGCTTGGGAAGAATACCCCGATGTAGGGTTTGCTTCCACACAAAATTGGGCCTTTAGATTCCTCTCGGGTTGACTAGGTAATTTCCCAATTTCTCTTGCATTCAATGCATTAGCTATGGTCCCGATTTGGGATTCAAGCTTTGATATAGATTGAGAGTGGGAATGCAACAAGTTGGTATCCTTTTCTAAGCTACCCAAGGACATCTAAACCTTGTCTTTAAATGTGGAATTACTAGAAAGTGCTTGAGGATAATGGAAGCCAACTTGGGAATCATACATTTGAGGATGTGAGAAGTCATTCATTCTTTGATGATAGAAAGAAGAAAAGACGAACCCTTGAGAACTTCCATTTCTTTTATGAGATGGAATGTATTTTCTTTGAAGATTTTTAGCTTGATAAGGGCTTTCATTCCACAATGGAACATATGCTTTTGAATAAGGTGAGCAAATGTGGTATTAACTTGTTCAAAGTGTTCATTAACAACATGTCCATAGAGACAATTGAAAGTAGTATGCAAAACATTTGAATATGTCATGCAAGGCTCATAAAGATGAGTTGTATGATGAAAAGGAGTAATTTGAGAACTTCCTCTGGGACATCTATGTACCTTACGGTGGAACATAGTTCAAGAAATTCATTAAGATGCCTATATGGTTCCTCTTCATCCAAGCCATAAAAGAGTGGACACATTTGAATGGTCTCAGGCTTGATTTCATATTGATTAGCCTCAAAATTAGGCAACACAATGCAAGTAGGTGCATGTTATGCATGAAGATTATAACGATCACGAAGGACCATTGGAGGAATTGGAGCTTGAACTCTGGGGTCATGTTGATTAAGAGGTAGGTTTTGCATGAAGCGTGGACCTAAGTAGCCAAGATTACCCTCTACGTTTTCTATGTGAATGCCTAGAATGTATGGTATGACAAGGTCTATACAAGACTACAAATGACACTCAAATCATAACAAAACAAGTAAGCACTCCTCCTTCGCAACAAATTAACAATTAACAAACTTCTTCCATATACAATGCTCCCATACTCCCATACTTTGATAACAATGCAAAGAAAAGTAAATTGCCCTTACGTGGGCTCATGATTTATCTAAGAATTTAAAAATAAGCCTCCACGCGGGCCGACGATTTAACTAAGGGATTGAGTAAGAAAGTCTCACAAAGGTCCTTTAGCACTTCAACTCCAAATTTAAAGCTTAGCTTAGCAATTTATTTATTTATTTTTTTTTAGCATCTTTTCCTTGCTTGCTTAGCTCCTTTGCTTGATGGCTCCTTTGCTTGGATCCTAGCTCAATGCTCCTTGTCAAAGATGAACAAACACAATAAGTAATCTAAAGAAAAATACAAATAAAGTAAAGATACGATCAAAAGAGTACTAATTCCTAATTGATTCCACAAATACGACGTTGCCTAATCCCCGGCAACGACGCCAAAAAACTAACCGGTCTTTGCCGCACTACCGTCAAGTTTGAGAGTGTGTGGATTTTAAAGCGAGGGTCAAGAGTTTTACATTTATAAAAGCCACTACTACCTTCACTAAAAATATAGCAAGGGTGAGTAGGGATCGTCCCAAGGGATTGGAGTCGTACTTGGTTGTGGAATCACAATTAGGATTAGTAGGTCGAGTGATCAAACAAATGGTTGGTTGGTTGATTAAACTAGAGAGCAAATTAACCTAAATAATTGAATGCAATAAATAGTAAGTAAAAGAGAGAGAGATCTTGGGGTTTAGAGGTCACCACCAAGCAATGCTTTTTTACACCTCTAACTAGTGACTAATGAGGGTAATGTGTGTTGCAATATTGGTGTGTGTTGCAATATTGGTTGATTCAATTAGTAAGGGTAACCAATTAAGCATACATTGTCTAATCAACATGTGAAAAGCACAATATATCTAGCAATTAAGTATATATTGTCTAAGTAGCATTTGAAAAGCACAACAAATCTAGCAAGTCATTAATCTTTTCATTAAGCTCACAACCCAAATACACCACAAGATTAAGGACATATGCTACTTGCATTCAAAAGTATGGAACATCAAACAACAAGCATAGATTGTCCTCTCATTTAACAACTATGCTACCACTACACTACAATTAAGCTACTGACATGAAATTTAACTAATTAAGCTAAGGAAGAGGCATAATCCATCAAGAAAGGAGCATGGACGATCTAGAAAATCACAAAAGCATTCTTTTAAGCACAATGTTTTAACAATCTCTAAATCTATAGCATTAATACACATAGACATGCATCAATAACATAAGAAATAGAGGCAAACACATGAACATCTATTCTAGCATACATAGACATATGGATAGAATGAAATATTCAATTAGAATCATTAAACCACATAAATCATTGAATAAACAAGATCTATATATATAAAAGTGTCAAAACATGTATTACAATACTAATCCCTCAATAATACACAAGATTAAGATATAGAAAGCATGCTTGGGGCTAACTCTAGCCCCAAGAGGATGTCTAGCCATTCATGGTGATGTTGCTTCAACACTCAAGGGCTAACTCCATGGAAGAGATTTGCTCCTTGGTTGGTGAAGAGTCTCCAATGGTGTCTCTAGCTTCCTCTTCCTCTAAACTTGCTCTCCAAGAGATGATATGAAAATGATATTGGCTCCCCCTCCCTTTTGTAAAAAGCAATCCTTATCCTTATATAGGTAGGTCAAATGACACCCAAAAATGAGCTGGGGTTATGCACACAATATTTCCTAATGATTGGATAAAGGACAACTTTCAATGAGATGGAAATTTAACTTTTTCGCACTAGAGGAAGTTCGATCTATCGAACCTTGGACTTGGATCGATCGAACTGGCTGAGATCCATCGAACTTAGGCTGGATCAATCCAACTGGTTGAGCTTCTTGGGAAAAAACAAATCCGAGATATTTTGGGGAGATACCATTGGGAAAAGGACAAAAGTGGTTATGGGTGGTACAACTATGGATAGGATCAATCATTTGAATAAGGGCAAAAATGTTCGATCGATCGAAGGGTGGTGTTGGATCGATCGAACTTTTGGACTTTATGCTTTTGGGCCAAGGCTTAGATCTATCTTGAAGTGCTGAGATCGATCATTGATCGATCGATAGAACCTTGAAGTTGGATCTATCGAACTTTGTTGCTTCCCACATTTGGCTTCATTTGCTTTCTTCTTTCTCCACTTTGCTCATTTCTTTGTTTAATCCCAAAATTGCTTCAATTAAGCTCTTATTTGGCTGAGTTAGCTTATTTTCGGGATAAGTGCCTGAAAATGGAAATAATACAAAATCAATCTAAAATGGTAAAGTAAGATAAATAAAGGTACTAGAATGCCTAAGCTTAAAGGTTTAAATACGCACTTTTCAACGCTCATCATGGTGAATTACATGAACTTAGTGGTGATTTCAACACCCTAAAACCTCTCTTTATATCTCTTAAATCCCTATCTCTCACTAGTTTACTTTACTTGTATTTTAATTTTATTGCACCTTAGTATAATCAACCAAACCAACCCTCCTTTGCAATCTTTTGATACGCTAGAGTCGAAGTAAAATTTCAACACGTATAATCTCTATGGACGATCCCTACTCGCTATACTTCATTAGTTGTATTAGTGGTTTTATAAATGTGAATTTGACTAGAAAGGCTTCCGAAACCACATTCATATTTTGACCTTGCAAAGCTACCTCTCGCATTAAAAGGTCTCGTTTTCTAAACGCATTAGAAAGGGGCTCGTCAAATTTTGGCATCGTTGCTGGGGATTAACAGTTTTGTTGGAATTAGACTAGACAATAGTGTTCATTCAATTGCTTCTATTTTTATTTTATTTCCTATTATATATTCTTTTCTCATTCTTGATATTATTTGTCCAATTTGGTACTTGACTACAAGAAAGGCAAACATTGGATCTTAAAGTAATCATTGGAGCTTAAAGCTAGCATTGGAGTTTGAAGTTGCTTAAGGACCTTTGTGAACATTTCTTGAAAATCTCGTAGTTTAATTGTTTCACTTCTTTGCATGCTTGTGATAGCCCTTGTTGAGGCTCATTATATTGCTTAAATTTTTGTCCAAGCATCGGCCCGTGTGGAGGCAATTATTTGTTGCATTTGGATTTTGAATGTCGATGGAGCCATTGTTTGATCCAAGTTTGGGGGAAAATTACTTCCCTTCACCTTATGTCCCTCCACTATATTTTGATCCTTATGCGGTTAAGTCCAATTCATTTCAACATACATCATCTTATTATGCACTTGACTATTCTCATTATCCCCCTTATAACTATTACCCTCCCCCATCATTTTATGAAGAACTAAATCCACCACCTCTAGTTATTCACCCGGATTTGAAGAAAAAATGTTAACTTTACTTGATGTGCATATTTCACAAAATCCAAATATTAATTCTCATTCTTAAACTTTAGCCAAGCTTGAAGCTCAAGTTGAGCAAATTATAAGTACTCTTTCTCGGCAAGAGGAGAAGGAAGAGGCAAGTGAAAAAATGGTAAGAACTTCAATGTATATAGATGAGGATGAGGAGAGTGAGGAAGAAGTAGCAAGTGAGCTAATGCCTAGCATTCTATCTTGTATAGAGGAGGAAGTGGCAAGTGAGTTAGTGGCTAATCCAATAGAGCATAACATAATTAATGAGGATTTTCCTTGTTTTGATTTTGATTTTATCTTAGCCGTTGATACTTTAGAGAGTGAGGAGATGTTGACCACACTTGAGGTAGGAGAGGAGGAACTTGTTAAAGAGGGCTTTCATTCTATTATCTCCAAAGACCCTCTTGAGATATGCCTTTTTGAAATGTATAAAAATTATGATTTTGACCTTGAAAGCTCTAAAAATGAAGTGAACTCTCTAATGGACTCCTTAGCTAACTTGGAAGGTAAGGAGATGGTTATTTTTTAGGAAGAGAAGAGGGATGAAAAGAAGGTGTTTCTTGATATTCCAAATGAGTCTTTGAAAGACATTGACTTTCTAATTCACAAAGGAAGTGATTCTTTGAATACACTTCAAGAACATAAAAATAAGGCAAGGCCATTCATCATTGATTTTATTTTCAAGACCATGGATGAAAGGAACAATATCATCTTATTCATTTCTTTTCAAGTCATTATTTTGGAGGATGATTTCATTGTTATAAGTGACGCATTAAATGAGAAAATGAAAAAGAGGATCAATAAAGATGTCTCAAATTCGGTTTTTGATACGTTGGACTACTGAGCAAACCAACATCTTTCTAGAGACATTAAACACTAGTATTCGTAGAGTTTCAAAACTCTATTCCTCCCTTATTTCTTTTTATTTTTTGTTCTTGTATATATTCTTCTTTTCATTTTTCAATCTCTATTCTTGTTACCATCATTGAGGCCTAGCATATGATTTTCTGCACTTTCATCTTAAAATTAGGTATTTGGTGCCAGTTCAATCGATCACAAGTGTCCATTCGATCGATTAAACCTCTTTGCAGTCAATTCTCTGCAAAAATCAGCTCTCTATGTATCGAATGAATTTCATTTCAGATCGATCTGAGTGTTCCAAGATCGATCGAGATTTTCCTCAGATCGATCTTTTTTCCAAACTTAGAAAATTTTTTGGAGCTCTGTATTTTTCACCTCTTTGTGTATCGATCGAGCTTGTCTGCAGGTTTTCACATCTTCGATCAATCGAGTTTAGATCTATCATCCTTAGATCGATCACAACTTTGCCCCTTTGACTTTTTGACTTTTTCTTCTTTCTATTTTATTTTATTTTCTTTTTCTTTTGTTATTTTATTTTATTTTATTTACTTACTTTTCTCTTGTTAATAAAAATAAAAAAAAAGATAGTTTTTATTTTTCATTATTCATTATTTTGTTCTTGCATCCTTTCTCAGTTTTTGTTTTTCATTGTTTGTATTGTACATATTCTTTCACTGCATTTTACCTTCTTTATTTTTCTTTTTGTATTTTATTCATGCATCTTATTCTTTATTTTTCTTGCATTTTGTTTCATTGTACATACTTTCATAAAATGAAAACTATAAAAATTTGTTTCACCATTATGCCCTTATGTGTAGTCATGCTACTTTCATGCTTTAGTTAGGGCTTGACCTCATATCTCTCTTGCATCTTATGTTATATTGCCTTAGAATGCATGATTTGATTATTTTTATCCCATTTGATATTTGATGTGAGTTTGCTAGTGTGGTTATTCAAATATGTTGTTGATTCCAAGTTCGGGGGAGACGTCTTTCGAATTGGATCATTGTCGGGTTTCATGTTTTTGCTACTACGGTATACTCTTTCCATCTTTTCCATTATTCTCATTACATATTAAGGACAATGTGTGGTTTAAGTTTGGGGGTAAAGTGTCTTTGTTGCATTATACTTAAGTTGAATTTTAAATGCATGATTGAGATTGGAGATCCATGGCTAGCTATGATTTTGATCTTTTGAGGACTATATTACTTAAGTTGAACTTTAAATGCGTGATTGAGATTGGAGATCCATGACTAGCTATGATTTTGATCTTTTGAGGACTATATTGCTTAGAATTTAAAAATTGCTTAACTTGAGAGTCCAATACTCCTTGTATTCCTTGTGGATGCCATTTATGAGTAAATTTTTCGAAAGATTGATATCTTTCTTGCACTTATGGTCCACATCATCCTGATTTTGTGATTGTTTTGATATTCACTCTAGGATTCTACAATAGCACAAGCGCACACTAGAATTCATTTGTGGGGTACATGCTTTGTTGATTATTGAATTGGTTATATTCCAATTAGGCTAGTAGTGCATTGAAAGCTTTCATCTTGATAAAAGTAGATAACAAACCATTTTCATTGACTAGCCGGGATTCTAGCGTCATCAAGTACTGAATTTCTCATGCCGAAAAGTGGAGGGCCTAAACTCTAGGTTAATAATAGAACTTTCTAACCAAAAAAAAAAAGTTGCAAAAGTAATAAAAAAGTAAGGACTTCTCCCAAAAAGGTGAGAAGTGTGAAATGATTAGATGGAGGTTGTTTTGATTTGTAGCCTAGTTGATTTGAGCATGTAAGTCTTTAGGGGTGTTTGAACACCTAATACCATAAAGGCGTCTGGTTTGGGAGTCATTTACCTAACGCTCGACCTCATGGATCGCTAGAAAACTTAATAGATCAACACATTACATTATGCTTCCATCTTTGATCCTTAGGGATAAAAAAAAAAAAAAAAAAAAAAAAAAAAAAATCGAGTGAAAAGAATAAGCGCACCTAGAACAATAAAGCTTGAATAAAAGGTCCACTATTTGTCTTGATGATTGGTACTAGATTTGTGTGCTAGTTTGAGGGTAAGGATGTGATCATTTCTTTAGTTGGCTTAGATAACAACATATTTGATGCCGGTCCACTCAAAAATGATTCTAGTGTTGTTTTGATTTAAATGATCATTTCTTGATGTGTGGAGGACCATACTTACTTGCTTGATGTTGAAATTTTGGGAGATTGCTTAGAAATGGTTGAAAAATTGCATACTTAAGGTAGTTTTCTCCGAATGCTTGTTTGCAATATTGGTATCTTTTTTGTGAGAATGAGCTTAATGTTTATGGGTATCATTTCTGGAAACCCTCACAAGACTTCACTCGTCCACTAAAGGTAACCTAGGGGTTTAAAAGGCTTGTTGCATATGCTAATTGCAATTGTGTTCCCTACGAAAGTGGCGTGATCCATTTATGTTTTCTAGTTATAGTTGTATAGTTGTTCATTTCATTCCTTTACTTTGTAATTCATTGCTAGGGACTACCAATATTTAAGTTTGGGGGTGTGATGAGTGCTGAAAAGTGCACATTTAAACCCCTTAAACTTGAGTATTCTAGGACCTTTATCTATCTTATTTTTCCATTTTAGAGTAATTTCTTGTTATTTCCTTTTTTAGGTCAAAAAAGTTAAAATGTACTAAAAATTGTTTCTTAAGGCCTTTTTGGAGTCAAACTAAGTCTTTGTTAGAATTTGGAGCAAAAGAAGGCTGATTTGGAGCAAAAAGAGGCTGATGCTGAAAATTTGCCAAGTGAGATAGATCTGAGAAAAGTCTAATAGATCTAAGAAAAGTGAGATCAATCTGAGAAAAGTGAGATCGATCGAACCCAGATCGATCAAAGAAAAGTGAGATCAATCGAACTGTTCGCAAAAGTTATTAAATAGCAGATCTGAATCTCATTTCAAACCAACTCGGGTAGAGCTTGTTAGGGAAGATTCTAGGGCCGAGTTCTCACATATTTGGGCTCCTAAAGCCTTGTATATAAGGGGGATTCAATCATTTTTGTAGAGAGATTCATATTTTAGATTGTAATTTATATATTCACTTTAGTTTCTCTTTCTAGAAAGTGAAAGATTAGTGTTAGAAGAAAAGAGTGAAGTGGAGGTACATCTCAAGATCCATTCTCTTTCTCTCTCTAGAGTTTCGAAGAAGAAGAAAAAGAAGATGGAGCCATGTTTGGAGCTTACTCTTGAGGGTTTCATGATCACATCTACCTCCTCCATGATTGGCTAGATCTACACTTAGGGCTTGGATGAGCCCTAAGTCTTGTGTAATTTAAACCATTGTATTTCTATTTTTGGGGATTTATATATATTGTTGTGATTAGTGTTCTAGCCTTGTGAATTTAATGAATCTTGGTATATTTCTATGATTTTTATGATTTAATTCTTCCTATTAATTCTCTAGTTTATTTACATGTCTATGTGTGATTAAATTAGGAATTATTTCTTACATGATTCATATGGATTAATTCTTTATATTGATTCTCTATTTGATTACATGTTGTATTATGTGTGATTATTTAGGGAATTGATCTCTACACTAGATTCTCTATATTGGTTGCATGTCTATGTGTGATTAATTAAGGATTTAGTAATGGCTAAGCATGGGTTTTCATTGAATAGGTTTGTAGATTAATTTGATGGATTATTCTTATGCTTGATGGGTTGTTTTACAATTTAATTCATGCTTGTAGGTAGGTAAACAATCTATACTTGATTTGATATTCCATGGCTTATTATTGTAAATTTCATGATTCTCTAGATTGATGTGTGCTCTAATTGTGACTAGTTTGATAGGTCATGCTTAGATTTGATGGGTTATTTTACATTTAGTTTATTTGTTGGTTAGGTAGACAATTCATACATGAATTTGATGGTCTATGCTTAATATTGCAATTGGTAGTCACGTTTTGTTCACAACAATGTATTCCCCATTAATGGAAAGCAAGTGGTTAATTACATGAGCTTAGTGGTGATTCCAACACCCTAAAACCTCTCTTCATATCTCTTAAATCCCTATCTTTCACTAGTTTACTTTACTTGTATTTTAATTTTATTGCACCTTAGTATAATCAACCAAACGAACCCTCCTTTGCAATCTTTTGATACGCTAGAGTCGAAGTAAAATTCCAACACGTATAATCTCTGTGGGCAATCCCTACTCGGTATACTTCATTAGTTGTAGTAGTGGTTTTATAAATGTAAATTTGACTAGAAAGGCTTCTGAAACCACATTCATATTTTGACCTTGTGAAGCGACCTCTCGCATTAAAAAGTCTCGTTTTCTAAACACATTAGAAAGGGGCTCGTCATTAACCGATTTATATAAACCAGTTGATGCAAAATTCCAGATGTCAACTGGTTTCTCCAAACTAGTTGACATCTAGCCCAAAGACGTCAACGTGAAGCCTCGTTGTCTGTCTTCTCTCCTACTCCAGCAACTCCGTTCTCCTCCGTTAAGGTTCCTAATAGTATGTTATACGTCCCAATCAATCATAAACATTATTTAAAGCCTCCACGCATAATTTAAACAAGAATCATGCAAAGCAAATTCAAAACCCATCAAGTTATAAAAACAACATACACATAAATATAAGGCACTGTAATTCATCTTTTTATTATGCATATGTGATTGATTTTACCCATTAATGATCCTGGAGTTATTCTAGGCTTGCACAGAACACAGATTAAAGGGAAGGAGATAGAAATAGAACTTGCCTTACGGTTTTGAATAAAACCATAACTCTTTCTTCTTCCTGGATTTTTCGGCGACTCTTATATTGCCGTTAAACCTCTCTGCTGCTCCGTACTAAACCCACGAGCAACCTTCCTTCCTTCCTCCTTGGGTTCGGCATTTTCCTTTGGCCGCACCTTCTCTTTCCTCTCCTCTGTTTCTCTCTAAAACCATATGTTATTTGTCTCCTCTCTATACGTCTGTGTAATGGGTTTCTAACCCTTGCCTAGACACAAACACACATATATATAGCATACTACTAAACCCTACTCCTAATTTTACCCCAACTCTAAAACAACTGTGAAGAAAAGAAAAGAAAAATAAAACTAATATAGTAAATTTATATTTTAACTATATAACATCACGTATATACATATATATGTGTATATATATATATATATATAAGCTTAGTCTGTCAAACCAGATATACATATATATATTAACAAAACCTTAATAACTATATATAGATACTACCGTTTGCATTATACTATATATACAATATATATATATATATATATATATATATATATATATATATCTAACAATAATTATATTAATATTATTTTTAATATTAACAAATACTATATACATATATACCCATATATATATGTACATCCATCTATGGGTAAATATACGTACCCATTAACCTCTTATCCAAGTAGTACATGTGACCCAATTATTTGGTCCATTACTACTGTCCAAATCCACATCCTTTAATTTAAATAAAATAACATGTACAATTAAAACATTTCACTACACATAACAACAAACCAATTTACAATGAAGTCACATAAATCACACAATTCAAATTAAACAAGTAATTCAAATAAACATATAAACAAATAGCCAATCAATCATATAAGTTAAAAAATTGCAGTTAAATCAATTAAATAAATACTGAGACTATCCTTTTAAAATTAGGGGTATTACAAAACCTTTGAAAACACCATTTTCAAGCAACGATTCAACCTTTTCAAATTCATTTTCAAGACACTTCTCCACAACACACACTTCTTTATGCTTATCCATGGAATTTGGGGTTGGATTAAATATATTCAATTTCACCTTCATGTGCCCAAATGAAATTTTTATTATCCCCATCCTACAATTGATGTTGGCATTGGCGGTTGCCAAGAATGGACGGCCAAGGATAACGGGAATTTGATTCTTGGGATTTAGCACCGATTTCGTGTCAGTGACAACGAAATCGACCGGGAAAAAGAATTTATCAATTTTAATAAACACATCCTCAATGACACCCCGGGGCTTTTTAATGGATCGATCGGCAAGTTGTAAAACTACCGACGTCGGTTTCAAGTCTCATAAACCCAATTTAACATACACCGAATAAGGAAGAATATTAACACTTGCTCCTAAATCAAAAAGAGCCCGGTTAATGACATGGTCACCAATGATACAAGAAGTAGTAGGTGAACCGGGGTCCTTAAATTTTGGGAGAGTGTTGTGTTGCAAAATGGAGCTCACTTACTCGGTCAAGATTAATTTCTTTGGTGATTGGCTCTTGTTCTTCCTCTTTTGGGTGTAAAGATCTTTTTAAAACTTAGCATAAGCCGGAATTTGCTTAATTGCATCCAAAAGTGGAAGATTGATCTTCACTTGCCTAAACACTTCAATTATTTCATTCACTTTGGTTTTTGTTTATCAATAGAGATGGATCCTTTTACGGCATCCGGAAATGTAGCCTTTGGCTCAAAAACCTTTTCAAAGTCTTTCTTCAAAACATCTTCAACACAAAAAATTTTTCAAATCCTTTTTCAAATCATTGTTCAAATCATTTTTCAATACTTTCTCAACAAAGGGTTCATGCACATGCAATGAGGAGGAATAAAATGTGAAACTGGATGGGTGTCAACTTTTGGTTACACCAATTCACTCTCTTCATTAGAAACACCAACTTGGTTGTCAACAATTTTCCCACTTCTCAAGGTCGTCACCGCATTAACATGTTCAATTGTGTGACCCTCCGATGAAGAATTGGTCTTCACCACAAATTGTTGCTTTGGTGGGTTATTTAAGGCATCTTCCCTTTCTCTCTAGCCTTTTAGGTACTAGTTATTTGCCCAACTTGGGTTTCTGGCTTAGCAATGGATTGAGAATAGAAATGAAGCAATTGAGTATTGGCCTCTAAAGTACCTAACGCAGTCAACATTTTTTTCTCAAAAGCGGGACTCCTAGAATTTCCTTGAGAGTAAAAAGATTGATTAGGAAAATGAGAATTAGAAAATTAATTTCTATGTGATGATTGAAATGATCTATAACCTTAGGAACCTTGGCTTTGCATTGGAGGTGGAACATACTTTCCTTGAAAACCACCTTGGGGAGGGTTTGAACCTTCCCCTTAGTTTTTCCAAGAGAAGTTTGGATGGTTCCTCCATCCAAGATTGTAATGTGTGCCATAGGGATTATTCCCTTGGTGAACAAAAGTGGCATTTACTTATTCTTGGTGCTCATTTTGCACATCTCTATGGGGAAAATTGGAAGTAGAATGTAAAATACTAGAATAAGTCATGCAAGATTCATTTAAAACATGATGAGTATGATTAGGAGAGGAAGACACTTGATTCACCATGATGAGTATGTGGTTGACCAAAAATTGATCAAACCTTTGAGATAAAGACTTGACTTCGGCGGTTATATCATTGGTATTGTCAACTTGATACAAGCCAACATTCTTCATTCCACCTAGATTTCTACCATTCTTGGAAGATAAGGATGTATGCATTGAATTCTCACTTATGCTCTCATAAAGACGCCATATATCATCCTCATGTCTATTAAGATAAGAACCACCCATATATGCATCAACCATACCCTTGAAATTGTCCGACAAACTTTTGAAGAAAAATTACACCAATTGCCATTTAGGAATGCCATGATGTGGACACTTCCTAAGAAAATCATTAAGGCACTCCCATGCCTTATGAAACAATTCCCCTTCCCCTTGAGAAAATTCTCTAATTGAAGTTCTCATGGCATTGGTCTTTGAGACTGAATAGTATTTTTTCAAGAACTCTTGTTGCATTTCCGCCCAAGAAGTTATCGAAAAAGGTCTAAGATTGTTGAAACAATATTTTGCCTTGTCCTTAAGGGTGAAAGAAAAAAAAAATTAATCTCAAAATCTCTTTTGGCATGTCCGTATATTTCACGGTGGAGCATACTTCAAGAAACTCATCAAAATACTTGTAAGGTTCTTCATTTGAAAGTCCATGATAGTTAGGAAGCATTTGAATAGTTTGCGGCTTAATTTCATAGTGATATGCTCTAAAAGGGAGCAATTGAATGCATGTAGGCGTATTATATTCATTTGGCACATAATGGTCACGCAAAGCAAGAGGAGGATTCACAATTGAGGGTGTAACATAAACACCTTGATTACTTTGAATAATGGGAGGTTGTGGAGTAAAAATTGGCTGAGGCATTCCCAATGGAACTTGGCCTTATTGTTGTGGTAGAATAAAAGGTCTCGGCATGCTTAATGGTACTTGAATATTGTCATGATGCACATTAGGGTAGAGGATGCCTTGTTGGTCTATGTAACCAAAGTCCTCCAAATGGTCCTCATTTTGCTCCTCCATTGATAAAATGGAGTGACTAGAATTACCCCTTCCCTTAGAATTACGAACGATGGATTCAAGATTCAAGTTAAGTGGGACAAAAGTAGGATTTAATGACCTACGACCATGCATGCACAAAACAAAAACAAGTAACAAGCAAGTAACAATCACTTCACCCCCACAACAAATCAATCAACAAACATCCACCACATACAATAATCCCTTACTCCCATACTTTCAACAATATGCAAGGAAAATTAAATTGCCTCCACGCGAGCTCACGATCAATCTAAGAAATGAAAAACTTGCATCCACGCGGGCTCACGATTTAACTAAAGATTGAGTTTAGAAAAGCTCACAAAGGGTTGTTAAGTAACTTCAAATGATTTTTCAATTTTTCTTTATTTGCCTTGTTTGCTTTGCAAATTTTTATTTTTTATTTTTTATTTTTGAGCTTTTTATGCTCTTACTTAGCTTCACTTGGCTTTTTTGCTTCTTTAATTCCCTTTGCTTCGCCTTCTTGGCTCAATGCACCTAACTAATCAAGAACAAACATAATAAGTAACCAAAATAGAATAAAAATAAAAATAAGATAAAAAAAGTACTAATTCCTAATTAATTTCCAAACACGACGGTGCCAATCCCCGGCAACGGTGCCAAAACTTGGTGTTGCTCTCGTCGTATACGCAATAAAATGTGGCCAAGTTTAAATTTGTAAAATGCCACTACCACTTCCAACTAAAAAAATAGCTAGCGTGAGTAGGGATCGTCCCAAGGGATCGGAGGTGTGTTTGTGATGAAAATTAATGTCGGATTAGTAGGTCGAGTGATCAAAGATGATTAGTGGTTGTTTAGTTAAACTATAATGCAATTAAAGATTAATGCACATAAAAAAAGTAATCTAGAGAGTAGGGAAAAGATATGAGAAGAGGTCTTGGGGCATAGAGACACCACTAAGCTTTACTTCATCAAACACTAGCAATTATACATTAATGGGGAAATTTAAATTGTAACTTGGGTGTGTGTGACATTAATTGAAACTAAGCATGGAAGGCAAATAAGTATAGTTTGTCTAGCCAATTAAATGAATAGTACAACCAATCAAATGAGACCAAAATCCATTCAATTAAACCACAATTAATCCACACATAAATATCTAGAAAAATACACTCTTTACATTCACAAGTATGGAACACCAAGAAACAAGCATAGATTGTTCACCTACCTAAGAATTTAAAGCAATTACACTACACTAGACTAGAGATATGAAATTAAACTAATTAAACTAGAGACGTGATACAATCTATCAAGAAACAAGTGTAAACCATCAAATAAATCTCAAGAGTGTTCAATTAAACACTATGTCTTGACCATCACTAGACCAACATCATCAACACACATAGACATGCATCAATTCCATTAAATCCAAAGAAAAACACACGAATATCAATTTTAGTATGCATAGACATATGACTAGAGTCAAATGATCAATTGAAAGCATTAATCTATACAATCAAGTAGAAATCACAAGATCTATATTTATTTATGGTCAAAACATCTATTATAACTAAAATCCCCAAAAATACATAAAAGCTAAGTTTGAGAAACAAGTCTAGGGGCCATCTCTAGCCCCTAGAGAATGATTTAGCCACTCATGGTAGTAGACATGGAACCCTCAAGGGCTAGCTTGGAGGTTGACATCATTATCTTCATCCTTTACTTTCTTCTTCAAAACCCTAGTTCTAGAGAGGAAAATTTTCTATTCTATAATTGGTAATCAAAAACTATCTCTTCTTACAATGATTATTCAATAAATCAATTACACACTCTTTTAAGTAAGGACCAAGTCAGAATACTAGCCTCTGATTGGAGGAATTTAACAACTATGTAAGGTAGGTGGAAAACGGCATGCTCGGGAATTAGATAGCCCACTACCAGCAACACTTTCGATCGATCGAAGATGTTCGATCGATCAAACACTTGAGCTTCGATCAATCGAAGCTAACGTGGCACAAAAATATCTTCAGACTTTATCCAAATGGTTGAGCTGGCACCGCCTTGATTTCGATCGATTGAAGATCACTTCGATCGATCGGGACTACCCTTCGATCAATCGAAGTTGCCCTAATGCATTTTTCTTGGTTTCTTTCCAACTTTACTCCTTAGCTCCAAAAATGATCTAAATGGCTCTTGTTAGCCTATTTAAACATTATTCACCTAAAATAGGCAATAACACAAATAAGTATCTAAGACATGAATATAAGATAGATGATTAGACTAGAATACCCTAGGTTTGGTGTTAAAATACGTCACATTTGAGCACTCATCACCCCCCTAAAATTATTAGTTTTAAAAATTCTCTCTTATTTTTCTAATTTTTCTTAATTTAGTCTTCAGATTCCTTAAAAAAGTTAAAATTTCCTTGTTAAATTAAAGTTTAATTGTTTCCTTTTTAAGTTGTCATTTTTCTTACTTTTATTTCTTCTTTCTTATTTATTTATTTTTTTTCCTTCTACTCTTTTTAATAATTTTTTTTTCTTAACATTTTGCCCCCCCTAAACTAAAATTCTAGCTCCGCCCCTGCATATATAATGTGTAATTTAATAGAAAATTGAATTTTTTAAAAAAGAAAAACATATAAAAGAAATTTAAAAAATCAACTTTGAAATTATTTACAATATCAGTTAGTGTGTATACACAAACTCACTATAAGATAAATAAATTCATCCTAGTGTTATTTATTAATCTTTTTATATATGGTTTTGCAGACTTATATAATAAATATGAGACTAATGCTGCTTTTGGTGTGCTGGAATGGAATGGAATGTCCATTCCAACCATTCCTTTGTTCGGTATGCAATTTAAAGTTGGAATGACCATTCCATTAGAATGGAAATCCATTTCTAGGAATGGAAATTCATTCAACAACTTAAAGCTATGAAGTAATTTTTTTAAAAAAATCAACTTCGCAAAAAACCCTCATATTTCAAGTCCAAAAACCACCACTACCTTCCACCACAACCACTTCCATCTTTCACCACCACTACCACCGTTTTCCACCACCACTACCGCCTTCTTTTGCCACAACCACCACCGCTACCGCCATCACCTTCCGTCACTACCACCGCCATCACCTTTCGCTACCTTCGATCACCACTGTTGCTGCCTTTTATCATCACAGCCTTCCACTGCCACCGCCTTCCACAACCACCGCCACCGCCTTCCACAACCACCACCACCTTCCATCACCTTCCACTACCTTCCACCACCACCGCCTTCCGCCACCGCCTTCCACCACCACTGCCGCTACCACCTCCACTACCACCACAATCACCTCCATTGGTTTCCACCACCGCAACCTACACCACTATCTCCTTCCACCACCAGCACCACACTACTACCACCACCTTCCACCAACACTACCGCTGCCGTTGCCTTCCATCATTGCCACCACTACCGCCTTCTAACACCACCACTTATACCACTACCACTTTCCACCTCCACCGCCGCCACTGCTACTATTTATTTTTAAAAATTTATAGAATAATATCATTTTGTTAATTTAATTTATTTGTTACGAAGAGAGATATTTTAGAGAACTCAATTTAAAATTCATTACATTCTAAATTTTAAATTGGTCTAACCAAATACTAGAATGGTTATTATCATTCCATTCCTACACATTTCATATATTTAACTAAACAATAGAAATGATAATGATCATTTCATTCCATTCCCATTCTCATTTTATTCCCACTTGCATTGCATTGCATTTCATTCATGCGTACCAAGCATAGCATAATAGTCTTATAGTATACTAAGAGTCTTGTGATCTAGTGGTATCTCCTCTATCTTCAAAAGTGGATGGTGAGAGTACGAGTCTCCAAATAAGCAAAGTGGATATGTGAGTGGTGTGTGTAAGTCATTTTGCCAGTGACCAAAAAAAAAATGAGGGGGGGGGGGGGAATGGAGGCTTATAGTTTCCCTTTCCAATGAGTGTAAATTTCACTCATTATCAATAGAATTGACTCAAATAAATAAAGATGGAATTATTATGTTACATTTTATTTACAAACTTGGGCACGTTGAATTGTATCTAACAAAGTAGCTTTATTAAGTTTTCTCCTGGTAACACCAAATTAAGTTTTATTTACTATCTTTTTAAAAATAATTTATATAATTGTGCCCCTTTACCTCCATCACAACTCAAAAGAACCTATTTGACATATACAATAATAGATTTATATCTGTACTAATTCAAATCATGAAATTATTAGTAATTAAAGAGAAATTTACTACCAAGTCCTATATCTCTCATTGAAAGACAAATAAGTTCTAAAAAAATTTTCATGACCAATAAGTCCTACTTTTGATAGATATTTTTTCCATGTAAGTCCCAAATCACTAAATGTACCATTTATACCCATAAATAGAAGTAAAATTTTATACTCATAAATTTATTCAAGAATTGACATAATAAAAAATTTTCCCCCTTTTAAGTTTTCATTACTCAATAGTATTGCATTATGAAATTATGAATGTTTGAGTCTAATGTTTTACTAATTCAACAAGAGTTTATATAATTTAATAAGGGTATGCGGAATATTTAGTCATAATATAATAAGCAAGCATTATGCATGACCATAAATTAGAGTAGGAAAACTATATACAAAGAAGAGTAGGGTCGTAAAATTATAAGATTAGTTGTTGATAAATAATATAGCAAAACTTTCGACAACTTTTTTAGTAAAATTTTAGAGAATGTTTGCTATCCCTTAAATTTTGAGTGATAAAGAGTTAAATTTTAAAAGGGACAACAACAACAACAACTACAACAAAAATCAAAATAAAAATAAAAATAAAATAATAAAAATAAAAATAAGAAGAAGAAGAACCAATAAAGATGTGAATTAGGGAGGATTGGTGAACAAAATATGAACCGGAGACTGAATCTTGATATTCTTATAATGATACATTTTAGTCTCCTTGAGACATATTGGCAACCGTAAATCTTTCGATTGGAATGATCCAGTAAACTAAAAATATGAAGCATAAAAAAAGAAGATGAGCAATTGTACATGAAGAAGCAAAAATAACAAAAATGTGAGAATTTATGACTGTAGAAATGATGATAATTTATTTGTACATGAAGATGAGCACTAGAAGCGTTATAAGAGAGATAGTCCACTATTTAACCAACTTTGTAAGAGGTCTCGAGTCAAAATTTTATATATTTTGAATATAATTTATGATAAGTTTTAATTTTTCTTATTCTCTCCCAAACAAGTATATTGTGACAAAGACAATTTTGTCACAAAAATGTAGTCTTTTGCGATGAAATATTTTTTGTCACTAAAAGCTAGCTATTTTGCGACAAATAATTTGTCACTAAAAACACATCAATAGTGACAAAGGAAATATTTGTCACTAAAATATCGTCTTTTGCGAAAAAATTTCATTGTCACTAGATGATTAAAATTAGCGACAAACCATTAATGGTGACAATATAGTTTTGTCACGATAATCCAATCTTTTGTGACAGTGCTTCTATTTGTCACTAGAAGCTTGTTTGTAGAGACAAATATTTTGTCGCTAAATACGTCAATGGCAACAAAGGAATGTTTGTCACTATAATCAAGTCAATAGTGACAAGATAGTCTTTGTCACTAAAAGTTAATAAGTAGCGACTAACATTTTTGTCACTAAAATTTATTTTGTCACTATGCCCTTTCCCGCCAAATGGCGGGAATGATAAAATTCCCGGGTAGGATATTGCGACAAAATTAGTTTTTGCCGCTTAAAGCTAGGATAAGGCGACAAGGTTACATTTTGTTACAAAATGTCTTCTTTTTTTTTTCCCCCGATGAATTTCGTTTGTCACTAAAAATTTTGTCGCCAAAGACCAAATTTGTTGTAGTGAACACATAAGCACGTAATCACATAAGTAAGTAAGTAAGTAAGCAATTAGGCATGCTTTTCAAACAATTAAATACATGAGCACATAAGCATATAAATAATGTAAATCACCCTTCCACACAAATCTAGATAGGCCTCTACCCATTGTCCTAATAGTTTTCGAACCATTGCTCTGATACCAAATTTGTAACGACCCAAACCCGGGAGTCCAAATCGCTAACCGGGTCCTTACTCGAACCCGAGGTCATCTAATATACATACAGGGAACTGTATGTATATTTCTAATGTCAATACACAACGTATACATCATCTAATATACATACAGGGAACTGTGGCATAGCTGACTTAATAAGGAAACAAGGTCATAGGGATTGGACAGTGTTGGCCAGCTGATGGCCTTAGGTCGGCCAGCTGACAAGCAATGGTCAGTTGGCTGACTGGGTTGGTTGGCTAGCCGAAATAATGCTCCTGAGAACTCAACTCTCTGGTTTGGCTCGAAATACACTGTTAGTAGGCAGCTTTGCCAGCCTGTCAACAGGTCCTGAAAGCTGTTGAATTTATAGAAAAATGGTTCTAGGGATCGTATACCTAAGGTCCCAACCGGCTTATTTGTGAGCCAAAACCTGCCATGAAACATGTCCCAACTCACGACAAATATGATATAATGTCCCCAAATTCAAAACATAAATAAAACATTAGAAATAACTCATTTCTATCCTATCCATCCAAAATATAATAACATTGTTCTTTATATGATTCAGTGGCCGATACAAAATGGTCTAAGTTACATACAAATGTTACAAAATGATCATGATTGTAATTACACGCCACAAGTCACAAGGATATACAAGTCATGTTAATACTTTACAAAATGGAGTTTTGATTACAAAAGATGACAAAAATAATCTTCTAATCCCGCCTAAGCTTATGGTGGAACGTTGTCCGCCACTTCCTTCCCGAGACCTAAAATAGTAATGAGGGCAGTGAGTACAACGACTCAGTAGGAGGTGCTTAAAACAAACGTCTTAATAACCCCGTGAATCCAAACAAAGCATAGAAAATGAGAGTACGGGATCATGCCATTTTACAAGGGAAACATAACCATAACACAGGTAATCCAACCACATATACACAATGCCATGCTAATAGAATGCAATGATATGCCAATGTCACTCCCCGTTTTCTAAAACTTTTTTTGTTTTTTCATTCCAAACCGTTAATGCAACCCGACCCATGGCAGTTCCATGGCGCCACGAGAGAAGGACTGATTAGTTATCCTTGACCACATGGCAACTCTAATGCATCATTTGGGGCGTAGGTATCTCAACCACGCTAGGGTCCCTCCTTAGTTTCCTCCAAATCACATTAATGCCACGGACCACTAGGTAACTCCTAGGCACCTGGGTTTTTGCAAACTATTTTCAAATATTTTCCCCTAAAACAAGTTTTCTTTTCTTTTCAAATCAAATTCCCTTTTCTTGCCCAATGATAATGCATGAGTGCTTCATGCCATGTAATGATATATCAAGTATATAATTTTCACACCATCCATTTACACCACACTTGCATGGTTTGGACAAGATAATTCAATAATTCTCAAACAACTTTTACATCAACTATAGCATTAGCATTCAAAGCATGTCATAGAAAAATTAAAGTACACACTTCCACAAAATCATAATTAAGCATGTAAATTTTACATAACTTCATATAAAACACATCAAATCATGCATTTCATTTATACACATATCTCTAAGCCTTAGTGACTATGAACAAGTGTTACAATTAGGCATGGTATAACAAAATTTCAAAAAGGTAATTCACTAAAATCAAATAAATGAGCCTTAGACCTCAACAATGGAAGAAAAGCCCCAAAATGTGCCCAACACTAGAAATTCAAAGGTGGTCCAAATCGAACTTTGCTCCGATCAAATCGAAACACTAGTCATGCTCATTGACTTTGCCTTTAGTGGCAAAGTTAAAATCTCAACAAAAAAAATGTAGATCTAAGCTTGAATGGTGAAAGAAAAAGAAAAGAGAAGTTGTAGAGAAAGAAAAATGGCGCAGAAAGAGAAGAAATGAAATGGTCATGTAATGACCATGTGATCATTCTAATGGCCAAATCAAACGTGGGTCCTATGGCTTAAAATATCTATTTTGTCATTATATATATACACACACTAAACACACCACAACCACACATCTAAACACATAGCCACATAAATATGTACTAAACAATGATGCATGAAATGCAACAGTTTTGAAAAATAATCCCCGCGTTCAACAAATCCAGTTGCGAGTCCCGCTTGGGACCTCCTGGTCTGAAAAACTGAAAAATACCGAAATGGCCAACGATGCATTTTTAAGAGTCCCGAACTCGAAAAAAATGCTCTAACCGACTTTTGGAACCCATCTGGCACATCTCACGGTGCCCGATACGCAAAACGAGGAAAAGAAAAAATAATCCCGAAATTCAAAAAATCCCAAAAAATGAAAAATAGGAAAAATCAGAAATATTACATGAGTTCGAGTCTCCAAAGGAACAAAGTGAATGGTTATTAAGGGCTCTTTTGTAATTTTATATCACTTTATTCGGTGTGTTGCCACTCTCCCATTGGTTGGTGAGATTTTTTTTTGCCAACAACTTAAATTAGACATTATTTGAAACTATGTTGTTTTATAGTAAAGGCAATATTGTCTTTTACTTTTTTTGATGACATGAAAGGATAAATTGCAACAAAATCATAGTTGTGGGAGGTTTATTGTATTTCAGGGTTAGTTGCAAAACCTCAATATTTCGGATTTTTTTATTTTTTTTATTTTTTTACATTTTACGCTAATTTTAATTCACAATACTTTGTCCACAAAGATAATATTTAAGGATTTGGCTCTTCTCAATTAAAATGCCTCTCATCTCTGAGTATTAGATCAACAGTTGGAAGAGCTGCTATATCATCATCCTAAAGCAATTCCCAAAACGCTATCGTTTTATTTAATTAACGATAACTTTATCTTCAAACGAGGAGCCAAATCCTTGTTTCCTTTTTGTTGCAGCAAAAGCCCATCCGCCAAACATCGGGGACAGACTACCACCACTATCGCCATCGATCTGAGAAGCCATCGCCAGAATCCCCATCCAGGACTTGGAGCCCCGCGCCCTTCCTCCAAAAGAAAATCCGACTACGACTATCACTGTGACCACCACCACACCTACCACCGTTCAGACTCTTTACCACCTAAACCTCCCTTGGCACCCATAGATCCACCACCCAGAACAACCACCGCGGGTCCGCGCCCATGGGACAGTTGTTTTCCCCTGTTCTTTCTCCCTTGGGGATGAGTTTGAGCAAGGATGTTCAAAGAATCTTACAATTCAAATTGTTCCCTCCACTTGATTCATTTGATTACCGTTTATGCCCATGTGTAGTTGGAGAAAGATTGGTGCTAAATTACAATGTATTTTGGCATGTAATTTATAATTTTTGAATGTTAATGATGCTTTTAAAAGCTTTTTATTCATATTTTTGGTATGAGATTCATGTAATTTTTTATTGTAAATGGTTGAGTGTTCTAATTGCTACAGAGCCTACAAAAAAACCCTTTTCAGTGCTTAGAATCTGGTTCTGGAATCCTTTAGAGTTGGGGTTATAAAGTGGAGTGATTGGCATTTACAGAGTAGGAAAGGAGACTTATCATCTGATATTGCATTCAACTCTACAACATTGATAGACACAACAGCGAATTGAAAACCACACTTCATAATATCTAATACATATTTAGAAGCTGTCAAATTCATAAACAACGAAACAAAGTGATTCAAAAATTTTTATGTAACTACATGGTTGTCTCTAGTACATTGAAAAACATTAAAATCTTCTACAACATTACAAGATTAAAATTCAGATAATGGAAAAAATTTGTCTAGACCAACAGCCAAAAGCTAAGAGCAGCAACTTTAAAGACTTTTGTTGCATCAACGAAACACTGCTACTACAGCAACCAAGATCCAGATAACAAATCAGCAACTTCAAACACTTTAGAGCATCAACAATTTCCAAAAGAAAAAGAGGAGCAGCTTCACTACAAAAACACACAAGAAGAACAAAAAATCAGAAAAAGAAAAACTAAATAGCAGTATCATTACATAATTACAATATTGGATTACCTTATCTTTTAACATGAATGTAGCTACCATCACAATTCACATTTTAGTTGATGGTCTACTCAAGTAAGGAAAAAACATCGTTAGTTTGTTACTTTACCAGCCTAAGCACATTTGTATATTTACACCTAAAAAAAAATTGAAATACTAAGACTCACCCCACCATCACCATATGATGTTGCTCTAATAAAACCATTGTTAATTATAACTCCAGTAGGTCCCGTATGATTCATCTATACAATATTCCAAATTTTCTCATTAGATCATTCATGATTCTTTCCTTTAATATAACAATTATTCACTGTTGCCTGAGGACACAGTGGACTGTTTGAAGCTTGGGAGTATTAATTACTGTTTGAAGCTTAGGAGTATTGATTTAATATTTGTGGTTGTGAATATTCAACACTTATCGATGCATAAACATTAGGTAACTCCCAACCCTAAAAAATTAAGTACATAAGTTAGTATATAATAACAAAAATTTCTCATGGCAAAACTGAAAATGCACTTACATTAAATGTATGGCACATAACTGATGAGTTGCTGGTATTTTCATTCAAAGATGTTGATTTAGTAGGTATCTCAGCACCCTAAAAAGATTAAACAATACATTTACATACGATTTACATTTTATAATGGATTAATAAAAAGTATATCACATGAAAATAGATAAAAGTACCTGAGATGGTCGAGTCAGAGAATTCCTTTTTTTTCGTAGAGCCTTTTCAATTGGTGATTGGAACCTTCGCTGTCCCCTAGAGGCCTCCATTTTCTTCAAACCCTTCGTATATATACCGTTTGACACATTTAAGAGATGCCTATCTTCATTTGCACCGCAAACAATGAAAGAGGAGTTTGGATCAACATTTTCTTTTTGTTTACCACTGAAATTTAGCTTCTGAATGTTATGAACGACCTTGCTTAAATTGTGTGCATGTTGGAAAGCCACTTTGTATGATTCATCAATTTCAACTGCCCAAGATGATATCTTAGTAAACATATAACATAAGTTCTTATATCGAGATGCCATTTCTAAATTAATATCCACTTGTATGTTACGTCCACAATTGTCTTGGACTAATCCCACTCTTGTATCTCTTGTCCACCGTTTCAAAATATATGCATTCGATATTTCTTTAATATGCATGATTTCCCTGAGAATCTTTATTATTTGACTACATAACACACCCATCATCTCAAATTGTCCACAACTGCATGATAGAAAATCATTAGGGAAGCTTTTGACTTAACGCTCTCTACCTTAGTTATTATCAACTGTATACATATAAATTTCACCATCCTCCTTGCACCCCTTTATATTAGCCTCCATTGAAAATTCATATTGCCTCTGAAACTCCTCAAATATGGCATTAGTGTATATAGTACCAGCATACACTAGCATCTTCAAGGGCATCTTTATTTTAGGTAACTTATAACATAACCCATACTAAGCTTCTAACTCTTTGTAGCGCTTGTCATGAAGCATTCTCTCAAAATGCTTAAAAAATTGTGGCAAATCATGGTCAAATTTTAAGTAGTCCTTTAGACTAACATTTAGGCTTTCACTTAGTTGTTTGCTCCTCATGCCTGCAGACCATTCCCCTTTCAAGTATGCCTTTGCCCATTTAGCTCTTAATTCAAACAAGTTATGCAACCAAGTATTCTCATGGACATTATACTTAGATAACATGTCGTCCCATGCATTAGTAAACTCATTTTCTTCCTCGTAGTCATTCATTAACTTTGTCAACACAGCTTTAATTCCATTCGAAGTTCTAAAAAGGATACTTAAATGCTTCACAGCATTTTGCATTATATGCCATGTACAAAGTTGATGGCATGTTTCTGGCATCACAAGTGTTAAAGCCTTTGCCATTGCTGCATTTTGATCTATAAAAATAGTTTTCAGCTTCTTGTTAAACATTGCCTCCAAGAATGTTTCGAACAACCAAATAAACGAGTCAATGGTCGTATCATACATTAGTGCTGCTCCAAAAATAACTGTTTCATGATGATGATTAAACCCGGCAAATGGTACAAATGGTCGGTTGGCTTGATTTAGTTTATATATCATATCAAAACTCACGACATCTCCAAACTGACCATAATCAATAATCATTCTTGCATCCGCCCAAAATATATTCGTTATTTACTCATCTTTATCTAATTGTACCACATAAAAGAATGAGGGATTTTCTAAACATTGTTTCTGGAAGTACTTTAACAGGCTTCCAGCCTCTCCATATGCCAAATCTCGTTGTTGCTTAGATGGTATATAATTCTTTTGATCTCGTTTAGTGTACCCAAGACATTCCCTTCCACCAGCATGCCTTCCCAATACCTCATATGCAAATCACAAAGGAATACTAGACTCATCTGCCAAGTCCACTTCAATTGCTTGAGTTGTAGAAATTTTACGTTGTGACGGCATCATACGTGTGACGACCCTAGTTTTTAGGCCAGCGTGTCCTGTGATGAACCAAAGATTTGACCCGATAACGGATCCAATATACGAAAGCGAAAATAGAAAACAGGACTCTAAGAAGTCAAAGTGACCTTCCATGAGGTCGTGGAACTCAATGAGAACTGATGCGGAAACAAAAGGTCAAAATATGACAAATAAGCCCCCAGGGGCAAAATAGTCATTTTTAAAAAATGTGGATTCGGGTGCCACCGGGCACACCGCTGAAAGACAACAATAAAATAATCAGGATGGACTCAAGAATCGCATGATTCGGAGTCCGGACAAAGGAGAAACGGCCTGACGAAGAAAAATGAGTACTTAAGGCTAAAAGGGTAAACTGGTAATTATCTAGGAAGATCCGGGTGCAACCGAGCACACCATTGGAAAGACAGTGAAAAATTAGTTAAGTTCAAAAAAAAGTTCACTCGATTTAAAATCCGGATGAGGGAGAAACGTGGGTTTGAAATTGAGACGTCGCAGCGGCCCGACGAATGCCATGGCGCACACGGCGCCCATGCGCGAGCCCACCGGCGCCCAAAGACATGGCTGGTGGCAGCCCTTGGCTGCTGCTACATTTTTTGTTTTATCTACCCAGAACTGAGGCTTGAAACGGAGGTCAGGACGAGTTTTTCTGGAAAAACACAAAGAAGAAATCCCCCCTAAAATCAAGTTTTCTACTCGACACCGTGGACGGAATCGAAAAAAACTCACTGTGAAATCCCCAAAATGCCCCTAGATCAGAACTGAACAAGAGGATTAAAAGTTGCTACAGTGACTGTCTACAACTGAGAGCAAAAACGGGTTAGAAGATGAATTTTTCTGAAAAAACACGAAGAAGAAACCCTCCTCAAAATTGAATTTTTTAAGTGACTCGTGGAGAATTTAAAAAAAAAATGTAATGTACAATGCCCGAAATGCCCCTCCATGAAATCTGGTCATGAAGGTCCAAAAAGCTGCTAAATTGAAAAACTGAGAGCTGAACTTCGTAAGCAATTTCCAATATCAAGACGACATTTTCTGGAAAAATACGGAAAATAAACCCCCCCTAAAATCATGTTTTCTATTCAACCATGTTGAAAGAAGAAAATAAAACCACCATGAAAAGTCTACAATGCCCCTAGATCAGAATATGTAAAAAAAGTGCGAAATGAATTCACAAGAGGCTCAAAACACAAACGATAAGGTTTTGCCCGGAAACGACCATGCACGCAAACGTAACTTACCTATTTGGACGTGCTACAATGGTCCACAACTTAAAAATACCACCGATACAAAATCCGACCCCCCAACGGGCAAAAAGGCAAAAATGGAACTTAGAATGAAAACTCAGAATCTAAAAATACAAAACGGGATCAAATGACCATTTGGCCCTTGGCCACACTTCAAACATGATTTATGAGACCCTATGAAAGAATGATAATGGAATTCCCACACCCGATGCAACCATGGTGAAGCAATGACTTACGATTTTTCAAGATTTTCACAATATTTCATGAAGTTAAAAAGTACATAGAATACAATATAATGGTCATTGGCCTCCGGCCTCATCTCATACATATCAAATATATTGAAAAGAGTGTACTTAAGTACACATTACATACATGGAATCAAATATACATATTTTGACATATAAGTCTACAAAATGACATTTCATGCTAACATTTGCATGAAATGGAAACTTGAAAGCTACACGACATCCAAGGAATGCTAGGCATCATGAACCAAGTCTTCGTACCTGAAATGTGCCCCAGTATCATAGGGGTGAGTAACATAAAGCTACTCGTAGGAGATGAGCATGCATCGACCTAGCATTTTACAAATTTATCACCTTAAGGTGAAACATGTTAAAGGGGCTCATACCACCTAACGTCTATGTCCAAGTGAGACTCGGGGAGCATCCTAAGCTACCTTAGAGTCTAAGCAATAAGAATCATGATATACATACATGTATGAAATGAATCATGGTTGGGATAATCTAAGAACATGACAAGAGGAATGCTTAAGCATATATTAACATGAGTTGCATTTTCAATACAATTGAACTAGGTCTAGAGTAATCCATATAACATAACAAAAGCATATTTGAATACAAGTTAACAAGAATCATATTATCCATGCAATTCAACAACAAAAGAGCATGTTATACAATGCAATAAGGTATAAGCTCTCAAAGCCATCAACTTAGAATCTAAAGCACAAAACAACAGTGGTGGTTCATGCCACCTAACGTCTAAGTTCTAAATGAATCAATAGGATCAATCCTAAGCTATGTTAGAACGTCAAAACACAATTTTCAATATCGATATAATTTAACCCACATTGGGACTTCCAATACAACGCATAAAGCACAATTTCGCAAAGTTAACATCATGTAACTTAAAATAGAACGACAAATAAGAAACAACAAGTTACAACATCATCTAGTTATCAACTTGAAAATGAAATGCGAAATCAAACAAAGTAGACTCAGACGTCACGCCGGATCAGACCGACAACATAGTTACTTTAGGGTTACTAGCCCATGGGTAACCTCCCTATATGCGTACAAGACTATATAGAGGGACTATCCCCCGTACTAGAACCACGTCCTAGCCATAGTCAAACAACGACATCCCCAAGTTTCCAAAATCAACAAGTTGTGCAACAATGCATATATCAATAGGAATTTGCAAGATAATCAACTATCTACCCAGCACAACCGAATTTGGAAACCTATACAATATATGCTCTAAATCCACAACTAATATGCTAGGATGAATGTCGAATCTTCAGTGTGCGATTCGTTACACGCTATGCATGAATGATGTTAAATATGAAGTGTGCAAATCATTATGCAAGATAACAATATATTCAATATTGAAAACATAAGCTCATGAGTTTAAATACAACAGCAAGGTAGAACTTTAATTAAATCATGCTAATTTAAATTTCAAGGTTCTAAAATAACTTCTAATAGTCCCAAATTAATATATACTAGTAAACAAGTCATAGCCAATACAAATATCAAGTTAAAACCTTAATTAAGCTAATGGGACCACAAAATAGATTTTAATTAAAATCTCTTGATTTTCAAACTTAACCAAATGCTCTCAAATTAACCTATGTTGGAAAACATGGCAAGAACTAATGTAATATCACATTACAAGTTTATTTCATTCAATTTAAGCCCATGTGAATTAAACTTTTACTAAAGTTAAATATAAATTAAAAGTTGCAATTCTCATGCAATTAATCCCAATTTAATATATGTGAACAACGATACCTATGCTTAATTTTCTAGCATGCCACAATACAATTCCAAGTTGTATATCACCATGAGGATTAAATCTTAAACATGGAATTTAATTAAATAAAAGGTTTCAAAACCTAACTGAATATTCTAAATCAAATATATGTGAAGTTATATGGCATGTAGATCAAGAATATCAAGTCAGAATTCAAATGGAGTGAATAGTGCACTCGGGGCAAATTAATTAATCAAATTAATTAATAATTACTAATTTTCAAAACACCTCCAATTACTTTCAAATTCAACTATGTTGAAGAGCATGCTAAGGCCTAATATAATATACTAACACATTAATTTCAAGCTAGTTAAGGCCATGTGAATTAATCTTTCACCTAAGATAAACATTAAATAAAATCTTTAATACTTATTTAAATGTTCCAATTTTAATACACGATAATGAGCATATCAAGGGGTAATATAAAATCATGTTACATGTTTAAACCAAGTCATGAGCAACCGGGAAAATTATATCCCGTACAAGAAAAATAAATAATAAAATCTCTAAATTTTATATTTAATCATGCAAACAAGTAGTATAAGCATCACAAGCATGCTATATAATAAGAATTTAAAACTAGAACATCTCCTACCTCAATTTGAGATGAAAATCCCAAAGGCCCACCAAAATAAAAGTGCTCCGAATTCGACGATACCGAGAGGTTTTATCGGGGACAACACCGTGAACAAGAATCCGCAAGAAGCCCCATGAAAATCTCAACTTGACTCCAAACCCAAATTCAAAAAATCGTCGGAAATGGATTCTAATAAGGGCAAAAGGTAAAGCACGTCGAGAGAAGCAATAAATGCTAAGGCCGAAGGATTTCTACCAAGGAAAAGTGGACCAAAGGAGGAGAGAGAAAGTGGCAGCCATGGCTGCTAGGAAATCTGGCCAAGAGAGGTGGGGAAGATGACCAAAATCTGATTTTTCACTTTAGGGCATCTTATTTATTGTAAGTCTTAAAAACTGCCCCAAAAGGGCCCCGCCGGATCCGGAAAAGTGGATTTTGAGCAGACGCGCTTAAACGGCAAAACTCCATGAACAAAAAAGATTCAAAATGAGAAAATATGAATAACGGAAGAAACGGAATAAAAAATTGAGTCCCGAGCAGAAAGTTATGCCCCGAACAAGTTCGGTAGCAACTGGGTCCAGAAACTCTGAAACTGGAGAAAAATGACCAGAAGGAAATTCTAAGAGTCCACGACTCAATGAAATGTGAAAATGAATCCCGTACGAGGATCCAAGATCCAGACGAGACATTTTTGCAATAACTTTCATTAATTGCATAATGGCCCTTACAAAAAGGGTTAACTGCGAAATTGCCCCAGAATGAAAATATCTTCCAAAAGGTATTTTCTTAGATGCCCCTAAAATAAAATATTTTTAAAAGATATTTACGAAAAACACCCCAAGAAATGAAAAAGATTCTAAAGAATTGTGCATCCATGCCCCTATGGGCACCGGGAGCAACTAGAGTACTTTCTTGCAAAAGTAAAGATACGTATTTCAAGGAAATCACTCAAGATGAAGGCACGTGAAGTCAAAAACCAACTCCGAGCATGAAAAGTGAGGTTGTGCCAAAAACTAACAAACGGAGATAAGACGAAATAGGGAAAACGACAGAATAGAGAAAAGACGAAATAGCGCATAGTGTCCAAAAATGAAAAATGTGAAAATGACTCGGTTCTCAAAGGAAGTTGTCAATTCACATGAAAGAGTCTCAGAAAGCAATTCCGAGCACTTGATATGACACTAAGCGACACGAAACAGAGCTTAGAAAGGAAAATTAAATGAAAAAAATTCATTCGTAAAATTTCAGGAAAAAGGAAAGGAAGGCAAATGACCGGGTTGTTACAATATGAACACATAGTTCCATAACCAATGAATGATTATGTTGTTCCACAAATTTATTAACTCAAAATTTTCCATTATTTCTGTTTAGTTTAATGTTCATCAAAGCACCCCAACCTATCCTAGTCTCGGCTCTAGGATTCTTTATCAAATAGTCTCGTTTGTCTTTCCTTCGAAAACCTTCCTTATAACAAACATACAATCATGACGTAACTTCTCCTGTGACAGGACTTTTGTTGGCATGATCTTTTCTCACACTGAATCCAACTCTACGCCCATACTCGATATAAAATTTAAAAGCCATTTATTCATAATCAAACTCCATTCCATACTTAGGTTTCTTGTCAACTTTACTCTTATCCATTGTGGTAGTATCAAATAAGTAACTAAATTGTATTAAAAAAATCATAGAGTTGGAATAATTCTAAATGCGCAAGTATAAATATATATATATATATATATATATATATATATATATATATTCCTTCTCTCGTTCAAGTATAATATTAGACTTTTATTAAATTAACATGTTTGATATTAGACAATCAGAAAGGTTAGAGGACGACAATCTTTTCCACTATTTAAAATCTCAACTGAAGATTTTTTTTTTTTTAAAGATTCTCTCTTTACTCAGTTACTTCAAACTATGATACAAAACAAAGTTATATGATTTATTTACACATAGCATAATGTAACAAGAAATTGTTAAAATAATTTATCTTAGAAACATTAGGAGCAATGTAAAATTTAATCTATAAATCATAAAAAGAAAGGCTTGAAATACATAAAATATTTTAGATTAAATTAGTGTAACTTAACATAAAACCCTAAAAATTAAATTTGTGTAATTTCACATAAAATATTTTCGATTTAAAATACTGAAACACAACCTCCATTATTTTACTCCAATAAATAAATAAATAAGAGAAGAAGAAGAAGAAGAAGAAGATATCATCTAAAATTTGGAAATAAATATGAATTCCTTGTCCCATTTAAGAGTAAAGGGTTTTGAAAGAGAAAAATAAACATACCTTCAAAATAACGATGCTTTAGTGGAACTTTTGGGCTAATTCGCTCTCAACAAAGGTCAAGCAATTGATCCACTACACAGAGAAAGGGCAAAGAGGTTCTGGATCTATGATAGGTATGAAATTCTCTAAAAGCTTGAGAAGGGTTTTAGAGACAAATATGATCAGTTGGTTAATTATACATCAACCTTCGCAATAGCACGAATCATTGTAAAATAGGGCTATTGGTTGGGTAAGTCGAACCACTGGGACTGCGCTAGTCTATGGCAACCTAAGTGTCTAGAATTGTTCTTAGAATGATAAGGGGTTTATAGAGGTTTTGTTGGATGTCACTTAAGCTAGGAAATTAAAAGTGCATAAAACAATAAATTGCAAGAATTCAAGGGAGTGAAGTACAAGTACAGAAAGCTAGGGAAATGAATCCACCTCCATCCCTATACACATGAGAGGTTAAGATTAATTTAAGGGAAAAATAACATATATGATAGTCATGATACATAACAATACTAGGTTGCTATAATATCCTCAAGAAGTTCATTTAAATAGGAAGGCAAGAATAAACCATCAAAGGTTCACATGATCAATTACCTAAACTAAAATGCAGCTTAGAACATGCTTACTAAGTCAAGGATTATCAAGCCCTAATTTAAATGGTGAATGCACATAAAGCAAAGAATCAAGTATAGACCATCAAAGGGAAACCCTAAGCCATGAACTATCTAGGTTCTCCAACTCCATGCCATTAAAACCATTACATGATCTAACTTCCATTGTCACCATGGAAGTGCAAGCAATATGATTAAGAAAAGTAACCATCCAAGACAAGATGAATAACTCACAATAATCATTTATAAACATTAAACATTCATTACAACAAAAATGAGGCTCTTGATCATGGAAAGACTATCAAAAATACATTGTAATCCCCAAAAATAAACTATACTAACACATGCTTACAAGGGAGGGGTTTCATCACCTCCCTAGATGAGGTTTAGTTGCCCATTGGTGAGCTAGAAGAAGGAAGAAGCATCATCCTCATCTTCATTTTATTGCACCCTCTTTGGAGCTTGAAGAACCCCTCTTTCTTGCTCTCTTCTCTCTCCTCTATCTTGTAAAAATGAAGCTTAATGTCTTGTGTGGCTTGCCTCTCTTCTCTTCTAGAGATAAGGCTCTAGAAACCCCCACCAACCAACATCTCCAACCAACCATTAAAGAGGGAAATTAGAATTGAGGAACCCAAGATGCAAGTGGCTGAAAATGGGCCATTTCCGGATGCAATTCTGCCCTAATTTCGAGCACTCGAAATAAGGGCTCGAGCACTCGAAATTGGAGCAGAATGCTCCATTCTTGCCTTGCTCCGCCCAGACCTACTTCGGTTAAACAGCCATAACTTTGCGCTCCGAACTCCGAATGATGAACCGTTTAAAGATTTGGAAAGCTAATTCAGATCTTTAAATACTATGTTTTGGTGGAGATCCAATTATCAAGGATGGTTGGTCGAAAATGAAGATCAAGGCAGAATTTCATTGCTGCCAGGCAGTTCTGCGCACCTCTGGTAACAAGGCCATAACTCTCTGCTCCGAGCTCCGAATGACAAACCGTTTGAAGATTTAGAAAGCTAACTCAGAGTTCTAAATATGCCATTTTATAATGGAAGTCCAGATCTTGAGCTTTCTGGGTCAAAAGTGGCAATCAAAATCGAGCTTCACTGCTGCCAGAATTTCAGAATTGGCTCCCCTCTTTTGTAGACATGTTACTCCACCCAAAAAGCCCTCTCTCTCCTCCAAGAAACATCCCCAACCAACTCATAAAGAGAGCATACAAAGTTAGCAAATTTCTGAGCACAAGTGGCTGATCTCGTGTAGCAATCTGCCCTAATTTCGAGCACTCGAAATAAGGCCTCGAGCACTCGAAAATTGGCCAGAATGCCTTATGCTTGGTTTGCTCCGCCCGGACCTACTTTGGTAAAACGGCCATAACTTTGCGTTCTAAACTCCAAATGATGAACCGTTTAAAGATTTGGAAAGCTAATTCAGAGTTCCAAAAAATTTATGTTTTGGTGGAGATCCAATTCTCAAGTCTGATTGGTCGAAATTGAAGAACAAGGCAGACTTTCGTTGCTGCCAGGCAGTTCTGAGCACCTCTAATAAGAAGATCATAATTCTCTGCTCCGAACTCCGAATGACAAACCGCTTGAAGATTTGGAAAGCTGATTTAGAGCTCTAAATCTTTCATGTTATGATGGAAGTCCAGTTCTTGAGTTTGGTAGGTCAAAATGGTGACAAAAGTCAGGTTCCACTGCTGCCAAGCTTCATCATTGTGCCTTTTGATGGCCAAAACTCCACAAAGCCTTGATTTTGCTCCTTTTTTTGGCAAATGGACCTGAAAATATATACATACACACAAATGAAGATAATCTACTTAAATAATCAAACGATGGACTTAACTAATGCAATTTAGGGCGCTTAAATATACAATATTCGGCGCTTATCACACCCCCAAACTTACATTTTGCTAGTCCCTTAGCAAAACTACAATGAAAAACTCAATGGAATGAAAAACATGGGAATGCTATTACAAAAATATCCACCATGGCAAAAATAAACATAAACATAGCTCAAATACAACTTGAAACAGATAAAGAGCTGGAGACGGGATCATTGGGAAGACTACCTTGCATATATGAAGCATTGATACAAAAATTGGCAAAAACCATTTCAACATGCATGCATCAACATCATAGTCCATATAAATAATTCAATTGTCATCTCTTAAATGGAAATAACTCAAACTCCAGTGAAAGTGAATTGAATTCTCAACATGCGGCTTTTACTTTCTTTTCCAATTCCAAGGCACAAGTTTTCAAATCAATGAATTCCCCTTTACATGAAGTCCCTAAGGCATGATTTTATTTTCAAGACAACTTTTGTTGCCTGTTAACAATTTATTGTAACTCATAAGCGAAATATAGAATGGTTGTGCAATGCTGAAGTCCCTTAAGCTTTCTAACCAACCTATGTAGCAAGCGTTAGGCCAACAACTCCCAAATCAGATGGCTTTAGGGTGTTAAGTGTAGAGACACTCCAAAGGGCTTAATAACTCTAGTTGGAAAGGCTACGAACTCTAGCGAACCATGTTTATTACAATTTTTTTGAATGACCGTGCAATGTTTAAGTCCTTTAAGCTTTCTAACCAACCCTTGTAGCAAGCGTTAGGCCAACAACTCCCAAACCAGACGGCTTTAGGGTGCTAAGTGTAGAGACACTCCTAGGGCTTAATAGTTCGAGTTGGAAAGGCTACGAACGTCAACTGGTCATTTTTTTTTTTTTTCTTTCTCAGTTTTTTTTTTTTTTTTTTTTTTTTTTTTTTAGACAACTTAAATCATGCCAAAGATATTCGTCTATCAGGTTCATCAAATTAAATTAACTAGGCCAAGGTCAAGGTCAATCAAGTTGCATGCCTCACAGTTAAGTTTCCAATGTGCATCTGTGCATTGTGAAGCTTAAAAGAGTGTCAAATCCAGCGAGAATCTAATTGAGACATTTATACAGACTAATTTGAATCTACATGATCATTTCAACTCAAATTTTCTTTATTTTCTAAAATATCAGCTGCTTCTATACACAAAGTTTTAAACATATGCTTTCATCTCCAACAGGTTTCAAATTCCATTATCATTGCTTAGCAAAAATTATGAAACCAAAAATATGCCAAAAATGCAATATTGCACCCCCAAACTTGAATATCACATTGTCCGCAATGTGTGAAGACAAGCATACCACACTAAGAGCCAAAAAGGGGGGAAAGGAACAATAATACCAAGCGGAGTGACAAAGGCGAAGATGTTCAGCTATGTGAGTGCGCAACTGCATCCCCCAAACTTGGACATGAAGACCTATCAAAACACAACTAAAATATACATGGAAAAGCATAGGTCTCATAAGAAAAACCAAAACAGAAATAAAAACTCTAACCTGAAGTTTAGTGCAAGATGAAAACAAAATAATGCCAAAAAAATTGATTTATTTATTTATTTAGTATTATTATTATTACTATTAGTATTATTTATTTTATTTAGTGCATAAATATATATATATATATATATATATTTTTTTTATTTTTTTTTTTTTAAGATATGCATGAGGGGTTGGTCGCATGAGAGGTTGGTTTGGTTGAGAGGGTGGTGTGCATGCAAGGGGGTGGTGAGGTGGTTGTGGTTAGAGGAGATGAGGTTGAGTTTGTGAGTTGGGTTGGTTGAATGTGGAGGTGGAGTGTGAGGTTGAGAGAGAGGGTGATGCAGGTCGTGGAGTTGGTGTTGATGGTGGTTGGGTTTGCATGGGGTTGGGTTGATTGGTGCAAACCGAGAGGAGTGATAGGGTTGGGTTGCTTGGTGTGGGTAGGTTGGTGGCAGGGTGGTGGTTAGTTGGCATGCAGGGGTTGGCCTGGATGGAGAGATGCCGAGAGGTTGAGAGAGGTTGAGTGCTCGATGTGATACCCCCGGATTTCCGGATGCGGGTTGGCCAGGCCCACGCCCGATTACCCGAGGATATCAAAACAATTAGCAATTTAATGAACACAGAATACAATATAGAAAACAAGAATAAATAAAATTTTGCTGGAAAGAACCTAGAATGATAATCCAGTAATTGAAAACCTCAGAATAAATAACTTCATTGATAATTAAAACTATTTTGATACAACTGATCCACCACGAATGGAAATCATTCTCCAATTTATACAACTCGGGAATCCATCTAGTGGACCCCTAAAATATCCAATGGTACTCAAAAGACTGGAACAAAACCCAAGTCTTAACATGAAATAAAATCCTACGCCATCAGTAGAGTGAATAACTGTATCTGCTCAGCACGATCAAGCTCTACAGCCCCGAACTGACGAACACCTGAAAAAAATGATAAAAGGGTGGGTCAGGCCCACGAGCAAGTTCTAATCTAACTGCAATCCATACAGTGACCCGATACGCAGATACACCGTAGATACCTTACAATATCTATTTAGTTCATACATATATATATCCACACTATGGGACATTCACTGAACTACAGTAGGGATCTCAACCTGAATAGAAGGCAACATGCGAATACGCACCCAAAGGTGGGCATGAGTACCTAGACCTAACAGGGTACACCCAACCTACTATAACCAGCTACACATCCACTGCATATACGCACCCTAACCAACAAGTTTGAGGCTCAAGCTCAATTCGTGGTACCATAAACATATATATCTAAACTCCGTTCCTAACAATTCACAAGAAATCCAATAAGTCATTCGGCGTATTCAACCGTACCGACTTATATATATAAGGAGGATTTATTTAACAACCCGTTCCCTTATTCCAAAATAGGTAGGACTGAGTATTTTAAATCAGTCTGTCCCTAGTATGCCACCGTCCCATACCGGTGCATACAATCCACAAAGTCCATATAATTGATAGAACCAGTCATACTGTTCACCAATTAAAATCCATAAGGTAGGAATTAGCATTTTGAGCTAAACCATACCTAGTATGCCACCGTCCCATACCGGTGCATACCATCCTCCATATCCATGTAAATTACAACATTCAAATGATAAGCAAGTAATTTACAATGCAAAACCAAACCCAGATAATTGACAGAATTTTAATGTGAGAATTCAGCAATTAAAATCCAATACATAATTCCAAATAATTGGTCAAATTTAATATAAGAATTCAGCAATTATAATCCAATATATGATTCCAAACAATTGACCGAATTAAGTATAAGAATTTAGCAATTATGTTTCAATACATAATTCCAGGTAAATTACAAGGCATAAATAATAAGCACGTAATTTATAGTCTAAAACCAACCATCCACATCGTTGCAGAATAGTATTTAGTATTTCAACAACTTAAAACCAAAACCATGTAAATTACAGACTATGAATGATAGTACAGCAATTTAAAATCTAAAACCAATATCCAATTAATTACAGAAGATTTTTAAATGTTTCAGCAATTTAAATCCAAACAATTAACCATATAGTTGCAGGAGATGATTTAATAAATCAACAACTAACATCCAGAGCCTGCATAGATCACATCTAACACATCAATGACCCTATAATATATTTAAACCATTTTATAAATATATTAAATCCCACTGGAATGCCTAAAAATAAGCTTAAGTATTTAAAACTTCATCCATCCACCAACCGTATACAATTGTACATAAGTGTTATACAGTTTGATCCGTTAATTTAGAATTAACCTTAAATTAATTTAGGGTCTTAATAACACCCAAAAATTAACTATTTAATCCCCCGTGAAGTCTTATTAAATTTCTAAAATTTAATCAAGCCATTTAGTTTCTTTCTCTGTTAGTAGCATACACCGTGGTATATTTTTACACTGCTTCATCCTTTGTCTTAAAGACTTAAACCATGCAACATTAAGTTTAATAACACTTAAAATTAACTACTTAGATCCTCTGTTAAGTCCCTACAGTTCATTAGAATCACTCAAAAGCTCAAACAGTGCTCAAAACACCAAACAGAGCCCTAAAACCACTTTCTGGACGTAACAACAAATTGGAGCCGGCTCTTGGAATGGAGGAGCCGGCTCTTCCCCTATTGGAGCCGGCTCCAATCCCCTAGGAGCCGGCTCTTGCTGAAGGGGAGCCGGCTCTTGACTTTCTAGAGCCGGCTCTCTCCCTCTTGAGAGCCTCCAGTTCATCCCTGCTCCGTTTCCGTCAATCTGCTCCTTCTCCGATCAATTCCTACCCCTCTGCTTGTTTCTTAAACTGATCTAAAGGATCTAATACCCTCCTGATAGCATCCCAAGGTTTGATTATAGCAATTTAAATCAATTAACAGAAGTAAACTTGTGCAAAAACTGAAACCTCATGCATAGATTACAACGAAGCTAAAAGCAACAGAGATCTAAAATATTAATAGCAACCCTCCTATGAGATTTACATAACTCCCGTAGTCTTTCCATACGTAGTTTACAGTAGTTGCAATAAAAATAGAGACAAAACTACGACCAGAACCCTCATGCTTAAAGGACATAAAACTGAACCAACTTGCATACACTGTAACAGATATTGCAGAAATCATCACAGAAATAATTCAAAGCATACATATGATTAATTTGATGTATAACATACATGAATGATTTAGTTGTTAATTTCCTTAAAACCCTAGAGCATATCTAGGTGCACAGAACACGGCTCAAAGGGAAAGAGGAAGATAGAACTTGCCTGAATAGGTTTGCAAACAAACCCTTGTTGCCGTTGGTCTCAGTTTTTCCGACATCCACTGAAACTTGTCTAACCTCCTAGAACCTCTGCTCCTTCCTTCTCCTTGGTTAAACCTTGGAACCCCAGTCGAAATTCTCACAAACTGCTCTGTTCTCGCCAAAACTCCCTCTGTAACTCTCTCTATTTGGTAGACTTTTCTGTGTAAAAGTTACGACAATATGTAATCCTAGGTTTAACATATACTGAGTTATTTATAATTGCAAGATTAAAACCCTAATCCACAGAGCCCTAACTTCGTCGGCCCACAAAGTAACCCAGTTTAGATACATATCAGATGCTTACGAGACGGCTCCAAAAACCCTAACTAAAACGTATCTAAAACCCTAGTTAATGGGAATTACATACTTACCCTGTTCAAAAATTAAATACTTAATAAATAATTAATTTAATAAAACCCATTAATTTAAATGAAACAAGCAAACAACGAATCACTTAAAACACATAAAATAAATAAAACAATTAATTAAAATAAACCAACAAATAAAGAATTACACCCTTAATTAAAATAAACAAACAATTAAAAAAATAACACAATGAATTAAAATAAACAAACAATTTAATATGCACAAAAATAAAATTTAAATTTCATTTTTATCCCTTTTGAAATTAGGGGTATTACACTCGAGGGGTGAGTGAGAGAGCTTGGGTGAGTGGCTGCAGAACTGAAATGCCGAGAGGGTGGTCGTGTGAGCATGGGTGGTTGGGTGGTTGTTTGGTTGAGAGAGAAGGTGGGGGGTTGCGAGGTTGGCATGAGGTGATTGCCGAGAGAGAGAGAGAGAGAAGGTGAGGTTGGTTTGGTTGATGTGGTGGTATGCAGAGATGCCGAGAGGGGATTGTTTGCTGTGAGGATTGGGTTGGCATGGTTTATGGGTGGATGCCGAGAGTGAGATGTGTGCAGGTTGGTGGAGTTCGAGCTTGGTTTGTGAGGTGGGTTTGTATGTGGAGTTGTGGGTGGTGGCTTGGTGGTGGGTTGGTTTAGTGTGTGCAAGGTGGTGTGCCGAGGGTAGGTGATGGTTTGGAGTGTGGATCAGTTGCAGGCATGGGGTTGTGGGTTGCTGCTGCATGCTTGAGAGGATGAGGGTTGGGGTGTAATTCGAGCACTCGTCATAGGGCCTTCGATTGCTCGAATTAGAAGCAGTAGCCGCGGAACTGAGGTAGGCAACTGCAAGCACTCGAAGCTTGGTCTTCGAGTGCTCGAAATTAGGACAGTAGGCTCGGGTTGTTGGGCTGAAAGTTGGAGCAATCCAAATGGAATTTAGAGCGCTCTAAAATTGGGCAGTGGTGCATGCAAGATTGGTTCACAATTGGAGCACTCTAAAATGGAGCTAGATTGCTCGAAATGAAGGCAGTGACTTCAGCAAGTTGATGTGGTAATTTGGAGCAATCTAAATGGAATTTAGAGTGCTCTAAATGAAGGCAGTGAGCTTAGGATTGATGGTTCACATTTAGAGCACTCCAAATGGGAGCTAGAGTGCTCTAAATGAAGGCAGTAGGCTCGTGGAAGTGAATTTTTCAGCCAAATTGGAATGCCTCTTTGAGAGCTGAATGCATGCATGCAAGCAAAATTTTAAAATTTGTCATTCTGATGCATGCATGATAATGGAATGAAAGATAAACTATCATGGCTGCATGCATGCATGAAAAACTATGAGCTCATGGCTGCAATGAATTCCTACGCATGAAAATGGAATAAAAATTTTCAATGAATGAATCCCCCCCCCCCCCCCCCCCCCTTTTTTTTTATATGCCATTGGAAAATTTTCCAAGCTTGATACATTGCAACATGATGCAAAATGGATGGAATTTTTCAAAAAAGAAATTTTGAAGCTTAAAACATTGCAACATGATGCAAAATGGATGGAATTATCAAAAATGAATATTTCAAGCATAGAGAATTTTTGAAAATTTGCATGTCAGTCCTAAATTCAAGCCATGCATAGAAAATTTGAAACTTGGCACATTATTCCAATCCAATGCATGGATGGATAATTTGTCAAACTTTGCAACATCTTGCTAATGCATGAATTAAATTGGCAAAATTTTCAAAATGCAACACATTTCCAATACATGGATGAATGTAGGAAAATTTTTAAACCTTTGCAACATCACACAATGCATGGATGATTTTGAGAAAATTTTCAAGCTTTGGAACATCTCTTCAATGCATGAATGAGATTAAGGACATTTCAACAATGCATTGAAGATGAGAGGTTATGCATGTGAGTGCCATGTCGAAAGTCCGAGAAAATTGCCTGATAAAGCCGGAAACTTCCGGGAATGAAAACAAAAGTTGAGAAGGTCTAAGAAGCCGGTCTAAAATTGTGGAACACAACTGAAGAGCATTCCAGAAAAATCAAATTTTTGGCTTTTCGAAACCATTTCCCGGAAAATTTCAAGGCTTAGGCAATTGAAAGGAGGGAAGCTTGGAACATCGAAAGAATTTCTTCCCCTGCTTTGCTAAATTTAATGTCGATAGCTAGACGAAGTTAGAGCAGGCACTAATCCTCAAAAATCTCGATAGCTAGACACACCGAGATCAGGTTAGTCCTCCTTACCCTATACCATGTCTCTCTAGAGATTCAAGCTTCCCTAAGTAAGAAAGTTCTTTTGGAAGCGGAAGAAAAAGAGCTTGAAGACAAAAGTTGGAAAAAGGTAATGGAAAGACCTCTATCCACTCTTCATCCTCAATGAAGAATTTTGGATTATGGGGCTGATTTGGATTATGGGAAGATGGATTAGGTGAGGGTGCACCAAGCAAAGACTGATGAAGTGTCATATTGAGCACAGGAATGCTCGACAAGTTATCCTTCAGACTTTCAACATCCTCCTCACACTTATCCGGCGGTTCAGGCTCAACAGCCTGATATAACTCAAGTGAGGGAATGGGATGAGATGCAAGCTCCCAAGAAAGAGATACATTTGATGTTGACCAAGGAAGAGAATGAATAGGTGGATGAATATTAAGCAAAGAATTCACCTCCGAAATGGAATTGGCAACATCAAAATCCGCATAATTAAAATGAGCTAAGCATGTTTTTAAAGGATCCTCCATTAAAGGAGGTGCATCAAGCAAGGGATTATGTAGGGGCTGTGCTGGATTTTTATAGGATACAATCTCATCATCATTATTTTCCTTATTTTGAACCACAATTACTTCAATTTGATGCGTGGCAACAACTTAATCTTCAACCACCATTTCATCATTTTCACATGTAATAACCACTTGTTCATTCTCATGATGAAAGTTACTAGGAGTAATCTCATCATTCATAGAATTTTCTTTTGGATTGGCCATAAATTCAAATGAAAATGTTTCCTCCTCTTCATGATTTTTAGCATTAATCCTTTGTTGAATTTGAGATATTTGGTCATCTATCATTGCACTAACTTGGGACTGGTGATATGGTACCACTTGATTGATAGACTCTACTGTGGATTGCATGCTAGCAAGGGAAGCCAATAGTTGATTGCTGGAGTCCATCATTTGCGTGTGCATAGACTCCATCATTTGTTTGTTATCAACAATTAGCTCATCTAATGGAGACGGTGGAAAAGGAGAAGAGGGCGGGAAAGAATGATCATTGGGTTGAAAAGGTTGCATATGAGATTGTGGGGTTGAATTTCCTATGTCATGCCACAAGAAGTTTTGTTAGTCTCCCCAACCCGAGTTGTAACCATTGAAGTATGGATCACTACCCGGTTCAAAGAAATTTTCATTTGGTTGCTCTAGATAAAAATCCGAGAATTGTCTCGTTGGAAGACAATCTCTTGTATGATGTGAATTACTAGAGCAAAAAGCACAAAACGCATGTGGTGTGTAGAATTGAGTTGGAAGATAATTATTCTCCATCTAGGAGTTAAACATCAACAAGACACAACATAATCAACACAACAATGCATCACCATAACCTCCACATATGATATTCCCTTTCTCCTCAATTATCAAGACAAAAATGTAAATGGCCACGACAAGGACCGATGCTTAAACACGAAATTTAAACAAGATAAGAGCCTCGATAAGGGCTTCACAACTAAATTAAACACATACACAATATTCACAATGCGAAACTAGAAGTCAAGAGACTTACCTGGGGTCCTCTAGACTTACAATTTGCTAGCAATCCCACGGCGAGCTTCGAGTCCCTAGAATCTTACAACATGAAGATGATCAAAACACACAAGGAATATTCACAAGACACAATATTAACAATCAAACTAAAATTAACCCTAGAACCTTAGTCGCTAAACCGTATGCAAGTCCCCGGCAACGGCGCCAAAAATTGATCGGTTGGTCAATTATACATCAACCCTCGCAATAGCACGAATCATTGTAAAATAGGGCTATTGGTCGGGTAAGTCGAACCACTGGAACTGCGCTAGTCTATGGCAACCTAAGTGTCTAGAATTGTTCTTAGAATGATAAGGGGTTTATAGAGGTTTTGTTAGATGTCACTTATGTTAGGAAATTAAAAGTGCATAAAACAATAAATTGCAAGAATTCAAGGGAGTGAAGTACAAGTAAAGAAGGCTAGGGAAATGAATCCACCTCCATCCCTATACACATGCTAGGTTAAGATTAATTTAAGGGAAAAACAACATATATGATAGTCATGATACATAACAATACTAGGTTGCTATAATATCCTCAAGAAGTTCATTTAAATAGGAAGGCAAGAATAAACCATCAAAGGTTTACATGATCAATTACCTAAACTAAAATGTAGCTTAGAACATGCTTACTAAGTCAAGGATTATCAAGCCCTAATTTAAATGGTGAATGCACATAAAGTAAAGAATCAAGTATAGACCATCAAAGGGAAACCCTAAGCCATGAACTATCTAGGTTCTCCAACTCCATGCCATTAAAACCATTTCATGATCTAACTTCCATTGTCACCATGGAAGTGCAAGCAATATGATGAAGAAAAGTAACCATCCAAGACAAGATGAATAACTCACAATAATCATTTATAAACATTAAACATTCATTACAACAAAAATGAGGCTCTTGATCATGGAAAGACTATCAAAAATACATTGTAATCCCCAAAAATAAACTATACTAACACATGCTTACAAGGGAGGGGTTTCATCACCTCCCTAGATGAGGTTTAGTTGCCCATTGGTGAGCTAGAAGAAGGAAGAAGCATCATCCTCATCTTCATTTTCGTGCACCCTCTTTGGAGCTTGAAGAACCCCTCTTTCTTGCTCTCTTCTCTCTCCTCTATCTTGTAAAAATGAAGCTTAATGTCTTGTGTGGCTTCCCTCTCTTCTCTTCTAGAGATAAGGCTCTAGAAACCCCCACCAACCAACATCTCCAATCAACCATTAAAGAGGGAAATTAGAATTGAAGAACCCAAGATGCAAGTGGCTGAAAATGGGCCATTTCCGGATGCAATTCTGCCCTAATTTCGAGCACTCGAAATTGGAGCAGAATGCTCCATTCTTGCCTTGCTCCACCCAGACCTACTTCGGTTAAATAGCCATAACTTTGCGCTCCAAACTCCGAATGATGAACCGTTTAAAGATTTGGAAAGCTAATTCAGAGCTTTAAATACTTCATGTTTTGGTGGAGATCCAATTCTCAAGGATGGTTGGTCGAAAATGAAGATCAAGGCAGAATTTCATTGCTGCCAGGCAGTTCTGCGCACCTCTGGTAACAAGGCCATAACTCTCTGCTCCGAGCTCCGAATGACAAACCGTTTGAAGATTTAGAAAGCTAAAAATATGCCATTTTATAATGGAAGTCCAGATCTCGAGCTTTCTGGGTCAAAAGTGGCAATCAAAATCGAGCTTCACTGCTGCCAGAATTTCAGAATTGGCTCCCCTCTTTTGTAGACATGTTACTCCACCCAAAAAGCCCTCTCTCTCCTCCAAGAAACATCCCCAACCAACTCATAAAGAGAGCATACATAGTTAGCAAATTTCTGAGCACAAGTGGCTGATCTCGTGAAGCAATCTGCCCTAATTTCAAGCACTCGAAATAAGGCCTCGAGCACTCGAAAATTGGCCAGAATGCCCTATGCTTGGTTTACTCCGCCCGGACCTACTTTGGTAAAACGGCCATAACTTTGCGCTCTGAACTCCAAATGATGAACCGTTTGAAGATTTGGAAAACTAATTCAGAGTTCTAAAACTTTATGTTTTGGTGGAGATCCAATTCTCAAGTCTGATTGGTCGAAATTGAAGAACAAGGCAGACTTTCGTTACTGCCAGGCAGTTCTGAGCACCTCTAATAAGAAGATCATAATTCTCTGCTCCGAACTCCGAATAACAAACCGCTTGAAGATTTGGAAAGCTGATTCAGAGCTCTAAATCTTTCATGTTATGATGGAAGTCCAGTTCTTGAGTTTGGTAGGTCAAAATGGTGACAAAAGTCAGGTTCCACTGCTGCCAAGCTTCATCATTGTGCCTTTTGATGGCCAAAACTCCACAAAGCCTTGATTTTGCTCCTTTTTTTAGCAAATGGACCTGAAAATATATACATACACACAAATGAAGATAATTTACTTAAATAATCAAACGATGGACTTAACTAATACAATTTAGGACGCTTGAATATACAATATTCGGCGCTTATCAAAATATTAAGATATTTGGACAAACAAAGATCGTGAGTTGGGGAGGGAAATCAAATGGAGAGAACAATTTGAGAGTATTGTAACGAGGAAAAATCTGAAAGGAAAAAAAGAAGAAGAGGGAAATCGAGGGGAAATTACGAACAATGTTTGAAAATGACGATATTGTTAATTAAATAGAATGATGATGTTTTGAGTATTGCTTCAAGATAATGATGTGACAGCTCATCCTACGGCTAGATCTAATACTCGCAGATGCCCAAAGAGGGCATCACCTTGCAGGATTGTTGCAATATAATCGAGAAAGCAATCTTTTCCCCGGTGAGCTTTCTGGTAGGGCTTGAGGAGCCTAATCCAATATTTAAGGCAAACATACAAAAGCTGATGTGATATATATATATATATATTGAATGATGTGATATATTTGTCTGCACCACTCAGCTTCCTTGTAAAATCCGAGACTACGTCATGGCTTACCTCATCTAATCCATACCCCATTATCATTATTATATTTTGGAAATTTCCTTGTATATATAGTCTTCTTTTTAAATTCCATTAAATTCATATATCGCCATTGGTTGTTAAAAAAATATATCGTCATTGGTGATTTCATTTTTCCCATTAAAAATTACCTCACCCATTTATCGTTTTCGACTGAGTCTCAAATTTCCGGCACTTTATATACTATCTGTTTGTATTTATATCATAACACAGTCACTTGGTTTCTGACCCTTTTATTTTGGATTTGCAAGGACTTCCAAACTACTCTGAATCATCACACCCTTGGGTTTCCTCTATTTCATGGTATGCTCTTATTTTCTTTTTCTTTTCCTTTTTTTTTTTTTTTTTCTTTTTTTAAATAATTCTTGTTTTAATCATTAAATTCGATGAAAAAGAAAACACATAATATTCTACCCAGTTCAAGCTATCAATGTGTGATGCAATATAATTATGTCAATTTGTCTGTGTTTTCTTTTGAGAACATTCCTTAAAGCGCCATAATGACTGTCCTTGCTTTACATTTGAATTCTTGAATTAGAGAACTAGATATGGATATGCTTTGTTATAAAATTTCTTTGAAAAGGTTGAGTTATCTGTATGTCTAAACTTTTAGCTGTTTGTTAATGGTCTTGTTTGTTGGAAGTCTCCTTCAGGTTTATAATAGTCTCTTCATTTAACTCAGTATTAGAATCTCTAGTATTAGAATCTTTAAGGATGTCCCTTTCTGTTTTTCTATTCTTGGTTGGTCTTAGGTCTTAGTCATCCCCTGTAGATTTGCTTGGTTTGTGAGGAAATTTTTTTTTTTTTTTTTTTTTTTTGCCATATCATTGTGGTCCTACAAAGGGTGTTATCTTTGGCTCTTTTTGTGCAAAGTGGCTACTCTCATAGGGTTATCACCCTTTCCGGCCAAAGATTTTGCCATCTTCTAAGAAGCATGGACTCTTCTATGAAGGTGCAGTGACTGTGTCGTATACCAACCCTCCTGAACATGGACATTTGTAACTTTAATATGAAAATTATAAAGGGCGAAAAAAACCCTTGCTATATAAAAAATGTGCTGAAACAGCTTTACTATTTAGTATGTGCATATAAATCCCTATAATTTGAAAATGTGTAGCAAATTGCCACCTGATCATTAATTTTGACCAAATTTATTTTAAAAAATCTCAAAATAACCTTAAGAAATTTTGTGCATTAAGTGTTTTTTTTTTTTTTTTTTTTTTTTTTAATTATTATGCCATAAGGGCATATTAGGTATTTCAGTCATCAAATTGAGAAAATGTCCTTACTTGCGTAATTTGAAAATTTTAGGGGTTTTCTTTGAACACCTGTGTTTTTTTTGCACATTCGGTATATGAGAGGGATTTTGTTTTTTTTTTGCACTTTACCCTTGTTTTAATTAATATATATATATATATATATATATATATATATATATATATATGAAATTTTATATTTATATTAGTCGTACGCGACTAAGCACTGCGTCCGTGTCCTACATCTTTAGAATTTGACATACTAGGTGTAGATTTTGACATACCTTGTCATTCTTAACTATTTAATAAATATTAGATTTGGAGGCAAAATTAAATAGGTCAATTTTTTACTTATTAAATTGACTTTTCGGGGATTTTGTTTATCAATTGAGGCAGTTACCTATAGATTAGCCTTACTCAAGTAAATTGCATAAACCTCCATTATTATTGCATATATATTATGCATTTTGCGAATTAATCAACTCATAAGTTATTTAAAATTCCATTATGTCTTCAATCCTTAGCATTTTAATATATATTATGCATTCTAGGAGTTTATCATGTCCATATTAGTCATTTAAAACACCCAATACAAGTTAAGTAGCTTTGAAACCCCCGGAGAATAAAATAAACACCAAATTCACATTCTGCCATTTTTCAGCAGGGAGCAGGCTTCCATTTTTCGTGTCCTACATTGACATTTTTAGAATTTGACGCGTCAGTTATCTTAGTCTGGGTATTTATATTGACATTATGAAAGAAAATTTCTATATATCTATTTATTTCGGTCTTCCTCTGCTTTAGGGCTATACTTGTGTTAAAGCAATTTTGCTGTCTAACCAGTGATTTTTGACATCCGCAGAAATTATGGCACATTGTTCTGGAAGTTGGTTTCTTTCCTTACTAATTCTCCTATTGGGTTTAAGTGTTCAAACTTCACAATCTCGTATAACTATTGAAAATGGGGTTAAGTCTTCTGTCTTTCTATCACCGAAGTTTGTACTAGAACCAGGATCAGTGGCAAATAAGTACTACTATGGCATTGACTTTCCAAGAGGTCATATTGCCATCAAGAGTTTCAATGCTGAAGTAGTTGATGAAGCAGGAAATCCCATTCCCCTTCACGAAACTTATCTCCACCACTGGCTTGCTATGAGATACTATCAGCCTAAAAGTGTAGAAATTCCAAAGTACAACGACGGTCTGGGGTGCAAGTTGTTCAATCAATCTGATTTTAATTTCAGTAGGAACGCTGGTTTATGCGATTGTGATGGTCCTACCCAGTATTTTGGCCTTGGATCTGAAACTCGAAGAACAGCCACATATGTGCCAGATCCCTATGGAATAGAAGTTGGTAATCCAGCGGAAATTCCTGCTGGATATGAGGAGAAATGGTTGATGAATGTCCATGCAATCGATACGCGTGGTGTGGAAGATAGATTGGGATGCGCCGAATGCTGGTGTGATCTTTATAATGTTACAGAGGATGAAAATGGTAGACCTTTGAAGCCAGGTTTTACAGGAGGCGCGATATGTTGCTATGATCAAGCACAATGCAGGGTGAGAGAAGGCTTTGAGAGTCCCAAAAGAGGTCTATACATGAGATATACAGTCAAGTGGGTTGACTGGAATAATTTCATTGTGCCTGTTAAAATATATATATTTGATGTAACTGATACATGGAAGAAGTTAGATGACGGAGTTATAGGTCATAATTGCCCGGTGAGTGAATTTTTCTTCTATGGCTTGAAGTCATTAATTTTGGTCTAAATTATTTGATAGATGCAAGTAGTTTTAGTATATGCATGTGAATTTCAATATAAAGGCTTGTAAAACTATGCTGCTTTCAGTTTTTGAAATTTAGAACACTAAAAGATCTTCCTGAATCAAAGCAGATATAATAGCCCTGAATTCCTTTTTTCTTTTAAGTGCAAGTACAATAGTTTAGATGTACCACATAAGTGTAAAAAATGGTAGAATTTTGCACTGAAGGTAGTAGATTTTACAAAGGTCTTGATTGCATTCATGGAGATTAGGTTAATTGTAAGATATGCCAATACACGTTAAATTAGTTTGTATGAGAAGTGGAATTAATATTAGCTTATATTTGTCAGAGTGATATAATAAGTTTGTCTCTTTATCTTTTTATATTAATTTATTTGTCTTTTTGGACAATGATTCGAATGAACTTGCTTGATATAGGTGGAATATGATGTTGATGCTTGCACTGCTACTGATGAGGCTAATGATGGTTGCATTGACACCAAAAGGGTAAGCCTCTCTATGCCAACTGGTGGTAATGTCATCTACAGTGTTGCACACCAGCATGCCGGGGGAATTGGTTTAACTCTTTATGGAGAGGTGATTTTTCTAACTCCTTATTTCCAGTTTCCCATGTCTTCTTGCTCTTATCAGCTAGATTGGTGATATATTGTTTTTGCATAATATAGTACTGGACTTGGCATCCTCAACTGCAATCTTAGTCATTTGTTTCTCCTGAGATGAATTTCTCCAATTCCAATTCCATGCTATCGACTATAACTTTTAACGTATTTCTCCGGTCTCAATACCCAAACAACTAATTAGAAGTTATTTATTTTTCCTGTAAAGATGCTGTCAAAGATTATGAAACTTCTGAGGCTCGATGCATAAGTAATATTCCATTCCTGTATGAGGATATGATGGTTTCATTAATTTCTCAATATAAATTAAAGAAGATGGAAAATGCCGTTATTTTATTTTATTTTTATTTATTTATTATATATATTTTTGTAAGAATGAAAAAGTGGCTATCTCCTTGTGGAGCTGCCTGACTTGTGAGATGTTTTTTTGTAAGTCTCTTCTCTGAAAGGTGCTCCTTTTTACCCTTGATTTAGATGAAGATAATTTGTTTGTGAATACTTGTTATTTATTTATTTAACCACAAGTTACAAGTTCCTTCAATATATTCTTTGCTAAAGCATGTAATTAATTGTGTTGAACATTGACTGCTATTGAGTTAGGATGGACGGGTAATATGCCATTCAACACCGACTTATGGAGAAGGAAAGGAAGCAGGAAATGAGGCTGGTTATATTGTAGGAATGTCCACTTGTTATCCTCAACCCGGCTCTGTCAAGATATCTGATGGGGAGACTCTAGTTCTGGAATCAAATTATAGCAGTGCTAAAAGGCACACAGGAGTTATGGGGCTGTTCTACGTATTGGTTGCAGACAAAGTACCACAGCCCAATCCTTTCCTGCCTGCTCTGGTTGAAGTGAGATTTTCTTTTAGCCTTCATTTATAATTATTATTTTAGTTGGTCACACTTTATCGGACACAATGATATTTGAAACATCTTGCAAATGCACTGATGAATCTAGGGTAAAAAGAACTCTTTTCTAGAAACTGAAGAGATGATAATGATTGAACTTTGAAGGGTTCAGAAGCATATAACATTTGGATAGATTTGCAAGTATAGGAATGGATAGATCCAAAGCATAATATATATAAACCAGGAACCGAAAACAAGAAAAAGAAAAAGAAGAAGATAAATTATAATGAAGGGTAAGAAATGAGTGAATAATATCGAACAAACAGCCTCTGATGTTGCTTGGTTCTTGCAGGAGCATGAAAAGATGACATTACCTCGTTCTGTTTGGGGTATAGCATTTTTTGGAGCCGCAATAGCTGTAGCTGCTGCTGTTGCTTTTCGAAGAAAGAGTGAACGAGAGGAAGGCTACCAATCAATTTGATGTGGGCTGGTTTCAACATGTTTCATGTTGTAATGTATATACGTACTTTTTTATGATCCAGAGTCAAAACTGACATATCTCTGTAGTAATAAAATAAACCTTTAATTTATTTCCTCCATAAGTAGTTGTTTTGCATTATGTGGGCTGCATGGTTCTTGAGTTCAAAGTGCAGTTAGTTCTAATTAATCAGGCTGCTTGACTTCTCTTGGAAGTTCAAAATCAACTTGTCATGATTGATGCCTACTCTCAGTGGCATAGCCACAGAGGGACAAGTGGCCCCCACTGAACTTTTAATTTTTTTAAATTTTATATGGAAAGATTTTTATATTTGTATAATTGCCCCCTATATATGCCTTTAGATGGAGTTTTGGTTGTGTAATATTATTCATGGAAAAATAGGCATACAGTTTTTATTACATTGCTACTTTATAAGCAAATTCCATTCCATACTGAGGTTTCTATTCTACATCAACTGTCATCATATCCATGGGAAGCCTAAAACATTGTTCATATTCACATTCAAAATCACCACTCCAAATCAAAACAATAAATTAATATATCATCAATTCAGTTAACAAAGCTTGCTTTGGGATTGGGGCTTTGGGAGCCGCTTTCTTTGCTGCATTTGGTTGACCTTATAGATTGCTTTCTGTGGGTCATTTGATGAGGAGGGGTTAGGGGGAGGGGCTAGAAAGCCTTTTGTAGCCCTATCTTTGTTGTCTTCTCCTCTATTCTTGGTTAGCCATAGAAAGGAAGCCCCCTTTGTCAATGTTTGGATTGCTAGTGTTAGCATATCAAATTCGAACTCTTATAGTTCTGGGTCAATGGAAAGAAGCAAGATTGAAGCTTAGTCATACTCGCATTAGTGATAGGAAATGACTTTGTCGATATCTTCTATATTACTGAAGAGACTCTCTCATCAAGCGCATGCCTTGCAACACAAATCCTTCACTTCTGTATCGCTTTATTCATCTAGCACCTTTGAAAGGCCCTTGCGTCAATATAAACCCTTTTTTGTTCCCAAGCCTACGATCTCATTTTATCTGATTTTGTTTGGCAATCAAAAATAAATAAATAAATAAATCTTAGGAATTGTGGGCATGCTAGGAATTTTGGAAGTTCCAAGTGAATATCAAAACTAAGTTTCAAATAGATCAGGAAATTGGAAGGGGGCCTGAAATGAACCCAAAAAAAAAAAAAAAAAAAAAATTCCGTAAAGATAGAACAGAAACAAAAATTAGGAAACAAGACTCCATGTCAAATAACTAATGCGTGTTACCCCTTTATTACCATATGGACAAAAAAAAAAAAAAAATTAAGGAGAAGTTATGATAAACTAAATATCCTTATTCACATCTTGGGGTCAAGCTGCACGACTTGTTAAACCGTTGAACTTGCTCCTGAGGGTTACTATGGGCTGAGTGTGTAAGACCATTACCATTTTTTTTTCCCTGAATGGGGGGATTTTATAAATAAGAATGTACATTACAATAATTGTAAGGAGGTATACCTCTTTTTGACTAAATCATGAGCTAGAATAAGTCCACTTCCAGTAGATGCTGGACAACATCAAAAACATCATAAAGAGGAAGAAAATACAATCAATCAATCCTCTAATCTAATATTAAGGTATGTTATTACATCCCAAATAATAGATTGCACAACAAAATTAGGACTATCTTTGCAGCCATGATGCAAAGCAGTATTGCGTATGGACCAAATCTTCTAAATGGTAACTGAGAAAACAGCACACAATAAGATCATCAGCATAGAAAACATGAGAAATCTTCAGCCTTGAACTCACCATTGCCTTACAGAGTTTGATCCTCCCCATATCAATATAATTATTCATTAGAGTACTGAAATATTCAGTTACAAAGGAAAACAACAAAGGTGACAGAGGGCATCCCTTTCTAATCCCTTTAGCAGCAGTAAAATATCCAACAGGGACACCATTACACAATACAGAAAAATTAGGAGAGGATATACAAGCTTTAATCCAATTAATCCATTTTCCACTGAAACCATGTATCTGTAACCTTGATAAGATAAAACCCCAGTCCATTGAATCATAGGCCTTCTTCAGATCAATCTTCAAAGTCATATTAGGATCACCATGTTTCTTGCCAAAGTCCTTAACCAAATCAGACACTAACAGGATATTATCATGTAATCTTCTGTTCTAGATAACTGCAGTCTGTTCATTTCCAGTCAATTTAGGCAAGACTTCACTTAACCTATTAGCAAAAATCTTAGAAATAATTTTATAAACTAGATTACATAGAGCTATTAGCCTGTAATTGGTATCTTATCTCTGTGATTCAGTTTTGGGATCAGAGAAAGAAAAGTGGAGTTGATACCTTGAGGAAATTGGCTAATAGAAAAGAAGAACAAAGCTACCTTAATCATATCAGCCCCAACCACTCCCCAGAATTTGTGAAACAATCTAGCATGGAATCCATCAAGCCCTGGAGCTTTGTCTGGATTAAACCTCATCACCACACCCTTTACTTTTAAGCAGAAACATCACAATCTAGAGAACAACATTCTTTTTGAGTCAAAAACTTTCTAGGTGGAATTGACTCTTGTAATAAACCTCTGGTTGTGTGAATAAATCAGAATAATATTTCACCAACCATCCTCTGATAGTCTTAAGATTAGAAGAAATCTCACCATTCAAATTTTCCAATTGAGTAGTTGCATTCAAACCTCTTCTTTACTTAACAATGTCGTGAAAATAAGCAGTGCATTTGTCCCCTTTGTTAATCCATTTTACCCTGGATTTTTGAGCCCACATGATTTCTTCAAGTTCAAGAACCTGCTGAAGCTTTCCACTAGCCTCCCTTTATTTATTTATGCTTTCTTGTTGTGTGGGATCTTGAAGCAGCTCAATTTGAATTTGGTGCAAATCCTCCCTAACTTCTTGAACTTGATCTGAAACAAGACCTTTAATTAACTTTGTTCCACCATTTGACAGCAGCCTTAACATCCCTCAATTTCTGTTGCAATATATGAATAGGATTACCTGAGCCAACCACTTCCCAAGATTTAGTCACATCATTAACCATCTCTTCTTGCAGACACCAAATTTTCAAAAATTTAAAAGTCTTTGGTCCTTCTGAACAACTTAGATGCCATTTAACAGCCATTTTTGCAGCCACAGATCATTTGTCAACACTCTATCTAGTTTAGCATTGATTTTAGCATGAAAATTCTGTTTATTACACCAAGACCAATCCCCATTATTAATAGGGATGTCATCCATCTACATATCATAGATAAGACTGTTAAATTCATCCAATCTTGCTTGAGGGATTCTCATACCACCTTTCTTCTCATAATTTTACCTCACTGTATTCTAATCTCCTAATGTTATCCAAGGATCTTTAACAATAATAGCTTGTTCTTTAAGTGATTTCCACAAATCCCTTTTGTCTGCTACTCTATTAGCGGCATATATAGCAGTAATACAAAAAGTTAAACCTGACTAAATGTGTTTCACTTGTAATAACATAGATTCTGCATCCTCTTTCAGCAGCTTAACATCAAACACAATGCCATTCCAACCAACCAAATTTTTCTCAAGTAGCTTGACCTGTAATTAGCCAATCACTTCCAATGATGTCTAATTTTACTTTGAATTCTTTGAGCTTTTCCTTCCTTAACCCTAGTTTCCACAAGGATAGCTAAAGCAAACTTCTGATCTACAATCCATTGCTTTACTTCCTTTTGCATGGGAGGTCTGTTAAGACCTCTCACATTCCAAGCCCCTATCATTCTGCAGAAAGTGACAGTGATCCACTGCCAACAAGTTTACTCCTGGTCACTCTGTCTGAAGATGGGATATAAGGCTTCTTTCTTTGTCTTGATTTACCCCCTCCTTGAGAATCAACTTCCTTTGAACCACTATTATCTAGTTTAAGTTTTAAAATTCCAATACCTTCAAATGAGACATTGCCCCTTATATCTTCTAGCCCCTCTAACTTGTCTTTTTTTTTTTTTTTTTTTTTTTTTTCTGATAATCCATACTTATAATTGAAGATTCAGAAGAACCTGTAACAATCTCTTCACTATTAGCTTTTTGTTGTTGGTGTTCCATCTCATCGTCCTCCTCATTCTGCACATCAACACCATCTACCTGCTGCTGATGTTCCAAATTTCCAATAATGATTACACCAAGCCCAACTTTAGGCACCGTTTCAATTTTCTTCTAAAAACTTGAGATATTTGGGGAATCAATTATAGCAAAATCAACATATTGTTACTGCTGTACAACATCCACAACAAGACTAGAAACATTTTCTAATACCTCCTCGACCACAACTTTATTATCTTCTAACCAAGCAAAAGAGTTCTTCGTAACAACAACATTCTCTATTTACAAGCCTCTCACAGGCATATTATAAGTAATCTTGTCTACAATCTCACTCTCAGCTGCCTTTCCTTTCCGTTTAACCCTATCCAAAGTTTTTTTTGGTTTGCTCTGTAAAAATTTCTTAGACATTTATCTTCTGTGTGATCCACTCTACTACAGAGTTTGCAAACCACTGGTTTCCATTCATATTCAAAAGTAATAGTACAATCAATGCCATGTATATCAACCACCATCTCTCTTGGTAAGATTTCCTTAACTTCCACTTCTACCATAACTTTGACAAAATGCCCTTTGTCTCTAGTAGTGTCGAGATTATCCATATAGATAGGTCTTGCAAAAGATAAGCACGCCTTAGACATAGAAGTTTCATTATGACAATGTAGAGGTAAATTGAAGATACGTAGCCACACTGGTACAGTTTCAAGAACCTCCTTCTCAAAATTAACATTCTTGTACCACCTTTTCAATATGATTGGCCTTTCTTCAAATGTATAGATCATGGATAACACTTTCTAAACATTATCATCATTCTTGAATCGCACCATGAAAAATCTGTCCTTAAGATAAACTAATATGGAATCTTTAGACTAGTATTTTTCCATAAAAGTTTTGAAATATGGATAGTATGGTTTTCTTCCCATTACATATCCAATAATAGATGATCGCCAATATGCCACTTCCTCAGCCACATCTTCTTCTGTGATGGAAACCTTTGTGACATGGCATTCATGATGATATTGCAAATTCCTGAAAAAAGTTTGGGATTCATCAAAAAAACTACTATATTTAGGTTTACTGGGGGTATGATTTCGGCTTGGAGCTCTTGTCGAAGGTATTGGGGAGGAGGATTAACCCTCCTCTATGCTGAAAACTCCCCTTACAGGCTATAAACCCTAGTAGGTCTGTGTCGCCTTAGAAACAAGAAAAAATGGTATTTTGGGAAAAAAAAAAAAAAAGGGTTGCAAAGCCAATGATACCACTATTGCTAAAGTTCCTGTCTTCTCCACTCATCGATTGTAACATCCCAACCCTGGATCATTATCCAGGTCCTTACCTGAACCGGAGGCCACCTAAGGGCATTACGGTCAATTCTAATGTCAATTCATGGTTAATACATCATTCTAGTCTTTTTAGGCCACCATTGCATCATCATGCAACTCATAATTGGATAAGAGAAGAAAAGAAAATGAAAACAAAGACGGCCAAGAACTGGTCGACGTGAATGTGGTACGTGTTGACCGGTTTGGCTAAACGGGTCGATGTGTACCCCTTTCACGTCAATTGGTTTAGCTTCCCTCTCCCAAAAACCCCACTAGAAGATACCGGTCAACGTGAAATCCCAGGCGTCGGCCGATTTGTCCCTCTTTGGCCTTTTTTTGGCCTAAAATGGTTGGTTTAAAGCCCCGACACCCATTTGGCCCATTTGGGACCCTAAATACGACCTAAACCTATCTTGAAAACATACATATGATGACATACATCGCAAATAAACTTCTGTATATTCAATTGAAATATAAACGGTTTTATGCATTCATTTAAGTCAAAAAAGAGTACGGTTACATATAAACATGCCATAAGGCCTTACATGGATTTAAAAATCCTAATAAGACAGCAAAAAACAAAAGAATAATCTCAAAACCATTTCCATCCGGGACTTAAACATATGGTATCACTTAATACAATTTTATAACAAAATAAAAGCAATCCCTTTACATTTTTTACAAAACATCAAATGTTGCATAGGTTACAAAAGAAGTCTAAGGTTTCCTCAAATCCATCTAAACTTATGGAGGGTTGTCATCCAACACTTCTTTGCCGTGACTTAAAAATAATAATGAAGGGGTGAGCACAATGGCTCAATGGGAGGTGTCTAAAACACACCTCTTAATAATCCCGTGAATCCAAACAAAGCATGGAGAACAAGGAGTGTGATCATACACATTTAGGGGTAGATAAATTAGCATTATAAGTCACCAATCCACATTATGCAATGCATACCAATGGAATACAATACTATGCTAATGTCGCTTACCATTTCCAAAACCTTTTTCCATTCATCCTTTCCAAACCGTTAATGCGGCCCAGCCCATGGCAACTCTATGGCAACGAAAGAAGGATTGGCAAACTATCCCTGACCAATGGTAACTTCATAGCGTCATTTGGGGCCTAGGTAGATCAACCATGCTAGGGCAGTCTCCCTAGTTCCCTCTAGGTTCCATTAACACCACTGACACTAGGCAACTCCTAGCCGTCCGATTTTTGCAAACCTTTCTTCAAAACTTTTCCCCAAAATTGTTTTCTTTTCTTTTCAAAATAATTTCCCATTTCTTGCCCAATGCTAATACATCATGCATATCAATGACAAGCCAAATATAAAATTCCACGCATAACATCTATATCATGCTTGCATGCTTTGGGGGAAATTAAATCAACAAATTGTCAAGCAACTATTCCATTAATTATAACATTTGACATATAAAGCATGATATAGTATTATTCAAGTGCACATTTTCACAAGGTTTCAAGTAACCATACAAATTTACATATCTTCACATAAAACATCACAATCATACTCCACATATAAACACATATTTCTAAACCCTAATAGCTATGAACAATTGACACAATTAAACACGCTATAACCAAAATTAAAAGCGACAATTCACCAAAATCAAAAAATGAGTGCCTTAGAGACTCCTACCTCAAATGAAGGGCAAAAACCTATTTTTTACCAAATTTTGAAATCACCAAAACGACCCAAATTAAAGATCGGCTCTGATAAAATCGAAGCTCTCGTCATACTCTTTAACTTTTCCTTCAATGGCAAAGTCAAAATCCTACAAAAAAAATTGATGAAATCAAGGGTTGAAATACTTATATTTAAAGGGAGAAATAGCTTTTTAGAGAGAAAAAGTGATATGGCTGAGGGAAGGAGAAGAAGTGATCAATAGAATGACCATGTAGTCTGTAATGACCTAAACTTAGGGATCCGGATCGTTAACCGGATCCTTACCCGAACCCGAGGTCACACAAGAGTACTATAGTCATTTCATATCAGTATAATGGTTCTAGAGTCCATAGAGGTATAATGGTCATTTCCCATGGTCAAATATAGCTTTATGGCCCACTAATGCTAAACTATTCATTTGGTTATTTATCATGGCTTTGCAACTCACTCGGGGTAAAATTGTCATTTTCTATAGCCATCATATGCTTTGATTGAAGTATGAGGGTAATTAGGTGATTATACTGAGATATTGGGTCAATATGCAAATAATAGTTCATCTAACCGGGTAAAAGATTTCTCATAACCAGTTAGATGAATGGTCCAGTGAGCATGCAATTCTACAAAGCTCATCTAACCGGGTAAATAGGAGTATTTAATAGGTTAGAAGGTCATCTAACTAGTTAGATAATCCTTTTTAACCGGTTAGATGGATAAATTCGTTTAACCTCCCTTACTGCCCCATTCATCTAACCAAGATGATGAGATCTACTACCCGGGTAAATGAACACCCGAATCCTATCTAACCGGTTAGATAACCCTTCCTAACCGGTTAGATGGGAAAAGTCCATCAAACCTAAACACTGCCCATTCATCTAACTAGTTAGATGCTGTCTAAGAGTGAAGTGATCGAGTAGATCATCCCTGTAACCTGTACAAATGTAACCCGAAGTGCATAAATATAAAGTATAAATCCATACACATCATCTAACCTAACAACAAACACATTTAAACATCAAAACGGGTCTTTAATTCTTCAAAATAATATCATTCATACATCGTAAAACATTACTACATAGACAAAAGAATAAGTTACAAAACAATAAAGCCTCCATGGCCATAAATACAAGGGCTTCACTTGAAGCTTACAAAAGAATATAGTCGGTTACATTGCAAGATCATTGTCTATACTAATCTATTACAAAAGATTTCAAAAATTCAGTTCTCTACTTCTAAGCTTGCAAGGGTGTTTCATCTACAAACTTTTTTGCCTTGTACTAAAATAAATAAATGAGGGGTAAGCTCAACGGCTCAGTAGGAGATGCCTAAAGCATTGGCTTTGGGTTCTCTTGAGTCGACATATAAAGAATAGACACAAGATATTGGGATCATGCATAGGAATGCCAATAGATCATAGTTAATACAAATGCACCATCATACAATGAATGTCATGTTTTTCCTTATTGACATCCCGACCCAACTCAACACACACCAAAAACCTCTAACAGACTTTACCGAGGCGAGATTGATTAGCTATCCTTCACTCCAAAACCGGTAGCCATTTGGGCCTAGTAATCAATGTTACACGTCCAAAACTGGCACGCGCTCCTTCTAGATTGTAGTAGCCCTGGACTCGCGAAATTCGATTCCTTTTTCTCACAACCTTTCCCAAAGCATCATTTAAAATCACTTTGACCTCACTTTCTCCAAGCCCTGCTCATGCCATGAAATGAATTCATGCATTATTCAATAATAACTAAACATGATTCACACTTTCTAAACTCCAATAAGCATGTTTTGCATCAATAGAAAATCACATCATCATATTGTATCAAATAATCTCAAAATAGCAACTTACACATATAACATGCTTTTAACAATTCTAACTTCTCAAATATACACCCAACAATGAATAAACATAGCTTTATCATTAAAACATACATATCATTTCTACTCATATCAATTATCATCTTTAGAGTAAAAGTTTCTTAAATCAAATAGAGAAACTCAATTAGAGGCATAACATAGTACTTTAAACATCCCTATCTCAAATAATGCAACCCAAAGCCTTAGATCCCAAGCTTGAAATCCACCAAATGATAGCAAGACCGATACTAAAATGTAGCTCTCAAAGAGTAGAATAAATTTTCTTCCTTGCTCCCATCCTAAATCTCACCCTAGCTAGATTAAATCTAGATAGAAGCTTGAGATTTTAGAGAGAGGAAGTGAATATGGAGGAGATAGAGAGAGAGAGGTGAAAATGGGAAAGAGAGGAAATGAAGTTATGACTAATGCTTGGCCATGACTTTATCCAAAATAATTGGTTCAAAATGGGTCAAAAGTGCACCTCATACACAAATGTCAAGAATGCCCATCAAAGCTCACATAATCTTTTGCCATGCCATAAACTATCCTCCTCCACTCACTATCCACATATACATTCATGTATGCATTAACACATAATTAAATAAACGCATGGTAATGGGAAATAATACCGGGACCCACACGGCACACAAAACGATGTACAAAAAAATAAGTAAAAATAAATACCAAAAAAATTCAAAAAAATCCGAGACACTACATAGTCATTTCAAATCCTATGGTCAAGGGTGGGTCCCGCATGATTAATAAAAATCTAATTTGCCTCCCTTGTGTGTGTGTATATATATATGCAAACAATAAACACACATCCAAGCACATAGCCACATAAATATGCACCAAATAATAAAATATAAAGTGCAATGATGCCGAAAAATAATCCCTTGCACAAAAATTGTGGGTCCTGCTCGGGACCTCCCGGCCCGCAAATCTGAAAATGTCAAAATGGGCAACAATGCATTTCTAAGAGTCCTAAACTCAAAGAAATATCTCAACTAACCCTCGGGACTCACCCGGCACACCCCATGGTGTCCGGCACATAAAACGAGGTGAGAAAATAAAATAAGCCAAAAAATAAAAAAAAATCCCTGAAAAATGGAAAACATGAAAATGAAAAACATCACAAGGGCATTTGCTGATACTATCTCTGAGCTTCTGTGGTTGCGTTGGCTCCTTCAAGACATGGGAGTTTCTTTATCCACTACCACTCATATCTATTATAATAATAGGAGTGCAATCCAGATTGCACACGATGATGTTTTTCACCAGCGCACTAAACACATTGAAATTGACTGTCATTTTGTTTGTTATCATCTTTTTCAGAAGACCTTACAGTTGCGATCCATCACTTCACATGATCAGATCGCTAATGTTTTCACCAAATCGCTTTCGCCATGCTGCTTTCAAGATCTCATTTTTAAACTCAAGATGGTTTCATTCAATCCACTTTGATTTTGAGGGGAACTGTTAGAATATATTGTTACTATGTATTATTAGCATATACTGTAGAATATATTATTGCCATGTATAGGTTTACCATATAGGATTTAGGTTTTTTTGCTCTCCACACATCTCGTCACCTATATAAACCCCTATACATTTTCATATTATACACATCAATACAATATACAGTTTATATCTCTTTTATATTTAATACTTATGATGAGGTGGCCCAATAAAACATCAACAGGTGTTACAGTTTTAAAAGAAAAGAAAATGATGACTACAGGGAATAAAACTGATCCTTCCCTCTTTCTCTCTCATGCAGCAATATATATTACTTTTGTTTTTTAATCTAAACTCAAATAATGTTTTCGCTTTAGTGAATCAGACCATGTGAGTTGTGAGTTGAATTAATCAATGGCGACGTCTTCATCTCAGGACAAGTAGTTCACCATTCCACCACTGATAGCATTCGAGTCCATACTCCTCCACATCGATGTCGTCCTTTTATGGACAGTGGTGGTGGTGGGCTAATGTATCGCTCGTGTTCATCTTCAGTGGTGTCGTTTTATGGCTCCGGCATTGGGTTCAACTCCAAATCCATGATGTCGAGTTGGAATTTGGAACGATTCCACGGAGCTCATACACCGATGGTTTTCCCATCATTGGAGGAGTAGATTAAATAGCTTATGGATCCTTCTTGAAGTTTTTATTGCATGTAGTCATCAATTTTTTTTTTTTCCCTTTTAAAACTTAAACACATATTGATATTTTATTGGGCCACATCATCATAAGAAGAAAGTTCCTTTTTATGTGACCAAAGGGAAACATTGTTCATATTTTATAACCCTTTTATAGGCAAATGATTAGTCAATTTTAAAGTTTTACCTATATTTACATTATTAGTTGGTCACTGTTGTTGATGCTAAAATATCAAGAGAGAATATATATATATACAAGTAGTACTAGTTTAGTGCTCGATCTTGATTTTACAAGAATAAAAATAATAGATTCTGATAAAACTCAAACTGCATATTTGGTATGTAATTATGTTAATAGCCTAGTATATGGATTCGAGTACACATGCCGAGTACCGTATGAATCTACGTGTTGAATGTTTCAAAATTTTAAACAAAAAGACACAATAATATTGCTAAATATTCATATTATTTAACATTTTTATCTTCTTTTTTTTTTAGGACAAAATAATATCATATGTACTATAGGGTTCAATTTAAGCACTCCACTCATTTTGAAGCAATAATATAATAAAATTAAATTATTAAACATGTTTTTGAAATGTGTGCCCTATTTTAGAACTTTAGTTTAATTCTCATCATGTCATACAAATTAAATAAAATCTAAGAGAATAGTTGAATGATCAAGTTGATGGCTAAAAGTCTGAATTCACAAAATCCAATTGATATGGCATGTGTATCAATTAAACCTATAAAAAAGGAAATGCACGGCATGCCCTTGCTCAAAACTCTCAACCCATTTAGTACTTTCATTTTTAATACCTTCATTTTCCATTTTAGGCAATCTCATTTAAGGGTTACTCCCTTCTTTCTTTAAGATCAAATCTTTTCAATGAAAACTTAGAAATAGTTTTTGCACATCTTGAGGGTTTTTTTTGCACTTAATTTCTCGATTAATAAGAAAGTTAATAGTTCTATATCTCATGAAGCATAACTAATATACCTTAAACGTTATATGACAAATTAATATAATTACTTTGTTAAAATAATATATTAATGATTGAAATAAAAATAAAAAGAACTGTTTGGATTCGCTTTTGAAAAGCTGCTTTTGGTTTTAGAATGCATATCCCCATCAATTATGTATGCTAATGAAACAACACGTATAGAGTTTTATATGTGCAAAAGGCCAAGAGAGATAAATCAGTTTTCACGCTTTGTCTATTGTTTGGAGTTGCAAGTTGTTAAAGGATCTCGATGTTGGATTTGATCTCTACGATATTTGCAATCACAGATTGAGGTATTTATATTTAATTACTTTATTTATGCATTATAGGAATGTGAGAATAATAAAGTTCTAAGATCTTTGGGATTCATGTGTATTTGTGATTAATGCTTGACACGAATTATTAAAGTTTACATGTGGTATCAGAGCTGATAGTTTAGAAACTCATTATTTTTCACTAATGTTGTTGTATAAATAATATGTATTTTTAAAGAAAAATTAAATAATTGCATACACGGTTTTTTTTTTTATGGATCATCGTACTATACATTCATGATCTGAAACCATATCTCCACTGTGGCACTTTAAATTCCATCAATTGTTGAAGTATACCTATCTTCTAATCATTAGACTTTTTGGAGCTAGATTCTGTACTATACAAATAAGTTTTTACAACTTTTCAACTACTTGTAGGAAAGCAATGCAAAACTAAACAAACAAGATGAATTTGTTTGTTTCTTGATTTACGATCCTGATTTGAATAGTACATGAGATTGGAAAGTATATAAGTCATGTTTGTTATTTTTATTTTTATTTTTATTTTTTTGAAGAAAACTTATTATTATATAACTTGTCCAATGATTTCAAAGATCCGTGTTATTTTATTTTTTTTGAAAATTAAAATTAAAGTTATTAACTATATAAAATATATGTATTGATTTATTTATTTTATTAAAGAAATTAAAATTTCTAAAATAATGAGTGAGTTTAGAAATTTAATTCAATGTTATTGAACATGCAAATAATTATTGTTTTGTACCCATACATACATACATATTTGAGAATCAGTTAATTTTAAATTGATTCAATTATGATCTTCAAGTTCGAAAATTAATATATATATATATATATATATATATATATGTATATATATATATATGTATATTTTATTATGTATAGAAAGTAAAATGATATTTTTATTGAATTTTTGGACTATTAAGTTTCTGGATCGAACCTACCTAAATTTGAATCGATCAGTATAAATATGTGTGTATAATGTTAAATGGGTAACTTAATGATGAATTAATCACTGTCTAATTTAATATTCATATTATATGAAAATTGAATTGGTAACTACCAAAGTGGCTTAACTATAATAGTTGATGAATATTAATTTTAGTAATAGAGATAATTGCAATATTTCATGAATTATTGATGCTTATGATTTCTTATAATATTTATGAATATTAAGTTTATTTAATCATGATAAATAATTTCTCAAAGGGAATTGACCTTCAAGTGATTAAATGAACATTAAGGGATTATATGTATTTTTTCATTAGGTAGATATAGGATATCCAAAGGTAACTTTAATTAAATAACGCATCACCAGTAAAAGTATACATATAAATACAAATAAGCATCATTATTAATATTTTATAGTTGTACCCAAAGGGGTACTATAGTTATACATTGTATTTATATTTTAAGTTGTATATACGTGTTCTTAACTCAAAGCATTACTGTTGTAAGGATTTTATCTTATTATATTTGTTTTATTATATCCCTTAATTCGCATGCTACATCTGTTTTGATTCTCAATAAGACTAACTTCTCATAATGGAATGAATAAGTTAAATTCAAAATTTAGATGTGCTAAATCTTGATTTAACATTTTAAATTGAGAAACCTATTGTTATTACTGATAAAAACAGTGAGAAAGAAAAGATTCTTCATAAAATTTAAGAGAGATCGAACAAATTAAGCATTATGGTTATGCAAATAATTGTTCACCATAGTAATAGTGCTAAGGAATATTTGACTAGAAGAATATTTTCGTATTATACATAAATATTTAAAACGAAAAATTATTGATTGATATCGCTACTATGCTTTTTTTTTTTTTGGTACTCGGTCCATGTATGAACATGTTTTTTAAATGAATAATGTTGCTAAAAAAATTGAGAACCTTAGGAATGATTGTGGATGAGAATTTCTTCGTTCAATTTATTCTTAATTTTTTGTCTACTCAGTATGGGTCATTTTGAATTAATACTATTAAGACAAGTGAAAAGTGAATGAATTGACCATTATGTTAATTTATGAGGAAACAAGGCTTAAGTAACAAGATAATCATTATGTTCATCTCATGACTCAAGAAGTTATAAAGAAATTTGGGAAGAAGCTTGAAAGGGTATTAAATGAGCAACACCCAAAAATAAAAGACTTTGATTAATCTATTAGAAGAAATGAATGTAATAATATAAAAGTGTTATTTATGTATTGAACACTTTTAGAAATATTAAATGAAACATAAAGAATGATTCAAAGAGAAAGATAAGTCTTTTGACTTTTGTATATTTCAAATCACTTATTGATATTCCTTCTAATACATGATAGGTTGACTTAAGTACTAATGTTTATGTTTCTAATAGATGCAAGGATTTCTTATGGCCTAAACCACAAATTCAAATGAGAATTTCTTATTTATGTGAATTAAGAAAAATGTTTTGCTAAAACCATTGAGACATTTTGTTTCATTTTAGACAATGGATTTTATTTAAATTATTTTAAACTCTTTATGTTTCTTCAATTTCTTATAATTTGATTTTATTTCAAAACTTAAAATTTTATGTTAATGGTTTTTCATTTAAATTTGATAATGATATTTATTCAAGAAATTCTAATTTGTGATTTATGGTATTCTTGTTGATAATTTCTATAAATTCAAACTTGATAGTTTATTTTATTAAAACCCTTTTGACCTTCCATCATAATATTAGAATTAAGCGTAGCTCAATTAATGAAAATTCATTTATCTTATGGCATAAAAGACTCGGACAATATTTAGTGAAAAGTTAAAAAAATTAGTAAATGATGTGATTTTTCTGAATCTAAACTTTACTAATTTTGGTGTGTGTGTGTGGATTGTATTAAGGGTAAACAAACCAAACACACAAAGAAATGAGCCACAAAAAATACAGAGTTTCTTAAAATTATTCATACAGACATTTGTAGACCTTCTGATATTCCATCTTTGATCGTCTTTATAGTTGATTTTTCACGTTATGGATATATCTATTTGTTGCATGAAAAATCTCAAGTGGTGGGTACTTTTGAAGTATACATAAATGAGGTTAAAAAATAACTAGATAGAAAAGTGAAAATCATAAGGTCATATAGAGGTGGTGAATATTATGGTAAGTATGATGAAACGGGTTAATACTCTACTCGTTAGCTAAACTCCTTGAAATGTATGACATTTGTGCCTAATACACTATATTAAGTATGCGACAGCAGAAGCGTGTTGCTAAAAGGCGTGATCGTACTCTTATGGATATGGTTAGGAATATGTTAAGTAATTTCTTGTTACCCATAAAGTTGTGGATATTTAGTAACCAAAAGGGTACAGGTTTTACTGTCCTACACATAGTACGAGAATTATTGAAACCGGAAATGCCAGATTCACTGAGAATGGTAAAATCAGTGGGAGTGATAAAAATAAAAATGTGATCATTCAAAAAGTTAAGGTATAAATTTATTTACCCATAACTTCTAAGGAAATAATTATTCTTTCAGTTGTTGAACCGTATAACAATGAAAAACAATTGAATGACTGTAATACCCCTAATTTTTAAAAGGACAGTCTTGGAATTTATTTATTTCTTTTATTTGCATTTTTAATTTATTTAATTGATTAATTGATGATTTGTTTATGTGTTTAATTTACTTAAGTCATTAAATGTAATTTGTTGGTTTATTTGAATTTCAATGTTTTAATTGAATTATTTGTATCTGTTTGTGTGTATTATGTGTAACTTAATTGTTAGGATTTAACTGTTTTATTTTTGTTTAAAGGAGTTGGGCTATGGATAGTAGTAATGGACCACACTAATGGATCACATGGACTACTTGGATAGGATTATTTTTGGGCATGGATAATTACCCATGTGGTGTGGTACATATATATATGGGTATATATGTATATTAATGGATATTATATTTATTAATATTTTAAATGATTAATATTAATAATTATAGTTGGTTGTATATATATATAATTATACATTAATTGTGTGTGTGTGTGTTTGTGTGTGTGTGTGTGTGTGTTTTTATCACGTACAGACTTATATGTATTTATTCTTTTAATTTAATTTCTCTTTTATTTTGTTTTCCTTCTCCTTAGGTAATTAAAATTAAGTTATATTAATTGCCTATATATATATATACATTATATGTCTACAAAGGTTTAATACCCTATTCACGTACACATAGAGACTGAGAGATACAAGGAGGTTTGAGGAAAAAAAAAAAAACTATGACAACAAGTTAAGGTTTTAGCCATAGGTTGAAGGCGAGACCAAAGAGGAAAGAAGAAGGTCTGCTTGTGGATTAGAACCAGAGCAGTAGGAAGCTTGATGGTAATCAAAGATCGCCGGAAAATTAGAGAAGATGGTTTAAGGTTTTAAACTGAAACCTAAGGCAAGTTCATTCTCTTACTCTTTCCCCTAGATTTATTTTTTAGTACATGCCTAGGTAATCTCCAGGAATTAATCAGACTTTAAATTAATCTTTTACTCATGCGTATTCTAATCTAAAACAAAGTTATGTGAATTAATTTACAGTTAATTGATCTTGAAGTATATGTCATGATTAATTGTTTTTATTATTGTTAATGATGAATAATTGATTTATATAAATTAATGGGATGATTCCAAACATAGTTCAGACTCTTAGGACCATTATCAGTGGAGAACAGAAGGGTTGAGACTCACCGGAGACGAGGAAGAAGGAGTAGGACAGGTGGAGAGCCGGCTCTCAAGGGGACAGAGTTGGCTTCCTTTAAAAATTGGTTTAGGGCTCTCAGAGAGGGAGAGAGCCGGCTTCATGGAATGGGGAGCCGGCTCCCTCATGTGTAGAGCCGACTACATGGTGAGGGGAGCTAACTCCCTTTGTGGTAGAGCCTACTCTCAAAAATTAAAAGCATGCTCTCTTGCTACGATGCATACAGAATGTGTTTTTAGGCACTGTTTGGGTATTTTGGGATTCCAGAATGGATTTAGGTTGATTATGGGGATCCTAAATAATTTTTCAAGACATCTTAAAATCCCATAGTGCATAATTTATATTTGTATGCTAATGAATAGAACAATATGAAATTTAACACAAGTTTGCATGTTGTTAATGGATATAAAGGAATTTAATTGCTTAATATTATTTAAGCAATTTAAATGACTGTGATATGATTTTTAAATCTTATATTGGATGCATATTAAGATCATGCACATATCTGACTTTTATTATGCTTGTTTCTGGAATTAATTGATGCTTTATTTTAATTATTTCATTAATTATTAAACTGTATGGATGTGATGCACCAGTATGGGATGGTGGCATCTTAGGGATAGATTAGTTATTAAAAGTTAAGTCTTACCTACTTGGATATATAAGGGAATGGATTAACCATAGAGTTAAGTCCTACTTATTTATGTCAGGTCACTATGTCAGATGGATGGCATTTTTATCTTATGCGTATACGGACTTTATATGTATATATGATTATGGTGCCATGATATGAGCTTGAGTCTCATGATCATGGTTAGGGTACGTATATTGCCTAGGATGGATAACTGGATATAGTAGACATTTGTGTGCCTTGGTAAGTCTAGGTACACATACCCACTTTATGTGCGACTTGCAGGTTGCCTTCTATTCAGATTGAGACAGACTTATAGTCCAGTGACCATCCTACAGTATATGTGTATAGATATATATATATGGACTATTTAGCTATTGTTGAATTGTCTAGGATGTATATGTGTATCGGGCCTCTGTTTGGATTATAGTAGAGTAGAACTTGTTTGTAGGCCTGACCTACTATTATTTTTTCCAGGTATTCGACAATTCTAGTCTTAGAGCTTGTTCGTACTGAGCAGAGATAGTGACTCACTCTTCCGACAATGTAGGACTATTATTTATGTTTTAGTTTTGGATTTCCTTTTTAGTTCAGTTATTTATTTCTAGTTGGGATATTATTAGGGATCCACTAGATGGATTCCTGAGTTGTAATTATATTGGAGGTTTTGGAAATATTGCATTATTTAAACTTTAAGGATTATTATTTAGATTTCTTTCAGCTTATTTATTCGTTGTTCTTTATTTTTTTTGGTACTCAATGCTTGTTTATACACTTAATTGTTTGGTATCCCTCAGATCTGTGCTCGGACTTGATCACCCATGGCTCTAGAATCGAGGGGTATCATAGTTGGTATCAGAGCACTCCAGGTTCAAGTGTTTCTAGGATTCTTTTGTTATAAGACTTCTGCGTAGCATATTCTTTTTTTTAAAGCTTGAGTTTTGGATTCGTTGTATTCCTTTACGATTCATTTGAAAATCGTACTGATGTTTGTCTTTCTATGTTAACAGAATGGTTAATGCTGGAACCAGATGGAATAATCAGAGAAATAGGCTGCAAAGGGAAGCGGCACGTAGGCAGCAAGATCTTCTACAGCGTCAGCAAATGGAGGAAAAGCAGCAATTGCTTGGGCTTTAGGATGATGATAGTCAGTTGCATGTAAAACAGGAGGAAGTTCAGCAGACTCGGGTTCAAGGAAGAAATCCAGAGTATCCTCCTCATCTCAACGACCTCATTGCTCGGGCTATAGGAGGAAGTGTAATAGTTGCACTTCGAAATCAGCCACAAGTATAGCAGGCACCTATACCAGCACCAGTGGTTCAAATTGATCCTTACAAAAAGGTTAGGAGTTCTTTCACAAAGGGGAGCCTACCTGAATTCTCAAGCTCCACCGATGCGAAATCAGCTCATCAGTGGAAGAAGGATATCGAGTGACATCTTTGCATGGTTAAATGCATAGAGGTTCAGAAGCAAATGCTTGCTACCTTCAAGCTTGTCGGAGATGCACTCCAGTGGTGGGAGTCAGTTACCACTGCAGAAGAGAGGACTTCATTGACCTATGATCAATTTAGTGCTCGCTTCGATGAGAAGTATTTTTCATATGCAATCAGGATAGTTATGAAGACAGAGTTCCTTAATCTAGATCAGGGGAACATGACAGTGGCAGAGTATGAGTAACAGTTCACGCGCTTATCTCTTTTTGCTCCAGAAGAAGTGGATATCGAGGAAAAGAAACATAATAGCTTCGTTAAGGGACTTATGTGGTCTATTAAGTGATCTATGACAGGTAATCCAGCTTATACCACTTATGCTCAGGTGGTAGAAGCCGCACTACAGCAGTATCAATTAATTGTGGACTTCAGACAGGCTAGGGGTGAGAAGCGGGGCAATAGAGACTCTACTAAGCAGCCAGCTGAGAAAGGGAACGGTAATGGGCACCAATAAAATGATAAGGGCAAATTACAGGGACAATAGACTTGGAAGAAGTACAAAGGTGGTTTAGATGCTCATAAGAATGGGGCACCCATTCAGAGGCAGCAAGATGAGGGACCACAGGTAGGACAGGGTCAACCACAGGCTAACCAACAGAGGAGGCCGTTTGGTACTTTAAGGGGTACTTATTATACTTATGGAGAGCTTAGACATACTTCCAATCAGTGTCCTCGAGCAAGACAAGGACAGGGACAACATGTACAATAGGGACAGAGGGCACCATTTCCTTTACCCGCTCCATAGATCCCACGGATTCAGGGACAGACATATCTGGCATTACCAGCACCGCCTCAGCCTCAAGGATAGGCACCGCATCAGTTGTATTATGGTAAAGTATATAACCCCATGCCACAAAATGTTCAGAAACCTTAGATTGTTAAGGGTATGTTTCCTATTCATGGTACATATAGTCGTGTTTTATTTTATAAAGGTGCTGCACATTCATTCATATCTAAATTATTTGTTGCATTATCTGGGATGATGGCGCGAGTATGCGATAGACCTCATGGTATTTCTACACCTTTAGGCGATATTGCCATTTTACATGAGAGTGATGGGCCTGTGACACTAGATATTGGTAAACTTAGATTTTTATCCAATCTATTGGTCCTGGACTTGCACACTTATGAGGTGATACTTGGGATGGATTGGTCATCTCACTACCATGCCCAAATTAATTGTTATGATAGGTCTATTGTTTTCACTATACCTGGTTAGGATATGTATGTTGTAGCTATGCCACGTTCTAACGGGGTTACTAGCATTTATTTGTTCTATGTGGAGGAGCAGACTGAGGAGGAGATTATTGTGTCACTGGATAACATACCAATTGGACAGGAATTTTTGGATGTTTTTCAAAAGATTCTAAGGTTGCCACCTAGTCAAGAGATAGACTTTGTGATTGATTTAGCTCAAGGCACTATGCCTATTGCTAGAGCACCATACAGGATGGCACCAGTAGAGATGCGCGAGCTGAGGAATCAGATTTAGCAATTACTCAGTCGGGGTTTTATTCGTAGGAGTACTTCACCTTGGGGAGCACCAGTTTTGTTTGTGAAAAAGAAGAATGGTTCACTTCGCCTGTGTAAAGATTATAGGGAGTTGAACAAGGTTACGATTCGTAACAAGTACCCTTTGCCCAGGATTGATGATCTTTTTGAATAATTGAAGGGAGATACATACTTCTCTAAGATTGATCTGTGTTTTGGATATCACCAACTTCAGGTTAGGGAACAGGATGTTCCTAGGACAACGTTTCTCACTAGATATGGTTCTTATGAGTTTCGTGTCATGCCTTTCAGATTGACTAATGCACAGTCTTCATGGATTTAATGAACAGAGTCTTCAGGGTTTACTTAGATCAATTTGTCATCGTCTTCATTGATGATATTTTAATTTATTCTAAGTTGGAGGACAATCATGCTAGACATATTCGCATTATGTTACAGACACTTCGTGAACACCAGTTATATGCCAAATTCAAGAAGTGTAAATTTTGGCAGTGCGAAGTGAAGTTTCTAGGTCATATAGTGTCAAAAAGGGGGATAGCGGTAGATCCAACCAAAGTTTCAGCAGTGGTAGAGTTGGGACAGCCTACTTCACCTACCGAGATTCAGAGTTTGCTCGGATTGGCAGGATATTATCGTAGGTTCATTCAGCAAATCTTAAAGATAGCGAGACCACTCACTCATTTGACTAAGAAGGTTGTACGGTTCATGTGAAATGAACACTGTCAGAAAGCTTTTAATGACCTAAAAAGTAAGTTGACTTTTGCAGCGATTCTGTTTATTCCATAAAGCGGGGTAGAGTATCTTGTCTACACAGATGCTTCTTTGCAAGGTCTTGGGTGTGTTTTGATATAGGAAGAACGACCAATTTCGTATGGATCTCATAAGCTTAAGCCTCATAAGCTTAATTATCCAACACATGATTTGGAGTTGGCAGCAGTGGTCTTTGCCTTACGCATTTAGAGGCATTATTTGTTGGTAGAGTCTTTTAGATAATTTAGTGATCACAAGAGTCTGTAATATTTGTTCACTCAGCAGGAGCTGAATATGAGACAGTGCAGATAGTTAGAATTTATGAAAGACTATCATTTCTCTATACAGTATCATCTAGGGAAAGCAAATGTGGTGGCAGATGCACTCAGTCGTCGACCTTATACGAGTCTTTCTACTTTATTCACCACTGGGTGGAATGCTTTAAAGACCGTTGACGAGTTGTCTGATGCTTTTATGGCTTACATGGTAGTTACAACTTCTATCATTCACAAAGTCTGGAAGGCACAACTCACGGATCAGCAGTGCATTGACAAAGTTACAGAGATAACTTCTAAGGAGGTTCCATTTTACTATGTTGGGACTAATGGAGGCTTGTGGTACAAGGGATGTTTAGTAATACCTTTTACTGACAATTTGAGGAAGGATGTGATGACTGAGACTCATCATTCTAAGTTTTCTGTTCATCTAGGATGAGACAAATGTATTAGAATATAAAACGGCAGTTTTGGTGGACAGGTATGAAGAAGAACATTGCTATTTTTATCTCCCAGTATAGTACTTGTCAGATGGTCAAGATTAATCATCAGAGGCCGCCAGGATCTCTACAGCCATTACCTATACCAAAGTGGAGTGGGAGAGCATTTCTATGGATTTTGTGGAGGGGTTGCCCAATTCATTCAAGGATCATAATTCCATTTGGGTCATCGTAGATAAGTTGACTAAATCAGCTCATTTCTTGCTTATTCACACTAACTTCACTTCAGAGCAGTTGGCGAGACTTTACATTACAGAGGTTGTAAAGTCACATGGCATTCCATTATCTATTATATCGAACAGGGATTTGAGCTTTGTGTCAGGATTTTGGAAGAGTTTTTAGCAGGTTTTGGGTATAGAGTTGCATCTTAGCACTGCTTATCATCCTTAGATTGATGGACAGACCGAGAGGGTTAATCAGATCATGGAGGATATGCTTCGTTCTTGTGTTCTTGACTTCAAAGGCGGAGAATTATTTTCCATTTGTGGAGTTCGCCTATAATAATAGCTTGCAGAAGACTATTGGTATGGAATCGTTTGAGGCATTGTACGGCCGACCATGTCGATCTCCTGTTTGTTGGATAGAGGTTGGAGAGAGCAAATTTTTGGATCCTGAGTTCATTGAGGATACCTCTAAGAAGATCGCTCTTATTAGGGATCACATGCGCACTGCCCAGAGTAAGCAGAAGAGTTATGCCGATCGTCGTACTCGTGCATTGGAGTTTCAGGTTGGAGATTAGGTTTTACTCAAAATGTCTCCTATAAAAGAAGTAATGCGTTTTGGGAAGAAAAGGAAGTTGTCACCACGGTTTGTCGGTCCATTCATGATTACGGATTGAGTTGGAGTTGTGGCTTATTAGTTAGCACTTCCGGACCATTTAGATCGGGTGCACAATGTGTTTCATGTTTCCATATTGCGAAGATTTTTGCACGATGAGGATCGTTATCAGCATATCGATGTTGGTGAGATTGAGTTGCAGCCGGATGCAACATATATGAAGTCATTGTGTCGTATTGTAGATCGTCGAGATCAGATTTTTCGCAATAAGGTTACACCTTTGGTGCGTGTCCAATGGAATCACCATAATGAGGCTGAGTCTACTTGGGAATGGGAGGATGTTATTCGCTCGCAGTTTCCTGAAATAATGGAAGAAGGTAAGACCGAATTCCGAGGACAGAATTCCTTTTGTTAGGGGAAAAGAATGTAATACCCCTAATTTTAAAAGGATAGTCTTGGAATTTATTTATTTCTTTTATTTGCATTTTTAATTTATTTAATTAATTAATTGATGATGATTTGTTTATGTGTTTAATTTACTTAAGTGGTTAAATGTAATTTGTTGGCTTATTTGAATTTCAATGTTTTAATTGAATTATTTGTATCTGTTTGTGCATATTATGTGTAGCTTAATTGTTAGGATTTAACTATTTTATTTTTGTTTAAAGGAGTTGGGCTGTGGATAGTAGTAATAGACCACACTAATGGGTCACATGGATTACTTGGATAGGATTATTTTGGGGTATGGATAATTACCCATGTGGTGTGGTACATATATGGTTATATATGTATATTGATGGATATTATATTTATTAATATTTTAAATGATTAATATTAATAATTATAGTTGGTTGTGTATATATATATATATATATATATATATATATATATATATAATTATACATTAATTGTATATATATATGTTTTTATCACGTACAGACTTATATGTATTTATTCTTTTATTTTTATTTCTCTTTTATTTTGTTTTCCTTCTCCTTAGGTAATTAGAATTAGGTTATATTAATTGCTTATATATATATCATTATATGTCTGCAAGGGTTAAAAACCCTATTCAAAAAAAAAAAAACAAACTGAGAGAGCAAGTTAGGGTTTTAGCCATTGATTGAAGGCGAGACCAAAGAGGAAGGAAGAAGGTCTGCTTGTGGATTAGAACCAGGGCAATAGGAAGCTTGACAGCAATTAGAGATCTCCGAAAAATTAGAAAAGACGGTTTAAGGTTTCAAACTGAAACCTAATGTAAGTTCATTCTCTTACTCTTTCTCCTAAACTTGTGTTCTGTACATGCCTAGGTAATCTCCAGCAATTAATCAGACTATAAATTAATCTTTTATTCATGCTTATTCTAATCTAAAACAAGGTTATGTGAATTAATTTACAGTTGATTGATCTTGAAGTATATGGCATGATTAATTATTTTTATTATTGTTAATGATGAATAATTCATTTATATAAATTAATGGGATGATTCGGGACATAGTTTAGACTCTTAGAACCATTATCAGTGGAGAACAAAAGGTTGAGACTCGCTGGAGACGAGGAAGAAGGAGTAGGACAGGTGGAGAGCTGGCTCTCAAGGGGACAAAGTTGGCTCCCTTTAAAAATTGACTTAGGGTTCTCAGAGAAGGAGAGAGCCGGCTCTATGGAATGGGGAGCCGGCTCCCTCATGTGTGAGCCAGCTTTATGGTGAGGGGAGCCAACTCCCTTTGTGGTAGAGCCTGCTCTAAAAAATTGAGAGCATGCTCTCTTGCTATGATGCCTACTGAATGTGTTTTTTGGCACTGTTTGGGTATTTTGGGGTTCTAGAATGGATTTAGGTTGATTGTGGGGATCCTACATAATTTTTCAAGACATCTTAAAATCCCATAATGCATAATTTATATCGGTATACTAATGATTAGAACAGTGTGATATTTTACACAAGTTTATATGTTGTTAAGGGATATAGAGGAATTTAATTGCTTAATATTATTTTAGCAATTTAAATGACTGTGATATGATTTTTAAATCTTGTATTGGATGCATATTAAGATTATGTACATATCTAATTTTTATTATGCTTGTTTTTGGAATTAATTGATGCTTTATTTTAATTATTTCATCAATTATTGAATTGTATGGATGTGATGCACCAGTATGGGATGGTGGCATCTTAGGGATGAATTAGTTATTAAAAGTTAAGCCCTACCTACTTGGATGTATAAGGGAATGGATTAACCAAAGAGTTAAGTCCTACTTATTTATGTCAACTCATTGTGTCAGATGGATTACATTTTTGTCTTATGCGTATACGGACTTTATATAAATATGATTATGGTGCCATGATATGAGCTTGAGTCTCAGGGCATTTGGAAGCACCTTGATTTGAAATTAGAGAAAATTTAGTCAAACAACTATGTTCGATCGGTCAGTCTATAAATTAAGAGGAGCAACAGACATTCCTCATTTATGAGACTGAAAGAATGGTTAGATTACAATTTAGCCATGTAAGCCATATTCATCACGAATAGATACATTTCACATCCTTGAATTAATGTTACATTTAATTCCTCTCATCTTTCAAAATTTATAGATCGAAAGTAACCCATCTACCAATAACCAGTATAGATTAATGGCTAAGCCAAATTAAGCAGTTGTTGATTCAACCCTGAAATTAAAGTCTAGTCTCCTTTAAGCTCTAACCTTCATAGCTCTAGCACCACAACTGTCCAAACCAAAAAATACGATCAGTTAGAGAGATAGGTGGGGGATTCTTTCTTGCAAGAGATGGTGGGTGAAAGAGATAAAATCTTACATTCAGAGTCGGTAGTGATCCAATTTCCATTTCTTGAAGTAGTCATGGTTATCAAAATCACGATTCTGAGTCGTAGAATCGCAGGATTCTACGATTCAAAATCCAAAATCGATCCAAATCATAACAAAATCGTTCAATTGATGGAATCAGGGGTAGAATCGGTAGGATCGGGGACGATTCAATCGATTCTACAAATTTCAATACACTATCAAAGATTGTTATTCAATCATGAATCCTAAAGGTTTCATCACTATACTATAGGTGAAGAGAAGAGGGGAATTCACTGGACAGACACAGAAATCAGATTAAAATCACATAAATAGGCAAAACTTGGTACCTTCATCCTTGCTCGCTGGAAGAACTAGTCATTGCTCGCCAGTCGCTGCTTCATCGGTCATTGCTTGCAGGTCGCTGATCGCTCCCCTCTAGTCACCGCTCGTGTCGCTGATCCCCTTTTCTTCGTCGCTGCTCCCCTCTTCTTTATCACTCCTCTTCCTTCACAGACTTTGAAGTTTGAAAGCAAAGATAAATACTGACGGCCAGAGATAAGGTTGCTGGCTTACGTGGGCCGTCAGGATTAATTTAATGCAAAAAATATAATTTAAGTAATTTATAAATACATTCTAAATATGAATATAAACCTTACCAATATATATTTCACGTGCGAAAGAGACGACCGTGATCTGTCCTTCCTTCATAGACTTTGACCCACGTCATCTTCATGTTATTTAATTTAAGTAATTTATAAATACATTCTAAATATGAATATAATAAAATATGATATGAGTACGATAATAAGATAAATATTAAATAAATATTTCGTAAGATACAAGTACATATAAGATACAATAATATATATATATATATATATATATATATATATATATATAATTAATTAATTTAGTTTTCAAAATATTATAAATCTAAATATAATTACTAATATAATATAGGAGTTAATTTAATACAAAAAATATCTCTTAAATGTCAAATTTTATTTTTTGATAAGCTATGTTGAGGTTAGATATATTTGATTGTGTGTTTTGGTATTATTTTTGTCATATTTAACAGATTTTATTGTTTAAAAAGTTTGTTTCAATTATTTTTTTACAATTTGGTAGAATCTTACGATTCACGATCCATTTCTACGATTCCGATTCTACAGAGACCAAAACGATTCTGCATAGAATCCCGATTTTAACAACCTTGGAAGTAGTTAGATATGTGTCATGGACAGGAGTGGTATCAAATAAGGCATGTTTAAGTTCTGATGACTCTGATCATTCTTTAATGAAATCGTTGCCAAAATTGCAGAGGAGGAAGTGGAGCAGCTTTCAACTTCCCATGTGTGGTCTTCTTCTGGTCCATCATGTGTATTTTTAATTTTTTTATTAATTTTTGTGTAACTTAAATATATAAATCCTTCCTTTTACACTTGCATTATGATAAATGGTATTTATACGTACTTCAGTGAAAAAAAATATATATATATGTACTTTTAGTCTTGTAGAAAAATATCCAAGGTCAAATCCAATTCAACAGTTATTAACCAAAAACTCTTTAAAAATTCTCCACTTTCATCATTTTTAAACCATATTCATATGTGCTAATTTTAATCTAATTTTTCATTCATTCGGAATCATTTTGAGTAAATAAAAACATAGAAAATTAAATTTTAGTGACCAAATCTAAACAAAATTGCTCACATGTAACCATAAAGTTAAGATGAATAGTGACCGAATTAAAAACTTAATTACTACTACTTGATTATTTAATAATTTATTACGTAAATATCTTTTTTACAATAAAAAGTAGAGCGCTCTGCTGAAATTAGGACAGAAGGTAAAACAGAAGATAAAACAAGAAATTTTATGTTGACCTATATAAACAATAATTTCAATCTTTATAACTGGAAAAGTTATTGTTTAATAAACACAAAAATACAAAACTGGTTCCTTGTGTCAAACACCACAATAGACTCGGCATGTACCACACAGGAGGAGACACAGATGAATGAGAGTAGGTTGATAAAAAAGACTTGATACTCCCATCATCTAAGCTGAACATACCCAAATCACAAGCAGCTCCTGGACCATCACATGTTAATAGCAGATACGAATAATTGTCATCAGTGAAATAAATGCAGTTTCCCCTAAATCCTGAGAAGAGGCTAGTAGAGAGGGAGATGCCACCATTGGTGCCTACAAATAGCATCTGATCACCTAAGCTGTCAACTTCAATCCAACGCCACCAACCTCTTGAACATAACTTGAACACCTTAAACGTCGTAGTGATATGAGAATTAAAAGTCCGTAACCTGACATTATCATTTCTTCTAGGAAAATTGCAGTGTCTCGCTACCATCAAGAGCTCCCCACAAGATTCCACCAAATAAATTAACTCAACATCCGACTGTACCTTTAAAATGCGATCATGGCCTTCAGGACAAGGCATGTCCACTTTTGCACCCTTTGGATGCGGATCCAACTCAATAAGCACAAGATCATAGTCAGCAGTAACCACATACAACCGATCATTGAACAATATCATATCTTCAAAACAAACTTCTACATTCCAGGTCCCAAAATCAGTCCAACCCTGATCCCCTGGTCTACAAAAGCCTAAGTTCTTTATTTCATAAATAGCCACAACAATACAATTGAGAGCCACATAATTTACACCATTACCACTCGTAGTGGAAGCAATAGAGCTAATAGCAGGGGGCGTTTAATAACATGGCCTTGTGGATGTATGATGGACCCTGAAACCAACGCCCCAAATCATGGGAGTGAGGTATAGGATAACGAGAATGAGAAATTGTAGTCTGGGATGGAAGCTGGATCTTAAGCCTCGAAAATGGGTTCAAAAGGAAGTTGTCTCCAATATCATTTGCCATTATTAACCACCCCCAGGAGGAACCACAACACCTACAGCCACGGACCTCGGGCAGCTTCAGCTTCAAAAATTTTCCATGGGCAAGACTGAAAAATCCGTGATGATCATCCTCAGAACTGTTGTTTGTTTTTTATATTTCCTATTAATTAATATACATGTACGTATTGCTTTAATAAGTGGTAATAGGAATAGTCTTAGAAAAGACATTATTATTGGATCATTATTGATACTTCTCATTTATAGACTGTAATGACCCGGTCATTTTTCTCCTTTTCATTTTCCTTAACTTTTACAGGTAAATTTTTTTCGTTTAAATTTTTTTCCGAGTTCTGTTTCTCATCACTTGGTGTCGTCTAGAATGCTTGAAAATGGTTTCTGAGACTCTTTTGTTTAGATTGACAACTTCCTTTGAGGACTGAGTCATTTCCACATTTTTACTTTTTCGACATTATTCACTTTTCGTCTTTTTCCCGGTTGTCAATTTGTTGGCATAACCTCACTTTCCATGTTCGAATTCATGTCCACTTTTGCATGCACTCATGATTTACGATTTCTTAGAAAAGTGTGTTTTTACTTTCCTAAAAATGCATGCCATTTGTTCACTTTCTTTCTTGGGGGTGTGGATGCACACTTTCTTTGAAAACCTTCTTGTTTTTGGGATTACTTAGTAATTACTTAAAATAATTATTTTTCGTCTTGGAGACCATTTTACAATTTAATTTGGAAGATATTTTCAAAAAGGACCTCTTTGCAATTTCCGAAAAGTGTGACAAGTGTCACATTCTCATTGGTCCACTTGTTGACATTTGTGTGGAAACACTTAGATGTCTGAAATGATGACATGTGGAGGGTGGAGATTCACCCACTTGTTGGCCTAGGATTAGTACACTTATTGGCTTGGATGGTTGACAAGTGTAAGCTTAAGATTAAACCTAGGAATGAGCCATTGATTTGTGACAAATGTAAGCTCCAAATGTGGTCTTGCATGTGCGTGTGTGTGTTGAACATGATGTTAGTTCACCCAGTGAGTGGAAGACTTCTAAATCCTCCACTCACATTTCATCTCCCTCACATTTTTCATTATACATCACATTAGAACCTTAGCCTCTATGGAAGAAGCTTAAAGCTTTAAGCTTTGACCTTGATTTTTGAGAGCCTTCCATTGATTTCCAAGCTTAACCTTTGAAATACTTTTTGTTCCTCTCACTCTCCTCTTCATAACCCTAGAAGGGTTTATCATTTTGTGCAACTAGCCTTGGATTCAAGAGAAACAATCCTCTTGTGAGGTAGGGGGTGTTATAATTTATTTTTCCAAGTGGTTTTATTGCTTTTATATGAAATACAAGTTGTAGACATGTTTTATATCAATTTGAGAAATTAATGATTAATTATAGCTTGCATATAACTCACTTTTGACATGATATATGGCATGGCCTTGACTTGATCTTTGTTATATAATTATTTGAAACCATTTGAATGAGTTTTCAAATCTAGAGATTTAATGAATTTAATTTGAATTAAATTCTAGTTAATTGTGTTTTGCTTGTACTCTATTTTTGACTTTACGTATGGCATAGCCATAACTTAATCCTTGTTATATATTTATTTGGGATCATTTGAATAACTTTTGAATTCTAGAGATTTAATTAATTTAAATTAATTAAATTCCACATGATGTTATCTTGCTCACTTTGTGAAATTGGTGTGATATTTGTAATCACCATGGAATGGACATTCACATATATTATTTTGAGAATTTTTGGACAACTTTGATTTCTAGAGAAATTAATTAATTAGGTTAATTAATTTCTACTTAGTGTTCTAATGGATTGGACTTGTATTTCATGGGGCTTTTACCTTTTTATCACGTATCATGACTTGTTGCAACTTAGCTTCATTAATATGGTTAATGAACTTACACCCTTACCTTGGAAAAGTTTGATTACTCATGCGTTATTTAGTAAACAATTAGATCGTTAATCTTATACTTGTGGTATATTTACATCTATGGATTTCATGTGCTATATATCTTGGTTGTAGATTATATAGATGCACACTATGACTTCTTGACATTTCACATGCCATTATAGTTGAAACTTAGGGCATAATTTGTGTGTTCCAAAATCTCTGTTGTGCATGAAACGTGGTTAATGCATTTCTTATATTTTGATACTATCTTGACTTGTACAACTTGTTGATTTTGGAATTTGGGATATCAATCAAGAATTGACATGGCTAGGACTTGGTTCTAGTGCGGGAGATAAAGAGCTCCCTATACTATAGTGCGCACTAGGGAAAGGTACCTATGGGTTAGTAGCCCTAAAGTGATCCCAAGAGTGCAGTTTTAATCCGAGCGATATCCGAGTTTCCACATTGATTAATTTCACTCTTTAAATTTCATGTTGCTATTCCTTGAAGATTTAAAACTTTTTGTGTTATGTGAAATGCGTCAATCTTGTTTCATTGCATAGATTTTATGCTTCATCCGTGATTTCAATCCTTAAATTTCAAGTGTTGTATTCCTTGAAAATTTAAGACTCTTTTCGTGTTGTATAGAAGATTCCATCATTGTTTACTTGTATAGATATTATGCCTTATTCTTGAATTCATGTATAACTCTTATCGTGCTAATTAGAATGTTCTAATCTTGTTTACTTGCATAGATATTGTGCCTTGTTCTTGATTCCATGTACTAAACTTGTCGTGTTGTGTGGAATATTCCATTCTTGCTTAATTGCATAGATATTATGCATTATCCTTGATTTCACGCCTTGTCCTTGTCGTGTTAATTGAATTGTTTCAATCTTGTTAATTTTCTTAGTTATCTCGTTTCATGTTACTTTATGTTCTCGTGACTTAGGAATGATCTTATACATGTAACTTGACTTAGATTCTAGGTGGCATGGACTACATGTAATGATTTATATCAACATGCAAAATCTCTAAACCCTTAGATTTCAAGTGTAATCTCTTGAAGATCTAAGAACCTTGTCGTGTTATATAAAGTATTTCTACCTTATTTAATTGCATAGACATTATGCTTACTTCGTGTATTTAGACCTTATTCAGCATACTTGAAACTATGCACTTGCTTCTTGTATCTAGATTCCATTTAGTATACTCGTGTCTCGTATACTTGCCTTTTTGTGTTTCATAGAATATTCCATCCTTGTTTAATTGCATAGATATTATGCCTTGTTCTTGATTTCAGGTATAACTCTTGTCATATTAGTTGGATTGTCCCAATCATGTTAATTGCATTGATAATGTAATTTTTGTTAATTTACATCTGAGTATTCTTCTCATCGTGTTGTATGGATTATTCCAAACCTTGCTTAACTGTATTGATAATGCAATTCACGTTACTCTATATTCAAGTATCATTCTTACCATGCTCTTTGGATTATCCCAACCTTGATTCGTTTCATATATGTCTATATATCATGAATCTTATTGATTTATACTCTAAGGTAGCTTAGGATGCTACTTGAGTCTCACCTTGACATAAACGTTAGGTGGCATGACCATTTTGTATTGTATCAAGTTAATGTAAAAATCTATAAAGAAATCGAGTCTATGCATGTTCATTCTCTATGAGTAAATTTGTTTACTCACCCCGAAGTTACTTGGGGATTTGTTCAGGTACGAAGACTTCGTTCATAATGCTCATCATTCCGTGGATGACTAATAGCTTTTAAGTTTCCATATGCAAATGTTAGCATGAGATTCCTTTTTTGTAGCTTTTTATGTCAAACTTATACCTTTGATTCCATATATGTAATGTGTATATAAGTACACCTTTTGTATTATATTTAATGATGAGCGCTGAAAAGTATGCATTTAAACCCCTTAAGCTTAAGTATTCTAGGACCTTTATCTATCTTATTTTCCCGCTTTAGATTGATTTTGTATTATTTCCATTTTCAGGTACTTATCCCCAAAATAAGCAAACTCAGCTAAATAAGAGCATACTTGAAGCAATCTTGAGATGAATCAAAGAAAGGAGCAAAGTGGGAGCAAAAGGAAGCAAGTGGTGGAAATTCAGCATGTTCGATCGATCTCACAAAATATTCGATCGATCGAAAGTTCATCGATCTCAGCATTCTAAGATGGATCCAAGCTCTTTTGTCCTTATCCAAGGATCTCACAAAGTTTGATCGATCCAACTTTCTTCCGATCGATCAAAAAGATTCAATCTTATCCACTTGTACCACCCTACCTACCACATTTGTCTTTTCCCAAAAATATCTTCAAAATATCTCAGATTTGTTTTTATCCAGCCACAAAGGATCGATCTAGCTTAAATTCGATAGATCTCAGTCATGTTCGATCGATCTCACCACAAGTTCAATCGATCAAACTTCCTAAATCCCGAGAAAATCTAATTTCCAACTCACTAAAAGTTGTCTCATATCCAATCATTGGAAGGAATATGGGTGTACGAGCCCAGCTCATTTGGGTGATATTTAACCTACCTATATAAGGAATATGAGCCACTTTTTGAGAGATATACTTGAGAGTAGATAGAGGCACAATTTCTATATTCTTAGAGAGGAAGAAAAAAAAGGAGGAGACTAGACACACAAGCTTGGAGTTCTTCCATCAATCAAGAAGAGAAGCAATCTCTACTATGGAGTTAGCCCTTGAGGGTTAGAGGACACCATCCATGAGTGGCTAGACATCCTCTTGGGGCTAGAGTTAACCCTAAGCATGCTTTCTACATCTTGATTTATGTATTTTTTAGGGAATTTGTATTATGATACATGTTTTGACACTTTTATATATATAGATCCTGTTTATTCAATGATTTGTGTGGTTTAATACTTCCAATTGATCATTTCACTCTATCCATATGTCTATGTATGCTAAAATAGATGTTCATGTATTTATCTCTATTTCTTACGTTATTAATGCATGTCTATGTGTATCAATGCTATAGATCTAGAGATTGTCAAGACATAATGCTTAATGGAATGCGCTTGTGGTTTATTTGATGGTTCATACTCATTTCTTGATGGATTGTGCCTCTCCCTTAGTTTAATTAGTTTAATTTCATGTCATTAGCTTAATTGTAGTGTAGTTATAGTTTAGATGTTAAATGGAAGGACAATCCATGCTTGTTGTTTGATGTTCCATACTTATGAAAGCAAGTAGCATATATCTCTAACCTTGTGATACGTTTGGATTGTAAGTTTAAAGAAAGGATTAATGGCTTAGTTTGATATGTTGTGCTATCTACCATGTTGCTTAGACAATATATGCTTAATTTGTCATCCATACTTGTTGAAACAACCACACACACACACTATGTTGCAATACATGTTTTCCCCCTCATTAATCATTCATTAAGGGTGTAGAAAAGCTATGCTTAGTGGTGACCTTTAAATCCCAAGATCTCTCTCTTATTTTCTCCATTACATTTAATTGTCTACTTTAGTTTAAATTACATCTTAGTATAATTCAACCACCAACCAATCTTTTGATCACTCGACCTCCTAGCCCTAATATCGATTCCACAACCTAATACGACCCACCAATCCCTTGGGACGATTCCTACTCGCCCTAACTATGTTTTTAGTGAAAGGTAGTAGTGGCAATTTCTAAATGTAAAACTTGGCTACATTCATCATAGCTCTACACCATTATCTTTTGGTGCACAAACTTTGGATTTTGGGGTGCGGCCCCGAGAACCACCAAGTTTTTGGCGCTGTTGCCGGGGATTGATTGAAGGCAACGTCGTATTTGTGGAATCAATTAGGAATTAGTACTCTTTTGATCATATCTTTACTTTATTTTCGTTTTCATTTTGGTTACTTATTGTGTTGATTCTTGTTTGACTAGGGGCATTGAGTTAGAAGGTGAGCAAAAGAGCATTCCAAGTAAGGAGCTAAGCAAAACAAGGAAAAAGCTAAAATATAAAAATTTTGCAAAGCTAGAATTGAAAATTAAATTGAAGTGCTTAAGGACCCTTTGTGAGCTCTTTCTTAACTCAACCTCTAGTTAAATCGACGGCCCGGGTGGAGGCTTGTATTTCAATTCTTAGATAAATCGTGAGCCCACGTGGAGGCAATTTACTTTTCTTTGCATATTATTGATAGCATACGAGTATGGGATCATTGAATGTGGAGGAATTTTATTGATAATTGATTTGTTGCGAAGGTGAAGTGTTTGTTCATTGCTTGTTGCTTGTTGTGTTTTGTTGTGCATGCATAGTCGTAGACCATTGAAACCTATTCTTGTCCCTCTAAATTTTCAACTTGAATCCGTTGTTCAAAACCCTAGGGGAAGAGAAAGTTTTAGTCAATCCATTTTATCAATGGAAGGATATAATGAGGACCATGTGGAGGACCTTGGTCATATAGACCAACAAGGCATCCTCCACCCAAATGTGCATCATGATAACATGCTAGTACCATTAGGCATGCCGAGGCCATTCGTTCACCCACCATAACAACAAGGCCAAGTTCCATTGGGAATGCCAAGGCCAATCTATGCTCCACCACCTCCCATCATTCAAGGCAATCAAGGTGCCCATGTTGCACCTCCAATTGCTAATCCTCCCTTTGCTTTAAGAGATCACTATCTGCCTAATGAATACAATGTACCCACGTGCATTCAATTACCACCATTTAGAGCACACCACTATGAGATCAAATCACAAACCATTCAAATGCTTCTTAACTATCATGGACTTCCAAATGAAGAACCTTACAAGCATATGGATGAGTTTCTTAAAGTATGTTCCACCGTGAGATACACGAACATGCTGGAAGAGGTCTTAAGACTTAAACTTTTTCCATTCACCCTTAAAGACAAGGCAAAATATTGATTTAACAATCTTAGGCCTTTTTTAATAACTTATTAGGCAGAAATGCAATAAGAGTTCTTGAAGAAGTACTATCCGGTTTCTAAGACCAATGCCATGAGAACCTCAATTCGAGAGTTTTCACATGGGGATGGGGAAATGTTCCATGAGGCATGGGAAAGATTAAATGAATTGCTTAGGAAGTGTTCATATCATGACATGCCCAAATGGCAATTAGTTTAATATTTCTTTGAGAGCTTATCGGACAATTATAAGGGCATGGTTAATGCTTCCATGGGTGGCTCTTACATTGATAGGCATGAGGATGATGTGTGGCGTCTTTATGAGAGTATGAGTGAAACTTCTTTGCATCGAACTTTATCTTCCAAGAATGGTAGGAATTCAAGTGGAAGGAAAAGTGTTGGCTTACATCAAGTTGACCATTCCAATGAAATAGCTGCCGAGATGAAATCATTATCTCAAAGGTTTGATCAATTCTTGATCAACCAAAACTCGACAAATCAAGCATCTTTCATCCCTAACCATTCCCATCATGCATCCAATGAGACATATATGACTTATTCAAGTGTTTTACATTCTATTTCCAACTATCCCCATGGACATGTGCAAAGTGAGCATCATGAACAAGTCAATATAGCTTTTGTTAATCAAGGAAACAATCCTTATGGCAATTATTATAATCCTAGTTGGAGGAATCACCCGAATTTCTCTTGGAGAAACCAAGGGGAAGGCTCAAACCTTCACCAAGGTGGTTTCCAAGGGAAGTATGTTCCACCTCCAATGCAAAGCCAAGGTTCCTAATGATATAGACCATTTCAATCACAAGGAAATCAATTTTCTAATTCTCATTTTCCTAATCAACCATCATATTCTCAAGGAAATGCTAGGAGTCCCGCTTTTGAAGAGAAAGTTTTGACCGCTCTAGGCACTCTAGAGGCGAACACTCAATTGTTTCATTCTCATTCTCAATCTATTGCTAAGCCAGAAACCCAAGTAGGGCAAATAGCTAGTACTTTATATGCTAGAGAGAAAGGAAAAATGCCTTTGAATGCCCCACAAAAGCAACAATGTGTTGCGGAAACTCATTCTTCATCGGAAGGTCACATAATAGAGCATGTCAATGCCGTAACTACCTTGAGAAGTGGGAAGATTGTGGACAACCAAGTAGGTATGTCCAATGAAGAGAGTGAACCGGTGCAACCACAAGTTGACACCCGTCCCGTTTCACATCCTATTCCTCCTTCATTGCATATGCATGATCTTTCAAATGAGAATATCTTGAAAAGTGATTTTGAAAAGAAAAATTTGCAAAATGATTTCAAAACTTCTTGTGCTGAAGAGACTTCAAAGAAAATTTCTGAAAAGGTTTTTGAACAAAGAGCTCCATTTTCAGATGCCTTAAAAGGATCCATTTCAATTGACAAGCAAAAGGCCAAAACAAATGAAATTATGGATGTGTTTAGGCAAGTGAAAGTCAATCTTCCACTTTTAGATGCAATTAAACAAATTCCGGCTTATGCTAAGTTCTTAAAAGACTTATGCACCCAAAAGAGGAAGAACAAAAGCCAAACACCTAGGAAAGTTGTCTTAACCGAGCAAGTAAGCTCAATTTTGCAGCATAACACTCTTCCAAAGTTTAAGGACCCCGGTTCACCTACCACTTCATGCATTATTGGAGATCATATCATTAATCGGGCTCTTCTTGACTTAAGAGCAAGTATTAATCTTCTTCCATACTCGGTATATGTCAAATTAAGCTTAGGAGACCTAAAACCGACGTCGGTGGTTTTGCAACTTGCCGACCGATCCATCAAAAATCCTAGGGGTATCATTAAAGACGTATTGATTAAGATTGATAAATTCTTCTTCCCCGTTGATTTCATTGTCATTGACACGGAACTGGTCCTGAATCCTAAGAGCCAAATTCCCGTTATCCTTGGCCGTCCTTTCTTGGTAACCACGAATGCCAACATTAATTGTAGGATGGGGATAATGAAGATCTCATTTGGCCACATGAAGGTGAAGTTGAATATTGTAATAACCCTAATTTTAAAAGGATAGTCTCGGCATTTATTTATTATTTTTATTGTATTTTTGCGTGATTGTTTGGTTTAATTATTTTTATTTATTAATTTTATGTGACATGTATTTAGTTGGCATTTATTGTTTAAGTGTTTTAATTGTTTAATTATGAATTTTATTTTCGTTAATTATTTCTTATTTTCTTTAATTGGGTTATGTATTTAGTTATATGTGTATTTTCTGTAATTGGGTTAGTTGGTCTTTCTAATGTTTAATTGTTTTATTTAAATGTTTTAATTAGATTAAATTATAGACTAAATTAGTATCAGTTACTGTAGTAAAATAAATTAATAACTGGTCTAATTTTAAACAGTAGGGTTCCCTAAGAGGTTACGCGTATGTAGCTGAGTATCTTATAACCTAGATAGCTTTATGAGCCGACAGTGAGTATAACCTAGGTTTTTATGGGCCGAGTTATACATGGATTAGGGTTTAATCACTAAGCCTATAAGTATGTGTGTCACGGTGGTTTCTGTAAAAAAAAAAAAAAAAAAACAGAGACCGTGGGATACAGAGGGAGAATAGAGAGAGATAGGAGAGGAAGGATAGGTGGGAGCAAGGTAGAAGGAACGTGGGTTTGTGGAACAGCAGTGGGGAATTGAATGGGCAATACAGAAATTGGGAATTTAGAGTTTCAAGTCTGAAACTCAAAGGCAAGTTCTTTTCTTTCTCCTTCTCTTTGGCTCGTGTTCTGTGCACCTAGATAATCTCTAGGGTTTAATCAATCAATAACTGGAAGATATATGTTTAATATATGTCATATGAACGATCTGTTTATGTTGAAAACCGTTTTGTTACAGTTCATGCATGGCTCATTTTAGTTTTCTGTTCTTTAAGCATGTTGCTCTGTTGTAACTCTAGTCTTTGGATTATATTTTTTGACTCTGTAAATGAACCATGGGGATGTTATTGGGATTGATATAAGATCCATAGGTTCAGTGGTGAAGAGGAACAGAGGGTTCAGTAGAGACCTGAAAGTTTCTGAAACCTGTTCTAGTATTGTTTTCCAAGCATGCTAGTTTAAGTGGCTTGATTAAATTCTGTAATTGTTTTCAAAATTATTGTAAACAACCTTGGGAGATGCTTCTAGACTAAATTAAGACTCCTAAGATTAGTTTTAGAAACTAACAGAGTGGTAGGAACTGATTAGAGAGGGAGCAGACGGACTGAAACGAAGCAACGGGGACAGAGGCTCTCAAAGGAGGTGAGAGCCGGCTCCATGGATGTGGGAGCTGTCTCCCACAACATGTAGAGCTGGCTCTAAGGACTCCTAGAGCTGGCTCTAGGCTGAAAGAGCCTGCTCCCAAAATTTGGAGCAGGCTAATTCTCCAATATACGATTTTATTTTATTTATTTTTAGTTTTTAAGGTACTGTTTGGTATTCTGGGCACTGTTTGAGCTTTTGGATGTTTCTAATGGATTGTGGGGACTTTACAGAGGATTTAATTACTTAATTTTAAGTGTGATTAAACTAGTTGATGCATGGTTTAAGTCTCTAAGATAAAAGATAAAACAGTATAAAAGCGTATGACTTAATACACTGTTATCGGATGGGACGAAATAAATTGTTTAGGTTAATTTAGCAATTTGTTGGACTATAATAAGATTATAGAATTTGTTCTAAATGCATGATAGAGTCATTGATATATTGGATTGGGTCTATGCATGCTTTGGATGCTAGTTGTGTAAACTATTAAACTGTTTCCTGCAACTACATGGTTTAATTCTGGGATTTAAATTGCTGAAATCTTAAATACTTTTCTGCAATTATTTGGATGGTGGTGTTTGGTCTGTAAATTATTGAACTGTTATATATGTTGTAATTTACATGGATATGGAGGATTGTATGCACCGGTATGGGACGGTGACATACTAGGGATGGTTTAGCTCAAAACGCATAAACCTAACCTATTGGATTAATGGAATGGATTGAAAGATATCGAATCCTAATTGTGACTAAGTCAGATCAGCTGTAACCAAGTTGGATGACTTCCTGGATTAACGGATGGTAGTTAAGTCATATTAACTGAATAAGTTGAGTGACTAACTAGTTGGTTTATTGTATGTCAGTTTAATAAATAGTTGAATTGCATACCCTGGATTTGGACGGACTTTATATATAAGTTTATGGTACCACGAGTTGAGCTTGAGTCTCAGACTCGCTGGTTAGGGTGCGTATATGCAGTGGATGCGTAGCTGGTTATAATAGGTTGAGGTGTACCCTGTTAGGTCTAGGTACTTATGCCCACCTTTGGGTGCGTATTCGCATGTTGCTTTCTATTCAGGTTGAGACACCTATTATAGACTAGTGAATGTCCCTTAGTATGGATATATTTATACGTATGGACTAGATAGATATTGTGAGGTGTCTATGGTGTATCTGCGTATCGGGTCACTGTATGGATTGCAGTTAGATTAGAACTTGCTCGTGGGTCTGACCCACTCCTTCATTATTCTTTTCAGGTACATGACGGTTCCAGCCTTAGAGCTTGATCGTGCTTGTCGAGGATAGTCTCACCCTCATCTGATTACGTAGGACTTCTTTCGATGTTTTTAGCATTATCTATTTTCAATTTTCAGTTTCAGATGAACATTTGGTTAGGGGTCCATCAATGGATTCCTAAGTTGTAACTTTGAAGTTTTGGAGGATTGGAGTTCCAATTTTCAGTTACACATGGAGGGTTTTGGTTATTATTATTTCTTTCAGCTTTATTCTATCTTTGTTGTTTCTTTTTGTCATCTATGTTCGCTTTAAAATACTTTAATTGTTTGATATTCCCTCGGGTTTAGGCCTGGGCCTGATCAACCCGGGTCTCGGATCCGAGGGGTATCACAAATATCTTCAATCCGACCCTTCATTTGACAAACATGAAGAAGTGAATGTTGTAGAGAAATATCATAACCTTGAATGTGAAGGAATAGAGTCTTTGTGTGAAACCAAAATTTCATAAAGTCCATCTTTAACCCTGAATTCCAAGAAAGTTGTTTCAAAATCTTGTTTTGAAAGGGCATAGAAGCCCAAAGATCATTGTGACCAAGGACCAAAAATTTCTTTTGAGCTTAATCCAATAAGTTCTCTAGGGAACCATTTGTTGGGTGGAGTTCAAAACACTTATCACCCCATTAAGGAGGGGATGCACTACAAGATGTTTGGCGCAGACTAAAAGAGCCCAACGTCTTGCTAGAGACATTAAAGACTAGTACATTTCGTAGGGTGTCACAACCCTATTCCTCCCTCATTTCTGTTTTAAATTTCATTTCTTGCGAAGTCTAGATATTTGCTTTAGGTTCATATACATTACTAGGAACTATGATTAGGATTGCATGCATTTTCATGTTGAAAATGAGCATTTTGCATAAGTTCGATCGATCTCTAAGGATATTCGATCGATCGAACTCCATACCTGCATCCACCTGCATCCAATCACCTCTCTGTCCAATCGTTCAAAGAAAACTTGCATATTTCAGCTCTCTATCCCATCGATCGAACTTGTTCCTAGATCGATCTTTAGTTCTTCGATCAATCCAACTTCATCTTAGATCGATTTGCAGTCTCAACTCTTAGAAAATTTTTGAACCTGCATCCATCCTGTATATTTCAGTTCTCTATCCCATCGAGCGAACATGTCTGTAGGTTTTTGCATGTTCAATCGATCGGAGTCATTCTTCGATCGATCTTGGAGAGATCGATCTCTGTTCTTTGAATTACTATTTTATTTTAAGTTTGATTATTTTTGTTTTGAATTTTAAATTTAAAATAATAAATATTTTATTTTGTTTATTCAAAAAAAAAAAAAATTCAAAAGCTTAAAAAACAATTTGTCTTTTAGTGAGGAGAGATCGATCACAGTTCGATCGATCTGAGATTTCAGTTCAATTGATCGAACTGGTAAGGAAATGTTTTTAAAAATCAAATATAGGGTTGTTAGATCGATACCACAGATCGATCTAACACCCTCTCCTTCATCCCTTATTGCTGCAACTTACTTCTCAATTTCCGACGAACCGTCCAGCGACTCCATCTCACCTTGAATCTCTCCACCTCAACTAGGATCTCAAATCTCATCTTTATCTCATCTCATCTCTCGGTTTGAGGTAAGATCCGAACCCATTTATTTGATTTCAAGCTCTATTTTCATGAATCTATGCTTTAAATGTTAGATCTAAGGTGTCTTGATGATGAATCTTGCTATTGATGAAGCTTGAAGCTATGTATATGTGTATATATATGTATATAAAGGTTTTGTATTATTTTTTTTAATTTTGATTTTGGGGGTCACGAGCCATAGAAAGTGACCAATTATATTGATTTATTGTGTAGAGGGGCCCACAAGCTTGTTTGTGCCGTGCCATCCAAGTCATATCTGTGACTTTTTGAGTTTCACCTCACAGTTCAATCGATCGAACTTTTTCTCAGATCGATCTGTAACAGATCGATCTCACTTATTCCCGATCGATCGAACTTGCATCGATCTCACATTTTTGTGATCGATCGAACTTCACAGATTTGCCTCACACATTTCACACACCATCTCTTGTGTTTCATACTATCTCATACATGCCCAATGCCTATGTTTTCCACATTGGATGCATTCCATACTTATGCTGTCTAGCATGTTTCACATCATCTCACTTATTCTTTCTCACTTACGTAGATTTATGTTCCTTATCTGTTTTGTCTATCTTATTTGACATACATGATTCTATCAATTGTGCTTTAATTCTTTATACCGACACTGACTTCCTTTTTGCAAGTTTTCCTTTTCTTTTGCAAGCATGGCTAAGGTAAAGACTGTTACTCGCGGACATTATCACCGCAGGGCCAGGCGGAGTTTGGACGACGAGGCAGGTCCATCTCACGCCCAGAACCCTATTCAGGAGGAACCAGCAGAGCCCACTCCACCTCAGTCACTATTCGACAGTCGACTACAGTCTTCAGCCGAGGCATCTTCTTCACAGGCTGACGTTGAGGCTGAGCAAATACCATCTCCATCACCACCACCAGCTCAACCAGCCTAGTATTTAGACCGGCCATTACTAAGATACTCATGCCTTCAAGTGGCGCACGAGTCGGTCTTTGACATAGACTACTTTTCCCGAACTGTTCTTACCAGAGCAGCATATGACGATATAGACCGGAAGGGCATCTCAGCCATACTAGCCCCTATCACATACCCAATGTACCCAAGGTTGGTCCGGATGTTCTTCTAGAACCTCCGACCTGCCCCGAGTAACCTGGCGGAGCTGCGGACTACCATTGATGGCCAACCTATCAGTATCACAGTGGACACTCTTTCCAGATCCTACCGTTGTCCACACGTCTGCCCTCCCGATCTCCAGGATACCTATCCTACTCTATGGAGGCCCACATATGCAGACATGGCCATTGCACTCACAGGTCACTATGCCGGTGGCGAGATTTTCGTCACCTGGACTTATCTGCCAGACGACCTGTGGTTCTTCGATTCGGTGCTATATCGAATTATTTTCATGGCCAGCCACAAGATACAGAGGCGCGGCGACTTTCTGATAGCTTTATACGCCTTCTATATAAGGCACTGGATATCCATTCCTGCACTCACCTGAAGTGTTATGATGAAGCTGTATGTTGACCATATAAGCAAGGCTAAGCCTAAACGGGCTAAGTATCTCCCATTCGGCCATCTCATCACACAGATTCTGAGAGACCAGCGCTATCCCTTCCAGCCACGGGAGCGTACTGAGTCTGGGGCTTATTCATTTAAGAAGAAGGATTGGGATAAAAGCTACTAGGCTCTTATCAAGAGCCTACAGGATGATGCTGTAGAGGCAATTGAAGAGCTGGAAAGAGAGGAGATGGAGCAGGCAGCGGTAGCAGCAGCAGAGCAGGTGGCGGACGATATACCAGTAGATCCACCTGCCATGCACATGGATATTGACTTAGAGCATCCTGCAGAGGACCCAGAGCATCACTCTCCTGCTGGGTTATCCATTCATAATGAGGAGCAGGCTCAGGATCATCATTCTTCTGCTCTAGCGGTACCTGAGGCTCCAGCACAAACACCGGGCTTTAGAGAGCGCATCTAGGCTTTGGAGGATGCCGTAGTCTCTATCCGAGCAGACACTGTCTCTATCCGAGCTGACATTACTTCACTTCGTACAGATGTCATGGCTGCGTTGCGAGACTTATCCAGAGACATACGCGGATCATGCCCTACCCGTCCTTCTTCCTCCACTTAATTTTTCCATTCTTCTTATTCCTCTTATATATCTGTGATATCTGCATATTTTTTATACTGTTATATTATTTTTGTGGCCAGTCTGTTGGCCTTAATATCTCACTGGATGTACTATACTTTATTCTATTTTTCTCTTTTATCCATGATCTTTTGGATGTCATATTCTTCTATTGATATATTTGTCTATGACTGACTCCATCAAGTGCATCCCAGTGACTTCAGTGGGAGAGAGTGCTGCCAAAATTTTCAGGACCACCCTTATACCTCTCTCTATTTTTAGTTGCTATCCCATTTACACTTGCATGTCCACTGTGCACTGTTATTATCCCTTTTGTTGTCTAATGAACTTTTACCCAAGTGCCAAATTTTTAGGTTCACAGTTAATCCCAAGTTTGGGGGGGCTATGCCACCTACTTTGGATACTTCTATCCCGGCTATTCTTTGCTATAGCTGCACTGGTATACTCATTCCTTTGTTCTTTTTGCACATTGAGGACACTGTACCATTTAAGTTTAGGGGGTAATGGTGTTAATTGCAGCATTTGCTTTCAATTCAAAAATTTTAGCATGACTTGTGTATTTGAGGAATTTTCTATGATTGGTCCATAACTAGCTATAATTTTGATCTTTTGAGGACTATATTGCTTAAAATTTAAAAATTGCTTGACTTGAGAGTCCAATACTCCTTGTATGCCTTGTGGATGCCATTTAGGAGTAAATTTTTCGAAAGATTGATATCTTGCTTGCACTTGTGGTCAAAATCATCTTGATTTTGTGATTGTTTTGAGATTCACTTTAGGATTCTATACTAGCACAGGCACACACTAGCATTCATTTGTGGGGTACATGCTTTGTTAATTATTGAATTGGTTATATCCCAATTGAGCTAATAGTGCATTGAAAGCTTTCATTTTGATAAAGGTGGATAACAATCCCTTTTCACTAAGTAGTCGAGATTCTAGCCTCATCAAGTACTGAACTTCTCGCGCCGAAAGGTGGAGGGCCCAAACTCTAGGTTAATAAATGAACTTGAAAAAAAAATAATAATAAAAAAAAAAAGTTGCAAAAGCAATAAAAAAAAGTGAAAACTTCTCCCAAAAGGTGAGAAGTGGGAAATGATTAGACGAAGGTTGTTTTGATTTGTAGTCTAGTTAATTTGAGCTTGTAAGTCCTTAGGGGTGTTTGAACACCTAGTGCCCTAAAGCCATCTAGTTTGGGAGTCATTAACCTAACGCTCGACCTCATGGATCGCTAGAAAGCTTAATAGATCAACACATTACACCATGCTTCCATCTTTGATCCAATAATAACAATAAGAAAAAAAAAAAAAAAAAAAAAGAAAAAAAAAAAAGTGCACCTAGATCAATAAAGCTTTAATAAAAGGTTCACTTTTTGTCTTGATGATCGGTACTAGATTTGTATGCTAGTTTGAGGGTAAGGATGTGATCATTTCTTTAGTTGGTTAAGATAGCAACATACTTGATGCTGGTTCACTCAAAAAGGATTCTAGAGTTGTTTGATGTGTGGAGGACGATACTTGCTTGCTTGATGTTGAAATTTTGGGAGATTGCTTAGAAATGTTTGAAAAATTGCATACTTAAGATAGTTTTCTCCCAATGCTTGTTTGCAATGGTGCCTCTTTTGAAAGAATAAGCTTAATATTTGTGGGTATCATTTCTGGAAACCCTCACGAGACTTCACTCGTCCACTAGGGGTAACCTAGGTGTTCAAAAGGCTTGTTACATATGCTAAATGTAATCGTGTTCCCTATGAAAGTGGCGTTATCCATTTATTGCTTTCTGGTTCATAGTTGTATAGTTGTTCATTTCATTCCTTTACTTTCTAGTTCATTGCTAGAGACTAATAATATTTAAGTTTGGGGGTGTGATGAGCACTGAAAAGTGCGCATTTAAACCCCTTAAGCTTAGGTATTCTAGGACCTTTAGCTATCTTATTTTCCCGTTTTAGATTGATTTTGTATTAGTTCCATTTTCAGGTACTTATCCCCAAAATAAGCTAACTCAGCTAAATAAGAGCATAATTGAAGCAATCTTGAGATGAATCTAAGAAATGAGCAAAGTGGGAGCAAAAGGAAACAAGTGGTGGAAATTCAGAATGTTCGACTGATCTCACAAAATATTCGATCGATCGAAAGTTCATTGATCTCAGCATTCTAAGATGGATCCAAGCTCTTTTGTCCTTATCCAAAGATTTCACAAAGTTTGATCGATCCAACTTTATTCTGATCGATCGAAAAAATACCATCTTATCCACTTGTACCACCCTACCTACCACATTTGTCTCTTTCCCAAAAATATCTTCAAAATATCTCAGATTTGTTTTTATCCAAAAAGGCGCCGCCATAGAAGATCGATCCAGCTTAACTTCGATAGATCTCAGCCATGTTCGATCGATCTCACCACAAGTTCGATCGATCAAACTTCCCAAATCCCTAGAAAATCCAATTTCCAGCTCACTAAAAGTTGTCTCATATCCAATCATTGGAAGGAATATGGGTATACGAGCCCAGCTCATTTGGGGTGATATTTAACCTACCTATCTAAGGAATATGAGCCACTTTTTGAGAGATATACTTGAGAGTAGATAGAGGCACAATTTCCTTATTCTTAGAGAGGAAGAAAAGAAAGGAGAAGGCTAGAGACACATGCTTGAAGTTCTTCCATCAACCAAGAAGAGGAGTAATCTCTACCATGGAGTTAGCCATTGAGGGTTGGAGGACACCATCCATGAGTGGCTAGACATCCTCTTGAGGTTAGAGTTAGCCCTAGCATGCTTTTTACATCTTGATTAATGTATTTTTTAGGGGATTTGTATTGTGATACATGTTTTGACACTTTTATATATATAGATCTTATTTATTTAATGATTTGTGCGGTTTAATACTTCTAATTGATCATTTTATTCTATCCATATGTCTATGTATGCTAGAATAGATGTTCATGTGTTTATCTTTATTTCTTGTGTTATTGATGCATGTCTATGTGTATTAATGTTATAGATCTAGAGATTGTCAAGACATAGTGCTTAATGGAATGCGCTTGTGGTTTATTTGATGGTTCATACTCATTTCTTGATGGATTGTGTCTCTCCCTTAGTTTAATTAGTTTAATTTCATGTCATTAGCTTAATTGTAGTGTAGTTATAGTTTAAATGTTAAATGGGAGGACAATCCATGCTTGTTGTTTGATATTCCATACTTATGAAAGCAAGTAGCATATATCTCTAACCTTGTGATGTGTTTGGATTGTGAGTTTAAAGAAAGGATTAATTGCTTAGTTTGATATATTGTGATATCCATCATGTTGCTTAGACAATAGATGCTTAATTTGTCATCCATGCTTGTTGAAATAATTACACACACACACACACACTATGTTGCAATACATGTTTTCTCCCTCATTAATCATCCATTAAGGGTGTAGAAAAGCTATGCTTAGTGGTGACCTCTAAATCCCAAGATCTCTCTCTTATTTTCTCTCCATTACATTTAATTGCCTACTTTAATTTAAATTGCATCTTTGTATAATTCAACCACCAACCAATCTTTTGATTACTCGACCTACTAACCCTAATCTCGATTCCACAACCTAATACAACCTACCAATCCCTTGGGACGATCCCTACTTGCCTTAACTATGTTTTTAGTGAAAGGTAGTAGTGACAATTCTAAATGTAAAACTTGGCTACATTCATCATAGCTCTACACCATTATCTTTTGGTGCACAAACTTTAGATTTTGGGGTGCGGCCCCCGAGAACCACCATTTGACATGTATGAGATGAGGCCGGAGGCCAATGACATGTATTTTGTATCAAATTTAAATTTTGACTTCATGAAATATTATGAAACATTGAAAAATCATAAGTTATTGATTCACTATGTTTGCATCGGGTGTGGGAATTCCATTTTCATTCCTTCATAGGGTCTCATTAATCATGTATGAAGTGTGGCCAAGGGCCAAATGGTCATTTGACTCCATTTTATAATTTTGTTTTTCAAAATTTCCATTTCAAGTTTATTTTTGCCTTTTTGGCCGTCGGAGGGTCGGATTTTGACTCAACCATTTCTGGGAGCTACGAACCATTCTCGCACTCTCAAAATCACTATTTACATCTGCGTGCATGATCGTTTTTATGGAAAACTCATTCGTTGGTGAAATGAGCCTCTTACAGACTCATTTCACATTTTTCTTGCATAATCTTACTTAAGGGCATTTTGGGGATTTTCTTTGGGAAATAAATTCCGTTCTTGACTTGTCACATAGAAAATGTGATTTTAGGGAGAGTTTCTTCACAACATTTGTCCGAAAAATGTCATCTTGATCTCAAAAACCGCGTTCCAAACTCAATTTTCTATATTTCTACTGTTTCTGCTGCTTTTTACTGTTTCTGCCAAGGTTGAACCGGTTCAAGAATGTTAAACCAGTTCAGTATGCAAAAATTGGTCCAGCATGGACATTCTATCCATGTTGAACCGGTTCAAGAATGTTGAACCGGTTCAAGTCCTCCAGAGATTTTAGTTTTGGACTTCCAACTTCAAACTGATGTAACTTCTTCGTTTTAACTCCAAATTGGTCCGTTCTTGAGTCTAAATTGACCGCGTCGAAATAAGATTTCTAATGGTACCAATTTTAGTTTCAGATTCTTCTCCTAGCTTAAGATATCCTTGTTTTATTGAGAGGGTGTCGGATTTGGCTCGAACCGGGATAGGGTTCTTATGGGACTTCACTTCCTTTGGCCTAGGGACTTCATGTGAAGTTACCAAATGATGTTTTTGGATTTTTTTGATCTTATTTGACTTGTTGGAAGTCAAATTCCTTCCTCTTAGGGTAAAATGACCATTTTACCCTTGGTCCTTCTTTCGATAGGGTTTTGATACCCTTATCTTCGTTTTGCTTCCATTGAGCCTAGAAACTCTTTGAAAGTCCATTCTTGTGTCCTAGGGATAATGCACATCTCTAAGGACTTTTCTTTGTTTTGCTTCCGCACTTTATTCCCTTGGGTTCCGTGACCTCATGGAAGGTCATCTTAGGGTCTTAGAGGTGTGTTGTGCCTTAGGAGACCGTTGTCTTGTTTCTTGCTTCCGTATCTTGGATCCATTTTGGGTCATCACAGGACACACTAGGTTAAAAAATACAGGGTCGTCACAGGTGGTATCAGAGCGTTCGGGTTCGAATACCTTTGGACGATGGGTTTTTGGTGCATATCATGTTTGTGTTGCTATGCTCTACGTATTTAAATGCTTCTTGATAACATGTTTTGAGTTGATAACATATCTGTTTGCTTATGTGGCAACTTGTTTAGAAGCTTACCTTGACTGTCTTAGCATATGATATATGCTTGTTTACCTTAGCACATGGTGTATACTTATTATTTTAGCATATGGTATATGTTTATATGCCTAAGTACATTGTTTACGCTTATTCATCTTGACATGATTATATGCGGCATATCATCATGCTTTGCATTCTTTTCCTGCATACACTAACATGTCTTACGTGATTTTTACTACATATGTGAGTAGATAGTCCGTGCTATGTTGTATACTAGCTGTTTACTTTCATGTCTGGTTTAGACATTGTCTCTCTGGGTCTGTCGTATCCCATGGATACGTTCTTGTTTCACGAGTTTCTTCCTTGGATAGGAGAAATTCATTATATAAGGACCCATATCGGGAACCTTCTTGTCTGTTTTGTTGGTTGGATATTTTAAAACTTGGAGTTATCAGTTTTTCCAGTATTGAGGATTTAAGGCCTTAAGCGTAGCGGTGCCTATGACATTATTGTCAGAGTTTTGGGATTAGCTACCCCAACTCTCGCAGATGCTTGGTTCCCGTAGTACTTTTGGTAATGATCATTTTCGACATTGATGTCATCTGTATCGATATGTTTTTTTGGGTTGACCTAGTTGGGGCATGTTATGAACTAGTACCCTATACTGTCATGCTACCTTACTGACGAGTAAGTGTGGGTTGGTTTATGGTTTCGCGTTCCTTCAGTTGATCTTGAGACTTCTGGAGTTGTCCTTCTGTGCTTTATGAGCTGTCATTTTATTTGACCTTTTGTTCGGTCCTTATTCTGTTCTTTTCCGGTATGTTCCTAATTTCGGGGACAAAATTCCTTTAAGGAGGGTAGGTTGTAATGACCTGGTCATTTTCCTCCCTTTCCTTTTTCTTAAATTTTACGAGTAAATTTTTTTCGTTTAATTTTCTTTTCCGAGTTCTGTTTCTCGTCACTTGATGTCATCTCAAGTGCTTGGAAATGGTTTCTGAGACTTTTTTGTTCGAATTGACAACTTCCTTTGAGGACTGAGTCATTTCCGCATTTTTACTTTTTCGACACTATTCACTTTTCATCTTTTTCTCGGTTGTCACTTTGTTGGCATAACCTCACTTTCCGTGTTCGGATTCATGTCCACTTTTGCATGCACTCATTATTTACGAATTATTAGAAACGTGTGCTTTTACTTTCCTAGAACTGCATGCCATTTGTTCACTTTCTTTCTTAGGGGTGTGGATGCACACTTTCTTTGGAAACCTTCTTGTTTTTGGGGTTACTTATGTAATTACTTAAAGTAATTATTTTTCATCTTGGGGACCATTTTGTGATTTAATTTGGAAGATATTTTCAAAAAGAACCTCTTTGCAATTTCTGGAAAGTATGACAAGTGTCACACTCTTATTGGTCCACTTATTGACATTTGTGTGGAAACACTTACATGCCTTGTATGATAACATGTGGAGGGTGGAAATTTACCCACTTGTTGGCCTAGGATTGGTGCACTTGTTGGCTTTGATGGTTGACAAGTGTAGGCTTAACATTAAGCCTAGGAAGGAGCCATTGATTTGTGACAAATGTAGGCTCCAAATGTGGTCTTGCATGTGTGTGTGTGTGTTGACCATGGTGTTAGTTCACCTAGTGAGTGGAAGACTTCTAAATCCTCCACTCACATTTGATCTTGCTCACATTTTTCATTATCCTTCACATTAGAACCCTAGCCTCTATGGAAGAAGCTTAAAGCCTTAAGCTTTGACCTTGATTTTTGAGAGCCTTCCATTGATTTCCAAGCTTAACCTTGGGAATACTTTTTGTCCCTCTCACTCTCCTCTTTATAACCCTAGAAGGGTTTACCATTTTGTGCATGCTAGCCTTGGATTCAAGAGGAACAATCCTCTTGTGAGGTAAGGGGTGTTATAATTTATTTTTCCAAATGGTTTTACTTACTTTTGTATGAAATATTAGTTATATGCATGTTTTATATCAATTTGAGAAATTAATGTTTAATTATAACTTACATATAACTCACTTTTGACTTGATATATGGTATGGCCTTGACTTGATCTTTGTTATATAATTATTTGGAGCCATTTGAATGAGTTTTCAAATCTAGAGATTTAATGAATTTAATTTGATTTAAAATCTAGTTAATTGTGTTTTGCTTGTATTCCATTTTTGACTTGATATATGGCATGGCCATGACTTAATCCTTATTATATATTTATTTGGGATCATTTGAATAACTTTAGAAATCTAGAGATTTAATTAATTTAAATTAATTAAATTCCGCATGATGTTATCTTACTCACTTTGTAAAATTGATGTGATATTTGTAATCACCATGGAATGGACATTCACATATATTATTTTGAGAATTTTTGGACAACTCTGATTTCTAGAGAAATTAATTAATTAGGTTAATTAATTTCTACTTAGTGTTCTAATGGATTGGACTTATATTTCATGGGGCTTTTACCTTTTTAGCATGTATCATGACTTGTTGCAACTTAGCTTCATTAATGTGGTTAATGAACTTACACCCTTACCTTGGAATGGTTTGATTACTCATGCGTTGTTTAGTAAACAATTAGATCGTTAATCTTATACTTGTGGTATATTTACATCAATGGATTTCATGTGTTATATATCTTGGTTGTAGACTATATAGATGCACACTATGAATTCTTGACATTTTACATGCCATTATAGTTGAAACTTAGGGCATGACTTGTGTGTTCCAAAATCTTGGTTGTGCATGAAACGTGGTTAATGCATTTCTTGTATCTTGATACTATCTTGACTTGCACAACTTATTGATTTTGGAACTTGGGATATCAATCAAGAATTGACATGGCTAGGACTTCGGTCTAGTACGGGAGAGAAAGAGCTCCTTATACTATAGTGCGCACTAGGGGAAGGTACCTATGGATTAGTAGCCCTAAAGTGATCCCAAGAGTACGATTTTAATTCGGGCGATATTCAAGTTTCCACATTGGTTGATTTCACTCTTTAAATTTCAAGTTGCTATTCCTTGAAGATTTAAAACTTTTCGTGTTATGTGAAATGCGCCAATCTTGTTTCATTGCATAGATTTTATGCTTCATCCGTGATTTCACTCCTTAAATTTCAGGTGTTGTATTCCTTAAAGATTTAAGACTTTTTTCGTATTATTTAGAAGATTTCATCCTTGTTTACTTGCATAGATATTATGCCTTGTTCTTGAATTCATGTATAACTCCTATCGTGTTAATTAGAATGTTCTAATCTTGTTTACTTGCACAGATATTGTGTCTTGTTCTTGATTCCATGTACTAAACTTGTCGTGTTGTGTGGAATGTTCCGTTCTTGCTTAATTACATAGATATTATGCATTATCCTTGATTTCATGCCTTGTCCTTGTCGTGTTAATTGAATTGTTTCAATCCTGTTAATTTTCTTAGTTATCTCGTTTCATGTTACTTTATCCTATCGTGACTTAGGAATGATCCTATACATGTAACTTGACTTAAATTCTAGGTGGCATGGACTACATGTAATGATTTATATTAACATGCAAAATCTCTAAATCCTTAGATTTCAAGTGTTATCTCTTGAAAGTCTAAGAACCTTGTCGTGTTATATAGAGTATTTCCTACCTTATTTATTGCATAGACATTATGCTTACTTCATGTATTCAGACCTCGTTCATCATACTTGAAACTATGCACTTACTTCTTGTATCTAGATTCCATTTAGTATACTCGTGTCTCGTATACTTGCCTTTTCGTGTTTTATGGAATATTCCGTCCTTGTTTAATTGCATAGATATTATGCCTTGTTCTTGATTTCATATATACCTATTGTCATGTTAATTGGAATGTCCCAATCATGCTAATTGCATTGATAATGTAATTCTTGTTAGTTTACATCCGAGTATTCTTCTGATCGTGTTGTATGGATTATTCCAAACCTTGCTTAATTGTATTGATAATGCAATTCACGTTGATCTATATTAAAGTATCCTTCTTATCATGCTCTTTGGATTATCCCAACCTTGATTTGTTTCATATCATGATTCTTGTTGATTTATACTCTAAGGTAGCTTAGGATGCTCCCTGAGTCTCACCTTGACATAGACGTTAGGTGGCGTGACCCTTTTGTACTGTTTCAAATTAATGTAAAAATCTATAAAGAAATCGAGTCTATGCATACTCATTCTTTACGAGTAAACTAGTTTACTCACCTCGAAGTTATTGAGGGATTTGTTCAGGTACGAAGACTTGGTTCGTGATTCTCATCATTCCGTGGATGATTAATAGCTTTAAAGTTTCCATTTCATGCAAATGTTAGCATGAGATGCCTTTTTGTAGCTTTTTATGTCAAACTTGTATCTTTGATTCCATATATGTAATGTGTACATAAGTACACCTTTTGTATTGTATTTGACATGCATGATATGAGGCCGGAGGCCAATGACATGTATTTTGTATCAAATGTAAATTTTGACTTCATGAATATTATGAAAACATTGAAAAATCATAAGTTATTGCTTCACCATGTTTGCATCGGGTGTGGGAATTCCATTGTCATTCCTTCATAGGGTTTCATTAATCATGTATGAAGTGTGGCCAAGGGCCAAACGGTTGTTTGGCTCCTTTTTATAATTTTGGTTTTCAAAATTTCTATTTCAAATTCATTTTTGCCTTTTTGGCCGTCGGGGGGTCGAATTTTGACTCAACCATTCCTGGGAGCCACGGACTATTCTCGGGTGCTCAAAATCACTATTTACGTCTGCGTGCATGATTGTTTTTATGGAAAACTCATTCGTTGGTGAAATGAGCTTCCTACGGACTCATTTCAAAATTTTCTTGCATAATCTTGCTTAAGGGCATTTTGGGGATTTCCTTTGGGAAATAAATTCCGTTCTTGACTCTGTCACATAGAAAATGTGATTTTTAGGGGAGTTTCTTCACGAGATCTCGAAAACCACGTTCCAAACTCAATTTTCTGCATTTCTACTGTTTTTGCTGCTTGCTACTGTTTCTGTCAAGGTTGAACTGGTTCATCAATGTTGAACCGGTTCAAGGTGCAAAAATTGGTCCAGCATGGACATTCTATCCATGTTGAACTGGTTCAAGAATGTTGAACTGGTTCAAGTCCTTCAGAGATTTCAGTTTTTGACTTCAGACTTCAAACTGATGTAACTTCTTCGTTTTAACTCTGAATTGGTCCGTTCTTGAGTCTAAATTGACCGCGTCGAAATAAGATTTCCAATGGTACCAATTTAAGTTTTAGATTCTTCTCCTAACTCAAGATATCCTTATTTTAGTGAGAAGGTGTCGAATTTGGCTCGAACCGGGATAGGGTTCTTCTAGGATTTCACTTCCTTTGGCCTAGGGACTTCATGTGAAGTTACTAAATGATTTTTTTGATGTTTTTGATCTTATTTGACTTGTTGGAAGTCAAATTCCTTCCTCTTAGGATAAAATGACCATTTTACCATTGGTCCTTCTTTTGGTAGGGTTTTGATACCCTTATCTTCGTTTTACTTTCATTGAGCCTCGAAACTCTTTGAAAGTCCATTCTTGTCTAGGGATAATGCACATATCTAAGGACTTGTCTTTATTTTGCTTCTGCACTTTATTCCCTTGGGTTCCGTGACCTCATGGAAGGTTATCTTGGGGTCTTAAAAGTGTGTTGTGCCTTGGGAGACCGTTATCTTGTTTCTTACTTATCTTGGATCCGTTTCGGATCATCACAGGACACACTGGGTTGAAAAATCTAGGGTCGTCACATAGACTATATTGAATAGGTTATTAGTGTTATGGTACATGGAAGGGACTATGTCATTTAGTGATATACAACCGCCATGACTCGCATTGGTAATTTATTTACCATGATATTTATGATGACCAACTTAAGGACTCAATCTGATTTATGGTGCACACTAATGACTATTTTACTTAACCACTATGGAAGTTATCATATGAGTCAAGTGGGAGAATATAAGATTATTTATTAATTGTGTGGCCCATATGATTTGGACATGTGATATATTTCATTAATTAGTGATATCAGATTAATATTATATTATTTGGTCAACTTATAAATTATCTATTTGGTAATGAATTATTGGAGAAGTGTTTTTCTAATTATTCCTTATTTTGATGGAAAGTGGAATTGAGGTTACTAAAAAGAAAATCGGCATCTCTGCTATATAAAGTGCATATTCCCATCAATTATGCACGCTAATGAAACAACATGTATAAAGTTTTATATGTGCAAAAGGTCAAGAGAGAGAAATCAGTTCCAAGCTTTGTCTATTGTTTGGAGTTGCAAGTTGTTAAAGGATCTCGACGTTGCACTTGATCTCTACAATATTGCAATCAGAAATCGGAATATTTATATTTAACTACTTTATTTATGCATTATAGGAATGTGAGAATATTTAAGTTCTAAGATCTTTGGAATTCATATTTATTTGTGATTAATGCTTGAAACGAGTTATTAAAGTTTACGGCTCCAAAAGAGTGTTTAGATTAAGCTAGGGAAGACCAGCTTTAGTAAGAAAAATGTGGGAAGCTGCTTTGTTTTTTTTTTTTTTAAAAAAAAAAAAATTAATTCTCAAAAGCTTTTGGTTGGGTCTTCTGTGAAATTTACAAATCTCAACATCTATAATGGATTCTTTGTTTAATAATAAAATTCATTTTATCAGAGACCATTGTTTCTCAATTTGCAATCTGAATTGCAATTTAAAATGCCCTGTTTAAGAAAACAAGTTCAGTTTCATATAAATTGCTAATCTATGGCTTATAGCTGATTATCAAATACATACATATATTATCCGTTGCTTTATTTTATTTGGTAAAATTAACCATTTTTATTTAATTATTTTGGTTAGCTGTGCAGTTGATTACTGTAATTATGTCAATTTATTTCTTTGCTTAGATTGAATGCATAAATCCAAAGAATCCATAACTGTGCGTGTGCATATATGTATGTATGTATGTGTGTGTGTATATATATATATATATATATGAAAATGAAGTGTGCTACTTGATATGTTAAATAGTGCTGTTATTGGATGTTTTTGCCCTTATTATCCTCTAATTTTGGTTTGGATTGTGGGCTTGATCTCCCTGTCAAGGATGAGGAATTGAAAATTGATTGGGAGAAGGTAAGAAAAGAAAGCCGACAGAGGAACAGAAAAATCAGGACAAGTAAGAAAAGATTGGCAGTATTATAAATGAAAGATGAGAACAGTGATAGAGAAAGAATGCTATTGATTTTCTATATAAAATCATGTACAAACTATACAAGTATATGTATATATAATTCTTAACCGATTGTTTCACCTCCTTTAAATTTAGACACCCATTATTTATATCAGTTTGAATAGCTGCACATCAACAAGACAATGGTAATCCATTACTTGCTTCACCAAACTAATTAAGACTTGATTTCTTTGTGGATACAGCCTTGGTGTCATCATTGTTATTACAAAGCCTACAATTTGATTATATAATATTATAATTGTGGACCCACTATAATATATAACAGGCAGCTACTGGACTATGGTTATTTCGATCAATTTGAGAAGAACAAGTTATTTTAATGGTAGAACAGTTTCCACAAAAATGTTTTGTCCAGATAAAAAATTTCTTTTATTATTAAAAGTCCTTCCAAAATATAGTTTTTTAAAAAACTATAGATAACTGAGCTTTCATTTCTCATTTTCTTCTACATAAAAACAAAAGCAAAAATTATCTAAGTGAAAAAAATAAAAAATTTAGACCAAAACTATCTGAACAAAAAAGGAAAAACTACAATAGACTTAGGAAACTTACATAACAAAATAGTCTATTTTTAAAGTTCATACTTCAATTTGATTGAGTTAAATAAAATAATTACAAAAACATCAAGAATTATTATTAAGGACCAAAATACCCTCAAGCTCTTATTTCAAATTACCTAAATATCTTTCTTATTTCTTAAGATAATGTAATTTGAAAATAATGCCTCTTTAGTTGCTATTTCCTTCTGCAATAAAATTGTTTAATTGTCAACAATATATATATATATATATATATATATATATATATAAACTTGCCAAAAGAAACTTAAACTATTTTGCTAAGAACACATGAGGAAGGTAACGCTGAAATCATTCCCTTACAGCTCTTCTCAGTGTTGGAGAAAAATATTCCAGTTATTAGGAAAGAAAAGAGTAATGGATATTTTTTTTAACAATTTCTTAACCGAATACTCATTTGATCTTAACAATCTAATTTTATAAGAGACACCTTAATCACTTGTTTGGTCATTATGAATTGATCAAAAATAATTGTTGCTATGGAATCGACATTTTTTTTTTAAAAAAATTATATATATATAGATTTTTTTCTCTCATGCACAACGCTTTTTTGCAAAAACCACCGACTATTGTGCTACCTTTCCCCCTGGCAAAGTTAGGGAATAAAGCAAAGATCCTCGAATTTATTGATTTTTTATTTGGGTAATTTTTTCCCACTAAAAAGCTTAGCATGAGATTGGGCAAATCCCAAAAACGTTTTGGGTATACCTTCATCCAGTCTCTATTATCCTGATATAAGAAGTCCTACCAAGCAATCAATGAAACAACAATCCTTAAAAAAAAACACCAATACTGAGATTGGCAAAACAAAGCAGTTTTTTTGGTGTTTTGGAATTATGTGATACTATGAAGGATATTTTGGTGAGATTGGCAGAACAAAGTAGGGTTCTTATTTTTTTTTTGGAGTTTTGGAATTATGTGATATCATGAAGGATACTTCGGTATTTTGGAATGAGAGTATTTTGGACCTTAAAAATAATTCTTGATACATTTGTAATTATTTTTTAAAATTCAATCAAATTGAAAAGTAAAATTTTAAAATAGACTATTTGGTTATTTAAGATTCCCAACTTTACCTATGTGTAATTTTTCCAACAAATAAAATAGTTCACTTGCCCAAGAGACAATACGTCATGGCTATAATTTTTGAATTTTTGAATTTTTTTCTCCATCTTTTTATTTTGGGCTAGCGGGAGTATCATAATTATGTTTTAAAATTTTCTTATGGGCAATATTTGGATCTTCTCATCATGTGACCCAATAAAATTTAGACACATATCTAAACTTTTAAATTTTGTAATAATGATTATTATTTAATTTCTTATTGCCTATTTTTTCTCTTCTTATTTAAACTTTTTAGAATCCCTCTTTTTAACCGGACTCTCCTCTCCCTTCTCCCCTCCCTCTCTCCCACAAATCTTTATACCCATCCTCCATCTGAAACTCATAAGTAACACAAAACAAAACTGCACCAATTGAAATTTACAGTATTTACAAACCTTAAATCCTCTTTTTTATTTATTATTATTATATATTTTTCATCAATAAGAGAAAAAGAAAAAAAATTCAACCCTTACTCTTATCAATTAAAAGTGTTGGAAACAAGGGATGGATGCAACGTACCCGGAGGTTAGATTTTTTGCAAATACCTCCCCTCCATCCAACAGTTCAAATTTTTTTATTTTTTATTTATTTTTTAGTTTACCGTAATTTTAATTCACAATACTTGTCCACAAAGATAACATTAACAAGTCAAAGATACAAAAGGGGATGTGATATATTGTCTGCACTGCTCAGCGTCCTCGTAAAATCCGAGACTTTACCTCATGGCTTACCTCATCTAATCGACAGACTATTATCATTATCATTATTATTATTATTATTATTATTATTATTATTATTATTTTTTCATCTTGGGATGGAGGAGGGAGGGAGTAAATGAGAAGGCTCTAACTTGACTCCCAAGCACCAATGGGGAGATGCCCACCACTAAGGCTACCAAGGCCTTCTCAGAAATTTCCTTGTATCTATAGTCTTCTTTTTAAATTCCATTCAATTCATATATCGTCATTGGTGATTTCATTTTTCCCATTAAAAATTACCTCACCTCGACTGAGTCTTAGATTTCCGGCACTTTATATACCATCTGTTGGTATTTATATCATAACACAGTCACTTGGGTTCTTCCAAGCTACTCTGAATCATCATCTAGCGGGTTTCATCTATTTCATGGTATGCTCTTGTTTTTTTTTTTTTTTTTTTTTCTAATTCCTGTTTTAATCATTAAATTCAAAGAAAAATAAAAGACAGATTATTCTAGCCAGTTCAAGCTATCAATGTGTGATGAAATAATTATGTCATTTTGTCTGTGTTTTCTTTTGACAATATTCCCTAAAGCCCCATAATAACTGTCCTTGCTTTACAATTGAATTGCTTGAATTAGAGAACTAGAAATGGATATAATTTGTTTTAGCTTCGTGGGTTTTGCAAATAATCTATTTGCTTTCTAAAAATTTTAGTTATAGCAAAATTACAGAACCAATTATAAGGTTCTTGGAAAAGGGTGAGTTATCTTTATGTCTAACTTTTAGTAGCTTTCTGTTGATGATCTTGTTAGTTAGAAATCTCCTTCAGGTTAAACAATATCATTAGGGATGGCAATAGGTTAAAGAATATCATTAGGGACGGCAATGGGACGGTTTGGGGAGGGGATCTCATTCCGTAGTCCCTTCAGATTTTGCCATCTTCTAAGAAGCATGATGCTTCTATGAAGATGTCGTGGACACTCCGATATGTGTCTAACATTTCATGGCCGTGTCCATTTTGTAAAAAGAATTTTTATTATTTCAGATCCTTGGTTGATATATCTCAAATACTTAGTCAACACATTCCAGACACTCTTCTAACACGTCCTACACTCTTCCATCTTATATAAATAAACAAATGACACGACAATGTTGGAAACATTATGGACATACATAAAATTGTGCAACATTTTTTTCCTTTAAAAATTCTATATATTTATTTATTTCGGTCTTCCTCCCCTATAGATTTGCTTGGTTTATGAGGAAATGGGCTTTTTTTTTTTTTTTTTTTTGTTTTTGGGCCATCTTTCGCTATATATCCACTGTGGACCCTCTAAGGGTGTTTATTACCTTTGGCAGTTTTCGTACGAAGTGACTGCCCTCATAGCATTCTCACTCTTCCCGGCCAAAATTTTGCCATTTCTACGTATTTATATTGACATTATGGAAGAAAATTTCTAAATATGTATTTATTTCAGTCCTCCTCACCTTTAGAGCTATACTTGTGTTTAAGCAATTTTATTGTCTAACCAGAGATTATTGACATTCGCAGAAAATATGGCACATTGTTCTGGAGATTGGTTGCTTTCCTTACTAATTCTCCTATTGGGTTTAAGTGTTCAAATTTCACAAGCTCGAATAAGTACTAAAAATGGCGTAAAATCGTCGGTCTTCCTATCTCCTAAGTTTGTACTGGAACCAGGATCAGTGGTAAACAAGTACTACTATGACATTGACTTTCCAAGAGGTCATATTGCCATCAAGAGTTTCAATGCTGAAGTAGTTGATGAGGCAGGAAATCCCATTCCCCTTTACGAAACTTATCTCCATCACTGGCTTCTTGTGAGATACTATCAGCCTAAAAGTGTAGAAGTTCCAAACAATGAATCTGATTTTATTTTCGTGAGCAATGCTGGTGTATGTGGTACTACTCTTGGGCAGTATTTTGGCCTTGGATCTGAAACACGAAGAACAGCCACACATGTGCCAGATCCCTATGGAATAGAAGTTGGTAATCCAGCAAAAATTCCTAATGGATATGAGGAGAAATGGTTGATGAATGTCCATGCAATTGATACGCGGGGTGTGGAGGATAGGGTGGGATGCACCGAATGCAGGTGTGATCTTTATAATGTTACAAAGGATGAAAATGGTAAACCTTTGACGCCAGGTTATATGGGAGGCTTGAGTTGTTGCTATGATCATACACAATGCAGGGTGAGACAAGGCTTTGGGGGTGCCAAGAGTGGTCTATACATGAGATATACAGTGAAGTGGGTTGACTGGAATAAGCTCATTTTGCCCATTAAAATATATATATTTGATGTAACCGACATGTGGAAGAAGTTAGATGACGGAGTTATAGAACATCATTGCCAGGTGAGTGAACTTTTCTTCTATGGCTTGAAGTCATTAACTTTGGTCTAAATTATGCATCTATATATCAATAGAAAGGCTTCTAAAATTATGCTGACATCAGTTTTTGAAAATATGACACTAAAAGATCGTCTTGTATCAGAACAGATTTACAAGCCCTGAATTCCTTTTTTCTTTAAGTGCAAGTACAATTAGCATCTTTATCAGAGCAGATGTTCCGCATAAGTGTATAAAGGTAGATTTTACAATGTAAGGTCTTGATTGCATACATAGAGATTATGTTGATTGTAGAGCTGTGACGATACTTGTTAAATTAGCTTGTAAGAGAATGAATTGGGAGATTACTCCATTTATCATTATTTGCAAGCAACAAAAAAAAAAAAAAAAAAAAAAAAAAAAAAAGAAAAAAAAAAAAAAAAGAAAGGGGGGAAATTAATGTTAACTTGTTTGTTTCTTTGTCTTTTTTATATTAGGTGGAGTATGAAGTTACTGCTTGCACTGCCACTGATGGGGCTCATGATGCTTGCATTGACACCAAAAGGGTAAGCATCCCTATGCCAACTGGCGGTAATGTCATCTACGGTGTTGCACACCAGCATAGAGGGGGAATTGGTTCGACTCTTTATGGAGAGGTGATTTTCTAACTCCTTATTTCCTATTTGTGTCCCATGTCTTCTTTTACTCTCATCAACTAGATTGGTCTGATATTGTTTTTTCATGGTATGTTATCAGACTTAGCATCCTTAACTGCCCTCATTGATGATATTAGTTGTTTTTTTTCTACCGAGATGTATCATCAAATGATAGGTCTCACCACGAATTAGATTTTTTTTTTTTTTGCCTGTAACGATGAAACTTCTGAGGCTTGATGCTAGAGTAATCTTCCATTCCCACGTGAGGATTTGATGATTTCTTTAATTTCTCAATATAAATTGTAGAAGATGGAACATGCTGTTAGCTTCTTCTTCTTTTTTTCTTTTTCTTTTCTATCTTTACATGGTGAGCAACAACATGAATGCTTAATTATCTTGGATAAAATCATGACAAAATGGCGATCATTTATCCATAAAAATTTACCACAAAAGAGTATTATTGTAAGAATGAAAAAGTGGCTATCCCCTCATGGAACTGCATTTCTTTGGCGATCATTTATCCATAAAAATTTACCACAAAAGAGTATTATTGTAAGAATGAAAAAGTGGCTATCCCCTCATGGAACTGCATTTCTTTCTGAGATACAGATTACAAATTCCTTTAGTAAATTTCTTTGCTAAAGCATGCAACTAATTGTCCTTCTGTGATATCTTTACCTTGATGTGATTATTGACAATCGACTAATATTGAATTAGGATGGACGGATAATATGCCATTCAACACCGACTTATGGAAAAGGAAAGAAAGCAGGAAACGAGGCTGGTTATATTGTTGGAATGTCCACTTGTTATCCTCAACCCGGCTCTGTCAAGATATCTCATGGGGAGACTCTAGTTCTGGTATCAAATTATAGCAGTGCTAAAAGGCATACAGGAGTTATGGGGCTCTTCTACATTTTGGTTGCCGACTCATTACCACATTTTGGTTGATGTAAAAGGAATGAATTTCTCTATTTCTGTTCATGAATAATATGGGAATATATATACAATACAATAAGTATTTTAGATCCGTGCATGTACACTATAAATGCCTATTTACGAAAATGGAAACGAATCAGGAAGCAATCTCAGTTCTTGTGCAATCCCAGATTTAGTTGACTTTACATTCCTTTACGTAAGGAATAAGGAAGCAATCCCAGTTCTTGTGCAATCCCAGATTTAGTTGACTTTATATTCCTTATCACTCCCTCTTAAGTTTGGAATGTATGTTGATAATTCCTAACTTGCTGAGTAGAGTCGAGAATTGTGAAGAACTCAATGGTTTTGTAAAAATGTCAGCTGGCTGGTTTGATGAGGGTTAATGAGTCATCTTGATCATTCCATCTCAAACTTTTTTCTCGTATAAGGTGACAATCAATTTCTATATGCTTTGTTCGTTCATGGTAGATTGGGTTTAAAGCAATATGGAGCGCTGCCTGGTTATCACAATACAGATTAACTTGATGTGAATTTTTGATGCCCAAATTTTGTAGAATTGTTCTTAACCAGGTAATTTCACAACAGGTTGCAGCCATAGATCGGTATCCGGCTTCTGCGCTGGACCGTGATACTGTCGTTTGCTTCTTGGTTTTCCAGGAAATTAATGAACTGCCAAGAAGTATGCAATACCCAGTAACTAACCGTCGAGTGTCACGACACTTCGCCCAATCTGCATCACGGAAGGCATTCAGTTGGATTAATTGAACTTTCTGTAGAAAGAAATATTCCTTGTCCTGTTGTTCGTTTCACATATCGTAAGACACGGTGGGTTGCTTCTAAATGTGGTACTCGTGGCTTGTCCATAAATTGACTTAAAACATGCATGGACTGCATATGCCAAGTCGGGTCGTGTGATAGTTAAATAAATTAACCGCCCAACGAGCCTTCGGTATGGAGATGGATCACTAATATAGTCACCTTCAAACCTTTTTTTTTTCCCCCTAAATAGTCACCTTCAAACTTACTGAGAGATAAGTTTTGTTCTAGGGGAAAAGAAGTTGATTTCACACCAAGATATCCAACATCTTCAAGAATCTTGAGAGCATATTTTCGTTGTGAAAGAGCAATGCCTTTGTTAGACGCTGCAACCTCTATACCTAGAAAATACTTCAATTGTCCAAGATCCTTCAATTTGAATTGATCCTTTAAGAATGAATAGGTGTCTTCAATATCTTGTAGATTGTTTCCTGCTAGGATAACATCATCTACATAAATAAGGAGAGCAGTGAATTTACCGTTCTGGGATCAGACGAACTAGGAAAAATCAGGCTTTGATTGCTTGTAGTTGACTTGCTTGAGAACAGTAGAGAGTTTAATGAACCATTGATGCGAAGCTTGTTTAAGGCCGTACAATGATTGGCGAAGTTTGAAAACTCGTGTCTCCCCCTTTCGTCCGATACCAGGAGGTAAAGACATATAAACATCTTCATTAAGATCTCCATGTAAGAATGCATTATAGACATTGAGTTGGTGAAGATGCCAGTGTTGAGTTGAACTTACGGCAAGGAGAAAACAAACTGTCATAAGCTTTGCAACGGGAGCAAAAGTCTCTCGGTAGTCTAGGCCTTCGATTTGATTGTAACCTTTTACTACCAATCTGGCTTTATAGCATTCCATAGTGCCATTGGAGTGGATTTTGATCTTGTATACCCATTTGCACCTAACCGGCTTCTTCCCAGGAGGTAATGGTTGTAGAGACCATGTGTCATGAGCTTTGAGGGCATCAAGTTCTTGTTGCATAGAGAGACGCCATTTAGGATCACAAACTGCTTGTGCAAAGGAGGATGGTTCTTTTTGGACTGAAAGAGAAATGGTGAAGGCACGGTGTTTGGGTGATAATCTATCATGTGAAAGAACATTAGATAAGGGGTAGGTGATACTTGTTGTAATGTTCCGGATTTTTCTAAATTTTTTTTTTTAATTTTTTTTAAAATTTTTTTGTGCCTCGTTTTGCATGCCACGCCGGCCCTGAGGGCCGTTTCGGTCATTTTTCCAGCCAAGGGTTTTAGAAATTTATTTTTAATCATTTTAAGTCACTTAGAAGCCAAGGGATTGATTTTAAAAATTTTCGGAAAGTCGGAACGATTTGTGGGTTCGGGAGCTTCCCTGATTTTCTCATTTAAGTGAAGGGCATTATGGAAATTTCACACGCACACACACACACACACACACACATATATATATATATAGATGTAATCATTCATTGAGATATTTATGGGATTTAAGTGGAAGGAATTGTTTAAGTGAGGGACAAGGTGGTAAATTGACCAAAAGTTGGTTTCACTCAAAACTTGACAAGTGACACTCTTAGAGCCATGGAATCAATTTCATAAAAATCAACCCAACTCTCTTCCTCTTTATTCAACAGAAGCTTCTTCTTTCTCTCTCTAGTTTTTATTTTCTCTTTCTATATCTATATGTATCTATATTGCATAATGCTTCTAAGCCATTTTTGGAAGGTTTAAGCTATGATTTTGGTGATGATCAAGAAGGGAAAGTTGGAGAGCATGTCAAGGGCCAAATTTTGAGACCATGGTTGCTAAGGTTTGGAAGAATTTGGCTAGCCCTACCTTATTGGGAGGCCTTAGGGCTTGTTTGGCTAGCTTCAATAAGGTAGGGGTTCCCTAATGCTTCAAACTTTAGCTTTTGTTGAGTAAATCTACTTTTTCTTCCTTAAAATTTTGTGATTTGAAAGCCATGAAATAAAATTGCTATTATATGAATGTTGATATTATGACTAAGTGTTTAAAAGCATGATTTGCTTGTATATGTGTTAAAAGCATGGTGTTGGATTGTATATGATTTTACATTAAGTGTACTCATGGTTGATTCATGTGAAAATGCCTTGTTTGAAATTGCATAGAGAAAAATGTTATGATTGTATTAAATTTCCATAGAAGGCTTTGTTTATATTCATTGGGTTGGAAATGCTATGTTGTATTAGAATTATGAAGTATGCCATGTTTAAATATTAATCTTGTTTCATGAATGAAAATGGTACATTGCATGGCATGGCATGACAAGAAAGAGGGAATTTGAAAGGGATTTGAAAAAGAAAGTTTTCTGAAAGGAAATGTTTTTCTGTGAATGAGAGGTTTTATAAAATGAACCAGATTTCGCTAGTCCGGTGCTAACTTGACCTAAAGGGAGCGTGGCTCGGTGTAAGGCATGAAAAAGTTGATACTAGGCCCTTTAACAGTTGCCAGGCCTTGCCATAATTGGAACCGGGGATAGTTATCAATCTCGTATTGGTAAAGTCAGTTAGCGGGTTTTCGAAAAGTAAAAGTTAGGTCGATACAGACCAAGCAGGGGACAGGGTGCATTACACTTAACATCATGCACGTAGTTGTTGAAATGTAGTATATGGTTGATGCAAATGTTTGTTTATACTATAGTATGACTTGAATTCCCTAAAGCATGACCCCGACTTCACTTTTATCCTCATTATGTGTATGTGGCTCAATGGAGTCTAAACTTAACGCCATAGGCGACTTCTACTGAGCCTAGTGTTCACCCCTGCCTTATTATTTTTTAGGGTTTTGAAGCGGCAAAGTGGATGAAACACCTTCACATATTTAGACGTAGTTAGGAAGTTTATCTTTATTGTCTCATGTATTCAATTTCAATATAAATGAATTTATCTCATTATGTAAGGATGTAATTTGATCGTACTAAGATGTATAAATGTTGTTTAATCATTATATACATGTTTATGGATGTTACGGGGCAGGTTTTGATCGTATTAAAGATTTCAAGTGTTAACCATATGTTATCAAGTTGCTTAGGTGCTTAAACAGTGAGAAACTTGCATTTCTAGGCCATTTCGATCGACCGGTAAGCCATTTTGGTTGACCGGTATCATTTGGGATCAAAACCAGTAGCTTAGGAAACTTCAAAGTCACAACCGGTTGACCAGTGAGTCATTTCGGTCGACCGATGGGTCATTTCGGTCGACCGGTATAGTGCACACATGTCTGCCGAAATGAAACTGAGACAGCATTTAAACCCTAACTTCAAATGATCATATCTCACTCATTTTAACTCCAAATTGGGTCAAATTTGAGTCTACCTTCAAGGATTTTAAGTCAACTTTCCAATGAAATTAATTTCACTCAAAAATTCTAATCGTAGAGAGAGTTATGACCTTTTTAGTGTAGACTGCTCCAGAATTCTTTGAAAACGAAGGGGGCAATTGTGTGAAATCCTCATTCTTATGTCCAAGACCATGTGTCATGGGTTTAAATGACCCTTATGACTTATGTTGACCTATTTAGACTCATTTAGAGTTATATTATTTATTACCACACCTTAGTTGACTGTTTTACCCTTGGATGTTCTCGGGTTCGGGTAAAGACCCGGTTAGCGATTCGAACCCATGGGTTCGGGTCGTTACACATGTAGCTTCAACCAAGGTCGAGTTAGATGCTGATAATTTGTAAAGGAAGAGAAATACCAACATGATACTCACAGAGATAACCAGGTGTTGTTGTTGTACATATCGGCTGCGATGGAGGAATTTGTGGATCTGCAGACAAGATTGGAGTAGGTTGATCAATGGATGAAGAAGCTACAAGTGAAGGAATGGCTTGGGAAGAAGTGTCGTTATTGGAATGGGGAGGAAGTTCTTCTTGAGGGAGATGGTCAGGTGGAGACATTTCACTTGTAATGTTATCGATTATTTTAATCCTTGCCTCGTTTTACGGGCATACGGGCCCCGAGGGGCGTTTTGGTCATTTTTTTTTTAGCCGAGTGTTTTAGAAGTGTATTTTTAGTCATTTTAAGTCAATTAGAAGCGACGGTATCATTTTTAGAATTTCTGGAAGTCGGGACGATTTTCGGACTCGGGAACTTCTTCCAGTTTTCTTATCTTAAGTGAGGGGCGTTATTGACATTTCACATGTGTGTGTATATTTATGTGTATGTATGTATGTTGTGTTAGTGGTATTATATGGAGGGTGGTATTTTATGACAAGGTTGAAGTTATAAAGAAGTTCAAGTGTCATTTTCGTCATTTTAGCTTCATGGAGTAGCCTAGAAAATTCTAGAGACCAAAAGAGTGTCTCCATTTGGCCCATTCCTTTTCTTTTTCCCTCATTTTCAGACCACCCACCACAAGCTCTCTTTCTCTATTTTCTTTCTCTCTCTATATTGTTCTCCCTTCTCTCTAAAATTTCTTCATGTTAGAAGAATATTTTGTTTAATCTAGAGTTAGCAAATTGAAGATCATTGCAAGGGCTACGTTTTGGTACCGGTATTGCAAGCTTTTGGTGGGATTTGAGTTTGGGGCTTGGAGCTAGAACTTGCTAAGGCCTTGTTTGGCTTGCTTCATTGAGGTAGGGGAAGTTTAAAGTATAAATTCCTATGATTTTAGTAAGTTCTATGAATTTTCTTACATGCATATCTTGATATTATGAAGCATGCTTAGTTGTGAAATTTTGGTTATGATGTTAAACATGAGATAATTTTAATCTAATTACTTGAGTTTAGAAAATGATGGTTTTTCTTGTATTTGAGCCAAGCATGCTATTTTTCTATGAGAAAATGTGAAAATGTGATTTATGTGATCAATTTTTATGTTTGGATGTTTGATATGATAACTATGATGTAAATTATGACTTGTGTATTGATGAATGGTTGTAAGGCATGCATATTCTTAGCATGGGGGTGAGTTGAGAGGATGAAGGTTGATATGGAAAAGAAGGTTAGAAGATGAGATGGTGGTTAGTGTGGTAAGCGAAGGTGATGGTTAGGAAAGTTTTAGTGAGGTTAGGTTGGAAAGGAAGAGAGGAGCAATTGCATTTCATGTTTGCTGGTATGGTTTGTGAATTGGTGAAATTCATATATGGTTGATATGCCTCATAATCCCATGATCCCTATTAATTCTCTTTCTTTGGTTGCGACTCACGGGATTTTTAGGAATGTACTTTAGGCTTACTCTACTGAGCTCTTGAGCTCACCCTATCATTATTAACATTTTTCAGGAATGCGGAGACGAGCCAGTAAATGATGTGCATCCATGGACATTGGTGTAACTAGAATTCATTTCATTTTATATATATTAAAACTATGTAAATTTTGCCCATGGAGGCCTCATTCTTGTATTTAATTCTTTGGAAATTATATAAAATGATACTTATGTAATTTGGTCTTTAAATGATGTATTGGGCTTGTATTCGGTTTACTTGAATGAACGAGAGTTTAATTATGTTTTTATACTGTCAAATGAAAGATTTGGGGCAGGTTTGAGCTTTGAATAAGGTTACATAAGGACCAAAGTAGTGCAAATATGTAAAAATCCAAGATTTTAAGCTTTCTAGGGCATTTTCAAGGTTCTAGGTGTTTTGAACCGGTTCAGCCCTAATTGAACCCGTTCAAGGGGGTGTCATGGTTCTCGTGTGGGCTTACTTCCCATCTTGAACTGGTTCAGGGTCCTTGAACCAGTTCAAGTCCTCCACTGAGCACAACTTGCTTTGTTAGCTTATCAGTTTTGAACACTCGACTTCGAATGGTCATAACTTCTTCGTTCTGAACCCAAATAGGGTCATTCTTGAGCCCATTCTCAAGGATTTTGAGTTAGCTTTCCAAAGAGATCAAAATCATCTCTAAATTCCCCTCATCTTTAGAGTTATGGTTATTTTAGTGGAACAGTGTCAGAATTTGCCTTGAACCGATAAGGGCGTTTTTGGGAATTCATATCCGGTGATCGTAGAACCTCACTGAGCTTCATGGAATGACTAGAATAGTTGTTTTAAACCTCATTTGACTAGTTTAAGGATGGATTAACCTCTCATAACGTAAAATAACTATTTTACCCCTAATGTGTCCTCGGGTCTAGATAAGGACCCGGTTAGCGATATGGACCCTCGGTTTGAGTCGTTACATCACTGTTGGAAGGAAAGTATGGAATGGAGTTGTCATCATCATATATTGATGAATGAAGAAGCATTGGAGGTGAGTTTACAGCCGAAGTGTAATGTTCCAGATTTTTTTTTTGATTTTTTTTTTTGAATTTTTTGTATCTCGTTTTGCATGCCACACGGGTCCCAAGGTCCGTTTTAGTCATTTTTGTAACATTACCGATTTTTCCTATTTTCCAATTTTTTTTAGGAATTTATTTGACTTTTCTGGATTATTTTAATCCTTGCCTCGTTTTGCGTGCCACGCTGGCCTAGAGGGGCGTTTTGGTCAATTGTTGAGCCGAGGGTTTTAGAAGTGTATTTTCAATCATTTTAAGTCAATTAAAAGTAATGGTTTCATTTTTAAATTTTTTCAAAAGTCGGGACGATTTCCGGACTCGGGAACTTTCCTTGGTTTTCTCATCATAAGTGAGGGGCGTTATTGGCATTTCACATGTGTGTGTGTGTATTTATATGTATTCTTTGAGAGGATATTTTGGGGGTAGGCATGTTATTACAATGGAAGACCATGGACTAGGAGGTAACTTTGCTCAAAATTAGTAATCCACAAGAATTGGACAAGTGGCACATTATTGGCCTCGGAAGCAAAGTGAAAAATTAACCTAATTTCCTCCTTCTCTTCATTCAGCCGAGACCACCTCTCTCTCTCCTTAGTTTTTCCTTTTCTTCTCTCTATATATCTATACATCTATATACTCATATTTATCCATTGTTGCAAGCTTGATTTGAGGTGTTTAGAGTGAGGTTTTGGAGGTGATCAAGAAGGGATGTTGGAGAGCTTGGCATGAGCTTTCATTAGAGACCAAAGGTGAAAGGGCTTGGAGGATTTCGAAAAAAATTGGGGTTTTTCTTCTATTTGAGGTAGAGTTTATCTAATTGTCGATTTCCTTGGAATTGGTAGTTAATTAGATGACTTTCCCTCCTTTGACATGCCAATTTGATGTTAATTAAATAATGAAGATTTTAGGGTTTTGGTTGATGCATAAGCTTTGTCTAATTAATGTGTTTGATGGAAATTAATTGTTTATTTTGTGTATGAATTTCAATTGACATTTTATGAAGTTACTATATGGTGGATTATCTCTATTACTCTTTGTATAGTCATTTTGATGTATGTAGAAGCATGTTTAAGTGTTGGATTATCTTGTTATGGTTGTGAAATTGCTTATTGGATAATGAAAGCATGATGAGAATTTGAATGGTTGAAATCAAAATATTTCATATGCATGTCATGAGGGTATTGATGGGTATAAGAGAGGTGAGGGTGTGAATGTGATGTGTGGATGTGTGGATGTGTGGAGGGGTGAATGAAATGTGTGGATGTGTAGGAGTGTGGAAGTGATGCGTGGACATACGATGGTATAGACGGAATGTGTGATTATGCGAGGGTAGAGTGTGATGTGTGGTTGCATTGGCATCTTGTGCATAGCATTGAATATGATGGTGTGTGAATTATTAAAAAAATTGAGGTGTCGTATGTGAATCCCTCGCATGATCCCCGTCTCTTTTTCCTATTCATTGCTTGTAAGGCATGTAATTATTTACCGTGTTTGAGGAGATACCACTTAGGTATTCTCTACTGAGCCTTGTGCTCACTCCTCTACTTATTATCATTTTTTAGAGATTGAAGATGAGCCGGTGAATAATATACATCCATGGATATCAATGTAGATAGGACTTCACTTTTATTTATACCAAAGCTATGTAAATTTTGGTCATAGACGCCTTACTCCTGTATTTAATTCCTTTGAATTTTGTATAAAATGAGACTTATGTAATTCGGTCTTTGAATGATGTATTGGAACGTGTTATGTATCCTACAAAAATTTTGTTATCAATATGTATTATTTTTGCAACATGTTAAATGATTGGATTCATTTTGTATATGGCCCTTGGAAAATGAAATTATGTTTTACTCACTCAAAATCAGTTTGTGTGTATTTTAAGTAACGTGCGGCAAATTACGTTAACAACGTGGTGGTTGGTGTTGCATTAGGTTTTGAAATGTATATAAATTTGTATGTGAGAGTAGTGGCGTTAGTGGTTGGTTATTGAGTGTAGATGTATATTGGTCTCCCTTGGACAGTAAGCAACTGAGTGTATATAACCCAAAATCAGTGGACGTGTAGCGTGAACCAGTCGACGTATAGTGTGAACCAATCGACCGGTATCCTAGCAGAGAGTTTGTCACTGTACACTTCTCAAACCAGTCGACGTGTACATCCCACACGTCGACTGGTATCTTGGCAGTGAGTCAGCCTATATGCGTGACCCAAACCAGTCGACGTATGGATATCTATACGTCGACCGGTTTTCCTGTTCCATACATTTTTTTGTTTAGTTTCCTAAATTATCCCTCTTGTCACCTATTAAAAGTTACAAGTATTTATTTTATGACCCAATAAGACTCTATAATTATATTTTAATCACGAAAAGAACTAAATTGCCCAGACTTTATCTAAGTAAAAGACTATTATACACCTGGAGTCTCAAAATAATAGTATTGTGACGAATGACTATCTTGTCCTTGTTGGATTTTAATATATTAATTTAACGTGAAAGGTCCATTATACCCTCGGATGATTTTGGGTCGCGTAAGGGCCCGTTTAATGATCCGGATCCAGTGGATTTAGGTCGTTACAATTTTCCTAAATCGAGAATTTTAGAAATGTAATTTTAATTTTTTTTAGTCATTTATAAGTGATGGGTTGGATTTTAGAATTTTCGGAAGTCGGGACGTTTTCAGAGCTCGGGAACCTCTCCCCGTTTTGCTATTTTAGGTGAGGGCATTATAGACTTTTCACCAGCATATATATTTATGTGTATCTATTTTGGTGGGAGATATTTTAGGGACTTGGATGGTATTGCAATAGAAGGCAATGGCCAAAAGAGTAACTAACCAAAAAATGTCATCCACCCAAAATGTGACAAATGGCAAGCCAATGACCACAAGGTCAAATATTAACCATACCATCACCTTCCTTCTCTTCCATTTTCGGTAGAATCCCTTTCTCTCTCTAAAGTTTTCGTTTCTCTCTCTATATCTATATACATTTATATACTCAATGCTTGGAAGCCATATTTAGGAGGTTTAGAATGAGATTCGTAAGAGAGACGAGAAAGAGAAGTTGTTCTACTCGACAAAGGCTTTCATTTGAGACCAATGGTGCAAGGGTTTAGAGAATTTCGAATTTGACTAGGCTTAAAGACTTGTTTGGTTCCACACAAAAGAGGTAGGGGTCTCCCTAATGCTCTAAGTTTTGACTTTTATTGAGTAATTCCTATTTCCTTGTGTTATATGTTTAGAGTTGTAAACTTTGGCATGAAATTGTGGATTTAGAGATGTTTTAAGTGTTGTAGCATGAATTGTTTCAATTATATGTCAAAGGCTTGCTTGGTTTTGTTTATATGAGAAGTTATATTAAGGTGAAATTGATAGCATGACATTGTGTATATAATTCTAAGTTGAGTATACTTGTGGAAACTTTTGTGTATATGTATCTTACTTGAGATACCAATATCTTTGTGTGTTGAATTTCCAAAGTATGCCATGATCTTAGTTGACTATCATAATACCATGATGATGTTGTTTTTGACATAATGATGAAATGGAGATTTTCGTAGATAAAAGTCATCACATTGCATATCATGGCATAAGGGAGGGACAGGAGGAAATTTGAAAAGAAAGTTATTTTTAGAAAGTAAAATTTCTTTTTAAAGAAGGGATTTTTTTTTTTTTTTTTTAAATGAACCGGATTTCACGAGTCCGAGGCTAGCTTGACCTAGAAGGAGCGCCGTAGATGCCAATAAGGTCTCCAAGGTCCTATGCACTTGTATTAGCCATTTTCAGACCTCCTAGGTTAGGAGCCGGCTTTTCCTCTTTGGGAGCCGGCTCTTTTTTGTCCAGTGGCCTTTTTCGCCCAAAAATTCAGCATGGAGCCGACTACATCAGAATGGGAGCCGACTCCCTCAGCAAAAGGAGGTGGCTCCATCAGAATGGGAGCCGGTTCCCTTGCTGATTTGAGCCTTTTCTTATCCCAAACTTCAAATTGTCATATCTCCCTTGTTTTACATCCAAATGGGGTCATTCTTGAGTCTAATTTCAAGGATTTTGAGTTAAATTTCCAATGAAATTAATTTCACTCAAAAATTCCAATCATAGAGAGATTTATAACATTTTTAGTGTTGACTGCTTCGGAATTCTTTGAAAACGAAGGGGGCAATTATGTGAAATTCTCATTCTTATGTTTAGGACCTTGCGTCATCAGTTCAAATGACCCTTATGACTTATGTTGACCTATTTAGACTCATTTAGAGTTATATTATTTATTTTCACACCTTAGTCGACCATTTTACCCTTGGGTATTTTCGGGTTCGGGTAAGGACCCAGTTAGCGATTTGGACCCACGAGTTCGGGTCGTTACAGGAAGATGGCAAAGGAAAAATATCTTCACGAAAAATGACATCACGTGAATTGAAAATTATACCATGTGAGAGATCATAAACCCTGTATCCTTTTTTAGCATATGGATAACCCAAGAAAAGACATCGGGTGGCCCTGGCATCAAATTTGGTGGGACGATGGTGATGTGTTGAGGCAAAGCATAGGCAAAACACTTACAAGTGATCATATGCAGGTTACTTGTGAAAAAGCATTTCGAAAGGTGTTTTCCCTTGCAGGAGAGGTGTGGGAGTTCGGTTGATAAGGTAGGTAGCAGTCAATATGGCGTCTTCCCAAAATTTCTTGGCAAGGTTAGCTTGGAATAATAAGGCTCGGTCTACGTTGAGGAGGTGACGGTGTTTTCTCTTTGCTACTCCATTTTGTTTTGGAGTGGAGACACAACTTGTTTAATGAATGATACCTTTATCTAAATAAAAAAATTTCATTATAAATTCAGGTCCATTATCACTTCGACGAATTTTTACCTTCAAGGAAAATTGTGTTTCAACAAAATTAATGAATGTAGTGAGATATGTAGTAGTATCTGATTTATAATGCATCAAATAAACCCATGTGCAACGAGTATAATCATCAACGATGGTGAGAAAATATCATGCCCCAGTAATAGAAGGAACATGGTACCTTCCCCATATATCAATATAAATTAATTCAAAAGGTGTTTTAGTGCGAATAGAATTTAATGTAAATGGAGAACGAGTTTGTTTAGCTAATGGGCAAATTAAACAATCAGAAATATTACAAAATTTGGTATTTGTAGTTAAATGAGAAAGCAAACGAAAGGTCTTATTTAATAGATGACCAAGGCGTTGATGCCAAAGTCTCGGGGAACAATATTAAGTATATATAAATAACACTAAAAGAGTCTTATCCAGAAGCTTGAATGCATCAAGCTGTGCAACAAAAATGATCAAAGAGATTAGGTAAATCCGTGTTATGGTAGTATTTTAACTACTTTAATTATGTGGAAAAGTTTAATACATAACAGTTAAACACAAGCTCTGTCTTTGTCCGAGCAACGGAAATCTGTTTTTAATGAAATTAATTTGGTAGATCATCAATGTAGATCATCAAATGAAGTAGTTATGGTTTGCTAATGGTAAACTTGTTCGTAAAACTTTTTTCATTTATCGAAATAGTCTTGAAACCTTGACACGGGACTTGGGAGTCCAAAACCTAAAACCACCACGGTTAATTCATAACATGATATTGAAATAAGACATAAAGAGCAAAGGACCAAAGCAAAGCCTATGCACATCTTGCAATAACACTACTATGTATAAATGGGCTCTATATAAAAATGGGCTTCTACCCAAGGGTCTATAAATGATTGAAATAAGGATGAACTTAGACGTAGTAAAAGAGCTAGAATGTCTAAGTCATTTGGTCCTGATTTTTTAACATATATATTAGAGAATGAACCACAAAGCTATAAGGAAGTTAAGTCTTCTCCTGAAGCTCCTTAATGGAAAGAAACTATTAATAGTGAAATTGAATCCATCATTCAAAATCATACTTGGGAGCTGGTGGATCTTCAGCTTGGTACTAAACTTTTAGGGTATAAATAAATTTTCAAGAGGAAGATGAAGCCTGATGGTTCAATTGATAAATACAAAGTCAGGCTTGTTGCTAAGGGATACAAGCAAAAGGAAGGCTTAGATTATTTGATTCATATTTACCAGTAACAAGAATAACATCCGTTATATTATTACTCACTATTGCAGCGTTGCAAAATTTAGAAATACATCAAATGGATGTTAAGACTACATTCTTGAATGGTGAATTAGAGAAGGAAATTTATATGAAACAACTTGAAGGTTTTATAGTTCCAGTGAAAGAAAAGAAGGTGTGCAAGCTTGTAAAATCCTTATATGGATTAAAACAAGCACCTAAACAATGGCATGAAAAATTTGACAAAGTGATGTTGTCAAATAGTTTTAAAATCAGTGAGTATGATAAATGTGTTTATGAGAACAACACTCAAAATGGATATGTCATTGTGTGCCTATATGTAGATGATATGCTAATAATGGGTACTGATAATGTTATAATCAAAACTACTAAAAAGATGTTGACCAAAAATTTTGATATTAAAGATTTAGGCATAGCTGATGTCATACTACGAAGCGAGATTTCTAAAACATCAAATGGTCTAGTATTATCTCAATCTCACTATATTGAGAAAATATTAGAAAAGTTTAATAAAGAAGATAGTAGTCTTATAAAGACTCCTGTTGATGTAAATCTTCATTTATCGAAAAACACTGATCCTCGCATATCACAACTTGAGTATTCTCGCATTATAGAAAGCTTAATGTATTTGATGAATTGAACATGACTGCAAATAGCATACTTATTTAATAAATTGAGTAGATATACAAGCAATCCAGGAAAGAACCATTGGATTGCAATAAATAGGGTTCTAAGATATGTAAGATATACCATAAGATATGGATTGCATTATTCAAGATATCCAGTGATACTTAAAGGATATAGTGATGCTAATTGGATATCATACGAAGGATTCTAAATCCACAAGTGGCTATGTCTTTACTATTGGAGAGGGTGTCATATCTTGGAAATCTTCAAAACAAACTTGTATTGCTAGATCCACTATGGAATCTAAATTTATTGCTTTAGATAAAGCTGGAGAAGAAGCTGAGTGGCTTCTTAATTTCTTAGAAGATATTCCAAATTGGCCTAAACATGTGCCCGCTATATGTATGCATTGTGATGGTCAATCAGCAATTGGAAGGGCATAAAGTAATATGTATAACGGTAAGTTTTGACATATACGTCGAAGACAAAATACCGTTAGACAATTGCTCTCAAGAGTGATAATCTCAATAGATTATATCAGTTCAAAAGATAATTTAGCGGATCCATTTACAAAAGGTTTGACAAGAGAGTAAGTGTATAGTTCGTCGAGGGGAATGGGATTAAATCCGAAAGCTAACGAGTCATCTTAATAAAAATCCAACCTAGTTGACTGGAGATCCCAAGATCTAGGTTCAAAGGGACAATATAAATTCTGAATGACCCGTTAGAAGCACTGGGAAGATCTAATCTTCTACCCGTTTTTATGATGAGACAGTGCTGCCTATAGCAATGATTAGGATAAGTTATACTTTTAATGACTCTTATATCTTAAAAATTCAAGTGGGGTATGGTAAGATACTCTTAATAAGAGGTCACCTATATAAGTGTAAAGTGGGGTCGTTTCTATGAGAACTTTGAAGGCTAAGTTTTCTAGAGCATTCATGAAATACCAGGAGTTATTCGGGGCCATATAAACACAACCGTGAGAACCGACTTTGTGTGGAAGGGAAATATGTATTTGCTATTGTCTTGGTTTACATCAACAGTTGAATAGTTCAAGACATCATGTTCACTGGTTAACTAGTAAATCTGATAGTAATACACTAGGGAAGGTTCAAAGCCAAAAATTATCTAACTTAATGTAGTAACTTTCCAATAGTACTCTCCAACATTTTCATCATTTGCATTTGACACAAATTTTCATTCATGTGAGGTGATGTGTGTTTTTATTTATCAATAATAAAATACCACACGCAATAGAACGAATCCTTGTAGAATAGGGTTATGTTGAGGGTGTCGAACCTCCAGTATTGTGGTGGTTTATCGAGTTTTTAATTAATACTATTTTAATTTAGAATGAAGATTTTATTTGATTTGTTGTGTTGTGTTGTGAAGCAATTCAATAATATAAAAGAAAATAAACGGAATAAAAGGATTGAGATCAAGAGAAGAAATATTTAGGGATTAACTTTACCACGAACCTCATACTATGGTTAACTGTTCAACCTTGGGATTTCAATAATTATGTATCAAATGGAATTAAACTCAATAACATTAGTTTAATTCATATTTAAAGAAATATTTAAAGTATGAATCTCGAGATGGGTATTAGAGAAAAAAACATTGGGCTTCGAGTTTTCTTTCTAGAGTCGCTAAGTTAGCTCAATTTGGAGTTTCGAGTCAAAAGTTATGCCCAAAATACAGAAGTAGGTCCAGAGTTTTTAGCAATGCTCGAGCCCTAAGTGGTTGTGCTCGAGCTTTCTGAGTTGGGCTCGAGCTTTGAAGCTTGGGCTCGAGCTCTGTGATCAAAATTTGTCCAAAAAGTCTTTTTATTGATGGTACTCGATCCTTCCTTCATAGTGCTCGATCCCAAGGTGTTGGGCTCGAGCTCTAGGGTTGTGGGCTCGAGCTCTAGGTGTTAGTGCTCGAGCCTTGAAGCTTGGCACGAGGTCCTGGGAGCTTAGATCAACTTTTCAATTTTGACACATCATGTGCTCGAGCTGTTAGGCAAAGGCTCGAGCACCCTGTGGTTTGGCTCGAGCTTTCTTGCCTTTGGATTTCTTGTCTTTTTCTGCTAAGCTTGAGCCATAGAACTAAGGCTCGAGCTTCTAAACTTGAAACTCTCCAAAATTCACCATTTTGACTCTCAGCTTGCTTTGAATGACCAGCAACGACTCGATAAACTTTTTTATCATTCTTTTCATCATAAAAGCCCGGTTTTAACCTTTTCCTTGGAAAAGTACCTAAAAACACGAAATACACAAAAATCAATCTAACAATAGATAGAAGTATCATTTTAGGTCTTAACATATGCATATTTAGGGGCTCGAATATGCAATATTCAGCGCTCATCATGGAGGATTGTTGGAAATAGGGCATATAAAATAGAAACTTTGGATGAAATTTGGAGCAGATTTGGCTAAGAATTTTTTGCGGATGTATAGACGAACACGTTCCTCTCCGCAAGGAGATGAACGTGGTATATCTACTTTCTCAAATCTGTTTCCGGTGAATGAGAAATTAGCTCCAAAGTGAGGTGTTTGATAATCCTACATGGGTATGCAAAATTTGGGAAGTACTTGTTCCACATGGAAAAAATGTAAAACCATTTGAAGTTTAAATAAGCCCAAGTTTAGGATTTGGGTTTTGGCAAGGGCACCAAGTTTTTAAGAGGGGAGAACCTAGGCAAGCTTGGGTCCAAACCAACTACCACACACGTGCGCGCCCAACCCGACCTTATCCAGGCTTGGGCTTGATTGTAAAGTCTGGTTAATTTTTAATTAAACAAAATTGGGCTTGTGTTGTTGGACTTAATTTAATTTTTTTTTTTTTTTTTGCTGGGCTTATGGGTTTCATAAATGGGTTGTCCGAACCAGTGCACCTGAATCTGAACCAGTGCAATTGAATTTAAATTAAAAACCAATTTCTAGTATTTGAATATAAATTAAAAAACCACTTTTTTTTGTTTTTTCCAAAGGGTTGCACCTGGTTCTGAACCATCATGACCCATGGTTGCACCCACTCGAAAAGGCACCTTGTTGCCCATATAAACCCCCCTTGGGTTCATTTGCAAAACATGCCATTCAGAAATCTTCTTCTCCATTTCTGAATTCTCTTTTTCCTTCTCTCTTCTTGCATACATAGACTTTAGTCTGTGGGTTCGAGTTTTAGTTTGTGAGTTCGAGTCTACTTTAGAGAGAGAGTACTAAACCGAGCCGATTCGCCCATTTCTTCGATTTGCAGTCCTACTACCGAAGGAAGAAAAGTCGTTGTATCATGGAAGATAGACGCCACTGAGCCCGTTAGCACCATAATAGGGCGAATCTATCTTAAGGACAGAATCAAATTCTAATCTCGACTTATAATCAGGTTCTTTTATTTTTATAGTTTTATTTTATTTCTTATATATAGCTATATTTTATAAGAAATTATATATATACACACATTATATTTTTGCATTATATTTAAATAAAAAATACTATAGTATATGGTATATTTAGACCATATATTTTGAACAACAATTTTTAAACAAAAAGACAGAATAATATTGCTAAATATTCATATTATTTAACATTTTATCTTATTTTTAAAATAAAATAATATCATACTTACTCTAACGTTCAATTTAAACACTCCACTCATTTTGAAGTAATAATATAATAAAATTAAATTATTAAACATGTTTTTGAAATGTGTGCCAATTTTAGATTAATTCTTGGCAGGTCATACAAATTAAATAAAATCTAGGAGAAAAGTTTTTATTTATTTATTTTTTTCCTAGCGACAACAACACAAAAAAGGAGCCAAACCATCACACAGAAATAGCAACATCTGCATCTAAAAGATGAACAATCGGTGAGGGCAGCAATTAAAGCACCAAATCTTCTTCCAAATCATCACGCAATAGGAGCATGCGCCACCCGATTACCATCCTGCCTAACATGCGAAATTGAAAACTGAGAAAAAGCTTGAAGCTCCCTTCGGATAATCAGACAACATAGAATTATAAACACCATCTCCATATCAAAATCCCGCTATAGCTTCCACCACCACTTTAGCATCCGACTCAAAACAGACAACCTGAAAATTAAAAACTTTGACCCAATAAACAGCATGACGAAAAGCAAAAGTCTCAGCCTCAAGCACCGATGAGGCGAAAAATGCCTTAAAAATCACTACTTGAATAACAGATTCATCTGATTACCGAAACACCGCACCTCCACCCCCCAATAGATAATGCCTTGAAAAACTAGCGTCCACATTACATTTAACAAAATCATGCAACGGAAGAATCCAACGGGAAGAGGAAACAATCTGGTGCAAAGGAGAGCCAAGTTGTTGACATTTTTTCTGCACATTCGTAAATTCCCAGAAATGGGTTATAGCTAGAGTAGCCACCATGGAAGGATTCCACAAAACCTTCTCAAAAACCATTTTATTTCTAGCCTTCCAAATCGTCCACACACAAAAGGCAGTCAAACCCACCATTAAACACTCATTTTCCTTAGAACGGACTGCTACACTCGAAAGTCTATCCCACCATTCAACAAAAGATAAAGGAGGATTGAGAAAAAAAGTCCGAGCGAAGAGGGGTTAACTTCGATACATGAATGGAGTGAGAACAGCGGAAAAAAAGATGATTAATATCCTCGACCTCCAACCCACACCGCTGGCACACTGGATCCTCTAAGTATCATCGTCGAACCAACACAGACCTTGTTGGGATCACACCATAACAGCACTTCCAAAGCAAGTGCTTTGACTTTGGAAGGTATATATAGAAAAACTCCACAGCTTACCCCATAACTGACAGACACCCTTGGACCATCCTCCCTTCTCCAGGTCCGCAAATTCGGATTAGGATATAGAGACACGGCCAATTTGTATGCTGACTTAACAGTTAACACTGAACCGTCTTGAAGCTTCAACATCCCATATTTGGATATCCTCCAGTGGCCCAAGACTTAAAGAAATCCGAGAGATGCGCTGGATTTCATACGCAGAAAACAATTAAATAGTTGAATGATCAAGTTTATGGCTTAAAAGTCTGAATTCACAAAATCCAATTGATATGGCATGTGTATCAAACAAACCTAAAAAAAAAAAAAAAAAAATGCATGACATCCCATTGCTCAAAACTCTCAACCCATTTATTTTAATAGTTCAATAATAATAATAATAATAAATAAAAATCTGCAAAACAAATATAATTAAACAATGACTAATTTGTCCCTTCAATCTCATTTTCAGTAGCTTCATTTTCCATTTTAGGCAATCTCATTTAAGGGTTACTCCCTCCTTTCTTTAAGATCAAATCTTGTCAATGAAAACTCAGAAATAGTTCTTGCACATCTTGAGGGTTTTTTTTGCACTTAATCCCTCAATTAATAAGAAAGTTAATAGTTTTATATCTCATGAGACATAACTAATATACCTTAAACGTTATATGATAAATTAATATAATTACTTTGTTAAAATAATATATCAGTGACTGAAATAAAAATAAAAAGACCGTGTTTGAATTAACTTTTGAAAGGCCGCTTTTGGCTTTTAGAGCCAAAGAATTCAATTTTTCTTTTTAGTGTTTTAATGATTTTGGAAGAAGAGCTTCGGACCCAGAAGAGCTTTTAGAAGAAACCGGGAGGACCAGCTTCTGTAGGAAATAATGCAGGAAGCTGTTTTAGGGTTTCAATAAACTTTTTATATTGCCAAGCATATCCCTCATAAGTCCAATTCAAAGTAAAAGAATAAAGTTCCAGTTGTATCCTACAGCATCATTGATCTACTCCAAACCCTATTGCTCCAAACATGCATCTCACTCAAACTTGGTTCATTTTTTTTTTCTTGGTTAGTACTCACACACATATGTTTTTACTGAAATTCAAATTTTTGACCATCTTTTAAAAAGTAAAGGCCGATACAGTTAGGTCATTAACCCGTTAAAAAATTTAATTCCTTTCATCCTAACTGTCTTGTCTTGTTTCTCTGCATCTCCTTTCACAATTGTACCTTATCATTATATGGGCATTGATATATTTGTAACTATATATTCAATAAAATCATATCCTTCTTCAGCTACAATATAACTCTATCTCTATTTCTGTCTTTTCTTCTCGTTATTTACTCTCTTTCTCTAGGGAAAAAATAATAATAATAAATAATAAATAAATAAAAAATTAATTCCCCAAAACTTTTGGTTGAGTCTTCTGTGAACTTTATAAATCTCAACATCTACGAATGAATTCTTTGTTTAACAATAAAATTCATTTTCTCACATACCATTGTTTCTAAATTTCTAGTCTGAATTGCAATTAAAAATGCCATGTTTAAGAAAACAACTTCAGTTTCATATAAATTTGCTAATCTATTGCTTATAGCTTGATTATCAAAATACATTCATACATATATTATCAGTTGCTTTATTTTATTTGGTAAAATTAACCCTTTTGATTTAATTATTTTGGTTAGCTGTGCAGTTGATTTCAGTAATTATGTCAATTTATTCCTTAGGTTAGATTGAATGCATAAATCCAAAGAATCCATAACTCTGCGTGTGCATATATGTATGTATGTATATATGAAAATGAAGTGTAGTGCTACTTGATATGTTAAGTAGTGTTGTTATTGGATTTTTTTGCCCTTATTATCCTCTCATTTTGGTTTGGATTATGGGCTTGATCTCTCTGTCAAGGATGAGGAATTGACAATTGATTGGGAGAAGGTAAGAAAAGAGAGCCGACAGAGTAACAGAAAAATCATTGGGACAAGTAAGAAAAGATTGGCAGTATTATATATGAACTAGGAGAACAGTGATAGAGAGAATGCTATTGATTTTCTAATACAAAATCATGAACAAACTATTTAGAGAGAGAGAGAGAGAGAGAGAATCCTTAGCTGACTGTTTTACCTCCTCTAAATTTTAGAGCCTGTTGAGTGGTGCTATTTACGCCGACGCAGAAAAAAGGGTCTTTTTTGCGAGTCTACTTGACTGTCGAAGTGTCAAGTTATTTGGGCCCTACAACCGCTCGCGAGAATGCCCGTCTATTAGTATCTGTTGCGTTTGATAAAACAATCTACACAGCCATCTGCAGATCAACATTCTCCAATCTGGAATCCCAATACAAAACCATGATAGGAAGAAAACGCAATCAACATTCTCCAATCACGATTTTGCAATCACTCTGTGTCTTTCTCACACATATATATGTGTATATATTACGAACTAGATTCAAACCCCATGTTAATGCTGATTGTAATTAGGCCTAGCATGGAACAAACTCAATTAGTTCATATTAGGAAGACATCACGTTAAATTCAAGTTTTTTTTTTTTTTAATCACCTATTATGAACCAGATTCAAATCCCCATGTTAATGCTCTCTTGCAAATCGCCAAAAATACATTATTCCTCTTGTGAAACCCTAGATTCATATTTCAGATCCTCCTCTTTGCTCTCCTTATTCTCTTTTACTTCTTCTTCGTCCTCTCTTCTCTTTTCTCTCTCCGTCTGAGTTATCCCTTCTTGCCTCCATAGCCTTAGTTGGAATTTTTTTTATTAGGTAAGTTTGACTTAAATTTGTGGTGGAGTGTAGAGCCACGTCATATTTTCACTTAGGTTGGTTTTAAAATTGGTTATAAATTGTCGTAAAAAAATCATTTTCCTTATTGTTATTACAAATTGCATGCTTACAATTTGATTATATAATATTATTATTGTGGGCCCACTATAATATATAACAGGCAGCTCCTAAACAATAGTTATTTTAATTTGAGGACAAACAAGTTATTTTAATGGTAGAACAGTTTCCACGAGAATGTTTTGTCCAGATAAAAAAATTCTTTTATTATTAAAAGTCCTTCCAAAATATAGTTTTCAAAAACTATAGATAATTGAGCTTCATTTCTCATTTTCTTTTACATAAAAACAAAAGCAAAAACTATTCAAGTGAAAAAATAATAATAATAAAACAAAACAAAAACAAAAAAAACACACTAGACCAAAACTATCTGAACAAATAAAGTCAGATAAGTGTTTTAGTTCAAAATATTTGCCCAAAAAGAAAGAAATAAGTAATAAGTCCCAGAGATTATGCGTCATGGCACGTCAACAAGCTAATGACAATTTATTACTTGCATCACCCAACTAATAAGACTTGATTTTTACCTTAGTGTCATCATTGTGAATACAAATTGTATGCGTACGATTTGATTATATAATATTATAATTGTGGGCCCACTATAATATTTATAAAGGCAGCTACTAGACAATAGTTATTTCAATTTGAGGACAAATAAGTTATTTTAATGGTAGAACAGTTTCCACAAAAATGTTTTGTCAAGATAAAAAAAAAAATATTTTATTATTAAAAGTCCCTCCAAATATAGTTTTCAAAAACTATAGATAACTGAGCTTTCATTTCTCATTTTCTTCTACATAAAAACAAAAACAAAAACAAAAACTATCCAGATGGAAAAAAACAAAAAACTAGACCACAAATATCTGAACAAATAAAATCAGATAAGCAATCAGTTACGTACAAATAATAAAATAGTTTTAATTCAAAATACTTGCCAAAAGAGAAAGAAATAAGTAATAAGTCCATGAGACTATACGTCGTGGCTTAGGTCATCCAATCCATTGTCTATTTAGTCTCTTGGCCTTATAATTTTTGAATTTTTTCTCCGTCTTTTTTCTGCTAATTTTTTTTTTCTTTTCCTATTTAAAATTTTGAAATCCCTTTTTAAGAAGACTCACCCCCCTCCCCCACAAAAAAAAAAAAAAAATCTAAAGGATGGCAACAGGCAAGTTTGAAGTAGGTTTACCTAAATTTATCCGGTCCCCATTTGATTATTGGCAAGTCTATGCCCATCCCGTGCCCCCATAACGAGTTAGATTTTCATATTGGGAAATGTTGTGGTTGTGCCCGCCCCCTAACAAATTTTTTGATTTCACTTTTAAAGACTTAAGCTGCTATTCTCTATTTTTGGTCTTTCTTATTTGTTTCTAAGGATGACAATTCGGGTTCGCGTGTCATAATCGTGTCGTGTCAAACTAGGAGTATAACACTAAACAGGTTAACCCGAACACGACACGATTAATAATCGTGTCACATATCCTGAACCCGAACACAACATGTTTATTAAACGGGAAGGTAACACGACACAACACGTGTAACCCGTTTAGTAAACGAGTCTATTAGACACACCAAACACAACCTGTTTAACGACCTGTTTAGCATGTTTATCTGTTTAACCTGTTTACCCACTTAACCTGTTTAAGGTGTTTACCCGCTTAACTGTTTAAGGTGTTTACCCGTTTAACCTATTTAATGTGGCCAAAGATTAAAATACTAGCAAATTAAAATACTAGCAAACATTACTAGGAATTTTGTACTGTCCAAAAGAGAGATTAAAAGCCAAAGATAAAGATTAAGTCACAAGTCATAAGTTATAGACCGAAATAAAGATAAGTCATAAGTTATTACAAACCAAAATTAAAATATTTAATAGAAATGTCAGGACAGCATGTAATCTTCTCAAAAGCCAAAGATCTACAACTCAAAAACTTCCTCTTGCAATCTGCATGCACTGTTTTCTGAAACACCCAAAAGTACAGATTACTACAAAATAGGTAAGTGTAAAATAAGTTTAGATAAAAAAAAATAATAATAAATAAAAAATAAAAAAAAATAAAAACAGATTGAAATATAAAAGAATGCATATAACAAATTATGTGAAAAATAAAACAAATGCAGAGGCTTTTTTACTTAGCTGGATTTTAATGTTCGGTCACACTAACACTGGTGGAACATTGGCCTTCAGCAGGGTCATCATTATTGATATTAAGTTTCATCACATCATCAATCAAGTCATCCACTTGAAGCTTCATTGTATCCATAATAAAATATAGACAAAAAATTTATTACTTCACTATTTTCTGCAATAATAAAAGTATAATTTGAAATTTATTATAAGTCATTTACCTTTCAAACCAAAAAGCCAATCCCTCGTGCATACCAAAACTTCCACATTTTCTGATTTAAGTGCACTACGATACTGTAAGTGTGTAACATATATGCAAGTGTGTTGGATCATGGATGTCAATAAATAATGTATCTAGTTAAAAAATAATAATAATACTATATCTCTTGTACAATAAAACCATATGCTTATAACATGTGTGGGCGCTGGTATCTTCAGGTATATTTTGTAAATTCTCTTTTTAGGACACAATTTTAATATATATATATATATATATATATATATATTAATTATTAATTAAATGTGTTTGATAATGTATTTTTAGTACCACTTAAAAATATAACTTACATTTAAAATGATGTAAAATTTTAAGTGACAATAAATTCACTTATAATACTTAACACTTACAATATTTTTAAAAAATTCTTAATTTATAATAACTGTTTAAAGCTTCACGATTAAAATTCAGTTCTCAAATTTATCCAATGTCTAATATATTTGGAGACTTTTCTCAGTTAACATGGAGGACCACAACTACTTCAACAAGACTCCAAATAATCCCACAGCAAAAACCAATAGCCATGTCTAGGAAAGCAGAAACCATTCCACCGGCCAAGACACCAAATAATACATATAAAAGAGATTGTTTTACTAACAATCAGATTCACTGCTTCATGCTCAAGACATCTTTGTACTAATTTAAAAAAAATTTGAAAATTTTCTCTTTCCAAATAATACAGACCACAGGAGTTAAGAATTTGAGTTAAGATAATTAAATAAGAGCCAAGTCTTTTATAACTTCTCAGATTCACTAAGTGAACACCCCTAAATTAGGAAGGACAGAAACACGATACACATATACATCAAACTTTCTATAAAAAAAAAACAATAATAATAATGGAAAAAAAATTAGATAAAACTTGTTTCAAAGTAGATCTGAATGAAAAAAATTAAAAAAAACTTGTTTCCAAGTAGATCTGAAAGAGGAAAGACAAAAAAAATTGAACTCTTATTGTTTCAAAGTAGATTTGAAAGAGAGAAGACAAAAAAATTAGAGAAAGTTAGAAAACTTACTTCGATTGTTCAAGGTTTGTGTTCACCATTCTTCACTGGTCACTTGAAGGCTCGAGGAGTGGTGTGGATTTGAGAGAGAGAGGGAGTTGTCGATTCACCAATTCAAAGAAAGAGAGGAAAGAGGAGAGACCAAGAGAAAGACTGAAGAAGTGAAGAGAAAAAGGCGCTGTGTAAATAATGTGTCTAAATCGTATGATATACAAATAATAGGGTTTCTTAAATGACCAAAATGTCCCCTACTAATCAGTCAAAACAGTTAAAGGGTTCACGGGTGACACATTTAACTAAACGGGTATAAACGGGTTACACTGATTGAGCCACAAAACCCAAACACGACACGTTTAACTAAACGGGTTATTCGTGTCAATCCATTTACGACACGAATCCGTTTATGATAAACTCATTAGCCATTTAACTCGTATTGTATACATATCGTATTGACGAATCGTGTCGAACTTTGTCACCCCTATTTTTTCACTCTCTCACGTTTCTACTTTGTATATCAACCTTTATTTGACCCTTGCTTACTCTTTATTTTCTTATTGTACAAGAAGACATTTTCACAAATACTCCTTTTTATTCCAGCACATGGCAAAAGGACAAAAAGCCTCAGGTTCAAGCATTCTAAACCTCTAATCTATGTGTTGAGTGGGCATGGATCTCATCCACATAAGAAATAAAACAAGTCATTATAATAATGTTTCAATTGTCCTTTTCTTATAATCCTATCCTTCAATTCAATTTTTCTTTTCTTTTCCTTTTTCCCAAATGCCATTCAATTCATATATCTTCATAGGTGATTTCATTTTCCCATTAAAAGTCAACTCACCTTTTTATCATCTTCACTAAGGGCCCATTTACTAGGGCCCGTTTACTAACGCTTTCACTTTATTACTTTTACTTTCTTCAAAAGTAAAATCATAATTTTACTTTCTTAAATTGAAATAGAAAAGCATATCATGTTTATTTTTCTATTTTCAATATTTTGAGAGCAAAAAAATTGAAAGTAAGTTTAGTATTCTAATTTTTATTTTGTTTTGGGGTCATCTTTCTCTCTCTCTAAAAAGGTTTAATTACAATGCTTATAGACCCAACAAAAAAAAACCCAGAAAACCTATCCAACAGCCTATCAAACTTTTCCAATCAGATCTGCCGAATTCCTAGTTACCACAGGAGCAATATAAAAACCTGCTATTGAGTGCTTCAATTTTGTTTTGAGGTCATCTTTCTCTCTCTAAAAAAGTTTAATTACAGTGCTTACATAGAGTTAGAGAGAGAAGACCCAACAAAAAAAACCCAACCTAACCAATCAGATCTGCCGAATTCCCAATTACCACAGGAGCAATATAAAAACCAACTATTAAGTGCTTCATCGTCACAACCCAGTAGAATGTTGGGACTCAAACAAAGCTTACAATGGTTGACAGAAATAGAAAGTGTGGCGACCCTGGTTTTTAGGCCAGCGTGTCCTGTGATGAACCGTAAGGATGATCCGATAACGGATTCGAATGCAGAAGCGAAAACAGAAAACAAGACTCCAAGAAGTCAAAGTGACCTTCCATGAGGTCGTGGAACTCAACAAGAACTGATGCGGAAGTAAAAGATCGAAAATATGACAAATAAGCCCCCAGGGGCAAAATAGACATTTCTGAAAACTGTAGATTCAGGTGCCACCGAGCACACCGCTGGAAGGACAACGAAAAAATAATAAAGATGGACTCAAGAATCGCATGATTCGGAGTCCGAACGAAGGAGAAACAACATGACGAAGAAAAATGAGCACTTAAAGCAAAAAGGGTAAATTGATAATTATCCACGAAGAACCGGGTGTAACCGAGTACACCGTTGGAAAGATAGCAAAAAATTAGTCAAGTTCAAAAAAAAATTCACTTGAATCGGAATCCGGATGAAGGAGAAAAGCCCAAAAGAAGAATTGACGTCGCGGTAGCCCGACGAGGGGCCATGGCGCACATGGCGCCCATGCATGAGCCCACTGGCGTGCACGCTGGCGCCCAAAGACATGGCTGGTGGCAGCCCATGGCTGCTGCTACATTTTTTTTTTTTGATCTGCTCAGAACTGAGGCTTGAAACGGAGGTCAAGACGAGTTTTTCTGGAAAAACACGAAGAAGAAACCCCCCCTAAAATCGAGTTTTCTACCCAACAATGTGGAGGGAATTGAAAAAAACTCACTGTGAAATCCCGAAAATGCCCCTAAATCAGAACTGAACAAGAGGGTTATAAAGCTGCTAAATGAAAACTGGAAGCTGAAACTTCACGAGGGATTTTCGGTACCAAAACGACATTTTCTGGAAAAACACGAACAAGAAACCCCCCCTAAAATCATATTTTCTATTCAACCATGTCAAACTAAGAAAATAAAACGGATGTGAAAGGTCCATAATGCCCTTAGATCAGAATATGCAAAAAAAATGTGAAATGAATTCACAAGAGGCTCAAAACACAAACGCTAAGGTTTTACCCGGAAACGACCATGCAAGCAAACGTAACTTACCTATTTAGACGAGCTACAATGGTCCATGGCTTAAAAATATAGCCGATACAAAATCCGACCCCCCAACGGGCAAAAAGGCAAAAATGAACTTAGAATGGAAAACATGGAATCCAAAAGTGTAAAATGGAGTCAAATGACCATTTGGCCCTTGGACACACTTCATACAAGATTAATAAGACCCTATAAAAGAATGAAAATGGAATTCACACACCCGATGCAACCGTGGTGAAGCAATGACTTGCGATTTTTCAAGTTTTTCATAACATTTCATGAAGTTAAAAAGTTGCATAGAATACAATATACATGTCATTGGCCTCCGGCCTCATCACATACATATCAAATACATTGAAAGGAGTGTACTTAAGTACACATTACATACATGGAATCAAATATATATATTTTGACATATAAGTCTACAAAATGACATTTCATGCTAACATTTGCATGAAATGGAAACTTGAAAGCTACACGACATCCAAGGAATGCTAGGCTTCACGAACCAAGTCTTCGTACCTGAATATGCCCCAGTATCGTAGGGGTGAGTAACATAAAGCTACTCGTAGGAGATGAGCATGCATCGACCTAGTATTTTACAAATTTATCACCTTAAGGTGAAACATGTTAAAGGGGCTCATGCCACTTAACGTCTATATCCAAGTGAGACTCGGAGAGCATTCTAAGCTACCTTAGAGTCTAAGCAACAAGAATCATGATATACATACGTGTATGAAACGAATCATGGTTGGGATAATCCAAAGAACACGACAAGAAGAATGCTTGAGCATAGATTAACATGAACTGCATTTTCAATACAATTGAACTAGGTCTAGAGTAATCCATACAACGTAACAAAAGTATATTTCAATACAAGTTAACAAGAATCACATTATCCATGCAATTCAACAACAAAAGACCATGTTATACAATACAACAAGGTTTAAGTTCTCAAAGCCATCAACTTAGAATCTAAAGCACAAAATAACAGTAGTGGTTCATGCCACCTAACGTCTATGTTATAAAAGAATCAATAGGATCAATCCTAAGCTTTATTAGAACGTCAAAACACGATTTTCAATATCGATGCAATTTAACCAACATTGGAACTTCCAATACAACGCATAAAGTACAATTTCGCAAAGTTAACATCCTGTAACTTAAAATTGAACGACAAATAAGAAACAACAAGTTACAACATCATCTAGTTATCAACTTGAAAATGAAATGCGAAATCAAACAAAGTGGATACTCGGACGTCACGCCGGATCAGACCGACAACATAGTTACTTTAGGGTTACTAGCCCATGGGTAACCTCCCTATGTGCGCACTAGACCATATAGAGGGACTATCCCCCGTACTAGAGCCACGTCCTAGCCATAGTCAAACAACGACATCCCTAAGTTTCCAAAATCAACAAGTTGTGCAACAACGCATATATCAACAGGAATATGCAAGATAATCAACTAGCTACTAAGCACAACCAAATTTGGAAACCTATACAATACATGCTCTAAGTCCACAACTAATATGATGTGATGAATGTCGAATCTTCAGTGTGCGATTCGTTACACGCTATGCATGAATGATGTTAAATACGAAATGTGCAAATCATTACACAAGGCAATAATATATTCAATAAGGAAAACATATTCTCATGAGTATAAACATAGCAACTATGTTATCCAATGCTCAAAACATAACCAAATGAATATACAACAAGTCCATGTCCAGGATTTTGATATAGAAACGACTTTCAAACACAATTAAATCCATGGCTCAATTCGATAGAATTTAATTAAATAAAAATAATTAAATCCCCTAGATTCTAATTCAATTCCAAATAACCTCATATTAATACATATTAAAGAACATGGCATGGTCATCACCTATATCCATTCTAAAACTCAATTAGGTTATTGGAACAACAAAGTAGAACTCTAATTAAATCATGCTAATTTAATTACCAAGATTCTAAAGCAACTTCAAATGGTCCACAATTAATATATACTAGTAAACAAGTCATGGCCAATACAAATATCAAGTTAAAATCTTAATTAAGCTAATGGGACCACAAAATAGATTTTAATTAATTCTTTTAATTAAAATCTCTAGATTTTCAAATTTAACCAAATGCTCTCAATTTAACATATCTTAGAGAACATGCCAAGGACTAATGTAATATCACATTACAAGTTTATTTCATTCAATTTAAGACCATGTGAATTAAATTTTCACTAAAGTTAAATATAAATTAAAAGTTGCAATTCTCATGCAATTAATCCCAATTTAATATATGTGAACAACTATACCTAAGCTTAACTTTCTAGCATGCCACAATACAATTCCAAGTTGTATATCACCATGAGGATTAAATCTTAAACATGGAATTTAATTAAATAAAAGGTTTCAACCTAACCGAATATTCTAAATCAAATATATGTGAAACTATATGGCATGTAAATCATGAATATCAAGTCAGAATTCGAATGGAGTGAATAGTGCACTCGGGGCAAATTAATTAATCAAATTAATTAATAATTACTAATTTTCAAAACACCTCCAATTACTTTCAAATTCAACTATGTTGAAGAGTATTCTAAGGCCTAGTATAATATGCTAACACATATTAATTTCAAGCTAGTTAAGGCCATGTGAATTTATCTTTCACCTAAGATAAATATTAAATAAAATCTTTAATACTTATTCAAATGTTCCAATTTTAATACATGACAATAAGCATATCACGGGGTAATATAAAATCATGCTACATGTTTAAACCAAGTCATGAGCAACCGGGAAAATTATATCCCGTACAAGAAAATAAATAATAAAATCTCTAGATTTTATATTTATTGTAGTATAAGCATCACAAGCATGCTATATAATAAGAATTTAAACCTAGAACATCTCCTACCTCAATTTGAGATGAAAATCCCAAAGGCCCACCAAAATAAAAGTGCTCCGAATTCGACGATACCGAGAAGTTTTGTCGGGGACAACACCGTGAACAAGAATCCGCAAGAAGCCCCATGAAAATCATAACTTGACCTCAAAACCAAACTCAAGAAATGGTCAAAACTGAATTCTAATAAGGGGGAAAGGTAGAGCACGGCGAGGGGAACAACAAACGTTAAGGCCGAAGACTTTCCATCAAGTAAAAGTGAACCAAATGAGGAGAGAGACGATGGCAGCACCCCTTGGGCTGCCATGGGAGCTCCAGGTCGTGCATGAAGAGGGGAGAAGATGAAAAATGAAATATCTCACCCCCCTTTTATAGAAATCTCAAAAAGTGCCCCAAACGGGCCTCGTAGGGTCCGAAAAAGTAAAATTTGAGCAGACGCACTCAAATGGGAAAACTTTGTGAACAAAAAATATTCAAAATGATAAAATATGAATAATGGAAGAAACAGAGTCAAAAACTAAGTCCCGACCAGAAAGTTATGCCCAAAACAAGTTTGGCGAAAATCGGGGCCAGAAATCTTGAAACTGGAAAACATCGACCAGGAGGAAATTCCAAGAATACACAACTCGACGAAATGTGAAAATGAATCCCGTATGAGGATCCAGGCTCAAAATAAGACATTTTGCAATAACTTTCATTAATTGCACAATGGCCCCTCCAAAAAGTGAAAACTGCACTTATGGCCCAGAATGAAAATATCTTCCAAAAATATTTTCTTAAAAACCCCTGAAATAAAATATCTTCATAAGATATTTATGAAAAACACCCCAAGAAAAGAAAATAATTTCAAAGAACTTTGCATCCATGCCCCTATGGACACCGGGAGCAACCAAAGTACTTTCTTACAAAAGTAAAGATACGTATTTCGTGGAAACCACTCACGATAAGGATACGTGAAGTCAAAAACCAACTCCGAGCTTGAAAAGTGAGTTTGTGCCAAAAACTGACAAACGGAGATAAGACGAAATAGGGAAGAGGATGAAATAGCGCATAGTATCGAAAAACGAAAAATGTGAAAATGACTCGGTCCTCAAAGGAAGTTGTCAATTCATATGAAAAGTCTCAGAAACCAATTCCGAGCACTCGAGATGACACTAAGTGACACGAAACAGAGCTTAGAAAGGAAAATTAAACGAAAAAAAATTCATTCGTAAAATTTCAGGAAAAAGGAAAGGAAGGCAAATGACCGGATCGTTACAACCTATCCTCCTTAAAGGAATTTGGTCCCCAAAATTAGGAACATACCAGAGAGAACAGAATAATAACCGAACAAAAGGTCAAATCAAAGGACAACTCACAACGCACTGAAGGACAAATCCTGAAGTCTAAAGATCAATTGAAGGAACGCGAAACCATGAACTGAGACAACTCCTCATACGAATCGGCACGTTAACTCAACGTCAACTACCGAGAGAATCCCAAGACAACAAAACGTTAAAACATGATAGAAGAAGAGAGTAACAAGGTAGTACGAACAGTGACCAGAACTCGCCCACACTTACTCGTCAGTAAGGTAGCATGACGGTATAAGGCACTAGTTCATAACATGCCCCAGAAGGGAACTTTTCGATACCAATGACATCAATATCGAAAATGATCATTACCAAAGGCACTACGGAAACCAGGTATCTGCGAGAGTTGGGGTAGCTAATCCCAAAACTCTGACAACAATGACACTGGCATCATTATGCTTAAGGCCTTAGATCTAGAAGCCACGATGAAAGGGAATGAAACGGTACCTCCCTGGCCCACGTCTCACCCCACCAGAAAATGACTGCGATTCTACGCTCACATGAGCCTCACTCGTATCAACCGATAGAACAGACAAGAAGATTCCCTACATGGGTCCTTACAGAATGAATTTCTCCTATCCAAGGAAGAAACTCGTGAAACAAGAACGCATCCAAGGGATACGACAGATCCTAAGAGACAATGCAAAAACCTGACATAAAGTAAACAAGTAGCATGCAACATAACATAACTATCTACTCACACAAGTAGTAAACAAGTTGCCACATAAGCAAATAGGCATGTTATCAAATCAAACATGTTATCAAGAAGCACGGAGACATGTTATCACACCAGAACATGATAGTGACACAGAACATGTTATCAGGAAGCATATATACACAAAAGCATGCTCAACCAATGATAGATATCTCAAGACACCTGAACATGTGAACATGTTATCATATAAGACATGTTATCAAGATACAAATGACAAATCAAAGCAAAACAACATGAGCATGATATGCACCTAAAACCCGTCGTCCAAGGTATTCGAACCCGGACGCTCTGATACCACCTGTGGCGACCCTGGTTTTTAGGCCAGTGTGTCCTGTGATGATAAGGATGATCCGATAACGGATCCGAATACGGAAGCAAAAACAGAAAACAAGACTCTAAGAAGTCAAAGTGACCTTCCATGAGGTCGTGGAACTCAACAAGAACTGATGCGGAAGCAAAATATCGAAAATATGACAAATAAGCCCCCAGGGGCAAAATAGTCATTTCTAAAAACTATAGATTCGGGTGCCACCGAGCACACCGCTGGAAGGACAACGAAAAACTAATTAAGATGGACTCAAGAATCGCATGATTTAGAGTCCGAACGAAGGGAAAACGGCATGACGAAAAAAAACGAGCACTTAAAGCAAAAAGAGTAAACTGGTAATTATCTAGCAAGAACCGGGTGCAACTGAGCACACCGTTGGAAAGACAGCAAAAAATTAGTCAAGTTCAAAAAAAAATTCACTTGAATTGGAGTCCGAACGAAGGAGAAAATCCCAAAAGAAGAATTGACGTCGCGGCGGCCCGACGAGGGGCCATGGCGCACACGACGCCCATGCGCGAGCCCACCGGCGTGCACGCCGGCGCCCAAAGACATGGCTGGTGGCAACCCTTGGCTGCTGCTACATTTTTTTTTTGATCTGCCCAGAATTGAGGCTTGAAACGGAGGTCAAGATGAGTTTTTCTGGGAAAACACGAAGAAGAAACCCCCCCTAAAATCGAGTTTTCTACCCGACAGTGCGAATGAAATTGAAAAAAATTTACTGTGAAATCCCAAAAATGCCCTAAGATCAGAACTGAACAAGAGGGTCATAAAGCTGCTAAATGAAAACTGGAAGCTGAAACTTCACGAGGGATTTCTGGTACCAAGACGACATTTTCTAGAAAAACACGAAGAAGAAACCCCCCCCTAAAATCATGTTTTCTATTCAACCATATCAAAAAAAGAAAATAAAACTGATGTGAAAGGTCCATAATGCCCCTAGATCAGAATATGCAAAAAAAATGCGAAATGAATTCACAAGGGGCTCAAAACACAAACGATAAGGTTTTGCCCAGAAACGACCATGCACGCGAACGTAACTTACCTATTTAGACGCGCTACAATGGTCCATGGCTTAAAAATATAGCCGATACAAAATCCGACCCCCCAACGGGCAAAAAGGCAAAAATGGACTTGGAATGGAAAACATGGAATCCAAAAATGTAAAATGGAGTCAAATGACCATTTAGCCCTCGGACACACTTCATACAAGATTAATAAGACCCTATAAAAGAATGAAAATGGAATTCCCACACCCGATGCAACCGTGGTGAAGCAATGACTTGCGATTTTTTAAGTTTTTCATAACATTTCATGAAGTTAAAAAGTTGCATAGAATACAATATACATGTCATTGGACTCTGGCCTCATCTCATACATATCAAATACATTGAAAGGAGTGTACTTAAGTATACATTACATGGAATCAAATATACATATTTTGACATATAAGTCTACAAAATGACATTTCATGCTAACATTTGCATGAAATGGAAACTTGAAAGCTACACGACATCCAAGGAATGCTAGGCTTCACGAACCAAGTCTTCGTACCTGAAATATGCCCTAGTATCGTAAGGGTGAGTAACATAAAGCTACTCATAGGAAATGAGCATGCATCCACCTAGTATTTTATAAATTTATCACCTTAAGGTGAAACATGTTAAAGGGGCTCATGCCACCTAACGTCTATGTCCAAGTGAGACTCGGGGAGGATCCTAAGCTACCTTAGAGTCTAAGAAACAAGAATCATGATATACATACGTGTATGAAATGAATCATGGTTGGGATAATCCAAAGAACACGACAAGAAGAATGCTTGAGCATAGATTAACATGAATTGCATTTTTAATGCAATTGAACTAGGTCTAGAGTAATCCATACAATGTGACAAAAACATATTTGAATACAAGTTAACAAGAATCACATTATCCATGCAATTCAATAACAAAAGAGCATGTTATACAATACAACAAGGTTTAAGTTCTCAAAGCCATCAACTTAGAATCTAAAGCACAAAATAACAGTAGTGGTTAATGCCACCTAACGTCTATGTTATAAAAGAATCAATAGGATCAATCCTAAGCTTTATTAGAACGTTAAAACACGATTTTCAATATCGATGCAATTTAACCAACATTGGAACTTCCAATACAACGCATAAAGCACAATTTCGCAAAGTTAACATCTTGTAACTTAAAATGGAATGACAAATAAGAAACAACAAGTTACAACATCATCTAGTTATCAACTTGAAAATGAATTGCGAAATCAAACAAAGTGGATACTCGGACGTCACGCCGGATCAGACCGACAACATAGTTACTTTAGGGTTACTAGCCCATGGGTAACCTCCCTATGTGCGCACTAGACCATATAGAGGGACTATCCCCCGTACTAGAGCTACGTCCTAGCCATAGTCAAACAACGACATCCCCAAGTTTCCAAAATCAACAAGTTGTGCAACAACGCATATATCAACAGGAATATGCAAGATAATCAACTATCTACTAAGCACAACCAAATTTGGAAACCTATACAATACATGCTCTAAGTCCACAACTAATATGATTTGATGAATGTCGAATCTTCAGTGTGCGATTCGTTACACGCTATGCATGAATGATGTTAAATACGAAATGTGCAAATCATTACACAAGGCAACAATATATTCAATAAGGAAAACATATTCTCATGAGTATAAACATAGCAACTATGTTATCCAATGCTCAAAACATAACCAAATGAATATACAACAAGTCCATGTCCAGGATTTTGATATAGAAACGACTTTCAAACACAATTAAATCCATGGCTCAATTCGATAGAATTTAATTAAATAAAAATAATTAAATCCCCTAAATTCTAATTCAATTCCAAATAACCTCAAATTAATACATATTAAAGAACATGGCATGGTCATCACCTATATCCATTCTAAAACTCAATTAGGTTATTGGAACAACAAAGTAGAACTCTAATTAAATCATGCTAATTTAATTACCAAGGTTCTAAAGCAACTTCAAATGGTCCACAATTAATAGATACTAGTAAACAAGTCATGGCCAATACAAATATCATGTTAAATTCTTAATTAAGCTAATGGGACCACAAAATAGATTTTAATTAATTCTTTTAATTAAAATCTCTAGATTTTCAAACTTAACCAAATGCTCTCAATTTAACATATCTTAGAGAACATGCCAAGGGCTAATGTAATATCACATTACAAGTTTATTTCATTCAATTTAAGACCATGTGAATTAAATTTTCACTAAAGTTATAGTAAATTAAAAGTTGCAATTCTCATGCAATTAATCCCAATTTAATATATGTGAACAACTATACCTAAGTTTAATTTTCTAGCTTGCCACAGTACAATTCCAAGTTGTATATCACCATGAGGATTAAATCTTAAATATGGAATTTAATTAAATAAAAGGTTTCAAAACCTAACCGAATATTCAAAATCAAATATATGTGAAGCTATATGGCATGTAAATCAAGAATATCAAGTCGGAATTCGAATGGAGTGAATAGTGTACTCGAGGTAAATTAATTAATAATTACTAATTTTCAAAACACCTCCAATTACTTTCAAATTCAACTATGTTGAAGAGAATGCTAAGGCCTAATATAATATGCTAACACATATTAATTTCAAGCTAGTTAAGGCCATGTGAATTAATCTTTCACCTAAGATAAATATTAAATAAAATCTTTAATACTTATTCAAATGCTCCAATTTTAATACACGACAATGAGCATATCAAGGGGCAATATAAAATCATGCTACATGTTTAAACCAAGTCATGAGCAACCGGGAAAATTAGATCCCGTACAAGAAAATAAATAATAAAATCTCTAAATTTTATATTTATTCATGCAAACAAGTAGTATAAGCATCATAAGCATGCTATATAACAAGAATTTAAACCTAGAACATCTCCTACCTCAATTTAAGATGAAAATCCCAAAGACCCACCAAAATAAAAGTGCTCCGAATTCGACGATACCGAGAGGTTTTGTCGGGGACAACACCGTGAACAAGAATCCGCAAGAAGCCCCATGAAAATCATAACTTGACCTCAAAACCAAACTCAAGAAATGGTCAAAACTGAATTCTAATAAGGGGGAAAGGTAGAGCATGGTGAGGGGAACAACAAACGTTAAGGCCGAAGACTTTCCATCAAGGAAAAGTGAACCAAAAGAGGAGAGAGAAGACGGCGGCACCCCTTGGGCTGCCATGGGAGCTCCATGTCGTGCATGAAGAGGGGAGATGATGAAAAATGAAATATCTCACCCCGCTTTTATAGAAATCTCAAAAAGTGCCCCGAACGGGCCCCGCCAGGTACGAAAAAGTAAAATTTGAGCAGACGTACTCAAATGGCAAAAATTTGTGAACGAAAAAGATTCAAAATGATAAAATATGAACAACAGAAGAAACGGCGTCAAAAACTGAGTCCCGAGTAGAAAGTTATGCCCAAAACAAGTTTGGCGAAAACCGGGGCCAGAAACCCTGAAACTGAAAAACATCGACCAGGAGGAAATTCCAAGAATACACAACTTGACGAAATGTGAAAATGAATCCCGTATGAGGATCCAGGCTCAAAACAAGACATTTTGCAATAACTTTCATTAATTGCACAATGGCCCATCTAAAAAGTGAAAACTGCACTTATAGCCCAGAATGAAAATATCTTCCAAAAAATATTTTCTTAAAAACCCCTGAAATAAAATATCTTCAAAAGATATTTACGAAAAACACACCAAGAAAAGAAAATAATTTCAAAGAACTTTGCATCCATGCCCCTATGGACACCGGGAGCAACCAAAGTACTTTCTTACAAAAGTAAAGATACGTATTTCGTGGAAACCACTCACGATAAGGATACGTGAAGTCAAAAACCAACTCCGAGCTTGAAAAGTGAGGTTGTGCCAAAAACTGACAAACGGAGATAAGACGATATAGGGAAAAGGACGAAATAGCGCATAGTATCGAAAAACGAAAAATGTGAAAATGACTCGGTCCTCAAAGGAAGTTGTCAATTCACATGAAAGAGTCTCAGAAACCAATTCCGAGCACTCGAGATGACACTAAGCGACACGAAACAGAGCTTAGAAAGGAAAATTAAACGAAAAAAAATTCATTCGTAAAATTTCATGAAAAAGGAAAGGAAGGCAAATGACCGGGTTGTTACAGAAAGACTCCAAGTGATAGTGGTTTAGAGGAAGAGAAAGACTCCGATTCTGGAGGTCTGAAATTTGAAGAAATTATCGATCCATATTTCTGGCTATAGTGTCCAAATTTGACTGAATACATTAGTTTGAAAGAGAGATCGAGAGAGATTGGGGCTTCGATCCAATTTCGAATACAGAGAGAGAGAGTGATTGGGGCTTCGATCCGATATCGAATACAGAGAAACCATCTTCGTCGGCATCGTCGTCTTTGTTGACATCATCGTCTTTGTCCAAATAGACAGAGAGCGATACTGATAGGGAGACAGTGTGGTGGCCGAGTGGTGTCTTCCATCGTCGTCGGTTGTTAGTGTCTTCCATTGTTGCCGGTTGGTGGGATGAGATGATGATGATAGAGAGGGAGAGGATAATGGGTGTGCTTGGCTGAGAATGGGTGATGCTCGGCTGATGGGTCTTTAAATACTACAGTAACAGAAAGTATTATCGGTGTACAGTGGAGAAAATAGAGAAAGTAACAAATCTTTACTTTCTTTTTGCTTCATTAAATGTGAAAGTACTTTCTAACAGTTGGAAAGTAAAATTATATTAAAAAACATGATTTATACTTTTACTTTACATTTTTAGGAATTGAAAGTAGAAAACAGAAATTATTCCTATTAGTAAACAGGTCCTAACACTTTCACTTTCTTACTTTTACTTTATTCAAAAGTAAAATTATAATTTTACTTTTTTGAGATGAAATAGAAAGTAAAATGATGTTTAATAAGAAGATTTTATTTTTACTATTTTGAAAGTGAAAAATAGAAAGTAAATTTAATAATTTTGATTTTAATTTTGCCTTCCTATTATATTTCTCTCTCTGCAAAAACAACGGCTGAAATCTTAGCCGTGCCTTTGCAACCTTTGCGAAGACGACGACGCTGAACCAGCACGACGAGATGGATTGAAACGACGACGACTTCCAACGAAATTGTGCTCGGTGACGACGAGTGTAATGTTTAAGTTTTATATATATATATATATATATATATATATATATATATATATATATGTATATTAAAGAGTGGGTGAGATTCTTTTAGTGGAGGGACCCACAGTTTTTTTTTAAAGAGGTCATAAGACCACGTTTTTTTTTGGTTCTCTATAATCTCATTCTCTCTCTCCCGCTGCCAGTCTCTCTTCCTCTCGGCATTCTCTTTTTCTTTTTCTTTTTTTATTTTACAAATTCAAGGCTTGATTTCTCTCTCTATTCTTCGTGTTTTTAAGTGTCGTTTCCGGCAAATTGAAGCTCACAACGAGGCCTAAAAGTTGATAGGAGCAATTCCTTGATTGGTGCACTATAGGAAATTCAAAAATTCCTAAGGTTTGAGGTGGAATTTGGGGGTTTTGCATATAATTAAGGTAGGGGTTCCTAATCCGTGAGAGTTTTGCTCCCTTGTGAATTATTCTTTGTTAATTATAGTTAAACATGCTTAATTTGAGATGAATGCCTCTAAAATGATTTGGTTTTGTATACGGTATTCATGATTATGCGTCTATGTGGATTTGTGTGAAAAACATGCTTAAAATGTTAATTTTTATAAGCTTGTCATGCTAGATCTCGATTGTATGAAAGCATGTTGTAGTTTTACTTGAAAATTCTTGTGAATTATGCTATATTAATTAAGTTTGAGTTAGTTATAGAATGATGAACTTGGATATGACATCCATGCACTAGCATTGGGCATGAAATGGGATTAATGTGATTTGAAATGAAAAAGGGAAATTTAGTTTTGATTAAAATGGTTTTGAGAAAACCCGGTCGCCGCGGGGTTACCAAAGGGCCTGTGTGTTAATATAGCCTAGAGGGAATTAGGGAGATTGCCCTAGCGTGGTTGAGCTGGCTAGGCCCAAAATGATGCTACGGGGGTACCTGGGTCAGGGACACTAGCCAATCTTTCTCTTGTGTCGTAGCGGGGTCACCAAAGGGCGGATTATATTAACAGTTTAAAAGTGATGGATTTGAATGTTGAAAATGGGGAGCGACATCGGCATGCATTATATTTCATAGCATCATATTGTGTATGCTGAGATTGGATTTAATGTTATACTTTCCCGACATAGTATGACCCCGATTCCTATTGTCCTATTCCTTATTTGGATTCACGGGGACACAAGAGGTGTGTCTTAGGAACCACCTACTGAGTAATTTTGCTTACCCCCTTTTATTTAACATTTTTTCAGGAAATAGGAAAGAAGTGGTGGATGACGTTTCACCACAGGCCTAAATTGGATTAGAAGATTGTTTTGCTATTTTTGTATTTAAGTCCCATATTTTTTGTAAAATCTTAGTTTGTTATATTTGGTATAGAGATTTGTGAACTCTTGTTATTGTAATTATATTTATGGGCTATAATTTTATTATAAGTTGTCTAAACATTGTAAGACGTAGACTTTAGATCTTAACCATGTATTGTTGGGACTGTAATCACGATATTTGGATTAAATAGTATGTGGATGTTCCACCATGAGATGAACTATGTTGAGGCATGATAAATGGATGAAAGGGATACTGGAATGTATTATTGACATTGTGTTAGGACAGGTTAGATAAATTTTGAAGGTCGAAGAGAAACCTTTGCATTTTTATGCATTTAAGCAGGTTGTTGTAGGACCCCTTTTAGCGGAGGTCATGCCGATTTTTTTTTTTTTTAAATGGTATCAGTTTAGGGTCGTTACAAATTTAGTATTAGAGCGAAGGTTCAAAAACCATTAGGACGACGGGTAGAGGCCTACCTAGGGTTGTCTAGGAAGTCATTTGCATTGTTATTTCCTTATTTGCAAAAGTGTTTTGCTATGTGAAAATGCACGCTTAACTGTTTACTTGTTTACGGGCTTATGTGCTTATATGCTTATGTTAATGTGTTCATTGCATAGTATTGCATGCTAAGTGTTAGTATAGCATCCTTTTATGTTGAGTTGTTCACGGTTGGACCTTGGTGTTATTGTTATTGAACCATTTTCTTTGTTTTATAGAACGATGTCATGGCGTGAGGAACCCAGGGAATTTGGCCTAAGGCCAATAAGGGGTGATGTTGGCGAGAGCCCTAGCTCTAATCTGGCGGAGTCAGTTGATGAGGACATACTTCTTAGGGATTTGATTGCCCCAAGAGTTGTTCCTACAAGGAGGGATAATGTGGAAGCACCCATTGAAGAGGGTGAAAGTTCGGCGGAACTAGTATTAAATCGTTTGTTGCAGAAAGCCTTGAGGGCTACAATTTCTTCTCATCCGCAGCCGGTACCTCAACCAATACCACAACTTGTAGCCCAAGTTGAAGAGACGCCAACATAGAAACGTCTCAAGATTATTAAAGGGTTTTCTCAGTTGATGCCGGTAATGTTCGAAGGTGGTGCGGATCCAATGGAAACGGATGACTATATGGATTAAGTTGAAACTCAATTGACTTCTATGGATGTGATGGATGATCACTTGAAAATCATCCTAGCCACTTACAAGTTTTCAAAGGATGCCAAGTTTTGGTGGAAGTCGGTCACAAATCAGTATAAGATTGAAGAGGTGAGTTGGGATAGGTTCAAGGAGCTGTTCTATGAGAAGTATTTCCTTGCCTCTAAGAGATAGGAGTTAAAGGATCAATTTATTGGCCTTATCCAAGGCAATATGTCAGTGATGGAGTACGAGAATAAGTTCACCTCACTCTCTCGCTTTGCCCCAGAGATGGTGAGTAATGAAGTTGATAAGGTTCGAAAGTTTATCTCCGGACTTGACTACAAGATGAGGCTGTTGTTAATAGCATAGGGCATCAAGGTTTATTCTGAGGCAGTGGAAAGAGCATTGATGATAGAGGCGGAGGCCAAAGATAAAGATGCAAGAAGGGAACAGTGGAAGCAAAAGAGGAATGCAGGGTCATTTTCAGAGGGACCTTCAGGGAAAAGGAATAGGGGTGGTTCATCTCAGTTTTAGGGATAGTCGTCTGCACGATCTGCTCCTACCACTCCTATACCAGCTGGGTCAGATAAAAATGGAGTTATTTGCTTTCAGTGTCAGCAGCCTGGACATTACAAGTCCAATTATCCCATGAGATCATCTTCAGTTCCGAGGGTTTGTTATGGGTGTGGCCAGCAGAGCCATTTGATTCGAGACTATCTGAGTCAGGGAGCAGGCACCACTAGTGGCAGAGGGTCACGGCAGAGGCCGTTACAGTCAGCTACAATTCAATTAGGTTTCAGACCACCGCCACTACCATAAACTGCCATGTCTTCTTAGGGTTCACGACTAGCTAGGAGGGATACTCCTACTGTGTTAGTGCAGCAGTCAGGTGTTCAGGTTGGCAGTTCTCAGGCACAGGCACCACAGGGACGTGTTTTTGCACTTGCCTAGGCCGATGCATCTTCTTGTCCATCAGTTCTCCGAGGTATATTTCCAGTGTTTGGTTCTTGGGCCCGTGTTTTGTTTAACTTTGGTGCATCTCATTCCTTCATATCATCATCATTTGCACTTGCATCGGGGTTAGAGATCAGTTTCATGGATCGGGCGTCGTATATTGATATGCCAGTTGGGGTTTCAGTGTCTTTGAGCCGAGTTGTGCGGGATTGTTCTATTATGATAGCCAGACGGACCTTTGTGTTTGATCTTATCCTCTTGGAGATGACTAACTTTGATGTTGAATGGATTGGTTAGCTTCCTTTCATGCCATGATCGACTGTTTTAGAGGTAGAGTCATAGTTTGCAATCCTAAGGGAGACTATTTCTTTTTCGTGGAAGATCGGAGTGATTCCCACATTTCATCGTTTTATGGAGTTCGTGGACGGAGTAGTGGTGATTACTTCTTGGCTAGCCTTATAGCCAAAGAAGACGATATTGTGGAAAAAGACTATCCTGCAGTTGTTCGTGATTTTGTAGATGTGTTTCTGGAAGATTTGACAGAGTTGCCTCCATACCGAGAAGTGGAGTTTACTATTGATTTAATGCGAAGTACCGCGTCGATTTCTATGGCGCCGTATCGTATGGCACCAGTTGAATTAGAAGAATTAAAGAGGCACCTTGTTGATTTAAGGATGAAAGATTTCATCCGACCGAGTGTGTCACCGTGGGACGCACCGGTCTTGTTTGCTAAGAATAAAGATGGTTCTTTGAGGTTGTGCATTGATTACCGGAAGTTGAATCGTGCCACCATCAAGAATAAGTATCCTTTGCCAAGGATAGATGATTTGTTTGATCAGTTGAGAGGAGCCAGTTGTTTTTTGAAGATTGACTTGAGGTCAGGCTACTATCAGTTACGGGTTAGGGATGAGGATATCCCAAAGACAGCGTTCCGTACACGGTATGGACACTATGAGTTCCTTGTTATGCCTTTCGGCTTAACGAATGCGCCAGCAGCATTCATGGACTTGATAAACCGCGTCTTTCACGATTACTTGGACCAGTTTGTGGTAGTTTTCGTGTATGACATTCTCGTGTATTCACGATCTCGGGAGGAGCACGAAGTCCATTTGAGTATTATTTTACAGATTTTGCGGGAGCATCGATTGTATGCCAAAAATGAGAAATGTGAGTTATGGCTACAGGAAGTGAAATTTTTGGGGCATGTTGTTTCAAAAGGTGGAGTGTCAGTAGATCCATCAAAGGTTGAAGCAGTTTTGAATTGGGAGTAACCCAAGAATGTTTTTGAGATCTGGAGTTTCCTTGGCCTGGTGGGTTACTGTCGGAGATTTGTGAAAGATTTCTCTCGTTTGGCAGCCCCTATAACCCGTTTGACCCGGAAAGGGATCAAGTTTGTGTGGAATGAAGCCTGTGAGACATCTTTTCAGGAATTGAAGACAAGATTCACTACAGCTCCAGTGTTGGTGATACCTGAGCATGGCTTGGGTTATGTGATTTATTGTGACACTTCACGTGATGGTTTGGGATGTGTGTTGATGCAGGATGGTAGAGTAGTGGCTTATGGGTCTCGACAGTTGAAGACTCACTAGTATAACTACCCTACTCATGATTTAGACTTAGTGGCAGTTTATGGCTAAGTGCCATACCTGTCAGCAGGTGAAGGCTGAGCATCAGAGACCAGCCGGTTTGTTGCAACCATTACCTGTAGCGCAGTGGAAATGGGAACATATTGCTATGGATTTTGTGACAGGTCTTCCAAGGTCACGGAGGGGCAATGAAGCTATATGGGTCATCATTGACAAGTTAACCAGGACGGCTCACTTTTTGCCTATTAAGGCAATAGATGATGCAGAGAAGCTTGGTGTACTTTATGTGAAGGAGATTGTAAGGTTGTATGGAGTTCCAGTAACCATTGTCTCAGATAAGGATGCCAAGTTCATTTCAAAGTTCTGGGAAGAACTTCAAGCAGCGTTTGGTTCAGCATTGCATCTTAATACGGCATTCCATTCACAAACAAATGGTCAGTCGGAGCGTATTATCCAGATCTTAAATGATATGCTTCGGGCATGTGTACTTGATTTGGGAGGTAGTTGGGAGGATCACCTTCTACTCATTGAATTTGCATACAACAACAGTTATCAGGCGAGCATTGAGATGGCTCTATTTAAGGCGTTGTATGGTAGACCTTGTAGGTCTCCTATTTGTTGGACTGAGGTGGGTGAGACCGCCGCCTTAGGACCCGACATAGTACTCGAGACTACTTAAAAGATTAAGCTGATCAGACAAAGGTTACTTACAGCTCAAGACTGACAGAAGAACTATGCGGATAGGCAGAGATGACAGCTATCTTTTGAGGTGGGAGACCATCTTTTTCTACGGGTTTCTCCACGGAAGGAGTTGTTGAGATTCGGGAAGAGTGGCAAGTTATCGCCACGATTCATTGGACCATTTGAGATTTTGGACCGTGTAAGAGAGGTTGCCTACAGACTTGCTTTACCACCACAAATGGATAGAGTCCACAATGTCTTTTATGTATTGATGCTATGGAAGTACGAGCTGGATCTATCTTACATTTTAAGTTGGGTTGATGTGGACATTAACAAGGGTGTTTCCTACGAGGAGGGACCAGTTCAGATCCTTAACACACAACAGAAGGTGTTGAGGAACAAGACGATACCAATGGTGAAAGTTCTTTGGAGACACCACGGAGTCGAGGAGGCTACTTGGGAGCTCGAATAGGAGGTTCGCTCTAAGTGCCCAGCATTGTTTTCTTCCTCGGGTATGTTTTGATTTCGGGGATGAAATCTTTTAAAGTTGGGGAGAATGTAATGTTTAAGTTATATATATATATATATATATATATATATATATATATGTATATTAAAGAGTGGGTGAGATTCTTTTAGTGGAGGGACCCATAGTTTTTTTTTAAAGAGGTCATAAGACCACGTTTTTTTTGGGTTCTCTGTAATCTCATTCTCTCTCTCCCGCTACCAGTCTCTCTTCCTCTCGGCATTCTCTTTTTCTTTTTTATTTTATTTTATTTTACAAATTCAAGGCTTGATTTCTCTCTCTATTCTTCGTATTTTTAAGTGCCGTTTGCGGCAAATTGAAGCTCACAGCGAGGCCTACAAGTTGATAGGAGCAATTCCTTAATTGGTGCACTATAGGAAATTCGAAAAATCCTAGGGTTTGAGTTGGAATTTGGGGGTTTTGCATATAATTGAGGTAGGGTTTCCTAATCCATGAGATTTTTTCTCCCTTGTGAATTATTCTTTGTTAATTATAGTTAAACATGCTTAATTTGAGATGAATGCCTTTAAAATGATTTGGTTTTGTATATGGAATTCATGATTATGTGTATATGTGGATTTGTGTGAAAAACATGCTTAAAATGTTGATTTTTATATGCTTGTAATGCTAGATCTCGATTGTATGAAAGCATGTTGTAGTTTTACTTGAAAATTCTTATGAATCATGCTATATTAATTAAGTTTGAGTTAGTTATGGAATGATGAACTTGGACATGGCATGATGCATCCATGCACTAGCATTGGGTATGAAATGGGATTAATGTGATTTAAAATGAAAAAGGGGAATTTTGGGAAGAAGTTTTGATTAAAATGGATTAAAAAAAATCCGGTCGCCACGGGGTTACCAAAGGGCCGATGTGTTAATATAGCCTAGAGGGAATTAGGGAGATTGCCCAATTGAGCTGGCTGGGCCCAAAATGACACCGCGGGGGTACCAAGGGTTAGGGACACTAGCCAATCCTTCTCTCGTGTCATTGCAGGGTCACCAAAGGGCGAGTTATATTAACAGTTTGAAAGTGATGGATTGAAAATAGGGAGTGACATCGGTATGCATTGCATTTCATAGCATCATATTGTGTATGCTAAGATTGGATTTAATGTTGTACTTTCCCGACATAGTATGACCCCGATTCCTATTGTCCTATTCCTTGTTTGGATTCACGGGGACACAAGAGGTGTGTTTTAGGCACCACCTACTGAGCAATTTTGCTTACCCCTTTTTATTTAACATTTTTTCAAGAAACGGGAAAGAAGTGGCGGATGACGTTCCACCACAGGCCTAAATTGGATTAGAAGATTGTTTTGCTATTTTTGTATTTAAGTCCTATATTTTTTGCAAAATCTTAGTTTGTTATATTTGGTATAGAGATTTGTGAACTCTTGTTATTGTAATTATATTTATGGGCTGTAATTTTATTATAAGTTGTCTAAACGTTGTAAGACGTGGACTTTAGTTCTTAACCATATATTATTGGGACTGTAATCACGATATTTGGATTAAATAGTATATGGATGTTCCACCATAAGATGAACTGTGTTGAGGCATGATGAATGGATGAAAGGGATGCTGGAATATATTATTGGCATTGTGTTGGGGCAGGTTAGATAAATTTTAAAGGTTCAAGAGAGACCTTTGCATTTTTATGCATTTAAGCAGGTTGTCGTAGGACCCCTTTTAGCGGAGGTCATGTCAAATTTTTTTTTTAAATGGGACCAGTTTTGGGTCGTTACAGCGAGCACCACACATCGGACCACCACCATATCCAACCCCACCACCAAAAAATAACTTCGGCGACCCATTTCACCCACAACCTTCACATCTTCACCCATCTTCTTTACTCTGGTTGATTCAATTCCGGTCAATCTTAATCAAGCAACAAATTCATGACCTTCTCTTGTTTATGTGTGCAGATTTCTTTTTGTGCCTTATTGCAAGCATTCTCTTTCCAATGTGGGAGAGGAGAAGACTGAGACGCAGTCATATGCTCACTATCTAGATGATTGATGATGAATTGAGAGAGACAAATTCTAGCATTTTGATTCTATGATGCAGTATGTCTATTATGCCCTATAATGGTTCTTCACCCATCTTCTTTACTCTGGTAGATTCAGTGGGACTAGAGACCGTGAAACTGCTACCTCTGCATTAACTTTCACACCCATTTCGTCAAAGAGTTCCTCAAATCAAAACCCTTTTGTTTAAACTTGAGTTTTTTCAGTCATTGGGGTTTCAAGATCTGACCTCGCAAAACTGATTTGGATTGTTATTAGCTTTTTTCCTTTATTTACCTATTCTTCTTGGGTTGTGACAAGTGGTTGAACAACAGTGAGCTTCACGAATTCGTCGGGAAAGGACGTGAAAAAATAACTTGTCGCCGATGATGGAGAGTCGACTTCGCCTTCTCCGATTTATCTTTTTGTGACTAGTTCAAATTGATTTGGGTATATTATTGATAGGTATGAGAGATGAGAGAGATGGTTGTGGCAGTGGCTATGGAGGGGAGGAGGTGGGTGGAGGTGGGTAAAGGTGATGGTAGCGGCGGTGGGCCAGTGGCCATGGTGGGGGAAGGTAGCATGGAGGATTGGTGATAATATTTTTTATTTATTATTTTTTAAATAATGCTACAGTAGAGGAAGTACTTCTTGTAAACAGTGTAGAAAGTAGAGAAAGTAACGAATCCTCACTTTCTCTTTCCTTCATTAAATCTGAAAGTACTTTCTAAAAGGTGAAAAGTAAAATTATATTACTAAACATAATTTTCACTTTTACTTTACAATTTTAGGAATTGACAGTAAAAATCAGAAAGTAAAAGTGTTATTAAACAGGCCCTAAAGTCTCAAATTTCAGCCACTTTATATCCGATTTGTTTGTATTTATAGAATAAAACAGTCAATTGCCTCACTTGGGTTCGGATTTGTAAGGACTTCCAACTTTCCAAGCTACTCTGAATCATCATCTCGTGAGATTCATCTATTTCATGGTATGCTCTTGTTTTCTTTCTTGATTTTTTGTTTTTAATTCCTGTTTTAATCATTAAATTCAAAGAAAAATAAAAGACAGATTATTCTACCCAGTTCAAGCTATCAATGTGTGATGAAATAATTATGTCATTTTGTCTGTGTCTTCTTTTGACAACATTCCCTAAGCCCCATAGTAACTGTCCTTGCTTTTCAATTGAATTGCTTGAATTAGATAACTAGAAATGGATATGATTTGTTATGAAATTTGGTTCTAGCTTTGTGGGTTTTGCAAATAATCTATTTGCTTTCTAAAATTTTTAGCTATAGCAAAATTGCAGAACTAATTATAAGGTTTTTTGAAAAGGGTGAGTTATCTGTATGTCTTAACTTTTAGTAGCTATCTGTTGACGATCTTTTTACTTAGAAATCTCCTTCAGGTTGTTTACACCCTTATTTTCCACTTTCCAGTAGGAGATTACCCTGGTTGATTTCAATGGAAAGGTACTACCACATTCCAGTGGAAAGTCTTGGGACACATGGCAGCCAAAGAAACAAGTGGTTATAAGTGGTTACATGCAAAGTTAGGGGACACATGGCAGCCTAGGAAGTGAGTGGTTATAAGTGGTTATATGCAAAGCCATGGGACACATGGCAGCCTAGAAAGTGAACGGTTACAAGCGGTTACATGCAAAGTCATGGGACACATAACAGCTTAGGAAGCTGGTCAACTCAAATGGAAAGTTACTACGACATTCCAGTGGAAACTCTTGGGACACATGGCAGCTAAGGAAGCAAGCAGTTACAAGTAGTTACATGCAAAGTCATGGGACACATCCTAGGAAGTGAGTGGTTACAAGTGGTTACATGCAAAGTCATGGGACACATTCTAGGAAGTGAGTGGTTACAAGCGGTTACATGCAAAGTCATGGGACACATTCTAGGAAGTGAGTGGTTACAAGCGGTTACATGCAAAGTCATGGGACACGTGGCAGCCTAAAAAGTGAGCGATTCCAATGGAAAGGTACTATGACATTCCAGTGGAAAGTCTTGGGACACATGGCAGCCAAAGAATCAAGCGGTTATAAGCAGTTACATGCAAAGTCATGGGACACATGGAAGCTTAGGAAGCAAGTGGTTACATGCAAGCTATCATTACTAAATTCTATAAATAGGGCATGATGTTGTAACTTAGAAGGTCTGCTCAATGCCAATCAAACTACGCATGTCAATACTATCCTTACTTTTCATTGCAATGCACTTTCAATATGATTAGTCTTAGTCCTACGCTTTACTTTTCATTAGATAATTTTACAGTCTTTCCAATTACTTTCTCAGTTCTTCCGAGCTAGTTAACAATCCCGAAGTCCTTTATCAAAGGCAAAAAGAACCCAGAGGTGGTCATTCCAGACCTCTTCACAATCACCTGGTCCCGCAGTCTTCCTTCTCGAATATTGTTTGGATATCTCTTTGGAACTACTGTAGTTCCTGCCACGCCCACCCGGTTCCATTGAAACCGGCACCTGCTTTTTTCAGGCCAAGCATAGTGGCACACCTGGTGGGAAATTCTGAACGGAGTGTTTCTATGGCGGGAGGAAAAAGACACGACAAATCTATTCAAGATTCTGCCGAAATTGAAATTGAAATTGAACAGGCTATTGAACTTTTTAATGAAAGTTCATATGTTGTTTTAGAAGAAATTCAACTACAAGCTAATTCATTTCAGGCATGCTTTAATAAATGCCGTGACAATTTCCACCGAACATTCCGAAGGATTGCCAAAGAACATGAGCAATTTTTCCGAGAATTCGAGGGAAACCTCCGAGAATGTATTCGGAATACAATAACAGAATGGAAGAGGTCCCAACAACGCGTACAAACCCTTCCACGGGCTCAGAAACAACCATAACCCGTGGTGTCGATTCCACCAACAGTGAAGTCGATTCCACCGGCAGTAGCTTAACCACTTCCATCGCAGGTGCAGGTTCCACTTAAGGTGCGTAACTCTTCAGCAACAGCGAAGTCGATTCCACCAGCATTAGCTCATCCACTTCCATCGCAGGTGAAGTTTCCACTTGAGGTGTAGAATCCTCCACCAACAGCGGTCCAGAAAGTTCAATTTCAGGTCCAATAGAATGTTCCACTTTCGAACATTCAGCAGCCTACAAACACACCACCAAGGCCACTTATGGCTTTTCCGATGGCTTTCGAAATTGAACGCCCTCCAAGGAAACCTGCTGATCAAGGAGTAAATCCAATTCGCCGGAGGAGTATTCCTTTGGCAAACCCAAACCCAATTCCAGTGGTGTTTGGGGGGCATCCAATGGCCAACCTATCCAAAGGTTGGCAAGAAAATACAGGCCAACTTGCTGACTTCTCCCAGCAAGACTATGGCTTGGCCATGAGGAAGGTCCACAAACCTTTCCATACGAAGCCGTTATCACTTATTCTATGGGAAGAAAATTTTCCACAGCCAAATTTTCCTTCAAAAACGACACAAGCTTCTCAATCATTGTATATTCTTCCACTTGAAGAATATAACGGTTACAGTATTTTTCTTCCAATTTTGGGAAAAAATGCTACTATTTTATTTGTCACAAATTCACATCTTTTGATTTTTGGGGGGCAAAACTTGGCCAATTAACTTTGTATTTGGCCTGAAGATGTGCAATTTCATCCTCCTTGTAAACCTCCAGACCCCGGGGGGTAATGAAATTGACGTGAGGCTTCAAATCTTTGTTTTAGTTAAATAAAGCTACTTAAAAGTTTTCGGCCCAATGGTACATTCCGGCTGAAAAGTTTTACTTGTGCAATTCCTTAACAATAAGAATATCACATGGCAAATTCTCGCTCACATCTAAAATTTGATATGCCTTACAATTCTTCAAAGAATATCAGGCACATTAAATTTGGGGGGCAATGTTTACACCCTTATTTTCTACTTTCCAATAGGAGATTACCCTGGTTGATTTCAATGGAAATGTACTACCACATTCCAGTGGAAAGTCTTGGGACACATGGCAGCCAAGGAAACAAGCGGTTATAAGTGGTTACATGTAAAGTCATGGGACACATGGCAGCCTAGGGAGTGAGTGGTTACAAGTGGTTATATGCAAAGTCATGGGACACATGGCAGCCTAGAAAGTGAGTGGTTACAAGCGGTTACATGCAAAGTCATGGGACACATAGCAGCCTAGGAAGCTGGTCGATTCAAATGGAAAGTTACCACGACATTCTAGTGGAAAGTCTTGGGACACATGGCAGCTAAGGAAGCAAGCGGTTACAAGTGGTTACATGCAAAGTCATGGGACACATCCTAGGAAGTGAGCGGTTACAAGTGGTTACATGCAAAGTCATGGGACACATTCTAGGAAATAAGTGGTTACAAATGATTACATGCAAAGTCATGGGACACGTGGCAGCCTAGGAAGTGAGCGGTTCCAATGGAAAGGTACTACGACATTCCAGTGGAAAGTCTTGGGACACATAGCAGCCAAAGAAACAAGCGGTTACATGCAAAGTCATGGGACACATGGAAACTTAGGAAGCAAGTGATTACATGCAAGCTATCATTACTAAATTCTATAAATAGGGCATGATGTTGTAACTTAGAAGGTCTGCTCAACGCCAATCAAACTACGCATTTAAATACTATCCTTACTTTTCATTGCAATGCACTTTCAATATGATTAGTCTTAGTCCTGCGCTTTACTTTTCATTAGATAATTTTACAGTCTTTCCAATTACTTTCTCAGTTCTTCCTAGCTAGTTAACAATCCCGAAGTCCTTTATCAAAGGCAAAAAGAACCCAGAAGTGGTCATTCCAGACCTCTTCACAATCGCCTGGTCCCGCAGTCTTCCTTCTCGAATATTGTTTGGATCTCTCTTTGGAACTACTGCAGTTCCTGGCACGCCCACCCGGTTCCATCGGAACCGGCACCCGTTTTTTTCAGGCCAAACACAAGTTAAACAATATCATTAGGGATGGCAATGGGGTGGTTTGGGGCAGGGATCTCATTCCCATTCCCATTTCCTTCCCCTTCCCCTTCTCCTTCCCCTTTCGCGTTTAATTTTTTCACCCTCAGAACCGCCCCAAAACCTGCCAGGTTTTTAAAACAGCCCCATTTCCGTCTCCATTTACATAATCGGTTCTCCATAACCGCCCCAAATGGGGCAGGGTGGGGATTTTTGAATCTTTAAAGATCTCCCTTTCTATTTTTCCTTTTTAGGTTTAGTCATCCCCTATAGATTTCTTTGGTTTGTGAGGAAATAGGCCTTTCTTTTTTTTTTTCTTTTCTTTTTGGGTAAAGTACAAAAAAACTCCCTGAGGTTTAGGGTAAGGACAAGCAGATGAAACTTTGTCTATATTTGGACAACCACACCCCCTTGTGAAATTTGTCATCCAAACAGAGCCTTAAAAGATATGAAAAGTCCATTTTACCCTTCACTATTTTATTAATTTTAATTATAAAATATCAAAATACTTAAATAACCAAATTACCCTTTTCATCTATATATATATATATAAAGGGTTTTTCAGTGGGATTGTTCTTGCTGTTCTTGAAGATTTAATGATTGATGATGAAGGGTTAAGTGATGGCAGGCTATCATAGAGACACAATTCATAAATCCGTGTGTATACTAAACCAAAGTGTTCGAAGGGTTGTATACCAGTTACCAAATCACAAACATACAAATCTATACATACATATATGTATATATATATAAATTGTTCGAAACCCTAACCCAGTATTTTCTACCTTTAATTGACCCTTTATTCCATCCCAAATCAAAGTCAAACTATAGGGTTTTCATTCCAATCTTTTCAAAAAAAATCTCGGGGTCGTCAATTCGGTGTTTGGATTGCATCAAATGTTGGCCCCAAAGCGGTGCGGTAGAGAAGGTGTTGTTTGCGGCAAAGGAGATGAAGCCGAAAACAGTGATGAGACTTTAGCACAGAAATTGCAAAAAACTTCAAGATTACTACTGGAATTTGAAATTGCAGGCTCTTCAGGAAACTTTTTAACTGGTTTAGCACACTGCTTCCCTTCAAGCTCAAAGCTATTACCATGAATTTCGTACTCCTCTTGATTGATTGTGCTCTCAGTAGAACAGCCTCCTACATCATATGCAATATAACCCATTTAAATACCAAAAGCTCAAAACCAAAAGCCTCTTGATCTCCTTTGTCCTGGCCGCTGCAATCCGCCATTTCCGGCAAACAATATATATTGTGTGCATGTGTATGCATTTAAATTTAGATGGATTTTACCCAGTAACCCATTTAAATTTGGGTTTATCAGATGGGTTTTACCCAATAACCCATTTAAATTTATTTGATTCAAGGGTATTTAAGTCAATTGTATTTATCAATTTTATATCAAAGGGTAACAAAGTCAATTCACCGTTGTCAGGGTGTCTTTGTCCATTTTATCAAACTTGAGGGGGTGTGATTGTCCAAAAGTAGGACAACTTTCATCTATTTGTCCTTATGCCAAACATCAGGGGGTGTTAGTGTACTTTACCCTTCTTTTTTTTTTTTTGCCATATCCATTGTGGTCCTGCTAAAGGTGTTAACCTTGGCACTTTTTGTGCAAAGTGGCTGGTCTCATAGCATTATCACCCTTTCCGGCTGAAGATTTTGCCATCTTCTAAGAAGCATGGATGCTTCTATGAAGGTGTTAAGGACACTCCGATATGTGTCCAACATTTCAAGGCCGTGTCCATAATCTAAAAATAATTTTTATTATTTCGGACACTTGGGCGACACATCTCAAATACTTAGTCAACACATTCCGGACACTCATCTAACACTTCCTACACTCTTCCATCTTATATAAACAAACAAATGGCGCGACAATGTTGGAAACATTATGAACATGCATTGAAGTGTACAACATTTTTTCCTTTAAAAATTCTCTATATTTACTATTTCAGTCTTCCTCCCCATAGATTTGCTTGGTTTATGAGGAAATGGGCTTGGTTTATGAGGCCATCTTTTGCTATTTATCCACTGTGGACCCTCTAAGGGTGTTTATTACCTTTGGCAGTTTTGGTACGAAGTGACTGCCCTCATAGCATTCTCACTCTTCCCGGCCAAGATTTTGCCATTTCTACGTATTTATATTGACATTATGAAAGAAAATTTCTATATATGTATTTATTTCAGTACTCCTCTCCTTTAGAGCTATATTTGTGTTTAAGCAATTTTATTGTCTAACCAGAGATTATTGACATTCGCAGAAAATACGGCACATTGTTCTGGAGATTGGTTGCTTTCCTTACTAATTCTCCTATTGGGTTTAAGTGTTCAAACTTCACAAGCTCGAATAAGTACTAAAAATGGTGTAAAATCGTCCGTCTTCCTATCTCCTAAGTTTGTACTGGAACCAGGATCAGTGGTAAACAAGTACTACTATGACATTGACTTTCCAAGAGGTCATATTGCCATCATGAGTTTCAATGCTGAAGTAGTTGATGAGGCAGGAAATCCCACTCCCCTTTACGAAACTTATCTCCATCACTGGCTTCTTGTGAGATACTATCAGCCTAAAAGTGTAGAAGTTCCAGACAACGAATCTGATTTTATTTTCGTGATGAACACTGGTGTATCATGTATGTGGTAGTGCTCTTGGGCAGTATTTTGGCCTTGGATCTGAAACACGAAGAACAGCCACACATGTGCCAGATCCCTACGGAATAGAAGTTGGTAATCCAGCAGAAATTCCCAATGGATATGAGGAGAAATGGTTGATTAATGTCCATGCAATTGATACGCGGGGTGTGGAAAATAGGTTGGGCTGCACCGAATGCAGGTGTGATCTTTATAATGTTACAAAGGATGAAAATGGTGAACCTCTGACGCCTGGTTATATGGGAGGCTTGAGTTGTTGCTATGATCAGACACAATGCAGGGTGAGACGAGGCTTTGAGAGTGCCAAGAGAGGTCTATACATGAGATATACAGTGAAGTGGGTTGATTGGAATAAGTTTATTTTGCCTGTTAAAAAATATATATTTGATGCAACGGATATGTGGAAGAAGTTAGATGACGGAGTTACAGAACATCATTGCCGGGTGAGTGAACTTTTCTTCTATGGCTTGAAGTCATTAACTTTGGTCTAAGTTCATTTTGCCTGTTAAAATATATATATTTGATGTAACCAACATGCAGAAGAAGTTAGATGACAGAGTTACATAACATCATTGCCGGGTGAGTGAACTTTTCTTCTATGGCTTGAAGTCATTAAGTTTGGTCTAAATTATGCATCTATATCAATAGAAAGGCTTCTAAAATTATGCTGACATCAGTTTTTGAAATTATGACACTAAAAGATCGTCCCGTATCAGAGCATATTTACAAGCCCTGAATTCCTTTTCTTTAAGTGCAAGTACAATAAGCATCCTTATCAGAGCAGATGTTCCACATAAGTGTATAAAGGTAGATTTTACAAATTAAGGTCTTGATTGCATACATAGAGATTATGTTGATTGTAGTGCTGTGACGATACTTGTTAAATTAGTTTGTAAGAGAGTGATTTGGGAGATAACTCCATTTATCATTATTTGCAGAAAAAAGAAAAAAAAAAAAAAAAAAAAAAAAAGTGGGGAAATTAATGTTTAACTTGTTTGTTTCTTTGTCTTTTTATATTAGGTGGAGTATGAAGTTGCTGCTTGCACTGCCACTGATGGGGCTCATGATGTTGCATTGACACCAAAAGGGTAAGCATCTCTATGAAGAGGTGATTTTCTAACTCCTTATTTCCAGTTTGTGTCCCATGTCTTCTTTTACTCTCATCAACTAGATTGGTCGATCTGATATTGTTTTTTCATAGTATGTTATCAGACTTAGCATCCTCTTCGATGATATTAGTCGTTTTTTTCTACTGAGATGTATCATCAAATGATAGGTCTCACCACTAATTAGATTTTTTTTTTTTGCCTGTAACGACAAAACTTCTAAGGCTTGATGCAAGAGTAATATTCCATTCCCACATGAGGATTTGATGATTTCATTAATTTCTCAATATAAATTGTAGAAGATGGAACATGCTGTTAGCTTCTTCTTTTTTTCTATCTTTACATGGTGGCAACAACATGAATGATTAATTACCTTAGATAAAATCATGGGAAAATGGCGATCATTTATCCATAAAATTTACCACAAAAGAGTATTATTGTGAGAGTGAAAAAGTGGCTATCCCCTCATGGAACTGCATTTCTTTGTGAGATTTTTTTTTCTCTCTCCTTTGAAAGATGCTCCTTTGCACCTTTGATTTAGGTGAGCTGATTTGTTTGTGAATATTACTCTTGCATCAAGCCTTAGAAGTTTTTTTTTTTGGTACCACAGATTACAAATTCCTTTAGTAAATTTCTTTGCTAAAGCATGTAACTAATTGTCCTCCATCCTTTCACCCCGATCCAAGAGTTGATATCTTAACCTTGATGTGATTATTAAACATCGACTAATATTGAAAAGGAAATAAAGCAGGAAATGAGGCTGGTTATATTGTAGGAATGTCCACTTGTTATCCACAACCCGGCTCTGTTAAGATATCTCATGGGGAGACTCTAGTTCTGGTATCAAATTATAGCAGTGCTAAAAGGCATACAGGAGTTATGGGGCTCTTCTACATTTTGGTTGCAGACTCATTACCACATTTTGGTTGATGTAAGATTTTCATTTGGCCTTCATTTATAATTATATTATTTTAGTTGGTTTCAATTTATACGATCCAATGAAATTTGAACATGAAAAGATGACATTACCCTAGCCCCTGATTTTGCTTGGTTCTTGGAGGAACATGAAAAGATGGCATTACCATATAATTGAATCAAACCGATTACTTCAAACAAGTGTGGGTTGAGTTGTTTTGCATTATGTGGCTGCATGGTTCTTGAGTTCAAGTTGGAACAATGGATCTAAATCAGGTAATCGTAGTAGGGACTAAGGGTTCTGGGGCTTTGTCGATCATGATCGAAGTTCTAATGTATCAGGCTGCTTGACTTTCTTGTTAACTTCCAAAATAATGAAATCAACTTGTCATGATTAATGCCTAATTTTTAATTTTTAATTTTTATCTTACTTTGTGAAGCCAATTGTTTTCCTTCCTTCTCCTTGACTTCCTAACAATTCATACGCAGATCTTAGGGATATCCCAGAAATGTCAACCAATTCCAGTTCAGTAGCTTGAACCAACTAATTTCTCCTTGTGAAGGCATCATATGGCTACATTCTGCCATAACAAATGAATTATTGTGCATTTTCACAAACTTGATTATCCAATATTTTTCACACACACTATTTGATCAAGCATTAAGGTATCATAATCGGTCCTCATCTCAACCCTAGGGTTATTTCTCATACAATTCCAACTGTCTTTAGCTCAAAATCTTTGTTTAGAACAACCAACCAATCTTGATACATCTCCGGTTATGTTTTTATTTTTTATTATTATTTTTTTTACAAGGAGGTTATGTTTTTATTTTTTATTATTATTTTTTTTACGAGGCAAGGAGTGTTAGAAGTTAGATTTGCAGATGCAGAAAGTCTAAGTCTGACACTCTAAAGTTTACCGAGACACTAACCCACTGGACTATCGAGACATCTGCGATTAAGTTTTTATTGCAATGCTACTTTCTTATACTAAATCTAATTCTACGTCCATACTCATTATAAAATTTATAAGCATCCTCAACCAAATCAAAATCCATTCCATACCGAGGTTTCTATTCTATATTAATGCCATCTTATTAATGGCAAGCCTATAACATTGTTAACATATCCTGATAAAAATAAATAAAAGAATATAGAAATCAGATATGATTTTGTTTGGCCACAAAATCTTAGATCCTACGGAACTAAACTAAATTCCAAATGGAAGATAGAATGGATCTGGCGATTGAAAGGAGGCCTGAATTGAATCAAACCAAAAACAATGACCACTAAAGAGAACAGAAACAAAAATTAGGAAACAAGATTTTGTGTCAAATAATTGATGCATGTTCTCTTTGTTTCCGTATGGACAAAAATTTTCTTACAAAGAAACAATTATAGGCTAAAGATCCTTATTCACATCTTGGAGTCAAGCTGAATGACTTGTCAAGCCGTCGAACTTGCTCGTGAGGGTTACTGATGCTGAGTCTCTGAGACTTCATTACCATGCTCACCATAGTGGGCGTGTCATTGCCAATGATACCACTATTGTTAGAGTTCACGGTGTGAGATATATTTTGTAATTGGCTAATTTCGATGTCAAAACGAGTCCGATCTAGTTGTAATTTTTGATGTAAAAATATCGAAAATTAAAGATCAGATACGGATTTGAAGAAGGTTAAGTGTTCAAAATATACTACACTCCGAGATGATGAGAACAACCCTCTAAAAAGTTTGAGAGGTAGTGAGAACATTTAGGAAGGGTTTTGAAAGGTTCGGAACAAGTTTTTACTTTCTGTCCATCTTGAATTGATTCAAGATCTATCGAACAGGTTCAACATCATCAGAATGCTAAAATTTCAAGACTGACCATCTTGAACCGGTTTAAGAGAGCTGAACCGGTTCAGAGAATCCGTGGGATTCCTTACTGTCCATCTTGAACCGGTTCAAGATGGCTGAACTAGTTCAAGATGGTTGAACTAGTTCAAGAAGTCCTAGATGCATCAGGTTTTCAGTTTCCTTCTTCTGATGTTTCCTTTTTTATCCCAGTTTCCTTCTAAGCTCTATGTACGAAATTTATCATATTTTCTGAAGGATTATGACTTTCAAAACTCTATATAAACTTTGTCATATACATTGGTTGATGATGGCTTTAGAGAAAATCAATTCTATATTTGAGAAAGCCTTCTAGAGAGAGAAAATTCAAAAAATCAAAGCTGATTATTCTGAATTTATTTATGAGAACATACACATATATTCATGAGTGATTTAGTGGTGTTGTTCTCTATCTCATCAGAATCGGAGCTATATTGAAGATTCAGATATTCCAGATGAGAAGCAGGATTTAATTCTTCTATAATCGAGTTCAGATCTTGAAGAACAGAAGTAAGCGCTATCACACTTTGAAAGGGTTAGAGCATTCGTGGAGTGCTATCTGATCTATCTACTACTCTTCTACAAATATCAAGTGTAAGCCTGAGATCAAGTTGTTGTTGGACAAGGAGTCGCAAAGCCAGAGGATCGTCAGCGGTTGGTGTGGTGTAGAACGATATGGTGTGAGTCAGAGTCAAAGTTCGGTATACTTTGTTTCAAACATAGTGGATTGGTTTACTTTGGACTGCATAGTTCACGAGGTTTTTCCCATAACAGTTGACGTATTTTATCAACTGGAGTTTCCTCGCTAAAAATCCTAATGCAATCTCTCTAAACTTAACTTGTTTTACTTTTCAGTATTTATATTTATGATTGTGAATGTTTAATTGATCATGCAATTTAATCAATCATAAATTAAGCAAGTTAACCTAATAATCAAATCTAGGTCATTAAAGGAGTTAATCATAATTAAAATCAACTGTTTCCGCACCCCGCGTAACTCTTGTTTTACACACGTCTTCTCCACTCAGCGGCACTGTGAGTTGTTTTTGAGTCACCCATAGTTGTGGCCCTTTGTTACGAGTGCAATGTAACGATCCAAACCTAGAAGTCTGAAACGCTAACCGAATCATTACTCAAACCTGATGTCGTTTAAGGGCATTACGGTCAATTCTAAAGTCGATACATGATATATATGCTATCCCAAGGCATACGGTACACCATATCACTAACATCCCAAGAAGGTCACAAATGTAGATGGGAAGAATAGTGTCGGCCATCTGACAACTTTACGTCGGCCGGCTGAAACTCCGAAATGATAGTTTCAGAAGCCCAACTCTCTAGTTTGGTTCGAAGTGCACTGTCAGTCAGCTGGCTAGCCTTGCCAGCTGGCCGACAGGCCCTGGAACTGAATGGGAACAGTAGGATAATGCATCCAAGGGCCCAAACATAACCGAGCTCAAATGTGAGCCAAGAAAAAATAAAAACCTGTATAAACTATAATTATTCATAGAAACCATTAAACACAAATAAATATGAATCCTAATATCTTAAAACTTCATTATCTTCACATTGCTATAATGCATAAATAAAGTAGTTAGATATAAATACCTCGATCTGTAATTGCAAATCTTGTTGAGATCAAACCAAACATCGAAATCCTTCTTGCAGAACGAACAATGTGATTAACTGTAATAGTCAAAGGGTGTGGAAACTGATTTCTCTCTCTTAGTCTTTTGCACACATAAACATTATACATATTATTTTTATTAGCGTACATAATTGATGGGAATATGCACTTTTATAAAGGCAAAGAGATGATCAGTTTTCCTTTTAGTAACCTTAATTTCACTTTCAATCAAAGTAAGGAATAAATAGAAAAACACTTCTCCAATAATTAATTATCATAAAAGTAATTTATACGTTAACCAAATAATATAAAATATTAATCTGATATCTATTTACTTAACCATTAATTAATGAAATATATCACATGTCCAAATCATGTGGACCACGTAATTAATAAATAATCTTACATTTGCCCACTCGGCCCATATGATAACTTCTGTAGTGATTAAGTAAAATAATCATTAGTGTACACCATAAATCATATTGAATCCTTAAGTTGGTCATCATAAATAGCATGGTAAATAAATTACAAATGCGAGTCATAGCATTTATATATCACTAAATGACACAGTCTCTTCCATGTACTACAACATTAATAACCTATTCCATATAATCTACAAATGAAAAGTATCAATAATGATCTACCAATAACGTCTTTTTCAATACTATTTCTATTACCATTTATTAAAACAATACGTACATGTACATTAATTAATAGAAAATATCAAAAATATATTTAATAAGCGCAAAATGTTAAATATATATAAGCACCGTTAAGCAATCCACAATTAAAAATAATCATTATTAACTACATTCAAAACTCATTCTTTCAACATGTTCCATAAATATTTTGAGTGATAGTTTATTCGTTTATGGATTGCAATCATATCATTTCCTTTGTGACCACTCCTTAACTCATGCCGTTTGGTTGATTTGGATATTTTCAATTTCTACTATTTGTATTATGACTTCATTTTCTTTAAAAAAAATACATTAACAAAGACAATACAGCAAAGAGACCATACTTTTTAGTCTAAAACTGGCACAATTTTTTTAAGAGAGAAAGCTACATTTTATTTCCTATTGGCAAATACAGATACACTTGCCCTTGAAAACCTGTTGACGAAGTTGTATAACATCTATTTCACAAAAGACAGAAATTGAAATGGATAAATAGAACATTTTTTTTTGCAAGACTGGCTAGTGCTGATTCTGCTTGACAAAAAATATGCAGAAATCTCCCAGAGGCCTTAACAGAAATCACATCATCAACGAGTTAGCAAAAAAAAAAAAAAAAAGTAAATTTTCAAAAAAAATAAAACAATAACAAAAAAGCACCGGTTGACCCTGAACCTGTAACAAGCATGGTGGTTGGTTCCTAGATCTTTTAGGTTGTTGCTGATTAAATTAACCAAAAAATCTTTAGCTACTGAGAACCAAATACTAAAGTAAAAAATAAGATACTGAAATCTTTATACAAAAGTAACTTAATTTTTCATTTGCTCTCTTTAGCTAAGGATCTATGTAGCTAACATGCTGCTGCTGCTATTTTTTTTTTTTTTTTTTCCCTTCAAGTAAACCAATACTCTGACTCGCCTATTGACAGTTCCAATGATTTGTACTCCGTTGTGAGGGGAGAAGAGAGAAGGGGTCGTGTGCGGATGCTTGGCTTGGGGCCTACACAAAGCAATGTTTGGGGGCCCTCTCCGAGTAAAGCTAAACTCATTAAGAAAGCCAAAAAATCTGATGAGGAGGCATGTGCTGCACGTGTAGAGTTGCAGGATACAATTTCAAAAATGCAAGCTGACTATGACGAGAAATTGAAAAAATTTACGAGCCTACTATGATGACAAATTGGAAAATTTACAAAAACAAGTGGCTATGCTAAGGAAATTCAGAAAGCCATGGAAATCCAACAAGCACAACCACGACCCCATCTTCAAACTTTCTTTTTTCTAGCTTCAACTTCAACTTCAACAACTCCTGCCCATTTGATTTGAATTGCCCTAATTTTTTTATAAATTCATTAAGCGCACATTATAATAAATGAAAATTTAACATATAAGAAATTAGGGGTATTTGAATAAAATATAATGGAATTTAAAAAAAAAAGAAATTAAAGTCATAACCTTAACTAAATTGGCACGACTAGAAATTGAATTTGGAGATTCTCTAGGAACATTTGAAGAATCAGAACCCTTCAAAATAACAAAACAAAATTATACATGAAATCTTGGCATAAGTAAACTTATATTCAGTAAAGAGTAAAACTAATAATAAATATACCTATCCACTAGAATTTCGTTGTTGCATCTGCATTAGCATAGCCACTTATTTTTGTAAATTTTCCAATTTGTCGTCATAATCAGCTCGTAAATTTTCCAATTTATCGTCATAGTCAGCTTGCATTTTTGAAATTGTATCCTGCAACTCTACACGTTAGCATGTGCCTCCTCATCAGATTTTTTGGCTTTGTTAATGAGTTCAGCTTTACTAGGAGAGGGCCCCCAAACATTGCTTGGTGTAGGCCCCAAGCCAAACATCCGCACACGACCCCTTCTCTCTTCTCCCCTCACAACGGAGTACAAATCATCGGAACTGCCAATAGGCGAGTCAGAGTATTGGCTTGCTTGAAGATCTTTTATGCTTTTCTGCACAAAAAAAAAAAAAAAAAATTTTAAAAAAAAATAACAAAAACAAAAACAAAAAGGGCATGTATATATCAAAATTATTATGGTTCTACTATTCTAGTTTGGGCCAATTTCCCTTGTTGGGCTCTATGCCCTATTGGGCCCACTACAAAAAGAAAGAATAAAGTGCTTTTTATTCTAATTTTTAGTTAGTTCCACAATTATTTACGGAATAAATTGAGAAAATTTGATTTGGCAGGCTTTAACCTTCTACAACTGCAAGAACTTGATAGTGAAAAAGCTGAAGATTGAAGATGCACAACAAATTCACATTTCTTTTGAGAAATGTGTGAATGTTGTAGCTTCTAATCTCATGGTGACAGCACCCAAGAATAGCCCCAACACTGATGGAATTCATGTCACAAACACCCAAAACATCCAGATTAAAAGCTGTGTTATTGGAACAGGTACACTTCAAAACATAACTCATCCAAATACTTCTAATACACATATATGTTTCTAATTGATAAAGTTCCTAATTAATTAATGTATTTAAAGGTGATGATTGTATATCTATTGTGAGTGGGTCCAAGAAGGTGCAAGCCACAGAAATAACTTGTGGACCAGATCATGGTATCAGGTCTTCCATTCGAATCTCTAACTAAATTTTGTATAATTTGATGTGAAATATTTCGAGTTCTTTTGATATATAATGTGCATAAATTAAAGTAATGTTCTATTTTATTCCTATATACATATAGAGAGTGAAGGGGCAGAAAATTCTCTAACCATCACAAGCAAAAAAGTTGCCTGAGAGTTATGGAGATCGAGCAGAGGCGAGACGGCTTGAAGAGAGACAGTTTAGCCTTGCAGCAGAGAAACAGCCTGATCAATCAAGGGCTTCAGCTGAGAAATGGAGATCGAGCAGCTGGTGAGAGATCGAGAAAGAGAAGAGGAGAACGGCTCTTGCAGCTGAGAAACGGCTTGATCGATTGAGATAGAGCAGAGGAGAGACGGCCGGCCTGAAGATACAGCTAGGGCTTCAATTTGACGATGAGATAATAGTTTAAGTTAGATGAAACAACTGAAACAAATGGTCAGACGAAACAATGTTTTAAGTTATATAAGATAAAATGGTAAAGTTAGAAACAAAATGGTGAAATAATATTGGAGCTCCAAATTTTCCCGCAATACAAAAACCAAACCCGTTATTTATCAAAAAAAAAAAAAAAAAAAAAACCAAACCCGTCAAAAAATTGAACAAAAAAAAAAAAACATCACATCTAATTCCAAAATACAAAAACCAAACCCGTCAAAAAATTGAACAAAAACCATTGATCCAAAATACAATGACATTCATAATTGAGAATTATTATCTCAATTTTCTACTTTGTTCAACCTGAACTGTAAAAGCTCGTTTATCCAAAAATGACTACATTCTTATATTAAAACACTAAAGACTCAAAATTCAACTATAAAAATCACTGAACTGAACTGATGAAACCCATTAATTCTAAATGAATGAACTTTAATAATCTTGAACAATCATATTGTTTACTACTGACATGAAAATTTTAAAAAACCCTAATTTGATGAACCACAATAAAATTCAATCATCTGAGAATCCAACAGATGCAGTAAAACTAAAACAGACCCATCATTCTATGGGTCTACTGAATAAAAAACAAGCACGACTAACCCTAGAATTGTGTAAAATGAATGATCAGTGAGAAATAAAACAACGAAACCACGAAGAAATTAAAATGAAACAGAGAGGTACCTGAGAGAGGCTTCAGCGAGAACGTTTTGGGAGGAAAAGCTAGTGAGTAAGATCTCGAAATGACATACATTAACAGCTCTTGGAGATCGAGTAACTGGTGAGAGATTGAGACAGAGGAGAGACGGCCTGAAGAGAAACCTAGGGCTTCAACTTTGTAATCTCAGATGAGATAATACCGAAAGAGAGACGGGTTAGCAAACATCAATCAAGGGCTTCAGCTGAGAAATGGAGATTGAGCAGTGAGAGATCGAGACGGAGCGGAGGAGAGACGGGTGAGGATATACAGATAGGGCTTTTTTTCAGATGAGTAAAATGGTAAAGTTAGATGAGAAGTCAGCAAATTGGTAAAGTTAGAAACAGTAGTAAAGTGAAATAATATTAGCACCAAATTTTTCAACAAAAAAATATTCCCTCCATCTCACAAAAGTGTCACTTTTAAAGAGCTGTAACTATTACAAATTGAACTAACATGATTTTCGAAACATGATACTATTTTTGGGACAAAGGTAGTAGTTCTTTTCATGCACGCCGGTCATAAAGAGAACGCTGGTGAATGCCTGAATTATTGTAGTATATAATATATTTTTAAGAGTCCTAATACGTTAACCGGTGTGTCACTTAAAATAAGGTGAGAAAAAAAAATTTGAAAAATTAAAAAATAAAAAAAAATTGAGAAACATTACAGTGAAGCATGATAATTTAAGTTGCAATTTATGGTTAATGATATACATACTCTATGTGCCTTTAATGTATTATATTGCATGCTTATGTGAATTATGGCGGGGATATGTGATGATTATATGGTTACATGATTTACATGCCTAAATTGCCTTGCTTGTGAAAAGAATTCCATGAAAATTGTTGAGGTTGAAATTCGCCGCGGCTTGGTACGACACCGTTTCTGTAACGACCCAGATTTCTCAACCCGGTGCATTAGTGATGAACCGGAAGTTGACCCGATAACGAACCCGAAATGCAGAAGCGAAAGAAGCCAAATGACCTCAAGAGATGTACATCATCCCTAAGGCCCCAAAATGACTCTCTATAAAGCCACGGAACTCAAATGAGCCAAGCAAATGTAGCAAGAATGCCTGACCCGAAAAAAGATGAACTAAGGGCAAAATGGTCATTTCTCACTGAAAAGGGAGCCACCGTGCACACCATTGGAAGGACAACGAAAAATGAACAAAATTAAACTCAAGAATCGTCTGATTCTGAGTCCGGGCAGAAAAGATATGAAATTCCAACACCCGATGCGAAAGTTATGAAGCAATGACTTAACATTTTCCAATATTTTCATAATAAACTTTGAAAACAAAAGTGCATAGAAAATGAGATACATGTCATTGGCCTCCGACCTCATCTCATACATGTTAAATACGTTGAAAAGAGTGCACTTACGTACACTCTACATATACGAATCAACGAATACAAGTTTAAACAAATAAGGCTACAAAGAGGCATCTTATGCTAACACTTGCATAAAATAGAAACTTAGAAACTGTAAGCCATCCAAGGAGCAATGGAATCTTCAAATCCTAAGTCCTGTACCTGAAATATGCCCCAGTATCGTAGGGGTGAGTAACATAAAGCTATTAGTAGGAGATGAGCATGCATCGACCTAACATTTTACAATTTTATCACCTTATGGTGAAACATATTAAAGAGGCTCATGCCACCTAACGTCTTTGTCAAGATGAGACCTAGGGAGCATCCTAAGCTACCTAGATCATTTCTATCATAATCACATTGTTCATACAATTCAAACAACATAGAAACATGTTATACAAGGTAATAAGATATAGATTCTCAAAGTCTTCAACTTGAAATCCAAAATACGAAAACAACAAATGTGGGTCATGCCACCTAACATCTATGTTCAAAATGAATCTATAAGGTCATTCTTAAACTACATTTGAACATCAAAACACAAATTATGATATCGATGCAAGTTAACCAACAATGGAACTTCCAATACAATGCATGAAGTATGCTTTCACAAAGCTACATCTTAAGCTCAAAATAGGAAATCAAATAAGGAACAACAAGTTACGATATCATCTAGTTATTAACTTGAAATGAAATACAAAATCAAACAAAGTGGATACTCGGACGTCACGCCAGATCAGACCGACAACATAGTTACTTTAGGGTTACTAACCCATGGGTAACCTCCCTATGTGCGCACTAGACTGTATAGAGGGACAATCCCCCGTACTAGAAACAAGTCCTAGCCGTAGCCAAACAACGACATCCCCAAGTTTCCAAAATCAACAAATTGTGCAACAACGTATATATATCAACATGTATATACAAGATATCAACTATTTACCAAGCACAATCCAAATTTTGGAAACTTATACAATACCTGCTCAAAATTCACAAATATTATGGCATGTAAGATGTCAAATACAAAGTGTGCAATTCCTTACACATAGCAACAATATATTCAATAAGGAAAAACATATTCTATATTTAATTTGACAAGATTAATTTCAAGTTAAAACAGTTTAAGGGCAAAATACAAGTCCTTCTCTTCCATGCATGTAAAACACTCAATAATGACATAAAAATACTTTAAAATAATAGATCAATACCTCACTAGAGAATTGAATCTCTAAATACCAAAGCAAAACTAGGAGTTAGGCTATATCCTTCAAGGGTTTTGAAGAGAAGGATGAGGGGAATAAAAAGTATTCCAAGTTCAAAGTTCTAAGGTGAGTGAAAGGGCACAAAAAATGAAGTCAAAACTACTATTCAAGCTTTTCTCCAATGGTGGCTTCCTTAGGATTCTTGAGAGGAAAGTGATGAATGAATTAAAATGTGTAAACCCTAAGCTAAATTGATGGGCTTCTCCACTCACTAGGTGCTCTTGCACTACCTCACACACACACACTAATGTAAGACTAAAGGTGAGTCCTACACTTGTCATGAATCCAAGTAAGCTTCCAAGATTAAAAATTAACCCTACACTTGTCAACCATCCATGCCAACAAGTGCATCAATCCTAGGGCAACAAGTGGGTGAATCTCCACCCTTCATGTGTCATGAGATTAAGTCTTCAAGTGGTTTCACCACAAAATCAACAAGTGGCACCATAGGAATGTGACACTTGTCACATTCTTCAGAAATTGCAAAAAGGTCATTTTTGAAAATATCTTCCAATTTAATTTGCAAAATGATCCCTAAGACAAAAAATAATTACTTTAATTACCCAAAAACCCCTCAAGTTATGGATAATTACAAAAAGTCATGTTTTTCATGACTTTTACAAGGAAAGTATGCATTTAATATGCATTTCTACCAAAGTAAAAATGTAAATGTCATGGAATTTAAATATCATGGACGTATGCCAAGCCGGAATCAAATCCGAGTACAAAAAGTGAGGTTAAATAAGGAAAAATGAAAAACGACTAAAGGACGAAAAAGGGAAAAGACGAAAAAATGAATAATGTCAAAAAAACAAAAAATGTGGAAATGACTCGGTCCTCAAAAGAAGTTGTCAATCCAAAGGAAAGAGTCTCAGAAACCATTTTCGAGCACTCGAGACGACACTAAGAGGCGGGAAATCGAACCCGAAAAGGAAAAGAGAATGAAAAAAATTTATCTGCAAAATTTGAATAAAGGGAAAGAAATGAAAATGACCTGGTCATTATAACCTTCCCACCTTAAAGGGATTTCGTCCCCGAAATCCAGCCCTAAGAAACTAAAGGTGAAACCGGGATAACTACGGAGTACATCTTCGAGTACCCCACACAACGTGCTACAAAAACAATCCCAAAGCTGAAAGACAACGTACAAACCAATGTCATTCGCACCCACGTGCTTACGATAGGACAACCTCTCAAAAGGAAATTGACTACACGGTCACACGATTAGTCAAAAGTCACGTACAAAGAACCCAAGGTTGGACAAAGGAACGGATGACAACAACCATAAGCATTTCTCCTGATGAACCATCATACCGATCCAAAAACAACCACCAAAAGAACTCCAAGATAACCACGTATCAAATCAGGGTACACAACAAAGACAATGTGGCAGTACGAATAGCGACCATAACCCGCCCACACTTACTCGTCAGTAAGGTAACATGACAGTACTAGGTACTAATTCATGACTTGCCTCCCACTAGGTCTACCCATGAAACCTCTCGATACAAATGACATTAATGTCGGGAAAAGATCATCACCAAATGCACTACGGAAACCAGGCATCGTGTGAGAGTTGGGGTAGCTAATCCTAAAACTCTGACAACAATGTCATAGGTTGTGATACCCCTCGGATCCGAGACACGGGTTGATCAGGCCCAGGCCCAAACCCGAAGAAATATCAAACAACTAAAGTATTTTAAAACGATCACAGATGACAAAACCAATAAAGATAGAATAAAACTGAAAGAAATAATAATAGTAAAATTCTACATGTGTAACTGAAAATTTAAAACTCCAATCCTCCAAAACTTCAAAGTTACAACTTGGGAATCCACTGATGGACCCCTAACTAAAAATTCAACTGAAACTGAAACTGAAAATAGATAATACTAGAAACATCGGGGGAAGTCCTACGTAATCCGATAAAAGTGAGACTGTCCTCGACAAGCACGATCAAGCTCTAAGGCTAGAACCGTCCTGTACCTGAAAAGAATAATAAAGGAGTGGGTCAGACCCACGAGCAAGTTCTAATCTAACTGCAATCCATACAGTGACCCGATACGCAGATACACCGTAGACACCTCACAATATCTATCTAGTCCATACGTATAAATATATCCACACTAAGGGACATTCGCTAGTCTATAATAGGGGTCTCAACTTGAATAGAAGGCAACATGCGAATACGCACCCAAAGGTGGGCATGAGTACCTAGACCTAACAGGGTACACCTCAACCTATTATAACCAGCTACGCATCCACTGTATATACGCACCCTAACCAACGAGTCTGAGACTCAAGCTCAACTCGTGGTACCATAAACACATATATAAAGTCCGTCCAAATCCAGGGTAAGCAGTTCAACTATTTATTAAACTGACTTACAATAAACCAACTAGTTAGTCACTCAACTTATTCAGTTGATATGGCTTAACTACCATCCGTTGATCTAGGAAGTCATCCAACTTGGTTACAGCTGACCTGACTTAGTCACAATTAGGATTCGATATCTTACAATCCATTCCATTAATCCATTAGGTTAGGTCTTAGCGTTTTGAAGCTAAACCATCCCTAGTATGCCACCGTCCCATACCGGTGCATATAATCCTCCATATCAATGCCAATTACAATATAGAAATCATAATTTAGTAATTTACATTCCAAAACATTATCCAAATAATTGCAGGAAGATATTTGATGTTCTAGCAATTAAAAATCTAAACGATAATTCATATCATTGCAGAAAGTATTTATTATTTCAACAATTAGCCTCCAAAGCATGCATAGGTCAACTTCAATACATCAATGATCCTATAATGTATTTAGAACAATTTATAAACATATTAGATCCCACTGGAATGCTCAAAAATAAGCTTGAGCAATTAAGTCTTCTTCCATCCCTTAATCATGTACAATGTGCATAAATTTTATACAGTTTGTTCCGTTAATTTAGAGGTAAACTTTAATCAATTAAAAGTTCTATTAATACCCAAAGTTAAATTCTTAATCACTATGGCAAGTCCCAATATATATTTTTTTAATAGTTCAAACACACAACAGCTTCAAACAGTGCATTAAACACATTCCGGAAGCAAACTGAGCGAGAACAGGTTATGAACAAAGGTGGAGCCGGCTCCAATTTTTATTGGAGCCTGCTCTACTTGGGTAGAGCCGGCTCTACACCTCCTAGAGCCGGCTCTACACTAGGGGAGAGCCGGCTCCCTCCTCCATGGAGCCGGCTCTCTCCCTCTCTGAGAGCCGTCTGTCCGTCTGTGACTTCTGCGACCTTCTTCTTCAACGCCGGCCGCTTCCCACCCATTCTATTTAGTTTTAGACTGTTCCCAAGGGTCCTAACTATGTCCAGTATAATCCCCATGGAGTGTTTACAACAGTTGAAATCAAAAACAAAAACTACAAGTTCCATAGACAAATCATGCTTAGGAAAAACAACTACTGTAATGAACTTTCAAAAACCCATCACCGAATTTTTTCAAGGCAAAGATAAGGTTAAATTGACATATAAAAATATGCTTAATTCAATTATTGATCCATTAAAACCCTAGAGTATGTCTAGGTGCACAGAACACAGGCCAACGGGAAGGAGGAAGAAAAGAACTTGCCTGAAGTTTTGGACTCAAAACTTGTCGCCGTCTTCCCAAAGTCCGGAAACCACTGCAACACTGTCTAGCCTCCTAATACCTCTGCCCTTCCCTTCTCCTAGGTCCAACCCTGAAATACCCGTCGAATCCCACACCAAACAAAATCTGTTCTCTCAAAACCTCACTCTGTATCTCTCTGTTTTTATGTTACGCGAGTAAAGTCTTTTTTTCCAATCCTTAATACCAAGAAGCATGTATATATTTAGGCGTACAAATCCCAAACCCTAATCCTTATTTAATAGAGACAGAGCCCTCCTTGGGCCATAAACCGACCTATGATATATACATTGCCGGCTATAAACTGAAACCTTAATATAACTATATGTGTCCCATACAGTCCCGTGAAAACCAAATTAAACAAAACAAATAAATTTACCACTTAAATAATTAACTATAATTAAATAAATTAAATCAAAACAATTAACTCAATTAAATTAAAACAATTAAATCAATTTACTAATTAAAACACTTAAACAATTAAATAATCAATTTACTAATTAAAACACTTAAACAATTAAATAATCAAATTAATTCAACTAATCACACATAATCAAATAAAATGCAATTAACTACTAAATTAAAATCCCCGGGATATCCTTTTTAAAATTAGGGGTATTACATTCTTCCCCCCTAACAAAAGGAATTCCGTCCTCGGAATTCGCTCTTACCTTCTTCCAGTATTTCAGGAAACTGCGAGCGAATGACATCCTCCCGTTCCCAAGTAGACTCAGCCTCATTGTGATGACTCCACTGCACACGAACTAATGGGATAACCTTATTACGAAGGATTTGATCCCGACGGTCGACAATACGACATGGTGGCTCTAAATAAGTTGCATCCGGCTGCAACTCAATCTCCCCAACATCAATATGCTGATATCGATCCTCATCGCGCAAAAATTTCCGCAACATGGACACATGGAATACGTTGTGTACGCGGTCCAAATTATCCGGCAGTGCCAACCGATAAGCAACAGCTCCAACTCGATCCGTAATCATGAATGGACCGACAAACCGTGGAGACAACTTCCCTTTCTTCCCAAAGCGCATAACACCCTTCATAGGAGATACTTTAAGAAGAACCTGATCCCCAACCTGAAACTCCAAAGCACGATTGCGACGATCAGCATAGCTCTTCTGCCTACTTTGGGCAGTACGCATGCGATCTCGAATAAGAGCAATCTTTTCAGAGGTATCCTTGATTAACTCAGGACCTAAGAATCGATTCTCTCCAACCTCCATCCAACAAACAGGTGATCGACACGGTCGACCATATAACGCCTCAAAAGGTGCCATCCCAATATTCTTCTGGAAACTATTGTTATAAGCAAACTCCACGAGTGGCAAATATTCCTCCCAGTGGCCCTTGAAATCCAGAACACACGACCGAAGCATATCTTCCATAATCTGATTCACCCTCTCAGTCTGTCCGTCAGTTTGAGGATGATAAACAGTACTAAGGTGTAACTCCGTACCTAAAGCCTGCTGAAAACTCTTCCAAAATCCAGATACAAAGCTCGAATCCCTGTTCGATATAATAGACAATGGAATGCCATGTAGCTTCACAATCTCTGAAATGTAAAGCCTCGCCAACTGCTCCGAAGTGTAGTCAGTGCAAATAGGCAAGAAATGAGCTGACTTGGTCAACCTATCCACAATGACCCATATAGAATTATGCCCCTTGAAAGAATTTGGCAACCCTTCCACAAAATCCATAGATATGCTCTCCCATTTCCACTCCGGAATTGGTAGTGACTGTAGAGCTCCTGGCGGCCTCTGATGATCAATCTTAACCATCTGACAAGTACTACATTGAGAAACAAAAAGAGCAATGTCCCTCTTTATACCTGCCCACCAAAACTGCCGCTTCATATCTTGATACATCTTATCGCCTCCTGGATGAACAGAGAACTCAGAGTGATGAGTCTCAGTCATCACATCCTTCCTCAAATTATCAACAGAAGGTACCACTAACCGTCCCTTGTACCTTAAACCTCCATCAGCCCCAACATAGTAGAATGGAACCTCTCCGGAAGCTATCTCGGCGACCTTGTCGACACACTGCTGATCGGTGAGTTGTGCTTGTAAAACCTTGCGAATGATGGAAGGTGTAACCACCATGCAAGCCATAAAAGCGTCTGACAACTCATCTACATTCTTCAAAGCATTCCACTCAATAGCGAATAGAGCAGAAAGACTACCAACAGGTCGGCGACTGAGTGCATCCGCCACCACATTCGCTTTCCCTAGATGGTCTTGTATTAAAAAATGATAGTCTTTTACAAACTCCAACCATTTGCGCTGTCTCATATTCAGCTCTCACTGAGTGAACAAGTACTGCAGACTCTTGTGATCACTGAATAATCTGAAGGACTCACCCAACAGATAATACCTCCAAATACGCAAGGCAAAAACCACTGCTGCCAACTCCAAATCATGTGTTAGATAATTAAGCTCATGAGGCTTAAGTTTTCGAGATCCATAAGAAATCGATCGCTCTTCCTGCATCAATACACATCCAAGACCCTGCAATGAAGCATCCGTGTAAACAAGATACTCTATCCCGCTCTGCGAAGTAGCCAGAACCGGTGCAGAAGTCAGCTTCCTTTTCAGCTCACCAAAAGCTCGCTGACAGTGTTCATCCCATACGAACTATACACCCTTCTTGGTTAGATAAGTGAGTGGTCTTGCTATCTTGGAGAACCCCTGGATGAATCTCCTGTAATATCCTGCTAGACCGAGAAAACTCCGAATCTCTGTAGGTGATGTAGGCTGTCCCCATTCAACCACCGCCGAAACCTTGGCCGGATCCACTGCGATCCCCTTTTCTGACACCACGTGACCCAGAAATTTTACCTCCCGCTGCCAAAATTCACACTTCTCGAACTTGGCATATAACTGGTGTTCACGAAGCGTCTGCAAGACTATGCAAAGATGTCTAGCATGATCGTCCTCCGACCGAGAATAGATCAAGATGTCATCAATAAAGACAATAACAAACTGATCCAAATAAGCCCGGAAGACTCTATTCATTAAGTCCATGAACACTGCAGGTGCATTAGTCGTCCCAAACGGCATAACACGAAACTCATAAGAACCATATCTCGTGAGAAACACTGTCTTAGGAACATCCTGTTCCCTAACCCTCAGCTGATGATACCCAGAACGCAGATCAATCTTGGAGAAGTATTTGGCTCCCCTTAACTGATCAAACAAGTCATCAATCCTGGGCAAAGGATACTTGTTACGAATCATAACCTTGTTCAATTCCCTGTAATCAATACATAGATGAAGCGAACCATCCTTCTTCTTCACAAACAGAACCGGTGCTCCCCAAGGTGATGTACTCCTACGAATAAAACCCTGACTGAGTAACTGCTGAATTTGATCCCTCAGCTCTCTCATCTCTACCGGTGCCATCCTATAGGGTGCCCTAGCAATAGGTGCAGTGCCTGGAGCTAAGTCTATCACAAAATTAATCTCGCGACTAGGTGGCAACCCTGGAATCTCCTGAAATACATCCGGAAAATCCTGTACAATTGGTATGTTATCCAATGACACAGTAACCCCCTCATCCTTTTCCTCCTCCACATAGAACAAATAGGTGCTACCGCCTCCTTTAGAACGTGGCATAGCTACTACATACATATCCTGACCAGGTATGGTAAAAATAATAGATCTATCAAAACAATCAACTTGGGCATGGTAGTGAGACAACCAATCCATTCCAAGTATCACATCATAAGTGTGCATGTCCAGAACCAGTAGATTGGCTAGAAATCTGAGTCTGCCAATATCTAGTGTCACAGGCCCATCACTCTCATGTATAATAGCTGTATCACCCAATGGTGTAGAAATACCCTGAGGTCTAATGCATACCCTCGTCTTCATCCCAGATAAAGCAACAAAAGTCCTAGCTACAAATGAGTGTGTAGCACCCGTATCAAATAAAACACGTCCATGTAAACCATGAATAGGAAACTTACCCTTAATAGTCTGAGGTGCCTGAACATCCTGTGGCTTGGGGTTATACACCCTGCCATAATGCAACTGCTGTAGTGCCTGTCCCTGAGTTTGCGGCGGTGCTGGTAAAGCCAGATGTGTCTGTCTCTGAATCCGTGGAACCTATGGAGCTGGTAGAGCCACTGGCGCCCTCTGTCCCTGCTGCACATACTGTCTCTGTCCCTGTCTTGCTTTAGGACACTGCCTAGTGGTATGACCATACTCTCCACACGTGTAACAACTACCCTGGAAAGTACCAAATGGCCTCCTCTATCGGTTAGCCTGTGGCTGACCCTGTCCTGCCTGTGGTCCCCCATTCTGTTGCCTCTGAATAGGTGCCCCATTCCGATGAGCATCTGAACCACCCTTGTGCTTCTTCCAAGGTTGTTGTCCCTGGAACTTGCCTTTGTCATTTTGCCGGTGACCATTGCCATTCCCCTTTTCAGCTGACTGATTAGTAGAGTCTTTATCACCCCGCTTCTCACCACGAGCCTGTCTGATGTCCACAGTCAACTGATATTGTTGTAGAGCAGCGTCTACCACCTGAGCATAGGTAGTATAGGCTGGACTACCTGTAATAGCTCTCCTGATAGACCACATCAATCCCTTGACGAAACTATTACGCTTCTTCTCCTCTGTATCCACCTCATCTGGTGCAAAGAGAGACAAGCGTGTGAACTGCTGCTCATACTCTGCCACTGTTATGTTTCCCTGCTGCAGACTTAGAAACTCGGTCTTCATAGCTGCCCTAACTGCATAGGGAAAATATTTCTCCTCAAAGCGAGCACTGAACTCCTTATAAGTCAATGTCATCCTCTCCTCTGGGGTGGTAACTGACTCCCACCACTGTAGTGCATCCCCAACTAACTTGAAAGTAGCAAGCATCTGCTTTTGAACCTCCGTGCACTGAACCAAACGAAGATGACGCTCAATGTCTTGTTTCTACTGGTGAGCTGCTCGTATCGGTGGAGCCTGCGAACACAGGTGGACTCCCCTTTGTGAAAGAGCTCCTTGCCTTTCCCCAATAATCTGTCTGAACCACTAGTGCTGGTACAGGTGCCTGCTGAACCTGTGGTTGGTTCCGGAGTGCAGCTGTTACCCCAGCCTCTATAGCCCGAGCAACAAGGTCATTGAGGTGTAGAGGAATCTCTGGATCTCTGTCCCGATCCTAAGTCTGTTGAACTTCCTCCTGCTCTTCCTGAAACCCTGGCATTTGCTGCTCTTCTTCCATTTGCCGACGTTGTATACGTTCCTGCTGTCTAAGTGCCGCTCTCCTCTGTCGACTGTTCATGTTCTGTCCTCTTCTAGTGTTAACCATGCTGTTAACATAGAAAGACAGACATCAGTACGAGTTTAAACGAACCGTAAAAGAATTCAACGAATCCTAAACATGAGCTCTATAAAAAAAAAACGCTACGCGAAGTCTTAATACGAAACGTCCTAGAAACACTTGAACCAGGAGTGCTCTGATACCAACTGTGATACCCCTCGGATCCGAGACACGGGTTGGTCAGGCCCAGGCCCAAACCCGAAGGAATATCAAACAATTAAAGTATTTTAAAACGAATACAGATGACAAAACCAATAAAGATAGAATAAAACTGAAAGAAATAATAATAGTAAAATTCTCCATGTGTAACTGAAAATTTAAAACTCCAATCCTCCAAAACTTCAAAGTTACAACTTGGGAATCCACTGATGGACCCCTAACTAAAAATTCAACTGAAACTGAAACTGAAAATAGATAATACTACAAACATCGGGGGAAGTCCTACGTAATCCGATGAAAGTGAGACTATCCTCGACAAGCACGATCAAGCTCTAAGGCTGGAACCGTCCTGTACCTGAAAAGAATAATAAAGGAGTGGGTCAGACCCACGAGCAAGTTCTAATCTAACTGCAATCCATACAGTGACCCGACACGCAGATACACCGTAGACACCTCACAATATCTATCTAGTCCATACGTATAAATATATCCACACTAAGGGACATTCGCTAGTCTATAATAGGGGTCTCAACCTGAATAGAAGGCAATATGCGAATACGCACCCAAAGGTGGGCATGAGCACCTAGACCTAACAGGGTACACCTCAACCTATTATAACCAGCTACGCATCCACTGCATATACGCACCCTAACCAACGAGTCTGAGACTCAAGCTCAACTCGTGGTACCATAAACACATATATAAAGTCCGTCCAAATCCAGGGCAAGCAGTTCAACTATTTATTAAACTGACTTACAATAAATCAACTAGTTAGTCACTCAACTTATTCAGTTGATATGGCTTAACTACCATCCATTAATCCAGGAAGTCATCCAACTTGGTTACAGCTGACCTGACTTAGTCACAATTAGGATTCGATATCTTACAATCCATTCCATTAATCCATTAGGTTAGGTCTTAGCGTTTTGAAGCTAAACCATCCCTAGTATGCCACCGTCCCATACCGGTGCATATAATCCTCCATATCAATGCCAATTACAATATAGAAATCATAATTTAGTAATTTACATTCCAAAACATTATCCAAATAATTACAGGAACATATTTGATGTTCTAGCAATTAAAAATCCAAACGATAATTCATATCATTGCAGAAAGTATTTACTATTTCAACAATTAGCCTCTAAAGCATACATAGGTCAACTTCAATACATAAATGACCCTATAATGTATTCAGAACAATTTATAAACATATTAGATCCCACTGGAATGCTCAAAAATAAGCTTGAGCAATTAAGTCTTCTTCCATCCCTTAATCGTGTACAATGTGCATAAATTTTATACAGTTTGTTCCGTTAATTTAGAGGTAAACTTTAATCAATTAAAAGTTCTATTAATACCCAAAGTTAACTTCTTAATCACTATGGCAAGTCCCAATATATATATATTTTTTTAACAGTTCAAACACACAACAGCTTCAAACAGTGCATTAAACACCTTCCGGAAGCAAACTGAGCGAGAACAGGTTATGAACAAAGGTGGAGCCAGCTCCAATTTTTATTGGAGCCTGCTCTACTTGGGTAGAGCCGGCTCTACACTAGGGGGGAGCCGGCTCCCACCTCCATGGAGCCGGCTCTCTCCCTCTCTGAGAGCCGTCTGTGACTTCTGCGACCTTCTTCTTCAACGCCGGCCGCTTCCCACCCGTTCTATTTAGTTTTAGACTATTCCCAAGGGTCCTAACTATGTCCAGTATAATCCCTATGGAGTGTTTACAACAGTTGAAATTAAAAACAAAAACTACAAGTTCCACAGACAAATCATGCTTAGGAAAAACAACTACTGTAATGAACTTTCAAAAACCCATCACCGAATTTATTCAAGGCAAAGATAAGGTTAAATTGACATATAAAAACATGCTTAATTCAATTATTGATCCATTAAAACCCTAGAGTATGTCTAGGTGCACAGAACACAGGCCAACGGGAAGGAGGAAGAAAAGAACTTGCCTGAAGTTTTGGACTCAAAACTTGTCACCGTCTTCCCAATGTCCGGTAACCACTGCAACACTGTCTAGCGTCCTAATACCTCTGCCCTTCCCTTCTCCTAGGTCCAACCCTGAAATCCCCGTCGAATCCCATACCAAACAAAATCTGTTCTCTCAAAACCTCACTCTGTATCTCTCTGTTTTTATGTTACGCGAGTAGAGTCTTTTTTTCCAATCCTTAATACCAAGAAGCATGTATATATATAGGCGTACAAATCCCAAACCCTAATCCTTGTTTAATAGAGACAAAGCCTTCCTTGGCCCATAAACCGACCTATGATATATACATTGCCAGCTATAAACTGAAACCCTAATAAAACTATATGTGTCCCATACAGTCCCGTGAAAACCAAATTAAACAAAACAAATAAATTTACCACTTAAATAATTAACTATAATTAAATAAATTAAATCAAAACAATTAACTCAATTAAATTAAAACAATTAAATCAATTTACTAATTAAAACACTTAAACAATTAAATAATCAATTTACTAATTAAAACACTTAAACAATTAAATAATCAAATTAATTCAACTAATCACACATAATCAAATAAAATGCAATTAACTACTAAATTAAAATCCCCGGGATATCCTTTTTAAAATTAGGGCTATTACATAGGCACCGCTACGCTTAAGGTCTTAAATCCTCAATATAACAAAACCAACAACTCCAATAGCTCAAAACACTCCGATTAACAATATCAATCAAAAATCCAAAGCCTGCCAGATAAATCAACACCACCATGAATCAAAACGAATCTCAATACAAGACATTTCATCGAAAGTCCCACATAACTCCCTAAAACAGACCAACTACAAAACTACACTGAAATCAAACATCAGATCCACATCCCTATCATAGATAACTAAGTCCTCAAAAAACAAGTCCACCACATGGCATACACATCAAAATTCTGACATCCATGGTCATAAAAAAAAGAGTCTCTCAAAACCGTGCTTGGCAATACCAGGCTAAATCAAAATTCCTCAATTTCATTCCATACCCAATCACTGGAATTACAATTCCTCAAAATGATGCCTAGCCATAACTAGGACGAGAAAAATTCACCAACAAGCCATATCCAACAACGATCCTTTAAAACTCCTCCTAAGAGTCAACCACATCCAGGCCTCCAAAACTGAAACAAGTCTCCAAAAGACATTCTTAAAAGAGCATCGAGTTCACCTCACGAATCAAACAATCCTCAAAGATATGGACATAAGTCTCCGTAAAATGATCTCACACCAATCAACTCACTTGAGCACCACAATCGTCAACAACCACGGCAGGAACTCCCCAAGGGAAGACACGAAAGAAAGGGGACCACTAGTCCTAAAAAGGACAACACCACAACTCCATCTCTGAAATGAAAGACAATAAAGTCAACGACTTCACCCTCTACATGGAAGTAAGTCGACCAAAATCTATCAAATCCTCACCAAGGACTCAAGACAACAACGATGATCCTTATGGACCCACCAACCCCAAAATAGTGCACAACACAACGGAGGGAAGAGACTCACTCCTTGTGAAGTCCCTAACACGAACTAGCACAAAACCATTGTGGAAACCCGTATACAGACTACGTGCGACCAAGGGAAACGAATGGGAAAACCAAACCTGAAAGTCATGCATATGACAAGGAATGCAACTACCAGAAAGAAAATCTACTTACATAAATGAAAATCAAAAGCACATGCTGCATGTCTCCACATAAACACAAAAGCATGTCATTAAAGCGCAGTAACAACATAGCATCTCGAAGCATATAATAAAGGCATGCTGTTGCCACACAACAAGAAGGCAAACGTGGATAGACCTTCACCTACTCATGCATCACAATATCATAAATCATACTACTAACATGGTAGTAAATGAAACTGCAGAAAACAAAAGTGATGGAACAATGAACCCTATGGACATCGTGTCCTAGAGTGCCTAGGTAAAAAGGAAGGACCAGTCCTAGCCATACAATGACTCCAAAAACCAATGCAACAACAACCTGTCTCAAAACAAACGTGAGCCCTTACCACAATGGTAAGACTCCTACAATCCATCTCTGAATCTAAGGGTGACACTACAAGTGACACTAACAATGCAATGCTCTCTCTACCCGAAGCATCTATCAATCGACTTAACCCCAAAAGCGTCATCGCGCAAGGAGAACTCAAAGAAAATGGCAACTCTAGCCATATAATCAGACAACCAAATCGATCACTACGACTGATCCCCAAAACAACCATCATCATTATCAATCAAAAGGACTACACCTGTCGGAACAAAACCTAACGCTGATTCCATCCGAACTGCACTTGTAACTTGCCAGTATGGTAGCATGACAGTGCCATGCACCCGCCCACAACGTACCTGCCCACGAAAATTGCAATTTCAGAAGAACCTTCCAAAACAACCAAGGATCCCAAAAGGTCCAAAACCTAACCATGGCCTAAAATCAACAAATCCAGTACTACGGTTGTGCCTAATGGCTCACCCCACGAGAGCCTATACAAAAGGTGTCTTTCCACCTACCTCAAAACCAACTCTAGGTCAACAACAACCTAAACTACAATATAACCGTGACTACAATCACCATCAACCTCAACTTGAGCCTCAATGACTAATCTTGTGTCATGCCAAATATGCAATACAGTTATGCATATACAAATTTGATCTAGAATACATTATATGTCATGCTCTTTACATAATAATTAAATCATGCTAAACAAACGGCATACCACATGTAGCACGTAAGCACATAAACATGTTATCAAACTAAAACATGTTATCATGAAGCATATAAACACATAGAGTATGGCAACATAAGCATGATATGCACTCAAAACCCGTCGTCTAAGGTATTCAAACTTAGGAGCTCTGATACCACCTGTAACGACCCAGATTTCTCAACCCGGTGCGTTAGTGATGAACCGGAAGTTGACCCGATAACGGACCCGAAATGCAGAAGCGAAAAAAGCCAAATGACCTCAAGAGATGTATATCATCCCTAAGACCCCAAAATGACTCTCCATGAAGCCACGGAACTCAAATGAGCCAAGCAAATGAAGCAAGAATGCCTAACCCGAAAAGAGATGAACTAAGGGCAAAATGGTCATTTCTCACTGAAAAGGGTGCCACCGTGCACACCATTGGAAGGACAACGAAAAATGAACAAAATTAAACTCAAGAATCGTCTGATTCTGAGTCCAGGCAGAAAAGATATGAAATTCCAACACCCGATACGAAAGTTATGAAGTAATGACTTAACATTTTTCAATATTTTCATAATAAACTTTGAAAACAAAAGTGCATAGAAAATGAGATACATGTCATTGGCCTTCGGCCTCATCTCATACATGTTAAATACATTGAAAAGAGTGCACTTACATACACTTTACATATACGAATCAACGAATACAAGTTTAAACAAATCAGGCTATAAAGAGGCATCTTATGCTAACACTTGCATAAAATAGAAACTTAGAAACTGTAAGCCATCCAAGGAGCAATGGAATCTTCAAATCCTGAGTCATGTACCTGAAATATGCCCCAGTATCGTAGGGATGAGTAACATAAAGCTAGTAGTAGGAGATGAGCATTCATCGACCTAGCATTTTACAATTTTATCACCTTATGGTGAAACATGTTAAAGGGGCTCATGCCACCTAACGTCTATGTCAAGATGAGAACCAGGGAGCATCCTAAGCTACCTAGATCATTTCTATCATAATCACATTGTTCATGCAATTCAAACAACATAGAAACATGTTATACAAGGCAATAAGATATAGATTCTCAAAGTCTTCAACTTGAAATCCAAAATACGAAAACAACAAGTGTAGGTCATGCCACCTAACGTCTATGTTCAAAATGAATCTATAAGGTCATTCTTAAACTATATTTGAACATCAAAACACAAATTATGATATCGATGCAAGTTAACCAACAATGGAACTTCCAATACAACGCATGAAGCATGCTTTCACAAAGCTACATCTTAAGCTCAAAATAGGAAATCAAATAAGGAACAACAAGTTACGATATCATCTAGTTATTAACTTGAAATGAAATACAAAATCAAACAAAGTGGATACTCAGACGTCACGCCGGATCAGACCGACAACATAGTTACTTTAGGGTTACTAGCCCATGGGTAACCTGCCTATGTGCGCACTAGACTATATAGAGGGACAATCCCCCGTACTAGAACCAAGTCCTAGCCCTAGCCAAACAACGACATCCCCAAGTTTCTAAAATCATAAAATTGGGCAACAACGTATATATATCAACATGTATATACAAGATATCAACTATTTACCAAGCACAACCCAAAATTTGGAAACTTATACAATATATGCTCAAAATTCACAAGTATTATGGCATGTAGGATGTCAAATACAAAGTGTGCAATTCCTTACACATAGCAACAATATATTCAATAAGGAAAAACATATTCTATATTTAATTTGACAAGATTAATTTCAAGTTAAAACAGTTTAAGGGCAAAATACAAGTCCTTCTCTTCCATGCATGTAAAACACTCAATAATGACATAAAAATACTTCAAAATAATAGATCAATACCTCACTAGAGAATTGAATCTCTAGATACCAAAGCAAAACTAGGAGTTAGGCTAGATCCTTCAAGGGTTTTGAAGAGGAGGATGAGGGGAATAAAAAGTATTCCAAGTTCAAAGTTCTAAAGTGAGTGAAAGGGCACCAAAAATGAAGTTAAAGCTACTTGTCAAGCTTTTCTCCAATGGTGGCTTCCTTAGGGTTCTTGAGAGGAAAGTGATGAATGAATTAAAATGTGTAAACCCTAAGCTAAATTGATGGGCTTCTCCACTCACTAGGTGCTCTTGCACTACCTCTCACACACACACTAATGCAAGACTAAAGGTGAGTCCTACACTTGTCAGGAATCCAAGTAAGCTTCCAAGATTAAAAATTAACCCTACACTTGTCAACCATCCATGCCAACAAGTGCACCAATCCTAGGACAACAAGTGGGTGAATCTCCACCCTTCATGTGTCATGAGATTAAGCCTTCATGTGGTTCCACCACAAAATCAACAAGTGGCACCATAGGAATGTGACACTTGTCACATTTTTCAGAAATTGCAAAAAGGTCCTTTTTGAAAATATCTTCTAATTTAATTTACAAAATGGTCCCTAAGACAAAAAATAATTACTTTACTTAATTACCCAAAAACCCCTTAAGTTATGGATAATTACAAAAAGTCTTATTTTCATGACTTTTACAAAGAAAGTAAGCATTTAATATGCATTTCTACCAAAGTAAAAATGTAGATGTCATGGAATTTAAATATCATGGACGTATGCCAAGCCGGAATCAAATCCGAGTACAAAAAGTGAGGTTAAGCAAGGAAAAATGAAAAACGATTAAAGGACGAAAAAGGAAAAGACGAAAAAATGAATAGTGTCAAAAAAACAAAAAATGTAAAAATGACTCGGTTTTCAAAAGAAGTTGTCAATCCAAAGGAAAGAGTCTCAGAAACCATTTCTGAGCACTCGAGACGATACTAAGAGGCGGGAAATCGAACCCGAAAAGGAAAAGACAATGAAAAAAATTTATCCGCAAAATTTGAAGAAAGGGAAAGAAATGAAAATGACCTGGTCATTACAGTTTCCTGCAAAACAAAGACGGCAAAGTCAAACACCAATGTGGTGCCGGCCGTTAACCCTCCGACGATCAAGTTAGTAGGGGTTTCTAGAGAAGAATTTCAATCGTAATTTCCTTAATAAGAGTTTTTTTGTGTGTCCCTTATTCCCGAATCGTCTTTCTTTTTATCGTCGCTTCCCTTATTCGTGATAAGGGAATTTCATCATCCTTATCCCATGGAACTTATCCCATGGAAATCTTATCCTTGCTAAGATTCGTCATCATTCCCATGGAAATCTTATCCTGTATAAGATTTGTCATCATTCTTATTCAATGGAAATCGTTATCCCTAATAACAAAATATTATCGTTGATCACCGAAGAGATCTGGCGGTTGGTTAACACTTAGTTGCTTCTATCGTTAGGTTAAGATAGGTTAGGTTTATTTTTCTCTATCAGTTGCTCCCTATTTCTGTGTACGTTTCAGACTAAGAAAATAGTACCTAATATGTATATACTTTCCTATATCTTATTTATTTCCTTTTTACTACAAGCCCCCTTCCAAATTTTAGTAGGACTCTTTCACAAGAATTTCATTGTTACCAAAAATAGAATTTTTCTCTAAATAAATATATATATATTTATTTATTTACCTCTTTTATTTTTTTCTCTTTTCTTGTTGTCTAAAATCTTTTAAGCTGGATCATGTCACTGAGTTTCTTGTGGATCGTTGTAGTTATTATTGTTTTTACTTGGAATCTTCCAAACCCCAATCTATGAGATACATAATTGGGTCCAGTCATCTCTGTTGGGTTATTGGTGTAATTCCAAAGTGGTTTCGCTATTTTCTCGATATCCACAATCTCATCATGTCTATGAATGAAAATAACTTGAATGTTGAATCCCAGTCTCAAGACTCAACTTCTGAAAGTGTTGAACTTGATCTTGATATGCTGGTGAATCGAGTGTTGATTACTCCTCAAGACCAAGGATTACTTTTTCCAAGCAACCCCCATGTGAAGGAGAATCCTTAATTAAGGATGAGAATTTACGTAATTGTAGATTTAAATATTCCATTCCTTCATTTATTCACCTTCACATACCCAAACCAAATGATAGATGTTCTTCTGTTAGTTTAGGTGAGGTATGCTTTTTCGAGTCGATTTTCGCTGCTAGTTTACGTTTTCCGATTCATCAATTTGTAGAAGAAATATTTTCTCATCTGAAGATAGCTCCTTCTCAAATTGCCCCTAATTCATGGAGAATTATTATAGGCTGTTTGACTTTTTGGGGAAAGTGTGGCAATGGTTGTCTAACAGTAAATCTATTCTTGCATTTTTACTATCCCAAGAAGAAGAAGGATAACTTTTGGTACTTTCAGTGTAGATCAAAGAAGATATTCCTCATTGTTGCAGCTCTTGAAAATAATAAAGGCTGGAAGAGTCGTTTCTTTTTTATTTCCGGTGCATACGGAAAATTTCCAAGTGTTTGGAATAATTCAGATCCTGTAGGTAAGATTTATATATATGTATATATTTTCTAATCCTTTGGTGGTGTTAAGCAATTTTTTTTTTTTTTTTTTTTTGCCCTTAGGAACAGTGCCCACGGGTACTGTTCATTGAACAGTAAATTTTTTTTTTTTGCCCTCGGCACTGTTCATTGCCGTGGGTACTTTTTTTTTTTTTTTTTTTTCTTTGCCCCTCGGGAACAATGCCCACGGGTACTGTTTATTGATCGGAATTTTTTTTTTTTTTTGCCCCCGGCACTGCTCGGGAACAGTGCCCATGGTACTGTTCATTGAACAGTAAATTTTTGTTTTTTTGAGAGACATTTATTTTATTCACTCATTTAAAGAATTGCAACTTACAATTCCTTTTTCCAAACTTCAAAGACAAACCAATTCTCTCAACTCAAGAAGAAAAATATGACGGTAATGCCTCTGCTTACCCAACGAAGACCTTTAGTGATCTTATGACTGATGAAGCTTTAGAATTGTACGTATTTGCTACTGGCTCAATTGAAACTCCCACCCATTCAGAGAAAGGTAAGAAAATGAAGGTACCCATATATAAACTTACTAGGTCCTAGTTAATTTTGCATTAATATTTTCCTTATTACTTTTTATTTTTTATGTAGGCAAGAAACTTAGTAAAAGGCTCCTAGCCCAAGTCCAGTCGAGTAATCTTTCCTCTACTCCTACTTCCAAAAAATTACGAAGAGTGGGAGAGGAAAATCATAGTAAATCCTCAAGCTCTGGAGTGCTATTAGGTCCTACTCCTACGTCTTTAGATTTCAGCAAATTTGGTGGGTTCCTTCGAGTTTCGAGAGTTTTGGTTCGATATCGACTTCCACCAACCAAGTCTCATCCCAAGGGGAATCAATTCTTGGTAATGCTAATGTCGCGTATGATAGGTTACATAAAATGGTGGTAAAGGATGACGCTGCCAGATTGTAGAATTTGCCGGCATTTGAGCTTTCACGGAAATTTCTTCATCTAATTGGCCAAGTGAGATTTTAATCTTATCATGTGCATCCCTTTCTTTTTTAACTATTTGCCACTGTTTATTTATTTATTTATAGGGCACTACATACTCTGTTGTCATTGCACAAGAATACGAGAAGCTTTCCTTAGAGATAGCTTCCCTCAAGGCTAAATACGAAGATGCTACTTCTATACTTAAAAATAAGGAAGATGACTTGGCTAAAGCAAAATTAAGCTTTCAAGATGAGAAAGTGAGAATTACCAAAGAATACTCTGATAAGCTGGAACTTGAGAAGCTAGCTGCCGTGGAGAGCTTCAAAAATTCTGATGAGTTGAAGGTGCTTATAGGCAAGGCTTGCTGTGATGGTTTTGACCAGTTCAAAGCTCTTGTTAGCAAAGATCGTCTAGACATAGATTTTTCTATGTATGATATTCTAGCTGAGAGCGAAGAGGAAGATTAAACTTTGTAGTAATAGTCATATATATATATATATATATATATATATATATATATATATATATATATGCTAGGTTTTTCGCTTCCTTAGCATGTCGATCCCTTAAAACTTTTCAGAATATCTCTTAATTTAGAAAATGGTTGTGTTGCTTTTGACATTTTGTCTTTCATGATGTTGCTCCATACTTATTATTTCCTTATGCCGAATTCCTTTTCTATTGATGCGGCTCTCCCTTTGTGATATTGAACATATATTTGTTAAAGAAATATTCGAACACTTTTTCAGGCTTCACTCAGTCCGTCCTTCTTCTAAAGGAACGTGTTTTTATGAGCTTCACCCAGCTCGTCCCTTTAATAAGAGAATGTCAATCATCTCTTTTAATAAAGAAATGGACTTAACGTTTTACTAGTCCTTTTGTAACTTATTTAAATCAATAGTAATGTCGTTAGCAGTAGAAAAATGTGAAATAAAGATGAATAATTATTTTATTAAAAACTTATCGAAAGTAATATTCGATAGTCAATCATCAACATTCATTAAACGATGGTCCGTTTTATTAAAGCTAAAAATATTCTATCACTTTAAAATAGTCGATCATCAGCATTCATTAAACACTGGTCCACTTTATTGAAGCTAAAACATTCTATCACTTTAAAAGTTAGACAACAAAATAAAACATAGCCTGGCTCTGAGGCTCACAAAACCACATTCGAAGAAAACAAGACTTGAGAAGCTCGCCCTGAGGCTCACAAAGCAACTCCTGACTCCCAAAGGAAGGATTCAAGTCAGCCCCCACTCATCGTCCCATGACGCTAAAAAAAACAGAGACCTCAGTGACATCAATGACGTCAAGACCACTACGAAGTCCTAAGAGATGACATCGACACCTTTGACACTACCATGTCTACATCACGAAGAGACAAAAGAAAATGAGACGAAATGGTGCCTCCGTGGCTTACGTCTCATCTCGCCAGATGGAGACTACAGCTCTACATTCACCTGAGCCCTAACAAGAAGATCCTTCGTGAGTCAAAACTGTGACGCTATATGCGTGAGAAGGAAAATGAGATCAATAATAACACGAGTTATTATGATCGAATGTAACTCGCTTACTGAATGCATCAAATAGAAAGCATGTCAATGTATGCAACATACAATCATGATAAGGCAGATAAGCATACATAATATACTAAACAGGTAGTGAAAACTTCTAGGCACTTAAAGGCATAAGCATGTATCAAACCAGGATGCTTTTAGACACATAAACATGTAAGTGTAGAAAAAATGTAATCATACCAAACGTGTTATCAAGAAACACATAAACATGTTATAATACCGAAACATGTTAGCAAATAGCATATATATATGTATAACATAGCAACAAAAATGTGATGTGCACCCAAAACCCATTGTCCACGGTATTCAAACCCAGGAGCTCTGATACCACTTATGACGGCCCAAGTTTTTCAACCCGGTGCGTTAGTGATGAATCGAAAGAATGACCTGATAATAGATTCGAATTACGGAAGTGAAAGAAGAAAAATGACCTTTAGAGATGTACATCATCTTTAAGGCACCAAAATGACTTCACATGAAGCCATGGAACTCAAATGAGCCAAGCAAATAAAGCAAGAATGCCTAACCCTAAAGGAAATGAACCAAGGGCAAAATGGTCATTTCATACTTAAATGGGTGCCACCGTGCACACCATTGGAAAGACAATGAAAATTGAACTCAAGAATTACCTGATTCTGAGTCCGAACAGAAAAGATATGAAATTAAAACAAAGTGGCCTTCTCCATTTAGGAATTACCACGAACCTATCTCACTAAAATTAGAATAACTCTCACTATAGGTGGAGTTTTGAATGGTTGGTACCATTGGAAAGCTAGCTTCAAGCTCTTGAAGTTAGACATAAGAATCATCCAATTTGGATTAGAAATGAAAGAGTTATGACCCTCTAAAGTCAATGGAACAAAGCTATCCAAGGAAACTGAGAAGAAAAAATGTTCCAGGGAGGATTGGTTGACCAAAGCCCAATCGTCAGTTGGCCAAAATGATGATTTCCTTAAAAAGCCTACTAGAAATGGAGTCTTGAGATGTGTCAGTCGACCGACGCCTCTGTTGCTGCAAAAAAAAAAAAAAAAAAAAGGCTTCATAACTCATCCGGCCCAACCTCGATACAATGTATGAATTTCCATTGATTCAAAACATGTTTCAAAACATGCCAAAGCCATAATTAAGCATTTATAACATGCTAAACGAAAAAGAATCATAAACCATGCTCCTATGCATGAGTTTTTCAAAAAAATACATAAATCATTCCAAAAATAGGTCAAAAGTTGCAACTTAAGAGTTTTATGAAATATGATCATGCACGCATACATAAAATGACATTTTAGATGCACTACAATGGCATACGGCCTCAAAATAACCCCAATGCAAAATATGACCCCTCAAACCCCAATCTTTCATAAAAATTGCCTTAAAAGATGAAATATCACCCCATGGCATGTAAATGAAAATGAAATGGTGTTTGGCCCTTGGCCACACCTCATACATATCTAAACAATACTACAGGATGAATTTCATAGATAAAGTACACTCCGGTGCAAAATAACATAGTAAAACTTATGTTTTTTTTTTATATATCCTCATTAAAGGTAAAATACAACATCCATGACATATATGTAACTCTAAACGAAGTTTGGCCCTTGGCCGCATGTCATATACATAAAATAAGAATAAAAAAGTGTGCTTAGGCACACATTACAAGTTTAGAATCAAATATATATATATTGACAAAAAGGGCTATAAATGGCACTTCAAGCCAACCTTCACAAAATGGAACCTTCAAGTCCACAAATCATCTATGCATAATGAGAATCTCTAACCTTGATTCCTGTACCTGAAAAATGTCCCCAGTACATAGGTGAGTAACATAAAGCTACTCGCAGGAGATGAGCATGCAAGGACCTAACATTTTACGAAAATATCACCTTAAGGTGAAACATATTAAAGAGGTTCATACCACCTAACATTTATGTCAAAGTGAGACCCAGGGAGCATCCTAAGCTACCTTAGAATATTTTTAGCATAAATCACATCATACATGCAATTTCAACAACAGAGAAACATGTTATACAAGGCAACGAGATAGAGATTCTCAAGGTTATCAACTTGAAACCTAAAATGCAAAAACAACCAAAGTGGGTCATGCCACCTAACGTCTATGTTCCAAATGAATCTATAGGATCATTCTTAAGCTACATGTGAACATATAGCATAGATGTACTTAACAACATCAAAGTTCGCAATACCTCATTAAAATCATAAAGCATAAGTGTACTTAACAACATTTAAACCTGCGATGATTCATTAAAAATCATAATGCAAAATGTACTTAACAACATTTAAAACCTGTGATGATCCATTAAAAATCATAATGCAGAATGTACTTAACAACATTAAATCACCACTAACCAAAACCACAAGTCACAATTAAACGTCGGTTGTCAACTTGGAATTGAATGCGAAATCAAATAGTGGAATACTTGGACATTATGCCTTGGATAAAGCCAAGACTTATGGTTATTTCGGGCATTACCACCCTAAGTGCACACTATAAATGGGGAGAACTCATACCTCCCGCACTAGAGCCAAACTCTAGCCATGTCTCTGTATCAAATGTCCCAAGTGACTCCAAAATAAATAAGTCAACAACTTATATACGAAATATATAAAGCATGAAACTACATCTCATGCACAAGTAGGTTGTAACCACACAATACGTGTTTTAAATCCACAACTACTATAGAATGACAATGTCGAATCTTCAGAGTGCGATTCGTTACACGCTAAAATAACATCACATGTCGAATCTTCAGTGTGTGATTCGTTACATGCCATAACAATATAATTCAACATTGAAAACATAACTCATATATCCATTACAAGTCTAAAATCATGCTTCAAACATAATACCAATGTCAAACACATGATTAAATCATTGACACAATAGAAACGGAAATTAATTACATAACGTCATTAATTTCTCTAAGCTTCAAATCTTAATCAAATGATCACTAATTAACACATGTTAAACAACATAGCATGGTCATTGCATATACCAATTCAAAAACTTAATTAGGCCATTGGAACGATAAAATGGAATTTAATTAAATTATGATAATCAAATCGCTAAATTCTAAAACAACATCAAATGGTCCCAAATTGCCATATGCTAGTATGCAAGTCCTAGTCATCACCAATATCAAGTTAAAAACTTAATTAAGCCAATGGAACCTTTAAAATAGATTTTAATTAATCTTTTAATTAAAATTTCTAGATTTTCATACTCATCCAAATGCTCTCAAATTAAAGTATGTTAAAGAACATACCAAGACTCAATTTAAAAGCATATTACAAGTCAATTTCACGCAAGGTATGTCTTTGAGAATTAAACTTTAACCAAGGATAATTATTAAATAAAAAGTACAACTCTTATTCAAATAATTCTAATTTAATATATGTTAACAAATATATTAAAGCTAAACTTTCTAGCATGCCACAATTTAATTTTAAGTTGTATGTCCACATGAGAATTAAATTTTAACCATAGAAATTAATTAAATTAAATTCTATGACTTAAACTAAATCATGCATACAAGTTATAAAAGCTCCTAAAATCATCAATATAACATGAATATAACCCTAAGACACCCTTTACCTCAATTTGAGGTGAAAATCTCAAAAGCCACCAAAATGAAACGACTCCAAATTCGACGATGCTTCGAGGTTTAGTCGGGGATAAGACGGTGAATAAGAACCCCAAGGAAGCCCCATCAAAATCATAACTTAACTTCCAACCTGAACTCAAGAAATTGCCAAAATGGGATTCCAATCGGTGGAATCGAAGGCCTCGCCAAGACGAACATAAAACACTAAGGCACTACGGCGTTTCATTAAGGAGAAGAAGCTCAAAAGAGGAGAGAGAAGGTGGCAGCCATGGCTGCCATAGGATCCGGCCAAGAGAGGTGAGAGAGAGAGTTAAATCTAATTTTTCAATTAAAGACCCCTTATTTATAGAATAACTCAAAAAGTGCCCCGAAAGGGCTTCGCCGGGTCCGGAAAAGTGAAATTTGAGCAGACACACTCAAATAGCAAAACTTTATGAACAAAAAAGAACCAAAATGAGAAAATATGAATAATGGAAGAAACGGCGTCAAAAATTGAGTCCCGAATATAAAGATATGCCCCGAAGAATTTCGGCGGCAACTGGTGCCAAAAAACCCTGAAACTGGAGAAAAACAACCAGAAGGGAATTCTAAGAGTACACGACTCGACGAAAAGTGAAAATGAATCACGTACAAGGATCCAGGCTCAAAACAAGGCATTTTGCAATAACTTTCATTAATTGTGACGGGTTATTAGCCGCTCCTTATACGCCAAATTGATGTAGTGAATGTGCGGTTCAAAGAAAGCCTTTTTGGGTCAAGTTTAAATTTATAAAAAACCACTACCAACACAACTACTAACGTAGCAAGGGTGAGTAGTGATCGTCCGAAGGGATTATGGGGATTGAGTAATGTCAGAGTTGATTGTGGAATCACAATTAGGGCTAGTAGGTCGACTGATCAAACAATTGGTTGGTTGGTTGATTAAAGAACAACTAAGTTAAACTAAGTAATAGCAAAAGAGTGCAATTAAGAGTAAGTAAGAGAGAGAAGAGTCTTGGGGTTTAGAGATCACCACCAAACAATGCATTTCTATATTATTGACAAGTGATTAATGAGGACAATTAGGGTGTTGCAATATTGGTGCGTGTGTATTTGGTTGATTCAACAAGCATGTATGACTAGTTAAGCATGTATTGTCTAAACATCATGTGAAAGGCACAATATATCTAAGCAATAAAGCATATATTGTCTAAACAACATGTGAAAGGCACAATAAATCAAACCAAGTCATTAATCATTTCATTAGGCTCACAATCCTAATACAACACAAGATTAGAGACATATGCTAATTGCATTCAAAAGCTTGGATCATCAAACAACAAGCATAGATTGTCTTCCCAATTAACACTACACTACAACTACACTACATCTACACTACTAGCATGAAAATAAACTAGGGGAGAGGCACAATCCATCAAGAGATAAGCATGAACCATCAAGAGAGTCACAAAAGCATTCTTTTAAGCACAATGTTTTGACAATCTTTAAATCTATGGCATCAATACACATGGACATGCATCAATAACACAAAATCTAGAGACAAGAACATGAAAATCAATTCTAGCATACATAGACATATGAATAGAATGAAATTATCAATTAGAAGCATTAAACCACATAAATCTTTGAATAAACAAGATCTATATATATCAAAGTGTCAAAACATCAATTACAACACTAATCCTTCAATAATACACAAGATTAAGATATAGAAAGCATGCTTGGGGCTAACTTTAGCCCCAAGAGGATGTCTAGCCACTCATGGTGATGATGCTCCAACCCTCAAGGGCTAACTCCATGGAAGAGGTTTGCTCTTTGTTGATGAAGATCTCCAATGGTGTCTCTAGCCTCCTCTTCCTCTAAACTTCCTCTCCAAGAGATGATATGAAAGTAATAATAATCATGTTTTGAAAAAGCAATCCTTATCCTTATCTAGGTAGGTCAAAATGACACCCAAAATGAGCTGGGGTCGTGCACACAATATTCCCTAATGATTGGATAAAGGACAACTTTCAATGAGATGGAATTTTAATTTTTTCGCACTGGAGGAAGTTCGATCGATCGAAAGGAAGTGAGATCGATCGAAAGTAAGTGAGATCGATAGAACTTAGGCTGGATCGATCCAACTGGCTGAGCTTTTTGGAAAGAGACAAATCCAAGATATTTATGGGAAATATTTATAGGAAAAGGACAAAAGTGGTTAGTGGGTGGTACAACTGTGGATAGGATCAATCATTTGGATAAGGGCAAAGGTGTTCGATTGATCAAAGAATGATGTTGGATCGATCGAACTATTGGACTTTAGCGCTTTGGGTCAAAGCTTGGATCTATCTTAAAGTGCTGAGATCGATCGATGTTCGATCGATCGAACCTTGGACTTGGATCGATCGAACTTGCTGCTTTGCTTCATTTTGCTTCTTTCTTTCTTCACTTTGCTCCTTTCTTTGTTAAATCTCAAAATTACTTCAATTAAGCTCTTATTTGGCTGAGTTAGCTTATTTTCGGGATAAGTGCCTGAAAATGGAAATAATACGAAATCAATCTAAAATGGTAAAGTAAGATAGATAAATGTACTAGAATGCCTAAGCTTAAAGGGTTTAAATACGCACTTTTCAGTGCTCATCACAGCCCCAAACTTAAATATTGCTAGTTCCTAGCAATGAACTAGATAGTAAAGGAATGAAATGAACAACTATACAACTTTAAACTAGAAAACAATAAATGGATAACGCCACTTTCGTAGGGAGCATGATTGCATTTAGCATATGCAACAAGCCTTTTAAACCCCTAGGTTACCCCTAGTGGACGAGTGAAGTCTCGTGAGGGTTTCCAGAAATGGTACCCACAAACATTAAGCTCATTTTTTCAAAAGAGGTACCAATATTGCAAACAAGCATTGGGAGAAAACTACCTCAAGTATGCAATTTTTCAACCCTTTCCAAGCAATCTCCCAAAATCTCAACATCAAGCAAGCAAGTATGGTCCTTCACACATCGAGAAAATAATCATGCAAATCAAAACAACTCTAGAATCCTTTTGAGTGGACCGGCATTAAATGTGTTGTTATCTAAGCCAACTAAAGAATTAATCACATCCTTACCCTCAAACTAGCACACAAATCTAGTACCGATCATCAAGACAAAAAGTGGATCTTTTATTAAAGCTTTATTGTTCTAGGTGCGCTTATTCTTTTCACTCATTTTATTTTTATTATTATTATTATTATTATTATTATTATTATTATTATTTTTAAAGGATCAAAGATGGAAGCATAGTGCAATGTATTGATCTATTAAGGTTTCTAGCGATTTATGAGGTCGAGCGTTAGGTCAATGACTCCCAAACCAGACGACTTTAGGGCACTAGGTGTTTAAACACCCCTACGGACTTACAAGCTCAAATCAACTAGGCTACAAATCAAGACAACAACCATCTAATCATTTCCCAATTCTCAATTTTTGAGAGAAGTGCTCACTTTTTATTGCTTTTGCTTTTGCTCTTTTTTTTTTATTTTTTATTTTTTAAAGCAATTTCAATTATTAACCTAGAGTTTAGGCCCTCCACCTTTCGGCGCGAGAAGTTCAATGCTTGATGAGGCTAGAATCCCGGCTACTTAGTGAAAAGGGGTTGTTATCCACCTTTATCAAGAATGAAAGCTTTCAATGCACTATTAGCCCAATTGGGATATAACCAATTCAATAATGAACAAAGCATGTACCCCACAAATGAATGCTAGTGTGCACCTGTGTTAGTGTAGAATCCTAGAATGAATCTCAAAACAATCACAAAATCAGGATGATGTGGACCACAAATGCAAGCAAGATATCAATCTTTCAAAAAATTTACTCCTAAATGGCTTCCACAAGGCATACAAGGAGTATTGGTCTCTCAAGTCAAGCAATTTTTAAACTTTAAGTAATATAGTCCTCAAAAGATCAAAATCATAGCTAGATATGGACCAATTATAGAAATATCCCTCAAATACACAAGTCATGCTAAAAATTTAAATTTAAAACTAACACTGTAGAGCACCATTCCCCCCAAACTTAAATTGCACAATGTCCAAAATGTGCAAAGAGAACAAATGCAAGAGTATACCAGTGCAACTAAGCAAGAATGATCGGGACTGAAGTATCCGAAGTGGGTAGCATTGCCCCCCCAAACTTGGGATGAACTGTGGTCCTGAAAATTAGCACTTGGATAAACTCATCAGATAACAAAATGGGATAATCAGTACACAGTGAACATGTAAGTGTAAATGGGATAAACAGATAACGAAATGAGAGAGGTATATGGGTGGTCCTGGAAATTGGGTAGCACTCTCTCACTGAAGTTACTGTGATACACCTGATGGAGTCAAACATACAGATATGAGAATACAATCATATGACATCCATAGAAAAAATAGATATATAAAATAGAGAAAGTGTAGGTACAACAAAAATATCAAAGCCGACAGACCGGCTATAAATATAATACAGTGACAATAACAGAGTATCAAAAGGAGAGAGGGATCATAAGACAGAAAAGATTAGGAGCTCAGGAAGATGAGGTAAGACGGGTAGGTCTGGCTCCGCGGATGTCTCGGGATAGATCTCTGAACATAGCTGTGACATCCGTGCGGAAGGTAGCGAACTCCGCTCTGTGGGTCGTGAGGTCAGCTCTGATTGCAACAACAGCGTCCTCGAGCGTCTGCAGACGCACTCCAAAGCCGGGGGTCAAGTCTGGTATGGATGAGTCAGAAGACAGTTCCTGGGTCTGCTCCTGCTCGTGGATAGGTGACCTGGCTGGATAATGCTAAGCTGCTTCATCCGCTGAGTGCTCCAAGTTAATGTCTATATCAATGTCATCATGCTCGGCAGTTGGATCGACTGGTGCATCGTCTGCTGCGGGAGTTCCTGCTGCTGGCTCTGCTAGTGCCGGGGCTGCCTGTGCTGCCTCCTCCTCCTCTAACTTCAGCTCTGCAGCCGCCAGTACGGCATGGATCTATAGGTGAGTGATAATAGCTCTTTAGCTCTTGTCCCAGTCCTTCTTGAGGAACTGACAGGAACCTCTCTCGGGGTCCTCCTGCGGGTGGATGGGATAACGCTGGTCAATAAGAATCTAGGTGATAAGGTGGCTGAATGGAAGAGACTTAGCCCTTCCGGGCACCTCCTTGTTAACGTACTCATCGTAAAGCTTCCTCATCACGCTCCAGATAAGCGCAGGAATAGATACCCAGTGGCCGGTATAGAAGGCGTACAGGGCTGCTAGATAGCTGCCACACCTTTGAATCTTGTGTCCTACCATGTATATGTTTCGGTAGAGCACCGAATCTGTAAACTACAGGTCATCCGGCAAGAATGTCCGGGTGGTGAAGGTCTTGCCACCGGCATGGTGACTTGTGAGAAAAATGGCCATATCGGCGTAAGAAGGCCTGGGAACCTGGGATATGTCTCCTGAAGCTCGGGTGGGTACCGATGTGGACAGGAAGTCGAATGGGCCAGAGTATCCACTATAATGGTGATCTCATGGCCATCGATAGAGGTGATGATCTCAGCTGTAGTGCGCGGCGATGGTCAGAGGTTCTGGTAGAATAACCGTACCAGTCGAGGGTAGATCGGCTCTGTGACTGGGGCAAGAATAGCTGAGAGGCCCCGCTGAATGATGCCCTGTTAGGCAGATCAAGTCAGCACCGATTTGGAGAAAAATGCGATGTCGAATGCTAACTCGTGCTCGATAATCATGTGTGCATATCTAGGCGCAAGCTTATCGTGCTGTAGATGAGTTGGTTGAACAGGTGGAGCCGGCTGAGCTGGCTGCTCAGCGCCTCTATGCAGTGGAGATGGTGATGGAGTGAGCGCTAGATGAGCCGGCGACTGGGGTGGAGTAGGGTGTAATGGCTCCTCTGTATGAGAGGGCTGCGCAGTCTCCCCAGTCCGCTGTCGGACTCTCTTCTGTGTGTGGTCGGGAGTAGGGTCACGGACATGAGATGGACCGGTCCCGTCGTCAAGTCTGCGTCTGGTGCCGTAATGGTGTCTATGCGCTACAGTCTTAACGCGAGCCATAGTCTGCAAATAGAAATTCAAAAGTTAGTGCCATCATATATAGAATATAAAGCTCAAGATAGAAATATGTATGTCAAATATGATAGACAAAACAAAATATCGCATGATTCTAAGCAAGTGGCAAAATATGAAACATACTGAACAATGTGAGTATGAAATGCATCCAATGTGGAATATCACAGGCATTGGGCATATATAAGGTAGCATGAATATAAGATAAGATGAATGAAATATGTATATAAGATCTGTGAAATCCGATCGATTAGAAAAAGAAATGAGATCGATCATAAAAGTTGGATCGATCGAAGGTTGAGTTGGATCGTTCGCAAATATTCGATCGATCATAAATTTTCGATCGATCGATCGAACAGTGCAACGATGAAACCTAACAGTTACAGATCTGTGGCTTTTGAAGCATGGGGCCCATACAAGTGAGTTCGTGGGCCCTCCAACAACATAAATCAAGCCTAAATGTATTCCAAACGTGGCCCAAACACCCAAATCTAACAAAATCTTCAAAATCTATGCACACATATACACACATATATATATAGAGATGGATGCTAAAGCTTTGAGAATGGAAGATTCAATATGAGAGCAACATGATTACAACATTTAAAACAAGTATTGATACATGAGAGTTCAAATCTAGGGAAGGATGTCTCGGATCTTATCTCAAGAGAGCGAGAGAAAGAAGAATAAACTGAGAAGATCTGAGATGAAGAAGATGGAGATGAACTGAGATTCAAGATACTTGGATCTCACCGAAGGAGTTGCCGGAGCTAGGAGAGATGATTCACAGTGAAGAGGGACGAGAGGCTAGGGTTTGGTAAGTGAGATCGATCCAAATGATCGATCTCAAGACCCTTGGATCTGTTTTTAAAAATATTTCCCGACTAGTTCGATCGATCGAACTTTGATGAACTCCTTTCAAAGTATTTTTGGATTTTTTTTAATTTAATTAATTAAAAACTAAATAAATTAAAATATTTTTGAATTTTTGAAAACTTGTTGAAAATTAAAACAAAATAAAATGAGAGTGAAAATAGAATAAAAAAAATAAAAATGAAAATATTTTTGGATTTTTGAAAAGTTGAAAAGTCAAACTAAAAATAATGAAATGAAGATTTGTGATCGATCGAAACAAGAGTTCGATCGATCAGACAGAGAGCACAAATATGCAGGTTTTTGGTTCAAAAATTTGGTTAAGTGTTGGAATATGAGATCGATCGAACTGAAAAGTTGGATTGATCGAAGAACTTTCAGATCGATCTTGGAATGTTTCGAACGATCAGACAGAGACCTGAAATATGCAGGTTTATGCAGGTTCAAAATTTTTTCTAAGTGTTGAGTCCTGAGATCGATCGAACTTGGAAGTTGGATCGATTGAAGGTCTCTTGATTGATCTTGGAGTTGGTTCAAACGATGGGACAGAGAGGTAATTTGGATGCAGGTTTCTTCAGGTCGAAAATTTTTCTAAGTGTTGGATGTAGAGAAGAGTTTGATCGATCGAACTTAAGTTTGAGATCGATCGAACTTTGCCGAATGCTCAATAATGACATGAAAGCATATGCAATCCTTACCAAAGTTCCTTGAAATGCATATGAACCAAAAATAAGTATCTAGACTTCGCAAGAAACAAAATGAAAGATAGAAATGGGGGAGAAATAGGGTTTTGACACCCTACGAATACCTTTGCTAGTCTTTAACGTCTCTAGCAAGACGTTAGGCTCTTTTAGCCCAGGTCAAAGATCTTGTGACGCATCCCCTCCTTGTTGGGGTGATAAATGCTTTAAACTCCACCCAACAAATGGTCCTTTGAAGAACTTGTTGGATCAAGCTCAAAAGAAGCTTTTGATCATTTGTCTATGCAATTAAAACCTTTGGGCTTCCATGCCTTTTTAAAGCAAGAATTTGAAACAACACTTTGAGAATGCAAGGTTGAAGATGATCCTTTGGAAGTTTTGATTTTACACAAAAGCTCATTTCCTTGGCAATGAAGATTATGACATTTTTCTACAACATTGACCTCTTCTTCATACTTGTCAAGTGAATTGGGTGTGGGATTAAAGATATTCAACTTTACCTTCATGTGGCCAAATGAAATCTTCATCACCCCTGTTCTATAATTAATGTTGGCATTGGCGGTTTCCAAGAAAAGACGGCCAAGGATAACGGGAATTTGGCTCTTAAGATTGGAAACTGGTTCTGTGTCAATGACAACGAAATCAACCGGGAAGAAGAATTTATCAATCTTGATCAAAACATCCTCAATGACACCCCTAGGTTTTTTAATGGATCGGTCAGCAAGTTGTAAAACTACCGACGTCAGTTTCGATTCACCTAGGCCCAATTTAACATAGACTAAATATGGAAGAAGGTTAACACTTACTCCTAAGTCAAGAAGTGCCCGATTAATGATATGATCACCAATGATGCATGATGTAGTGGGTGAACCGGGGTCCTTAAACTTTAGAAGAGTGTTATGTTGCAAAATTGAGCTTACTTGCTCGGTCAAAACCACTTTTCTTGGTGTTTGGCTCTTGTTCTTCCGCTTTTGGGTGCACAAGTTTTTCAAGAATTCGGCATAAGCCGGAATTTTCTTGATTACATCCAATAGTGGAAGGTTAACTTTCACTTGCCTAAACATTTCCATGATTTCATTAGTTTTTGCCTTTTGCTTGTCTTTTGAAATGGATCCTTTTAAGACATCTGAAAATGGAACCTTTGGTTCAAACACTTTTTCAGAATTTTCTTTTGAACTCTTTTTAACACAAGAAGTTTTCAAATCATTTTTTAATAAAACCTTTTCAACATCATTTTTCAAAACTTCTTTTTCAAACACATTTTTCAAAACTTTCTCATTTGCAAGATCATGTGTATGTAATGAAGGAGGAATGGGATGTGAAACGGGACGGGTGATAACTTAAGGTTGCACCGATTCATTCTCTTCATTGGATATTTCAACTTGATTGTTCACAACTCTACCACTCCCCAAGGTAGTCACCGCATTAACATATTCAATGGTATGCTCCTCCGATGAGGAATGGGTTTTCACAACACATTGTTGCTTAGGTGGGGCATTTATAGGCATCTTTCCCTTCTCTCTTGCATTAAAAGTGTTTGTTATTTGCCCTACTTGGGTTTCTAGCTTAGCAATGGATTGCGAGTGAGAATGAAGTAATTGTGTGTTAGCCTTAAGAGTCCTCAAAGCATTTAAAACTTTTTCTTCAAAGGCGGGACTTCTAGTGTTTCCTTGGGAATAAGATTGGTTGGGAAAATGAGAATTAGAAAATTAATTCCCTTGTGATTGATAAGGTCTATAACCTTGGGATCCTTGGTTTTGAAATGGAGGTAGAATGTATTTCCCTTGGAAACCGCCTTGGGAAGGGTTTAAGCCTTCTCCTTGGTTTTTCCAAAAGAAATTCGGATGATTCCTCCAACTTGGATTATAATGAGTACCATAAGGATTGTTCCCTTGGTTTACAAAAGCCGCATTGACTTATTCATTAGGTTCATTATGCAGTTGTCCATGAGGACAATGAGAAGTAGAATGAAGAACACTAGAACAAGTCATACATGTTTCATTTGATGCACGATGAGAATGGTTAGGAAAGGAAGATACTTGGTTCGCTGAGTTTTGGTTAATCAAAAATTGATCAAACCTTTGAGCTAAAGACTTCATTTCGGCGGCTATTTCATTTGAATGTTCGACTTGATATAAGCCAACACTCTTCCTACCTTGTGAATTTCTACCATTCTTAGATGATAGTGTTCTATGCAAAGAATTTTCACTCATGCTTTCATAAAGACACCACACGTCATCCTCATGCCTATCAATGTAAGAGCCACACATGGAAGCATCAACCATACCTTTATAGTTGTCCGATAAGCTCTCAAAAAAATATTGAACTAATTGCCATTTGGGTATGTCATGATGTGGACACTTCCTAAGCAATTCATTGAAGCGTTCCCATGCCTCATGAAATGTTTCTCCATCCCCATGTGAAAATTCTCGAATTGAGTTAATCATGGCATTGGTCTTAGAAACCGGATAGTACTTCTTTAAAAAATCTTGTTGTATTTTCGCCCAAGAAGTGATTGAAAAAGGCCTAAGATTGTTAAACCAATACTTTGCTTTGTCCTTTAAGGTGAATGGAAAAAGTTTGAGTCTTAAGACCTCTTCCTGTATGTCCGTATATTTTACGGTGGAACATACTTCAAGAAACTCATCCAAATGCTTGTAAGATTCTTCACTAGGAAGTTCATGAAAGTTAGGAAGCATTTAAATAGTTTGTGCTTTAATTTCATAATGATGTGCTCTAAATGGTGGCAATTGAATGCATGTGGGTGTATTATATTTATTAGGCACATAGTGATCTCTCAAAGCAAGAGGTGGGTTAGTTATTGAGGTGCAACATGAACAGCTTGGTTATGAATTCCTTGATTAATGACGGGACGTTGTGGAGCATACATTGGCCTTGGCATTCCATACGGAACTTGGCCTTGTTGTTGTGGTGGTTGGATGAATGGCCTTGGCATGCCTAATGGTACTTGCCTGTTTTCATTGTGCACATTGGGATGAAGGATACCTTGTTGGTCTATGTGACCAATGTCCTCAATATAGTCATCATTATAGTCATCCATAGAAATTAATTAAATTAAATTCTAGGACTTAAACTAAATCATGTATACAAGTTATAAAAGCTCCTAAAATCATCAATATAACATGAATATAACCCTAAGACACCCCTTACCTCAATTTGAGGTGAAAATCTCAAAAGCCACCAAAATGAAACGACTCCGAATTCGACAATGCTTCGAGGTTTCGTCGGGGATAAGATGGTGAACAAGAACCCCAAGGAAGCCCCATCAAAATCATAACTTAACTTCCAACCTGAACTCAAGAAATTGCCAAAATGGGATTCCAATCGGTGGAATCGAAGGCCTCGCCAAGACGAACATAAAACACTAAGGCACTACGGCGTTTCACTAAGGAGAAGAAGCTCGGCTGCCATGGGATCCGACCAAGAGAGGTGAGAGAGAGAATTAAATCTGATTTTCCAATTAAAGACCCCTTATTTATAGAAAAACTCAAAAAGTGCCCCGAAAGGGCTTCATCGGGTCCGGAAAAGTGAAATTTGAGCAGACACGCTCAAATAGCAAAACTTCATGAACAAAAAAGAACCAAAATGAGAAAATATGAATAATGGAAGAAACGGCATCAAAAACTGAGTCCTGAATATAAAGATATGCCCCGAACAATTTTGGCGGCAACTGGTGCCAAAAAACCCTGAAACTGGAGAAAAACAACCAGAAGGGAATTCTAAGAGTACACGACTCGACGAAAAGTGAAAATGAATCACGTACAAGGATCCAGGCTCAAAACAAGGCATTTTGCAATAACTTTCATTAGTTGTGACGGGTTATTAGCCGCTCTTTATACGCCAAATTGATGTAGTGAATATGCGGTTCAAGGAAAGCCTTTTTGGGTCAAGTTTAAATTTATAAAAAACCACTACCAACACAACTACTAACGTAGCAAGGGTGAGTAGTGATTGTCCCAAGGGATTATGGGGATTGAGCAATGTCAGAGTTGATTGTGGAATCATAATTAGGGCTAGTAGGTCGACTGATCAAACAATTGGTTGGTTGGTTGATTAAAGAACAACTAAATTAAACTAAGTAATAGCAAAAGAGTGCAATTAAGAGTAAGTAAGAGAGAGAAGAGTCTTGGGGTTTAGGGATCACCACCAAGCAATGCATTTCTATATAATTGACAAATGATTAATGAGGGCAATTAGGGTGTTGCAATATTGGTGCGTGTGTATTTGGTTAATTCAACAAGCATGTATGACTAGTTAAGCATGTATTGTCTAAACATCATGTGAAAGGCACAATATATCTAAGCAATAAAGCATATATTGTCTAAACAACATGTGAAAGGCACAATAAATCAAACTAAGTCATTAATCATTTCTTAGGCTCACAATCCTAATACAACACAAGATCAGAGACATGCTAATTGCATTCAAAAGCTTGGATCATCAAACAACAAGCATAGATTGTCTTCCCAATTAACACTACACTGCAACTACACTACATCTACACTACTAGCATGAAAATAAACTAGGGGAGAGGCACAATCCATCAAGCGATAAGCATAAACCATTAAGAGAATCACAAAAGCATTCTTTTAAGCACAATGTTTTGACAATCTCTAAATCTATGGCATCAATACACATGGACATGCATCAATAACACAAAATCTAGAGACAAGAACATGAACATCAATTTTAGCATACATAGACATATGAATAGAATGAAATGATCAATTGGAAGTATTAAACCATATAAATATTTGAATAAACAAGATCTATATATATCAAAGTGTCAAAACATCAATTACAACACTAATCCTTCAATAATACACAAGATTAGGATATAGAAAGCATGCTTGGGGCTAACTCTAGCCCCAAGAGGATGTCTAGCCACTCATGGTGATGATGCTCCAACCCTCAAGGGCTAACTCCATGGAAGAGGTTTGCTCCTTGTTGATGAAGATCTCCAATGGTGTCTCTAGCCTCCTCCTCCTCTAAACTTCCTCTCCAAGAGATGATATGAAAGTAATAATAATCATGTTTTGAAAAAGCAATCCTTATCCTTATATAGGTAGGTCAAAATATCACCCAAAATGAGCTGAGGTCGTGCACACAATATTCTGTAATGATTGGATAAAGGACAACTTTCAATGAGATGGAATTTTAACTTTTTCGCACTAGAGGAAGTTCGATCGATCGAAAATAAGTGAGATTGATCAAAAGTAAGTGAGATCGATCGAACTTAGGCTGGATCGATCCAACTGGCTGAGCTTTTTGGAAAGAGACAAATCTGAGATATTTATGGGAAAAGGACAAAAGTGGTTAGTTAGTGGTACAACTGTGGATAGGATCAATCATTTGAATAAGGACAAAGGTGTTCGATCGATCAAAGAATGATGTTGGATCGATCAAACTTTTGGACTTAAGTGCTTTGGGTTAAGGCTTGGATCTATTTTGAAGTGCTGAGATCGATCGATGTTCGATCGATCGAACCTTGGACTTGGATCGATCGAACTTGCTGCTTTGCTTCATTTTGCTTCTTTCTTTCTCCACTTTGCTCATTTCTTTATTGAATCTCAGAATTGCTTCAATTGAGCTCTTATTTGGCTGAGTTAGCTTATTTTTGGGATAAGTGCCTGAAAATGGAAATAATACGAAATCAATCTAAAATGGTAAAGTAAGATAGATAAAGGTACTAGAATGCCTAAGCTTAAGGGGTTTAAATACGCACTTTTCAATGCTCATCAAATTGCACAATGGCCCTTCCAAAAAGTGAAAACTACACAACTGGCCCAAAATGAAAATATCTTCCAAAAAATATTTTCTTAGAAACCCCTGTAATAAAATATCTTCAAAAGATATTTACGAAAAACACCCCAAGAAAAGAAAAAGTTTATGAAGAACTGTACATCCATACCCCTATGGACACCGGGAACAATCAGAGTACTTTTCTGCAAAAATAATGTTACGTATTTTGTGGAAACCACTTAGAATGAAGATATGTGAAGTCAAAAACCAACTCCGAACACAAAAGGTGTGGTTGTGCCACCTAAGTGACAAACGGGGAAAAGACAAAATAGGGAAAAAGACAAAAAGTGAATAATGTCGAAAAAGAAAAATGTGGAAATGACTCGGTCCTCAAAGGAAGTTGTCAATCTAAAGAAAAGTGTCTCAGAAATCATTCCAGAGCACTTGAGACGACACTAAGTGACGAGAAATCGAACTCAGAAAAAGAAAGATCAACGGAAAAAAAATATCCGTGAAAATCTGAGAAAAAGGAAAGGAAGGAAAATGATAAGGTCATTACAATGCATAACTTGTTTGTTTTGTTTTTAATGAGTTTGAGGTTTTGGGGCAGTGTTGTATGTTAAGTTACAGAAGGTTTTGACCCACGTAAGCGAGGGGCTTGATCGCTTTTATGTTTCTGATTGTTTAGTTCTTATCGAACAAATAGTTTGACCACTGTAGCTTATAGATTGAGCTATTTTAAGTATCCTTGTTTCGATCATTTAGTTGCCTTTGTAGAATCGTGTTTGAGGATGACGTAAAGAGATGGATCCGAATGAAGTTGGACATCGAGTAGGTGAAGGGCCATCCCAACCAGATAGGCTTTCAATAGGACAGGGCCGAGATAAAGAGGTGGATGATAATCCACAAGTACTGGTGGATGATATCTTATTAGTAAGGGCTGTAACCTCAGCCTTTCAGAATTTAATGAGTACCACAGCTCCTCAAGTGGTACCACGACCGGCTATTCAACTACAGCAGACAGAAATAGAATGGAATCTTAGGTACCTGATTCAGTTTGACAAACTCATGAAAGTAGCATTTGAGGGAGGAGCAGACCCGTTGGTAGCGGACGATTGATTAGATGAAGTTGAAAAGCATTTCAAAGCAATAGCTGTACCCGATGATCGGTTGAAGATTACCTTAGCCATGTATAAGTTTGTTAGTAACGCGATAGTCTAGTGGAAGACCATGACTAACGCGTATGACATTGACAGTATGAGTTCTGATACATTCAAGAGTCTTTTCTTTGATAAGTATTTCCCGCAGACTAAAAAACGGGAATTGAGGACACAGTTTGATGGGCTTGAACAAGGTGGTGTGTCAGTGACAGAGTATGAGAATAAGTTTATTTCTCTTTTATGTTTCGCTACAGATGTGTTAGGGAACGAAGAAGAGAAGACATGGCGGTTTGTGTAAGGTCTAAATCGTTTTATTAGGCAGGGGGTGACACTTTTGGTATTAAAGAATTATTCAGAAGCGGTTACGAGAGCACTGATGGTAGAAGCCAAAGCCAAAGATTGGCAAGAAAGGAGTAGTATTGTGGGTCTTAGGAACGAGGTACGAGTATAGGTACTTTATTTAGGAGCCAGGACAGGAGGAGGCACATAGGTGTTTCATTGTTTTCTCAAGAGCAGCGAATGACAGGTGTTATTCCTATTGTTGGTGCTTCTTCAGGGTCTCTAGGATGAGTGTGGTGTGTTATCACTGTAGATAGCCAGAACACCACAAGGCAGAATGTCCTCTTAATAGACCTAGCTCCGGAGTTTGTTTTCGGTATGGTCAGTCAGGCCACATGAAGAGGGGCTGTCTACAAAGGAGATGAGAGATTACTGTGATGTAATGGGGGGTTTCCTGTGATTGTGTAATGGGGGATACCTACGAGTTTTGTAACGGGGGTGACCTATGATTGTGATGTAACAGGGGGTTACCTGTAACTGTGTAACAGGGGATACCCGTGAGTTTTGTAACGGGGGTTACTTGTGAGTCGTGTTGTGTTGTAACGGGGGACACCTGTGAGTCGGTTTGTGTTATAATGGGGGACATCTGTGAGTCATGTCGTATTGTAACAGGGGACACCTGTGAGTCGTGTTGTATGGTTGTCTATAAGTCATGTTGCATAGTTGTCTGTGAGTCGTGTTGCATGGATGTCTGTGAGTCGTGTTGCATTGTTGTCTATGAGTCGTGTCGCATATTTATCTGGGAGTCATGTCGTATTGTCATATGTGCGTCTTGTTATGTTGTCGCCAGTGCGTCGTGTCGTGTTGTAACAGGGACTACCTGTGAGTCGTGTTGTGTCGTAACGGGGGGTACCTGTGAGTCTGGTGCAATAACGGGGGTTACCTGTGACTGTGTAACGGGAGATACCTGTAAGTTCTGTAATTGGGGATACCTGTGAGATTGGGTGTGACGGGAGATGCCTACACACAGTTATTATGGTAATGGGGCCTACCCATGAGTTTGGACAAATGCCTGTGCACTTTGTGCAGTGTCGAGTTCATTTGTGCCAGGATGGTGGACAAGTCCTATAATGTGGTTCCAAATTTGGATGATGCTAATGAAGGTTAGTGTGTGAGCCCTTGGGGTAGGATATAGTTCGAGATATTTTATATGAGTTTCAAGTTGTAATGATGTATCAGTTGTGACCGTTATGTATTAAAACAATGATGTATATGTAAGACTATATGAGTATTTCAGACAAATTTATTGGATACTGATGTGTATTTTATGAGTAGTTGGGCTATTATGTGTTGGTTTTATTAATAAATTGATGACAAAAAGGGTTTTTAGCCATATTACTTTAAAGGTCATTGATGTAATGGTCAGCATTACCTAGTTGTTTCTTTGAATGGAAGGTCTAGATTTTCGCTTATAAGGTTCTTCTTTGGGTAGGATGGGACGCGATGTCTTAGGATTCGTTGTTTAGCCCTAGTGTTTTGGGAAAAGGCACTATTCTCTATTACGTGTCGATGTTAGGTGTATGAGTTACAGATTGAGCTGTTTCATCTCCGTATAGTTCTTCTTTCATGGCATATTGTATGCAAGGTATCGCTAGGTGCGTGTTCAGTTTTGTTGTGGTAAAGGGACTTGATCTTCTATCTTCTTGTTCTGGTCCTGGCAAGGACTTTGTTGTCTGTGAGTTTTGTATCTCCACATAAGAGTTGTGTATGTCAGCAGGTGAAAGAACTTTTTAGAGTTCTCTCTTTGTTAGAGACCTAAATGAGGGTTTAATCAAGATCGTCCAGCTTAACTCCACAGCAGGAGGTGAAGTCTGGGGTTTCAAAGGATTCATTTTGAGAGGTCGTGACCGATACGACGTAAGGTGTGACTTGTTTACCGGTGTGTACGTTTTCTTAGGGTCTTGGAGTTAGAAATAATATCTAGTAGTTGTGATGTGACTCATGTGTGGGGAATGGTTAGACCGTGTGTCGTGGATCGTGCATCTAGAGTATACGTAAAGATTGGTACATATGTATGCTTGAGGATTAGACCTAAAGACAAGAACGACGTTGCTGTTGAGGTCGGATCGACGATGGGAATGGCTTGGCCAACCATTTCTCTGAGTCAATCTTTCCTTAACACAATGTCGGATTAAGGGTCAACGATCATTGATTTTAGTATGCTTAGTGACAGTCGGAGTACCGTGTTGTGCGTTGCATACACGTGGTAGTACGACCCCATTTTAGAGTGAGTCTCACTTGGGATTGGTGGTATTCTTTACACGTGTTCGGTGACTTGTCGTGGATGGTGGTGTACTTGGTGTGGGATTATGTGTCTAAGGAATTTTAGTTGTTGGATCAGTTGATCCTTGAGCTATGCTGATGGGATTGTTTTCTAGGTATCTGATGGTATATTTGACAAGTTGGATGGTTTTCTCGATTTTAGTCTTAGGTGTTCAACTATGATATGGCTATTGAAAGCAGCAGTTATTAGTGATGGTTTTAAGAGTTTCTTTAGGATCACAAGTTAAGCTCACGTATTGGTTCGTTGAACGGTTTTGTAACAACTATTTTGTGGGCCGTAGGGCGTTTAGCGCGGATTGTGTGAGGCGTTGCTGGTTGGACCTACCGTGTATGGAATCCAACAGCTTTCTGGTGGGATGCCTCGTGTGGACCGCGTTAGTGCGATTTTATGTATTGAATTGCTTTTGATCTGGGTTGAATGTTTCACCCCTTGTTTTTCACGTGCGGAAGTAGATGGTTGAGTGTCGTGGTGACTTAGATTGAGGAATTCTTTACGTAATGCGTGTTATTGTGTGGGTTGATTGAAGCCATCATTTGCGGATTTGGTATCGACTAGTGGTAAGTTCTGGTTATAAGGATGATAATCCTAATGGTTCTTCGGTGGTTAGGATTCGGTGGAGTCACAGAGTTTGGTTAGGGACTTGTGCCTCGTGTGCTTATAGGTGATGGTAGAGAGTTTTATTTGGTATTGCAGTGCCTTTTTCATTCAGTTAGTTGTTCTGGGGGATGTGATCATGTGTGGCTATGGTCACTGGTCGGTCGAGGTTGCGTTGGGTCATAGGCACAGGGTTACGAGTGACATGGGTCATGGATTCTTTGTGTCAAGGTTTTCGATCGTGTTACGTGGGGTACTCGGAGACATACTTTATTTTTTTTTTTCCTTACGTTTTTCTCTTGTGAGGTGGGTTGATTTCAGGGACGAAATCCTTTTAAGTTAGGGAGATTGTAGTGTTTCCGATTTTCACCTTTTTCTTTTTTCTGGAATTTTCTGTTTTGCAAGGGCATTTTAGTCTTTTCTCATTTTATGTGCCAGACACAGTAGGGTGTGCCGGGTGTGTCCAGGAGTTGGTTGGGACATTTCCTTGAGTTTAGGACACTTGAAAATGCACCGGTTGCCATTTTGGCATTTTTTCGTTTTTCGTGCCGGAAAGTCCCGTGTTGGACCCGCTACTAGAATTGTGCTTACGGGGGTTTTGTTTGAGTCAATTTACATCTCATTTATTTTTGTTTATTGTATTTTATGTGGATGTGGTATAGTGTGTGTGCATATATGTGTGTGGTGTGAAATAAAAGTTAAAAATGAGATTTTTTTGTGATGGGACCCACCACTAATGCACTTAGTGGCCAAGAGTCCACTGTGGCCTCACATTTCTCTCTCTCATTCTCTCTCCCGGCAGCTCTCTCTTTTTCTCTCTATTTTCTTTTTTATCTTTCTTTTTCTCAAGCTTTTAAGCTTGATTTATCTCCAATCATTGAGAGACTTTTGGTGCTGTTTGCGGCAAAATGGAGAGCTCGGCGAGATCTACACGTTGATGTAAACCATTTTCTTTTTAGCTAACCCTAGGAAATTTGAATTTGATGGTTCAAATTGGGGGTTTTTGCATCTAAGTGAGGTAGGGATGTCCTAATCCACAAATACTCTTTGATTTTTGTGAATTTACTCTATAATTGAATGTATAGCATGCTTAATTGTGATTGATTCTTGAAAAAAAATCATTATATTGTTGTTAATGACATGTATATCTATGTGAAATTATATGTGTAGATGATGTATGTGTAAGTGGTTTGTAAACTTGATGTGGGAAACATGTTTATGTGAATTTGTTTTATAGATTATATGCTTAACATGCTAGATTATTGTTGAATGAAAGCGCCCGCGCGCGCGCACACACACACACAGATATATATATTTTATGGAATTTCTTGTAAAGCATGCTAAGTGGTTAAGCGTGAATTTAAATGTATGATGATAAATGTTGGCATGACTTGTTTACGACTTGGACTTGTTGTTGTTGATTTTGTTGTTAAGTCCTTTCCCCTGTATGACATGATCCCGTTGCCTATATTTCTATTCGTTGTATGGATTCACGGAGTCACAAAAGGCATGTCTTAGGCACCACCTACTGAGCAATTTGCTCACCCCTTTATATTAACATTTTTTAGGTCATTTAGCTTGGATTAGAAGTCTATTTTTAACAACCTTTTGTAATTAGATCCCATTTTGCAAAGCTTTGTATAGCATGCATAAATTTTGTAGCTTGTGGATTGTAATTATAACTTCATGATAACAAATGTTGTAAACTTGATACAATGTTGATACAACACATGTAAATCATATTGGGATCATGTATTGAGTATGCAAAACTTGTATTTCAATTGAATGAAATGTAGAAGTCATTTTGCAACTTGTTAGAGTAGGTTTAGATTCATTTCAAAACTCTGGCATGGATTATTATACACTTTTACAATTCACAGCAAAACAGTAGCTGTTTCATAGCTCAAAGGGCCATTTCGGCCGACCGAAATAGGCACTTCGGTTGGCCGATCATTCCAGTAACCTCAGTTACTGTTTGGGAGTCATTTCGGCCGACCGAAGCTCTATTTCGGTCGATCGAATTGTAACTGCTTGTATTTTCTTATTCCTTCCTTGGTATAAGTAACCCCAAGTCTTGATAGTTGCTTAGAGCCTTCTTGATGCATACTTAGAATGCAAGAATGATGTGTTGACCCTAGACTTGATGAGTTTGACTTAGGTGACCTCGGGTTCGGGTAAGGACCCGGTTAACGGTTCGGGCCTACGGGTTCGGGTCGTTGCATTGACATTATGAAAGAAAATTTCTGTATATTTATTTATTTTGATCTTCCTCTGCTTTAGAGCTTATATACTTGTGTTTAAGCAATTTTATTGTCTAACCAGAGATTATTGACATCTGCAGAAAATATGGCAGATTGTTCTGAAGGTTGGTTGCTTTCCTTACTAGTTCTCCTATTGGGTTTAAGTGTTCAAACTTCACAAGCTCGAATAAATATTGAAAATGGGGTAAAATCGTCTGTCTTTCTATCTCCTAAGTTTGTACTGAAACCAGGATCAGTGGTAAACAAGTACTACCATGACATTGACTTTCCAAGAGGTCATATTGCCATCAAGAATTTCAATGCTGAAGTAGTTGATGAGGCAGGAAATCCCATTCCCCTTTCCGAAACTTACCTCCACCACTGGCTTGTTGTGAGATACTATCAGCCTAAAAGCCTAAAAGTGTACAACGAATCTGATATTATTTTGGGTGGGAACGCTGGTGTATGTGGTCGTGCTATTAGCCAGCATTTTGGCCTTGGATCCAAAACACGGACAACAGCCACATATGTGCCAGATCCCTACGGAATAGAAGTTGGTAATCCAGCAAAAGTTCCTGATGGATATGAGGAGAAATGGTTGATGAATGTCCATGCAATTGATACGCGGGGTGTGGAAGATAGGGTGGGATGCACCGAGTGCAGGTGTGATCTTTATAATGTTACAAAAGATGAAAATGGCAGACCTTTGAAGCCTGGTTATATGGGAGGCTTGAAATGTTGCTATGATCAGACACAATGCACGGTGAGAAAAGGCTTTGTGAGTGCCAAGAGAGGTCTACACATGAGATATACAGTGAAGTGGGTTGACTGGAGTAATTTCATTTTGCCTGTTAAAATATATATATTTGATGTAACTGACATGTGGAAGAAGTTAGATAACGGAGTTACAGAACATCATTGTCAGGTGAGTTTACTTTTCTTCTATGTCTTGAAGTCATTAAGTTTTGTCTAAATTATAGATAGATGCAAGAAATTTTAGTATATGCATCTATATATCAATAGAAAAGGCTTTTAAAATTATGTAGTGCTAAAAGAATGTCCCTTATCAGAGCAGCTTTACAATAGTTTATATGTGCCACATAAGTGTATAAAGGTAGATTTTACAAAGTAAGGTCTTGATTGCATACAATGTATGTTAATTGTAGAGCTGTGATGATACTTGTTAAATTAGTTTCTAAGAGAATGTTTTGGGAGATAACTCCATTTATCATTATTTGAAGAAAAAAAAAGGTGGGGAAATTAATGTTAACTTGTATTTACTAGAGCTATATAATTTGTTTGTTTCTTTATCTTTTATTTATTTATTTATTAGGTGGAGTATAATGTTCATGCTTGCACTGCCACTGATGGTTGCATTGACACCAAAAGAGTAAGCCTCTCCATGCCAACTGGCGGTAATGTCATCTACGGTGTTCACACCAGCATGCAGGGGGAATTGGTTCAACTCTTTATGGAGAGGTGATTTTCTAACTTCTTACTCTCATCTGCTAGATTGGTCGGATTTTGTTTTTTCATAGTATATTAATTACCAGACTTTGCATCCTTAACTGCCCTCTTTGATGTTCTTAATTAGTCGATTTTTCCTACTGAGATGTGTCATGAAATGATAGGTCTCACCAGCAAAAAATACTTAAACATATATCTCCCGTCTAAAATTTAACCCTGCTGTCAAAGATTATGAAACTTCTGAGGCTTGATGCAAGAGTAATATTCCCACATGAGGATTTGATGATTTCATTAATTTCTCAATATAAATTGTTGAAGATGGAAAATGTTAGTGTTTTATTTATTTTATTTATTTATTTATTTTTTTACACGGTGGGCAACAACATACATGGCTAATAAGTTGAGTAATGTTTTGTCATGATTTTATCCAAGACAAAATGGCGATCATTTATCCATAAAAATTTAATACAAAAGAAATTTCTTGTAAGAATGAAAAAGTGGCTATCCCGTCATGGACTTCTAATTTGTTTGTGAATACTAGTTTGTATTTTTTTTTTTTTTTTTTTTTATACCACAAATTACAAATTCCTTTAGTATATTTCTTTGCTAAAAGCATGTAACCAATTGTCCTCCATTCTTTTACCCCCATCCAAGAGTGCAGGCTCAATGTTGTACATGGTATGGAGAATGGTGTCATTTTTCAGAAAAAAAATTCTTGTTTTGTGGGGCTTAGTTTGATATCTTTACCTTCATGTGATTATTGAACATGGACTAATATTGAATTAGGATGGACGGGTAATATGCCATTCGACACCTACTTATGGAGAAGGAAAGGAGGCAGGAAATGAGGCTGGTTATATGGTAGGAATGTCCACTTGTTATCCTCAACCCGGCTCTGTCAAGATATCTGGTGGAGAAACTCTAGTTCTGGAATCAAATTATAGCAGTGCCAAAAGGCATACAGGAGTTATGGGGCTCTTCTACATTATGGTTGCAGACTCATTACCACAGTCCAATTCTTTCCTGCCTGTTCAGGTTGATGTAAGATTTTCGTTCGGCCTTTATTTATAATTATTGTTTTAGTTTGTTTTAATGATATTTGAACAATCTTGTAAATGCATTGATGAATCTAGTGTAAAAAGAACTCTTTTTCTAGAAACCGTAGGATTCAAAAGATAAATGGTGATCAAGGTAGGAAATGTATCTTATCAGACAGGAAGCTTATCCTAGCCTCTGATTTTGCTTGGTTCTTGCAGGAGCATGAAAAGATGACATTACCATATAATCGAATCAAACCGATTACTTTGAACCATACAAGTTTGGGTTGAGTTGTTTTGCATTATGTGGCTGCATGGTTCTTGAGTTCAAGTTGTATTGATGGACCTAAGTCAGGTAATCATAGTAGGGACTAAGGGTTGTGGTTCCAAGTTAATTGAGTTCTAATGTATCAGGTTGCTTGACTTTCTTGTGGATTTTCAAAATAATAAATTCAACTTGTCATGATTGATGCCTAATTTGTGTCTCCATTAGGTATGTCACCATACTACGAAAATGCGTACACATGCACACTTAGCGCTTGTCATTGAGTACTTGCTCAAAATGCTTTAAAAAATGTGGCAAATTAGTGTTAGTTTTTAGGTAGTCTCTTAAAGAAGCATTCAATTTTTTACAAAGTTCGGTATATCTCACGCTTCCCGACCTTGCCCCTTTTGCGTATTGCTTTGGACATTTTCTCCTTGATTCAAAACAGATTTGATCCCAATTGAACCCTTAAATACATCACTTAAATGACAGCATTTTGCATTATATGCCAAGTACAAAGCTGATGAAATGTCTTGGACATCACAAGTGATCAGTGAAGATTGTCTTAGAATATTTTTTTCCACATTACCTCAAGAAAGGTTTCAAACAGTCAAATGAAAAAAATCAGCGGTCTCATTAAACATTATGCGACTCCAAAAATAATTGTCTCTCAATGGTTACTAAATCCAATAAAGACTGCAAATAGTCAACTTGCTTGATTTAGTACGTAAGTTAAAAAAGTACACCAGTACAAATAACACTCTTAATCAAAAGTTTCTACATCACCAATGACTAAAACCCAACATCATTATTGCATAAGCCTAGAATATATTTGTCATTTTCTCTTCATTGTCTAGCTTCAAAGCACAAAATGTTTAATGCTGAAAATATTTCAACACACTTCATGCCTCCCTAAATGCCAAATCTCGATGTTGTCTAGTTTGCAGATAGTTTTATTTATTTATTTATTATTATTTATATTTTTTTATCTTACTTTGTGAAACCAAATGATTCCCTTCCTCCTACTTTTCTTCCTAACAATTCATATGCAGATCTTAAAAGTATCCTTGCAATGACCCAAATCCGGACACTACTTTACTAAAACAACTATAACTCTCAATGTAGATGGAATCTGAGAATGGATTTGGTACCATTAAAAGCTAACAAAAAAATATTCAATCTGGTCTCAAGAATTTCTGCATTTGGATTTAAGATGGAGTTATGATTGACTACTCAAAGTTGGGGGTCCAAAACTGGAGTTTTGCCAAGACAACATGGTTATGAGGGACTTGAACCGGCTCAACATGGGTAGTGTGCCCGTTGGGAACCTAATTTCACTTTTGAACATGTTCAAGGGGGTTGAACCGGTTCAAGATGGCCAGAACTATAAAAATGACCCAGAAATGCCTAATTTGAGTGCAAAGGGTTATGGGGACCTCTTAGGTTCCATGGAGGGTTATTAGGGTTCTTCCTAACCTACTTAAACATGATATATATAACATCCAAAACTCCCATTACACTCATAAACAAGAATATGCAAAATCATCCAATCACCTGCATAACTATTCTCCATTCATTTGAGTTACGTAGTCAAAATAGTCCGTTTATATTCATACTCATTTAGCCATCCATGGTTAAAATAGATCATTACATCATTGTCCAAAATAAACATAATATAGTCCCAAAAGAATAATATTACAAGTTTGAAACCCTTAAGGTCAAAATTACAATGCCTTTACAATTAAGATCACATAAGCTATAAATTGGTCACAAGAATATCGAAAAATGCTCTCATCACCCTAACTATACTTGTGAGAGTACGTCATCAACCACACATTTGTTATAACCTGAAAAATATTAATGGAAGGGGTGAGCACGGAGATTCAGTAGAAATTGCCTAAGGTGCCAACTTTGGACTCCCTTGAGCCACACATCACACATTCGGGATAAAAGGAAACAGGGATCATTCTTGGAGATTTCATAACATTTAATTCACAAATCAATCTCAACGATAGCATTTCGAAATTTCAATACAAGTATGCATAGAATGTAATACAATGCCCATGATTTCCCAACCTTAGTCTCAACCGACTCCAAACTTGGCCTTTACCGGCCCAATTCCCACCTACGCTAACCGACTTTACCAAGTTGGGATTGACACTATCCCTGGCCTCTTGGCTATTTGGGGCCTAGTATCAACTTTTTCACGTCTTACACCGGACCGCGCCCCCTCTAGGTCAAGTTAGCATGGGCTCACGATACCCAGTTAATTTCTAAATTTCTCTTTCCTGCTCATCCTAAGATGGCTAACTTGTCAAGTTCCTCCAGCTTCCTCACCATTCTAAAATGGTCCATTGTCCTTCTCATTTAAAATTCCCACCATGCCATGCATATGCATCAATGGTATGAAAATGACATTTTCAAGTAAATTAACTTAACATGCCATTTCTTTATAAATTGAATACCACCATAGCATTTTTCACATTAGAATAACAAGTATGGCATTCTCATTTAATTTAATCACAAGCATGCTCGTCATATATCATATCAACACAAATCATGTTATAATCGTCATTTAAACAACTTTTGCACAAAGGCCATGTTTTACACATCTTTTGCATGAAAATAATCACATCCTTGTACTATAGGCTAGCATGGTCTAATAATCAAAACATGGTCATTTGTAATTCTACACACAAGAAAAAATTCAATGGAGTTTAAGTATTTTTGTTTAATGAAAAGTAAAGTTTGAAAGCTTAGAAAACCCCTATCTCAATTTCTTCTAGCCAAACAAGCCCTAAGGCCAAGGCTAAAAATCGAAATCCTCTTAGCCTATGTAATATTGGTACCAAATGAAAGCCCTCCTCGAGCTCTCCAACATCTCCTTCTTGATCATCTTCAAATTCCCACTCTAAACCTCACAAATTTAAGCTTAAAATATTATGTATATATGTATATGTATAGATATAGCAAGAGAAAGAGAAGAGATAGAGAGAGAAGGGAAACCGAGAATAAAAGGAAGAAGCGGTTGATGGCTTGGTCATATATTGCATACTTGGCCATAATGTGCCACTTGTCAAGCTTAGAATGGTTTCTAACTTTAGTCAAATTACTAACACGCCTTCACCCTTCCTTTACAAAGCCATCCAAGTCCCTAAAATATCTCCTCAATGTATACTTACATATATATGTATATGTGTGTGAAAAGACCACAACACCCCTCAATGCAAATGGCAAAATCGGGAGAAGTTCTCAAGTCAGGTAATCATCCCGACTTCCGAAAAATTATGGAAATAATCCTGTCAATAATTTAAAATATATTTTTAAAACCCTCAGCTCGAAAAATGATCAAAATGGCCCTCGGGGCCTGCGAAACACTCAAAATGAGGTACGAAAAATAAATAAAATAAAATTTTAAAAAAATCCAGAAAAATTTGGGACATTACATATAGAGAGAGAGAGTTGTAAAGAGAGGGAGATATAGCCCGGTGAGAGGAGAAGAAAGTAAGTCCATAATGGGATTTAGCCCCATCCAAAGTGATTGGTCCACATTGGTCTCCCCTTTGACTTCTAAAATTACTAAAGTAACCTCCTTTCATAAAGCTGACACATAAGCCACAAAATATCCCCTCCCACACATACAACACACATGTGCCCACATAAAATGCCTCAAATGACCAAATGAATAAATAAGGTAAAATATTCGAGGTACGAAAAATAAATAAACTAAAATTGCCAAAAAATCCAGAAAAAAACATAAAGTATGGGACATTACAATCTCATAATTGTCATCCAATTCCAATTCAGTTACTTGAACCAAAGAATTTCTCTTTTGTGAAGACATCATATGGTTACATTCTACCACAACAAAAGGATGATTATGCATTTTCACAAACATATTTACCCAATATTTTTCACTATCTTTATTTGATCTAACATTAATTAAGACATCATAATCGATTCTCGTCCCAATCCTAGAGTTCTTTCTCATACAATTTTGACTGTCTTTAGCTCGAAACCTTTGCTTAGAACAAACAAACAAACAATCTTGATACAACATCTGTAGTAAAGTTTATATTGCAATGCGACTTTCTTATACTAAATCCAATTATATGCCCATGCTTATTATAAAATTTAGATGCATCCTCAATCAAATTGTAACGACCCAAACTAGAGGGTCCGAAACATCACCTGGGTCCTAACCTGACCCAACACTGCTTAAGGGTAATACAGTCATTACAAGGTGAATGAGAGAATGATTTGACTCTAAATGAGATAAAGGGAGTCTATTTAAATCATCATAGCCATATAAACTCATTTGGTGCAGTTCTAGATACAAAGACAGTGATTTCACTTAATTAGGCCTTTACGGTTTGGAAGATTTTAGTAGCAATCTAAACTAAAATGGTCATAACTTCCTATACGGTTGGAATTTCGGGATAGGATTGATATCATTGGAAATCTGACTCAAAATCTTTAAATTTAGACCCAAATTTGACCCAATTTGGTTAAGAAATAAACGAGATATAATTGTTTGAAGTCAGGTCAGGAAAACTGATGCGCTAATGGCTTCAGCTGGCTAAAACCACGTGTTAGCTGACTAAAACTAAAGGATCAACAGGCTGATAGTGATGGTCAATCAGCTGGCTTATATCACCAGCCAGTCGAACCTTCCTAGGAGCTAAAAAATGGACCCTTTTGGGATACTTAAAGCCTTTGACACCATCATGGCTTACTTGTGTGCTTGAATGTGAATTAAAACTTCCCCAAAACATGGACACATTGATAAAATAACATCCGTACATCATAATGAGATCAAGTTACCTCATTATACATCAAGATAAATTTATCTACATTGAACTTGAATACATGAGATAACAAAACATAAACTTCCTAATCATGATTAAGAAAGTGAAGGCGTGTCATCTTCTTCATCACCTCAAGTCCTGAAAATGTTTAAAATAAAGGGGTGAGCACCACCACTCAGTAAAGTATGCCTAAGGCATGGCTCCTAAAGCCAAGTGAGCAAATACACAAAGAACATGAGGTCAAGAAAAGAGATCATGCTTCCACGGGAAAAATAATAAAATCATCAACACATGACATTAGCAATAATATATAGTTGTAACCACATTCACATACACAAGTTCATTAGAACATTATCAATATAATCAATGCTCATGCTTCATGCTTAATGCCATGACTTCATCCTAGCTAATCCTATGACCTCTTTCTAGGTATACTTATACCATTTCAATCAAACAAAAATCCTCACATTCATCGTCACCAAGATCCACAAACACCAAATGGCACAAGTCCACCACTTGTCCACCATTTGGCTCATCGGCTAGCTATCCCTAGCGTAAAACCACCGCTCATCACCATTTTGGGGCCTAGCTACCAAAATCTCATAAAAAAGACTAGTGTTTGTCTTTCATTCATCACAAACTTCCCTTAACTTAAATTTCATCCTTTTCACATCACCCTTTCACTCACACATTCCCTACCCAATGCATGAGCTAAAAATACTTATAATGTCCCAGATTTTTTTGGATTTTTCTGAATTTTTATTTATTTATTTATTTTTCGCGCCTCATTTTGTGTGCCAAACAGGTCCCGAGGGCAATTTTAGTCATTTTCTTGAGCCAAGGGTTTTAGATGTGTATTTTAAAAAAAAAAATCAATTAGAGACAACAAGATTAATTTTAGAATTTTTCAGAAGTCGAGACAATTTTCGAGTTCGGGAACTTTTCCCGATTTTCTCATTTTAAGTGAGGGGCATTGTAGTCATTTTGCATGCATATACATATATATATGTAAGTATACATTAGAGTAGAGTGTGGAAAACATACTACTATTTGAATAAATAAGTGATTAATATCATGCTAAGTATGTGAATTATATGATTTTGGCGCAAAATGCTTAACGTATGACCTAGTATGGTTTATTATGTTATGAGATTTAATAATGAGTATGCTTGTAAGTAGTTACAATAAGATGTCATGTTCTACTTGATTTAAATGGAAATGCTATGATTATGATCATATTAATTGAAATGTCATGAATGGGGTAAATTCTAGAAATTGTTACATTCATGCCATAGTTGCATGCATAGCATGGTTTGGGACATTTGACTAATGCATAGCATGGTTTTGAAAGGATTTTATAAAAAGGAACCGGATTTCACGAGTCCGATGATAATTTGACCTAGGGGGAGCACATGCCGGTTTTGGACGTGAAGAAGTTGATACTAGGCCCTAAATGGTTACCGGATTTGGAACCAGGGATAGTTATCAATCTCACCTTGGTAAAGTCACTTAGCGGTTTTCAAATATGAGTTTGGGGTCGGTAGAGACCAAGTCTAGGGCCGATGTAGGCCAAGTTAGGGTCGGTACAATACTTCCATGAATGCACCTAGCTAACCTCATGAAATGAATATGTCATTAAATTTCATCATAACCATCTTACAAAACAAAGCTTTTTTAACACAAATTTCAACAATTTACTTCACATTGTTAAGTTGTCAACGTCAAGCATGCTTATAGTCTATAAAGCTATATTCAAATCATGTAACACACAAGCATTACCAATGTCATGTTATAACATTTACCATTATCTCAAGAGTTAACATTTAACACTTAAACTAGCTCAACTTCCACTTCTAAAGCATGCTTACCAAACTTTCACATAACTATGTTTGCATACAAGATTGACACATTCTCATCATATAATTCATGCTCTCAATTAATTCATATAATCATCTTAGTACACAATTTGATATAATTTTTCATGTTAATCATACTAATAATTCCTTCCACAAAAATAGTATGTAATCAATATCATTAAGCATAAATATATATATATATATATATATATATTTGTTATGACATGAATTCTCATATAGTAAATCAAATTATTACAATAAGGATACATAGCATGTGGTATCATGAAATCAACACAAAAATACTCACAAATCACCAAGGACTCTATGAATTAGACACCCCTAACTCTTGAATGCATAAACCCTAGCTTTGGTCCCTTGTGAAACTACACCAAAATGCAAATTATAACCACCAAAATGAAGAGAAGGAGAAGGAGACCAACTTTCCTTCTTGGGGCAACCCCAAAAGTCCACCCCTAGCCTTGGCTGAAAATCTAAGATGCCCCCAATAATCTCCAAAATCATAGCATCATGTAGATCAAGGCATGCTTTCCATTAATGGAGGAAGAAGAAGAAAAAGAAAAAGAAAAAGAAGAAAATAAGAGTGGGGCGGGTGGGAGAGAGAATATGCAGAAATAATACCCCCTTGTCCCCCACATGTGACTTGGTCAAAGGTTGGTCCACCTTTGACCACCAAAATGACCTTTATACCCCTCATATACAAATTAATAAACCCCAGTCATGCCACATTGATGCAGAAACCCACTTATACCCTCACATTTACACCAATTAACATATATAACATGTACATGAATCCAGAAAATAAATCCGAGCACACAATTTTCGGGCATGGGGCCCACGCGGAACCTCCTAGCCCGAAAATTAAAAAAATACAAAAACATACCAAAATACATTTTTAAGATTCCTAAACTCAAAGAAATGTCCCAAATGACTACCAAAACCCTTATAGCACTCTAATTAGTGCACGACATGTAAAACAATGTATAAAAAATTCATTAACAAAAATTGAAGAAAATTCAGAAAAATCCGAGACGTCACACAAATCAAATTCCATTATACGTTAAGGTTTCTATTCTACATCAATTGTCTTCTTATTTATGGGATGCCTAAAACATTGTCCAAATATTCACATTAAAAAATCACAACTCCTAATCAATTTAAATAAAATAATATATCATCAATTCAATTAACAAAGCTTGCTTTGGGATTCAGGCTTTGGGAGCCGCTTTCTTTGCTCTATTTGGTTAACTTTATAAATTATTTTTTGGGGTTATTTGATTGGCAAGGGTTCGAGAGAGGGGCTAGAATGTTTTATGTAGCCATATCTTTGTCAAATGTCCTCTCCTGTATTCTTGGTTAGCCAAGGAAAGGGAACCCCCAAGTATAGGATCGTTGATATAACAATAATGTAACGACCCGAACCAGGGAGTCCAAATCACTAACCGGGTCCTTACTCGAACTCGATGTCATTTAAGGGCAACTCTGTCATTTCAAATGTCACAACATAATATAAACGTCATTCCAAGTCTCATGGTGTCCCATAGCATCAATAAGTAGGTAGGAAATGGTCACAAAGGGAGAAGAAATATGCATTAGAGGAAAACAGAAACCGATTGACGTGTAGTGGAAACATGTCGACTGGTTTGCTTCCCTCGAGCCAAAAACCACACTGGAAGATACCGATCGACGTGTTCTCCCTAACAGTCGACCGGTTCACCCTGCTAAAGCCTGTTTAGCCTGTGATAACTACTCTGCAACCCCGACACCCCATTGGTCCATTTTGGACCTTAAATACAGTCTAAACCTATCCCGAAAACATACATTTGATGGTATAAAATATAAATAAACATCTGTGCATTCAATTAAACTAAAAAAGAGTCTAATACATCATTTAATGTTAAACGAGTCCGGTTACATCAAAGGGTTGGCTTAAGGCCTTACATAAACATAAAAATCCTAATGAGATCATAATATACCAAAGAGTGGTCTCAAAACCATTTCTACCCATGAAATATATACATATCCTTCCTTAATACAAATTTACAACAAAAGAGAAACATATATATCAATTGCAAAAAGGTATAAAAAAATAATCCGTTAATCCCAGCAAAACTTGTGGAGGGATGTCATCCACCATCTCTTTCATATGACCTGAAAATAGTAATATAAGGGGTGACCACAAAGGCTCAGTAGGAGGTGCATAAGACACACCTCTTATTGACCCCGTGAAACCAAATAAAGTATAGAATAAAGAAATACAGGATCATGCAATTTTAGGAGACAACATAATAATAACAAGGGTCATCTGACCATATATACACAATACCAACCCAATGGAGTGCAATGATATGCCAATGTCACTCCTCGATTCCAAAACATTTCAACCGTTAATGCAACCCGGCCTATAATAGCTCTATGGCGCCACGAGAAAAAGGGCTGGCTAACTATCCCTGATCACATGGCAACTCTAAGGCATCATTTGGGGCCTAGGTAGCTCAACCACACTACGGTCCCTCCCTAGTTCCCTCTAGATCACATTAACACCACGGACCACTAGGCAACTCCTAGGTGCCCGGTTTTCGCAAACAATTCAAAAAAATTTCCCAAAACAAATTTCATTTCTTTTCAAATCATTTTACCTATTTCTTGCCCAATGCCATGCATGAATGTTTCATGCTTTCCAATGCCATGACCATATCAAACTCTATACGATATATCAACATTATTCTAACATAGCCACTCATACATCAAACTATAACATTCTTGCATTTTTTGAGGAAATTAATTCAACAAATTCTCAAACAACTATTTCATCAATTATAACATTTGACATTCAAGCAATTGAGTGTATATCATGACAATAAATCATCTAAGCATGCAATTGAACACATTCAACACATAGTACACCTTAATATGCTTCACTTACATAAAATCTCAAATAACCATAAACAAGACCTACAAATTAAGCATACCTTTGACAAAATTAAAGAGAGATAATTCATCAAAATCAAAGAAAGAATGTATTAGAAACCCCTACTTTAAAATAGAAGAAAAACCACAAAGCTAGCCCAAATCACGAAATCCAAAAGTGGGCCAAATCAAGCTTTGCTCCGATCAAATCAAAGCTCTCGTCATGCTCATTAACTTTGCATTCAGTGGCAAAGTCAAATTCTAAGTGGAAGATGAGAGATCTAAGCTTTTGTATGGCGAAAGAAAAAAGAAAAATAGAAAAAGAAGCAAAAGCTGCAGGAGAGAGAAAGAGATTTTGGCCCAAAACTAATTTGTGAAAATATATATATATATACATTAAACTTATAACACGTGGGGTCCGTCCAAATGAAATCTCTTTAACATATATATATATATATACACACACACACACACACTAAACACATCACAACCACACATTTCTAAACATACAACCATGTAAATATACATCAAATAATAATGTACGAAATGCAATGGCCCTGAAAAATAATCTCTGTGCACCACAAAACCGATTATGGGTCCCACCCGCGACCTCCCAGCCTGAAAACTAAAAAATGTCGAAATGGCCAACAATGTATTTCTAAGAGTCCCAAACTCGAAGAAATGTCGCAACCAACTCTTGAAACTCACTCGGCGGGGTGCTCGGCAAACAAAACGAGGAAATAAATAGAATAATTCTGAAAAATAAAAAAATTCCAGAAAATGAAAAATAGGAAAAATCAGAAATATTACAAATAAGAGTTCTAAACTGGTCTAGAAACATGTCTTTTATCACTGTTCGGATTACTGGTGTTTAGCATATTAATTTCAAACTCTTTTTTATAGTTTTGTGTCAATAGAAAGAAGTAAGACTAAAGCCTGATCACACTCACATTAGGATCGGAAATTACTTTGTCGATATCTACCATATTACTAAAAAGACTTTCTCATGAGGCCTATATCTCAGCAAGACAAATCCTTCCTTTTTATGTCACTTCATTCATCTAGCACCTTTGAAAGGCTATTGCATCGATATAAACCATTTTTTGCTCCTAAGCTTACATTCATTTTTCTGATTTTGTTTGGCCACAAAAAAAAATAAAATAATAATTTCTCAGTTCCTATGGAGCTGTAGGCATGCTAGGAACTTTAGAAGTTCCAAGTGAATATCAAATCTAAATTCTGGAAGGAATATATAATGGATCAGGTGATTGAAAGGAGGCCTGAAATGAACCAAACCAAAAAAACAACCCCTGAAGAGAGAACATAAATAAATATAAGGAAATAAGACTTCATGTCAAATAAATGATGCACGTTATCCCTCTATTACCAGAAAGATAAAAAAATTCTTAGGGATAAATTATGATAGACTAAAGATCCTTACACATCTTGGAGTCAAGCTGCACGACTTGTTAAGCCTATTGATGCTGAGTGTCTGAGACTTCATCACCATGTTCGCCATAATGTGCGTGTCATACCCAATGATACCACTATTGCTAGAGTTCCCATCTTCTCCACTCACCAGCAGTGTCAGAGTTGTTGTTGAGTTACCCCTAGTTGTGTGGCCTTCTGCCACGAGTGCAAGCTCAACCCTGAGAGCACATAAGCTCGCCCCATGTGTTCATAGAACTCCACTCTGCCATTCTCCCCTTTGTTTATATCAACTCAGCTTCAAACCAGTTGTAGAGACCATCCCATACTTGGGCAGATGCAAAAGCTAGCAAGATTAATTTCCTATATGCAAGCACGACCCGATTTCCCATCTTAGCTAAGTCTTATACCTCAACAATGCCTTTTGCCACCCAAAGGTGATTCCTTTGTCGATTAACCTCCAATGTCATTATCATGTTTAGAGGAGACAAAACCTTAGGTTTCTGTACCTCCACTCTCTTAGGTAGAACTATATATACTATCTCATTTGACACGGTATCTTTGTAGGAACACATTATGTCCAACATGGATGTTTTTTCCACCTTTTCCTTATCTACAATTGCTGAAAGTATTAAAATTAAGAGGTAAACCATAATTATTTTCTCCTTATTTGTGTACAAGTCTCTAATTTCTATGACACTATTGTAGTTTAGTGGTCATGTGAGGGCTTTTTGGTTATTTTATGGGTGATGTGTAGTAAAACTCATACCACTTGCAATAGTACGAACCTTGTAGGATAGGGCTATATAGAGGGTGTCGAACCTCAGGGACTATGGTGGTTTATCGAATTTTCAATTAATACTATTTTAATTTAGGAGAAGGATTTGTTTGTTGTATGTTGTGATTCAATAACATCAACAAAATTAAACTAATTAAAAGATTGAGATCAGGGAGAGAAGATCTTAGGGATTGACTTCACCACGAACCTCATAGTATGGTCAACTGTTCAACCTTGGAATTTCAACACATATGTATAATACGGAATTAAATTCAATAATATTCGTTAATTTAATTTAAAGAAAGATGTTTCATGAATTTCAGTTAATAATAACATATTTTTGGTTGGCACAAATTATCTACTTATGTACTTCTAACTAATGTTGTAGTATAATTTGTTTTCCCTAGGCATAGAGTATGAAAACATTCATTCACAAAATGCGTTTGAACACCATTGCATGATCTCTATTGTTATTGTCCGAGAAGCCCTTAGCCGCCAATCTCACACAATAAGAATATATTGAATATAGATTATGTGATGGCCCTGGATTTCCAAACCCAGTGCGCCCTGTGATTACCCGAAGATGACCAGTTATCGGGTCCGAAATGTGGAATCAAAACATAACAACTCTTAAGAGATGTACATCCTCCCTAAGACACAAAGATGGCCTATCGAGTAGTCCCATGACTCAACGGAGGCAAGACTAAAGCTAGGGTTTCTAAACCCTCCAAGAAATGGACCAAAGGTATAATGGTCATTTCATACTGAATGGGGTGCCATCGTGCACACCATTGGATAGACAATGAAAATTAAATGAGAATCGACTCAAGAATCGCTTGATTGTGAGACCGGATGAAGAAGTTAGGACTAAACCAAACCCTAAGTCAAGGCTACCCAAAAAGGGTCTCTGTCGTGCCTTGTGTTCGAATGCCAAGGGTGGCATGCAGACGGAAGGTAACTTTGCATTGTGTTAAGATGCCAGAAAGCTACGTCCAGACGCAAGCCAACCATACACTACGTTCAGACACAAGGCCATGCGTCCGAACGCCAAAAACTGAACCTACTGCCTAAGTTTTGGATATGTGTGTTCGGGTGGTCCAAAAATTGGCCAAATGGTAAATGCAACTCTAAAATACCTATATAAGACCCCCAAAACAATCAGAACGATTGGCATAACTTTCGAACAAAAGTTGATGAATAGTGCCAAAGTCCAAAGTTGAAAAGTTTAGAAAAATTTGAATAAAATAGAAAACTGAAATTGAAATGGGATTTCCGAGACTGAGATGACGTTTTCTTGAAAAAGTCTGTGAAGGAATCCCCCTCCCCCCAAATAATCAAATTTTTTAAGTGACCATGCCAAGGCCGAAATTTATTTGTCAAAGTAAAATCCCCAAAATGCCCTTACAACAGATTTGAAAAAAAAAGGTCAAAAGTGTCCAAAGGGAGTTCATTTCATGAAATGGTGTGTTTTGTGCCTAAGTGAGTGTAATACCCCTAATTTTAAAAGGATAGTCTCGGTATTTATTTATTTGTTTTAATTGTATTTTTTAATTATTTAATTAATTATTTGACTAATTGCTTATGTGTTTAATTGAATTAGGTATTACTTGATTATTTGATTATGTGTCTATGTATTATTTGTATTTGTATATGTGTTAATTGTTTAATTAGATTATGTACTTAAATGGTGTTTTGATTAATTGTAAATTAAATGTTTTCTTTTCTTTTATTATTTTATTTTATTTTTCTTTTATGGTTATGGTTAGTAGTAATGGGCCAACCAATTGGGTCACATGGATTACTTGGATAGGAGGTTGGATGTGTATGGATTATTAACCATGGATTATATATGTATATATATAGATATATATTATATACATATATAAAAAGGAAAGTAATTTATTAATTATTTTTATGGTAACTTGGGTAGTAATATTTAATCTGATGTATATGTTTTATATTTAAATAATAAAAATATACATAGATTTGATACGTGTTATGTTTTAAGTTACTTTATAATATTATAATAACTTAAGTATTATTGAATAATCCATTAATAAATAATGGAATGTGTATAATTTATTTATTTAATAAACATATACATAAATTATATACGTAACATATTTTACTTACCTTTTTAATATATATATAAAAGAGAAAGTAATTTATTAATTACTTTTATGGTAATTTGGGTAGTAATATTTAATTTGATGTATATGTTTATTTAAATAATAAAAATATTCATAGATTTGATACGTGTTATGTTTTAAGTTACTTTATAATATTATGGTAACTTAAATATTATTGGATTATCAATTAATAAATAATGGAATGTGTATAATTTATTTATTTAATAAACATATACATAAATTATATACGTAACATATTTTGCTTACTTTTTTAATATTTTTATTTTCATTTTTTTTTAAGTTGACTTGGATTGGGAAAAGGGTTAGGGTTATTTTATTTAACCTATAAATATATAGCTATAGGTTGTAAAAGGGGGTTAGAAATATTCACGTGATATATACTAGAGAGATAGTGTTAGAGAGGGAAGGAGGAAAAGGAATGAATGAGGAGAAAAACCCTTTAGAGAGAAGATCAAGGAAGAAGAAGTTTAACTTTCGATCCGAAAGTTTAAGGCAAGTTCTTCTTCTATCTCTTTCCCTTTGATTCGTGTTTCTGTACATGCTTAGGAAATTACAGCATTTATTAAACACATAAAATTAAATAATTATGCATGTTTAATTGGGTTAGAACATAGGTTTTATGAAATTGGTTCATATCTGTTCTTGTGTTATGAATTGATAAAATGCATGATTTTGATTTGATTTCTTATGTGAATTTTTACATGTTTAAATTATGTACTTTTCACATCTGTGGAATGATGGAACGTAGAAGCATGCCTAGAATTCCTAAAAATTAAATAGGGACTAGGTTTGGGTTTTAATAAATTTAAATAGACTCAATCATAATGATACTTGCTATTTGAATGTTTTAAACAAACGAATGGATTTAATCTTTTAAAATATTTTAGCAATTGAGATTAAATGTGTAGGATGAATTGGATATAGAGAATCCTTATTTCACGGTATAATAAAATATCATCATGTATAAGATTCAGTTTGTGTAGGACATATGATATAGGAAGTTTAAAGAAATAATAAGTCATTCCTATTATGTGATAACTTCATATCATATTTATCATAGTTATTTATGGAATGTTTGATGTATTTCCTTAATTGTTAAATCAATTGTTGGATTGTGTGTTTTAATGCACCGGTATGGGACGGTGGCATCCTAGAGATGGATTAACTTATCAGTTAAGTCCTACCTATTTTATATAAGGGAATGGATTAACTAAAATGTTAAGTCCTACTTATATTTAAGTCAGGTCAGCTGAACAAGTTGAATGACTTATGGAAGATTAATTTATTATATAAGGGAATGGATTAACTAAAATGTTAAGTCGTACTTATATTCAAGTCAGGTCAGCTGAACAAGTTGAATGACTTATGGAGGATTAATTTATACTGGATAGGATGGTTACTAGATTATATATATAAGTATGGTGCCATGATATGAGCTTGAGTCTCAAGATCAATGGTTAGGGCGCGTATATCGCCAGGGATGTGTAGCTAGATATAGTGTAGTTGTGTACCCTGATAGGTCTAGGTACTCATGCCCACTATATGTGCGTTTTGCATGTTGCTTACTATTCAGGTTGAGACAACCTTATAGTCTAGTGAGGTTCCTTTAGTGTGTGTATATATATATACGGACTACTAGTTACTGTTGGATTGACTAGGATGTATACGTGTATCGAATCTCTACTTGGACTGTAGTAGAGTAGAACTTGTTTGTGGGCCTGACCCACCATTATTTTTCAGGTGTTCGTCACGAGTAGAGGTTGTTCGTGCTGAGCGGGGATCAGCCTACTTCATTCTTCTGATGTTACATAAGAGTTCCTTTATGATTCAGTTTCCTATTTTAGATTACTGTCATTTGTTTAGTTTGGATTTTCTAGGGGTCCACACAATATGGATTCCCGAGTTGTAGTTTAGAGGATCAGTTGTATCAAAAGAGTTTATTAATTAATGAAAATATATTATGAGGTTTATTATTAGATTATCATTTTAGTTTCTTGTCAGCATTTTATTTATTCTTCTTTATTCTTTTGTACTATGTGTTCGTTTATTATCAATTTGTTTTGATATCCTCGGGTATTCGGGCGTGGGCCTGGCCAACCCGCATTCGGAAATTCGGGGGTATCACAGTGAGCGTGCACACATACGTATTATATCTATTTAGATGCGTGATAATGATTCACGGCCTCCAAAAACACTAAATGCGAAAAAATGACCTACCAAACCCCCATTAATTAAGAATTTGCTTAAAAACATAAAATATGAGACTAAGAGCATATGCGAGATCAAAAAGGTGTTTGGCCCTTGGCCACACCTCAAATAAAATAAAAAAACATCAAAAGTAAGTTCATAACCTCAAAAATACCGCCCGATGCAAAAATGATACCTAAAAGCCTTAGGTTTTACAATTTTTCCTTTAAAAGCAATTTTCCACAAATAATGCATAAAGGTAATTCCAAATGTAAATTGGCCTTTGGCCAGATGTTATATATACAAAATAAGTATCAAAAAGTGTACTTAGGTACACATTACATATTCAAAGCAAAATATAGCATTTTACACCAAAGCGAGATTACATGCTAACACTTGCATGTTTTCCAAAATACACCAAAATACTTCAACGCATCAAAGCAACTTAAGGATGTCATGCATCTTAAAACAAAGTTTCTTTACTTGCAAAATTACCCAAATAATTAGGGTGAGTAAACAAGTTACTCGTAGGATGTGGTGCATGCGTATACCCTATAGTTTTAAACATAATGTAAACTAAACATAAATCATCACAATGGTGTATTCCACCTAACGTCTATGTTTTCAAGATTCTCTAAGGAATCATCTCAAGCTATGCAATTATTTGAAATGATAAACACATGGCATCCAAGTATATATAAACAAGTACACTAACCGTATTGAAACTAAAAGTACTAAATCAAAAGTTACAAGAAATCCATGATTTACAACTTGGAATTGAATGCAAAATCAAGTAATGGAAAGATTAGGATATGTGACCATGAGACCATACAAGTTATTCCGGGTAATTACGACCCGCAAGGTACTACCTAGTGCGCACTATGACTTAGAAGAATTATTATCCTCCGTACTAGAGCCAAAACCTAGCCATCAAACATTTTATATCCATACAAGCTTCCAAAAATCATCAAGTCCATGACATTTATATAATCACAATGCATGAAACTACCTACCAAGCACAAGTAAGATGAAACCACACAAACCATGCCCTAGGGTTACATGTTTAAAATGGCATACACCATGTCGAATTTTTAATGAGCGATTCGTTACACTTATGAACGTCAAATGTTGAATCTTCAATGTGCGATTCGTTACACGCAATTTTATGATACTACACATTAAACTAAAACAATTTACTATCAATGTAGGCCAAAATTTCTAATTACACAATATAGTAATTTATCTACAAAGCTATTACAATTACTATAAGCAAGATTTTCATAATAAACCCTTAATGAAATCTCTAGTATTAGGCAAGTCACTAAACAATAACCTACCTACTCAATGTAATCACAAGTATACATGTTTAAATTCATAATTTATAGGTCAAACAAGTATTGATATATATATATATATATATATATATATATATATATATATATATGTAAAATTATTGATAAATAATTATATATATAATTTTAATCGAATCGGATCGTATCAGTATAATCTATATCTGATTTGTTAAGTTAACGGATTATCGAATTTGGATCGTAATCGGGTTTTTGAATTTTTTGTTCAATCCATATCCGACTAATCGGATCGGATTCGGATCAGAATCCGCTCCATTGACAGGTCTACTATTTAGTCTCTTCGTCTTATAATTTTTGAATTTTTTCTCCGTCTTTTTATTTTGGGCGAGCAGGCTGAAGTATCATAATTATGTTTAAAAAAATTTCTTATGTAATATTTGCCCAGTTGATGTGGCCTAATAAAATTTGGAAGCGTGTTTAAATTTTTTAATTTTTTAATAATGTTTAGTCTCTTCTCTCCCTTCCCCCTCTCTCTCCCACAAATTTAGGGCTGGCAACCGGTAGGTTTACCTAAATTCCATTTGATCATTGGCAAGTATATGCCCATCCTGTGCCCCGGGTTAAATTTTCATATCCATGAATGTTTTGCCCTCAGCCTGCCCTGGTAACAAATTTTTTCCTTCCACATTTTGAGACTTAAGCTGTCATTATCTGTTTTTGGTATTTCTTTATTTGTCGATAACATATTTTTTCCTTCCAAGGTTTGAGACTTAAGCTGCCATTCTTTGTTTTTGTTCTTTCTTTCTTTGCCGGTATCAAATTTTTTCCTTCCACGTTTTGAGACTTAAGCTGCCATTCTCTGTTTTTAATCTTTCTTTATTTGTTTCACTCTCTCACATTTCTACGTTATATATTCACTTTTATTTGACCAAAGTTTTTTTTATTTTATTATTATTATTATTTATTCTTGTATTGCATAAAAAGACAAATCTACAAAAGCTTTCTTTTTATTTCAGCACATGTCAAGAGGACAAAAAGCATCAGGCATGCTAAACCTCTGATCCATGTGTTGAATGCACAAAGACAAACACATCACAGAGGATCATCAAGCAAAAACACAAAACCTTAAAAATCAAGAACAATTAAGATATTAAAATCACAAACATAAATACAGTACTATCAACAAAATAATATTAAAGTTTGAAGAGTCAGTATCAATCCCCTGCTCTCGTCGACGAGCTATTTTCGTCCTAAGAAATAATATTTAAATTTACAGGTGAGTGCGTGGATCTCTCAACGAAATAAGAAATAAAACAATAATATTTCAATTGTCTTCTTCTTATAATCTTATCTTTCAATTCAATTCAAATTTTTTTTTCCTTTTCTTATAATCTTATCTTTCAATTCAATTCAATTCAATTTTTCTTTTCTTTTCTTTTCTTTTTTTTCCAAATTCCATTCAATTCATTTATCTTCGTGGTGATTTCATTTTCCCATTAAAAGTCAGCTCGCCTTTATGTCATCTTCACTCAGTCTCAAATTTCGGCCACTTTATATCTGATTTGTTTGTATTTATAGAATAAAACAGTCAGTAGCCTCACTTGGGTTCTGACCCTTTTATTTCGGATTTGTAAGGACTTCCAACTTTCCAAGCTACTCTGAATCACCATCTCGTGAGTTTCATCTATGCTCTTGTTTTCTTTCTTGGTTTTTTTGGTTTTTAAATCCTGTTTTAATCATTAAATTCAAAGAAAAACAAAAGACAGATTATTCAACCCAGTTCAAGCTATCAATGTGTGATGAAATAATTATGTCATTTTGTCTGTGTTTTCTTTTGACAACATTCCCTAAAGCCCCATAATAACTGTCTTTGCTTTACAATTGAATTGCTTAAATTAGAGAACTAGAAATGGATATGATTTGTTATGAAATTTGGTTCTAGCTTTGTGGGTTTTGCAAATAATCTATTTGCTTTCTAAAAATTTTAGCTATAGCAAAATTGCATAACCAATTATAAGGTTCTTTGAAAAGGGTGAGTTATCTGTATGTCTAACTTTTAGTAGCTGTCTCTTGATGATCTTGTTAGTTAGAAATCTCTTTAAGGTTAAACAATATCATTAGGGTCCGTTTAGTTAGCGTCAAGTAATCAGACAAGAAAAGAGAAGGAAAATATTTAAATTTTTTTAAAGTTTGGTTAAAGGGAAAGTGAAAATTTTGGGAAAAGTAGGATTCCCGCGTCTGAAAATTTTCCTCAAAATTTTTTATGCAAAAAACACAAGAAAATTCACTTTCTTGCAAAAGTTGTGCACTTTATAAATTATTTTTCTATTATACCCATGTTAGTTGTCTCTCTTCTTTTTTACTTAATTACACAGACTTCTTTGAAAATGAGAGTTTATTTCTTCTGTAAATTGCTTTTTTTTTTATAAAATCTTGTATTACTAATTAAATTGTTTGTATTTTTTTATATGTGCATCCAAAATTAATTAATTTTTTCCTTTTATTATGAATTATTTTTTTTTCAAATTTTTTTTTTTTTTGAAATGTCTTAAATAAGTAAAATATTTTTTTCTATAATTGATAATGATTAAGAGTTATTATATATATACATAACTATTTGTTGATAACAAGAGTGTTAAGTGAAAACTAGTTTACATTATCTTAACACAATTTGTTTCATACCTAATATCAAACATTATCTTTAAATAAATAATTGATGATTTGTAAATAGTTTACATAATCGGTCTATGACTTTATTTTCTCAGTGAGAAAGTTGTAATTAGATATATAATATCCAGTTACATCATTTACAAATAAATAATAAAATTAAAACTAATATAAAGAGAAAATAAATACTTGAACTTTGATGGTCCACTTTACAAAAAACTTATTTTTCTTACCTTAAAGATCGAGAATTCAAGTTTACACCGGAACAAGTGATATATAAAGAGAGAGGAGAAAGCAAATATATATAGAGAAAGAAGAAAGCAAAAAAATTGTATTATGATATCACATATTATTTTATTCCATATTTCATAATTTCTTTACTAAAATAAATAATTAAGTATAAATAATATATATCAAACATAAATTTATTTATTTTTTTACTATTTAAAATTATAAGGGTATTTTCGGTAAGTAGAATCTTTTTCTTTTCATTTTCATGCTATCCAAATTAATAAAATAATATTTTCTTACAACTTTCTTCAAAATATTTCCTGCTAACCAAATGCATAATAGAAACTTGATTTTCCTTTCTTTCACTTCACTTTCCATAAAATTTTCACTTCACTTTCTTTCACTTTCACTTTTAAAATATTTCCTGCTAACCAAATGCATGATGGCAATGGGGCGGCTTGGGGTGGGGATCTCATTCCCCATTCCCTTCTCCGTTTAATTTTACACCCTCATAACAGCTCCAAAATCCACCGGATTTTTCAAAACAGCTCCATTCCTATCCCCATTTACATAATTGGTTCTCCAAAACCGGCCCAAACGAGCCAGGATGGGAATTTTTGAATCTTTAAAGATCTCCCTTTTTGTTTTTCCTTTTTTAGGTTTAGTCATCCCTATAGATTTATTTGGTTTGTGAGGAAATAGGCTTCTTTTTTTTTTTTTTTTTTTGAGCCACGTCCATTGTGGTCCGGCTAAAGGTGTTATCCTTGGCGCTTTTTGTGCTAAGTGGCTGCTCTCATAGCATTATCACCCTTTCCGCCCCAAGATTTTGCCATCTTCTAAGAAACATGAATGCTTCTATGAAGGTGTCGTGGACACTCCTGGACATGTGTCCAACACTTCATGGCCTTGTCATAATCTAAAAATAATTTTTATTATTTTGGACACTTGTGCAATACATCTTGTACACTTGGCCGACACATCTCAAATACTTAGTCAACACATTCCAGACCCTCGTCCAACACATCCTACACTCTTCCATCTTATATAAACAAACAAATGACATGATAATGCTGGAAACATTATGAACATACATTAAAATGTGTAACATTTTTATCTTTAAAAATTGACATTAAGCACATGTCACAATACGTAATGAACAAAACATAACTATAATAACAAGATAGGAGAGTAACATCATATATAATATAATAATCGAATTCATTTATCTTTAGTACAGAAATTATAAATTAATTTAAGTCCTATAATTTTTTTTTCATAAGTAATTTAAGTTCTATAATTGTCTTAATCAACATATATATAAATGAAATTTTATATTTATATTAGCCGTGTCCTCTCTGTATATGTGTCTTACATTTTTTAGAAATTGACGTGTCAACGGATCTATGTTATAGAATTTGATGTGTCGCTGTGTCTATATCTTACTTTTTTATAATTTGATGCTTTACTCTTAGAATTAATTTTTTTTAAAATTTTATTATTATTATTATTTTTGTATTAGGTCTTAGCCATCCCTATAGATTTGTTTGGTTTACGAGGAACTAGGCGTTTTTTTTTTCTTGCCATCTTTTGCCATATCCATTGTGGTGTAACCTTTGGCACTTCTTGTACAAAGTGACTGCCCTCATATAGTTCTCATCCTTTCCGGGTCAAGATTTTGCCATCTTCTACCTATCTAAATTGACATTATGAAAGAAAATTTCTATATATTTATTTATTTTGGTCTTCCTCCCCTATAGATTTGCTTGGTTTATGAGGAAATGGGCATTTTTTTTTGGCCATCTTTTGCTATTTTATCCATTGTGGACTCTCTAAGGGTGTTTATTACCTTTGGCAGTTTTTGTACAAAGTGACTGCCCTCGTAGCATTCTCACTCTTCCCGGCCTAGGTTTTGCCATTTCTACGTATTTGTATTTATATTGACATTATGAAAGAAGATTTCTAAATATGTATTTATTTCAGTCCTCCTCTCCTTTAGAGCTATACTTGTGTTTAAGCAATTTTATTGTCTAACCAGAGATTATTGACATTCGCAGAAAATATGACACATTGTTCTGGAGATTGGCTGCTTTCCTTACTAATTCTCCTATTGGGTTTTAGTGTTCAAACTTCACAAGCTCGAATAAGTACTAAAAATGGCGTAAAATCGTCGGTCTTCCTATCTCCTAAATTTGTACTGGAACCAGGATCAGTGGTAAACAAGCACTACTATGACATTGACTTTCCAAGAGGTCATATTGCCATCAAGAGTTTCAATGCTGAAGTAGTTGATGAGGCAGGAAATCCCATTCCCCTTTACGAAACTTATCTCCATCACTGGCTTATTGTGAGATACAATCAACCTAAAAGTGTAGAAGGTCCAAAGTACAACGAATCTGATTTTATTTTCGTGAAAAACACTGGTGTATGTGGTAGTGCTCTTGGGCAGTATTTTGGCCTTGGATCTGAAACACGAAGAACAGCCACAAATGTGCCAGATCCTACGGAATAGAAGTTGGTAATCCAGCAAAAATTCCTAGTGGATATGAGGAGAAATGGTTGATGAATGTCCATGCAATTGATACGCGGGGTGTGGAAGATAGGGTGGGATGCACCGAATGCAGGTGTGATCTTTATAATGTGACAAAAGATGAAAATGGTATGCCTTTGACACCTGGTTATATGGGAGGCTTGAGTTGTTGCTATGATCAGACACAATGCAGGGTGAGACAAGGCTTTGAGAGTGCCAAGAGTGGTCTATACATGAGATATACAGTGAAGTGGGTTGATTGGAATAAGTTCATTTTGCCTGTTAAAATATATATATTTGATGTAACCGACATGTGGAAGAAGTTAGATGACGGAGTTACAGAACATCATTGCCAAGTGAGTGAACTTTTTTTCTATGGCTTGAAGTCATTAATTTTGATCTAAATTATGCATCTATATATCAATAGAAAGGCTTCTAAAATTATGCTGACATCAGTTTTTGAAATTATGACACTAAAAGATCGTCCCATATAAGAGCATATTTACAAGCCCTGAAGTCCTTTTTTCTTTAAGTGCAAGTACAATTAGCATCCTTATCAGAGCAGATGTTCCACATAAGTGTATAAAGGTAGATTTTACAAAGTAAGGTCTTGATTGCATACATAGAGATTATGTTGATTGTAGAGCTGTGACGATACTTGTTAAATTAGTTTGTAAGAGAATAATTTGGGAGATAACTCCATTTATCATTATTTGCAGAAAAAAAAAAAAAAAAAAATGGGAAATTAATGTCAACTTGTTTGTTTCTTTGTCTTTTTATGTTAGGTGGAGTATGAAGTTGCTGCTTGCACTGCCACTGATGGGGTTCATGATGCTTGCATTGACACCAAAATGGTAAGCATCCCTATGCTAACTGGTGGTAATGTCATCTACGGTGTTGCACACCAGCATAGAGGGGGAATTGGTTCGACTCTTTATGGAGAGGTGATTTTCTAACTCCTTATTTCCAGTTGTGTCCCATGTCTTCTTTTTTATTCTCATCAACTAGATTGGTCTGATATTGTTTTTTCGTGGTATGTTATCAGACTTAGCATCCTTAACTGCCCTCATTGATGATATTAGTCGTTTTTTTTCTACCGAGATGTATCATCAAATGATAGGTCTCACCACTAATTAGATTTTTTTTTCCTGAACGATGAAACTTCTGAGGCTTGATGCAAGAGTAATATTCCATTCCCACATGAGGATTTGATGACTTCATTAATTTCTCAATATAAATTGTAGAAGATGGAACATGCTGTTATTTATTTATTTTCTATCTTTACATGGTGAGCAACAACATGAATGATTAATTACCTTGGATAAAATCATGACAAAATGGCGATCATTTATCCATAAAAATTTACTACAAAAGAGTATTATTGTAAGAATGAAAAAGTGGCTATCCCCTCATGGAACTGCATTTCTTTGTGAGATTTTTTTTTCTCTCTCTCTCCTTTGAAAGATGCTCCTTTACACCTTTGATTTAGATTAGCTAATTTGTTTGTGAATACTAGTTCTTTTTTTTTTTTTTTTTTTTTTTTTTTTTTTTTTTTTTTTTTTACCACAGATTACAAATTCCTTTAGTAAATTTCTTTGCCATAGCATGTAACTAATTGTCCTCCAGCCTTTCACCCCGATCCAAGAGTTTGATATCTTTACCTTGATGTGATTATTGAACATTGACTAATATTGAATTAGGATGGACGGGTAATATGCCATTCAACACCGACTTATGGAAAAGGAAAGAAAGCTGGAAATGAGGCTGGTTATATTGTAGGAATGTCCACTTGTTATCCTGAACCCGGCTCTGTCAAGATATCTCATGGGGAGACTCTAGTTCTGGAATCAAATTATAGCAGTGCTAAAAGGCATACAGGAGTAATGGGGCTCTTCTACATTTTGGTTGCAGACTCATTACCACATTTTGGTTGATGTAAAAGGAATGAATTTCTCTATTTTTGTTCATGAATAATATGGGAATATATATACAATACAATAAGTATTTTAGATCCTAAATTAGTGCATATACACTATAAATGCCTATTTACGAAAATGGAAACGAATCAGGAAGCAATCTCAGTTCTTGTGCAATCCCAGATTTAGTTGACTTTACATTCCTTTACATAAGGAATAAGGAAGCAATCCCAGTTCTTGTGCAATCCAAGATTTAGTTGACTTTATATTCCTTATCACTCCCCCTCAAGTTTGGAATGTATGTTGATAATTCCTAACTTGCTGAGTAGAGTCGAGAATTGTGAATTACTCAATGGTTTTGTAAAAATGTCTTCTAGCTAGTTTGATGTGGGTACATGAGTCATCTTGATCATTCCTGAACTTTTTCTCGTGTAGGTGACAATCAATTTCTATATGTTTTGTTCTTTCATGGTAGATTGGGTTTACAGCAATATGGAGTGCTGCCTGGTTGTCACAATACAGATTAACAGGATGTGAATGTTTGATGCCCAAATCTTGTAGAATTTTTCTTAACCAGGTATTTTCACAACAGGTTGCAGCCATAGATCGGTATTCGGCTTCTGCGCTGGACCGTGAACTGTCGTTTGCTTCTTGGTTTTCCAGGAATTAATGAACTGCCAAGAAGTATGCAATACCCAGTAACTGACCGTCGAGTGTCACGACACCTAGCCCAATCTGCATCACAGAAGGCATTCAGTTGGATTGAACTTTCTGTAGAAAGAAATATTCCTTGTCCTGGTGTTTGTTTCACATATCGTAAGACACAATGGGTTTCTTCTAAATGTGGTACTCGTGGCTTGTCCATATATTGACTTAAAACATACATGGACTGCATATGCCAAGTCAGGTCGTGTGATGGTTAAATAAATTAACCGCCCAACGAGCCTTCTGTATGAAGATGGATCACTAATATAGTCACCTTCAAACTTCTTCTTTTTTCCCTAAATAGTCACCTTCAAACTTACTGAGAGATAAGTTTTGTTCTATGGGAAAAGAAGTTGATTTCACACCAAGATATCCAACATCTTCAAGAATCTCGGGAGCATATTTTCGTTGTGAAAGAGCAATGCTCTTGTTAGACCGTGCAAGCTCTATACCTAGAAAATACTTCAATTGTCCAAGATCCTTCAGTTTGAATTGATTCTTCAAGAATGACTAGGTGTCTTCAATATCTTGTAGATTGTTTCCTGCTACGATGACATCATCTACATAAATAAGGAGAGCCGTGAATTTACCGTTCTGGGATCGGACGAACAAGGAATAACCAGCCTTTGATTGCTTGTAGTTGGCTTGCTTGAGAGCAGTAGAGAGTTTAATGAACCATTGACGCGAAGCTTGTCTAAGGCCGTACAATGATTTGTGAAGTTTGCAAACTCGTGTCTCCCCCTTTCGTCCGAAACCAAGAGGTAAAGACATATAAACATCTTCATCAAGATCTCCATGTAAGAAGGCATTACTGACATCGAGTTGGTGAAGATGCCCGTGTTGAGTTGAAGCTACGGCAAGGACAAAACGAACTGTCATAAGCTTTGCAATGGGAACAAAAGTCTCTTGGTAGTCTAGGCCTTCAACTTGGTTGTATCCTTTTCTACCAATCTGGGTTTATAGCGTTCCACAGTGCCATTGGAGTGGAGTTTGATCTTATATACCTGTAGACATTAAAATTTTAGTGGGCTTTAATTTTGACAAATGGACCCATTAAATATGGGCCTAATGTTTAATTAAGTTATTTAATTGGAACAAGCCTAGTCCACTTAAATTATTTAATTAGCCCAGCCCAGATGATTAAATGGAAAGATAATTATTCCTAATAAAACATATTTGAAATAATTATTTTTAAGGATAATTATCATAATATAACCGGCCCGGCCCAGTTATGATATTTTCCTTATCAGAAAGGACACGTGTTATCATCCTATGGATCCGAGAAGCCTATAAATAGAGGCCTGGAGGAAGGGAGAAGGGGGACATATTCAGAGTCCAGAAATCCAGAGAATCAAAAGTCTAGAAGGTCCAGAAATTGAGAGAATTAGAAATCCAGAGGGCCAGAAATTCCGAGGGCAAACCTGAAGGCAAAAAACACCAAGCACATCCAAAGTCGTGCTGTTCTTCACCAAATTCAACAAATTCTCTCCTCTCTGAAGACGAAGAACAACAAGCACATCCAAAGACATGCCGTTCTTCCTGAAATTCAACAAAGGATACAAATTCAGAATTCAGAAGTTCAGAAATTTAGACACAAATTCAGAATTCAAAAGTCCAGAAACAAAGGACACAAATTCAGAATTCAGAAGTCCAGAAATCCAGAAATCCAGAGACTCAGAAGTCAGAGACACAAATTCAGAATCCAAACCCAAAAGTGAAGAACATCAAGCACATCCGACAACGTGCCGTTTTTCATCAAATCCCACGGTGATCAACAACAAGCACATCCGACAAAGTGCCCTTCTTCATCAAATCCCATGGTGATCAACAACAAGCACATCCAACGACGTGCCGTTCTTCATCAAATTCCACGGTGATTCAAGAACAAGCTCGTGCAGCCCTTGGATCCAACCACCAACAAAAAGGAGATCGAATCAGAGGACCATTCTTTTTGTAAAAGATAACACAAAGGATTGTACTCCAAATATTTCTGATTTAATAAATTATTATTTTGCTCCATATTTTGTCTTATTTGTAGATTACAAAATTTGTGTGTACAAATTTCTGGCACGCCCGGTAGGACATCCTCTACCTCTCATCTCTTTCTCCTACATCAAATCCTCAACAAATTCATCGTCAGATTCTATGACTTCCAATAAGATTCAGATGAAAAGCAAGAATACCACCAAAGACATTACGGTCACTACAGACAACATCAATACCATCATAAAAGGTGGCAAGAAGGTTGCAACTTCGTCAAGTGGTACAAACACCTCTGCAAGTTCAATGATGTGGAGCATGGTCAAATCATCCATTCCTGCCAAAAGACAACACGATGCAATGAGAGTCAATTCTGCTAAATCTGTCAAAGTAACAACTCAAACTCATACCGTCTTCACCTCGCTGGGGGCAAGAAGGAAGGTTCCTACAACCTTAAAGGTTGCTCCAGTCACAAGTTCAAGTTCCAACCCGTTGGGGGTAATGAGGAAAGTTCCTACAACCTCAAAGGTTACTCCAGTCACAAGTTTGAGTACAAGGATGGTCCACCCAAGGTCAAAGATTTTTTCTGACTCCATCACTGTGCCAGTCATGATGACGAGTACTACCTCGTACGAAGAGCAATTGAGGATTATGGCCCGTGCAATTGAAAGATTACAACACTCTCTTAAGGAGCAAGATCTAAAAATTGCCTCACTGACAGAAAAGTTAAAATTGTGTGACGACAATGCTGAGTCAAGCAAAGGCCGAATTCCTCATTCTAATTCCATGCCAGAGGGCACTCTAATTGATGATCAAAATGACGTGTCTGCCAATCCAACAATTGATGTTGCCTCTATTACCTCACTTTCTGTCCAACAACTTCAAGATACGATAGTGAATCGCATAAGAGAACAATACAGTGGTGTTTCTCAAAGTGCTCGCATGTACTCAAAGCCTTACACAGAAAGAATTGAAATCTTAAAAATGCCAGTTGAGTATCAACCTCCAAAGCTTCAACAGTTTGACGGAAAAGGCAATCCCAAGCAATATGTCGCACACTTTGTAGAGACTTGTGGTAATGCTGGTACCGACGGAGATCTTCTTGTCAAGCAATTCGTTCGTTCCCTCAAAGGGAATGCATTTGATTGGTACACAGACCTCAAAGTTGGAGGTATTAACAGTTGGGAGCTGATGGAACGAGAATTTCTTAACCATTTCTACAGCACTCGTTGTACTGTAAGTATGCTGGAGCTTACAAACACAAAACAGATGAAGGGTGAACCCGTGGTTAACTATATCAACTGTTGGCGAGCACTAAGTCTTGACTGCAAGGATCGTTTATCTGAAATTTCTGCAATTGAAGCATATATGCAAGGCATGCGCTGGGAGCTTTTTTACATCCTATAAGGGATTAAGCCTCGCACATTTGAAGAGCTTGTTACTCGAGCCCACAACATGGAGCTTAGCATGGAAAATTATGGTGCTAGGAAAGATGTTCCAGATATACCCGACAACCTTCAAGAAGATAAGGAAAGTGAATTAGAAAAAGAAGACAAAATACTTCTTAACTCGGATGACGAAATAGCTTCATCTTTCATTATAAGTATCATCTCGAAAGACTTGCATCAAGAAATAATGACTTCAACCGAAAGTGCAAAATCACAGGGGGCATTAAGTCAAGGAAACCAAGAAGAAAATCCTTAAAGTGACGATGAGATAGTCCATACCATTCAGCATAGGTTTGGATTACCGTCTGATTCTTACAAAGTTAGAGAATAATAAAAATTGATGATGCTCCCAGATACGAGCTTAAACTGTCAATGATGCTCCCAGATACGAGCCTAAACTGTTGACGATGCTCCCAGATACGAGCCTAAACTGTCAATGATGCTCCCAGATACAAGCCTAAACTGTCGACGATGCTCCCAGATACGAGCCTAAACTGTCGATGATACTCCCCGACACGAGAATAAACTGTCAACTTGAAAAAAATGACACCCCTTGACACGAGTTTAAACTGTCTACCTAAAAAAAAAAAAAAAAAAAGAATCAAGAACTCTTTGATACGAGTTTAAACTGTCTCCTAAAAAAAAAAAAAAAAAAATGACACTCCTTGACAGGAGTTTAAACTGTCTACCTAAAAAAAAAAGTCAAGAACTCCTTGATACGAGTTTAAAGTGTCTCTCAAATAACAAAAAAAGATGACACTCCTTGACACGAGTTTAAACTGTTTACCTGGAAAAAAAATATCAAGAACTCCTTGATACGAGGTTAAACTGTCTCCAAAAAAAAAAAAATTGACACTCCTTGACACGAGTTTAAACTGTCTACCTGAAAAAAAATATCAAGAACTCCTTGATACAAGGTTAAACTGTCTCCCAAAAAAAAGAAAAAAAAAAAAAAATGACACTCCTTGACACAAGTTTAAACTGTCTACCTTAAAGAAAAAATATCAAGAACTCCTTGATACGAGGTTAAACTGTCTCCCAAAAAAATAACAGCACTCCTTGGCACAAGTATAAATTGTCCGCCTGAAGAAAAAAAAATCAAAAACTCTTTGACATGAGTATAAACTGTCTACCAAAAAAGAAATAAATAAATAAATAAAATTTCTGAACTACATGATGACTTGATCCCTGTTTAGGGTATATAGGCATCTTGGAAGTTTGTTCCAAGTTCAGTCAACCTAAGAAAAAAAAAAAAAGTGCAAAGTGTGGTCATCACATGATATCAAAAGTGATTCGTCACACCCTGTCAACTTGGCACGCCACCAAAGTGTAGCTACAAAAAGAATTTTGGTCTGTCGTCATAGTTGTAGCTACAAAAGAAATTTTGATTCGGCAAAGTGCAGCTGCAAAAAGAATTTTGGTTTGTCGTCGTAGTTATAGCTACAAAAGAAATTTTGATTTGGCAAAGTGTAGTTGCGAAGAAATAAATTGGTTGTCGTCAGACTGTAACTGCCTAGAAAAATTCTGCTCACCGCCGAGGTATTGCTGAGAGAGAAATTTTGCTTGCTGCTAAGGCATCGCTGAAGAATTCGGTTCATCACCATGGTGTTGTTGTAAAACTCACCACTGAAGTGTCGTTAAAAGAAAAAAAATTCTGCTCACCGCCGAGGTGTTGTTGAAAGAAAATTTTGGCTTTCTGTCAAGGTATTGCTAAAAAAATATTTGCTAGCTGTCAAGGTGTTGCTAAAAGAGAAATTTGGCTTTCCGTTGAAGTGTCATTGAAGAAATAATTCACGATGTCGCCAAGATAATGCTGAAGTAAAAACAAATCACCACACGGAGGCATAGGCATGCAAGATTTGTCTGTCACATCTTTACAGCATCTGTAAAAGATCTCTATCTTCGAGACAAATATGCACAGCACACTTGCGTAACTCGGTAACTTCATGTCAAATGGCTACTGGTTGAGTCAGATCTTTTGGTGGAGCTTCGGCTTGAAATCATCATCAAATCTGGCGATGGCTAACAATGCTGGTGGCATAACCTCTCAGAGTATGGTCTTGCTCTATCAATGGCTGCTAGATAATCCATGGCTGATGAAGATGCTCTGGTGGCGGGTGTTAACAACGTTGTCTGAGCTAGTGGTAAAACCTCTTTCCATCTACATCTATCGTTACTCTCTGGGCTGATTTATGGCTGCTAACGACACTGCCTGTGCTGGTGGCATGACCTCTCAGAGTCTGGTCTCGCTCTATCAATGGCTGTTGGATGATCCATGGCTGATGAAGACGTTTTGGCGGCGGGTGTTGACAACGTTATCTAAGCTAGTGGTAAAACCTCTCTCCATCTACAGCACAGATAATCTAGCGGCGGGTGTTGATGAAATCATCTACATCTGTCATTGCTCTCTGGGCTGATTCATAGCTGCTGACGACACTGTCTGTGCTGGTGGCATGACCTGTCAGAGTCTGTTCTCCTCCAAAACGGTGATAGTATGGGGCTTGAAACTCTTGAAATACACCATAGTTGACTAGCACCTCTTGACAAACAAAAAAAAAGGGGGGGGGGGGAGATTGGCATGCATGGACGATTTTTGTTCCAAAGGAACAATTGGTCCTTACGGACTAGTTGCGTTCCAAAGGAACAAAGGGTTCTTACGGACTTGATATGTTCTAAAGGAATAAAGGGTCCTTGCGGACTAGTTGTGTTCCAAAGGAACAAAGAGGCCTTGCGGACTAGATGCGTTCCAAAGGAACAAAGGGTCCTTACGGACTAGTTGCGTTCAAATGAAACAAAAGGGTCCTTACGGACTAGTGGCGTTCCAAAGGAACAAAGGGTCCTCACGGACTAGTTATGTTCCAAAGAAACAAAGGGCCCTTGCGAACTAGGCGTGAAAAAAAAAAAAAAAAAAAAAAAATGCTTACAGTTTATACTCCAAGAAATTTGGAGGACCAAAAAAACAAATAATAATAAAAAATAAAAAAATAAAAAAAATTTCCTCCAAAAGCGTGAGAAGGAAAAAAAAAAAAAAAAAAATCCTCTAGGAAACGTGGAGGAGGGAAAAAAAAAAATTCTTCCAAAAAGCGTGAAAAAAAAAAAGAAAAAAGAAAGGAAGAAAAAATTCATGGAAAGGAGGGGGAAAAAAAAAGTGAAAAGGAGAAAAATTGCGTGAAAAAAAAAAAGAGAGAAAAAGGAAAGAAAAAAAAAAGAAAAGAAAAAAAAAGAAGAAAAAAATTTTTGCGTGGAAAAAAAGAAAAAAAGAAAGAAAAAAAAGAGAAGGAGAAATTGCGTGAAAAAAGAAAAAAAAAAAAAAAAAAGAAGAAAAAAATTGTGTGAAAAAAAAAAAAAAAAAAAAAAAACGGAGACAAAAAGGAAAGAAAAAAAAAAAAGAGAGAAGGAAAATTTTTTTGCGTGAAAAAAAAAAAAAGAGAGAAAAAGGAAGGGGAAAAAAAAAAAAGAGAGAGAGAAGGAAAAAATGCGTGACAAAAAAGGAAAAAAAGAAGAAGAGAAGAGAAAAAAAAAAAAAAGTGAAAAAAAAAGGAAAGGGAAAAAAAATATTCTCTTCCAACAAGCATGGAGAGAGAGAGAGAGAAAAAAAGAAGAACAAAAAGAAAAAAAAGAACAAAAAGAAAAACGTGAAAAAAAAAAAACGCAAAGGAAAAAAAAAGAAGGAAAGAAAAAAAAAAATCATGAAAGAAAAAGAGAGAAAGAAAAAAAAAAGGGAAGAAAAAAAATTTTCTCTTCCAACAAGCGTGGAGAGAGAGAGACAAAAAAAAAAAAAACTCTCTTCCAACAAGCGTGGAGAAGGAAAAATAATAATAATTCTCTTCCAACAAGCGTAAAGAGGAAAAAAAAAAAAAAAAAAAAATCCTCCAAGAAGCGTGGATGAGAGAAAAAAAATTTAGTTCTCTAACAAGTGTGGAGAAGAAGAAGAAAAAAAAAATAATAAATAATAAATTTAGTTCTCCAGCAAGTGTGGAGAAGGAAAAAAAAAAAATTGGTGTTCTCCGGCAAGCGTGGAGAAGAAGAATATATATATATATATATATATATATATATATATATATATTGGTGTTCTCCACCAAGCGTAAAAAAAAAAAATAAAATAAAAAATAAAAAATAAAAAAGTCATACCAATTATTTGTTCTAGCAGATGCCACAATCCAACATAATCTTCAGAGGCTATAATCTTACAAGTCCTTTAGAGCCGATTGAAATTGATGTCAAACCCTATGACCTGGGTGGTATCTATAGGCAAAAGATTTGTATAAATTGGAAAGTAAAAAATCCAATAAAAAAAAAAAAAAAAAAAAAGAAGAAAGAAAGTTGGATACTTCAAGTCCCACTTGAAAAAGGAGACAAGTTCTGTTAAGTGTGGGACTCGAAGTGGGGGCAATTTGTAGACATTAAAATTTTAGTAGGCTTTAATTTTGACAAATGGACCCATTAAATATGGGCCTAATGTTTAATTAAGTAATTTAATTGGACCAAGTCTGGTCTACTTAAATTATTTAATTAGCCTAGCCCAAATGATTAAATGGAAAGATAATTATTCCTAATAAAACATATTTGGAATAATTATTTTTAAGGATAATTATCATAATATAACTGGCCCGGCCCAGTTATGATATTTTCCTTATCAGAAAGGACACGTATCATCATCCTATGGATCTAATAAGCCTATAAATAGAGGCATGGAGGAAGGGAGAAGGGGGACATATTCAAAGTCCAAAAATCCAGAGACTCAGAAGTCCAGAAGGTCCAAAAATTGAGAGAATCAGAAATCCAGAGGGCCAGAAATCCTGAGGGCAAACCTGAAGGTAAAGAACACCAAGCACATCCAAAGTCGTGCCGTTCTTCACCAAATTCAACAAATTCTCTCCTCTCTGAAGACGAAGAACAATAAGCACATCCAAAGACATGCCATTCTTCCTCAAATTCAACAAATGATACAAATTCAGAATTCAAAAGTTCATAAATTCAGACACAAATTCAGAATTCAAAAGTCCAAAAACAAATGACACAAATTCAGAATTCAGAAGTCCAGAAATCCAGAAATCTAGAGACTCAGAAGTTAGAGACACAAATTCAGAATCCAAACCCAAAAGCGAAGAACATCAAGCACATCCGACAACGTGCCGTTTTTCATCAAATCCCACGGTGATCAACAACAAGCACATCCGACAACGTGTCGTTCTTCATCAAATCCCACGGTGATCAACAACAAGCACATCCAACGGCGTGCCGTTCTTCATTAAATTCCATGGTGATTCAAGAACAAGCTCGTGCAGTCCTTGGATCCAACCAACAACAAAAAGGAGATCGAATCAGATGACCATTCTTTTTGTAAAAGATATCACAAAGGATTGTACTCCAAATATTTCTGATTTAATAAATTATTATTTTGCTCCATTTTTTGTCTTATTTGTAGATTACAAAATTTGTGTGTACAATACCCATTTGCACCCAACCAGCTTCTTCCCAGGAGGTAATGGTTGTAGAGACCATGTGTTATTAGCTTTGAGGGCAGCAAGTTCTTGTTGCATAGCAAGACGCCATTTAGGATCACAAACTGCTTATGCAAAGGAGGATGGTTCTTTTTCGACTGAAAGAGAAATGGTGAAGGCACGGTGTTTGGGTGATAATCTATCATATGAAAGAACATTAGATAAGGGGTAGGTGATACTTGTAGCTTCAACCAAGGCTGTGATGGCCCTGGTTTTTCAAGCCAGTGCGTCCTGTGATAAACTGTAGTTTGACCCGATAACAGATCCGAAATGTAGAAGCGAAAATAGAAAACAAGACTCTAGAGATATACAACATCCCTAAAACACCAAAATTACCTTTCATAAGGCCACAGAACTCCACGAGAACCGACGAGGAAGAAAAGATTAGAAAAAAGACCAAATAAGCTCCCAAGGGCAAAATAGTCTTTTACATGGGAAAAACGTTCCTAAAATGTATATCATTCCCGAGACACATCCGTAACTTCCCATAAAGTCACGGAACTCAAAAGAAAGTAACAGAAGCGGAAATCAAGAAAAACAGGACAAAAATAGCCCAAGGGCAAAATAGTCATTTTTTAAAAAATGAATTCGGGTGCCACCGAGCACACCATTGGAAAGACAACAAAAAACTAATCAAGATGGACTTAAAAATCGCATGATTCGGAGTTCGGACGAAGGAGAAACGGCATGACGAAAAAAAGGAGCACTTAAGGCTAAAAGAGTAAACTGGTAATTATTCAGGAAGATCTGGGTGCAACCAAGCACACCGTTTGAAAGACAGCAAAAAATTAGTCAAGTTCAAAAAAAAATTCACTCGATTTGAGACCGAACGAAGGAGAACGAGCGAAAATGAAAATCGACGTCACGACGTCGAGACGGGGCACCATGAGCACCCCACGAGCATCCTGACAAGCACCATGACATGCTAGGGGGAAAAAAAGATTCAGCCAGAACTGAGAACCGAAATGAGGTCTAAAACAATTTTTTCTGGAAAAATATGAAGAAGAAAACCCCCTAAAATCGAGTTTTCTACCCGACCACGCGAAAGAAAACGAAAAAAGCTCACTGTGAAATATCCAAAATGCTCCTAGATCAGAAGAGGGTCAAGAGGGCAAAAAGCTGCTACAGTATCTGTCCACATCTGAAAGCAGAAACGGGTTATCAAACGAATTTTTCTAGAAAAACACGAAGAAGAAACCCCTCCCAAAATCAAATTTTCTACCCGGCTATATGAGAGAAAAAATAAATAAATAAATAAATAAAACACTGTGCAATGGCCAAAATGCCCTTAGATAAGGCTTAAAAACTCAAAAAAAATGTAACTTTGCACCAAGTATGCATTTGACCCTAAATGCATTTCTAGGTTGAAATGAATGTGCATGCAAGTGTAATAAATGATTCTAAGCGCGCGGGAATGGTCCGCGGCTCCCGAGAAGCCCTGACTCAAAATTCGACCACCCGATGGCCAAAAATGAGAAAAATGGACTTAAAATGGAAAATTTGAAATCCAAAAATATAAAATGGAGTCAAATTACCGTTTGACCCTTGGTCACACTTAATACATGATTAATGAGACCCTATGGAAGAATAAAATCGAAATTCCCCCACCCGATGCAAAAGTAATGAAGCAATGACTTGTGAATTTTCAAGGTTTTCATAACCTTTCATGAAATCAAGAATTTCATAAGATGCAATATAAATGTCATTGGCCTTCGGCCTCATCTCATACAAGTCAAATACATCATAAAAGGTGTATTTATGTACACATTACATATATGGAATCAAAGATACAAGTTTTGACATATGAGGCTACAAAATGACATTTTATGCTAACATTTGCATGAAATGAAAACTTAAAAGCCACAAGCCATCCAAGGAATGAGAAGCATCAAGAACCAAGTCTTCGTACCTGAAAAATGTCCCCGGTAACTTTAGGGTGAGTAATATAAAATTACTCGTAGGAGATGAGCATGCATAGACCTAGTATTTTACAAACTAATTAAGTTGTTATAGTTTAACTCAAATGGTCATGCTACCTAGCGTTTATATCAAAGATGAGATTTAGGGAGCATCATAAGCTACCGTAGAGCATTTCTAGCATAAACCACATCATTCATGCAATTTAAACAACATAGGAGCATGCGGTACAACCCAACAAGATAATCAATTTACAAGTACACGTACACAAGTATACACCCAATATTGAAATGTATTTAAGACAAGTATACAAGACACACGTATACTAGGTTAACTCGAAAGTAAATCATCAATATACAAGTGTACACACCAAGTATGCTAAGCAATATTGAAATGGAAATGCAACATATATATATTCAAGTATACATTTCTAAGTATACTAAGCAATGTTGACATACATGGCATACAAGTATACAAATCCAAGTATACTAAGCATTTTTGATATATAAGGCGTACAAGTATACAAATCCAAGTATATTAATCAAGAAATGAAGTATCATGTATCCAAGCACAAATTAAAAGTAATCTACGATTACAACTAGAAATTGAATGCTAAATCAACAGTTGGTGGAAAGACAAAGGACATAAGGTCTCAATGACCAAGCAAATGGGTCCGGGTTATTAGCCCGCAAGGTACTACCTAGTGCACAACTAAACGCGGAATAAAACCGTTATATTGGTTATTTTGGGTTACTAGCCCTCAGGGTACCACCCGGTGCGCACTATATGAAATAGAGGGAACTCTCATCCCCCGTACTATAGCCATGCCCTAGCCGTAACAATAAACAAATAAACAAATAAAACAAATAAAAATAGAACATGCCAAGAAAATAAACAAATAAAGTTAATGCAACTAGGTAAATTAAACTTAATGCCAAGAAAATAAACAAATAAAGTTTTCAAAACTTATTCAAATATTCTCTATTTAATATATACAATAGAACATGTCAAGCTCATCAACAATATCAAGTTAAAAATCCATTCAAGTGAATAGAACACTTAAAATAAAATTAATTAATCTAATTTATTAATTTTCTCTAGAATTTAAAGCAACTCCAAATGTCATCAAATTCACATATGTTAAAGAACATAACAAGGACTAATTTAATATCACATTATAAGTTGATTCCATGCTAGCTACAACCATGTAAATTAAATTTTTATACAAGTGAAAGATTAAATAAAAGTTGCAATACTTATTCAAATCCTTCCAATAACATGCCACAATTTAATTCTAAGCTATATACAGCAATGAGAATTAAATCTTATACAAAGAAAATAATTAAATTAAATTCTAGATAAAATACCTAAGCATACATTCAAGTTGTGTAAGCATGAAATACATTCAATACAACATTTCTATAAACCTAAAACATCCCCTACCTCATTTTGTGATGAAATCACAAATCCCCACCAAAACGAAAACGCTCCGAATTCGACAATACTCCTAGGTTATGTCGGGGACTACAAGGGAAGCAACATTAACCCTTGAGGCACCATGAAAATCCAAACTCGAACTCAAAACCCGAACTCAAAAATGGTCAGAATCAGCTTCTAATAAAGGGGAAAGGTGAGCGTCGTCAAGGCCTTCGATAAACGCTAAGGCACTACGGTATTTTACAAAGGGGAAAAAGGTCAATTTGAGAGAAGAAGGGTGGCAGCCCCTTTTGGCTATACAACTGATCCAGACCATGTGGAGAAGAAGAGAAAAATTACGTTTTAATTTTTCAAACCCCCTATTTATAGAAAATCTCAAAAAGTGCCCCAAAAGGGTCTTGCCGGGTCCGGAAAAGTGGAATTTGAGCAGACGCATTCAAACGGCAAAATACCATGAACAAAAAAGGACCGAAATGAAAAAAAAAAAATGAACAATAGAAGAAACGGTATCGAAAATTGAGTCCCGTGCAGGAAGATATGCCCCAAACAAGTGTGGTGTTAACTAGGACAGAAAACCCAAAAATCGGGGAAAACAACCGTGAGGAAATTCTAAGAGTACACGAATTGATGAAATATAAAAATAAATCCCGTATGAGGATCCAAGCTCAAAATGAGGCATTTTGTAAAACTTTCGTTAATTGCACAATGCCCCTCCAAAAAAGGGTAATTGCAAAACTGCCCAGAATGAAAATATCTTCCAAAAGATATTTTCTTAAAAATCCCTGAAATAAAATATTCTCAAAAGATATTTATGAAAAACACCCCAAGAAACAAAAATGTTTTTGAAGAACTTTGCATCCATATCCCTATGGACACCAAGAGCAACCAGAGTACTTTCCTACAAAAGTAAAGATATGTATTTCGTGGAAACCACTTAGGATGAAGGTACATGAAGTCAAAACTCAACTCCAAACATGAAAAGTGAGGTTATGCCAACAAAGTGACAAACGGAAAAAAGGACGAAAAGTGCATAGTGAGGAAAAACGAAAAATGTGGAAATGACACGGTTCTTTAAGGAAGTTGTCAATCCAAAGGAAAAAGTCTCAGAAGCCATTTCCCGAGCACTTGAGATGACACTAAGTGATGAGTAACCGTACTCAGAAAAGAAAAATTAATAGAAAAAAATTATTCGTAAAAATCTGAGAAAAAGGAAAGGAAGGAAAATGACCGGATCATTACAAAGGCCGAGTTAGATGCTGGGACATTTCGTGAAGGAAGAGAAATACCAACATGATACTCATGGAGATAACCAGGTGTTGTTGCAGTACGTGTCGGCTGCGATGGATGAATTTGTGGATCCGCAGGTAAGATTAGAGTAGGTTGATTAATGGATAAAGAAGCTGCAAGCGAAGGAATGGCTTGGGAAGAAGTTTTGTTATTGGTATGGGGAGGAAGTTCTTCTTGAGGGAGATGGTCGGGTGGAGACACTTCACTGTTGGAAGGAAAGTGTGAAATGGAGTTGTCATCATCATATGTTGATGAATAATGAATCATTAGATGTGAGTTTACAGCAGAAGATGGTAAAGGAAAAATATCTTCATTAAAAATGACATCACATGAAATGAAAATTTTACTACTTGAGAGATCATAAACCCTGTATCCTTTTTGAGCTTATGGATAACCCAAGAAAAGACATCAGGTGGCCCTGGCATCAAATTTCGTGGGACGATAGTGATGTGCTGAGGCAAAGCACAAGTAGCCAAACACTCGCAAACGATCATATGCAGGCTGCTTGTGAAAAAGCATTTCGAAAGGTGTTTTCTTTGAAGGAGAGGTGTGGGAGTTTGGTTAATAAGGTAAGTAGCAGTCAAGATGGCGTCTTCCCAAAATTTCTTGGGAATGTTAGCTTGGAATAATAAAGCTCGGGCTACGTTGAGGAGGTGACGGTGTTTTCTCTTAGCTACTCCATTTTGTTGTGGAGTGGAGACACAACTTGTTTGATGAATGATACTTTTATCTAAATAAAAAAAATTCATTATAAATTCAGGTCCATTATCACTTTGAAGAATTTTTACTTTCAAGGAAAATCGTGTTTTAACAAAATTAATGAATGTAGTGAGATATGCAAGAGTATCTGATTTATAATGCATCAAATAAACCCATGTGCAACAAGTATAATCATCAACGATGCTGAGAAAATATCATGCCCCAGTAATGGAAGGAACATGGTACCCTCCCCAGATATTAACATGAATTTATTCAAAAGGTGCTTTATTGCGAATAGAACTTAATGTAAATGGAGAAAGAGTTTGTTTAGCTAATGGGAAAATTAAACAATCAAAAATATTACAAAATTTGATATTTGTAGTTGAATGAGAAAGCAAACGAAATGTCCTATTTGATAGATGACCAAGGAGTTAATGGCAAAGTCACGGGGAACAATATTAAGTATATATAAATAACACTAAAAGAGTCTTATCCAGAAGCTTGAATGCATCAAGCTGTGCAACAAAAATGATCAAAGATATTAGGTAAATCTGTGTTCTGGTAGTATTTTAACTACTTTAATTATGTGGAAAAGTTCAATTCATAACAATTAAACACAAGCTCTATCTCTGTTCGAGCAACGAAAATTTATATTTAATGAAAATAATTTGGTAGATCATCAATGTAGATCATCAAAATGAAGTAGTCATGATTTGCTAATGGTAGACTTGTTCGTAACACTTTTTTCATTTCTCGACATAGTCTTGAAACCTTGACACAGGACTTGAGAGTTCAAAACCCAAAATTGCAACGGTTAATTCATAACATGATATTGAAACAAGACATAAAGACCAAAGGACCAAAGCAAAGCCTATGCACATCTTGAAATAACACTACTATATAAAAATGGGCTCCTACCCAAGGGTCTATAGATGATGGAAATAAGGATGAACTTAGACCTAGTAAAAGAGCTAGAATGTCTAAGTCATTTGGTCCTGATTTTCTAACATATATATTGGAGAATGAGTCACAAAGCTATACGGAAGATATGTCGTCTTGTAATACACCTAATTTTAAAAGGATAGTCTCGGTATATTTTTAAATTCTTTTATTTGCATTTTTAATTTTTTTCATTGATTAGTTGATGGTTGTTTATGTGTTTCATTTAATTAAGTGGTTAAATGTAATTAGTTTGTTTATTTGAATTTAAATGTTTTAATTAAATAGTTGTATCTACTTATGTGTTTTATGTGTCGCTTAATTGTTAGGATTTAACTATTTTTTTTAATTTTTATTTAAAGGAGTTGGGTTGTGGATAGTAGTAATGGACCACACTAATGGGTTGCATGGACTACTTGGATAGGATTTTTAATGGGTGCAGTTTTTATTCATGGATAGTTATACATATATATATGGTTATATATGTATATAAGGTTAGTTTAATTATTAATTATAATTAATAGTTAAATGAGTAGTAATTTTCAATATATATATATATATATATATATATATATCATAGTTTTAGGATTATATATATATATATATATGATATCACGTTGTGGGATAGCAGACTTATATATATATTTATTTATTTTATATTATATTTTCTTTTCTTTTTTCTCATATAATTAGAATTAGGTTTTATAAGCCTATAGATATATGTTGTATGTTTGCCAAGGGTTTAGAAATCCTATTCACATATACATAGAGGCGGAGAGGTATACAGAGAGGTTTGAGAGAAAACTGAGAGAACAAGTTAGGGTTTTGGCCAGAGATTGAAGGTCAGACCATGGAGGAAGGAAGAAGGTTTGCCTGTGGGTTGAATCGGGAGCAGTAGAGGAGTTTAACGGCAGGTTAGGAGTCGACGGAATAATTGGAGAAGAAGGTTTAAGGTTTTAAACTGAAATCTAAGGCAAGTTCTTTCTCTTACTCCTTCCCTTGGACTTGTGTTCTGTGCATGCCTAGGTAATCTCCAGGATTTAATCGGACATTAAAATTGGTTTTGTATGAATGTTAATTCAGAGTTTAAACTTTATTTTGTATTTTTAATTGAAATTGATTTATCGTATTAATTGTTTCATTATAAGTGCATTAACTGTTATTAATGATGCCTATCGGGTTTATATGAGTTTCTGGGTTAATTTGGGACATAGATTGGACCCCTAGGAACCTTAATAAAGGATTACAAGGGATTTTACATCGTCAGAGACGAAGAAGATGATGGGAAGCAGGGGTAGAGCCGGCTCCCTTTATTTTTCAGCATACGGCTCTCTGGGAGAGAGAGCCGGCTTTTTAAATGAAGGAACCGACGCCCTAAAAGAGAAGTCGGCTCTCCATGAGGGAGAGTCAGCTCCATGAGGGGGAGAGACAGCTCCCTCTTTAGGGGAGGCGGCTCCTTTGTTGGCAATGCACCTAAGGGTGTATTTTTTTTTTATGGTTTTTGAGTTTTCAGGGGCTGGATTGTTAATTTAGACTTTCATGAGGATTTTAAATGATTTAAATTAGCATGCTAAAATTTTAGGAAGATTAATCTATGCTATTATGCTAAGATATTGGACATTATGAAATTTAAATACTGAATTACATGTTGTCAATGATTATGGAAGATTTAATTAGTGTTCTAGCAAGTTAAATGGATTAATATGAAAATATTCTAGAATATTTCAATATAATGTGCTCAGTTATATATCTGATTTTCATTGTATCATTCTCTGGATTTTAATTGATGAACTACTTTATTTTGTTTTATCAATTATTGGATTTTGTGGATTATATGCACCGATATGGGATGCTGGCATATTAGGGATGGATTAGTTCAAAACGCTAAGTCCTACCTATTCTGGTATAAGGGAATATTAACTATAAAAGTGAAGTCCTATTTATATTTTTGTCATGTCAATGACCAGTTGAATGACATACCTTAGTCTTGGGTGGATTTATATATATATATATATATATATATATATATATATATATATATATATATATATATAATTGTGGTGTCATAATATGAGCTTAAGTCTCAGGATCATGGTTAGGGTGCGTATATTGTCTAGGATAGATAATTGGATATAGTAGACATCTGGGTGCCTTGGTAAGTCTAGGTACACATGCCCACTTTATGTGCGATTTGCATGTTGCCTTCTATTCAAGTTGAGACAGACCTATGGTCCAGTGAGCGTACTATAGTGTGTGTATATATATATATATATATATGGACTATTTAACTATTGTTGAGTTATTTAGGATGTATCTGCATATCAGGTCTCTGTTTGGATTATAGTAGAGTAGAACTTGTTCGTGGGCCTAACTCACTATTATTTTTCAGGTGTTCGACAGTTCCAGTCTAAGAGCTTGTTTGTGCTGAGCAGAGACAGTCACTCACTCTTCTGACTATGTAGGACTTCTTCATGTTTTTGTTTTGGTTTTCCTTTCAGTTCAGTTATTTTTATTTTCCAATTAGGATATTATTAGGGGTCCACTAGATGGATTCTCGAGTTGTAATAATATTGGAGGTTTTGGAAATATTGGATTATTTAATTTTAAGGATTATATTTAGATTTCTTTCAGCTTGTTTATTCTTTATTCTTTATTTCTTTTGTACTCAATGCTTGTTTATATACTTAAGTGTTTGGTATCCCTTGAATTTGTGCTCGGACTTAATCACCCATGGTTCTAGAATCGAGGGGTATCACAGTTGGTATCAACACACTCTAGGTTCAAGGGTCTCTAGGGTTATTTTGTAATAAGACTTCTACGTAGTGTCTTCTCTTGTTTAGAGCTTAAGTTTAGGATTCGTTGTATTCCTTTACGATTCATTTAAAATCGTATTGATGTTTGTCTTTCTATATTAACAGAATGGTTAACGCTAGAACCAGATGGAACAATCAGAGAAATAGGCAGCGAAGGGAAGCAGCACGTACGCAACAAGATCTCTTACAGCATCAGCTAATAGAAGAAGAGTAGCAATTGCCTAGGTTTCAGGATAATGATGGTCAGTTGCGTATAGAACATGAGGCAATTCAGCAGACTCGGGATCAGGGTAGTAATGGGCCTGTGACACTAGATATTAGTAGACTCAGATTTCTAGCCAATCTATTATCTTAGACATACACACTTATGATGTGATACTCGGGATGGATTGGTTATCTCATTACCATGCCCAAGTTAATTGTTATGATTGGTCTATTGTATTCACCATACCTGGTCAGGATATGTATGTTATCGCTATGCCACGTTCTAACCGGGTTACTAGCACTTATTTGTTCTGTGTGGAGGAAGAGACTGAGGAGAAGATTACTGTATCACTGGATAGCATACCAATTGTACAGGAATTTCTGGAAGTTTTTCAAGAAATTCCAGGGTTGCCACCTAGTTGAGAGATAGACTTTGTGATTGACTTAGCTTCAGGTACTACGCCTATTGCTAGAGCACCATGCAGGATGGCACCAGTGGAGTTGCGAGAGCTGAGGGATCAGATTCAACAATTGCTCAATCAAGGTTTTATTCGTAGGAGTACTTCACCTTGGGGAGCACCAGTTTTGTTTGTGAAGAAAATGCATGGTTCACTTCGCCTATGTATAGATTACAAAGAGTTGAACAAGATTACTATTCGTAATAAGTACCCTTTGCCTAGGATTGATGATCTTTTTGGTCAGTTAAAGGGAGCTACATACTTCTCTAAAATTGATTTGCGTTTTGGATATCATTAACTTCTAGTTAGGGAGCAGGATGTTCCTAGAACAACATTTCTCACTAGATATGGTTCTTATGAGTTTCATGTCATGCTTTTCGGTTTGACTAAAGCACCAGTTGTCTTCATGGATTTAATGAACAGTGTCTTCAGGGCTTACTTGGATCAATTTGTCATTGTCTTCATTGATGATATTTTGATCTATTCTAAGATAGAGGACAGTCATGTTAAACATCTTTACACAGTATTACAGATGTTTCGTGAACACTAATTATACGCCAAGTTCGAGAAGTGTGAATTTTGGTAGCGGGAAGTGAAGTTTTTGGATCACGTAGTGTCAGAAAGAGGAATCGCAGTAGCTCCAACCAAGGTTTCAGCAGTGGTAGAGTGGGGATAGCCTATGTCACCTACCAAGATTCGGAGTTTCCTTAGATTGGCAAGATATTATCGTAGGTTCATTCAGGGGTTCTCAAAGATAGCGGGACCACTCACTCATTTGACTAAAAAGGGTGTACGGTTCGTATAGGATGAACACTGTCAGAAAGCTTTTGATGAGCTAAAGAATAGGTTGACTTCTGCACCAGTTTTGTCTACTCCACAGAGCATGATAGAATATCTGGTCTACACAGATGCTTCTTTGCAAGGTTTTGAGTGTGTTTTGATGCAAGAAGAACGACCAATTTTGTATGGATCTCGTAAACTTAAGCCTCATGAGCTTAATTATCCAACACATGATTTGGAGTTGGCAACTGTGGTCTTTGCCATACGCATTTGGAGGCATTATCTGTTGGGAGAGTCCTTCAGATAATTTAGTGATCATAAGAATCTATAATATTTGTTCATTCAGCGGGAGCTGAATATGAGACAATGCAGATGGTTAGAATTTGTGAAAGACTATCATTTCTCTATACAGTATCATCTAGGGAAAGCGAACGTGGTGGCAGATACACTAAGTCGCCGACTCTATGCGAGTCTTTCTGCTTTATTCACCACTAAGTGGAATGCTTTGAAGACCGTTGACTAGTCGTCTGATGCTTTTATGGCTTTCATGGTAGTTACACCTTCTATAATTCACAAGGTTATGAAGGCACAACTCAACGATCAGCAGTGCATTGATAAGGCTGCAAATATAGTTTTTGGAGAAGTTCCATTTTATTATGTTGGGGTTGATGGAGGTTTGAGGTATAAAGGGCGTTTAGTGGTATCTTCTGCTGACGATTTGAGGAAGGATGTGATGACGGAGACTCATCATTCTGAGTTTTTTAGTCATCCAAAAGGAGACAAAATGTATCAGGCTATGAAGCGTCAGTTTTGGTGGGCAGGTATGAAGAAGGACATTGCTATTTTTATCTCTCAGTGTAATACTTGTCAGATGGTTAAGATCGATCATCAGTGGCCCCTAGGATCTCTACAGCCATTACCTATACTAGAATAGAAATGGGAGAGCATTTCTATGGATTTTGTGGAGGGATTGCCTAATTCATTCAAGGATAACAATTCCATTTGGGTCATCATTGATAGATTAACTAAATCAACTCATTTCTAGCCTATTCGCACTGACTTCACTTTGGAGCAGTTGGCGCGACTTTACATTACAGAGGTTATGAAGGTACATGGCATTCCGTTATCTATTATATCGGACAGGGATTCGAGCTTTGTGTCAGGATTTTGGAAAAGTTTTCAACAGGCTTTGGGTACAGAGTTACATCTTTGCACTGCTTATCATCCTCAAACAGATGGACAAATTGAGAGTGTTAATCAGATCATAGAAGATATGCTTTGTTCTTGTGTTCTTGACTTTAAGAGCCACTGGGAGAATTATTTGTCACTTGTGGAGTTCGCGTATAATAATAGCTTCCAGAAGACTATTGGTATGGCACCATTTGAGGCATTGTACGGCCGGTCGATCTCTTATTTGTTGGATGGAGGTTGGATGGAGCAAATTTTTTAGTCCTGAGTTCATTAAGGATACCACTGAGAAGATTGCTCTTATTAGGGATCGCATGCGCACTGCCTAGAATAGGCAGAAGAGTTATGCCGATCGTCGTACTCGTGCATTGAACTTTCAAGTTGGAGATCAGGTTCTACTCAAAGTGTCTCCTATGAAAGGAGTAATGCGTCTTGGGAAGAAAGGGAAATTGTCACTGTGGTTTGTAGGTCCATTCATGATTACGGATCGAGTTGGAGCTCTAGCTTATCGGTTAGCACTTCTGGACCATTTAGAGCGTGTGCACAATGTGTTTCATGTTTCCATATTGTGGAAATTTCTACGAGATGAGGATCGGTATCAGCATATCAATGTTGGTGAGATTGAGTTGGACCCGAATGCAACATATATGGAGCCATCGAGATCAGATTCTTCGCAACAAGGTTATACCTTTAATACGTATTCAATGGAGTCACCATAATGAGGTTGAGTCTACTTGGGAAAGGGAGGATGTCATTCGCTCGCAGTTTCCTGAAATAATGAAAGAAGGTAAAAGCGAATTCCGAGGACGGAATTCCTTTTGTTAGGAGGAAATAATGTAATATCCCTAATTTTAAAAGGATAGTCTCGGTATATTTTTTAATTCTTTTATTTGCATATTTTATTTATTTTTAATTGATTAGTTGATTGTTGTTTATGTGTTTCATTTAATTAAGTGGTTAAATGTAATTTGTTTGCTTATTTGAATTTAAATGTTTTAATTAAATTATTTGTATCTGCTTATGTGTTTTATGTGTCACGTAATTGTTAGGATTTAACTATTTTTTTTTATTTTTATTTAAATGAGTTAGGCTGTTTCTAGTAGTAATGGACCACACTAATGGATTGCATAGACTACTTGAATAGGATTTTTAATGGGTGCAATTTTTATCCATGGATAGTTATACATATATATATGGGTATATATGTATATAAGGTTAGTTTAATTATTAATTATAATTAAAGGTTAAATGAGTAGTAATTTTCAATATATATATATATATATATTATATAGTTTTAGGGTTATATATATATATATGATATCACGTTGTGGGATAGCAGACTTATATTTATATTTATTTATTTTATATTATATTTTCCTTTTCCTTTTCTCATATAATTAGAATTAGGTTTTATAAGCCTATATATATATGTTGTATGTCTGCCAAGGGTTTAGAAACCCTATTCACGTACACATAGAGGCGGAGAGGTATACAGAGATGTTTGAGAGAAAACTGAGAGAACAAGTTAGGGTTTTGGCCAGAGATTGAAGGTCGGACCAAGGAGGAAGGAAGAAGGTTTGCTTATGGGTTGAACTGGGAGCAGCAGAGGAGTTTAACGGCAGGTTAGGAGTCGTCAGAATATTTAGAGAAGAAGGTTTAAGGTTTCAAACTGAAACCTAAGGCAAGTTCTTTCTCTTACTCCTTCCTTTAGACTTGTGTTCTGTTCATGCCTCGGTAATCTCCAAGAATTATTCGGACATTAAAATTGGTTTTGTATGAATGTTAATTCAAAGTTTAAACTTTATTTTGTGTTTTTAATTGGAATTGATTTATCATATTAATTGTTTCATTATAAGTGTATTAACTGTTGTTAATGATGCCTATTGGGTTTATATGAGTTTCTAGGTTAATTTGGGACATAGATTGTACCCCTAGGAACCTTAATAAAGGATTACAATGGATTTTTACATCGTCAGAGATAAAGAAGATGATCGTAAGTAGGAGCAGAGCTGGCTCCCAAAGGGATGGAGCTGGCTCCTTAATTTTTCAGCATACGGCTCTCTGGGAAAGAGAGAGCCGACTCTCTAAATGAGGGAGCCGGCTCCCTAAGAGAGAAAGCTGGCTGTCCATGAGGGAAAGCCGGCTCTATGAGGGGGAGAGCTGCCTCCCTCTTTGGGCGAGGCAACTCCCTTGCTGGCGGTGCACCTAATGGTGTATTTTTTTTTAGTTTTTGAGTTTTAAGGGGCTGGATTGTTAATTTAGACTTTCTTGGGGATTTTAAGTGATTTAAATGAGCATGTTAAAATTCCAGGAAGATTAATCTATGCTATTATGATAAGATATTGGACATCATGAAATTTAAATACTGAATTGCATGCTGTCAATGATTATAGAAGATTTAATTGCTGGTTGTTATTCTAGCAAGTTAAATGGATTAATATGAAAATATTCTTGAATATTTCAATATAATGTGCTCAATTATGTATCTGATTTTCATTATATCATTCTCTGGATTTTAATTGATGAACTACTTTATTTTGTTTTATCAATTATTAGATTTTGTGGATTATATGCACCGATATATGACGGTGGCATATTAGGGATGGATTAGTTCAAAACGTTAAGTCCTACCTATTTTGGTATAAGGGAATTGATTAACTATAAAAGTGAAGTCCTACTTATATTTATGTCAGGTCAATGAACAGTTGAATGACATACCTTAGTCTTGGATGGATTTATATATGTGTGTGATTATGGCGCCATGATATGAGCTTAAGTCTTAGGATCATGGTTAGGGTGCGTATATTGCCTAGGATGGATAACTGGATATAGTAGATATCTAGGTGCCCTGGTAGATCTAGGTACACATGCCCACTTTATGTGCGATTTGCATGTTGCCTTCTATTTAGGTTAAGACAGACTTATAGTCCAGTGAGCGTCCCATAGTGTGTGTGTGTATATATATATATGGACTATTTAGCTTTTGTTGAGTTGTTTAGGATGTATCTGCGTATCGGGTCTCTGTTTGGATTGTAGTAGAGTAGAACGTGTTCGTGAGCCTGACCCATTATTATTTTTCAGGTGTTCAACAGTTCCAGTCTTAGAGCTTGTTCGTGCTAAGCAGAGACAGTCACTCACTTTTCCGACTAAGTAGGGTTTCTCTTCATGTTTTAGTTTTGGTTTTCCTTTCAGTTCAGTTATTTTTATTTTCCAGTTGGGATATTATTAAGGGTCCACAAGATGAATTCCCGAGTTGTAATAATATTAGAGGTTTTGGAAATATTGGATTATTTAATTTTAAGGATTATATTTAGATTTCTTTCAACTTGTTTATTCTTTATTCTTTATTTCTTTTGCACTCAATGCTTGTTTATATACTTAATTATTTTGTATCCCTTGGATCTATGCTCCGACTTGATCATTCGTGGCTCTAAAATCGAGGGGTATCACACTTCTCTAAAAGCTCCTTTATGGAAAGAAGCCATTAATAGTGAAATTGAATCCATCATTCAAAATCATACTTGGGAGTAGGTGGATCTTCCTCCCAGTACTAAACCTTTAGGGTATAAGTGGATTTTCAAGAGGAAGATGAAGCCTGATGGTTCAATTGATAAATATAAAGCCAGGCTTTTTACTTGATGAGCACTGAAAAGTGCGCAATTAAAGCCCTTAAGCTTAGGTATTCTATGACCTTTATCTATCTTACTTTCCCATTTTAGACTAATTTCATGTTATTGCCCTTTTCAGGTACTTATCCCAAAAATAAGTTAATTCAGCCAAATAAGAACATTGAAGAAGCTAACCCAGGCTAGATGGAAGAAAGGAGCAAAGTGGAAGCAGAATGAAGCAAAGTGTGGAAATTAGCATGTCTGATCGATCTCAAAAATCCTTCGATCGATCAAAGCAACATCGATTTGGACATATTAAGATGGATCCCCAGCCTTTGTTCTTATCCAAAAGAATCTACCAAGTTCGATCGATCTAACTTCTCTTCGATCGATCGAAAATATTCGATCTTATCGACACCTACCACCCCACCAATCACTTTCGTCTTTTTCCCAAAATATCTCAGAGATTTGTCTTTATTCAGAAAGGCGCCGCCAAGGATGGATCAATCTCTGCAGTATTCGATAGATTTCACCTCAGTTCGATTCATCTCTATATAGTTCAATCGATCGAACCCTCTCAAGTGTGAAAAAAAATAAGTTCCAGCTCATTAAAAGTTGTCTCATGGGGGAATTATTGGAAGAGTCCTTGTGCACGAGTCCAGACCATTCGGTGTGACACTTGAGCCTCTTATATAAGGATTTTGAGCCATTTTTACACATAGCTTGGAGGATCTCATATATCATATCATATACTTAGAAACATTCTTAGAGACGAAGAAAAGAGAAGAGGAGAGGCTAGAGACATATTTTTTGGAGTTCTTCCATTCTTCTAGGGTTTTCATCAAGAAGGAGAACATTTCTACCATGGAGATAGCCCTTGAGGGTTGGATGACTACTTCAATAAACGGCTAAACATCTTCTTAGGGCTAGAGTTAGCCCTAACCATGCCTTCTAGACTCTAATGCTTTGTATTTTTTAGGGGATTTGTGTTGTAATCTTGTCTTGACACTTATTTTATATATGAATCTTGTTTATTCAATGATTTGTGTGGTTTAATACTTCCAATTGATCATTTCATTCTATCCATATGTCTATGTATGCTATAATAGATGTTCTTGTGTTTATCTCTAGTTTTTGTGTTATTGATGCAAGTCTATGTGTGTTGATGCTATGGATCTAGAGATTGTCAAGGCATAGTGCTTAATAGAATACTATTGTGGTTTATTTGATGGTTCATACTCATGTCTTGATGGATTGTGCCTCTCCCTTAGTTTCTTTAGTTAATTTTCATTCCCTTAGCTTAGTTGTGGTGTAGTTTCCTTAGTTGTTAGATAGGAGGACAATCCATGCTTGTTGTTTAATGTTCCATTCTTATGAATGCAAGTAGTATTATTCTCTAACCATGTGATGTGTTTGGATTGTGAGCTTAAAGGAAGGATTAATGGCTTAGTTTGATGTACTGTGCTATTCACTAAGTTGCTTAGATAATATATGTTTAATTGGTTATCCATGCTTGTTGAAACAATCAATTACACACTCTTAAATTGCAACACATGTTTCCCCTCATTAATTATACATTGAATGTCTAGAATAGTGATATTTAGTGGTGACCTCTAGACCCAAAGACCTCACTCTCTTGTTTTCTTTAAATCTCATTTAATTTGATTATTCTACATTGAACTTGTTTAGTTTAATTTGTAGTTTAATCAACCAAACACACCATCTTTTGATCACTCGACCTACTAACCCTATACATTGTTTCCATTGCAAGTATGCCCAAAAATCCCTTGGGACGATCCCTACTCACACTAGATATATTTTTAGTTAGAGGTAGTAGGGGCTTTTACAAATTTAAAACATGGCCACATTGCACACTCATACTCTTTTGCACATCTTCAAACGTTGGTGTGACAGCAGCACCATTGCTAAGGGATACAGGCAAAATGAAGGCTCAGATTATTTTGATACATATTCACCAGTAACACGAATAACGTCTATTATATTATTACTTGTTATTGTAGCGTTACAAAATTTAGAAATACATCAAATGGATGTTAAGACTGTATTCTTGAATGGTGAATTAGAGGAGGAAATTTATATGGAACAACTTGAAGGTTTTATAGTTCCAGGGAAAGAAAAGAATGTATGTAAGCTTGTGAAATCCTTATATGGATTAAAACAAGCACCTAAACAATGGCATGAAAAATTTGACAAAGTGATATTGTCAAATAGTTTAAAAATCAATAAGTATGATAACTGTGTTCTTGTAAAAAAAACACTCAAAATGGATATGTCATTGTGTGCCTATATATGGATGATATGCTGATAATGGGTAATAATGATGTTATAATTAAAACTACTAAAAAGATGTTGACCAAAAATTTTGATATGAAAGATTTAAGAATAGCTAATGTCATACTAGGAATCAAGGTTTCTAGAACATCAGATGGTCTAGTATTATCTCAATCTCACTATATTGAGAAAATATTAGAAAAGTTTAATAAATAAGATAGTAGTCTTGTAAAGACTCTTGTTCATGTAAATATTCATTTATCGAAAAACACTGGTCCTAGCATATCACAACTTGAGTATTCTAACATTATAGAAAGCTTAATATATTTGATGAATTGCACACAACCAGACACAACATACTCAATTAATAACTTGAGTAGATCTATAAGCAATCCAGGAAAGAACCATTGGATTCCAATAAATAGGGTTCTAAGGTATGTAAGATATACCAAAAGTTATGGATTGCATTATTCAAGATATCCAGTGGTACTTGAAGGATACAGTGATGCTAATTGGATATCATACGAAGGATTCTAAATCCACAACTGGCTATGTCTTTACTATTGGAGGAGGTATCATATCTTAAAAATCTTCAAAACAAACTTGTATTGCTAGATTCACTATGGAATCTGAATTTATTACTTTGGATAAAGCTGGAAAAGAAGCTGACTGGCTTCGTAATTTCTTAGAAGATATTTCAAATTGGCTTAAACATGTGCCTGTTATATGTATATATTGTGAAAGTCAATCAGCAATTGGAAGTGCACAAAGTAATATGTATAACAATAAGCCTCGAAAAATACGTCGAAGATATAATACCGTTATACAATTGCTCTCAAGTGGGATAATCTCAATAGATTATATCAGGTCAAAAGCTAATTTAGCGGATCCGTTTACAAAAGGTTTAACAAGAGAGTAAGTGTATAGTTCATCAAGGGGAATGGGATTAAAGCCAAAAACTAATGAGTCATCTTAATGGAAATCCAACCTAGTTGACTGGAGATCCCAAGATCTAGGTTTAAAGGGACAACAGAAATCCTGAATGACCCATCAGAAGCACTGGGCAGATTTAATATTTTACCCATTTCTATAATGAGATAGTGCTACCTATAACGATGATTAGGATAAGCTATGCTTTTAATGACTCTTATATCTTGAAAATTCAAGTGGGGTATGGTAAGATACTCTTAATAAGAGGTCACCTATATAAATGTGAAGTGGGGCTGCTTCTTTGAGCACTTTGAAGGCTAAGTTTTCTGGAGCACTCATGAAATACTAGGAGTGGTTCAGGGCTATATAAACACAATAGTGAGAACCGACTTTATGTGAAAAGGAACTGTGTGTTCGTAATTGTCTTGGTAATGACTCTTATATCTTGAAAATTTAAGTGGGGTATGGTAATATACTTTTAATAAAAAGTCACCTATATGAATGTGAAGTGGGGCCACCTCTCTGAGAACTTCGAAGGCAAAGTTTTCTGGAGCACTCATGAAATACCAGGAGTGGTTCAGGGCCATATGAACATAACCGTGAGAACCGACTTTGTGCGAGAAGGAACTGTGTGTTTGCTATTCTCTTGGTACTGTGTGTTTGCTATTGTCTTCCCACACAAAGTCAGTTCTCACGGTTGTATTCATATGGCCCTAAACCACTCCTAGTATTTCATGAGTGCTCATGAAAACTTAGCCTTTGAAGTTCTCATAGAAGCGGCCCCATTTCACATTCATATAGGTGACCTCTTATTAAGAGTATCTTACCATACTCCAATTGAATTTTCAGGATATAAGAGTCATTAAAAGTATAGCTTATCCTAATCCTCGATGTAGGTAGCACTGTCTCATCATAGAAATGGGTAAAAGATTAAATCTTTCTAGTGCTTCTGATGGGTCATTCAGAATTTTTGTTGCCCCTTTAAACCTAGATCTTGGGATCTCCAGTCAACTAGGCTGGATTTCCATTAAGATGGCTTTAATCCCATTCCCCTCGATGAACTATACACTTACTCTCTTCTCAAACCTTTTGTAAATGGATCCGCTAAATTATCTTTTGACCTAATATAATCTATTGAGATTATCCCACTTGAGAGCAATTATATAACAGTATTCTGTCTTCGACGTATATGTCGAGGCTTATCGTTATACATATTACTTTGTGCCCTTCCAATTGCTGATTGACTATCACAACGAGCACAGGTTTAAGCCAAATTTGGAATATCTTCTAAGAAATTACGAAGCCACTCAACTTTTTTTCTAGCTTTATCCAAAGCAATAAATTCAAATTCCATAGTGGATCTAGCAATACAAGTTTGTTTAAAAGATTTTTACGATATGACACCTCCTCCAATAGTAAAGACATAGCTAGTTATGGATTTAGAATCCTTCGTATGATATCCAATTAACATCACTGTATCCTTCAAGTACCACTAGATATCTTGAATAATGCAATCCATAACTTATGGTATATCTTACATACCTTAGAACTGTGATACCTCTCGATTTTAGAGTCATGGGTGATCAAGTCTGAGTACAGATCCGAGAGATACCAAACAATTAATATTTAAACAAGCAAGATTACAAAAGGAATTATGAAATAAATAATAAAAGCTAAAAGAATTCCAAATAAAAATCCTTAAAAATTATATAATCCAAAACTTTGAAAACCTTCAATATTATTACAACTAAGGAATCCATCTAGTGGACCCCTAATAATAATCCAGTTGGAAAATAAACAACTGAACTCTAATAAAGCCAAAACGAAAACATAAGTAATAGTCCTACGTAGTCGGAGGAGTGAGTGACTGTCTCTGCTTAGCACAAACAATCTTGAGGACTAAAACTGTCGAACACCTGAAAAATAAGAGTGGGTCAGGCCCACGAGCAAGTTCTGCTCTACTACAATCCAAACAGACACTCGATACGCATGTACATCCTAAACAACTCAACAATCACTATATAGCCCATAAATATATATATCTACACTAAGGGACTCTCACTGAACTACTAGGCAGTCTCAAATTGACTAGTAGGCATCATGCAAAACGCACCTGAGGTGGGTATAAGTACCTAGACCTAACATGGTACACCATAACTGTCATAGCCAGTTATACATCCCCCTGCATATACACTCCCTAACCGTCTATCCTGAGACTCAAGCTCATATCGAGGTATCATAATTTTATATTTAAAATCCATCTAACCAAAAGTAGTGCCGCTCAACTGTTCGTTGCCTTGATATGACATATATAAGTAGGATTTAATACTATAATTAATCCATTCACTCATTCCAAAATAGGTAGGATTTAGTTTTTTTAACTAATCTGTCCCTAGTATGCCACCATCCCATACCAGTGCATACAATCCACAAAATTCATATAATTATTCTAGAGTACGTAGGATTTAGTATTTTGAACTAATCCGTCCCTAGTATGCCACCGTCTGTAATACCCCTAGTTTCAAAAGGATATAATTGGCAATTAATTATTTTATTTTATTGTATTTTAGCTGTTAGTGTGTGCTTAAGTGTTTTTTTATTAATTGTTTAAACGCAGTGTTTTGTATTAGTGTTTTGTATTATTTAATTAATTGGATTTCTTGTTTAATTGTTTTAATTTAATAGTATTTTATTTTATTTAATTCATTGGTTTACTTGTTTATTTGTTTTAATTTAATTCACTGTTGTAATTTAATTCACTGTTTTAATAGGATTCCTGTAAGGTTAAAATTAAGGTAGTATATTTAAGTTACAGTTATAGCTTTGTAATACTATTCATGAATAGGCAACCATGTATATTATAACCTAGGTTATTATATGGGCCGACTAGGGTTCATGTAAGGGATGTGGCTCTAATTAAACAAGGATTAGGGTTTAGTGTGTTACGTCTATAAATACAGTGATCACGTTGGTTAGGGGTTGGAAAACCAGAGCATGGTAAAGGTCTGTCAAGGAGGGGAAAGCTAGGTTAGACCATGGAGGAGGAAGGAGAAGTTGCTCATAGGTGAAATCAAGAGCAACAAAGGTGGAACTATACTTTAAAATAGTAACGGCACATTCAGAGATGGTGGAATTAGAGTTTCAAATCTGAAACTCAAGGCAAGTTCTTTCCTTTCTCTCTCCCATTGCCTGTGTTCTGTGCATCCTTAGACTGTCTCTAGGGTTTTAATTGGTTATTAAATTGAATCTTAGATGCCTATTATATGCTATATCAATTTTATGTATGCGTGAATTTACTTCGTTACAGTTCATGCAAGTTTGGTTTGGTTTGATTACAGTGTTTGCTCTTCCTAAGCATGTTTGCTCGGTGAGTGTTCTAAGGTCTTATTTAATGTAAACTGACTTAAGTAAGTGTATGGGATGATTCTGGACACACTTAGGACTCCTAGGAACAGTTTTAAAAACACATAGAAGGAGTGGAAGTGGCCGGTGTTGAAGCAGATGGTAGAAAAACGGGGCTAGAGGAGATCAGAGGCTCAGAGGAATGAAGAGCCGGCTCTTGGAATTGAAGAGCCGGCTCCCATCATTCAAGAGCCGGCTCTAAGAAGGCATGGAGCCGGCTCTATACTTGCAAGAGCCTGCTCTTGCATTCTAAGAGCAGGCTCTCTCCTATTTTGTTTAATTTTACGAAGTCTGGGTTTTTCTTGGGTGCTGTTTGGATGAATTGAGTAGTCTGGAATGTTTGGGAGTCCACTGGGTGTTCATAAATACTGGTTTATGTGGGTTTAACATCTTGTATGGTCTAAATTATGCTTCCAAGCTAATAGGTTTAAATTGGTAGGAAAATGAGCAGCTTTGTATGTGTTTAACAAATGGAAGAAAATCAATTGTGTGACTTGATTTTAGCAACTTAGCATATTATAACATGATTATAAATCTAGACTTAGATAAAAAGTAGAGCTATTTATTTGTCAGATTTGGCTAGGTATTTCCTGGAAGATAAGTGCCGAAAGATTACACTTGTTTCTGCAATTACATAGGTTAAGGATCGAAAATTACTTATTTGTTCTAATACGGCAATTTAATAAGTTATAACATGTTTCTAATTCTTGTTTTAGATGCATAGTAGAGTCCTTTATTTAACAGATTGGACCTGTGCATGCTCTGGATTTTTATATTGCTGAAACATTAATTTTTCCTGCAATTACATGAGTAAAGGATTTGCGTTAAATTGCTGAATTATTAGATACATTATGTTGAAATTAATTGGATAATGGTTTTCAACTGGATGATGGTTTTGGACTTAAATTGTTGAACTAAATATAGGTTTTGTAATTTACGTGGGAGTTAACCTGGACTTAATTGAAGAATTAATTGCATATTTTCTGTCAATTACTTGGATGGATGCTGGAATTTAACTTGACGAAATAGTAAACTTTGTCTCATTTAATTACATGGATGGATTCTAGATTTTTAGTTGATGGCTTGTTTAAATTCTGTGTTTATCAACTATATGGATAATGTGGACTTTATTTGATGTACTGCTTATAATGTTGCATCATTTACGGATCATTTGCATGTATGCACCGGTATGGGACGGTGTCATACGAAGGGATGGATTAGGTCACAATGCTAATTCCTACCCATTCATACATACGGAATGGATTAACTAAAATAATTAAATCCCACATGGTTTCATGTCCTATCAACTAAAACAGTTGAACGACATATTGGATGGTTGTTTATATTTTCTATTAATAGGAAGGATAGGGATTTAATTAAAGTATTTAAATCCTAATTTTATATCGTGTCATGGCAACGAACTGTTGAGCGGCACTACATTAGTTTGGATGGGAATTTATATATATAAATTATGATACCGCGATTTGAGCTTGAGTCTCAAAGTCGACGGTTAGGGAGCGTATATGCAGTAGGATGCGTAGCTAGCTATGTTGGTTGAGGTATACCCTGTTAGGCTTAGGTAGTCATGCCTACTCAGGTGCGTTTTTGCATATTGCCTTCTATTCAAGTTGAGCCCCTGAGCATAGCTTAGTGAGAGTCCCGTAGTGTGATTATATGTATATCTAATAAATTGATGAATTAAATAATAACTCTAAACATCAATTAAATCCAAACAATTGACAATACAGATAATTAATGTAAACATCAATTGATCCATCATAAGTATAATAACAATATGTAAACTAACATACTTATTTGATACCCCTGATATATGATTAAAATGTATAACGATTCACAGAAAAATTGCTAAAAATAAAATCAAGCAATTTAATTCATCCATGTCCAAAACAATATGCAAAATTTATTTAAAAAAATATATTGTTCAAGCTATAAACCCTAGGTGGTTTATTATGCATTATCAAGCCCTCTGGAATTTTAATATGACCTTAGACATCATTTAGACCCCCCATTACAGCTCTTAATTCACCCTGGAGCGTCAAAACCATAACTTAGTAGCCAATACTTTGCTAAAAATCAACAAAAGGGGGAAGAGTCGCCTCCCCCACTAGGGGAGCCGCCTCCCCTTTGAAGAGAGCCACCTCCCCCCTTAGGGGAGCCACCTCCTTACTTGTTAGAGCCGGCTCCCCCTTACGGGGAGCCACTTCTTTGAGAGGGGAGCTGCCTCCCTTCAAAAGGGAGCCAGCTCTCCTCCTATTTTCATCCACTTCGTCTTCTCCGGCGACTTTCGGTTCCTCTGTCCTCCATTACTAAGGTTCCTAGGTGTCTGAACTAGGTCCCAGAGTATTCCAGAAACATATTTAAATCCATTATCCAGGATTACCATCAATTAAAACTAATAGACGTACAAGCAAATTCAAGATCAAGCAACAATAATTTCATTAACAAACCTACTGTTTTAATCGAATCCAACACGCATAAAAGTTCAGTTTAATAATTATTTACTCCTAGAATTGAATAGGCATGTAAAGAACATGAGTCAAAGGGAGAGAGTTAGATATAAAACTTGCCTTTAGGTTTCAGTTTGAAACCTTACACCGTCGTCTCTGAGTTTTCCGACGACTGCCCACCACCGTCAAATCTCCTACTACTTTAGATCAAACCGACAAGCAATCCCTTCCTTCCTCCTTGGTCCGACCTTTAATTATAGCTGAAACCCAAACTAGTTCACTCTGTTTTTCTCTCAAATCCCTCTCTGTTCGTGAATAGGGTTTTTGTTATTTTTAAAACCCTAAGCAGACGTACTATGTTATATAGATATAGGCGTACATAACCCTAATTTTAATTATACTTCAAGAAGGAAAAGAAAAGAAAATACAATAAAAATAACTAAGTCGGCTATCCCGTGAAAATATAAAACCCTAATATTGTATTATACATTATAAAATGAATAATAATATGGTGTGTCGCCGCACCAACGTCTAAAACTATCCAAAAGAGTGTGAGTGTGCAACGTGGCTAAGTTTTAAATTTATAAAAGTCACTACTACCTCTAACTAAAAATATAGCTAGGGTGAATAGGGATTGTCCCAAGGGATTATAGGCGTGCTTACAATGGAAACAATGTATAGGGTTAGTAGGTCGAATGAGTAAAAGATGGTTTGTTTAGTTGATTAAACCACAATGCAATTGAAATTAAAGCAAGTAAAATGTAACAATTTAGAATGTAGGTAAAAGATATAGAGGAGTGGACTTAGGGTACTAGAGCTTACCATTAAGCTTGACTTCACTAGACACTAGCAATTGTATATCAATAGAGGAAATTGAATTGTAACTTTTGTATGTGTGTGACATTAATTGAAACTAGGCATGGATGGCAAATAAGTATAGATTGTTTAGCTAATTTAAATGAAAAGCATAACCTATCAAATAAGACCAAAATCCATTGAATGAAACCACAATTTATACACACACAACTATCTAGAAGCATACACCATTTGCATTCATAAGTATGAAACACCAAGGAACAAGAAGATATTGTCCACCTATCTATGAATCTAAGGCAACTACACTACATCTATACTAAAGACATGGAAATTAAACTAAGTAAGCTAAAGGTGTGGCACAATCCATCAAGAAACAAGTGTGAACCATCAAATAAATTACAAGAGTGTTCAATTAAGCTACTATGTTTTGACCATCTTTAGATTAACTTCATCCATACACATAGACATACATAAACTCCACTAAATCTAGAGAAAAGCACATGAATCATCCATTCTAGCATACATAAACATATGGTTAGAAGTTGATAATCAATTAAAAGCATTAATCCATACAAATCAAGTAGAAATCATAAATATATATATATATAAATCCAAGATCAAAACATTTATTACAAGCAAATCCCCAAAAATATACAAAACACTAGGTCTAAGAAGCAAAAATAAGGGTTACTCTAGCCCCAAGTAGATGTCTAGCCACTCATTGAAGTAGTCATCCAACCCTCAAGGGCTATCTCAATGGTAGCATGACCTCCTTCTTGATGGAAACCCTAGAAGAATGGAAGAACTCCCAAAGATGTGTAAAAGCTCTCTAGTCTCTAGCCTCATCTCCAAGATATGAGATATGATATGTGTATTGAAAATATGTTCAATCTTCCAAAACTATGTGTAAAAATGGCTCAAAATCCTTATATAAGAGGCTCAAGTGTCACACCTAATGGTCTAGATTCGTGCACTAGGGTCCTTGCAATCATTACACCATGAGCCAACTTTTAATGAGCTGGAACTTATTTTAATTCGGACTTGAGGAGGTTCGATCAATCGAACTATGTTGAGATCAATCGAACATTGGTGAGATCCATTGAACGCTGCAGAGATCAATCATCCTTGGCGGCGCCTTTTTGAATAAAGACAAATCTCTGAGATATTTTAGGATATTTTGGGAAAGAGACAAGAGTGGTAGGTGTGGATTAGATTGAATATTTTCGATCGACCGATGATAAGTTGGATAGATCGAACATGGTGGAATCTTTTGTATAAAGACAAAGGCTTGGATCCATCTTGAAGTGTCCAGATCAATGTTGCTCTGATCGATCGAAGAAATGTTGAGTTTGATTGAACTTGTTGTTTTTTCCACACTTTGCTTCATTTTGCATCCACTTTGCTCCTTTCTTCCATTCAGCTTAAGATTGCTTCTTTTAAGCTCTTATTTGGCTGAATTAACTTATTTTTGGGATAAGTACCTAAAAAGGGCAATAACATGAAATTAGTCTAAGACAGAAAAATAAGATAGATAAAGGTCCTAGAATACTTAAGCTTAAGGGGTTTAATTACGCACTTTTCAGCACTCATCACACTTCCAAACTTAAATATTGCTAGTCCCTAGCAATGAACTACGAAGTAAATGAATGAAATGAGCGACTATACAACTATGAACTAGAAAGCAATAAATGGATAACGCCACTTTCATAGGGAACACGATTGCATTTAGCATATGCAAAAAGCCTTTTAAGCCCCTAGTGGACGAGTGAAGTCTCGTGAGGGTTTACAGAAATGATACCCACAAGCATTAAGTTCATTCCCACAAAAGAGGCACCAATATTGTAAACAAGCATTAGGAGAAAACTACCTCAAGTATGCAAATTTTCAACCATTTCCAAGCAATCTCCCAAAAATTTCAACACCAAGCAAACAAATATGATCATCCACACATCAAGAAAATGATCATGCAAATCAAAACAACTCTAAAATCCTTTTTGAGTGGACCGGCATCAAATATGTTGTTATCTAAGCTAACTAAAGAAATGATCACATCCTTACCCTCAAGCTAGCATACAAATCTAGTACCGATCAACAAGACAAGGAGTGGACCTTTTATTAAAACTTTATTGATCTAGGTGCGCTTATTCTTTTCACTCAATTTTTATTTATTTTTTTTTCTATCCCTGAGGATCAAAGATGGAAGCATAGTACAATGTGTTGATCTATTAAGCTTTCTAGAGATCCATGAGGTCGAACGTTAGGTTAATGACTCCCAAACCGGACGGCTATAGGCCACTAGGTGTTCAAACACCCCTAAGGACTTACAAGCTCAAATCAACTAGGCTACAAATCAAACTAACCTCCATCTAATCATTTCCCACTTCTCACCTTTTGGGAAAAGTCCTCACTTTTTTTTATTATTTTTACAACTTTTCTTTTTTTCTTTTTTCTTTTTTTTTAGTAAAAAGTTCAATTATTAACCTAGAGTTTGGGCCCTCCACCTTTCGGCGCGAGAAATTCAGTGCTTGATGAAGCTAGAATCCCGGCTACTCAATGAAAAGGGTTTGTTATCCATCTTTATAAAAAATGAAAGCTTTCAATGCACTACTAGCCCAATTGGGATATAACCAATTCAATAATCAACAAAGTATGTACAACACAAATGTATGCTAGTGTGCGTCTGTACTAGTGTAGAATCCTAGAGTGAATCTAAAAAAAATCACAAAATCAGGATGATGTGGACCACAAGTGCAAGCAAGATATCAACCTTTCAAAAATTTACTCCTAAATGGCATCCACAAGGCATACATGGAGTATTGGACTCTCAAGTTAAGCAATATAGTCCTCAAAAGATCAAAATCATAGCTAGTTATGAACTAATCATAGAAAATCCTCAAATACACAAGTCATGCTTAAAAAAAAAAAAAAAAAAAAAAAAAAAAAAAAAAAAAAAATGAATTGAAAGCAAACACTACAATTAACACCCATTACCCCCAAACTTAAATGGCACAGTGTCCTTAATGTGCAAAGAGAACAAAAGGAAAGAGTATACCAATACAACTAAGGCAAAGAATGGTTGGGATACAAATATCCAAAGTGGGTGGTATAACCCCCCCAAACTTGGAATTAACTGCGATCCTGAAAAGATGGCACTTGGATAAAACTCATCAGATAACAAAAAGGGATAATAATAGTGCACAGTGGACATGCAAGTGTAAATGAGATAAGAAATGAACTAAGGAGAGAGGAGAAATGATAGTCCTAGAAAAATTTGGGCAGCACTCTCGCTCACTAAAGTCACTGGGATACACCTAATAATGGAATCAATCACAGACAAATATATCAATATAAAGATATGACATCCAAAAGATAACATATATAGAAAGAAAATTATAAACAGTATATGGTACATCACAGTGTCTGGGCCGACAGACTGGCCGCAAAAATATCATATCAGTATCAGAAAGAACAGTCAAATATCACAGATATATATCAGATAAAAGAGAGATAAAAAGATCAGGCAGAGGAGGTAGGGCGAGTGGGGCGTGATCCCCGAATATCTCTGGATATATCACGCAGCGCAGCTAAGACATCTATACGGAGAGTAAAAATATTTGCTCTGAGGGAAACTACTGCATCCTCCAATACCTAGACATGCTCTCCTAGGCCAGGTGTTGGAACTGGAGCCTCAAGTATGACTGGATCATGAAACTGTGGTACATCCTGAGTCTGCTCCTAGGAATGAAGTGGCAACCCAACTGGAGAGTGATGTGGTAGCTCCTCTGCTGGAGGCTGCTGCTCCAGGTCTATCTCCATATGTACTATAGCCACCGGTGCGTCTGCTAGATCATCCGCTACTACTGCTACTGCCATCTCCACCTCCTCAGCATCTACAGCCTCCTCTGCTGCTAAGATAGTGTAATACCCCGTATTTTTGGAAGTGATTATTTAAATTAATGTTATAATGTGTAGGTTTATTCATCTTTTAATGTTAGATTATTAAATTAATTATTTGTGCGTGAAATATTGATTATGTGCACTACGTATAATAATGCTAATTTTTTTTTTTTTATATTTTAGTTATTTGTGTTTTATAATAATAGAAAGTAAGATTAATAAATAATAAAATAATATTTTAATGTGCCTAATATAATATGTTTAGTATGTGCTCTACATATTCTAATGTTAGTAGCTATATTGTATGGATATTGTTGTATTAAATTATAATATAATAATAATAATAATAAGATTAATAAAATAAGAATAATGATAATAAGATAATAATGTAATTATATTATTATTAATTAAATGTCATGATGAAAACAATGACATTTGGATTGGGATTTAATTCCTATAGTAGACATTTGAGTTTTGGGTGGACTTAGGAGGCATGACCATTAAGCCTTATAGGTAGGAATGTGAGGAATGGATGAGAATTAAATGTAAATTTAGATATTTGTATTATATATATTATATAAGTTAGTATATATATATTAGTTAGCCAACTTACCCTGAAGGCAACTCACCTAAGTAGAAAAGAAAGAATTACAGTGAGCAATTGTTGAAGAGTGAAAGGAAGAGAGAGAAAGAAGGGAGCCTGTACCGGTGTAGGCGATTTTACCCGACTACGCGCAACCGGCGGATTTATTTTAAATCCTAAAGGCAAGTTATTATCTACTTTTCCCCTTTGAATTAATAAATTAATTGTTTAGTTTATTTTTATGCATAGAGACCAGGTTAGGAGGTTAATAACTTATTAATTTTAGTTTATTAAATTAATGAAATTTTAATTAGATAGGACGGTATATATTTATTTAATATCCTATGAAATTAATAATGGCTGAAAATAATTAAATAAGGCTTTAGGGATTTTTCTAGAATTTTTTAGATTTTTCCGGGGCTTTTCTGCAATTTCCAGCGAGACTCCGGCGAGTTTTCCGGCCACCGGATGTGGGGGAGGTGACCGGAGTTATCTGGTGTGTTGCGGCGTATTGTAACAAGCATGCGCATGGATCAGCAGCCGTTAGATGGGTTGTGGATCCTTAGATTAATACGGCGTAGCGCGGAACACCATATGATGGTGCGCGCGAATCATTGGCCGTAGGATTAATTAGGCTCATTAAGATTGATCCGGTGTGACGCGAGTACAGAGTCCGGATGCAGCCAACCAACCAGGAAGTGACACGTCTGCAGGAAGCCATGGTGCGCGCGTTGGAGCGCGTGCGCGCGCGTGGCTGATGCCAGACGCGCGTGGAGGCGCGTGGGAGAGTGGGGAAGGTTGGGCTACGCGTGGGGGAGCTTAGGGCGGCGCGTGGGGGCGCGTGAGGGGCCCTGTCAGCTGCTGGAACTTACCAGAATACCCCTAGGGCCTGTTTTGTAAATTCCAGAACCTTAAACTTGGAGTTTTAGGGCCTGTGTTGGTAGTTACGGGTTTAACAGGCCACGAAATTATTATTTTATTACCCGTTAATTATTCTTATGGCCGATTAATCTTTTCTAAGCATTTATTGGCTCATTTACCGTACGGATATGAATGTGATTCATTTAACAACATTACTATAGGTGGTGTTATTATTTTATTAAATGGTATTCATTAGTACTGTTAATAATGTCACGGTTATCGTCATATAAATTATCCACTAGATATTATGGGATAGTTATATTATTAATCATATATCAACCATGATTATTATGCTGTGTGCATTTCAGAGAATAAATGGACTGTTTAAATTATGTCGCATTTATATTATATGGATGTGTTGCCATATAGAACCATGTGAGTTGGCTAATAAGTTTAGACTCATTTATACCTTATGCATTCGTTGCGATAGATAGATGTGTGGCTGTCGGGGTATGTGGTTTAATATTATTGGCATGTGTTGCCTAATTGACATACTCGGTATATTTATTAATATTGTTGGCATGTGTTGCCTAATTGATATGCTCAGTATATTCATCAGTACATTGAGAGGTGTTATCACTGTGTAGTTCGTTATAGTTTGTGTTGTCAGTATCGTGCACCATGTATAATAGCTGATTTCCCGGGTAGGGAAAGGCGACACTTAACCACCTAGTGTGAGTCTAAGTGATCACCGTCTATTCTGGTTGAGGTCATGTTATACATTGGATAGTTCCCTTAGGATGTATGCAAATATAGTACTCGTCCGATTCATAATGATTAATTTATTTGATTCTCTGATTTGGGTCATAGTAGAGAGGACTTGCTCGTGGGGTTGACCCACCATTGTTGTTATTTCAGGATACGGTCAGTACCCGTTCCAAGGTTGAGGTTAGCAGTGAGGGACCACCATCCGAACTCATCTACTCTTACGATCCAGTTCAGGGTAGAAGTTTTATGTATTACTTCAGTTTTAGTTTTTATTTACTTTTGACGTTGAACTCTCAGGTTTATATTTAGGGATCCTTGACATAGGATTTCCAAGTTGTAATGGAGTACTGTATTAAATAAAGGATGGATGGATGTTGTATTATTTAGTGTTCCTTTCCTGTCTAAATTCTTTTATTATCATCATTTTGTATTCCATGCTTGTATATTGCCAATTATTTTTGATATCCCTCGTTTTTCGTGTATAAGCCTGATCAACTTATGCGTGGAAAATGTTGGGGGTGTCACAGATAGCATCCTCCTCCAAGCTCTTGATAAAAGCATTGTAGCTCTTGTTTTAGTTCTTCTTATCATAGTAGCAAGCCCTGACTCAGAATACTCCTATGGATGGAATGGGTAGCGTTGGTCCCGAAGGATCTGAGTAATAAGATGAGCAAAGGGGAGATAATTAGCCCGCTTGGGCTTGGCTTTGATCATATAATCTATGTATAGCTTCATCGTGACACTCCAGTAGAGTGCTAAAATGGAGAACCAGTGCCCGGTGTAGAATGCATAAAGGGCTGCCAGAAAATCAGAACGCCTCTAGATCTTATGCCCCGTCATAAACACATTTCGGGGCAAAACCGAATCGAAAAGCCATAAGTCGTCGGGTAAATAAGTCCGAGTGGCGAAAGTCTCGCCAGCTGCATAGTGGCCAGTAAGGGCAACGGCTATGTCTGCATTAGAAGGCCTCCACAGGATAGGATAATCAAGACCAGGAGGGTAAACATGGGGGCACTGAGAAGATGTGGACAAAGTGTCAACTGTGATGATGATAGGGTGGCCATCAATAGTAGTTCGTAGCTTTGACAGATTACCCGGGCCGGTCGGAGGTTCTAGAAGAACACCCGAACAAGCCGCGGGAAAACTGGATAAGTAACTGGCACCAGAATGGCTAAAATGCCGTGCCGCTCAATATCGTCAAAAGCTGTCCGGGTCAAGACTGACCGGGAAAAGAAAGCTATATCAAATACGGACTCATGGGACACTAAAAGATGTCTGAACTTCCAGACAAGTTAGTCTCAAACCTAGCCAGGATGTGCCGGTGGTGGAGAAGCAGAAAATATATGCTCATCCTCATCAGAATGGGATGAATATGCAGAAGCGGTAGAGGCAGAGCGGTCAGATTGAGCCAGAACTGGCTTCTCATACTCCTGCAGCTACTTATGCTGCTCAGCCTACTCTAGATCCTGGGCATGAGAAGGCTCTGTGGGCTCCTCTACACATTGTCGTACCCTCCTCGGATACTGTCGACGGGCGACTGTCTTAACTCGTGCCATGGCCTGCAAAATAGAAAAGAAACACTTGCAAAATAAGTTAGTAACAGATAATAGAGAATTGAAGCACATTATATAGAAACATTTATGTCAAATAAGATAGACAACTCAGAGTAATTGACATGAATCTATACAAGTGATGACGCAGCCTAGTAAACAGTGACTAAGTGAAGCATGCTAAATAGTATAAGTATGGAATGCCTCCAATGTGGAAAACATAGGCATTGGGCATCAAGAAACTAGCATGAACACTATGGATGGTGTGTAGAGTGTGCATATGCAAATCTGTGAAGTTCGATCGATCAGGAAAATATGAGATCGATCTTTCTCAGATCAATCAGGACTAAGTTCGATCGATCTTTCTATGATCGATCTGAGAAAACTTTAATCGATCGAACTGTTGTAAGAAATTTGAAAAGTCATAGATCTGTGACGTGGATGACACGGGGGGTACCCAAGCAAGCTTATGGGTCCCCTTACACCTCAATAACACAAAAATGGTCACTTAAATAGGCACGTGACCCCCAAAATCGGATTCAAAATGAAAATATATACAAATATATATATATATATATATATATATATATATATATATACATATATAGACATATGCTTCAAAGATCAAAAATGGAAAGAATTCATCATGGAAACTTATATCTAATCATGGAAATATAAAAAACATATAGGTAAAAGCTCAAAAATGGAATTAAATTTTAAAACTCACCAAGCCGAATGAGAGAAGTGGAGACGAAGGAGATGAGATAAAATCGAGAGGTGGAGATGAGATTTCGAAGCTCGGGAAACTCGCCGGAGGTTAGGAAGATGGGTTGCAGTGGTGGGAGGCGATGAGGGTTGAGATTGATGTGTAAATCGATCAAATGACCCTAGGGTTTCTATTTTTAAAAACGATTCCAGATATGTTCAATCAATTATGAAAAATCTCAAATCAATCGAACATAGATCGATCTTTAAGAATATAAATCGATCTAAGCTCAAAACAACACAGTATTTTTGAAATTTTTTTTTTCTTTTAATTTTTTAAAAAAATATATTTTTGGATTTTAGAAAATAAAAATAAAAAATAAAATGAAAATGAAAATGCTTTTGGATTTTTTTTTTAGTTTATTTTATTTTTTAATTTCAATCTGAGTGCTCCAAGATCGATTAAAGTATCTTCTAGATCGATCTTGGAATGATCGATCGAAGTATGCATATTTTTGAAAATAATTTATTTTATAATTTTAAAATAAAAATAAAGGAAAAATATTTTTGTATTTTATATATATACATATATATATTTTATCAATAAATCAAAATTCAAAAAGGGCAGTCAAAGTCAATAAATGGATACAGATCGATCATTCCAAGATCGATCTGGAAGATACTTCGATTGATCGAATAGGTGAAAACTTGCAGACAAGTTTGATCGATACACAAAGAGGCCTTTTTCATGGGTTTTAGAAATTTTTCTAAGTATAGAATGAAGATCAATCTGAGGAAAATTTCGATCGATCTTGGAGCACTCAGATTGATCTGAACTGAAGTTCGCTCGATAAACAAAGAGCTAAAATATACAGGAAATTTTTAATCGATGGGACTGAAAGATAATTGGATGCTGGAATGGATGTTCGATCGATCGAACCTCTTTTGAGATCGATTGAACAAGTGCAAAATGCCTATTTTTAGAATGGAAGTGCATGCATTCTCAATCATAGTTCCTAGCAATGTGTATAAACCTAGAATATATCTAGACGACGCAATAAATGAAAGGTAAAATAGAAATGAGGGAGGAATAGGGTTGTAAACCCTACGAAGCATTGCTAGTCTTTAACGTTTCTAGCAAGACGTTAGGCTCTTTTAGCCCGGATCAAATATCTTGTTATGCATCCCCTCCTTGATGGGGTGAATATATTTTTGAATCCCACCCAACAAATAGTTCTCTAGAGAACTTGTTAGATTTGATTCAAAAAACATTGATGGTCCTTGGTCTATGCAAGTCTTGGGCTTCCATGCCCTTGGAACACTTGGTTTCACAACAACTTTCCTTGAATTCTTGTTTGAAGATGAACTCTTAGAACTTCCACTTCCAAGCAAAGACTCAATTTTACCAAGTTCATTTTCAAGACATCTTTCTACAACACACACTTCTTCATGCTTGTCTATTGAATTCGGGGTTGTATTAAAAATGTTCAACTTCACCTTCATGTGACCAGATGAGATTTTCATTATCCCTGTCCTACAATTGATGTTGGCATTTGCGGTTGCCAAGAAGGGACGGCCAAGGATAACGGGAATTTGGCTCTTGGGATTCGGAACCGGTTCTGTGTCTATGACAACGAAATCAACGGGGAAGAAGAACTTATCAATCTTAATCAAAACATCCTCAATGATACCCCGGGGCTTTTTGATGGATCGGTCGGTAAGTTGTAAAACCACCGACGTCGGTTTTAAGTCTCCCAAGCCAAATTTGACATACACCGAATATGGAAGAAGGTTGACACTTGCTCCTAAATCTAAGAGAACCTGATTAATGACATGGTCACCAATGATGCAAGATGTAGTAGGTGAACCGGGGTCCTTAAACTTTGGGAGTGTGTTATGTTGCAAAATGGAGCTCACTTGCTCAGTCAAGACCACTTTCCTTGGTGCTTGGCTTTTGTTTTTCCTCTTTTGGGTACAAAGATCTTTCAAAAATTTGGCATAAGCCGGAATTTGCTTAATTGCATCCAAAAGCAGAAGATTGATCTTCACTTACCTAAACACATCAATGATTTCATTAGTCTTGGTCTTTCGTTTGTCAAGAGAAATGGATCCTTTCAAGGCATCCGGAAATGGAGCTATAGGCTCAAAAGCTTTTTCAGAATTTTTCTTTGAATAATCTTCAACACAAGAATTTTTCGAACTGTCACAAGAATTTTTCAAATCATCTTCCAAAACTTTGTTCAAATCATTTTCCATTACTTTTTCAATAAAAGGGTCATGCACACGCAATGAATGAGGAATAGGATGTGAAACGGAATGGGTGTCAACTTTTAGTTGCACCGGTTCACTCTCTTCATTGGACATACTCACTTGGTTGTCCATAATTCTTCCACTTCTTAAGGTTGTCACCGTATTAACATGTTCGATTGTGTGACCTTCCGACGAGGGATGAGTCTCCACAACACATTGTTGCTTTGGTGGTGCATTCAAAGGCATCTTCCCTTTCTCTCTAGCATTCAAAGTACTGGCTATTTGCCCGACTTGGGTTTCCAGCTTAGCAATGGATTGGGAATGGGAATGAAGCAATTAAGTGTTCGCCTCTAGAGTACCTAGAGCGGTCAACACTTTCTCCTCAAAAGCGGGACTCCTAGAATTTCCTTGGGAATACGATGATTAGTTAAGGAAATGAGAATTAAAGAATTGATTTCCATGTGATGATTGAAAAGAAGATCTAAAACCTTGGGAACCTTGGCTTTGCATTGGAGGTGGAATATACTTGTTTTGAATACCACCTTGGGGAGGGTTTGAATCTTCCCTTTGGCATTTCCAAGAGAAGTTTGGATGGTTCCTCCAACTTGAATTGTAATGAGTGCCATAGGGATTATTCCCTTGGTTGACAAATGTAGCATTGACTTGCTCATGGTTTTCACTTGGCACATGTCCATGAGGACAATTGGAAGTAGAATGTAAAATACTTGATCAAGTCATACAAGATTCATTAGATGCATGATGATAAACATGATTAGGGAAGGAAGATACTTGATTCACCAAAGTTTGGTTGATCAAGAATTAATCAAACCTTTAAGATAAGGATTTCATCTCAGCGGCTATGTCATTGGAGTTGTCAACTTGATATAAACCAACATTCTTCCTTCCACCTAAATTTCTACCATTTTTAAAGGATAAAGATCTATGCATTGAATTCTCACTCATACTTTCATACAATTGCCACACATCATCCTATGCTTGTTAAGATGAGAACCACCCATAGATGTATTAACCATACCCTTGTGACTATCCGGTAAACTTTTAAAGAAATATTGAACTAGTTGTCACTTAGGTATGTCATGATGTGGGCACTTCTTAAGCAAGTCATTAAACATTTCCCATGCCTCATGAAACATTTCCCCATCACCTTAAGAAAATTCACGAATGGAAGTTCTCATAGCATTGGTCTTTAATACCAGGTAGTACTTCTTCAAGAACTCTTGTTGCATTTCTACCCAAGAAGTTATCGAAAAAGGTCTAAGATTGTTGAACCAATATTTTGCCTTGTCCTTAAGGGTAAAAGGAAAAAGTTTGAGTCTTAACACTTCTTCTGGCATGTCCGTGTATTTCACGATCGAACACACTTCAAGAAACTCATCCAAATGCTTATAAGGTTCTTCACTTGGAAGTCCATGGTAGTTGGGAATCATTTGAATGGTTTGTGGTTTAATCTCATAGTGATATGATCTAAATAGGGGCAATTGAATGCAAGTAGGTGCATTGTATTCATTAGGCATATAATGGTCTTTTAAAGCAATAGGAGGATTCACAACCGGCGGTGCTACTCGAACACCTTGATTGCCTTGCATAATGGGAGGTTGTGGAGCAAAAATTGGCCGAGGCATTCCCAATGGAATTTGGCTTTGTTGTTGTGATGGAATGAATGGTCTAAGCATGCCTAATGGTAATTAAATATTTTCATGATGCACATTAGGGTGGAGGATGCCTTGTTGGTCTATGTGACCAAGGTCCTCCACATGGTTGTTATTCAATTCTTCCATTGGTAAAATGGAGTGATGAGAAGTACCTCTTCTCCTAGGATTACGAACAACCGATTCAAGATGCAAATTAGGAAAGACAAGAGTAGGATTTAATGACCTATGACCATGTACGCACTAGCAAAACAAATAATAAGCAAGTAACAATCACTTCGTCCCCACAACAAATCAATCGACAGACATTATCCATATACATTGATCCCATACTCTTATGTTTGAACAATAAGCAAAGTAAAAGTAAATTGCCTCCATGCGGGCTCACGATTTATCTATGAAATGAAAAACTTGCCACCACGCGGACCGACGATTTAACTAGAGATTAAGTTAGAAAGATCTCACAAAGGGTCCTTAAGTAACTTCAATTAACCTTTCAAGTTTCAAGCCTTGCTATGCTTTGCAAATTTTTAGATTTTAGCTCCTTTTTGTGCTTTTGCTTAGCTTCACTTGGCTTCCTTGCTTCCTTTGCTCTTTAATTCCCTCTGCTTGACTCTCTTAGCTTAATGCACCTAGCCAATCAAGAACAAACACAATAAGTAATTAAAAAAAGAAAATAAAGTAAAGACACGATTAAAAGAGTACTAATTCCTATTTGTTTCCAAAACACAGCGTTGCCAATTCAAATCCCTGGCAACGTCGCCAAAAACTTGGTGTAGCGCCGCACCAACGTCTAAAAATGTGCAAAAGAGTGTGAGTGTGCAATGTGGCCAAGTTTTAAATTTATAAAAGCCACTACTACCTCTAACTAAAAATATATCTAGAGTGAGTAGGGATCGTCCCAAGGGATTATAGGCGTGCTTGCAATGGAAACAATGTATAGGGTTAGTAGGTCGAATGAGTAAAAGATGGTTTGTTTGGGTAATTAAACTACAATGCAATTGAAATTAAAGCAAGTAAAAGGTAACAATTTAGAATGTAGGTAAAAGATATAAAGGAGAGAACTTGGGGTACTAGAGCTCACCACTAAGTTTGATTTCACTAGACACTAGCAATTGTATATCAATGGGGGAAATTGAATTGTAACTTATATGTGTGTGTGACATTAATTGAAACTAGACATGGATGGCAAATAAGTATAGATTGTTTAGCCAATTTAAATGGAAAGCACAACCTATCAAATAAGACCAAAATTCATTCAATGAAACTACAATTTATGCACACACAACTATCTAGGAGCATACACCATTTGCATTCATAAGTATGAAACACCAAGGAACAAAAAGAGATTGTCCACCTATCTATGAATCTAAGGCAACTACACTACATCTACACTAAAGACATGGAAATTAAACTAAGTAAGCTAAAGGTGTGACACAATCCATCAAAAACAAGTGTGAACCATCAAATAAATTACAAGAGAGTTCAATTAAGCACTATGTTTTGACTATCTCTAGATTAACTTCATCCATACACATAAACATGCATAAACTCCACTAAATCTAGAGAAAAGCACATGAATCATCCATTCTAGCATACATAGACATATGGTTAGAAGTTGATAATCAATTGAAAGCATTAATCCATACACATCAAGTAGAAACCACAAGATATATATATAAATCCAAGATCAAAACATTTATTACAAGCAAATCCCCAAAAATATGCAAAGCACTAGGTCTAGGAAGCAAACTTAGGGGCTACTCTATCCCCAAATAGATGTCTAACCACTCATTGAAGTAATCATCCAACCTTCAAGGGCTATCTCCGTGGTAGGCATGACCTCCTTCTTGATGGAAACCCTAGAAGAATGGAAGAACTCCCAAAGATGTGTAAAAGCTCTCTAGTCTCTAGCCTCCTCTCTAAGATATGAGATATGATATGTGTATTGAAGATATGTTCAATCTTCCAAAACTATGAATGGCTCAAAATCCTTATATAGGAGGCTCAAGTGTCATACCCAATGGTTTGTATTCATGCACTAGGGTCCTTGCAATGCTTGCACCATGAGCCAACTTTTAATAAGCTGGAACTTATTTTAATTTGGACTTAAAGAGATTCAATCGATCGAACTATGTTGAGATCGATCGAACATTAGTGAGATCCATCAAATGCTGCAGAGATCGATCATACTTGGCGGCACCTTTTTGAATAAAGACAAATCCCTGAGATATTTTGGGATATTTTGGGAAAGAGACAAGAGTGGTAGGTGTGGTGGTAGGTGTGGATAAGATCGAATATTTTCGATCGATTGAAGATAAGTTGGATCAATCGAACATGGTGGAATCTTTTGGATAAGGACAAAGGCTTGGATCCATCTTGAAGTGTCCAGATCGATGTTGCTCTGATCGATCGAACGAATGTTGAGATCGATCGAACTTGCTGTTTTTTCCACACTTTGCTTCATTTTGTTTCCACTTTGCTCCTTTCTTCTTTTCAGCTTGGGATTGCTTCTTTTAAGCTCTTATTTGGCTGAATTAACTTATTTTTGGGATAAGTACCTAAAAACGGCAATAACATGAAATTAGTCTAAGATGGAAAAATAAGATAGATAAAAGTCCTAGAATACCTAACCGTAAGGGGTTTAATTGCGCACTTTTCAGCGCTCATCATAATACTAATTTAATTATTAATAATTACTAATAATTAAACTAACCCTATATACATATATACCCATATATATATGTATATCCATCCATGGGTAATAACTGTACCCATTCAATCCCCTACCCAAGCCCAACTCCTTATTAAAATAAAAATAATACATTTAATTTAACATGCAATTAACATTCAAGTGAACTCCACATAAGTACATGATGACAACTAAACAAATAATTCAATTTAAACCTATAACGCAAATCCATATAATCATATAATTCAATTAAAACAAATAAAGCAGTTAAACAATTAACCAATCAAACAAATAGCCAAATAAACACATAATGAATTTAAAATTGCAAGAAAACCATAAAAGAAAATATCGAGACTATCCTTTTAAAGTTAGAGGTATTACAAGAACCCTGTTTATTGCAATCCAATGGATCTTTCCTGGATTACTTATAGATACTCAAGTTATTAATTGAGTATGTTATGTCTAGTCGTGTGTAAATACATTAAGCTTTCTATAATGCGAGAATACTCAAGTTGTGATATGCTAGGACCAGTGTTTTTAGATAAATGAAAATTTACATCAACAAGAGTTTTTACAAGACTACAATCTTATTTATTAAACTTTTCTAATATTTTCTCAATATAGTGAGATTGAGATAATATTAGACCATCTGATATTCTAGAAATCTTGATTCTTAGTATGACATCAGCTATGCCTAAATCTTTCATAGCAAAATTTTTGGTCAACATCTTTTTAGTAATTTTGATTATAACATCATCACTTCCCATTATTAGTATATCATCCACATATAGGCACATAATGACATATCCATTTTGAGTGTTTTTTTTTTTACATAAACACATTTATCATACTCATTGATTTTTAAACTATTTAACAATATCACTTTGTCAAATTTTTCATGTCATTGTTTAGGTGCTTGTTTTAATCCATATAAGGATTTTACAAGCTTGCACACCTTCTTTTCTTTCCCTGGAACTATAAAACCTTCAAGTTGTTCCATATAAATTTCCTCGTCTAATTCACCATTCAAGAATGCAGTCTTAACATCCATTTAATGTATTTCTAAATTTTGCAACGCTACAATAGCAAGTAATAATATAATGGACGCTATTCGTGTTACTGGTGAATATGTATCAAAATAATCTAAGCCTTCCTTTTGCCTGTATCCCTTAGCTACAATCCTGGCTTTATATTTATCAATTGAACCATCAAGCTTCATCTTCCTCTTGAAAATCCATTTATACCCTAAAGGTTTAGTACCGGGAGGAAGATCCACCAGCTCCCAAGTATGATTTTGAATGATGGATTCAATTTCACTATTAATGACTTCTTTCGATAAAGGAGCTTTAGGTGAAGTGTGATACCTATCGATTTTAGAGCCACGGGTGATCAAGTCCGAGCACAGATCCGAGGGATACCAAACAATTAAGTATATAAACAAACATTGATTACAAAATAAATAAAGAATAAATAAGCTAAAAGAAATCTAAATATAATCCTTAAAATTAAATCATCCAATATTTCCAAAACCTCCAATATTATTAGAACTCGGGAATCCATCTAGTGGACCCCTAATAATATCCCAACTGGAAAATAAAAATAACTGAACCGAAAGGAAAACCAAAACTAAAACATGAAGAAAAGTCCTACGTAGTCAGAAGAGTGAGTGACTGTCTCTGCTCAGTACGAACAAGCTCAAAAACTGGAACTATAGAACACCTGAAAAATAATAGTGGGTCAAGCCCACGAACACGTTCTACTCTACTACAATCCAAACAAAGACCCGATATGCAGATACATCCTAAACAACTCAACAATAGCTAAATAGTCCATATATATATATATATATATATACACACACACACACACACACACACACACACATACACACACTATAGGTCGCTCACTAGACCATAGGTCTGTATCAACCTGAATAGAAGGCACCATGCAAATCGCACATAAAGTGGACATGTGTACCTACCAGGGCACCCAGATGTCAACTATATCCAGTTATCCATCCTAGGCAATAACGCACCCTAACCATAATCCTAAGACTCAAGCTCATATCATAGCACCATAATAACATATATATATATATAAATCCATCCAAGACTAAGGTATGTCATTTAACTGTTCATTGACCTAACACAAATATAAGTAGGACTTCACTTTTATAGTTAATCAATTCCCTTATACCAGAATAGGTAGAACTTAGCGTTTTGAACTAATCCATCCCTAATATACCACCACCCCATACCGGTGCATAAAATCCACAAAATCCAATAATTGATAAAACAAAATAAAGTAGTTCATCAATTAAAATCAAGGCCAAAAACTATCTATCCAGATGCAGTAACTTTTTAATAGTACTATCTCTCTGCATTTTCATCATTTGCATTTGACGCAAATTTTCATTCATGCGGGGGATTGTTGGAAATGGGGCATATAAAACAGAAACTTTGGATGAAATTTGAAGTAGATTTTCTTACAAATTTTTTGCGGATCTATGGACAAACATGTTCTTCTCCGTAAGGAGATGAACATGGTATATTTACTTTCTCAAATCCGTTTCCGGGTGAATAAGAAATTAGCTCCAAAGTGATCGAGGTGTTTGATAAGCCTACATGGGTATGCAAAATGTGGGAAGTGCTTGTCCCACATGAAAAAAAATGTTAAAACCATTTGAAGTTTAAATAAGCCCAAGTTTGGGATTTGGGTTTGGGCTCAAGGGCAACCAAGTTTTTTAAGAGGGGAGGACCTAGGCAAGCTTGGGTCCAAACCATCCACCACACACTCGTGCCCAGCCCGACCCGATCCAGGCTTGGGCTTGATTGTAAAGTCCGGTTAATTTTTTATTAAACGGAATTGCGCTTGTGTTGTTGGATTTAATTTATTTATTTTATTTTTTTTGGCTGGGCTTATAGGTTTCATAAATGGGTGGTCCGAACCAGTGCACCTGGTTTTAAACCAGTGCAATTAAATTTAAATTAAAAACCAATTTCTAGTATTTGAATTTAAATTAAAAACCACTTTTTTTATTTTTTTCCAAAGGGTTGCACCTAGTTCTGAGCCATCATGACCCATGGTTGCACCTACCCGAAAAGGCACCTTGCTGCCCATATAAACCCCCCTTGGGTTCATTTACAAAACACACCATTCAGAAATCTTCTTCTCCATTTCTGAATTCTCTTCTTTCTTCTCTCTTATTGCATACATAGACTTTAGTCCATGGGTTCAAGTCTTAATCTATGAGTTCGAGTCCAATTTCGAGTCTACTTCAGAAAGAAAGTACTATACCGAGCTGATTCGCCCATTTCTTTGATTTGCAATACTACTACCGAAGGAAAAAAAAGTCGTTGTATCATGGAAGATAGACGGCACTAAGTCCGTTAGCACCATAGTGGGGCGAATCTGTCTTAAGAATATAATCAAATTCTAGTCTCGACTTATAATCAGGTTCTTTTATTTTTATAGTTTTATTTTATTTCTTATATATAACTATATTTTATAAGAAATTATATATGTATAGATATATATATAGATTATTGTTTAATAATAATTATTATATATATATACACACATTATATTTTTGCATAACATCTAAATAAATAATACTATAGTATATGGTATACTTAGACCATATATTTTGGACAACAATTTTCAAACAAACATACAATAATATTGCTAAATATTCATATTATTTAACATTTTATCTTATTTTTAGAATAAAATAATATCATACTTACTATAACATTCAATTTAAACACTTCGATCATTTTGAAGCAATAATATAATAAAATTAAATTATTAAACTTGTTTTTGAAATGTGTGCCCCGTTTTAGATTAATTTTTGTCAAGTCATACAAATTAAATAAAATCTAAGAGAATAGTTTTTTTTTTTTTTTTTTTCCTGGCAACAACAACACATAAAAAGGAGCCAAACCATCACACAAAAATAGCAACATCAGCATCCAGAAGACGAACAATGGGTGAGGGCAGCGATTGAAACACCAAATCTTCTTCCAAATCATCACGCGATAGGCATACTAGAGCATGCGCCACCCGATTACCATCCTGCCTAACATGTGAAATTGAAAATTGAGAAAAAGCTTGAAGCTCCCTTCGGATATCAGACAACATAGAATTATAAACACCATCCACATCGAAATCCCGCTATGGCTTCCACCACCACTTTAGCTGTAACGACCTGAACCTAGGGGTCCGAATCGTTTACCGGGTCCTTACCCGAACCCGAGGTCATCTAAGGCATTACCGTCCTTTCCTATGTCAATGCATAAAATATATATACATTATCCCAAGACTCATAGTACATCATATCACTAACATCACAGAAAACTCATAGATGCAAGTAGAATGGCAGTGGTGTCTAAGTCATGGATGCAAGTCATACGTTCATACTGCTCTGGTTTCCTGGAAATGTTAAGATAAGGGGTGAGCTCAACAGCTCAATTGGTAATGCCTACAACACCGATCTTGGACTCCCTTGAGCCAACAACCAAAGAACCGGAATAGAAAAAAAGTTGGGGTCATGCAATTGGAGTCCGTACAACATTTATAACATAACAATCAATATAAGCAGTCACATATCACAATTCTTCAAAATCATGTACATGATATGAAATGTGATGCATCCCATCCCAAACCTGGTTTATACCGACCCAACACTCACTTTTTGAAAACCCGCTGACTGACGTTACCGAGACGAGATTGATAACTATCCCTAGTTCCAATTCTGGCAAAGCCTGGCAACCGTTAAAGAGCCTAGTATCAACTTTTTCACGCCCTACACCTGGCCGTGCTCCCTCTCGGTCAAGCTAGCCCCGGACTCGTGAAATGCGGTTCATTTCTAAATCCTTTCCAAACACATTTCTTTAAAATAAAAAATAAAAAATCATTTCAACCTCACTTTTCTCAAACCATGCCCATGCCATGAATGGAATCAAGTAATAACGAAATTGACACACATATGCTTGCATTTTATCAATTTAGCCATAAATACTCATCATCGTTATCATGTATATACATATAACCTCAAGAAAATATTTCAACGTAAGGCATGCTCTTTAAACACCTTTGCAACCAAATCAACATCATCTAGAGCATGCTTTGCCACATAAACACATTAACACATAATTAACATTTTAAATTTTAAATTTTAAATTTATTAATTTAATCATGCTTAACAAGAAATCAAGTAAACAACTCAACTAAAGTAAAAACTTAATGGTTTAGACATTCCTACCTCAAAAGTAGCGAAAATGCATCCCTAACCAGAAAAGTCAACGCAGTCAATGCCGGTCAATAAAAGTCAACGCCAATCAACGGCGTCGGAATGGAAAACTATTTAGTGGAAACATAGCCGACGACGAGGAAATTCTACTGTTTCAAAGGCTTGGCTCCGGAATCCGACTCCAAGTGGCCCAAAACCACCTCCGAAGCCTTATATCCAAAAACTTCAAAATTTCGTAAAATAATCACCACTCCTCCAAAAATTAAATCCTTTGACTATGCGATAAAGAATGATGAAATGAACGTTTTCCATCAAGAAATCAAGACTGGAAACCTGACCGATTGGCCAAAAAATGGAGGAGAAAAATGAGGCATAAAAGAAAAAGAAAAAATAAAGTAAAAGGGAGAGAGAGAGATTACAGCATGAGAGAGAATGAGAAGTCTGATCAACCAAATGGCCTCAAGGCCATTTAAAATAAATATCATGGCGGGTCCCACAATTAATTTAAAAAATCTCATTTAATAACTTTAAAATAAATATCATGGCGGGTCCCACAATATATAAATACCAATCAATTTGCCACCACACAATAATTATTCAATGAAATAAATATGATCAAAATAATGATGTGCAAAATACAATGGACCCAAAACACAATCCCCATGTATAATAATACCGGTAGTGGGTCCTACCTGGACCTCTCAACCCGAAAAGCTAAAAAAATGCCGAAATGACAACTAATGCATTTTCAAGAGTCCTGAACTCAAAGAAATACTCCAACCAACTCCTGCAACTCACCCAGTACACCCAATGATGTTCAGCACGCAAAACGAGAAGGAATGAAAAGAACCCCGAAAAATCAAAAAAATCCCAAAAAATGAAAAATGGAAAAAAAATCAGGATCATTATATTAGCATATGACTCAAAGTAGACAACCTAAAAATTAAAAACTTTTGGCCAATAAATAGCATGACGAAAAGCAAAAGCTTAGCCTAAAGCACCGACGAGGCGAAAAACGGCTTAAAAATCACTACTTGAATAACAGATCCATCTGATTGCCAAAAGACCACACCTCCACCCCCCAACAAAAAATGCCTTGAAAAACTAGCGTCCATATTACATTTAACAAAATCATGCAACGGACGAATCCAACAGGAAAAAGAAACAATCTAGTGCAAAGGAGAGCCAAGTTGTTGACATTTTTTCTGCACATTCATAAATTCCCAGAAACGGGTTGTAGCTAGAGTAGCCACCAGGGAAGGATTCCACAAAACCTTCTCAAAAACCATTTTGTTTCTAGCCTTCCAAATCGTCCACACACAAAAGGCAGTCAAACCCACCATTAAACACTTATTTTCCTTAGAAGGGACTGCTACACTCGAAAGTCTATCCCACCATTCAACAAAAGATAAAGGAGGATTGTGAAAAAAATTCCCAGCAAAGAGGGGTTAACTTCCATACCTGAATAGAGTGAGAACAGTGGAAAAAAAAAAAAAAAAAAAAAAAAAAAGATGATTAATATCCTCGACCTCCAACCCACACCGTTGGCACACCGGATCCTCTAAGCATCCTCGTCGAACCAACACAGACCTTATTCGGATCACACCATAATAGCACTTCCAAAGAAAATGCTTGACTTTGGAAGGTATAGAAAAACTCCATAGCTTACCCCATAACTGACTAGACACCCTTAGACCATCCTCCCTTCTCTAGGTCCGCAAATTCGGATTAGGATATAGAGACACTGCCAAGTTGTATGTTGACTTAACACTGAACCGTCCTGAAGCCTCAATGTCCCATATTTGGATATCCTCCAATGGCCCAAGACTTACAGAAATCCGAGAGATGCGCTGGATTTCATACGTAGAAAACAATTGAATAGTTGAATGATGAAGTTTATAGCTTAAAAGTCTAAATTCATAAAATGCAATTGATATGGCATGTGTATTAAACAAACCTATAATAAAATATATATAAATGCATGACATCCCCTTGCTCAAAACTCTCAACCCATTTATTTTAATAGTTCTAAAAATAAAAAAAAAATAAAATCTACAAAACAAAGATAATTAAGTAATGACTAATTTGTCCCTTTAATCTCATTTCCAGTCCTTCATTTTCCATTTTAGGCAATCTCATTTAAGGGTTACTCTCTCCTTTCTTTAAGATCAAATCTTATCAATGAAAACTCAAAGTTCTTGCACATCTTGAGGGTTTTTTTGCACTCAATCCCTCAATTAATAAGAAAGTTAATAGTTCTATATCTCATGAGACATAACTAATACACCTTAAACATTATATGATAAATTAATATAATTACTTGGTTAAAATAATATATCAGTGACTGAAAAAAAAATAAAAAGGCCCTGTTTGAATTAACTTTTGAAAGGCGCTTTTGGCTTTTAGTGCCAAAGAATTCAATTTTTTTTAGTGTTTGAATGATTTTGGAAGAAGAGCTTCGGCCTAAAAGAGCTTTTACAAGAAACCAGGAGGACCAGCTTCTGTAGGAAATGATGCAGGAAGCTGTTTTAGGGTTTTAATAAACTTTTTATATTACCAAGCATACCCCTCATACGTCTAATTCAAAGTAAAAGAATTAAGTTCCAGTTGTACCCTACAACATCATTGTTCTACTCCAAACCATATTGCTCCAAACATGCATCTCGCTCAAACTTGGTTCATTTCTGTTTTTTTTTCTTGGTTGGTACTCATACACATATACTTCTACTGAGGCTCAAACCTCTAATCTTCCTTTAAAAAGTAAAAAGCCTAATATAGTTAGGTCATTGACCTGTTAAAAATTTGGTTCCTTTCATCTTGACTAACTTCTTTCTCTGTATCTCCTTTTATAATTAAATATATCAATGCGCATGTAATGATAAGGTATAGTTTTTTTTTTTTTTTTTTTTTTGGGTCCTGGCAAACAAGAAGCCAACAGACCATTACAAGAACAACAAACAACCAAATAGCATGAACATAAAAGAACCACAGAAAAAGAAAACTAGACAACTCCAAAGAAACCTAATGTTAAGCTAAGACATGACCACCGTCATGAGAACCAAAGCTTAAATAGTTTCTATAGTAGAAGAGCGTCCAGCACCAACCAACATCGCAATCAACATGCCAGAATAGTCAAAAGTTGGACCTACCAAAGCACATACAGATCTCATATCAAATGACACTGCCTCACACAAATTCCCAAAACACGCATGGCCATGGCCCACCAAAAGGTAGAAGAAAGCTTTCAGAGTAATCTTCCATGACGTCATGGCTTTCCCAGCCGAAGAAGCATAAGCCGACCCCGTCGCCGAGCCACCAACAATCACAAACCAGCAAACACCATGATCACGCCGCCGGCGAATGAAGCCTAACCACCGACCATGCCACGAACTACTTAAACTGAACCCCATAACGAGAAAACACCAGCAACAACATCGACGATTGAATACCCAACAGAAAAGGTGTACCCCAAATTTCTTCACCACAGGCCAAGAAATCTGTAACGACCCAAAACTAAATACCAATTATCAAAAAAAATTAAAAATTTGGCATGACCTCTGCTAAAAAGGAGCCTACAACCACCTACTTAAATAAATAAAAAAATGCAATGGCCCTTCCTGGCCCTTCAAGACTTATCTAAGCTGTCCCAACACACAATACAAAAATAATAATAATAATAAATAAAATAATACATTCAAGCATCCATTTCATTCATTCATTAAACCTCAACATAATTCATCTCATAGTAGAACATCCACATACCATTTAATCCAATGATCATAATTACAGTCCCAAAATACAAGGTTAAGATCAAATGTCCATGCTTTACAACATTTAGACAACTTATATAAAATTACAGCCCATACATATAATTACAATAATAAGAGTCCATAAGTTTTCGTACAAAATACATTATGTTAAGTTTTACAAAAAAATAGTGAGACTTAGATACAAAAATAACAAAATGATCATCTAATCCAAGCTAGGCCTGTGGTGGAACGTCATCCGCCATTTCTTTTCCGTGTCCTGAAAACTATTAAATAATAGGGTGAGCAATTTGCTCAGTAGGCGGTGCCTAAGACATAAATCTTGTAGCCCCATGAATTCAAATATTGAATAGGGATAAAGAATAGGGATCATTCTAAACCGGGAAAAACACGACATAAATTTCTCAAGTCCAAGACTAACAAATTTCCATGCCATGAATGCAATGCTATGCATGTCACTCCCCATTTTCAAATTCACTTCAAAAACTTAACTTTTCAAACCGTTAACCCGTCCCTCGGTACCCCCTTAGCGACACGAGAGAAGGATTAGCCACTGTCCCTGACCCTTGGTAACTCCGCAGCGTTATTTGGGGCCCAGTTGGCTCAACCACGCTAGGGCGATCTCCCTAGTTCTCTCTAGGCTACATTAACGCCACGGACCCTTGGTACCCCCTTGGCTTCCGGGTTTTTCACTAAAATCCTTTTCTCAAATAGGTTTCCCAAAACCCCTTTTAATTATTCATTTCAAAACATTTCCCTTCCTTCATTGCCCAATGACATGCATGTATGTCTCATGCCTACAACATTATAGAATAAAAGATTTTCATATAATACAATAAAACATTATTTATCATAATTTCTAGGATGATCATACATGTTTGCATACAACACTTCTAGCAATTTAACAACACAATAAATATAGGAAATTAATACTTAAACATGCTTTTCGTACAAATCAACATTTATATATAATCATGAAATTTATATACCACCATAAAATCATTCTAGGGTAATTAATATCAATTAATCATGCTAATAACATCAATTAATCATGCTAATAACAATTAACAGAAATTAACTCACAAAGGAACAAGAAAAATGCGAATTAGAGACCCCTACCTCAATCTAAGCCAAAAGCCCCAATTTTCACCTCAAACCCTAGGATTTAGAGATCCTTCAAATGATGGCCAAATGAAGATTGGCCCTAATCAACTCGTAGACCTCGTCACGGGTTTCAATTTGCTTCAAACGGCACTTAAAAACACCAAGAATTGAGAGGAATCAAAATTTGAAATGGTAAAAAATAAGAAAAGAAGAAAGCAAGGAGAGAGAGAGCTCTGTCCCGAGTCTGAAGAGAGAAATGGCTAAAAAAAATTATGTATGGTGATATAAAATGTGTTTAGTGCTTTGTGGGGACCACTCAAAAAAACAAATATCACTTTTATACTTTTGCAAAATTAATAAACATTACAAAATCAAAGATCTGATCATCCCACGAGGAGAACCCAAAGTTGCTGGCAACCGCAACCGAAAAGTAAGAGAAATTGATGTCACCGACCAAGCCCGAAACGGTGAAGTGTTCACCCGGAAAGAGAAGTGAGACAAACTAAGAAATCTGGAAGGCAAATCACACGAAGATAAAATTAACACCAACATAAAAACACAAAAACTCATAGCGATACCCGGGTCGAAAGGAAAAGTTTGCACTGATTGGTCTTCAAGTCATCCAAAACGTCGAACCCCCGGCGTTACATCTCGCTGTGCACTTTTGCCGTTCCGGCAAAGAGAGAAAGGAAAAGCCAAGATCACCAAAAAGGAAACCATCAGAAACAAAAGAACTATGACAGAAGCACACCAAATGAAACGATCTACAAGCGTAATAGAGACAAGGAAAGAGAAGGAAAGGAGAAAGAAAAACAGACCAAGAGGAAATCTAGAGACAACACACCGACAAGCAGAGAACCTCTTAAGAAAAGAAGAACCCCCTATGCAAAGGGGAATCTCCCTAAGATGAGAGACCTCCTTATCATTAGTTGGGCATTGATATATTTGTAACTATATATTCAATAAAAGCATATCCTTCTCCAGCTACAATATAACTCTCTCTCTATTTCAATCTTCTCTTTTCTTCTCATTATTTACCCTCTTTTTCTAGGATTTTGGTGTTTTTTTTTTTTTTAAAAAAAAAAAAATTAATTCCCAAAAACTTTTGGTTGAGTCTTCTGTGAACTTTATAAATCTCAACATCTACAAGTGGATTCTTTGTTTAACAATAAAATTCATTTTCTCACATACCATTGTTTCTAAATTTCTAATCTGAATTGCAATTTAAAATGCCCTGTTTAAGAAAACTACTTCAGTTTCATATAAATTTGCTAATCTATTGCTTATAGCTTGATTATCAAAATACATTCATACATATTATCAGTTGCTTTATTTTATTTGGTAAAATTAACCCTTTTGATTTAAGGGTAAAGTGCAGAAAACCCCCCTGATATATAGACGTTGTGTAGAACTAGTCCCTACTTTTTGAAAAAGTGCATACAAGTCCACAAAATTCAGAAAATGTGCATAACTAGTCCCTCTGACCACTTTTAAAACTTAAAACCCCATTTTACCCTTTTGTTTCCCATTTTGCCCCTCACTTTTTGTGCAGAAAAGACCCTCAACATTGTGCATAAAAGGCCCCCCACCCCTAAACCCAATTCGTTTGTGTGTGTGTGTGTGTGTGTCTCTCTCTCTCTCTCTTTCCATGTATGTCTGCACTCTCTCCCTCTCTCTCCCCATGCATGTACTCTTGCAATAAAGCAGCAACTCTCTCTCTCTTCTCCATTTCTTCATTTCTTTCTTTGTATTATTAATTGTCTCAAAAAAAAAAAAATTTCATTTACTCCAAAACATGCCATCATCTTCAAGCTCAAGAAGCCATTGTTACCCATATGGGAGGTCAGTGAAAGAATATTATTGTAAATGTGGAGTTAAAAGTCCTTTGAAGGTGTCATCTACCCAAAGAAATCTTGGTAGAAGGTTTTACGGGTGCGCCAACTACAGGACTGGTTTATGTGGTTTTTTGAGGTGGGAGGATGAAGAATTGGCTGATTATTACCGTAAATTGATTTGGGATCTTATAACAAAGATACGAGAGTTGCGGGACTTACAAAGAGCTGATTCTCCATTAGTTGGTCAAGCTCCAACCATGAATGTGAATGATGGCAGGCTTTTGGAGATGGAAAACATGATAGTAGAATTAAGACAAATGAAGCATACAGGATATACCCAACCTAAAAGAAGATGCTTACCTCAGTTTAATGGTTCCATTCTCAATTTTCTTTTTGGGTTCTTTACTTGTGTTGTATTGTTCAAGCTAGTAATGTGAAACCTTGTAAACAAAAACATGTTTTCTGGTTCTTTACTTGTGTTACCTATTCGAATGCAAGTATAACATGTTTGAATGCAAGTATAACCTGTTTGAAAGCAACTGCAACCTGTTTGATTTTAATTTTTTAAATGTAACTACATCCTGTTTTAATGCAAATATTGTACCCAACAACACTCACATATACAGACCTACTGCACCACCCATTCAATGGTGACCAACCATTCAATAAATGACCAACTATAGCCTGCACCACACATTCAATGACATCATTCAATAAGTTAAATAATCACAACCACCAACAACATAGACATTCATAATTTACGCAAAAAAAAAAAAAAAAAAAAAAAAAAAAAAAAAAAACACACATATATTGCCCCATAGTTCCCAAACAACATACATACCTAGATATTGCTCCACAGTTCCCCAACAACATAGACACATACAATACATAAATATTGTAGCTCCATAGTTCCCCAACAACACAGACACATACAATACATACATAAATATTGTAGCTCCATAGTTCCCCAACAACACAGCACATACATACATACATATTACTGTCCATATCCAGTCAACCAGATATTAAAAACAAAAAAAATAGTTGTCTATTTGTTAATCCATGAATGAAATACACAAAAAATTACTTCAGATTTACCATACAAGTCATATGTTGTCCAGTAACTATCCACTAGCAAAAGGTAACACCTTGGACTGAAGTAAATTGAAACTTGGATGAAACAAAGGCAACAGTTTTAGAGAGTGGAATCTGCAACAAATAAGTGGTACAAAATAATTAAAACTGCCCTAAGAAAGTATGTGTTTTGAATGGAAAAGAAGTAAAATTAAAAATTCATTTACCTAAAACCACCAATCTTGGCTTTCTTGGGTACCATTCCCTAGTGTATGTGGCATGTCAACATTCTGAGACTAAGAAACATTGATAACCTATAAAGAAGGTAAAGTTAAAGTTAAAGTTGAGTTGACAACACTTGTAAAACAAAAACAAAAACTAATATAAATCAATGCATATACCTCACTGTTGATCCCTGTGGCTATCACTGGGACTCAGTCAAGTTGCCTGCACCAATGTCAACATTTACAGCCCTATGACTGCCACCATCCCTGCCTCTCACACCACCTCTACCTATGCCATTCCTACTCCCAACACCATTGCCTCTTACTAAAGTCCTTCCCATAGCATGGTTAGTCCCAACACCACCACTACCAGTCCCCATAGTAGTGCCACCCACACCTCTTAGTGAAGTATTTCCCAACACATTGTTACTCCCAACACTTCTACCAATGCCAATCCTACTCCCAACACCATTGCCTCTCACTAAAGTACTACCTCTCACTGAAGTACTGCCCATAGCATTTTTACTCCCAACACCACCACTGCCAGTCATATTCATCCCCATAGTAGTGCCATCAATACCTCTACCACTCCCATTAAAAACAGTTTCAGTAGCCTTTTGAACATGCAATACTCCAAGTTGAGGGTTTTTAGGTCTACCTCATTTGCTTTTAGGTGGTCCTCTCTACACTTGTTCATTTTTGCAAGTCCTTGAGTTGTGACCAGTTAATTGACATTTTCCACAAATAAGGTGAGCCCTTTATTTGTACACATGTTTTCCACTTGATGTACCTTCATCATGAGCTTTCTTCCTCACTTTCTTTGGCCTGCCTGGGGGTTTCCTAGCTATAGGAGGAATTATTGGAACCACCCCAGTTACTTCTCTCATATTTCTCAATGTCATTGGATATATCATCCCTGCATATGACTTCAAAAATGTTTCTCTGTAAAAGTATGGGTTAACAGACTCTTCAAGAACTGCCCATCTTCTCTTTTGTATAGCTACGCATGCATGCTTGCATGGGATACCTTTGATATCCCATACCCTACAACTACAGCTTTTTTCATGTGAGTCAACAATTTCATTCATTCCTCCATCTTCAACCTCATAAATGGCTTTTTCAGAGAGGTGAGCAGGACAACTCATTGAGTTCCTCTTGTTCAGTTTTAGCTGAGCTGCTGGAGATGGACACAACAACCCATTTTTCCCCTCCATGTACTCTTTTTTCTCTGGATACCTCCTCAACAAGGACTTTCTGATCATTTCAAGCATGGTGATAATGGGCTTATCTCTAGCCTTTAGTGTGTATGAATTCCATGATTCACACATACTATTGTTGTTAAGGTCACACTTTGACCATTCTGTGTACTTACACTTAGCCCACAGATGAGGGGGTATCTTGGCTAACCAATCATATGCATCTGTGTTAACTTCCCTGATTCTCTGCATGTGTCCCTCAAAGTCTACCACTGTGAAAGAATTTGCTACATCCCATAACTCTTGCTTCAACTCTAACCTTGGGAACTTCTTTTTGAAGTTGTCATACATGTGCCTTACACAAAATCTGTGATCTGACCCAAGCTTCTCAAGTGTGTTAACCAAACCCTATAATAAAATCATAATATTACTATCAGTAAATGCAGTTTTATACTATCAGTAAATGCAGTTTTAAAACTAAAATACTTTGCTAACATAAACTAAAATACTTTGCTAACATACCTTTTGTCTGTCTGAAATGAATGTTATTGGTTTGTAGGGGCTGAGCAAATCCATGAGGTTAGCCAGAAACCAATCCCAAGTCTCCTTTGTCTCTGCTTCCACAATACCAAATGCAATGGGATAGAAGCTATTGTCCCCATCTTTACCAATAGCACTTAGTAAATGTTGATTGTAATGAGTTTTTAGAAAGCAGCCATCTAAGCCAATGAATGGCCTACAACCCTCTTTAAAGCCTTTCCACATTGCATCCAATGAAAAAAACTGCCTTTCAAACCTTATAGACTTCCCATCTGGCTCCAAACATGCATCAACCCTAGCAACACTTCCAGGATTTGTCTCCAATACTAACTGACAATACTCTCTGATTTTTGAGAATTGATCTTCATGTGTGCCATCAATCATCAGTTGACATTTCCTCTTTGCCCTATAAATTTTGAACCTACTAACTACCAGGTTCAAATCATCAGTAATCTGACCCATAAAACCAGAATTTTTCCACTCAGGGTCCCTCCTAAACTTATGCACATACTTATTGGCAAGATAAGAAGATGTTCCTAGTTTGCTTGTTTGAACTTCAGAGTAGTTGTGTTCATCATTGAATGTACTAATCACAATGGCACCATTTGACTTTCTCTTTGAAGCATGTATCCTCTACCCACAGTCATTTCTACATTTACATGTGACCCTTTGTCCATCATTTTTAACAAACTTGATGTCATATTTGTTCTTTATAGCGTGCTCTCTCAACATATCTTTGAATTCTGCAAATGTAGCAAACTCCATTCCCACCATTAATATTTTTTCCTTCTCTCCCATTTCCCTCCTAGCAATGAATTCTGATTTTTTGCAAGGAACATGTATCTCATCATCTGAGTCACTATGGATACTTCTTAGCTCATCACTTAGTGCATAAACTGAGACATCATCTAACTCTTCAGTATTTTCCCCATCATATATTTCATCCTCTTCATTAACTGAGACATCATTGTGCACATTCTCTTCAACACTTGCAGCCTGCACATGGTCACTGTTAGGCTGCACATGATCATTGTTAGGCTGCACATGATCACTGTAAAGCTACACATGGTCACTGTTAGGCTGCACATGATCACTGTTAGGTTGCACATAGTCACTGTTAGGCTGCATAGGGTCACTGTCATCCATTGATTGGGTTAAGTATTCTGTCCACTTATGCAGAACTTGTGCACTTAAACTATAATCCTCATTCTCAGTATTAGTGACATAAATCTTAATCAAAGATGACCTGTTGTAGGCCATAAACATCTGCATAACAGTCCCATCATTAATTATCTGTATCAACTGCCCACCAATAGGATCTCTGTAGAACATTTTATTCTCACCCAACTGCAACATATCCACCATGTCTTCCAATTCAAAGTAAGACATCATGTTAGGGTCCACATTGTCAACCAGCTCTATGCTACCACCAACATAGTTGTTACGTTGATTCAACTTTCCCGAATGATGGAACTGAAGTATGTATGTCTTCCTCATTTACTAAACAACCATACAAATATAAGCTGTCACAAACCACAACTATATATGCTTCTGTCACAAGCATGCATGCATATCAGAGCAGGATCTAGTGATCCGTCATGCAATATGCATGTCATGCACTAAAAAACAATGTTAGTGTATAAATAATATATAAATAATAAAAAAACATGGACCCAACATCACATATAGAAACATTCTATCAAAAGTATAAACAAAAAAAAAAACAAAATTATTCCGAGGTACTGTTTATAGCACTTGGAGCCAACATAAAACTTAGCATTTTCTATACACATGGGACACAATAGTTTACAAAACCCTAACAAGTCAATTAACCCACAATAATGCATTGGACAAACCATAAAGGCAAGGGACCACTATTGTTTACAAAACCCTAACAATAAATTAATAAAGTCAATCAACCCACAATAATACATTGAACAAAGCATATGTGCATATAAAAATTCAAACTTTATAGTATAAAACCCCAATTTAATGGACACCAGATGATCATATTTGGCATATATGGGTCACAATCATGCATTGGGTCACACAAACATATATATATACTGAATCTATAGGCAAAAAGCACAAATGGACCAACCTACTGACAAACCCCTAACACCACTGAATCGTACATACATGACACAAACATATATAAATGCCAAAATTGCAAGAAAAAATGATAAACCCACTATTGTTTACAAACCCACTATATGACATGACAAAAACCTTAACTGTTAAGAAAGAGATACGGAAAAAATTAGAAAACCCTAACAAATATTGAAACAAAATCGACCATGCATGCATACACGATTTAAGAACAAAATCATAACAAACACAAACAATTTACAAGACAAATCAGAAAACCCTAATAAATGTTGAAACAAAATCGAACCAAATCTAACACTCAGCGAGTTTACAAGTCTTTACCGCACAAGATTTTACACAAATCTAACACAAATAACACGATTTAAGAACAAAATTTTGATTTAAGAACACTTACGACACGAAAGAGTCTTCACAGCATAACAGCACAATCGATCTTTCACCGACTTTACAGCTCTTGCAAGTTATCTTCAACCGATCAACAAACAAATACACAGATTGAATCAATTTGGAGAACAAATACACATGAAAACGGGTTAGGGTTTCATAACACTAAGGAATTTAGACTCAGCCTCTTTCGTATACGATGCACACTTAGGGTTGAAATGGTTAAGTATGTTTTATATAGTTGGGGCATGTTTGGTTTTACATTTAAATATATTCAGGTTTATGTTATCCCTGTTTTATACAATTTGAGGTTTATTTTATCCTTCTGCCAAACAAACACCATTTTACACAAATTTGGACAAAAAGGTCATTTTACATGGCCTGTATTTATAATCATTAATTTATTCAACTGAAGTGAGGGTATTATCGACATTTTACACCACTAAGGGACCTGTTTGCACCAAATCGATAATATATGGGGTTTTTTTTACCACACATGGATTGATATGCACTATATCAATATCAGAGGGAGTTTTCTGCACTTCACCCTTGATTTAATTATTTTGGTTAGCTGTGCAGTTGGTTACAGTGATTATGTCAATTTATTCCTTTGGTTAGATTGAATGCATAAATCCAAAGAACCCATAACTCTGCGTGTGCATATATATATATGTGTGTGTGTGTGTGTGTGAAAATGAAGTGTAGTGCTACTTGATATATTTAGTAGTGCTGTTATTGGATTTTTTTGCCCTTATTATCCTCTAATTTTGGTTTGGATTATGGGCTTGATCACTCTATCAAGGACGAGGAATTGACAATTGATTGGGACAAGGTAAGAAAAGAGAGCCGACAGAGGAACAGAAAAATCTTTGGGACAAGTAAGAAAAGATTGGCAGTATTATAAATGAAAGATGAGAACAGTGATAGAGGGAGAATGCTATTGATTTTCTAATACAAAATCATGTACAAATTTTATATAAATAGATATATATATTTTTGGTGATATAAGTAATAAATTGCCATTGGCTTGTTGATGTGCACCATTCAACTAATGTAAATAATGGGCTCCAAAATTTAAAGGAGGTGAAACAGTTAAGGATTCTAATTTAAAGGAGGTGAAACAGTTAAGGATTCTATATATATATTGGAACCCATTATTTACATTAGTTGAATGGTGCACATCAACAAGCCAATGGCAATTTATTACTTGCATCACCAAATCGATTAGACTTGATTCTTTGGTGGATACAATTTTGGTGTTATTATTATTATTACAAATTACATGCTTACAATTTGATTATAATTAACGGGTCAGTGACTTAGTAATATCGATCTTTTACTTTTTAAATGGAGGTCAGAGGTTCAAGTCCTAATAAAGATGTGTGTGCAAGTATTAACTAGAGAAAAAAAAAAAAAATGATTATATAATATTAAAATTGTGGGCCTACTATAATATAGAACAGGCAGCTACTAGACAATATAGTTATTTCAATTTGAGGACAAAAAAGTTATTTTAATGGTAGAACAGTTTCCACGAAAATGTTTTGTCCAGATAAAAAAATTCTTTTATTATTAAAAGTCCTTCCAAAATATAGTTTTCAAAAATTATAGATAACTAAGCTTTCATTTCTCATTTTCTTCTACATAAAAATAAAAACAAAAACTATCCAAGTGAAAAAAAGAAAAAAAAAAACTAGACCAAAAATATCTGAACAAATAAAATCAGATAAGTGTTTTAATTCAAAATACTTGCCCAAAAAGAAAGAAATAAGTAATAAGTCCAAGAGACTATACGTCATGGCTACACATTAACAAGCTAATAGCAATCTATTACTTACATCACCACACTAATCAGACTTGATTCTTTCGTAAATATAATTTTGGTGTCATCATTTTTATTACGAATCGCGTGCCTACAATTTGATTATATAATATTATAGTTGTGAGCCCACTATAATATATAACAGGCAGCTACTATTTCAAATTGAGGACAAATAAGTTATTTTAATGGTAGAACAGTTTCCACAAAAATATTTTGTCCAGATAAAAAAAAATTCTTTTATTATTAAAAGTCCTTCCAAAATATAGTTTTAAAAAACTATAGATAACGGAGCTTTCATTTCTCATTTTCTTCTACATAAAAACATAAACAAAACCTATCCAGATGAATAAAAAACAAAAAACTAGACCAAAAATATCTGAACAAATAAAATCAGATAAGCATTCAGTTACGTACAAATAATAAAATAGTTTTAATTCAAAACAATTGCCCAAAGAGAAAGAAATAAGTAATAAGTCCAAGAGACAATACATCATGGCTTAGATCATCCAATCCATTGTCTATTTAGTCTCTTCGCCTTATAATTTTTGAATTTTTTCTCCATCCTTCTATTTTGGGCGAGCCGGCGGAGTATCATAATTATGTTTTAAAAATTTTCTTATGTAATACTTGGATCTTCCGAGCTGATGTAGATCAATAAAATTTAAACACGTGTCTAAATTTTTAAATTTTTTAATAATTATTATTATTCAACTTCTATTCTGCTTTTTTCTTTTTTTCTTTTTCTATTTAAAAATTTTAAAATCCTTTTTTAACAAGACTCTCAGCCTCTTCTCTCCCTTCCCCCCTCTCCCACAAATTTAGGGATGGCAACAGGCAAGAATGAAGCAAGTTTACCTAAATTTATTCCCATCCCATTTGATTATTGGCAAGTCTACGCCCATTTCGTACCCCACAACGAGTTAAATTTTCATATCCATACCCTTTCTGTTGAGAAATATTGCGCCCAGTGCCAGCCTCAAGAACAAATTTTTTTATTTTACTTTTTAGGACTTAAGCCGATATTCTCTGTTTTTTGTCTTTCTTATTTGTTCCACTCTCTCACATATCTACTTTATGTATCCGCCTTTGTTTGACCCTGCTTTCTTTTTATTTTCTTATTGCACATGAAGACAAATTTATAAAAACTCCTTTTTATTCCAGCACAAGGCAAAAGGACAAAAAGCCTCAGGTTCAGGCATGCTAAACCTCTCATCTATGTGTTGAATGCATAAAGACAACCACATCATAGACGACTATCTGATGAAGCAAAAACACAAAGGTTTACATAAATCAAAAATCCTAAAAAATAAAGATGATTTACGACATTAGAATCACAAACTAGGTCACATAATTTTTTTTTTTTTTTTTTATAAGTGTTGTTTTTACGTTTCGAATATGTTGTAATTCTCATATTTTACACAAATTCTTACTCAAATTCTCACTTCTATTATTCAAATTCTCATTACTTATAACTTAATTCTATTACTGTCTGACTTTATTTTATATGACTTAAATGACAAACATAGATACATTATCAAACTATTCACTCATGATATCAACAAAGAGTCTGGAAGATCAGTATCAATCCTCTGCTCTCGTCGACGAGCTATATTCGCCCTAAAAAATAATATTTCAATTGACATGTGAGTGCCTGGATCTCATCCATATAAGAAATAAAACAAGTCATTATAATAATATTTCAATTGTCCTTTTCTTATAATCCTATCTTTCAATTCAATTTTTCTTTTCTTCTTTTTTCCCAAATTCCATTCAATTCATATATCTTTGTCGGTGATTTCATTTTCCCATTAAAAGTCAGCTCACCTTTTTATCATCTTCACTGAGTCTCAAATTTCGGCCACTCGATTTGTTTGTATTTATACAATAAAACAGTCAGTTGCCTCACTTGGGTTCTGACCCTTTTATTTCGGATTTGTAAGGACTTCCAACTTTCCAAGCTACTCTGAATCATCATCTCGTGAGTTTCAACTATTTCATGGTACGCTCTTGTTTTTTTTCTTGTTTTCATAAAACAGTCAGTTGCCTCACTTGGGTTCTGACCCTCTTATTTCGGATTTGTAAGGACTTTCAACTTTCCAAGCTACTCTGAATCATCATCTCGTGAGTTTCATCTATTTCATGGTACGCTCTTGTTTTCTTTCTTCTTTTCTTGTTTTTAATTCTTGTTTTAATCATTAAATTCAAAGAAAAATAAAAGACAGATTATTCTACCAAGTTCAAGCTATCAATGTGTGATGAAATAATTATGTCATTTTGTCTGTGTTTTCTTTTGACAACATTCCCTAAACCCCCATAATAACTGTCCTTGCTTTACAATTGAATTGCTTGAATTAGAGAACTAGAAATGGATATGATTTGTTATGAAATTTGGTTCTAGCTTTGACGATTTTGTAAATAATCTATTTGCTTTATAAAAATTTTAGCTATAGAAAAATTGCAGAACCAATTATAAGGTTCTTTGAAAAGGGTGAGTTATCTGTATGTATTAACTTTTAGTAGCTGTCTGTTGATGATCTTGTTAGTTAGAAATCTCCTTCAGGTTAAACAATATCATTAGGGATGGCAATGGGGCGGTTTGGGGGGATCTCATTCCCCATTCCCTTCCCCGTTTAATTTTTTCACCCTCACAACCGCCCCAAAACCCGCCGGGTTTTTAAAACAGCCCCATTCCCGTCTCCATTAACATAATCGGTTCTCCATAACCGCCCCAAATGGGGCGGGGTGGGGATTTTTGAATCTTTAAAGGTCTCCCTTTCTGTTTTTCCTTCTTTTGGTTTAGTCATCCCCTGTAGATTTATTTGGTTTGTGAGGAAATAGGCCTTTTTTTTTTTTTTTTTTTTGCCATATCCATTGTGGTCCTGCTAAAGGTATTATCCTTGGCACTTTTTGTGCAAAGTGGCCGCTGTCATAGCATTATCTCCCTTTCCGGCCCAAGATTTTGCCATCTTCTAAGAAGCATGGATGCTTCTATGAAGGTGTCATGGACATTCCGATATGTGTCCAACATTTCATGGCCGTGTCTATAATCTAAAAATAATTTTTATTATTTCGGACACTTGGCTGACACATCTCAAATACTTAGTCAACCCATTCCGGACACTCGTCTAACACTTCCTACACTCTTCCATCTTATATAAACAAACAAATGGCACGGCAATGTTGGAAACATTATGAACATATATTAAATGTGCAACATTTTTTCCTTTAAGAATTCTATATATTTATTTATTGCAGTCTTCCTCCCCTATAGATTTGCTTGGTTTATGAGGAAATGGGCTTTTTTTACTGGCCATCTTTTGCTATTTATCCACTGAGGGTGTTTATTACCTTTGGCAGTTTTGGTACGAAGTGACTGCCCTCATAGCATTCTCACTCTTCCCGGCCAAGATTTTGCCATTTCTACGTATTTATATTACATTATGAAAGAAAATTTCTATATATGTATTTATTTCAGTACTCCTCTCCTTTAGAGCTATATTTGTGTTTTAGCAATTTTATTGTCTAACCAGAGATTATTGAGATTCGCAGAAAATATGGCACATTGTTCTGGAGATTGGTTGCTTTCCTTGCTAATTCTCCTATTGGGTTTAAGTGTTCAAACTTCACAAGCTCCAATAAGTACTAAAAATGGCGTAAAATCGTCGGTCTTCCTATCTCCTAAGTTTGTACTGGAACCAGGATCAGTGGTAAACAAGTACTACTATGACATTGACTTTCCAAGAGGTCATATTGCCATCAAGAGTTTCAATGCTGAAGTAGTTGATGAGGCAGGAAATCCCATTCCCCTTTACGAAACTTATCTCCATCACTGGCTTCTTGTGAGATACTATCAGCCTAAAAGTGTAGAAGTTCCAAACAACGAATCTGATTTTATTTTCGTGATGAACACTGGTGTATGTGGTAGTGCTCTTGGGCAGTATTTTGGCCTTGGATCTGAAACACGAAGAACAGCCACACATGTGCCAGATCCCTACGGAATAGAAGTTGGTAATCCAGCAAAAATTCCTAATGGATATGAGGAGAAATGGTTGATTAATGTCCATGCAATTGATACGCGGGGTGTGGAAGATAGGTTGGGATGCACCGAATGCAGGTGTGATCTTTATAATGTTACAAAGGATGAAAATGGTAAACCTTTGACGCCTGGTTATATGGGAGGCTTGAGTTGTTGCTATGATCAGACACAATGCAGGGTGAGACGAGGCTTTGAAAGTGCCAAGAGAGGTCTATACATGAGATATACAGTGAAGTGGGTTGATTGGAATAAGTTCATTTTGCCTGTTAAAATATATATATTTGATGTAACCGACATGTGGAAGAAGTTAGATGATGGAGTTACAGAACATCATTGCCGGGTGAGTGAACTTTTCTTCTACGGCTTGAAGTCATAACTTTGGTCTAAATTATGCATCTATATATCAATAGAAAGGCTTCTAAAATTATGCTGACATCAGTTTTTGAAATTCTGACACTAAAAGATCGTCCCCGTATCAGAGCTATTTACAAGCCCTGAATTCCCTTTTTCCTTAAGTGCAAGTACAATTAGCATCCTTATCAGAGCAGATGCTCCACATAAGTGTATAAAGGTAGATTTTACAAATTAAGGTCTTGATTGCATACATAGAGATTATGTTGATTGTAGAGCTGTGACGATACTTGTTAAATTAGTTTGTAAGAGAGTGATTTGGGAGATAACTCCATTTATCATCATTTGCAGAAAAAAAAAAAAAAAAAAAAAAAAAAAAAAAAAAAAAAAAAAAAAAAAAGGGGAAATTAATGTTTAACTTGTTTGTTTCTTTGTCTTTTTATATTAGGTGGAGTATGAAGTTGCTGCTTGCACTGCCACTGATGGGGCTCATGATGCTTGCATTGACACCAAAAGGGTAAGCATCCCTATGCCAACTGGTGGTAATGTCATCTACGGTGTTGCACACCAGCATAAAGGGGGAATTGGTTCGACTCTTTATGGAGAGGTGATTTTCTAACTCCTTATTTCCAGTTTGTGTCCCATGTCTTCTTTTACTCTCATCAACTAGATTGGTCAATCTGATATTGTTTTTTCATAGTATGTTATCAGACTTAGCATCCTTAACTGCCCTCTTCGATGATATTAGTCGTTTTTTTCTACTGAGATGTATCATCAAATGATAGGTCTCACCGCTAATTAGAATTTTTTTTTTTCCTGTAACGATGAAACTTCTGAGGCTTGATGCAAGAGTAATATTCCATTCCCACATGAGGATTTGATGACTTCATTAATTTCTCAATATAAATTGTAGAAGATGGAACATGCTGTTATTTATTTATTTTCTATCTTTACATGGTGAGCAACAACATGAATGATTAATTACCTTGGATAAAATCATGACAAAATGGCGATCATTTATCCATAAAAATTTACTACAAAAGAGTATTATTGTAAGAATGAAAAAGTGGCTATCCCCTCATGGAACTGCATTTTTTTGTGAGATTTTTGTTTCTCTCTCTCTCCTTTGAAAGATGCTCCTTTACACCTTTGATTTAGATGAGCTAATTTGTTTGTGAATACTAGTTTGTTTTTTTTTTTATACCACAGATTACAAATTCCTTTAGTAAATTTCTTTGCCATAGCATGTAACTAATTGTCCTCCAGCCTTTCACCCCGATCCAAGAGTTTGATATCGTTACCTTGATGTGATTATTGAACATTGACTAATATTGAATTAGGATGGACGGGTAATATGCCATTCAACACCGACTTATGGAAAAGGAAAGAAAGCAGGAAATGAGGCTGGTTATATTGTAGGAATGTCCACTTGTTATCCTCAACCCGGCTCTGTCAAGATATCTCATGGGGAGACTCTAGTTCTGGAATCAAATTATAGCAGTGCTAAAAGGCATACAGGAGTAATGGGGCTCTTCTACATTTTGGTTGCAGACTCATTACCACATTTTGGTTGATGCTAGAGTAATCTTCCATTCCCACGTGAGGATTTGATGATTTCTTTAATTTCTCAATATAAATTGTAGAAGATGGAACATGCTGTTAGCTTCTTCTTCTTTTTTTCTTTTTCTTTTCTATCTTTACATGGTGAGCAACAACATGAATGCTTAATTATCTTGGATAAAATCATGACAAAATGGCGATCATTTATCCATAAAAATTTACCACAAAAGAGTATTATTGTAAGAATGAAAAAGTGGCTATCCCCTCATGGAACTGCATTTCTTTGGCGATCATTTATCCATAAAAATTTACCACAAAAGAGTATTATTGTAAGAATGAAAAAGTGGCTATCCCCTCATGGAACTGCATTTCTTTCTGAGATACAGATTACAAATTCCTTTAGTAAATTTCTTTGCTAAAGCATGCAACTAATTGTCCTTCTGTGATATCTTTACCTTGATGTGATTATCGACAATCGACTAATATTGAATTAGGATGGACGGATAATATGCCATTCAACACCGACTTATGGAAAAGGAAAGAAAGCAGGAAACGAGGCTGGTTATATTGTTGGAATGTCCACTTGTTATCCTCAACCCGGCTCTGTCAAGATATCTCATGGGGAGACTCTAGTTCTGGTAGCAAATTATAGCAGTGCTAAAAGGCATACAGGAGTTATGGGGCTCTTCTACATTTTGGTTGCAGACTCATTACCACATTTTGGTTGATGTAAGATTTTAATTTGGCCTTCATTTATAATTGTATTATTTTAGTTGGTTTCAATTTATCCCATCCAATGAAATTTGAACATGAAAAGATGAAATTACCCTAGCCTCTTATTTTGCTTGGTTCTTGCAGGAGCATGAAAAGATGACATTACCATATAATTGAATCAAACCGATCGATTACTTCGAACGGTACAAGCGTGGGTTGAGTTGATTTGCATTATGTGGCTGCATGGTTCTTCAGTTCAAGTTGGAAATGGATCTAAATCAGGTAGTCTTAATAGGGACTAAGGGTTGTGGGGATTTGTCGATCTTGATCCAAGTTCTAATGTATCAGGCTGCTTGACTTTCTTGTGGACTTCCAAAATAATAAAATCAACTTGTCATGATTAATACCTAACTCTTTTTTTCTTCTTTTTTTTTTATTTTATTTTATTTTTTTTTATATAGATATATATATATATATCTTACTTTGTGAAGCCAATTGATTACCTTCCTTCTCCTCGTCTTCTTAACAATTCATACGCAGATCTTAGGGATATCCCAGAATTGTTAACCAATTCCAATTCAGTAGCTTGAACCGAAGAATTTCTCCTTGTGAAGGCGTCATATGTACATTCTGCCATAACAAATGAATTATTGTGTATTTTCACAAACTCTATTTGATCAAGCATTAAGGCACCATTATTGGTCCTCATCTCAACCCTAGGGTTCTTTCTCATACCATTCCAATTGTCTTTAGCTCAAAATCATCGTTAAGAACAAACAATTGATACATCTCCGGCGGTTGTGTTTTTATTTTTTATTTTTTATTTTTTTACAAGGCAAGAAGTGTTAGAAGTTAGATTTGTAGATGTAGAGAGTCGAATTCTGACACTCCAAAGTCTACCGAAGACGCTAACTCACTGGACTATCGAGGCATCTGTTGTTAAATATATATTACAATGCTACTTTCTTATACTAAATCTAATTCTACGTCCATACTCACTATAAAATTTATAAGCATCCTCAACCAAATCAAAATCCACTCCATACCGAGGTTTCTATTCTATATTAACTGTCATCTTATTTATGGCAAGCCTAAAACATTGTTGAGATATTCTAATCAAAAAAATAAAAGAATATAGAAATCAGATATGATTTTGTCTGGCCACAAAATCTTAGATCCTATGGAACTATGGATATGCTATGAACTTTGGAAGTTCCAAGTGAATATCCAAACTAAATTCCAGATGGAAGATGGAATGGATCAGACGATTGAAAGGAGGCCTGAATTGAATCAAACAAAAAACAATGACCACTAAAGAAAGAACAAAAACAAAAATTAGGAAACAAGATTTTGTGTCAAATAATTGATGCATGTTCTCTTTGTTTCAGTATGGACAAAAATTTTCTTACGAAGCAGCAATGATAGATTAAAGATGCTTATTCACATCTTGGAGTCAAGCTGCCATCGAACTTGCTCGTGAGGGTGACCAATGCTGGGTATCCGAGACTTCATTACCATGCTCACCATAGTGGGCATGTCATAGCCAATGATTCCACTATTGCTAGGTTCACGTCTTCTCCACTCAGCGGCACTGTCGGAGTTGTTGAGTCACCCATAGTTGTGGCCCTCTGCCACGAGCGCAAGCTCAACCCTGAGAGCATATAAGCTCTCCACGTATGTTCATATTGTTGGGCACAGCGAAAGTTCTGATACCAATTTGTTAGGTAAAAAGTGAGCCAAACAAATATACTCACAATGAAGACAAATCATAATAACAGAAAGATATGAATAAAGATGAAAAGAAACACACCACAAGATAATATTTATACGTGGTTCACTGTCACAAATAGGGTTACGTCCACAGACGATGATGATGCGTATCACTATTTAGAAGAAAATTACAACTTGAAGAACGTTTTGGTTTTTCCAGACAATAATATCTCCTCACAACAAAACGTCACCAACCAAACGAAGAAAAGCTCACCAAATGCTCTCAAGAAAAGCTCACCAAACGCTCACTATACCCCAATAATTATACGGTTTTATATAAAAAAAGAAAACTCACCCAAAGACAAACTTCAATTATCTCTCTTGAAGATTGTACACACAAAAAGATTTCTCCACACAAAAAACTAATATAACTTATTTTGACTCTAGCCTCTCTTGATCAGAATATATCTCTGGGATCTTTAAAGGATCTCACCAGGATTTACCTGGGATCACCGTATGATCTCCCCATAAGATTACACCGTGATCTTGTAATATTTTTTATTTTTCCTATTTTCCATTTTCGAGTATTTTTTCGATTTTTCTGGATTATTTATTTACATGTTTGGCCTTTTTCTCTCTAACTTTGACGATTTAGGGTTTTGGGGTTCTTGAGGTCTGCTTGTCACTTTCGACAAGGCCGCCAGCGGCGAGCACTGGTGGGTTGAAGCCATGGGGGAGGGCTCTTCCTCCTCTATATTGCCAATGGGGGCTACTTTACCCCATGCCAATGGCGAAGTTTCTTTGATACTGAATCACAAAAGAAGATGGAGATGCTTCCATATTTACCTGAGTGCAGAGGTGCGAAGGTGATCAAGATCATGGAAGAAGATGTGATAGAGGAAGTTGAATACTGGAAAAACTTGCTGGTAGGTTATTTGGTTGGGAAGCGCCCTTTCTTTCCACACTTTAATGATTTCCTTAAGAGGATTTGGAAAACTGCAGGCAGTTTTAAATTGATTTCCCTTCCAAAAGGGTTCTTTATGGTGCGGTTTAGTAATGAGAATGTTGCGCACTCTATTCTTCAGCGTATTCATACTTATCAGGGTCGTCTTATGATTCTGAAACGATGGGATAAAAATGTTAATCTTGAGAAAGAAGTTCTTGGCTCGGTTCCTATATGGGTACGTTTGTTTAATCTCCCTATGCACTGTAGAGGTAAAATGTCCATTGCTAGGGTTTGCTCTCAATTTTCCAAACCATTGTATCCTGATGAGGCTACTTTAGCCTGTGAACGTGGAGGTTTTGTTAAGGTTATGGTAGAGGTTGATGTGCATGACGATCTTCCGGAGGTTGTTCATATTGATATACATGATACTGAATGCGAGGTATTCATCGAGTATGATGGAAACCTAAGTTATGTAGGAAGTGTAATGGTTTCAACCATTCGGAGTCCAATTGCACTACGTAAATCTCTAAGAAGAAACCTGTCACTGAATGGATTGTCAAGCAAAAGGGAAAATTGGTTCAGTTGGAAGAAGATATAACTAGGGGGCCTATTTCTGAGGCTGAAACGAACACTTCTATTATTCACAAGGTGAAATCAACATCTATGGTGCATATTCCCTTGGAGGAGGAGACATCGGCGAATTCAGAGGGAAATACTGGCAAGGATGTGGATTCTATTCTGGCAAGAGTGAATGCTCCTTTAACTGAAGGGACTCCTGTAGAGTCTATTGCAAATACTAAGAGGGCTTTGATCCCTTATCAAGTTGAGAATGGTCCAGGTAATAAAAGTGATGATGTTGAGAATTCTGTTGGTGATGTTGCAGTAGTGGCTACCCCTTTAGTCACTCTACCCGTGTCTCCTATTCCTTTGGGAATGCTTGGTTTCATATCTGATTCTCCTGTGGCCTCTACTGGAGATAAAATTGTTCCAGTTGAAAGATCTCTTACTCCTACCTTAACTAAAAGTCAAAGGAAAAGGCAAAGGAAAAAGGCTGCTGAAATTGAAGCTAGTTCTATAATTACTAGAGGTATGGTTGCTGGTGGTGTGGTTCCACCATCCTTGAATCTTTGACGATTGGTTTGTGGAACGTGAGGGGGCTCAACAGGAGAGGAATGCAACAAGAAATTCTCTCTTAGGTCAGTAAAAACTCTGTCTTTGGTCTGCCTTGTGGAGACCAGAGTACAGAATCATAAATTTGTTAGAATCAGTAGTCGTTTAAGGGCTGATTGGCTTTGGTGTCATAACTATGATGCAGTGTATGGAGGTAGGATTTGGTGTGGGTGGAATCCACTCATGTTTGATGTGCAAATTTTGGAAGTTAAAGCTCAAGTTATCCTTCTCAAACTACGGATTAGAAGTAGTGGTGTTCAGTTTTGGTTAAGTTGTGTCTATGGGGAAAATACAGTGGACGAAAGGAGGGATCTGTGGAATTGTTTAACTGATATGGCAAATATAGTTTCTGGTCCTTGGCTGCTCATTGGTGATTGGAATGTTATTCAGAGTAATAGGGAAAAGCTTGGGGGGAAGTCTGTTCCTTAGAGAGTTCTTAGAGAATTCAATGATGTCATTGATTCTTTAACTCTTACTGATATTCCTTTCTCTAATGGCATTTACACTTGGTGTAATAATAGGCGAATTGCCAAACGAATTTATTCTAAACTGGATAGAGGCTTGATGAATGAAGCTTGGTCTAATTCTATCCCTGCATCAAGAATTGATCTCACATCTTCTCTTCTTTTGGATCATTGGGGTTTATGTGTCAGGATTCCTATCAATGTAGCTGCTGGTCCTAAACCTTTTAGGTTTTTAAGGGTGTGGCATTCGCAACCTGTGTTGAAACAGGTGATTGCAGAGGCTTGGTCAACAAGGGTTAATGGTGATCCTATTGTTAAGGTTGTCCAAAAGCTAAGGGCAGTTAAAAAAGCTGTCAGAGTTTGGAATACAACCAAATTTGGTTCAGTAAATGAGCATCTTATCTCAGCTAGGACTAATCTGGAGGAATGTCAAGTTGCATTATCTAATGAACCAATGTGCGCAGAGAGAATCCATAGTGAAGAAGAGGCTAGGAGGAATTATGAACATGCTTTGTCTAATGAAGAGATCTTGGTTTCTCAAAAGGCTCGAATCAAATGGAAAAAGGACCTTGATAGAAGCTCAAAATTTTTTTATCAGAAAATCAAGGCTCACAGAGGTAACAATAATATTACAGGTCTTACACAAGCTGATGGAACCTTAGTGCAGGATGATAATGGTATTAAAGATCTGTTATTACAACATTACACTTCTCTGTTCTCTTCTAGAGAGCACGTTAATTCTCCTGATGCTGCCTTCATTAGAAGAACTCTTCTTGGGGAAGTTGTTGACAACTTGGAAGTCAATATTTCTAGAGATAAAATTAAAGCGTCAATTCAAAGTATGGGATTGGATATAACCCCTTGGCCTGATGGTTTTACTGTGAGGTTTTTCAGGGAGTACTAGGGCATTGTTGGTGAAGATATTAATTCTGCTGTGTTGCATTTTCTTCAATGCTCAGTCATAGATAAAGGGCTTAACAGCACCTTCATTACTCTTATTCCTAAGATAAAGGTAGCAAACAAGATTGGGGACTTTAGGCCTATTGCTCTTTGCAATGTCATCTATAAGATCATTACCAAATTGTTGGCTAATAGATTGAGTGTTGTTCTTGATCAAATTGTGGGTAAGGAACAAAATGCTTTTGTCAATGGTAGGAAAATTCAGGATAATCTCATCATTGCCTCTAAATTATTGAGAGGCTTTGGAGCTAAGCATACTTCTCCTACTTTAGCTTGGAAGGTGGATCTTCGAAAGGCTTATGACTCAGTTCAATGGGAGTTTCTGTTTAGTCTTCTACAGCTCTATGGCTTTGAAAATAAATGGATTTGGTTGGGTTAAAGTAGCAGTGACAACTGTTCGATTTTCTATCATGGTGAATGGAAGTCCACATGGTTTCTTTTAACCTTCAAGAGGCCTTAGACAAGGTTGTCCACTTTCCCCTTTGCTCTTCACTTTGGTCACTGAATATTTATCTTCCATGTTTGAATTTGAGTGTCTAAAGGGGAACTTAGTTGCTTCTCCTGCTGCTGTCAAGGCAAATTGTTTGGCCACTCACCAATTTTTTGCTGATGACTTACTTGCGGTTGTGAGAGCTAATATAACTTCAGTATTCACTTTGCGAAGGATGATGAAACATTTTGAAGAAGTCTTTGGCCTGGCAGTTAATAAAAAAAAAAATCAGAAGTATATTTTACAAGGTCTGTTAAGAGGAAGAATACTGTGCTGAGAATTTTGGGATGCAGACAGGGGTCTCTCCTTTTTACTTATTTAGGCCTTCCTATTTCTGACAGAGGAATTAGGAGGTTGGATTGTAAACCTTTGATGGATAAGGTTGTTGCTGCAACTACTAGATGGGCTGGTATGAACCTTTCAATGGCAGGTCGCATTGAGTTATTAAGGGCTGTGGCTACTCCTATGGTTTTATACTGGTCTTCAGTTTACAGTATTCTTGCTACTGTCATTAACTTAATTGAAAGAAGGATGAGAAATTTTGCTTGGGGGTATAATGAGATCAACTTCAAGTTGCATAGCATGTGTTGGAAAAGAGTCAATTCTCCAAAAACAGAAGGAGGTTTTGGTTTGAGGCAAATTAGTGACATTGATAAAGCTGCAAAGTGTTCTTTAGCTTGGGACTTCCTTCTTTCGAAGGATAGGTTGTGGGTAGCATGGTTCAACAAACGCTATTTAACTAATGCTTCCTACTGGTCTGTTATTCCAAAGGTTAATCATTCATCCATTTGGAAGAGCATTGTATCAGTTAGAGATACTCTTAAGGTACAATGTTCTTATCGTATTGGCAATGGTGATAAGATTAAAAATTTTATGGATCCATGGTGTGAGGGTCAATTTTTATCAGAGGTTTTCAGTTATAGAACCTTGAGACAAGTATCCTCTAATAAGCAGATTGATTTGAGCAGTTTCATTGTTCAAAATCAGTGGCAGTTCGATGATGTTCCATTTGTTGTTCAACAATTTTTCCAACAATTCAGGATTCATGGTGGTGAGGACCAGTTATTGTGGAACAATAAATCTTTTACATTCAAAGCTGCTTGAGACTCTTGCAGGGATTCAAAACCTAAAGTTTCTTAGTTTGGTTTGGTTTGGAATGGGGGTAGACCTCGATGGTCTGTGTATAGTGCTTTGATTATTCAAAATGTTGTCCTAACAAGTGCTAATTTGCAGCGTAGAGGAATCTCTTTAGCTTCCAGATGTGGCTTGTGTGGCTGCAATGAAGAACATGTTGATCACATGTTTGTGAAATGTGTGTATGCTTGGGAGGTCTGGTGTGGCTTGGCTGGTATATTTCATTGGAGTGTTCAAAAGCTGAACTCTGTTATCTCTTTCGCTGCTGACCTGCAAGCTCAATTTTACATTAAATCTTGCAGGAACAAAGTGCATAAGATGTTGTTTACAGCTTCTATGTATTATTTATGGAATGAACAGAATGGTAGACTTCATACTGATGTTATTCGATCTCCCTCATTCCTAGTCAAATGCATTGTCTAGGATGCTCTTGATATTGCTAGAATTAGTCTTCAAGATTTTTTAAGTTCATAGGAGTTTAAGGTTGTTGCAGGTTTTGTCTGCTCTTCCCTAGATGTGCTTGTGTGTCTTAGTGAAGAAATGTCTTCACTTTATTCTTGTACTATATTGTTTTATCTTATAAAATTTTTCTTCATTTAGGAAAAAAGTTTTGCCTCGTTTTGCGTGCCAGACACCGTGAAGTGTGCTGGTTGAGTTCCGAGAGTTGATTGGGGCATTTTTTTGAGTTCGGGACTTTTAGAAATGCATCGTTGGCATTTTTTAGTTTTTCAGGCCGGGACACACAATTGGTTTTGTGGTGCACAGGGATTATTTTTTAGAACTGTTCCATTTCATACATTATTAATTATTGCATGTTTATGTGGATACATGTTTGAGTGAGTGGTTGTAATATGTTTAGTGTGTGTATATATATGTGTGCGTGATAAAAAGGGATATTTTATTTTGTGTGGGTGTAGACACTAAAATTTTAGTGGGATTTGGTTTTGACAAATGGACCGATTAAATATGGGCCTAATATCTAATTAAGTTATTAGCCCAAGTTTGGTCCACTTAAATTATTTAATTAGTCAACTCAGATGGTTAAATATAAAAGTAATAATTCTTAATAAAATATATTTGGAATAATTATTTTTAAGGATAATTATTTTTCGTTTATTGCAGGGTAGACAGAAAAATTGAAAAGAGAAAAGTCAACAGGATTTTAACTTATTTCTGGGCGATTTTTTGGGCGATATTCTGAGCGATATTTTGACTAGGGTTTTCTTCAGGGAAGACGTCTCCAATAGAGGAGGGTCAACCCTCCTCATCTCCTAGGGATAGAGTAACAACCCCTCCTTCTTCCCCTCGCCCCACCCCCCAATTGTCTTCATGGACTTCACTTTTTTAGGGCTCCTCAAAAACTGGTTTCACACCGCTGACCTATTATAGTGAGATACGTAATACTAATTGTATGGTTATTGATGATACCGATATAGAAGATGAAATGCGATTTTGGGAGAATTCCATTGTTTGTTATGTACTTGGATAAAAGCCTTATTTTCCATACTTCAAGAATTACGTTCAAAAGCGATGGAATGAGAATGCAATAGTTGTCTCACTGAAAGATGGATTTTTTTAGATTCGATTGCCCAGTGAAGAAGATGTGATGCAGGTTATGTCCAGATTTCATACATTTCAAAGAAGGGCTGTGATTGTCAAGAAGTGGCATAAAAGTATATTATTGGAGAGAGATATATTGGCAACGGTACCAATATGGATGAATCTGTATGATTTACCCGTGCATGCAAGAAGTGGTACATCGATTTCAAAGGTTGTTTCAAACATAGCCAAGCCGATTTATATGGATGATATTAAATTATGTCGAGAAAGGGGTTTGTATGTTAGAGTACTGGCAAAGATGGAGGTTTCTGAAGGATTTCCAGATGTTATAAACACTAAGCTAAATGATTGCAAATGTAAGATTCAGGTTGAGTATGATTGGAAGCCAATATTTTGTAAGATGTGTAAGAGTATTGATCACAGTGATAAACTTTGCCCAAAGAACAATAAATCGAAGAAGATCGTCGAACAATGGGTGATCAAAAAGAGCACTAGCGTGGAGAATGTCGATCAAAGGGATGGTAAGAAAAGGTTCATGATTCAGTGGAGGTGATCTCAACACAAAAAGAGAAAGGAAGTTCTTCAAAGGATGAGGAAGGGTTTATACAAGTCACTTCTACTTCAAGATTAAAGGCTAAAGATAACCAGGTGTTGGTTGAACAAACTCAGGTGGTGTCGAATAATGCATTCCAACTGCTTGAAAAAGTCACTGTGAGAGAGGAAACAAGGGATCTAGAACCGGAATTTACAGAAATTATAAATAGTGTTAAAGATACGGTAAGAGAAGAGGCAAACAATGATACAGGGGAGTCGATTCAATCATCTGAAGTCATTTCTTTAGACGAAAATTCTCCTAGGGGATCTTCTAAGAAACAGAGGAAAAAAGCAAAGAAGAAAGAAGTTGAAGTTGATCTTAATTTGATAAGAGTTTACCAGAGGTATGGTAGCAGGTGGGAGTATCCCACCTCCCGTAATCCAATGATTGGGATATGGAATATGAGAGGACTCAACAAGCCAAGTATGCAGGTGGAAGTTAGGGCCTGGTTGAGTAAGTTTTCTATTAGTCTTTGTGGGTTGGTTGAAACTAGAACAGGTAGTCACAATTTTAGTACGATTGCTACTCGAATTAGATCTAATTAGACATGGGCAGGTAACTATAATGCTGTGGATGGTGGGAGGATTTAGTGCAGCTGGGATTCTTTGAGGTTGGATGTTCATGTTCTTGAATCCAGACATCAAATGATGCTTCTCTAGTTAGAGATTAGAGGGACTGCAATGAAGTTTTTTGTGACTTTCACTTATGCAGAGAATACTAACAATGAAAGAAAACAGTTGTGGATTGATCTCATGGAATGTGCTCAGTTATTCAATGGTCCTTGGTTGTTGATTGGGGACTGGAATGTTGTCAGGTATAATTCAGAGAAGAAAGGAGGAAGGTATCTTAGTCCTAGGATACTGCATGATTTCAATTATATCATTGATCAGCTAGGATTAGTGGATAGGCCTACCGTTAATGGGGTTTATACATGGTGTAACAACATGTTTCAGCATAGAAGGATTTATGCGAGATTGGATAGAGGGCTTATGACTGAAGATTGGACTGATACTTTTCCTAGTTCTCAAGTGTTTCTCACACCTCATTTGATATCAGATCATTGGGGTTTGTTTATCAAATTTCCAGTTCAATTAGCAGAGGGTCCTAAACCTTTTAGGTTTCTGTATTTATGAAATAAACAAACAACTATCACAAAGCTTATTACTGACACATGGAAGGCACATATCAGAGGCAATCCTATTCAGGGGTTGATGTTTAAACTTAAGCTTGTCAAAGCGGCAGTCAAAGTTTGGAATAAAGATAAGTTAGGTTCTGTGTATGAGAAGGTCATTGATTGTAGAAGGAGACTGGAGGATGCTCAGGTGCAGCTGGTTGACAATCAAATGAATGAAGAGTTGATTAATCAAGAGAAAAGTTGTAGGCAAAACCTTGAGGTTGCTATTTCCAATGAATCTACCCTTTTACATCGAAAATCTAGAATCAGATGGTTAAAGGGTCAGGATCGAAGCTCCAAATTTTTTCATCAGAAAATTAAGGAACATAGAGTGGGAAATAATATCACAGTTATTCAAAATGTTGCAGGAGATTTCATTCAAGATCCTGTCCATATCCAAGACCAGTTTATTCAGCATTTTCAAAGAAGGTTTACAAATAACAGACTAGCCCAGTTAACTCCAAGTATGGAATTCATCAGAAAGCGAATCTCATAGGAGGATGTTTTTTATCTTGAAAGGATGATTACTAGAGAGGAGGTTAAGTTTACTATTTTTTCTATGAGTCCAGACAAGGCCCCAGGGCCTGATGGATTTACTGTGAGATTTTTTCAACAGTATTGGTCTGTTGTAGGTATTGAATTCACTGATACAGTGTTATTTTTCTTTGATAATCCTTCATTGGGAAAGGGTGTGAATAGATTAGCTGGAGGAGGAGGCAGTACGAGTTGAAGACTTCAGACCTATTTCTTTATGCAATGTTTTTTACAAGATTATCTCTAAGATTATTGCAAATAGATTAGCTGGAGTGTTGGGGAAAGTTGTTGGGAAAGAACAAAATGCGTTTTTGAAAGGTAAGAAGATCCAAGATAATATTATCACTACTCATGAATTGATGAGAGGTTTTTGTACTAAAAATACAAAGCCTATTTTGGCATGGAAAGTGGATTTACAGAAAGCTTATGACTCTGTTCAGTGGAATTTTATTTTCGAATTGTTACAATTATATGGTTTTGGGGCCAAATGGATTACTTGGGTAAAAGAGTGTATTACCACTGTTTGGTTTTCTATCTTGATTAATGGCAGTCCTTATGGTCATTTCAAGCCTGAAAAAGGTTTGAGACAAGGTTGTCCGTTGTCTCCTCTCCTGTTTACTCTCATCACTAATTATTTTTCTGGTATGGTGGATGCCAGTGTAAGGGAAGGGAAGATTGTGAAGTGTGAAAGTGCAAAGAGGGCAGGTGTTGATGTAACTCATCAGTTCTTTGCTAATGATTTGCTTTTTGTGGTTAGAGCCAATATGGGAACTGTGATAACTCTCAAGAATATTATGGAGAAATTCTCAAACTTGTCAGGTCTTGTTGTTAACAAAGATAAATTTGAAATCTACTTAACCAGATTTGTGAGAAGAAAGGTCTCTATTTCTAGATTGCTTGGTTGTAAATCAGGTTCTCTTCCTTTTACTTATCTTGGGCTTCCTATCTCTGACAAATTATTAAGAAGGAAAGATTGCACCAGATTGTTAGATAAGATTAATGCCTCTACTACTAAATGGAATGGCTTGAACATTTTGTTAGCAAATAGAGTGGAGCTGTGCAGGGCAGTTGTTGCTCCCATGATACAGTATTGGACTTCAGTATATACTTTACCTGCAGCTGTTATCAATCTTATTGAGCAAAGGATGAGAAATTTTGTTTAGGGCCATGAGGGAAATAGAATTAAGATGCATGGGCTAAATTGGTCTAAATTATCTGCTCCAAAGGAGGAAGGTGGTATGGCTTCGAGATGCTGGTTGTGTTATAGACATATTGAAGATGTGGATCATCTTTCTTGTTGTTGTGACTTCACCTTACAGGTATGGATCGAGATTGCTGCTGTATGTTAAGGGCAGTTCCAGAAATATAATACAATTCAAGGGATGGCTACAGATTTCACTCAGAAATTTAGTGTGAAGAATGTTAGGATTAAGTTTTGCAAGTTGTTCACATCTACCCTTTACTTCATTTGGAATGAGAGGAATGAAAGATTTCATTCTGATAAGTTTTCCAATGCAAATGAGACTGCTAAAAGTATTATTTGGGAGGTTCAAGATATTTTAGGCTTAAGTTTACATGATACAATTTTGATGTTTTCCTAGCATAGGTGAAGTCAGAATTGTTTAGCTGTTGCTTTGGGTTGTTTTGGATATAGGTATGCCCCTATGAGTTTTATGTACATTATTATTCATATCTATGAAAAATTTTCCTCCATTTAGGAAAAAAACAAAGGATAATTATCACAATATAACCGGCCTGGCCCAGTTATGATTTTATCCTTATCAAGAGATAACACGTGTCATCATCCTATTAATCCAAGAAGCCTATTAATAGAGGCCTGAAGGAAGGAGGAAAGGTACACAAATTCAGAGTCCAAAAGTCTAGAGATTCAGAATTCAGAAGTCCAAAGACTCAGAAATCCAGAGACTCAGAAGTCAGAGACACAAATTCAGAATCCAAACCCAAAAGCGAAGAACGTCAAGCACATCCAACAACGTGTCGTTCTTCATCAAATCCCACGGTGATCAACAACAAGCACATCCAACGACGTGCCGTTCTTCATCAAATTCTACAGTGATTCAAGAACAAGCTCGTGCAGCCCTTGGATCCAACCAACAACAAAAAGGAGATCGAATCAGAGGACCATTCTTTTTGTAAAAGATATTACAAAGGATTGTACTCTAAATATTTCTAATTTAATAAATTATTATTTTGCCCATATTTTTTCTTTATTTGTAGAGAACAAAATTTGTGTGTACAAATTTCTGGCACGCCCGGTAGGACCTCCTTTGCCACTCATCTCTTTCTCCTACCATCAAGTTTCTTTTCTATCAGATTCTATGGTCCCACCGGGCATACCAAAAATTTGTACACACAAATTTTGTACTCTGCAAATAAAGACAAAATATGGGCAAAATAATAATATATTAAATCAGAAATATTTGGAATACAATCCTTTGTGATATCTTTTACAAAAGGAATGGTCCTCTGATTCGATCTCCTTTTTGTTGTTGGTTGGATCCAAGGGCTGTACGAGCTTGTTCTTGAATCACCGTGGAATTTGATGAAAAACGGCACGTCGTTGGATGTGGTTGTTGTTGATCACCATGGGATTTGATGAAGAATGGTACATTGTTGGATGTGCTTGATGTTCTTCACTTTTGGGTTTGGATTCTGAATTTGTGTCTCTGACTTCTGTGTCTCTGGACTTCTGAATTCTAAATCTCTGGACTTCTGGACTCTGAATTTGTGTACTTTGTTGAATTTGAGGAAGAACGGCACGTCTTTGGATGTACTTGTTGTTCTTCATCTTCAGAAATTGAGAGAATCAAAAATCCAAAGGGCCAGAAATTTGTACACACAAATTTTGTTCTTTGCAAATAAAGACAAAATATGGGCAAAATAATAATTTATTAATTTAGAAGTATTTGGAATACAATCATTTGTAATATCTTTTACAAAAAAAGAATAGTCCTCTGATTCGATCTCCTCTTTTGTTAATGAATTGATCCGAGGGCTGCACGTGCTTGTTTTTTTTAAATCACCATGGAATTTGATGAAGAATGGCACGTTGTTGGATATGCTTGTTGTTGATCACCGTGGGATTTGATAAAGAACGATGTGCTTGATGTTCTTCGCTTTTGGGTTTGGATTTTGAATTTGTGTCTCTGACTTCTGAGTCTTTGGATTTATAAGTCTCTAGACTTCTGGACTTCTGAATTCTGAATCTGTGTCCTTTGTTTCTGGACTTTTGAATTCTGAATTTATGTCTGAATTTCTAAACTTCTGAATTTGTGTCCTTTGTTGAATTTGAGGAAGAACGGCACGTCTTTGGATGTGCTTGTTGTTCTTCGTCTTCAGAGAGGAGAGAATTTGTTGAATTTGGTGAAGAACGGCACGACTTTGGATGTGCTTGGTATTCTTCGCCTTCAGGTTTGCCCTCGGGATTTCTGGCCCTCTAGATTTTTTATTCTCTCAATTTCTGGACCTTCTGAATTTCTGAGTCTCTGGATTTCTGGACTCTGAATTTGTTTTGTCCAGAAATTGAGAGAATCAAAAATCCAAAGGGCCAGAAATCCTGAGGGCAAACCTAAAGGCGAAGAATACCAAGCACATCCAAAGGCATGCCGTTCTTCACCAAATTCAACAAATTATCTCCTCTCTAAAGACGAAGAATAACAAGCACATCCAAAGACGTGCTATTCTTCCTCAAATTCAACAAAGGACACAAATTCAGAAGTTCAGAAATTCAGACACAAATTCAGAATTCAGAAGTCTAGAAACAAAGGATACAGATTCAGAATTCAGAAGTCTAGAAGTCTAGAGACTCAGAAATCCAAAGACTTAGAAATCAAAAACACAAATTCAAAATCCAAACCCAAAAGCAAAGAACATCAAGCACATCCAATGACGTGCCGTTCTTTATCAAATCCCATGGTGATCAACAACAAGCACATCCAACAACATGCCATTCTTCATCAAATTCCACGGTGATTCAAGAACAAGCTTGTGCAGCCCTCGGATCAAACCAACAACAAAAAAGGAGATCGAATCAGAGGACTATTCTTTTTTTGTAAAAGATATTACAAAGGATTGTACTCCAAATACTTCTAAATTAATAAATTATTATTTTGCCCATAGTTTGTCTTTTTTTGCAGAGAACAAAATTTGTGTGTATAAATTTCTAGCACGCCCAGTGGGACTTCCTTTACCTCTCATCTCTTTCTCCTACCATCAAATTTCTTCTTTGTTAGATTCTATGGCTCCCCCTAAGGCTCAGACAGACAAAAAAGCCCTAAAGAACATCGCTGCTGCAAAGGTCGACGCCAAAGCCACCATGAAAAGTGGCATGAAGGCCAAAGCAAGTGATGGAAGTACCTTAGCGGGCCCTATGACACGTAGCAAGTCCCAGGCAATCGTGTCATCCAAACATCAGCAAAACTTGTGAAAACCACTCCTATAAAGCCAACAAACATGAAAACCCAACATGTCAAGAACCCTGACGTTGTTCCAGAGGAGATTCCGCTACCAGATTCACCTTATTCAATCCATGATGCTTGCTCTAGTGTTGGTTCACCCCCTGAGTCACCACGTCAGACTTCGGAGCATTCAATCACTTCAAGAACCGTTAACTCTCAAGGCCTATCATACTCAGATGTGGTCACTGCTATGATGACTAGAGCTGCTATAATCTGGGCATCCTACATCTTCTATAGCATCGCCAACTGGGAATCGTGCAACTTTCTCACCACCACCGTCTGGGAACCCTACATCTTCCACAGTAATGCCGACGGAGAATCCTAATTCTACCACAAAAGGTACTCGCATAGAGGACCCCAAACAGACGCCGGTGACAGAACAGGCAGTTAGTCAAAACCAGACACTAGTAACAGAACAGGCAGCTAGTCAAACCAGTCACCCTTCTTTAGTCTCTTCATTATCTGTCGCACAATTGCAAGATATGATAACGAATACAATCTAAGCCCAATATGGAGGCGTCTCACAGAGCACTCTCATATACTCAAAACCCTATACAAAAAGAATCGACAGTATGAGGATGCATGTAGGATACCAACCTCCGAAGATTCAACAATTTGACGAAAAAGGTAACCCTAAGCAACACATTACCCATTTTGTCGAGACTTGCAACAATGCCTGAACAGAGGGGGACTTACTAGTTAAACAGTTTGTCCGTTCCCTTAAAGGAAACGCGTTCGAGTGGTACACCGACCTAAAGTCAGAGTCAATTGATAGTTGGGACCAAATGGAACGAGAATTCTTGAACAGGTTCTATAGCACTCGTCGTACTGTTAGTATGATATAGTTGACTAACACGAAGCAATGGAAGGATGAGCGTGTAATCGACTACATTAATCAGTGGAGAGCACTCAGTCTTGACTGCAAGGACCGATTGTCATAAATCTCTGCTGTGGAGATGCATATGTAGGGAATGCATTGGGGCCTTCTTTACATTCTGCAAGGTATAAAACCTCGCACATTTGAAGAATTGGCAACACGTGCCCCATAACATGGAGATCAGTATGAAATCCTATGAAGGCAAAAGTCCCATGGCCATAGAACCACGGAAGGACAAGAAAGACTGGAAGAAGGGCGATAAGTCGTCAAAGACCACTACTAAAGATTCCATGGCTATCTCAACCACCCCAATCAAGATATCTATTAAAGATGATAAGAAGGATGATAAAAAGCCTCGCCAGTTTCAAGAGAGGGAAAGACAACGTCTTACGCTAAAGGAGTTAGAGAAGAAGGAATACCCCTTCCCCGATTCCGATGTCCCTAACATCTTGGAATGTTTACTCAAAAGTAAATTTATAGAACTCCCTGAATGCAAACGCCCTCAAGAGATGGGACGTGTCAACGACCCAAAATACTGCAAATACCATCGTATTATCAGTCATCCAATTGAGAAGTGTTTTATCTTCAAAGAGGTGGTGATGAATCTGGCAAAATAAGGAAAAATCTTGTTGGACACGGACGAAGTTATAACTTCAAATCATACTACTGCTACTGTGACCACCTCTGTTGTGGGGAGTGCTCATTCTCAACCTTCAATTTCTGAGGTATATTGTATAACCATCCAGTTAGGCTCATTAGAACCAATCCTCATCTCTCTTGGCATTCCAACCTTTGGAAGGGTCTTTCCTCAGGATGATGAAGAAGGATGGACTCTGGTGACAAGAAAGAAACCACGGAAGCAACAACCTGACAATTTTCAGACTAGTTATTCTGACAGAGGGCAAAGGAAGAAGAAACCTCAATATCACTATAAACAGTCTGGCCATAACAGAAAATGGGTCAAAAAGACACAGTCAACCAAACACGCCTCTATAAGCAAAAGGATCCAAAAGCCCATTACTTTGCAAGAGTTCTTTCCAGAAGAATATCTAGATGATGAACTTGTGACGGCTTACATGGTTTCCACTAAAATGAGCCTTGATGGTGAGAATAGCAAGGATCAAGATAAAGCCCAGACTGTGGAGAATCATGCAAATGATGCAGCTATCATTGAAAATGTGACGTTTCCGATTTTTGTCACTTTCCATTTTTTTGGAATTTCGTCGAAGTAAGGGTATTTCTGTCTTTTCACGTTAAGCGTGTGGGATTGTGGTTGGGTCCAATTTCATTTGGTGCATTTTAATTTATATGAAGGTGTGACATTTAAATGGTGATGCATTTTATATGGTGTAAAATTTCAAGTAAAAGATAAAGAGAAAAGAAATAAAATTCGTGGGGCCCACCACCATATCAAAAGTGGTCTAGAGACCACAATTCTGCCTTCTCATTTCTCTCTCCTGTAAGTTCCTCTCTCTCACTCTTGTTCTTTCTTTTTCTTTTTCATTTTACTTCAAATCTTTGAAGTTTGATTCCATCTTCAATCCTTGGAGTTTTAGAGTGCTGCTTGAGGCAAAACGAAGAGCATGGTGAGTTCTACGCTTTCATACCAGCAATTTCAGCTTTGAGTCTCCCCTTGGCCATGGAAAATCTAGACCCGTTTTGAGGGTTATGTGCAATTAAGAGGTAAGGGCCCTTAATCCATGAAATCTTATACCTTAGTGAGCTAATTCCCTCTATTTGTTGATTAATTTGATTAATTATTTGATACCTAAAGAATTGTTGATATGTATGCATATATGTTGATTAAGTGACTAGGTGTTTTAATTGTTCTATGTGAAGAGCATGTGTAAGAATTGACTATATGTGTTCATCTTCCTAGATTCTTGTTGTTTGAGAGCATGTTATTAGTTTCCTTAGAAATTCTTGTGAACTATGCTTTGTTAATTAAACTTGGGCTAATTGTGAAATGATGAGCATGGGCATGGCATTAATACATCTATGCACTAGCATTGGGCATAAATGGGAGAAATTGTTTTGAAATGAAAAAGAGGACTTTGGTGATTGTAGTTTTGATGAAATGGTTTTGATTAAACCCGGTCGCTGCGGAGTCACCAACGGGCCGGTAGGTTAATGTAACCTAGAGGGAACTAGGGAGGTTGCCCTAGCGTGGTTGAGCTATCTGGGCCCCACGATGACGCTGCGGAGTCACCAATGGACTAAGGACAATAGCCAATCCTTCTCTCGGTGCTAAGGGGGTACCAAAGGGGGTTACATTAACAATTTGAAAGTGATGGTTTTGAATGTTGAAAATGGGAAATGACATCGGCATGCATTGCATTCCATGGCATTGCATTGATTGTATTTGAATTTGGTTAGCATGTTGTATTGTCCCGACATTATTTGATCCTCATTCCCATTGTCATATGCTTTGTTTTGGATTCACAAGGACACAAAAGACGTGTCTTAAGTGCTACCTACTGAGCGATTCGCTCACCCTATTGTAATTATCATTTTTTTTCAGGACATAGAAAAGAAGTAGCTGACGGTAATCCACCACAGCCTTAGCTTGGAGTAAAGAAATGTCTCTTTTGTTATCTTTTGTAAATAAACCTAATTTTTGTAAAGTACGAACTCAAGATATATTATTTTGTTGCAACGTGTGGTGTATTGAGGTTCATTTTGTATATGGCTGTTGAGAAATTGTAATTAAGTTTTACTCACTCTAAATCAGTTTCTGTATTTTAAGTAACGTGTGGCAAATTACGTTAACAACGTGGTGGTTGATATTGTATTAGGTGTTGAAATATATTTAATTATGTACATGAATGTAATGGTGTGGGTGGTTAATTACCAAAGGTTGGTGTATGTGGGTTTTCATTGGACAGTGGGAAGTGGAAGTGAGAATTTCCCGGAACCGGTCGGCACGTAGCTTCCCATACATCGACCAGTATCTTGTCAGTGGGTTATTGATGTACACTCTCCAAACCAGTCGACGTGTGGCTTCCCATACGTTGACCGGTATCTTCACAGTGAGTTTTTGTTGCACACGTTCCAAACCAGTCAACGTAAAAATTCCATACGTCGACCGGTATCTCGGCAGTGGGTTTCTTACTGTTCATAACCCAAACCAATCAACGTATAATGTATATACGTCGACCGGTTTCTGTCTCTTATGTAATTGCTATTTAAGTTCTTAAAATTTCACTTTGGCACCCAAGTGATATTACACGTAATTATTTTATGACCCACCAAAATGGAATAATTATATTTCAACCACCCAAAAGACTATATTGCCCTGGACCTTATTTTATTTATTATGTGGTATAAGTAAAGGACTATTATACCCTTTGAGTCTCAATTTAGTGAATTGTGGCAAATTACCATCTTGTCCTTTTTGGACCTTGATATTTAAATTTAGCGTGAAATGACCGTATTACCCTCGAAAGTTTTTGGGTCGGGTAAGGACCCGTTTAATGATCCGGATTCAATGAGGATTTAGGTCGTTACAGAATGGTATCAGAGCAATGGTTCAAAAACCCTAGGACGACGAGTAGAGGCCAATGTAGGATAACATGGGAAGTTTAAGAAGCATGCTAAATTGCCTACGTGTTTTGATATTTGAAGAAGCATGTTAAATTGTTTACTTGCCTATGTGGTACATGTTAAAGTGTTTAAATGTTGACCAACACGCCTACTTGTTTACTTTCTTACCTGTTTAATTGCCTACATGTTAATTTACTTATGTGATCACATGCTTATATGTTATATATGTGCAGCACTAATTTAAATGACCCATGAGTAGGTGCTATGTTTTTAATATGTAATTGTTTAGCAGGCGCATTTTTATGTTGTATTAATTCTGCAAGTTATCCCTTATGACTGGGGTAGGTATCAGCATTATGAGCAAGGGTGATGTGAATAGCACAATCTTATGAGTCCGGTTTGACCTGAACATGTCATTCCATTGGGAGTCTTCTTCATAGAGACTAGTAACGGTGAAAAGGTTTGATCTTAGGTGCCTTCCTGGATGGAAGTCCTCATTTTCTTACACGGGCGAGGGTTTGTGTTGTGTTTCCTCGATGTAGTGAATGGCCTCTTGGGATGATGGATTAGTAGAGTAGGGTGTGTGAGTCATGGGATTCTTTCCACGTACGCAAAGTTGATGTGATGTCACAAGATGTGAGGTGGTATGTAGTGTATGACTTGTAAGGTTCAGGTATTGTACGGGTTGAATAAGGTTTGTATTTGAAATTTTTTTACTTAGAAGTTCATTAATGTTTAAGATTGCGAGTTGTCTCTTAGATTGCTATTTTGGGAGTAAAAGTTGAGGTTGATCTTGAGTTGGCAACGGGATAAGTAGGTTGCACCTTTTGTTATGATTTCCAGTGAAGAAGGCAGAAACTAAGTGTGATGTTGTTTGTTGACCATAGAGTATTGGTCACAGATTGTGTTGAGCCAGGATGAGGAGTGACCTCTTGGGCTTGGTGGCCTGTTCTATTTGATTTATTTGTTTTGTGGCCTTGTGGGCGGGTATGTGTGAGCGTGTGCAGGTGGCACCAGAAGGCTACCACACTGAGCGAGCTACGGGCACACAACTCAAATGAAATCGATGTGGACATTCCATTGTGTTGGATAGTAATTGTACCGATTAGCTAGGTAATGATAGTGTCGGGGGTGTAACAGTTGTATCCCCTTTTGTTTGGTTGGATGGATCAGTTGTAGGTATGACTTAAGTATCCAGTTAGATACCAACGTGAGACCATTGTTTTGTAGTCGTCGTCTATTATAGTTTATGTGATTGACCATTTAGTGTAGTGTTTGTTTTCCTCTTAGGGACTGTTTCTATAGTGTGCCACGTATGATTCCTTTTCTTGTAGCAGGTTGTTGACTATAGTGTCAGGTATCATGAATGATGTGTGTTTTCATGTCGAGTTAGCACCACTTCTGAAGGAGCGGTTGGTAGTGGAAACTTGTTGTTTCCAAGGGATTAGAGTTTGTACAGTTATCTATGGAAGGATGATCATGAGGTGTTAGAACTTAAGGTTCTTGTATTGAAGAGTAAGTCAGTTTAGGGATGATCCTAGTATTGAGGAAGAAAGTGGTGATTGATTGCATTTTTTACGGATATAAGGAGACAATTAGGTGTTGAACATTTTGGATTTTTATGCTCATTTTATTTTAAGGTTTTGTCGGCATGGCATTGCCGTATGGATGTTCTTTACAAATAGTAAATAATGGTCGTTGTAGGAAGTATTGAGAGTAGTGCTCATTTTATTGTTGTGACGGTGTTATATTAAGGTTATTGAAAGAAGAATTGCTTGGTAGTGGCTTGATGGTTTGATGGGGTGATAGGCTTAAACTGTTGTCTTAAATGAATGACAGAGAGGGTGTTATGACGTGAAGTTTGGCATTGACGAGCATAATGGTTCAAGGTATGATACGAATGTAGGTTGAAAATTATGAGTGATGTTCTATGCTAACAGGTATGTGAGGGGATTGTGCGCCAGTTGAGGCAGTTGTGGATGGCTTAAATTTTTAGAACTAGTGAGAGTGGTGTTCCCGGATGGGCACCTTTTTCTTTTGAGGAGCCAGTGGACAGTTGTGATTGAGGTTACAGGTCTTACATGCACAATGATTGAGGCAGTGTCGACTTCACAAGGTAGAGGTGGAACAGATAATCAAGTGTTGTTATAATTCATAAAGTTTTACATTGGGGGATTATCAAGTAAGATGGGACACAGTGTCCAATGTACAGTGATGGTTCCTAGTGTTAGTTTGTTAAGGGTGCTGGTGCTTTCCTCTGATTGGTTTAGGTTAGCATGGGCGTTTTGGAGTATCTTATGCGAGGTGTTTGTTGATAGGGTGTGACGGTTTGTTTGTGGCAAGGTTGTCTAGAATTGTGTTCGTAGTTCCGTATGTGTTCCAGTTGGGTTTACTCCTTGTGTGTAAGGAATTCATTTTGTCTCAGAAGAGATTGGGTGTCCATGGTTGGACAATTGATGGATAACGTGTAACTGGTGGTCGGGTACATTCAGGCTTGAGTCATTAGTCTCTTGAGAGAGCGGGGCTTGTTACCCTTTCCGTTTATTCTAGTCCTGGTAAGGATGGTGATTGTCGTGAGTCTTGTTCTTCAATTAGGAGTTGTGCACGTCCATGAGTGGACAGGTTTAGGGGTGGTTTGTTATGTTGTTGGGGTTCGTCGGTAGAGGTTTTGGTAGAGGTTTTGGTTGAATGGAGACTGTGTTTTTAGTGTTGTTAATTGCAGTGGGGACAAGGATGTTGTCATAAAGTAAAGGTTGAGGATGAATAAGTGACGTAATGTGATGTGACTCAGGTACTCGAATGATTTTGTAGGTGTCTGATTCGAGCAGTGTTTTGAGGATAAGTGCTGTTATTGCTTTAGAATTTTGTGATTGGAGAAAGTGAATGTGTGTTCTATTGAGGGATAATAGAAATGATTGACTTTGATTTTGAGGTTACAGGTATGAGACAGTCATATTATGTGTTTCGAAGAAGTAATAATTGATTGAATGATCTTAGGGAGTTGTTTGTGTGGTATGGTGCTATGGAGATAACAGGGATCTTATGAGCTAGTCGATGATTAATGTATTTAATGTCATATTACTCTTAGTTGTTATGGGTTATGTGATTGAAAAATGATTGAGATTCTTGGTGCTAGTACGTGATTCTATAATTGTTGAGGTTATTTGGAGTGAAGGATTGATTAGAGAGTGAATCTCGTGGTTGTTTTGAGAACTATGTAGAGTTGTGTTTGAGGTTTAGACTTGGGGACAGGAACGATATCTGTGTTAAGATTGGATTGAGGATGAGAATGGCCTGGCCAACCATTTCTCCTGAATCAATCCCTCTTCAACACGTTGTCGGGTCAAAGGTCAATGAAAGTTCTGATTTGTTGGTGATAGTGAGAGTATGGTACTATGCGTTGTGTTGGTATGACAATGTGGATTTACAGGATTTGTCTTGGGTGACGAAAGGTGTTAGGTGGTATTGAGTGTTTGATAGCAAGTTAGTAGTACAATCATTGATTATAGAGAATCTCGTTTTAAGGACTTGTGTTCATAATATAGGGTAGTACACTTTATTGTTTTAGTGACTCATAATTGAATAATTGTTGGGGGATTCATCATTTTGTTATCTTGAGGTTGACCAATATTATAATTATCGGTTAGTGTGGTTGGTGGTCATTGTATGATTCTGTTGGAGTATAGCAGTATGTTGGATGACGAGTATTGGTTGGACAATGACATGTAGATTAAGTTTGAATCTGATTGTGTGTTGGATGAGGTTCCTCATTTGGGGTCTGAGTTGCCCTTTAGAAGGATGAGTGTGATAGGATACTCTCATGTTTCGAGGTCTTGTGACCATTCTTCTTCGAGCTCCGAAGTATTATGCAGCAGTGTAGAAGAGACCAGTGTTAGTCTTAAGTCGAGTATAGGATTCAGTGGGTTTTGTGCTTGATGTTGTGAGTGATGAGTTCCCTCATGGGGTGGTAATCATTGAGTTTTCTGGCGGCAGTATGTGATTGCCTGTTGATGCTGGTGTCAAAGGCCATATGGTTGTTGAGTTCTTAGTCTCGGGATTTTGTGAGGTGTTCTCGAAAAGATTGTGGTTGTGAGCCTCCTTCTTTTAAGGATGGTAGATTTCGAGGACGAAATCTCTTTAAGGAGGGTAGATTGTGACGTTTCCGATTTTCGGTACTTTCCATTTTTCTGGAATTTCATCGAAGTAAGGGTATTTCTGTCTTTTCACGTTAAGAGTGTGGGATTGTGGTTGGGTCCAATTTCATTTGGTGCATTTTAATTTATATGAAGGTGTGACATTTAAATGGTGATGCATTTTATATGGTGTAAAATTTCAAGTAAAAGATAAAGAGAAAAGAAATAAAATTCGTGTGGCCCACTACCATGTCAAAAGTGGTCTAGAGACCACAATTCTGCCTTCTCATTTCTCTCTCCCATAAGTTCCTCTCTCTCACTCTTGTTCTTGCTTTTTCTTTTTCATTTTACTTCAAATCTTTGAAGCTTGATTCCATCTTCAATCCTTGGAGTTTTGGAGTGCCGTTTGAGGCAAAACGAAGAGCACAGCGAGTTCTACGCGTTCATACCAGCAATTTTAGCTTTGAGTCTCCCCTTGGCCTTCGAAAATCTAGACCCATTTTGAGGGTTTTGCGCAATTAAGAGGTAGGGCCCTTAATCCATGAAATCTTATACCTTAGTGAGCTAATTCCCTCTATTTGTTGATTAATTTAATTAATTATTTGATACCTAGAGAATTGTTGATATGTATGCATATATGTTGATTAAGTGACTATGTGTGTTAATTGTTCTATGTGAAGAGCATGTGTAAGAATTGACTATATGTGTTCATCTTGCTAGATTCTTGTTGTTTGAGAGCATGTTATTAGTTTCCTTAGAAATTCTTGTGAACTATGCTTTTTTAATTAAACTTAGGCCAATTGTGAAATGATGAGCATGGGCATGGCATTGATACATCTATACACTAGCATTAGGCATAAATGGGAGAAATTGTTTTGATATGAAAAAGGGGACTTTGGGAAAGAAGTTTTGATGAAATGGTTTTGATTAAACCCGGTCGCTGCGGAGTCACCAACGGGCCGGTAGGTTAATGTAACCTAGAGGGAACTAAGAAGGTTGCCCTAGCGTGGTTAAGCTATCTGGGCCCCACGATGACGTTGCGGAGTTACCAATGGACTAGGGAAAATAGCCAATCCTTCACTCGGCGCTAAGGGGGTTACATTAACAGTTTGAAAGTGATGGTTTCGAATGTTGAAAATGGGAAATGACATCGGCATGCATTGCATTGATTATATTTGAATTTGGTTAGCATGTTGTATTGTCCCGACATTATATGATCCCCATTCCCATTGTCCTATGCTTTGTTTTGGATTCACGAGGACACAAGAGACGTGTCTTAAGTGCTACCTACTGAGCGATTCACTCACCCTATTGTAATTATCATTTTTTTTCAGGACATAGAAAAGAAGTAGCTGACGGTAATCCACCTCAGCCTTAGCTTGGAGTAGAGAAATGTCTCTTTTGTTATCTTTTGTAAATAGACCTAATTTTTGTAAAGTATGAATGCAAGATGTATTATTTTTTTGCAACGTGTGGTGTATTGAGGTTCATTTTGTATATGGCTATTGAGAAATTGTAATTAAGTTTTACTCACTCTAAATCAGTTTGTGTATTTTAAGTAACGTGTGGCAAATTACGTTAACAACGTGGTGGTTGATATTGTATTAGGTGTTGAATGTATTTAATTATGTACGTGAATGTAATGGTGTGGGTGGTTAATTACCAAAGGTTGGTGTATGTGGGTTTTCATTGGACAGTGGGAAGTGGAAGTGAGAATTTCCCAAAACCGGTCGACGCGTAGCTTCCCATACGTCGACCGATATCTTGTCAGTGGGTTATTGATGCACACTCTCCAAACCAGTCGACATGTGGCTTCCCATACGTCGACCGGTATCTTCACAGTGAGTTTTTGTTGCACACGTTCCAAACCAGTCAACATAAAAATTCCATATGTCAACCGGTATCTCAGCAGTGGGTTCCCCACTGTTCATAACCCAAACCAGTTGACGTATAATGTATATACGTCGACCAGTTTCTGTCTCTTATGTAATTGCTATTTAAGTTCTTAAAATTTCACTTTGGCACCCAAGTGATATTACACGTAATTATTTTATGACCCACCAAAATGAAATAATTATATTTCAACCACCCAAAAGACTATATTGCCCCGGACCTTATTTTATTTATTATGTGGTATAAGTAAAGGACTATTATACCCTTTGAGTCTCAATTTAGTGAATTGTGGTAAATTACCATCTTGTCCTTTTTGGACCTTGATATTTAAATTTAGTGAGAAATGACCGTATTACCCTCGGAAGTTTTTAGGTCGGGTAAGTACCCGTTTAATGATCCGGATTTAATGAGGATTTGGGTCGTTATAGAAAAGTCCGATGATGATGAAGTAGTCGGAGGTATGCTGGATTTATGTTATGCACCAATTATTTTCACTGACGAAGATCTTCAGTTGGGTTCGAAGCCACAAAATTGTCCTCTTTTCGTCTCCGGTTATATAAAAGAACAATGAGTTATTCGAATTCTTGTTGATGGTGGATCAGCGGTGAATCTCATACCAAAATTTACGATGAAAAATCTCGGCATCACAGTCGACGAGTTATCTCGTAGCCGTTTGATTACTCAAGGTTTTAACCATAGTAGACAGAGAGCTATTGGCATGATTCGGGCAAAACTAATTATTGGCGAGCTCTAAGCTGAAACCTTATTCCACGTTATTGATGCAAAGACGTCCTACAATTTGTTGTTAAGAAGGCCTTAGATACATAGTAACGGTGTCATTCCATCAACTCTTCATCAGTGCTTCAAATTCTACAAGAATGGCGTACAAACAGTTGTAGCAGACCATAAACCATTTACAGAAGCAAAATCTCATTTTGCCGATGCCAAGTTCTATATCGATCATGATACACCTTCAGAAGTGCCCATCCTAAGCCATCCATCTACACAAGAGGTTCAATCTACAAAAACAAAAGAAACGTTAAGTGATCCATTAGATGGTTTCAATGATAGACATTGTAAAGGTAGCTAAAACAAGAGGGGTCTCGATAAAAGCACATCGAACGAAACCTATTTTAAAGTATGTTCCAAAATCTCAACGACAAGAAGGGCAGTCACCTATCATTGAGATACTTGAAACCAAGGAATTTAAATTGAAGATGTCACAAACCAAAGAGAAAGAAGATATGCAAAAGCTGAAAGGAGAGTTAACTCTTCCTCTCACCAAGATTCAAAAGTCTTCTCCTTCCAAGCCTCCGTTAAAAGGGTTCATGCTGCTTTCTCAATCTCTGGTCAATCATGGATCACTTCCAAAACAAAGGACTGATGAAGGATTCGATCCTAAAGCATACCAACTCATGGCTAAGTCGGAATATGATTTTACAAATCCTGCAAACCTTGGAAAACTGAATTCAGAGGTCACCGGTGAGAAAATGCATGGCCTCAATGAGACACAGAAGAAGTTGAAAGATCAAGGGCATAAAATCATTACACCTAAGTCTGGTATCGGTTTCGTACCTTCTGAGTCACTTCGAATTCACATCAAAAAAAAGGATAAGAAGTCAAACACTTTTTACGTTGGGTTTAAAGAAGTCAAAGATGAACAAGACAAACAGATTATGCATCAAAAATCATTCTTCGACCGTATAGGAGCTCCATGTAATCGAGCATCTGTATTCAACAGGTTGTCAAGCCAAAAGTCAAATGTCTCAAGTTCTCATGTCAACAGTTAGCCTCATACCTCTGTTTTTAACAGAATGAGCTTTCATAACCAAGGAAGAAAATCTCCACAACCTCAATCTTGAAAGTCAGTATTTAATCGAATTGCTACTATTAATGATGCACCGCTAAGAAGCAGCAAGAGTGGAAAGTCAAAGAAAACTAACATCGACGTGGTGAATAATAGTGAAGTTCAGAGCCTAGTGCCCTCGCGAATGAAACGTAAGACGGAGGTAGATGTCACCAATGATGTTATATTAAAAGCTCGAAGGCGAACCGTTGTATTCACTAATCAAGCAAAAGAAGTGGATAAAATAGAAGACATTGGCGAATCATTTTGTGTTACTTCATTCCACATCACTATTGAAGAGGAACCTAACTTTGAACAACCATATGACATCGAGAAAGCTCCACCAACACTATAAGATGGGGGGTAGGTTACCGTTGATCAACTCAAAGAAATCAACTTAGGGACTGATGATTAACCCAGACCAGTTTTCATTAGTGCATTCCTAAGCCCCTCAGAAGAAAATAATTACTTTCAATTGTTGTCTGAGTACAAGGATGTCTTCGCTTGGACATACAAAGAGATGCCCGATCTTAATCCTAAAATTGCAGTGCACAATCTTGCTGTCAAACATGGGACACGTCCGATTAAGCAGTCTCAACGTTTCTTCTGTCCAAAGCTAGTTCTGAGGATAAAGGAAGAACTCAACAAATTGATTGAAGTAGGGTTCATTCCTGAGGTCAAATATCCAACATGGATTTCGAGCATTGTTTCAATGAAGAAGAAAAATGGACAGATTCAAATTTGTGTGGATTTTCGTGATTTAAATGAGGCATGCCCAAAAGATGATTTTCCTCTTCCATTCCCCAAACTCACTGTAGATGCAACCACAGGGCATGAAGCTCTCTCGTTCATGAATTGTTACTCAGGGTACAATCAGATAAGAATGACTCCGAAAGATGAGGAACGAACTGCCTTTCGCACTCCTAAAGGCATATATTGTTACAAAGTTATGCCTTTCGGACTCAAAAATGCAGGAGCAACATACCAGCGCGCCATGCAAAGGATCTTCTATGACATACTCCACAAAATTGTTGAATGCTATATTGATGACTTGGTGGTTAAGACAAAAGAACGAAGGAATCATTTACAGGATCTATGTACAGTTTTTAATCGCCTCCGAAAATTTCAACTCAAGATGAATCCTCTTAAATGTGCATTTGGTGTGACTTCAGGGAAATTCCTGGGATACGTTGTACATCATCGTGGTATTGAGATTGATCCTAATAAAGTGGAGGCCATTTAAAAGATGCCACCACCAAAGAATTTACACGAGCTTCGAAGTTTACAAGGTCAACTTGCGTTCATTCGTAGGTTCATCTCAAATTTGGCTGGCCGTTGTCAGCCTTTTAACCGACTCATGAAGAAAGATGCCCCATTCATCTGGGACCAATCTTGCCAAAATGCTTTTGATAGCATCAAAAAGTACCTTCTCAATTCTCCGGTATTAGGAGCACCTGTACCTAGAAAGCCACTCATACTTTACATTGCTACACAAGAAGAATCGTTGGGTGCCTTACTTGCTTAGAATAATGAAGAACATAAAGAAAATACATTGTATTACTTAAGTCGCAGACTCACCCCAACAGAGCGAAATTATCCTCCAATTGAAAAAATATGCCTCGCACTTGTCTTTGCCTCTAAGAAATTGAGGCATTATTTCTTGGCTCATACAATACATCTTGTTGCAAGGACTTATCCTCTCAAATATGTCATGTCTAAACCGGTCCTTTCCGGACACTTGGCGAGGTGGTCAATTTTGTTCAACGAATTTGGAATTGTTTATGAGCCACAAAAGGCAGTGAAAGGACAAGTCCTGACAGATTTCCTAGTTGACCATCCTATTCTAGCCGATTGGGAAATTTCTAAAGATTTTCCTGATGAAGAAGTCTTCCTTGTAGACATCCTCCCTCCATGGATGATGTTTTTCGATAAGGCAGCACGAGCAGACGGGGCCGGAGCAGGAGTAGTGTTTGTCTCTCCAAAAAGATATGTTATTCCATACTCTTTTGCACTCGCTGAAAACTGCTCAAATAATGTAGCTGAATATCAAGCCCTGATCATCAGCCTTCAAATGGCAAATGAGATGAAGATCATTGATCTCGAAATATATGGAGACTCTAAGTTGGTGATTAACCAACTTCTAAAAGAATATGAAGTTAAGAAAGATGATCTAGTGCCGTACCATCGTTATGCCTCTCATTTGTTGGAACAGTTTGATAGCATCATGCTAGAACACATTCTGAGGAAAGAAAATCGGATAGCAGATGCTTTGGCAAATTTAGCTACCACATTGGCATTAACTGATGAGGACCTGGTTGATGTTCCTGTATGTCAACGATGGGTCTTGTCACAAGTCTTGGAAGATAAATTTGAAGAAAGTAATTTGGTTTCTTGTTGGACACAAGAGGAAGAAGATTGGAGGCTCCCTATCATTGATTATCTAGAACATGGAAATCTTCCCGAAGACCTACACCACAAGACTGAAATACGAAGACGAGCACTTCGTTTCATCTATTACAATGATACGTTGTATAGACATTCATATGAGGGTCTTTTCCTTCGCTGCCTTGCAAATAACGAGGCAACCCATGCAATGAAGGAGGCACATTTTGGGATTTGTGGAGCCCATCAATCCTCTCCAAAGCTTCACTTTTGTGTCAAAAGAATGGGTTATTATTGGCCCACCATGGTCAAGGACTGCATGGAGTATGCGAAAAGGTGTCAAGCCTATCAATTCTATGCTAACTTCATACACCAACCACCGGAACCATTGCACCCTACTGTGACGTCATGGCCATTTGATGCATGGGGATTAGATGTAGTTGGTCCTCCAGACAAGTCTTCAAAAGGCCACTTATATATCTTGTCTGCCACTAATTATTTTTCTAAATGGGCGGAAACTGCACCCTATAAACATGTGAAAAAGGAAACAGTGGTTGATTTCATCAAGTCTAACATTATTTATCGATATGGTGTCCCTCGGTACATCATCACTGATATGGGATAAATTTCAAAAACAGTTGGGTAACCGACCTTTGCGAGAAGTTTGGCTTCAAAGAACGTAAATCCTCCATGTACAATGCCCCTGTAAATAGTCTTGCGGAAGCATTCAATAAAACTCTTTGTGAGTTATTGAAGAAAGTAGTCAACCAGACAAAGAGAAATTGGCATGAGCGAATGGAAAAAGCATTCTGGGCATACAGCACTATGCATCGTACACCTACTCAAGCAACTCCGTATTCTCTTGTCTATGGTGTGGAAACGGTTCTTCCATTGGAATAACAGATCCTTTCGTTAAGGATAGCCATACAAGAAGGTCTTACAAGTGAAGAAAATGCCATCTTACGTCTTCAAGAACTGGAAGCATTGGATGGAAAGAGATTAGAAGCTCAACAACAGCTAGAGTGTTCTCGACTTTCTAAAGCATTCAATAAGAAAGTTCGACCTCGGTCATTTCAAGTTCGAGACTTAGTATTAGCTATTCGTAGACCAATTGTCATGAATCACAAGGGAAATAAATTTGTATTCAAATGGGATGGACCATATGTTGTTCGTGAAGTTTATACTAACGGCGCATATCTCATTATTGATGAAGAAGGAGTAAGAGTGGGGCCCATTAATGGCAAGTTCCTGAAGCGCTATTACCCATGAAGGCAATGCTCCTGATCGTATGAGCTTCAACTGCACTATGCTCCTGGCCCGCATGAGCTAAAACTGTGTACAGCCAAAAAAAAAAAAAAAATTTGCATACTCCTGGCCCGCAAGAGTATAAACTGTGAACGGCGAAACCAATAAACAATGACAACATCTTTGTTAAACAAATAGAAATAATAAATCAAGTTGTTTTATTGTTTTGGGTTTTTTAAAAAATAAAAAAATAAAAAATAAAAACAAAAAAAAACAAAAAAAAAAGGATGATGATCGATATTAAAATTCCATAGCTATAATTTCGTCACGTTCTTGCCGTAATATCTCTTCTAGTTGCTTCACTACTTCAAGATCATTATTAAAGATGACGTTAGCTTCTTCCACTGATTTTCGATCTTCCCAAAGTTTGGTGACAACTTCCTTCTTCTGAGATAACTGTGCATCCGATGTTGATATGAGGACTTTAAGCCCCTGAGTCTCTTCCCTGACTTGTTGCAACTCCTTCACTAACTTGGCTTCTTTAACTTCGGCTTCACTCAAACTAGACCAAAGCGATTGTATACGCTTAGCATCCTCATCTTCTATAGACCTAGCATTAGTGAGCAGTGTATCAATACTAGCCAATCATTAGGATTGAGAGTCTGAAGTCATCATACAAGCATTGGAAGAAGATGTAGCAACATAATTGGCCACATTATTCGTATACGAGTCAATTCGCCTCTTCAAAGCTGAATGGTCTCCAGGGAGTTTTGCAAGTCCCTCATAAAGTGTTTGAAGTTTAGGTGCTCGAAATGATATTTTGTCGGTAGGAGTATCACGAATGATACCTTTTATGAAATCAATAAAGAATAAAGTAGCACGGCGATGAACATCAAGAACGACCTCTTCAGCATTGAAAATTGACATTTCGGAAGGGGCAATATGATGTAAGGGTGGACCCTGTTCTCTTATAGGCAAGTAAGCGTTAGCCATATGATCTATACCAACCTTTTCAACCGCCTCCATAGGTTGACTAGTCACTTTAGCAACCCCTAAAACATCCGAGTGTGGAATAGCTCTGCTTCTTTGTAGTGAAACCTCCGTACCTTTTCCTATTGTAGTTGCCAACGCTAAGGCAGAAGGTCCATAAATAGATTCGTCACTGTATGTTGGGTTAGCAACAAAGACGACATCTTCCCCGAGAAATCCCTTGTTGCCTGTTGTCTATTAAGAACAGAAAGTGATGGTAAAAAAAAAAAAAAAAAGAACAAAATTTTTTTTTTTTTAAATTACCTATATAGGTTGTGAACTGCTAGGTACTTTATTAAAAAATTGATCAAGAGAGGTGGCAACACATTCCTGTACTGGATCAAGTCTCAACTTATCAGTGACATGCTTCCAGTTACGATCCTCATCACAAGCTTTCACATCCTCATTTGAATCCATTGATAATTGACGACGGCGAAGGTTATTGATTAATGGTGGGACATCTCCTGCTGTCTGGTGATAACTACTGGACCCTCCAACGACATCACAATTATTATGAGATTTGATGGTTGCCTTTAGCATTGGCTTAGATGGGAGGTTTGACTTCAACCCCTTAATTAAAACCTTCCTGATTTTAGTTGGTTTCTCTAGTGGGGAAATCATCCGTTTAGGTTGCTTTGAGGTAGTTTCTTCCTGTGTAAATGGGTCAACATAGACTTTGGCCCACCATTCAGCATATGCTTTCGTGACCCCGAATTTCTCAAGATTGGAGCTCGAAGGAAGTAATACTTTACGCCCAGTATGGAAACAGGTGGACAATCTCCATAGTTTCATAACTTCTTCTAATTTACCAGTACGAATGTCCCTCTTCAACCTCCCTGGGACATCATGAGGAAAGTGATATTGTCTACTAAACCTATGCGGACTGTAAGGCTCAATGATGAAATGGTTACCTTGGCACAATGTCAAATAACTGGGCCGAAGGGAGGCAAAATATTCAAAGATTGAGAATTTTTGCTGGTTATCATCCATAAATAGTCGCTCTGGCTCGAATATTTTAGACAAATGTGATAAATTGACACCTTTATAAAATCTGAACAAATTTTGGGCTTCTGATTCATCGAAGTGCTTTGCTAACCCTTCCCCTTCAAACTGTATCATTTGAGGAACATAGTTGTGCTCTAGAGAAATAAAGTGCGTGTTGAAATATTCGGCTAGCCATCCATACACATAGTGAATGGGAAATGGCACTATTGAATTCCATGGGGTAGGGGAAGAAACAATATCGTTCAAGCCTTTGTAAATGTTGACCAGGACCGGAACAGAAAGATAAAACCCATCACCATCCACAATCATACTGGCAACTTTGAAAACTCCAGGGCAAATCATATTTTCAGGGCTAGAAGGCAGAACGAATTTGCATAACCAACAAGCTACAAAGGTAGCTAAATAAGTTTTCCTTTTCATCCCCTGTTCTATTCCAAGGCCGGTGAATACTTCACCCACTTGCAAAGTCCAAGTATGAACGGTGGTGATCACTCCAGAAGGATACTTATGAGTCTGTTTGGGACGTTGGGTTTTGTTCTTTAACGCTTTTCTTTTAGATTTTTCATACTTTATCGGGCCTTTAAACCAAAAATTTACCCAATCAGAAATCTTCATAGCCTGCTCCATTGTGTGCTGTTTACAAAGATGGTGGAAGGTAGAAAATAAGTGCCGATAGTAAGGAGGAAGGAAAGGTTTACCGTCTTTGTCTGAATCTGATAACTCTTTTACAGAAGGGATAACTTCTTCGTATTATTTGCCAGAAAAAGGAAGACCTCCTATAACATACAATTCACGAAGAGAAATTGACAATTCGCCTATTGAATAATGGAGGGTGTTGGTAGAAGAGCACCAAGATTCAAGGAAAGCTTTCAAAACAGGCCCAGGGCGATCATATGTGAATAAAGAAGCAAATATTGCACCATATAGTCTTTTTTCTTTAAGGAATTTAGCATGGCGACCCATAATGTTCTCTGACCATTCCCAATATCCATCAGTATAGGATAAATCAGGAATCTTGAAGGAATTTCCCCATTTAGTTCCTTTAGCACACATCCTATGACCCAAGAGTGAAAAATGTTCTGGCGCCTTTATTGGCTCATGAAGTGCAGAGCGTAAAATCAAAACATTTGAAATTGATCTTATCTCATTATTCTGATTGTAGCCAAGGTTGGAGAGCTCACAGGATGATATGCGAGACCACTCTTGCAAGTGATGGTACAGAGAATCAAAGTGAAGCAGTTTCAGTGCAAAGCAGCCAACAAGAGAAGTTTTGACCTCCAAAGTAATTCCTTTCTCTATAATGTCGTTCTCTAGTTGCGTTCTGAAGGAACAATGGGTCCTTACGGACTAAATGCATTCTGAAGGAACAATGGGTCCTTACGGACTAGTTGCGTTCCGAAGGAACAATGGGTCCTTACGGACTAGTTACATTCCGAAGGAACAATGGGTCCTTATGGACTAGTAAAAAAAAGTTTGTGAAAAAAATAAAAATAAAAAAAAATAAATAAATAAAAGGAAAGAAAGAAGAAAGAACTATCATACCTATGTGTTCAAGCAGATGCCACAATCCAACATAAGCTTCAAAGATTGCAATCTAACAAGTCTTCAGACGCTATTAGAATTGATGTCAAACCCTAGGACTTGGGTGGTATATATAGGCAAGGGATTTGTATCAATTGGAAAGTAAAATTCTAATCTAAAGTTGGATTGGAAAGCCAAAAAAAAAAAAAAAAAAAAGGAAAGTTAGATACTTCAAGTCCCACTTAAAAAAGGAAACAAGTCCTGTCACTCTTGGGACTCGAAGTGGGGGCAATTTGTAGACACTAAAATTTTAGTGGGCTTTGGTTTTGACAAATGGACCGATTAAATATGGGCCTAATGTCTAATTAAGTTATTAGCCCAAGTTTGGTCCAGTTAAATTATTTAATTAGCCAGCCCAGATGGTTAAATATAAAGGTAATTATTCCTAATAAAATAGATTTGGAATAATTATTTTTAAGGATAATTATCACAATATAACCAGCCCGGCCCAGTTATGATTTTATCCTTATCAAGAGATGACACGTGTCATCATCCTATTAATCCAAGAAGCCTATAAATAGAGGCCTGAAGGAAGGAGGAAGGGTACACAAATTCAAAGTCCAGAGATTTAGAATTCAGAAGTCCAGAGACTCAGAAATCTAGAGACTCAGAAGTCAGAGACACAATCTAAACCCAAAAACGAAGAACATCAAGCACATCCAACAACGTGTCGTTCTTCATCAAATCCCACGGTGATCAACAACAAGCACATCCAACGACATGTCGTTCTTCATCAAATTTCACGGTGATTCAAGAACAAGCTCGTGCAGCCCTTGGATCCAACCAACAACAAAAAGGAGATCGAATCAGAGGACCATTCTTTTTGTAAAAGATATCACAAAGGATTGTACTCCAAATATTTCTATTTTAATAAAGTATTATTTTGCCCATATTTTGTCTTTATTTGCAGAGAACAAAATTTGTGTGTACAGTAGGACCCACTAATCATTTAGTCATTACATAAGGTCACATGCTGACCATTTGCTTCTTCCATCTTCCTACACCATTCTCTCCTCTCTCTTTTTTTCTTCGTTTTTTTTTTTCCTTTCATCACTTCAAAGCAAAATCTACACCATTCTACTTAGAATTTGACTTTGCCACTGAAAGCAAAGTCAACAAGCGCGACGAGAGCTTCATTTTGATTGGAGCAAAGTCCGATTTAGAGCACCTTGATGATTGTGAAATTTGGAGGTTTTTCTTGATTTGTTCTTCTATTTGAGGTAGGGGTCCCTAATACCCATATTCTTTGGTCTTTGTGAGTTATATCTATTTAATTTGAATATAGCATGCTTAAATTAAGATTTTTGGTTAAGGTTTTTAAGGTTAGGTATAAGTGAAATGTAATATATGAGATTACGTGTTAATTATGTTGATGAATAATTATTTATTTGAAATTTTTGTAAGGAAGCATGTTTAAGTAAATTTATTTTTTGCCTTGTATGTTTAAAGTGTCGGATTGTTATTATGTCAAAGCATGCTATATTGTTGAATTTGGATGAAATGTATAAAAGTTTTATGTTGGCATGGTATTGAAAGCATGAAGCATTCATGCATGACATTGGGCAAGAAATGGGTAAAATGATTTGAAAAGAAATGAAATTTGTTTTGGGGAAAAGATTTGAAATGGTTTGTGAAAAACTCAGGCGCCTAGTAGCTACCTAGTGGTCCGTGGCGTTAATGCGACCTAGAGGGAACTAAGGAGAGACCCTAGCGTGGTTGAGCTACCTAGGCCCTAAATGACGCCCTGGAGTTACCTTGTGAGCAGGGATAGTTAGCCAATCCTTCTCTCGTGATGCCATAGAGCTGTTATGGGTCGGGTTGCATTCATGGCTTGGAATGAAAAAATAAAAATGTTTTGAATATGGGAAGTAACATCAGCATATCATTGTATCCCATAGGCATGGCATCTTGCATTTATGGTTGGATGGCCTATATTATTGTTGTTGTTTTTGTTGTTGTTGTTGTATTTTCTCAAATGGCATGATTCCGCATTGCTTTATTCTATACTTTGTTTGAATTCACGGGGTCATTAAGAGGTGTGTCTTAGGCACATCCTACTAAGTCGTTGTGCTCACCCCTTCTTTATCATTTTCAGGACACGGAATGAAAATGGTGGATGACGTTCCACCACAAGCATAGGTGGTTTAGAAGGCTGTTTTGTTCCTTTGAATTTAGGACTCTATTCTTTTATAAAGCATTAAAATTGGGATATTTAAACTTGTAAATTATGGCCTTATAATTGTAACCATGATCCTTTAGTTGTATTTTTATAACTTAATCATTTTGTAACGACCATTAATTAATGTATGATCTATGTTGCTATATGGAATGGATGGGATGGGAAATGAGTTACTTCTAATGTTTTATTGATGTATATGATTTGGAACATTGTATGTATTATTTTGTCGTGCATTGGGACAAGTTTAACCATTTTAAGGCCCCAAGTGAGGCCGTTATTCTTCCTTAGGTTTCACAGCATTTCAGCAACAAAAAGTCATTTTAGACGACTAAAATGACCATTTCGGTCAACCGGTTGTATTTTTGCCAATTCCAGTAGCCAACCTTGTGAAAGGGTCACAACTGGCAGACCAGTTGGACCATTTCGGATGACCGAAGCAGCCACTTCGGACAGCCGAATTGGTCACTTCGGACGATCGGTTTTTGTTCTCCTCTACTACTTGTTTCTTCTTTCTTTGTAACCATTTCCAACGTATTTAATGATGCAATGGGGTCCTAGGGGACTTGAAATGTTGTATTGGTTGTGTTTTGACGTTGGTAATGGTAGTAATGCCCTTAGATGACCTCAGGTTCGGATAAGGACCCGGTTAGCGATTCGGACCCCCGAATCTGGGTTATTACAGATCTCTTCTTTTGCTGTGTGTTATACCTAATTTATAGGCCAAAGGTGCCGCCTTTGGATACCTTACTTGTTGTTGGCACAAAACAATTCATTCCTTATCAATTACTTTCTTTAAAGTTTAATTATTGCCTTATCAAACCCTTAGCTTGCAAATTAAGCCATCCACACGGCCAAGGACGAACCTAGCAGCATGTGAGGGGGGCAATTGGCCCACCCCCCCCCCCCCCTGAATTTTTAATTTTTTACTAATATACCATGCTATTTTTTCTTTTTTTCAATATATACCCCTAAAATATTGCTAATGCCCCCCTGAAATTATTACAAAATTTTAACTTTGCCCCTACCTAAAGTTCTAGGTCCGCCCTACACACGGCCATTCAATTGACCACCATAATTGTATCATTCAACCAATGAAATTCTGCCAAAATCCCAACAATCTCCACCTAGGCAAAATTTCTCTACCTTGACACGAATGATAAGGTACCACACCAAAGAGTTTTTCTCCACCACAATGTGATTAATAATCATAAAAAACGTCATCATCATCGGCATCGAAAAAATCAAATTAATGAAGAATTTTAGTTAAGTTTGAGTCTTCCTCAAACCTAACCCTCAGGATCTCCTTCTTTAACCCAAACACGTCTTGCTCAACCACAAGCATGCCTCCAGTATTTTTGTCAAACTCTAAATGCTTATCAAAAGCACCCTCGAAAGCTCTAAATTTGACATCTCTTCTAGCAACTTTCGCCAACAACCCACAAACCGCTGGTTGGTAATGAAAAGTCATCTTCTCACCCTTGTGGAAAATAGGACGTCCCTGACTTTCCCTAGCATCTCTAATGTGATCAACTATTTGTTTCCCATGCATCTTAATGGCACTCAAATGAACTATGTTATTGCCACCAAGATTGTTACAAGTCACCAGACTCACCACCACATCTGTCCTAATGGGTCTGCCTCCCTGTAAGGACTGCTGCAATTTCGATTGCCATCTGAAAACGGATTATATTCTCTGATAACGTTGTGCAGCCCTTCACAACCCTTTTGAGAACTAAGATCGTCACTTTTTTCTGTAACTCCTCCTTTCTAAAACCCAAATGCAGATTCTACTCACTGTAAAAGACCCCATAATAGCTCCACATGTTACTGTATTCCCTTGGAGAATAACAAAGTTTCCCACCTTGATTCCCTGTAGCACCATAAGAGAAACTATCACGACCCTCATAACTCCACCCTCTGTTACAACCTTATAACCTTTGGAGTCTAGCACATTTACTGAAATAAGGCTCTTTTTCAGACCCGATACATGTCACACACCTGATAATATTCTCACCAACCTATCATGCATCTTGATCTTGATTGTTCCAATTCCTAAAATTTTGAAGGCTTTTTCATCCGCCGTCAAATTAGAACCACATTTCACCTCTTTGTAGGAGGAGAAAAAATCCATAGTGGGACACATATGAACAGAACAACCTGAATCAAGAATCCAACTGTCATTAAATGACAAACCTGAACACGAAGTTACCATGAGAACATAATCATCATATTCTGAATCACTCGTTGTAGTAGCTACCACATAATCTATTTCTTGAACCTTCTCTTTGCCATTCACATTATTTGCCTTAAGTTTGGGATAGTTCATGATGATGTGCCCTAACTCATAACAGTAGTAATATTTTTTGTCCTTGTAATTCCTTGATTTGGACCTAGAGCTATTTGAATTTGAGCCTCAGTTTTTTATCTTCCCCCTTGTAGCTAAGACTGTGGCCTCTCCATCTCTATCAATCTCCGACACTTTCCTCCGATTCTCATAAGAGAAAAGTGTTGATTTAACCTCATCTAAGACTACAGTCTTCTTCCCATATAACATAGTAGTCACCAAGTGATCATACCTCATGGGAAAAGAAGCCAAGAGAACCGAGACTTTGTCTTTGTCATCCATTTTTACCTCCATATTTAATAGTTCCGAGAGAAGCCTATTAAATTCATTGAGGTGGTCTTGCATCATAGAACCTTCATTTATGCTGAAATGGTAGAACTCTTTCTTGAGATTGATCTGATTTATAAACAAATTTTCCAAATATAATTTTTTAAGCTTCTCCCAAATCTCCGATGTCTCTGTCATCACATTATGCTTGATCTCTTTTGACAAACACAATCGGATCGTGAAATAAGCTTCGATAGAAAGCTTTTCCCATTCATCTTTCTACGTTGGATCAGGATTATCATCTAAGGTTTTTATCAAATCTTCATTAACAAGAATATCCTTCACCTCAACTTGTCACATCCCAACGTTATTCTTTCCATCAAATTTCTTAACTTCATATCTCATGGATTTGGAAGCCATCCCAAAAGACCATAGTTTGCAACCTAGGCTCTGATACCACTTGTTGGACACAATGGAAGTTCTGATACTAATTTGTTGGACAGAAGTGACCCAAACAAATATACACATAATGATGGCAAATCCTAATAACATAAAGATATGAATAAAGATGAAAAGAAACACACCACAAGACAAGATTTATATGTGGTTCACCCTCACAAATAGGGTTACGTCCACAGGCGATGATGATGTGTTTCACTATATAGAAGAAGATTACAAATTGAAGAACATTTTGGTTCTTCCAGACAATAATCCCTCTTCTCACAACAAAACGTCACCCACCAAACGAAGAAAAGCTCACAAAATGCTCTAAAATGCTCCAATAATTATATGGTTTACATAAAGAAGAAAACCTATCCAAAGACACACTTCAATTATCTCTCTTGAAGATTGTACAAATAAAAAAAATTCTTCACATAAAAAACCAATATAACTTATTCTGACTCTACCTTTTCTTGATCATAATGTCTCTATGGGATCTCTGAAGGATCTCACCGAGATCTCCCTGGGATCACCGTATGATTTCCTCATAGGATCACACTGGGATCTTTTCTTTTGCTTTATGTTATGCCTAATTTGTCGACCAAAGTTACCAACAGGCCTGTGGGCTAACGGTACAAGGCTACTACTTTTCAAAGGGAGGTCAGGGGTTTGAACATCGGTGAAGGCAGTGTGTGTGAGTCCCAACTAGGAAAGAAAAAAAATTATAGGCCAAAGTTGCCGCTTTTGGATACCTTACTTGTCGTTGGCACAAAGCAATTCATTCCTTATCAATTACTTTCCTTAAAGTTTGCATATTGCCTTATCAAACCCTTAGCTTACGCATTAAGCCATCCACACAGCCATACAATTGACCACCATAATCGTATCATTCAACCAATGAAATTCTGCCAAAATCCCAACATATATAACTCCATGGTCACCAGTATCCCCCTTATTTATATCAGCCTAGTTTCAAGTCAGTTTTGTATTAAAAGATAAATCATTGAAGTACATGATTATATTAGGGGCAAAACCCTATTATGCAAGAGAAAAAAATGTAAAATAACCATTTCCAATAAGAACAAAAAATCAGAGCTAGAAAGACAAATAAAAACATCTTATTACAGCTTATTCTAATAAAAAATAGTACTAGATGCAAGGTCCAATACCTGAAAAACTGCAGCATTAGCAAAAGAAGATTGTGAAAGCAGATGATTTAATATGTGATATATCTCTATTGTTATGTGGGACCATTGTCAAGATATGGTTTTAATATTATATTGATATAGATGGACCTGCTATTAAGTTGAATCCCTGTTTATTTATGCCATTGTCAGGAATGGCTATGATGTTTTATTGTGCTATTATCAGGATATGGTTACAATATTTTATGTGTGGTTATACCATTGTTAGAATATGGTTACGGTAGTCTTTACGTGGTTGTGTCATTGTTAGGATATGGTTAGGTATTTATTATTAGGTGTGCCATGATACGAGATTGATGTCTTATGATCAGTGATTAAGACTAAGGCGTATATTGCTTATGATCAGTTATTAGGGATGTTTGTGCCTTGGTAGAAGGAGGACTCATGACCACCTTGTGTGCACTATCTAGTTTAGTCTGCCCTTAGTCAAGTGCGAGTCTTTAGTGTGTGTGTGTGTGTGTGTGTATGTGTGTATCGACTATGTAGATATTGCATGAGTTAGCTAGGGAAGTATCGTTCATCGGGTCTCTGTTTTAGGTTGTTGTAGAATAGACTTGCTAACCCACATTTGTTATATTTTTCAGGTCCTCGTCAGTGGCAGGCTTAAAGGTTGCTCGTGCAGAGTAAAGACTACTTTTCATCACTCTTCCAGTATCGTTGACATAGGATTCTACTTCATGTCTTTATTATTCATGATTTAGACATTCGTCTTTATTATTTCAATTTTGGGATATTTATATTAAAGGTCCATGATGCGGATTACTGAGTTGTGTTCTTGAGGATTATTACATTTGCGATTTATTGGACTTATTCTTAGATTGGTATCAGAGGATTATCTAATTATTTTTTTTCCTTTTTAGCGATACTATTTATTTTATTATTTATTTCATTTGTATTCTGTGTTCATTTCTTATTAATTGTTTGAAGTCCCCTGGTTTTTGGGCAAAGACTTGATCAACATTTGTTTTGAAATTGGGGGATATCACATTTTCTCAAACTCGGCATTGGGGAGGTATCCCTTTAACAGCAGTGCTAATTGGTTAATAAGACACGGAAGGTACCCGTAAGTAATTTAACAACTCGGGCCCCAAACGGTAGTTGGGAGGTACTCTCTACCAGGGATGATAGCAAATTCCCCTAAAGACAAAGGATGTACCCAAAGTCCGGCTAATTAGTACGTTTTCGGTGTGGGTGTGTGGATATGTGAGAGTGTGTGTGTGGTATGCGGTTTCGTAATGCATTACATTTCATTAGATTAGTATAATGATCACTTGATGAGTTAAATGACGTTTTGTGAAATCCATAGCATGACCCCGTTATCCTATTTCCAATTCTTGTTGTGTAAAATATGTATTACTTACCTTGCTTGAGAAGATGTCACTTAGGCAATCTCTATTGAGTCGTTATGCTCATTCCTTTATTAATATTTTTCAAGAAATGAAAAGGAGGCGATGGATGGCCCTCAACCTCATCTTTGATGCTTGAAGACTTCTTTTGTTGGACTTAGAGATTAGACCATGTATGCGTGTACCTTTTTTACGTATATGGAACTTGTAACCAATGGTGTATTATTTTTGTTAAGTTTGCAAGTGATCCCTAATTATATGTATTTTGAGTAGAGATAAATTTGAGACCTAATTTCCATCTTTTGAGGTCTCATTTTGATCTCCGAGTCACCTTAGGACTTTTGAGCCATTCATTGATGTAATTTGAACCATTTTAATGTAAGAATGATATATCTAGTTCACTATGATGTATGGGATGATGTATGGATACCGTTTCATTTTTAATCTTACTTAAATGAATGTTTTGGGGCAGGTTTTATATCTTATCCAAGCTTACATTTGAGCCAAACAGGGTGCCAAGTGATTAAGATGCACAAACAGGACTTAAAGCCAAAACTTGGGCAGTTTTGGTCGACACCTAGCATTTGCCAATGGAAAAATTTTAGGCAGTAGCAAAAGTTACTATTGAAGTCCCTATCGGTTGACGTGTGAGAACTTCACATTGACCGAAAGTCCCATCTCGATCGACGTGTGTGCTTCATGCGTCGACCGAGTACTGGTAGCTTCCATTTTGTTTTTTGTTCTTTCTTCATCCACTTCCTAACTATCCGATGACCCTAGCATGTCTTCATAGATTACAAGTAATGCACTGAAGGTACTTTGAGATTGTAATTGACACTTTTGCCCTTAGATGGCATTAGGTTCGGGTAAGGACCTAATTAGCAATTTAGACCCCTGGGTTCGGATCATTACATAGCATAAATAACCAATTAAAAATCATTCGGTTAGGCAATTCGCTGCAAGTCTTCCATGTGAGTTTCACTACTCTTTAATTATTTTATTTAATAAATGTGCGTTTGTGTAATTCTAGTTTTTAATGGTTTATTGCAAAAAATCTGGTTATATTCAAATTTGTCTCAAAGTTCAAATAGGAGAAATGGAAATAATTCAAAGGAAGGTGAAGAGATAGAAAAGTTCAAATGAGAGATAAGAAGATAGAAAATGAGTTGAATATAAAATTGAAAAAGATTTGGAGATAAAAAAAGGAGTTACAAATTTAAAATTTAAAATTCAAAGGAATTCAAATTTCAAGTCTCCAACAAATTCATTTATCCATCATCTCGTCCAACTCCATAAATAGCAATGTTGGGATTTTATGGAAGAGGTGAAAAGAGGGAGGAAATAAGACAAGAAGGGATTTTAAGGAAGAGGATAAAAGAGGGAGGAAATAAGACAAGAAGAAGCTCTCAAGCTGGGGAAATTCGGGTTCTATTGTATTTATTTCCTTTGAATTTTCCTTCACTATGAGTAACTAACTTCTCAACTACGGTTGAGAAGAAAGCCCATTATGAAATAAATTTTTGTTATTCTATTTATCAATTCCTATTTCATGCTTTGAATGTTTATGATTTTGTCTCCCATGATTATTTATTTGATTTCTTTTCACCATTATTATCATGTAATTTTGATAGTTAGGAATGAAAATTAATTAATCTAAACTTGATTCTATAAATTCTACAAGTAAAACTTCAATCTTATGTTTTTCTTCATTTGGATACATAAGATACTTAGATTTTACAACTCTGAAGCGAAGGAAAATCAACAATTAAATAATTTTTATGTATGCACAATGATAGATCTTGAGAAAATATTAGATTAATTTCTAAATTGCTACTCTTGATTGGGAATTGAAAAATAGTTAATTAGACATTTGCATGTTTAATGGTAGTGGAATCCGATACCTTGATATTTCTCACATTTATTTTCGCTTTAATTACTATCATTTAGTTGCATGCTTAGTAGAAATTCAACAAGATCAATTTCGAGTAACTCGGTTAGAGTTGAATTAATTCGGATTCAAATTAGTTTTTCTTAAATTTTCAATGCAATTCCTGTGGATACGACCTTATTTTGCAAATCTATACTCCAATATATTCGTGCGCTTGCAAGTATTTTCAAAATCACATCATTGTCCATTTGTTATATAAACTTTTTTTTTTTTTTTGCTTTGATAAGCAAATCTATGTGGTTGATATTTGACAATGAGCTATTGATTTTTATTTTTTATTTTTTTGAAGGTCAAAAAAGAAAAAAACCAAGGTTAGGAACTGAACCGAACTAGTCTTTCATGATACGATTTGGTTTAGTTTCAAGCCTCAACAGATCCGGTTTCAATTTCAATATTTTAAAAACCCCACTTATCTCTCTTGAGATTTGTCATTATCCCACATAAACTTTTCTATATTTCTTAATCCCACTTATTTCCCCTCTGATTGACTTTTTTTACTGTTTTGCTCGTGAAATGTTTGCTGTCATTTCAGACATTAAAATGGCAAAATGGTGATAGAGAGGGAGGGCAGAGCTTTTGGTTTTTTCATATTGTCAAAGAGTTGAACAATGGTTTTTTCGTGTTGTCAAAGAGTTGAACAATGAAAATAGATGGCGAGTGCCTGATCGAATTGATCAGGAAAGAAGGAATCTGTTACATAAACTAAACCCTTAAGGGAGGTAAGTAAAATAATAAAACATGAAAGGGTCAATGTGAGATATTGATGAACTTAAGGGGAGGTAAGTGAAATTTATTTTAATTTAGGAAATTGGTAAAGGGGAAAGTGCAAAAAACACCCATGAAGTATACTTTTCGTAGCACTTTTACTCCCTATTTGAAAAAGTGTGCAATAAATACCCCTAATCTTTTGAAATTGTGCAAAATTACCCCTCTGTCAGAAATCTAACATAAATTATTACTGTAATACCTATTTTGCCCTTTTTTTCTTCCCAAAATGCCCCTACAATCATCTTCTTCAATGCAATCATCCTCTTCAATGCAAATCATGAGGTCTGCCACAACCAATTAGCAATCATCCTCATCATAAGCAGTTCACTTATCCGTACTACATCATTTTGGGACCAAACGGACATTTGTGCTTCTTTTCTCTCTTCTCATCCTCCTCATACTTTTTCTCTCTTCTCATCCTCATCATACTTTTTCTCTCTACACACTCGCTCTACACCCTACCAACGAAAGTTGCTACTGTCTACCCAGGAAAACCAAGCCCGTCAACTTCGATGTCAACGTTTTCTTCATCGTTTGGCCGCGAAAGAGCCGGTGACGGTTGTGGGTCTGGTTCTACAGAGTACATAGCGAGTGTGGCGGTGGTTTCTGATAACAACCCCTAGCAAATATGGCCGACTTCGATGTCGCCGGAAACTGGTCCGGGATCTGTGACGAAGTGTTTCTCAGCTGGTGGTCTGAAGGACGAATTGGGGGTGGATCTCCTACCAATTCCTTATAGGTTGGAGGTGTCTGGATTGGAAGATTGAGAGAGTTTGTTGTCTGAATCAGGCCAAGACCAGTCTCTTCTTCAGTGGATTTCCTTGTTCGGCCTCAAAACAGTTGTTCAGAAATTTCTTTAAATAACAATGACAACAAATAATTGGTTCACATCAACTCCACCAAATTGTAAAGGTCCCAATTTTGGGTTGATTAATTCTAATCCTCAGAACTCCATTTGAACCTCTTTGCTCAACCATTGCCTCCTGGTGTGGTTTATCAGCAAGAAAAGTTTCAGAGTGTAAAGAGAGAAAGTAAGAGGAGGAGGGAGAGAAAAGAAGTACAAATGTTTGTTTGGTCTGTTTGGTTCCAAAAATGGTGTAGTTTAGGTAAGTAAAGACCTGTCTTAATATTAATCCTTTGATTTAGATTTGGAAAAAGCACCTAGATTTAGATTTGGACAAAGCAGGAGAGAGATGATTATGGAGAGGATTCGTATCCCTGCCGAAGATATGAGAAGAGTAAAGCATTGTACTTTTTGGTCTTTTTACAAAAAAATTTATTTTTATATATTTTATAAAATTATTCAATAAAGGTAATTTGATCAATTTAGATTTTAAATGTGTCATAAGGACCTAAATGCACCAAATTGAAACTTAAAGGGTGTTTTTTGCACGTAAAGGAATGTGATATGCACTGTAAACATATTTTAGAGGTGTTTTGTGCACTTCACCCAATTGGTAAAGATATGTTCTATCCGCCGCAACAGTGACAACACACACACAACCCTTGGGAGTGTTTAGACCACGTCATGGCTTAGTCTCATCCATTGTCTATTTTTCTTTTTGTTTTTATAGAAATTTCCCATAGTCTTCTTTTTCAATTCCTTTCATTTCATTTTATCGTTTTCTACTGAGTCTCAAAATTCCACCACTGAAGCAAGCAGCGCCCATCATCGTGGGAAACGCGTAAACACACGGAACCCATACTATGACTTTTATCTACCACGTGATTGTATTTATATCCCAAAAGCTAAAATTTATATACTAAAAGCTAAAACAGTTATTTGGGTTTTGTCACTCACTTTTTCAAACTGTTGATCTGCCTATGTTCAGTCCCTTCTATTCTGGATTAGTAAGTTCTTGCTATCACTCTCTTTCTTGGGTTTCATCTGTTCTATGGTATGTTCTTGTGTTGTTTCTTGAATTCTTGTTGTCTATATAATTCCTGTTTTAATCATTAAATTCAAATTAATCCACCCAGTTCAAGCTATTGAAGTGTGATGCAATAATTATATCAATTTGTCTGTCCCTAAAGCCCCGCAGTGACTGTCCTTGCTTTACACTTGAACTGCTTGAATTAGAACACTAGAAATGGATATGATTTATTATAAATTTTGGTTCTAGCTTTGTGGGTTTTGCAAATAATCCATGTGCTTTCTAAAAATTTTAGTTATAGCAAAATTGCAGAACCAATTACTATAAGGTTCTTTTCTTTTGTCAATCAATTTCTTTGAAAAGGGTGAGTTATCTGTATGTCTAAATGTTAACGGTTAGTTGGAAATCTCCTTCAGGTCTACCAATATTATAGTCTCTTCATTTAATTAGTATTTGAATCTTTGAGGATCTCCCTTTCTGATTTTCTTTTTTTGGTTTGGTCTTAGTTCTTAGTCATCCCCTGTAGATTTGCTTTGTTTATGTGGAAATGGGATTTTTTTCCCCTTTTTCTTTTCATTTAATTTTGTATTTAAATCTTTAATGATCTTCCTTTCTGTTTTTCTTTTTTGGTTTGGCCTTAGGTCTTAGACATCCCCTATAGATTTGCTTGGTTAGGAGGAAATGGGCTTCTTTATGTTTTTTATTATTTATTTATTTATTTGTGCCATCTTTTGCTATTGATCCATTGTGGTCCCTCTAAGGGTGTTACCTTTGTCACTTTTTGTACAAAGTGATTGCCCTCATAGTCACCCTTCCCGGTCCAAGATTTTGCCATTTCTACATATTTATATTGCCATTATGAAAGAAAATTTCTATATATGTATTTATTTTGGTCCTCCTCTCCTGTAGAGCTTCTCAATTCGAATGAATTGATTTATCTTAAAGGAGATCTTCTATAATTTCGCATGTGAGGGGTTATTTCTATGTACTTGTGTTCAAGCAATTTTGTTATCTAACCAGAAATTTTTGACATCCACAGAAAATATGGCACATTGTTGTGGAGGTTGGTTGCTTTCCTTACTAATTCTCCTATTGGGTTTAAGCGTTCAAACTTCACAAGCTCGTATTAGTATTGAAAATGGGGTAAAATCCTCTCTCTTTCTATCTCCAAAGTTTGTACTGAAACCAGGATCAGTGGCAAACAAGTTCTACCATGACATTGACTTTCCAAGAGGTCATATTGCCATCAAGAATTTCAATGCTGAAGTCGTTGATGAGGCAGGAAATCCCATTCCCCTTCACGAAACTTATCTCCACCACTGGCTTGTTGTGAGATACTATCAGCGTAAAAGTGTAGAAATTCCAAAGTACAATGACAGTATGGGGTTTGAGTCATTCAATCAATCTGATTTTATTTTCGTAAGGAACACTGGTGTATGTGATCGTGGTCTTAGCCAGTATTTTGGCCTTGGATCTGAAACACGAAGAACAGCCACACATGTGCCAGATCCCTATGGAATAGAATCTGGTAATCCGGCAGAAATTCCTGATGGATATGAGGAGAAATGGTTGATGAATGTCCATGCAATTGATACGCGGGGTGTGGAAGATAGATTGGGATGCACCGAATGCAGGTGTGATCTTTATAATGTTACAGAGGATAAAAATGGTAGACCTTTGAAGCCAGGTTATAAAGGAGGCTTGAGATGTTGCTATGATCAAACACAATGCAGGGTGAGAGAAGGCTTTGAGAGTGCCAAGAGAGGTCTATACATGAGATATACAGTGAAGTGGGTTGACTGGGATAATTTCATTGTGCCTATTAAAATATATATATTTGATGTAACTGACATATGGAAGAAGCTAGATGACGGAATTATAAGTCATTATTGCCAGGTGAGTGAATTTTTCTCCTATGGCTTGAAGTCATTAATTTTGGTCTAAATTATTTGATATATGCAAGTAGTTTTAGTATATGCATCTAGATATCAATATAAAGGCTTGTAAAACTATGCTGCCTTCAGTTTTTGAAATTATAACACTAAAAGATCTTCCTGAATCAAAGCAGATATAATAGCCCTGAATTCCTTTTTTCTTTAAGTGCAAGTACAATAGTTTAGATGTACCACGTAAGTGTAAAAAATGGTAGAATTTTGGACTGAAGGTTAGATTTTGCAAAGGTCTTGATTGCATTCATGGAGATTTGGTTAATTGTAAAACAATGCCAATACATGTTAAATTAGTTTGTATGAGAATGATTTAGGAGAAAATTCCATTCATCATTTTCAAAAAACAATGAGTGGAATTAATATTAGCTTATATTTGTTAGAGTGATATAATAAGTTTGTCTCTTTATCTTTTTATATTAATTTATTTATCTTTTTGGACAATGATTCGAATGAACTTGCTTAATATAGGTGGAGTATGAAGTTGATGCTTGCACTGCCACTGATGAGGCTAATGATGGTTGCATTGACACCAAAAGGGTAAGCCTCTCTATGCCAACTGGTGGTAATGTCATCTACAGTGTTGCACACCAACATACTGGGGGAATTGGTTCTACTCTTTATGGAGAGGTGATTTTTCTAACTCCTTATTTCCAGTTTGTATCCCATGTCGTCTACTCATTTTACTCTCATCAGCTAGATTGGTCAGATATCCTTAGCTGCCCTCTTTGATGATCTTAGTCATTTTTTCTACTGAGATGTATCATGAAAGGATAGGTCTCACCAGCAAAAACACTTTAACATGTATCTCCTGTCTCAATAACTGAACCAGTAATTAGATTTTTTTTTTTTTTTTTTCCTTTTAAAGATATACAATCATCCTGTCAAAGATTGTGTCTGACGCTTGATGCAAGAGTAATATTCCATTCCTGCATGAAGATATGATGATTTGATTAATTTCTCAATATAAATTATAGAAGATGGAAAATGTTGTTAGTTTTTTTCTTTTCCTATCTTTACATGGTGCGCAACAATATACATGGCTAATAAGTTGGCTAATGTTTCGTTATCATGAATAATTAATTACCTTTGATAAAATCATGACAAAATGGCGATCATTTATACACAAAAATTTACCGCAAAAGAGTATTATTGTAAGAATGAAAAAGTGGCTAACCCCTCGTGGAGCTGCATGACTGTGTGAGATTTTTTATGTATCTCTCTCCTTTGAAAGGTGCTTCTTTGCACCCTTGATTTAGATGAAGCTAATTTGTTTATGAATACTTGTTTGCCTTTTTTGTACCACAAATTAAGAGTTCCTTGAGTATATTTCTTTGCTAAAGCATGTAACTAATTGTCCTCCACCCTTTCAACGCATCTAAGAGTGTAGGCTCAATGTTGTACATGGGTGGAGAATGGTGTCATTTGTGTGTCTGTGTGTGTGATTTTTTTTTTTTTTTTTTTTTTGTTGTTGTTGTTGTTGTTGTGGTAAAATTTCTTGGTTTGTGGGGCTTAGTTTGATATATTTGTCTTCATGTAATTATTGAATATTGACTAATATTGAGTTAGGATGGACGGGTAATATGCCATTCGACACCAACTTATGGAGAAGGAAAAGAAGCAGGAAATGAGGCTGGTTATATTGTAGGAATGTCCACTTGTTATCCTCAACCCGGCTCTGTCAAGATATCTGATGGGGAGACTCTAGTTCTGGAATCAAATTATAGCAGTGCTAAAAGGCACACAGGAGTTATGGGGCTGTTCTACGTATTGGTTGCAGACAAAGTACCACAGCCCAATCCTTTCCTGCCTGCTCTGGTTGAAGTGAGATTTTCTTTTAGCCTTCATTTATAATTATTATTTTAGTTGGTCACACTTTATCGAACACAATGATATTTGAAACATCTTGCAAATGCACTGATGAATCTAGGGTAAAAAGAACTCTTTTCTAGAAACTGAAGAGATGATAATGATTGAACTTTGAAGGGTTCAGAAGCATATAACATTTGGATAGATTTGCAAGTATAGGAATGGATAGATCCAAAGCATAATATGTATACACCAGGAACCGAAAACAAGAAAAAGAAAAAGAAGAAGATAAATTATAATGAAGGGTAAGAAATGAGTGAATAATATCGAACAAACAGCCTCTGATGTTGCTTGGTTCTTGCAGGAGCATGAAAAGATGACATTACCTCGTTCTGTTTGGGGTATAGCAATTTTTGGTGCGGCAATAGCTGTAGCTGCTGCTGTTGCTTTTCGAAGAAAGAGTGAACGAGAGGAAGGCTACCAATCAATTTGATGTGGGCTGGTTGCAACATGTTTAATTTTGTAATGTATATACAAACTTTTTACATATCTCTGTAGTAACAAATTAAACCTTTTATTACCTCCATAAGTAGTTCATATTCTTCTCTAAATTCGTATAATCGAATCGAATCCATTACTTAGAACTATACAAGTGTTGGTTGAGTTGTTTTGCATTATGTGGCTGCATGGTTCTTGAGTTCAAGTGGGTTGATGGACCTCAATCAGGTAATCTTAGGAGGGATTAAGGTTTGTGGGGCTTTGTGGATCATGTTCAAATTGATTTTAGTTCTGATTAATCAGGCTGCTTGACTTCTTTTGGATGTTCAAAATCATAATATCAACTTGTCGTGATTGATGCCTACTTTGTGCATCCATGAGGTCTGAGGCCTTTTTGATTCATTATGGTCGTTGCGGACTCACGCTCAAGTATTTAAACACACACACACACAATTTAGTGCAAATATTATGCTTTTAGTGAAATTGTTTAGCTTAATCGTATTTTCCCTTTACTTCACGCTCATCTGTTTCGATGTAAAATATTATACATTGGGAAATATTTTTTATATATGAAATTTTTTTCTACTGGATTGCTTTCATTTTTCAGTATAAATATAATTTACTAGTTTTTGCAGTTTAAATGCTCAATAGTCACACACACTCGTGTATATAATATATAGCTGAATATATGTATTTCATATTGGCTCATGTGTAGGTGGGTGGTTATATAGATTTTTTACAGCGAGTTTATATGACTATGCAGTGTGTAATATATATACCTTTATGTGCACATGTATTATTTGTTTTACATGTTAATGTGTGTATATAGACGCAGTTTGTGCGATATGCTTATATACGTTTGTATATATATTACAGACATGTACACAAGTATTGTACAAGTCTATTGTTGCATGAGTTTTTTAGTGTTTATTTGGAAAATAAAATACTATATATACATATAAGGCATTTTCGGGTCTTGTATGCTATTTTCGATTTGTTCAAAAATGTTGTAGTCAACTAAGCATTCGGATATTCTGATTATTTTGTAGTTTTTCTGTGTGTGTGTGTGTGTGTGTGTGTTTTTTTTTCAATTCTAACAAGTAATCTAAACCATTTTTTTTTTTTAACAAAATCTAAACCATTTAGTGTTGCAAATCAGTTTATGGAGACATTCGAGGTCTAGATTTTAGACCAGCCCATGGTCGTGGCTATGAACTTCGACCATAGAGGTAAAAATGAATTCCTAATCATGATGGGCGAGATCAATCTGGCTTCCCAACCAAAGACGTGATTGAGAATGAAAATCCTAGGTTATCGTAACCAAGATAAAGGTTGAGCCTACGACCAACTTATAGTCATGATTATCGATCAATATTGGTTTAAAACAAAGGTGTTCAAGGGCATGAATTTTTTAGTCATGGTCGGGAGTCTCGACCATGATTGAGAAGGAATTTAATTTCTAATCATGGTCAGGAGTCTTGTGACCTCTACTTTTAACCATGGTCAGAAGTTTTGACCATGATGGAGAAGGAATTTTGGATTGAAATTGAAGTCATGGGCAAGGCCAGTGAAACCTCTTAACCAAGTCAAGAAGACGAATTAGGAGTGAACAAGAAAAGGTTCAAGCTGAAGGCGTGCATGGTGAAGATTAACCATTGGACAAGTTGGGGTCGAGATAAATTTAACACCTTCTTAGGTCATAGGCACTCGACAAAGATTTTTGTCCGAGTCAAAGCAAAGACTAAATGTGAATTCTAAGATCACGGACTCAAACAGTCACGTCTAGAAACTCAAAGGAAGCTTAAAACAAAAATGACAGCCTGGTCACGTTTGAAATTAAGAAACCAGAGTCGCGAGTAAAAAGATTTCACCTACCTATATGATTTCAGTTCTTAGAACCTAGAAGGTGCGAGTGTGACAGCCTAGGAATGGGTCAAAGTTCTGCATGGTTGGTGAAGAAAATTCAAAATGGCAAAATAAAGCCGGTTACGTTTGTCTATTTATTCAAATATTTAAGTTATTAGTCATTCTGTCTAAGTATCTATTAGGGTAGAGACTCTGACATCTTCCGAGACAAGTGTTTGGCGTGATACCAGATTAAGGACTTGGTCGGGTTTTGATATTAATTATAACAGATTAAAGTTTGTCTATTTATTCAAAAACTTAAGTTATTAAGTAGTGCTGCATATTTATCCATTTACTTTTCATCCGAATTCGATATGGGACAAACTCCCATTTTTACGCTAGATCATTAATACTTAACCAAATCTTACAAGTAAAGGGGTCTGACACTATTATTCCACACGCCCTTTAATATCTATCTTCCTTAGCTTTATAGTTTTTAGCTTCATAGCTTTTATATTTCATGTCTATCTAGATCTTTAATTCCTTACCAACTTTAGCTCCATTGCTTTACTTCAATAATTTTAGCTAGTTGTAATCTAGTTGCTTAGCACCTTTGTTCTCCAAGTTGTGATCTTTAACTAGTGTAACTTGTTTTCAACATTAATAAAAACATTTTCAAGCTTCCATTTTTAAAACTGTATTGTCTTTGTCATCAATGCATTGAGAATCTAACGGAAGGATCATTCTTGCTCTCTTTTAGTCACCTAATCAGTTTGAAATGAGAATACTTTAGCTTATAAATGCGTTGGATAGAAGAATAATATACCTTCACATTTTATTCTATTTAGATCACGAGTCAACTAATCTAGGCTTGCTACGTAAAATTTACACATTGCGAGTTAAATAAAAAATATTAAATGTCAGATTAACAAATATAAAGAATCAGAGTCTGACTTGTCAAAATTCACATGAAACACTAATCCACTTAGACTATCCAGACAACCTCATAATATTTGAAAAAGTGAAAAACCTTAATTTAGACTATGTCATCATTTGCTTATATTGAATTTTAAGACTAATCTTTGATATTATTCTATTCTCTCTCTTTCAACATCTGCGTAAAAATCACAAAAACAAAAGTGAATGCTAAAAAGACTTGTTTTTTTTTTTTTTTTTTTTTTTTTTTAAGGCTGACGAATAATAAAGACAAATTCCATGTGGATCCCACCAAGCCAATTCTGATTGAAAAGAGTTTTTCATACCAAAATTGACCTTATATATATATATATATATATATATATATATATATATATTTTGCCAGATGGACCTTATATTGATTGACTAGTGACTCAGTTTCAAGTAATTTGAAGGCAGAGTGGAAGAGTTATAAAGCACAAAAGCAAGAATTAAATTCTTTCATCCATCAAAAAAAGAATTAGTTGACCTATCAATTCGGATTGCTTGTAATAACTAAACTTTAAAACCAATAAAATCTGGCTTGGCACTATCAATTCAATGGTACTACTTTAAAACTATCTATAAAAATTTTATCACACCATGCAAAATGAAAAAAAGGAAGAATATCATTCTCAACTAGTGTTTATGTGCATCGTCAGGGTGTCAAATCTATTTTTCAACTCAAAAAGGATGTTGTCATTGTTATCTTTTTAATTATAATAAAAAGATATTATATTCATATTCGTCTTTTCTTTCTAATAAGGGAAGAAAAAAATTATAAATGGAATAATGAATGTATTAAAAACAATCAAATTGTTAGATGTTGATTCAAATTTGGAGTTAAGCTTACAAAAAATAAAATAAAATAAAATATTCAATCAGGCAAGAGTCATGAACTCTATTTATTGAATGTTGATTTTTTAAATTTTAACTTTTTGTATATTTCAAAAACGATTTCAAATTTGTGGTTGATAAAATAAATCACATGAGATGATGTTACTGACATTTTTACATATTGATAGGTAAGAGAGATTTGTAATACGACGAGTCTTGCTACAATGTAAACTCATGATGCCGGTCATGGTTCAACACTTTTTTTATTTATTTTTCAATGATGGTGGTGTTGGACCTCATAATCCACAATCAGGTAAATGCAGTCCCCCGATCTATATGCATTGGTACAGTCTTTGTCATTAGGCTATTTCCTTAATTTACCACATTATTTATTTAGGTTGACATTGCTGATAAACTTGATTTAAATGTATTGAATTTATATTAATCCTATTAAGTTAAATCCTTAACTTAACCACTTACAACTATAATCAAGTTAAAATTATACTAGTAATCAAGTTGTATATTTATGTCTTTCAAAATAAAATGTCAAAGAGTTCAAAAATAAAATAAAAAGGAACTTTAATTTAACATATCATGACATAAAATCCTTAAAGCACGGGCATTCATTCCCACAACCAAATTACAGCCTTGTCACAAGTACAGAAAAGGGTGACCTTGCGTAGCATATACATGCGTAGCATAAGTAGCATTCCAATAAAAAGAGTGATACTACCTTTAAAAAAAATAAATAAGTAAATAAATCTTATTGGAATGTGTTAGCTCTCTAATGGGCCGGTGCTTAGACGCCGATAGGCTACCACACTAAATAAATTATAAGTGCATAATATCACTTCAATTGGCTAGGGAAATGTGAAATATTTATATGTAGTGGTAGTGTTATCTCCAAATGGTACGAGACCCTTTTGGGATAACGATTAAGAGCAAACTGTGTGGGCTTAGACCCAAAATAGACAATACCATAGCATATGATAGAGTGAGTCGTGAGCCTCGTATCAGTTAGAGTGACACACCTATATATGGACTTGGATCCTCTGAGTTAAATATTCTTTAAGTTGTTCTAAGTTGAATTTGCAACAAATTGATACGTAACATTTAAAATTTATCTATGGCTGGTATTAATCCACGTCAACTAATTTAAAGAAAATTTGAAAATTGCACCATTTTGAGATAAAAAAATTTTACCAAAATTTAAAAACTGCACCATTTTGAATTAAGAAAAATTTATCATACTCTAACTACGTTTAACGTTGTTATCTCTCCTCATCATTTAAAAAAAAAAATCCTCCATCTCTCGTCTTTATTCTTATCTTAAACAAGTCGCGATGGTCTCTATTTCTCTTTTAACCTGACCGACGTTGTCTCTCATCTTTTCTATATATAGGGCTTTTGATTGTATTTTTCTAACACTATCAATATCCATACTTGTATATATATATATATATATATATATATATATATATATTGTTTTCCAAGTATTACTATTGCCAATAAATGTTGCATGTCTTCCAATCACATTTTTGTCCATCTTAATTCCATGGCAAAGAACATTCATTTTTTACGCCAAATATTCTATATTAGGAATAAGCGGGAAAAGAGAGAGGGAGGATCTTTTTTGGGTACAGATGAGGGAAAGATAACTAACATTGTTAGAGTATGGTGATTTTTTTTTTTTAATATAAAAGGGTACAATTTAACTTCGGTAAATTTTTTTTTTACCTCAAAACGGATCCAAATCCCTTATGTATATTGCCAAACATTCCGTTGACCACATTTCTAACTAGGTGTAATCACATTGGTTCTTATATGGCCCAAAATGGGACATGTGAGGGTTTTTTTTTATGCTGAGATTTAGAAACCCAAAAGTAAAAAATAAAAATAAAAACCTTGACTTAACAACCAAATTACTTATTTTTTTATTTTAATTTATTTTTTTTTCAGATAAAGAAAAATAATAAAAAAAAAAATTACAACCTCGCGTGACATATGACAGGGTAGGTCCATTGATATTTTTACCAATATAGCATCCTCATAAGTGGACCATTAAACGTGACGCATTCTAATAGGAAAAGAGAAAAAAATCAACAACCGTACACGTGTATGTTATTCTTTCCATCTCCTTCCTTGAATCATTCATTGATACCTCTCATGTCGCAACCACATCTCTCTCCACTCTCTCTTTCTCTCCTCTCTCCCTCTCTCTCTCTCATCTCCCAATTTCACGTGTCAAATTTGTTGCCCAATATCTTCTATTCTCACCTCCCCAGATTGACGCCACACACGCCCATTTCGTTGTCTGAAACCGGCCATTGTCGTCTCCTTCTACTCAAATTTCTCCCAAATATTGATATTTTTTAGGTCATGAAACGACTCTAAAAGCTTCGAATTTCTACATCTTCGTGAAGAAAATTGAATCTCCTTTTTGACCCACAAAAAGGTCTTCACCAGATTGTCCTCCACCAATCTGGGTCAAGTTTTGTTTGGATCTTCTCTCTCTTGAAGCTATCTGAAACCCATCAAGTTTTTGGGTCTTCTCACACTTTTCTGTGCCTGATTTATGGGGGTCGTATGTATATGCACAAGTTGTTTATATATCTCATTGGGTGTCATAATTATTCGGGTGTGAAGAGTATTTGTTCGAAAATTTTTAGATCGGAAGGCTTTGGTGTCTTCAATGCTTGTAACTCTTGGAAATTGATAGAGTTTTGATGTCAGGGGCAGGGCAGGCCACCGTCAAGCACGCGAATTTTGGGAACGTGGCCGCCGAGGACCACCGCCGGGAGCGTCCCGGCTGCTGCAATCCGGTGAAGAAGGCGGGTCCGGTGTCGATGGACCATGTTCTCTCGGCATTGCAAGAAACTAAGGAAGAGAGGGACACTAGAATTCGGAGTCTCTTCAATTTTTTTGACACTGCCAATGTTGGGTACTTGGACTATACTCAGATTGAGGCGGGTCTCTCCGCGATGCAAATTCCGGCGGAGTATAAGTATGCCAAGGATCTGTTGAGGGTTTGTGATGCCAATAGGGATGGCCGGGTCGATTACCAGGAGTTTAGGAGGTATATGGACGATAAGGAGCTGGAGCTTTATAGGATTTTCCAAGCCATTGATGTCGAACACAATGGCTGCATTGTGCCTGAGGAGCTTTGGGATGCGCTTGTTAAGGCTGGTATAATTTCCCTTATGTGCTCTACTAATACTCTTGTGATGTTAGATGCAATTGCTTTAATTGGATTGATAGTTTGACCATGCTATGCAAATGTGTTGTTTTGAACCTGTAAACTTCCTCTTTAGAAGAATCAATGTCATTTCAAGGTGATGCGTGATGGAATACAGTTTACCCTCTGTAGCTTAAAATATATTTTCTGAACATCTAACCAATGAAAAAGCTGCAAGTTTTAGGTACTTTTGAAGGAAATGCAATACATAGTATTGTCGTATTGGCGCATGGTTTTCGTTCTACTTCAGTTTAGCAGCCATAGTCTCTCAATTTGGTCTCCATATGGCTACTAACTACTCAAGTCAGATAATTATTAGCTTCAAGGCTTCAATCTTCTTGAATAATATTCTTGCAATATTTTTGATATAGGTTCTTGCAGTGCAATTTGAACAGTAAGAAGTGGAAAGTTGGAAGTTTTGGAACATATAAAGGAAATTGGATTTTGATGGTAATAAATAGACTCTTTTTGTTTCATCTCAACATCCACATTTCAGTAGCATCCATATATTAGCCATCCTAACTTCAACTAGGCTTATTTTGTAAACATTTTGTTTTTTTAACTGTTTAACATTCTTTCCCATAGTTAGTTATAACTGCTTTATAGACTTTACATTTGAATTTTAGAATTAACACTCATATAGTCATATATAATATACCTGAAGGCTGATGCACTCTTCTATCTATAACCAGCCCTGTTCTAATTATATCAACGGCATCATGTTCAATCTTCCTCTCTATGAACAGTTGAGTTTAGCTAACAAAACTGTTTTCCTTTTGGTTTCTCCCGATCCTTGATCTTCATCATCTCCTTATTTGTATTTCTAATTTTACCAGACTTATATTCTCATATTTAGTTTTAGTCATACTTTTTTTATATCCTTGTGACAAACCTTTAATTATCACCTATACCCCATTTTAGGTTCAAGTCAATCTATATCTTCATCAATAGCATACATGATATACCATGGATTTTTATTTTGAATGTGTTTCGTAATTTTATCCATAATGAAGGTAATCCAATAAGAGGTTGATGTTTATATTATAATTGTAGTTCCATCATATATATCCCGTGTCATAAAAATTATATATTAGTTTCTCCTTTCCTTTCGAAAATCTATTATATTATATTTTTCGGAATTAATTTTACTGATCGTATGAATGTCAAGTTTACCACGAATATCATGACATCCTTTTCTAGCAGGGGCATCCATAAACCGTGATAATCATTTCTTCATGAATGCGAATGGGATTGCTATAGTTTTTACCAAAAGTGCGTCCCCTTTATTTTTATTTTTATCAGTACTACAGCTTATAGAAGGGAAGGATGTTACTTCCTTTTTATTTTTCATTTCTCCCCTGCTCCCCTGCCAACACACACCCACGCAACCATTCCACATATCAGTGTTTAAATCATTCTGTAACATGGACAATGTGCAGAGGATTTCTCAGTACAACATTGGTTGCTTTGATTTGAGTATGATTTCAAAATCTAGAACTGGTTACGATGTTGACTTGATATATAAAAAGAAAGAGAACAATTGAATGGCAGGTAAAACTGTAGATTTAAAAATTAACTTGACTTTGTAGAATAAATCAGATCTAAATATAGTGTATGTTAAATATTTCGATTTATTTTTTTACACAACGAACTTGTGTGAAGGCTTAGTAAGCTTTATTACATATGGGATAGAGTCGTGTGTTGGCAATTTCTTAAACAAAACTAGGGTTGTAAGATTGAACAGAATGTATTGAGTTTGTTTGTTTACAACAAAAGAAGATGATGAAGATAAAGAACATGAAGAACACGCTGATAAGTCCGTCAAGCTAATCACATATAGTTAAGGTAAGTTGAGACTTTAGTGAACATAGGAATCTAAGTTGGATTATTAAATCACATTGTTGGACCTTACATGGCCTAGGTTTGATAGTTACCTTGTTGGCTTATTATTTTAGAGAATAGTCCATGTCTTTGAGGGTTTAATTCAGGTCCACAGTAGGTATTAGACTAATAAAATCCTCCTTGCTCTGGGCTTTGTATTCATTATGTGGAAATATGGAGCTCTAAAAACCAACAGGAGCTCATGCTGGGTTAATCAATTTGTTTGAATGAAAGAAAACGGACAGTGTTCTGTGCATCTTTAACATGATGCTTTGCCACTTTAGAAGTGCTCGCAACCCGGGTGTTCGCTGTTCATTGATGCGTGTTTGTATGTTCATGGTAAATTCTGTAAAGGAAATATTTTTTTATGGTATGTAATTCTGTAAAGGAATATACTATCTTGTAGTTATTACATGTTTGTGTTTCTCTTTTCAATTTTTAAATCTTATTTGAAGTGTTCAGAAAATTCGGGGATTGATTGGAGTTATGCTAATTTCATTTGCATATGAGTTCTAGAGGTGCTTGTGACTGTATTTTATGGAATGATGAAATGAATTTAAGCACTTATGTGTTTTGAGTTGAGAGCATCGCTTTTATTTATTTTTCTTCTTTTTCGTTTTCCTCCTTATTTCGTTATTGTACTATATGGACTCTTATTTATTTCTTCTTCTTCATTATTTTTATTTATTTTTAATTGGGTTATGCTAGAGTTTGTTCAGAGAGAGAGAGAGAGAGAGAGAGTGGTGTCTCTTAAGTCCAAAGAGACCTTTTGTCTTCTGTAACCGTTGAGCTACAGCTTAATTTTGTCACTTTGGCTACAGCTGTTTTTTCTTTTCTCCTTTTTCTTTTTCCCCTTTTAGTCTACAGCTATCTTTCCCATTTTCTTTCTTTTATTTATTTTTTATTTTTTACCAGCTGCTCATTATATTTTCTAGAAGATAAATATATAAAAAATTCATTACTATATAAATTGCAGGACTTTTGTTTTCTTGTAACTTACATCAAATTCATTATTTCTTATAATATTTTTTCCACGTGGAGATCTTGTTTATTCTTTTTCTACATTTTTTTTTTCTTTTTGAAAAGTTCTATAAATTTAATCCACTTGTATTACAAAAAATAATAATAGATAATTTTATATAAATCATAATATATAATTTTATATAAATCAATTATATATATATATATATATATATATATAGATATATATTTGAGTTTTGATTATAATAGTTTGGATTTTAAAATTTTACTAACTCTTTAACGACGACGACTTGGAATTCATGTGTAGTTCACTAGCTATGTTAAATGATCTTAACAGTTTAACGAACATCTCAAAATTCATTAAAAACTCAAATTTATTGGATTATGACGTAAAAAGTTGCATATCACATTTTTTTGGATTTTTATGTGCAGTATTGAGAAAAAAAAAAAAAAAAAAATTATGACCGCAATAACCGATTAGTTACATTATGCCTGATACGGCCCCATGTTCTTGTCTGCGACTGGGAACCAGGAGTAGACATCAACTTCTTACACATTTTTAGTTCTAATGACGAATTGTGTTAGTTTATCAAGGAGAATCTTGTGGGTCTGTTTCATTTCTGATAATTAGTTTCTGTTGACTAAACTATGGTGGACACTTTGACACTAGAAGTGTTTAAAGCAGATTTGTAATACTTCCTGTATATGGCTTATTAGAAAAAATGGCAGGCAAAGATAAATATCAGAATTTTTTTAAATAAGTAAAAAAAAAAGGAGGGGCAGTTAATCAATAATGCATTTACTAGGGGAATGAAGTTGCAAGGAAGGCATGCAATGGATATTGAATTGGGGAACTTTACAAGAAGGGTAATTTGATCTAGCCACTCTCAGGGTTCAAATCTTGGATGGAACATGGGTTTCTGTAGTACTTCAATAAACATGGGTGGGGGTGGGAATCTGACGCTGTAGCCATACACCAAAGATGGATGATTGTTTGAACCAAAGAAAAGGTCATGCAATCTTCTTGATCCTAGACTAAGTCTGGTAGTCTGGTAGCTGGTTCTGCTTGCTAAATGTTGATAATTTTATAATTTTGGAACAATGTAAGATTACTTTTATAGAGCATTTGATAATTGTTGTACTTGTCACTGGGGCAACTATGTTGATTGCTAGATGTACCAGGATATTGGACTATTTCAATTTGAGGGTCTCAGTCTAAAATTTTCAAATTCAGGAGACATGTTTTGTTTAACAATAAGTTTTTACATTTTGTTTCTTTCTTCTTTATAAAAGGAAGAGTCAAGGATGAGTGAGATTTTATGTTTATTGTATAGAGATCAACATTTCTTTGTTGTTTTCTGGAAGTCTAACCTGATAAAATATCCTAGGTCTACTTTCATGCATCCTATAACAAGTATTTGATCAAACAATCTATACCAATTGCTTTCCTAAGGAGACTTAGTTTTAGCTTTGTTTTCTACATTTTCCTCCATGTATTGTTCCTGAATTTATTTGATGTTGCAAGTTTGAATTATATTTTATCGTGGATAGCAACATTTACAAGTTTGAATTATATTTATTTTGAATATCAACATATGACTTTGGTTGTGAAATTTGGTTATTGTATTTGATTTTTTCTGGATGCATAGGGCCCTGCAAATAATAAGTTTTCATTTTATTTGAATTTTTTGATTAAATGAGTGCTCCCTTTTGATTTTCTATAGTCATCCTCAATTACTCTGCTGGAATCTGAATATTTGAGACTTCAATATGGGGTTGGGTTGCTCCAAGTGTCCTTGATGATAGTCTTTATTTTTATTTTTTATTTTATTTTATTTTATTTTATTCTGAGAAGACCTTGATGATAGTCTTGATACACTGCTTCATGAACCTTTACTGATTTGTTTTCTGTTGGAGTGAATTTATATTATATAGTAAAATCTATGTTTATGCCTGTTATGTGAATTTGCAGATATTTATATATTTTTCATGCCTTAAGCGGTAGTGGTAGCATTTCCCAGCCAATGATTTGCATCTCATGAGTTGTCTTCATCTTATATAAGCCATGGCAGTTCATCTTTTGCAGGGATAGAAATTGATGATGATGAACTGGCTAGTTTTGTGGAACATGTTGATAAGGATAATAATGGAATTATAACTTTTGAAGAATGGAGAGATTTTCTTTTGCTCTATCCCCATGAGGCTACCATTGAGAACATATACCATTACTGGGAAAGGGTATACCTTGTAGATATTGGTGAACAGGCTGTTATTCCTCATGGCATCAGTAAGCATGTCAATGCAAGCAGGTATTTAATTGCAGGGGCAGTTGCGGGTGCTGCTTCTCGTACTGCAACTGCTCCTCTTGATCGTCTTAAGGTGCTTTTGCAAGTTCAGACTTCACGTGCTTGTATTGGTCCTGCAATTAAAAACATATGGAAGGAAGGTGGGTTCTTGGGGTTTTTCCGAGGCAATGGGTTAAACGTTATGAAAGTTGCTCCTGAAAGTGCTATCAAGTTTTACACTTATGAAATGTTAAAGAATGTCATTGGAGATGCTAAAGGGGAAGACAAGGCTGATATAGGAACGAGTGGACGACTTCTTGCTGGTGGTTTGGCTGGTGCGGTGGCACAAACTGCAATCTATCCCATGGATCTTGTGAAAACTAGGTTACAGACTTATGTTGGTGAAGGTGGGAAGGTTCCCACGTTAGGGAAATTGTCAAAGGACATTTGGGTTCACGAAGGACCCCGGGCCTTCTATAGAGGGCTCATACCATCTCTTCTTGGGATCATACCTTATGCTGGCATTGACCTTGCTGCCTATGAGACCTTGAAAGATTTTTCAAGGACACATTATCTCCATGACAGAGGTATAATATCTTTTATCTTGTGTTTTAATATTAATGTTTCATTATTTATTTATTTATTTTTTTGGTTTTAGCTCAGTGCTACTTTATATTTGCCTGCATCATGAAATTCACATTCTGAAGATTTTTTTATTTCTGTAGAACCTGGCCCTCTTGTGCAACTGGGTTGTGGGACAATTTCGGGAGCGCTTGGAGCAACGTGTGTTTATCCATTGCAGGTCATCAGAACAAGGTAAAGTCCTACATAAGACTATTATGCTCTACTTGTTCCTTTGGATTATCTAGCTTTACTTTGTACATGCTAGTTGTTAATGCTACTCGTCACTTTCCAGAATGCAAGCTCAACGTGCTGATACATCTACTTCTTATACGGGAATGGCTGACGTATTTCGGAGAACACTTCAGCATGAAGGTTTTAGAGGTTTCTACAAAGGACTTTTTCCAAATCTTCTGAAAGTTGTACCTGCAGCAAGCATTACATATATGGTCTATGAAACCATGAAGAAAAGTCTAGATCTTGGTTAGACAATTGAGATGTATTTCTTGATGACATTTGGGTGTTGAACATGGTTAAGCTGATGATGACGAAGACAAGAAGAATAATAAACTAAATTTAGAAGGTGATATGATTGTTTTGAGGTACATGATAAAGAGCCACAGGATTTTGTAGTCAAAAAGTGTTTTGTTTTTCCTTTCCTTCTTCAGGTTTGTCTGAACTAATCCCATTGAGAGTCAAGGGTAGTATCAATAACAATCTCTAATTGTCATATAATGGATGTAATCCTTATATTTTGACTTCAATATGTTTAAATGAATACAAAAGTTGCAGAACTTGCCATTTTTCTAGTTGTATAAGATTATGCAGTAGTGTCAGAACTTAATTATACTCTCCTTTTTTGCGTGGAAATACAGGTGGTGTGGTGAACTTGCATATCTGATTGCTTATTGATATCTGAGGGTGCTATGCCTTGATTTAGTGATGAGAAAAATTGGGCATGTTTTTGTTGCATCTTTACGACATGTTTGAAAAGAGAATTTTGTCGACGTCTCGTGACTAAGAGCTGTGCTCAGTACCATAATCTGAATTCACTTGTAGAGGGTACGCTGTGCTCAGTACCATAATCTGAATTCACTTGTAGAGGGTACCAAGTTCTGATAATACTTCTAGTGCCAGCAAGCAAATCTTGATAGCAAGTCTGGCCCCCAAAACATGCCAATGGCTGTGCCCATTTTTCAGGGGTCGAATGTTATATGGGATTACTCAGTTTTCCAACGGTTTCATACGATTGGGAAGGAAAGACTACTTACCCCCTGAAGTGTTCTGTGCATTATACTTCATTATTCATTCTTTAGGAGATTAGATTTAGAAGATATTCGACTATTTCAGATGTTTGTGATTTTCTCTATTTTCATGCAGAGCTCGCGCATGTTGAAGTGTCTAGTCTCAATATGATTGTGAAAATTTCTGTTTATATCTTGATGAAATGATGTCTTCGTAATGTTTCTAAATTTACCATTTTTCATTTTCTGGAATTTTCTGAATTTTTCGAGGGTATTTTTGTCTTTTTTTATTTTGCTTGTCGGACACCGTGGAGTGTGTCAGGTGTGTCCGAAAGTCAGTTGGGACATTTCTTTGAGTTTAAAACTCTTGGAATTGCAATGGTGGTCATTTTTGCATTTTTCGGTCTTTCAGACCAAACAGTCTCGGGTGTGACCCGTTACCAGAGTTGTTGTGTATTAGAGTTGTGTCTCGGGTCATTTGCACACCATGCATTACTATTTTGTGCCTAAGTAAATTGTTTAAGTGCTAAATTGTGTGACCATGATATAATTGAAACATATATATATAATTTTATGGTGGAAAATAAATGAAAAAGAAAATCCTTTAATGGTGGGACCCACCACTACCATATTTGCGGCCAAGACGCCATGCTTGGACTTACTTCATCTTCTCTCCCGTAATGCTATCTTCTTCCGCTCATTCTTGGTCTTTTTTTCTTTTTCTTTTTCTTTTTTTTGTTTTTCTTTTTCACATTAAAGTTTCAATCTTCAATTAATCTCTCATTCCTTGAAGTTTTTTAGTGCCGTTTGCGGCAAAACGGAGAGCACATCAAGATCTACACATTGATGTAAACAATTTCTCATTTGGCTAACCCTAGGAAATTTGAAATTTAGGCTCAATTTGGGGGTTTTCTCATTCTTGGAGGTAGGAGTATTTAATCTACAATCTCTTGGTTCTTGGTGAATTATTCTCTCTTAATTTGTAGTGTAATATGTTAAATTGTGATTAATTCTTGCTAAGTTGTCTTGATGTTATGTGTATTATGTGTATGAGTTATAATTCCATGTAAATTTCATGTTTAGTGATGTGTATGTTGATTGTTGATGAAATATGATATAGACATGCTTAAATGATTATATTTTTAATTTAAATGTGTGTGATGACCTTGTGGGCAGGTGTGCCATGGGCAGGTGCGAGACAGTGACAGGCTACCACACTGGCAAGCTACGGGTGCACAATCCCACATTACCTGGCAAATGGAAAGGTGAAGTGCTTATATGTAGGTGTGTCACTTCAATTGGTATGAGACCTTTTGGGATAAAGCCCAAGAGCAAAATTGTACGGACTCAGGCCCAAAGCAAACAATATCATACCATATGGTGAAGTGGGTCATTACAAATGGTATCAGAGCTTGACCCAACCGGAAGTGTGCCGATGGGGACGTCGGGCCTCTAAGGGGGTGGATTGTGATGACCCTGTGGGTGGGTGTGCCATAGGCGGGTGTGAAACACTAACAAACTACCAAACTGGCGAGTTACGGGTGCACAATCCCACATCGCCTGGGAAAGGGAAAGGTGAAATGCTTATATGTAGATGTGTCACTCCAATTGGTATGAGACCTTTTAGGGTAAAGCCCAAAAGTAAAACCGTGCGGGCTCAGGCCCAAAACAGACGATATCATACCATGTGGTGGAGTGGGTCGTTACATGTGTGATTGTTGAGATTGTGCTAAGTGTAAACATGTTAGGTTTTGTATAAATTTCCTTACTAAGCATGTAAGTTATTAATGTTGAATTGTATAAGTTATGTGAATTTCATGCTTAAATGGTATGCATAATTGATTTGTTGAAGGGACATGACAAAGGCATGCTTAAATGATTATGTTCTTAATTTAAATATGTTGTTGTTGAAAATTGTACTAATTGTGAGTATGAGATGTTGTGTGTGAATTTCCTTATTAAGCATACAAGGTTATTGAAGTAGAATTGTATAATTTTATGACACATTTCATACATAACATTGGGCAAGGAAAAATAGGAAAGAATTGTTTTGAAATGAAAAGGGGTTTTAGGAAAGAATTTTTTTGGTAAGTAATTTTGCGAAAACCCGGACACCGAGAAGGTACCAAAGGTCCATGGCATTAATGTAACCTAGAGGGAATTAGGGAGATCACCCTAGCGTGGTTGAGTTAGCTAGGCCCCAAATGACGCCGCAGAGTCACCAAAGGACGGGTTATGTTAACGGTTTGAAAAGTGATGGATGGTTTTGAAACGGGGAGCAACATAGCACGACATTGCATTTTATGGAACGCCATTATTTATTTTTAGCCTTGCAATTGTATCGTATTCTTCCTCGGTATAGCATGACCCCGTTTCCCTTTATTTTTATTCATTGCCTGGATTCACGCGGTCACAAGAGGTGTGTCTTAGGCATCACCTACTGAGCAATTTGCGCACCCCTTATATTTAACATTTTTTAGGTCACGGGAAGGAAGTGGCGGACGACTATCCACCACAAGTTTAGACGGGATTGGAGATTTATATTTGACTATTCTGCAAAACTTTAGTGTAATTTGTATAATGTTGTAAATTATGGACTTTTGATTTCAGCTGTATTTCACTGACGTTAAATTGATGTAATTAGAGTATGTTCCTTGTAAAGGAGTATAGGACTAAGTAGTGGACTGGCGCTTCCATGTTTTTGAAGGAATTGGAGGAACGAGACTCTTTTTATATGTATGTTGTAGTTTTGGGTATGTTTTATATTATTTGCATTATGCATTGGGACAAGATAGATTAGTTTAAGGCCAAGTGAGGCCATTACATTTTTTTTATGCATTTTAACAGTTTGTGGTAGGACCCTTTTTAGCAGAGGTTATGCTAATTTTTTTTTTTATGTTATTATTATTTTTTTTTTATGACTGGTATCATTTTAGGTCGTTACAAAGTTGGTATCAGAGTAATGGTTCGAATACCATTAGGACGACGGGTAGAGGCCTACTTGGGATTGCATGGGGAAGTTGAATTGCATGATTATGTGTTAAAGTGTTTAAATGTTTGAGAAGCATGCCTACTTGTTTACTTGCTTACTCGTTTATTTGCTTACGTGATTACATGCTTATATGTTTACAGTTTTGAAAGCATGCCGATTTTCTATGTGCTTACGTGTCTAAATGTCGGTATATGTAAATGAAGCGAATATGTTAAGTGAAAGCATGTTTTTTTGTTATGTGTTTCAATGCTAAGAAATTATGACTTGATCACCCATTATAGGCTTAAGTTATGATGATGGTGTTGTACATCATGTATACTTAGAACTGGTCAGTGTGTGGCTTTATATACGATTTTGTGATGGGTGTATATGCTTGGGAAGGGCACGGTTCTGTGGGGTGAGTTGTTTGGTGTGTTCTTAAGTGTTGTGTTTCAGTTTCGAGTTGTGTGAGTCTTCAAAGTTTTGAGTTTGGGTCACATGGTTGTGTTGTATTTGACTCCCTTCTTATCATTTTTAGTGTTATGCCTCCGAAAAGACGTAGAGAGGTAGATGATGGTGGGAAGCAAGACGAGCTCTTTGATTGGGATTCTTTGGTTAAAAATTTGCTTGAGGCCATGACAAACTTTGTACGTGCGGTAGTCATAGAGACTCAGTGGTCGATGGTACAGTCGGAGAGAACGGAGGTTACGAACAGACAGGGAGATGGGGGTTTGTGGAGTCAGGTTAAAGAGGTGGAGATGTTGTTCGAGAGTTATGTACAAAAGATGCTAAAGGGTGATTCATCTCATTTTTCCATTATTTTTACGTCACCGCTAGAGATATCCCCTAAGGTCGAGAGGATTTGTTATAGATGCAAGCAGACAGGTCATCTAAAAACAGAATGCCCTTGGAGTCGGCCTAGTTCTGGGGTTTGTTTTAAATGTGGTCAGCCTGATCATAGGAAGAAAGATTGTCCCAAGAAAGGTGGAGCTCCAATTGGTGAGGTAGGTTCAGGGCAAGGACCGACTCGACCTTCAGTATCACAGTTTGGTGTTCAGATTGGAGAGTCACAGGGATGGGAGACTTAGGGTCGTATAGTCAATCTGGTTGTTTCTCCTGTTAAGTCACCAGAGGGACCCCCGTAGTCAAAGGTATGTAATTGCACTTAATTCTAGCATTATATTCATGTTTTCTTTTGATCGGTGTTTGGTCTAACGGGTAACGGGGATAGTGATGGTAATGACGATAATGTTGGAACAGAGGGATCTGTCAATTCATCAAGAAGGTCGTTTAGGATGTATGACTTGGGTGTCTAGTTAGATTTCAATGATAGTCCATTATTTTTATGTGGTTGACCGTTTGGGTGTGGTATCTGTTTCCTTCTTAGAGACTGTTTCTGTAGCGTGCCGCGCATGATTCTTATTCTTGTAGCGGGTTGTTGACTATGGTGTCGGGTATCATGAGTGATGTGTGTTTTCATGTCGAGTTAACGTCACTTTAGAAGGAGAGGTTGGTTAATGGATGGTTGTTGTTTCCAAGGGATTGGAGTTTATACAGTTATTTTGAGAAGGATGATTATGGAAGTGTTAGGACTTAAGGTTCTTGTATTGGAGAATAAGTCGGTTTAAGGGTGACCCTAGTATTCGGGAAGAAAGTAGTAATTGATTGCATCATTGGTGGTTTTAAGGAGATAGCTGGGCTTTGAGTATTCCGAGTTTTGTGCTCATTTTCATCTTGAGGATTTGCTGGCATGACATTGTCGTATAGAGGTTCTTATTGGGGATTGCTGGGTAGAATGGGACATGGTGTCCAACGTGCAGTGATGATTTTTAGTCTTAGTATGTTGTAGGCGTTGGTACTCTTGTCTGGTTGGTTTGGTTGGCATGAGTATCGCGGTGTAGCGTATGTGAGGTTTCGTGTTAGTAGTATATGACGGTTCGTTAGTGGCGAGGTTGCCTGGAATCTAGGTCGTAGTCCGATATGTGTTTCCAGTTGGTTCTTCTCCTTGTGTGTAGGGAGTTCATTTTATCTCAGGCGAGATTGGGTGTCCACGGTTGAACGATTGGTAAGTAACGTGTGACAGGGTGTAAGGAGCATTCAGGTGCGAGTCGTTAGTCACTCGTGAGAGCGGGATTCGTTACCCTTTCCATTTATTCTAGTCTTAACAAGGACATCAGTTGTCATGAGTCTTGCTCTTTATTTAGGAATTGTGCAAGTCCGCGGATGGGCTAAACCGTGTGTGGTTTGTTATGCTATTAGAGTTCACCAATAAGGTTTGGTTGAATGGGTCGACTCACTTCCATGGAGGGAGGTGTAGTCTTTGGTTTTCTTAGTGCTTGATCTGAGAGTGGTTTTGACCGGCAGAATGTGAGACACAAGTTGACGAATAGGGATTATATGTTCCAGTGTTTAGTACTAACGGTGATGGCTAGGGAATGTGTCGTGAATGGCAGTTTGAGGATGATTAGGTGATCTGATGTGTGTCATGTACTCGGGTGTTTTTATAGGCGTTTGATTCGAGCAGTGTCTTGAGGATAAGTGTCGATGTTGCCTTAGAATTTTGTGCTAGAGAAAGTGAATGTGTGATTCTATTAAGGAATACTAAGAATGGTTGACTTTGGTTTTGAGGTTTCGGGTATGAGACGGTCGTATTATGTGTTTTGAAGAGGTAAGAATTGAACTGAATGATGACATGGAGTTGTCTATCTGGTATGGGTGTTTTTAGAAGATTAAAGATCTCCTATGCTAATTGATGATTGTGACGTTTGATGCCATATTGTTTTTAGCTTGTTAAAGGTTGTATGATTGAGGCATGATTGGGGTTTTTAGAGCTGGTATGTGACTATATAGTTGTTGAGGTTATGTAAAGCAACAGAATGATTAGAGAGTAGATCTCGTGGTTGTTTTGAGAACTGTATGGGGTTGTGTTTGAGGTTTAGACCTGAGGACAGGAGCGACGTCTATGTTGAGATCGGATCGATGATGAGAATAGCCTGGCCAACCATTTCTTTTGAGTCAGTCCATCTTTAGCACGATGTCGGGTTAAAGGTCCATGATTGTTTTAGTTTGTCATAAATAGTGAGAGTGCGGAATTACGGATTGTATCGGTGTGATAGTGTGGATTCAGGTGGTTGTCACGGGTAACGAGGTGTGTTAGGTAGGATCAAGTGTCCGATAAAAGGTTTGTGGTACGATCATTGATTATTGAAGATCTTGTTTTGAGGATTTGTGTCTTGGGTACAAGATAGTGTGTTTTACTGATTTGGTAACTAATGTTTATGCAGTTGTTGGGATAATCGTTGTGTAGTCATCTTGAGGTTGATAAGTATGGTGATCGTTGTATAGTGTGATTAGTAGTTGTTGGTGCGGTTATGTGATCGTGTAGTTACATGTTGGATAACGAGCGCTTAGTCTGACAGAGATGTATAAAATTGGGATTTAGTGCGTCATTTGAAGGATAAGTTGTGGTTGGATGTTGTCTTATTTGGTGGTTTGGTGACCATTCTTCTTTCGGGCTTTAGAGCCTTTCGTGGTAGTGTAGGTAGACCGATGTCTGTTATGAGTCAGGCGTATGCTCTAGTTGGGTCTTGTGTTATGATGAGGTGAGAGATGGGTAACCGCATTGGGTTTTGTGGCGGTGGTGCGTGATTGCCTGGCGACGTCCAGTGTCAAAGGCAATAATGTCGGTGAGTTCATGGTCTTAGGGTTTTGTAAGGTTTTATCAAGAAAGTGTGTAGTTGTGGGCCTTCTTCTTAAGAAGGATAGATTTAGAGAACGAAATCTCTTTAAGGAGGGTAGATTGTAATGTTTCCAATTTTACTATTTTTCATATTCTGGAATTTCTGAATTTTTTGAGGGTATTTTTGTCTTTTCTCGTTTTACGTGCCGGACACCATGGAGTATGCCGGGTGTGTCCGAGAGTCAGTTAGGGCATTTCTTTGAGTTTAGAACTCTTGGAAATGCAATGGTGATTATTTTTGTATTTTTTCATTTTTCGGACCGGACAGTCTCGGTTGGGACCTGTTACCAGAGTTGTTATGTACGAGAGTTGTATCTCGCGTCATTTGCATACCATGCATTATTATTTTGTGCCTAAGTAAATTGTTTAAGTGCTAAATTGTGTGGCCATGATATAATTGGAACATATATATATAATTTTATGGTGGAAAATAAATCAAAAAGAAAATCTTTTAGTGGTGGGACCCACCACTACCATATTTGTGGCCAAGAGGCCATGTTGGCCTCATTTCATCTTCTCTTCCGTAATGCTCTCTTCTTCCTCTCATTCTTGGTTCCTTTTTTTTCTTTTCACATTAAAGCTTGAATCTTTAATTAATCTCTAATTCCTTGGAGTTTTTTACTGTCATTTGTGGCAAAACGGAGAGCACATCAAGATCTACACATTGATGTAAGCAATTTCTCATTTGGCCAACCCTAGGAAATTCAAAATTTGGGCTCAATTTGGGGGTTTTTCTCATTCTTGCAGGTAAGGGTGTTTAATCTACAATTTCTTGGTTCTTGGTGAATTATTCTCTCTTAATTTGTAGTGTAACATGTTAAATTGTGATTAATTCATGCTAAGTTGTCTTGATGTTATGTGTATGAGTTATAATTCCATGTAAATTTCATGTTTAGTGATGTGTATGTTAATTGTTGATGAAATATGATATAAACATGCTTAAATGATTATATTTTTAATTTAGATGTGTGATTGTTGAGATTGTGCTAAGTGTAAGCATGCTAGGTTTTGTATAAAATTCTTTATTAAGCATGTAAATTGTTAATGTTGAATTGTATAAGTTATGTGAATTTCATGCTTAAATGGTATGCATAATTGATTTGTTGAAGAGACATGACAAAGGCATGCTTAAATGATTATGTTCTTAATTTAAATATGTTGTTGAAAATTGTACTAATTGTGAGTATGAGATGTTGTGCGTGAATTTCCTTATTAAGCATGCAAGGTTGTTGAAGTAAAATTGTATAATTTTATGACAAATTTCATGCATAGCATTGGGTAAGGAAAAATGGGAAAGAATTGTTTTGAAATGAAAAGGGGTTTTGGGAAAGATTTTTTTTGATAAGTGGTTTTGTGAAAACCCGAACGCTGAGGAGGTACCAAAGGTCCGTGGCGTTAATGTAACCTAGCGGGAATTAAGGAAATCACCCTAGCCTGGTTGAGCTAGCTAGGCCCCAAATGACGCCGCGGAGGTACCAAGGGTCAGGGACAGTAACCAATCCTTCTCTCGTGTCGCCGCGGAGTCACCAAAGGATGGGTTATGTTAACAGTTTGAAAAGTGATGGATGGTTTTGAAACGGGGAGCTAGCGACATAGCACGACATTATTTATTTTTAGCCTTGTAATTGTTAGGGTTTCACACACACAATTGGCAAATATAACAGATAAAATATCACACACAAATAAAAACGAGATTTACGTGGTTTGACAAATTGCCTAGTCCACGGGCAAAGAACGACTAACTTTACTTCAAAAACTTGATTACACACTATTATCTCTCTCTCACAATCTCAACTCTCTTTTTCTCTTTTCAATTTACTCTTCTCATACCCATATCTATTTATAGAGTCTTCAAACCCAAATCCTTGTTGGACAATTATTCCCCAACTCGCCTAGAAGGAGTTACCATATCAATCCCAACTCTAAAATAGGAACTTTATGGGACACAATTTCCTTAACAAATTTCAACATTCCAAAACGGGAAAAAAAAATAAATTAATTTCAATATTCCAAAATGGAAAAGGAAATTAATTTCTGTAAACAATTTTGAGCCACAAACCCAACAATCTCTACCTTGGCTCGAAATTGGTCTTCACACACTCCTCTACAGCTCCACCTCGAATGAAGATCACTCCACATTGAATAAAGATTTCTCCACCTCAAATAAATCACTATGATGAAATTGAGAAACACTTTAATAATCTTCACCTTTTCTCAAATTCATTACTCTTCTTCTTGTCGTTCTTCGCTGCATCACTATACTCATCTATTCTTAGCAAATTCCAAGCTCAAATAATTAAACTTGGAATCTACTTTCGCATCACCAAATTGAACTCTTCTTGCTTTTGGAATAAAGGCCGGTACTCTTGCAATTGTCAAGACTTCTTCCTTCTCTTGCTGTTCTTGATTCTTTATTCTAGTAGATCTCGAAACAGGCTTCCATTCCGTCTTTTCAATTGCTCCACCTAGCATAGTATTTCCTAACAGAATATAGATATTGTTGACCTTCCTTCCCAAAAGCATGACACGTGACCCTCTTCTAATGTTCATCAATCCATTTTTCACATCACACCAGTAACCTTTGGAATCCAATGCTCCCACAGAGATCACATTTCTTCTAACACTTGGAATATGGCGTACATTCGTTAAGGTTCTTACCAAACCATTTATTGTCTTGATTTTAATTGTTTCAATTCCCATAATATCGCAAGAGGCATTATTCCTTATAAATACCTTACCACCTACAGGTTTGTAGGTAGCAAACCATTCTTTATAAGGACACACTTGAAAGGAACAAGTAGAATCAAGTATCCATTCCTTAGCTTCTCCCTTATTATCAATGATTGATAATGCTTCATTATTATCAGTCTCTTCTTTTAATGTAGTGCTCAGAGGCATTGCGGGTGCCCGCCATGCACCTATGGACGCCCGCCGATCAAGGCAGAAACATTGCGAAAATGCGGGGCCCCGCTGTGCCTCGCGGGCCCCCGTCGTGTGCAGCTCTGCGCCTCCTTGATACCATGCGGGCGCCCACCAATCTGCAGAGTGCAGGCCACTAACTCCATGATTTTGCTCAAGTTGTCCCCTTTGACCCATTGTGTGGTTCTGCAATCTCCTAGGGATGGTGAGCCACGAAATTAGAGTGGTTGGGAAGATATCTTGGATTTATAGAAGGCTTGTAAGGTTGTAAAGGGCGATCTCACATTGTAAGGATATTTCTAGTGAGAGAAATATTTGTTCTTGAGAGCTTGGATTATGGGTGGTCTCTAGGTGCGAAAATGGAGAGGATGAGCAACTCAACTCCTTCATTCCTTGTTCCTATGGGTAACTAACGTCCTTTCTAGGGAGGTGATGAAGCCATATCTTGTAAGCATGCTCTAATTTTGATTTTAATTTGGGGAATGAAATATATATGGTAGTTTCATAATCTAGAGCACTAAACTTGATATATTCGAGCTTAATCTCTATAAATGATTATGTTGAAGCTATTATCTTGTCTTAGATTATAATTTCTCATGATTGTATGGCTTGCATTTTCATAGTGATAATGGAAATGAGATTGTGAAATGGGTTTTATGGCATGTTGTTTGAGAGCTTGTTAGTCCATCGCTTAGGGCCTCCTTTTGACGGATTAATCTTAATTCTTGACTCCATATGCTATCACCATAGTTATTAAGGGGTTTGATAGTCCCTAACTTAGTGAGCATGTCATAGCTACACTCTAATTTAGGTAGCCCAAGCATGTGGAACTTTGAGGGATTATGCTTAATTCTTGATTCTATGAATTTCTTGAAGATAATGCGGTAATCTTGAATTCCACATACCATTGCCATGTATCTAGGTTATTTCTCAAATTAATCATAAGCTAGTATGTTTATAAGGTAGGTGGCGGATTCACTTCCCTAGTCCTCTCTACATGTTTTTCCTCTTTTTTTTAATTTCCTTCAATTTATTGTTTATACGCAATTTAACTCCAAGTGCCAAGTGACAAACCAAACAAAACTCTACACCTCCTTCATCAAACTAAAAGTGATTTTAAAGACCGTGGTTGCCATAAACTAGCAGTCCTTGTGGTTCGACTTACCCCTACAATAGCCCTATTTTACAATGATTTGTGCTATTACAAAGGGTTGATTATTATTATAATCGGATCGACCCGATCAATTTTTGGCGCCGTTGCCGTGGATTGCAGACGGTTTTGTAACCGAGGTTTAAAGATTAACTTTAGTTTAATTGTGAATATGTGTCTTGTGAATATTTTCTTGTTGGTTTTGATGACATGGTGTTCTAAGTTTTCTTGTGAGATTCTAGGGACTCAAGACTTGCCGAGGGAAAACTAAAAATATTATAAGTCTAGAGGACTTCAGGTAAGTTTTTCGAAGTTCTAGTTTCAAAATTGTGAATATCTTGCATGTGATTATTAGAGATATTTGATTGTGGAGCCCTTGTCGAGGCTATTCCTATTTTATTGTCTTACAAAGCATCGGTCCTTGTCGTGGCCATTTATTTTCTATCTTGTTGATAATTGAGCAGAAAGGGAACATTATATGTGGATGTTATGGTGAAGAAGTGTTATGCTTGTTGTGAAGTGTGTTGTTGATGTTTGGCCGTAGGTGATCGGTTGATCAACTATACATCAACCTTCGCAATAGCATGAATCATTGTAAAATAGGGCTATTGGTTGGGTAAGTCGAACCACTGGGACTGCGCTAGTCTTAAGACAACCTAAGTATCTAGAGTCATTTTAGAATGATAAGGCGTAATAAGGAGTTGTTGATTGGTTTGTCACTAAGCTAGTAATTGAAGTGTGCATAAAACAAGAGTGCTAGTAAATGAGAGTTAGAGATAATAAAAGGGGAAACTAGGGAAGTGAATCCACCTACGCCCTAAATACATGCTAAATCAAGACTAAATTGGGGATAAACACTATATAGGTAATGATTAAGAATTATGTAGCAACACATAGTTGCTTCATAACCAATAAAAAGTTCATGAGATTAAAACAAGAATGGTCTATCAAAAGACAACACATTTGGACTACCTAGACTAGGGTGTAGTATCAAATACATTAACTTAAGCAAAAGACCATCAAACATTCAATTAAATGATGAAGCACATGAAGGTAAGAATCAAGCATAGTCCATCAAAGGAGGTACCTAAGCAATGGAATATCAAGTTTCAAAATCAACATGCCTTGAAAACCATTCATAGTTAATATCTTCATTGTCACTATGAAAATAAAAGCAATAAGACTAATGTAAGAATCATCAAGACAAGCTAAAGAACTCACATCAATCATTTAAACATGAATATTCATTACAAGAAGTAATAAGCTCTTAAACTATGAAAAAACCAAAGTTTATACATTATAATCCCCAAAATAGAACCTAATCTAGAACATGAAAAAAAGGGGAGGCTTCATCACCTCCCTAAATGGAGTTTAGTTACCCATGAGTGAGCTAGAAGAAGAAAGAAGCATGGATGGACAAGAACAAGCCATTTTCGAGCTCCCTTCTTTAGGCTTCAAGAACACCTTTTTTGCTCTCTTCTCTCTCCTCTAATCTTGTAGAATATGAAGGATAATCATTTTGTGTGGTCCTCCCTCTCTCTTATCAAGCTCAAGTCAAGGCTCTCTCCCCTCCAAGGAACACCTCCAACCACTTCATAAAGAGGGAAGATGGCATTGAGGAAACCAATGTGCAAGTGGCTGAAATTGAGCCATTTCCGAGTGCAATCTGCCAGAATTTCGAGCACTCGAAGGGTGGTCTCGAGCACTCTAAATTAGTGTAATGAGCAACATGCAATTCTTGCCCATCTCTGACCCACTGTGGAAGAATGACCATAACTTTGTGCTCCGAACTCCGAATGATGATCTGTTTGAAGATTTGGAGAGCTGATTCAGATTTTTAAAAACTTCATGTTTTGATGAAGACCCAATTCTCAAGTCTGGTTGGTCGAAAATGGGGAGAAAGGCAGTACTTCAGTGCTGCCAGGCAGTTCTGCGCACCTCTGTTAAGAAGATCATAACTCTCTGCTCCGAACTCCGAATGACGAACCGCTTGAAGATTTGGAAATCTGATTCAGAGATCTAAATCTTTCATGTTATGATGGAAGTCCAGTTCTTGAGTTTACTAGGTCGAAAATGGCCACAAAAGTCAGATTCTACTGCTGCCAGAATTTCAGAATTGGCACCCTTTTTGTTCAAAATTCCACAAGGCATCATTTTTGCTTCCTTTTTGCAATTTAACCTGAAAATGTACAAAAACATGCAAATGGAGATAATCTACATAAAATAATCAATTAATGGACTTTGTTAATGTAATTTAGGGCGCTTGAATATACAGTATTCGGCGCTTATCACACCCCCAAACTTACATTTTGCTAGTCCCTTAGCAAAACTAGAATGAAAACACTTAATGAAAAGACAACCATGGGCATGCTACTGCAAAAATATCATCCATGGTAAAATGAGATATATACATAGCTCAAAAATAACTTGAAACAGAAAAAGAGCTGGAGATGGGGTCATTGGGAAGACTACCTTGCATATATGAAGCATTGATACTAAACACATTTCAACATGCATGCATCAACATCATAGTCCATATAAATAATTCAATTGTCATCTCTTAAATGGAAATAACTCAAACTCCAGTGAAAGTGAATTGAATTCTCAACATGCGGCTTTTACTTTCTTTTCCAATTCCAAGGCACAAGTTTTCAAATCAATGAATTCCCCTTTACATTAAGTCCCTAAGGCATGATTTTATTTTCAACCCAACTTTTGTTGCCTGTTAAGAATTTATTATAACTCAAAAGTGAAACATAAAATAGTTGTGCAGTGTTGAAATCCTTTAAGCTTTCTAACCAACCTATGTAGCGAGCGTTAGGCCAACAATTCCCAAACCAGACGGCTTTAGGGTGTTAAGTGTAAAGACACTCCTAGGGCTTAATAGCTCAAGTTGGAAAGGCTACGAATTCCAACAAACCATGTTTATTACACACATTTTTTTGAATGACCGTGCAATGTTTAAGTCCTTTAAACTTTCTAACCAACCCATGTAGCAAGCGTTAGGCCAACAACTCCCAAACCAGACGGCTTTAGGGTGCTAAGTGTAGAGACACTCCATAGGGCTTAGTAGCTCGAGTTGGAAAGGCTACGAACTTCAACTGGTCATTATTTTCTTTCTTTCTCATTTTTTTTTTCTTTTTTTTTTTTTTTTTTTTTTTTAGGTCCAAAATCATGCCAAAGATATTCATCTATCAGGTTCATTGAATCAGATTAACTAGGCCAAGGTCAAGGTTGATCAAGTTGCATGCCTCACAGTTAAGTTTCCAATGTGCATCTGTGCATTGTGAAGCTTATAAGAGTGTAAATCCAGCAAGAATCTAATTGAGGCATTTATACAGACTACATTGTATTTGCATGATCAATTCAAATTCAAATTTCTTTATTTTCAAAAATTTCTCAATTGCTTCTATACACAAGGTATTAAACATATGCTTTGTCTCCGACAAGTTCCAAGTTACACTATCATTGCTTTACAAAAATATGATACCAAAACTATGCACCCCCAAACTTGAACGACACAGTGTCCTCAATGTGGGACATGAATGTAAGTTAAAGACAAAAATGACAAAGAGTATAAAAAGGAACAAAAATACCCAGGGGGAGGAAACGGCATGGTGAGAAGAACCCCCAAACTTGAATTGGACTGCGCAACCTGGAGAGCATCATGAAAAACAGAGAGAGACAACTACAAAAAGCATTAGTAGCACAAGCATAAATACAAAAAAAATAATGAACAAAAAGTTAACAGAAAAGAGAGAATTTGCATTCAAAAAGAAGTTTACATGATTACAAAAGAGCTGTACATAGATCATGTCTACTAGAGCAACCTATACATAGCAAATTCTGAAAGTTCAAAAGGAAAACAAAAGATACAAGAGAAATATTTACATATGAAACAAAAAGATAAGGTCCAGACTCGCAACAAGCTACGGGCCAGAGGGTAAATGGGCGAGGATGGAATGGAGGAGAGATTGAGTCTTACGCCGTTCGGCGGAAGCCAAACGACGGTCCTCAGCTACGACACGGCGGTCTTCAGCAGCAAGACGACGATCTTCTTCGGCACGTGAAGAAGTCTCACACATAGTCCGAGTGTACGCGGACAAAGAATTCTCAAAACGATCCATCCGCTCATGAATACCGGCAATGTTAGCCCGGATAAAAGCCTGGTCCTACTAAGAGTCGACCGGAGGCTCTACCCTTGCAGCGGTTGCTGCCGTGGAAGCATCCTCAGAAGGAGGAGGAGGTGGAGCTTGGATGAACAGGGGGGCAGCAGGCTGAGGGGTACTAGAATGGCTAAGAACATTGATCCACCGGCGCTTGGTAAAAATTTTAATCCTTTCGCCTTTTGGTTCATGGGGAGGAACAATGAAACCTTTGTGCTTTATGAGCCAAGTGATAAAAAACGGCAAAGGCAATTTCTGATTTTCAACTCGCGGAGCCCGTGCATTATGAGCATCATGCCAAAACTTCATAAATGTGGTCCAAATGAGCTCCGGGATGGAGAACCATTGGCCTTGGTCCATGGCATATAAGGCTTGCAAAAGGAGGCCCCTACGCTCGGTGCTATGCACCAAAGGGCAGACATTGTGCTTAAAAACAGTGTCAATGAACCAGAGGCATTCTAGAAGATTAGTTTTGTGGATAAAAGACCGGGGCCTATTAGGATCGTCAACATTGCCAAAGGCAGCGACAACCTGCTCCATAGTTAATGTATCCGACTCCTCATATAAAGGGAGATTCTCACGATTGACAATGTCATCGGGGCACTCAATGGGGCAACCAGAAACCTGAATGATGTCAGTCATAGTGAAAGCATAGGTGGTGCCATCAATGGATGTAGTGAGAGAAATGGGTGGCTCTTCAGGGCATTGGAGATTCTGGTAGAAGAGGCGCACTACACGGGGGTAGGCAACCCTGGTAAGGGGCGCTCAAATGTGCTGCAGACACCGATTAGTCAATTCGGCTACAGCCCACGAAGTAGTGGGTAGAATGTTAAAGGCATCCGTGAGCGGAAAAGAAAGCTCGTAGTTGAGTTGTTTGCGATCCCAAGGATCACATGGTCGCTCACGATTGACAGCACGGGCACCCGCAGAGGGTCTAGGAGGGCGAGAAGGACCGACATGAGACATTTAGAGAGGTGGACTTGGTTGAGGACTTTCAGCGAGCACCTGGCGTGCACCACAAAAGAGAGAAGGTGAAAATGAGTGGGGTGGATGAAGAAACCCAAAAATTTTTGGCCCTGCAATTGCAATAACTACTCCCAAACAATCACAAATCTCCATTACATGCAAGCCCATCCTCTATTTATACCAAAAATGTGAAAGAGGAAGAGAAGGAAGAAACTCACCTAACAATGGAGAACCACAGGCCCTATGGGCGTCGGATTAAGTGGTGGGGATGAATGGAATTTGCCTAGAGGTGAAGAGGATGGTGAACTTGGGATAGTGAGGATGATGGTATGGCGTTGGTTGAGTGTGAAGGGTGGTGGGATGTTGGGAAACCGAGATGTGAAGTGATGGGGGTGATTTGTGAGAGATAAGGGAAGGTTGGGTGCCAAGAGGTTGGTTGTGGTTGGGGTGAGTTGGTTTTTAAAAGAGGAGGGGGGGGTAAGCTTGGTTCGAGCACTCAAAGTTGGACTTAGAGTGCTCTAGAATGGGGCAGTGGGCTCGGTTGGCTTGGGTGAGAGAGCTTGGCTTTGAGTGCTCTAGAAACCAGCAGAGATGGTTTGGTTTGGGTTGGTGTGGATGAGTTACATGCAAGGTGGTGTTGGATGGGGGAGATGAGGGAAGATGGTTGGATAGGGTTGTGAGAGGTATGGTTGGCTGCGGTGTGTTTGTGTTGAGGTGAGGGGTGGCATGGAGTGGGTTGGTTTGATGATGGTGTGCTTGGGTGTATGCATGGTTGAGGAGGGGTTGGGTATGGTGTTGTGTTGGAGATGCCGAAAGCAAGATGGTGGCATGCATGGTGTTGATGTGAATGGTTGGGATTGTGTTAGGAAGATGGCCGTGGAAGGCATGCATGGTTGAGGATGATGAGGGGTTGCCGAGAGGTTAGTTTGTGGGTTGAGGTGGTGGAAGTTGATGGTGCATGCAAAATACCGAGAGGGTGAAGTTTGTGGTAGCCGAGATTGGTTTGTGGTGGCACCTGCATGGTCGCATGCATGCATGGTGTGTGGTTAGGTTGCTTGGGTTAAGAGAGAGAGAGGAAGAAAGTTGGGTGGTGAGAGTGAAGGGGTTTGTATGGTCATGCATGGTTGATGGGCATGCATGAGTGAGGAAGTGGGTTGGTTGTGAGATGCAGAGGAGGTGTGTATTGTGAGGGTTAAAAGGATGGTGGGATTTGGTTTGTGTGCTGTTGGTTGTGAGGTGGAGAGATAGAGAGTTGGTGAGGGAAGTTTGCCGAGAGGGTGGTGGTGTTGATGTGTCATGTATGGTGATTCATGGTGCATGGTGCATGGTTTATGGTTGGTAGGTTGATGGAGCTTGAAGTTGCCGAGAGAGAGAGAGGTTTGGAGGTGGTTGAAGGTGCATGCAGGATGTGGGTTTGCATGGTTTGAGGAGCTTGCTGCATGCATGGAGATCGTGGGTTTGCATGGTGGGATGAGAGGGAAGTGAAGGTGGCCGAGAGGAGTTGTGTGGGTTGTAAGTTGATTTGAGCAAGGAGGAAGGTGAGTTGGAGAGGGGTTGATGCATGCTGGGGTTGAGAGAGAGAAGAGCATGGGTTGAGAGACGTGGTCGAGCACTCTAAGCATGGAAGTAGAGTGCTCGAAGATGGGACAGTAGCCTCAGCAGCTTTGGGGTTAAAACTTCAAGCAAGGTCGAGCACTCCAAATTGGAGTTTAGATTGCTCGAAATGAAGCCAGAGAGTTCGGGGAAAAATGCAAGGAAGCTCGAGCACTCCAAATTGGAGTTTGAGTGCTTGAAAGTGGGTCAGTAGGCTCAGAATGTTGTGGTTTAAAAGAGGTTGTGCTTGAGCTTGATCTTGAAACCATGGAACCATCGATGAGCTTGCAGGGATGGAAGATGAGTGCATGGAACCATCCATCCATGGATTGAAGCTTGCAAGGATGGACTTGCATGGATGGTAGATGAGTGCATGGATGAGCCTGCATGGATGGATGGTAATTGCATGGATGGAAGGAATGCATGCATGAACTCATGAAAGAATGCATGAACTCATGGACCTTGATGGAAGTTGAATGCATGCATGCATTAAAATGAAAACTTTGGAGGTTAAAATTTGCGGCCATGATGCTTTCATTAACCATGCATTGCAACAAAATTTTAAACTGTGCGCCATCATTTCATTCGAATGCAAGGATGGAAAATTGAAATTTGCCATGGAAAATGAAAATTTTTCATGGAAATTTCTCATGGAATTTTTTTTTTTTTTTCATGGAAATTTTTTTCTTTAATGATGCATGCATGAATGTAAATTGCATGGAAAAATTTCCAACTTTTACAACATCACACAGAGCATGGATGAATTAAATTTCTGGAGAAAAATTTTAAACTTTGCAAATTCATTCCAATCCAATGCATAGGAAATTTTGAGAAAATTTTCAAGCTTTGGAACATCTCTTCAATGCATGGATGAGATTAAGAACATTTCAACAATGCATTGAAGATGAGAGGCTATGCATGTGAGTGCCATGTCGAAAGATCCTACGAAATTGCTCGAAAGCGATGGAAATTTCCGGGAATGAAAATTAGAGCTGAGAAGGTCTAAGAGGCCAGTCTAAAATTGCGAAACACAACTGAAGACCATTTCAGAAAAATCAAATTTTTGGCTTTTCGAAACCATTTCCTAGAAAATTTCAAGGCACGAGCAATTTGAGAAGGTAGGGAAGCTTGGAACATCGAAAGAATTTCTTCCCTTGCTTTGCTAAATTTAATGTCGATAGTTAGACGAAGTTAGAGTTGGCACTAATCCTCATAAATTGGGTCCGTCAAAAGGACTTCCTCAACTTTTCGAGTTGGGATTGTGCCATCAATGCAAGGCTTAAGCCGTTGGCCATTAACCTTAAAGAGTGATCCTTTTGCAGGATCATGAAGTTCAATTACTCCATGAGGAAAGACAGTAGTGACAATGTATGGACCATCCCATCTTGACCAGAGTTTACCGGGAAAGAGTTTCAAGCGGGAATTGAAAAGCCAAACCTTTTGTCCGGGGGCAAAAGACTTCTTGACGATGTGTTTGTCATGAAAAGCTTTAGTCTTTGCCTTGTAGATTTTTGCGCTTTCATACACGTCATTACGCAATTCCTCAAGTTCATTTAATTGCAATGCACGATTAGAGCCGGCTTGTTTGAGATCAAAATTTAACCTTTTTATGGCCCAATAAGCACGGTGCTCTAATTCTACCGGGAGATGACATGCTTTGCCAAAGACAAGTCGATATGGTGACATGCCAATGGGTGTCTTATAAGCTATCCGGTAAGCCCAAAGCGCATCGTTTAGCCTTAATGACCAATCTTTGCGGTCCGGTCTAACCGTTTTTTCCAAAATGTGCTTAATTTCCCGGTTAGAAATCTCTACTTGACCACTCGTTTGAGGGTGGTAAGGTGTAGCAACCTTATGAATGACGGAATACTTAGCAAGGACGGATTTGAGATAACGATTTCAAAAATGAGATCTGCCATCATTAATGATTGCTCGGGGCGTACCAAAATGACTAAAGATATGAGACTGAATGAATTGGATCACGACTTTATGACCATCGGTTTTGGTAGCCTCGGCTTCAACCCATTTAGACACATAATCCACCGCTACAAGGATGTACTCATAGCCATAAGAAGATGGAAATGGTCCCATGAAGTCAATCCCCCACACATCAAAAATTTCAACAATTAAAATGTTGGTGAGGGGCATCATGTCTCTTCGGGACATGGATCCAAGTTTTTGACATCATTCACACGATTTACAAAAATTGTATGCATCCCGAAACAAGGTAGGCCAAAAGAATCCGCTTTGAAGAACTTTGTTAGCGGTCTTTTTGGCACTGAAATGGCCTCCACAAGCAAGAGTATGGCAAAAATTTAGAATGCTTGTGGCCTCGGTTTCAGGAATACATCACCGGATGATTTGGTTCGGGCAATACTTGAATAGTTCCGGATCTTCCCAAAAGAAATGCTTGACTGGGGAGAAAAACCGGTCCCTCTCTTATTTGGACCAATGAGCTGGAATTTTGCCAACCGCAAGATAATTGACAATATCCGCAAACCATGGAAGAGTAGAATGTGAAACTTGAAGAAGTTGCACATCCGGAAAGGAATCACGGATGGCTGTGAATTCTGAAGATTTCTCATTAAGTAAGCGAGAGAGATGATCGGCGACAACATTGTCGGTCCCTTTTTTGTCCCGGATTTCAATGTCAAACTCTTGAAGTAAGAGGATCCATCAAATTAAACGGGGTTTTGTCTCTTTTTTCGCTAACAAATGCCTAAGAGCGGCATGATCCGAAAAGACGATGACCTTGGAGCCAAGAAGATAAGAGCGAAATTTATCCAAGGCGTACACCACAGCTAGCAATTCTTTTTCAGTGGTGGTGTAGTTCAATTGGGCATCGCAGAGAGTTTTGCTAGCATAATAAATGACATGTGGAAGTTTATCCACACGTTAGCCCAAAACCGCCCCTAATGCATAGTCGGATGCATCACACATGATCTCAAAGGGAAGAGACCAATTAGGGGGTTTCATGATTGGGGCGGATGAGAGGAGAGTGCGAAGTTTAATAAAAGCTTCCATGCAAGCGTCATCAAAATTAAACGGAACATCCTTGGCTAAAAGATTACACAAGGGCCGTGAGATTTTGCTAAAATCTTTGATGAAGCGACGATAGAATTCGGCATGGCCAAGAAAAGAACGGATTTGACAGACGGAATTCGGAGGAGGAAGATTAGAGATTAACTCAACTTTTGCCTTGTCTACCTCGATTCCCCGTTTAGAAATGACATGTCCTAGAACAATGCCTTCTTGGACCATGAAGTGGCTTTTCTCCCAACTTAGAATGAGATTCGTCACTTTGCATCTTTGGAGCACAAGAGATAAATTTTTGAGATACGAGTCAAAGGAGGAGCCAAATACGAAAAAATCATCCATGAAAACTTCCAAGAACTTTTCAACCATATCGGAGAATATGGACATCATGCACCTTTGGAACGTTGCCGGCGCATTGCATAGACCAAAAGGCATGCGTCGATAGGCAAAAGTACCAAAGGGACATGTGAATGTTCTTTTCTCTTGATCTTGGGGGGCGATTGCCACTTGGTTATAGCCGGAATAACCATCAAGAAAACAATAGAAGCTTTGGCCGGCTAACCTTTCTAGGATTTGATCTATGAATGGAAGTGAAAAATGATCCTTCCTAGTTGACGAATTGAGTTTCCGGTAATCAATGCACACACGCCACCCGGTGGTAGTCCGTTGTGGCACGAGCTCACCCGCTGAATTTTTAACAACGGTGAGACCAGATTTCTTGGGAACAACTTGTGTGGGGCTCACCTACTTGCTATCAGAGATAGGGTAAATGATTCCCGCATCTAGCAATTTGATCACCTCTTTCATGACCACTTCCTTCATATTTAGATTTAACCGGCTCTGGACCTCTCTAGTAGGCTTTGCGTCATCCTCCATATGAATGCGGTGCATACAAATGGAGGGGTCAATTCCTTTCAAATCTGCCACTGTCCAACCAATAGCTTCTTTATGCTCTTGGAGCACCGCTAAAAGGTTGGTCTCTTGGTCTTTTTGAAGATCCGAGGCAATGATGACCGGAAGGGTTTGCTTTGGACCAAGGAACACATACTTGAGATGGGCCGGGAGCGGCTTAAGCTCAAGTTGTGGCGGAGATAACAATGATGGGACCGGAGGAGTAGTGGAAAGTTGGGGAAGTGGTTCTTTTGGAATTTTCCAAGGAGGTACATCCATGATAGCATTAATATCAAGCAAGGAATTGACTTCTTGAATGGCTTGATCAACATCAAAGTTTGAGAAGTCAAAATGGGACATGCAAGTTTCAAGAAGATCTTTGCTTAGAATGAAGGGGAGAGATTCTTCGACCACTTCATCAATGACATCCACAAGAAAACAATCATCCTCATTGGAGGGATGTTGAGTTGCATGAAAGATGTGGAGTTTGACTTGCATGTTTCCAAAAGCAATGTCCATCACCCCAGTTCGGCAATTAATTAATGCATTAGCCGTGGCTAAAAATGGCCTACCAAGGATCACGGGAATGTGCCTTTTTGGGTCATGGACCGGTTCCGTATCAAGAACCACAAAATCTACCGGGAAGTAGAATTTGTCCACTTTGATGATAACATCCTCAAGAATGCCTCGTGGATGCTTGACTGGTCTATCGGCAAGTTGCAAAACCACGAAAGTCGGCTTAAGATCTCCCAAACCAAGTTGTAGGTAGACTGAATATGGAATTAAATTCACACTAGCTCCTAAGTCAAGGAGGGCCCTCTCGATTTTTCTGTCACCAATGACGCAAGAGATTGTGGGGGCACCCGGATCTTTATACTTCGGAGGAGTGCTGTGCTGAATGATAGCACTAACATTTTCAGTCAACCTCACCTTTTTTGGCAAATGATTTTTAGAAGTGCACTTTTGAGTGCACAAATCTTTGAGAAATTTTGCATAGGGAGGGATTTGCTTGATAGCATCCAAGAGGGGCAAGTTAATCTTCACTTGCTTGAAAACTTCCCACATATCTTGAATTTTACAATTCTTGTTCCCAAAATGTGTCGACTCTTGAAGACGTTAAGGAAACGGAGCTTTTGGCTTATAAGTAGTTTCCACATTTGGGGTGACATGTGTGGGATTTCCGTGAATGGTATTTGGACAAGAATGTGGATTGGAAGAGCTTGGATTTGGATTTTTCAAAGGAGAAACTTCCTCACTTTTGTCTCCATCGACCTTATTGTCAACCACTCTACCACTCCGAAGGGTGGTGATAGCTTGAACTTGTTCATGAGTCGGCCCACTCGAAGGAGGGGTTTCATCAATCACATGTATTCCTCTAGGATTTTCAAAAGGTTGAGAGGGAAGCTTGCCCTTGTCCTTTTGAAGCAATTGATTCACCGAGTTAGCTATTTGGCCCACTTGATTTTCAAGATTAGCTATGGATTGAGTATGAGAGTGAACCATTTGGAGAGTAGGCTGCAAAGATGTCAAGAGTTGCTTATTGGAATCCATGATTTGTTTGTTCAATGATTCCATCATTTGCTTGTTTGCAGCTACTATCTCGTCAGTTGGACACACAGGAGGTTGATTGGAAACATTTGGATTGTAAGGAGGACGGTAGCTTGAAGAGGCTTGAAATGATCTACCTTGATGTTGAGAAGAGGGCTGATTTTGCTGCCCTTGGTTTTGGAATTGGGAATTTTGTGGGGCTTGTTGCCGCCACGAGAAATTCGAATGATCTCGCCAACCCGGATTGTAGGTGTTGGAATATGGATTGTTCCCGGGCCGTGAGAACATGGCATTAGCTTGCTCTTGGTTGGGATTGGGAAATTGCTCCGGTGTGGGGCAATCTTCCGAGAGATGGAATGGACTAGTACATGAAGCACAAACTGAACTTGCCGAATTTTGAGACAATGAAGGAGGAAGATGTGGTGCCATCAATTGGTAGAATTTATGAGCGATGGCATCCACTTGAGATGATTCCTCCCTTGTTGATTTTGGTTGACAAGGGTTGGTGTTCTTTGCAATGGTTGAGGTCGGAGCCCTACGAGAATTATGTTGAAGTGAATTTTCGCTTAAATTCTCAAGTAGGGTCCAAGCCTCATCCGCATTCTTGGACATGACCATCCCACCACAAGAAGAATCAACCATGAATCTATGGGTTTTGGTCAAGCCGGCATAGAAAGCTTGCACTAATTGCCATTTTGGGATCAAATGATGAGGACATTTCCGAAGAAGATCTTGTAACCTTTCCCAAGTCTCGTGGAGTTGTTCTCCATCAACTTGAGAAAAGCTTCGAATGGAATGCCTCATTTGGTTGGTTTTACTCACCGGATAATACTTCTTAAGAAATTCTTGTTGCAATTGAGCCAAAGAAGTAATAGAGTTGGGAGCGAGGGAGTTCAACCAATATTTTGCCCTATCCTTTAGGGAGAATGGGAAAAGATGGAGATGGAGTGCATTGTCCGGAAAACCTCTCAACCGGATGGTCGAACAGATTTCAAGGAACTCATCAAGATGCTTATATGGATCTTCATTATCAAAGCCATGAAATGATGGAAGCATTTGGATGGTGATTGATTTGATCTCATATTGAGCTGCATCGATGTTTGGCATTACTATGCAAATAGGAGAAGCATAGGTGGTAAGGATGAAATGATCTCTAAGAGTCATTGGTTCTACATTAGGAATTTCAGCCCTTTCATTCCCCGGATTTCCTACGTTATCCCCCATTGTTTTAAATTCAGTTTCAAGATCCCTTGTAAGAGTGGGTTCCCTAAGGTTCCGTCTAAGTGTTCTTTCAAGTGAATTTATATCAATAGGCGAGTCAAGTGTGGGTAGAGAGAGTGACCTACAGCCAAACATCAACAAAAAGCATATATTCAACAACACAATTCATCATCAATACTCCACATACAATGTTCCCTTTCTCCTCAATTATCAAGACAAAAAATAAATGGCCACGACAAGGACCGATGCTTGTACACGAAATTAAAACAAAATAATAGCCTCGACAAGGGCTTCACAAGCTAAATAACACTAAGTTAAACACATGCAAGATATTCACAATTTGAAAGACTAGAACCTTGAAAAACTTACCGGAAGTCCTCTAGACTTACAATTTTCTCAATTTTCCCTCGGCAAGCCTTGAGTTTCTAGAATCTCACTTACAACACAAAGATGGTTAAACCACAAAAGAAATATTCACAAAACAAGTATTCACAATCAAACTAAATTTAACCCTGGAACTATGGTCACTAAATTGTTTGCAATCCCCGGCAACGGCGCCAAAAATTGATCGGTTAATCAACTATACATCAACCTTCGCAATAGCACGAATCATTGTAAAATAGGGCTATTGGTCGGGTAAGTCGAACCACTGGGACTGCGCTAGTCTTAAGACAACCTAAGTATCTAGAGTCATTTTAGAATGATAAGGTGTAATAAGGAGTTGTTGATTGGTTTGTCACTAAGCTAGTAATTGAAGTGTGCATAAAACAAGAATGCTAGTAAATGAGAGTTAGAGATAATAAAAGGGGAAACTAGGGAAGTGAATCCACCTACGCCCTAAATACATGCCAAATCAAGACTAAATTGGGGATAAACACTATATAGGTAATGATCAAGAATTATGTAGCAACACATAGTTGCTTCATAACCAATAAAAAGTTCATGAGATTAAAACAAGAATGGTCTATCAAAAGACAACACATTTGGACTACCTAGACTAGGGTGTAGTATCAAATACATTAACTTAAGCAAAAGACCATCAAGCATTCAATCAAATGATGAAGCACATGAAGGTAAGAATCAAGCATAGTCCATCAAAGGAGGTACCTAAGCAATGGAATATCAAGTTTCAAAATCAACATGCCTTGAAAACCATTCATAGTTAATATCTTCATTGTCACTATGAAAATAAAAGCAATAAGACTAATGTAAGAATCATCAAGACAAGCTAAAGAACTCACATCAATCATTTAAACATGAATATTCATTACAAGAAGTAATAAGCTCTTAAACTATGAAAAGACCAAAGTTTATACATTATAATCCCCAAAATAGAACCTAATCTAGAACATGAACAAAAGGGGAGGCTTCATCACCTCCCTAGATGGAGTTTAGTTACCCATGAGTGAGCTAGAAGAAGGAAGAAGCATGGATGGACAAGAACAAGCCATTTTCGAGCTCCCTTCTTTAGGCTTCAAGAACACCTTTTCTGCTCTCTTCTCTCTCCTCTAATCTTGTAGAATATGAAGGATAATCATTTTGTGTGGTCCTCCCTCTCTCTTATCAAGTCAAGGCTCTCTCCCCTCCAAGGAACACCTCCAACCACTTCATAAAGAGGGAAGATGGCATTAAGGAAACCAATGTGCAAGTGGCTGAAATTGAACCATTTCCGAGTGCAATCTGCCAGAATTTCGAGCACTCGAAGGGTGGTCTCGAGCACTCTAAATTAGTGTAATGAGCAACATGCAATTCTTGCCCATCTCTGACCCACTTTGGAAGAATGACCATAACTTTGTGCTCCAAACTCCGAATGATGATCTATTTGAAGATTTAGAGAGCTGATTCAGAGCTTTAAAAACTTCATGTTTTGATGAAGACCCAATTCTCAAGTCTGGTTGGTCGAAAATGGGGAGAAAGGCAGTACTTCAGTGCTGCCAGGCAGTTTTACGCACCTCTGTTAAGAAGATCATAACTCTCTGCTCCAAACTCCGAATGATGAACCGCTTGAAGATTTGGAAAGCTGATTCAGAGATCTAAATCTTTTATCTTATGATGGAAGTCCAGTTCTTGAGTTTACTAGGTCAAAAGTGGTGACAAAAGTCAGGTTCTACTGCTGCCAGAATTTCAGAATTGGCACCCTTTTTGTTCAAAATTCCACAAGGCATCATTTTTGCTTCCTTTTTGCAATTTAACCTGAAAATGTATAAAAACATGCAAATGGAGATAATCTACATAAAATAATCAATTAATGGACTTTGTTAATATAATTTAGGGCACTTGAATATACAGTATTCGGCACTTATTAGTAGGTCATTATCTTTACCAACTCTTGAATCTCCCATTGACATAAATTCGCTTGAAAGGACTCTTAGAAAAAATCTTAGGGAATCTGCAAACATAAGAGGAATTGAACTTGAATTTAATACAATGGCCGGTAATGAAGAAAATGTCGGGAATGAGGGAATTAATAATGATAGGACTGAAATTCCAAATGTGGCACCTATGACTCTTAGGGACCATTTCATCCCTACCACTTATGCCTCTTATTCTTACATAGTGATGCCAAACATCGAGGCAGCCCAATATGAGATCAAATCTAGCATAATTCAAATGCTTCCATCCTTTCATGGCTTTGAAAATGAAGACCCCCATAAGCATCTTGATGAGTTCCTTAAAATCTGTTCTACCATCAAGCTGAGGGGCTTCCCTGAAAATGCTCTCCATTTGCATCTCTTCCCATTCGCCTTAAAAGATAGGGCAAAATATTGGTTGAACTCCCTTGCTCCAAATTCCATCACTACATAGGCTCAATTGTAACAAGAATTCTTAAAAAAAATACTATCATATGAGTAAGACCAACCAAATGAGGCATTCTATTCTTAGCTTTGCACAAATTGATGGGGAACAACTCCATAAGACTTGTGAAAGACTTCAAAACCTCCTCAGGAAATGTTCGCACCATCTAATTCCAAAATGGCAATTGGTGCAAGCTTTCTATGCTGGTTTAACCGACCCACATAGACTCATGGTTGACTCATCATATGAAGGGATGTTCATGTCTAAAAATGTGGATGAGGCTTGGACCTTACTCGAGAATTTGAGTGAAAACTCATTGAAACATAATTCTCGTAGTGCTCCAACCTTAACCAATGTAAAGAACACCAATCTATGTCAACCAAAGACACTGAGGGAAGAGTCTTCTCAAGTGGATGCTATAGCTAACAAATTCTATCAATTAATGGCACCACATCTCTCTTATTCCTTGTCTCAAAATTCAGCAAGTGCGGTGTGTGCATCATGCACTAGCCTATTCCATCTCTCGGAAGATTACCCCATGTCGGAGCAATTTCCTATTCGCAATCAAGAGTAAGCAAATGCTATGTTTTTCATGCTCGGAAATAATCCTTACTCCAATACCTACAATCCGGGATGGAGAGATCATCCAAATTTTTCGAGGAGGCAACCTGCCCCACAAAATTCGAATTATCAAAATCAAGGGCATCAAAATCAGCCCTCTTCTCAATTTCCAAATAGGCAATTTCAGGCCTCTTCGAGTTACCGTCCACCCTATAATCCAAATGTCTCTACTATATCTCCTGTGTTTCCAACTGATGAAATTCTCACTGCAAATAAGTAAATGATGGAATCCTTAACAAACAAATGTTAGAATCTAACAAGCAACTGTTGACATCATTGCAGCCTACTCTCCAAATGGTTCATTCACATACTCAGTCAATAGCTAAACTTGAGAATCAAGTGGGAAAAATAGCTAATTCAAATGAACCAACTTCTTCAAAGAAATAAGGGAAAACTTCTCGCTCAACCATTTGAGAATCTTAGAGGGATTCATGTGATTGATGAAACCCCTCCTCCGAGTGGGCCTACTCATAAGCAAGTCCAAGCAATCACCACCCTTCAAAGTGGTCGAATTGTGGACAACATGGTTGATGGAGGAAAAGAGGAAAAAGTTCTTCCTCCCAAAAATCCAAATCCTATCTCATCTAATCCAAATTTCACTCCTAAAAATCCAAAGTCTAGCACTGAAAATTCCAAGCTTTTCACCCCAAATGTGGAGACTTCTTATGAGCCTAAAGCTCTGTTTCCTCAACGTCTCCAAGAGTCGACACATTTTGGGAACAAAAGTTGTAAAATTCAGGACATGTGGGAGGTCTTTAGGTAAGTAAAGATCAACCTTCCTCTCTTGGATGCTATCAAACAAATCCCTCCCTATGCAAAATTTCTCAAGGATTTATGTACTTAAAAATGCACTTCCAAGAATCATTTACCAAAGAAAGTAAGACTAACTGAAAATGTGAGTGCGATCATTCAGCACTCCTCCAAAGTATAAGGATCCGAGCGCCCCAACAATCTCGTGTGTCATTGGTGACAACAAGATAGAAAGGGCCTTCCTTGACTTAGGAGCAAGCGTGAACTTGATTCCTTATTCAGTTTACTTACAACTTGGGTTAGGAGATCTTAAGCCAACCTCCATGGTCTTGCAGTTTGCCGACGTATCAGTCAAGCACCCACGGGGCATTCTTGAAGATGTCATAATCAAAGTGGACAAATTCTACTTCCCGGTAGACTTTGTGGTTCTTGACATGGAACCAGTCCATGATCCAAAGAAACATATTCCCGTGATCCTCGGTAGGCCTTTCTTAGCAACGACTAATGCTTCGATAAATTATCGAACCGGGGTGATGGATATTGCCTTTGGAAATATGTAAGTCAAACTCTATATTTTCCATGTAACTCAACATCCTTCCGAAGAGGATGATTGTTTTCTCATTGATGTGGTAGATGAAATGGTCGAAGAATCTCTCCTCTTCATTCTAAGCAAGGATCCTCTTGAAACTTGCATGTCTCACTTTGATTTCGCAAACTTTGATATCAATCAATCCATCCAAGAAGTAAATTATTTGCTCAACATTGGTACTATCATGGACTTTTTGGAAGGTGCCAAGAGAACCACTTCCTCAACTTTTAACTACTCCTCTGGTCCCTTCCTTGAAATCTCCACCATAACTTAAGTTAAAGTCGCTCCCAGTCCACCTCAAGTATGTGTTTCTTGGTGCAAATGAAACTTTTCCAGTCATCATTGCATCGAACCTTTTAAATGACCAATAAAACATTCTTTTAGCGGTGCTACAAGAGCACAAAGAAGCTATTGGCTAGGCGGTGGCTGATTTAAAAGGAATTGACCCTTCTATTTGTATGCATCGCATTCATATGGAGGACGACGCAAAACCTTCTAGAGAGGTACAGCGCCAGTTGAATCCCAACATGAAGGAAGTGGTCATAAAAGAAGTGATCAAGCTACTAGATGCGGGAATCATCTATCCCATCTCTGATAGCAAGTAGGTTAGCCCCACTCAAGTTATTCCCAAGAAATCTAGCCTTACCGTTGTTGAAAATTCAGCAGGAGAGCTCGTACCACAACGCACCACCACTGGGTGGCATGTGTGCATTGACTACTTGAAACTCAACTCCATCACTAGGAAGGATCATTTTCCACTTCCATTTATTGATCAAATCCTAGAAAGGCTAGCCGGCAAAAGCTACTACTGTTTCCTTGATGGTTATTCCGGCTATAACCAAGTGGCAATTAATCCTCAAGATCAAGAGAAAACCACATTCACATGTCCCTTTGGAACATTTGCTTATAGACGCATGCCCTTTGGACTATGCAATACACCAGCAACTTTCCAAAGGTGCATGATGTCCATATTTTCCAATATGGTTGAAAAGTTTTTGGAAGTATTCATAGATGATTTTTTCGTCTTTGGATCTTCCTTTGATTCATGTCTCCAAAATCTATCGCTTGTGCTTCAAAGATGCAAGGAGACAAATCTTATTCTAAGTTGGGAAAAGAGTCATTTTATGGTCCAAGAAGGCATTGTCTTAGGGCTTGTTATTTCAAAAAGGGGAATTGAGGTTGACAAGGCCAAAGTCGAATTAATCTCTAATCTTCCTCTTCCAAATTGTATCTGACAAATTCGTTCCTTCTTTGGTCATGTCAGCTTTTATCGCTGCTTCATCAAAGATTTTAGCAAAATATCCTGACCTTTGTGTAATCTTCTTGCCAAAGATATTCCCTTCAATTTTGATGAAGCCTGTTTAGAAGCTTTCAAGAAGCTCCGTATTCTTCTCTCTTCAGCCCCAATTATGAAACCGCCTAGCTAGTCTCTTCCATTTAAGATCATGTGTGATGCATCTGATTATGCAATGGGTGCGGTTTTGGGCCAGCGTGTGGACAAGTTACAACATGCTATTTATTATGCTAACAAAACTCTATCTGATGCTCAATTGAATTACACCACCACTGAAAAAGAGTTGCTAGCCGTGGTATATGCCTTGGATAAATTTCGTTCTTACCTTCTTGGATCCAAGGTCATTGTCTTTTTAGACCATGCCGCTCTTAGGCATTTGCTCACTAAAAAAGAGACCAAACCCCGCCTAATTCGATGGATACTTTTACTCCAAGAGTTTGACATTGAAATTCAGGACAAAAAAGGGACAGATAATGTTGTCGCAGACCATCTCTTTCACTAACTCATAGAGAAATCTTCTAAATTTGCTACAGTTCATGATTCCTTTCCGGATGAGCAACTGTTTCAGATTTCTCATTCAATTCTCCCATGGTTTGCGGATATTGTCAACTACCTTGCGGTAGGAAAAATTCCATCCAAATGGTCAAAACAAGAGAAAGACCGGTTCTTCTCCCAAGTCAAGAATTTCTTTTGGGAAGATCCGGAGTTATTCAAATATTGCCCGGACCAAATCATCCGGCGATGCATCCCCGAAACCGAATTCTTAAGTGTCCTAAATTTCTGCCACACTCTTGCATGTGGAGGGCATTTCAGCGCCAAGAAAACTGCTAACAAGGTCCTTCAAAGCGAATTTTATTGGCCCTCTTTGTTTCAGGATGCTTACACTTTCTGCAAGTCTAGTGAGCATTGCTAAAAGCTCGGATCTACGTCAAGAAAAGACATGATGCCCTTCACCCCTATCTTAATCATAGAAATTTTCGATGTGTGGGGAATTGACTTCATGGGACCGTTTCCATCCTCTTATGGCTATGAGTATATTCTTGTAGCGGTGGATTACGTGTCTAAATAGGTTAAGGCGAAGGCTATCAAAACCAACGATCATAAAGTTGTGGTCCAGTTTGTTCAATAAAACATCTTCAATTGATTTGGTACATCTAGGGCCATCATCAGTGATGGAGGTTCTCATTTCTGTAACCGCTATCTTAAATCCGTCCTTCTTAAGTACTCTGTCACTCATAAGGTTGCCACACCTTACCACCCTCAAACGAGTGGTCAAGTGGAAGTATATAATCGCGAGATCAAGCATATTCTGGAAAAAGCAATTCGACCGGACCGCAAAGATTGGTCATTGAGACTTAGCGATGCACTTTGGGCCTACCGGACAGCGTATAAGATGCCCATTGGCATGTCACCATATTGACTTGTCTTTGGCAAAGCTTGTCATCTCCCGGTCGAATTAGAGCACCGTGCTTTTTAGGCCATAAAAAGGCTCAACTTTGATCTTAAACAAGCCGGCTCTACCCGCAAATTGCAACTCAATGAACTTGAGTAAATTCGAAATGATGCGTATGAAAGCGCCAAAATCTATACGGCAAAGACTAAAGCATTTCATGACAAGCACATTGTCAACAAGTCTTTTACCTCTGGACTGAAAGTTTGGCTTTTCAATTCTAGGTTGAGACTTTTTCCCGGTAAACTCCGTTCGTGGTGGGATGGTCCATATGTTATCTCATCCATTTTTCCTCATGCTGCAATTGAACTTCAAGATCCTATCGATGGATCTCTTTTTAAGGTTAATGGCCAACGGCTTAAGCCTTTTGTTGATGGCATAGTCCCTATCTGCAAAGTAGAGAAAGTCCTACTGATGGACCCAATTTACGTGGACTGATGCGGGATCATGGTTCGTCTAGCTATCGACATTAAATTTAGCACTCATGGGAAGCAATTCTTCCAATTTCCAAGCTTCCATCTTCCAAGTTGCCTTAGCAAAAATTTTCTGGAAATTAGCTAAGTGTAGCTAACATGTGAACTTTTCCGGAACTGTCTCGAATTGCGTACCAAAAGTCACATTCGGCTTACTTAGTCATTTTAAGGTCTCGATACCATTTTCAAAAAATTTCAAGGGCATTTTGGCTATTTTCTCAAAAATCCAAAAATCACTGGAAATTCGGGCCTTACAAATAGTGCTTTTGTAAATGAGCTCCGATTCTCGTTCCGAGGGTTTTACAAGGTGTCTAGGGTCTATAGGAGCTTAACTTTCCAATTAGGTAATTTTTCGACCATGGCCCGGCCTCCGTTTGGCCAATTTTTCCAAGACAAGCAAGGTAGTGCTTTGCAAGCTTGTGGGTGCCCGCTATGAAGCCGCGGGTGCCCGCCAAACAGGGCAGTGAGTTCGCGAAAGCACGGGAGCCCGCCCATGCTCGAGTTTCCTTTTAAACCCACTTTCTAGCCCTTTTTAAAATGTTTTAACTCTCCCTTCTCTCTCTCCTTCAACCCAACCTACTTATTTCCCCTATCTTTCTCACCTCTAACCTTCTTCCATCTCTTCTTCTCTCATCTCCATCATTCTTCTATCACACCCACCTCTCTCATCCTCATCACTCCATCCATCTTCCACCAATCAAAAGGAATTTTGTGGGTTTTTCCATCAAATTGGGCAAGCTTTCTCTTTTCTCTTTTTCTTTCCATTTCAGATCAATGGAGGATGGGATTAACTATAAGGAAGTGTAGTATTTGTTTGGAAGTTGTGTATTGCATTTGTAGGGCCAAAATTTTTGGGATTTCCTAACTCTAATCAACCTTTGGCCTTTTTTCCTTTTTGTATTGCACACTAGGTGTTCGATAAATTGCCTAAGCCAACTTCTTCTTCCAAATGGCGCCCAAAACCTCCTCTAAGTGCGCTCGCTCATCCGAGAGACCATCCGAGGAAGCTCCCAAGCCAAATTGGGCTGAGTAGCCCATTGAAACCGAGGCCAAATTTGTCATCAAAGACAGCTTCGAAGAAAATCCGAAAACGGCGTGGGCGGTCCAAGAGTTGAAGGACCGTAGCCTAAAATATTTATTCAAACCACGCGCTAGCTCTTTCTATCTACGCATAGTCCGTCAATTCTACTCCAACATGTTTTATTCATGTGCAGAGCCGGACATCATTAAGACCACCATTGATGGCGCAAATTTTGAATTCAACATTCATGACCTTGCCACGGTCTTGGATTGTCCATTGGCATCTCCGGTGAATGAACTGAGCCAGCCTCTGTACGATGACCCTCTAGCTGAGCTGAGATTGTCTGAAATTGTTGAGAAAATTTGCCACAACATGTATGCCGGCAGTCACAGATCAAACACGAATAAGTAATTCCTCCTGTGCTGGCTATGGTTCTTGGACTCCATCCTTACCAAAAATGTCCTGCCCGTTCCCAAGCATTCTGAGCGTAAATGGGTCTTTCTGCAAACCCTTTATGCTGCTGAGAAGGGACATTAGTTTTGCGTCCCGCAACTCATCTGGGACTAGCTTCTCAAGGTCTACAATGACCTTTTTGTGACACAGTCGGATAATGCCCTCACTTGGGCACTCCATTTTCCGTACTTGGTCACCAAGCTCCTTAAGATTAAACAATTCAAGGTCCCCCGAGGAGAAAAGAAGAACACGGAGGTTTTTCTTTTTGACATTGGTGCATGGAAGTCGAGCACTGTCCAACTTAAAAATTCCCGTCAAGCCCGCATTGGTGGTGTGTTTGATTAGAGAGGTCTCGTTGTTCCTGTTGCTCTTGTACCAGCTGCTCCCACACCTGTTGCGCCGCCTCCGCATGCTGTGTCCCGTGCAGATTTTGACTCTCTCAGCACCCATCTTGATGCTATTCAACTGTGAGTTGAGACCATGGATGGCTCCCTTACAGACTTCCGTAAGGAGACTCGGGAGGGGCAGCAGATGCTGCAGGACATGCTGCAGTCTTTGATTAACCGCCCATTAGGCGGCGCCAATGGCTCATCCTCTATTCCGATGATGGACTGATTTTTCTGCTTTTAGTATCTATTTTGTTTTTCAGTCGTACTACTTGGATTTATTTTGGGCCGCTTTTGGCATGCTTTTCAGTTTCTATTTTGAACCTCTAACTGAAACTCTTTTTGCTATTTTGCATAACTACTCGGTTTTTAGTTAAATAATATTGCAATTGTTTATTTTTATCTCTGTCTGGATTTATTTGATGCTTGTTGTACATAGATGTGTTTTGACAGGTTTTCAGAATCAAGTTTGGGGGCGTGCCTTTGGAATTCACAATGTGGCATATTTTTACACCGCTACTGATTTTTCCTCCACTTGGTAATATTGTTCTTTTTACCCTCTCTATTTTTCATTAATCATTCTTTGTCTTCTCACATTGAGGACAATGTAACATTCAAGTTTTGGGATACATTATTGCATTTTTGGTATTACATTTTTGATTGCATGCGCTTGTAAGTTAATAAATTTAATTTTTGGGAAGCAATGATCTTGTAATTTGGAACTTGTTGGAGATTGAAGAATGTGTTTAATACTTTGTGTATAGAGGCAAATGATAGTTTTGAAAATAAAGAAAATCTGAAATGATCATGTTGATTCAAACTGGTTTGTATAAATACTTTAATTAGATTTTCGTCGGATTTCATACTCTTTTATGCTTCACACTTCACAGATGCACACCGGAAACTCAATTGTGAGGCATGCAACCCGATTTACCTTGACCATGACTCAGTTGATTTGAATTGATGACCCTAATGAATGGATATCTTTGGCATTGATCTTAAAATAAAAAATAAAAAATAAAAAATAAAAAAGGTGTGAAAATGAATAAGGATAATGACTAATTTAAGTTCGTAACTTTGCTAACTCAAGTTATTAAGCCCTTGGAGTGTCTTTACACTTAGCACCCTAAAGCTCCGGTTTGGGAGTTGTGATAAGCGCCGAATATTGCATATTCAAGCGCCCTAAATTGCATTAGTTAAGTCCATTATTTGATTTTATTATGCAGATTATCTTCATTTGTGCATTTTTGTTTATTTTCAGGTTCATTGGCTTAAAAGAAGCAAGAATGATGTTTTTGTTGAAATTTTGAATGCAAAGTGCTCAATGCTGAAGCTTGGCAGCAGTGGAACCTGACTTTTGTCGCCATTTTTGACCTAGCAAACTCAAGAACTGGACTTCCATCATAACATGAAAGATTTAGAGCTCTGAATCAGCTTTCCAAATCTTCAAGCGGTTCATCATTCAGAGTTCGGAGCAGAGAGTTATGATCTTCTTATTAGAGGTGCTCAGAACTGCCTGGCAGCAATGAGTTTCTGCCTTGATCTTCAATTTCGACCAACCAGACTTGAGAATTGGATCTCCACCAAAACACAAAGTTTTTATATCTCTAAATCAGCTTTCCAAATATTCAAACGGTTTGTCATTCGGAGTTTGGAGCACAAAGTTATAGCCGTTTTACCAAAGTAGGTCTGAGCGAAGCAAAGCAAGCATGGAGCAATCTGCTCCATTTTCGAGTGCTCGAGGCCCTATTTCGAGCACTCGAAATTCAGGCAGAATGCAGCTCGGGACTCCTCATTTTCAGCCACTTGCTTCATTGGTTTCCTCAATTTGAATCTCCCTCTTTTATGAAGTGGTTGGGAATGTTTTTGGAGGAGAGAGAGGGCTTTGTTAGAGGAGATAAGGCAACCAAAGGCCACACATATCTAACATATTTTTTACAAGATTAGAGGAGAGAGAAGAGAGCAAAGAGGGTGGTGTTCTTGAGTGCTACAGTAGGAGCTCGAAAATGGAGATGGAGGCTTCTTCTTCTTCTTCATTCCTTGCGGTCATGGGTAACTAAACCACACCTAGGGAGGTGATGAAGCCTCCCCTTGTTGTTCATGTTTTAGATTAGGCTATGTTGGGGATTATGATGTATACTTTTGGCATTTTCATAGTTAGAGCATATCATCCCATGTAATGAACTTTAACACTTTTAAATGATTAATGTGAGTTTCTTTTGCTTGTCTTAATGATCTTTGTATTAATCTTATTGCTTGCATTCTCATAGTGACAATGGGAATCAAACTATGATTTGTTTTCAAGGCATTTTGTTAGAAAAATGGATAGTCCATTGCTTAGGAATTTCCTTTGATGGGTTATGCTAGTTTCCTACCTCATGTGCTTTATCATTTGGTTATAAACTTGATAGTTCTTGCTTGAGTGAATATGTTGAGGGCTACACTTTATTTTAGGTAGCTCAAATGTATGAATTTTTGAGGGATTATTCTTGTTTAATGATTTAATGAACTTTTCCAAGAGTGTATGGTAACATAGTGTTGCTATATCTTCCATGACTATTTTATACATTGTACCTCCCCAATTTAACCTTAGTCTAGCATGTACTTAGGGTGTAGTGTGGATTCATCTTCCTAGTATTTTCTACTTGTATCTCACTTCCTTTAATTTAATTGCAATTTATTGTTTTATGCATTTCAATTTCATACATTTGAGCTACCTAAAAAATTCTAGACATTTAGGTTGTATTAGACTAGCGCAGTCCCAGTGGTTTGACTTACCCGACCAATAGCCATATTTTACAATGATTCGTGCTATTGCGAAGGCTGATGTTAATTGACCAACCGATCAAGTTGCTGGCCTAACACTTGCTACATGGGTTAGTTAGAAAGTTTAAGGGACTTAGGCATTGCATTGTCATTCACGAAACAAAAATAAATAAATATGGTTCGTTGGAGTTCGTAGCCTTGCCAACTCGAGTTATTAAGCCCTTAGAGTGTCTTTACACTTAGCACCCTAAAGCCATCCGGTTTGAGAGTTGCTGGCCTAACACTTGCTACATGGGTTAGTTAGCAAGCTTAAGGGACTTCGGCATTGCACGACCATAATATGTATATAAAAAAATAATTAAAAAAAGCAATAAAAATGTGTATTTTGAATAAATCATGCCTTAGAAACCTCACTTAAAAGGGAAATTCAATGATTTGAAGACTTGTGTTTTGAAATTGGAAAAATAAGGTAAAAGCCACATATTGGGAATCTGGTTCACTTTCATTGGAGTTAGAGTTGATTTCTATTAAAGAGATGACAATTGAAGTATTTATATAGACTATGATGTTGATGCATGAGAATTGAAATATGTTTAGCCATTTTGTTATATCAAGGCTTCATATACGAAAGGTAGTCTGCAAAATGATTCCGACTCCAATACTCTGTCTGTTCCAAGTTGCAAATGAGTTCTGTGTGTATTTTCTTGCACCATAGTTGATGTATGTTGATAGCATTACAAATGTTGTCATTTTTGTTAAAGATCTTCATTTTTGGTTTTGCTATGGGACTAGCAAAATGTAAGTTTGAGGGTGTGATAAGCGCCGAATATTGTATATTCAAGTGCCCTTATTTGCATTAGTTAAGTCCATTAGTTGATCATATTGTATATATTAGCTTCATTTGCATGTTTTTGTTTACTTTCAGGTTGGTTCCCTAAAGATAGTTAAAAGTGAGGCTTTGTTGAGTTCGTGAATAATCAAAGCATGCCGTTGCTGGGGACTTTCATTTTTACCTAAGCTAGTGACCCATTGATCTCATGTTTTCCCTGCAAAAAGCGCTAAGGAGGATGGTCGTGTCATCGGCCCAAGCAAAGATCAGCTCAAGCAGCAAATGCAGTGCTCAGAGGCATTACGGGCCCCGCCATACACCTGCGGGCGCCCACTGATCAAGGTAGAAACATTGTGAAAATGCGAGGCCCCATCATGCCTTGCGGGCCCCCACCATGTGCAGCGCTGAACCACCTTGACACCATGCGGGCGCCCGCCAATCTGTAGAGTGCAGACCACCAACTCCATGATTTTGCTCAAATTGTCCCCTTTGACCCATTGTGTGGTTCTGCAATCTCCTAAGGATGATGAGCCACGAAATTAGAGTGGTTGGGAGGATATCTTGGATATATAGAAGACTTGTAAGGTTGTAAAGGGTGATCTCACATTGTAAGGATATTTCTAGTGAGAGATATATTTGTTCTTGAAAGCTTGGGTTATAGGTGGTCTCTAGGTGCGAAAATGGAGAGGATAAGCATCTCAACTCCTTCATTCCTTGTTCCTATAGGTAACTAACTCCCTTTCTAGGGAGGTGATGAAGCCCTATCTTGTAAGCACGCTCTAATTTTGATTTTAATTTGGGGAATGAAATGTATATATGGTAGTTTCATAATCTAGAGCATTAAACTTGATGTATTGGAACTTAATTTCTATAAATGATTATGTTGAAGCTATTATCTTGTCGTAGATTATAATTTCTTATGATTGTATGACTTGCATTTTCATAGTGACAATGGAAATGAGATTGTGAAATGGGTTTAATGGCATGTTGTTTGAGAAGCTTATTAGTCCATAGCTTAGGGCCTCCCTTTGACGGATTAATCTTGATTCTTGACTCCATGTGCTATCACCATAGTTATTGAGGGGTTTGATAGTCCCTAGCTTAGTGAGCATGTCATAGCTACACTTTAATTTTGGTAGCCCAAGCATATGGAACTTTGAGGGATTATGCTTAATTCTTGATTCTATGAATTTCTTAAAGATAATGTGGTAATCTTGAATTTTCATATATCATTGCCATGTATCTAGGTTGTTTCCCAAATTAATCATGAGTTAGTATGTTTATAGGGTAGGTGGTGGATTCACTTCCTTAGTCCTCTCTACATATTTTTCCTCTTTTTTTAATTTCCTTCAATTTATTTTTTATGCACAATTTAACTCCAAATACCAAGTGACAAACCAACGAGACTTTTTTTATATGTATGCTGCAGTTTTGGGAATATTCTATATTATTTGCATTGTACATTGGGACATGATAGATTAGTTTAAGGCCAAGTGAGGCTATTACATTTTTTTATGCATTTCAACAGGTTATGGTTGGACCCTTTTTAGCAGAGATCATGCTGATTTTATTTTTTTATTTTTTATTTTATGACTAGTATCATTTTAGGTGGTTACGGTCTCTGTTTATCAGTGTAGTGGAATCAGATGCCAAGAATTTCCTGCGCGCAATGCTGGAATGGAAAGGGTAGAGAGAGAACCTAATACAAATCGGTTGCTCTCAAGGCTCGAATCTATTTTTCATGCTTGTCGGTCCAAATTACCATTGCACCTAGGGCACAATCTCCCTTGCAGACATGCTAACTACTATTCAAAAATAATTGCACACTGTTAAGAGTCATTGTCAAGAATTAGAATACATATATTCATTCATCTCAGGAAGAACCAAAGCCTCACCTTTCTTGAAGAACTGAGCGAGCTGAATTTTTTTCTAAGGGGTTGTTTATCATTTAAAATTAGTAGTAGCAGCAAGTAGCTTTACCCACATTTCATGATATATATATATATACAAGGGCGGATGCAGCATGTGCCCAGGGGGGGCAGCTGCCCCCCCCCCCCCCCCCCCCCCCCCCCCATGCTGCCCCAATAGAATTTTTTATTTTTTTATACATAAATTTGTAAAAAATGATAAAATGCCCCCCCTAAAATTAATAAAATGACCCATTTGCCTCTGAATCCATTAAATTTTATTTTATTTTGTGCATATAATTTATAAATATTTATAAAACACCCCCATAAAATTTATAAAATTATCTCCCATAAAATTATCTATTTCTAAAAATGTCTTTAATTCTTTATTCTTTTTCCTTATTATTCTTCAAATTTCTTTTTGTCGTCTTCAAAAATTTTGATATTCTCTTTCTACAATTAAAGTCTATTTTTTCCTTTAAAATTATCTCATATATATATATATTTTTTATTTCATTTGCTTCTTAAAAAATTCCTTTTTTTCTTAAATTTTTTTTTTTTTCCACTCATGCATAATTTATATGCAATTAACCTTCTTTTTCTTTTTTCTCTTTATATTTATTTTTTCTTCCATTGTTGTTACACTATTATATTTTAGGCATGTTTGAAAAAAATTATTTTGTCAGTGCTAACATGCCCCCCTGAACCAAATTCCTGGCTCCGCCCCTGTATATATATATATATATTTCTTTATTTTTTTCGGGAGATGACTTAAGATGAAATTCATGGAAGTACAAGGCAACTAGCTAAAAGCAGAGGAAATTAGTCCAGAAGCAGAAAGGGGGTCATATTCTTTTACTTCAAGTTGATTAAAAGCAAAGTCCTGTTGATACCCTTCTGTTTAGGTTGAGCATATTCCATTACTACTAGATGGCTATTGCATATCAATTTATGTTAAATTTTGACTTGCCTGTTCCATATGGAAGTACAGATCTTAAATGGATCCCTATGATTGTTGAATTGTCGTGAAGGAAATAAAAAGTCGCTTGGATAATGTATAGAGCAATGATACATCTTTCGAATTTGAAGACACTGAATAGAGAATTTGTGAGGGGTGTGGGTCCCACCTCATATGATGTGGTGGGGCTCACATCTCCACTCACATGACACATAGTCGGCATCCTCCGAATTCAGAAGATATATCATTTTTCTAATGTATATTGTAGTTTCTCAAGTTATTCTTGAATCAAGTAATGCTATTTAGACCGATTTGTTTAGCCAAGAAGTTTAACTGAAGGGATTTTTATCTCCAGGATGGAATGGATAAGTTTAAGTATGGGTTCCATCGACTACATCACAAGGATACAAACTCTTCATGCCTTTGAAAAATCGGCCTAAGAAGCATTTTTTAGTGCAAATGAAGCAATTGTATTGCAGAGACATTGCCCATTCCTTATCCTCCTCATTGAACCAGGATTTGATTATTTTTTTTTTTCTAACCATTGAAAGCAATGAACCACATTAACTATTTCTTCTTTTAATCAATGGACCTTGTGGGAAACCAGATGGAAAATTAAGAGAGTGAGAAATGGTGGTTCTTGTAGCATTTCCCTTGTTTTGGCATAAGCAGACATTGTATGATGGGACTCAAGTGAATACACACACACACACACACACACACAGGAAGAGACACAGATTAGAGATATAAGCACATGTTTTCACACACATATACATGTCCATGTGTGTATGTGTAAGACACACACACACACAGGAAGAGACACAGATTAGAGATATATGCACATGTTTTCACACACATATACATGTCCATGTGTGTGTGTAAGTGAATTATGTGAAATTAGCTAACAAATAAGTTTGTAGGATTTTAGTTTACCCCCAAATTACAATCCTAGAAAATAGTAATTTCACTCATTCCTTGAGACAAGTTTAGGTTTTGTTTGGTCGAGTTTTGGAGAATAGTTTTCTGTTTTCTGAGAACTGAAAATCAAAAAGGTATAAAAATAACTTGCTGAGTTGTCAGTTTTTGGAAAACTAAATTAAGAAAAGACATGTTTGCAAAGAATGACCTTTTATACTTCTCTAAAACAAGTTTTCAGTTTCTGAATATTTCATTACTGTTTTTAGAAAACTCAACCAAACAAGTTCTAAGGTTTCCTATTTCCCATTCTTCACTGTTGTTTCAAAGTAGTACTGCAAATTCTGCAATATTGCAGGATAGCCATTGAATATATATATAGCAAGATAAATCAATAACCAAGGCAGAAATTTCTGGTTTTAACCATAGATATATTACAAACACAAAAAGGAAGGAACAGAATAAACTGCAAATGATAGCATGAGCACAACCACTTATCATGAACATGGAACACGGTTATGCTTGAGCCAACTCAAGGAAGGAACATAAAAACTTTAAAAACTTAATTGGAAGAAAGGCATTGCCTTCCCTTTGCCCCTATGACTTGCCTTTGTACCCTTTGCATCCATCATGCATGGAAGAGGATCACCACTTTCTTTCTCTTCTTCCTCCACATCTCTTGGAGTGTCGCGGCACGAAATCCGAGTTCAGGCACACAGCATGCACTGATGAAATGGATGGTGAAATTGCTGTTTCATCTACTCCTGTCATGTATATATATATATATATATATAATCACCCTTCACCCAAGGAAACATTGGATTACAACAAGAGTAGTGATATTGGGGGAACTGTAAAAGTGAATTGTCTGACTTATGAGTTTCGAATGGTCATACGTAAGTAAGACAATTCACTTTAAATAATCAGAATCATTTTTTTTTAGTAACAATCTAAGTCATTTTTTACCATCCGCTATATGAATCGTATGTTTCTTTTTGGTATATTTAATATCTTATATTTTTTGGAATCGGTTAAAAATAAAATAAAAAATAAAAATAAAAAATGGAAAGAAGAAGAAGAAAACTTCAACATAGAGAATCGCATCTTGAATGGTCCCCATAACATTATTCTCATAGTAGGTCCTTAATTTATACTTATCCCCCACTAAGAATATTTTTTTTCCTCGTATATAAATTACATTAGTCTAGAGAGGAGAGAGAGAGATTAGGGGAGAAGGAAGAAGAATGTCAGCTAACAAGTGGCAGTGTTTTGTCAAAAGTAGTTGATTAGAGGGATAAACAAAAGTGAAAGGTCATTAAAAGTAGTTAAGAGAGAATATAGAACTAGATATGCCTCTCTCTTTATAGGGTACAAACACATTGGACCGTCCACTTCTCACAACACTAATGGTTATCGGAATCAGTATCCGACGGCACTAATCAATTTAAGGAGCAAAGATGGAAAGGGGGTACCATAAGCAATGAATAGCCAAAACATAAGTTTTTTTTAATAAACATACTTATCTGGAGATGACAAGTGTTCTATTTATTAAAAATAAAAATTAATATGTAAAAAAAAAAAATAAAAGAAATTTTAACTACTTCTCTCTTATAATTAAGATTCTGGTGTCATGCACAGTGTTCCAAACACTAATCCGGCAACGTGGAGACAATGTTTTCAATTTAACAATTGAACGGTTCAGAACACGAGCTCACGTAAAAGCACTCTCAGCATAACTTTTTTTTCTTTATAAAAAGTGATACCATATATATATATATATATATATATATAACATTTGATAAGATAGTAATGTATAGGATAGTGTGATGATTTAAGTCTCTACCATTTAACAATAAAGGATCATTACTTAATTTATTTTTTTTAAAATGACATTATCGCATATATTATGGATTAGACTATTAAAATTATATATTTTTAGGACATTTTCCATATAAAATCTGAATTTCCAACAGCAAAATTTTAAAAAGTTCATTTAGGTGGAAAAAAAAATTATAAGAAGAAATTCTACTTTATTAATATTACATCCTTCGATTTGCAAAAATAATTTTGCAAGATAAGAGCCTATGAGACACTTTCATAGAGTTCCCGCCAAGTCAAGCCTATGTAATGGACTAACATAATGCTCATAAACTAGAGAAATGATGGTAGATGTCCCATTTCAAAGGGAGTTGGAAAAGAATGCAAATGGTAAATTTTATGTGAGAGAGATGATTAGATAAATATATAAGAAAATAATTGAGAGAAAAGCTGTCAAAGAGAGAAAACAAACCTTTAGAAAGAGAAAATAAAATATACATTTGTAGAAGGATCACAAGAGTACTTAACAAAAAAATAAATAAATAAATAAAATAATAAATAAACAAAGGAGGTACCTTAATGGTGTTTGCAATAAGCTCATGACTTTCAATCATTCGATTATATTTATTCAACTCGCATCTTCTCAATTATTAGGTATAGGGCCTATTAATAATAAAATTCGAATAAGAAAGTTTAGTGGTATAACCAAATACAATGTAGATTTGAAAATGTCCCAATTAAAAAAATATAGAGTTGTTTGTCTGGAAGGTACGTGACAAAGAGAGCAATTAATGAATAGAAAAGAATGAAAAAAAGAGAATTGATTGACTGACTGTATTCATATGGAATAAAGATAAAAATGATGACAATTACAACTAGGATTGTAAGCGGCCAAATGAACCAAACCGAATAGAGCTTGAGCCTATTTGTGCTCGGCTCATTCATTTGTGGGAGCAATTAATAACAAAAATATTAAATGAATATGTTCACAGGCCTCGGCTCATTTAATAGCAAAAATTGTTCGGACTCAATTTGAGCTTGCGTTCAAGATCATTTTGACTTATTCATCAATTTATACGAGTCTGCACATGTCTATGTTCATGAATATATTTACGAGTTTACGTTCATAAACTTATGTGTTTAAGAGCCTATATAAGTCTAAGTTCACAAACATATATGAGCCTACACGAGTTATTGTTCATGAGCCTAGACGAATCAAGCTCAATGTTGTTCGGGATTGACTCGGTTACTAAATAAACTTAAAAATTTGGCTCAAGTTTAACTCATTTGCTTAATGAACGAACTCGAACCAAACTTTAGACGAGTCGAGCCCATTAACGAGACTTGGCTTGATCCAACAGTTGAAAGGGCATTGTATTCAATTGGCAATATAAACTGTACATAAAACCATCAAAGTAAAATCATTCCCCCATTTAAGTGGTGTGGAAAAATCCATTGGAATATTTGAAAGAAACTGAGAGAAAATGAAAAGAAAGAAAAAAGCAAGAGACTAATGTTAATGTGCAAACAATCAGCATATCTCACAGACGCGATCAAACGCTGCAAAAGCATCAAACAAGTCCACCAAGTCCATGCACAGACCATCACCAGAGGCCTCCTCTCTCTCTACCCTTCTTCCTCTCTCATCCTCACCAACATCCTCCATGCCTTCACTTCACTTCTCACTCCACCACCACCTTCCCATCATCCCCATCTCTCCATTCGCTACGCCATTGCCGTCTTTCACCTCATCAACAACCCTTCAACCTTCTGTTACAACACCATCATTCGTGCCCATACCCTCCTCTCGTTCTCTCACAATGCCTTCCTCTTCTTCACCCGTATGCGCCGCCTCTCCGTCCCGCCCGATGCCCACACCTTCCCTTTCGCTCTCAAAGCTTGTGCACAGCTCCGTTCACTCTCACTCGCCAAAACCCTTCATTCACAATCCTTCAAGTTTGGGTTTTCAGCTGATATATTTGTATGTAACTCCCTAGTTCGCGTATACTCTGTTTCTGATCAAATTCATTATGCTTATCAGGTGTTTGATGAAAGTACTCAAAGGGATATTTGTTCGTATAATGTGTTGATTGAAGGGTTTGTTAAGGCGGGTGAGACTGGACGAGCACGTGAATTGTTTGAAGAAATGCCTGAAAGAGACGCAGTTTCGTGGGGTACCCTCTTGGCTGGGTATGCGCGAATGAACCAATGCAGAGAGGCGATTGAGCTCTTCGAGCGGATGGTTGCATTGGATGTTCAGCCTGACAATGTTGCATTGGTTTCGGTTCTCTCTGCTTGTTCACAGTTGGGGGAGTTGGATAAAGGCAAGGCTATACACCATTATATTGAAGAAAATGGGATTCGTATAGAGGCGTTCTTGTCAACTGGCTTGGTGGATCTGTATTCAAAATGTGGGTGCATTGAGAATGCTAGGCAAATCTTTGAATCTTGCCCTGACAAGAATTTGTTTGCGTGGAACGCGATGATTGTTGGACTCGCGATGCACGGTCAAGGCTGGCTGTTACTTGATTACTTCTCAAGAATGGTGAAGGCCAGAGTTCAACCTGATGGGGTGACTTTCTTAGGAGTTTTGGTGGGGTGTAACCATGCAGGTCTTGTTGATGAAGCCAGGCGGCTTTTTGAAGAAATGGAAACTGTTTATGGGGTCCCTCGAGAACTCAAGCACTATGGATGCATGGCTGATTTGCTTGGGCGGGCTGGTTTAATCAGAGAAGCGATGGAAATGATAGATGCAATGCCAATGAGAGGCGACGTGTATGTATGGGGTGGTGTGCTTGGTGGATGTAGAATACATGGGAATGTTGAGGTTGCAGAGAAAGCAGCTGAGCATGTGATACAGGTGAAACCTGAAGATGGTGGAGTGTATTCAGTCTTGGCCAATATTTACGCGAATGCAGAGCAATGGGACGACTTGGCAAAGATAAGGAGATTGAGAGATTGTAGGAGGGTCAAGAAAAGTGCTGGTTGTAGTTTGATTCAATTGAATGGGGTGACACATGAATTTGTTGCAGGGGATAGCTTGCATCCTCAAACTGATGAGATATATGTTGTTTTAAATAGTATTGGACAACATCAATCTGAAGCATTCTAGATATACACTTTGAATATATAACATTGTTGTTCTTGTCATCGCTTCATGAGAGTACTGTTGTTCATGAAGTACCTCAAAGGGTTAAATTGCACAAGTTTGAGGCCAACATACTGAAAATATAGTTGCCTCACAGTGCTTGATGTTTCTTCAGAAGTGTGTTCAAGATCTGGGTAGTTGCCATACAGGATGGCCACTGCTCTGGGGCCTCTCGGCATACAGATCCTTTCTCCCCGTAACGTTAAGTTCTTGAAAATTGTTTTAAAAAAATATAAAAGAAAGCACGCCTCTTTAGAAAACAGTCTTCAAAAACTACCAACCAAAAGTTGATTTTAATTTTTCATTATGCCAAACTACTGAAACTCAGAGTTAGTTATCATTAAAGTATGCCCTAACATGTGCGCGAGCACGCGCAGACACACACATACACATACATGTTGAGTGCAGAAACATTTGTAGTCCATCTCAGGACTTCAAGCAGTCTGTCAGCAGGCAGAAACCTTCCATTGAGAAAGGATTGAATGCCAAACATTGTACCCCTATTGCTTGCCTACAAGACCTTTTATCTTGACAATGTATGCTCAAAACTAGGGTCTGATGATATAATGCTTCATTCGTGAGCTCTCCAACTTGCTGTGATTTAATCAATACAACACATCCAATGAAATAAGTACAGAAATAAAACCAGAGAAATGGTTGGTCCAGTGTTCATAGCCCTCCAGACAATGGGCACTAGACCTTTTTGCATTGCCTCGCTGATATTTTACAAGTCACATACTTGCATTTGCCTTTGCTTCCATTTCCTAAATGATATAATGACATTATCTAAAAGATTAATTGATAAAGAAAGATTTATTAATTTTTCAAATTCAAAATGTAAGCAGAATCTTAACGTCAGTAAGGGAATTTACAACTACGTTTTAGATTAGAATAAAATTAAACACATCTCTTAATGTGATTATGCCTTCCACACGCTGGCTACCAGCGTTGGTGACAATAACACGCCGCACCGCTGAAACAAGAAGAGGAACAAGTCAATTTTAAACCTTAAAATATAAATAGAAGACTACATCAAATATGAAAAAAGCGAAAATGCATGAAAATACGAACCTGGATCTGAAAGGAGCTCCATGATCCTATACAAGGGATCAGAATGTGTACATGTACCATACCTATGATGGTTTGCTTCATCTATCAGCTCCAGTGCCTGGATCAGATTCCGAAATTAGACAATTTTCAAAATCATATACTACGTAACATCTTCAGTTACATTTGTTGCTTACAGAACAGCTTGTTATGACACTCTATGTATTAACAAAATTTTAGCAATCCATATGGTTATATTTGGGAAAATTACCTCCAAGTCCTACTTTTGAAGCTTAAAAACAACTAACCGTTTAATCCCCCAAACCACCCCCACCCCCTCAACAACAAGAACAGCACACACAAGGAAAAAAAAAGAAAAAAAAAAAAATCTGTGTTGGCTCCTAAAATTAGCATGATAGGATCCTCATTCACTATCTAACTTTAAACTGTGTCGGCTCCTAAAATTTTCAACTTGCTTCAAAGGAGCAAATTATCTGTGTGCACTTTCGAATGTCTGATTACTCGAGCATTAGGATTTCTCTTGTAATGATTGTTATATTTTGGGGAAGCATACCATTGTTTTCCCCTTAAAAGAGGGTATAATTTTTCAAACTAAATTAAATATCCCGTAGTGCAAAATTTTAGTGTCATTAATACAAAAGGATGGTGAGATCACTGGTGATATAACTAATAGGATATGGGCACAGGTTGGACAAAATGGAGGCAAGCTTGTGGTGTTTTGTGTGACAAAAGAAGACCATATAAACTAAAAGGAAAATTTTATAGAACAGTCCTTACGCCAACTATTTTATATGGTCCGGAGTGTTGGGCGTTAAAAAGGAAGCAAGAACAACGATTTATGTAGCAGAAATGAGGAGATGTTAAGATGGTGATTGTTGGAGTGACTAGAAAAAATAGGGTTACTAGGTGTAGTGCCTATTAGTGACAAGATTAGAGAGAGTGGACTTAGGTGGTATGAACATATACATAGAAGACCTACAGATACACCAATGAGAAGAGGGAGGATAATTTGCATAGAGGGTAGGAGGTGCAGAGGGTGTCCGAAATTAACATGGAATGAAATTATTAGAAATGATTTTAAAAAGTTAAATATTAGATAAGAAATAGCATGTGATAGAAAATAATGGAAAAATAGAATTCATGTGGCCAACCCCACTCATATGGGATTAAGGAAAGGATGATGATGATGATGATGATGATAGTGCAAAATTTACAAAATCTTGATCACGGTTTCTGAAATCATGTAAGTTGGCAACTTGGATACATGTGTAAAAAGAAAACCTAAAGGATTTGCGTGTGACATTTATGACTGTCGAATATAGTTTTGACTCAATAGAAAATTTAAAAAATGTCAACTCAAGCCCGCAGAACTGCCTGAAGTGTATAATTCATATCCAGACAATTCAACATAAACTGTCCTATTCACATCACCCCAATCCCACTACTAATAAAATGCTCAATAAATAAAGGAGTATAGTGGAAAATTTGATGAAGTAATGCTTATTGCAATAGTAACTATGAATATTGAATGATAAATCAAGACAATGGGCCAACAGGACTTACTTGAGACATAATTGTCTGATCAAGCTGAATACGAGCGTATACATTGCCCTTTGCCAATGAGGTAATATCACTAACAAACAAGATTATGTATAGATTAATGTTGGAACAATGTAAAAAAGAAACTGAAATCAAAACTCATACATGAGATTCATGTTTAAAATTTTCAAATGTCTTCTTCAAACCACATGTCAATTACCTCCGGGAGTACACATTTATCAGGGCTCCTTTATCATCAACAATTGGTACAGAACTTATTTTCCCTGGAAAGAGGAAAAGATGAAGTACACACACAAGCATAAGATAGCTTAAAAAATTGAGATACATTACTTGCAAAAGCAGAAACTTCTCCAAAAATTCAGGGAAAGATTCAAAAGGATATAAGGTGTGTGAACAATCATACAAGCATATGGTAAACCACTAAAGCCGTATTACTGTTCAAAAAATGACCCTCAATAATAACTATCTTGGACATTTAATGTTTGAAAATTTATGATACAGTCACACCACAACACATAGACCAACAGTGGAACCCTTTGTACAACTAGAACTTTCCAAGGGAAATAATATTAAATCTCCTTCTTTTTGGTAGACAAAATAAGAATAAAGATAGCAACATATAATTGATTATATTGGAATTCACCTCTGTGAAAGCACTAGAGGCCAAAAGGCCCTGCTTACTGTCCAAGAATCTAAACCATTTTGGTGCCCCACCCTTTTCTGAATTGAATAAACAATTTGGAAACTTATGCTTTAGTGCATATATCATTGGAAAATATTCCATAGGATTTTATTCCAATTGAATCTAATATATTTAGTAAAATGTTAATCAATTTATTACTTAAATGCATCAATTAAAATGTCAAATTATACCCAGAATCAAAATGAGAAAAAACAAAGGTTGATGATAATGAAATTCAGTTTGCATGACTGAGATATTTGAAATCCATTTGACAAGGGGCAAAGAGGCTGTTGCAGCCGAAAAAGAATGACATAAACAATTTGGAGGAAGTGCCCAAATAGGAATTTGTGCCATCTAATCTGACTACGAAAGGTCTTCCTAGGCACATGTTTGTTGAATAACCTTGCACATCAGCAGCCTTCAATTAAGTCACGTTTTAAATGTAGCAACAATTAGAAGACGCAATTCAAAAAGCATGCAGTAAAAAGAGCTTCAATTTTTATTTTTTATTTTTATATATAAGTAAGGCATTATTTCAGAATCAGTCTTAGAATGTGCTTCCATGTGTTCTCCAATGCAAAATTAATTTAGGGCTGGCTGCTACGTTTATCAAACACTTGAATAACTAGGCAGCAACTACAAATTGCATAAGCAGGTTTAAAACTCTGGTAAAGCACATCAACCCCTTGTTATGTCTCAGAAAGCACAAAAAATTTCCATTGGCAAAATATAGACAGCTGAAGAGAACTTGTAGGTTCTAAGTTTAATGTTATACATCATAAATTACAACTGGAAGAGATTACTGCATCTATATCAGAAGCATACAAGATAGATACAGTAAACTCTGATGGAGATGCAGATGGAAAAGAAGCAACTCAAGAAATTTAATTGGCTCAATGGGGTTGGAACCTACAAGGGGAAACATAACAAACTCAAGAAAGGCAAATTGGCTCCATAAAACATATTAAATAAAGGGAATAAACGATTCCTCCTAGTTTGTTATCTACCTCGCTGTGATACACATTCTCACATAGATGAGAGAAAGACGGTAACTTGAATTTCTTCACTTTGAGTGAAAATTTAGCAGCTTTTCTAATTTAACAAAATTAAATTTAATAAAACATCAGATTAAACCCATTTTTATGCTCTATTTGTTTTTTCAGAGCTGCAGGTGCTCAAAAATTGAATGATAAGAGTCATAACACTGTAACAGGAAAAACAGATTTTCGGTTGTAGGCATTAGGCAATGAACAAATACAGTTCATCACAAATTCCTGACCTCTAGGGCTCCAAATGTCTGAGGCAAGTCAAGTGCCAAACTGTTTGACTTCATAGAACTTGGACTGTACTTGGCTCAACTAGCTTGCTCAAGTGTAACAAAATTTCTCTGAGTTTAAACTTGAGTCTAACTGAGCTTATTTACATAACCTAATCCAATGTATGTATTCAGAACAAAACTAGTGTTCTAAATTAATTATGCAGAATTGTGATCACAAGCTTACATTATATTTACAAATATCACTCCATTCCTCATCATTTACTATTAATAATATATTCTAGCATACATTTACCTTCAAAAGAATTTTATTTTTTAGCAGTATTGAAGATTTTTCTCCACTGATTAAATCTTCAATAAGGAGCTTATCATTTTAGGGTAAGTACTTAAGCATCTTATGTTTGTGTACACTTTGTCAACTTCTCATGAGCTACAATATCAGTTTAGGCAATTAAACACAATGTTCAAAACTTGGCAAATTTGACCCGACTTTGGCGTAGCCGAGTCAACTTGGAGTCGATTCTGAGTTACGCCGAGATCTCAGGCAGAATGAAAATCACAGCTTCCTTGGCCTGGCTCAGCTAAGACGTGGGCGTCTCAGCCTCCACCAAGTATCAGCCAAGACAGCTGTGATTTTCGAGCCGCTTACCAATATATATATCTAAACTTCATATCAACTTTCATTGGAATGATATAATTCTTTAAGGGTATAAACTCAATATTATGTTAAGACACCTCAGGTTAATTTATTTGATATTTATATATATGTATTTCCTAAAAGAATCATGTAATGACCATTGAAAAATTAAAGGATACTCCAGCAAACCAGACTATATTTTTTTTCCATAAGAGAGAAAATCATAAAACAAACTTTTATCTATTATGAATAAAAATTCAAATACTGAAGATATCTACTTCTAGAAAATAAAATTATGTGGAATGAAGAACACTGAAACATCAGTATAAAGGTGGGATTTATATCCAGTTGTAGGCACCACAAGGACAATAGGAAGGCCAAATAGAACGATTGAGGCTCTGACATGAGATGCATGTGTATCATTTGAATAATAATAAGACCCTAGAAAGAGTTGAATAGCAAATTTAATTTGTGAAGGTGATCCCCTAAGTATTGGCTTTGACTTCATAAAGGTGTTAACTGTCGGATTGTACTCTGGACTTATTTACAAATCAAGAGGTATCTCTTCACAAGAAGGTCTCTCGTTTCCCGCCCTCCTCCTCTCAGATTCATCGAGAAGCAGGGCAACAATAAGATTGATAAATTAAAAGAGAAAAGAAGTGTGAAAGTACTTTACAGTGATTCAAAAAAATTGATCATTCTATGAGAAAATAATTTCCACAATGAATTCAAAGTGATCATGCTTCTTTGTATCAAATCATAGGCAATTAACAAACAACAAGATTTATTCATTTTTACCGGTGACTGACCAGATTTGATAACCTTATGAAACTTTTAAGAAACTTGGAAATACTAAATAACCATTTCTTGTAAATTTTAGTTATTGGAACTAAACTCAACACAAACAAAGCCTTTGTCACAAGACTCACAACTGTTAGGATCACTACTTGAAAATATTACACCATTCTGATATCTCTAACATCCTTGGTCTTCCTGTCATCCCACAATGGCTGTTTTTATTTATCATTCTCAAATGTCTCTCCAACAACTCTCAATCTGGACGTGAGCACTTCAGCAACACCTCTGCTGGGACATGTACCTTTATTGTGCAACATGGTATACCACAAAGCATTGTTAGTATCCTAATGAACTGCTCAAACAAAACTCCAGAAGAGATCCCACACTTCTCCCACTAATTCATAGAACGAAACCTCCTTATTATGTTTGCTAAAGAATTATGGTAATATTGAAATAACTTAAATCTAGTCTAATGTTTAGTACAGTATATCAAACCACAAGACCAGGAGTAAAGTAAAAAAAGAAAGAATACAGAAGGCAGATGTGGCTTCCATAGTAATTGCATTTCTTATTTTGCAACTAGAATCACCAAAACAATAAGGCCTAGTTTGGTATGCAGGAATGGAATGAAGATGGGAATGGAATGAGAATGGGAATGGAATGGAATGGTCATTCTCATTCTCTTGTTTGGTTGTAGCTATGATTGGAATGAACTAAGTGATGGTGGTGGTGGTGGTGGCGGTGGCAAAATGCGGTGGTGGTTCCGGTGGACGGCTGCGGTGGGGGCAAAAGGAGGCAGTGGAAGGTGGTGGCAAAAGGCGGTGGCAACGGCGGCAGTGGTGGAGGTGGAGGATGGTCGTGGTGGTGGAAGGTGGCGGTGGTGGAAGGCGACAACGGTGTCGGTGGTGGTGACGGAAGGTGGTGGTTGTGGTGGTGGTGGTGGAAGGCGATGGTTGTGGTGGTGGTGGTGGTGGTGGTGGTGGGTGGTGCTGGTGGTTGGGGAAGGCGGTGGCAGTGGTTGTGGACCTTGTGGTGGCGGTGGTGGTGGCCAGAAATTTCATTCCTTGGAATGAATTTTCATTCCATCCATTTAGAAGTGGACTGAATTTTCATTCCTTGGAATGGATATTCATTCCAAGGGAATTAGTCATTCCCATTCTAAATGTCATACCAAACAAGGGAATGGTTGGAATGGAATATCCATTCCTGTGTACCAAACATGACCTAATATAATTGTTGAACGATTAAATATTAAAGTCTCTAACAGTTTAAGCTTTTGGAGTAGATATTAACATGGTATCGGAGCCAAAGGTCTCGAGTTCAAACCTCACCGTCACCCTGATATTTAAAAATTGAAACACGTGCTAGACCAAAAGAAGGCCACACATGAGGGGGTGTGTTGAAGAATTAAATATTAAAGTTACACCCTCTCTAACAGTTTAATCTTTTGGAGTAGATGGTTGCTAACAATAATGAATTGAAATTAGTCGCTACTATTGGAATTGAGTGACAACTACAATAAACTGAGATTAAAAAAAAAAAAAAACTCATATTCAACTCTAATATTGTTAATAGTAATAAATACAACAGGGCCTAAATAAATAAATAAATAGTCAGCAAAAATTGCATGTTTTGGAATAAAATCAAAAATAAAATAACAAACTTATGTTTATTTATAAGTGATAAAAAATAAAATAAAATAAATGGAACAAAAAATCATGGTCATGCATTAAAATCTAGAGCGAAACAAGCACACACACACAGCATGCACAAGCACGTCTATGGGAAGTTTTATGTGTACACATGTGTAAATGTTGGTCTATAATGTATCTTTTTCTGGAAAATGCAAAAAAAAAAAAAAAAGAAAAAAAAAGGTCAATGTTTACCTTCTATTAATAAATTAAGAGCAGAACTAAGAGGGTCAGTGGGACGTAAACTTAATAGTACACGGCCACTTCTTCCAACTTCTCTCCAGGTACCCAAATGAAGTGTACCAATTGGTTGTTGTAGAAGAGGCAGATTTCCAAGACGCTGCCTTAAGAGCCTGCACATATCTGAGTTCTCACCAGAGAAAAAGAAAAAGTAAGCAATTAACAACATATACTAATGTGAGAAGTAGTCTTTGAATAATTTGACAAAACACACATTTTAAAATTCCAGAGAGGCATGCTATATGTAACAACTGTGGACAGGATCCGTCTTGCATTGAGTGGATAACAGGAACTGTAGATATCTTATTTTGCAGAATCCTCAGAGCCACATCTTTTAGTGACTCATCTGGACCAGCCTGCGGGTAACAAAGGAAAACAAAAGGGAAAATAACTACAAGGATACAATTCTATTGAAGCACTCACATAAGACAACGGAAACATAAACCTGACAATGGAACAAGCACTAATGAAATATTTCTTCAAAATTTTCCCACCGAGGAATTCCTTGTTCTCTCTCATCTCTTTCCAGAGGGGGGAAATGAATAAAAGAGTAAAAAATCAAGGATTTCATCCATAGAGAATTGATACAGGCTAACCAGTGGAAGAGCCCATAAATACTTTGTGTGAGCTAGAGTTTTTACTTGAATTAAAGGTCTTCTATGCAGCAGTTGTGTTGGCCCAACAGCTTCTCTATGAAGTTGGAATTTTACTTCTTTCCAAGCAGAAATTGTATGCATTTCAAGTTGTTCATTGATCACCATTGGACGATTTCTGTGTAACTGCAGGAATGAGAAATTTAAGTTATTACTATTAGAAAAAGATTACTTCAAGAATAGCAAGTCAGACAAGTGTTTAGAAAAAATATATATATATACATATAATTCAAAACACAAGGGGTTACAAAAATAGTATAACCATAAATGTGTGTGACAAAAAATTTAGCAAATTAAGTTGCTAGTAAACTGCTTATGCAAGTCAGTTTGTTTAAATTGATTTACTGGTCAGAAAGCAGTGAGATCACTCAAAGAAAACCAAGTCTTGCAGTATCTACACGATGTACATGATTTTTTTTTTTTTCCCCATGAAAAATGACTGTTGGGATACAGGGCCGGTATTAATAGCCTTTGAATGTAAGTTTAGCGGAAGAATAAGTGTAAAAGAGGACATTGTTTTGTATAGGTGTTTGGGAAGACATTATCAATTGTTGCTCAAGTGAAAGCAGTTTCTTTGTTGTTGGATACAGAATAGATAGTAACATTTCAAGTTAGGATTTGTGCCTCAAATTCTATTTCTATTTTAGAGTTATTTTATATGGTAATTTCTTGTAAGGCAAGTCTTTGACTCTAAGGGACTTTTATGTAAGGCAAGTCTTGGCCGCTAAGAAATTGTAATCCTTATCCACTAAGGAATTGGGCGTGGGACCCTATAAATAGATACCTAGTATTGTTGAAAGGTATGAGTTGAGAGACATGTAGCCCGTGGAGGGCAGCCTCGTGAAGGAGTTGCGTGTGTGCAAGATGGGTAGAGGGTATTATGGGTTTGGTAGAGTGAACAATGAAGACGAGGGAGTCTCGTGAAATGGTACACGGTGCAAGGCTAGGGTATTTGCCACTACCCAGAAATTGAGAGTTTACGTACATGTTTCGATGTTTGTAATTCTCTACTATTGTAATTCTCCTCATCAGTATAATGGAATCTCCTCATCCGTGGACGTAGCCCTAATTTAGGGTGAACCACATATATCTTGTGTTGTGGTTTGTGATTCATCTTCTTCTTGTTCAAGCTTATTATTATTTGCTTCCGCTATACACCTAATAGTTTAATGTAAGATATTTGTTCTAAGGTTTTATTCTCTAAAATTTTAAGAATCGCAAGGAACAAGAATACAAATGGCAACATATAGTATGCACTGGAAGGATACAAGTTTTATCGATCCCCAAAAATTTGTGGAACTAATCCATGATTGGGAACTAAAAATAGGCTTTTGGCACCTTTGAGGTCTTATTTTAAATAGGTGTCACAATTCGCTAAAGATAAATAATCACGAAAAGATTACTAGAACATCTTTTTGGTAAAGCCACTTGCAATAACGAAGGTGGAAGGATATGAAATGAATTTCCATAGATTAATTTTCTGCCTAGCACCCAAAGATGGCTTTTGTTTCTCAGGTGGCTGGTAGGTAAAAGTTTTTCACAATTGGCCACAATATTTAAGTAGTGGAATATCCCAAATGGACAAGGAAGCAAATTAATGTCTGGGATTTCCTTCTGAGTGTTTTTTTTCCTGGATAAGTAAACAAACAAATAAAAAATCTACACAATATTGAAAGAAAGGTCAGCACAGATATATACTACAAAAAAGATGGTCTCAAATAACAAGCTACATCATGCAAACTATTCTCACAAAGTGGTACATTTAAATCTTGTGAGGATCACTAGTCATGGCCAGCAGAAGTAGAAAACTTGCACTATACCTCCATAAATATCAAAATGAAGTCAGAAGCAGTAAGCATTCCCAAAATCTGTTTGCTGCAGTCATCCCAGATAGGTACAACAGCAAGTCCCTAAAGGAGGAAAAAAAGAATAATAGATAGGATATTAAACATACGAAGTTTTGTGAAACCATCAATGTCAAGTCACACAATTTGAAGGTTTCCGTCAGATTAAAGAAAAAAGGAATAACAAATCGTTGTGCATAAATTAGGATCAAACCAAGGTTATTGATTTTTTTTTTTGGCAAAATTGTGCTAAACACCCCTACATTATCAAGCAGTTGCAACTTGCACTCCTGAACTATCAAATGCACCAATTAACCGCTCAAACTATCAAAACGCAGCACATTGACCCTTTTACCAAACTGCTGTTTGTTTTTGCCATTAAATAATGGTGTGCAATGCCTGCTATAAAATTATTGTATTGACTAAAATATCCAACAAATAACATACTTTGCATCACATCAGAGGCTATGAGATCTAAGCTACCGAGTGTAAATAGGAGTAAAGAGAATTCTTAACACTTTAGCCCTTCATCAGCAAAGGTTCAAGCAATTACATATAATCAATATCTGTGATGCAGGACAGGTGAGAGAATAAGGAGAATGAGAGAGAAAGAGGAAGAAGAAGAGAGAAAGAGGGAGAAGAAGAATAGAGGGTGAAGAAGTCTCAATAATAATCTCCGTAATTAATCAATAATCATGAAAAGTGCCTTCACAATGTATCACCCACATTTTTATAGGCATAACACTAGAATTCTAGTAAAACCCTAATACCAAAATATAGAACAAAATAAATCCTAAATCATCCTCTACATTTACGCCAATAGTAAGTGAATGGACCATGCAGCTCGTCAGAATCTCCATCAATCTGAACACGTGAAAGTAGGATAGATCAAAGAATGAATGCCGAGAATGTACCAACTGCCACAGATAGTGATTAGAATCAGTGAAGAATAGGATAAACCCATCATCTCCATGAAAAACATCCCAGTCAAATTATGGCCCTGAATATGTAAAACTGACTCTTGACTGACACTTGGTTGAGAGTTGAAATGACATGCACCACCAACAGCTGCTAAAGCAATTGTTCCAGTTTAAAAGGGCAAAGAAATTCTACATAGAATAGTCCACACCCACCCAATACTTACATTCCTACAGTGTATTTTAACTAACTTTAGCACTCCATCTACAATTGAACTCGCACCCTATACAGTCATCTTCTCTTCAGCAATTTACCCGATGTATCTTCAAGCACATGCAATGAATGAAGTTACAGTACTAATTCCTTTTCATTAAAATTGTTGTCTAACATGCTTTGTCCATTCGCTTGCCAACTGCACTTTACTCTATAGCAATTGCCTTCACAGGATAGAATCCTTGTCTCCCCAATATTCTCATCAAAAGACCTTCATTATTAGATAGTCGAATCTCAAGGATCGGTTAATTACCTACATCCCACTACCCATCGGATTGTCAAGACTAGACTCTGACACACCCACGCAATCACCAAGCCACAAGCCAGAAGCCAGAAGGAAGAAGTAAGAACAATAGCATGACAAACCAAAGATAAAATATAATATTTTATGGCAGTATAATAGACTCTCCCATAACCAAAATATAGAACTTAAACTACATACCTCTTCGTACATAACATGGCAAGCCTGTTCCATAGCAACTTTAGCATCTAATGCAATGACCTACATTTTACATAATCATTCCACATTCGAATAATCATATACACCCCTATACATGATAAAGGAGAAGAATGATAAATAGAAAATTGAAAACAGATATGAAGAAGGGATTCAGACCTTGCCTGAATTTGGAATCAACTCAAATGTTTTATAACTTGACAAATGCAAGGATAGATGATGACGAGAGACATCTATCATGTTATCTGACCATGGCAACACCAGCTCAGGATGTATGCTACTTGATGATGAAGCCTACTTGGTGTAACAAAGAAGTAGGCAATTCAAATGCATAAGTAAAAAATGCAACAAAAAATAGCAAGTTTCACTAGTTTGTATAAAAGAAAAATAAAATAATAACATCACTTTCAAGTTTCAAAACTGACCAGTTCGTTTACAAGAACAACATTATTAATTCTTCCATATTCATCAGGAACACAAATTTGTTGACCATCAAACCGCCATACGCCATCAACCAAGAATTTATACTGCATTACATATTTAAAGCCAAAAATTCAAAATATTGTAATATAAAATAAAAGAAGAATACTTCTTCTATATCCAAGCCAGCCAAAACCATACTCGTAACATTGAAATTGATGACTACAAGAGAAACATATTAGAAAACTCGAAAAGAAAAAAAAATAAATAAAAAATAAATAAAATAAGTTTTATTGCAACGAAACAGAAAAAGCACACATGCAAGAAAAGCAAAAATGTCACAAAACGGAGAACAATAAATATGCTCATGCACATCTCTGTAAGCTTCTTTAAGTGGGGTAAGAAAGCCATGATTAACAAAACACAGTAACACATGGTACATACTAAATGGAACCAATGTCATGGACAGCCCGACGAGTCATCTACTTAAAAGGACCCGCTGCTTCTTCTTCCATTCCCACTTGAAAAAAAAAAAGGAACTGTCTGTAAATAACTGTATCTTTGTGCATTAGTTTGCAAGAGCATAGGAGCTAACAATTAAAATGACACATGCATCCGAATGTGTAAACCAAAATGCGGATATAGGTGAAACAAATAGTTTTGCAAGTATGTTTGTATGTGTGATAAACTGGGTTGAAGACAACAAGAACACATATGGTACATATATCTTGATATATGTTACATATATCTAATGATACGATTCAGGTAATCCCCAAATCTAATAACACAAAGGAACAAAATTGAATGGTCAATAAGCCCAATTTTTCTCCTTCTACACCTAATGAAAAATTGGGGTATTCAGAATTGTATGTCCATTTTTTGACTCAATTTACACACGCAACAATAAGATTAACATAATCTTTTAGGAAACTTTTAGTAAACATGAAATATGTTAACACTCTCCCTTTGATAGAGATCAGAACGCATAATCAAAATGGGATAAAGAACGTGAAAATAATAGCTTCACATGTATGTGTCAATGTGTTGTTAAAGGCAACAAGGCTACACATGTTTTGGAGAAAGTAGCTTCTATGAGAAGAAAATTTGAACTCTTTTATTTAGATTGCCCCATCCTTCACAACACTTGTATTTAACTTTTTAAGATAAATCTCCTTAAGATTAATAATTAGACCTTTATAAAAGCATAGTTTCTAACACAATTAGTTGGACAGCCTTGAAACCAATTCAAATCATCTAAAACAACTGCTGAAAAGTGGCTAATTCAACCATGGTATATATTCTCGAAATTGTCCGAGAAACTATATCAATAAAAGTATATAAAAATAATATAATCTACCAAAGAAACGAAATAAAATAGTGGACACCCAACAATACTAATTCTAAATCATAAATTTTCCCAATTAGAGTTAAACCTTACAAACTCGAGCATGAAATTTCCTATATTTCATTGGAATTATTTATTTATTTTTTTAGTTTATGTATTTGTTTTTTGACTGAAATTAGTGCCCTTACTGCCACTGTTGACCCCAACCCAAACTGATGTCTAAACCCAAACCAGATTTGTATATTTAATAGATACAATTAAATTTTGCTTCATTTCAAACTCTGAGCAGATATTTGAGTAGAAAGTGAAAGTTCAACCACAAACTTCAATCAATTTTCGTATCAATTGAAACATTATGCCATGTATTTCTCAATCATCCACATGCATAGTACGTAATAAAATGGAAACATGGATCATACCTGATGATAACCTGGGGGAAGATCCTGGATTGCTTGGAAAATCATGGAGGAACCCTCCACCAAAATCATCTGTATGCGCTCAGTCCACCTATACAAATAACAACATCATATATATATATATATATATATATATATATATATTCTAGAGAGAGAAACTGACAACATGTCGAGAAATGAAATGTACCCACTAAAGGAACCGCAGAGGAAAACCTCGCGACCTCCATAGCACCATGTAAACACTGTATGAACCATTCTTGTTGACAATTTTGCTGTCCCCGAACCCCCAATTCACATAGCTCTATATGTGTATACAAGTCTGTGTATATATATACATACATACATATATATATATATACAGAGCAATTTGAAGTAAACAAGAAAAGTGTTTACTAATCGTAGAAGCTGTATCCAACAAGTGAATTCCTATGTAAATCCGCCGGCTAAAACCATAGGCATTCCTTCCCCATAAGACTTTATGCACAAGATTCGCCTAGAAATCTCCGACTTGGAACAAAAATTATGCCACTAAAAAAAAAAAAAAAAAAACAAAAGAGGAGAAAAGGGATAAAGTTAGTCATGGAAGTGTGTATGTGTATTGGTAATGTGTGTGCGTGTGTGTAGACATCTTATATGGAGGGTGTTGTACAGTTTAAAAGAGAGATTCTATTTTCAATTGCTTTCTTTTTGAATTTTTATATAAGAATTTTTTGACTTTGAAAATCAGTAGAACAAAACCAAGTTTCAGAGTAGTGTGGTTGAGAGAGATGTTGAATTGTTGGGTTTCACATGGGTGCATAGCTCTACCAATTTTGAAGAATCTAGATTGGGCCCATAATTGGTGCTCAAGAATCTGATTTCAAATCTTTTTCACTTGACTTGAGTTTGAAAAGTGTGACAGAACTTTTTAAGTCTTAAAATATACAGTATTTTTAAGAAGAAAGAGAGAATAAAATAATAATAATTCACTTTTCTTTTCTTCAAAGCAAATGCATAAAAAAATAAATAAATAAATAAAAAGAAAGAAAGTAAGGAAGGATAGAAAGAAGATCATATATGTATAGATATATATTCATATGTCTAAACTAAGTTAATATTATTGTGTTTGAAAGTACTGAATTATTTTTAAAAAATTAAAATTAAAAAAAATTTAATTTAAAATTTAAATTAAATTTAAAAATAAAATCATAAAACTCTCATTTACTATTAACATATAACTCAATAGAATACCCTCATAACTCACAAAACTTTTACCCCATATTCATGTTAATGGAATTGTGAAATAACAAAATTATCCTTATTATTAATGTTAAATTAAAATATCAATAGTAATTCTTTTAAAATTACAAATTTAACCTTTGTATGATCAATTCTAATTTAGAAGCACATTTAATTTTAATTGGAATGAACTCTAAATTTACTCTAATTCTAAATTTAAAGTACGAATTTAATATTTCCAAATATAACATTTAAGCATTTGGTACGGTTTGAGAGTTTATTATATGATTCTTATTCTTGTTTTTGTAGGTTACCTTCCCATCTTAGCAAATGTAAAAGTCCAATCATGCAGAGAAACAAATCCTCTCCTCCTTTGTCTTTCTCGTAATTTGTTTATTTTTCTTATTTTCTTGACTAGCGGATTTTTTTTTTTTTTTTTTTTTTTTTTTTTTTTTTTTTTTTCTCGTGTGTTTGTATTCCCTATAGGGGACAAAGAAATAAAGCAGAGAAAGAGTGAGAGAGAAAAATAAATAAAGTAAAAAGAGAAAATGAGAGAGAACCTACTCTTTAGAGTTAGGTGTCAAAACTCCCTACCACAGAGTAGGTTCATGTATGTTTGATCAATGATAATATATTGTTTTTAAAAAAATAATTGACCCACTTATTTATAAAATTACTAATAATGAAATAATATATTATGTTTAATTAGGTGGACATTTAACCTCCCCAATATCTACTCCCTAATACACCAAGTCATTTAAACGCTGTTTGATATATTTTGATAAATAAATTGATTTGAATAAAAAGATTTAATTAGCTGTGTGTTTTTACTTTTTAAAATAAAAGGGGGAGGATTAAAGTTTTTGTATGAATAAAAGTGGGTGCATGTGCTAGTTTCTAAGATAAATAAATAAAAAATAAAAGATTTGAGGTCTTGTCATTTAAAAAATAATTTTTAAAAACTCAAAAAAACAAAAAAAAATAAATAAATAAGTTGTTGCCAAAAAATTATAAAAGACAGTTATATATAAAACCTAGGTAGCACAAATACGGGTACGACACAATAAATAAAATAAATAAATAAATAAAATCAAATAAAATTTGATACGACTTAAATACATCAAAAAATAATTAAGTTAAATTTTATTATATATATATATATATATATATATATATATAACAATCATTTTTTTTCATTTTATCCGCATAATCACAAATGAAAGCTGTAACGACCCTAAACAGAAACCAATGAAAAATAAAAAATAAAAAATAAAAAATAAAAAAAAAATCAACATAATCTTTACTAAAAAGGATCATATGCCAACCTACTTAAATGTATATAAAAAAAAAATGCAATAGCCTCTCTTGGACCTTTAAAATTTATCTAACATGTACCAGCACATAATGCAAATAATATAAAACATTCTCAAAACAACAACATCAATAACCTCCTCAAAATAGCCCATCACCATCAACCCATTCATCTAGAATAAAGGAGTACTTGTGTTATACTTAGTTCGATGTTCACATACTAGAATTTTACTCTAATTACATCTACTTACAGTCCATGAATATAATTACAATAACAAGAGTCCATAAGTCTCCGTACAGAATACAATATACTAAGTTTTACAAAAAAAAAAAAATAGTGAGACTTGGATACAAAAATAGCAAAATGATCTTCTAATCTAAATTAGGCATGTGGTGGAATGTCATCCGCCACATATTTTCCATGTCCTGAAAAATATTTAAATAATAGGGTAAGCATAAAGCTCAGTAGGTACTGCCTAAGGCACACCTCTTGTGACCCCGTGAATCCAAATAATGAATAGAAATAGGAAGCGGAGTCATACTATGCCGAGAAGGAATACAATATTAATTTCAATATATTCCAAAATAACAATGTCGTGCCATGATATGTGATGCCATGAATGTCGCTCCCCATTTTCAAAATCCAAAACCATCACTTTTCAAACTGTTAGTATAACCCGTCCATTGGTGACTCTGCGGCGACACGAGAGAAGGATTGGCTACTGTCCATGACCGTTGGTACCTCCGCGGCATCATTTGGGGACAGATAGCTCAACCACGCTAGGGCGATCTCCCTAATTCCCTCTAGGTTATATTAACACAACGACCCTTTGGTAACTCTGCGGCGACCGGGTTTTCATAAAAATCACTTTAATCAAAACTTTGTCCCAAAATCTCTTTTTCCTTTCAAAATAATTTTCCCCTTTTCATGCCCAATGCTATGCATGAATGTCTCATATATCTCAATGTTGTACAAATAGACAAATTCATACTCATCAAGTTATTATTCAATAATATACATGCTTTACAACATAAAATTTTTTTAAATATATTTTATGTTTTCTAATCACCAAACTAGCACTAAAGGCACAAAGGGCTTAAATTAATCAACAATTAACCTGTTTCGTAAGAAATTTATTTATTTATTTATTTTTAATTCATATTTTATCATTACATAAACATAACAATTGAATACCATGGGTATGAAAATTCATCAATTAAGCTTGCTTTCATTATCATATATCACATAAAACATAGCCACACCCTTTCACATAGTAAGTAAATAAATTTACGTGAAATTTCACAATTTAAGCATGCTAAAACACAATTTTTTTTGAAATTAACTTACAAAAGCCCAAGAATATATGAATTAGAGACTCCTACCTCAAATTAAGCAAAAAATCTCCAAATAGGTCTCAAAACCGGAATCCCTATATTGCACTAAAACTGAAATTGCTTATATGGATGTGAAGATATTGCCGTGCTCTTCGAATCGCCTCAAACAGCTTCCAAAATTTCCAAGAATTGAAAGAGAAATCTAGTTTGGAAATTTGAGACCAAAAGAAAAAAGAAAAATCTAGAAGAAGGGGGAGAGGAAGAGAGTTACGGGAGAGAAAAATAAGAGGCCTAAATGGCCTTTCAACCTTAAAAGAAGTGGTGGTGGGTCCCACCACCAAAACCATTTCTTTTTCCTTTTTTTTTTTTTTTAATTTTCTTTTTACACCACACACACACACACACACATATATATCACCATACCATAACCACATATCATATTAAATAAAATAAATATGATGCAAATGGACCCAATTAAAATTTTCGTATGCAACAATTCTGGTAGCGGGTCCCACACGAGACTGTCCGGTCCGAAAAACGAAAAAATGCAAAAATGACTAACCTTGCATTTCAATAAGTCCTGAACTCAATGAAATGCCCCAACCAGATCTCGGACACAACCGCCACACTCCACGGTGTCCAGTACGTAAAACGGCAAAAGACGAAAATGCCTTTGCAACGACAAAAATTCCAGAAAAATGAAAATGACGAAATTCAGAAGTATTACAAAAGCACTAATTTGGAGTTTATAATTAAATGTTTGTTACTTTAAATTATATATTATTTTTTGTATTAGTCCACAATATATTTTAAATTGCATTTAATTTCATTCTTCTAAAAAAATACTTATAAAATCACCCCGCAAAATCCTAAAAGTATCCAAAACGTGTTCTTAGTGTGTCCAACCAAAAAATAAAATATTCAAATTTCAGGATATTTCTAGCCGTGTCTGACACATGTCTAAGCCGTGTTCAACAGTCCAACACTACCACGGTACCCCTAGGTGGAGTGCATATGCTTCTTAGACGAAAACAAACATTTTTATCACTAAATATATATTCAGAATAACTGAATCAAGCAAGAGTTTTTGAAAAGTGTTTTGATTTTTAGTTCTCTAAAACATAAAACTATTTTTTAAAGGCCTAATACTGTAGCAGTGAAAAATATTTTGTTTATAGTGGCGAAACATTTTGTGAATAGTTGTCAAAAGTCAAAATACCAATTTGGTATTTTTATGTGTTTTCACATTGTACCAACGAGGTACTGTAGCAACGGGAGTACTGTAGCAATGAACACTACCAAAAAAAAAAAAAATTTGAAATAACATTTTTAAACAAGCCATTATATTTTATAAAATTATAATATTTTTTATCAAACATGTTTTTATATTTTTACTTCCAAAATTTTGTAATAAATAGACATTACCAAACATATTTTTGATTATTATTCAAAGCACCATGCAACAAAAACTTGTTTTCTTTCTAGTTAAAACAATAACGAAAAAAGAAAATACGTACCAAACATACTTCGAGTGATAAACTAAGGAATGCGACCAATAGGCGAGTGGCCTAACGGTATTAGCCTCTTACCTTCAGAAGAGACAAGTATATGTGAGTACCAACGAAAAAAAAAAAATGAAGTGCTAGTTTTTTTGACAAAAAAATTAAGAGTAGTGATTCTTACACCAAAGAGTTACAGTGAATTACCTAACCGAATGATTTTGCTTAGTTATATATGCAAAAATACAAGTAAGTAGAGGGTCTCACTCTCTTATTTATTACATAAATGACCAATTAAAAATAGTAAGTCTAACAATTCACTACAATAGTGTAAAAATCATGTTCCAAAAATTAATTCTTGGAGTAAAATTGAAAGGTTGAAAGATATATTTGTTTGAGAGAATTATGTAACTAAAATGCTTGTGAAATCTTTCACCTTATTATTTGAAATCCAGACATCAATTCATGTTCCTTATCTAAACTATTAAATCTTGATTTTGTCATATAGATTATAAGGTTTTTATTTTAAATCCCTCGATTCATATGAAACCTAAAACTCAATGTACTTCACCAAATGAACATTAGAAGAGTTTAAACATGAAGCACCATATGAAATTTGTTTTAGCTTTGATCCATTACTATAATTATTCGTAGATATGCATCCATACTAGTTGACTAGTTGGTAAAATTCTTTTATTTATGAGTCTTAGCGTGTGTAGAAATTATATTTATGAAGGAGGAAAAACATCTTCCTCTTTTTCTTATTATTATTTTTTTTTTTGAAATTACCGTTTCATCCACCCTTATTGCACTAATCTTTGGCTCCATTTCCATCTTCCCCTATTTTTTGGGCTTCATTTGGATAAATAACTAAATGGTAAAGTGAGAAAAACATCCTTAATGTTTATATTTTGGGAAAATAACACATTTAACCTTTACATTATATATATAAGTCCGTTAAGTTTGAAAAAAATGAGCAAATAAAGACTGATGTTTTGCATAGAAGTTTGAAAAATAAGCAAAGAATGGCTTGAAGTCACTATTAAGATATAAAATTATAAAAACACTCGTATCTATTCCGATAATGCCCTTATAAGGACAAAGTGAGAAAAACACTCCTAATTTTTATATGTTTGGTAAATAACACCCCTATCCTTTATTTTGAGTATATAAGTCCATTAAGTTTGAAAAAATGTGGCAAAGAAGGGCTTGAGGCCATTGTTTCGTTAAAAATTAAATCATGTGCATTACACATGACATTTTTAAGATATAAAATTTCAAAAATACCCCTGTCTCTTCTGATAATACCCTTATATATATATATATATATATATATATACACTTGTCACATTCAATTAAATTGTTTACCTATTTTTTATTCAGTTATAGAAAGATATTTTAGTCTTCTCAGCATTTAGGTCATTGTTTGTACCAAAAGTGAATGTTAAGGAGTTTTTAGAATATATAGGAGATTATGTACTCTATATGCACACCATAAAGATGTTTTTTGTCCACAACCCTATATTATATATAAAAAAGAGGGACAATTTAATCATTTTACATTTAATTAATTTTTTATCTATTTTTTTATTCAGTTATAAAGAAACACTTTAGACTTTTCAGCATTCAGATCCTTGGTTGCTCCAAAATTGAATGTTAGGAACTTTTTAGAACGTATAGGAATACACTCCACTCCCTCTATATGCATACCAACGGGGTGTTTTTGGCCCACGGCCCATAAATAAATGATAACTTTAGTTAAGTAAGAGAAAGAAAAACAATAGGAGTAATTAGTATTTATTTTTTAATAAATTATGAAAGAAAATGATAACATTGTTGTTTAGAAAAATCAGAAAGATAGAAAAAATAATAATTATAACTATTATAACCATTTTTTTTAAAATAAAGAAAGAGATAACATTGTTGTTTAGAAAAAGCAGAAAGATAGAAAAAATAATAATAATAATAACTATTATAACCATTTTATTTTTTATTGTTTAGATGAGAACCAAAAGTACATTTAGAAGGTGAAAACTATTTTCTAAATCTCTCCTTATCATTTATTTTTCTCTCTAAAATTATAAAATGACAAACCTAACATAGAAATCACAATCTTTCTTAAAAAATTATACATTATCTTAGGTGTAATGGTTCTTAAAAGCCCCGACCAATATCAATTTCTCATTTACTTTAATAACAAGAAATGAGATCTATGGGGTATTTAGAAATCGTTATCGGGGTAAAGGTGGCTGGTGGTTGCCGTCGCGTTGCACCAAAAGTTTGCAAAGAGATAAACTAAGAGTGTGAGTGTGCAATGTGGCCAAGTTTTAAATTTATAAATGCCACTACTACTTCTAACTAAAAATATAGCTAGGGTGAGTAGGGATCATCCCAAGGGATTGGTGGTCGTGTTACTATGGAAACAAGATTAGGGTTAGTTGGTTGAGTGATCAAAATCTGGTTGGTTTGGTTGATTGAACTACTATTAAGACTAAACAAGTTCAATATAAAATAAGTAATTAAAGGATAGAGAAAATAAAAAAGAGAGGTTTTGGGACTTAGAGGTCACCACTAAGCATCACCTTTTTATACACTCAATTCATAATTAATGAGGGGAAAAACATATGTTGCAACAAAAGTGAGTGTATGTGGTTGTTTCAACAAGCATGAATGACCAATTAAGTACATATTGTCTAAACAACACAATGAATAACACAATATATCAAACTAAGCAATTAATCATTCCTTTAAGCTCACAATCCAAACACATCACATGATTAGAAAAATATACTACTTGCATTCATAAGTATGGAACATCAAACAACAAGCATGGATTGTCCTCCCATTTAACAACTAAGGTAACTATACTACATCTAAGCTAATGATATGAAAATTAAACTAATTAAACTAAGGGAGAGGAACAATCCATCAAGAAATGAGTATGAACCATCAAATAAACCACAAGAGCAGTCTATTAAGCACTATATCTTGACAATCTCTAGATTTATAGCATCAACACACATTGACATGCATCAACAACACAAGAGCTAGAGATAAACACATGAACATCTATTCTAGCATACATAGACATATGGATAGAATGAAATGATCAATTAGAAGAATTAAACCACACAAATCATTGAATAAACAAGATATATGTATGTAAAAATGTCAAAACATATATTACAACACAAATCCCCTCATAAATACATAAATCAAGGTAAAAAAGGTATGGTTAGGGCTAACTCTAGCCCCAAGAGGATGTCTAGCCACTCATGGATGGTGTCCTCCAACCTTCAAGGGCTATCTCCATGGTAGAAATGCTCTTCTTCCTGAGGTAGATGGAAGACTTTCCAAGAATGTGTCTCTAACTTCCTCTTCTCTTTTCTTTCTATCTAAGAATGATATCAAATATTGTATCTAAAAAAACATATGTGTAAAAATGGCTCATAATCCTTATATAGGCAGTTCAAATGTCACACCTAGTTTAGGCTCGTACACAAGGGCTCCTCCAATGATTGCACCATAAGACAACTTTTAATGAGCTGAAAATTGATTTAATTCGCACTTGAAAGGGTTCAATCGATCGAACCTATGCTGAGATCGATCGAACTTGGTTGAGATCTATCAAACTTTGGCTGGATCGATCCTCCCATGGCGGCGCCTTTTTAGATAAAGACAAATCTGAGATATTTTGAGAAAGAGACAAAAGTGGTAGGCGGGGTGGTATAACAGGATAAGATGGAATCTTTTCGATCGATTTGATAAATATTGGATCGATCGAACATTATGGGATCTTTGGATAAGGACAAAAAAGCTTGGATCCATCTTGGAGTGCAGAGATCGATCTATATTAGATCAATCGAAGAAATTCTGTGATCGATCGAACTTTGCTGAACTTCCACCACTTGCTTCATTTTGCTTCCACTTTGCTCATTTCTTTCATTCATCTCAAAATTGCTTCAATTATGCTCTTATTTGGCTGAATTAGCTTATTTTGGGGATAAGTGATTGAAAACGGAAATAACATGAAATCAATCTAAAGTGGGAAAATAAGATAGATAAAGGTCCTAGAATACCCAAGCTTAACGGGTTTAAATGTGCAGTTTTCAGCGCTCATCACACCCCTAAACTTAAATATTGCTAGTCCCTAACAATGAATTAGAAAGTAAATTAATGAAATGAACAACTGTACAACTATGAACTAGAAAACAATAAATGGATAATGCCACTTTCGTAGGGAACACGATTGCATTTAGCATATACAACAAGCCTTTTAAACCCCTAGGTTACTCCTAGTGGACAAGTGAAGTCTTGTGAGGGTTTCTAGAAATGATACCTACAAACATTAAGCTCATTCTCACAAAAGAGGTACCAATATTGCAAATAAGCATTGGGAGAAAACTACCTCAAGTATGCAATTTTTCAACCATTTCCAAGCAATCTTCCAAAATCTCAACATCAAGCAAGTAAGTATGGTCCTCCACACATCAAGAAAATGATCATACAAATCAAAACAACTCTAGAATCCTTTTTGAGTGAACCGGCATCAAATATGTTACTATCTAAGCCAATTAAAGAAATGATCACATCTTTACCCTCAAACTAGCACACAAATCTAGTACCGATCATCAAGACAAAGAGTGGACCTTTTATTAAAACTTTATTGTTTTAGGTGCGCTTATTCTTTTCACTCGATTTATTTATTTATATTTTATTATTATTATTATTTTTTTTCCTAATCCTAAGGATCAAAGATGGAAGTGTAGTGCAATGTGTTGATCTATTAAGCTTTTTAGCGATCCATGAGGGCGAGCGTTAGGTCAATGACTCCTAAACCAGACGGCTTTAGGGCACTATGTGTTCAAACACCCCTAAAGACTTACAAACTCAAATCAACTAGGTTACAAATCAAAACAACCTCCATCTAATCATTTCCCACTTCTTACCTTTTAGGAGAAGTCCTCACCTTTTTTTTTTTTTTTAAGTTCAATTATTAACCTAGAGTTTGGGCCCTCCACCTTTCAGTGTGAGAAATTCAGTGCTTGATAAGGCTAGAATCCCGACTACTCAATAAAAAGGGTATGTTATCCACTTTTATCAAGATGAAAGCTTTCAATGCACTACTAGCCCAATTGGGATATAACTAATTCAATAGTCAACAAAGTATGTACCCCACAAATCTAGTATGCACCCATGCTAGTGTAGAATCCTATACTGAATCTCAAAATAATCACAAAATCAGGATGATGTGGACCACAAATGCAAGCAAGATATCAATCTTTCAAAAAATTTACTCCTAAATGGCATCCACAAGGCATACAAGGAGTATTGGACTCTCAAGTCAAGTAATTTTTAAATTTTTACCAATATAGTCCTCAAAAGATTAAAATCATAGCTAGCCATGGATCAATCATAGAAATCCCTCAAATACACAAGTCATGCTCAAAATTTTGAATTTAAAAACAAAACACTGCAAAGCACACATTACTCCCAAACTTAAATGGCACAGTGTCCTCAATGTGCAAAGAGAACAAAAGGAAAGACTATACCAGTGTAACTAAAGTAAGAAAGGTCGGGACAGAAGTATCCAAAGTGGGTGGTGTAACTCCCCCAAACTTGGGATTAACTGTAGTCCTGAAAAGATGGTACTGGGATAAAACTCATCAGATAACAAAAAGGGATAATAACAGTGCATAGTGGACATGCAAATGTAAATGGGATAGTCAAATGAAATAATGAGAGAGGAATAAGGGTGGTCCTGAAAATTTGGGCAGCACTCTCTCTCATTGAAGTCACTGGGATGCACCTGATGGAGTCAATCACAGACAGATATATCAATATAAAGATATGACATCCAAAATATAACCATGCATAAAGAAAATAAAGATAATAAATAGTACATCCAGTGTCTAGGCCAACAGGCTGGCCGCAAAAATAATATAACTGTATTAAAATAGCAGATATATAGAGTAGGTAAAAAAGAGATGTGAAGATCATGCTGAAGAGGTAAGACGGGTAGGGCGAGATCCGCGTATGTCTCTAGAAATGTCTCGCAGTGTAGCCATGACATCCGTACGCAGGGAAGAAATGCCAGCTCGGATAGAGACAGTGTCTGTGCGGATGGAGACTACGGCATCCTCCAAAGCCTGGATACGTTCTCCAAAGCCGAGTGTCGGTGCTGGAGCCTCAGGTACCACTGGATCAGGAGAACGATGTGCATCCTGAGCCTGCCCTTGGAAATGTAATGGTGACCCCGCTGGAGAGTGATACTGCAGATCCTCTGCAGGATATTGCTCCAAGTCTATATCTAAATGTACGGCAGCCGGATCAACTGCTGGATCGTCCGCTGCTGCTGGTGTGTTTGCCTTTACTGCCGCTGCCGCTGCTGCTACTGCTGCCTCCTCTACAACTATGAGGGCATCCTCCTGTAGGCTTTTAATCAGGGCATTGTAAGTCATGTTCCAATCCTTCTGGCGGAAACGGCAGGCTCCAAACTCATTATGCTCCCGGGGATGGAATGGGTAGTGTTAATCCCGAAGTATCTGAGTGATAAGATGGCCGAAGGGAAGGAACTTAGTCCGTTTAGGCTTGGCCTTGCTGATATAGTCAGTGTAGAGCTTCATCATGACGCTCCAATATAGGGCCAGAATAGAAAGCCAGTGCCCTATGTAGAAAGCATAAAGGGCTGCCAGATAGTCACCGCGCCTCTGAATCTTGTGGCCAGCCATAAACATATTTTGGTACAAGACCGAATCAAAGAACCACAGATCATCAGGCAAATAGGATCGAGTAGCAAATGTCTCGCCCTCACTGTAGTGCCCTGTAAGTGCCACCGCCATGTCTGCGTCAGACGGCCTTCACATCTGGGGATAGTCAAGCTGAAAATCGGGAGGGCATACATACGGGTATCTGGAAGATCGGGCCAGCGTCTCCACTGTAATACTGATAAGATGGCCGTCTACGGTAGTGTGTAGCTTTGTCAGATTACTCGGGGCAGGGCGGAGGTTTTGGAAGAACATCCGCACAAGCCTCGGGTAAACCGGGTATGTAACTAGGGCTAGAATAGCAGAAATACCCCTGCGGTCTATATCATCATATGTAGCCCGGGTCAGGACAGACCGAGAAAAGAATTCAATGTCGAACACCGACTCATGAGCCACTGAAAGGTCTGAATATCCATGAGTAGGTCTGTCCCTGAGCCGGCCTGGCTCTGCAGGTGGCAGTGAAGAAGATGGGATATGCTTAGCCTCATCATGAGATGATGACGATGATGTAAAAGTAGAAGAGTGAGTCTATTATCTGATGAGGACTGGGCTAAAGCTAGTGATGCAAGCTGTTCCTGAATATGAGAGGGCTCTCCTGGCTCATCTATTCTTTACCTCACTCGGCGTGTATAATGCTTACGGGCAACAGTCTTTACTCTGGCTATAGTCTGAAAAAAGAAAAGAAACTTACAAAAGAAGTCAGTACAGGTATAAAGAATTAAAGCACAGTATATAGAAACATGTCTGTCAAATAAGATAGACAACACAGTATAAATGACATGAATCTATACAAGTCATAAGGAATAAGTGACATTAAGTGAAGCATGCTAAACAATATAAGTATGGAATGTATCCAATGTGGAAAACACAGGCATTGGGCATGTATAAGATAGCATGGAATCATAAAAGAGGGTGTGTGAAGTGTGGGATGTAAATCTGTGAAGTTCGATCGATCACAAAAATGTGAGATCGATCTCTCTCAGATCGATCTGATAAAAGTTCGATCGATTGAACTGTGATGTGAAGTTTGAAAAGTCACAGATCTGTGATGTGGATGGCACGAGGGCCTCCCGAGCAAGCTCGTAGGCCCTTCTACACAACAACACAACAAGATTGGTCACTTTCTTTGGCCCATGACCCTCAAATATATGATTTGAATCAAAATATATAGAAATTTATATACATATATATACACATATATACACAAACATGGAATCTTCAAATATAGCAAGGATTAAGCATGACAACTCTAGATCTAACATGTAAAGCTCAGATTCATGAAGATTAAAATTCGAAATTAAAAGAAAAACTCGGGACTTACCAAATCCGAGAGAGAAAGAGGTGGAAATCAAGAGAGATGATGAAATCGGAGATGAGAGATGATGTGGAAGCTTGGGATGGTCGTCGGAGGGTTCGCCGGAGTTGGGAGAGGTGGATTGCAGCAACGGGAGAAGAGATGGGTCTTGGATCGATCTTTGAAATCGATCTAATGACCCTAGGGTTTTATTTTAAAAACGATCTCTAGAATGTTCGATCGATCTGAAAGGAACTCAGATCGATCAAACTCAAATCGATTTGAAAAATCTTGAGATCGATCTCCCCTCACTAAACGACAAGTATTTTTGAATTTTTTGTTTTTTAATAAACAAGAAATAAAATAAAAGTAAAAATAAAAATATTTTTGGAGTTTTGGAAAATAAATTAAAACAAAACAAAAATATTTTTGAAATTTTGAAATATTTGAAAACTTTTTTTTTTTTTATTTATAAATTTTGAAATTTAGAAGTCGAAACTCAGTCAAAATCAACAGTGAGCAAAGAACATAGATCGATCAATCCAAGATCGATCTCAAAGAGGCTCAAATCGATCGAACATGCAAAAACCTACATACATGTTCGAACGATGGAACAGAGAGCTTGTTTTCATGGGGTTCAAAATTTTTCTAAGTTTTGGAACTGAGGATCGATCCAAGAGGAAGTTGGATCGATTTTAGAACTTAAGATCGATCAAAACTGAAGTTCGCACGATGGAATAAAGAGCTAAAATATGCAGGTTTCCTTCGCACGATTAAACAGAGAGATGATTGGATGCAGGTATGGAAGTTCGATCGATCAAACCTCTTTCGAGATCAATCGAACATGCACAAAATGCTCATTTTCAACCTGAAAGTGCATGCAATCCTCAATCAAAGTTCCTAGTCATGTATATGAACCTAAAACAAATATCTAGACGTCGCAAGAAATGAAAGTTAAAACAGAAATGAGGGAGAAATAGGGTTGTCAACCCTACGAAACGCACTAGTCTTTAACGTCTGTAGCAAGACGTTGGGCTCTTTTAGCCCGGATCAAACATCTTGTAGTGCATTCCCTCCTTGACGGGGTGATAAGTACTTTGAACTCCACCCAACAAATTGTTCCCTAAAGAACTTGTTGGATTAGGTTCAAAGAGATTGTCGGTCCTTTGTCAATGTAATCTTTGGGCTTCCATGCCCTCTCAAAACAAGTTTTTAAAACATCATTCTTTAGTTTCAAGGTCGAAAATGAACTTTTTAAAGTTTTGGTTTCAAGCAAAGACTCCATTCTTTCACATTCATTGTCATGACATTTTTCTACAACACTTACTTCTTCATGCTTGTCAAATGAATTTGGGGTCTGATTGAAGATATTAAACTTCACCTTCAATGGCCAAATAAGATCTTCATTATCCCCATCCTACAATTGATGTTGGCATTTGCGGTTGCCAAGAAAGGACGGCCAAGGATAACGGGAATTTGACTCTTGGGATTTAGAACTAGTTCCGTGTTAATGACAACGAAATCGACCGGGAAGAAGAATTTATAAATTTTAATCAGGACATCCTCAATGATACCCCTAAGCTTTTTAATGGATCGGTCGGCAAGTTGCAAAACCACCGACGTCGGTTTCAAGTCTCCTAAGCCTAATTTGACATATACCGAGTATGGAAGAAGATTGACACTTGCTCCCAAATCAAGAAGAGCTCGATTAATGACATGGTCACCAATGATGCAAGAAGTAGTAGGTGAATCGAGGTCCTTAAATTTTAGAAGAGTGTCATGCTGCAAGATTGAGCTCACTTGCTCGGTCAAGACCACTTTCCTAGGTGCTTGGGTCTTGTTCTTCCTCTTTTGCTTAATTGCATCCAAAAGTGGAAAGATTAACCTTCACTTGGCTAAACACATCTATGATTTTATTTGTTTTGGCCTTTTGTTTGTCAATGGAAATGGATCCTTTTAAGGCATCCAGAAATAGAGCTTTTGGCTTAAAATCTTTTTCAAAAGTTTTCTTTGAAGTTTCTTCAACACAAGAATTTTTGAATTCATTTTTCAAATCAATTTTGAATTCACTTTTCAAATCACTTTCTAACACTTTTTCATTTGAATGATCATGCATATGCAATAAAGGAGGAATAGGATGTGAAACGGGACGGGTGTTAACTCTTGGTTGCACCGGTTCACTCTCTTCATTGGACATACCCACTTGGTTGTCCACAATCTTCCCACTTCTCAAGGTTGTTACTGCATTGACATGCTCAATTGTGTGACGTTCCGATAAGGAATGAGTTTCCATAATGCATTGTTGCTTTGGTGGGGCATTCAAAGGCATTTTCCCTTTCTCTCTAGCATTTAGAGTACTAGTTATTTGTCCTACTTGGGTTTCTAGCTTAGTAATGGATTAAGAATGAGAGTGAAGTAATTGAGTGTTTGCCTCTAGAGTGCCCAAAGCAGTTAAAACTTTTTCCTCAAAAGCGGGACTTCTAGAATTTCCTTGAGAATATGATTGATTTGGAAAATGAGAATTAGAGAATTGGTTTCCATGTGATTGATATGACGATCTAAATCATTGGGATCCTTGGCTTTGCATTGGAGGTGGAATATACTTCCCTTGAAAACCACCTTGGGGAGGGTAAGGTTTGAGCCTTCCCCTTGGCTTTTCCAAGAGAAATTTGGGTGATTCCTCTAACTAGAATTGTAATGGTTGCCATAAGGATTGTTCTATTGATTAACAAATGCTACATTCACTTGTTCATGATGCTCATTTTGGATATGTCCATGTGGAGGAAGTAGAATGTAAGACACCAGAACATGTCATGCATGATTCATTAGATGGACAATGAAGAACATGATTAGGGGAGGAAGACACTTGGTTTGCCGAGTTTTAGTTAATCAAAAATTGATCAAACCTTTGAGATAAGGATTTCATCTCGGCGGCTATTTCATTAGAGTTGTCGACTTGATATTAGCTAATATTCTTCCTTCAACTTGAATTTCTACCATTCTTGGAAGATAATGATCTATGCATTGAATTTTCACTCATGCTTTCATAAAGACGCCACACATCATCCTCATGCCTATCAATATAAGAGCCACCTATAGAAGCATCAACCATTCCTTTGAAACTATCCGACAAACTTTCAAAAAAACATTGAACTAATTGCTATTTGGGTATGTCGTGGTGTGGACACTTCCTTAGTAAGTCATTTAAGCTCTCCCATGCTTCATGAAATATTTCCCCATCCCCTTGTGAAAACTCTCAAATTGAAGTTCTCATGGCATTGGTTTTATAAACCGAATAGTACTTTTTCAAGAACTCTTGTTGCATTTCTGCCCAAGAAGTTATCGAAAAAGGCCTAACATTGTTGAACCAATATTTTGCCTTGTTTTTAAGGGTGAATGGAAAAAGTTTAAGTCTTAAAACCTCTTCTGGTATGTCTGTGTATTTCACGGTGGAACACATTTCAAGAAACTCATCCAAATGCTTGTAAGGTTCTTCACTTAGAAGTCCATGATAGTTAGGAAGCATTTGAATGGTTTGTGGTTTAATCTCATAGTGATGTGCTCTAAATGGTGGCAATTGAATGCATGTGGGTGCATTATATTCATTTGGCACGTAATGATCACGCAAAACAAGAGGGGGATTTATAATTGGTGATGCTACATGAGCACCTTGATTGGCTTGGATTATGGGAGGTTATGAAGCATACATTGGTCTAGGCATTCCCAATGGGACTTGGCCTTGTTGTTGTCGTAGGTGAATGAATGGCCTCAGCATGCCTAATGGAACCTGAATGTTATCATGATGCACATTGGGGTGGAGGATACCTTGTTGGTCTATGTGACCAAGGTCCTCATTATGGTCTTCCATTGATGAAATGGAATAACTAGAATTACCTCTTCCCCTAGGATTTCGAATAACGAATTCAAGATGAAAATTAAGTGGGACAAGAGTAGGATTTAATGATCTCCGACCATGTATGCACAAACAAAACATAAACAAGTAACGAATAGTAAACAATCACTTCACCTTCGCAACAAATCAATCAACAAACTTCCTTCACATACAATGATCCCATACTCCCATGCTTTCAACAATTATGCAAGAAAAGTATATTGCCTTCACGTGGGCTCACGATTTATCTAGAAATGAAAAACAAGCCTCCACACGGGTCGACGATTTAACTAGAGATTGAGTTTAGGAAGAGCTCACAAAGGGTCCTTAAGCACTTCAATTTAATTTTTCAACTTTAGCTTTGCAATTTTTAGATTTTTAACTTTTTCCTTTCTTTTGCTTAGCTCCTTGCTTAGAATGCTCCCTTGCTCACTTTTCTTAGCCCAATGTACCTAGTCAAACAAGAACCTACACAATAAGTAATTAAAAATAAAAATAAAGTAAAGACACGATCAAAAGAGTACTAATTCCAAATTGTTTCTACAATACGACGTTACCTAAAATCAATCCCCGGCAACGGCGCCAAAAACTTAGTGGTTGCCATCGCGTTGCACCAAAAGTTTACAAAGAGATAAACTAAGAGTGTGAATGTGCAATGTGGCCAAGTTTTAAATTTATAAATGCCACTACTACCTCTAACTAAAAATATAGCTAGGGTGAGTAGAGATCGTCCCAAGGGATTGGTGGTCGTGTTACTATGGAAACAAGATTAGGGTTAGTAGGTTAAGTGATCAAAATCTGGTTGGTTTGGTTGATTAAACTATAATTAAGACTAAACAAGCTCAATATAAAATAAGTAATTAAAGGATAGAGAAAACAAAAGAGAGAGGTCTTGGGACTTAGAGGTCACCACTAAGCATCACCTTTCTATATACTCAATTCATAATTAATGAGGGGAAAAACATATGTTGCAACAATAATGAGTGTATGTGGTTGTTTCATGTAATACCCCTAATTTTAAAAAGGATATTCCTGGTATTTAATGATATTTAATTTATTATTTAAGTGCATTTTATTTGATTATGTGTCATTATTTTTTTTATTAGGTGCTTAATTGTTTTCTTTTGTGGTGATTTAATTTATTTAAATGATATTTATTTTTAGTTATTTGATTGGAATTACTTGTTAGTGTTTTAATTATTTAATTGGCGTTAGTGTTTTAATTATTTAATTGGCGTTAATGGTTTAAGTGTAATTGGTTTAATTATTCTATGTGTGTCTTATTTTATGTGTGTCTTATTAGGTTTACTAATTATTATTTTGTTCAATTAGATTATTTGTTAAGTATTTAATGGTGAATAGGGTAAGTAGGTAAATACATCTAACTAGGGTTTTAATTACAGTATAAATTAGGGTTTTATATTATAGCCGTCGTAGGTTTCTACGTTAATTGGATGGGCCGGTTAGGATTGTGAGTTGGACTTAAATGAACCTAGGGTTTAGGAAAACTCTATAAGTATAAGGTAGACGTCTGTGTAGGGTTTTTTTAAACAAAGCACACGTTTTGTGGAAGTGGAGAAGGAAAAACGCAGTTTTTCACATTCTGCCAAGGTTTGATCAAAGCTCCGATTCCGCTTCGTCCGTGGTCCGATCGAGCTGAATTTTGGAGGAGAGGTTCACAACTCAGTGACGCACAATCTGAACGGTGAAGATCAGAGTTTGACCTCGGGAATAGTGATTCGTACTTGTGAATAGTAACTGGGTCGCACAGGTTTTTTCCATTCTGCCCAGATTTCATCAAACATCCGATCCCGCTTCGTCCGTGGTCCGATCGAGCTGAATTTTGGAGGAAAGGTTCATGACTCAGTGGTGCACAATCTGAACGGTAGAGATCAGAGTTTGACCTCGGGAACAGTGATTCGTACTCGTGAACAGTAACTAGGTCGCACAGGGTTTTTTTTCCATTCTGCCCAGATTTCATCAAACATCCGATCCTGCTTCGTCCGTGGTCCGATCGAGCTGAAATTTGGAGGATAGGTTTATGACTCAGTGTCGCACAATCTGAACGGTGAAGATTAGATTTTGAATTTGGGAATAGTGTTTCGTACCTGTGAACAGTAACCGAGTTTTGGAACTCGCCGGGATTTTTTAAGAAGACGACGTTGAAACTTTGAACAAAAGTTTCTGAGGCAAGATTCTATCCTTACTCTTTCCCTTAGGCTTCATACTCTTTGCACTCTTAAATGATTTTAGGATTAATGAAGATTAAACCAAACTAAAATGATATATGTTTTGCTATGAAACTGGTAGTTATAGTAGTGTTGTATGCTTGTTCAACCTAGACTAAGCATGTTTGTGGATGCATTGTGGTTCTGTGGTTCACGTTTTTCCTTACCACTGCTAGTATAAATTATTGGAAGGATGGGTCTAGATGATAGCTATCTTAACTTCTGTAGTAGCAACTGTTGGAACTTAAATACTAGGAGGATTTGAGTCTAACACTAGATCGGTTTTGTGGAACACTATAATTTGAGCATGTCTACATACATACTGTGAATATTGTTTTGATGCTTACATTATCACAGTTAGTATCAACTGTGGAGGTTAGGATTTTGTGATACATACCCTACATATCTGTATGTCATTTGTAAGGTGTTAAATGGAAGTTTTAATTAATTCTGTCTTTATATCAGACTAAAGGGAACAACTTAAATTGGGCATGTATATGTTGTTGTTGTGACCCTGTTTATCAATGCTTATTTTATCACTGCTAACATTGAATGTTGGATGTTGGAATTTAGTTGATATATACTTGATTTATTGGTATTATTGACTACTGGAGGATTGGAAAGTAGGCACTGGTATGGGACGGTGGCATACTAAGGATGGGTTTGGTTTTTAAAATAATACCATTACCCACCTACTTGGAATAAGGATGGGATTAACTAAAAGTTAAGTCCCGTGGATTTGTATTGTCATGGCAACTACTTGTTGAGCGGCAATACCAGGGATTTTGGATGGATTTTATATATGTACTATTATGGTGCCTCGGTATGAGCTTGAGCCTCAGGACCGATGGCTAGGGAGCGTATATGCATCGGGATGTGTAGCTGGCTACGATGGTTGGAGGTGTACCCTGTTTAGGTATAGGTACATATGCCCACTTCGTGTGCGTTTTAGCATGTTACCTCTATTCAGGTTGAGACCGGCCTGTAGTCCAGTGAGAGTCCTTTAGTGTAACTATATATATATTTACGGACTACTAGCTATTGTTGAATTGTTTGTGATGTACATGCGTATCGGGCCTCTGTTTGGATTGTAGTAGTATAGAACTTACGCGTGGGCCTGACCCACTTCTATTTTTCAGGTACACGACAGTTCCAGGCTTAGACGTGTTCGTGCTGAGCAGAGATCTCTATTCACTCTTCCGACGATGTAGGGCTCTCTCTATAGTTTTATTTCTGGACGTTTATTACATTTGTTCTATCTTCCGTTTGGATGTTAATAGGGGTCCACTAGAGATGGATTCCCAAGTTGTAAACTAATGGAGTTTTGGAGTTTGGGTTTGATGGATTTTAATAATTATAATATTTTGCGGATTCTATTTTTAGTTCCTTCCAGCTTTAATTTCATTTCTTAATTTATTTTGTATTCCGTGTTCATTATAAAATATTAATTGTTTGATATTCCCTCGGGTTTGGGCCTGGGCCTGATCAACCCGTGTCTCGGATCCGAGGGGTGTCTCATTTCAACAAGCATAGATGACCAATTAAGTATATATTGTCTAAACAACACAATGAATAGCACAATATATCAAACTAAGCCATTAATCATTCCTTTAAGCTCACAATCCAAACACATTACTTGATTAGAAAAATATACTACTTGCATTCATAAGTATAGAACATCAAATAACAAGCATGGATTGTCCTCCTATTTAACAACTAAGGTAACTACACTACATCTAAGCTAACAACATGAAAATTAAACTAATCAAACTAAGGGAGAGGAACAATCCATCAAGAAATGAGTATGAACCATCAAATAAACCACAAGAGCATTCTATTAAGCATTATGTCTTGACAATCTCTAGATCTATAGCATCAACACACATAGACATGCATCAACAACACAAGAGCTAGAGATAAACACATGAACATCTATTCTAACATACATAGACATATGGATAGAATGAAATGATCAATTAGAAGAATTAAACCACACAAATCATTGAATAAACAAGATCTATGTATATAAAAATGTCAAAATATGTATTACAACACAAATCCCCTCAGAAATACATAAATCAAGGTAAAGAAGGCATGGTTAGGGCTAACTCTAGCCCCAAGAGGATGTCTAGCCACTCATGGATGGTGTCTTCCAACCCTCAAGGGCTATCTCCATGGTAGAAATGCTCTTCTTCCTGTGGTAGATGAAAGACTTCCTAAAAATGTGTCTTTAGCTTCCTCTTCTCTTTTCTTTCTCTCTAAGAATGATATCAAATGTTGTATCTAAAAAAACATATGTGTAAAAGTGGCTCATAATCCTTATATAGGTAGCTCAAATGTCACACCTAATGGTCTAGGTTTGTACACAATGGCTCCTCCAATGATTGTACTATGAGACAACTTTTAATGAGTTGGAAATTGATTTAATTCGCACTTAAGAGGATTCGATCGATTGAACCTATGCTGAGATCGATCGAACTTGGTTGAGATCTATCAAACTTTGGCTGGATTGATCATCCCATGGCGGCGCCTTTTTGGATAAATACAAATCTGAGATATTTTTGAGATATTTTGGGATAGAGACAAAAGTGGTAGGTGGGGTGGTACAACAGGGTAAAATGAAATCTTTTCAATCGATCTGATAAATGTTGGATTGATCGAACATTGTGGAATCTTTGGATAAGGACAAAAGAGCTTGGATCCATCTTGGAGTGCAGAGATCAATCTATATCAAATCGATTGAAGAAATTCTGTGATCGATTGAACTTTACTGAACTTCCACCACTTCCTTCATTTTGCTTCCACTTTGCTCCTTTCTTTCATTCATTTCAAGATTGCGTCAATTATGCTCTTATTTGCCTGAATTAGCTTATTTTGTGGATAAGTGCCTGAAAATGAAAATAACATGAAATCAATCTAAAGCGGGAATATAAGATGGATAAAGGTCCTAGAATACCTAAGCTTAACAGGTTTAAATGCGCACTTTTCAGCACTCATCAGTGGCAATTCGTGTTGGCAGATTGTGTTCGTATCGTGTCAGAGTATGAGTATTCTATTAAAATAGATCGATACAAACACGACATGATTATTATTCGTGTCAAGAAACCCTGACACAAATATGACGCGTTTAATAAATGGGTCAAGACTTTGCCTGACATGAAATGTGTAACGACCCAAACCTGTGGGTCCAAATCGCTAACTGGGTCCTAACTCGACCCGGGAACACCCAAGGGTAAAATAGTCATTATACACATTACTATATGTTAAGGGTCATAATGAAGTCATACTAGTAATTTATAACCACATTGGATAATTAAAGAATGGTAACTCCGACTTCGGGTTCATGTCGAAACCCTAGGATTATGAGGGATAAAATAGTCATTTGAAGTTAAAATTATAAAATAAGGTTAATGCCAATGGAAATTTGGATCAAAATGCATCAATCTAGACTCAATAATGGCTTACTTAGGGTTAAAAATGACTAAGTTATGATTGTTTGAAGTTTGGTCAATGCAAAAAAAAAAAAAAAAAAAAAAAAAAAAAAACATCAAAATTTTCCAAGTCTAGGAAAAGAGAGCAGATTTTAGAGGCCTTTCAAAATATTCTAAGTATCAGAAATCCGATCTATCAGATTGAAATCCAATTAATCGGACCGAACTCAGAATGTGGACATGGGCTCCCAAGGGAGCTCTAGTTTGATCCTACCTTGCAATTATGGTAATCTACACATTCAAACAACTCAAAACTTGTCCCAAAACATCCACATGCGTAGATACACTTCCAAAATAACATCCCTACAATACAATGATTCAAATTACATCATTTAACTTCACATCATCCCAAAACTCTTAGGTATGAATTTAGTTGTCATCCTCATCACATACATACCCAAATTATACAAAATAATATCCTAAAAGAATAAGTCACAATCTTGAGACCCTTAAGGTCTTAAATACTATGTTTTTTACAAAAATGATCGGACTATGGTCATTACACAAAAATGGTCATCATCACTAGCATCAATAACAAAATTTACTAAAAAATTGGTTTTTCTTTAACGTTTATGATGGTGCATCGTCCACAACGTACTTGTTATGTCCTGAAAATATTAGAGGAAGGGGTTAGCATGGAAGCTCAGTAGGAGATGCCTAAGGTAACAATTTTGGACTCCCTTGAGCCACACATCACACATTGGGGATAAGAGTGAACCGGGATCCTACATTGGGGATTTTACGGAATTGAAACCACATTTCAATCCAGTCAATGGCATAGATACAACTTTGCACACTGTGAAATGTAAATGCAATGCAATGTAATGCATAACCATTCCCAAGTTGGTCTCACGCCGACCCCAATTCCTACCTACACTAACTGACTTTACCGAGGCGAGATTGATACTATCCCTGAACTCATTTTGATGACCATTTGGGACCTAGTACTAACGTTACATGTCATACACCGGACCGCGCTCCTTCTAAGTCAAGTTAACCCCGGGCTCACGATACCCGGTCCATTTCTAAATCCTCGTTCCCGCCCATTTTAAGATGACTTACTTTTAGTCTTATTCAACTTCCTTATCATTCTAAAATAGCCCAATGTCATTCTCATTCAATCACCCCACCATGCCATACATATGATCATTTTCATCAATTTCACTTCAATTTTATTTATACACCAACAATGACATAAACATTGCATTCTTTACAACATGAACACAATTATGGCATTTCTTACAAAGCAATTTCAAGCATGCTCATAATAGATTTCACATCATCACTATCATGCTAAAATTTAAACTTAGCATTTTAACAACTTAGGAATATCATGCTTCACACTTAGCACATAAAGCACATTCAATTACTTTATCTAAGCATGCTTTCATTACATCATCTTCAATTATCATGTCATCACAAAACTTGCATTCAATATAGAATAAATGAAGAATCAAGAGGAGATTTGTGATACCCCGAATTTTCACGTATAGGTTGGCCATGCCCACACCCGAAAACACGGGGATATCAAAAATAATTTGGCAATAATCGAACACATAATACAAATGGAAATAAAATAGAATAAATAATAACACTGAAAGAAAACTAAATTAATAAATATAATAATCTCTTATACAAAATTTTTGTATAATAAACAATGAATCTCTAATTTACAACTCGGGAATTCTAATATCTTGGACCCTTAATAAAACTCATGCTGAAATCACCATTTAAGATTACTGAACATGAACTAAATCCACTGAGCGAAGATGAACTCCTACATCAATAACATCGAAAGAATGATGATGATTGATCTCTGATCCACATAAATAAGTAATATATCTAGAACTGGCAAGGACCTAAAAAATATAACAAAGGTGGGTCAAAACCCACGAACAAGTCCTTTTTACAACAACCCAAAGAAAGACCAAAAAAACTACACATTTATAGCTAACTCAAGTAATAGCTACATAGTCGATAAATATATAAATATACACACTAAAAACTCTCACCGGACTGAGGCAAACTCAATCGGATAGTGAGTATCTTATGCAAATCGCACACAAAGGTGGTCACGAGTCCTTCTTCTACCAGGGCACACACATCCCTAAATCCAGCTGCCCATCTCATTTGGCAATATACGCCTCTATCCTAAGCACTGATCACGAGACCTCAAGCTCGTATCATGGTACACATAATATCATTATAGATATAACTAACTATATCCTAACAATGGTGTGCTAAAACAATAACCATACCCATATCTTAACAATGGGTTGGAAAATATATAAAAATATATAATAGCCATATTCTAGCAATGGTATGTCATCCATATCCTGGCAATGGCATGACATAGAACCAAATCCTGACATTGGTATACTAACACAACTAACCATACTCATATCCTAATAATGGGTTGGAAAACATATATAGAAATATATATTATAGCCATATCCTAATACTGGCATGTCATCCATATCTTGACAAATAGCATGACATCGAACCACATCCTAACAATGGTCCTCAAATAAACCAAACATATATATCATGTTTAAGATCATGCAATACAGATATGCATTTGATTAAAATCATATCATAGCATAACTGTAAATAACTTATAATTTCATGTTACTAAACCACAGGAATAACTTTTAATTATTTAAATCTTCCTACATTAATTATCTCAACCTAATCTGAACCTTACGCGTGCTGATAATTTATATAGACAGCCAATTAAGAGTTGCATAAACATATCTCATACTAAACATTTAATCTCAATTGTTAAAGCAATTTATAAGATTAAACATACAATTTAATAATTGAATTAATCCCATTTACATGCATCAATATTGTCATACCTCAAATTCACATATCATTATACCTAAGTCCTTATTTAGTGTTCGAGGCCTTAAAAGAATCAATTCAGGGCCAAACGGGATGCGTTTGCCCAAAAATACCAAATAGCGCTCGAGCCTTGTCCTTACAGTGCTCGAGCAGTATCCCAATAACGCTCAAGCACTAGTTCCCATAATATAGCGCTTGAGGGTTGTAACACAGTGCTCAAGCGCTATAATGAGAAACAGCTCGAGAATTCCTCTTTCCAGCTATGTTCATCCTTGTTAAGGGTCCTAAAGCATGTTACTAAGTCCCATAACAATCTATGCATGAATTTACATCATTAAAACATGCAAAAATTCATTTAAATCAGATCTAAGCCATGAATTTATTAAATCATACATCAAAACAAATATGAACATATAATCACAAAATGTATGCTCTAGATCAATTTAAACACAGATAAATATTTTATTAAACTTTTAAACATCCCTAAATTTATACTAGAGACATATAGATCACAGATCTAAGGAGAAGTATGGAATAAAGGACTTGCCTTAAACTTTCAGATCGAAAGCTAAACTCCTTCTTTCTTATTCTTCTTTTTTAACGCCAGCAACTTTCGAGTTACCGTCGTCTACTTTGCTGATCATTCTTCTTCTTCCTTTTCTCTCTTTCTCTTTTTATCTCTTCCTCGCGTTCTCTCTCTCTCTTCTCTTCCTCAGGTTTTTATTCTCTTTTCTCTTTCTAAATCTACTCTATAGGTATGTATAGATAGATAGATAAATACTACATATATCCTAGACCTAACATACGTCTGACAATCTCAAACTAACTAAATATTATAATAAATAATTATTTTTAATGTAACATAATATAGATATATATATACACCACAATATATATAAATACTAATCCCCATGAGTCACTATCCAACCCATTTAGGATCCCACTCAAATAGTCTAAAACCTGTCTAGTTGATCGATAGGCCACCACCCAAATCCATAATCTTTTAAAATAAAATAAAACTAAAAATAATCAAATCATTTAACTAAACAACTAATTATTTAAAAACAATTTAATTACATAAACACATCACAAATGAAATAAATTACAAAAATGCACATACACATTTAACCAAATCAATTAATTTATATTAACCCAAATAAAATAATTAAATAAAACAAATAAATAAATAAACACACAAATAAATATAAACTCAAATAATTAAATAGCCACAAAATTAAATAAAAATGCAATTAAAAAACTTAAATAAATCTCCAGAAATTAGGGGTATTACAAAATTATTCAACAAAAGGCATAGTTTTGAAGCATTAGAAATCCCTACCTCAAGTGTGTTAGCCAAACAAGCCCTAAGGCTAAGCCAAAATTCAAAATCCTCATAGCCCTTGCAATATTGGTCTCAAATGGAAGCCCTCTCCAAACTCTCCAATTTTCCCTTCCATGACTTCACCAAAATCCCACTTAAAACCCCTCAAATCTAAGCTTGAAGACATGGAAGACAATGTAGATGTATATGTATAGAGATATAGAGAGAGAAAGGGTAAATATAACGGGAGGAAAAGACTTGGCCGAAAATGAATGGGGTGACCTTTGTCTTATAACTTCCTCCTTGGCCCATATTGTGCCACTTGTCATTTTTAGGGTGGTTTCTATTGTCTCAAGTTATTATCTTGCCCTCGCTTTTCCCTTGCAATGACAAACCTATCCCCAAAATATTTACTCCAATTTATAGATATATGCATATGTATTTGTGTATGAAAAAAACACAATACCCCTCAGTGCAAATGGCAAAACCGGGAGAAGTTCCCCAGCAAGGAAATCGTCCCGACTTCTGAAAAATTCCAAAATTAATCTCGTCACCTCTAATTGACTTAGAATGATTAAAAACACATTTCTAAAATCCTCAGCTCAAGAAATGACTTAAAAGGTCCTTGAGGCCCGCATGGCTTGCAAAAGGATGCATAAAAAATAAATAGATAAAAATTTTAAAAAAATACAAAAAAATCTGGGACATTACAATTTACCATCGTTAAAGAGATTTCATCCTCGAAATCTACCCTCCTTCAGAAGAAGACCCACCACTGCTCACTTTCTTGAAGGATATCACATAAACCTGCAAGACTACGAGCTCACAAACCTTATTGCCTTCGACACCAGATATCAACAGGCAATCATCTATCACCGTCACTAGTAACACAATGCTCACCACCCTATGTGAGTACTCAACACACAACATCTTACCACGTAAACCATTGGATTCTATACTTGGCTTAAAACTGATATTTATACACTTTACACATCTACATAAGATTCCAAAACTCATAAGAAAGACGGTTGCTAGACCACTCAACACGACGGCACCCGACCTCGACTAATCACATGAAGGATACGCAAAATTCAGGACAAGGGATTCCAACTATTACATAATGGGTCTCAAACCCAAGTCTGCACATCCATGACAAATCACAAATTCCCTATCTAATACATAGCTACACCATCATATAACCGTACAAGTGATTACCAAACGTAACATCTAATATCATTATACACAATAACGTAAGCACGAGTCATTCAAATCATATGGTGTACTATCAAATACCCATGATACAAATCCTCAAAATATAACTCAATAATCAATTGATTGAACCATCAAACTTCATCGGACACGTAGTCCTGCCTAAAGCACCTTATCATCCGAAAAAATTTATTTGTATCCGTAAAACACTATTGTCTCTAAATGAAAGTCTTTTTCAAACTAAATCTACACTGTCACACAGACATAACACACAATACCGTGCCCTCAGTATTGCTAATCACTCGAAACAATTACTGAACTTTGACCCGACATTGTGTTAAATAGGGACTAATTTCAGGAGAAATGGTTGGCCAGGCCATTCTCATCATCAATATGGTCTTAACACTGACATTGTTCCGGTCCTCAGGTCTAAACCTCAAATACAGTCTCACACTGTCCATAAGATAACTACAAGATCCATTCATTATCCATTCATCATTCTACGAGACCTTAACAGCTATACCATCATACACATTACTCTAAGCATCCCAGTTATACCTTAATTATACAACTCATAATAAGCTAAAAGACAACGCAATACTAAATGCCACATTCGACGATTAAGCGTAAAAGCTCTTCGGTCCACTCCTAACAACCCATACTAGAGAAAATTCCATGATATCATTTGATTCAATTCTTACCTCGTCAGAACAACTCATAAGACTATCTCGTGTCTGGAATCTTAAAACTTGAATTAATCAATTCAAATACTCCTTAAAGGAATCCCACATATACTTCTCTAATCACATAGTCCTAAGACGATACCGACAACTGTCCCCAAGAAACTGCTCAATCCAAACATTTATGAATACATTCAGGTACACAACCCACATCACATAGCCTAATCATCCTCGAACTTACAATTCACAACACAACTCCTAACCATTACCGCTAGCATCAAACACTAGGAACACACAATCACTACGCGGTAACTTAAGCCTTACATTTCATTGGTCAAGACAACTCTTTGAACAAGCACTACTAACACTAGAAACTTCACCTCCCTCCGTGGGAGTAAGTTAACCAATCTAATCAAACATTTACTGAAGACTTCTAACAATAGAAAGAACCGAACACAGGTTTGCCCAACGGCGGGCACGCATAACTCCTAAGTGGAGAAATAATACTTACAACTAACGATATCCTTGTCAGATCAAAATAAACAAAAGGAGTAAAAAACTTCGCTCTCATAAGAGACTGACAATCTGGATCTGGGTGTACCTAACACCCCGTCACACACTCTTATAAAATGTCCTGCCTAGATACCAATTCTCACTCGAGATGAAACTAAACTCCTTACATACAAGAAGATGACCTAATCAAGACAACAAGTATGAAACTTCCAACCATATGGAATCTGGACTCATAACTATGTAACCTTACCATAAACCAACTATCTCGCTCTACTAATGCCTATCAGGAATCCAATGAGAACCCGACACTGGAACCTTGCATACCCAATGCTAGATAAAATGAATCTAAATACACAACACCTGGATGCCAAATTCCAGGATATGATCCACAATAGGGCTACCATACAAGAGCATTGATGCTCGTAACACACTAACACGAAATATCTAGAGACAGTCCTTCTCAAATAGTAACCTCTATGCCATAAAATGGCGCTTCATCATCCAATCCATCCTTACTTCCCCAGGTGACACCACTTCGAACACCATGCACAAAACTCATTACATCAGTCATAGCAACTTGCTGACCCACCAGAAAATGGTGTACCTATATGGCAATAATGCCCATCACCTCGACCGACACATAACCCCATCATATACCTGACCACAGACGACAAACAAATTATACTCCCTAATCTGCATTCAGATCATACCTTTAACTGTCTCACTCATCAGAACAAAATGTCACGCCTTAATACCTATACCACCATTCTTCCTGAATGACAACTCGAATCTCATCCCCTTAAAACAATGAGCTTCTTCCCCCTTAGCATCACTAAGATGACACCAACATAATGCAGGAGTATATATTACTCTCGACACCCCTTTACGGCAACTACTAACTAGCCATGAAGATGAGAATCCATGTGCAGCAAAGCTACATTAACAAATCCCAAAAGGGAACTGAGCACCGTAACCAAAGTGCTTAACACCCAACTGACTCCTCAAAACCAATTACATTAACAATTAGTCGATGATACCTAGCCGATCACTCGAGTCACTTTTCTCAAGGTAACCTACACACCTAGTCAAAGAAACATCACGCCCTAGCGTTAACATCATTACCTTCCCTTCCACCGATCCCTGGAGTACTCTTAGCCCCAACGAAAGAATCAAATGGGGCAACCTGCTAAGCCCATGAGATCATCCTCATCCTAAATCACTTCAATCAATAATTCACCCTCCTGGATCCTCAAACAACTAGAATACCACCCCTTGATACCCCAAGCACATCCGAATTATAAGTCCAGCTCATAGCTCCATGATTTTCTACCCTATTCATGAACAACCAAACACTTTAACAACCACTTACCACCTATATTGTATAATTCTGCATTTACTAGCTAAAACTAACCACCACACCAACCTATAGGCCCACTCAACAACTGTGCCATCTAATCAATCTCATTGGAAGCCGAATACCAATAACGTATACCCATAGGTCTCCAAAATGGAAATTAATTCTTAACTAACTGAACTTCAAAACAAACCCTCACAAGAGCACCAAAAGAATCACATTCCTCAGTAGGTGACCCAGCATTGGTATGACCCCAATCAATACCCAAGTCAATCCATGGACACTTGGGTCAATGAATCTCCTTAATAACTATAGCAAATACGCCTCATCAGATCATACTAAGTAGACAAAACATATATCCATAATCCCTAGACCATACTGTAACATTTTCATTTCTATGTGGGTCTCATATAGTTGGTATATATTTATTTATGTGGTGTAAAGAAAATGAAAAGAGATAAAAAGAAAATAAAAGAAAATGGTGGGGCCCATATGCCTTTTAAAAATAAGGCCAAGAGGCCATTTTGATCACACAATCTCTCTCTTTTTTCTCTCTCCCGTAACCCTTTTCCTCTCTTTCCTTTTCTAGATTTTTTCTTTTTCTTTTTGTCTCAAACTTCCAAATTTGATTTCTATTTTAATACTTGGATTTTTTCAGTGCCGTTTGCGGCAAATTGACGAGCTCATCAAGATTTACAAATTGATAGGAACAATTCCTTATTTGGTGCACTCTAGGGAATTCAAGATCTAAAGCATAAATTGGGGGTTTTTGCTTAATTTGAGGCAGGGGTCTCTAATGCATGCAATCTTTGATTTTGGTGAATTATTTCTCTATTATTTGACTCCACCATGTCTTAATTATATGATTTTGCTTGTGGTTATATGGGTTATGTGTAATAATCATGCTAGTTGTATTCTTATGTGAGAAATTAGTGCTATGAACATGTTTTAATTGAAATTATATGAAAAAGCATGCTAAGTTTAAATTCCCTATATGCCTAGAATGTTATATGTTATGAATTTGAGTTCAATTTTTGTTGAAGCTTTTGAGTTAATTATTTTATTTTATTTTATTTTGTATGCAAGAATGATGTATATAAAATATGTGGAAATTGATATTGACATGACATGGAAAGGCATGATGTATTCATGTATGGTATTGGGCAGAATATGGGAAATTTGATTTGAAAAGGAAATAAATGATTTTTCTTTTTTTTGAAAGGGTTTGCAAAAACCCGGCCGCCTAGGAGTTGCCTAGGGACTATGGGGTTAATGTGACCTAGGGGGAATTAGGGAGACTGCCCTAGCGTGGTTGAGTTAACTGGCCCTCAAATGACGTCCTGGAGTTGCCTTGTGGTTAGGGACAGTTAGCCAATCCTTCTCTCGTGCCGCCATGGAGCTGCCATGGGACGGGTTACATTAACGGTTTGGAAATGATGGCAGAAATGGTTTTGGAAAATGGGGAGTGACATTGCATGACATTGCATCCCATTACATGGCATAAGTTTAATTATAACTTAGACTGTCAATTTTGTTGCTATGTTTACCCCTGTCCGGCATGATCCTGGTTCTTTATTTTTCTATCATTGTTTGGATTCACGAGGTCACAAGAGGTATGTCTTAGGCACCACCTACTGAGCAATTTGCTCACCCCTTATATTTAACATTTTTCAGGACACGAAAGGAAAGTGGCGGACAACGTTCTTCCACAGGGTTTAATGGGTTAGTAGACCGTTTTGACATACTTTACTATTATAATCTCATTTTAGTATTATTTATTTATTTATTTATTTATTATTATTAGTAGTATATAAACCCTGTGATGTTACGTATATTATGTATTGATATAGGAAAGGATGGTAGTGTCCTTAGTTACCTCGGGTTCGAGTAAGGACCCGGTTAGCGATTTCGGACCCTCGGGTTCAGGTCATTACAAAATTGGTATCAGAGCAATGGTTCGAAAACCATTAGGATGATGGGTAGAGGCCTACCTAGGATTGCATGGGAAGTTGAATTACATTATTTATGTGCCTATGTGTTAAAGTGGTTGTTATTTGAGAAACATGCTTATTTGTTTAATTACTTATGTGTTTACGATTTTGGAAAGCATGCTTACTTGCTTATTTGCCTATGTGATCACATGTTTATGTGTTTAAAATAATGTATGCTATTACCATGATAATGATTGAATGCATGTTGATTTTGATATGATGATAAGTATGAGAAGTATGTTAATGGCGAGCTATGAGTACAGATTGTGTAAATGTGTAGTATGCGAAATGATGATGAGAATAGAAGGGATAATTAATTTCACATAATAATTTAATGAACTCGTTCTTTAAACTAATATGATAGGACACGGTCGTGTCAAAGGTTATGTTCCAGTTATTTTGTGTATATATATATATATATTTACAAGTATGTCTTGTATGTATACCAATGTACTTTTATGCATGTATGCAGTCGAGCATGAAATGGTTACTAGTACGGTAGAGTACTTGTCCCGGCATTGAGGGTTGTGTCAGTTTTGACTTGAGTAGGCGAGGAGCTCGGTTGCTCTAGGGTGGTTGGGTGTTAGTTCTTATCGAAAGAATGGCTTGATCTTTTAGCTCGTGGATTGAGCTATCCAGTGTGGGGTCTTCCTGATCTTTTGGTGCATTTTGTGCGGTGCTTAGAGCATGATCTTAGAACGGGTTTGTATTTCATGGCATGGTGTCCTTGTTGTGTGTGAGTTTCATGCATCGGTGGATGGGTTCCTGTGACCGTGGAGGTCAGGTGTGTGAGTGAGAGTTTCAAGGGAGAAAGGTATGACCTTAGGAGGTTAGTGTTAGTGACTTGGGTCATGGTTTGGTGCAGGGGTTCTTATCGAACTAGTTGTGGTAAGTGTGACAGATATTGTTTAAGTCACAAATGTGGTCTATGAGTTGTAGATGTGTATCTTTTGGTATGGTCGAAGGAAGCGTGTTGGTTCTGACTGTTGTGGGGACTTGGTGGACTTTGTAGGTCTATGGTGATTTAGGACCGGTTGCGGGATGTAGATCATTTCATGGTTTTGTAAGAGTTTGTTCTAGAGGCTGGTTTGTTAAGGAGTGATTCTCATTTAGGATAGTTACGGGAGCGTGTTGCGGATAATCGACTTTCGGTGAGTCGGTTGCATGGCTCAATAGATGAGTGGGGTTCTGGGTTGGCACGACTGTCTAGAAAGTCTTGAGGTGATGTATAGTGGTTAGTTTTGGTTGAGTAGTGCAGGATTGCCCAATAAGGCAGATAGTATGGGGTCATTGGAGTGCTTGGTTATTTATAGATAAAGTGATAGCTGGTGAGTATAGTGTTATCAAATGAATTGTGTTTTAGAATTTGAAAGTTGTAGATTAAGGTTGAATTTCAGATTACGTCTGGAGTATCAGGAGATAATGCTTGCTGTTTGAGGATTCGAAGGGATAAACTAATAATTAGAGTGATTGGGACGAGGTCGATCTTGTAGGTCAATTGGTAGTCCCATTTGATTTTTTTTTTTTGTTGGGACCAAGGATGTTTTAGGGAGAGGGAATGGGAAAAAGTAACGATGTTGAACTTGGGGTATGGAGTTTTCTTATTTGGATGCGTAGATCACTTAGAAAGAGTGGTTTGATGTTGTCGGTTTAACGTTAATGATTGATGGCATCGTTGATGGTATTAAGGTGACAATTGGATGTTGAGCATTTTGAGATTTGTGCTCATTTTGTTTTGAGGGTTTGTCGGCATGACATTGCTGTATGGATGTTCTTTTCTAGTGTTAGGTAATGGTCATTGTGGGGAGTATCGAAAGTAATGGCGCTTATTTTTTTGTTATGGTGATGTTGTCTTAGGGATATTCGAGGAAAAATCCTTTAGTAGTGGTTTAATGGTCCAGTGGGATGATAGGATAGAACTGTGGTTGGAATGAATGGTAGTAGAGGTGTTATGGTGTTGTAGTGTGATGTTTAATGCTGATGAGCAGAGTGGTTTAAAGTATGGTCCAAATACAGTTTGGAAATTACGAGTTGTTTGTTGTGTGTTGTCAGGTAGGTAATGGATTGTGTGCTAGTTGAGGTGATTGTGGGTGGTGTAGTTGTTAGGGTCAGTGAGGACGATGTTACCAGATAGGCACCCTTTTCTTTTGGTGAGTTTGTGGGTCGTTGTGATTGAGGTCACGGGTCTAGTGTGCACGGTGATCGAGGCAGTGTCGCCTTCAAAGGGTAGAGGTGGAACGGGTGATCATGTGTCATTGTACTTCATAGAGTTTCTCATTGGGAGATTATTAGGTAGGATGGGACGCGGTGTCCAACGTACAGTGATGGTTCCTAGTGTTAGTATGTTGAGGGTGTTGGTGCTTTTATTTGATTGGTTTTGGTTAGCATAGTGTTACGGAGAAGTGCGTGCGAGTGTTATCGTGTTGATTGTGTAGGGCGGTCCGTTAGTGGTGAGGTCGCTTAGATTGATGTTCATGGTTTCGTATATGTTTCCCAGTTGGTTTTTGTTCTTGTGTATAAGGAGTTCAATTCATCTCAGGTGAGATTGGGTGTCCATAGTTGGACGAATGATGAGTAGCGTGTGATAGTTTGTCGGGTGCATTTAGGTATGAGTCTTCAGATTCTTGTGAGAGTGGGGTTTGTTACCCTTTTCGTTGTTCTAGTCCTGGCAAGGACGCCGGTTGTCGTGAGTCTTGTTCTCTAATTAGGAGTTGTGGGCATTCGTGGGAGGACGGACCTGTGTGTGGTTTGTTATGTTGTTAGGGTTCATCGGTAGAAGCTCTGGTTGAAAGAAGTCTACTCACTCCTTTGGAGGGAGGTGGAGTCATTGGTTTCTGTAGTGCTCATTTTGAATGTGGTCTTGACCGGTGGTATGTGAGGCACGAGTTGTCAGATGGGGATTGTATGTTTTCAGTGTCTAGTACTAGTAGTGGTGGCAAGGAATTTGTCATGAATGAAAGATTGAGGATAATTAGGTGACGTGATGTGACTCATGTATTTTGGATGTTTTTATAGGTGACTGATTCTAGCAGTGTCTTGAGGACGAGTGTTAGTATTGTTTGAGTGCTAAGCAGCTAGAAAGTGAATGTGTGATTTTATTGAGGAATAAATAAAGCGATTGACTTTGGTCTGAGGTTTCAAACATGAAACAGTCGTATTGTATGTTTTGAAGAAATAAGAATTGAATTAAATGATGTTATGATGTTGACTACCTGTTGTAGGTAATATGAGGTGACTGGAAAGCTTTTAGGTTGATTGATGAATGTGGTATTGGCGCTGTGTTACTTTTAGCTTGTTATGATTAAAGTATGATTGGGATTTTTAGAGTAGGTATGTGACTATATAATCGTTGTGGTTGCGTAAAGAGATGAATTAATAATAAATGAATCTCATGGTTGTTGAGGTTACGTATAGTGATGGATAGATAGTGAGTGGATCTCATTGTTAATTTGTGTACTGTGTGAGATTGTACTCGAGGTCTGGACCTACGGACAGGAACGACGTCTGTGTTGAGATCGGATCGATGATGAGAATGGCCTGGCCAACCATTTTTTTCTAAATCAGTCCCTTTTTAACACGATGTTGGGTCAAAGGTCCATGATTGTTTTGGTTGTTAGGGACAATGAGGGTACGGTATTGCTGGTTGTGTCGGCGTGACAATGTGGATTCAGGTGGTCTGTCTTGGGTGATGAGGTGTGTTAGGTGGAACCAAGTGTCCAATTTGTTTGGTTATTGAAGATCTTATTTTGAGGATTTTGTCTTGAGTACAAGATAGTGCACTTTAATGATTTGGTGACTAATGTTTATGCAGGCATTGGGAGATTCATTATTTTGTCGTCTTGAGGTTGTTAAGTGTAATGGTTGCAGAATGGTACAGTTGATGGTTACTTATACTGATATGTAATGGTGTAGTTACGTGTTAGATAGCGAGTGTTTGGTTTGATGGAGATGTACATAATTGAGATTTTGTGCGTTCTTTGAAGGGTGAGTTGAGGTTGGATGTTGTCTTTTTCGGTGGTCTGGTGAATGTTCTTTTTTTTTTGGGCATTAGAGCCTTTCACAGCAGTGTAGAGTGGATCGATGTTCGTTTTGAGTCAAGCGTAAGGTCTTGTAGTCTTGTGTTTTGATGTCGTGAGTGATGAGTACCCTCATAGGGTGATAAGCATCGGTTTTATAGCAATGGTTTTTGATTTTCCTATTGACGTCCGGTTTCAAAGGTGATGATGTTGGTAAGTCCAAGGTTCTGGAATTTAGTGAGCTGTTCTTGAGAAGGTGTGTGGCTGTGGGTCTCCTTCTTTAAGGAGGGTAGATTTCGAGGATGAAATCTCTTTAAGGAGGGTAGATTGTAACATTTTCATTTTTATATGGGTCTCATATAGTTGGTATATATTTATTTGTGTGGTGTAAAGAAAATGAAAAGAGATAAAAAGAAAATAAAGAAAATGGTGGGGCCCACATGCGTTTTAAAAATAAGGCCAAGAGGCCATTTTGATCACACAATCTCTCTCTCTTTTCTTTCTCCCGCAACCCTTTTCCTCTCTTTCCTTTTCTAGATTTTTTCTTTCTCTTTTTTGTCTCAAACTTCCAAATTTGATTTCTCTTTTAATACTTGGAGTTTTTCAGTGCCGTTTGCGGCAAATTGATGAGCTCATCAAGATCTACAAATTGATCGAAACAATTCCTTATTTGGTGCACTCTAGGGAATTTGAGATCTAAAGCACAAATTGGGGGTTTTTGCTTAATTTGAGGTAGGGGTCTCTAATGCATGCAATTTTTGATTTTGGTGAATTATTTCTCTATTATTTGACTCTACCATGTCTTAATTATATGATTTTGCTTGTGGTTATATGGGCTATGTGTAATAATCATGCTAGTTGTATTCTTATGTGAGAAATTAGTGCTATGAACATGTTTTAATTGAAATTATATGAAAAAGCATGCTAAGTTTAAATTCCCTATATCACTAGAATGTTATATGTTATGAATTTGAGTTCGATTTTTGTTGAAACTTTTGAGTTAATTATTTTATTTTATTTTATTCTGTATACAAGAATGATGTATATAAAATATGTGGAAATTGATATTGACATGACATGGAAAGGCATGATGCATTCATGTATGGCATTGGGCAGAATATGGGAAATTTGATTTGAAAAGGAAAGAAATGATTTTTGGGGCAATGATTTTTTTTTTTTTTTGAAAGGGTTTGCGAAAATCCGGCCGCTTAGGAGTTGCCTAGGGACTTTGGGGTTAATGTGACGTAGGGGGATCTAGGGAGACTGCCCTAGCGTGGTTGAGTTAACTGGCCCCCAAATGACGCCCTGGAGTTGCCTTGTGGTCAGGGACAGTTAGCCAATCCTTCTCTCGTGCCGCCTTGGAGCTGCCATGGAACGGGTTGCATTAACGATTTGGAAATGATGGCAGAAATGGTTTTGGAAAATGGGGAGTGACATTGCATGACATTGCATCCCATTGCACGGCATAAGTTTAATTATGACTTAAACTATCGATTTTGTTGCTATGTTTACCCCTGTACGGCATGATCCCGCTTTTCTATTTTTCTATCATTGTTTGGATTCACGGGGTCACAAGAGGTGTGTCTTAGGCACCACCTACTGAGCAATTTGCTCACCCCTTATATTTAACATTTTTCAGGACATGGAAGGAAAGTGGCGGACAACGCTCTTCCACAGGGTTCAATGGGTTAGTAGACCGTTTTGACATACTTTATGGCTATGATCTCATTTTAGTATTATTATTTATTTATTATTATTAGTAGTATATAAACCCTGGGATGTCACGTATATTATGTATTGATTTAGGAAAGGATGGTAGTACCCTTAGTTGACCTTGGGTTCGGGTAAGGACCCGATTAGCGATTTCGGACCATCGGGTACGGGTCATTACACATACTTGTGACTCCACCAATCTCCATCACACCTACCACAAACTAGTTCGGATAGAATCATCGCACCAAATCGTGACCTACAATATAGGCACCGTCTCCTCAAAATCATAGGTTTATCGCAAAATCTCATACAGTAACCTTGACTCCCATGATCACAAGACCCCATACTCTGACGTATGAAACCCATACACGACATGGACACTGTGCCATGTAACCTGAACTCATTCTATGGTCGTGCCCATTGCACCGCACTATAAGAGCAACAAGATGATTGGAATGACCACACATTAAATAGCTCAATCCACAAGCTAGGAACCCATGCCATTCGTTTGATAAGAACCCATACCCGAATAAACTCCAGAACAACCGAATTCCCCGCCTGCTTAGGTCATGACCCACAAAATAAACTACATCGTAACAAGTACTCGACTATAGCAGTAACCATCACATGCCCGTCCGCATACATACATACATACATATATATATATATATATATATATATATATATATATAAAGATATAATAATCGTAACACACATCTTGACATAACCGTGTCCCTTCACTTTAAATTTAGATATCGTGCCTATTTAATCATCATTTTACCAAGCACAACACACTTGCATAAACCATACTCAATACTTGCCATTTTATCACGGTTAATCATGTTTTCATCATTAATAAGAAACTTAACAAGTAAACACTGTAATGTTCCTCATTTTTCCTATTTTCTATTTTCGGGGATTTTTTGATTTTTCAGAATTTTTCTTTTTTTACTCGTCTTGCGTGCCGGACACCGTGTGGTGTGTCGGGTGAGTCTTGAGAGTTGGTTGATGTGTTTTATCGAGTTCAGGACTCTTAGAAATGTATTGTTAGCCATTTTGGCATTTTTTAATTTTTCGACCCGGGAGGTACTAGGCAGGACCCGCAACCGGTAGTGTTGTGCACAAGAATTATTTTTCGGGGCCGTTACTCTTCATACATTATTGTTTGATATATATTTATGTGACTATTTGTTTAGACATGTGTTGTAGTGTGTTTAGTATGCGTACATGTGTATATGTTTATATAAAGGTTAAAAGAAGATATTTTCTTTTTTTAGGTGGGCCCCATGGGATACAAACTTATTTCATATCTCCCTTGGCTTATTTTATTTTGACAGAATCTCTCTCTCTCACAGCTCTCTCTCTTTCCTCATTTTCTTTTTATTTTCTTTCCCTTTTAAGCCTCAAGTTTCTCTCTCATTTTCTGGCTGATCGGATGGGTTTCCGATCTCAGTTCCTTGATGAAAAGTGTTCCTCTTATCATTATCTATCATACAATCTAAGGGTTTAATTTTGGAGGAGCAATGATTATTTTATGAATTTTTTAAGATTTTAGATTTAAGGTTTCGGAGGGGGTTTTGGGCCATTTCAAGGTGGATTTCAGAGCCATGCCTTTGGAACAGTTTACTCTCCTCATTGTCGGCTATGTTTTCACCAAATAGTTTTCCTTTCGGCCGATGTTGACCGGCATTAACTTTCAGGCTGGGGATGTTTTTTGGCTATTTTTTGAGGTAAGGATGTCTAAGCCATTACGTTTTGACTTTGGTTGAGTACTATAGCTTAATTCCTTGCCAAGCATGCTTAGAATGATAAATTTTGAAATTTTAAATGTTAGTTATGTGTTATGTGTTTATGTGATGAATCATGTTCAAGATGATATTAATTATGTGTGTATATATATAGTGTATTTGGTTGCAAAGTTGTTTAATGAGCATGCCTTGCGTTGAATTGTTTTCTTGAGATTACATATATATACATGATGATGATGATGATGATGCTGAGTATGTAGGGCTAAATTGATACAGTTGCAAACATGTATATGTTGATTTCATTCATGCATGATTCTATTCATGGCATGGGCATGGTTTTGGAAAAGTGAGGTTGAAATGATTCTTTTTAAAAAAATGTGTTTGGAAAGGATTGTGAGAAATTGTTTTGTAAATGGAATCGGGTTTCGCGAGCCTGGGGCTAATTATACCTAGAAGGAGCTCGGCCCGATGTAGGGCGTGAAAAAATTGATATTAGGCCCCAAATGGTTGCTGGATTTGGAACCAGGGATAGTTATCAATCTCGTCTTGGTAAAGTTGATTAGCAATTTTTGGTGTGCGTTGTATTGGGTTAGGAAGACATTGCAATTCATTGCATATTGGCACATATGATTATGATTGGTTATGAGATGATAGGTTTTTTTTTTTTTTTTTTTTTTTTTAATTGAATGACGTGGATTTTGATTTTGATAATTCTTTGTATATGATCCCGACTTCTTCTTCCTGTTTGTTGGTTGTTGGCTCAAAAGAGTCCAAAACTGGTGTTTTAGGCATTACCCACTAAGCTGTTGAGCTCACCTCTTATCTTAATATTTTCAGAAAATTGGAGGAGAAAGGGTGTATTACTTACATTCACGGACTTGGAGGATGCTAAGATTTTTTATAGTGTATAACGTTATAGTTACGGCCATGGCGGCCTCATTTATGTATTTAAATTCTTTTTAATCATGTAAAGAAAATTTATATACTTTGTGGCCTTGTATCTTTAATTATGTTTCTTGGACATGTATTATTGAAATTTGAAAGATATATACTATGGATGGATAGGATGGAATGCGCTATTTCAAATGATTTCATTGACATTGTGATTTTGGACGTTATATCTTATTTGCCGTGAGTTGGGACAGGTCTTATGGCATGTTTTGGCTCACAAATGATCATGGTTAATCACAAGACTCTGGAAGCCTTGACTTGCAGAATTTGCAGCTCTCAGAGCTTGTCAGCCAACTGGCTAGGCTTGTCGACAATGCACTTTTCGGCCAGGCAGTGAGTTGAGTTGCTGAAACCATTATTTCGGCCAGCTGACTAACTCAGTTAGCCAACCAACCTTGCTGTTTCAGTCGACTGACATAAGGCTATCAGCCTCTGCACTTGTGATTTTTCTAAGATGTTTGTGACATGGTGTACTATGACCTTGGGACGATACATATGTTATGTGTTGACGTTGGAAATGACTTCTATGAACCTAGATGACCTCGGGTTCGGGTAAGGAACCGGATAGCGATTCAGATCCCTGGGTTTAGGTTATTACAAATTTGGTATCAGAGCGAAGGTTCGAATACATTTGGACGACGGGTAGTGGCTTACCTAGATGGGGTAGAGGGCTGACTTGCATTAATTGCATGCTTTGTGTTTACATGTCTACTGTTTTAAGAAGCATGCTTATTTGCTTATGTGCTTATGTGTTTACGTTGACGTATATTGCTAGCGTGGCCATGCCTATCAATTGTTGGGTATTCTGGGGGTATGAAAGGTGCATAAGTGTTTTCTGTTGTAAGGAGCATGCTTACTTTTTAATTGCTTATGTGGTTAAAGTTTTGAAAGGAAATGTTTACTTGCTAAGTGTTTATATGCTTATGTGTTTAAATGTCAGTATATGTAAATGAAGTGTATATGTAATTTGAAAGTATGTATATGAAATATTTATATGTGAAATGTGTGTGAGATCTAGAAGCATGCACATATGTTGCTTATGTACACGTTGTTCATATGTTTAATGAATAAAGGTGACATTTTTTAAGGTATGATAACTGGACTGTGTAATTACTCGTAAGTTGATGTTAATGGCAAAAACATGTTATACATAATAATATGACAAGTACGACGTACATGCCAGTGACAAGTGGTAGGCACAGTTTGTGTAGTTATATGTTAAATGATGATGTGACGGGTAATCAATCATGGGTTATGCATATGTATATATTTTATGAAAGTATAATGTTTAAAAAGAAAGCATAAGGTTAAAATCATAGTGAAGGGATACAGTTGTATCAAGAATTCATGTTTCGGTTAGGGTATATAGAAATGTGTGTATAGACATTTATGTATATATATACATATACACGTATACGGTAGAGTATGGGATGGTTACTAGTATGGTAGAGCACTTGTTGTGATATAGATGGTTGTGTGAGTTTTGATCGGAATAGGGGAGGAGCTCAATTGCTCTAGGGTCGTTGGGTGTCGGTTCTTATCGAATGAAAGGTGTGGATTTCTAGCTCATGGATTAAGCTATTCGGTGCAAGGTTATCTTAGTCCTTCCATTATTTTCATAGTGTAGTGCTTGAGGCACGATATTTGAACGATTACATGCGGCGCAGTATAGTGTCCAGGATGAGACGTATGAGTTTCATGTGTTAGTATATGGGTTCTTGTAACCGTGGAGGTCAGGTGTATGATGTGAGGTTTTCGTGAGAAAGGTATAACCTTAGGAGGTTAGTGGTTGCGACTTGGGTTACGGTTTGGTACAGAGGTTCTTTTCGAACCGGTTTGTGGTGGATGTAAAAGAAGTTGCTAGAATCCTGAGTGTAGTCTATAGATTGTAGATGTATATTTTGGGTATTCTTGTACGGTTTAAGGAATTGTGTTGGTCATGGTTATTAAGGGGACTTGTTGAACTCTGTAAGTCTAGGGTGGTATAGGCACTGACTGGAGTCATGCCAGTGCCGGTGAACGATTGTTGGATGTGGTTCATTTCGTGGTCTTATAAGAGTATGTTTTAGGGATTGGCTAGTCGTGAGTGATTCATATTTTGGGAAACTATAGGAGTGTGTTGCGGGTAATTGACTCTCAGTGAATTGATTGTATGGCTTGGTTGATGAGCTGCGTTATAGATTGGCACGGTTGTCGAAAGAGTCTCGAATTGGTGTATAGTGGTCAGTTTTAGCCTTGTAGTGCATGATTGCACAATAAGGCACGTATTATGTGGTCATTGAAGTGCTCAGTCATTTGTGGATGAAATGATATGCTGTGGGTACTATGTTACCAAATGAATTATGTTTTGGAAATTGAAAGTTGTGGACTGGAGTTGTATTTCAAGTTGCGTCTGGAGTATCAGGAGGTGCTACTTATTGTTTGAGGATCCGAAGAGATAAAAGGTTGATTAGAATGTTTGGGATGAAAGTGATCTCGTAGGTTTAGCTGATAGCCCCATTTGATTTTTGTCGAGGCCAAGGGTGTTCTGAGGAATGGTGAAGAGAAGAAGTATTGGTGTTAAACCTAGAGCGTGAAGTTATTTTGACTAAGCGCGTAGATTGCCTTGGGAGGAGTAGTTCAAGTAACCAGTTAAGTGTTAGTGACTGATTATGTTGTAGATGGTTTTGAGGAAATGGTTGGGTGTTGAGCATTCTAGTTTTTGTGCTCATTTTTCCTTTTGGGATTTGTCAGCATGGTATTGCCTTATAAAGGTTATTTTCTAGTGACAAGTAGTGGTTGCTGTAGGGAGTATCGAGTGTGAGGCATACTATCTTGTTATGATGGTGTCATCTTAGGGATGCTAGAGAGGAGATTGCTTAGCGGTAGCCTGTTGAGTCGATGGGACGTGAGTCTGAGTTGTCATTCCAAGATGATGGTAGTAGAGGCGTTATGGCATTATGTTTAGTATCAATTAGCAGAATGGTTTAATGTATGATCCGAATGTGATTTAGAGATTATAAGTTAGTTGTCATTTGTTATCAGGTAGGCGATTGTGCGTCGGTTGAGGCGATTGTGGATGGTTTAGTCATTAGAGCCAGTGAGGGTGGTGTTGCCATATAGGCACTTTTTTTTTCTTTTAACAAGTTAGTGGGTTATTGTGACTGAGGTAATGGGTCTTGTGCACGTTGTTTGAGGTAGGGTCACTGATGAGCACTGAAAAGTGCGCATTTAAACCCCTTAAGCTTGAACGTTCTAGTACCTTATACTATCTTATTTTCCCGTTTTAGTCTAATGTCAAGTTATTTCCCTTTTCAGGCACTTATCCCCAAAATAAGTTAATCCAGCTGAATTAGAGCATAAAAGATGCAATCTCAAGCTTAATGGAAGAAATGAGCAAAATGGAAGCAAGTTGGTGAAAGGAAACACTCTTCGATTGATCGAACAAAGCTCAGATCGATCACACAGTGATCGTTCCAACAATGCTAAAATGGATCAAGCCCTTTGTCCTTATCCTCAACAAAATGCCTTCTTCAATCGATCTAATAATTCTTCGATCGATCAAACATCTTTGATCTTATCCTCACCTGCCACTTTTGTCCACTTCCCAAGAATATCTCAGCTTTGTCTTTATTCCAAAAAGGTGCCGCCAAGGTTCAATCGATCGAACCAACCTTCAAATCGATCGAATTGCCTCGAATTGCATGAAAAGTTGGTTTCAAGCCAAATTAAATGTGTGCTCATGGTGCAATTATTGGGAGGTCCTAGTGCACGAGGTTTAACCATAGGGTGTGACATTTGAGCTACTTATATAAGGATTTTGGCTATTTTGAGTAAAGGATGAGAGATTAGAAAGACTTGGCTAGAGATTAGAGAGAGAATACACAAATTGGGAAAGTTCTTCCTCTCTTCTAGGGTTCCCACCAAGGAGGAAGAAGATCATTTTCTAGCATGGAGATAGCCCTTGAGGGTTGGATGACAACATCAATGAGTGGCTAAACATCTCCTTGGGGCTAGAGCTAGCTCTAAGCATGCCTCCTAGACCTTGATGCTTTGTAATTAATGGGGATTAGTGTTGTAATTCTTGTCTTAACCTTTGATATATATATATAAATCTTGTTTCTACCTTGATTTGTGTAGTTTAATACTTTCAATTGATCATTTCATTCTATTCATATGTCTATGTATGTTATAATAGATGTTCACGTGTTTATCTCTAGGTTTTATGATATTGATGCATGTCTATGTGTGTTGATGCTATGAATCTAGTGATGGTCAAGACATGGTGCTTAAATGGAATATTCTTAAGGTTTATTTGATGGTTCATACTCATTTCTTGATGGATTATACCTCTTCCTTAGTTTAATTAGTTTAATTTTTATGTCCCTAGCTTAGTTTTAGTGTAGTTGCTTTACTTTCTTAGATGGGAGTACAATTCATGCTTGTTGTTTGATGTTCCATATTTATGAATACAAGTAGTATATTTCTCTAATTTAATGATGTGTATTAATTATGGACTTCAAGGAAGGATTAATGGTTCAATTTGATATGTTATGCTATTCACTAGTTTGTCTAGACAATATATACTTATCTAGTCATCCATGCTTGTTGATTCAAGTAATGACACACACTAGTATTACAACACATAATCCCCCTTATTCATTACATAGTGAGTGTCTAGGAAGGTGATGTTCAGTGGTGACCTTCAAGTCCCAAGACCCTTCTCTATTATTCTCTCCATTTTACTCTACTTTAATTGTTTTACCTTGCAAGCATTTAATTGACATTGTAGTTAATTAACCAATCAAAACCTCTTTTGATCACTCGACCTACTAATCCAACATTATTTCCATACAAATACTGCCCTTTTTTCCCTTGGGACGATCCCTACTCACCCTAGCTATATTAGTAGTTAGAGGTAGTAGTGGCACTCTATAAATTCAAACTTGGCCACACTACATTCCACTTTTGCATACAATTTGCTGTTTTAGCACGACACACACCAAGTTTTGGTGCCGTTGCCGGGGAATTGAGGCAACGCCGTATTTTGGAAATAATTAGGAATTAGTACTCTTTTGATCATGTCTTTATTTTTATTTTACTTTGATTACTTATTGTGTTTGTTCTTGATTGGCTAGGTGCATTGAGCAAAGGCAGTGAAGCAAAGGAAAATTCTAAAGCAAGGAGCAAGCTAAGCTAAGCAAAAGCAATTAAAGCTAAAATCTAAAAAATTGCAAAGCAAAGCAAGGCAAAAATTGAAATTAATTTGAAGTTACTTAAGGACCCGTTGTGAGCTTTTCTAAACTCTATCTCTAGTGAAATCGTGAGCTCACGTGGAGGCAAGTCTTTATTTTCTTAGATAGATCGTGAGCCCGCGTGGAGGTAATTTAATTTTTTCTTGCATATTGTTCAAGCATGGGAGTATGAGATCATTGTATGCGGAGGTTTGTTGTTGATTGCTTTGTGTTGCGAAGGAGGAGTGCTTGTTTTTGTTGAATTTATTGTTGTGTCTCTTGAAAGTGTTGTGCGGTCCTTTTTCCCTACCTTTCCTTCTAGGCATTCTAATGAAAAATCTAGAGGGTGATCTTGGTTACTTGGACCCGCATTTCAAGGAACACCCTCATTTTGATCAATTTCCTCCCGGAGTTTAAGCTTCAATTCCTCTATTGATCCTTCGTGATCATTACAATTTCCATGAATATCATGCACCAACTTGTATCGTGCTTCCTAATTTTGGGGCCGATTAATATGAAATTAAGGCCGAGACTATTCAAATGTGTTCATTTTTTTATGGCTTAAATAATGAGGAATCATATCAACGTCTTCATGAATTTTTTGAAATATGCTCCACCGTGAAGTATATGAATGTCCCGGAAGAAGTTCTTAAGTTACTTTTCTTCCTTTTCACTCTTAAAAATAAGGCAAAACATTGGTTCAACAACTTGGGGGCGAATTCGATAACTTCTTGGATACAAATGCAAAATGAATTTTTTTTTAAAAATTTACCCCGTAAGTTTGACCAATTCAATGAGAACCGCCATTAGAGAGTTCTCTCAAGGGGAAGGAGAACTTTTGCATGAAGCTTGGTAAAGATTGAATGACTTGCTAAGGAAATGCCCACACCATGGCATTCCTAAATGGCAAGTGGTTCAATGTTTCTATGAAAGTCTATCTGATATTCACAAGGACATAGTTGGTACTTTATGCGGAGGTTCATATTTTGGGAAACATGAAGATGATGTTTGGTACCTTTTTTAAAAAATGAGTGAAAATTCATTGCATAAATCTCATACTTTTAGGTTGAGTCATGATTCTATTAGCAAAAAGAGAAATTTGAAAGTGTATCAAATTGAAAGTCCAATGGAGATTGTAGCCGAGGTCAAAACTTTATCTCAAAAACTTGATCAATTCTTATTGAGTCAAAAACCGGTTATCAAATCATTTCCTTTTCATCACTCCTTTCAATCTTGTAAGCCTTGCATGACATGTTCTAGTATTTTACATTCTACTTCCAATTGTCCCCATGGACATGTGTTTAATGAACACTTTAAACAAGTCAATGCTATATTTGCTCACCTTTACTCAAATGTTTATCTTTCGGTGTGGAATGAAAATTCAAGTCCTTTTCAAGCTAAGCATTTTCAAAGTAGATATGTCCCACCTCATAAAAGGAATGAAGGTTCCCAAGGATTCGTGTCATCTTCTTCTTATCATCAAAGAATGAATCACTATTCACATCCTCAAGTGTATCATTCTCAAATTTGCTCTCATCATCCTCGTGCATTTTCTAGTGATTCTACATTTGAAGATAAGGTTTTGGTGGCTTTGGGTAGTTTGGAAATGAATACCTATTTGTTGCATCATCATTCTCAATCGATATCAAAGCTTGAATCTCAAATCGAAATGATAGTTAATGCATTGAATGAGAGAGAAGTTGGAAAATTACCTAGCTAACCCGAAAGGAACCCAAAAGCCCAATACTTTATGGAAGCAAACTCTACATCGGGGTGTCCTTCTCAAGAACAAGTGCAAGCCATTACTACTTTGAGAAGTGGCAAGCAAATTGACAATAGGATTGAAAAACCAAGTGAAGTTAGTGAACCGTGCAACTTAAAGTTAGCACCTGTACCATTTCCAATCCTAGTCCTACTTCCTTGGAGGAAAATGTTCCAAATGGAAATTCTCAATCTTTTTCATCATCTCCTTAAGTTGCAAAATCTTATGAGCCAAAAGCTCCATTTCTATGTACTTTGAGAGAGACTTCGCCTTTTGGGAGGCAAGAAGGAAAAATCCATGACATGATAGAGGTGTTTAAATAAGTAAACATAAATCTTCCTCTCTTTGATGCAATTAGGCAAATTCTGCATTATGCAAAAATTTTGAAAGATCTTTGCACACAAAAGAGAAAGAACAAGGGACAAGGCCCTAAAAAAGTGTTCCTCACAAAGCAAGTGAGTTCCATCATTCAACATAACACTCCACCTAAGTTCAAGGATCCCGGTTCTCCAACCATTTCATATGTGATTAGAAATCATGAAGTTCGTAGAGCTCTTCTTGACTTAGGAGCGATTGTTAATTTGATTCCTTACTCTGTGTATGTCCAACTAGGATTAAATGAATTGAAGCCAACCTCGGTGGTGCTTTAATTAGCCGATAGATCCATCAAAGCACCTAGGGGCATGGTTGAGGACATACTCATCAAGGTTGACAAGTTTTACTTCCCGGTTGCTTGTATAGTTGTTCTTGATACCGAACTGGTTGCTAATCTTACCAGCCACATCCCAATCATCTTAGGAAGGCCATTTCTTGCCATTGCAAATGCTACTATTAATTGTAGATCCGGGGTTATGGACCTTTCTTTTGGTAACATGATGGTTAAGCTTAATGTTTTCAAAGCAAGTCGACATCCTATAAGTGAAGATAAGTGTTATCTCATATATGTCTTCGATGAAGTTGTTAAGGAATCCATTCCTTCTATGATTATGAAAAAGTCAACCGAGGACAATTTATTATCTCTTCTCTCTGAGGATCCTCTTGCATCTTGTCTCCTTGAAACGTATGAGAGTTATGGGTTTGACAATGAGGGGTCAATGAGTGAGGTAAATGATTTAATGGAATCCGTTGCAAGCTTGGATTTTTTGCCTTGGAAAGCTCCAAAAGAACCTCTTCCTCCACTCTCTAGCACCCCACCGGTCCAATCTTTAATTTCTCCACCCACTCTTAAGCTTAAAACTCTTTCTTCCAATCTTAAGTATGCCTTCTTAGGCCCAAAAGAGACTCCTCTAGTCATCATTTCTTCAAGCTTTAAAGAGAACCAGGAGAGTGATCTTTTAAATGTGCTTAAAGAAAATAAAGAAGCTATTGGATGGAGTATGGTGGATCTAAAGGGAATTGACCCTTCCATTTGTATGCATTGCATAATTATGGAGGAGGATGCAAAACCTTTTAGGGACGCCCAAAGGAGATTGAATCCAAACATGAAAGAAGTGGTTAAGAAGGAAGTTGTAAAGCTTTTAGATACCGGTATAATTTATCCAATCTCTGATAGCAAATAGGTGAGTCCAACTCAAGTAGTTCCCAAAAAATCAGGGATTATGGTGGTTGAAAATTTGAAAGGTGAAGCAATATCTAAGTGTACCGCTAATTCATGGTGTGTATGCATTGATTGCCACAAATTAAATGCCGCTACTAGAAAAGATAACTTCCCTTTGCCATTTATTAATCAAATTCTATAGAGATTGGCTGAGCAACAATATTATTGCTTCCTTGATAGCTATTTGGGTTACAATCAAGTAGCCTTAGACCCTTTAGACCAAGAGAAAACCATATTTACTTGTCCTTTTGGCATATTTGCTTATAGACGGATGCCTTTTGGATTGTGCAATGCTCCCGCCACATTCCAACGGTGTATGATGTCAATTTTCTCGGACATGGTAGAGGAGTATCTAAAAGTCTTTATGGATGATTTTTCAATCTTTGGGTCTTGATTTGATACATGCCTTAATAATCTATCTCTGGTGCTAAAAAGATGTCGTGAAACAAACCTCGTTCTTAGTTGGGAAAAGAGCCATTTCATGGTTCAAGAAGGTATTGTTTTGGGTCATGTCATCTCAAAAAGGAGTATCGAGGTTGATCAAGCAAAAGTTGAGCTCATTTCTGAATTACTTCCACTTTCTACGGTGAGAGAGATTCGCTCCTTTTTAGGTCATGCCGGCTTCTATCGCCGTTTCATCAAAGACTTTAGCAAAATTGCTAGACCCTTTTGCAATCTTCTTGCCAAGGAGACACCATTCATCTTTGATCAAGCATGCCTTGACACTTTTCATAAACTGCGTGATTTATTGTCATCTACCCCTATTATGCAACCATCCAATCGGTCATTACCGTTTAAAATCATGTGTGATGCCTCTGATTATGCCATGGGAGCAGTTTTGGGACAAAGGGTAGGAAAACTTTTATGCGCCATATACTATACAAGCAAGACTTTCTTGGGAGCTTAATTGAATTACTCCACTACCGAGAAAGAATTACTCGCCGTAGTATATGCTCTTGATAAATTCCGATCTTATCTCTTAGGGTTAAAAGTCATTGTTTATTCTGATCATGTTGCTTTAAGGCATCTTTTGACCAAGAAAGAAACAAAACCTCATTTGATAAGATGGATTTTGCTTCTTCAGGAATTTGATTTTGAAATCAAAGATAAGAAAGGCACAGAAAATGTGGTTGCCGATAATTTTTTAAGGTTAATGGTAGAATCCTCCCCAAGCCCACCAATTCATGATTCATTTCCGGATGAACAACTCTTCCAAATCTCTAATGGGTAAATGCCTTGGTTTGCCGACATTGTGAACTTTCTTGCAATTGGTAAACTCCCAACTAATTGGTCAAAGCAAGTAAAGAAGCGGTTCTTTGCCAACATCTGAAATTATTATTGGAAAAATCCTATCTTGTTTCAATACTGTCGAGATCAAATAGTGAGAAGATGTATTCCGGAGACTGAAATTCCAAGTGTCCTTGTGTTTTGTCATACCCTTGCATACGGCGAGCATTTTAGTGCAAAGAAGATCACTTTGAAGGTGCTTCAAAGTGGGCTATTTTGGCCCACCATCAATAGAGATGCCTACAATTTTTGCAAGGCGTGTGAGAGATGTCAAAAAATGGGATCGATGTCAAAAAGAGACATGATGCCTTTGACAAATATTCTTGTTGTTAAGATTTTTGATATTTGGGGCATTGATTTTATGGGTCATTTTCCTATGTCTTATGGATTTCAATACATTTTAGTTGCCGTTGACTATGTTTCTAACTGGGTGAAGGATTTGTGCTACCAAAACCAATGACCACTCCGTGGTTGTTCAATTCATTAAATCCAACATTTTCACTTATTTTGGTATGCCAAGAGCTATGATTAGTGATGGAGGAAAACATTTTTGCAATCAATTCTTAAGGCAATTATTTCTTAAGTACTCCATTACTCATAAAGTCGCCATCCCTTACCATCCTCAAACAAGTGGGCAAGTAGAAGTTTCAAATCGGGAAATTAAACATATTCTTGAGAAAACGGTTAACACAACCCAGAAGGATTGGTCACGTAAGTTGAATGATACTTTGTGGGCATACCGGACAGCATATAAGACTCCCATTGGCATGTTTCCTTATTTACTTGTTTATGAAAAGCCTTGCCATCTTTCGGTTGAGCTAGAACACAAAGCTATGTGGGCGGTTAAAAAGCTCAATCTTGACCTTGACAAAGCCGGAGAGAATCGGTTACTTCAATTGAGTGAGTTGGAAGAGTTGAGACACAATGCTTATGATAATGCCAAACTCTACAAGGAGTGAACTAAAGTTTTTCATGACAAACACATTGTGAAGAAATCTTTTGAACTCGGTTAAAAAGCATGGCTCTTCAACTCTAGATTAAAACTCTTTCCTGGGAAGTTGAGAACCAAATGGGAAGGCCCATATGAAATCATTTCTGTTGCACCTCATGGGGCAGTTGAAATACAAAGCTTGAAAGATGGAACTACATTCAAAGTGAATGGACAAGGTTAAAACCTTACATTGAGGGGCAAGTTTTTCAAAGATATACGGAAGCCGCCCTCCTAGTGGATCCTATCTACAAAGAGATTTAATGATGAGCTAAATGTTTTAAAAAGGAGTTCAATTTGTTTCTTCCTTGGTATTATTCATTCTTTTTGTCTTTGTCTCCATCGTAATCACCTTGCTTGAAGTAGTTGTGCAATTCTTGCCTATTTAATCGATCGCAAAATAAGTTCAATCAATTGAACATCATCTCTGCATACTCTCATCTCTTTGTTCCATCGTGCAAAAATTTCTTGCTTATTTCATCTTTCTGTGTATCGTGCGAATTTTTCTCTCAGATCGATCTAAGCATTGTTCGATCGATCTAACTTTCCCTTAGATCGATCTCAGTTTTATACTTAGAAATTTTTTTGAAACTTTCAAAAATCATCACTGTGTATTGTTCGAAGTTGTCTGCAGGTTTTCACATTCTCGATCGATTGAGTTTAGATCAATCATTCTTCGATCGATCACATCCTTGCCCCTTTGACTTTTTGACTTTTTCTTCTTTATATTTTTAGTGTATTTTATTTTTCATTTTTTTCTACTTTTGTTATTTTATTTTATTTTATTTACTTTCTTTTATCTTGTTTCTACCTTAAAAAAAAAAAAAAAAAAAAAAAAAAAAAAAAAATCAATCAATCTTTCAAAACAGCATTCCGTCTTGCTAGAAACGTTAAACTTAGCACCCACATGACACATTGTGTCTTTTATCTCTTATATAGTACAATTTCATTCTTATTTATTTATTTTTCTTACATTTTGTTTCGTTGTACATACTTTCATTGGAAAAAAAAAAAAAACATATTGTGCCATTATGTGTCGTCATACTAGTTCCATACTTTAGTCAGGGTTTGATCTCATATCTCTCTTTCATCTTGTGCTATATTGCTTTAGAATGTTTGCATTACTTATCTAATCCTATCCCATCTGATGTTTGATGTGAATTTGCTAGTGTGGTTATTCAAATAGGTCGTTGAATCCAAGTTTGGGGGTGCACTCTTTCCCAATGGATCACTAACGGGCTTTATGTCTTTTCCACCACGGTATATTCTTTCCATCTTTTTCATTGTTCTCATTGCACATTGAGGACAATGTGCAGTTTAAGTTTGGGGGTAAGGTGACTTTGTTGCATTCAACTTAAGTTAAGCTTTAAATGCATGATTGAGATTTAAGATTGAAGCTAGCTATGATTTTGATCTTTTGATGACTATATTGCTTAAAATTTAAAAATTACTTGACTTGAGAGTCCAATACTCCTTATATGCCTTGTGGATGCCCTGTGGATGCCCTTTAGGAGTAAATTTTTCAAAAGATTGATATCTTGTTTACATTTGTGGTCCACATCATCTTGATTTTGTGATTGTTTTGAGATTCACTCTAGGATTCTACATTAGCACAGGCACACACTAGCATTCATTTATGGGGTACATGCTTTGTTGATTATTGATTTCGTTATATCCCAATTGAACTAGTAGTGCATTGAAAGCTTTCATTCTTGACAAAGGTGGATAACAAACCCTTTTCACTAAGTAGCCAGAATTCTAGCCTCATTAAGCACTGAATTTCTTGTGCCGAAAGGTGGAGGGCCCAAACTCTAGGTAAATAACTTGTTTCTAAAATAAATAAATAAATAAATAAGTTGTTGCAAAAGCAAATAAAAAAGTGAGGACTTCTCCCAAAGGTGAGAAGTAGGAAATGATTAGATGAAGATTGTTTTAATTTGTAGCCTAGTTGATTTGAGCTTGTAAGTCCTTAAGAGTGTTTAAACGCATACTGCCCTAAAGCCGTCTGGTTTACGAGTCATTGACCTAACGCTCAACCTCATGGATCGCTAGAAAGCTTAATAGATCAACACATTGCACTATGATTCCATCTTTGATCATTAGAATTAGAAAAGAAAAAAAAATAAAATAAAAAAAAAAATCGAGTGAAAAGAATAAGCGCACCTAGGGATAAATCTTTAATAAAAGGTCAACTCTTTATTTTGATGATCGGTACTAGATTTGTGTGCTAGTTTGAGGGTAAGGATGTGATTAATTCTTTAGTTGGCTTAGATAGCAACATATTTTATGCCGGTCCACTTAAAAAGGATTCTAGAGTTGTTTTGATTTACATGATCATTTTCTTGATGTGTGGAGGACCATGTTTGTTTGCTTGATGTTGAGATTTTGGGAGATTGCTTGGAAATGGTTGAAAAATTGCATACTTGAGGTAGTTTTTTCCCAATGCTTGTTTGCAATATTGGTGCCTCTTTTGTGAGAATGAGCTTAATGTTTGTGGTTATCATTTCTGGAAACCCTCACGAGACTTCACTCGTCCACTAGGGGTAACCTAGGGGTTTAAAAGGCTTGTTGCATGTGTTAAATGCAATTGTGTTCCCAACGAAAGTGGCGTTATCCATTTATTCCTTTCTAGTTCATAATTGTTTTGTTGTTCATTTCATTCCTTTACTTTGTAGTTCATTGTTAGGGACTACCAATATTTAAGTTTGGGGGTATGATGAGCACTGAAAAGTGCGTATTTAAACCCCTTAAGCTTAAACGTTCTAGTACCTTATCCTATCTTATTTTCCCGTTTTAGTCTAATTATCCTATCTTATTTTTCCGTTTTAGTCTAATTTCATATTATTTCCCTTTTCAGGCACTTATCCCTAAAATAAGTTAATCTAGCTGAATTAAAGCATAAAAGATGCAATCTCAAATTCAATAGAAGAAAGGAGCAAAGTGGAAGCAAGTTGGTGAAAGGAAGTACTCTTCGATCGATCGAAGAAAGCTCAGATCGATCATACAGTGATCGTTCCAACAATGCCAAGATGGATCGAGCCCTTTGTCCTTATCCTCAGCAAAATGCCTTCTTTGATCGATCCAACAATTCTTCGATCAATCCAACATCTTTGATCTTATCCTCACCTACCACTTTTGTCCTCTTCCCAAAAATATCTCATCCTTGTCTTTATTCCAAAAAGGTGCCACCAAGGTTCGATCGATCGAACCAACCTTGAGATCGATCGAACTGCCTCGAATTGTGTAAAAAGTTAATTTCAAGCCAAATTAAATGTGTACTCGTGGTGCAATCATTGGGAGGTCCTAGTGCACGAGGTCTAACCATTGGGTGTGACATTTAAGCTACCTATATAAGGATTTTGGCTATTTTGAGTAAAGGAGGAGAGATTAGAGAGACTTGGTTAGAGATTAGAGAGAGAATACACAAATTGGGAAAGTTCTTCTTCTCTTCTAGGGTTCCCACCAAGGAGGAAGAAGATCATTTTCTAACATGGAGATAGCCCTTGAGGGTTGGATGGCAACATAAATGAATTGTTAAACATCTCCTTGGGGCTAGAGCTAGCCCTAAGCATGCCTCCTAGACCTTAATGCTTTGTAATTAATGGGGATTAGTGTTGTAATTCTTGTCCTAACCTTTGATATATATAAAAATCTTGTTTCTACCTTGATTTGTGTAGTTTAATACTTTCAATTGATCATTTCATTCTATTCATATGTCTATGTATGGTAGAATAAATGTTCATGTGTTTATCTCTAGGTTTTATGATATTGATGCATGTTTATGTGTGTTGATGCTATGAATCTAGTAATGGTCAAGGCATAATGCTTAAATGGAATACTCTTGAGGTTTATTTGATGGTTCATACTCAATTCTTGATAGATTGTGCCTCTTCCTTAGTTTAATTAGTTTAATTTTCATGTCCCTAGCTTAATTTTAGTGTAGTTGTTTTACTTTCTTAGACGGGAAGACAATCCATGCTTGTTGTTTGATATTCCATACTTATGAATGCAAGTAGTATATTTTTCTAATTTAATGATGTGTATTGCTTGTGGACTTAAAGGAAGGATTAATGGCTCAATTTGATATGTTGTGTTATTCACTAGTTTGTCTAGACAATATATACTTATCTAGTCATCCATGCTTGTTGATTCAATTAATGATACACACTAGTATTGCAACACATAATCCCCCTTATTCATTACATAATGAGTGTCTAGGAAGGTAATGTTTAGCGGTGACCTCTAAGTCCCAAGACCCTTCTCTATTGTTCTTTCCATTTTACTCTACTTTAATTGCTTCGACTTGCATGCATTTAATAGACATTGTAGTTAACTAACCAATCAAAACCTTTTTTGATCACTCGACCTACTAATCCAACATTGTCTCCGTACAAATACTGCTCTTTTTCCCTTGGGACGATCCCTACTCACCCTAGCTATCTTAGTAGTTTGAGGTAGTAGTGGTACTCTATAAATTCAAACTTGGCCACACTACATTCCACTTTTGCATGCAATTTGGTGCTTTGGCATGACACACTAGTCACCTAGGAAAGTTAAGATGGAATGGGTAGTCGAATGTCATTGTATAGCATAGGGGTTGTCATTTAGAAGTGGCTAGTTCCAGATAGTATGGGACGCGGTGCTGACGGGTTGTGATCCTTCCTAGTGATAGTATGCTGTGAGTATTGATGCTCTTATCTGATGGTTGTGTTGTAAGCTATATTCTAGTACTCGATAAATGGGTGGTATGGATCTGATTGGCTTTAGCTAGAATGGGTATCACGGTGTAGCATATGCGAGGTTCTGGTGTTGATAGTGTATGACGGTCCGTTAGTGTTAAGGTCGCCTAGATTTAAGTTCATAGTTCCGTACTGGTATTCAGTTGGTTCTTTTCCTTGTGTGTAAGGAGTTCAGTTCTTCTCAGGTGAGATTAAGTGTCCACGGTAGAACGATTAGTGAGCAGCGTATGACAAGGTGTTAGGTGTATTCAGGTGCGAGTCGTCAGCCTTTGGTGAGTGTGGAGTTCGTTACCCTTTCCGTTTATTTTAATCCTGGTGAGGACATCATTTGTTGTGAGTCTTGTTCTCCAATTAGGAGTTGTGCGCGTCCGTAGATGGACGAACCATGTGATACCCCTGAATTTTCGAATGCGGTTTGGCTAGGCCCATGCCCGAACACCTGGGGATATTAAAAACAAAATGGCAATAAACGAATACAGAATACAAAATGGTAAATAAGAATAGATAAAAATGCTGAAATGAAAACTAAAATGATAATCCAATATTTAAATCTTGAGAATAAATTTCCATTAATTAATTCTTCTGATACAATTAATCCTCCAGTAATACGACTCGGGAATCCATACTGTGTGGACCCTTAGAAAATCAAAAACTGAAAAGTAATAGTCATAACTGTCTACATCTGAAAACTAAAACATAATTGAAACTCTTATGTAAAATCGGAAGAGTGAAGTAAATTGATCTCTGCTCAGCATGAACCATTTCTACACCTAATGAACACTTAAAAAATACTAGTGGGTCAGGCCCACGAACAAGTTCTATTCCACTACATTCCAAATAAAGACCTGATACACGTATACATCATAGTCAACTCAACAATAGCTAAGTAGTCCGTATATATATAGATAAATATTATAGGATGCTCACAAGGCTATAGGTCTAGCTCAACCTGAATAGTAGGTAACATGCAAATCGCACATAAAGTGGGTATGAATACCTAGACTTACCAGGGCACATAGATATCTATTATATCTAGTTATCCATCCTATGTAATATACGCACCCTAACCACTGATCCTGAGGCTCAAGCTCATATCATGGCATATAACTATACATATATAATCCGTCCTACCCAAACTTAAAAGTAAACCATGATATGTCATCAAACTGTTCATTGACCTGACACGAATAGGTAGGACTTAACATTTTAGTTAATCCATCCTTAATATGCCACCATCCCATACTGGTGTATATAATGTATACAATCCATAAATGATGCAACCGATATAATATCACATCAAATAAATCCTGAAAGAAGCATAATAGAAACCAGATATATCCATGATCATATTATGCAGCCAATACGTGATTAAAATCATTTAACCTCCACCTAAATTGCTAGAATAGTTTTAAGCAATTAAATCCTCCATTATCAACATGCAAATTAAATTAGAATTTCATACTGACTGATCATCAGAAACAATACATGATTATATTATACTGTCAATGCATGATTAAAATCATATACATCTTTATAAATTGCTAAAATAATAATAAGCAATTAAATCCTCCTTAACCAATAACAATATGCAAATTTAATTAAAATTTCATATTGTTCCAATCCTTAGCATATTTGTGACGACCTTAGATTTTTCAACCCAGTGTGTCCTGTGATGAACCAAAAGAATGACCCGATAACGGATCTGAAATGCAGAAACGAAGGAAACTAAGTGGCCACTAGAGGTGTACGTTATCCCTAAGGCATCAAAATGACTCCCCATGACATGATCAAATTGCATTATATGCTATTGTGTGATGATGTGAACATACACGCAAGTGTAAAATGGTATTTTAAACATGCTATAATGGCCCATGGCCTTATTACAACTCATTTACAACATTTGACATGTCAGACCTCCAAGTTAGAAAAATTACATTTCATAGATAAATCATGAACATGCTAACACTTGCATGTGAACAAGAATGTTTCTAAAGAAGCTCAACTCAGCAAATCACCCAAGCAATTGCAATCTCCAATTTTGTATCCTGTACCTGAAATATGCCCCAGTATCGTAGGGGTGAGTAACATAAAGCTACTCGTAGGAAATGAGCATGCATCAACCTACGTTTTATAAGTGTACATGATTTAATCATTGTGGTTCATTCCACCTAATGTCTATGTCAGAGGTGAGATTCAGGGAGCATCCTAGCTACCTAAGATCATTTCTAGCATAAAACACATCCTTTAGGCAATTTCAACAACACAAGAGCATACTACACATAACAACAAGATATAACATGCTTACACAAAGCAACTAGTTAGAAACATGCTTACACAAAGCAACCAGATAGAAACATGCTTACACAAAGCAACTAGATATAGATTCTCAAAGTTATTAACTTGAAATCTAAATGTTAAATCAACTAAATATAACAATTTAGTATGGATGTACTTAACAACATCAAATCGCCAATAGCCAAAACCACAGTCACAATATAAATATGATTGATAACTTGGAATTGAATGCGAAAACAAATAGTGGAAGACTTGGACATCACGTCTCGGACTAAACCAAGAACAAATTGGTTATTCCGGGCATTAACCCGCTGGGAAGACCACCCTAGTGCGCACTATCTCAATTGGGGAGAACTCATACCTCCCGCACTAAAGCCGAACTTTAGCCATATTACAGTAACAATGTCCCAAGATTCCAAAATAATCAAATAAGTTCACAACTTATACGTAATTTATATAATGCACTAAGTCACCTTCCATGCACAAGTAGATTGTATCCACACAACACATACTCTAAATCCACAACTACTATAGGATGACAATGTCGAATCTTCAAAGTGCGATTCGTTACACGCTATAACAATATAATCCAATATTGAAAACATAAACTCATAAATTCATTATAAGTCAAAAGTCATGCTTTAAACATACTATCAATATCAAATACATGAGTTAATCAATAATACCATAGAAATGGAATTTAATCTATAAACTAATTAAATTCCCTAGGTTTCAAATCTCAATTAAATGGCCTCCAATTAATACATGATAAACAATATAACATGGTCATTACACACATCACATCAAAACTCGATTAAGCCATAAGAACAATAAAGTGAAATTTAATTAAATCATGATAATCAAATCCCTAACTTCTAAAACAACATCAAATGGTTCCAAATTAACATATGCTAGAACATAAGTCATAGTTATCACAAATATCAAGTTAAACACTTAATTAGGCCAATGGAACCCTTAATTAGATTTTAATTAATCATTTTAATTAAAATCTCTAGATTTTCATACTTGTCCAAATGCTCTCAAATTAAAGTATGTTAAACAACATGCCAAGACATAATTTAAAAGCATATCACAAGTCAATTTTATACTAGGTACAGCCATGGGATTTAATCTTTCCCAAAATATAAATATTAAATAAAATATGCAATTCTTATTCAATTAATCCCAATTTAATATATGTTAACAAACATATTAAAACATGATTTTCTAGCATGCCACAATTCCGTTCTAAGTTATACACATCCTTGTGAATTAAATTTCATACAAAGAAATAATTAATACTAATTTTCTAGAATCGATACAAGGTATGCAATTAAGTTGTATAATCATGCTAAACACTCAATACAACACACACAAAAGCCTAGAACATCCCCTACCTCAATTGGAATGAAAATCCCAATTACCACCGAAGTGAAATTGCCCTAAATTTTTGGTCTGCAAGACAAATATTTCAACTTGTTACCTTCAACTTGGGAAATTCATAAAAATTTCAATTCTAATCCAAATTGAATGAATCCAAAGCCCAATAAAAGCTTAAACACTGTCATTTGATAATATCAATTTAGTTTAACAAAATATTTTCCCAATTGAAACAGTTTTGACTCACAACTTTGAAACAAATTCTGCCCAGAAAACACATTTTCAGCCTGTAGCTTCCAACTTTGAAAATTCATGAAAAATTCATTTGACATCCAAATTGGGCAAACCTAATTTATTTTGGAAGTAAACATATGAGAGTGTAAAACTGATTTAAACCATGATTCAATGTCAAAAGGTTGGTGAAATAAATCATCTAAAAATATGTTTTCCAGCTGCAATAAAAACATGGACAGCAGATAATCTCAGATTTTTAAAAAAATTTAGAAATGCTCTAAAATCATGAAAACATTCTGAGTAGTATAAAATCCTTGGGGAAAGTTCCATTAAAAATTTCAAGGTAATTGAAGCACCACAGCTCCATATAAAAATTCGTTTCCGGACCGGATAAGAAAAGATTTAAACTTCCAGCAACTAGCTTGCAACTTCAAAAATTCATAACTAATTCATTTTAAATCCAAATTACATGAAACCAAAACTAATTGGAAGCTAATTGATTATATTTTCATGTTATATATTTAATTTGACAAGATTTATTTCAAATTAAAATAATTTAAGGGCAGAATACAAGTCCTTCTCTTTTATGCATGTAAAACACTCAATAATGACATAAAAATACTTCAAAATAATAGATCAATACTTCACTAGAGAATTGAATCTCTAGATACCAAAGCAAAACTATGAGTTAGGCTAGATCCTTTAAGGGTTTTAAAGAGGAGGATGGGGGGAACAAAAAGTATTCCAAGCTTTATGGTCTAAAGTAAGTAGAAGGGCCTCAAAGATCAAGGTCAATGCTTAAAGCTTCAAGCTTCATCCATGGAGGCTAGGGTTTTGTGGTGAGGAAGAAAGAGATGAAATGTGAAAATGTGTGAGTGGAGGAAATCAGAATACTCCACTCATTATGTGATCCTACACCATGGTCAACACACATATCTATGGTCAATTGCACAAAAACCTTCCTTTAAAACCATAATCCCAAAGTGGCCCAAAGATATTTGCAAGACTAAAATGTGAACCTACACTTGTCACCAATCCATGGCTCCTTCCTAGGCTTAATCCCACACCTACACTTGTCAACCATCCAAGCCAACAAGTGCACCAATCCTAGGCCAACAAGTGGGTGAATCATCACCCTCCAAATGTCATCACCCAATGCATCAAAGTGTTTCCACACAAATGTCAACAAGTGGACCAGTGAGAGTGACACTTATCACACTTTTTAAAAATTACAAAAAGGTCCTTTTTGAAAATATCTTCCAAATTTAATTACAAAATGGTCCCCAAGATAAAAAATAATTACTTTATTTAATTACACTAAAACCCCACAAGTTAAGAAGAATTACACTAAAGTATGCATTAAGGCCCCTTTATGAAGAAAGTAAGCAATCAACATGCTTTTCTAGAAAGGTAAAAATACCACTATCATGGAAATCAAATATCATGAATGCATGCAAAACCGGAATCAAATCCGAGTACAAAAAGTGAGGTTGTGAAAGGAAAAAGGATAAACGAGAAAAAGACAAAATGTGAATAGTGTTCGGAAAAATAAAATATGGAAATGACACAATCCCCAAAGGAAGTTGTCAATCCAAGGAAAAAAGTCTCGGAAATCATTCCAGAGCACTCGAAACGACATCAAGTGATGAAAAACCGAACCCAAAAAGGAAAAGACAACGGAAAAAAAATTATCCGTGAAAATCCGGGTTATTACAATATTAATGTGAAATATGCATTCTGGGAATTTAACATATCCATTTAAATCATTTAAATCAATTAAACGGAAAAATACCCATTATGGGCAAAGTAACCAAGAAACTAAATCATGATCAAAACCAACTTACTGGCTCCTAATACTAACGTATTAATCTACTGGGTTCCCAACTTAGTAAACTATCAACTAATAATAGTCTACTGGGCTCTTTACATAGTCAACTCGTAACTAGTAGTCTACTAGGTTCTCAACATTGTGACGACCCTGGTTTTTAGGCCAGCGTATCCTGTGATGAACCGTAAGGATGAACCGATAACGGATCCGAATGCGGAAGTGAAAACAGAAAACAAGACTCCAAGAAGTCAAAGTGACCTTCTATGAGGTCGTGGAACTCAACAAGAACTGATGCGGAAGCAAAAAATTGAAAATAGGACAAATAAGCCCCTAGGGGCAAAATAGTCATTTATGAAAATTATAGATTGGGTACCACCGAGCACATCGCTGGAAGGACAATGAAAAACTAATCAAGATGGACTCAAGAATCGCATGATTCAGAGTCCGGACGAAGGAGAAATGGCATGACGAAGAAAAACGAGCACTGAAAGCAAAAAGGGTAAACTGGTAATTATCCAGGAAGAACCGAGTGCAACCGAGCACACCATTGGAAAGACAGTGAAAAATTAGTCAAGTTCAAAAAAAAAATTCACTTGAATCGGAGTCCGGACGAAGGAGAAAAGCCCAAAAGAAGAATTGACGTCGCGGTGGCCCGACGAGGGGCCATGGCGCACACGGCGCCCATGCGCAAGCCCACCGGTGTGCATGCCAGCGCCTAAAGACATGGCTGGTGGCAGCCCTTGGCTGCCGCTACATTTTTTTTGATCTGCCCAGAACTGAGGCTTGAAACGGAGGTCAAGACGAGTTTTTCTGGAAAAACACGAAGAAGAAACCCCCCCTAAAATCCAGTTTTCTACCTGACATTTGACGGAATCGAAAAAAAACTCACCATGAAATCTCGAAAATGCCCCTAGTTCAGAACTGAACAAGAGGGTCATAAAGCTGCTAAATGAAAACTGGAAGCTGAAACTTTGTGATCAATTTCCGGCACCAAGATGACCTTTTCTGGAAAAACACGAAAAAGAAACCCCCCCTAAAATCACGTTTTCTAAGCGACCATATTGAAAGAAGAAAATAAAACTGATGTGAAAGGTCCATAATGCCCCTAAATCAGAATATGCAAAAAAAATGCGAAATGAATTCACAAGAGGCTCAAAACACAAACGATGAGGTTTTGCCCGGAAACGACTATGCACGCAAACGTAACTTACCTATTTAGACGCGCTACAATGGTCCATGGCTTAAAAATATAGCCGATGCAAAATTCGACCCCCCAACGGGCAAAAAGGCAAAAATGGACTTGGAATGGAAAACATGGAATCCAAAAATGCAAAACGGGATCAAATGACCGTTTGGCCCTTGGCCACACTTCATACAAGATTAATAAGACCCTATAAAAGAATGAAAATGGAATTCCCACACCCGATGCAACCGTGGTGAATCAATGACTTGCGATTTTTCAAGTTTTTCATAACATTTCATGAAGTTAAAAAGTTGCATAGAATACAATATACATGTCATTGGCCTCCGGCTTCATCTCATATATATCAAATACATTGAAAGGAGTGTACTTAAGTACACATTACATACATGGAATCAAACATACATATTTTGACATATAAGTCTACAAAATGACATTTCATGCTAACATTTGCATGAAATGGAAACTTGAAAACTACTCGACATCCAAGGAATGCCAGGCTTCACGAACCAAGTTTTCGTACCTGAAATATGCCCCAGTATCGTAGGGGTGACTAACATAAAGCTACTCGTAGGAGATGAGCATGCATCGACCTAGCATTTTACAAATTTATCACCTTAAGGTGAAACATGTTAAAGGGGCTCATGCCACCTAACGTCTATGTCCAAGTGAGACTCGGGGAGCATCCTAAGCTACCTTATAGTCTAAACAACAAGAATCATGATATACATACGTGTATGAAACAAATCATGGTTGGAATAATCCAAAGAACACGACAAGAAGAATGCTTGAGCATAGATTAACATGAATTGCTTTTTCAATACAATTGAACTAGGTCTAGAGTAATCCATATAACAAGACAAAAGCATATTTGAATACAAGTTAACAAGAATCACATTATCCGTACAATTCAACAACAAAAGAGCATGTTATACAATGCAACAAGGTTTAAGTTCTCAAAGCCATCAACTTAAAATCTAAAGCACAAAATAATAGTAGTGGTTCATGCCACCTAACGTCTATGTTATAAATGAATCAATAGGATCAATTCTAAGCTTTATTAGAACGTCAAAATACGATTTTCAATATCGATGCAATTTAACCAACATTGAAACTTCCAATACAACGCATAAAGCACAATTTCGCAAAGTTAACATCCTATAACTTAAAATGGAACGACAAATAAGAAACAACAAGTTACAACATCATCTAGTTATCAACTTGAAAATGAAATGCGAAATCAAATAAAGAGGATACTCGGACGTCACGCCGGATCAGACCGACAACATAGTTACTTTAGGGTTACTAGCCCATGGGTAACCTCCCTATGTGCGCACTAGACTATATAGAGGGACTATCCCCCGTACTAGAACCACGTCCTAGCTATAGTCAAACAACAACATCCCCAAGTTTCCAAAATCAACAAGTTGTGCAACAACACATATATCAACAGGAATATGCAAGATAATCAACTATCTACTAAGCACAACTAAATTTGGAAACCTATACAACACATGCTCTAAATCCACAACTAATATGATATAATGAATGTCGAATCTTCAGTGTGCGATTCGTTACACACTATGCATGAATGATGTTAAATACGAAATATGCAAATCATTACACAAGGCAACAATATATTCAATAAGGAAAACATATTCTCATGAATACAAACATAGCAACTGTGTTATCCAATGTTCAAAACATAACCAAATGAATATACAACAAGTCTAAGTCAATGATTTGAATATAGAAACCACTTCTAAAACACAACTAGATCATGGAGCAAATTGATAGAATTTAAATAGATAAACACAATTAAATTCTCTAGATTCCGATTCAATTCCAAATAACCTCAATTTAATACATGTTAAAGGACATGGCATGGTCATCACCTATATCCATTCTAAAACTCAATTAGGTTGTTGGAATAACAAAGTAGAACTTTAATTAAATCATGCTAATTTAATTACCAAGGTTCTAAAACAACTTCTAATAGTCCCAAATTAATATATACTAGTAAACAAGTCATGGCCAATACAAATATCAAGTTAAAACCTTAATTAAGCTAATGGGACCACAAAATAGATTTTAATTAATTCTTTTAATTAAAATCTCTTGATTTTCAAACTTAACCAAATGCTCTCAATTTAACATATCTTAGAGAACATGCCAATGACTAATGTAATATCACATTACAAGCTTATTTCATTCAATTTAAAACCATATGAATTAAACTTTCACTAAAGTTAAATATAATACAAAAGTTGCAATTCTCATGCAATAAATCCTAATTTAATACATGTGAACAACCATACTAAAACTTAATTTTCTAGCATGCCACAATACAATTCCAAGTTGTATATCACCATGATAATTAAATCTTAAACATAGAATTTAATTAAATAAAAGATTTCAAAACCTAACCGAATATTCTAAATCAAATATATGTGAAACTATATAGCATGTAAATCAAGAATATCAAGTCGGAATTTAAATAGAGTGAATAGTGCACTCGGGGCAAATTAATTAATCAAATTAATTAATAATTACTAATTTTCAAAACACCTCCAATTACTTTCAAATTCAACTATATTGGAGAGCATGCTAAGGCCTAATATAATATGCTAACACATATTAATTTCAAGCTAGTTAAGGTCATGTGAATTAATCTTTCACCTAAGATAAATATTAAATAAAATCTTTAATACTTATTCAAATGTTCCAATTTTAATACACGACAATGAGCATATCAAGGGGCAATATAAAATCATACTACACGTTTAAACCAAGTCATGAGCAACCGGGAAAATTAGATTCCGTACAAGAAAAATAAATAATAAAATCTCTAGATTTTATATATAATCATGCAAACAAGTGTTATAAGCATCACAAGCATGCTATATAACAAGAATTTAAACCTAGAACATCTCCTACCTCAATTTGAGATGAAAATCCCAAAGGCCCACCAAAATAAAAGTGCTCCGAATTCGACGATACCGAGAGGTTTTGTCGAGGACAACACCGTGAACATAACCCCCATCAAAGCCCCATCAAAATCATAAATTGACCTCAAAACCAAACTCAAGAAATGGTCAAAACTGAATTCTAATAAGGGAGAAAGGTAGAGCACGGCGAGGGGAACAACAAACGTTAAGGCCGAAGACTTTCCATCAAGGAAAAGTGAACGAAAAGAGGAGAGAGAAGATGGCAGCACCCCCTGGGCTGCCATGGGAGCTCCAGGTCGTGCATGAAGAGGGGAGAAGATGAAAAATGAAATATCTCACCCCCCCCTTTTATAGAAATCTCAAAAAGTGCCCCGAATGGGCCCCGCCAGATCCGAAAAAGTAAAATTTGAGTAGACACACTTAAATGGCAAAACTTTATGAACAAAAAAGATTCAAAATGATAAAATATGAATAATGGAAGAAACGGCGTCAAAAACTAAGTCCTGAGTAGAAAGTTATGCCCAAAACAAGTTTGGCAAAAACCGGGGTCAGAAACCCTGAAACTGGAAAACATCGACCAGGAGGAAATTCCAAGAGTACACAACTCGACGAAATGTGAAAATGAATCCCGTACGAGGATCCAGGCTCAAAACAAGACATTTTGCAATAACTTTCATTAATTGCACAATGGCCCATCCAAAAAGTGAAAACTGCATTTATAGCCCAGAATGAAAATATTTTCAAAAAATATTTTCTTAAAAACCCCTGAAATAAAATATCTTCAAAAGATATTTACGAAAAACACCCCAAGAAGAGAAAATAATTTCAAAGAACTTTACATCCATGCCCCTATGGACCCTGGGAGCAAACAGAGTACTTTCTTACAAAAGTAAAGATACGCATTTCGTGGAAACCACTCAAGATGAAGGCACGTGAAGTCAAAAACCAACTCCAAGCATGAGAAATGAGGTTGTGCCAACAATGTGACAAATGGGGAAAAGACAGAATAGGGAAAAAGACGAAACAGGGAAAAGGACGAAAGACGCATAGTGTCCGAAAAGTGAAAATGCAGAAATGACTCGATCCTCAAAGGAAGTTGTCAATTCACATGAAAGAGTCTCAGAAACTAATTCTGAGCACTCGAGATAACACTAAGCGACACGAAACAGAGCTCAGAAAGGAAAATTAAACGAAAAAAATTCACTCGTAAAATTTGAGGAAAAAGGAAAGGAAGGCAAATGACCGGGTCGTTACAAACATAGTCAACTAATAACTAGTAGTCTACTAGGTTCTTAACCTAGTTAACTACTTCTTCCTGGGTGCATCTTCTTCCTTGCGACGACTCTGTTTTTCAGTCCAACCTCCATTGTTAAGGGTTCTAACCTTCGATTTTAGGTTCCAGAGTGTCTCAATAATTAATTTAAAGTTTTTGAACATGATTACATAAATTTACAACACATATCGTACATCAATTTATCAAATCAAGCAAGTTACATGAAAACCCATAACAAATAAATCATATACTGCGTTTAATCTCCCAAACATGTAAACAGGTTTATTAATTCCAATTAATCATCCTGAAGTTGTTCTAAGTATGTATAGAACACGTGATCTAAGGGAAAGAGATAGAAGAAGAACTTGCCTTTAAGGATTTCGAATTGAAACCTTAAACCTCCTTTTTCCTCTAATTTTCGGCGACCTTTGGCTACCGTCAACCTCCTTGTTGTTCTTGGTTATACACCACACAGTCTTCTTCTCTTCTTCTTGCATTCTGCCTTGGACTCCCTTGGCCAAGCCTCTCTTTCTCTCTCGGTTTTCCTCTTTCTTTCCTCTCTGTAACCCTTTTTTCTCTAAATATATATCACATAATATATTATCATAGCCCCCTTCTACAGACCTATAGTATTATATATATATATATATAGGCTATGAAATTTAACCCTAATCCTAATTGTACCTAATTGTAATATCCTAATTGTAATACAAGTCTGATAACAAGGAATATATATATATATATATATATTCAATCTGTACGTGATATATGTATATATAAATATACTATATATTTTATAACTATATATATATATAAACTGACTATAGTTATTAATATTTACTATTTTAATACTAATAAATATAATAATCTTATATACATATATACCCATATATATATATGTACAATTATCCGTGGGTAAATATTCATACCTATCAAGATTCTTATCCAAGTAGTCCATGCGACCCAATTGGTTGGTCCATTACTACTATCCATATCCATCCTTTAAAATAAAAATAAAATAAAATAACATTTAAATTAACAAATAACTACACATCATCATATAACACTTGAACAAATAATTTCATACAACTTTAAAATAAACCATTTAAGCACGCAATTTAAATTAAACAATTAATTCAATTAAACAAATAAACAATTAGACAAATAATCAACTAAAAATGCAATTAAAATAATTAAATAAATTCAAAGACTATCCTTTTAAAATTAGGGGTATTACATTCTTCCTACCTGACAAAAAGAATTCCGTCCTCGGAATTCACAAAACTCTAAATTATTTTATTTTTAATTCATTTCCATTCTGTTGTGGTCTCAGCCTCTGTATATGGGCTCCACTAAACTCCAATGTATCAAATAGTATATATGGTTCCTATATTTAAGAAATACAATAATCGTACTACACATAGGTTGTATCTAACAACAACTCAATCTTACCCAATATTTAGTCAAGGGTAACGATCTATATTCCTCCAAATTCCATAGCATATATGTTTAAAATTTCTATGCACCCAGCGCTAATGATTTGGTAATGCAAATCTATAGGCTACTGCCTCAATTGATAAACACAATTCGCGAAAAGTCAATTTAATAAGTAAAAACTGACATTCCTCCAAAAATTGCCTTGCTTTCTATATGGAAGAAATTACGAGCAAACTACTTCCTGATAGAAAACTCTAATATACGAGTTCAATTATTTACGAAAATCTATTGCTGCCTCCAAACCACGCGCAAACCATTACAAAGAAGAGTATTTTTCTCCGACATATCTTTAAATGAAGTCAAGGTCTGATTATACAACCTTTGCTTCTATTTTAAACCAACAAATAAGAGGTCTGCACTGTGTAATATACAAAACCTCAAACGTTGTCACACCAACCTCCTTGTGCCAACAATATCACAGACAAAATTCTGTAAAGCGAAGTAAATACTTTCAATTGTCCATGAAAACCTAGGAAATATGACTCAAGCATATCCTCCACGATCTAATTTAATTTCTCGATCTATTCCTCCGTCTAGATATATGAAGCAAAGCTGCTGCTCCAAAATCTTAAAAAAACTCATTTGAAATAGTACATTTCGTCCACTATAATGGACATCCACCTGTTATAAGTCCACTATCAATGCAATGTAGAACTGATATGAAGCTATAAAGTGAACACAACTCGAATCAATGTCCACAAGAGAATTTGCTTAATCCACCACTCTTAACCTATGTGGAATAAAAATTCTAATGCAATGCCGATAATTCCTACATACCATCCACTTCTGATTAGTCTTACTCCCGTTTTGATATAAGAAGTGGCAAAAATCTCCACTGATATCCGATTATCAAGTTTTCACCTTTTTAACAGGTGTTACTCTTAAAGACAATTATATACATGTCTTTACCCAAACCTGTTCACTAAAACTGACATTTGATGTCCTGACATAACTTATAACCATCTGAGTGCACCGAGAAAAATTTATAAATCTTACATCTCAGTCACTCCGACATCATTTACAGAACCTATTAATCCTCCTCTAGTACCTTAAGCTCTATCTAAGTTAGGTAACACCTACTCCAAGGCTAGCTCCGATATTCTAAGTTGACCTCCTTAAGTACCTTGGTAATAGTAAGTATAATTATTACACATGCTATAAATTTAACTGATAACTCAACAACTAACCGAAAGATTTAAATATCATATCAGTTGTTGAGAGCATCCACTTCCATAATCGTTTCCACCAGACGGAACTTGATGTAAAGTGTGAATCACCACTTCTATCGATCTAAGCCGTCTCATAATCGATTCTATTCATATGAACTGATGTCCTACCAGTTCAAAAATAGATAAGAATTAAGCTGATTTAATTTATCAATCAACCAATATCCCAAACAGAATCATGACCTTTGTGCGAAGTCAGCAACCCCTCAACAAAATCCGTGGAAAATGCTCTCTAATTTCCACTTTGGTATAGGGAATGGCTGTAAGGATATGGTGATCTTTGATGGTCAGGCCCAACTATCTAATAAATAGCAGACTTGGAGACAAAATATCTATGTCCCTTTTTTTGCCTATCCACCAAACATCTGCTTCATATCATGATGCATCATATCTCCACCTGGATAAAATAGAGAACTAAAAGTTGTGAACCTCAGTCCTTACATTCTTCTTCCAATTTATCTGTAAAAAGTACCATTAGTTCGGTACTACCAGTTTTCGTTTGCACCCATTGCTTAAATTGGAGCATCTTCAAAAGCTAACTCGGCAACTGAATCCATGCACCACTGATCTGTGATAAACTTACCGATAATGAAATTCAACTGGTAAATCAAATCATCATAAGTTAAATAACTACAACCATAATTGAAACTCCTATGTAAAATCGGAAGAGTGAAGTAGACTGATCTCTGCTCAACACGAACCACTTCTACACCTGATGAACACTTAAAAAATAATAGTAGGTCAGGCCCACAAACAAGTTTTACTCTACTACATTCCAAGCATAGACCTGATACATGTATACATCCTAGTCAACTCAATAATAGTTAAGTAGTCCGTATATATATAGATATACACTATAGGATGCTCACAAGGCTATAGGTCTACCTCAACCTAAATAGTAGGCAACATGCAAATCGCATATAAAGTGGGCATGAGTACCTAGACCTACCAGAGCATACAGATATCTACTATATCTAGTTATCCATCATAGGCAATATACACGCCCTAACCACTGATCCTGAGGCTTAAGCTCATATCATGGCATATAACTATATATATATAATCCGTCCTATCCAAACTTAAAAGTAAACCATGATATGTCATCTAACTGTTCGTTGACCTGACACGAATAGGTAGGACTTAACATTTTAGTTAATCCGTTCCTAGAAAATATGAATAGGCAGGACTTAACATTTTTAGTTAATCCGTCCCTAATATGCCACCATCTTATACTGGTGTATATAATGCATACAATCCATAAATGATGCAACATATATAATATCACATCAAATAAATCCCGAAATAAGCATAATAGAAACCAGATTTATCCATCATCATATTATGCAACCAATACATGATTAAATCATTTAACCTCTACCTAAATTACTGGAATAGTTTTAAGCAATTAAATCCTCCATTATCAACATGCAAATTCAATTAGAATGTAACGATCCGGTCATTTACCTCCCTTTCCTTTTTCCTGAAATTTTACGAATGAATTTTTTTCATTTAATTTTCCTTTCTGAACTTTGTTTCTTGTCGCTTAGTGTCATCTCGAGTGCTTGGAAATGATTTCTGAGACTCTTTTTCGTGGATTGACAACTTCCTTTGAGGACCGAGTCATTTCTGCATTTTCACTTTTCGGACACTATGCGTTATTTCGTCCTTTTCCCTATTCTGTCTTATCTCTATTTGTCACTTGTTTGGCAAAACCTCACTTTTCATGCTCGGTGTTAGTTTTTGACTTCACGTACCTTTATCTCCAGTGGTTTCCTCGAAATACGTATCTTTACTTTTGCAAGAAAGTACTCTGGTTGCTCCCAGTGTCCATAGGGGCATAGATGCACAATTTTTCAGAATCTTTTTCATTTCTTGGGGTGTTATTCATAAATATCTTTTGAAGATATTTTATTTTAGGGGTATTTAAGAAAATATCTTTTGGAAGATATTTTCATTCTGGGGCAGTTTCGCAGTTAACCCTTTTTGTAGGGGCCATTGTGCAATTAACGAAAGTTATTGCAAAATGTCTCGTCTGGAGCCTGGATCCTCGTATGGGATTCATTTTCACTTTTCATTGACTCGTAAATTCATAGAATTTCCTTCTGGTCGTTTTTCTCCAGTTTCAGAGTTTCTGAATCCGGTTGCTCGGGACTCAGTTTTCGACACCGTTTCTTCTGTTGTTCATATTTTCTCATTTTGAATCTTTTTTGTTCAAAAATTTTTGCCATTTGAGCGCGTTTGCTCAAATTTCACTTTTCCGGACCCGGCGGGGCCCGTTCAGGGCACTTTTTGAGATTTCTTTAAAAGGGGGGTGAAATATTTTATTTTTCATCTTCCCCACTCTCCTTGCACAACCTGAAGCAAGCATGGATGCCCATGGAGCTTCCACCTTCTCTCTCCTCCTTTGATTTACTTTTCCTAAGTGAAAAGTCTTCGGCCTTCACGGTTTTTGTTCCCCTCGACGTGTTCTACCATTCCCCCTTATTAGAATTCATTTTCGACCACTTCTTGAGTTTGGGTTTGAAGTCAAGTTGTGATTTTCATGGGGCTTCCTTCGGATTCATGTAGATCATGTTTTCCCCGTCAAAACCCTTCGATTTCGATGGATTCGGAACACTTTTCTTCCGGTGGGAATTTGGGGTTTTCATCTCAAATTGAGGTAGGGGGTGTTATAATTTACTTTCTTGCTATATTACATATTTGTGATGCTTATACAACTTGATTACATGCTTGAATAACAAAATATAGAGATTTTATTATTTATTTTTCTTGTGAAGGATTTAATTGTCCCGGTTGTCCATAACTTTGTTTAATCATATGACATGATAGAATATTACTCCTTGATATGTAGATCGACATATATTAAATTATTTGGACAAGTAATGAAGATTTTATTTAATATTTATCTTGAATAAAATATTAAATCATGTGGCCTTATCTAGCTTTAAATCAACATGTGATAGCATATTATATTAGGCTTTAGCATACTCTTCAACATAGATTAATTTGAGAGTAATCGGAGAAGTTTTGAAATCTAGTAATATTTAATTAATTAGATTAATTAAATTGCTCCAAGTGTACTATTCATCCCGTTAGATTTCCGACTTGAAATTCTTGATATGCATGTCATATAGTTTCACATATATTAAATATAGAATATTTGATTAGGTTTTGAAACCTTTCAATTATTATTTTTCTAGTATTAAAGTTTAATACTCGTGGCTGTACCTTGCATGAAATGTACTTGTGCCGTGTTCTTAAATCAAGTTATGACATGTTGTATAACATATATTAAATTGAGGTCATTTGGATGACTTTCAAAATCTAGAGATTTTAATTAAATGAAATAATTAAAATCTATTTAGTGGTTCTATGCACTTGATTAAGTTTCTAACCTTGTATTAATGATTTTCTTGATAAGTTCCTTCACGTGTATTACTTTGAGCATAATCGGATAAGTTTTGAAACTTACATTTATTTATTTCCCTTGTATGGAACTTGACTCACATGGTTGTGTCGTGTATGAAATGAACTTGAAACTTGACATTGAACTTGGCCTTGACATGATTCTTGACATAACCTGTTCGTATAACATTTGGACTTGCCATGTAACCTTGATAATTTAATCCCTTAAGTAGATTAAATTTCATTTTATGTCTCCCTCGAGTTAATCATGCCTTGATATTATGTATCTAGACTTCTTGTATCTTGGTTTCATTAATGTGCTTAATGAGCATGCTCATTTGTTTCGAAATGATTTATTCACACATGTGTTGTTTAATATACAATTGAATCATGTATCTTATACTTATGGTATATTTGCTTCGATGGATTCCATGTGCTATTTATCTTGGTTGTGGTCTATATAAATGCACATATTGATTTCTTAACATTTCACATGCCATCATAGTTAAGAACTTAGGGCATGACTTGTGTGTTCCAAAATCTTGGTTATGCATGATACGTGGTTAATGCATTTCTTGTATTTTGATACAATCTTGACTTGCACAACTTGTTGATTTTGGAACTTGGGATATCAATCAAGAATTGACATGGCTAGGACTTGGTTCTAGTACGAGGGATTGTCCCTCTAAACTATAGTGCGCATTAGGGGAAAGATACACATGGATTAGTAGCCCTAAAGTGATCTCAATAGTACGGTTTTAATCCGGGCGATATCCGAGTTTCCACATTGGTTGATTTCACTCTTTAAATTTCAAGTTGCTATTCCTTGAAGATTTAAACTTATTATGTATGTGAAATGCACCAATCTTGTCTCATTGCATTGATTTTATGCTTCATTTGTGATTTAACTCCTTAAATTTCAAGTGTTGTATTCCTTGAAGATTTTAGACTCTTTTTGTGTTGTATGGAAGATTCTATCCTTATTTAAATGCATAGATATTATGCCTTGCTATTGATATAACTCTTTTCGTGTCTCATGGAATGTTCCATCCTTGTTTAGTTGCATAGACACTATGCCTTGTCATTGATTTCTTGTATTACTTTTATCGTGTTAATTGGAATGCTCTAATCTTGTTAATTGCATAGATATTATGCCTTGTTCTTGATTTCATGTATCACTCCCAATCATGTTAATTGCATTTGATAATGTGATCCTTGTATTCTAGCATCCTTCTTATCGTGTTCTTGGATTATCCAAACTCTGACTTGTTTCATATATGTATATATATCATGATTCTTGTTGCTTATACTCCATGGTAGCTTAGGATGATCCCTGAGTCTCACTTTGACATAGACGTTAGGTGGCATGATTCCTTTTGAATTATATCATGTTAGTCCTAAAAATCTCTAAAGAAATCGAGTCGATACATGCTCATCCCCTACGAATAAACTTGTTAGTCTTGTTTATTCAGTCCGAAGTTACTGGGTGTTTTGCAGGTAAAGAAGCTTTGTTGTGGGATACACAACACTTTTAGACATGCTAGAAGTCTTGAAGTATTTTTGATGACATTGAATATGCACATGTTAGCATATCATGTTTGCTTTTGTTTATTTTGATAAAGCTAGTATCTTTTGATTCCATATATGTAATGTGTACCTAAGTACACTCTTTACAATGTATTTGATATGTATGAGATGAGGCTGGAGGCTATTGACATGTATATTGAATTCTATGTATGTTTTAACTTCATGAAATATTATGAAAACATTGAAAAATGCCAAGTCATTGTCTCACCATAGTTGCATCGGGTGTGGGAATTCCATTTTTATTCTTTCATAGGGTCTCATTAATCATGCATGAAGTGTGGCCAAGGGCCAAACGATAATTTGAAACCATTTTATAATTTTAAGTTTCAAGATTTCCTTTTCATGTGCATTTTCTCCTCTTTTGCCGTCGGGGGGTCGGATTTTGGCTCGGTCATTTCCGGGAGCCGCGGACCATTCCCGCGCGCTCAAAATCACTAGTTACGTCTATGTGCATGATCGTTTCCATGAAAAACCCTTTCGTTTGTGTTTTGAGTTTCCTATGGATTCATTTTGAAGTTTTGTTGCATAATCTGATTTTAGGGCATTTTGGGGTTTTCCTTCTGGAAATAAATTCCGGTCTTCATATGGTCGGTTAGAAAACGAGATTTAAGGGGGGGTTTCTTCTTCACGTTTTTTCAGAAAATGTTGTCTTGGTGCCATAAATCCATCGCAAAATTCAGCTTCCAGTTTTCATTTAGCAGCTTTTTGGACCCTCATGATCAGATTTCTTTGAGGGGCATTTTGTGCATCTTACAATGAGTTTTTTTCTATTCCATTCATGAGGTCGGGTAGAAAACTCAATTTTAGGGGTGTTTCTTCTTTGTGTTTTTCCAGAAAAATTCGTTTGGTAACCCGTTTTCACTCTCAGTTGAAAAAATTCATGTAGCAGCTTTTTGGGTCCATCTTGACCTATGCTGTTCAAGAGGCATTTTAGGGACTTTACATTATGTTTTTTTTTTTGTTTCTTTCACATTATCGGGTAGAAAACGTGATTTTAAGGGGGGTTTATTCTTCGTGTTTTTCCAGAAAAACTTGTTTAAGGGTCCGTTCTTAGCCTTAGTTCTGGAAAACAAATCAAATGTTGCTTGCTGTAAAAACACTATTCTTGCCCAAATTTCTTACCCGGAAAATAAGTTGATTTTTTTTTAAACTTTGAGGCTTCATATCTTCATCATCCGGACTCCAAATCAAGTATAAGTTTATTAACTTTTGATTGTCTATCCAACGGTATGTACGGTTGCATTCAATTCTCTCTGAAAGGACCATTTTACCCCCCGCCAAGTACCCTTACCGCATTGATTTGAAACCCAAAAGTCTAGTTTTTTATAACTTTGACGTTTCATATCTTCTTCATCCGGACTCCGAATCAAGAGATTCATGAGTCTAGATTTATTGGTTTTTCCTTTCTATCTAATGGTATTCTTAGTTGCATCTGGTTTTGTATAAAAAGACCAGTTTACCCCTTGTAAAGTACTATTGCCGCACTTGTTTTAAAAACCCAAAAGTTTGATTTTATGAAACTTTGGAGTTTCATATCTTCTTCAACCGGACCCCAAATCATGTGACTCTTAAGTCCATCTTGGTTAGTTTTTCGTTGTCTTTCCAGTGGTGTGCTCGGTGGCACCGGAATTCATATTTTTTAAAATGACTATTTTGCCCCTGAGGGCTTATTTGTCATATTTTTGACCTTTTGCTTCCGCATCAGTTCTCATTGAGTTCCACGACCTCATGGAAGGTCACTTTGATTTCTTAGAGTCTTCTTTTCTGTTTTCGCTTCCGCATATCGAATCCGTTATCAGGTCAATCTTCGGTTCATCACAGGACACGCGGGCCTAAAAACTAGGGTCGTCACATAGAATTTGATACTGATTGATCCCTAACATAATAAAATCAGAAATAATACATGCTTATATTATACTGTTAATGCATGATTAAAATCATATACATCTTTATAAATTGCTAAAATAATAATAAGCAATTAAATCTTCCTTAACCAATAACAACATGCAAATTTAATTAAAATTCCATATTGTTCCAATCCTTAGCATATTAATGTGAATTATGCATTTTGGGTATTTAACATGTCCATTTAAATCATTTAAATTAATTAAACGGAAAAATTCCCATTATGGGCAAAGTAACCAAGAAACCAAATCACAACCAAAACCAACTTACTGGCTCCTAATACTAGCGTATTAGTCTACTGGGTTCCCAACTTAGTAAACTATCAACTAATAGTAGTCTACTGGCCTCTCTACATAGTCAACTAGTAACTAGTAGTCGTTCTCAACATAGTCAACTAGTAATTAGTAGTCTACTAGGCTCTTAACCTAGTTAACTACTTCTTCCTAAGTGCGTCTTCTTCCTTGCAACTCCTCTATTTTTTCGTTCAACCTCCATTGTCAAGGGTTCTAACCTTTGATTTTAGGTTCCAGAATGTCTCAATAATTAATTTAAATTCTTTAAACATGATTACATAAATTTACAACACATATCATACATCAATTTATCAAATCAAACAAGTTACATGAAAACCCATAACAAATAAATCATACACTACGTTTAATCTCCCAAGCATGTAAATAGGTTTATTAATTCCAATTAATCGTCCTAAAGTTATTCTAAGTATGTATAAAGCACGTGATCTAAGGAAAACATATAGAAAAAGAACTTGCCTTTAAGGATTTCGAATTGAAACCTTCAACCTCCTTCTTCATCTAATTTCCGGCAACCTTTGGCTACCGTCAACCTCCTTGTTGTTCCTATTTATACACCACACAGTCTTCTTCTCTTCTCCTTGTATTCGGTCCTGGACTCCCTTAGCCAAGCCTATCTTTCTCTCTGGGTTTCCCTCTTTCTTTCCTCTCTATAACCCTTTTTACTCTAAATATATATCACGTAATATATTATCACAGCCCCTTTCTACAGACCTATAGTATTATACCCTAATCCTAATTGTAATACAAGTCTGATAACAAGGAAAATTAAAAGCAAAATAATATATATATATATATATATATATATATATATATATATATATATATATATATAATATTCAATCTATACTTGATATACGTATATAGAAATATACTATATATTTTATAACTATATATATATAAACTGACTATAGTTATTAATATTTACTATTTTAATACTAATAAATATGATAATCTTATATACATATATACCCAAATAACTCATATCCAAGTAGTCCATGCGATCCAATTGGTTGGTCCATTACTACTATCCATATCCATCCTTTAAAATAAAATAACATTTAAATTAACAAATAATTACACATCATCATATAACACTTGAACAAATAATTTCATACAACATTAAAATAAACCATTTAAGCACACAATTTAAATTAAATAATTAATTCAATTAAACAAATAAATAATTAGATAAATAATCAACTAAAAATGCAATTAAAACAATTAAATAAATTTCAAGACTGTCCTTTTAAAATTAAGGGTATTGCAGACCATGTGTGGTTCATTATGTTGTTAGAATTCACCGGTAAAGGTTTGGTTGAATTGGTCGACTCACTGTCACGGAAGGAGGCGGAGTCTTTGGTTTTAGTAGTACTTGTTTTGAGAGTGGTTTTAGCCGGTGGTGTGTGAGGCACGAGTTGCCAAATAGGGATTGTGTGTTTCCGGTGTTTGGTACTAGCGGTGATGGCTAGGGGATATGTCGTTAACTGTAAGTTCGAGGATGATTAGGTGATGTGATGTAAGTTATGTACTCAGATATTTTTATAGACGTTTAATTCGAGCAGTGTCTTGAGGACACGTGTTGGGGTTGTTTGAGTGTTATGTAGTTAGAGATGTGAATGTGGGATTCCGTAGAGGAATAATGAGAATGATTGATTTTGGTTTTGAGACTTCATGTATGAGATAGTTGTATTATGTGTTTTGACAAGGTAAGAATCGAATCAAATGATATTATGGAGTTGTCTACCTGGTATGGGTGTTATGAGAAGGCCGGAGAGCTTTTATGCTGGTTGATGATTGTGGTATTTTGTGTCGTGTTACTTTTAGCTTGTTATGAGTTGTGTGATTAAAGCATGATTGAGATTTTTAGTGCAGGTGTGTGTCTGTATAGTTGTTAGATGTCATGGTTGTCTTGTGGATTATGTGAGATTATGTTTGAGGTTTGGACCTGAAGACAGGAATGGCTTTTGTGCTGAGACTGGATCGATGATGAGAATGGCCTGACCAACTATTTCTTCTGAATCAATCCCTCTTTAGCACGATGTTGAGTCAAAGGTTAATGATTTTTTTTAATTTTTCAAAAATAGTGAGAGCATGGTATTGTGCGCTGTGTTGGTGTGACAGTATGGATTCGGGTGGTGTGTTTCGGGTGACGAGGTGTATTAGGTAGGACTATGTGTATATATATATGTGTGTGTTTGGTTGCAAAGTTGTTTAATGAGCATGCCTTGCGTTGAATTATTTTCTTGAGGTTACATATATATACATGATGATGATGATGAATATGTATGGCTAAATTGATAAAGTTGCAAGCATGTATATGTTGATTTCATTCATGCATGATTTCATTCATGGCATAGGCATGGTTTGGGAAAAGTAAGGTTAAAATGATTCTTTTTAAAGAAATGTGTCTCGAAAGGATTGTGAGAAAATGTTTTGTAAATGAAACCGGGTTTTGTGAGCTCGGGGCTAATTCGACCTAGAGGGAGCGCGGCCTAGTGTAGGGCGTGAAAAAGTTGATCTTATGCCCTAAATGGTTGCCGGATTTGGAACCAGGGATAACTATCAATCTCGTCTCGGTAAAGTCGGTTAGTGGTTTTCGGTATGTGTTGTGTTGGGTCGAGATTGGAGTTGGGAAAGCATTACATTTCATGATATATTGGAACATATGATTATGTTTGGTTATAACATGATAGTTTTTTTTTTTTTTTTTTTAATTGAATGATGTGGATTGTGATTTTAATAATTCCCCGTATATGATCCCAACTTCTTCTTCCCGTTCTTTGGTTGTTGGCTCAAGGAAGTCCAAAACCGGTATTTTAGGCATTACCTACTAAGCTGTTGAGCTCACCCCTTATCTTAATATTTTCAAGAAACTAGAGGAGAAAGGGTGTATTACTCGTATTCACAGACTTAGACGACGCTAGGATTCTTTATAATGTATAATGTTGTATTTATGGCCACGGCAGTCTCATATATGTATTTAAATTCTTTGTAATCACGTAAAGAAAATTTGTATACTTTGTGGCCTTATATCTTTAATCATGTTTCTTAGACATGTATTATTGAAATTTGAAAGATATATACTATGGATGGATGGAATGGAATGAGCTATTTCAAATGATTTCATTGACATTATGATTTTGGATGTTATATCTTATTTGCCATGAGTTAGGATAGGTTTTATGGCATGTTTTGGCTCACAAATGAGCCCAGTTGATTACAGGATTGTGGAAGCCTTGACTTCCAGAATTTGCAGCTCTCAGGGCCTGTTAGCCGGCTGGCTAGGCTTGTCGACAGTGCACTTCTTAGCCAGGCAGTGAGTTGAGTTGTTGAAACCATTATTTTGGCTCGTTGACTAACTCAGTCAGCCGACCGACCCTACTATTTCAGCCAGTTGACATAAGGCTGTTAGCTGGACGACGCTGCTTCATCAATTTGCACTTGTGATTCTTCTGAGTTGCTTGTGAGATGGTGTACTATAAACCTTGGGACGACACATGTGTTATGTGTTGACGTTGGGAATGACCTCTATAACCCTAGATGACCTCGGGTTTGGGTAAGGACCCAGATAGCGATTCGAACCCCCGGGTTTGCGTCGTTACAAATCCATAGTCCAATGATCATGTTTTACAAGACTAATTGCTTTTATTAATCACATAAAGCATTCACACATAAGCATTTTATATACATGGCCATGAAATCATCATACATCAACATTTAAGTACATAAGCACATAACAAATAAGTATGCTTCTCAAAACATTAAATACTTTAGTACGAAACACGTAGTCAATGAAAGTTAACCTTCTACCCCATCTAGGTAAGCCTCTACCTATTGTCCGAAAGGTTTTAGAACTATGCTCTGATACCAAATCTATAATGATCCCGAATCTAGGAGTCCGAATCGTTAACTGTGTCCTAACCTGACCTGGGGAAACTCAAGGGTAAAATGGTCATTATGCACCTTACTATGTGTTAAGGGTCATAATGAAGTCATACTAGTCATTTATAACCACATTAGATCATTAAAGAATGGTAACTCTAACTTCAAGTTCATGATGGAACCCTAGGCTTACGAGGGGTAAAATAGTCATTTAAAGTTAAAATGATAAAATGAGGTTGATACCAATGGAAAGGTGGCTCAAACTTCATCAATCTAAACTCAAGAATGGCTTAATTTGGGTTAGAATGACCAAGTGATGATTGTTTGAAATTTGGTCGATGCGAGTAATTTAAAATTAAAAAATAAATAAATAAAAAAACCCTCAAAATTTTATATGGGAAAATCTGATCAATCATATTGAAATCCGATTAATCGAACTGAACCCAGAATATGGACATGGGCTCCCAAGGGAGCTCTAGTTTGATCCTACCTTGTAATTATGGTAATGTACACATTCAAATAACTCAAAACTTGTCCCAAAACATCCACATACATGGATACACTTCCAAAATAACTTCCCTACAATACAATGATTCAAATTACATCATTTAACTTTACATCATCCCAAAACTCCTAGGTATGAATATAGTTGTCATCATCATCACATACATGCCCAAATTATACAAAATAACATCTCAAAAGAATAAGCCACAAGCTTAAAACCCTTAAGGTTTTAAATGCAATACTTTTTACAAAAATGATCGTACTAGGCCATTACAAAAAATGATCATCATCACTAGCATTGTTTACAAAATTTACAAAAAAAAATAATTCTTCATCAACGTCTACGATGATGCGTCGTCCACAATGTCCTTGCTATGTCCTGAAAATATTAGAGGAAATGGTGAGTACAGATGCTCAGTAGGAGATGCCTAAAGCACCAACTTTGGACTCCCTTTGAGCTACACATCACACATTGGAGATAAGAGTGAACCGGGATCCCACATTGGGGATTTTACACAATTTAAACCACATTTCAATCCAGTCACTGGCACAGATACAACTTTGCACACTATGAATGCAAATGTAATGTAATGCATAATGTAACGACCCTAATTTTTACAAATCAGTGCATCAGTGATGACCCAAAAGTTGACCCGGTAACGGGTCCAAAATGCGGAAGCGAAAGATAAAACCAAAGTCTCTAGAGATATAAATCATCCCTAAGATACCAAGGTGACCTTCCATAAAGTCACTGAACTCAAAGAGAACGAAAGAGCAAACGAGAGTCAAAACAGGCAAAATCCGTTAATCAAGGGCAAAATGGTCAATTTACAAATAAAAAGGGAAATTTTACTGCAAGCAAGTCAAATGAGGTCTATACAACCTAAACTAATCATTTCACAACATTCCAAAAGGTTCTAAGAACTTTAGCCAAGAATCTCACGAGACTCCCATTCCTGGTTTAAATAAAATCTGACACCGTCTCACTAAAACATGAATAACTCCCACTATGATTTGAATCTAAGAATGGCATTAGTACCATTGAAAGCTGACTCAAAATCCTTAACTTTAAACTCAAGAATCACCCAATTTGGACTAGGAATGAAGGAGTTATGACCATTTGAAGTCAGAGAAGCAAATGTGATACAAAACCTGAAAGAGAAAAAGAGTTGGGGCATTTTGGTCAGCCGAAATGACCCCAGAATGACCAAAAACCTAGACAATGAAGGAAAAACACTTCGATCGGCCGAAATAATGAATCGGTCAATCGGTTGTGGCCAAAACAGTACCTAAGCTATTGGAAAATGAATTTAAACTGTTCAAATGAAATTCAAAAGTCACCGGTCGACTGAAATGGCAGTTCGGTCGGCCGAAATGCTCGAGAAATGCAAAAACACTAGCTATGCACCAGAAATGATAAGGCTTCACCCAAGCCTCAATCCCCATCATGAAATGATCTAAAAACAAAATTTAAAACTGTGCAAGCATGCTAATAAACGTACTTTACATATTGAAATGTGTTGCAATGACCCATGGCTTCATTACATATCATTTACTCCAAATCACATGCCAAATCTTCAAGGTTTAAAAAATTATATTTCAAAAGTAAAACTTGAAATTTAAATGTATACACCTAAACTTTAAAGTTTGTGGCCTTTGACTTCTCATTACATACATGTCAAATATGTCCTAAAAAGTATATCCAATTACACTTTACATATTTCAAGGCATAAATGGCATAATGAGCCTAGTTAACTATTACAACTTTAAAGGTAAAACTCAAACATGCTAACACTTGCATGTGAACAAGAATACATTTAAAAGAATTTCAAATCAACAAAACGACCTAGGGATATTGTGCATCCCGAATCCACGTTTTCTTGCCTGAAACAGGTCGCATTCAGTAAGGGGTGAGTAACATGTATTACTCGTAGGGAATGATTGTGCATAGATCTAACATTTTACAAGTTTTGCAAGTTAATACTTATATTAATCCTTGCGGTTCATTCCACCTAACGTTTATGTCAAAAGTGAAACCCAAGGAGCATCCTAAGCTACCTTAAAATATTTATAGCATAAACCACATTGTTATACAATTAAACAGTATAGGAGCAAATGGTACAACACAACAGTATATAGATTATTAAAGTTATTAGCTTGAAATCTAAAATGTGAAAACATCCAAAGTGGGTCATGCCACCTAACGTCTATATTCTCAAGGTACTCTAAGTGATCATCTCAACCTATACAAGTAATTAAAATGATAAATACATGGCATCCAAGTGTGCATACACAAGTACACTAACCATATAAAAACTTAAGCACAAATCCACAATTTCAAGAAATCCATGATTTACAATTTGGAATTTAATGCAAAATCAAATAATGGGAAGATTAGGATATGTGGTTACGAGACCATACAAGTTATTTCGGGTAATTACGACCCACAATGTACTATCTAGTGCGCACTATGGCTTAGGAGAATTCTTATCCTCCGTACTAAAGCCAAACCTTAGCCATCAAACATCTCACATCCTTACAAGCTTCCAAAAATAAACAAGTCCATGACATTTATAAAATCACGAGGCATGAAACTACCTACCAAGCACAAGTATGGTGAAACCACACAATTCTTAGGGTTTCAATTCTAAAATAGCACATATAATGTCAAATACAAAGTGTACAATTCATTACACAAAATAATAATATATTCAATATTGGAAACATATTCTTATGAATATAAATTTAACAACAATGTTATTCAATGCTTAAAACATAACCAAGTGAATATATAACAAGTCCAAATCCATGATTTATATATAGAAATAACTTTTAATACATAATAAAATCCATGAAACAATTAAATAGAATTTAATTAATAAAAATAATTAAATTCTCTAGATTTCAAATCAATTTTAAATAGCCTTAAATTAACATAGGTTAAATAACATACCAAGGCCTATTTTAATATCACATTACATGTTAATTTCATGCTAGTTATAACCATGTGAATTAAATTTTCATAAAAGAAAATTATAAAATAAAAGTTGCAATACTTATTCAAGTACTCCAAATTTAATATATGTTAATGAATATATCAATGCCTAATTTAATAGTGTGTCGCAATTTAATTCTAAGCTATATACGTCCATGTGGATTAAATCTTATACAAGGAAATAATTAAACTAAATTTCTAGATTTTAAACAAGGCATGCTTACAAGTTGTATATGCTTAGAAAATAATCAATATAACACATATATAATCCTAAAACATCCCCTATCTTAATTTGAGATGAAAATTTCAAAAGCCACCAAATGGAAACCGCCCCGAATCCTACGATACTTCGGGGTTTTGTCGGGGACAACACGGTGAACATTAAACCCCAAGGAGGTCACACCAAAATCCAAACTTGACTTCAAACCCGAACTTGAAAATGGCCAAAACTGGATTCTAATAAGGGAGAAAGGACCGCCTCGCTAAGGCCTACGATAAACATTAAGGCACTACGACATTTTACTAAAAGGAAGTGGCCGGAAAAGAAAATAGAAGAGTGACAGTCCCTTGGGCTCCCATAGCTACCAGCCAGGAGGGGGAGAAGAAGATGAAATGTTGACTTTTCATTTTAGAACCCCCTATTCATAGAACAAACCCTAAAAGTGCCCCGAATGGGCCCCGCGGGGTCCGAAAAAATGGAATTTGCGCAGACGCGCTCAAACGGTAAAACACCGTGAACAAAAAAGAACCAAAATAAAAAAAAATGAACAAAAAAAGAAATGGCGTCAAAAACTGAGTATTGTGCTACAAGATATGCCCCGAACAAGTTCGGCGACAACCAGGGTTAGAAACCCTAAAACTGGGAAAAACGACTAGAAGACAATTCTAAGAGTATATGACTCGATGAAAAGTGAAAATGAATCATGTATGAGGATCCAAGCTCAAAACGAGGCATTTTGCAATAACTTTCGGTAATTGCATAATGGCCCCTATAAAAAGGGATAACTACAAAACTGCCCAGAATGAAAATATCTTCCAAAAGATATTTTCTTAAAAATTCCTAAAATAAATATCTTTTAAAGATATTTATAAAAAATACCCCAAGAAATAAGAATGTTTCTGAAGATCTTTTCATCCATGCCCCTACGGAAAAAGGAAACAACCGGCGAGCTTTTCTCTAAAAGTAAAGCTATGCATTTTGAGGAAATCAATTGGAATGAAAACTCATGAAGTCAAAACTCAACTCCGAACATGAAAAGTGAGGTTACGCCAAAAAAGTGATGAACGGGGAAAAGACAAAAAATGAATAGTGTTGAAAAACGAAAATGTGGAAATGACGCGGTCCTAATAAGGAAGTTGTTAATCCAAGGGAAAGAGTCTCGAAAACCATTTCTGAGCACTTGAGACGACACCATGTGACGAAAAACTGAACTCAGAAAGGAAAAATACAACGGAAAAAATTTATCTGTAAAAATCTGATAAAAAGAAAAGGAGGAAAAATAATCGGGTCATTACACATAACTATTCCCAAGTTTGGTCTCAAACCGACCCCAATCCCCACCTACACTAACCGACTTTACCAAGGCAAGATTGATACTATCCCTGACCTTATTTTGATGACCATTTGGGGCCTAGTATACACCGAATTGCGCTCCCTCTAGGTCAAGTTAGCACCGGACTCGCGATACCCAGTCCATTTCTAAATTCCTCTTTCCCTCTCAATCTAAGATGGCTTACTTTCAATCTCATTTAACTTCCTTACCATTCTAAAATGGCCCAATGTCCTTCTCATTTAGTCACCCCACCATGCCATGCATATGATCATTTTTATTAATTTCACTTCAATTTCATTCATGCACCAACAATGACATAAACATGGAATTCTTTACAACGTGAACACAATCATGCTAACATTTAAACTTAGCATTTTAATAACTTAGGAACATCATGCTTCACACTTAGCACATAAATCACATTCAATTATTACATCTAAGCATGCTTTCATTACATCATCTTCAATTGTCATGTTATCACAAAACTTGCATTTAATATAGAATTAATAAAGAATCAAGAGGAGATTACTCAACAAAAGGCAAAGTTTTGAAGCATTAGAAATCCCCACCTCAAGTGTGCTAGCCAAACAAGCCCTAAGGCTAAGCCAAAATTCAAAATCCTCCTAACCCCTGCAACATTGGTCTCTCAAATGGAAGTCCTCTCCAAGCTCTCCAACTTGTCCTTCCATGGCTTCATCAAAATCCCACTAAAAACCCCTCAAACCTAAGCTTGAAGACATGGAAGAGAATATAGACATATATGTGTAAAGATATAGTGAGAGAAAGCGAAAAGATAGAGGGAGAAAGAGACGGTCGAATATGAAGAGGAGGGGGGGCAACTTCCTCTTTGGCCCATATTGTGCCATTTGTCATACTTAGGGTGGTTACTAATTTTGTGTCAAGTTACTACCTTGCCCTTACTCTTCCCTTGTAATGTCAAACCTATCTCCAAAATATCTTCCTCAATGTATAGATATATACATATGTATATGTGTATGAAAAGACCACAATGCCCCTCAATGCAAATGGTAAAACCGGGAGTAGTTCTCGAGTCGGGGAAATCGTCTCGACTTCCGAAAAATTCTAAAATTAATCTCGTCACATCTCTAATTTACTTAGAATGATTAAAAACGAATTTCTAAAACCCTCGACTCAAGAAATGACTTAAAAGACCCTCAGGGCCCGCGTGGCATGCAAAACTATGATGAAAAATAAATAGATAAAAATTCAAAAAAAAATTGAAAAAATCTGAGACATTACAAAATGACACGACAAGACGGATTTAAGTCATTTATGACTTTAATACGAAATGTTTACTCAATATGTTTAGCTAAATGAGTCATTTTTAACACGAATATGACACATTGAGTTAAACTGGTTATAAACGGGTTGACAAGTCAAATATGAACCCGACACGTTTAATTATTATGTCAATTCAGGTCAACATGATTACGACACGAACACGATTAAGCCAAACACAAACCCAAACTCACTTATCTCGTATTATATTCGAGCAGGAGTGAAACCAATTAAGGCCTAGAGAGGGCATGTACCCCCGTGGCCTTGCTCCAATTTACTATACATATATACATATTTTTATTATATACATATATTTATATGGTAATTTTGAATAATGCCCCCTATAAAGTTTTCAAATCCCTCTAATTTCCTTTTGAAAAAAAGAAGAAGTTTACACATATTTCCCTTCTTTAATTACTTCATTTTTTTTTTTCCTTCTCTAATTTTTCTTTCATTTTTCAAATTTTTTCTATCTTCACTTATAATGTAAGGTGGTGAACTGCATTAAACACCCCATTTTCTATTTGCGTTTTGCACTAAACCCCGTTTTATATTTTTTGCCAAAAGATCCCCCTCAACTATCCAAGGGGGGTGATTTAACAGAAATTAGCTGAGAGGGAGCTATTTGGACAATGAGTTTCTCATATATTTTTTAGACAAAAATGTCCCTATACCTATTTTAACATACCCCCACATATATATCTACTCCATTATCACTATTAGCCGCATATCCTCCACAATTGCAACAACATGTACTCTTATTCTAGCTCAACTTCTTTTATTTACCCATCATATATATATATATATGATTATAATATTATATATAATATGTATCATAATATAATGGTATATATAATATGTACCATTAAATATCATTCATACTATATTTGCATTTCCATCCAAACTTCAAACCTATATAAATCTAAGTTTTTCCTTGAAATTTATTAGCTAAATATTTATATTTTTTGCGAATTATATTGTGCATTCATTTATTTGGTTTTTATTAATTTTCATTTTGTACAGATTTGTTAAAGGGGCAATACGAGAAATAATGCCAAAATTTTTCCTTTTTTTATTTTATTTATGCCTACATGTTCTTCTCTCTTTTTATATTATTTATGCCTATATTCCTTCCATGTGATTAATGTGAACTTAACAGTCTAGTAAAATATTAACATATTAAAATAATAATAATAATAGAATGTTAATTTCTATGAATGATGTCGTTTAGGTTATTTAATAGAAAAAAAAATCAAGACGAACCCACAAAGTAGATTTTTAAATAGGCCTAATGGGTATTTAAGTCAATTTCTATTTCAATTCCCTTACAGCTAACGCCCGTTTGTTAAGGCACCCCCTTGGATAGTTGAGGGGGTTTTTTGGCAAAAAAATAGAAAAGAGGGATTTAATGTAGTTCACCCTATAATGTATGCACTATAATAGTTTTTTCTCTTCTTATTCTTTTTATTTTTCTTCTACTTATTTAAATCAATTCATAAATCGTTTCAAAATGAGAATACCCATCTTGTGATTGTATTTAACGAAAATATTATTAATATTATTATATTTTTCAAAGTATTTATATTTTTACACTATTTATTTAGCATATTATTTTACAATTATTATTATTATTATTATTTTTGCCTTTTGATTTAGAAAAGTTATATTTGTCATACTTGCTGATTTGATTTTTTTTTTCTTCAATCAAGTGCAATGTGTCCCTTGAAATAAAATCTAGCTCCACCCCGTATTCGAGTCATGTTAGCATGTGGTGTCAAATATTGTCACCTTTGCCCCGGTACCAAATAACCCATTTTTCATTCTCTTTTTACTCTGATTCCACTAGGGATAACAATTTCCTCCGACTCGGCAGGTTTCAGCCCCGCCTCGACCCTAATGGGGGCGGATTTGGTACCTCCCTAAATGGGTTTGGGATGAATATGGTAAAATAATTGAAAATTCGAAGCGGGTTTAGGGTGGGGGCAGATTTAATGATGAACCCACCCCACCCCGATTATATATGTACCTCTTTTATATATATATATATATATATATATTAATATTTTTAAGACCCTTGTTATTTTGCTAGAAGTATCAATAAATTTATTATTACTCACTACTTAGTAATTTAAAAACTAGGTCAACTTATTTATCAGTCCAATTTGAGCACATTGGACTAATTTTTATTTTATTACATAATAGGATAATGCTTCAGTCTTGCCTCATTAAGACAAATTGTGTCATGTATACTAACATGTCCTAATAAGAGGTTGAAACCTCTTTTAAACTTAAAAAGATATCAAACATGGGTCATACCCATTTTTTAGGGTTAAAACCGACATATTTATTTTTTTCCTTTCTTTGCTCCTATCTGTGTATCTTGCTTCGTCTACATCTTTCTTTTTCCTTAGGGTTTGTTTGGTTAACATGAAGTAGCTAGAAAGGAAAAGAAAAGGAAAATATTTAACTTTTTTAGAAGTTTGGTTAGAGTGAAAGAGAAAATTTTCAGGAAAGTAATTTTCTTGCAACTGCTTAATTTTCCTCAAAAATTTTCTGACATAAAACACAGAAAAATTTTACTTTCTCGTGAAAGTGGTGCCTTCACGTCTTATTTTCCTATTATGCCCATGTCACCCTCTTCACTTTCTCTATAAGCTTCTATAATAAGTGAGTTTCATTATTTTGTAAATTGCTTATAAGATTATGTAAATACTAATTTAATTGTATATAGTTTTATATCAAAATTAAAATTTTATTTTATTTTATTTTTTTGTTCCACAATTAATAATGATTGAGAGTGATATATATATATATATATATATATATATATATATATATATATACATAAACTTCTCATGACTTTAGGACTCTACTACTGAAATGTATCAAACTCATTTAGTTTTAACCCTACGTATATTAGATATACCAAATTAATTTAGTTTTAGCTTTACATATATTATCTGTACCAAACTAATTTAGTTATAAATATTTTATTTCTATTAGACTGAAGTTTTTTTTTTTTTTTTTTGACTAAAAGTATATATATATTAACTTCAATCTTTTATCCTCAAGAATTTTCGGATCGAAATTTTATATTAATTAAACTTATACCTATAATCACATATATCTAATTATTAAGCATCAGAAGACAAATACTAGAATGACCATTAATTTATATTTGAATTTAAAATTTTAATTTTGTTTATAATTCTGGAGATATGATAGTATCTCAAAAGAGTACAAAGTAATCGTATAATTAAAAGAGTAGTTTTGGGAATTGCAATCAGTTTCTTTTTACTTTCATTCTTTCCAAACTCACAAAACAATATTTTCTTACAACTTTCTTGAAGAATTTTCTTGCTAACCAAATACATAATAGAAACTTGATTTTCTTTTCCTTTCCTTTAGTTTCTTTCATTTTCACTTTCCATTAAAAAAATTCTATCTAACCAAACGGACCCTTAGTTCCAGCCACCAATCATTCCAAACCTAATCTTCCCTATCCGGACCTCCACCACTCCGCTTCAAACTGGATTTCAATTTCTCTTAGCAAGGATTGAATTATTTTCTTGAAACAGGTATTTTAAAACATTATATTTGCCCGTGTAAATTTGAGGTAGATTTTGAAAAAGGGAGAAATATAAATAGTTAGTTCAATTTTTTTTTTTTTTTTTATATATATCTTAAAAAATTAAAAATAACAAAAAAAAGAAGAAGATAGAAACGATAATTTTCCATGAGTTGTTCTCTGGAAGCAAAATTAAGAGTAGATCATTCAATATTAGGATTTGGAATGAGTGGTGGTAAGAGATAAGGGAAAAGAAAGAAGTGGAAGACAAGTACATAGATGAGACCAAAAAGAGAAAAAAAAAAAAAAATAGACATATCTTTTAACCCTAAAAAAAATTGAATATAATTTATGTTTTGTATTTTAAAAGATTTAAAATAGAATATAATTTATGTTTTGTATTTTAAAAGATTTAAAATAAATTTCAATCTTTTATTAAAATACCTTAATATGTAGGACAAAATTTGTCCTGATGGGCGTCGGTTGTCCTGATGGATAGAACTGACGCATTATCTTAATAAAAGTGATATAACCAAAAAAATTTCGTAATTAAATGGAGTAATGAGACATATTTTGCCTATGAAGGCAGGGGGAGAATGGTATATCAATTAAAAAGCTGTTCACAAGTACAACGGAGCTAGTATGACTGATTTTCTATCGGGTGGAGGACGGTTTAGCACTTGGCCCAACAAGTCCTGTTGCCATCATCCCTAGATTCCACCCATCCAAAACAAACGAGCTACCCCAATCTCCGGAGTTCAGAAGCAAACGACGAGAAGCACTGTGCCAGTGGCAATGTCGTACGGCACAGAGCTACCCCAAGATCTGGTCCTTAACATACTCTATCGACTCCCCGCGAAGTCTCTCTGCCGATTCAAATGCGTATCAAAGTCATGGCTTACTCTAATCTCATACCCTCATTTCGCCAAAACACACCTCAATCGAAGCAACAGCAAAACCGAGAGAGCCATCCTCATTTCTGATGATCTGTACTCCGTCGACTGCGCTGAAGCATTCAATAACGATGATCTGATTGCGACGAAACTTGATTTATTTTCGATTGAAAAGCAATACGAGTTTGAAATCTTGGGTTCTTGCAACGGTTTGATTTTAGTTAGAGACGCAAACTGCACCAAGTTTTTGTTGAACCCATCAACTCGAGAGATCAGAGAGTTACTCGATTCCCCTTTTGCCCCTGCTCACGCCATGAACGGACTTGGGTACGATTCGTCTGCAGATGATTTCAGGATTGTGGCAATTGATGTTAGATCTGATCCTGATCCCGATGCTGCTGTTGTTGATGTTGAGGATGATGAATCCTGTTGTACGTATACAATTGCAAGTCTGTATTCACTGAAAACCGATTCTTGGAGGAGGATTCAAGATGTTCTCAACTATCATTATCGTTCTCGTATCACGACTGTCTCGATGGTTCTTGTAAATGAGTCTCTACATTGGTTGATTTTTGGGTCTTACGGTGATCGGTTTGTGATTGCTGCTTTTGATTTAGCAGATGAGAAATTCCATGATGTGCAGAGACCTAGCTCACTTGTCAACAATAATGTCCATTTCACGTATATATTGGGAGTTTGCAGAGGGTGCCTCTGTATTTTTGTGTGTGGTTATAGTTTCCAAATCGAAGTTTGGGTCATGAAGGAGTATGGGGTTACTGAATCTTGGACCAAACATACAAGGTATATAGGTAATATGTACATGGAGCAACCCTTATATTTTCTGGTGGATGAGGAAGTTCTAATGAGAAAGGATAGAGATGAATTGTTCGCATTCAATGCAGAAGAGAAAACATCAAGAGAGATAGTGGTGCGTGGCATTCCAGCTATGTTTAGAGGAGGGATGACCTATGTGGAGAGCCTTGTCTCGCCCTATCACGCCCATGGGATTGATGGGTAAAAACATGATTCTATTCTATCTTTTTCTGTTTAATTTTCATATATTCATATTATTTATGCCACCATGATATGGATTTTTTAGCATCGGCATAACAGTGCATTCAGTATTAATTATTGAGTGATACATTTTCTAGTTCGAAGTTGAACTATGTTGTTATAGGTTTATAGTGGGGGTTTCAATGTTGTTGAACTTGGATTTTTTCTATACAAATAAAGGGGGTCTATTTGACATGGCAAGAGTGCTGTTTTCCTTTGATGCATGTACCTAAGAGAAAAGCAAATTTCAATTCACACAGTAATTTGGTCTTTCTAGGTTTAATTTTGGCCCATGTCTGGTTGAATTGTGTACAAAAGTCCTTCTGCCAAAGTCTGAAGATACAGTTAATATGTAACTAAAATTGTTAGCCTCATTATTGAGTTAACAGGTTTGGTTGTAGAAAATAATTGAAGAGATCATTTATGTAAATATGCATGTAATTGAAGAGATCATTTCATTCTATTCCACATTAATTAGAATCCCACTTGGAAGTAGCTTCTTCAATGGTTGTCAGCGTGCAAATTAAACCATAAGAACTGGGTTTTCTGACTAATCTAGTAATAGGTGAGAATTTATTCAAGACACCATTTGTGGACTTGTATTTTATAGGAAACAAAGAAGAAGATGACTTGTTAGAGAGAGTAAATATGCATGGGTAGTCCTAAAGTCATATCCAAAATATGCTCTTCATTCTCCAAAGCAATTCTACCGGCAAATGAGATTGAGGATCATATGTTCGAGTTATGGTCGAAGTATATATACATGAAGTATTTCACTATTTCCTGAATCTGTGGATATTTCTGTTCTTAAGTATAGTTGGAAGCCCCAAATCTGCTCTTTGTCAATCAGTTGAACACTGCAAGGGAAACTGTCCAAAGAAGTAATCAACTGTAGCACCTGTCTGTGACAACACAGTTCCAGAGACATTGGAAGAGCCCATTTCTGTCTTGAAGTGGACTGAATGTCACAAGAATTTAATTAACTTCTCTAGGAAGCAAAAAATCAAAAAGTTAATTGAGGTAATGACATCTTCAGTATTACAACTTACAAGAGCTCCACACACCTCTACTGTTTCACATGATTAGTATCTGGAATTTAGTATTTTGAACCGAACACATTCCCAGCTGGAAGTTCAAAAATGGATTTTACCAAACAATCTTGATTTTGTTTGTCTTTTGGAAACTCAAATAAGAGAGCTCTTTTTTAACTAAGGAGCTCATTTTCAATTGGCAATTGATTAGTAATCATTGTCCATTAGACACTATTAAAAGGATGCGCTTGGAACATCCTCGAAGTTTGGTGCAAGCAAGAAGTTTTTGCGGATATTGTGAGCAGGGCTTGGAACATCTCTACTATGGGTAATCCACACGCACATATTTCCCAAGAATCTTAAAAGTGTTAAAGAGAAGTCAAGGACTAGAATAGAACTGCTTTTGGTCACATTAATTATCAGCTTGGAAAGGCCAGATCAAATTATGACGGTCTACAAGAAGCTCTTCAAAGTGATCCTGAAAATGAAGAGTTAATTCGAGGTGAGATTCAAGCTAGATTCAAAATTGTTAGCCTCATTGTTGATTTGTCATTGGATTAGGTTTCAAAAGAATTGAAAATATCATTTATGCATTACTCATTTAATCTCATTCTGTTAGATCCCATTTATTAGGGCCACGGATGATGGAACCATGGAAGTAGCTTGCATGCTTGATTGGGTGAAAATCAAACTATGAGAAGAAGTTGGTTTTTCTGGCTGTTCTAGCACGAGGTGAAAAACTCCTTTAAAATCCCAAGTTGTGGACTTCTTTGGATATATCAAGAAGGACGTACATTATTTCTACTCTTAAATATTAGAACTATCTAGTCATCTTTGCATGTGGAGAGTGATCAACATGATGAGCCACTTTACCTTTGGGATGATGTCAACTCTTATTCCTTGTTATATTCCCTTTTGTAATATATTCCACTACAACTAAGGTTATTATTCATTTAAAAGTGTCTCTGTGTGTGTGTGTGTTTGCACACAATTATAGCTTTTTAAAACCTTCGCCAAAGTGATGAACTGCAAACCTTTTGTGTGAAGATTGCTGTTTTTCTATGTAATACCATTATTTTATCTATTCCACTACAAAAGTAGGGTGTTTATTTATGTGTGTGTGTGCGCGCACGCTTGTCCACATGCCTGTTTGTGGAAATCTATGACATCTAAAAACTAGAGTGAATAATGTCCATTCCTATGACAATGGGGTTTTCTGATCTAATAAATTTCAACCTCCATTTCTAATACAATATTATATATTTTGTTGTACATAATATCAGGTAGTTTACCCTAATCAACATTGCTTTCTCATAGATGGAATGTAGGCAGTTCAACACTAAGCTTTATTACGACTATACCAAGTAGTCTATAAGAATGTTTCTTTTATTTGCTGAATTGTTTCTCTTATGTATGGAGCATAGACAGTTCAACATTAAGATTGCATTAATTATGCTAAATGGGCTAAGAATGTTTTAACTTATTGCCCTGCCTAGACCAAAGGGGTCATTGCCCGGTGCAATGCATGTGCATGTTCTGTCAAATGCAAGACTGCATGTTTGAATTCTGATGCAGCCACTTTCTGCAGATAATTCCAAAGGTTCGGTCTTTATCATGTTTATCCTTCCCAAATACTTTCAATTGACAGGGACCATATTAGGTTAGGACCCTTTTATAGCCCCTAGCCTGGTCTAGAATTCACTTTATTGTGACATGGATTAGGTGTCCAATTGTCTTGTATTAAAAAATCTTTGATGTGAAGACATATTCTGATAACATGTATTTATATACCTTTGAGTTTTTGTACATTTACAAGAAGTACAATTTGACATGAAATCAAATCTAATGTGGTCTGTGGCTTTACCTTAGAGTGAAAACATGTTGACTTTCTCTAAATATCTAAAGTGGCATCGGGATATACATGACATGGTGTCATGTTGGAAAGTATCTCTCACCAATCATTATTTTTTTTTGATAAGTATATTTCTCACCAATCATCTACCTGGAGAAGTGTCCTATGTATCATAAATTGAGAATTACTTGTTCCACTAATCTTCCTTGTAAGGGTGGACTATGCACTTGTATTCGTGCTAGGTGGCGACAACTAAACCTCTGTTGGGTGGCGGCAACTACTACGTTGGGTGGTGACAGCTAACACAAGTTGGTGCCAACACTTATTTTGATATTTTGTGTTTTCTTAGTTCTTAAATATTTAACTCTTTGGTGCCTATAAATAAGTATATATGTATCAATTTTGGATGATTTAATAATATTGTGTTTTTGAGTTCCCTTCTCTTTGTGTTCTTTTTCCCAAGTTCTTACTCGTCTTTTACCCTTGGTCACTCTAGTCTATCTATTCACTCTTATCTTCTCATCCCCTTCATTTGTTTCTTTTGCCCTTTCTTCTGGCCTCGTCTCTTCTTTCCATTCTCATCCCCTTCTTTCATTCTTGTCCTGCATCAGCTTTTTATTCTATGTTTATAGCAATGGCACAACAATCAAAAGAGCAAGGGAGGGGAAGTTTAGTGGATAAATTTTACATTCTATTTTGGTATTTTATGTCTTCAAATATTATACAAGACTATTACCTGAATTGTATAGGATTTGTATAATCATGTTATAAGTGAGTTTCTATTGTGGATTTACTTGAGATACTGGATTAGTATCATCATCATCATCATATTGTAAGTGGTGGTGTGAACTCAATTCATAATTTCATATACATGTCAATGTTTCTAGCAAGTTCCTGATATAACATAAATCTTGCACATTGTAGAGTTGCAGCAATAATTTCATCTTTGTATTCAAGATGTTTGTTTAGTTTTTCCCTTAGGATTTGCACTCAGTTTCTCTTCAACAAAAAAGGAAGGAAAGTGAAGGGAAAAAGAGTTTCTATCTTCTACACAAGTAAAAGACAACCATGGTCTGATCTCATCTTGAGACCATGGTTTAATGTTTTAAGCAAAGGATACAAGCTGTCTCACCAAATAATTATATTGGTATTTTGTTGTCACCTTATATTAATTGGAATCACAACAGTTAATATTGACTTATTCCAGGTTTTTTTTAGTCTTCTAGGAATTTCTTAAATGCTTTTGATGGTAATTGCATCACATTATCATCAAATATTACATTCCAAACTTCAAAGCCGTTCAGATCCTTTTTGTAGAGTGACTCTGAGCTAAAACTCTCTGGATCCAAAGTAGCTTGGTCAAATGTTGCTAGACCAAAATCTGAAGGCTGTTTGGCAATTAAATTTTTAGCTAATTGGAATAAAGCTATTATGGGCAAAAACCAAATTTCTAAATGGTAGGTGCATGGAGGAAACTTTTACAAATTAGAAGCACATTCAGACCTTGTATTCAGCACATTGTTGGTGACAGTAGTCAATCTTTCTTGTAATTTATGTACTGTTTATATTTATGTTCCATTCCTCAACTATATGGGGATAGATTGGTACATGTTTCTGGTTTACCCGAAAATGCAAAGGTGAAAGATACTTTTAGGAATGATCACTGGAATTGGCCAGTTTCTCTTCCAATATCTTCTCAACTGTTCTCCTTAATTTACAATCTTCATTCTTCCCACTCTCTCTAGTTTAAATCTTCTTCAGTCTACTCTATCAAACGGTTCCCTTCTTCAAAGTCTTTGTCCACTTACTCTCGTTGGACTTTTCTGAATCCCCCTGAAGTTAAGGTCAATTGGGCTCATCATCTCTGAATTTATAGTGATGTGTTCGGATTCAGCTTCATTTTATGCTTAACTATTCATTCTAGACTTAGTACTGACCACTGAAGATAAGCTTCATGCATACGGAATTATCTCTTCTATGAGCTGCCTTTTGTGCAGAATTCCCTTAGAAGACCAGATCATCCATTCTTCAATTGTCCTTTTTCTTTTAGATTTGGACTACTGTTCTTCATAAACAGAGAATTCAGTTTTCTCAGCTGCATTTTGGTACTTGGGGTAGCATCATTACTTGGGTTTAGCCATCCTTAGGAAATCTGTTAAAGCTACCCTCTCGAAGCTCATTTTGTTTCCATCTGTATATAGGCTTGAGAGAAATAAAAGGCGGTCTTCCAAGAATATGTGAATGTTAATACTGTGAGTGCCAAGATTTTTAATGCTCTCAGGTTTCAAGCTTCATCTCTTCAGAGAATTTTTTTCTTTTTCTGCTAATAAGTATGTCCAAAGAGTCACAATCTTTCGGAATCTATATTCAGTTCATTCTCTTGTTCATATGAATTTGTTATATCTTTGCTTTAGATGGATGGTGTTGTTTTCTGGGTAGTCATTGTTCTAGATGGATGTTGTTGTTTTCTGGGTAGTCTGACTTATGGTTCCACGTGGTGTCGGCTGGACACTTGTCATTGGAGGAGTATGCAAGTAGAGGCAAATTGTTGTTGTGCTTTCGTGTGAAATGATGACGTATGGTTCATGGGTATATTAGTAATTTTTTATTAATGTTAACCCCCTCAGTTAGTAGAGGGGGGTTTTGTGCCAATATAATTAATAAATAAATAAATAAATATATATATATATATATATCAAAAAGGGGGTTTATTGCCAATCGCTACAAGTTAAGGTGTTTTTTATGCAATCCGCCTTTATATATATATATATAATTTCCTGAAAACAACAGGAACAGAAGAACTAAGGTATGCACTGAAACAGCATTATGCGTTAAACATATAAGCAGTATACTTTTATATTCGCTTACTATTCAAGCTAGAAATTTTACTTCATCTTTGAGACCATTCTCTTTTATTGTACAAAGGATGTGTGCAACAAGGCAATTATGATAGACAAAATGTCTCTAATGACGAGTGTTCTTCCATATCCTATGATTCCTCCACTAACAAATGGAGTTGCTCCTCCCTTCTTCCTTGTTTAAATTGGGTTAACTAGCCAAAGAACCAAGAAACTGTATAATCTCTTTCCAAAGGTTTGAATTTCTTGTGTGGGCTATGTGCATATCTTTTCTAGGTTTGTTATGCACTTGATACTCCTTATGTTCTTTTACTTGTCTATTTGTAGATGACCTAGAGTATCTGTATGATATTTATGTGATTTAATGAGAATTCATGTGTTGATTTTCGTGTATCTTTTGTTCTTTGTTTCTTTTGCGAATTGTTCTTTGATTGTAGTTGATCAAATAATCTTTTGCTTAGTGTTCGTGAATCACTGGTTGAAGACTATAGAGCCTGGAGAGGACAATCAATGGCACAGGCGAAGGCAAAGGCAAAGGCAAAAAGATACACACTGGATATGGGTTCGAGCTCAAGGAGCATTGAGGCTTCCCAATTCCCATTCTATCGCTGATCGCTGATCATTTCTTCCGAGACTTCTTGGATTGCCTCAAGTCCACTTGAACTCTAGAAACACCAATTTATGAGAAGTCCTTCAAGATGTTCGAGGATCCCTACTGGAGGGAAAGATTCATCAGTATGCTTGACGAAAGGAAAAGATATTAGTTGGTATCCGCAAATGAAAGCTCTCAGTTTTATCATGTTGAAATTTTGTCACGTTCAGGTAGCGAGTATAGCAGCTTTGCTTGATGATGGCACTATTTTTTTTTTGGCTTTCCATGTTGTATTAGGAATACTAGGACTGATGGTGCTGTTCTGAACTGGCTATTTAAAAAAAAAAAAAATTAGAAAAGAAAATTGTTAAAACGGAGTTTATTTGTTTATCCATAACAGGTTCTCATTTTCTGCTTCTGTTTCTTTCTAATTGTAATTCAAATTATATCGTTACCATGTGAATGCTTTGAAAGGTTCATATCTCTTATTAAGTTCGTATGTCATGTTATTTTGTAATGCCCAAGGACTTCCTGTAAGCAGCTAGCTTATGCAGGATTTGGTGTCAAAAAGAGTAGTAGGGATGCTGGATGGTAGTATGTGTTTCTGTTTCTCTTTTTGTTTTTGTTTTTGTTTTTGTTTTTGTTTTTATATGTCTTCCTTGCTTTTGATTTTAATATGTTATGATGTGAAAGTAGGTTGTCATTAGGCAAAAAAATGAACTCAGCATTTTCTTCTTCAAAAAATGCCTCAAATATTGACTTTGGCTATAGTTGACTAACCTATAGTTGCTTCAAAATCATTCTTTCTCTAGCACTTGACTTCAGAAAACTACAATTACATAGGCAGTATATTAGGGTGGCTATTTTAATGATGCTTGAGAAAACTACATAATCTCAGTAGTACATTATTAAGTGTTTCATATTTGGTCATAAATCATAGCAAATCTTAGAAGAGTACAAGCTTATAAACACCAGAACAGTGGAAAGTTTTTTTCTTCTGATTCACTTTGGTAGGGTACTTTCCTGGAAAACGACTCAATTCTGACACTACTTTTCACATGGTGCATATCACGTATGGATAGATATTGGTAACGTTAGTGATGGTAGTGGATGTGTGTATATGTCTGTGTGTGTATATATATATTGGTAACGTATATATAGAGGGTGTTGTATAGTTTGAGAGAGAGATTGTATATCACATGCTTTCTTTTTGAATTTTTATACAAGAATTTTGACTTTCAAAATCAGTAGAACAAAATCAGCTAACGGCCGTTGAAAAAAAAAAAAGATAAATAAAAATAAAGTTAATATTATTGTGTTTTGGAATGGAAAGAAATTTAGTTTAAAATTTAAATTAAATTTAAGGATAAAATCATAAAACTCTCTTGTACTAGCATACAAGGACAATATTTGTGTCGAACTTAGGTTGGATGAACTTCATCCAATCTGCTAACGTGGCCCAATAAATTTAAAAGAAGTGTCCGAAAGTAAAATTTAGGATTATTGCCCAACAATTCGGGTTTAACCCATTACGGTGAGATGTCCCCCTCCCCCCCACGGGTCCCTTTTCTTCTCTCTATCCCCCCTCTTTTTCTCTCTCCAAAAAGACCATCTGTATTGTTCACCTATGTTTCTTCACCTCCATCATCCGAGCTCACCAGCCTAACTTCGAGCTCATCATCACCAAGTTCAGTCCATAGTCGTTGCCTGTCGTTGCCGAGCTCATCGCATCGTTCTGGCACGCCGATAAAAGCAACATTGCTTCTTGCCAGTTCTATGCAACGTCGCCGCCGCATCGCTATTGCCGACCATCTTTGCTCACCTCTTTATCGCTAGTTCATGCTCATCGTTCGTCATTTCGTTCAATCATCCATTTTTGCCGTTTCAAATTTGCCGACCGCAGATCCGCCGCCGTTCAGTTCTTCACCACCATCGGATTCCATTCACACAGTTTTCAAGTTGGGTTCCGTTACTTGAAGCTTCACTTATTCATCGAATTGAGTTGCTGAAATTCTAGACTGTCACCTGTTTGAAACTTGGTTTGCAAAAACTGTTCACGCCGCTTGATTACAGAGTAACTAAAATGGGTTAAACCCAAATAGTTAGGTAATACCCAACTTAATCATAACTTTTGCTTTTGGACACTTGTTTTAAATCTATTAGGCCACGTCAACAGGTTGGATGAAGTTCATCCAACCTAGGTTGGACACAAGCATTGTCTGGTATATAATTCTCAAAGAATCGAACCATATTCTTGTTAAATGATAAAATTAACCTTACTATTTAATATTAAATCAAAATGATGTTAGTAGTTATTTTAAAATTATGAATTTAACCTTTGTATGATCCATTCCAATTTCAACATAAAATAATTTTTTCAAAAAATATTTTTCTCTCTTAGATAAAATATATATATATATATTTATTTATTTTTCAATGTTTGGCAAATGTTTAAGTCAAGGTTGAGGTCGAGTCTATCAGACGAGACGCGTAAAATAACTTGTCGAAAATTGATGAATAAGTTATTTTTGTTAGGTTTTAACATTTTTTTCCTTCGTAAATATTTTACGATAACTAAATATCAAAAAATAAAAAAATATATTTTATTAAAAAAATTGTACATCTACAAAAAGAGTCTAAGAAGCACATTTACCCTAATTCTAAATTTAAAGTGTGGATTCAGTACTTTCAAAGTATTTGATAAGGTCATACAGATAGACAAAGAAAATTTGAGTAATTTTTGAAACTGAAAATTTGAAGCTATGTTAAATTTATATGATTCTTAAATCTTGTTTCAGTGGGTTACCTTCTCATCTTAGCAAATGTAAAAGTCAAATCATGCTGAGAAACAAATCCTCTCCTCCTTTGTCTTTCCATTTCTTGTAATTTGTTTATTTTTCTTTTTATTTTTTTTATTTATTTAGTTTTTGTGTGTTTGTCTCTATTCCCTAGCTATAGGTCAGAAAATACGACACAAAATAAAGCATGAAGAATGAGAGAGAGAAAGAAAAAAGTAGAGAGAGAATGTGACAGAGACTGAGAGTGAGAGCGTACGATATATTCCGATAAATAAATGAATTTGAGTAAAAAGATTTAATTAGCCGTGTTTTCACACATTTTAAAATAAAAGGGAGAGGATTTAAGTTTTTATATTAATAAAAAGTGGGTGCATGTGTGTTAATTTCTAAGATAAATAAATAAAAAATAAGAGGTTTGAGGTCTTGTCATTTAAAAATACAATTCTCAACAACTCATAAAACAAAAATTATTTTAAGAGAATTATAAAAATAGTTATATAAAAACTTAGGTAGCATGGGCACAAAGGACACAGGACACGGTCCAGGTACAGCACGATATGAACACAATGATACGGATAATTTTTTTTATTTATTTTTTAAATAAGATACTAATATAGCATGAATACGTTAACAAATAATAATATAATATATATATATAATCATTTTTATTCATTTTATTAGCAAAATAATCAATGAAAGTACTAATTTGGAGTTTAGAATTAAATGTTTGTTATTTTAAATTATATATTATTTTAAGTATTAGTCCATAATATATTTTAAATTACATTAAATTTCATTCTTTTAAAAAAATAATTACAAAATCACACCATAGTGTTCAAAATGTGTCCTTGTCATGTCCAACCAAAAAATAAAGTATTCAAATTTAAGGACACTTTTAGCCATGTTCGACACATGTTTGGGCCGTGCCTACATGTCCCCATGTCTGCATGTCGGGTCGTGTCCGAATGACAGACACGACCTTGACACCCCTAGATGGAGTGTATGTGCTTCCTAGATAAAAGCATACTTTTTATCACTAAATATCCAGAGAAACTGAATTAAACAAGAGTTTTTGAACAATTTTTTGATTTCTAAGTTGTTTTTAAAGGGCCAATTTGGTACACATTTTGTTTTTCAGTATTTTTGTTTTTGTCGCGCGGGGGGGGGGGGGGGGGTAAAAGATATTTTATTTTGTACAGTGCCGAAACATTTTAAAAGTCGAAACACTAATCTGGTGTTTTTACATATTTTCACACTGTAGCACGGGATACTGTTGAAAAAAAACACCCTTACAAATGACATTTTTAAACTAGCCACTATATTATATAAACTTGCAATATTTTTATACCAAACTATGTTTTTATGTTTTTGCTTCTAATTTATTTATTTATTTTATTTATTTATTTATTTTTTATTTTGCAATAAATAGACATAACCAAACATGTTTTCGATTATTATTCAAAACTCAATAGAACAAAAGAATTGTTTTGTTTCGGTTAAAACAAAAACGCAAAAATAAAACACGTACCAATTACACTCTAAGTGACAAACCAAACAAACCGTAGTAGTCTGAATAAAAATTTGATTCATGAAGAAAAATTGGAAGGTTTAAAGGTATGCTAGTTCAAAATGTGAAAGTTATATTTGTTAAGAGAATAATGTAACTAAAATAATTAGTGATATATTTCACCTTATTATTTGAAATCCACAAATCAATTCATGTTCCTTATTCAAACTATTAAATCTTGATTTCGGCTTAGATTACAAGGTTTTTATTTTAAATCCCTTAAATTCATATGAAACCTGAAACTCAAATTACTTCACCAAATAAACATTAGAAGAGCTTAAACATGAAGCACCATACAAAATTTGAGTTGGCTTTGATCCATTTATTGACCTCTTAAATCCGCTAGCTCAGCCGATTTAGAAATTGGTTAGTGCGGGCGTGCTAGAACTAATGACTTGGCTTAATTTTAAAGATCTAGTTTATTTTGTAAAAGATTGTAGATTAGACAATGTATGAGAGAGATAACAAGAAACTCTCAATTGGGATCTAGATTGCCTTGAACGAAAACAATACTTTAAAGGAAAAAGAAATTGTAATGAAATAAAGTAAAATTGAAAAGGAATTAAACTGAAATGGAAAGCTATGGTTGCTCCTAGAATTGAATCTACGTGAGAGGAAATTACAAGGCATAAGAATATTTGCAGAGAAGAATATAATTAACGGAAACTAAATTGAAATTTAATTAAATAAGAAAGTTAATTTAAACTAAGAAAATCAAGTTTAACTTAGAAAAACATGATTGAAGAATGAAAATTGAATTGATACAATTGTTTGAGAGATGGTGGACCCCTGACAGAGACTACCTCCCATAATATTTATACCCAAAATACAAAGAGTTCTACAACAACTTCTTCTCAAAATAAGATAAAAACTATCCTATAACTATATAAAGCTATATAGTAAACCATATTGATTTTTTTTCTTTTTTTTTTTCAAGGCTAGAAGTTTTCCCAAAATAAGATAAAAACTATCCTATAACTATATAAAGCTATCTAGTAAACTATATTGAATTTTTTTTTTTTTTCTTTTAGGCAAGGTGTTAGATTAGTACATATTAAAAAAAATTGAAATTTAACACTTTAAAATTTATCAGTGACGTTAACTCACTGAGTTATCTAGCAAACCATATTGATAACCGGATACTTATCACTTATTCCTGCTTACATCACTATTGTCCGGCCCATTCTCTCTCTGCTACTTGTCCTGCCCAAGATGGGCGTCAAGTTGTCAACACATTGTTACTCCATTTAATTATTACTAGTTGAATAGATGGTAATCTTCTTTTATTGACAGTCTTGGTGTGCGTAGAAATGATATTTATAAAAGAGGAAAACCATCTTCATCTTCTGTTTTTCTTATCACCATTTCATCAACACTAATTGCATTAATCTTTTGCTACATTTCCATCTTCCCATAAAGTCTCTCTGCCTATTCAAATGCGTATCAAAGACATGGCTTACTCTAATCTCAGACCCTCATTTCGCCAAAACACACTTCAATCGAAACTACAACAAAACCAACGAGAGAGTCATCCTCATTTCCGACGATCTGTACTCAGTCGACTGCGCTGAAGCATCCAATAACGACAATCTGATTGCGACGAAGCTTGATTTATTTTCGATTGAAAAGCAATACGAGTTTGAAATCTTGGGTTCTTGCAACGGTTTGATTTTAGTTAGAGACGCAAACTGCACCATGTTTTTGTTGAATCCATCAACTCGAGAGATCAGAGAATTACTCGATTCCCCTTTTGCCACTGAGTACGCCATGAACGGACTTGGGTGCGATTCGTCTGCAGATGACTACAAGGTTCTGGCAATTGATGTTAAATTTGATCCTGATGGTGCTGTTGACGACGATGATGAATCATGGCGTACTTATACAATTGCAAGTATGTATTCACTGACAACCGATTCTTGGAGGAGGATTCAAGATGTCCCCAACTATCATTCTCGTTCTCTTAGCATTTATTCCGATGATATGGTTCTTGTAAATGGCTCTCTACATTGGTTGCTTTTCGGGTCTTACAGTAATTCGTTTTTGATTGCTGCTTTTGATGTAGCAGATGAGAAATTCCGTGATGTGCAAAGACCTAGCTCAATTGTCAACAATAATTTTAATATGTTGTATATATTGGGAGTTTGCAGAGGGCGTCTCTGTATATTTTTATGTAGTTATACTTATAGTTTCCAAATTGATGTTTGGGTAATGCAGGAGTATGGGGTTACTGAATCTTGGACCAAATATACAAGGTATGTAGATAATATGTACATGAAGCAACCCTTATTTTATCTGGTGGATGATGAAGTTCTACTGAGAAAGGATGGAGAGAGATTGCTTGCATTCAATGCTGAAAAGAAAACATCAAGATATATAGAGGTGTGTGGCATTCCAGCTATGTTTAATGGAGGGTCCGGAGGGATGACCTATGTGGAGAGCCTTGTCTCGCCCTCGCCCTATCACACCACCCGTTGGATTGATGGGTAAAAACATGATCCCTTTTCATATATTCATATTATTTATGCAACCATAGTAAGTATTTTTTTAGCATATGCATAACAATGTTTTCAGTATTTATTATTGAGTGATACGGTTTCTAGTTTGAAGGTTGAACTACATTGTTATAGGTTTATAGTGGGGTTTAATATCGTTGAACTTAGATTTTTTCTATACAAATAGTGGGGTTCTATTCGACATGGCAATAATGCTGCTGTTATTCGATGCATGCCTAAGAGAACAACAAAGTTCAAAACACACAGTCATTTGGTCCTTTCCTGGTTTGATCTTGGCCCATATCTGGTTGAATTGTGTATGAATGCCCTTCTACCTAAGTCTGTAAGACTTAAGATACTGTTGATATGTAACTAAAATTGTTGGACTCATTATTGAGTTAACGGGTTTGGTTCTAGAAAATAATTGAAGATATCATTTATGCATTTTACTTATTTCATGTCGTTCTATTCCCCATTAGTTAGAATTCAATGGCTGATGGTCCTATGGAAGTAGCTTCTTCAATGCTTGTTAGCGTGCAAATTAAACCATAAGAAGTGGGTGAAGTGGGTTTTCTGACTAATAGGGGAGAGTTTATTCAAGACAGAAGTTGTGGAATTCCTTGTATTTATAGGAAACAAAGAACGAGATGAGTTGGCAGAGAGTGTAAATATGCATGAGTAGTCCTAAAGTCATATCCAAAATATGCACTTCATCCTCCAAAGCAACGAGAACGAGGATCATATGTTCGATTTATGGTCGAAGTGGATATACATGAAGTATTTCCTGAATCTGTTGATATTTCTGTTCTTAGTGAGCCCTGTAAAGTTGATCTTAAGTATAGTTGGAAGCCCCAAATCTGCTCTCTGTCAATCAATTGAACACTGCAAGGGAGCACCAGTCTGTTCAACCTGTTTGTTCAAATAGTGATATCAACAATTCAAATGAGTTAATCAAAACTTGCAAACCAACCCATTCTACCTCTTGGATCGTGACTCTAACACAGTTCCAGAGACATTGGAAGAGCCCATTTCTGTCTTGAAGAGGACTGAATGTCACAAGAATTTATTAAACTACTCTAGGAAGCAAAAAATCAAAAAGTTGATTGAGGTAATGACATCTTCTAGTATTACAACTTACTAGAGCTCCACACACATCTGCTGTTTAACATGATTAGCAGCTGGAATTTAGGAGTTTGAACAGATCACATACGCAACAAGAAGTTCAAAAATGGATTTTACCAAACAATCTTGGTTTTCTAATCTTGATTTTGTTTGTCTTTTGGAAACTCAAATAAAAACTCTTTTTTAACTAAGGAGCTCATTTTCAATTTGCAATGGATTATTAATTATCGCTCTCGCTACTTGGGTAGAATTATTGTGGGATGGAACCCTTATAAGTATACCATGCAACTTATCCCTGAGAGTGATCAGTGCATGTTATTGAAAGCTTGCATTACCCAGCTTCAGAAAACCGTATTTATTTCCCCTTTATATGTTGCAAACAATTTTCAAGATAGGAGATTTCTATGGATCACATCAACCAATATTCTACCTTGGTACACAAACCTTGGATGTCACTAGGTAACTGGAATTTATAAGATACAAAGAAGACAAAAGAGGATGCCTCAAGGTCCCCCAAAATGGTCTAGATGAATTTAATGGAGTGATCAACATTGCCAAGGTGCTTGAAATGAATATTATAAATCGAAAGTGGACTTGGTGCAACAAACAACACGACAGGAGGATATATGCTATAGTTGGACAGATGCCTTCTTTGTGATGATTGGCTACAAGAATTCCCTGATACCCAACTTGCTTTATCTACAGCAAAACTTTCAGACCATTGTACTTTGTCCATTAAACAATATTAAAAGGATGGGGTCTAACCCCAAACCTTTTTAGAATCCTTGAAGTTTGGTGCAAGCAAGAAGGTTTTGCGGATGTTGTGAGCAGGGCTTGGAACATCTTTATTGTGGGTAACCCGTAACCCCATGCACAGACTTCCCAAGAAGCTTCAGAGTGTTAAAGAGGAAGGCAAGAAATGGAATAGAATTGCCTTTGGTCACATTAATTATGAGCTTGCAGAGGCCAGATCAAATTATGCAAGCCTACAAGAAGCTCTCCAAAGTGATCCTGAAAATGAAGAGTTAATTCAAGGTGAGACTCAAGCTAGATTGAAAATTGTTAGCCTCATTGTTAATTTGTCATCAGATTAGGTTTGAAAAGAATTGAAAATATAATTTATGCATTACTTATTTAATCACATTCTATTAGAATCCATTTATTAGGGCCACAGATGATGGAACTATGGAAGTAACTTGCATGCTTGCTTGGGTGAAAATCAAACCAGGAGAAGAAGTTGGTTTTTCTAGCTGAACTAGCATGAGGTGAAAAACTTCTTCTAAAGTCCCAAGTTGTGGACTTCTTTAGATATATGACAAGAAATTAACTATTAAGAAATAAGAATATGCATGACTAGTAGGATAATACAAATAAAACAAGATAGAAGGACGTACATTATTTCTACTCTTAAACATTAGGACTATCTAGCCGACTTTGCATGTGGAGAGTGACCAACATGATGAGCCGCTTAACTTTGGGATGATGTCTGCTGTTATTCCTTGTTCTATTCCCTTTTGTAATATATTCCACTACAACTAATGCTGCGTATGAGAATGGAACGAAATGGAATGGTCATTCTCATTCTATTGTAAATGAATTTCAAATTTAATTGTACAAAATACCCCCGTGACAAATAAATTAAATTAAAAAAAAAAACATTATTCTATAATTTCTTTAAAAGAAATGGCGGTGTTGGTGAATGTGGAAGGCGATAGTGGTGTAGGTGGTGATGGTGGAGGCAGCAGTGTAGATGGCAGTGGTGGAAGGCAGTGGCAGTGATGCGATGGTGGTGGAAGGCGGCAGTGATGGAGGTGGCGGTGGTGGTAAGCAATGGAGGTGGCGGCGGTGGTGGTGGTTTTTGGACTTGGAACATGAGTGTTTTTTTTGGAAACTTGATTTTTTAAAAAAACTTTACTTGGGAATGGAATGGCCATTCCATAGGTTTTGTTGTGGAATGGATCTTCTTTCCTTGGAATTCATTCCAAGGGAATGGTTATTCCCATTTTAAATTTTATACCAAAGGAATAGTTGGAATGAGCATTCCATTTCATTTCATTTCTACGTACCAAATGCAGCATAAGGTTATTTTTCATTTAAATGTGCGTGCGCGCGCGCACACAATTCTAGCTTTTTTAAACCATCACCAAAATGATGAAGTGCAAACTTTTTGAATGATGATTGCTGTTTCTCTGTGTTATATTCCCTTATGTTATCTATTCCACTACAAATAAGGTTGTTTTTCATTTAAGTAGGTTGTTTTTCATTTAAGTAGGGTCCATATACTATACTAAATTTCATATCATTTGATTGATTGATTAACTTTTACTTTTGAATTCATCAATGTCAGCAATAATAAGTGTAACTAGAAAATGATGGCTTGTAACAAAGAGCGCAACTTTTCCACGTCTGTTTGTGGAATTCTATTTTTTTTTTTTAACAAATTAAGGCCGTTACAGGTTTGTCAATGCTCCAAGTTCCTTCGCTCTTCGACATCTAGAAAGTATAGTGCATAATGTCCGTTCCTATGACAATGGGGTTTTCTGATCTAATTATAACCTCCATTTCTAATACAATTTTACAGTTTTTGTTGTACATAATATCAGGCAGCTTATCCTAATCAGCATCGCTTTCTTATAGACGGAATGTAGGCAGTTCAACACTAAGTTTTATTATGACTATACCAAGTAGATTATAAGAATGTTTCATTTATTAGCTGAATTGTTTCTCTTATGTATCGAGCATGGACAGTTCAACAATAAGATTGCATTATCTATGCTAAGTGGGCTAATAATGTTTTGATTTAGTAGCCTTGTCTAGAAATTTAGGGGTCATTTGCTTGGTGCAATGCATGTGCATGTTCTCTCAAAATGAAAGAATGCATGTTTGAATTTTGATGCAGCCACTTTCTGCAGATAATTCCAAAGGTTTGGGCTTTATCATGTTTATCCTTCCCAAATACTTTCAATTAACAGGGACCATATTAGGCTAGGACCTTTTATAACCCCTAGCCTGGTCTAGAATTTGCTTTATTGTGACATGGATTAGGTGTCCAATTGTCATGTATTAATAATCTATGATGTGAACTGTGAAGACATATTCTGATAACATGTATTTATATACCTTTGAGTTTTTGTACATATTCAAGAAGTACAATATGACATGAAATCAAAACTAATGTGGTCTATTGCTTTATTTTAGAGTGAACATGTTGACTTTCTCTAAAAGTATCTAAATTGGCATCGGATATCAATGACAAGGTGTCATGCTGGAAAGTGTCTCTCACCAATCAACCTGGAGAAGTGTCCTATGTATCATAACTTGAGAATTACAAGTGTCCTATGCACTTGTATTCATGCTAGGTGGAGACAACTACACCGACGCTGGTTGGCGACAACTAAACCTTTGTTGGGTGGGCATCTACTATGCTGGGTGGTGACAACTAACACGAGTTAGTGCCAACATTTATTTTGATATTTTTTTGTGTTTTCTTAGTTTTTATTTTAACGTTTTAGTTTTGAGTTCCCTTCTCTTTGTGTTCTTTACCCAAATTCTTGCTCTTCTTTACCCTTAGTCACTCTAGTCTATCTATTCACTCTTTCCTTCACATCCCCTTCGTTTGTTTCTTTTGCATTTTCTTCTGGCATCATTTCTTCTTTTCATTCTCATCCTCTTCTTTCATTCTCATCGTGCATCAGCTTTTTATTCTATGTTTATAGCACTGGCACGACATTCAAAAGAGCAAGGGAGGGAAAATTTTACATTCTATTTTAATTCTCTCTTGGGGTGCCATTTTTTCAGGAATGGGAGGATACAACAACTTAATTTAGCAGATTTTGGGGCAAAGTCTGCAATCATATAATTTTTAATGTCACGGTCCAATGATAAAGTAGCTTCATCTACTCAATATAGAAGCATTTATTTGAATATGTTCCCATTTCATTAACGGAGCCTAAATTTGACTCCTCCAAGTGAATATTAATTTTTTTTTTTTCATCGTACAGCCTAAAGTAACAATTAACAAGTTAGTGATTTGTGTGAATTTAAGGCCTGACATGGTAGACTGAAAAGACAAATATACAGCATACTTGCCACGTGACATTTTATAAAATTGTGTGTAAGATGTATTTATATATATTGTCTGTGTGACGGCTAAAGTAACAATTAACAAGTTAGTGATTTGTGTGAATTTAAGGCCTGACATGGTAGACTGAAAAGACAAATATACAGCATACTTGCCACGTTACATTTTATAAAATTGTGTGTAAGATGTATTTATATATATTGTCTGTGTGACGGCTAGGCAAAAAGTATCTCTAGGGTGAAAGCATAATTGTTTGGAGATTTTTGTGATTAAAGTTTGTAAAGGTTGACTATTTTGTATTGGCTGTCAACATGAATCAACTTTTGTTATCCCTAAACTGCAGGTGACTGTATTAATGTATGGTAATATAGGTTCTGCTTGAACATTGTGTCTGAGTAGGAGTTAGGATGCATTATTAGAGGATATGATTATAAGATTTTCTAACAGTGTTGAATTGGAAGTGTTCATCAGTATGTTTGAATTAGCACTTCCTCTTTGATTGTGTGTTCTATAAACCAAATTTCTGTCTAGGAGTTTTCTTTATCTTCTTCCATTGCCATCATTTTTAAGAGTGTGTTTTCTATTATAATATTTTCAATTGTTTAATTGAAATCATAGCTTTTTAGCTGCTTGAGTGCTTATTACCAAAGTCGAGTTTCAACAATTAGATAGTTCTATCCAGTTATTTCATTCAATCCTGACATGGTTATTAGCTGCTTGAGCGCTTGAAGTTCATTCCATCTCTTCTGCTTGGGTGTTGCTGGTTTTCCTGGCTGGTTAGCTTTTGGTGTAATTCATTACATCACTGCTGCTTGATTTTGCCACATGAAGTTCTCTCCTATAATTTTACTTGTCTGCTTTGCCTTTTGCTAACGTTGGAGATATGTCTTCATGGTCAGTCCTTGGTGTTGCTTAGAATCTCGTTTTTCATTTTTGTGTTGTTTTGTTTGGTCATCATTTTTATTATACTTTTTAGCTACTTAGCATCTTCTTCTTCTTCTTCCTATTTTATTTTTATTTTATTTATTTATTTTCCTTAGATCTATTTGTACAAGTATTGGGGTTTTTTCCCCCTTGTACTGTCCCTTTTATTCAATCATTACCCTGGCTTAAATTTTTTTTGCAAGTAGATCATTTTGAAGTTGCTTGGTTTATTGAGTCTGAACTCTCATTCTGTATAGCATTTGCCTTTTAGAAACAAATTGTTTCATCTTCTTTTTCTCGTCCTTTCTTTCCAACTTTGAACCAAACACAACTTTTACTGGCTGTCGATTTATTGAGGCGTGATCAAATGAAGCTTGAGACATTTTGCGACATTCCTAATGATTTGAAAAGACAAATGATACAATTTTGTTGATTCTAGGCTACTGGCTCTCCTCGTCTCTTGAGACATTTTGCGACATTTCTGATGATTTGAAAAGACAATGGATAATGATACAATTTTGTTGATTCTAGGCTACTGGTTCTCCCATTCTGGGCTGCTGTTTGCATACTGCTGCGGATATATAATTTTTTTTTTTTTTGGTAAACACACACGCATGCCTTCATGGAAGTTTGAACCCTTCACCTCCCTTTAAAAAGTAAGAATCTGATACCGTTAGGTCACTGGTCCATTGTTAGTTTTAGGTTTATTTTGTTTCATTGTGATGTGGTTGGTTGCTAGCTTCTGTTGCTTGCTATTTGGTCTTATGCCCTTGATGATCAGAAACGACATTGGATAAATGTACTAGGGGGATTTGATGCCTTGAAGACTTCCCTGATGCTAATATTCAGGATATTAAATTCATGTGTCTATTATCTATATATGTTTTTTTTTTTAATTAATTATTTTATTTGTAGTGGTTGATGACTTTGAAGTCAATACGCTTAATCAATGGTGATTGCAGAGGATGACCTGACAGTAACAGCTCTATATACTTTTATCTGCACAAACATACTCAAAAAGCAATCCTTCTCTGGAGATATATTTGATTTTCTTTTAATCTTGTTTTACACTCTTAAGATAGTCTATTTTGATACCAAGGAAGCTTCCCTTGTGAACTTACAACGTATACTAGTTGATTATTAACGATGTGTGTGTTCTTTTGTCCTTTTGGCACGCAGAATGGTGTAGGAATGGAATGAATATTCTTATTCGACTGCTCGTTTGCATTCTATGATTAGAATAGAACTATAATTTTTATTCTAGTGTTTGGGTGGGTAACACTACTTTAAAATTTTACATTAAAGGAGAACTAAATTGATTCATTTAAGTTACACTACTTTAAAATTTCGAATTAAAGGAGAATTAAATTAATTTATTTAAGTTACACTACTTTAAAATTTCGAATTAAATAGGAATCAAATTGATTTATTTAAGGGTCGCGAGTGAAAAACACTCCTATGGTATGCATAGAGAGTTTATAACCCCTTATCTGTTGGGAAAAATTCACATCATTCATTTTTTGAGCAAATAAAGACCTGAATGTTGAAAAGTTTCTCTATAACTGAATAAAAAAATGGGTTAAAAAATAATTAAATGTGAAATGACTAAAGTGTCTATTTTTTATTTTTTTTTTCCTTCTTATATATAAGGGCATTATTGGAAGAGAAAATGATAATTTTAAAATTTTATATCTTAAAAATGTCATGTGTCATGACTAAATTTGTAATCCAATGGTGACCTCAAGCCCTTTTTTTGATCATTTTTTCAAACTTAAGGATGATATTTGCTCAAAATTTAAGCAGTATGGTGTGTTTCTCACTATGCCCTTTATTTAAACTATTTCATATAAGTAAAAGGTTAATTAAAGTAGCTGATTGACATACATTTTTAAAATCAAAATGCATATCAAATTCAATTTCACAACCTTAATAAGCTTAAATTAACTTTTAAACCCATACACTAACCCAAAATACTCTGCACACTATTATACAATCCTGATTGAAAAGTGTGCCTCTGAAAATTTCAGTCCATTGTTTCAGCCACATGGATTGAAAAATAATGACTTTATAGAAGAGAGGGAGATGAATCTTGAATGCCATAGACTGCTCAGACAGGAGGGAGGGAATGGGCAGGGATGACATGAATCCAACTACCTATCAAATCCCCCGAGAGAGTAAAGGTGGAGGTGCTTGAGCACAGTCCCTGCTATATGAAGATCAAAAGATAAGACACAGACATAATTGACAATCCTCTATGTTGAAAATTTGAAATATACATGAAGAGAGTGTGTATCGCAATATATACATTCTTCTAGATGCTGCGCGAAGATGCCTATGTCACTATATATGCACATTCTTCGGAGGTTGCTTCTCCTCTCTTCCTTACCATTTCAAAAACTTTTTGATTCTTTGGCAACGCTAGATCAATTCATTGGAGTATGTATTGCCATTGGCAATTTGCCCAAGCCAATCCAAAGATATTAGTGTTACACATGAAAGTCATTACACAAAAAATCTAAAGTTTGGCGTGACTTGAAACTAGAATCGATGACTATATCAGTTCAAACTTAAAATTCCTCCAAATCCAATTTCAATGCATGGATTTTATGATGCCAGATGCAGCAGCATAAGGGAAGAGAAGAGAAAATGAAATCAAGGAGTTCTTTCGAAAATTGCATCTTTTACCTGCTAATATGAGGTGGACTGAATGATGTATGAATGTTGCAGTGGGCGAGTTAGGGAGGTGGTGATAGCATTTGATGGAGGGACTGGTTTTAGCTTACTGAGGCAAAAGTAGACCAACCAGGGAGAGCATACTCTGAAGTTCGTTCAAGTATTGTCTTTGACATAAGTCGAGGCCTTCCATCAATTGACATTTCAACAGGGAAGGACTTGTAACAGCATACGTCATCAGTAAGCCGCATAAAATCAGCCATGTCTCCTTTATGTGGCTGTTAAACCTCATCCTTTTCCATCCAATCTAGGACTTCCCAATTGATGCATCTGAAAGTTCATGTCTTCACTTGCCAAAAGTCATTTCTGGCCCCCAGAACGCCCTAGTGACCATTTAAAATCGAAATGTGATACTTGGTTGAGACATACACCACTGTATCACATGCATGTGTGCTTTTTACCCTCTTCAACATTCTCTGAATGCCTTCTGCTGCCATATGCGAGACCACCTTGTTCATGCAATGCTCACTTGCAATTTGAGGTGCCAATTGCCAATTGTTTCTTCTTCTCATGATTCATTATGCTTTAGCATGGACTCAAAACATATACCTGCTTACTAGAAGTGTTATCTTCAAATACAAATTTACCACAGACCGGAGAGTGAAAAATTAATAGGCTCAAATCACCAGAAGCTTACAACTCGTTTGGTAATGATGGAACAAATTCATGAGAAGTCAAATTGTAAAATTTCTCACATTATTGTTGATAATCCAAGATATCTAGGTCAAAACCTTCAGATCGTAGAACTTCATTGATTGTAACAATTGTCTCATATATAGTGTCAATTTGACAATGCGAATCATCTGCTACAAAAAATTCATGGACGAGTCCATTTATTTCAATGAAAGAACAACCAGGCTGCTTTTGGATTCCCTGAACAGACATACCTCTCCTCACCCTGTGGACATCACTCCATCTTGAGGCAGAAGCATAAACATTGGACAAAAGAACCCGTGCCACACAAAAGCAAACTTCTACATGAGTTTGATTGGCCGCAAACTCAGCTAGTTCCATGTTCCCATGACTTCTACAGGCAAAAAGCAGCAATCGCCAAATAACCACATCAGGTTGAATAGGCATTGAGCGGATAAATTTCTCTGCCTCAACCAAGAGGTTTGCACGCCCAAGAAGGTCAACCATGCAGCCATAGTGTTCAAGTTGCGGGGTGAGGGAATATCGATGAGTCATTGCATCGAAATAGGAAAGCCCCTCATCCACAAATCCACCGTGACTACAGGCAAATAAGAGCCCAAGAAATGTGACCTCATTGGGCCTAACATCACTTGACATTTCCATTTGCGAAAAAAATTGCAATGCTTCATCGGGTTGCCCATTCATGGCAAGCCCCGAAATCATCACAGTCCATGAAAACACATCCTTTCTAGTCAACCCATGAAAAATTTCAAGTGCCTTCTCAATATCTCCACACTTTGAATACATATCAATTAATGCATTCTTTACAATTAGGTTCATCTCAGTGCCACTCCTTTCACAGTAACTGTGCACCCACCTTCCTTGATCCAATGCACCCGAATGCCCACAGGCAGTAACGACACAAGCAATTGTTGGCAAATCCGCCTTTACCCCATCAACCTGCATCTCCCTAAACAAATCAATTGCTTCTTTATATAAATCCGATTTGACATAGCCCGCTATCATTGAAGTCCAACAGAATACATTTCTCTCTGGCATTCTGTCGAAAACCCGTTGAGCATCGTCTAACCGCCCACATTTTGCATACATGTCAATCAAAGAACAACTCAAATATACATCAACAAATCCACTTACTACAACAAACCCATGAACTTCCCTTCCCAAATTGAGCAATCCAATCCTCCCACAAGTTGTAAGAGCACTCACCATACTCACCCCGACCGGCCTCACACCACCATCCCCCAATAATTCCCCAAACACCCTCAATGCTTCCGCACAACAATCACTCTGTACATAACCAGAAATCATGCTATTCCAGGTCACCACATCACGAACCCCACCGGGAACAAAATCAAACACTCTCTCTGCAGATTCAAACACACCACATTGGAAATACATCGATATCAGCGCATTTTGCACGAAAACATCAAACTCAAGCCCTAATTTCACAACAATGAATTTCTTGGCCTTTTTCAAGACACGAGAATCGGCTACATGCTTTGAGAATGCAAGGGAATGTATACTTGTCTGGGACGACACCATTGTGCCGCATTAGATTGTACAGAGTGATCGATTCTAAAGGGGATGAGCTATGAGAATAGGCTCGGAACATGAAGTTCCAAGCGAAGATGTTAGGGTTTTGGATTTGGGAGAAGAGGGTGGCAGAGAAGGGGAGGGCATTGTTGGAACTGGAGAGAGAGTGGTTGAGGAGTTTGCTTGAGACAACGGGGTCTGTGAATCGACCAGAAGTGATGGCATGAGAAGAAATTGGTTGAAATATTTGGGGTTTGCGTGGTTTTCTAGGAGAGAGAGTGAAAAGCTGTGGTACCTGCAAGTGATGAGCCTAGGGTTTGGGAGGAGTGAGATTAGGGTTTTGGACATTGACGGTACAGGAGGGACGGAGTCACATTTGATGAAAGTGTCTTAACTAAACTGTTTACACACAAATGTGGCAGCCACGGGCCCATGCGCCAGCCACTAATGGCATGGCCTAACGATAGCTTGCGAAACAATATTTTGATCATAATTAATTTTCTTCCTTTTGGGATTACAAATGAAATGTGGCAAAATTAGTTTTCTTTCTTTTGGGGCCGCTCATATCTTTTTGGGGGGATCGAGTTTTTTTTTTTCTTAGATTTTTTTTTTTTTGAACAGTTACGGACAATCACATTGGCTTAGTTTTAGATTTTTGCTTAAACATAATATGTATATATATATATCTTATATCAAATTAAATGTATAATTAATCATGAAAAAAGGATATGTAAATAGTTTTTGGGATTACAGATGGTTACTCAAAAAAAATTTAATGCACTCATAAATGAATTTAGTCATGAAAAATTAGAGAAGACTATTTTAATAGGTTTCAAAATTGCCGTTTGTAATGATTATGGTAGAGGGAGGGAGACTATGAATCTCTGGAAAGAACATATTAAGAGAGAAAAACTAGACTAAGGGGAGGAGAGAGTGACGTGGCCCATGTGGGTGAGAGAAAAATTACCATTTGTGATAAAATTTTCATTTTTTTTTTTTTTAGCTCGTGGAGTTGTGCCCTTTTTGTTTTTTTCATCCTTCTTTTTCCCTCCCTCTATTCGTGAAGTATGACATTGCTCTTTTTTTTTAGCCTTCCTTTTTCCTCCCTCTATTTTGTCTCTATTTATTGTATATTTTTTTTTTTAAAATAAAAGGTCAAATACCTAATTTTCTATTATATTTTTTTGTTTATATTTTAGGGAGGCAATATTCATTTGTAATTCCATTTAAAAGAAAATGACTCTTTTAACCCTAACTTCACAATTGAATAATTATTTATTTTCAAATTATACAATTACCTTCAGGATATTATTGTTCTTCCATTCTCTAACCCATATTTAATATTATAGGTCTCCTTGACAACCCTCAACACCAAAAAAGTAAAAAAAAAAAAATATAACTAAAATTTTGATTTGACAGTAACAAAAGAAAAAAAAAAAAAAAAAAATCTCAATTGAAGAAAATTTATCCTTTGACCGTATTAAAAAAAAGGATTAATTACAATGATACCCCCTGAGATTTGTCATAATGACAGTTATATACAAGTTGAGCTTTTTTTTAACAATAACACCCCATGTTAGAAATTGGATCCAAACAAGCTTTTAAAAGGTATGAAAATTCAAGATTGCCCTTTAATATGTTATTAATTTAAATTAAAAAATAATCAAAACTCCTAAATAACGTTTTTGCCATTAGTATTTTATCAGTATACGTCACCACTCTCTCTAACCTCTCGCCATCTCCATCAGAAACCCTAGACACCACCACACTTCCACGATAGAAAAATATAGCAACGAGCAACTATACCTCTCAAAACCTATCCCTAACAAACCCACCACCACAACAGAAAAAATAGAGCAATGACCTCTCAAATCTTAACCTTAACAAACCCACCACCACCATAGAAAAAACAGAGCAACGAAGAACATGGCCTCTCAAATCTTAACCCTAACAAACCCACCACCACAACAACAGAAAAAACAGAGCAATGAATAACAATAATCTCTCAAACCCTAACCCTAACCCTAACAAACCCAACCCACGCTCCCTCTATCAAACCCACCACCAAATCCCTATACGTTGCCACCCCTAAATCCCACACCACTGTTGCCGTCGCAGCAACAAAAAATTCACGTCGTTCAACCCTCGGATCTGGCCGCTGAATCGAGGGGGGAATTTAGACGCATCAAATTGGGCGTCGTCATTGCCGAATAGGAAGACGAGGCCTATCCCTGCAATGACCACATTCTTCTTAATTTGGATCATTCTCATGCTTAGGGTGAAGGTTATGGTGGCGTCGACGCCACCTCCACCTCCACTGCGGCCACCGTCGAAGTCTAGCACCTTATATATATATATATAAGATCTGGTGTTTGAAACTGATGGTTTGTGTGTGTGTGTGTGCGCGCGTATATTGAAGTATCAGAAAACGCTCTTTATATTCAGAAAGATATTTTAATGCACTTCAAACAATATAACCCCTTTTTCTTCTTTTATCCTCCTATTTATAGAAAAGTATAACTATTTTAGAACCTTCTTCTTGAACACTACACACTGCCCCCTCCCCCCGGAAATGAAGACCCTTTCCATTCTTCTCCGGATGTTGGGCTTGTGACTGGTCTTTTTGGACTATTGGGTTTGCTGGGCCATTTCATCTGTGGACTGATGATCTTTTTCAAACATTGGGCCAAATAGACCAACCCATACATGGCCCATTCGATTTTCGTTACTCTCACCTGCCCCTAATCTCTCCCGAATTAATTAAGGCGAGATTATCAAAAAGGTGCAATCATAATGTGACAGCTCGAAGAGGTGATGTGGGGAAATAGGCGGTCAGCGCAGAGATTAATGCTTTGAAAACTGTTGCCTCATCATTTCCCTGATGCCTCGGTCAATGAGACTACTTTTCTTTAAAGACCTTGGTCCGTGCTCTCAGTCTTTTCTTCTGTCCTCCTCATCTCTCTTATCAACATCTTGTGATACACTCTTCCCCGATAACGACGAACTTTTCTCCTGTGGACCTTCCTTAGGGATTTCTCGTCTACAATTCTTCTGCGGTGACTTCATCGAATCCACCCCTTTGGTTAGTTCCGATCTTCTGCTATTTCTTAGAAAGCGCTCTATTTTTTTATAGATCTGAGGGTCTCATCTGTCATCATAATGGCTATTGACTTAAAATTCCTCCGTTTGAAGTATAATATCCAAGGGATGTTTTTATTAAACATTATCCCGAGGAGGTGAACATGAGGACCGGTGAAGGTCTTCTTCCCGGGGAGATCTCTTTTCCCCTATCCACTTAAATATAGTCAGGTTCCCTTTGCATCCTTTCTTTTTTTATGTTTCAACAAATGAAGACTTTCCCCTCTTTAAGTGAATCCCAAATTTCTTAGGGTTTTGTCAGTCCTTCTAATTCTGAACCGTAACAGAGATCAGGAACTTGATATTCTGGATCTTCTCCTTTGTTACAGGGTTAGCAAAATTAGGTAGAATGATCTGTACTATCACCTATTCCCTATTATCAAACGGTCCATATGTTCGGAAAAACCTGACTCTAAGAAGGGTTAGAAGAACAATATAATAGGGGTAAGAAGGTCCTGGCAAAATCCATCCTTTAGGGATTTTCCCATTCCGACCACCTTCGGCGAATATTCTGTCCCTTTATACACTAAGTTTAAAAAGCATAAGAGCAAGTGCCCTTGTGAAATTTGTATTCCACGCTTTTGCTCTTTCCTTTGCCATTCTTTAGGCTTACCTTATAATGAGTTGATTTACAGTGCTTGCAGGGCCAGAATTAATCATTTGAAAGAGAAGGTGTGGAGTAACATCCCTTCATCTTCTGAGCTACTTACACCAGAGAACCTTTGTGACATGTCACTTTTGGGAACTTGCATGGAGAAGGTACAGATTCTTTTGTTCAGTAGGAGAAGGGATCCTCTGTAATGATCGTGTCATTTTTTCCCCTTTTTTTGAGTTATTTTTTTATTTATTTGATTGATTTATTCTTTTTCGGGATACCTTAGGGTTTTGTTGCGCCCAAGGTAGGTTTCGGTGTCTGGAACTGATTTTTGACACCTTGTACATTGCATCTTGGCTTTTACTATTAATGCATGATTTAATTTTGTTGAAAAACATGCTCGGTTATTTCCATTTCGTAAGGGTATGGATGCATAGTTTCTTTGGAAACATTTTTATTTTACGGGTGCTTTATGTAATTATTTTTCATCTTAGGGACTTTTGTGCAAATATTCCTTGGGATATTTAGAGGAGGGACCTCTTTGCAATTGGTAGGAATTAGTGACAAGTGTCACTTTTCATTAGGGCCACTTGTCATCCTCTTGGTGGTGAGACTTGGAAGCTTGTTTAGGTGACAAGTGTTGGGTGTAGGTTCACCTACTTGTTGGCCTTGGATTGGAACATTTGTTAGTTTGGGATGTTGACAAGTGTAAGCTTGTGATTAAGCCTTGTGAGGGTGCCTTGGATGGTGCCAAGTGGAGGGTGAAGATTCACCCACTTGTAGACTTTTGGTTGGTACACTTGTTGGCTTAGATTAGTGACAAGTGTAGGCTTGAGATTAAGCCTTGTGAGGATCCCTAGGATTGTCATAAGTGGGGGAGTGGATGTGTGTGAGTGTGAGAGAGGTAGTGTTGGAGAGTGTGTGTTTGGCTATCAAGGCCATTTGATTAGTGGGAAAAAGGCCCACCATTTTCGGATTTTGGCCCCCTTCCCTAAGGAATTTAACCTTCCACCTTGAAGATCATATCTTCATCTCTTCCATATCTAGAACACCTTTTTACAGTTTTTCATTTTGATATTGTTTGGCTCGGATTCTAGAGGAACAATCCTTTAGTGAACAGTTTGAGAAAAACCAGAAACCTTATTTGCCATTTATGAAATTCAAACCTCTTCCCTTGGGAATTTGGTCTTCCACTTTGAAGTCCAAATCTTCCTTTCTTCTTGATCTAGAACACCTTTCTTAGTTTTGCATTCTGAATTCGTTTGCCTTGGATTCTAGAGGAACAATCCTCTAGTAAGGTAGAGATTGTAGTATGTTTATTTCCTTAGTGTTTTAATTATTTTTGGGGTTTTCTATATATTGTATACGTGCTTGTTGAATTGTAGGATTTCATTTAGAGGTAATTTTTATATCATTGACTTAGGATTTAATGATTCAAAGCATGTGATGCATATTTAACTTGTTGTAAGTAAGTTGTTTCATTTACTAGACTTGATTCTAGAGACTATCTTGTTGTGATGATGAACTTTTGTAGAATATCACTAATGTTTACCTTGAAAGCTTATTACTAGATTGTAGTATAGTTAGTACTTATGGCTTACATGATGGTAACTTGATTTAGTTGACGTATAGTATCATTGTTTTGTGTAGCGAATCGCACATTGAAAATTTGACATTTTGTATACCATTGTATGTGTAGCAAATCACACATTGAAGATTTGACATTTTAAATGCCATTGTAGACATGAAACCCTAGGACATGGTTTGTGTGGTTTCAACTCAACTTGCGCATGGAAGGTGGTTTCATGCATTATTTGTTTGAGTATAAGTTTTGTGCTTATTGTTGATTTTGGAAAGCTTGGGGGACATTGTTTAATTGACGGCTAAAGTTTGGCTATAGTGCGGCAGGTATGAGTTCTCCCCATATAGTGCGCACTAGGTTGTTCCTTTTGGGCTATTAACCCAAATCACTAACGTCTTGGTTAAATTCTGAGATTCCATGTCCGAGCATTCCACTACTTGATTTCGCATTCAATTTCAAGTTGTTAATCATTGATTACTTATAACTTGTGATTTGGTGCTTGAGGTTTCAATATTGTATAGTATACTTGTGCATTGCGTATTTCATTTCAATTACCTAATGTAGCTTGAGATGATCCCTTAGTTCACCTTGCAACTTAGACATTAGGAGGAATGATCCCTTGTATTCGTCTATATTGAATTTGCATGACGTTTGAAACTTTAGGGTATATGCATGCTCTTCTTCCTACGAGTAATTTGTTTACTCACCCTAGTTATTTGGAATATTTCAGGTAAGGAGACCTTGTGTTTGGGATGCACAACATCCCTAGGTTGGCTTGGCCGTATTTGGATACTTTTGGTATATTTTTGTTTACATGCAAGTGTTAGCATGTTTAACTTTCCTTTTGAAGTTGTAATGCATAGCTTGGTTTGACATGTCGTTTTCATTTTGGGATATGTAAAGTGTGCCTAAGAACACTATTCGAGACTCTTTTTATGTGTATGTATTGAGGCTAAGGGCTAAATACTTTAATTTTATGCAATGGGTACTTTCCATTTCAAGCATGTTGTCATTTTTACAAAGTTTGCACTTAAGGGCATTTTGGTTATTTCATGTTGAAAATAAGATTTGGCTTGATCTGTTTTTTGCATAAAAAAACATGCGTTTTCGCAAAATTCCTGGTGCAGCCTTCTGGTTTACGATCGATCGTAGACTCGACGATCGATCGCTGAATCGTACGATCCATCGTGGCTGCACTTTTCACCCAGCGTGGGCCTTGGCGATCCTTCGCTGGCCATCTACGATCCTACGTAAACTTCGGCGATCAATCGTATATGTGGCAATCGATCGTACTGGAACTTCTTATTTTCAAAATTCTGGATTTTTGGCTACAGGCCATTGATCGTGGGTTTTGTGATCGATCGCAGAATCCCCTGATCGATCAGAGATGTGCTTGGGAACACTTATGTTTTTGTTTTGTTTAAAACTTCGAGGTTCCATATCTCTTTCATCCGGATTCCGAATCAAGCGATTCTTGAGTCTAACTTTATTAATTTTTCATTGTCTTTCTAATGGTGGGTGCGGTAGCACCCGTTTGTGTTTTAAAAAGACCATTTTATCCCTAGGGTTGCATTTATCTGTTTTTAAAACCCTACCTTCCACATATTGTTCTCTTTTGGCTCGGCTAGAATGCCACTTGCCACTGACTTTTTATTTGCACAAGTTTTTGGTGTTTGGGTCATAGTGCTACTTGCCACTGACTTGGTTAAGTGCTTGACGCTTGGCTAGAATGCCACTTGCCACTGATTTTTTATTTGTACAAGTTTTTGGCGTTCGCCTTGTAGTGCCACTTGCCACTTACTTGGTTAAGTACTAGCTCAAATTTCCTTCTTTCAAAAGATAAACCTTCCTCTTTATAGATTTTGTTTAGCCAGTACACTGGCACTTACATGAAAGGAAAATATCTTTAATGGAAATTGAAATTGAAACTTAACTAGCAATTTTACTCTACTGGTAATACCTCTTCAAGAACGTTGCATTCCATGGCTTGTTGACCTGTCTTCCGGCTAATGTTTCCAGAAAGTATGCCCCCTTTCCTATGACCTCCACAACTCTATACAGTCCTTTCCATAGTGGCATCATCTTCTTAACGATACCCACTTTTCTTTTCAGGACTAAGTCTTTAAGTGGAAAACCTCTACTTTTCACCTTCTTATTGTGACTGTTCATGAGTGTTTGTTGGTAAGAGGCGAGCCTTACAGCTGCTGTATCCCTTTTTTCCTCTAAGAGATCAAGGTTGAGCTCCAACATCTTGTCATTATGCTCTTGATTCCATGCTAAACTCCGAACGGTTGGTACTATGTGTTCAACTGGTATTACTGCCTCAGTACCGTATGCCATAGCGAATGAACTTTCACCGATCGGTCATCTTGAGTTGTTCGATAGGCCCATAAGATGTTCGGGAGTTCATCTAGCCACTTTCCCTTTTTATTTTCGAGCTTCTTCTTGGTGCAACCAAAAATTATCCTATTCGTGGTTTTAACTTGCCCGTTTCCTTGTGGGTGGCTAACTATTGCCAACTTCTGATTGATCCCATGCTCCTCTAATAGGCTCTTCACATGCTTATTGTCCAGGTTAGTACCATTATTCATAGCGATTGACCTTGGCATTCCAAAGTGACAAATGATGTTGCTCCAGATGAAGTGTCTTACCTGAGTTTGAGTCACGCTAGGATATGGCTCTGCTTCCACTCACTTGGTGAAATAGTTTGTTGCAAGTAGAACGTACTGATTTTATGATCTTGCCTTTGGTAGAGGACCAACCACATCCATCCCCCATTGCACGAATGGCCATGGTTTGGCCATTATGTGCAAGTTTTTAGGTGGTTGGTGAATTAGTGGTCTATACCTTTAGCATTTATCACATCTCTTGGAAAATTCTTCAGCATCCTGTGACATATGTAGCCAAAAGTATCCCTGCGTCATCGCCTTATGCGCTAGGGATCTTCCCCCGAATGGTTGCCACACACCCTGTGATACCCCTCGGATCCAAGACATGGGTTGATCAGGCCCAGGCCCAAACCCGAAGGAAATATCAAACAATTAATATTTAAATGAACACAAAATACAAATTGAAATAACAAGAAATAAATGGCGGATTCGAATTCTAATTGAAATCCTCTAAATATAATTATGCAAATCCAAATCTCCAAAATAACCTCATAAAGTTCTCGGGAATCCCTCAAATGGACCCCTAACAATAATAAAATCTCAAATTGGAAAGGAAAGAAAAACTGTAATCCAAATCCAAAGCTAAATAAGATAGCAGTCCTACGTAGTCGGAAGAATGGAAGTCCGTATCTGTTCTGCACGATCAAGCTTTAACCCTGGAACTGATGAGCACCTGAAAAATAAAAGAGTGGGTCAGGCTCACATGCAACTCCTATTCTACTACGATCCAAACAGAAACCCGATACGCAGATACATCTTAGATAGACTCAACAATATCTAAAGTAGTCCATATATGTATAAATACACACTGTAGGACGCTCACTAGTCCAATAGGTCTGTTTCAGCCTGAGTAGAGATACCATGCAAATCGCACATAATGTGGTCCTGTGTACCTAGACCTGCCAGGGAACAACACCTCTATCCAGCTATCCATCCTTGGCGATATACGCACCCTAACCATGGTCCTGAGACTCAAGCTCATACCATGGTACCATATCATATATATATAAAGTCCGTGTCCTCCTAATATAAAATATCACCCATCTAGTATAGTGGTTTGATATATGTATAACAATCCATCCCATAAACAAAATTATGTCATTCAGTTATTTACTGACCTGACACTGATAGGAGTTGGACTTAACCTTTATGGTTAATCCACACCTTAATCCATTTTAGGTAGGACTTAGTATTGAACTAATCCATCCCCAGTATGCCACCGTCCCATACCGGTGCATACAGTCCTCCAATCCACATAATTGATAAAAATAACATTAATTAATTCATCAACAGTTCTTTGAAATATGCATTAGTATAGTTTAATACAAATATAATGACATTAAGTATTCACTACAGAACCTAATAGTCATGCTCCAACTATTTAAACTACTAAAATAAATCATAGCGTTTAAATCCTCCAAAACAGCCTTTAAATTGATACAATTACAACAATTTAAGTATCAGTTAAAATCCAAACTAAGTAAGGTTAATTATAGTTAATTCACCATACTTATAACACTGTAAAAATATATGATTATATATAATTAGATCATATATAAAACCTTGCCAAGTTCCAGTAAGTAAAACTAACAAAATAGTGTGCAACCCACCAGTTTTTCTCTTAGGCTTTTCTTGCTCTATTCTTCAGTCCAATTATGAATTTATGTTTTTCCATCATAATACCAGTCTAATACAGTCCTAAGCACCACTTAACACAATTTAAACGAAGTGCAGACACCCTGTGTAGCCCAAACGAGCCCCTAAAATCAATTCTGTAGCATTTAAGGAGAGAGCAGGCTCTTTCAAAATTGAGAGCCTGTTCTAATATGGATAGAGCCGGCTCTAGGGCTCTAAGAGCCGGCTCCACTTCCTTGGGAGCCGGTTCTAAGGGTTTGGGAGCTGGTTTCCTCACCTGTTGGAGCCCGCTCTCTTCCCCTTAGATGCCGTTGTCCGTTTTCCCTTCGTCTTCTTCGACTCCGGTGATTTCCAGAGCCCTGTAATGTTTTTAAATCCTTGTTCTATTGTTCATTTAACATTCCAGATTAATTACAAGGCATACATATACATCATTGATCTCAATTAAACAAAACTGAAACACATATACAGAAAGAACTAATTAACAGAAATTCTAAGAATTTGCAAAATAGTTTCATTCAACGAGATTAAATAAATATCAAACAAACACAACAGATTGTTTAAGCATTCATTAAATCCCTGGAGTCCACTTAAGCATGCACAGAACACAGGTTCATGGGGAAAGAATAGAACAGAAACTTGTCTTGAGTTTCAGTCTTGAAATTCTAATCCACCATCTCTGAATTTTCCGACGAAATCCCCTACTGATGTTTCACCTCTATTGCTCTTGGTTTCACCTATGAGCAACCTCTCCTTCCTCCTCCTTGGTCCAACCTAGCCTTCCTCTCATATTTCTCTCTGTATCTCACTGTCTTTCTGTTTTACAGAACTATGCTTATGTTTTCTAAAACCCTAAACCACCATAATGTGTATATTTATAGGCTCAAAACAACAACCCCACTCCGTGTAAAACTAGAGACAAACCCTAATTCTAATCCTATACTAACCTTAAGTCGGCTACCTTAAATCGTAAAACCCTAACGGAAGATACGTAAAACAATCTAATAACTAAATAAATTAAATAATTATCAGTTAAATAATTACCATAGTTAATCAATTAATAATTACAACAGTTAATCAATTAATTAAATCAATTAAAACAATTATGTCAAACTAAATTACAACAGTTAATTAATTAAATAAATCAATTAAAATAGTTAAGTCAAATTAACTACTAAATATAACCATTAATTAATTTAGCAATTACGCAAATAATCATAAGAAAATAAAATAAAACAATAAATAAAAATGCTGAGACTATCCTTTTAAAATTAGAGGTATTACATTCTTCCCCCCTAACAAAAGGAATTCCGTCCTCGGAATTCGCTCTTACCTTCTTCCAATATTTTAGGAAACTGCGAGCGAATGACATCCTCCCGTTCCCAAGTAGACTCAGCCTCATTGTGATGGCTCCACTGAACACGTACCAATGGAATAACCTTATTACGAAGGATTTGATCCAGACGGTCGACAATCCGACACGGTGGCTGATAAGCGCCGAATATTGTATATTCAAGCGCCCTAAATTGCATTAGTAAAGTCCGTTGTATGTTAATTTATGTAGATTATCTTCATTTCTATGTTTTTATGCATTTTCAGGTTCATTGGCCAAAATGGAACAAGAATAAGGCCTTGTGGAATCTTGAGCAACAAAAGGTGCCAATGCTGAATTCTGGCAGCAGTAGAACCTGGGCTTTGCTCGCCATTTTGACCTTCCAAACTCGAGAACTGGACTTCCCTCATAACATGAAAGATTTAGAGCTCTGAATTAGCTTTCTAAATCTTCAAACGGTTTGTCATTCGGAGCTCGGAGCAGAGAGTTATGGCCTTGTTACCAGAGGTGCGCAGAACTGCCTGGCAGCAATGAAATTCTGCCTTGATCTTCATTTTCGACCAACCATCCTTGAGAATTGGATCTCCACCAAAACATGAAATATTTAGAGCTCTGAATTAGCTTTCTAAATCTTCAAACGGTTCATCATTCGGAGTTCGGAGCGCAAAGTTATGGCTGTTTAACCGAAGTAGGTCTGGGCGGAGCAAGGCAAGAATGGAGCATTCTGCTCCAATTTCGAGTGCTCGAGCCCTTATTTCGAGTGCTCGAACTTAGGGCAGAATTGCATCCGGAAATGGCCCATTTTCAGCCACTTGCATCTTGGGTTCCTCAATTCTAATTTCCCTCTTTAATGGTTGGTTGGAGATGTTGGTTGGTGGGGGTTTCTAGAGCCTTATCTCTAGAAGATAAGAGAGGGAAGCCACACAATAGGAGAGAGCTTCATTTTACAAGATTAGAGGAGAGAGAAGAGAGCAAGGAGGGGGTGTTCTTGAAGCCAAAGGAAGGGAGCTCGAAAATGGCTTATTCTTCCAAGCTTCCTTCTTCCATTTTTGTATCCATGGATAACTAAACCTCCATCTAGGGAGGTGATGAAGCTCTCTCTTGTAAGCATGCTTTAATTTCATCTAATTTGGGGAATAATTCATGTACATGGTAGTTTCATGATTTAGAGCACCTACACTTGTTGTAATGGATTTCAATGCCTATAAATGATCATGTTGAGTTCTTATCTTGTCTTAGATTTTATCCTCTCATGATTATATAACTTGCATCTTCATAGTGAGAATGGAAATGAAATTGTGAAATGGGTTTAAAGGCATGTTGTATGAGAAATTTGTTAATCCATAGCTTAAGACTTCCTTTTGATGGATTAATCTTGTATCTTGACTTCATGTGCTATTACCATAGTGATTAAGGGGTTTGATGGTCCCTAGCTTAGTGAGCATGTTATGGCTACACCCTAATCTAGGTAGTTCTAGCATGTGGCTCTTTGAGGGATTATACTTAAATCTTGATCCTATGATTTTCTTGAGGATAATGTAGCAATCTAGTATTACTACATATCATTGCCATGTAGTGAAATTGTTTCCCAAGTTAATAGAAATTTAGTATGTTTATAGGATTGGTGGTGAATTCACTTCCCTAGACCTCCTTTTCTAGACTTCTTCTTCTTAAATTCCTTGCATTTATTTCTTTAAGCACATTTCAATTCTAGTGACTAAGTGACAAACCAACAAAACTCTATATACCCCCTCATCATTCTAAAAGTAATCTAGACTCTTAGGTTGCCATAGACTAGCGCAGTCCCAGTGGTTCGACTTACCCGACCAATAGCCCTATTTTACAATGATTCGTGCTATTGCGAAGGTTGATGTTTAATTGACCAACCGATCAATTTTTGGCGCCGTTGCCGGGGACTGCAAACGGTTTAGCAACCAAAGTTTAGGGTTAAATTTAGTCTGATTGTGCATATTGTGTCTTGTGAATATTCCTTGTATGTTTTGATCATCTTCGTGTTGTAAGATTCTAGGGACTCGAAGCTCGCCGTGGGATTGCTAGCAAATTGTAAGTCTAGAGGACCCCAGGTAAGTCTCTTGACTTCTAGTTTCGAATTGTGAATATCGTGCATGTGTTAAGCTTAGAAGTAATTAAATTGCAAGCCCTTGTCGAGGCTATTTCAATTGTTTTAAATTTCGTATTCAAGCATTGGTCCTTGTCGTGGCCATTTACATTTTTTGTCTTGATAATTGAGGAGAATGGGAACATTGTATGTGGAGGTTATGGTGATGAAGTGTTGTGTTGATTGCTTTGTGTGTTGTTGAATTACTCCTAGATGGAGAATAGTTATCTTCCAACTCAATTCTACACACCTCATGAGTTTTGTGCTTTTTGCTCTAGTAATACACATCATACAAGAGATTGTCTTCCAACGAGACAATTCTCGGACTTCTATCTAGAGCAACCAAATGAAAATTTCTTTGAACCGGGTAGTGATCCATACTTCAATGGTTATAACTCGGGTTGGGGAGACCAACAAAACTTCTTGTGGCATGACATAGGAAATTCAACCCCACAATCTCATATGCAACCTTTTCAACCCAATGATCATCCTTTCCCGCCCTCTTCTCCTTTTCCACCGTCTCCATTGGATGAGCTAATTGTTGCTAACAAACAAATGATGGAGTCTATGAACACGCAAATGATGGACTCCAACAATCAACTATTGGCTTCCCTTGCTAGCATGCAATCCACAGTAGAGTCTATCAATCAAGTGGTACCATATCACCAGTCCCAAGTTAGTGCAATGATAGATGACCAAATATCTCAAATTCAACAAAGGATTAATGCTAAAAATCATGAAGAGGAGGAAACATTTTCATTTGAATTTATGGCCAATCCAAAAGAAAATTCTATGAATGATGAGATTACTCCTAGTAACTTTCATCATGAGAATGATCAAGTGGTTATTACATGTGAAAATGATAAAATGGTGGTGGAAGATCAAATTGTTGCCCCACATCAAAATGAAGCAATTGTGGCTCAAAATGGGAAAAATAATGATGTAGAGATTGTCTACCCTACTCCAAAACAGCCCCTACATAATCCTTTGCTTGATACACCTCCTTCAATGGAGGATCCTCTAAAAGCTTGTTTGGCTCATTTCAATTGTGAGGATTTTAATGTTGACAATTCCATTTCGGAGGTGAATTCATTGCTTAATATTCATCCACATATTCATTCTTTTCCTTTGTCAACATCAAATGTATCTCTTTCTTGGGAGCTTGCATCTCATCCCATTCCCTCACTTGAGTTATCTCAAACTGTTGAGCCCGAACCACCGGATAAGTGTGGGGAGGATGTTGAAAGTTTGAAGGACAATTCTCCGGGCATTCCCATGCTAAATATGATTTTTCAAAACCCTTTGCTAGGTGTGCCCTCACTTGATCCATCTTCCCATAATCCAAATCAGCCCCATAGTCCAAAGTTCTTCATTGAGAAAGAAGAGTGGGTTGAGGTCTTTCCGTTACCTCTTTTCCACTTTTGTCTTCAAAGTCTTCCTCCTCCACTTTTAAAAGAATTATCCTATTTGGGGACCTATGACTCTCTAGAGAGACATGGTATAGGGTAAGGAGGACTAACTTGATCTCGGTGCGTCTAGCTATCGACGTTAAATTTAGCACCCTTGGGGAGCAATTCTTTCGACTTCAATGCCTCCCTAATGATCAATTGCCTGAGCCATGAAATTTTATAGGAAATGGTTAAGAAATGCCAAAATTTAACTTTCTCTGGAACTATCTTAAGTTGTGTTCCACATTTTTAGACTGACTTCTTAGACCTTCTCCACTCTTGTTTTCATTCCCGGAAGTTTCTGGCTCTATCAGGCAATTTTCTCGGACTTTCGACATGGCACTCACATGCATAGCCTCTCATCTTCAATGCATTGTTGGATCATGGTTTCTCAAAATCATCCATGCGTTGGAAAGGTGCTACATTTTGAAAAACTTTCCAAATTGTCCATGCATTAGAAAGAAGTTGAAAAGTTTTCAAAATTTTCCATCCATGCATTACATTGGAATGACATGCAAAGTTCATCTCTCAACCTCACTGCATAATGTTACAATGCATGCAAAAGTTCATCTCTCAACCTCAATGCTACTGCCTTCATTTCGAGCACTCTATTTCCTCTTTGGAGTGCTCGAAAGCTCTATGAAGCTTGCACAAAACCATTCCGAGGCTACTGCTTGTATTTCGAGCGCTCTAAGTCCATTTTCGAGTGCTCGAAATGTAAGCCTCTTCATTTTCCCGAGCTTACTGATCCAATTTCGAGCACTCGAATTGGCATTTCGAGTGCTCGACATCCCTCCACATCTTGCCAATCTCTCTGCCCCAAGCTCGAGCACTCTAGCTCCCATTTGGAGTGCTCGAGCCTAGCCAACTTGCCCACCATGCAACAAACCAAGCAACCTTCCCATCATCAACCAACCTCTTCACCCCATCCTCTCCACTAACCTCCAACCAACCCACAACCCCTTCACCTCACCATCTCTCCCATTCTCGGCAACCCAGCAACCACCACCCCTCAACCTTAAACCTTCTCTCTCTCTCAAACCAAGTTTCCACCATGCAGCTTCCCTCCCTCACTCACTGCATGTCCTTCGAGCACTCGAAGAACCCATTTCGAGTGCTCGAAGTGTGAACCAACTTCTCTTCCTCCCTCACCCGAGCCCTCATCTTTCACAACTCACCTCACCAAACCATCACCCTTACCACCTCTCGGCATCAACCATCTTCCCCATCTCCCTCACCTGCAAACCACCAACTCAACCTCAACCCCACACACCACCCTCCTCCCTCTCGGCAACTCCTCAACCAACCCACATTAACCCACACCCATGCATGCACAACCATGCATGCACAACCTTCATCTCAAACGCATCAACCTCACCTCATCATTCTCAACCCGCATCTCACCTCCCAAACCAACCACCATCCCTCTCGGCCTCACAACCAACTCCAACTTCACAACCCAACCACCCTCAACCTCACCACCCCATGCAAACCCACCTTCACCTCCTCCACCTTTTTCCCCACTCTCCTCTAACCCAAGCACCATCATCAACCTCCCACCCATCCCCACCATTTATCCCACGCACACAGGGCCTTTGGTTCTCCATTGTTGGGTAAGTGTCTAACCCTCTTTTTCTTTTAATTTTTGATCAATGGAGGATGGGATTGCTTGTGGGAAGGATTTGTGATTGTTTGGGAGTTGTGTATTGCATTTGCAGGGCCAAATTTTTGGATTTTCTCATCTCTAATCAACCTTTGGCCCTCTTCCTTTTTGTCTTGCACACCACGTGTTTGACGAATTGCCTAAGCCAACTTTATCTCTCTAAATGCACGGCTTTTGGCATTGTTTTGTTTTCCATTTTACACTTATGACTCATGTGTGCCAATTTGTATTTTGTATGGATTTTTACCTTGCAATCACATTCGTCTTAGTGTTTTCATTTCTGTTTTGATTTTTTTTCTTAAGAGACCTATGCTTTCACCTGTGTACATTAGTTCTGTCTTGATAGGTCTTCATGTCCAAGTTTGGGGGACGCCGTTGCGCACTCACATGGCTGAACATCTACGTCGTCGTCACTCCACTTGGTATTATTGTTCTTTTACCCTCTTTGCGCTTATTTTGATTTACTTGTCTTCTCACATTGAGGACAATGTGACATTCAAGTTTGGGGGTGCATTTATGTATTTTTGGTTTTACACTTTTGCTAAGCAATGATAATGGAATTTGAAACCTGTTGGAGATGAAAGCATATGTTTAAAACTTTGTGTATAGAAGCAGCTGATATTTTTGAAAATAAAGAAAATTTGAGTTGAAATGATCATGTAGATTCAAATTAGTCTGTATAAATGTCTCAATTAAATTCTCGCTGGATTTGACACTCTTTTAAGCTTCACAATGCACAGATGCACATTGGAAACTTAACTGTGAGGCATGCAACTTGATTGACCTTGACCTTGCCCTAGTTAATCTGATTTGATGAACCTAATGGATGAATATCTTTGGCATGATTTAAGTTGTCTAAAAAAAAAAAAAAAAAAAAAAAAAAAAACTGAAAAGGAAAGAAAATAATGACCAGTTGACGTTCGTAGCCTTTCCAACTCGAGCTATTAAGCCCTAGGAGTGTCTCTACACTTAACACCCTAAAGCCATCTGGTTTGGGAGTTGTTGGCCTAACGCTTGCTACAAGGGTTGGTTAGAAAGCTTAAGGGACTTAAACATTGCACGGTCATTCAAAAAATAAACTGGTAATAAACATGGTTCGTTGGAGTTCGTAGCCTTTCCAACTCGAGCTATTAAGCCCTAGGAGTGTCTCTACACTTAACACCCTAAAGCCATCTAGTTTGGGAGTTGTTGGCCTAACGCTTGCTACAGGGGTTGGTTAGAAAGCTTAAGGGACTTCAGCATTGCACAACCATTCTATGTTTCGCTTATGAGTTACAATAAATTGTCAATAAGCAACAAAAGTTGTCTTGTAAATAAAATCATGCCTTAGGGACCTCATTTAAAGGGGAATTCAATGATTTGAAAACTTGTGCTTTGGAATTGGAAAAGAAAGTAAAAGCCGCATGTTGAGAATCCAATTCACTTTCACTGAAGCTAGAGTTGATTTCCATTCAAGAGATGATAATTGAGTTATTTATATAGACTTTGATGTTGATGCATGTATGTGGAAATGTATTTAGCCAATTTTTGTGTCAATGCTTCATATATGCAAGGTAGTCTTCCCAATGACCCCATCTCCAGCTCTTTTTCTATTTCAAGTTATTTTTGAGCAATGTATATATCTTATTTTACCATGGATGATATTTTTGTAGTAGCAAGCCCATGGTTGTCTTTTCATTAAGTTTTTCATTGTAGTTTTGCTAAGGGACTAGCAAAATGTAAGTTTGGGGGTGTGATAAGCGCCGAATATTGTATATTCAAGCGCCCTAAATTGCATTAGTAAAGTCCGTTGTATGTTAATTTATGTAGATTATCTTCATTTCTATGTTTTTATGCATTTTCAGGTTCATTGGCCAAAATGGAACAAGAATAAGGCCTTGTGGAATCTTGAGCAACAAAAGGTGCCAATGCTGAATTCTGGCAGCAGTAGAACCTGGGCTTTGCTCGCCATTTTGACCTTCCAAACTCGAGAACTGGACTTCCCTCATAACATGAAAGATTTAGAGCTCTGAATTAGCTTTCTAAATCTTCAAACGGTTTGTCATTCGGAGCTCGGAGCAGAGAGTTATGGCCTTGTTACCAGAGGTGCGCAGAACTGCCTGGCAGCAATGAAATTCTGCCTTGATCTTCATTTTCGACCAACCATCCTTGAGAATTGGATCTCCACCAAAACATGAAATATTTAGAGCTCTGAATTAGCTTTCTAAATCTTCAAACGGTTCATCATTCGGAGTTCGGAGCGCAAAGTTATGGCTGTTTAACCGAAGTAGGTCTGGGCGGAGCAAGGCAAGAATGGAGCATTCTGCTCCAATTTCGAGTGCTCGAGCCCTTATTTCGAGTGCTCGAACTTAGGGCAGAATTGCATCCGGAAATGGCCCATTTTCAGCCACTTGCATCTTGGGTTCCTCAATTCTAATTTCCCTCTTTAATGGTTGGTTGGAGATGTTGGTTGGTGGGGGTTTCTAGAGCCTTATCTCTAGAAGATAAGAGAGGGAAGCCACACAATAGGAGAGAGCTTCATTTTACAAGATTAGAGGAGAGAGAAGAGAGCAAGGAGGGGGTGTTCTTGAAGCCAAAGGAAGGGAGCTCGAAAATGGCTTATTCTTCCAAGCTTCCTTCTTCCATTTTTGTATCCATGGATAACTAAACCTCCATCTAGGGAGGTGATGAAGCTCTCTCTTGTAAGCATGCTTTAATTTCATCTAATTTGGGGAATAATTCATGTACATGGTAGTTTCATGATTTAGAGCACCTACACTTGTTGTAATGGATTTCAATGCCTATAAATGATCATGTTGAGTTCTTATCTTGTCTTAGATTTTATCCTCTCATGATTATATAACTTGCATCTTCATAGTGAGAATGGAAATGAAATTGTGAAATGGGTTTAAAGGCATGTTGTATGAGAAATTTGTTAATCCATAGCTTAAGACTTCCTTTTGATGGATTAATCTTGTATCTTGACTTCATGTGCTATTACCATAGTGATTAAGGGGTTTGATGGTCCCTAGCTTAGTGAGCATGTTATGGCTACACCCTAATCTAGGTAGTTCTAGCATGTGGCTCTTTGAGGGATTATACTTAAATCTTGATCCTATGATTTTCTTGAGGATAATGTAGCAATCTAGTATTACTACATATCATTGCCATGTAGTGAAATTGTTTCCCAAGTTAATAGAAATTTAGTATGTTTATAGGATTGGTGGTGAATTCACTTCCCTAGACCTCCTTTTCTAGACTTCTTCTTCTTAAATTCCTTGCATTTATTTCTTTAAGCACATTTCAATTCTAGTGACTAAGTGACAAACCAACAAAACTCTATATACCCCCTCATCATTCTAAAAGTAATCTAGACTCTTAGGTTGCCATAGACTAGCGCAGTCCCAGTGGTTCGACTTACCCGACCAATAGCCCTATTTTACAATGATTCGTGCTATTGCGAAGGTTGATGTTTAATTGACCAACCGATCAGTGGCTCAAAATAAGTTGCATCCGGCTGCAGCTCAATCTCCCCAACATCGATATGCTGATACCGATCCTCATCGCATAGAAACTTTCACAACATGGAAACATGGAATACATTATGGACGCGATCCAAATTATCCGGAAGTGCCAACCGATAAGCGACAGCTCCAACTCGATCCGTAATCATAAATGGATCGACAAATAGTGGAGACAACTTCCCTTTCTTCCCAAAGCACATTACACCCTTCATAGGAGACACTTTGAGTAGAACTTGATCCCCAACCTGAAACTCCAAAGCACGAGTGCGACGATCTGCATAACTCTTCTGCCTACTCTGGGCAGTGCGCATGTGATCCCTAATAAGAGCAATCTTCTCAGAAGTATCCTTAATGAACTCAGGACCCAAGAATCTACTCTCGCCAACCTCCATCTAACAAACAGGTGATTGACACGGTCGACCATATAATGCCTCAAATGGTGCTATACCAATAGTCTTCTGAAAACTATTGTTATATGCAAACTCCACAAGTGGCAAATAATCCTCCTAGTGACCCTTGAAATAAAGAACGCATGACTGAAGCATATCCTCCATAATCTGATTAACTCTCTCAGTCTGTCCATCAATCTGAGGATGATAAGCAGTGCTAAGATGCAACTCTGTAACCAAAGCGTGCTGAAAACTCTTCTAGAATCCTGACACAAAGCTCGAATCCCTGTCCCATATAATAGACAATGGAATTCCATGCAACTTCACAATCTCTGCAATGTAAAGTCTCGCCAACTGCTCCGAAGTGAAGTCAGTGTGAATAGGCAAGAAATGAGCTGATTTCGTCAATCTGTCCACTATGACCTAAATAGAATTGTGATCCTTGAAAGAATTAGGCAATCCCTTCACAAAGTCCATAAAAATGCTCTCCCATTTCCACTCCGGTATCGGTAATGGCTGTAGAGCTCCTGGCGGTCATTGATGATCAATCTTAACCATCTGACAAGTACTACATTGAGAAAAACAAAAAGAGTAATGTCTCTCTTCATACCTGCCCACCAAAACTGCCGCTTCATATCCTGATACATCTTGTCGCCTCCGGGATAAACAGAAAACTCAGAATGGTGAGTCTCAGTCATCACATCCTTTCTCAAATCATCAGCAGAAGGTACCACCAAACGGCCCTTGTACTTTAAACCTCCATCAGCCCCAACATAGTAGAATGGAACCTCTCCGGAAGCTATCTCTGCAACTTTATCAACGCACTGCTAATCCGTGAGTTGTGCCTTCAAAACCTTGTGAATGATAGAAGGTGTAACTACCATGCAAGCCATGAAAGCCTCCGACAACTTATCCACCATTTTCAAAGCATTCCACTCAGAAATGAATAGAGCAGAAAGACTACCAACAGGTCAGCGACTGAGTGCATCTGCCACCACATTCGCTTTCCCTGGATGGTACTGTATAGAAAAGTGATAGTCTTTTACAAACTCTAACCACTTGCGTTATCTGATATTTAGCTCCCGTTGAGTGAACAAATACTGCAGACTCTTGTGATCGCTGAATAATCTGAAGGACTCACCCAACAGATAATGGCTCCAAATACGTAAGGCAAAGATCACAGCTGCTAACTCCAAATCATGTGTTGGATAATTAAGCTCGTGAGGCTTAAGCTTTGGAGATCCATACGAAATCGGTCGCTCTTCCTACATCAAAACACATCCAAAACTCTGCAAAGAAGCATCCGCGTAAACAAGATACTCTATTCCGCTCTGTAGGGTAGATAAAATTAGTGTAAAAGTCAACTTAGTCTTCAGCTCATCAAAAGCTTTCTGATAATGTTCATCCCACACAAAACGTACACCCTTCTTAGTCAGATAAGTAAGTGGTCCCGCTATCTTTGAGAACCCCTGGATGAACCTCCTGTAATATCCTGCGAAACCGAGGAAACTCCAAATCTCGGTAGGTGAAGTAGGCTATCCCCACTCAACCACCACTAAAACTTTGGCCGGATCTACTGCTTTTCCCCTTTCTGACACCACGTGACCCAGAAATTTCACCTCCCGCTGCCAAAATTCACATTTCTCAAACTTGGCATATAATTGGTGCTCACGAAGCGTCTGCAAGACTATCCAAAGATGTCTAGCATGATCATCCTCTGACCGTGAGTAAATCAAAATGTCGTCTATAAAGACAATGACAAATTGATCCATATAATCCCTGAAGACTCTGTTCATTAAATCCATGAAGACTGCTGGTGCATTAGTCAACCCGAACGGCATCACCTGAAACTCATAAGATCTATATCTAGTGAGAAACGCCGTCCTTAGAACATCCTGCTCCCGAACCCGAAGTTGATGATATCCAGACCGCAGATCAATCTTAGAGAAATAGGTAGCTCCACTAAACTGATCAAAAAGATCATCAATCCTGGGCAAAGGGTACTTGTTACGAATGGTAACCTTGTTCAACTCCCTGTAATCTATATACAGCCGAAGTGAACCATCATTCTTCTTCACAAACAGAACTGGTGCTCTCTAGGGTGAAGTACTTCTACGAATAAAACCCTGGCTGAGTAATTGTTGAATCTGATCCCTTAGCTCTCGCATCTTCACCGGTGCCATCCTATACGGTGCCCTAGCAATAGGCGTAGTGCCTGGAGCTAAGTCTATCACAAAGTCGATCTTTCGACTAGGCGACAACCCATGAATCTCCTGAAATACATCCTAAAAATCCTGTACTATTGGTATGTTATCCAATGATACAGTAGTCCCCTCTTTCGTTTCTTCTTCCATATGAAACAAATAGATGCTAGTAACCCCGCTAGAACGCGGCATAGCGACGACGTACATGTCCTGACCAGGTATAGTGAAAACAACTGACCTATCATAACAATCAACTTGGGCATGATAATGAGATAACCAATCCAACCCAAGTATCACATCATAAGTGTGCATGTCTAGGACCAAAAGATTGGCTAGAAATCTGAGTCTACCAATATCTAGTATCATAGGCCCATCACTCTCATGAAGAATGGCTGTATTGCCTAACAGTGTAAAAATACCATGAGGTCTATTGCATACCCGAGTCGTCATCCCAGATAAAATAATAAAAGATCTAGCTACAAATGAGTGTGTAGCACCCTTGTCAAATAATACACGTTCATGTAAACCATAAATAGGAAACTTACCCTCAACAGCCTGAGGTGCCTGCATATCCTTGGGCATGGAGTTGTACACCTTGCCATAGTGTAGCTGCTATGGTGCCTGTCCCTGAGGCTGCGGCGGTACTGGTAAAACCCGATATGTCTGTCCCTGAATCCGCAGAACCTGTGGAGCTGGTAAAGGCACTGGCGCCCTCTGCCCCTACTGCACATGTTATCCCTGTCCCTGTCCCTATTTTGCTCTAGGACACTGTCTAGAGGTATGACCATACTCTCCACAAGTGTAGCAACTACCCTGAAAAGTACCAAATGGTCTCCTCTGTCGGTTAGCCTGTGGCAGACTCTATCTTGCCTGTGGTCCCCTATTCTGCTGTCGCTGAACAGGTGCCACATCCCTGGGAGCATCTGAACCACCCTTGTGCTTCTTCCAAGGCTGTTGTCCCTAGAATTTGCCCTTATCATTCTATCAGTGTCCATTCCCATTCTCTTTCTCAGCTGACTGGTTAGCAGAATCTTTGTCACCCCGCTTCTCACCCTTGGCCTGTCTGGAGTCCACGGTCAACTGATACTGCTGTAGAGCGGCATCCACCACCTGAGCATAGGTAGTATAGGCTCTCTTGATAGACTATATTAGTCCTTTAACAAAACTGTTGCGCTTCTTCTCCTCTGTATCCACCTCCTCCGGTGCAAAAAGAGATAAACGCGTGAACTGCTGCTCATACTCCGCCACTATCATGTTTCCCTACTGCAAATTAAGAAACTTAGTCTTCATGGCTGCCCTGACTGCATAAGGGAAGTACTTTTCATCAAAACGTACACTGAACTGATCATAAGTCAGTGCCATCCTCTCCTCTGTAATGGTAACTGACTCCCACCACTGTAGTGCATCCCCAACCAGCTTGAAGGTAGCAAGCGTCTGCTTCTGAACCTCTGTGCAATGAACCAAATGAAGATGTCGCTCTATGTCCTGTTTCCACTGGTGAGCTGCTTTCGCATCGGTGGAGCCTGTGAACTCAGGTGGGCTCTCCTTTGCGAAAGAACTCCTAGCCTTCTCCCAAGTATCAGTTTGAACAACTGGTGCTAGTAAAGGTGTTGGCTGTACCTGTACCTGAGGCTGATTCTGAAGTATAGCTGTTACCCCTGCTTCTATAGCCAGAGCAATGAGGTCGTTGATGTAAGGAGGATACTCTGGATCTCCTCCCTAATCCTGAGTCTGCTGAACTCCCTCCTGTTCCTCATAGAACTGACCATCATCCTCCTAAACCTGCTTGTGGGCCGCTTCCCTTCGTCGTTGATTGTTCCGTCTGGTTCTAGCGTTAACCATTCTGTCAACACATAAAGACAGACATCAGTACGATTAAACCGAACTGTAAAGGAATACAACGAATCCTAAACTTAAGCTCTAATCAAGAGAAAACGCTACGCGGAAGTCTTATACGATCGAATCCTAGAGACACTTGAACCTGGAGTGTTTTGATACCAACTGTGATACCCCTCGGATCCGAGACACGGGTTGATCAGGCCCAGGCCTAAACTTGAAGGAAATATCAAACAGTTAATATTTAAATGAACACAGAATACAAATTGAAATAATAAGAAATAAATAATAAATTGCGGATCCGAATTTTAATTGAAAATCCTCAAAATATAATTATGCAAAACCAAAACTCCAAAATAACCTCATAAAGTTAACAACTCGGGAATCCCTCAAATGGACCCCTAACAAGAATAAAATCTCAAACTGGAAAGGAAAGAAAAATTGTAATCCAGATCCAAAGCTAAATAAGATAGTAGTCCTACGTAGTCGGAAGAATGGAAGTCCGTATCTGCTTTGCACGATCAAGCTCTAACCCTGGAACTGACGAGCACCTGAAAAATAAAAGAGTGGGTCAGGCCCACATGCAAGTCCTATTTTACTGCGATCCAAACAGGAACCCGATACGCAAATACATCCTAGATAGACTCAACAATATCTAGAGTAGTCCATATATGTATAAATAGACATTATAGGACGCTCACTAGTCCAATAGGTCTGTCTCAGTCTGAGTAGAGATACCATGCAAACGCACATAATATGGTCATGTGTACCTAGACCTACCAGGGAATAACTCCTCTGTCCAGCTATCCATCCTAGGCGATATACGCACCCTAACCATGGTCCTGAGACTCAAGCTCATACCATGGTACCATATCATATATATATAAAGTCCGTGTCCTCCTAATACAAAATATCACCCATCTAGTATAGTGGTTTGATATATGTATAACAATCCATCCCAGAAACCAAATTATGTCATTCAGTTATTTACTGACCTGACACCGATAGGAGTTGGACTTAACCTTTATAGTTAATCCACACCTTAATCCATTTTAGGTAGGACTTAGTATTGAACTAATCCATCCCTAGTATACCACAGTCCCATACTGGTGCATACAGTCCTCCAATCCACATAATTGATAAAAATAACATTAATTAATTCATCAACAGTTCTCAAAAATATGCATCAGTATAGTTTAATACATATATAATGACATTAGGTATTCACTACAGAACCTAACAGTCTCCAACTATTTAAACTACTAAAATAATTCATAACGTTTAAATCCTCCAAAACAGCCTTTAAATTGATACAATTACAACAATTTAAGTATCAGTTAAAATCCAAACTAAGTAAGGTTAATTATAGTTAATTCACCATACTTATAACACTGTAAAAATATATGATTATATATAATTAGATCATATATAAAACCTTGCCAAGTTCTAGTAAGTAAAACTAACAAAACAGTGTGCAACCTACCAGTTTGCCCCATAGGCTTTTCTTGCTCTATTCTTCAGTCCAATTATGAATTTATGTTTTTTTTGTCATAATACCAATCTAATACAGTCCTAACCACCACTTAACACAGTTTAAATGAAGTGCAGACACCCTGTGTAGCCCAAACAAGCCCCTAAAATCAATTCTGTAGCGTTTAAAGAGAGAACAGGCTCTCTCAAAATTGAGAGCCTACTCTAATATGCATAAAGCCGGCTCTAGGGCTCTAAGAGCCAGCTCTAGAGCATCTAGGGCCAACTCCACTTCCTTGGGAGCCGGCTCTAAGGGTTTGGGAGCCAGCTCCCTTACCTATTGGAGCCTGCTCTCTTCCTTTTAGATGCCGTTGTCCGTTTTCCCTTCGTCTTCTTCGACTCTGGTGATTTCCAGGGCCCTGTAATGTTTTTAAATCCTTGATCTATTGTTTATTTAACATTCCAGATTAATTACAAGGCATTCATATACATCATTGATCTCAATTAAACAAAACTGAAACACATATACAGAAAGAACTAATTAACAGAAGCTCTAAGAATTTGTAATAACAGTTTCATTCAACGAGATTAAATAAATATCAAGCAAACATAACAAATTGTTTAAGAATTCATTAAATCCTTGGAGTCCACTTAAGCATGCACAGAACACAGGTTCATGGGGAAAGAATAGAACAAAAACTTGCATTGAGTGTCAGTCTTGAAACTCTAATCCACCGTCTCTGAATTTTCTGACGAAATCCCTTACTGATATTCCACCTTTGTTGCTCTTGGTTTCACCTACGAGCAACCTCTCCTTCCTCCTCCTTGGTCCAACCTAGCTTTCCTCTCCTATCTCTCTCTATTTCTCTCTGTATCTCACTGTCTCTCTGTTTTACAGAACTATGCTTACGTTTTCTAAAACCCTAAACCACCATAATGTGTATATTTATAGGCTCAAAACAACAACTCCACTTCGTGTAAAACTAGAGACAAACCCTAATTCTAATCCTACACCAACCTTAAGTCGGCTACCTTAAATCGTAAAACCCTAACTGAAGATACGTAAAACAATTTAATAACTAAATAAATTAAATAATTATCAGTTAAATAATTACCACAGTTAATCAATTAATAATTACAATAGTTAATCAATTAATTAAATCAATTAAATAAGTAAATCAATTAAAACAGTTATGTCAAACTAAATTACAACAGTTAATAAATTAAATAAATCAATTAAATAATTAAATCAATTAAAACAGTTAAGTCAAACTAACTACTAAATACAACAATTAATTAATTTAGCAATTACGCAAATAATCATAAGAAAATAAAATAAAACAATAAATAAAAATGCGGAGACTATCCTTTTAAAATTAGGGGTATTACACACCCCCTCATGAATGGCTCGCGGGATCTGCCTTGCTTCCGAGGGGGTGACACACTTCAAGTAGGGGCCTGAGAAAGACCTTCTGTACAACTGGTTATAGATGATCGCATACCTTGCAACACTTGACTTGATTTTCCTTGCCTCGTCCTTCTACTCAGGAAATTCACCATCTTATAAAAGACATGATGGGATCAATCCAGCTCGGCTCATAAGGTTTGACATTCACTTGAAAATGATTTGGGCTGAGCGTTTCCTCAAAAATAGAAGGTTGATACAGCACGTCAACAGGAACCACTCTTGTCAGTGATTCCCCAGAATTTGATATGCTGCAAGCCAATTGGTCGGCATCCCTATTATCCTCTCTAGGCAACTGGGAGAACTTGACTTGATCAAGACCTTTTGCTTCCTTCTGAACAGCAGAATGGTAGGCCTCTATTATGTTATCTTTGGTGTTGTACTCCCTAGTCACTTGTCTTATAACCAACTATGAGTTAAAAGCATTCAAGCTCTTAACCTTCAACTTTTTAGCGAGCCTCAGCCCTGCCAGCAATGCCTCATACTCTGCCTCATTATTGGTTGCTCTGAACTCTAGCCTGACTGTTTGGCAAAGGGTTATGTTATCACCTATGAGCCCCGAACAGCCATAAAAGGCAAGGCAGTAACTGACTTTCTGTTAGAATGTGATACAGAAGATGTAGAAGAGGTCCTCGGGGACTAACCATGGTTGGACGATCCATCGACAAAGAGCTTCCATGGTGGGTCCCCGATGACCTCTTCTACATCTTCTGTATCACATTCTAACAGAAAGTCAGCTACTGCCTGGCCTTTTATGGCTGTTCAAGGCTCATAGGAGAAATCAAATGAGCTCAACTCAATCGCCCACTTGGTCACTCTTCCTGAAAGGTCTGGCTTGTGTAGGATGATCCTTATGGGAAAAGTGGTGAGGATAACAATAGGATGAGACTTAAAATAATGCCGGAGCTTCTTTTTAGCATTCACTAATGCAAGGATAAGTCGTTCGGCCTTTGAATATCTTTTATTTGGGTTAGTCATTGTTTTGCTAACCTAGAATATGGGGTATTGCCTTCATTTTTCATCTCGAACTAAGTCAGTATTTGTTGCTATGTTTGACACTCCAAGGTATAAGTAGAGCTTCTCATTCTACCTTGGGGTGGAGAGGATTGGTGGGCTTCATATGTATTTGTTTAATCTGGACAAGGCTTGTCATTGTTTATCCCCCTAGGCCTGTCGTCCATGACCCCATTTCGTGTCGAAGAACGACTTGCAACGGTCTGACAGCCTCGAGATGAATCTATTTAGTGCAGCTATCCTTCTAGTGAGAGCTTGGACTTCTTTGATTATTCTTGGCTCCTCATTCTTTATCAAAGCTCCAGCCTAAGCCAAGCTAACTTCAAACCCTCGACTATTGACAATGTGACCCAAAAACTGTCTAAAACTAACCCTGAACGAGCATTTTGACGGGTTGATTCTCATGTAATGCCTTCGTAGCATTTCAAACATTTCTTGCAAATGCAATAGGTACTCATCTTTCTTCTTACTCTTCACAACCATGTCATCGATATAAGCTTCTACGGTTCTTCCCATTTGACCTTTGAAAATCTTACTAACTAGCCTCTGGTAAGTGGCTCCCGCGTTCTTCAGTCTGAATGGCATGACTTTATAGCAATAGGTCCCTCGTTTGGTCACAAAGGATGTCTTCTCTTCATCGTTTAGATTTATTGGGATCTGGTTGTATCCTGAGTAGGCATCTAGAAAAGTCAAACGTTCATACCTAGTGGTTGCGTCTACTATCTGATCAATTTTTGGCAGAGGGAAACTGTCCTTAGGATAAGCCTTGTTTAGATTTGTAAAATCAATACAGACTCTCCATTTTCCATTCTTCATCTGAACAACTACCACATTTGAAAGCCAAGATGGGTACTGAACCTCTCTAATGAAACCTGCCTCCAGCAACCTGTCTACCTCATCAGCTATGATTTGATTACGCTCCGGAGAAAACCTCCTCTGCCTTTGCTTAACAGGTTTGACGTTCGGATCAACGTTGAAGGGATGACAAGATACAGAAGGATTAACTCCTGGCATGTCTAAATGACTCTAAGCAAATACGTCTGCGTTCTTGGTTAAAAACTTGACCAAAAGTTGCTTCTCCTCTATGGTGAGTTTAGATCTTATTCTCGTTATTCTCTCGCACATCTAGGGATCAATCTGTACGTCCTCTAGCGGCTCCTCTATAAGGACTAATGGCTTTGCCTCCTCCCTTATTCCTTTGGGTGGAGGTTCCTGTAATTGCTATATTGGATTTGCAAGATGAGCGAGCGCTTTGCCCTTCTCGCTAGCCTTTAGAGTTACGAAATAACATTCTTTTGCCGCCACCTAATCGTCATGAATGTCAATAACCTTGTCTCCGTCCAGATTCAAGCACCTCATGACTTGGTGCAGGCTAGATGAAACTCCTTGGACTCGGTGGATCCATCCTCTTCCCATCAAGAGGTTGTAAGAGGGGTGAACGTCCACAACAACAAAGCTCTCAATCAATTCCCTTTTTGCTACAAAAATCGGCAGCTCGACTACTCTGATGGGTTTCACTCGCTTTCTATTGAACCCTAACAAGGGATTTCCTGTGGGCCTTATCTTCTCTGAGTCTATCCTCAGCTGTTCGAATGTTACCTTTGTAATGATGTTCGCGTTGCTTCCCGGGTCTACTAGAACTCTTCGAACCAAGCAATTCGTCACCAACAAACTTATCACCAATGGATCCTCATGCGGAGTCTGAATTAGTAAGAGGTCTGCTCTGTCAAACCTTATTTGAGCCGAACTATTCTTTGGGTGTACTACATTGACACTGCCTACTCTCTTCGTCATATGGGTCTGATAGAGATGCGTTTGGTGCAACTCTTTAGACTCATCCGTTGCCTCGGGCCTGCCATGGATTACATTTATAATTCAGATTGGTTTGGCGTCATGATAGTTCAGCTTCTGATTTTTCTTCACTTGCTCGACAGGGTGGTTATGTTCTTTTGCTTGACCTTGGACATAGTTGGCGAACTCTCCTTTCGTGATTAACATCTCAACCTGCTTCCTCAGGTTTCTGCATTTATTTGTCAAGTGTCTGAAATCACTATAGAATGCTCAGTGTTTGGACTGGTCTCTCTATTCGAGCGGTTGTCTGATCAGCTGAGGTTGACAGAACATAGCTTTATTCTCTTGGTACATCCGTGCCAAGGTGACCTTAAGTAGGGTAATTATCTCTTCCTCCCGTGGCCTTTTCTTTGCTCTCCAAGGGGCTATTTGCGACGGCGCAACTTGTCTTTGATTTATTTTCACCTTAGTTTTTCCTTCTATTACGACCATTGTTGCTTTCCTTGTATTGGCCGCTTCTTCTACCTCAAGACGTACAAAACCCTCGGACCTTTCATTCAATTCATCCATAGTTTTTGGTGTATTCACAACCAGGTTTGTATGGAATGGAGTTCCTCGGATCATAGCAAGTTTGAACGCCTGTACTACTATGGAATGGTAGCATTCAATCACCATGCTTTTTTAAAGACTGAAATGAGTGAGGAAGGCTTGAAGGCATTTGCCCTCCTGTTGCTTCATGGTGAATGTAACGACTCGAACCCGTCGATCCGAACCGTTAACCGGGTCCTTACCCGAACCCGAGGTCACCTAAGCCAAACTCCATCATGTCTAGGGTCAACATATCATCATTACATCTTAAATAAGCTTTAAGAAGGCTTTAAATAACAATTCCAAGGCTTGGGGTTATTTAAAACTAAAGGAGGGTCAAATGTGTAAAAACAACCTCATTTCGGTCGACCGAAATAGAGCTTCGGTAGGCCGAAATGGCTTCAGGAGTGGCCCTTAAACCGGTCAACCGAAATGAACCAAAAAGAAAGTCCCGAGGCTAATGAAAGAATCGGTCGACTGAAGTACCCATTTCGGTTAACCGAAATGGCCTTGCAAGCTCTGGACCTGATACTGGACAGTTGCACTTTGTAGAAATGAATAAAAGTTGTAGTGGGGACTTTGAAAATTATCTAAACCTGTCCCAAAACACTCTGAAATATAACATACTACATTCATGGATAAAGTCTCAGCAATATACTACAATGCCACTTCCTTAACCTCATTCAAAGAAGAAATATTACATATTTTTTATAAATAGTTCAAATTACATCAAAATGGTAACAAGAGTTCATAGTTACATTGCATAGCCACACTTTACAGTCTTAATACGTCTCAAAATAAGGCTTTACAAAAATGGCTCAAAATTACAAAAATGGTTGTAAAACACCCCTCAAGCTTGTGGTGGATCATCATTCGCCACCTCCTTTCCGTAACCTGAAAAATATTAAGAGGAAGGGGTGAGTAAATTGCTTAGTAAGTAGTGCCTAAGACATACCTCTTGTAACCCCGTGAATCCAAACAATAAATAGGAATAAGGGGAAAATGGGATCATGCCATGTCGGGGAGAAAATAACCATAATATCATTTCAATAATCCAAATCATGAATGAAATATGCCATGCTATGGGATACAATGTCACTCTCTATTTTCAAAACATTTCTGTTATCATTTCCAAACTGTTAATGCAACCCGTCCCATGGTAGTTCCATGGCAGCACGAGAGAAGGATTGGCTAACTGCCCCTGACCACAAGGCAACTCCAGGGAGTCATTTGGGGTCAGGTAACTTAACCACGCTAGGGCAGTCTCCTTAGTTCTCTCTAGGTCACATTAATGCCACGGACCTGGAGGCAACTCTTAAGCGACCGGGTTTTCGCAAACTTTTCATCAAAACCTTTCTCAAAATATTTTCTTTTCATTTTAAATTAATTTTTCCCATTTCATTGCCCAATGCCATGCATGAATGCATTATGCTTTTCTAATGATATAACAAGTGTGGAATTCATGCTTCACAAGTCAAATATTCACCACATAACATACTTTGCAAGGAGTTTGTAGAACTACTACTAATCGTGTTTCCACATTACCAAATCTAACCATTTAGACAATTAAGCATGAAGTATTATCATTTAAGCATGCATTTTCATATATACATCAACTAACATATAACCAAATGATTCATACACAACAATTAGGCAACCACATAAGAAATCTACCCAAGTAAAGCATGATATTTCATACATTACCATCTAATACACATGGTCACATACTCTATTTACAACAATTTAATCATTTTAAAAGAAGATCAACACAAATTAGCATGCTAGACCATCAATCATAAAGAATAATTCACAAAAGTGTAAGAAACTTGTGAATTTGGAACCCTTACCTCAAATTGATAAGAAAACCCCAAAAAATCCCTAAAATCTCGAAATTCCTAGGGTGCACCAAATGATGAATTATTTATACTCACACGTAGATCTTGGCAAGCTCTTCGTTTTGCCACAAACGGCACCAAAAAACTCCAAAAGGTTGAAGATTAATCAAGATTTGAACTTTTGAATGAAAAAGAAAAAGAAAAAGTGAAGAAAAGAGGAGGAGAGAGATGTAACGGGGAAGAGAGAAGAAGAATGAGGCCAATGTTGGCCTCTTGGCCACAAAATGAAATTAGTAGTGGGTCCTACCATTAAAAACCCACTTTTTGACTTTTCTTTTTAAATTTACTACCACACACACATACATATGCACACAAACCATAATAAAACCATACAAAACACATCAAATAAAAATAAATTATATGAAAATGGACCCAAATAAAAACCCCGTACGCGACAATTCATGTAACGGGTCTCACACGGGACTTTCAGGCCCGAAAAACGAAAAAATACCGAAATGGCAACCGGTGCATTTCCAAGAGTCCTAAACTCAAGGAATGTCCCAACCAACTCCTGGACACACTCGACACACCCCACGACGTTTGGCACATAAAGCGAGAAAAGACAAAAATGCCCTCGCAAAATCAAAAAATTCCAGAAAATGAAAAATGGTAAAAATTGGAAACATTATAGTGAATAAGCATGATATGTCCCGAGCCGGTCACTTGTTGCCAAAGCATTGACTTATGAACTTATCACAGAGATCTCTGAAACTCTCCACCGATCCTATTGGAAAATGCTTGAACCAATAAACTACAGGTCTAGTGAGGCTCGTCGGGAAGACTTTGCACATTAAGGTATCATCCCCTGTATCTAGGGCTATCTTCAACTGAATGTGGAAGACATGTTCGATCGGGTCTTTTGTTCCATCAAACAGAGTGAATATCGGCATGAAAAACTTTCTAGGTTTTAAAGCGTTTAGGATCTCATCCATGAATGGTGCATCGGCTATCCGAGCTGACATACAGAAGGCCTCGTTGTCCTTCGAAGGTGCTTTCTCTTCGATCTGCCTTTTCCCTGTGTTCCTTTGTTCATGTGTAATCATTGTTAACTGATGCATAGTATCGAACGATCTGTCTGCAGTTGACTCCTTCTGCCATGACGGAATAGTCTCATTATGCTCAATTTCCATCTCATCCTCCAGCCTGAATCTTTCACGGTGCGATATAAGTAAACTGATTCCTCTCGATCCGCCCGACAATTGACATTCGGCGGCATTATCTCTTACCTGAGTTCTTTGCGATGCAGATTCAAGTGAACAGATCCTTCTCTATCCATCTGATAGCTGACGTTCAGTGGAATCGCCCTCTCGTCTGCCAGTGGCGATGGTCGGGGAATCGGCAGAACATTTGTTCGCTCCAATCCGGCTCTTAGTTCTGTATTCTCCCGCCTTAAGGTTTCTATCATGTTTATCAACTTATCAAGCTTCGCCTGTTGTTTATATTTTTACTGATGGGAGCTTTCTCCTTTGATCGTTGTTCTTGAATGGAGTTGATTCATATGGTACTAAAAATTGACCAGATCTGTTCCTCCATGCTGAGAATCTATCGAATTTGTTCCTCCTTGCTGAGAATATATCGGATCTGTTCCTCCTTGCTGAGAATTGATCAGATCTATTCCTCTTTGCTGAGAATCGATCAGATCTTTCCTTCTTCAAAGGGAATTGATTAAACCGAACTTTCTACTTGAGAAAACCAATCATATTCAACTTTCCATATCTAAAAAAGTTCAAATCTCACTTTCGTTCTCACAGACGGCGCCAGTTGAAGTATCAGAAAAACGCTCTCTATATTCAGAAAGATATTTTAATGCACTTCAAACAATCTAACCCCTTTTTCTTCTCTTTTCCTCCTATTTATAGAAATGTAAAACTATTCTAGGAACTTCTTATTGAACACTACACATTCCCCCCCTCCCGAGATGAAGACCTTTTCCATTCTTCTTCGGATGTTGGGCTTGGGACTGGTTTTTTTGGACTAGTGGGTTTGCTGGGCTGTTTCATCTGTGCACTGATGTTCTTTTTCGAACATTGGGCCAAATGGACTAACCTATTCATGGCCCAATCGATTTTCGATACTTTTATATATATGTGTGTGTGTGTGTGTGTTGAAGATTTGGGTTTTGAATAGTGAAGTGGTGGTGATGGTGGGTGAGACATTCACTGCAACAGAGATTGATTTAGATAATAGAGGTGGTGGTAATGGGGACAGTATTGAGGAGAAGGGAAATTTTTGGGTTTGTTTTTTATTTTATTTTATATTTTTTATACAATGTTAGAAGGGTAATTTTATTATTTAAATTGATTAATTGATAATTCAAAAGGCAACAATGTAAGTTCCTTAAGTGGCAGAGGTGGCAGGTGATAGTTGGGGTGCCTTTGTTAACTTTATTAAACTTGAGGGAGTGCCATTGTTTAAAAAAAACCCAACTTATATATGGCTGTCATTATGACAAAACTCAGGGGGTGTCATTATAATTAACCCTAAAAAAAATACTCCTCTCTATTGAATACATTATTTTGGCAAAATTTTAAAAAGAAAAATAAAAAAAAGGTATAACACACAAAAATAATAAAAATAAAACCAATAACTGTTTACAATATGCACTTGATGAAAATGTCTTGAGTAACTATTTACACACGAATGTGGGAGCCATGTGCCGACAACTTCTAAGGTAGAGAACAATGATCTCTCTTGAGGTCTAGATAAATTATATGCAGATAAAGCGTTTCACTTTTATTACTTTGAGCTTATCTAAGATTCGGCGTATGTGCTCAACAACACCCCATACCGGTAATAAAAATTCAAAAATGGCAAAGTTGTCATTTCTTTGTGTTAAAAGATCTCAATAACCTTATATTTTGACATGAACTGACAAAAAAACTATGAAATGCCATTGAAATGTAAAGTATTAATTTTCATACCAATTTTACATTATTAAATTTTACAAAAATGATTTTTTTTTTTTTTTTGACATTTGATTAGGTGTTTTTTAGGATTTGATTAGCTATTTTCCCCTCTCATTTATTTATTGTGAGAAGCAGGTAGTAGGATGCATAATTAACTTTAATATATATATATATATATATATATATATATATATATATATATATATGGTAACTTAGTGTTTATAAGATGAAAAAAAAGATAAGGTAATAGAGTTTTTTGATTTGACATACTTTTTTTATTAAACTATTATTCAATTTGATTTATTCAATTTGATAAGGGTATGAAAGACATTTCATACTTTTAGGGAGGTCAAAATAATAAAGGTCAAATACTTTATTCATGTGTAATTTACCCAAATTTCAGAGGAAGTCAATGTAATTTACCCAAATTTCTATAAACCCAAACTCGACCCCCAAATATATTAGCCCAATCCAATTTATTAAACATTTTTAGTTAATTAATATTAGCCCAATCTAATATCATAAAATATAATCCCTCTAGTAATATAATTCTAGCCCAACCCAATTATGTAAAACATTTATTTACTTTAAAGTTTAATCCCAATACCATAGCAACCTCTTGTAATATAATATTTGTCCAATATATATATATATATATATATATAATATGTAATATAATCCAAAGCTACCTATTAAAGCATAGACTTGGAAAACACCAAAACAAAAAGACGATTGCAACGGTTCAAAGCTTGTTAATAAGAATTATATTCTCTCCCCTAATCCTCCTCTTTCACCTATTTCATTTTTCCTTTATTAATTTTTTTCTTCTAGTTTTTCATTTTTCAAAACACTAGTCCGACTTTTCTTTTTTGGTTTCCCGATACTCTTGTATATATTAAATATATACCTATAAATAAAGACATTAATACTATATACATACATTTACCTTATACATTATACAATATATGCATATATTATATATAAACCTTTGTACATATTGCTAAAAACTACTAATATTGAATTGATTGTTTTTCTTTACCTTTATCTGTTTTTCAAAGAAGAATGTTGAACCCCCCCCTCCATCGACTCTTGGTTGTTTCAGAGCTCTATCTCTATCTTCAGAGAGGGCATCATTACTCTTTAAAGATAAGATAGAAATGATAAGAATTACTATAGTTACTCTTCAAAGATAAAATGAAAATGAGAATTAATTTTTTTCTTCTTATCTCGTCAAGAAATTCATACTCACACTTGCTCCGATGAATACTTAAACCGCACCTTCTACTTTGAAAGATCTCTCTTTTCTCATACACATATCAGATGCATGTTTTGATAACACAATTTTTTGTTCAAATTTTGGGTTGTACCCTGCCATTACACGTGAGTGAGAGAGAGGGCGAAAATAATATTGCTAGTCAACAAAGAAATGGAACCAAACCCTTGTGGCTTAATAGTATTTCATTTACCTCCCAAAATGAATAATAAGGATTCGAATTTCCAAAGGGACAAAGCCCGTGTGTGAATGGTGTGCATGTGTTTTTTTTGTCAATTAAAAAAAAAAAAAGAAAAAGAGAAGAAAAGAAAGTAACATGATCTTGTGGGCAATATATAATGATACTTTCTCTTCTTTGAAATAGATTCTATAGCTGGAATTCAGTTTTTTCAAAAGTTGAATGAATTTAATATAATTCAAACTTTATGATGCATGAATACATGGCCTCAAACTTCTCCACTTTTGAGATAAATATTATTTTATTTGAAAAGAAAATCCATTACATTTGTTTTTTTGCAAATTTATGTAGAATCCTACTAGCTTTTGTAGGATTATTGCCTTAAACTATCTAACAAACACACACATGCATATACAGATTAAGAATTAAAATAAAAATTTGCTTTGTGTCTAAGCACAACAATCTGGATTTCTTCAATTTGTGTTTTGTCAAGAATTATAAGATAGAGGCACTCTCTGCTATTAAGCAACAACGTCACAGGAAATAACCACAAAAAAGATTAATACAACATAAAATGCTAATTTGATCTTGTTCATGAATACCTTTTTTTTCCCCTCATTTATTTATTGTGAGAAGCATGTAGTAGGATGCATAATTAACTTATATAAAAAATATATATATTTTTGGTGTGCGTATATATATTAGGGTTACAGGTTAGATTTTCATTTTTAGGGTTTTTCAGCAATCCAATTGGGTGGACTTCACTGGGTTGCTTTTTTTGTGCAAAATCCTGCCTCAGGAAAAATTCAACCGGTTCCAAAGTAAGCTTGAACCGCGGTTGCATTCTCCTGAACCAAAAAGCAAAGTTCGGGTTTTTACTAACTTCTATTACCTTTTGGATCTAACTTGTAGGGATATTCCAACACAAAATTTGGTGTGTTTTTTAACCCTATTAGGACTATCTACTTGTCTATATAAACTCATATTCACACACGTTAATTCAGGGCTTTTGCATTAAAATTTTCATAACCCTCAAAAGCCTTTTTGTTTGTATTTTTGATAGCTTATTATTTTTCTGTTTTTGAGAGCATACAACTATAGACAGAGTATTTTAGGTTTGTTTGTTAATTGTTCGATCGGAATTGGCGTGATTGAAGATTCATATATATCTATCGGTCGTAAAGCAGAATTTCTTGCAAACTTCAGAAAATCAGTTTTTGAAGAAAATGAGAAGAAGATCATACTTTGAAGAAATCAAGACGCTCGTGGAGTGTTGGTTAATCGACCAACGATCCTTCTACGGAGATTAAGAGTAAGCTTGAGATCGAAAGCTGTAGGATAGGGGACTTATAAAGTTAGAGATTGTCAGCAATTGATTTTTGGTAGAGTATAGCGTGTGAGCTAGAGTTGGAGTCGATTGTACTTTGCTTCATACATAGTGGATCTTTTTGCTTAGACGGTGTAGTCAAACAGGTTTTTCCCACAACGATTGATCTCATCTGCCAATCGGGCTTTCCTCACTAAAAATCTAGCGTCACTCTAAACTCATTCTTTATATTATTTGTAATCTATATTTACTTTATGGGTGTATAATTTAAGTTTTTTTACCCCCCAAATGATGGGAAAATTTTACAAGTAAAGTACAATTACAAAGGAGGGATAACCTCACACACATCTGGCCTTTCCAAGAAAGCAGGAAAAACACTAGGGATGACCTCTAGACAACAATAACACTACTAAATAATATATTAGAGACAAGCCCTCAGGACATCCAACACATCCCAAATAATAGAACCTGACCAAAACAATTGGATCTCTAGAAATAGTAGTATGAATCCTACAATTCCTCTCATTCCAAATGTAATATAGAACGGCTAGGAAGACTAAACGAAGAAGCTTGTTTCTAAAGGAATCCACAGCCAAATGTTGCACCAGAAATGTTGTACATGTATCAGTAGAATGGAAACACCCATGCTGCCACTTAAGAAACTCCTCCAAGCCCCTCCAAATTATTGGGGAAAAAAATTAACTCTCTCCAACCCACTCAACGATTGGCTATTGTTGAGAGTTAAATCCCTCTTTCATCACATACGGTGGAAGTATCATCTCATCACATCAACACAAGTATATATGGAGATAACAATCACATACATCCACGCACAATACAATATTTTGCATGGTTCACCCAACTCTAGGGTTACATCCATGGGAGAGAGAGATTTCACTATTATGAATCAAGGAAGAAAATATACAACGTACCATATGTCAAAACCTCACTCATTCACTAATCATCTATTTTGAGGCTACATGTATATACTCAAGAGTTACATATACTCTCCCTTCTCCTCACAACACTGGCCCTTAAACCCCTTACATCTTTTCTCTTTTCTCTCTAAACCTCTCATACCCATCTCTATTTATTGAATATTTAAACCTAATTCCTTGTTGGACAAGGATCAACTTGCCTGCAAGGAGTTACCATATCCGTCTTCAACTCTAAATAGCAGGTAAAATTTCTTTCCCAAATCTTCAGTCTTTTTCCCCAAGTCTTCTGACTTCCAAAACCAATAAGAAAAACAAATCACGTAGTTTCCCAAGGGAGTTGAACCGGTTTAGCAATATTTGAACTAGTTTAACTTTGTTGCCCCAAAAGTGTTGCAACTTACTACCTTACTTGAACTGGTTCGAGTGCCCTTGAACTGGTTCAACTAAGGCAGTAGTCAAAGTCCAACTCATCACTCCAGTTAAACTAGTTCAAACATGCCAGTAGCTTCTACTTCACCTCGAACAAGGATCTCTTCATAGCTCCACCTCAACTGAAGATTTCTCCACCTCAAATATATAAAGTATTATGATGAACTTGAGAAACACTTTAACATAAACTTGCATAGCATACGGACATCATAGAAGACATGGTCTCATTTTCCACATGCTTATGGCATAAGATACACATAAAAGCCAAATAGACCCATCTCCTCTATAGATTATTGTGATGACCTTGTGGGCAGGTGTGCCGTGGGCGGGTGCGAGAGACACTATTAGGCTACCACACTGGCGAGCTACGGGTGCATAGTCCCACATCGCCTAGGTAGAGGAAAGGCGAAGTGCTTATATGTAAGTGCATCATCTCCAATTGGTATAAGGCCTTGTGGGGTGAAGCCCAAGAGCAAAACCGTGCGGGCTCAGGCCCAAAGCGGATAATATCATACCATGTGGTGGAGTGGGTCGTTACAAATGGTATCAGAACCTAACCTAGCTGGAAATATGCCGACGGGGACGTCGGGCCTCCAAGGGGGGTGGATTGTGATGACCTTGTGGGCGGGTGTGCCGTAGGCAGGTGCGAGAGACACTGTCAGGCTACCACACTGGCGAGCTACGGGTGCATTTTCCCACATCGCCTGGATAGAGGAAAGGTGAAGTGCTTATATGTAAGTGCATCATCTCCAATTGGTATAAGGTCTTGTGGGGTGAAACCCAAAAGCAAAACCGTGCGGGCTCAGGCCCAAAGCGGACAATATCATACCATGTGGTGGAGTGGGTCGTTACAATTATCGTTTGTAATGACAGCGTCTTGCAGAACCAACACAACATGAACTGACCATCTAGGTCGAACCCCATTCCAACACAATTTAGCCCAAGACACCAACGTACAGCCTAGCAACCCTGTAAGCTTCCCAAGCAGCTTTAAAAGAGAATTGTATTCTTAGACATAGAAGTATTAGAAGACTGGGGTTTGCTTGGTCCTCTCCTCTATCTTGTCTCATGAGTAATGGAGGTTGGAATTTTGAAATTTTACAAGGAGAAATTTTCAGACCTATTAGGGAATATCTGTGTACTCTACCAATTCTTGCTAGATCAGACAATTTTATTTGGAATGGAGGTACCTTTACATTAAAAAATGCTTGGCAATGTTGCAGGGAGGTTATTCCAGAGGTAACTTGGTCCAAAGTTTGCTGGGGTAAAGCTAGGCCACGTTGGTCAATTCATGGAGTTTTTCTTTTTCAAGATAGACTCCCTTCAATGTATAATCTGTAGAGAAGAAAAGTGCAACTAGCTCCACGTTGCTCTTTCTGTCTTCAAGAGATTGATACTAGAAACCATGTGTTTGTTCAATGTCCTTTTGCAAGGAATTTCTGGAATTGGTTGCAAGTTACTCTTGGACTGATGATTGATTTCAATTTAATGCACACAGTTGAAGAGTTGTTGATCTGGTTTTTACAGCAGAGTAGCAAAATGTTACATACTCTTTTAGTTGCTGGTTTTTGGAGTATTTGGAAAGAGAGAAATTCTAGACTACATGGACACAGTACTAGTTCTTCCTTTGAGGTGGCTAGACAAATTTTGTTGGAAGTTCTTGATATTTTTAATGTCTCTCTTAGAGATATTGGTTAATTTGTATTCTTTTTTTTTTTTTTTTTTCTTTTTTTTTTTTTATTTATTTTTTCTTTCCTGAATTAGGTTCTTTTCCTTTTTCAGTTCTTTCTGAGGGTATGCCCTCTGTGCGCCTATAATTATTCCCCCCCCCCCCCCCCCTCTAGGTTGCTTATCCATACCATATTCCACAACCATTCCGCATTGTGCAACTCACAGTTACATCTATGTGCTTCATTCATATTGGGTAGAAAGTAAACAATTTTTTGTTTTTGGTTTTTGGGTATCTAATAAGCAAATGCACATACACTCACAATATTCTCTTAGCATGGTCAAATTTTCAAACCCCCTGTTGAAGAGGAGAGATCATATCGATCCGACTACTACCAGTGACCCTTTATTGGTATAAAGTCACCTATTTAAAATTTGAAAATTTTGACTTCATATGCCGGCGAAAAGGATCCCCTAACTTTTATGTCTATGTGTAATTTTTCCAATAACAAATTAGATGAGGTCTACTTCTAATTTTCTCCCAACAAGACATACACTAGGTAATAATGCACATACAAATGATATAATAACTTGCATAAACTTATGCCAGGCTATAGATTCCTGCAGGTATATTAGGTAGATGGATAGGTGATAGTGGTCTACTTTCTTGATTGTTCATGAGATGTGTTCCCATTTAAAAAATGGATTTTGGTGACCATCATGGTTGAATTCGATCCATTGGAAAAGCTATTAGACATTCTGTTGGCCTTTGGAGTAGAGAATGAGTCAATTCAAAGATCATCACCCTTTATTCCCTATAGATTTTGGGCTAGATTTACTTGAAGTTGGTAACAATTTGCTTGCACATAGAATTAGACACAGTAATAAACCCTATTAATGGTCATGAAGCAGTAAATCAAGCAGTTTTACATGGCATAAACTTCAATTATTCGATTGATGCAATAGAGAATTTTGATGGCGACATTATGGGTGAGTGTGATACAATTAGTCAAATTGTGGCCCGAATTTTGTTAAAGGTGTTAGGATTTGTAACGTGAGATAGAGAATAGTGAAAAGAGACCGGCTTGATAATTTGTAATCACTGTTTTTTATTTTTTGAATAATATTTTTTTTTTTCACTCGTAGATTAAGAAAAACTACGTAAATCTTAATTTGTTTATTGTGTGATGTCTGGTTTACGTTTCTTAATTCTATATGTGATTTGTTTGTCGTAACAGTACCATTAGCTATTCAAGGTAAATAGAGGGCATGCATCTCTATATAAACCCAATAATGAATGGCATATTTAATGGCAAGACAACAAGAGATAGCTAGCTTGGTTGCATGTGTGATACACTGATTGGAGAGGTTTCCAACTGTCCTCAAAGGCTTCCAATATTCCATGCTAAATTAGCTTCAAGCATTGAACATTGGAAGCCTGAGAGGGCCATTGAAAACTTACTCCTCACATCTTAATGAAATTGATTAATATATATGGTTGATGAATATATATATATATATATATATATAGATTACCTTTTGTCTCATTTTATGGCACTGCGGGGAGTTATTTGCTTAACAATGTGTGGACATGGAGAATAGAGTGAAGGTGAGGAGGTACAGATGGCAACATTCTGCAAAGTTTTACTTTCAAAGGTATCCTATTTTGGTTCTGAGAAATCAGATTTACAATTTTACTAATATTTTGCATGTTGAAATCAGAGGTCACTTGGACCTTGGTTTTAGCATATATTGACTAGTTGTGACTATGCCTTGCTTAATATTCTTGCTTAACATATAATCTGTTTAAATGCAATAATGAAGTTCTAAAATCATAAGTAATGACTTATGAGGCATCTCAGCAAAATGGTTATGAATTTATTCATGGAGTTGTTTTGTCTACACAAGCTCATTCAACAAACATTGTTGCGATTTTTATTTTTTTTTTACTTTGCACATAATTAGGTCCATAGTGTTCAGATATGTTGCTTTTTATAACATAATTCAATAGAAAGGAATATTTAGTGAATTGTAGTAAAATTTTGTTTTTTTTGAAAAATCATTTTAACATTAATAATGAGTTATTTATGAATTTCTATGTCATTGTGGCTATTAAATGATTAATAATTTATATTTAGTACAAAGTTAATAAGTAAAAATGGACTTAAACCTTAAAAAAGTAAAATTAATGACATAAAATACACACTATTACTTTTTTTAAAAATAAAATAATTAGAGGATGGTAAATTGAAAATTTTGTTGATTAAATTAGGTAATTCTATACTTATAATGTACTTAAGACTTTTTTAAAAAAATTATGAACTAATAAGGGTGATATTTAATTTTCTTTCACAAATTTAAAAGTTGAAGAGTTTAAATCTAAAGACCAAAATGACATATAGATCTTTGACTCATTTAAACCAACGAGATATATCAAATTCAAATTGAACATATACCCATATAAAAGGACACAAATCTATCCAATTTATGAAAATTAGCATAATTGATAATTGGAGAGTTAATTAAACCTCTATCTATAGATTCTCTTACTCTTCTAACACGTACTGGAAGTTTTGAAGATGAAGAACATCAAGTACGCTGCAAAAGTGTTGTTATTCTAAGACCTTCATCACCCAATGTTTTTAAGGACACAAAACAACGAACACGCCAGGTACACAAGTGATGTTGATAGTGATTTTGAGATAGATTAATGGAGTTTAAATTCGGATAGAGAATATGAAGCTGATCAAGATAATCTACTCAAAGTTGATGTCTAAGATCATCCTGATTGGAATTTTGTAAAAAGATTAGGAATATTGGTACTAATAAATACTTTATAAAGTTTATAATATCTAGAATAGATTATCAATAAGGTGTTTAGGTTAAGAACTACATACTACTTAGTATGTTTGGTTAATTTTTTTTTATTTTAAAAAAAGATAATATCTATTTGATATCCAGAATTTTATGTAGAAATCTTCATGATTCTATATATATATATATATACCATCCGGATATTATTGGGTTTTCACATATAGTGATGCTTAATGATTAACGGAATATTGCAACACATAAGAGATATAAGAGAGACGTACTTTAGTTCATGTGAAGACCCTATTTATTTCTTCCTTCATTTATTTCTCCATTATAAATCTTAGCGGTTTCTCTAATATAATTAATTATGAATTTGAATGATGATATTTTATATGATACTTAAGCATATTGTAAGGGAAAGTAAGGGAGAGATAAGTGAAAAACAATAATACGAAAATTTATAAAGAGACAAGTGGAAAACAATCTTCTGAAAATTTTCATTACTGTTGAGTATTATTGTTTATGATGATGTACTTGGTATAATTTCATGTCTGATTTGCAAAAACTATCAAAGAGACAAGTGGAAAACAATCTTCTGAAAATTTTCATTATTGTTGAGTATCATTGTTTATGATTTATCTTACATTCGATAGTACTTGGTATAGTTTCATGTATGTTTTGCAGAAATTATCAGGTATTAAAACTACATTGAAGAATGTAAGGTTCATGCATACAACTTATGTTTATATATGTTTCGGACATATAAGGAGTAGGGGGACTCGAATACGAGCACACCTGTTCGGAGAGTTTGACAATCTATCAACTAGGCCAGCAGCTAATGCACTATACACATTTCTAATGTCTTTGAGAAAAAAGTTTTCATTACATGCTACATGCTAAGTTTTCAAATTTCTTAGAACTTAGGCAATTTCTTATGCATTGATAAAATGTTTTTCTAAATATGCATGCAAACTGATTTGCCCAGTTTTAAAGTTTCTAAAACTTACTTGTACCTTCCTAAAACATGCAAATATATACTTAGAAGTGGATTGGACAAAATTAGTTGCAATAAATTGATGTTGAAGAAGCGGGTTCAAGTGTACTGAATGTGGTAGATAGATGAGAGAATAATAGCCTTGGAGGGTACGGGCCTTAAGAAACATAGAAATGAAAACATGTCCACAAAGTGGTCCAAAAATACGTCTTAAGAAAACAACAGGGCCCAGGCCCAGGTCCAAATCAAAAGAAAAAACTTAAATCCATAGGCAGGATTCATCAAGAAGCAAGAAAGTATCAGTTACTGCACAGGTGGGGGTGGGGGTGGTGGTGGTGGTGATTAAAGAAAGGGTTTGAGTGGGTCGGCTCAAAAAAAGGAGGATGGCAAGTTCCACTCAACTAGAATTTCTTCAGCAAAGGGTGGGTCAATTGTCATACACAAAAGTTTCAATCAAATTGCATTGATCACCAGCTCATTCATCAATTGTTGTGGAGGTAGTGATTTGTTTCTGAATAAACTGTTATTTCTTTCCTTCCAAACCATGACTCTGCCTCTTTTCAGTTTCTGTTTCCAGTTGGAGATCGAGGCCCAAATTAAGAAATGTTTCCCAGGTCTTGAGCATACAGGTGATTATGGTTTTCAGCAGCATTGAGGGATGAAAGGCAAACATTGGGTTGCATAGTGTAAAGGTTTAACCTGTGTAAGTAACATGAACCAGGTGAGAGTTTGTGCCAGAAAAGGGTGGGTCAAGTCCGTCCCATCTTTTAAGGAGACACCAGCATGCATGAGAACACACACATTATTATGTGCTACTAAGAAGGGAGTTTAAGACCCAAGGACAAATTTACAAACAACTTCTATCTGTGTCATAAATACAAGAATCTCTATCTTTTCAAAATAATACTCTTAATTAAAGGGTTGCTTTTTATAAATCTATATGGGCCTTTCAGCTTCCAATCTCAACATCCTCGGTTTTTTCACCTTTCATAGAGTGAATGTGATGATGCCTTGTAAAGCTGGAAGTTGTGTCCAAGAAGTACAGCACAAATGACATTAAGCAGCAACAAACGAACATGGGAATCGGCCCGAAAATCCAGAGGAAGAGAGGGAATGACAAGTAAAATGCTCGCAGTCCAAGTGACCAAAACAAGCTACCCCTGTTCAAGTTTCTCGCAACATACTCGATAGATTCTCTTTTATCTTGTAATGTGGGCAAGGTAGCCAAGAAGCTAACATGGGCATAGTACCTAATAGACTGCACATTGCAAACAAAGGCGACGAGGAAGCAGAGCAAGATAGTAAAGTACTTGACTGAAGACATGAGGGGAGTTTTGTTGCCGTAAATTAATTCTGATGATGCAGAGGCCGAGTTCGATGTGTTGCTCACGAAAACACCGATCAATGAACTGAGAGTGATTGCTGTTGATGCCAAAAGTGTAGACGCCATTATATTGTTGCGTATAGTTTGAACTGCCAAAACTCCATTTTTTAGTGGATCCTGGAAAAGTACAAGAAGGTTAATTTTCAAAGATTAAGCACAAATGTTATTGTTATAAATGAAACTATAAACTATTTATTTTTCATTGACATATTGAATTTTCCTCACTAGAAAACACAAAAATGATGCTAGAAACTATGAAATGATTAATGAACTTTTCGCACATACATCCAGATTTATGAAAAAGAAAGAAAAACGATATTTTCCTTTTTAAGCTATAACAGATCTGCATGTTCAAAATGAAGATCCACAACCAGCCAAAATTTTCATGGCAATGTAAAGAAATCCAACACCATTCAGATCCTTTTGTTAAGAAAAATAAAATTGAAGAGAGAGATTGAACATGAACAACACAAGAATCTCCTGTCACACAAAGCCCAAATGGCTACTTCTCTTTTATTAAATGCTCTCGTAATTTTGTTTACAATGACCACACCTCTATTTATGGGTGAAAGAATACAAACAGGTGAAAAATATGAGAATTATATTGATGAAGGATTCCTAAAATAGCTCCAATGAATTACTACTATCCATATTGTGTCAAGGCTTACATAGCTACTATGATGATATTCTCCAACACTCCCTCTCAAGTTAGTACACAGAGATATTAATGCAAGTGTCCAACTTGAAATTAAATACAAACTTCTTGGGACAAATTGTTGTTGAATGAACTATAACTACGGTCTGCAAGAGTAAAGAACATGATCCGTAATACTTGATCAGAAAATGTGGCATATCACCAACAATATTCCAAAGGGAAAGGCATGAAGCTTCACTTTTCCCAGATCGACCTCATCATATGTGTCATCATGCACCTTTGAGGGTTTCTTTGGCCACCTCCCCTTCAACCCTTCCTCTCCCTTCCAACTTTAACTTTTCACCGCCTCTTATCAATCAATATATTACAGTATACTACTACTATATATATATATATATTCTAACCAAAAGCAGTTAAAAGACCACAACAAATGAGAGAGACTTCCACTAATTTTTCAGCTACTGATTCAGACCTTAACATAAAGGTTCACTTCTGATACTTCCCTTTATATGTGTCTCAGAGAGAGAGAGAGAGAGAGCTAAGTTTCCAAATATCAGGTTCTGTGGTCACCATAACAAAAGGTATCTTTCTGTTTTTCACATATTTTCATCTCTAAAACTTGTATATAGACTTCTGCTTTAATGGGATTTTTCTCTGTAGATTGAACCAGACAGTGAATATGTTAGAGAAAATGGCAGAAGAAGCAATTCCAAATGGTTTTATTGGAAAACCGAAATGGTGGATCGAATCCTCCCACCATAAAGAAGAAGAGGAACCTCCCAGGAACTCCAGGAAAGTCTCTGTCTTAAAATTTTCAATCAAACGTAGCTTTTCTTGTAACTTTCTTTCTGTCTAGCTTTATCACCATCGGTCCATCATGAGTATATCCATATATGAATATTCAAGATTATATATATTAATGGATATACTTTAATTCATTACATACAGATCCTGAAGCCGAAGTCATTGCCTTGTCACCAAAAACTGTAATGGCCACCAAAAGTTTATTGTGTGAGACATGTGGAAAAGGGTTCCAGAGGGATCAAAACTTGCAATTACATCGCCGTGGACATAACCTTCCATGGAAGCTCAAGCAAAGAACCAGTACATAAGTGAGGAAGCGTGTTTATGTGTGCCCTGAAAAGAGCTGTGTCCATCACCACCCTCCAGGGCTCTTGGAGACCTTACTGGTATAAAGAAGCACTTCTGTCGAAAGCATGGGGAGAAGAAGTGGAAGTGTGAGAAGTGCTCAAAGCGACAAACAGTGCAGTCAGACTGGAAAGCACACACAAAAACTTGTGGCACTGGAGAATACAAATGTGACTGTGGGAATATATTTTCAAGGTAATTGTTGTACTAGCTAGTTCTTTATATAGTACCTTTTCAGAATAACAGTTCAAAGAAATATATAAAAGTATCATTTAATCACCTGCAAAGAAAAAAAATTAAGGAGAATAGTGAAGCTTGAGAGGGTATTTATTTATTTATTTATTTTTTGACTGATATCTTCATTTTTACAGGAAGTAGGATGACCCCTCTTTCTCTCAGAGCTAGAGAAAGGATATATATATATATATATATATATAGGTGGCCAGAGTGAAGACAAATATATTGTTTAAAACTAGACATGATATTCTTGATTTACATACTCTGAAATGTCTTCTTTAAGTTAATTAGGATTCCTATGGATACTGTTTATTTTCACAACAATAATGATACTCTTTTTGTTGCTTTTCTTAATTGAATCGTGACCACCGATCGCATGTTCTGTGGCCTGATTGCAATACCTATATCAATTACATAAATTTGAGTACGAAATGTCCAAAATTATATACTACAATCTTTTTCATCTTATAAATAGCTATTATTTTTGGGTTATTATTGTATGCATGCTTGAATCTTTAGTTTTGATTCTTTAAGATTGATTATGTTTACGGATTATACATGAGCAGGCGAGATAGGTTGATCGCACATAGAGCTTTTTGTGATGCTTTAGCAGAAGAAACAGCTAGAGTTAATACGACATCTGACATCAACACCACAACAGCCAGCAATATGATCAATTATCATATTATGGGACCTAGAATTGCACAATGTGGGTGTCACTTATTAGAAGCTGACATGACACTTTGACAAATCAATACGACCCTAACCCAATTCCTCGTGACGATTTGAAAAGGCAAAGCCTTGAGAGACCAACTCTCGAGCACCTTAAACCCTGACATTGCTTCAGGTCCATCAAGCCTCGAGAGACCAACTCTCGAGCACCTTAAGCCCTGGCATCGCTCCAGGCTCATCAAGCCTCGAGGGACTAACCTTCGAGCATCCCTAAGCCCTGGCATCGCTACAGGCCCATCAAGTCTCGAGAGATCAACTCTCAAGCACTTTAAGCTCTGGCATTGCTCCAGGCCCATCAAGCCTCAAGAGTCAGCCCTTGAGCAACCTAAGCCCTAGTATTGCTCCTGGCCCATCAAGCCTCGATGAATCAACTCTCGAGAACCTTAACCCCTAGCATCGCTCCAGGCCCCTCAAGCCTCGAGAGACCAACTCTTAAGCACCTTAAACCCTGGCATCACTCCAAGCCCATGCAATCCTCGAGGACCTAACCTTCAAGCACTCCAAGCCTTGGTATTAGGCTAGGCAATACCACTCGTTATTAAAATTCACACGTAGCATGAAACGAAGGTAAGGTTTTTGCTGCTATAAAGAATCTAAGATTGGGAAACTTAGGAGGATCTTAGATTAGTGGATGAGAAGTCAAGAAATGCCTTTGCTTTCAGCAAGGCCCAATTAACAAGATGATGGGATTATGCACATTATGACAGTAAACCTTAAAATCACATTTAATGCTGTGCCAGGCTTGACCAACCGAACGCCAAGCAACATTTGAGGCCCTTGATTAAGGAAGAAATGACATGACAACAAAGTGCAAGGCTCAATGAGAGGATTAGACCCTTCAGGCTCCTAAATCCCCAATATTACCCGCGTAATCTTGACTAGGAGCAATGCATGCGAGAAACCATGCACGAAGGGGACCATTGGATAATAACCAATGGAATCCGAGCCTATAAATAGTATTGTCCTATAAAGAAATCACTAACCCTAGAAGAGGAAGCTGTCATAAGATATTGTATACTTGTCCTACCACCATCTTAATCTTGATAATTGGTCTTCTTCTCCTCCTCATACTCTAAGCATCTCCTCTGTTTCTTTCATATTTGTATTTCTGATATCATCATTAAATTATTGTTTATTGTTTGATTAAAAAAGAACCCCTACATTTTGGCGACTCCACTGGGGATATCAGTACAAGCAGATGGAATCACAGGATATGCCGACTCATCATTCAGAGCCCTCTGTTGGGGGAGGTGGTGACGCTCCACTCTAGTCTTAGGCGCCGTCGCATGCTTCTAATGTTTGTGCACCACACATCACAATGCTGGAGAGCTTAGCAGCCCTTTCCGTCCATGAGGAATTGTTACAGTCCAACTGTGACCTTAACGACCGCCTTGACAGACTGGAGGCCCTGATCATAGAAAGTGCACGGGCCAGAATTGCTTCTCCTGCCAGGGTAACCCTGCCAAGCACGACGAGCCAGGCAGTTTAGCTACGCATGTGCCACTACTATGGTATCCACCAACGCAAGCTCAGGTAGCCCCAAAGCCCACCCCGGTTCAAGTTGTCCCTCCGGCAAACCTTTCTCCGGAGTATGTCACTAAATCCATGCTACGTGATTTCTTCATGAAGCATGCCTCGTCTGGCGCATGCGCGTTAGTACTACGTATAGAGCCTCTGTATCTAAAAAGCCTCGCTCAGACTCCGTACCCATAGGGGTACACCATCCCGAAGTTTCCCAAGTACGATGGTGTCAAAAGGGATGCTGATGAGCCTTTACAGAGATTCGTAGAGTCTCTAGGCCAGCATAGCCACGATGAGGTCCTGCGCCTTCGAGAATTCTCCAAGTCCCTCACAGGGCTCACATACAGATGGTTTCGAAGCCTCGAGCCAGACTCAATCACCACATTGCAATAGCTCTCCCAAAAGTTTCATGACAAGTTTGGCCAAGCCATCGAGAGGGTCACCACCCTCTCACTCACCAAAAAAACACAGGAGCACCACGAGGAGCCCCTTAAGTTCTTTTCTCACTTCTAAGCCCGCGCGAGGGAATGCTTTGAGGGTAACAGTGAGAGAAATTTGGTTAATATTTGCATACAAGCTATGAACAGAACCTACAGGGTACACCTGGTCAATTTAGGGCTCAACGGTTCAAGCGACCTCACCACAGCTGTAAGGAACATTTGCAAGGACCACACGCCTCCCAGAGTAGAGGTTACTAGGCAGGCCACTCGCAAAGAGACACCAGTTGCTTCTCGCAACAATAGAGCTAAGAAACGCGGTGAAACAGATGCAAAAGCCAAGGGACCTCGCACTAAGCGAGCCAATGATCCTCCCTAATTCCCAGTATGTATAGAGGAAGTCGCTAGCACCTTCGAGTAATGGGTTAAACATGGCATGGTCGCGCTAGCTGTTCCTCACAAAAAACCAACCGTGCAAGATCGCGCCAACCCAAATTTCTGCATCTTCCATCAAGTCACTACACATCCGACAAACGCCTGAAGAACCCTGAGGCGAATCTTTTAGCAATGACTTGAGGGTGGTGATCTCGAGTTGACCGAGCCGAAGGATGTGCAGCGTAATCCCTATCCTTACCACCGCGGTGTAGCCGTGATCACTTATTACGATGAGCTTAAAGAAACCAATCCTTGTAGTCAAGGATTCAGACACAACACAGTGAAGAAGAGCGTTGCGCAGCAGCTTCGTTGAGTCAGCACACCTCCCAGCAAGCCCCTTTAACAATTTCCTTCTCTGAATCTGATAAGAGAGTGTCTACTCCTCAGAATTGTCCTCTCTATGTCAATGCGCAGATCAATGGAAGGGAATTCTGACGTGTTTTTCTTGACAATGGATCCTCCATTAATATCATACCTTGGACAACTTTCCAGGAAGCCGGTCTACCCCAGGATCGCCTCGTCAAGGAAGCCATTGAAGTGTATGGTTTTGGCAATGAATCCCACCAGACCCTCGGTTATGTGAATGTAGATCTAGCAGTTGGCAGGTTCCGTGCTCCTACTAAGTTCCACGTTATTAAGGCCGATACCTCCTACGATGTACTCCTTAGGCAGGCATGGATGCACCATTTTGGCATAGTGGCTTCAACCTATCAACAATGTTCCAAAGGCATTTTGGGCAACAAAGTCATCACGATCCCATGCTCAGATAAGCCTTTCGCCAAGTACGAGGCCGATTTTATCGAGGCCCTTTTCTTTGATGATTTAGACGATGAGGATGAAGAAAGAGAGGCAAATATCATCCGTACTCCATTGCCCAAGTGGAAAGAGGTATAACAGGGCATCTTCTACCCTCCCCAACCATACGTTCCCCGCCGCAGCGCAGAGGTCACTACTCCTCGGGAGTGTAAACAGGTCCGGTTATCGGATGGGTGAAATGTCTATTGTTTATAATGGGGTGCGGGCTCAGCTTCGGCGAGCCCAGTTGTCGAGCCTGTATCTGTGGAAGAGGAGTCACTGCAACTTTTAGATCTCAAAGAAATCAATCTCGCATCCGCCGGGCAAGAGCTGCGGACGACTTTTGTCTCCTCGCAACTGGACTCTTCATTACGAGACAATCTCATTTGCCTTTTGAAAGAATTTTCAGACATCTTCGCTTGGACTTATAGCGAGATACCAGGGTTAAACCCCCAGCTTGTAACACACCATCTCAGCACTATGTCGGGCTCGCGCCCTGTCAAACAAGTACCTCGAGTCTACTGACCAGAGCTTGAGCTTCAGACCAAGACAAAAGTTGAAAACTTGCTCCTAGCCGATTTCATTAGACCAATCTTGCACCCCACTTGGCTGGCCAATATTGTTCCTATGAAGAAGAAGAATGGTCAAATCCGCATCTGTGTTGATTTTCGTAATCTTAACAAGGCATGTTCGAAAGATGATTTCCCTCTCCCAATCATTGATATGTTAGTTGACGCAAAGGTAGGGCATTCACTGTTTTCCTTTATGGATGGTTATAGTGGCTACAATCAGATACGGATGGCCGAAGAGGATGCTCACAAAACTGCATTTCAAATGCCACTTGGAAATTTTTATTACACTGTCATGGCCTTCGGGTTGAAAAATGCAAGTGCCACGTATCAGAGAGCCATGACCGCCATCTTCCATGATATGTTACATCACACAGTGAAAGACTATGTTAACGACTTGGTGATGAAATCCAGCCAACAAGAAGATCATCTTTAGGACCTGTGCCAAGTGTTCAAGCGATGCCTCATGTACAATCTACGCATGAACCCTCTTAAGTGCATATTTGGATTAAATCGAGGCAATTTCCTAGGTTTTTCAGTACATCATCAGGGGATCAACCTTGACCCTACCAAAGCTCACACAATCACGGATATGCCTTGCCCTTGCTCTTTCAAGCAGCTTAAAAGTTCTTTAGGCAAGGTTTCCTATCTGCATAGATTTATACCAGCACTAGTAGAGGTGTCTCACCCTTTCAGCTCATTGATCAAAGGTAATGCTAAGTTTATTCGGACAACAGCTCATTAAGTAACCTTCAAAAAGATCAAGTCTATTATCAGCTCATTGACCACAATGCACCGACCTATCAGGGAGCAGCCACTGCTACTTTTCCTCACCTCGACTGACAAGTCTATTGACGCCCTTTTCGCGTAAATGGTTGAGGGGCAGGAATGCCAGTCTACTATCTTAGCCGACTCATCCTAGAGGCTAAAACTCGCTACTCAGCCATTGAACTTCATTGTCTCGCACTAGTCTTTATGACTAGTCATTGCCACAAAAAAGTTTAGACACTACTTCATGGCCCACCTCATCCATTTGATCACACGACGTGATCCATACAGACACCTCTTCTCTAAGCCCATCATCTCTGGAAAGGCGTCACGATGGCTCTTGGCCATCTCAGAGTTCAATATCACATGCCATGCACTGCGAGGTATCAAGAGCCAAGCTTTAGCTGATTTGCTCGCTCAATTCCTGGACCAAAAGCATAAACCCCTTGATGACGCATTATACCTCAACGAGCTCTAGGTCGCAGCCGCACAGGACAGTAATGATGAGTGGCAACTTACTTTTGATGGCTCTTTCACTACTAAGGGAGGAGGAGCAGGCATCATCCTTACATCTCCTGCTCAGTAGGTCATTGCGGCCTTCAAGCTCGCGTTGAGCTATTCTAACAATGAATATGCATATGTGGAGATTCCAAACTAGTTATCAGACAGGTAACTAATGAGTATGCTGTTCGTGAGCCTACACTCGTGTCTTACCGGACCATCATCCAGAGGCGTCTCGCCAAGTTCTCTTTCGTCTGTTTCGTGCATGTACCTCGCTCCAACAATCGATATCCAAACGTGTTCGTAACATTGGCCTCTAAACTGACAAACGTGGATGATACGACTCAAGTTTACATTACCAAGTGAATTGGCCCAGCCACAATCGCCGAGCTTTTCCCCGTCACGTCTGTTCCAAACAATGACTGGCGGATCCCAATTATTAATTAACTCAAGCATATGACAGGGCATTTATTGTATCGCAATTGAAATCATTTCAACTCTTGTAAGGGCTGTTGTACTTCCGTCTACCATGTGAAACATTGGCCAGGTGTCTGGACTCCTAAGAAGCTAAAGCGGCCCTCAAAATAACTCACGAGCAGCACTACGCTACCCCTCTTACGCTGTATCAACGACTCCAACATCAGGGTTACTATTGGCCCGATATGGCCGCACAGGCCAACACCCTCTAGCGCACTTGCCCACAATGTCAGGCCATGATGGATGAGACAGAGTCTTATGTCCTCGATGTTGCTGATTGGCGTCGCCCTTTCATCGAATTCTTATCGCATGGCACTCTCTAAGTCGATAAGCAAGTCGCTACGAAGATAAGAAGAAAATCTGCACAGTTCGAGCTTAAGGGGGGCTAACTTGTTCGCTGCGCCCTCAATGGCGCGTATATGCAATGCTTGTCCCAAAGCAAAGCCGCGGAGGTCCTAAAAAAGGCTCACCAATTCAAGCAGCAAGGCGTGTTCAAGCTTTTCGCACACTTGCTGCGCATGGGAGTTTATTGGCCCACCATGGAGGGCGATGCCAAGTCTCATGTATAAAAGTTCAGGCTTTGCCAATATCACCATTATCAGATTCACACTCCAGCTATGCCCTTTCATCCCATTGAGGCCCCTTGGCCATTTCACACGTGGAGGTTAGATCTCATTGGCCTAATCCACCCACCAGTGTGAGGTCACATGTGGATCCTTATTACAACAGAGTTTTTCACCAAATGGATCGAGGATGTCCCTCTCAAGCACGCCACCAGTGGGGCTGTCACTACATTCATACAAGAGAATATCATCTGTCATTTTAGGATTCCTCAATGTCTCCTCACCGATAATGGTACCCCTTTTGTAAATCACAAAGTCAAAAGGCTGCTCGTGCAATATAACCTCTAACATATATGTTCGTCACTTTACTACCCACTGGGCAATGGCCAGGCAGAGGCCTCCAACAAAAACATCATCTGCATCCTGAGTTGAACTCTTGAAGAAAGCCCCACCACATGGGTTGACCAATTACCCCTGGCGCTGTGGGCCTATCGCACTTCCAACAAACTCTTTACTGGTTAAACCCCGTTCTCCCTTGTCTATGGAACCAAGGCTGTCTTGCCAGTAGATATTGCAATCCCCGCAGCATAGTTCACCTCGCGAAGTAGGGTCCCTATGTCTCGAGATAATGAATTGGAAGCCCTCGATGAAAGACGAGAGACAGCCCTTCAACATCTCCAAGAGTATCAGCGCAATATAGCGCGAGCGTATAACAAACCTATCCAACCTCGATAGTTCAGACCAGGTGAGCTTGTTCTTAAGGCTGCCCCACATGTTATGCGAGGTCTCATAGCTCCCAAGTTTTCACCTAATTAGGAAGGCCCTTATATTGTAAGAACATATAGTAATAGTGGTTATTGCACTCTCGAGGGCTCTGATCACAGCCCAATTAACAATGTATGGCTGAAACCCTACTTTTGCTAAGAGTGTAACAACATATTCATCTTATAAGAAAGTTCCTTCCTTGCACAAGTATAATGTTGCCATCCTTTTTACCTATCTTTTGATATAAACAACAAAAAAGGGGGAGGGGGGGGGGGGGGGGAGGGAGGGAGGAAAACACGCAATACACCAATGCTTCTTTCATTCCTTTTTGTTTTTTCTCGGTTACATTTGTAATGCCACAATTACATTTGTAAGATCCTTGAACAAAAAAAAAAAGAGAAGCGAGAAAGCTTAATCTATGTATGAGGACAACAATGAATAATCATCATCGAGCTCCTGTGAGTATGCCACCATCACTGCCAAACTTTCTCGCTCTTGTGTGAGCTCCCCCTCCAACCTTTCAATGCGAGCTCTGGTTTCTTGAAGGCGCTGTAATACCCCTAATTTCAAAAGGATAGTCCTGGTATTTAATTTATTGTTTAACTTGCATTTTTAATTGTTTAAGTGCGTATGTGTTAATTTAATAGTTTAATTGCTTATTATTTTAATTAATTGGATTTTAGTTAGTATTTAATTTATTGTTTAAATTGCATTTTTAATTGTTTAAGTGCATGTGTGTTTATTTAATAGTTTAATTAACTTAATTGTAATTGTAAACTAATTGTTTTCTTTAAATAGTATTACTTGTTTATGTAAATAGAATTAATTATTTTGTAGAAATTATTGTTTCCTACAATTAAATTAATCGTAATATGGTTTAGTTAAGTATTAATTAATTTATCATACTAGTTTAATTATGAATTACATTAGTGGGATTTCCTTAGGGTTTCTGTATTAACTTAGGCGACTTAGTCTCTGTATTATATCACACTTAGGGTTAGGTTTAAGGGTGGCTTATAAATACATCTTTAGGGGTTTGCCTAGGGTTTGAGAACCATATACACGATATAGTAAAGGCAGAGAGAAGTTTGGAGAAGTCTGGGAAGAAACAGAGAGGGCAAACAGAGTGTTCGCCGGAGAATTGAGAAAGACGTCGGTGTAAGGCAAGTTCTATCCTTTACTCTATCCCTTAGGCTTCATGTTCTTTGCATTCCTAAATAGTTCCACGATTAATTGAATGTTAAAAACGATCTCTGTTTGTGCTAAAATTGAAATATATCAGTATGTGTTGTATACTTGTTAAATTGTTAAAACGTGAAGTTTATTGCATAATTCTCTGTTTAAATCCATGTTAGTGAAGTAATAAGGACTTAAACATGGACTGGGAACATACTGGGGTTTGGTTACAACTTCTGGGAGCCATGGCAGTGAGGTATCAGAGGTGTAAACAGGGTCGGAAATGGAGAAGACAAGGTAGAGAGGGAGAGAGCCGGCTCTCCCTTGGAGAGAGCCGGCTCCCTTTGATTGGGAGGGGGCTCCCAAGGTGTGGGAGCCGACTCCAAGGCCAAATGAGCTGGGTCCACACTTGTGGGAGCTGGCTCCTTGCTCCAGTTTTATTTATTTATTTATTTTTATTTTCGTTTTCTATGAGTTTTTGCATACAGTGGATGGTTTTTGGGGTTTCAGTTGTGATACGGACTCTAGGTGGAAGGTATAATTGAAACTTATGTTTGTATTAAGGCTTCAGAAGTATTGCTAATAAACTAATTACTTGGAGTATCTTGGACAGTAGATGATTTAAACAAATTAGTCCACTGTTTTTAGAGTTGGAAGAATTAAATTGTTTAATCCTCTATGTTAGCAATTTTTGTTGTGACGGATAATCTAATTGAAGCTTGTATCAACATATATCATGATCATGTATTTCAATTATGTTTTTGAGGATGAGTTGATATTGGATGGTATTGTGAGTTAGATGTAACACTTTACCGGATCTTGAGGAGCAGTATAAACTGAGCATGTTTATGTACATAATTTGACTACGCTTATTGATGCTTACATTATTACTTTTAGTATCAGTTGTTGGATGTATGGACTTAGTTGATATTTGCCTTAATTGTCTGTATTATCAATAGCTGGATGATTCGATAGTATGCACCGGTTTAGGACGGTGGCATACTAGGGACGGTTTGGTTTTAAAATACCACAACCCACCTACTCTTGATTAAGGAAGGGATTTGTGACCTTTCCAATATTCAGTATTTTTCTTTTTTTTCGGAAGTTGTGTCGCCATAAGGGCATTTTCGTCATTTAACGTTTTGTGTACGGGATTGTGGTTGGGTCCAATTGCTTTTGTACATTTTAAATTTATATGTTTATGTGGTGTTTATCTAATAGTGCATGTATTGTAATATGTGGTGCAAATTGAGACTAATGAAAAATGGAAAAGAAAAGGAAATTCATGGGACCCACCACCACTAACTTTAAAGCCTTGAGACCACATTTTTGGTCTCTATCTTCTCTCTCCCGCTGGTTTCCCTTCTTGCTCCATTTCCTCTTCATTTTTTTTCTCTTTTACATTAAACTTTGTATCATGATTATTCTCTCAATTCTTGGAGTTTTTAAGTGCCATTTGCGGCTAAACGGAGAGCACGACGAGCTCTACGCGTGAGTACCAACGATTTCAGCTTTGAGCCTCCCTAGGGAATTTGAAATTAGGGACCCATTTAAGGGTTTTGCATCAACTTGAGGTAGGGGCTCTTAATCCATGATGTTCTTGTGCTTTAGTGAGTTAGCACTTTTTAAATGGTTAATTAATATGCTTAATTTGGGTAGTTCCTAGACAATTGTCTAATTGTTATGTATTTTGTTAATTGTGAGACTATGTGTATTAGATGATCCATGTGATGAACATGCTTATGTGTTGATGCATGTATGCTCAAAATGCTAGATTATTAATGTATGTGACCATGTGGTATATTCTTGTGAAATTCTTGTGAGCTATGCTTTGTAGACAAATTTGAACTAATTATGAAATGATGAATATTGGTATGACATAAATGCATCTATGCATTTACATTGGGCAAGAAATGGGAAGAAAATTGATTTTGAAACGAAAAAAAAGGGGAGTTTTGGGAAAGTATGTTGAGAAATTGTTTTGTGAAAACCCGATCGCCGTGGGGGTACCAAAGGGCCTGAGTGTTAATATAGCCTAGAGGGAACTAGGGAGTCGCCCTAGCGTGGTTGAGCTAGCTGGGCCCCATAATGACGCCGCGAGGGTACCAAGGGTCAGGGACACTAGCCAATCCTCCTCTCGTGTCGCTGCGGGGTCACCAAAGGGCGGGTTATATTAACAGTTTGAAAGTGATGTTTTGAGAAAAGAAAATGGGGAGCGACATCGGCATGCATTGCATCCCATAGCATGCTATTGTTTATAATGAGACTTGTTGTTATGTTGTGTTATCCCGACGTTGTATGATCCCCATTCCTATTGCCCTATTCTTTGGTCGGATTCACGGGGACACAAGAGACATGTCTTAAGTGTCACTTACTGAGCATATTGCTCACCCCATCATATTCTACATTTTTTTCAGGTCATGGCAAAGAAATAGCGGAAGACAATCCACCCTTGCCTTAGCTTGGAGTAGAAAGATGTTTTAGTTTTGCTACTTTTGTTTTGGGCCTAATTTTTAAAAAGGGTTGATTCAAAATGTATTAATTAGCGTTACGTGATGTATTTAGGTCCATTTTGTGTAAATCCATTTGGGTAATGTAATTAAATTCTTATTACACTAATTCCCGTATTTGGTGTAACGTGTTATAAATTATGTTATCAACGTGGTGGTTGTTATTACAATTTGATGTTGAAGCATATTTTAATTTATGTACGTAAGTGTAACAGCGTGGGTGGTTGAACATCTAGTGTTTGGTTTTTCTTTGACAGTGGTAACCAAGTCTGGATATCCCAAACCAGTCGACGTGTGGCATCCCATACGTCGACCGGTATCTTGACCGTAAGCATTTTGAACGTGAATGACCTAAACCAGTCGACGTATGGCTCCCCATACGTCGACTGGTATCTTACAGTGTGGTAATCATGTACACGTTCCAAACCAGTCGACGTGTGGCTTCCCAAACATCGACCGGTAACCTCCTAGAAGTTGTTCATCTTGCACATCCCAAACCAGTCGACGTAAAAATTCCAAACGTCGACGGGTATCTCGGCAGTGGGTTTTCCCACGGTTCATAACCCAAACTAGTCGACGTATGGTGTGGAGATGTCGACCGGTTTATGTCACTTAAGTAATATGTGTTTAGTTTCCTAAAATTACACTTTGGCACCCAAGTGAGGTTACACGTAATTACTTTAATGACCCAAATAAGTGAAATAATTATATTTTAACTACTGAAAGGACTGTATTGCCCCGAACCTTATTTTATTTATTATGTGATGTGGCAAATGACTGTTATACCCTTTGAGTCTCAAATTATTGAATTGTGGTAAATTACCATTTTAGCCTTTTGGACCTTGTTATTTAAATTCAATGTGAAATGACTCTTGTACCCGTTTAATGATCCGGATCCATGATGATTTGGGTTGTTACAGAATGGTATCAGAGCAATGGTTCAAAAACCTTAGGACGACGGGTAGAGGCCTATGTAGGGTTGCATGGGAAGTTGTTTGTATTGCGTATGAGATTATTTGTTACGTGTTTTGATATTTGAAGAAGCATGCTGACTTGTTCATTTGCTTACTTGTTTAATTATCTACGTGTTATTTTGCTTACGTGATCATATACTAATATGTTATGTGTGTGTAATACTAACTTAAATGAACCATGAGTAGGTGTTATGTTTTTAGTATGTAATATACTAATATGTTAGATGTTTTTAGGGAGTTTTAGGAAAGTATGTTGAGAGTTTGTCTCTTAGATTGTTGTTTTGAGAATATGAATTGTGGTTGACCTTGAGTTGGCGATAAGATACGCAAGTTGCACCTATTGTTTTGATTTCCAGTGAGGAAGGCAGAAGCTAAGTGTGATGTTATTTGGTGACCATAGAATGTTGGTCACAGATTATGTTGAGCCAGGATGAGGAGTGACCTCTTAGGCTCGGTGGCATGTTCTATTTGATTTCTTTATTTTGTGGCCATGTGGGCAGGTGTGCGTGAGCATGTGCAGGTGGCACCAGAAGGCTACCACACTGGGCGAGCTACGGACACATAACTCAAATGAAATTGATGTGGACATTCCATTGTGGGATGGTAATTATAGCGATTGGTTGGGAAATGATAGTGTTGGGGGTGTAAGAGTTGAATACCCTTTTGTTTGGTTGGATAGGTCAGTTGTAGGTATGGCTTGAGTGTCCAGTTAGATACCAATTAGAGAGATCACTGGTTGTAGTTATCGTAGACTGTAGCTTGTGTGGTTGACCATTTGGTGTAGTGTTTGTTGTCCCTCTTAGGGATTGTTCATGTAGCGTTGCCGTGTAGGATTTTTAATTTTCTTGTTGCGGGTTGCTGACCTTGGTGTCGGGTATCATAAGTGAGGTGTGTTTTCATGACGGGTTAGTGTCACTTTTGAATGAGCGATTGGTAGTGGAGGTTCGTTGTTTATAAGGGATTGGAATTGTGAAGTTATTTTGGGAAGAATGATCATGGGGTATTAGTACTTGAGGTTCCTGTAATTGTAGAGTAAGTCAGTTTTGGAGTGAACCCAGTATTCAAGAAGACAGTAGTGATTGATCGCAATATTGATGGTTTTAAGGAGACAGTTGGGTGTTGAGCATTTAGGATTTTTATGCTTATTTTATTTGAACATTGACGTGTGGATGTTCTTTTCTAGTGGTAAATAGTGGTTGTTATGGGAGCAATGAGCATTATGCTTGTTCTTTGTTTACAATGTTATTATCTTAAGGATGTTTGGGGAAAATCTTTTAGTAGTAACTTGATGGTCTGATGGGATAATAGGTTTGAATGGTTGTTGGAATGAGTGACAGTGGAAGTGTTATGATATCGTGGTGTGATGATTAGTGTAACGACCCGATTATTTGCTTTCCTTTCCTTTTTCCTGAAATTTTACGAACGAATTTTTTTCGTTTAATTTTCTTTTCTGAGCTCTGTTTCGTGCCGCTTAGTGTCATCTCGAGTGCTCAAAATTGGTTTCTGAGACTCTTCATACGGATTGACAACTTCCTTTGAGGATCGAGTCATTTTCGCATTTTTCGTTTTTCAGACACTATGCGTTATTTCGTCTTTTCCCTATTTCGTCTTATCTCTGTTTGTTAGTTTTTGGCACAACTTCACTTTTCAAGCTCGGCGTTGGTTTTTGACTTCACGTATCCTTATCGTGAGTGGTTTCCACAAAATACGTATCTTTACTTTTGAAAGAAAGTACTCTGGTTGCTCCCGGTGCCTATAGGGGCATGGATGCAGAAATCTTTGGAATTAATTTAATTTCTTGGGGTGTTTTCATAAATATATTTTGAAGATAGTTTATTTCAGGGGCATCTAAGAAAATATCTTTTGGAAGATTTTTTCATTCTGGGGCAGTTTCGCAGTTAACCCTTTTTGTAGAAGCCATTGTGCAATTAACGAAAGTTATTGCAAAATGTCTCGTTTGGAGCCTGGATCCTCGTACGGGATTCATTTTCACTTTTTGTTGACTTATAAATTCATAGAATTCCGTTTTGGTCGTTTTTCTCCAGTTTCAGAGTTTCTGGACCCGGTTACCGCTGAACTTGTTGTCGGTCTGATCCAGTGTGTTGTCCGAGTATCCACTTTATTTGATTTCGCATTTCATTTTCAAGTTGATAACTAGATGATGTTGTAACTTGTTATTTCTTATTTGTCGTTCCATTTTAAGTTACGGGATGTTAACTTTGCGGAATTGTGCTTTATGCATTGTATTGGAAGTTCCAATGTTGGTTAAATTGCATCGATATTGAAAATCATGTTTGACGTTCTAATAAAGCTTAGGATTGATCCTATTGATTCATTTATAACATAGACGTTAGGTGGCATGACCCACTTCTGTTGTTTTCGTGCTTTAGATTCCAAGCTGATAGCTTTAAGAAATTGTATTTTGTTGCCTTGTATAATATGCTTTTATATGGTTAGATTGCATTGAAGTTGTAATTTGTGTTTTGATTGTTTAGCATGGCCTAGGATGATTCCTTAGACTTATTTAGAACATAGACGTTAGGTGACATGATCACTTTAGTTGTTTCTGTATTCGAGATTGCAAGTTAATACCTTTAAGAACCTATATCTTGTTGCTTTGTATAACATGCTTCCATATTGTTTAAATGACATAGATGATGTGATTTATGCTAGAAACACTCTAAGGTAGCTTAGGATGCTCCCTGAGTCTCATTTCGATATAGACGTTAGGTGGCATGAACCCCTTTAACATGTTTCACCTTAAGGTGATAAATTTGTAAAATACTAGGTCGATGCATGCTCATCTCCTACGAGTAGCTTTATGTTACTCACCCCTACGATACTAGGTCATATTTCAGGTACAAGAATCAAAGTTGAGGTCTTCATTATGCTTGGATGGTTTGTGGACTTGGAGACTTCCATTTTTGTGAAGGTTGGCTTGGAATGCCAATTGTAGTCTTATATGTCAAAATATGTATATTTGATTCCATGTATGTAATGTGTACTTAAGTATACTTCTTTCAATGTATTTGATATGTATGAGACGAGGCAGGAGGCCAATGACATGTATGTTGTATTCTATATAACTTTTTAACTTCATGAAATATTATGAAAACCTTGAAAAATCGCAAGTCATTGTTTCACCATGGTTGCATCGGGTGTGGGAATTCCATTTTCATTCTTTCATAGGGTATTATTAATCTTGTATGAATTGTGGCCAAGGGCTAAACGGTCATTTGACTCCATTTTACATTTTTGGATTCCATGTTTTCCATTCTAAGTCCATTTTTGCCTTTTTGCCCGTTGTGGGGTCGGATTTTGCATCGGCTATATTTTTAAGCCATGGACCATTGTAGCGCATCTAAATAGGTAAGTTACGTTTGCGTGCATAGTCATTTCCGAGCAAAACCTCATCATTTGTGTTTTGAGCCTCCTACGATTTCATTTTGCGTTTTTGTTGCATATTCTGATCTAGGGGCATTTCAGACCTTTTAATTCAGTTTTATTTCCTTCTTTCAACATGGTTGAATAGAAAACGTGATTTTAGGGGGGGTTTCTTTTTCGTGTTTTTCCAGAAAATATCGTCTTGGTGCCAGAAATTGATCGCAAAGTTCAGCTTTCTGTTTTTTTTTTTTAGCAGCTTTTTGGACCTCTATGACTAGATTTCATGGAGGGGCATTTCGGGCATTCTACATTGCATTTTTTTTTTTAAAATTCTACGCGTGTCACGTAGAAAACTCAATTTTGAGGGAGGTTTCTTCTTTGTGTTTTTCCAGAAAAATTCATCTACTGGCCCGTTTTTACTCTCTATTCTGGCTGTTTCTGGAAAAACATGCTTGTAGTAGCTTTTTGGGTCCATCTTGACCTAGGCTGTTCAAGAGGCATTTTAGGGACTTTACATTGTATTTTTTTTGGTTTCTTCTACATAGTCGGGTAGAAATCGTGATTTTAAGGGAGGTTTCTTCTTCGTGTTTTTCCAGAAAAACTCGTTTAAGGGTCATTTTTTAGCCTCGGTTCTGGAAAAAAATTTAATTGGTGCTTGCTGTTAAAACACTATTCCTACCCAGATTTCTTACCTGGAAAATAAGTCTAATTTTTTGAAACTTTGAGGCGTCATATCTTCTTCGTCCCGACTCCAAATCAAGTGATTTTTGAGTCTAAGTTTATTATTTTTTGCTTGTCTATCCAACGGTATTCACGGTTACATCTAATTATATCTGAAAAGACTATTTTACCCTTTGTAAAGTACCCTTGCCGCACTGATTTTAAACTCAAAAGGTTGGTTTTTTTGAAAGTTTGACGTTTCATATCTTCTTCATCCGGACTCCGAATCAAGTGATTCTTGAGTCTAGATTCATTAATTTTTCATAGTCTATCTATCGGTATGCTCAAATGCATCCAATTTTATCTAAAAAGATCATTTTACCCCTTGTTAATTACCCTTGCCGCACTGTTTTGAAACTCGAAAGTTGGTTTTTATGAAACTTTGGAGTTTCATATCTTCTTCATCCGGACTCTGAATCAAGTGATTCTTGAGTCTGGATTTGTTAATTTTTCGTTATCTTTCCAGCGGTGTGCTCTGTGGCACCCGAATCCACATTTTTTAAAAATGACTATTTTGCCACTGGGGGCTTATTTGTCATATTTTTGACCTTTTGCTTCCGTATCAGTTCTCATTGAGTTCCACGACCTCATGGAAGATCACTTTGACTTCCTAGAGTCTTGTTTTCTGTGTTCGCTTTCGCTTATCGGATCCGTTATCGGGTCAACCTTCGGTTCATCACAGGACACGCTGGTCTAAAAAAACCAGGGTCGTCATAATTAGTGTGGATGAGCATGATGGTTTTAGGCATGATCCAAGGATGGATTAGGGGTTGTGATTCGTTTGTTGTGTGTTGTTAAATAGACGATGAAGTTGTGTGTTAGTTATAGTGATTGGGGGTAGTTTAGTCTCTTGAGCTAGTAAGAGCGGTGTTGCCAGATAGGCACTTTTTCCTTTGACGAGTCGTGGGTTAATGTGACTGATGTGACTAGTCTTATTCCTTGTGTTTTTGTGACGTGAGCGTTGGTACTCTTATCATAAGTGTTACGGGGTGGCGTATGCAAGGTTCTGATGTTGACTGTGTATGACGGTTCGTTTTTGGTGAGGTCGCCTAGAGTTGCAGTCGTAGTCTCGTATGTGTATCTAGTTGGTTCTTCTCCTTGTGCGTAAGGAGTTCTTTTTGTCTCAGGTGAGATTGAGTGTCTATGGCTGGACGATTGATGAATAGCATGTGACCAATCACTAGGTGCACTCAGGCATGAGTCGTTAGTCTCTTGTGAGAGCCAGGCTTATTACCCTTTCTGTTGTTCCAGTCCTGGCAAGGACGTTGTTTGTTATGAGTCTTGTCTCTGTCTAAGATTTATGTGTGTCTGTAGGTGGACGGATTGTAAGTAGGTATTGCGCCGTTAGAGTTCATCGATTGAGGTTTTGATTGAAAGGGGGTCGACTTACTTACACGGAGGAATGTATAGTCTTTGGTTTTTAGTGGTGTTTATTTTGGGAATGGTTTTGATTGGTGGGATGTGTGGCACGGGTGGCCAAATGAGGGTTATGTTTCTGATGATTAGTGCTAGTGGTGATGGCTAGGGAATGTGTCGTGAATTGCAGTTGTTTGAGGATAATTAGGTGATATGACTCATGTATTTGGATGATTTTAGAAGTGATTGATTCTAGTAGTGTCTTGAGGATAAATGTCGGTATTGTTTGAATGTTTTACAGCTAAAGCGTGATTGTAGGATTCCGTTAAAGAACTGTAGGAGTGATTGACCTTGATTTTGAGGTTTCAAATATGAGACGATCGTATTAAGCGTTTTGAAGAGGTAAGAATCAAAACGAATGGTGACTTGGAGTAATTTACCTGGTGTGGATGTTATGAGGAGATCGAGATCTTTTATACTAGTTGGTGATTGTGATGTTTGGTGTCGTTTTGTTTCCGGCTTGTTAAGGGTTGTGTAATTAAAGTGCGATTGGGATTTTAGAACTGATATGTGACTATATGGCGGACGAGGTTACGTAGAGTGATAGATTGATTAGAGAGTAGATCTCTTGGCTGTTTTGCGGATGGTATAGGGTTGCGTTTGGGGTTTAGACCTGAGGACAAGAACGACGTCAGTGTCGACATCGGATTGAGGATAAGGATGGCCTGGCCAACCATTTCTCCTGAATCAATCCCTCTCTAGCACGATGTCGGGTCAAAGGTCAATGATCGTTCCGATTTGTTGGTGATAGTGAGAGTATGGTGCTATGCGTTGTGTTGGTATGACAATGTGGATTTACAGGATTTATCTTGGGTGACGAAAGGTGTTAGGAGGTATTGAGTGTTTGATAACAAGTTAGTAGTACAATCATTGATTATAGAGAATCTCGTTTTGAGGATTTGTGTTCAGAATATAGGGTAGTACAATTTATTGTTTTGGTGACTCATGATTGAATAATTGTTGGGGGATATCATTTAGTTATCTTGAGATTGACCAGTATAATAATTGTCGGTTAGTGTGGTTGGTGGTCATTGTATGATTTTGTAGGAGTACAGCCGTATGTTGGATGACGAGTATTGGTTGGATAGAGATGCGTAGATTGAGTTTGGGTATGATTGTGTGATGGTGGGGTTCCTCGTTTGGGGTTTGGGTTCCCCTTTAAAGGGATGAGTTGTGATAGGATGTTGTCTTATTCAGCGGTCTTGTAACCGTTTTTCTTCGAGCTCTGAAGTATTATGTAGCGGTGTAGAAGGGGACCGGTGTCGGTCTTAAGTCGAGTATAGAACTCAGTGGGTTTTATGTACGATATTCTGGCTGCAGTGTGTGATTGCCTGTTGACGCTGGTGTTAAAGGCGATATGGTTGTTGAGTTCTTAGTCTCAAAATTTTGTGAGGTGTTCTCGGAAAGACTGTGGTTGTGAGGCTCCTTCTTCTTAAGGAGGGTAGATTTCGAGGACGAAATCTCTTCAAGGAGGGTAGATTGTGACGTTTCCAATTTTCAGTATTTTTCTTTTTTTTTTCGAAAGTTGTGTCGCCGTAAGGGCATTTTTGTCATTTCACATTTTGTGTACGGGATTGTGGTTGGGTCCAATTGCTTTTGTACATTTTAAATTTATATGTTTATGTGGTATTTATCTAATAGTGCATGTATTGTAATATGTGGTGCAAATTGACACTAATGAAAAATGGAAAAGAAAAGGAAATTCATGGGACCCACCACCACTAACTTTAAAGCCTTGAGACCACATTTTTGGTCTCTATCTTCTCTCTCCCCGCTGGTTTCCCTTCTTGCTCCATTTCCTCTTCATTTTCTTTTTCTTTTACATTAAACTTTGTATCATGATTACTCTCTCAATTCTTGGAGTTTTTAAGTGTCGTTTGCGGCTAAATGGACAGCACGACGAGCTCAACGCGTGAGTACCAACGATTTCTGCTTTGAGCCTCCCTAAGGAATTTGAAATTAGGGACCCATTTTAAGGGTTTTGCATCAACTTGAGGTAGGGGCTCTTAATCCGTGATGTTCTTGTGCTTTAGTGAGTTATCTCCTCTTAAATGGTTAATTAACATGCTTAATTTGGGTAGTTCCTAGACAATTATCTAATTGTTATGCATTTTGTTAATTGTGGGACTATGTGTATTAGATGATCTATGTGATGAACATGCTTATGTGTTGATGTATGTATGCTCAAAATGCTAGATTATTAATGTATGTGACCATGTGGTATATTCTTGTGAAATTCTTGTGAGCTATGCTTTGTAGACAAATTTGAACTAATTATGAAATGATGAATATTGGCATGACATAAATGCATCTATGTATTTATATTGGGCAAGAAATGGGAAGAAAATTGATTTTGAAACGAAAAAAAAGGGGGAGTTTTGGGAAAGTATGTTGAGAAATTGTTTTGTGAAAACCCGATCGCCGCGGGGGTACCAAATGGCCGGAGTGTTAATATAGCCTAGAGGGGACTAGGGAGTCGCCCTAGCGTGGTTGAGCTAGCTGGGCCCCATAATGACGCCGCGGGGGTACCAAGGGTCAGGGACACTAGCCAATCCTCCTCTCGTGTCGCTGCGGGGTCACCAAAGGGCGGGTTATATTAACAGTTTGAAAGTGATGTTTTGAAAAAAGAAAATGGGGAGCGACATCGGCTTGCATTGCATCCCATAGCATGCTGTTGTTTATAATGAGACTTGTTGTTATGTTGTGTTATCCCGACATTGTATGATCCCCATTCCTATTGCCCTATTCTTTGGTCGGATTCACGGGGACCCAAGAGACATGTCTTAAGTGTCACCTACTGAGAATATTGCTCAACCCATCATATTTTACATTTTTTTCAAGTCATGGCAAAGAAACAGCGGAAGACAATCCACCCTTGCCTTAGCTTAGAGTAGAAAGATGTTTCATTTTTGCTACTTTTGTTTTGGGCCTAATTTTTAAAAAGTGTTGATTCAAAATATATTAATTACCATCATGTGATGTATTTAGGTCCATTTTGTGTAAATCCATTTGGGTAATGTAATTAAATTCTTATTACACTAATTCCCGTATTTGGTGTAACGTGTTGTAAATTACGTGATCTACGTGGTGGTTGTTATTACAATTTGATGTTGAAGCATATCTTAATTTATGTACGTAAGTATAACGACGTGGGTGGTTGAACATCCAGTGTTTGGTTTTTCTTTGGACAGTGGTAACCAAGTCTGGATAACCCAAACCAGTCGACGTGTGGCATCCCATACGTCGATCGGTATCCTGACAGTAAGCATTTTGAACGTGAATGACCCAAACCAGTCGACGTATGACTCCCCATACGTCGACCGGTATCTTACAGTGTGGTAATCATGTTCACGTTCCAAACCAGTCGACGTGTGGCTTCCCAGATGTTGACCGGTATCCTCCTAGAAGTTGTTCATCTTGCACGTCCCAAACCAGTCGACGTAAAAATTCCAAACGTCGACCGGTATCTCGGCAGTGGGTTTTCCCACTGTTCATAACCCAAACTAGTCGACGTATAGTGTGGAGATGTTGACCGGTTTATGTCACTTAAGTAATATGTGTTTAGTTTCCTAAAATTACACTTTGGCACCTAAGTGAGGTTACACGTAATTACTTTAATGACCCAAATAAGTGAAATAATTATATTTTAACTACCGAAAGGACTGTATTGCCCCGAACCTTATTTTATTTATTATATGATGTGGCAAATGACTGCTATACCATTTGAGTCTCAAATTATTGAATTGTGGTAAATTACCATTTTACCCTTTTGAACCTTGTTATTTAAATTCAATGTGAAAAGACTGTTTTACCCTTAGATGATTTTGGGTCGGGTAAGGACCCGTTTAATGATCCAAATCCATGAGGATTTGGGTCGTTACAGGATTAAGTAAAAGTTAAGTCCTATTGATTTGTAGTGTCAAGGCAATGACTAGTTGAGCGGCACTACTAGGGATTCTGGATGGATTATATATATATTGTTATGGTACCTCGATATAAGCTTGAGTCTCAGGATCGATGGTTAGGGCGTGTATATGCATGGGAATGCATAGCTGGCTATGATGGTTGGAGGTGTACCCTATTAGGCCTAGGAACACATGCCCACCTCGTGTACATTTTAGCATGTTGCCTCTATTCAGGTTGAGACCGGCCTGTAGTCCAGTGAGAGTCCTTTAGTGTGAATATATATGTACATACGGACTATTAACTATTGTTGAATATTTTAGGATGTACATGCGTATCGGGTCTCTGCTTGGATTGTAGTAGTATAGAACTTGCGCATGGGCTTGACCCACTTCTATTTTTCAGGTACTTGTCAGTTCCAGACTTAGACTTGATCGTGCTGAGCAGAGATTACTACTTACTCTTCTGATGACGTAGGACTTCTATCCATAGCTTATTTCTGGATGTTCTTTCAGTTGTTTACATTTCAGTTTGGTTTTTATTAGGGGTCCACTAGAGATGGATTCCCGAGTTGTTTAAACTGTTGGAGGTTTTGGAAGGATTTGGATTTTATTAATTTTTTATTATTTGAGGATTTTATATTTATAGATCTTTTAGCTTTTAACATTTATTTTTAATTCATTTTGAAATTTGTGTTCGTTTTAAGTATTAATTGTTTAATATTCCCTCGAGTTTGGGCCTGGGCCTGATCAACCCTTGTCTAGGATCCGAGGGGTATCACAGTTGGTATCAGAGCACTCCAGGTTCAAGTGTTTCTAGGATGTTTCTTATTATGACTTTCGCATAGCGTTTTCTCTTGATTAGAGCTTAAGTTTCGGATTCATTGTATTCCTTACGGTTTGTTTAGAAATGGTACTGATGTCTGTCTTTCTGTGTTAATAGATGGTTAACGCTAGAAGAGGACAAAACATGAAAGGAACTAGAAAGGAACGGAGAGCGGCATGTGCACAATAATATCTCTTACAGCGCCAGCAAATGGAGGAAGAGCAGCAAAGGCTTGGGTTTCAGGATGATGATGGTCTATTTCAGGAGGAGTTGGAGGAGGTTTAGCAGGCTCAGGATCAAGAAAGAGATCCAGAGTATCCTCCTCACATCAATGACCTCATTGCTCGGGCTATAGAAGCTGGAGTAATAGCTGCACTATGGAATCAGCTTCAGGTACAGCCGGCACCGCTACCAGCACCGGTTGTTCAGACAGATACTTGGGAGAAGGCCAGGCATTATTTCACAAAGGGGAGCCCACCTGAGTTCACAGGCTCCACCGATGCGAAAGTAGCTCACCAGTGGAAACAGGATATCGAGCAACATCTTCGCTTGGTTCAGTGCACGAAGGTTCAGAAGCAGATACTCACTACCTTCAAGCTAGTTGGGGATGCACTACAGTGGTGGGAGTCAGTTACCACCATAGAGGAGTGGATGGCATTGACTTATGATCAGTTCAGTGCATGCTTTGAAAAGAAGTATTTTCCTTATGCAGTCAGAGCAACCATTAAGATTGAGTTTCTTAATCTGCAGTAGGGGAACATAACAGTAGCGGAGTATGAGCAGCAGTTCACGCGTTTATCTTTTTTTGCACTGAAAAAGGTGGATACGGAGGAGAAGAAGCGCAATAGTTTCGTTAAGGGACTGATGTGGTTTATCAAGAGAGCTATTATATGTAATCCAACTTATACTACTTACGCTCAGGTGGTAGACGCCGCTCTATAGCAGTATCTGTTGACCGTAGACTTCAGATAGGCTAAGGGTGAGAAGCAGGATGACAGAGACTCTACTAATCAGTCAGTTGAGAAAGGGAATGGGAACGGACACTGACAGAATGACAAGGGCAAATTCTAGGGACATCAGCCTTGGAAGAAGCATAAGGGGGGTTCAGATGCTCCCAGGGATTTGGCACCTATTTAGCTACAACAGAATGGGGGAACAGGGTCAGCCACAGGCTAACAGACAGAGGAGGCCGTTTGGTAATTTCTAGGGTAGTTGCTACACTTGTGGAGAGTATGATCATACTACCAGGCAGTGTCCTAAAGCAAGATAGGGACAGGGACAGGGACAGCATGTGCAGCAGGGTCAAAGGTTGCCAGTGCCTCTACCAGCTCCACAGGTTCCACGGATTCAGGGACAAACATATCCGGTATTACCGGTACCACCGCAGCCTCAGGGACAGGCACCGCAGTAGTTACATTATGGCAGGGTGTATAATCCCATACCACAGGATATGCAGGCACCTCAGGCTATTGAGGGTAAGTTTCCTATTCATGGTTTACTTGGACATGTTTTATTTGATACGGGTGCTACACACTCATTTGTAGCTAGGTCTTTTATTGTTTTGTCAGGGATGACGACTCGGGTATGCAGTAGACCTCAGGGTATTTCTATACCGTTGGGCGATACAGCCATTCTTCATGAGAGTGATGGGCCTGTGACATTAGATATTAGTGGACTCAGATTTCTAGCCAATCTATTGGTCCTGGATATGCACACTTATGATGTAATGCTTGGGATGGATTGGTTGTCTCACTACCATACCCAAGTTAATTATTTTGATAGGTCTATTGTATTCACCATTCTGGTTAGGATATGTACGTCGTCGTTATGCCACATTTTAGTGGGGGCAGTAGCACTTATTTATTTCATGTGGAGGAGGAAACGGAGGAGGAGGTTACTGTGTCATTGTATCATATACCAATTGTATAGAACTTTTCGGATGTATTTCAGGAGATTCCAGGGCTGCCGCCTAGTCGCGAGATCCACTTTGTGATTGACTTAGCTCCAGGCACTACGCCTATTGCTAGGGCACCATATAGGATGGCACCAGTGGAGATGCGAGAGCTGAAGGATCAGATTCAGCAGTTACTCAGCCATGGTTTTATTCACTGGAGTACTTCACCTTGGGGTGCACCAGTTTTGTTTGTGAAGAAGAAGGATGGTTCACTTTGGTTATATATAGATTACAGGGAGTTGAACAAGGTTACTATTCGCAACAAGTACCCTTTACCCAGGATTGATGATCTTTTTGATCATTTGAAGGGAGCTACCTATTTCTCTAAGATTGATCTGCTGTCTGGATATCATCAACTTCGGGTTAGGGAGCAGGATGTTTCGAGGACAGCGTTTCTCACTAGATATGGATCTTATGAGTTTCGAGTGATGCCGTTCAGGTTGACTAATGCACCAGCGATCTTTATGGATTTAATGAACAGAGTCTTCAGGGCTTACTTGGATCAATTTGTCATTGTCTTCATAGATGACGTTTTGATTTACTCGAGGTCAGACGACGATCATGCAAGACATCTTCGGATAGTCTTGCAGACGTTTTGTGAGCACTAGTTATTTGCTAAGTTCGAGAAGTGTGAATTTTGGCAGCGGGAGGTGAAATTTCTAGGTCACGTGGTGTCAGAAAGGGGAATAGTGGTGAATCCAGCCAAGGTCTCAGCAGTGGTTAAGTGGGGACAGCCTACCTCACCTACCGAGATTTGGAGTTTCCTCAGTTTGGCGGGATACTATCGTAAGTTTATCCAGGGGTTCTCCAAGATAGCGGGACCACTCACTTATTTGACTAAGAAGGGTGTACGGTTCGATGAACATTGTCAGAAAACTTTTGATGAGCTCAAAAGGAAGTTGACTTCTGCACCGGTTTTGTCTACCCCACAGAGCGGGATATAGTATCTTATCTACACGGATGCTTCCTTGCAGGATCTTAGATGTGTTTTGATGCAGGAGGAGTGACCGAATTTGTATGGATCTCATGAGCTTAAGCCTCACGAGCTTAATTATCCAACACATGATTTGGAGTTGGTAGCTGTGGTCTTTGCCTTACGCATTTGGAGGCATTATCTGTTGGGTGAATCCTTCAGATTATTTAGTGATCACAAGAGTTTGTAGTACTTGTTCACTTAGCAGGAGCTGAATACGAGACAACGCAGATGGTTGGAGTTTATGAAAGACTATCACTTCTCTATACAGTATCATCCAGGGAAAACGATTGTGGTGGTGGATGCACTCAGTCGCTGACCTGTTGGTAGTGTTTCTACTTTATTCACTACTGAGTGGAACGCTTTGAAGAAGGTGGATGAGTTGTTGGATGATTTCATGGCTTGTATGGTAGTTACACCTGCTATAATTCACAAGGTTTTAAAGGTATAACTCACGGATCAATAGTGCATTGACAAAGTTACAGAGATAGCTTCTGGGGAGGTTCCATTTTACTATGTTGGGGCTGATGGAGGTTTGAGGTACAAGGGACGGTTAGTGGTACCTTCTACTGATAGGTTGAGGAAGGATGTGATGACTGAGACTCACCACTCTAAGTTTTCTATTCATCCGGGAGGAGACAAGATGTATCAAGATATGAAGCGGCAGTTTCGGTGGGCAAGTATGAAGAGGGACATTATTCTTTTTGTTTCGCAATGTAGTACTTGTCAGATGGTTAAGATTGATCATCAGAGGCCGTCAGGAGCTCTACAGCCACTTCTAGTACCGGAGTGGAAATGGGAGAGCATTTCTATGGATTTTGTGGAGGGATTGCTTAATTCCTTCAAGGATCACAATTCCATTTGGGTCATCGTGGACAGACTGACGAAATCAGCTCATTTTTTGCCTATTCGCACTGATTTCACTTTAGAGCAGTTGGCGAGACTTTACATTTCAGAGATTATAAAGTTACATGGCATTCTATTGTCTATTATATTGGACAGGGATTCGAGCTTTGTGTCAGGATTCTGGAAGAGTTTTCAGCAGGCTTTGGGTACAGAGTTGCATCTTAGCACTGCTTATCATCCTCAGACTGATGGACAGATTGAAAGGGTTAATCAGATCATAGTGGATATGCCTCGGTCGTGTGTTCTGGATTTTAAGGGCCATTGGGAGTATTACTTACCACTTGTGTAGTTTGCTTATAATAATAGTTTTCAGAAGACTATTGGGATGGCACCATTTGAGGCGTTATACGGCCGACCATGTCGATCGCCTGTTTGTTGAATGGAGGTTGGCAAGAGTAGATTCTTGGGTCCTGAGTTCATCAAGGATAATTCTGAGAAGATAGCTCTTATTAGGGATCGCATGCACACTGCTCAAAGTAGGCAGAAAAGTTATGCCGATCGTCGCACACGTGCTTTGGAGTTTCAGGTTGAGGATCAGGTTTTCCTCAAAGTATCTCCTATGAAGGGGTAATGTGCTTTGGGAAGAAAGAAAAGTTGTCTCTGCGATTTGTCAGTCCATTCATGATTACGGATTGAGTTGGAGCTGTCGCTTATCGGTTAGTACTTACGGATAATTTGGATCGCATTCACAACGTGTTCCATATTTCCATGTTGCGAAATTTTTTGCGAGATGAGGATCGGTACCAGCATATCGATGTTGGGGAGATTGAGTTGCAGCCGAATGCAATTTATTTGAAGCCACCATGTTGTATTATAGACCGTCGGGATTAGATCCTTCGTAACAAGGTTATCCTTTTAGTTCGTGTCCAGTGGAGTCATCACAATGAGGCTGAGTCTACTTGGAAACGGGAGGATATCATTCACTCGCAGTTTCCAAAAATTTTGGAAGAAGGTAAGAGCGAATTCCAAGGACAGAATTCCTTTTGTTAGGGGGGAAGAATATAATACCCCTAATTTCAAAAGGATAGTCCTGCTATTTAATTTATTATTTAACTTGCATTTTCAATTGTTTAAGTGCGTATGTGTTTATTTAATAGTTTAATTGCTTATTATTTCAATTAATTGGATTTAGTTAGTATTTAATTTATTGTTTAAATTGCATTTTTAATTGTTTAAGTGCATATGTGTTTATCTAATAGTTTAATTGACTTAATTGTAATTGTAAAGTAATTGTTTTCTTTAAATAGTATTACTTGTTTCTGTAAATAGAATTAATTATCTTGTAGAAATTATTGTTTCCTACAATTGAACTAATCGTAATATGGTTTAGTTAAGTATTAATTAATTTATTATACTAGTTTAATTATGAATTACATCAGTGGGATTTCCTTAGGGTTTCTGTATTAACTTAGCCGACTTAGTCTCTGTATTATATCACACTTAGGGTTAGGTTTAAGGGTGGCTTATAAATACATCTTTAGGGGTCTGCCTAGGGTTTCAGAACCATATACACGATATAGTAAAGGCAGAGAGAAGTTTGGAGAAGTCTGGGAAGAAACAAAGAGGGCAAACAGAGTGTTCGCCGGAGAATTGAGAAAGACGTCGGTGTAAGGCAAGTTTTATCCTTTACTCTCTTCCTTAGGCTTCATATTCTTTGCATTCTTAAATAGTTCTAGGATTAATTTAATGTTAAAAATGTTCTCTATTTGTGCTAAAATTGAAATATATCAGTATGTGTTGTATACTTGTTAAAATGTTAAAACGTGAAGTTTACTTGCATAATTCTCTGTTTAAATCCATGTTAGTGAAGTAATAAGGACTTAACACGGACTGGGAACATTCTGGGGTTTGGTTACAACTTCTGGGAGCCATAGCAGTGAGGTATCAGAGGTGTAAATAGGGTCGGAAACGGAGAAGACGAGGCAGAGAGGGAGAAAGCCGGCTCTCCCTTGGAGAGAGCCGGCTCCTTTGATTGGGAGGCGGCTCCCAAGGTATGGGAGCCGGCTCCACACTTGTGGGAGCAGGCTCCTTGCTCCAGTTTTTTTTTTTTTTTTTTTTTTCGTTTTCTGTGAGTTTTTGCATACAGTGGATGGTTTTTGGGGTTTCAGTTGTGATACGGACTTTAGGTGGAAGGTCTAATTGAAGCTTATGTTTGTATTAAGGCTTCAGAAGTATTGCTAATAAACTAATTACTTGGAGTAGCTTGGACAGTAGATGATTTAAACAAATTAGTCCACAGTTTTTAGAGTTGGAAGAATTAAATTGTTTAATCCTCTGTGTTAGCAATTTTTATTGTGACGGATAATCTAATTGAAGCTTGTATCAACATATATCATGATCATGTATTTCAATTATGTTTTTGAGGATGAGTTGATATTGGATGGTATTATGAGTTAGATGTAATACTTTACCAGATCTTAGGGAGCAGTATAAAATGAGCATGTTTATGTACATAATTTGACTATGCTTATTGATGCTTACATTATTACTTTTAGTATTAGTTGTTAGATGTATGGACTTAGTTGATATTTACCTTAGTTGTCTGTATTATCAACTGCTGGATGATTGGATAGTATGCACCAGTATGGGACGGTGGCATACTAGGAATGGTTTGGTTTCCAAATACCACAACCAACCTACTCTGGATTAAGGAAGGGATTAACTAAAAGTTAAGTCCTATTGATTTGTAGTGTCAAGGCAATGACTAGTTGAGCGGCACTACTAGGGATTTTGGATGGATTTTATATATATTTTTATGGTACCTCGATATGAGCTTGAGTCTTAGGATCGATGGTTAGGGCACGTATATGCGTGGGGATGCATAGCTGGCTATGATGGTTGGAGGTGTACCCTGTTAAGCCTAGGTATACATGCCCACCTCGTGTGCGTTTTAGCATGTTGCCTCTATTCAGGTTGAGACCAACCTGTAGTCCAGTGAAAGTCTATAAAAGTTTTAAGAAATAAATATTAAAGCTGGAATAATTCTAAATATCAAATCCTCAAATAATAAAGATTAAAAATATAATCCAACTCTCCAAAACCTCCAAGAGTACAACTCGAGAATCCATCTAGTGTACCCCTAAATAAAATCTCAGACGATAAGTAAACAACTGAAGATAAAATCCAAATCGAAAACATGGAATGAAATCCTACGTCGTCAGTAGGGTGAATGACCGTCTCTGCTCAACTCGATCAAGCCGTAAGACTGGAACCATCTGATACCTAAAAAATATAAGAGTGGGTCAGGCTCACGAATAAGTTCTAATCTAACTGCAATCCATACAATGACCCGGTATGCAAATACATCCTAAATATCTCACAATATCTATCTAGTTCATAAATATATATATATATATATATATATATATATATATATATATATATCCACACTAAGGGACATTCGCTGAACTACAAAGGGGGTCTCAACTTGAATAGAAGGCAACATGCAAAAACGCACCCAAAGGTGGGCATGAGTACCTAGACCTAACAGGGTACACCTCAACAATCATAGCTAGCTACGCATCCACTGCATATACGCACCCTAACCAACGACTCTGAGACTTAAGCTCATATCGTGGTACCATAATCGTATATTTAAAGTTCGTCCAAAACCAGAGTATGTCATTCAATTCTTTGTTGATCTGACATAAGCTTTATAATTTAGTTACTCACTCAACTTATGAAGTTGATCTGACTTAACCACAATTAACAACTAATCCAAGTAGTCATTCAACTTACTCAGTTGATTTGACTTAAGTATAATTCGGATTCAATATTTTACAATCCATTCCTTTATTCCAATAGGGTAGGTCTTAACATTTGAGTTAAACCATCCCTAGTATGCCACCGTCCCATACCGGTGCATACAATCCACAATATCTAAATAATTGACAAAATTTAATACATCACTTCAACAATTAAAATTCAACACATAAATCCAGGTAATTGACAGAATATAAGCTATTAATTCCTCAATTAAAAATCCAGGTTAACTTCCCTGTAAATTACAGAACCTAAGTATTAGTTCAACAATTTAAGTCCAAAACCACATAAACTCCAGAATTATAAATAGCAGTTTAGCAACTAAAGTCCAAAACCATGATCTAGGTAATTGCGGAATAGTGTATAATAACTCAGGGGTTAACATCCTAGCCTTAATCCATGTAATCACATAAACGAGTTTAATCTTTTGGCAATTAAAATTTCAGAATATGCATAGGTCAAGTCTGATAAATAAATGACCCTACTGTGCACCTAAAACAAGATTTAACATCATGCTATAATCCATTAAATCACTATATTAAAATTAGGCAATTAAATCATTTCCATCCGTAAACAGCATGCATAGTTGCTTAATTAAACTATGCCATGAGAGCTTTTAATAACACATAAATTAAATGTTAAACACCCCCAGTATACTTCCAGAACAGTTCAAAACACTTAAATCGTCCAAACAGTGCACACGAACAAACCTATAACGCATCAAAACATCGGAGCCTGCTCTCAAAAGTTGAGAGCAGGCTCAATTGCCCTTAGAGCCAGCTCCCTAGCCCTTGGAGCTGGCTCTATCAAGGGGGGAGCTAGCTCCCAACCTCCTGGAGCCGACTCTCTCCTCCTTTGAGAGTGCTGAACCCTTTTCTGGCCTTCTACTTAATCTCCGGCCACCTCTAACTCTTCTGTTCCTCTTGAATACTGAACCTAAAAGTCTTATTTATATCCAGTAGCATCCCAATGATTTGTTAACAACAGTTGGAATTAATTACAGTGATTAAAACCGCTACAGATTCATTATGGTTTAACACAGACCTTGAACTGCAACTTGCAATAACAGTAATATATTAAATTAAAACACATACAGTCGATCAATTTAACATAAATAGTTATGCAAGATTCAGTTAATGTTCAATTAAAATCCTAGAGACTATCTAGGTATACACAAAATATAGGCCAACGGGAGAGAGAAAGAAAAGAACTTGCTTGTGTGGTTTTGGAATCAAAACCTTGTCGCCGTCTTCCTAAGCTTTCTGACGATGTCCATTTGTTATCCCTCCTATTGCTTTGGTTTAAATCCATAATAAAACCTTTCCTTCCTCCTTGGTAGCCCTAACGGTGCCTATGTTCTCCTAACCCTCTCTTTACGTAAACAAAATTTAGGTTTATGTTTCTGTGTTTTGTTTTTACAACCCTAAGCCAACGTAATGATATATTTATAGGCTTAGAAATATACAACCATAATTTTAATTAAGATCCAAGAAGGAAAAGAAAACAATTATATTTGTAAGCTAAATCGGCTAATACGTGACCCTTAACTGACAAAAACCCTAATTAATTAACAATACTAACTTAATCCAATTAATTCCATTTAAATTAACTATTAAACTAATTAAATCCAATTAAAACAAGTAATTTTCAATATAAATAAATAAAAATTCAATTAATCAATTAAGAACTACTTAACAAACAAATACAATTACATACGCAATTAAACAATTAAATAACATAACTAATAAAATAATCAAACAATTAGCAAATATTCAATTAATGAAACAAAAATGCAATAAAAACCAAAATAAAAATGCTGAGACTATCCTTTTAAAATTAGGGGTATTACATTGACTCTCGATGAGTTGATTACATGGCTCGGTTGATGAACGGGATTATAGGTTGGCACGGTTTTCAAGAGAGTCTCGCGGTGGTGTATTGTGGTCAGTTTTAGCTGTGTGGTGCAGGATTGCATGATAAGGTAGGTAGTAAGGAAGTGCTTGGTCGTTTGCGGATGAAGTGATAGATGATAGGTATTGTGTACTAAATAGATTGTATTTTGAAAATTAGAAGTTGTGGGCTAGAGTTGTATTCCGGATGTGTTTGGAGTATCAGGTGATAGTGTTAGGTGTTTGAGGATGCAAGAGATAGACTATCAGATTTGAAATGATTGGGACGAGGGTGATCCCGTAGGCTTAGCTGGTAACCCCATTTGACTTTGTCAGGGCCAATGGTGTTTTAAGGAATAGTAAAGAAGGAAAGTGATGGTGTTGACGCTAAGGCGTAAGGTTTCTTTGGTTGAGTATTGGGGAGAATGGTCGGAGTAACCAGTTAAGTGTTAGTGGCTTATTGTGTTAATGCTTCTGAGAAGACAGTTGGGTGTTGTGCATTCTGGTTTTTGTGCTCATTCCTTTTCTTTGGGATTTGTCGGCATGGCATTGCTGTGTAAGGGTTCTATCCCAGTGGTATGTAGTGGTCGTTGTGGGGAGTATTGAGAGTAATGTTTATTTTTTTGTCATGATGGTGTTTTCTTAAGGATGTTTGAGGAAGAATTGTTTAGCAGTGGCTTGATGGTCCGATGGGACGATAGGTTTGAATTGTTGTTTGGAAAGAATGGTGGTAGAGGCGTTATGGCGTGATGTTTAGTACTTATGAGCAAAATAGTTTAAGGTATGATCCGAGGACAGATTAGGGATTGTGAGTTGTTTGTTGTGTGTTGTCAGGTAGGTGATGGGGTTATGCTCTAGTCGAGGTGATTGTGGACTGTTTAGTCTTTTAGAGCTAGTGAGGACGATGTTGCCAAATAGGCATCTTTTTCTTTTGGCGAGTCAGTGGGTTGTTGTGACTGAGGTCACAGGTCTTGTGTGCACAATGATCGAGGCAGTATTGTCTAGGAAGGTAGAGATGGAACGGGTGGTAAAGTGTCATTTTATAGCATAGAGATTGTCATTTGGGAGTAACGAGTTCCAGATGGAATGGGACGCGGTGTTGTGATTGTTTCTAGTGTTAGTGTGTCATGAGCGTTGGTGCTCTTATCTGATTGGTTTTGGTTAGCATGGGTGTTACGGAGTAGTGTGTGTGAGGTTCCAGTGTTGATTGTGTTTGACGGTCCGTTAGTGGCAAGATTGCTTACATTTGAGTTCATAGTTCCATACGGGTATCCGGTTAGTTCACCTCCTTGTGCGTAGGGAGTCTATTTAGTCTCAGGTGAGATTGGGTGTCCACAGTTGGACGATTAGTGAACAGCGTGTGACAGGGTGTCAGGTGCATTCAAGTGCGAGTCGTCAGTATCTTGTGAGAGCGGGGTTCGTGACCCTTTCCGTTTGTTCTAGTCCTAACAAGGACGTCGTTTGTCGTATGTCTTGTCCTTCGTCTAGGAGTTGTACGCGTCCACAGATGGACGGACCCGTATGTGGTTTGCTACACTGTTAGAGTTCACCAGTAAAGGTTTGGTTGTATAGGTTGACTCACTCCCGCGGAGGGATGTGAGGTCTTTGGTTTTGGTGGTGCTTGTTTTGAGAGTGGTTTCGACCGGTGGTATGTGAGGCACGAGTTACAGTATAGGGATTGTGTGTTTTCGGTGTCTGGTACTAGCATTGATGGCTAGGGGTGTGTTGTGAACTATAAGTTTAAGGATGGTTAGGTGATGTGATGTGAGCCATTTACTCGAATGTTTTTATAGATGTCTGATTTGAGCAGTGTCTTGAGGACAAGTGTTAATGTCAGCTTAGAATTACGTGATTAGAGAAAGTGAATGTGGGATTCCGTTGAGGAATAATGGGAATGATTGATTTTGGTTTTGAGGTTTTAGGCATGAGGTAGTTATATTATGTGTTTGATGAGGTAATAATTGAATCGAATGATGTTATGGAGTTGTCTACCTAGCATGGGTGTTATGAGGTAACCGGAGAGCTTTTAGGCTAGTCGATAATTATGGTATTCGGCACTATGTTGCTTTTAGCTTGTTATGATCAAGGCATGATTAGGATTTTTAGAGTAGGTATGTGACTGTATAGTCGTTATGGTTACGTAGAATGATGGATTGATAGTGAATGGATCTCATGATTGTCTTGTGGACTGTGTGAGACTATGTTTGAGGTTTAGACCTAAGGATAGGAACGTTGTCTGTGTTGAGACCGGATCGATGATGAGAATGGCCTGGCCAACAATTTCTCCTGAATCAGTCTCTCTTTAGCACGATGTCGGGTCTAAGGTCAATGATTGTTTCGACTCGTTAGCGACAATCAGAGCAAGGTGTTGCGCGTTGTGTCAGTGTGGATTCGGGTGGTTTGTCTCGGGTGACAAGGTAAGTTAGGTGGGACTAAGTGTCCGATAAAGGGTTTGCGGTACGATTGTTGATTATTGAAGATCTTGTTTTGAGGATTTATATCCTAGGTACAGGATAGTACGTTTTATTATTCTGGTGACTCATGATTATGTAGTCGTTGGGAGATATGTTATTTAGTCATCTTGAAGTTGTTAAGTGTGATGATTGTTGTATAGTGTTGTTATGTGATGGTGTAACTATACATTAGATAGTGAGTGTTTGGTCAGATAGGAATGTGCAGGTTTGGGTTTGAGTTTGATTATGTAATGGACGGGATTCTTTGTATGGGGTTTGTGTGTCTTTTAAAGGACGAGTGGAGATCGGATGTTGTTATGTTTAGGGATCTTATGACCGTTCTTCTTTCGGGCTCCGAATGCCTTGCGTGGCAGTATAGAGTGGACCGATATCCATTTTGAGTCGGGTGTGAAATCCAATTGGTCTTGTGTTTTGATGTTATGAGTGATGAGCACCCTCATAAGGTGGTGACCATTGTGTTTTAGTGGTAATGGTGTGTGATTGCTCACTGACGTCTGGTGTCAAATGCAATAAGGATAGCGAGCTTATAGTTTTGTGGTCTTATTAGGTGTTTCTCGAGAAGGTGTGTGGCTATGGGCCTCCTTCTTTAAGGATGGTAGATTTCGAGGATGAAATCTTTTAAGGATGGTAGAATGTAATGTTTCCAATTTTTAATCATTTTTCATTTTTTGGAATTTTCAGATATTTCGAGGGCATTTTTCTATTTTTAGGGCCAGGAGGTCCCAGGTGGGACTCACTACCGGAGTTTTTGTACACGGGGGTTGTGACAGCCTAAATTTGTAGGATTTTAAATTATATTTATTTCATAATTTTTAGTGGTCAAGTTGAGTATTTAATTTTAATTTGGAGTTGGGTTACTTTGATTTTTTGTTGCAATTTTATATATATATATATATATATATATATATATATATATATATATATATATATATATACTGTAGCTTCTGAAGGGATAAGGTGGCTGCCGAATTTGGTGGGAAAAAGAAAGAAGAAAATGGTGATGTTATTGTGGGGCCCACCTAATGAAGTTAATGGGTTTTGATTTTTGTTGTATATATATATATATATATATATATGTATATATATTGTGAATTAGATAAAGGAAAGAGCAGGTGGCCGCCAGCCGAGAGAGATAAGAAGGAAAAAGAAAGAAAAGAAAAAGAAAAAAAGAAAAAAAGAAAAGGAAAGAAGGAAAAGTAACTGGGGTGGGACCCGTTAGGAGATTTGTGGCCAAAAATGCTTTTGGGTTTTTAATCACGTGGCCTTATATTTTGTTTATGGTGAGCAGTTGACATTGTGCTTTTAATTAAAGGTGTTTTGAGTTTGTAAATTTATACTGAGAGAGAGAGAAAATTTGAGAAGCACAGACAGAGCAGAGGCCGAGAGTTCACGGAAGGGTGGAAACTTAAGAATCAAATGAGGAGTAATTCTTTTTCAGGCTTGATCTACACAATTCTATTTGGAATTTGATCTTGCCACTTAAAGCAAAGTCAATGAGCGCGTCGAGGCCTACATTTTGATCGGAGCAAAGTTCATTTTTGGCCTAGGGATTTCAAAAATTGGGCATAAATTGGGGGATTTCTCTCATTTGAGGTAGGGGTTTCTAACTTACAATTTCTTTACCCTTTGTGAATTTTCTATATATAAATTGTTGAATTGTTCACTAAATTTTGAATATTATTATGGTAATTTGAAATCTATGTGTAAATGAAAAATGGTGAGGTTTTTTTTATGTGTTGTATGTGAAAAGTTGTATATTTAAATGAATTGTGATGAAATATAAATGTTTAGTTGAATTATCTTTATGCTTTATTTACTTATAAAGTTATATTTGATAAAAATAAGAATATGAGTTGGTGTGAGAATTTATTATAAACTTGCGAGCATGATGTTAATGAACTGCGTATAATTATATATTGACATTGGATAACATGTGACATTTCATGCATTTATCATTAGGCATGAAATGGGAAAAAGTTGTTTCATAATGCAATAGAAAATGAGTTTGGGAAAGGATTTTGAAATTAAATGGTTTTGTGAAAAACCAGGATGCCAAGGGAGTACCGAGGGTCTGTGGCATTAATGTAGTCTAGATGGAACTAAGGAGATTGCCCTATCGTGGTTGAGCTATCTGGGCACCAAATGACGCCGCAGGGTTACCAAGGGTCAGGGACAGTAGCCAATCCTTCTCTTGTGTCGTCGAGGGGCTACCGAGGGACAGATTACATTAACTGTTTGAAAAGTGAGGAAATGGAAAAGATTTTGAAAATGGGGAGCGACATTGCATGACATTGCATCTTATTGCATATCATGGTTCATTACGACTTTGATCTGTGGTTGTTGATTTCGTTGCTAAGTTCTCCTCGGCGTAGCATGACCCCGTTTCCCTTATTCCTATTCATTGTTTGGATTCACGGGGTCATAAGAGGTGTGTCTTAGGCGCTTCCTACTTAGCTTTATGCTCACCCCATTATTTTAACATTTTTTTCAGGACATGGAAAGGAAGTGGTGGACGATGCTCCCCCACAAGTTTTGATGGGTTAGTGGACTGTCTTGACATATTTTGTAGCTATAATCTCATTTTATTATTATTATTATTTAAACCCTGGGATGACACGTATATTATGTATTGACATAGGAAAAGACGGTAGTGTCCTTAGTTGACCTCGGGTTCGGGTAAGGACCCGATTAGCGGTTTGGACCCTCAGGTCCGGGTCATTACATGAACAACACAAGAATCTGCCGGCACAAAAAGCCCAAATAGCTACTTCTCTTTCATTAAATGCTCTCGAAATTTTGTTTACAATGACAACCTTTATTTATAGGTGAAAGAATACAAACAAGTGATAAATATGAGAATTATACTGATGAAAGATTCCTAAAAACTCCAATGAATTACTACCATCTATATTGTGTCAAGGCTTACATAGCTACTATAATGATATTCTCCAACATTTCCTCTCAAGTTAGTACACACATATTTTAATGCACGTGTCCAACTTGAAATTAAATACAAACTTCTTGGGACAAACTGTTGTTGAATGAACTATAAGTACGGTCTGCAAGAGTAAAGAACATGATCCATAATACTTGATCGGAAAATGTGGCATATCACCAACAATATTCCAAAGGGAAAGGCATGAAGCTTCACTTTTCCCAGATCGACCTCATCACATGTGTCATCATGCACCTTTGAGGGTTTCTTTGGCCACCTCCCCTTCAACCCTTCCTCTCCCTTCCAACTTTAACTTTTCACCGCCTCTTATCAATCAATATATTACAGTATACTACTACTATATATATCTATTCTAACCAAAAGCAGTTAAAAGACCACAACAAATGAAAGAGACTTCTACTAATTTTCAGCTACTGATTCAGACTTTAACATGAAGGTTCTCTTCTAATACTCCCCTTTATATGTGTTTGAGAGAGAGAGAGAGAGAGAGAGATAGAGAGTGCTAAGTTTCCATATATCAGGTTCTATGATCACCATAACAAAATGTATCTTTCTGTTTTTCACATATTTTCATCTCTAAAACTTGTATATAGACTTCTGCTTTAATGGTATTATATTTTCTCTGTAGATTGAACCAGACAGTGAATATGTTAAGAGAAAATGGCAGAAGAAGCAATTCCAAATGGTTATATTCAAAACAAAAATGGTGGATCGAATCCTCCCACCATAAAGAAGAAGAGGAACCTCCCAGGAACTCGAGGAAAGTCTGTGTCTTAAAATTTTCAATCAAAAATAGCTTTTCTTGTAACTTTCTTTCTTTCTGTCTAGCTCTATCACCATCATGAGTATATCCATATATGAATATTCAAGGTTATATTTATTAATGGATATACTTTAATTCATTACATACAGATCCTGAATCCTAAGTCATTACCTTGTCACCAAAAACTCTAATGGCCCCCAATAGGTTCTTGTGTGAGATTTATGGAAAAGGGTTCCAAAGGGATCAAAACTAGCAATTACATTGCCTTGGACATAACCTTCCATGGAAGTTTAAGCAAAGAACTAGCACAGAAGTGAGGAAGCGCGTTTATGTGTGCCCTAAAAAGAGCTGTGTCCATCACCACCCTCCAGGGCTCTTGGAGACCTTACTGGTATAAAGAAGCACTTCTGTCGAAAGCATGGGGAGAAGAAGTGGAAGTGTGAGAAGTGCTCAAAGTGACATGCAGTGTAGTCAGACTCGAAAGCACAAACAAAAACTTGTGGCACTAGAGAATACAAATGTGACTGTGGGAATATATTTTCAAGGCAATTGTTGTACTAGCTAGTTCTTTATATAGTACGTTTTCAGAATAACAGTTTAAAGAAATATATAAAGGTATGATTCAATCACCTGCAAAGAACAAAAATTAAGGAGAATAATGAAGCTTGAGAGAGTATTTATTTATTTTTTTGACAGATATCTTCATTTTTGTAGGAAGTAGGATGACCCCTCTTTCTCTCAAAGCGAGAGAAAGGATATATATATATATATATATATATATATAGGTGGCCAGAGTGAAGACAAATATATTGTTTAAAACTAGACATGATATTCTTGATTTACATACTCTGAAATGTCTTCTTTAAGTTAATTAGGATTCCTATGGGTACTGTTTATTTTCACAATAATAATGATACTCTTTTTTTTGCTTTTCTTAATTGAATCGTGACCACCGATCGCATGTTCTGTGGCCTGATTGCAATACCTATATCAATTACATAAATTTGAGTACGAAATGTCCAAAATTATATACTACAATCTTTTTCATCTTATAAATAGCTATTATTTTTGGGTTATTATTGTATGCATGCTTGAATCTTTAGTTTTGATTCTTTAAGATTGATTAATTGTTTACGGATTATACATAAGCATGCGAGATAGGTTGATCGCACATAGAGCTTTTTGTGATGCTTTAGCAGAAGAAACAGCTAGAGTTAATGCAACATCTGACATTAATGCCACAACAGCCAGCAATATGATCAATTATCATATTATGGGATCTAGAATTGCACAATGTGGGTGTGCCTTACTAGAAGCTGACATGACACGTTGATAAATCAATACGACCCAAACCTAATCCCTCGTAGCGATTTGAAAAGTCAAAGCCTTGAGAGACCAACTCTCGAGCACTCTAAGCCCTGGCATCACTCTAGGCCTATCAAGCCTCGAGAGATCAACTCTCGAGCACCTTAAGCCCTGGCATCGCTCCAGGCCCATCAAGCCTCGAGAGACCAACTTTCGAGCACCTTAAGCCCTAGCATCGCTCCAGACCCATCAAGCCTCGAGAGACCAATCTTCGAGCACCTTAAGCCCTGGCATCGCTCCAAGCTCATCAAGCCTCGAGGGACTAACTTTCAAGCATCCCTAAGCCCTTGTATTGCTCCAGGCCCATCAAACCTCAATGGATCAACTCACGAGCACTTTAAGCTTTGGCATCACTCCAGGCCCATCAAGCCTCAAGAGTCAACCCTTGAGCAACCTAAGCCCTGGCATCGCTCCAGGCCCATCAAGCTTCGATGGATCAACTCTCGGATACTTTACGCCTTGGCATCGTTCCAGGCCCCTCAAGCCTCGAGAGACCAACTCTCGAGCACCTTAAACCCTGGCGTCGCTCCAGGCCTATGCAAGCCTCGAGGACCTAACCCTCGAGCACTCCAAGCCTTGGTATTAGGCCAAGCAATACCACTCGCTATTAAAATTCACATATAACATGAAATGAAAGTAAGGTTTTCGCAGCTATAAAGAATCTAAGATTGGGAAACTTAGAAGGGTCTTAGATTGGTGGATGAGAAGTCAAGAAATGCATTCGCTTTCAGTAAGGCTCAATTAACAAGATAATGGGATTATGCATATTATGACAGTAAACCTTAAAATCACATTTAATGCTGTGCCAGGCTTGACCAACAGGTGGCTAAGCAGCATTTAATGCCCTTGATTAAGGGAGAAATGACATGGCAACAAAGTGCAAGGCTCGATGAGAGGATTAGACCCTTCAGGCTCCTAAATCCCCAAGATTACCCGCGTAATCTTTACTAGGAGTAATGCATGCGAGAAACCATGCATGAAGGGGACCATTGGATAATAACCAATAGAATCCGAGCCTATAAATAATACTGTCCTATAAAGAAATAACCAACCCCAGAAGAGGAAGCTGTCATAAGATACTGTATATTTGCCCTACCACCATCTTAATCTTGATAATTGGTCTTCTTCTCCTCCTCATATTCTAAGCATCTCCTCTATTTCTTTCATATTTGTATTTCTGATATCATCATTAAATTATTATTTATTGTTTGATTAAAAAAGAACCCCTACATTTTGGCGACTCCGCTGGGGATATCAGTACAAGCAAATAGAATCACAGGATATGCCGACTCATCATTAAGAACCCTTTATTGGGGGAGGTGGTGACGCTCCCTTCCAGTCTCAGGCGCTGTTGCATGCTTCCAATGTTCTTGCACTGCACATCACAATGCCGGAGAGCTTAGCAGCCCTTTCCGTCTATGAGGAATTGTTGCAGTCCAACCGTGACCTTAACAACCGCCTTGACAGGCTGGAGGCCCTGATCATAGAAAGTGCACGGGCCAGAACTGCTTCTCCTGCCAGGGTAACCCTGCCCAAGCACGACCTGCCAGGCAGTTCATCTACTCATGTGCCACCACTGTGGTATCCACCAACGCAAGCCCAGGTAGCCCTAGAGCCCACCCCGGTTGAAGTTGTCCCTCTGGCAAACCCTTCTCCGGAGTATGTCACTAAATCCATGCTATGTGATTTCTTTATGAAGCATGCCTTGTCCACCGCACACACGTTAGTACTACGTACGGAGCCTCTATATCCAAAAAGCCTCACTCAGACTCCATACCCCCAGGGGTACACCATCCCGAAGTTTCCCAAGTACGATGGTGTCAAAGGGGATACTGATGAGCACTTATAGAGATTCGTAGAGTCTCTAGGCCAGCATAGCCACGATGAGGTCCTGTGCCTTCGAGAATTCTCCAAGTCCCTCATAGGGCTCGCATACAGATGGTTTCAAAGCCTCGAGCCAGACTCGATCACCACATGGCAACAACTCTCTCAAAAGTTTTATGATAAGTTTGGCCAAGCCATAGAGAGGGTCATCACCCTCTCACTCACCAAAAAAACACAGGAGCCCTACGAGGAGCCCCTTAAGTTCTTCTCTCGCTTCCAAGCCAGCGTGAGGGAATGCTTTGAGGGTAGCAGCGAGACAGATCTGGCTAATATTTACATACAAGGTATAAGCAGAACCTATAGGGTACACCTGGTTAATTTGGGACTCAATGGTTTCAGCGACCTCACCACCATTTTAAGGAACATTTAGAAGGACCTCGTACCTCCCAGAGTAGAGGTTGCTAGGCAAGCCACTCGCAAAGAGACACCAGTTGCTTCTTACAACGATAGAGCTACGAAACGCCATGAAGCAGATGCCAAAGCCAAGGGACCTTGCACTGAGCGAGCCAATGGTCCTCCCCAATTCCTAGTATGTATGGAGGAAGTCGTTAGCACCTTCGAGTAATGGGTCAAACATAGTGTGGTCGCGCTACCTGTTCCTCACAAAGAACCAACCGCGCAAAATCGCACCAACCAAAATTTCTGCATCTTCCATCAAGCCACCACACATCCGACAAGCACTTGCAGAACCCTAAAGCGAATCTTTCAGCAACGACTCGAGGGTGGTGATCTTGAGTTGACCGCGCCGAAGGATGTGCGGTGCAATCCCTATCCTTGCCACCGCGGTGTAGCCATGATCACTTATTACGATGAGCTTAAAGAAACCAATCCCCTACAGTCAAGGATTCAGACACAATACAGTGAAGAAGAGTGCTGCGCAGCAGCTTCGTCGAGTCAGCACACCTCCCAGCAAGCCCCTTTGACTATTTCCTTCTCTGAATCTAATAAGAGAGTGTCTACTCCTCAGAATCGTCCTCTCTATGTCACTGCGCAGATCAATGGAAGGGAATTCTGACATGTTTTTCTTGATAATGGATCCTCCATTAATATCGTACTCTGTTGCCTAAGTGGAAAGAGGTATAACAGGGCATCTTCTACCCTCCCCAACCATACATTCCTCGTCGCAGCGCAGAGGTCACTACCCCTCGAGAGTGTAAACAAGTCCGGTTGCCGGATGGGTGATATGTCTATTGTTTATAACGGGGTGCGGGCTCAGCTTTGGCGAGCCTAGTTATTGAGCCTACATCTACGGAAAATGAGTCATTAGAACTTTCAGATCTCGAAGAAATCAATTTCGCCTCTGCCGGGCAAGAGCCATGGACGACTTTCGTCTCCTCGTAACTGGACTCATCATTACGAAACAATCTCATTTGCCTTTTGAAAGAATTTTCTGACATCTTCGCTTGGACTTACAGTGAGATACCAGGGTTAAACCCCCAGCTCATGACACACCATCTCAGCACCATGCCGGGCTCGCACCCTGTCAAACAAGCACCTCGAGTCTACTGACCAGAGCTTGAGCTTCAGATCAAGATAGAATTTGAAAACTTGCTCCTAACCGGTTTCATTAGACCAATCTTGCACCCTACTTGGCTGGCTAATATTGTTCCTGTGAAGAAAAAGAATGGTCAAATCCGCATCTATGTTGATTTTCGTGATCTCAACAAGGCATGTTCGAAAGATAATTTCCCTTTCTCAATCATTGATATGTTAGTTGATGCAACGATAGGGCATTCGCTGTTTTCCTTTATGGATGGTTACAGTGGCTACAATCAGATATGGATGGCCAAAGAGGATGCTCACAAAACTGCATTTTGAACGCCATTTGGAAATTTTCATTACACTGTCATGCCCTTCGAGTTGAAAAATGCAGGTGCCACATATCAGAGTACCATGACCGCCATCTTCCATGATATGTTACATCACACAGTGGAAGACTATGTTGACGACTTAGTGGTGAAATCCAGCCAACAAGAAGATCATCTTCAGGACCTGCGCCAAGTGTTCAAGTGATGCCGCATTTACAATCTACGCATGAACCCCCTTAAGTACGCATTTGGAGTAAATCGAGGCAAGTTCCTAGGTTTTTCAGTGCATCGTCAGGGGATCAACCTTGACCCCACCAAAGCTCGCACAATCACGGACATGCCTCGCCCTTGCTCTTTCAAGTAGCTCAAGAGTTTTTTGGGCAAGGTTTCCTATCTACTTAGATTTATACTAGCACTGGTAAAGGTCTCTCATCCTTTCATCTCACTGATCAAAGGCAATGCCAAGTTTAGTCGGACAATAGCTCATCAAGTAGCCTTCAAGAAGATCAAGTCTATTATCAGCTCCTCGACCATAATGCACCCACCTATCAGGGAGCAGCCATTGCTACTTTACCTTACCTCGACTGACAAGTCTATTGGCGCCCTTTTCGCGCAAATGGTTAAGGGGCAAGAACACCCAATCTACTATCTCAGCCGACTCATCCCAAACGCAAAAACTCACTACTCGGCCATTGAACATCATTGTCTCATGCTCGTCTTCGCCACACAAAAGTTCAGACACTACTTCATGGCCCACCCTATCCATTTGATCACACAATACGATCTGTACAGACACTTCCTCTCTAAGCCCATCATCTCTGGAAAAGCATCACGATGGCTCTTGGCCATCTCAGAGTTCAATATCATATGCCATGCACCGCGAGGTATCAAAAGCCAAACTTTAGCTGATCTGCTCGCTCAATTCCTGGAGCAAAAACATGAACCCCTTGATGACGCCTTACACCTCGACGAGCTCCAGGTTGCAGCCGCACAGGACAGTACTGATGAGTGGCAACTTGCTTTTGATGGCTCTTTCACTATTAAGGGAGGACGAGCAGGCATTGTCCTCATATCTCCAGCTCAGTAGGTCACTGCAGCCTTCAAGCTCGCGTTTCGCTATTCTAACAATGAATATGCATATGTGGAGATTCCAAACTAATTATCAGACAGGTAACCGGTAAGTATGCTATTCGCGAGCCTACACTCGCATCTTACCAGACCATCATCCAGAGGCGTCTCGCCAAGTTCTCTTTCATCTGTTTCGCACATGTACCTCGCTCCAACAATCGATATCCGGACGTGTTCGCAACATTGGCCTCTAAACTGATAATCGTGGATGATACGACTCAAGTCTACATTACCAAGCGAATTGGCCTAGCCACAATCGCCGAGCTTTTCCCCATCACGTCTGTTCCAAACAATGACTGGCGGACCCCAATCATTAATCAACTGAAGCACATGACAGGGCATTTACCCGTCTCGCAATTGAAATCATTTCAACTCTTATAAGGGCTACTGTACTTCCGTCTACCATGTGGAACATTAGCCAGGTGTTTGGACTCTCAAGAAGCAGAAGCGGCCCTCAAAACAACTCACGAGCAGCACTGCGCTACCCCCTTACGCTATATCGACGACTCCAGCGTTAAGGTTACTATTAGCCCGATATGGCCGCACAGGCCAACACCCTCCAGCGCACCTGCCCACAATGTCAGGCCATGATGGATGAGACAGAGTCTTGTGTCCTCGATGTTGCTGATTGGCGTCGCCCTTTCATCGAATTCTTATCACATGGCACTCTCCCAGCCGATAAGCAAGTCGCTATGAAGAAAAGAAGAAAATCTGCACAGTTCAAGCTTAAGGAGGGCGGACTTTTTTGCCACGCCCTCAACAGCTCGTATTTGCAATGCTTGTCCCAAAGCAAAGCCCAGAGGTCCTAAAAAAGGCTCACCAATTCGAGCATCAAGGCGCGCGCAAGCTTTTTGCACACTTGCTGCGCACGGGAGTTTATTGGCCCACCATGGAACGCGATGCCAAGTCTCATGTACAAAAGTGCAGGCTTTGCCAACATCACCATCATCAGATTCACACTCTAGCTACGCCCTTCCATCCCATTGAGGCCCCTTAGCCATTTCACACGTGAGGGTTAGATCTCATTGGCCTAATCCACTCACTAGTGCGAGGTCACATGTGAATCCTTGTTGCAATAGAGTTTTTCACCAAATGGATCGAGGGTGTCCCTCTCAAGCACGCCACTGGTGGGGCTGTCACTGCATTCATACAAGAAAATATCATTTGTCATTTTGGGATTCCTCAATGTCTCCTCACTAACAATGGTACCCCTTTTGTAAATCGTAAAGTCAAAAGGCTGCTCGTGCAATATAATGTTTAACATATATGCTCGTCGCCTTACTACCCACAGGGCAATGGCCAGGCAGAGGCCTCCAACAAAAACATCATTCGCATCCTGAGTTGAACTCTTGAAGAAAGCCCCACCACATGCGTTGACCAATTTCCCCTGGCGCTGTAGGCCTATTGCACTTCCAACAAACGCTCTACTGGTTAAACCTCATTCTCCCTTGTCTATGGAACCGAGGCTGTCTTGCCAGTAGATATTGCAATCCCCGCAGCACAGCTCGCCTTACGAAGCGAGGTCCCTATGTCTCCAGATAGTGAATTGGAAGCCCTCGATGAAAGACGAGAGACAGCCCTTCAACATCTCCAAGAGTATCAGCGCAACATAGCACGAGCGTATAACAAATATGTCTAGCCTCGACAGTTCAGACCAGGTGAGCTTGTTCTTAAGGCCGCCCCACATGTTATGCGAGGTCTCGTAGCTCCCAAGTTTTCACCTAACTGGGAAGGCCCTTATATTGTAAGAACATCTAGTGATAGTGGTTATTGCACTCTCGAGGGCTCTGATCACAGCCCAATTAACAATGTATGGCTGAAACCCTACTTTTGTTAAGAGTGTAACAACATATTCATCTTACAAGAAAGTTCCTTCCTTGTACAAGTACAATGTTGCCATCCTTTTTACCTATCTTTTGATATAAACAACAAAAAGGGAGGGGGGGGGGGGGGAGGGAAGAAAGCACGCCATACACCAACGCTTCTTTCATTCCTTTTTGTTTTTTCTTGGATACATTTGTAAATGCAACAATTACATTTGTAAGATCGTTAAAAAAAATAAAAAATAAAAAAAATGCGAGAAAGCCTAATCTATGTACGAGGACAACAATGAATAATCATAATCGAGCTCCTGTGAGTATGCCACCATCACTGCTAAACTTTCTCGCTCCTGTGCAAGCTCCCCCTCCAACCTTTCAATGCGAGCTCTAGTTTCTTGAAGGCACGGTGTGAGAAGTCGCTGTTATAGGCACTTCTCAGCCACGAATAGTCTTATTCACAGCCATGAAATAGGAACCTCGAGCCTCTAAATATCATCCAACAAGAGTGTGGCCTCCCTCACGAGGTCTTCATTAGTCGAGCCCTGTTCAATATCCACAAAAATCTCCAAAATCTTACCAAGGCACAAGTACATGGATTGTCGTACAAGTATATGACACGAGGTTAAAAATTATAACACCTCGGGTTGATGTTCAAGAGCTGTCTTGAGAAGATTTATTTAGGCACGAGGGAGCGACATACCCATCCATTCCACCTCTACACTAGTAGCATATGGTTCCGCGCCAATATCAATAACTTATTCACTCACCAAAGTTGGCTCACCAAGTGGGCGCAAAACCTGCTTTGTTTGATCAAAAACTTGCTCACCCCCCGAGCCTGTTGCAGTTTGCGCATTGCTAGGGGGCGCGATCTGTCCAATTTGAGTACCCATGGCATCCATCATATGGGTCTCAGTTAGTGACTCAGGGAGGTATCTCGAGGTCTGCAACCCTGTCAAATGAGAGGATGGTGACCTCCCCTCTGCCGAAGCTTCATTATGTGCGAGGGAGGTTTGCTCTGCCTCTTGTGTTTCCAAAGGCAAGGTTGGACCCTCACCATTAGGAGACCCATCCCTCTTGGAGGAAGCTTCTTCAGCCATGTCTTCATCACCAGATTACGAAGGCTCTCGCACTTTCACCGGAGAACTCGGAGCTATATCTGCGCTTTCTTGAGCAAACACCTCCACGTTTTCACTTCTGGGCGACTCAATTATAGACTCATCTTGAGGAATTATCACCTCAAGAGTTGGGGACTTAGATGGGTGCTAGCCCCTTGTTTAGACATCATCGCGAGCAATGCTCTCCCCCTCTCTTGGTAGTCCTGCCTCCTCAGTGATGTCAACACTGTCTCGAGGTAACTCTAATGTACTCACATAATCTCGCATCATCTCCGCCACCTCGATAACATGAGCACGCACTGGCATGTCTCGAATGGTAATGAGAGGCGAAACATCCAACACCAACCTTTCTATTTCTTCTTCTCTTGCTCTTGTGGATGTATCCTCCTGGCCACAACAATATGGAGTAGTCTCATCTAAGGCTTGTACAAAGTTAAAAGTAGGTAAGTTTGGAAATTCACTGTCAAAAACTAATATCTCGCTAAAGCTTATGTCATGGATGGTGGCATCAATCCCACCATCTCACACACGATGAAGCTTGCGCACCCCACCTCAACTCAGCCCAAAAGCAGCAGCCATTGAGCCATGTTCTCCAGTAAGAGGCTGTTCTCCATCATCTTTAGAAGAAGTTTCAGTATCAAAATTCTTTGATGGCTCATCTATGAGTGGAATCCTGCTAGAGGGTACAATGGGTTGAGATGTGCTTGGTGCTGGGGTCCTTACATTCTCCTCCCTCACGATAGCAATCGCTAGCTCGGCAGCACTCACCGCCGCTCACTTTCTGGGGGTCCAATGTTAACATGAGAAGTGGCCCTCATTTTATGCCTACGTACAGGCACTCGAGCCACTTCCACCTTAGGAACTGATGTCGCCATGGCAGGCTGTGAAAACTCCCCCTCTTGCACTGCTGGTGGTGTAAGATCAGGCGCGAAGCTACAACGCGCACCCCTATTAAACTCTATAGTAGGCCTCAATGAGAATTTCCCTGCATATATCACCAATACCTTCGCTCGCTGGGCAGGACTAGAACAGAGATCTTTCCAGCTCGCTAACTCTATGGCCTAGAGTGAGCGAGCTGTCTCCGTGCACAAAGGCACTCTATCCCTTCCTGGCACGGATAGAGCGCCAACTCTTTCTCGCAGCAGTTCTATGTGATCTGCTACAAACCTTGCGAAGCTCCCGTCATAAGAGCCTCGCCCCCAGCAAAAATGTAATGCGAGGGCACTCCCTTGTCATAGCCAAATTGTAGAGGCACTCGGTGAGGGTTATAAGTTTTCAATATTTGGCCACCCTCCCATATAGTAGGCAAATAACCAGGGGTGGTGACTAGCAAAAACACTAGCACCTCGCTTGTGTTTAGTCGGTGAGTCCCTGCTAGAATATGCTCATCATGGTCAAAGTACATAGGCATAGTCAATGCCCCAAGCAGGTCCGCAGCATAAGGGCGAGCGATAAATTGAAAGCTTTGGTCCAAGGCATACCCCAGCCGTCCTTTAGGGGAGCGCCCATGCCACCTTATGCCTCGCATGACCTGTTCGTCAACAGCCAAATCTGCAGGGGTTGGGGCATAGGATTAAAATTTCTCATACAGAAACATCTATAAAAAGAGGGTAGATACATAAGAGCCATGGGCGTAGTAACCAACAAAGCACACCATGTCCTCCCCCACCATATAGAGGCGATGGTATAACGTCCCCAAAAATAGAGGCACGAGTGCTACTTTCACACCGCTCACTAACTTCACTGCGAGGTCCAAGAGGCAGGGTAAGGGAGCATCTTCAGAAGTACCCTCTAATATATACCTCGAGAGCCAACACAACAAGTAGGTTGTGAGACCAGAGGGGTGGTCAATCTAAGGACCAGGAATTCCCTTTATCCCTTATTTTGAGATGTCTTTCCTCGACATAGGGAAATCTCTGAAGTAATAGCACACCAAAGCACCAAGAGTGGCCTTCCGCGTGCCTTTACCTCGAGCGGTACGGCGAATCCCTTATTTGCCCCATAAAATTTGAAATCTTTGGTCTTATCCAAAGCTATTTTGAGATCTTGGGCTAGAGTCTTCTCATCTTGCGAGAATTCCCATAAACCAGATTCTCCAAACCCTGAAAAGGTAATCCCAGAAGCTGGCTTACATCTTTGATAGTGGAACTAAACTCTCCCCACGCGGTGACAAAGGTGTGTGAGCTCGAACTCCACCGCGAGGTTAATTCCCATAAACCCGCCACATTGCGAGGAATATGAAGTCGGCGAAACAACTTTATACAAGGCAAGAGGCTCGTCTTGGTTAAAGTTGCCTCATACATTGGATTGGACAGGATCGTGTTAGTCCACGCCTCCTAACCATGACCATGGCTAATATTGTTCACGAAGTTCATAAAGGACAATGGGTATTGTAATACCCCTAATTTTACAAGGATAGTCCTGCTATTTTAATTAATTGTTTTGTTTGCATTTTTAAGTATTTAATTATTTTGTTACTTGGTTAATTAACTTGTTTGGATTATTTGATTTAATTGCATTGTTTGTTTTACTTGTATTACTTAGTGTAATTAAATTATCTGAATTATTTTTTATTATTTATGTGTCCTTAATTAATTAGTATAAAGGTTTAACTATGTAATTAGGTTAAATGAGTATTTATATTACGTCAATAAATTCTTTAGGGTTTCTGTTAGAAGTCTCGTAGGTGGAAGCTGACAAAGTTTATAACGAGGGTTGTTCATGGGCTGAGTTAGGGCTCTGTCTCTAGGGCTCTGTCTCTACGTTAATAAATTCTTTAGGGTTTCTGTTAGAAGTCCCATAGGTGGAAGCCGACAAAGTTTATAACGAGGGTTGTTCATGGGCCAAGTTAGGGCTCTGTCTCTAATATTACAAGGATTAGGGTTTTAGGGTTAAGCTTATAAATACACCATTATACTTTAAGTCAAGGGTTTACGATCATAACACTTAGCTCATAGACGTAAACTGAGTTCTGTAAAAATAGAGAGATACAGAGTGAGGTTTTGAGAGAACAGAGCACGTTTGGTATGGGATTCGACTAAGGTTTCAAGGTCGGACTAGGAGAAGGGAAGAGCAGAAGTAAGAGGAGGATAGACGGTAGTTTAGTGTTGCCGGAACAGTGGACACGACGCTGAGATTTTAAAACTAAAATCATACGCAAGTTCTTTTCTTCCTCCTTCCCTCTAGCTTGTGTTCTGTGTACCTAGATAGTCTCTAGGGTCTAATTAATCATTAACTAAGTTTTACATGTATATTAGATGCTATATTGATGATATATATGTGTTTTAATCTGTTAAATTACAGTTCGTGCATGTCTGTTTTCAGTTGTATTCTTAAAGCATGCTTAGTCTGTAGAACTGGTAGTTTTTGTATTTAATTTCAACTGCTGTAAACACATCATGGGGATTATACTAGACACAGTCAGAACCCTTAGGAATATTTTAAAACCAAATAGACAAGTTCGGAGCGACCGGAGATGAAGCAGAAGGTCGTAGAAGTTGCAGCGGTTGAAGACGGCTCTCAGAGGAGGTGAGAGCCGACTCCATAGAAGTGGGAGCCGGATCCCACACATGTAGAGCTGGCTCCAAGGTTATAAAAGCCAGCTCCAAGCTGATTAGAGCTTGCTCCCAAAGTTTTGGAGCAGGCTCTACCTCAAAACTGCCTCCTGAGTTTGTTTTTGACGCATTGTTTTGAATTGTGAGAGGATTGAACTATTCTGAAAATTTTGGGACTCCACAGAGGGATTAAATGGTTTATTTTGGGTGTTATTAAGACCTTAGATTGATCAATGTTGGCCTCTGAGTCAGTGGGATAAACAGTATTAAATTAGTGAACTTTCTATACTGTTAACGGATGAAAGACGGATTAATTGCATAACTAAATTTTAGCAATTTAATGGGATTTAGGATGTTTATAAAACTTATTTTAAATGCATGATAGGGTCATCTATGTATTTACTTTGATCTATACATGCTTTGGGATGCTAATTGTCGAAATATCAAACATTTTCTTCAATTACTTGGATTACCGTTGGATTGCAATTGCTAGAATAATGAAACATGTTCTGCAACTACTTGGTAATGGTTTGGACTGTAAATTACTAAATTATGAATTATATATTATAATTTACATGGATATGGAGGAATGTATGCACCAGTATGGGACGGTGGCATACTAAGGACGGTTTAGCTTCAAAATGCTAAGACCTAACCTATCAGATTAAAGGAAAGGATTGTAAAATATTGAATCTTATTTGTGTTTGAGTTAGATCAACTGACTAAGTTGAGTGACTTCCTGGATTAGTTGGTTGTAGTTAAGTCATATCAGCTGAATAAGTTGAATGACTTACTGGACTGTGTTTTGTATGTCACCTCAATGAATAATTGAATGACATACTCTGGATTTGGACAGACTTTAGATATATGGTTATGGTACATTAGAGATGAGCTTGAGTCTTAGGCTCGTTAGTTAGGGTGCGTATATGCAGTGGATGCGTAGCTGGATATAGTAGGTAGGTGTACCCTGTTAGGTCTAGGTACTCATGCCCACATTTGGGTGCGTTTTCGCATATTGCCTTCTATTCATGTTGAGACCCCTATTATAGTCTAGTGAAAGTCCCTTAGTGTGGATGTATATTTTTATATTTATGGACTAATAGATATTGTGAGGTATCTAGGGTGCATCTGCGTATCGGGTCACTGTATGGATTGTAGTTAGATTAGAACTTGTTCGTGGGCCTGACCCGCTCTTTTATTCTTTTCAGGTACAGGACAGTTCCAGCCTTAGAGCTTGATCATGCTGTTCGAGTACAGTTTTCCATTCGTCAAATTACATAGGACTTCTCTCGATGTTTCATTTTTATTTACTTTCAGTTATTTCAGTTCAGTTGGGATTTTATTTAGTGGTCTACTAGATGGATTCTCGAGTTGTAATCATGGAGGTTTTGGAAGTTGGATTTTATTAAGTTTTATCAGTTGAGGATTTTATATTAGTATTCTTTTCAGCTTTTAATATTTATTCTTATTTCATTTTGTCATCTGTATTCGTTTTAAAATATTAATTGTTTGATATTCCCTCGGGTTTGGGCCTGGGCCTGATCAACCCGTGTCTCGGATCCGAGGGGTATCGCAGTTGGTATCAGAGCACTCCAGGTTCAAGTGTCTCTAAGATGTTTCGTATTAAGACTTCCACGTAGCATTTTCTCTTGATTAGAGCTTAAGTTTAGGATTCATTGTATTCCTTTACAGTTCATTTAAACTCGTACTGATGTCTGTCTTTCTTTGTTAACAGCATGGTTAACGTTAGAAGGGGACAGATGAACTGTCGACAAAGGAGAGTGGCACGTAGGCAACAGGTACGCCTGCGGTTTTTGGAAAAGCAACATTTGCCAGAGTTTCAGGATGATGGTCAGTTCCATGAAGAGCAGGAGGATGTTTAGCAGACTCGGGATCAGGGAGGAGATCCAGAGTTTCCTCCATACATCAACGACCTCATTGCTCAGGCTATAGAAGTAGGGGTAACAGCTGCACTTTATAATCAGCCTCAAGTATAGCCGGCACCGTTACCAGCACTGGTTGTTCAGACTGATACTTGGGAGAAGGCCAGGAGTTCTTTCACAAAGGGGAGCCCACCTGAGTTTACAGGCTCCACCGATGCGAAAGCAGCTCACCAGTGGAAACAGGTTATCTAGCGACATCTTCACTTGGTTCAATGCACAGAGGCTCAGAAGCAGATGCTTGCTACATTCAAGCTAGTTGGGGATGCACTTCAGTAGTGGGAGTCAATTACCACCGCAGAGGAAAGGATGGCATTGACTTACGATCAGTTCAGTGCACGCTTTGATGAAAAGTATTTCCCTTATGCAGTCAGGGAAGCCATGAAGACCGAGTTTCTTAATCTGCAGTAGGAGAACATGACAATGGCGGAGTATGAGCAACAGTTCACGAGCTTATCTCTTTTTGCACAGGAGGAAGTGGATACAAAGGAGAAAAAGCACAACAGTTTTGTTAATGGACTGATATGGTCTATCAAGAGAACTATTACAGGTAGTCCAGCCTATACTACCTATGCTCAGGTGGTAGACGCCGCTCTACAGCAGTATCAGTTGACCGTGGACTTCAGACAGGCCAAGGATGAAAAGTTGGGTGACAGAGACTCTGTTAATCAGGCAGCTGAGAAAGGGAATGGCAATGGACACCGACAGAATGACAAGGGTAAATTCCAGGGACAGCAACCTTGGAAGAAGTACAAGGGTGGTTTAGATGCTCACAGGGATGTGGCACCTATTCAGCGACAACAGAATGGGGGACCACAGGTAGGACAGGGTCAACCACAGGCTAACTGACAAAGGAGGCCATTTAGTACTTTCCAGGATAGTCGCTACACTTGTGGAGAGTATAGACATACTTTCAGGCAGTGTCCTAGAGCAAGACAGGGACAGGGACAGGGACAGGGACAGCATGTGTAGCAGGGGTAGAGTGCACCAGTGCCTCTACCGGCTCCACAGGTTCCCCGGATTCAAGGACAAGTACCGTAATAGCTACATTATGGCAGGGTGTACAAACTTATGCCACAGGATATGCAGGCACCTCAGGCTGTTGAGGGTAAGTTTCCTATTCATGGTTTACATGGACGTGTATTATTTGACATGGGTGCTACATACTCATTTGTAGCTAGATCTTTTGTTAATTTGTCTAGGATGACGACTCAGGTATATAGTAGACCACAGGGGATTTCTACACCGTTAGGTAATACAGCCATTCTTCATGCGAGTAATGGGCCTGTGACACTAGATATTGGTAGACTCAGATTTCTAGCCAATCTTTTGGTCCTAGACATATACACTTATGATGTGATACTTGGGATGGATTGGTTATCACATTACCATGCCCAAGTTGATTGTTATGATAGGTCAATTATTTTTACCATACCTAGTCAGGACATGTACGTCGTTGCTATGCCGCGCTCTAGCGGGGTCACTAGCACCTATTTGTTTCATATAGAGGAGGGGACTACTGTATCATTGGATAACATACCAATTGTACAGGATTTCCCGAATGTATTTCAGGAGATTCCAGGGTTGCCGCCTAGTCGAGAGATTAATTTTGTGATCGACTTAGCTCCAGGCACTACGCCTATTGCTAGGGCACCGTATAGGATAGCAACAATGGAGATGCGAGAGCTGAGGGATCAGATTCAACAGCTACTCAGCCAGGGTTTTATTCGTAGGAGTACTTTACCTTAGGGAGCACCGATTTTATTTGTAAAGAAGAAGGATGGTTCACTTCGGCTGTGTATAGATTACAGGGAGTATAACAAGGTTACTATTCGTAACAAGTATCCATTACCCAGGATTAATGATCTTTTTGATCAGTTGAAGGGAGCTACGTACTTCTCTAAGATTGATCTGCAGTCTGGATATCATCAACTTTAGGTTTGGGAGCATGATGTTCCGAGGACGGCGTTTCTCATAAGATACAGATCTTATGAGTTTGGAGTGATGCCGTTTGGGTTGACTAATGTACCAGCGGTTTTCATGGATTTAATGAATAGAGTCTTCAAGGCTTACTTAGATCAATTTGTCATTGTCTTCATAGATTAAATTTTGATTTACTATAGGTCAAAGGATGATCATGTTAGACACATTCGGATAGTCTTACAGATGCTTTGTGAGCACCAGTTGTATGCCAAGTTCAAGAAATGTGAATTTTGGCAGCGGGAGGTGAAATTTCTGGGTCACGTGGTGTCAGAAAGAGGAATAGCGGTGGATTCGGCCAAAGTTTCAGCATTGGTTGAATGGGGACAGCCTACTTCACTTACCGAGATTCAGAGTTTCCTCGGTTTAGCAAGATACTATCGTAGGCTCATCCAAAGGTTCTCCAAGATAGCAGGACCACTCACTCATTTGACTAAGAAGGGTGTACGATTCGTGTGGGATGAACATTGTCAGAAAGCTTTTGATGAGCTGAAGACTATGTTGACTTCTGCACCAGTTTTATCTACCCCACAGAGCGGGATAGAGTATCTTGTGTACACAGATGCTTTGTTGCATGGTTTTGGATGTGTTTTGATGCAAGAGGAGCGACCGATTTCGTATGGATCTCGGAAGCTTAAGCCTCACGAGCTTAATTATCCAACACATGATTTGGAGTTGGCAGCAGTAGTCTTTGCCTTACGTATTTGGAGGCATTATCTATTAGGTGAGTCCTTCAGATTATTCAGCGATCACAAGAGTTTGCAGTATTTGTTCACTCAGCGGGAGCTGAATATGAGACAACGCAGATGGTTGGAGTTTGTAAAAGACTATCACTTTTCTATACAGTACCATCCAGGGAAAGTGAATGTGGTGGCGGATGCACTCAGTCGCCGACCTGTTGGTAGTCTTTCTACTCTATTCACTACTGAGTGGAACGCATTGAAGAAGGTTGATTAATTGTCGGATGCTTTTATGGCTTACATGGTAGTTACACCTTTTATCATTTACAAGGTTTTGAAGGCACAATTAACGGATCAGTAGTGGATTGACAAAGTTGCAGCGATAGCTTCCGGAGAGGTTCCATTCTACCATGTTGGGGCTGAGGGAGGTTTGCGATACAAGGGACGGTTAGTGGTACCTTCTGCTGATGATTTGAGGAAGGATGTGATGACTGAGACTCACCACTTTGAGTTCTCTATTCATCCAGGAGGGGACATGATGTATCAGGATATAAAGCGGCAGTTTTGGTGGGCAGGTATGAAGATGGACATTGCTCTTTTTGTTTTTTAGTGTAGTACTTGTAAGATGATCAAGATTGATCATCAGAGGCCGCCAGGAGCTCTACAGCCACTGTTGATACCGGAGTGGAAATGGGAGAACATTTCTATGAACTTTGTGGAGGGATTGCCTAATTCCTTTAAGGATCACAATTCCATTTGGGTCATTGTGGACAGATTGACAAAATCAGCTCATTTCTTGCCTATTTGCACTGACTTCACTTCAGAGCAGTTGGCGAGACTTTACATTTCAGAGATTGTGAAGTTGCATGGAATTCCATTGTCTATTATATCGGACAGGGATTCAAGCTTTGTGTCAGGATTTTGGAAGAGTTTTTAGCAGGCTTTGGGTACAGAACTACACCTTAGTACTGCTTATCATCCTCAGACTGACGGACAGACTGAGAGGGTTAATCAGATTACGGAGGATATGCTTCGGTCGTGTGTGCTTGATTTCAAGGGCCACTGGGAGGATTATTTTCCACTTATGGAGTTTACTTATAATAATAGTTTCCAGAAGACTATTGGGATGGCACCATTTGAGGTGTTATGCGACCGACCGTGTCGATCGCCTGTTTGTTGGATGGAGGTTGGTGAGAGTAGATTCTTGGGTCCTGAGTTCATCAAGGATACTTCTGAGAAGATAGCTCTTATTAGGGATCACATGCGCACTGCCCAGAGTAGGCAGAAGAGTTATGCGGATCTTCGTACTCGTGCTTTGGAGTTTTAGGTTAGGGATCAAGTTCTCCTCAAAGTGTCTCCTATGAAAGGTGTAATTTGCTTTGGGAAGAAAGGAAAGTTGTCTCCGCGGTTTGTCAGTCCATTTATGATTACGGATCGAGTTAGAGCTGTCGCTTATCGGTTGGCACTTCCGGATAATTTGAATCGCGTACACAACATCTTCCATGTTTTTATGTTGCGGAAATTTCTACGATATGAGATTCGATATCAGCATATCGATGTTGGGGAGATTGAGTTGCAGCCGGATGCAACTTATTTGGAGCCACCGTGTCGTATTGTTGATTGTCGGGATCAAATCCTTCGTAATAAGGTTATCCCTTTGGTGCGTGTTTAGTGGAGTCATCACAATAAGGCTGAGTCTACCTGAGAACGGGAGGATGTCATTCGCTTGCAGTTTCCTGAAATATTGGAAGAAGGTAAGAGCGAATTCCGTGGACAGAATTCCTTTTGTTAGGGGGAAAGAATGTAATACCCCTAATTTTACAAAGATAGTCCTGGTATTTTAATTAATTGTTTTGTTTGCATTTTTAAGTATTTAATTGTTTTGTTGCTTGATTAATTAACTTGTTTGGATTATTTGATTTAATATTTGATTTAACTGTTTTATTTGTTTTACTTGTATTACTTAGTGTAATTAAATTATCTAAATTGTTTTTTATTATTTATGCATCCTTAATTAATTAGTATAAAGGTTTAATTATGTAATTAGATTAAATGAGTATTTATATTACGTTAATAAATTCTTTAGGTTTCTGTTAGAAGTCCCGTAGGTGGAAGCCGACAAAGTTTATAACGAGGGTTGTTCGTGGGCCGAGTTAAGGCTCTGTCTCTAATATTATTACGATCATAACACTTAGCTTATAGACGTAAACTGAGTTATGTAAAAACAGAGAGATACAGAGTGAGGTTTTGAGAGAACAGAGCACGTTCAGTGTGGGATTCGACTGAGGTTTCAAGGTCAGACCTAGGAGAAGGAAAGAGCAGAAGTAAGAGGAGGATAGACGGTAGTTCAGTGTTGCCAGAACAGTGGACACAACACCGAGATTTCAAAACTGAAATCATAGGCAAGTTCTTTTCTTCCTCCTTCCCTCTAGCTTGTGTTCTGTGCACCTGGATAGTCTCTAGGGTCTAATTAATCATTAATTGAGTTTTACATGTATATTAGATGTTATATTGATGATATATATGTGTTGTAATCTGTTAAATTACAGTTCGTGCATGTCTGTTTTCAGTTATATTCTTAAAGCATGCTTAGTCTGTAGAACTGGTAGTTTTTGTATTTAGTTTTAACTACTGTAAACACATCATGGGGATTATACTGGACATAGTTAGAACCCTTAGGAACAGTTTAAAACCAAATAGATAGGTTAGGAGCGACCGGAGACGAAGCATAAGGTCGCAGAAGTTGCAGCGGTTGAAGACGGCTCTCAGAGAAGGTGAGAGCCGGCTCCATAGAAGTGGGAGCTGACTCCCACACATGTAGAGCCGACTCCAAGGTTACTGGAGCCTGCTCCCAAAGTTTTGGAGCAGGCTCTACCTCAAAATTGCTTCCTGAGGTTGTTTTTGACGCACTGTTTTGAATTGTGCGAGGATTGAACTGTTCTGAAAATTTTGGGACTTTACAGAGGGATTAAATGGTCTATTTTGGGTGTTATTAAGACCTTAGATTAATCAAAGTTGGCCTCTAAGTCAGTGGGACAAACAGTATTAAATTAGTAAACTTTCTATAATGTTAACGGATAAAAGACGGATTAATTGCATAACTAAATTTTAGCAATTTAATAGGATTTAGGATGTTTATAAAACTTATTTTAAATGCATGATAGGGTCATCTATGTATTTTCCTTGATCTATACATGCTTTGGGATGCTAATTGTCGAAATATCAAACATTTTCTTCAATTACTTAGATTACTGTTAGATTGCAATTGCTAGAATAATGAAACATGTTCTGCAACTACTTGGATAATGGTTTGGACTGTAAATTACTAAATTATGAATTATATATGGTAATTTACATGGATATGGAGGATTGTATGCACTGGTATGGGACGGTGGCATACTAGGGACGGTTTAGCTTCAAAATGCTAAGACCTAACCTATCGGATTAAAGGAAAGGATTGTAAAATATTGAATCTTATTTGTATTTGAGTCAGATCAACTGACTAAGTTGAGTGACTTCCTGGATTAGTTGGTTGTAGTTAAGTCATATCAGCTGAATAAGTTGAATGACTAACTGGACTGTGTTTTGTATGTCACCTCAATGAATAATTGAATGACATACTCTGGATTTGGACAGACTTTAGATATATAGTTATGGTACCACGAGATGAGCTTGAGTCTTAGGCTCATTGGTTAGGGTGCGTGGATGCAGTGGATGCATAGCTGGATATAGTAGGTAGGTGTACCCTGTTAGGTCTAGGTACTTATGCCCACCTTTGGGTGCGTTTTCGCATGTTACCTTCTATTCAGGTTGAGACTCCTATTATAGTCCAGTGAATGTCCCTTAGTGTGGATATATATATATGTATGGACTAATAGATATTGTGAGGTATCTAGGGTGTATCTGCGTATCGGGTCACTGTATGGATTGCAGTTAGATTAGAACTTGTTCGTGGGCCTGACCTACACTTTTATTCTTTTCAGGTATAGGGCGGTTCCAGCCTTAGAGCTTGATCGTACTATTGGAGGACAGTTTTCCATCCGTCAGATTACGTAGGACTTCTCTCGATGCTTCAGTTTGATTTACTTTCAGTTATTTCAGTTCAGTTGGGATTTTATTTAAGGATCCACTGGATGGATTCTCGAGTTGTAATCATGGAGGTTTTGGAAGTTGGATTTTATTAAGTTTTATCAGTTGAGAACTTTATATTAGTATTATTTTCAGCTTTTAATATTTATTCTTATTTCATTTTGTCATCTGTGTTCTTTTTAAAATATTAATTGTCTGATATTCCCTCGGGTTTGGTGATCGATTGGTCAATTAAACATCAACCTTCGCAATAGCACGAATCATTGTAAAATAGGGCTATTGGTCGGGTAAGTCGAACCACTGGGACTGCGCTAGTCTTACGGCAACCTTAGTGTCTAGAATCTTTCTAGAATGATGAAGGGTTTATAAAGGTTTTGTTGTTTGTCACTTAAGCTAAGAATATTGAAATTGCATAAATTAGAAACTTGCAAGAATTAAAAAGAGATGAAATACAAGTAGAGAAAAACTAGGGAAATGAATCCTCTCCAACCCTATACACATTCTAGATTGAGATTAAATTAGGAAAATCAACATAAATGATGGTCATGACACATAACAACCCTTGGTTGCTATACTATCCTCAAGAGGTTCATTAAATCAAAAACAAGAATAATCCATCAAAGATTCACATGCTTGAACTACCTAGACTAGGGTGTAGTCTTCAACATGCTCCCTAAGCCAAAGATTATCAAGCCCTTAATTAAATGATGAGAGCACACAAAGTTAAGAATCAAGTATAAACCATCAAAGGGCATCCTAAGCAATGATTTATCAAAGTTCTCAAACTCCATGCCATTAAAACCATTCCATGATCTAACTTCCATTGTCACTATGGAAATGCAAGCAATATGATTAGGAAGAGAAACCATCTAAGACAAGATGAATAGCTCAAAATAATCATGTATAGACATTAGAATTCATTACAACACATATGATACTCTAGATCATAAAATCACCAACAATAATACATTGAAATCCCAAAAGTAAAATCTACACTAGAACATGCTTACAAGGGAGGGGCTTCATCACCTCCCTAGAGAAGATTTAGTTACCCATAGGAGCAATGGAAGAAGGAAGAAGCTTGAAGACCTCCTCTATTTTCGTGCTCCCTTCTTCAAGCTGGGGGGGGGGGGGGGGGGGGAGAGAGAGCCTAGTTTGGTGGTAGATAAGAGGGATAAGAGCCACACATCTCCTTGGCTAGTTTGGATCAGATTTTGGTGAGAGAAGAGAGCAAGGAGATAGAGTTCTTCAAGGGGCGGGGGAGAGAGAGAGCCTAGTTTGGTGGTAGATAAGAGGGATAAGAGCCACACATCTCCTTGGCTAGTTTGGATCAGATTTTGGGGAGAGAAGAGAGCAAGGAGATAGAGTTCTTCAAGCTTGAAGAACTCTATCTCCTTGCTCTCTTCTCTCCCCAAAATCTGATCCAAACTAGCCAAGGAGATGTGTGGCTCCCCCCCCCCCCCCCCCTAGGAACATCTCCAACCACCTCATAAAGAAGGAAATCAGAAAATGAAGGAACCAAGAAACAAGTGGCTGAAATAGTGATTTTTTGGAGACAAACTGCCCTAAATTCGAGTGCTCGAATTTGGGCCTCGAGCACTCGAAAATTGGGCAGAATGCCTATTCTCCATTTGCTCCGCCTGGACCTACTTTGATGAAATGGCCATAACTTTGCGTTCCAAACTCCGAATGATGAACCATTTGAAGATTTGGAAAGCCAATTCAGAGCGTTAAATACTTCATGTTTTGGTGGAGATCCAATTCTCAAGAATGGTTGGTCGAAAATGAAGATCAAGGCAGAATTTCATTGCTGCCAGGCAGTTCTGCGCACCTCTGGTAACAAGGCCATAACTCTCTGCTCCGAGCTCCGAATGACAAACCGTTTGAAGATTTAGAAATCTAATTCTGAGTTCTAAATATGCCATTTTATAATGGAAGTCTAGATCTCGAGCTTTCTCGGTCAAAAGTGGCAATCAAAATCGAGTTCCACTGCTGCCTGAAATTCAACTTTTGAGCACATTGTTGATCAAAAATCCACAACACCTTATTTTTGCTCCTTTTGGGCCAAGGAACCTGAAAATGCATAAAAACATAGAAATGAAGATAATCTACATAAATTGACATACAACGGACTTTACTAATGCAATTTAGGGCGCTAGAATATACAATATTCGGCGCTTATCATTTGGGCCTGGGCCTGATCAACCCGTGTCTCAGATCCGAGGGGTATCACAGGTATCGCCTTTGCTCGACACCAAATCTCAAAATAGTGTCTGCAGGAATTCACGAAGCTAAGTTAATCTCAACCTCCTCCTCCATCAATTCCACCACTTCCAGTGGTTCACCGGCAACCACAGCCTGGTTTGCCCGTTGCAAAAACAAGTCATGTTTCCCAAAAAAACGGGGCTCGTTGCCATTCTAAATCCAGTGGCACCTTAGGTGGAGGGCAGTACTTCTTGCTTAGTTCCTGTTTCTTACTCACCATGGTAGTAATCCCAAAGTTTAAGTCAACACAAGCAAAAGATCTTAAGTTTTGCAAACTCTTTTCGCCAGTGACAATGGAGGCAAGGATAAAAAAAATAGTAAGGGTAAATCTTCTCTCAAGTAAACCTTCAGACTATCACTTGCCTCCTTTTAAACAGTTCCCTCACCTCGGGAACCCCCAAAATCGAAGCGGCAATAGATGGCACATTAATGACTAGAGGCGACCTTTCAATCTCGCGTCCGCTCAATTTCCTTGAATGAATAAATGACCTATCCGTCTAGACTTGCACGTGCAACAATACATTTTGAATCGTCGCACGTGCAGGGGGATAAAATGTGGGTGTCACTTATTAGAAGCTGACATGGCACGTTAACAAGTCAATACGACCCTAACCCAATAAGTGACTTGAAAAGTCAAAGACTTGAGAGACCAATCCTCGAACACTCTAAGTCCTGGTATCGCTCCAACTCATCAAGCCTCGAGGGATCAACTCTCGAGCACCTCAGACCCTAGCATCGTTCCACGCCCATCAAGCCTTGAGAGACCTACTCTCGAGCACCTTAAGCCCTAGCATCGCTCTAGGCCCATCAAGCCTCGAGAGTCCAACTCTTGAGCACCTTAAGCCCTGGCATCGCTCTAGGCTCATCAAGCCTCGAGGGACTAACCTTCGAGCATTCCTAAGCCCTGGTATCACTCTAGGCCTATCAAGCCTTGAGGGATCAACTTTCGTTCACCTTAAGCCCTAGCATCACTCCAGGACCATCAAGCCTTAAGAGTCAGCCCTTGAGCATCCTAAGCCCTAGCATCGCTCCAGGCCTATTAAGCCTGGATAGATCAACTTTCAAGCACCTTAAGCCCTAGCATTGCTCCAGGCTCCTCAAGCCTTGAGAGACCAACCCTCGAGCACCTTAAGCCTTGGCATCACTCTAGGCCCATGCAAGCCTCGAGGACCTAACCCTCGAGCATTCCAAGCCTTGGTATTAGGCCAAACAATACCACTTCCTATTAAAATTCACACGTAGCACGAAACAAAGGTAGAGTTTTCGTGCTATAAAGAATCTAAGATTGGGAAACTTAGGAGGATCATGGATTGGTGGACGAGAAGTTAAGAAGTACCTTCACTTTCAGCAAGTCTCAATTAACAAGATGATGGGATTATACACATTATGACAGCGAACCTTAAAATCACATTTAATGCTATGCCAGGCTTGACCAAAGGGCGGCCAAGCAACATTTTATGCCCTTGAGTAAGGGAGAAATGACATGGCAACAAAGTGCAAGGCTCGATGAGAAGATTAGAACCTTCAGGCTCCTAAATCCCCAAGATTACCCGCGTAATCTTGACTGGGAGCAATGCATGCGAGAAACCATGCACGAAGGGGGTCATTGGATAATAACCAATGGAATCCGAGCTTATAAATAGTACTGTCCTATGAAGAAATAACCAACCCTATAAGATAAATTTGTCATAAGATACTTGTTGACCATAAAGATTCCATCCAAGGTCAATCTAGGTGTTTTGATAATAACAAACCATTAATGGTGTTTAAAGACTAATATTTACATAAAGTGTTATAGATGATCTACATCCAAAGAAGAACCTCACTGAAGATCATAAAAACCATTCCAAGTATTCCATTACTCAAGATTATATCTATGGAAAGCAAAGGAAAATGAAGTTACAAGGAACCATATGCATAGTCCATCCAAAGATAACTTGGACTATGACGAGCAAGAAAGCAACTCAAAGAAAGGAAGAAAGTAAGTCTACCTCAAAGCCTACACGATCATTGTGATGCTTCCGATTTTTGCCATTTTCCAATTTTTGGAATTTTCTGATTTTTCGAGTGCATTTTCATCTTTTGCCATTTTGTGAACCGGACACTGTGGAGTAAGCCGGTTGTGTCCGAAGAGTTGTTTGGGGTATTTCATTGAGTTCAGGACTCCTTAAAATGCAAAGGTGGTTTTTTTTTTTCTATTTTTTAGTTTTCGGACCGAATGGTTCCGTGTGGGACCGGCTACCGGAATTGTTGTATACGAGTATTTTGATTGGGTCCATTTATATCATATTTATTCTTATTTATTGTGTTTTAAGTGATTGTAAATTGAATGTGCAATTAAATGTGTGTGCATATATGTATGTTGTGTAAAATGAGGATGAAAGAAAAAGGAAAAATAAAAGAAAAATAGGTGGGGCCCACCATTAACACACAAAAGGCCATGAGACCATTATTTTTGTCTCATTTTCCTCTCTTCTCCCGGCTAGCTCTCTCTCACCATTGCCTTGCACCTCTTTTCTCTTCTTTCTCCATTCAAACTTTGAATCTTGATCCCTCTTTCAATTCTTGGAAATTTTGGAAGCCGTTTGTGGCAAATTGAAGCACGTGACAAGATCTTTTAGTTGATTGAAGCAATTTGGTGTTTGGTGCACTCTAGGAGAATTGGGATCTAGGGCACAATTTGGGGATTTTGGCTTAGATTGAGGCAGGGGTTCCTAATTCACTAATTTTCTTGTTCCTTTGTGAATTTCTTTTCTTAAATCGTGGTTAGCATGCTTAATTTTGTAGAAATTTCATGCTATATTATATATATGTTGTGCCAAAGTTGTGACTATGTGTTGCTTGATATGTATGATGATGAACCATGCTTAATTGATGATTAATTAATGTTCTTTGTACCTTTGGTGCTAAATTTCATGATTTGAAAGTGTGAATTATGTCATTGTAATTTTGTAAATTATGTGACTATGTGTTAGTCAAAATTATATGAAAAAACATGCTTAGTTAATGATTTTAATTGCCTATGGTGTGGAAAATGCTAAATGTTGTGATATGGAAGCATGTTGTAAATTCTTTGAAAATTTTTGCAAGTATGCTAAGTGATGTAGATTTGAGTTAAATGTATGACAAAGAGTATTGGCATAGTTTGAAATCACATGATGCATTCATGCATGAGTATTGGGAAGGAAACAGGAAATTATTTTTGAAAGAACCAAAAGAAAATATTTTGAGAAAGGTTTTGATGGAAAGTTTACGAAAACCCGGACGCCTAGGAGGTGCCTAATGGCTCGTGGTGTCAATGATGTTTTGAAAAGTGTTAAGAAAACCGGACGCCTAGGAGGCACCTAGTGGTCCGTGATATTAATATGATCTCGAAGAAGGTTGATCTACCTAGACTCAGACGACGCCATGGAGGTGTTATGTGGTTAGGGATTTGCTAACCAACCCTCTCCTCGTGACGCCATAGAGGTGCTATAGGTCAGGTTGCATTAACGATTTGATACGATGAAACGGATTTATTTTGGAAATGGGAAACGACATTGCATGGCATTGCATCCCATAGCATGGCACGGTTCATTTATAGCTTGGATTATTGTTGTTGATGTTGTGGTTATATTTTTCCGGAAACAGTATGATCCCCGTTCTTTTCCCTATTCCTTGTTTGGATTCACGGGGCTACAAGAGGTGTGTCTTAGGCACCACCTACTGAGTAAATTGTTTACCCCATTATTTAACATTTTTCAGGGCACGGTAAAGAAGTGGCGGACAACAATCCACCACCTGCTTAAATGGTTGATGGACTTGGATCTTTTGTACTCGATGTGTATTTCACTCCTTTTTGTTGTAAATAATATCAGGACACATTTTGTATTTTCTACATGGTTGGAAATGGTCTTGAGACCATTCTTTTGTATTTTGTGGTCTCAACTTGATTTCAATATCTATGTAAGGCCTTAAGGCCATATTTTTTATGTATGACGCTTTCACTTAACTTTAATAGTGTATCAGACTCATATATGGCCTTATTCGATTTTAGTTCTACTTAGTTGTGTTAGTTTTTTCATCAAATGGAAGAATTGGGACAGATTTGGGCTTTGCATAAGGTCACCAAAGGACCAAAGTGGCGCTAAGGAGCATAAGACTTCAATTTTAGGCTATAGGGGGCGAATTTGAGGTTCTGGGCATCTTGAACCGATTCAGCCCCCATTGAACCGGTTCAAAGGGGTCCTAAGGTTCAAGGATGAGCATTCTGCCCATCTTGAGCCGGTTCAAGGTCCTTAAACCGGTTCAAGTTCTCCAGTGCGCCATATTGCCTTGTCAGTTTGATAGCTTTGATCACCAGACTTCGAATGGTCATAAATTTTTTGTTCGGAACCCAAATAGGGTCATTCTTGAGTCCATTTTTAAGGATTTTGAGTTAGCTTTCCAATAAGACCAATCTCATCCCAAAATTCCATTCATGTTGATAGTTATGATTGTTTTAGTGGAGTAGTGTCGGAAATTGCCTTAAACCGGTAAGGGTAACTTTACCGAGTGTCATGAAATGATTAAGAATGATTATTTAAAACCTCATTTGATTATCTTAAGTATGGATTACCCTCTCACATTGTGAAATGACCATTTTACCCCTGGTGTGTCCTTGGGTTTGGTTAAGGACCCGGTTAACGATGCGGACCCCCGGTTTGGGTCATTACAATCATGGATAAAGCATGAAGAAAGGGATAGATAGGTTAGTAAGTGTTTAGGATTCATTGTCAAAGTATTTATGAATCTATTTGAAGCTCGTCTCTATAGGACCATGCATATCATACATCATTCATATGCTCCTATATCCATTAGCAATAGACTATGCATCTCTTTCATATAATTGACACATGAAGTCTTTGTTAAAAGAATGAGTTAGTTCAAGCTTGCATAAGCTTAGAAAGAACTCATCACTTGTGCTAGAAATGCTAAGACCATGCACATCAATCACATGATTCAAATTGGTCAACGATTAAGGCATGAGAAGCCTTCATTACCATAAGTTGGTAATAGACTTTAGGACCCTTGTATGCACATCATGAAAACTATGTTTTTGGGTAAGTGTGAAAAATGGATTTTTGAAGAAAACATTTTTCCAAGATAATTTTTCCCAGTAATTACTCCTTACACTTCAAATAGCCAAAATTGATTTTATGGGATTTTATGACCAAGTCTACATTAGTCTGCATAAGGATTCATTTTTACTAAAACTGTCAGAAATCCAAATTTGTACTAAAACTGAATTTCTACATTTTGATTTAGTTCAATTTTCTTATATTTTTTATTGAATCCAAATGGGGGGAACTTTCTTATTTACATTGTAAACTTAAAGTAAATGGACATATAAATACTGTAAAGGCATTTACTTAAATGTTTTTAATGGAAATAAGCTGTGTTGTGTGCAGAAGTCCTTTACAGAAGCCTGTTGCAAACCACAAACAGTTTCATTTTTTGGTAAATTAAATTGAGCCGACTCCCTTTTTCAACTAAGTCGACTCGCTTAGATTGAGAGGCCAGTCGACTCAATTAGGCCGAGCCTTATCACTTTCAAAACCCAGAAAATAGGCAACTTAGCCGACTCAGTTTCTAATTGAGTCAACTCAGTTTTGAACTAAGCCGACTTAGTTCATAACTAAGTCAACTTAGTCCTAAAGGAATAGCCAACGGCTATATTCCTTCTGTGTCAGAGCTACGCCTCTTCTTTAATCCTTTTGTAACTTTCCCCATACTTTACACAGACCTTTATACACATATTTCGAGCGCCTTTGCATCAGATACAGATAAGTCCATCAAGTAGAATCCAAAATAACGGTTATATTACACCTTTACCTACAATTTACTTGCTGGAAATTGAAGTTGCATACACTGAAAATCAGTCACATCTTGCTACTACATCTATTTGATGATTTTGTTTGTTCATACTTGTTAAAACTAAAATAGCATATTGTTTATTTACTTAGTTTTTAAATCTGTCATATTTAAACAAGGACTCTATTCACCAACAACCAACCCCCCCCCCCCCCCTCTCTCTAGAGTCCATTCTTGGGCAACAATACTGTATACTTGCCCTACTACCATCTTAATCTTGATAATTGGTCTTCTTCTCCTCCTTCTACTCTAAGCATCTCCTCTATTTCCTTCGTATTTGTATTTCTAATATCACCATTATATTATTGTTTATTGTTTGATTAAAAAAGAACCCCTACACACAACATCTCTTTTCCATTTTCAAGCCAATGCCAGGCAGTGACAGAACAATCGATATTACAACAACAGGGGGACTCTCATTATGGATAGGCCAAGGACCCCAAAGTCATGAAGCAAAGGACAATATTAATCTCCAAGAGAGACATCAAATTGGGACTGTGAGTTCAGGAGCAGTTTATGATGATCCAATTGTATCTTGTTCAAACCTTTCACCACCTGAATATCAACTGAATTGGGTGATGGAAGCAAACATTCGACGGATGATGAACCAATAACAAGCCCTTTACTTCACTTGAGCAATGTTAAGAATGGTGGAAGTCATCCTGTAAGTGTTCCTTCATTGTACAGCACCCAACATTGCTCTCATCAAACACCTACAGCGAACATGTCAGCAACAACTCTACTGCAAAAAGCTGCCCAAATTGGAGCAACTTCAGGTATTGATACATCATTCCTAGGAAGCTTAGGATTGAAGTGCAATAACAATATTCAAGTTCAAGATGGGAACAAGTATTGTGGATTGTATTGTAGTACAAACCCTATATCCACTAATCTTGGAACTACTGATTTGGAGAGCTCAGTAAATGATATCTTCACTTTGAATCAGTTGCAGATGTACCCCTCAAAGCGTCGAAATGTGCAGAATGGGAAAACTAGGAACTTTTTGGGTGTTGGTATGCAATCCATCTACCACCCACCATCAATTAATGGATGGACTTGATCATATGGAAATTTCATGAATTGCTTCTCTGTTGGAACTTGGAAAGCAAAATAGAAATTAAAGTTGGGAAGAGAGAGAGATTAGTGTGTGAACTTTGCAGAGAGGGAAAGGTAGCAGTGCTTGATGGGAGCTAAAAATGTGTTTAGTAAAACTATTCAAAAGCTGAAGAAGGAGAGGAGATCTCTGCATATTCCCTCCTGAAAGCTGTGATCCCTTTAATGTAGTGGCTTTTGTTTTTGATAAAAAATAAAAATAAATAAAAAATAAATAAAAGAAGAAGAAGAAGAAGAAAAAAAAAAAGAGGTAAGTGGTGGGGGCAAAGGAAGAAGTTCTTTTCAACTCCATTATTGCAATGTTTCATCTTTTGTGATGGTTTTAATCCTCTCAAAATGGTGTTGAAAGAGAAATCTAGTGGCAAAGAAAGGCTTAGCCTACTGAGTAAAATATATATGTAGCTCTTTTTTGTTCAACCATGCAAACTTGTAGATAGCAAGAATCATTGTATTAGCTATAAGCCTTTAACAAATGCAAGAAAGTGAGGGAAGTCAATATAAGGCTTCATATTACCCCCACCCATAAATGAAAGGATTTTCTCCATGATGATCTTTAATATCCTTTTAATCTTTCAGCATTATAGGTCTTATAATAATGTTATCAACTACTGACATAGCCTTTATATCAGACTGCAAAGGCTTCTTGTCTTGAATCCAATTTAAGGTACACCTATATAGTATCTATGAGGGACCTCTATAATTATTTGTTTTTGAGTAAATTCCATTAAATCAAGCAACCTCTATGATTAATGATTTTTTTTTTTTTTTTTTGAAAGGTGACCTCGATGATTATTTTTTCCAAAGCAATTCCATTAAATCACCTCTTATCATCTTGCTTGTCATTTTGTTTTTCAATTCTACATAACTCAAATGGGTAAATTTTTCCCCATGCATTAACTCTAATCAAACTGAGATTGAAAACTTTTAAGTTTATTTTTTTTTCCCCTAATGTTTAATGAGGATCGTTCCAACCAGAGGCCATTTGGACTTGTAGTTACGCCATAAACTCAGGATTCACAATCACATTCAAATTACGGATATTGCTTAAACCAGGATTCGAACTTAAAGACTCAATAATAATAACCCTGAGTCTCTGACACTTTCATACAACATTTATTTTTTCTTCTACTTTGTTTTTTAGTTTTGTTTTCATTTTTCAGGACTGTTTTTGTAGCATGTTTAGGTGTCTCTATTATGGGTAGTATCTACCGACAGTATACAGGAGAAAACAGATGAAAAGGAAAAGAAAATAAAGAAGAAAGAGAAAAAGAGGCCATATTCTTGCACCGGCCTCCTCATTTGTATGCTTTTTCTTGCATGATTAGACCAAATCCTCAAATCTTCCAATTAAGGTCCAAAATTAGAGCTTGTGGTATGTAAAAGATAAGGTAGGTGACATGCAATAAAGAGAGAGAGAAGGAAATGGCCGTCATCAAGTGTACTGACATTCGTTCTCCTCGTGTTCCTGTTTCCCAAAAAACAACTAGGGTCTCCACACGATCAAGAAAGCTGCAAACTGGACGGACAATGTCCATGGTTGGATTTCATTTGCTCTTTTGATAAAAGGGAATGTGAATGATATCCTCTCAGACAGCTGGAAGCCAAATTTGGCATTCACAACAGCCGTTCAAACAAGCATATATGTTAGTTGCTCCTCCACATTATAAGCATATATGTTGATTGTGTTTACTAGTATCAGTCCTTAAAAGTTCCAGAGATTTTTCAGCAGATAATTCCCCAGATCAATTGTCTGGCTTTCTATTATTGCTCATTTGGTGGTTGAGAAAACTGTACCTAAAGAAAAGTAGTTTTGTGATAATAATTTGGTGGTTGCAATGCTGTTTAAGAATTCTAATTTTCTTCCAATATTTTAGTTGTGACTTGAGTTCGAAATCGAAAACAGCCTATCCTGGGCTAGGGTCGAGAAACAGAATTGTGCTCTAAAAAGTGAATCAGGTAAAAATATATATATATTCAGAAATCACAATTCGATGAGGTTTGGTTTGTTCATAATAGGGCTCTTTCATGGTCATGCAACGCATTTCAAAGACAGCTTTGAAAGACATTTAATTAAAATTTTAAACTAAATTCCTTTAACTCTTCAAATTCCAAATATTCTTTCAAATTCCAATATACTCCCAAACACAACATGAGCTCTTTTACTAGGCTACCAATGCCAGTAAAATAATTTCTCCCCACTTTGAATTAATGAAATCACGCAACGTTATACATAAGACCATATTTTTCGCTGTCATGACCTATTCAATTAAAAAATAAAAAAATAAATAAATAAATAAAATAATTCCTCTGTTTTGCTCTATTCAATTAATGAAAAAATCAATTATCACCGCATTTGAACCCTTTCAAATTTGAAGGTCCTGGTAGACGAACCACCATAAAAAGCATGCATTTGAGAGACTAACCATTAATAACGGACGGTTCACACATCTTAAACATAGGGTACATGTTGGAAAAATACTTGAAGTTGAAGACATCATCTATAACTACCTTCCACATTAGACACAAAAGTTATTTGTTGAACCCAAACTTCAATAATTATCAAAATGACCAAACATATATTACACATTCTATAATGCATGAAGATGAGTTCATAAAACTGTTTCCTTCATTTAGAGCTAATACCACAGGAATTTCATCTCAGGGGAGCCAATAATTTGTTTCTGCTCCGCAGTCAGCCTTGTCGGGAACTTGATGTTGAATTTGATTCTCAGATTTCCTTTATTTGAAGGATCTTTTGGGACCGGCATCCCTTCTTTTTGAACCACCTCTTCGTAACTGGGATGAATCACATTATTGATTGGAATGGTTAAACTCCTGCCATCAAGGGTAGTGAGATGGACAGTGTAGCCTATCAAAGCTTTAGCCACAGGTATCTTCAGTGTGACAACCAAGTCATTCCCGTCACGAGTGAACACACTGTGAGGTTTCTCGTCGATGACGAAGACAAGATCTGAAGGTATTACATTTGGCCGCTCATTACCTTTCTCTGGGAAGGTGATCTTTGTGCCTTTCTTCCAGCCAGGCTTGATGTCAATAGTTAGAATCTCCTCCACTGGCGTGGTCTTGCTGCACCAACAAAAGAACACACAAGTTAGAAAAATGGTTGGGCATCATAGCAACCAAACAAGGTATACCAGCAAAATGCAACAAACACCGGCTTTTCTGCGCATCACTAATGAAGTATGAACTCTAGATAACTTCTATTAGTAACCTTATGCATATACAGCTGAATGTCACTGAGTGTAATAAATAAATTAGTGACAGCATCACCACCTGATACAATTTAAGGGAAAATTTTTATCGCTATGGAAAGCTAATAGTTCACACGCAACGAAAAGAAACATTGCTCTGAGGTCCTAACTTGAGACATCCTTCTTGTGATGTATAAGATCTTTTAAAGTATTTTAGTCCGTAGGTGGAACAAAATATAGAAGCTGCCGTTTCTGAGAAGAGAGATGGTCAAAAAAATTGATAAAAAGCACAAAATTTGGTATAAATTGAAGCTCAGAGTTCAGTGCCTAAAGTTTAGGTTTTTTTTTTTTTTTTTTTTTTTTTTTTTTCGATGCTACATTTCTACACAATGTTTGCTTATGCGGTTACTCTATCCCAATTGTAACGACCTGAACCCGTAGGTCCGAACCGCTAGCCGCGTCCTTAACCGGACCCGAGGTCAACTAAGGATAACACTATTTTTTTCTTACATCAATACATATTATACGTGTCATTCCGGGTTTATAAAGAATAAGTAATAATAAATAAATAAATAATAATAATAAAATAAGATTATATCTACAAATTATGTCAAAACAGTTCACTAGCCCATCGAACCCTGTTGAGGAGCGTCGTCCGCCACCTGCCTTCCGTGTCCTGAAAAATGTTAATGTAATGAGGTGAGCAAATTGCTCAAAAGGTAGCGCCTAAGACCCACCTCTTGTAACCCCGTGAATCCAAACAATGAATAGAAATTGAGAATAGGATTGTAAAGTTTTTGACTTTTCAATTGTGGGGCCCACTTGAGTTATAAGGGTCATTACAGACCCATTTAATCCCAAATTGCTTTCTCTCTCTCGGGCAGCTAAATCTCTCTCTCGCTGCTTCTATTTTTTTTTCTTTTCTTTTTTCTTTTTCAACTTCAATCCTTGATTTCTCTCTCAATTCTTGGCGGATTTAGGTGCCGTTTGAGGCAAAACGACGAGCACGACGAGCTCTACGTGCTAGTACAGGAAATTCCAGCTTATGGTCCTCTTTAGGAGCTCGAATTTAAGGACCCAATTTCAAGGGTTTGGTTCAATTTAGAAGTAGGGGCTCTTAATCCATGTTTTCTTGCTCCATTGTGAATTATATCTCTCTTGTTGTGACAAGCATGTTTAATTTGGAAGTTAATTGTTTCAATGATTATATAAATGATGTTTAGGAAAATTCATGATTATGAATATGAGTAGAAAAGCATGCTTAGAGGTTGTCTTGTTGTGTTTAATGTTTTGATAATTCATTTGGAGATGTTGAACATGATGTATGCTTAATTTTGTGGTGTAAAATTTTGTGTTGTCTTGTCGTGTTTAATGTGTTGATAATTCATTTAGAGATGTTAAATATGATGTATGCTTAATTATGTGGTATAAAATTCTAAATGCCATAATATTGAAAGCATGGGATATATATACATGTACATACCATTGGGTTTGCATGAAATGGGAGAAATTGTTCTTGAAATAAATATGGGGAATTTCAGGGAAGTGTTTTTGATGAAATGGTTTTATGCGAAACCCGGTCGCTGCGGGGTTACCAACGGGCCGGAGGTTAATATAGCCTAGAGGGGACTAGGGAGTCGCCCTAACGTGGTTGAGCTAGCTGGGCCCCATAATGACGCCGCGGGGTTACCAAGGGTCAGGGACACTAGCCAATCCTTCTCTCATGTCGCGGTGGGGCTACCAAAGGGCGGGCTGTATTAACGGTTTGGAAATGATGTTTTGGATTATGAAAATGGGGAGCGACATCGGCATGCATTTGCATTCCATGGCATTGCATTGTTTGTACTTGAGTTTGGTTGAAATGTTGTATTATCCCGACACTGTATGATCCCCATTCCTATTGATCTATTCTTTGTATGGATTCACAAGGACACAAGATGCGTGTCTTAAGTGTGACCTACTGAGCATATAGCTCACCCTGCATACTTATTATTTTTTTTCAGGAAACGGGAGGCGGATGACTTTCCACCACAGGCCTAATCTGAATTAGAAGACTTCTTTTGCTATTTTTGTATTAAGTCCCATATTTTTGTAAAATCTTAGTTTGTTATATTTGGTATAGAGATTCGTGAACACTTGTTATTGTAACTATATTTTGGGACTGTAATTATGATAATTTGGATTAAACGGTATGTAGATGTTCCACCATGAGATGAGCCACGTTGAGGTATATTTTTTTATGTGTTTTGTGTATTGGGACAGGTTTTTGAAGGCCCATTTTTAGGGGAGGTTATGCCGAATTTTTTTAAATTTTGGCATCAGCTAGGGTCGTTACAAATTTAGTATCAGAGCGATGGTTCGAATACCATTAGGACGACGGGTAGAGGCTTGCCTAGGGTTGTCTGGGAAGTCATTTGCATTGTTATTTTCTTGTTTGGAAAAGTGTTTAGCTATGTGAAAAAGCATGCTTAACTGCTTACTTGCTTACGTGCTTATGTGTTTATATGCTTACATTAATGTGTTCATTGCATAGTATTACATGCTAAATGTTTGTACAGTATGTTTTTGCGTTAGGTTGTTCACGGTTGGACCTTAGTGTTATCGTTCTTGAATTGTTTTCTTTGTTTTATAGAACGATGTCACGGCGTGAGGAAATCAGGGAAGTTGGCCCTAGACCGTCTAGGGGTGATGTTGGCGAGAGCTCCAGCTCCAATCCGGAGGAGCTAAATGATGAGGACACACTTCTTAGGGACTTTATTCCCCCGAGAACTGTCCCCACAAGGAGGGATAATGTTGAAGCACCCGTAGAAGTGGGTGAAGGTTCTGTGGCACTGGAGTTTAATCGTTTGTTGCAAAATGTCGTGAGGGCAACGATTGCTGCTCAGTCGCAGTCGGCACCACAACCTACAGTTCAAGTTGAGGAGACGCCAGCTCAGAAGCGTCTCAAGATTATTAAGGGGTTTTCTCAGCTGATGCCGGTTATGTTTGAGGGTGGTGCGGATCCAATGATAACAGATGACTACATGGAGCAAGTTGAAACTCAATTGACTTCTATGGATGTGACAGAGGATCATTTGAAGATCATCCTAACTGCTTATAATTTTGCTAAGGATGCTAAATTATGGTGGAAGTCGGTTACGAGCTGATACAAGCTGGAAGAGATGAGTTGGGACAAGTTCAAGGAATTGTTTTATGAAAAGTACTTTCCGATTTCCAAAAGATAGGAGTTACAAGACCAGTTTCATAACCTTATCCAAGGGAGCATGTCAGTGGCAGAATATGAAAACAAGTTCACTTCACTTTCTCGCTTTGCTCCAGAAATGGTGAGAGATGAAGTTAACAAGACTCAGAAGTTTGTTTCTGGTCTTAATGATCGGATGAGGCCGTTGATCACAGCACAGTTAATTAAGGTTTACTCTGAAGCAGTGGAAATGGCTTTGATGCTGGAAGCTGATAATAAAGAGAAGGATGCAAGAAGAGAGCAGTTGAAGCAAAAGAGGGGTGCAGGGCCATCTTCAGAAGGATCTTCTTGGAAAAGGAACAGGGGCGGTCCATCTCAGTTTCAGGGACAGCAGTCTGCACGATCTACTCCTACCACTCCGTTGCCAGCTGGATCTGATAGGAATGCAGTTGTTTGCTTTCAATGTCAGCAGCCTGGGCATTACAAGTCCAGTTGTCCTATGAGATTGACTTTAGTTTCTTCAGCTCCGAAGGCTTGTTATGGGTGTGGCCAGCAGGGCCATTTGATTCGGGACTGTCCGAGTCAGGGAGCAGGCACCACTAGTGGCAGAGGGTCACGGCAGAGGCCGTTACAGTTGGCTACAGTTCAATCAGGTTTCAGACCACCGCCGCCACCACCACAGCCTGCCTTATCTTCTCAGGGTTCACGACCAGCTAGGAGGGATACTCCTACTGTGTCGGCACAACAGTCTAGTGTTCAGATTAGTAATTCACAGGCACAGGCACCGCAGAGGCGTGTTTTTGCCCTTGCACCAACTGATGCATCTCTTGGATCTTTAGTTCTCCGAGGTATATTTCCAGTGTTTGGTTCTTAAGCCCGTGTTTTGTTTGATTCTGGTGCATCTCATTCTTTCATTTCATCATCATTTGCACTTGCATCGGGGTTAGAGGTCAGTTTTATGGATCGGGCGTTGTGTGTTGATACGCCAGTTGGAGTTTCAGTGTCTTTGAGCCAAGTCGTGAGGGACTGTTCCATTGTGATAGCCGGGCGAACTTTTGTGTTTGACCTTATCCTCCTAGAAATGACTAGCTTTGATGTCATTCTCGGGATGGATTGTTTAGCTTCTTTTCATGCCACGATCGACTGTTTCAGAGGAAGGGTTATAGTTTGTACTCCCGAGGGAGACTGTTTCTTTTTCGTGGGAGATCGGAGTGATTCCCACATTTCATCGTTTTATGGAATTCGTGGACGGAGTCGTGATTACTTTTTGGCTACCCTTATAGCCGAAGAGGATGATGTTGTGAAAGAATATTATCCTGCAGTTGTTCGTGATTTTCTGGATGTGTTTCTGAAGGATTTGACAGAGTTGCCTCCACACCGAGAAGTGGAGTTCTCTATTGAGTTAATGCCAGGTAACGCGCCGATTTCTATGGCACCGTATCGTATGGCACCAGTTGAATTGGAGGAATTAAAAAAACAGCTTGATGATTTGAGGATGAAAGGTTTCATCCGACTGAGTGTGTCACCATGGGGCGCACCGGTCTTGTTTGCTAAGAAGAAAGATGGTCCTCTGAGATTGTGCATCGATTATCGGAAGTTGAATCGCGCCACCATCAAGAACAAGTATCCTTTGCCAAGGATAGATGATTTATTTGATCAGTTGAGGGGAGCCAGTTGTTTCTCCAAGATTGACTTGAGGTCTGGTTATTATTAGTTGTGGGTTAGGGATGAGGATATCCCGAAGACAGCATTCCGTACACGGTATGGACACTATGAGTTCCTTATTATGCCTTTTAGCTTGACTAATGCTCCAGCGGCATTCATGGACTTAATGAACCGCATCTTTCACGATTACTTGGACTAGTTTGTGGTAGTTTTCGTGGATGACATTCTTGTGTATTCTCGGGAGGAACACGAGATCCATTTAAGTATTGTTTTACAGATTTTGCGGGAGCACCGGTTGTATGCCAAATATGAGAAATGTGAGTTTTGGATACAAGAGGTGAAATTTTGGGGACATGCTGTTTCAGAAGGCGGTGTGTCAGTTGATCCATCAAAGATTGAAGCTGTTTTGAATTGGGAGCGACCCAAGAATGTGTTTGAGATCCGTAGTTTTCTTGGTCTAGCAGGTTACTACCGGAGATTTGTGAAAGATTTCTCCCGTTTGGCAGCGTCTATGACCCGTTTAACCCGGAAAGGGATTAAGTTTGCATGGAATGAAGCCTGTGAGTCATTTTTCCAGGAATTGAAGACAAGATTGACTACGGCTCCAGTGTTGGTGATACATGAGCGTGGCTTGGGTTATGCGATCTATTGTGATGCTTCACGTGATGGTTTAGGGTGTGTGTTGATGCAGGATGGTAGAGTAGTGGCTTATGAGTCTCGACAGTTGAAGACTCACGAGTACAACTACCTTACTCATGATTTGGAGTTGGCGGCAGTTGTGTTTGCTTTGAAGTGTTGGAGACACTACTTGTATGGTGAAAGATTCGAGGTGTACTCGGATCATAAAAGTCTCAAGTACCTTTTCTCCCAAAAGGACTTGAACAATAGACAAAGAAGATGGGTTGAATTCTTGGAAGATTATAATTTTGACTTGCAGTATCATCCGGGCAAGGCAAATGTGGTAGCAGATGCCTTAAGTCGAAAATCTCGTGGAACTTTGGCCTGTCTGGTTATTTGGAAGTGGAAAATGCTTAAGGATTTGGCAGAGATGGGATTGTATTGTTTTGATGACGATGTTGACAGCGAGCCGGCATTCTTGTTTAGTCTTATGGCTCAGCCTACTCTTGTTGTACGAGTGATTGAGTCACAGAGACAGGACCCGGATTTAGATGCCATTCACGCTTTGATCTCCAGTGGTGCGACAGTGAAAGATTGGGCTTTGTATACAGATGGGGGTCTACGGTTCAGGGGTTTGTTGGTGGTTCCTACTGTTTGTGGTGAGGACGTCTTACGGGAGTTTCACACTTCCCGCTTTGCAGTTCATCCAGGTGGTACCAATATGTATCACAATTTGAGACGTCAGTATTGGTGGAACGGGATAAAAAAAGATGTTGCACAGTTTGTGGCTAGATGCCTTACCTGTCAGCAGGTGAAGGCCGAGCATCAGAGACCAGCCGGTTTGTTGCAACCATTACCTGTAGCGCAATGGAAATGGGAGCATATTGCTATGAATTTTGTGACAGGTCTTCCAAGGTCACGAAGGGGCAATGAGTCCGTATGGGTCATCATTGACAGATTGACCAAGACGGCTCACTTTTTGCCTATTAAGGCAACAGATGATGCAGAGAAGCTTGGTGTTCTTTATGTGAAGGAGATTGTAAGGTTGCATGGAGTTCCAGTAACCATTGTTTCAGATAGGGATGCTAAGTTCACTTCAAGCAGCGTTTGGCTCAGCGTTGCACCTAAGTATGGCATTCCATCCACAGACTGACGATCAGTCAGAGCGTACTATCCAGATTTTGGAGGATATGCTTCAGGCATGTGTGCTTGACTTGGGTGGTAGTTGGGAGGATCACCTTCCACTTACTGAATTTGCCTACAACAACAGTTATCAGGCGAGCATTCAGATGGCTCCATTTGAGGCGTTGTATGGTAGACCTTGTAGGTCTCCTGTTTGTTGGACTGAGGTAGGCGAGACAGCCGCCTTAGGACCTGACATTGTACTCGAGACTACTGAGAAGATTAAGTTGATAAGACAGAGGTTACTTACAACTCAGAGTCGACAGAAGAGTTATGCGGATAAGCGGAGACGGTCGTTATCCTTTGAGGTGGGAGACCACGTTTTTCTTCGGGTTTCTCCACGGAAGGGATTGATGAGATTCGGGAAAAGTGGCAAGTTGTCTACACGATTCATTGGACCATTTGAGATTTTGGACCGTGTAGGAGAGGTTGCCTACAGACTTGCTTTGCCACCACAGTTGGATAGGGTCCACAATGTTTTCCATATATCGATGTTACGGAAGTACGAGCCAGATCCATCTCACATTTTGAGTTGGGTTGATGTAGACATTGATGAGGATGTTTCCTACGAAGAAGGACCAATTCAGATCCTTGACACACAACAGAAGGTGTTGAGGAACAAGACGATACCCATGGTGAAAATCCTTTGGAGACACCACGGAGTCGAGGAGGCTACTTGGGAGCTCGAACAGGAGGTTCGCTCCAAGTATCCAGAGTTGTTTTCTTCTCCAAGTATGTCCTGATTTCGGGGACGAAATCTTTTTTTAAAGTTGGGGAGAATGTAAAGTTTTTGACTTTTCAACTGTGGGGCCCACTTGAGTTATAAGGGTCATTACAGACCCATTTAATCCCAAATTGCTTTCTCTCTCGGGCAGCTAAATCTCTCTCTCGCTGCTTCTGTTTTTTTTTCTTTTCTTTTTTCTTTTTCAACTTCAATCCTTGATTTCTCTCTCAATTCTTGGCGGATTTAGGTGCTGTTTGAGGCAAAACGACGAACACGACAAGCTCTACGTGCTAGTACCAGAAATTCCAGCTTTTGGTCCTCTTTGGGAGCTCGAATTTAAGGACCCAATTTCAAGGGTTTGGTTCAATTTAGAGGTAGGGGCTCTTAATCCATGTTTTCTTGCTCCATTCTGAATTATATCTCTCTTGTTATGACAAGCATGTTTAATTTGGAAGTTAATTGTTTCAATGATTATATAAATGATGTTTAGGAAAATTCATGATTATGAATATGAGTAGAAAAGCATGCTTAGAGGTTGTCTTGTTGTGTTTAATGTTTTGATAATTCATTTGGAGATGTTGAACATGATGTATGCTTAATTTTGTGGTGTAAAATTTTGTGTTGTCTTGTCGTGTTTAATGTGTTGATAATTCATTTAGAAATGTTAAATATGATGTATGCTTAATTATGTGGTGTAAAATTCTAAATGCCATAATATTGAAAGCATGGGATATATATACATATACATACCATTGGGTTTGCATGAAATGGGAGAAATTGTTCTTGAAATAAATATGGGGAATTTCAGGGAAGTGTTTTTGATGAAATGGTTTTATGCGAAACCCGGTCGCTGAGGGGTTACCAACGGGCCGGAGGTTAATATAGCCTAGAGGGGACTAGGGAGTCGCCCTAGCGTGGTTGAGCTAGCTGGGCCCCATAATGACGCCGCGGGGTTACCAAGGGTCAGGGACACTAGCCAATCCTCCTCTCGTGTCACGGCGGGGCTACCAAAGGGCGGGCTGTATTAACGGTTTGGAAATGATGTTTTGGATTATGAAAATGGGGAGCGACATCGGCATGCATTTGCATTCCATGGCATTGCATTGTTTGTACTTGAGTTTGGTTGAAATGTTGTATTATCCCGACACTGTATGATCCCCATTCCTATTGATCTATTCTTTGTATGGATTCACAAGGACACAAGATGCGTGTCTTAAGTGTCACCTACTGAGCATATAGCTCACCTTGCATACTTATTATTTTTTTTCAGAAAACGGGAAAGAAGTGGCGGATGACTTTCCACCACAGGCCTAATCTGAATTAGAAGACTTCTTTTGCTATTTTTGTATTAAGTCCCAAATTTTTGTAAAATCTTAGTTTGTTATATTTGATATAGAGATTCGTGAACTCTTGTTATTGTAACTATATTTTGGGACTGTAATTATGATAATTTGGATTAAACGGTATGTAGATGTTCCACCATGAAATGAGCCACGTTGAGGTATAATGAACGGATGAATGGGATGCTAGAGTATATTTTTTTTATGTGTTTTGTGTATTGGGACAGGTTGTTGAAGGCCCATTTTTAGGGGAGGTTATGCCGAATTTTTTTAAATTTTGGCATCAGCTAGGGTCGTTACAAGGATCATACTAGGCTGGAAAAGAATACGACATCAAATCCAATTTCAAAGTAACAATACCATGTCATGATATGTGATGCCATGAATGTCGCTCCTCATACTTAAAATCACTTCCATTTTTTACTTTTCAAACTGTTAATGTAACCCCCTTCGCTAACCCCTCAGCGCCGAGAGAAGGATTGGCTACTGTCCCTGACCCTTGGTACCCCCGCGGCGTCATTTGGGGTCTAGATAGCTCAACCACTCTAGGGCGATCTCCCTAGTTCCCTCTAGGTTATATTAACTCCACGGACCGTTGGTACCCCCGTGGTATCCGGGTTTTTATAAAAATCATTTTATCAAAATTTATTCTCCCAAAAGTCCCTTTCACTTTCATTTCAAAACATTTTCCTCTTTTCTTTCATGCCCAATGCTAGGGATGCATGTCATGTATTTTTCCAATAATATAAAAATAAAGAAGTTTACACTTCACAATTTAACATGCTTCTTCATAGAAATTTCTAAAAAAATAATAAACACCATGGTATTGAAATTAACATTTAAACATGCTTCTCACATAATACCATCAACACGAATAAACACAAACTCTTTATTATAACAATTATATCATTTTCAAGGCAAACAATTTAAATAAGGCATGCTTTACAAGAAATTCTAAAAAAATTTATACATGCTTCCATACATTATTTCTAGCAATTAGTAATATAATAGACATAGGAATTCAATACTTAAGCATGTTTTTCATACACATCAATTAATAAATAAAATCAAGAACTTTATACACCACAATAAAATCATTCTAGGATTAATTAACATCAATTAAATAAGTTAGTAATAATTAACAAGAAATTGACTCACAAAAGAACAAAAAATTAGGAATTAGAAACTCCTACCTTGAAAAAGAACTTTTTCACACTAAATCATCAAAGCTTCAAGCTCCAAGACCTCCCTTATTTCTCGAACTCTCAGCGCACTCTGCCTTCACGCTCTGTATCACTCTAATTTTATCTTGCGTTCTGTATTACCAAAGTCACAAGCAGATACATATACAGAGAAGGTCCACCGACACAATAAATATCTCAATACAACTCACTAACAAAAATCATTTCAATTGTAAGCTTATCACTAAAGTAGACCCCTCCACTATCACTTTACTTTCGGCTGTCTCCTTTTTATGTCCTTGTCTCTTTACATTTGATTCATTGCACAATACAAAGCCATTTGCACGCCAAAGTCAAACAAAGTTGCCCAAACAAAGCCTCAAGTGGGTCCCGCATCACATCATTTCTTTTTCTCATACTGCATTTCTTTCCTCACTATTCGGTGGCAGGTGCATCTCCTTTGCACCAGACCCTGTATATCTACATATGTCTAAATAAAGTAACTAAATCAACAAACCTTGTGAGACCCACGAAACTCACTACATTTCCATCACCATTTTCCCTTCAATTTTGCTGCATGCTATGCACAAATATATATATATATATATATAACAATTGAAAATCAAACCCATTATTCTTCAAAACAAAAAAAAGTCACGTGGGACCCGCACCAAAACCTTTTTCAATTTCACTCACTCTTTGTCACCTGCGGCAGGAAGTTTCCTTATTCCATCAGACAGTTATATATATATATATATATATATATATATAACACAAAATTACAAACTGCAAGTCTCCAATTAATTAAATACTCAATCCTAACTAAAAATCACGAAATATAGATTAAATTAAAATCGTAAACATCCGGTCACCACACCAATCCCAAAAAACGAAGTGGTGTATTTGTTTTGCACAATTTAATCAAGCAGCAACAAACAACAATATGTAAAATTGTGCACGAAGTTGAAGTACCCGGGGGGGGGGGGGGGGATGAATCTACATGTCCTTCCACTTCCACGCTCTTGAGACAACCAAACCATAGTAGATTGAAAAATCATATTCATTGAAAATCGGGGTCAACATGAGGAAAAATAATACTGAAGTCTAGATTTTCAAAATATATATACATTATCAACCATGGAATGCCCCTGTGCAAGTGCGTAGAAATCTGACATAGGCACAGTAAATACAGAGTCATTGATGCAATATGCATCCATACTTGAAAATGATACATTTCCGTAATAAGAAGTTTATACGGATATATACACAAATATTTCACATTAAAGTGTCAACAAAGAAAAATGTACTACCGAATTGGAACGTCTCATTTCATAAAACAATATGATGTCCTTGTTATGATTGTACGAAGAACACCTAGACTTTACCAGCTAAGCTACTATTGGGCACCGACATCCCATCCCATCCGAAATTTTATACTACTAAGAATCATTTTTGTAACACATACAATACACAACAAATTCTTATTCCTCATTACTTAAACAAACACAACCCTGGATTAAAGTAAAAGAATCAAAATTCAGAACAAAACAATGTTGATAGCTTAGTACTTACCCACTTGCATCGGCAATTTCTCTGGAGATCTTCATCTTCTTTGTTGTACCCTTATAAAGCTCTTCAAGGGTACAAGGCACAGTTTGCTCAATTGGAGAGGCTTTGCGAGGAGCAGGTGGGTGCATGTGCATTGATCCTCCACCTCTTTCTCCAAAAGACCCAAAAATATCATCACCAAATAACTCACTTGAGAAGCTGGACTCCCCTCTCATTCCTCCACCACCACCACCACCACCCATTCCTCCAGACGGGCTTGAAAAACCGAAAAACTCCGAAAATATGTCATCTGAGTTCCTAGGATTGAATCTAAATGTAGTCGGCCCGTCTCCGGTTGAGAAATAGGTAGCTCCGCCTGGTACGCCGCCATCTGGTGGAGGTGGCACCTGACCCTTTAGCCCGTCTTCACCATATTGGTCATATATTGCTCTTTTATGCGGATCACGTAGAACCTGAAAAAGTTCACATCTCAAACAGAAAAACCCATTAATTTTAAAATTAAATCATTTCGGTGGCAATCTTAGAAAGCTAAATTAAGAGGCAATCACAGATACCCATATAGCAAGATCAGATTTTGAGATCGAATTCCTCTATATATATATACAATTTTAATTATATAAGGGGGTAATCTTGCAATTGATGACGCATTGGTGAACATACATACCTCATAGGCTTCAGAGATCTGCTTAAACTTGGCTTCTGCTTCTTTCTTGTTATTGGGGTTCTTATCGGGGAGCCACTTCATGACCAGCTGTCTGTAAGCTTTCTTCAAGTCATCATAATTGGCCTTCCTATCCACCCCCAATATCTTATAATAATCCACCGCCATAGCTTCCTCTCTTCTCTTCCTCTTCCTCTTCTTCACTTTGCTACATATTTTACAATACTTCTACTTATTCCAAGTTATGAATTGTCTTACATCAGGCTTTGCATAGCTTACATCTGGTGCATATGTGATTGCTTAGATCAGGCTTTACTTACATCATCGCATACAGCATCAGGTTTTGTTTACGTTAGTGCTTACTCCTGTAAAGGTAGATTTGTTGGTTATAAATAACCCTTATATCTCATAGTTTCAAATCATTCGAAAATTCAAGAGCATTCAAGTAAGGATTAATTTGGATCAAGAAAAGAGAGGTTGAGTAATATTTATTTTCTCATTTGCGAGTCTTTTGTAACTTTTTGGATTTTGATATAAATACATTGATCTAGAACTCCTATGAACGTAAGTACATTGTCGAATTATATAAATTTTTGTTTTCTTTTTGTGTGAGTTTTTTCTTATTTATTATTTTATGAGTGCATTCTTATTACAACCACCATTATTTATTTGTTAGTCCCCGCTTTCGCACAACATTTTCTAACTATGCCTATCAGATTGGGTGTGTGGACGAGGTTTTGGCTTTAGAGTCTTGCTTGAGAGTTGTGGTAGAACTTTTATTTGAGAGAGAGATGGAGGAGGGAAGAATGAAGAAGAGAGGAGAGTTGTCTGGAAATTAAGATGAGAAGTACGTGAAACGTTCCTGAACTAGCCTTCAACTGACCTCCGTATCAATCTTCATTCTGACAGTTGGCAACAATTATAGCTCCGACCTCTGTACTTTTAGGAAAACTACTACTCTATTTTTACCATGCAACAAACAGTGAAAGTTTAGATCCACTTATGCCTTTTGATCCATAAAACCCATACGAGGCCCGCAACAGGATCATGATCATGGCCAGGTACATTTTGTGATCCACCTCTATCTGGTGCCCTTTATGTTAACAATTTCACACCCTATATCCGCGTCATTACATTGTGCAATTTATTGGGAAAAAAAATTCAATTGGCCCCTCCAAAATTTTTCAAAACATTTTTATTGGCAAAAAATAAATAAATAAAAATAGTTTTTTTTTTTTTTTTTTCATGACAAGAATAAAGATTTATTTCATAGGAAATCAATTGGTTACAAGCTTGTCCTGATCCTGAATACCATCAGGCAAAACATTAGTAAAAGTAAACTCTCTATGGGACCCCAAAGCCAATTGACCCACCTGATGGGCCAAGTCATTAGCTTCACGAAGAACAAACGCCACTGAGAAGAACTGATGAAAAAGAAGAACGTTCTTCATATCATCAACCACAATATCTAAATGTGGAGGGCAAGGACCGGACTTCAAAATAGCTTTCACCACTACTTCCGCATCGGTTTCAAAAATGACTATATCAAAACCCCATTGAAGTGCCTGAAGCAGTCCTTTTCTTAATACTAAAGCCTTTGCCAAAGAAGGATGTGAAACATACAGGAAAAGAAATCCAGCTCCTCTCAAAGAACCAGCATGATTACGAACCACAATACCTCCCCCAGCAATACACGATTTAGAATCAAAAGCGGCATCACAATTAATCTTTACAAAAGAAATAGGAGGACAATTCCACACAATACTTTGACGCGTAACATGCCCTTTTGAATTTCTGGAAGAAAGATGACCCACCTCAAGAGCATCAACATACTCGGTACAATGTTTACTTGCCACTTCGGCTATATCATCAGCTTTCCACCATTCCTGTTTGTAAATCCAAGCATTTCTCGCTTTCCAAATTTGCCAACAAATGCACGCAACCAAACTCTGCAATTTACCCAAATGATCTCGAATGGAACAATAGTGAATCTGCTCTCTCCACCATGCATCCCATTGCCCATGAGATGCATTCCCAAAATCAATTCCAATTTGAGAAGCCTGCCAAACTTGAATAGAACGAGGACATCTACAAAATAAATGACTCACTGTCTCCGGCTCCAAACCACAAAGCAAACAATTCAAATTAGTGCCCATATTTCTATGAACAAGGGTTTCCATAACAGAAATCTTATCAAGAAGACATTTCCATATAAAAATCCTAATTTTGGGCTTCACCTTTAACTTCCATACTATAGACCACTGCTTTGCTTTATCCACATTATTACTGCTTTCTTCCCCATTTTGAGCTTCAACCATCTGATCCTTTTCTTCCAAACCCAAAGCCAACTGATAAGCCGACTTAACTGAAAACTGACCATTAGAGGCATATAACCAAAAAGGCCTGTCCCTTACAGCAGTACAACTGAGTGGAAGATTAAGAATCCGTTCCCAATCTCTTTTGTCAAAAAACTGCTTGATGAGGCCTACCTTCCACCCCTTAGACACTGGATCTATCAAATCTACCACCCTAAAAACTGACGGGTCAACAATTTGAGAATACAACCTGGGATTACCCTTATCAGGTATCCAATAATCATCCCAAATTCTCATATCCGTCCCATCCCCCACATGCCAACATAGACCTTCCTTCACTAAATTTTTTGCCTTAATAATACTCTGCCAAGCCCACGAAGCATTAGACCTTTTAGTAGCGTCCAAAAAATCACAATGAGGGAAGTATTTGCTTTTCAACAAGTGATACAGTAGACCTTTTCTTTCAACTTGAAATCACCACCCATGTTTTGCCAAGAAAGCTAAGTTAAAAGCATGTATATCGCGAAATCCCAATCCCCCATTTGCCTTTACCTTTGTTAACTGCTTCCAATTAATCCAATGAGTCTTATCCTTTCCATTTGAATCCGCCCACCAAAATTTTGAAATCTGCCCGTGTGCAAGTACATACGTCTTGAGACAATTTAAAGCAAACCATAGTATACGCAGGGATAGCCTGGAGCACACTTTTGATAAGAACCTCTTTACCTCCTGCAGATAGCAATTTCCCTTTCCAACTTTGAATGTTGTCTGACACTCTTCTTTCTATATAGCTGAAAACTTCCTTCTTTGAACGACCCACAACTGACGGTAAACCCAAATATCTCTCTTGCACACCTTCTCGAACAATCCCTAAAAGATCACGTAGCTCCATCCGCAACTGCTCATCTGTGTTCTTGCTAAAGAAAGTAGCCGACTTTTCCAAATTAATTGCTTGACCTGAAGCCGTCTCATACTCTCTCAAAACAACAACTAGCCTTTTCACCTCTTCTTTATCAGCTTTGCAAAATAATTAACTGTCATCAGCAAATAGGAGATGGGAAATCTTAGGGGCTCGCCTAGAAATCTGAATTCCAGAAATCTCACCATGGTTTAAAGCAGTAGATAACAATCGCGATAAACCCTCCACACAAAAAATTTACTTTTATTTGAGAAAAGGTCTACTGTATCAATTTATTTGAGAAAAACCAAAAAAATTACTTTTATTTGAGAAAAGCCAAAAAATTTACTTTTACATTGTGCAATTTATTGGGAAAAAAAAATTCAATTGGGCCCCTCCAAAAATTTTCAAAACATTTTATTGGCAAAAAATAAAAAAATAAAAATAGTTAGCTTGGAAACAAATATAACTTATAATTTTCAAAATTAAATTTTAACTTGAATCGTTTTAGCCTTTAATAATATTCATATGCGAGTATTTGAAGCTAGGAAGAAGTGAAATTTGAAGTGCTATGATACAAAAATGACAAAAATGTCAATAACAACAAATAATATTATAGGGTCGTGATAGATAGGCCGATGATTTTGGCAGATTAGTTTGGCAGAATACACATGGTAGTCCAGGTAAACAATTTTAACAATTAAAAAAAGAATAAATAAAATAAAAGGAGAAATATTTCTTACCATCTTAACTTGAAGAAAGAAACAACCTTTGATTTTTAGGGTATGGTTGCAACTTCATATCATATGTCATATTCATATATATATATATATATATTAGAGAGAGAAATAGAATGAGAAAAACAAAGAAAGGAAAGGGAAAGAGAAAGAGAGGGAAGTATTCTTCGGCGCCGACGAACCAGCTTCAGAACAGACCCACTTTTTGCTTCTTTCCCGGTGAGTGAGATATTAGAGAGAGAAATAGAATGAGAAAAAGAAAGAAAGGAGAGAGAAGAGATAAGAGAGAGAGAGATGGAAGTGGCCTAGCTGGACAGGCCACATAGATTCTGTCAAAGTAATCGGCCAGATACTTCAGTTGAAATATCATTTTCCAATATTATATAAGCTAATATTTTTAGGTGTCACTTGTTAAATAAAAAATTCAATAATTACTCCTTATATAAGTTATTAAAGTATTTTATATTTTGTTCCTAATAATACTGTTTTATAAAAATGTGTGGAGTTTTGTTTAAAATGATACTTTTTATCATTAGTCTCTCATCAAGTTAATAATTATATATCTTTCTCAAACTATAATCGAAGTACTTTTATTTTGTTCTTTCAAAATTTGAATTTACCAGAGACAAAATTAAAATTTTAATTAACAATAGTTTTGCTTTACAACTTCTCTTATTACATATAACTTATCATTTTTTCTTCTCTATGTGTTTTCTTTTTCCATATCAATTTTTCATCTCTTTTTATTTCAATTGCAATTTTCTAATTTTTGAATTATATTTCCCTCTGTGCATATACCAAGACTAATATTGGAGAAAAAATTATATTACAATCGATTTATACACGTAAGTAAGACAATGCATCATTGCTCTGTAATACATGGAAGAGTATGAGAATAAGGGTGTGAATCTATTCAAATATATTTTATTTAATTATATCTATTAGATCGAGAATATAACAAAACCATTAAACGAGTAAAAATAATAATTTCATCTATTATGTTTGTCCAGATTAAAGTTGCATAGTTTATTGACTATCATTTTGCACGCAATCGTTTTAATGATGTTTCAATGAAATCCAAGCAAAGTGATCTTTCCACACAAATCAAATAAGACTCAAATTATGTTCGCAGTAGTAATCCTTATGATGCGTAAGAAGGAAAAAAATTGAATGGAAAAGAGAAAAAAAAGGATGACTGAGATATTCCTGGAGAAGAGATAGGGTTTCTCTCTTTTTATTTGGTTAGATGGAAAAGAATAAAAAAAACTGACAATTTAATTTGATCGGTACAACAAAAAGAAAGATAAATTTTTAAGTTATTTTTACCATTAAAACCATCCCTTACTTTATTTATGGAATTTATTAAATATTTATGAAGGGTAATGTAGTAATTAAAAATTTCTATAATAAGTTCACTTGTTTTTCTCATATCTTTCATCCATATTTGTGCAAATGAAAATTTGTAAAAGAGTACTCATCCTTCTTATTATCCTTTATTTCCTTATATCAGTATTTTAGTCGGCTTCCTATTATTCTTTATTTCCTTATATCAATATTTTAGTCGGGCAAATTTCTGAATACCTTGATTACTTAAAAATAATATACATACATACATATATATATATATATATATATATATATATATATATAAAAACTGACTTGACACTGAGGATTGAAATTTAAGTGGGTAATTTTTATAGATAATGCTATTACTGTTGGAGAGAAATTTTTGCTAAAAGTTCAGTTTGCATTTGCTATTATTAGTAGTTGATTTTTATTGCCAAAAAAAAATTTATTCGTGTCCAAATCGTTGACTCTTTCTCATCTTGGTGTGGACACCTTAATTTAGACATGGTAAATTGGTTATGCCATTCAAGCATCTATCTCCCATCTGGGAACTCATGGAGTCATGTGAACCCCAAAAGTCTGTCCATGGCGTTAATGCCTGGAATTATACTTGTCAACACTCTTTTGATCCATTTCAATTATAGGGTGCTGTCACATGCCCCATGTCTCTACTCACATAAAATAGATTCACCAATTCGAATTAGGAGGATGTATCTTTTTCCACGATTTATCAATTCAAATTAAGAGGATGTATCTTTTTCTAGTCAGATTTGATATGATCCTAACACCTAATTTCAGAACAAATCATACATCAATCAAATATTCAGACTTTTGATATAGAGTCCATTTTTTGTATCTAACATTGTGTATTGTGTATCGCTCGCTGAATGCAGTAGATAGATGAGAGAATAGCCATGGAGGGTACCGAGGATTAGGCGTCTTGTTGTATGGATATCAACTAAGAGAGTTGGATCAAGAATAGTGATTAGACTTAGGTTGTAGGTACATTTCTTTCTTCATATTTAGTAGATTGATTTACCAGCTGGTTAGGTTTGGTGATCTTTCCACGTTAACATCTGGTATGCATGATCGTGGATTATCTTACTTTTATTAATGTACTTTAAATTACTTATTATTATTATTGCATGATTGATAATGTATTCAGAAGCATAATATATTCCATGATATCAATTATTCACAAGCATAATACACAACTACAACCTCATCCTCTACACTTCCTTCAATCCATGTCCCTACCCACCTCCAACCACACATTAACCCACATATTTAGTAGTGATTTGCTTCTTTTATTTCTTTCCTTCCACACATGATACACAAAACTAGCCAAACCTAATTTTCAAACCATGACTCGGATTCTTTTCAGTTTTTGTTTCCAGTTGGAGGCCCAAATTAAGAAATCTTTCCCAAGAGTTTGGGTTTGTTTAAGCTAGTCCATATGGTTCGTGACTATCTACATTGATGGAACCTAAGTCACATAATTTTTTTCAACACTTGCTGTCTAACTTGTAATTCTGCTATTCACATCAATCGAAAACTAATTGGTATCAAAAGAATACCACGCTATCAGAGTCGAACATCCCCAGTACTTTCAGCACTGAATATCATGAATGCCCAGTCCTCCTGCATGCTTGGGACTGCATACCTACCTGTTCCCATTCAATCTTTGCTCTATATTTCGCCATACCATTTACCTCCCCACAAGAATCTCTACATGATTTGATTCATTTTGTCACAAACTTTTGCCGGTATGATGAGCAAATTGGTCCAGTAAATATGCATACTAAATAGAGTGGCTTGGTTCAGTTGCGATCTTCCAGCAAAACAAAGAGCTCTAGCTGTGCAACTTGTAATTCTGCTACACAGTGCTATTCATATCAATCGTAAACTAGTTGGTGTCAAAAGAATACCACACTATCAGAGTCGAACATCCCCAGTACTTTCAGCACCAGAAGACGTGAAGAAAATTACAGAACGACCTCAAACTCTCCCCTCGCCTAGCCAAATGTTAAAAACTTAAAATTCAAGAGAATAAACACACACACACAGTGGGGTCCAATGACAGGTCCGTCTCATCTTTTAAGGAGACACGAGCATGCATGAGAACACACATTATGTGCTACTAATAAGAAGGCGGTTTAAGACCCAAGGACAAATTTACAGACAACTTCTATCTGTTGGCACCCATTTTGGTGAACAATTGATCTGGTCTTCGGTTGGGGTAGTATGATACAGTTAGGAGAATGTTGGGCTTCACTCGTCACATGGATTGTGGTTGGTTTGGATGACATGGCAGAAATTACAAAGGAACAAATCTACATACAAGGGCGTTGCAAATAGGATAGAAGATGTTTGAATTGTAATTACATTAGAGAAGAGTTATATATTTATCTTGTATTTGAATGGAGTTAAGAGTTAGTATTTAGTTAGGATTAATTAGATTTGAATAATTATTTAGATGTATTATAACACAACTAGGATGCTTATATTTAGATTTTTGTTTTACTATTTACTCTACAAATAAACATAGAGGCATGCTGTGCAAAAGGTCCAGCACCCTCAGAATCTTTTAAGTTATTTGTTTGCTTTCTCAAGTCCTTTCTAAGAATAGCATCCTTGCTATTTCTTCTTTATCTCTATCTCTCTATCTCAATCTCTTGATCTCTCTCTTTCTCCCTTCTCATTCTTCTCCTTTCTCTTCTTGCTATATCTACTTTCTTCCCCTTTCTATTTTCTTGTCACGTTACTATAAATTGTTTATGGAAAGTCCTTTTAACTAAGGCATTTTTGAACTCAAAAGAGGAATTTTATTATTCCCTTTTTCCTCGCATCGTCTGAAAGTCAACCTTCTCAAAGGGACTAACTTTGACTATTCACAATCGAATCACCCAGGTGGTTCTGGCATGCCCGGTTTACATCAAATTAAGATCGACTCGAGTTAGCCGATTTTAGGGTCAACATTCTTGGCACACCCGGTGGGACCCCATAAGGTGAGCAAATTATAGTAAAAATGCCTCCAAAGCTAAGAAATTCGAAAGGTGTGGCTACAGGTGACAATACTGATGAAGAAAATCAACAGATCAGCATAGGCGATGTTGCCGACTCTTTTATTCCATCCGACGTTCCTTTGGGTCGGGTACTGGAATCAATTATGCAAAAAATCGATGCCTAGCAAGCACAGATCGACGAGGTGAGATCTCAAATGGGAGAATCAAATCAGCTTTTGGTTTCTCAAATTCATGAGATGAGGTCGATGACGGGGGAGTTAAACCAAATGATGTACGCTCAGTTGGAGAAGATGAATCAAAAACTTGAAACCAATATATCGGCTAATCAAAGCTGACATGATCAAGCCGAAGCATCTCATGCCAATGAGTCCATATTTTAGCATATGACGGCGCCATTGGTACATATATCCCAAGGGCCTCAAACAAGCACCGTACCGCCAAGTGCAGGACTTGGTATTACAATTGACAGTGTGCCGAATCATACACTCGGCATGCCAATGGGAAATCCACCAATCTTATCAGGTCCGCTAGTAGTGAATACAGTGCCGGTGTACCAGCCACAAATGAATGATCAGCATGTGCAGCGTCCCAATGTGCAGCCGATTCCACTAGTGAGAGATCAGCAAGAAGTGGTCGGCAATTGTGATACCCCTCGGATCTGAGACACGGATTGATCAGGCCCAGGCCCAAACATGAGGGAAATATCAAACAATAAATACTTTAATGAACACAGAATACAAGATGAAATAATAAGAAATAAATAAAAATAGCTAAAAAGAACCCTAACTGAAAATCCTCAAAATAATAACATAAAATCCAACTCCAAAACCTCCAATTAATTAACAATTCGGGAATCCATCTAGTGGACCCCTAATAAAAATTTCAACTGTAAAATGAAATAACTGAAATATGATCCAAGGCTAATAAGTAAGCAATCCTACGTAGTCGGTGCAATAGAAGTCTGTATCTGCTCTGCACGACCAAGCTCTAACCCTGGAACTGATGAGCACCTGAAAATAATAAAAGAGTGGGTCAGGCCCACATACAAATCCTGATCTACTATGATCCAAACAAGAATCCAATACGCAGATACATCTTAAATAGACTCAACAATATCTAGAGTAGTCCATATATGTATATACTACACACTATAGGACGCTCACTAGTCCAATAGGTCTGTCTCAGCGTGAGTAGAGATACCATGCAAATCGCACATTACGTGGTCATGTGTACCTAGACCTACCAGGGAACAACACCTCTGCTCAGCTATCCATCCTAGGCAATATACGCACCCTAACCATGGTCATGAAACTCAAGCTCATACCATGGCATCATAACATAAATATGTAAAGTCCGTGTCCTCCTAATACAGAATACTATCCATCTGATATAGTGGCTCGATATTTGTATAACAATTCATCCCAGAAATCTAATTATGTCATTCAGTTACTTACTGACCTGACACTAACAGAAGTCAGACTTAACTTTTATTGTTAATCTGAACCTCAATCCAGATTAGGTAGGCTGAGTGTTTGAACCAATCCATACCTGGTATGCCACCGTCCCATACCGGTGTATACTATCCTCCAGTTAACATAGTTGACAAAATTAGTATAATTATTAATCAACCACATTCCAAAATAAGCGTAAGTATAGTTTAACATGGGTGTAACTAAACCATGCCTCCACTGAAAGATTCAGAATCCAAGTTTCAGTCCATTAAATTGATAAAACAGGTTTATGCAACTTGCTTCTTCAAACAGTACCATAACTGGTGCATTTATGTATAGATTTAAGCATCAGTTTATTCCAACTAAGCATACACATTATTGAACAACAACATGCTTATAACAGAGCTGCAAAACATGATTCAAAATTTAAGAACATGCAAAGAAATCAAATTGCAAATCAGTACCCAACCTAGGTTGATTATTCAATTTTCCACATACGGTTCTGTGTTTCACCTTATGTTAATTTCGTCCCCAATAACTAATTGTAAACATGTTTTTCAACATATTCTTAAGTCCTGAGCAATGAACTACACCATCCAATATCCTTTAAACTGTTTTAGGAAACACAGTCTCAGCCAAACAGAACATAAAAACTCAGTTTTATGCAATACCAAGAGAAAAAGAAGGCTCTTAAACTCAGAGAGCCTTCTTTATTCAAGGAGAGCCTTCTCTACTTCAAGGAGAGCCTTCTCCACTTCAAGGATAACGTCTGTTCTTCTGTTGTCTTCTCCGACTCCGGTGGTTTCCAGTCTTTGAATTCAGTTTTATTACATGTTTTATGGTTCCATCCTCATCCCAGATTGATCACAAGATAGAATTATACAACTAAGAATTTATTTACATATCAATGTTTAAAGCAAATAACAACCATATATACACTGCACTTGTAACAACAGCACAACAGATTTAATTCAATGATGCTAAAAACTGATTTAACATGTATAAACGATGTAATTAAAACTTAGTTTAATTCCTGGAGTCTAACTAAGCATGCACAGAACACAGATTCATAGGAAAGAAAAGAACAGAGACTTGCCTTTGAGTTTCAGATTGGAAACTCTAATTCCATAGTTTCTATATGATATGTTTGTGTCCTAAACTACAAGTCTGCTCCTCCAGTGCTTTGGTTCAACCTAGAAACACCTCGTCCAATTATCCTTGAACCTCTCTGGTAACCTTTCTAGTTTTCGCTCTCTGTTTCTTTCTGTCTCACAGTATAAGTGAATAGGATTTTGTGTGTAACCCTAAACAACTGTATAATGAATATATATATAGGCACCACTAGACTTTAACCTAATTCTAATTCCTTTAGGAACAGGAAACATAACCCCAGAATCCATTCTCTAACCAAGTCGGCGACATGCGGGTAAAGTAAAACCCTAATACTATTAAAATAGTTAACGTAAACAGTTTAAATTACGTAATATTAAAGCACTTAATTTAATTAATTCAAATATCACAAATAAATCATATAATTAATTTAATAATACAAATAATTCAAATAAAACAAATAACTCAAATAAACACATAATTCAAATTAAATAAATAATTCAAATTAAATAATAATCACTTAAAGCACCACAATATAAAACACATATGATCCTATAAAAAAAAAAATGCAATTAAATACCAGAAAATATGCAATTAACTACCAGGAATACCCTTTTAAAATTAGGGATATTACATTCTTCCCCCCTAACAAAAGGAATTCCATCCTCGGAATTCGCTCTTACCTTCTTCTAATATTTCAGGAAACTGCGAGCGAATGACATCCTCTCGTTCCCAAGTGGACTTAGCCTTATTGTGATGACTCCACTGAACACAAACTAATGGAATAACGTTGTTATGAAGGATTTGATCCCGCCGGTCGACAATACGACACGGTGGCTCCAAATAAGTTGCATCCGACTGCAACTCAATCTCCCTAACATCGATATGCTAATAACGATCCTCATCGCGCAGAAATTTTCGCAACATGGAAACATGGAATACATTGTGCACACGATCCAAATTATCCAGAAGTGCCAACCGATAAGCAACAGCTCTAACTCGATCCGCAATCATAAATGGACCGACAAATCACGGTGACAACTTCCCTTTCTTCCCAAAGCGTATGACTCATTTCATAGGAGACACTTTGAGTAGAACCTAATCCCCAACCTGAAACTCCAAAGCACGAGTGCGACGATCAACATAGCTCTTCTGCCTACTCTGGGCAGTACGCATGCGATCCCGAATAAGAGCGATCTTCTCAGAAGTATCGTTGATAAACTCAGGACCCAAGAATCTGCTCTCACCAACCTTCATCCAACAAATAGGCGATCAACACGGTCGGCCCTATAACGCCTCAAATGGTGCCATCCCAATAGTCTTCTGGAAACTATTGTTATAAGCAAACTCCACAAGCGGTAAATAATCCTCCCAGTGGCCCTTGAAATCAAGAATGCACGATCGAAGCATATCCTCTATGATTTGATTAACCATCTCAGTCTGACCATCAGTCTGAGGATGATAAGCAGTACTAAGGTGCAACTCTGTACCCAAAGCCTGTTGAAAACTCTTTCAGAATCCTGACACAAAGCTCAAATCCCTGTTCGATATAATAGACAATGGAATGCCATGCAACTTCACAATCTCTGTAATGTAAAGTCTCACCAACTGCTCCGAAGTGAAGTCAGTACGAATAGGCAAGAATGAGCTGACTTCGTCAATCTGTCCATGATAACCCAAATGGAATTGTGATCCTTGAAGAAATTTGGCAACCCTTCCACAAAATCCATAGAAATACTCTCCCACTTCCACTCCGATATCGGCAGTGGCTGTAGAGCTCCTGGCGGCCTTTGATGATCAATCTTGACCATCTGACAAGTCCTACATCACGAGACAAAAAGAGCAATGTCCCTTTTCATACCTGCCCACTAAAACTGCCGCTTCATATCCTGATACATCTTGTCGCCTCCTGGATGAACAGAAAACTCAGAGTGGTGAGTCATAGTCATCACATTCTTCCTTAAATCATCAGCAGAAGGTACCACTAACTGTCCCTTGTACCTAAACCTCTATCAGCCCCAACATAGTAGAATGGAACCTCTCCTGAAGCTATCTCTGCAACTTTATCAATACACTGCTGATCCGTGAGTTGTGCCTTCAAAACCTTGTGAATGATAGAAGGTGTAACTACCATGCAAGCCATGAAAGCATCCGACAACTCATCCACTATCCTCAAAGTATTCCACTCAGTGGTAAATAGAGCAGAAAGACTACCGACAGGTCGGCAACTGAGTGCATCCGCCACCACATTCGCTTTCCCTAGATGATACTGTATAGAAAAGTGATAGTCTTTTTCAAATTCCAACCATCTGCGCTGTCTCATATTCAGCTCCCGCTGAGTGAACAAGTACTGCAGACTCTTGTGATCACTAAACAATCTAAAGGACTCACCCAACAGATAATGCCTCCAAATCCGTAAGGCAAAGACCACAGCTGCCAACTCCAAATCATGCGTTGGATAATTAAGCTCATGAGACTTAAGCTTCCGAGATCCATACAAAATCAGTCGCTCCTCCTGCATCAGAACACATCCAAGACCCTGCAACGAAGTAGCCATGTAGACCAGACACTCTATCCCACTCTATGGGGTAGACAAAACCGGTGCAGAAGTCAACTTAGTCTTCAGCTCATCAAAAGCTTTCTGACAATGTTCATCCCACACGAACCGTACACCTTTCTTAGTCAGATAAGTAAGTGGTCCTGCTATTTTTGAGAACCCCTAGATAAACCTCCTGTAATATCCTGCCAAACCGAGGAAACTCCAAATCTCGGTAGGTGAAGTAGGCTGTCCCCACTTAACCACTGCTGAAACCTTGGCTGGATCCATCGCTATTTCCCTTTCTAACACCACGTGACCCAAAAACTTCACCTCCCGCTGCCAAAATTCACATTTCTCGAACTTGGCATACAACTGGTGCTCACGAAGCATCTGCAAAACTATCCGTAGATGTCTAGCACGATCGTCCTCAGACCTAGAATAGATCAAGATATCATCAATAAAAACAATGACAAACTGATCCAAATAGGCTTTGAAGACCATGTTCATCAAATCCATGAAGACTGCTGGTGCATTAGTCAACCCGAACGGCATCACCTGAAACTCATAAGATCCATATCTAGTGAGAAACGCTGTCCACAGAACGTCCTGCTCTCGAACCCGAAATTGATGATATCCAGACCGCAGATCAATCTTAGAAAAATAGGTAGCTCCCTTCAACTGATCAAACAAGTCATCAATCCGGGGCAAAGGATACTTGTTACAAATTGTAACCTTGTTCAACTCCCTGTAATCTATATACAGGCGGAGCGAACCATCCTTCTTCTTCACAAATAACACTGGCGCTCCTCAGGGTGAAGTACTCCTGCGAATGAAACCCTGGCTGAGTAGCTGTTGAATCTGATCCCTCAGCTCACGCATCTCCACTGGTGTCATCCTATAAGGTGCCCTACCAATAGGCGTAGTACTTGGAGCTAAGTCTATCACAAAGTCGATCTTGCAACTAAGCGGCAACCCTGGAATCTCCTGAAATACATCCGGGAAATCTTGTACAATTGGTATATTATCCAATGATACAGTAGTCCCCTCCTCCGTTTCTTCTTCCACATGGAACAAATAGGTGCTAGTGATCCTGCTAGAACGTGGCATAGCGACGACATACATATCATGTCTAGGTATGGTGAAAACAACTGACCTATTAAAACAATTAACTTAGGCAAGGTAGTGAGACAACCAATCCATCCCAAATATCACATCATAAGTGTGCATGTCCAGGACTAAAAGATTTGCTAGAAATCTGAGTCTACCAAAATTTAGTGTCACATGTCCATCCTATATGGCAGTGTTGCCTAAAACAAATATCCTAAGGTTTATTGTATAAGTGTATCACCAACCAATTTATAAAAATTCCCTGTTTCTGAATATTCCGTAGAGCAAAACATATAAAGTGAACAAAATACCCCGCAATCTTCCCATATTCAGACTATTGTTCTATCCTGGGAATTCCACCTTCTAAACCAAACCTACCATATTGATTTACACAAGTTCTCTCACAAACTCCTTGGTAATCATCCTATCTCAACATGATGTACAACAAGCAAATATCTGTTTGCCTAAGCAAAACCAATCTCTCTACTGTGATAGACATTTATGAGCCCAACATACACATTCTAATACAGCCTAATAAAACCATGTGTATATAAACCACAAAAATGCCATCACAAAACACAATAGAATAGCCAAAACTATTAGTTCACTTTATTAAGAACTTTTCCAAACCAAAACTATCAAACAAATAACCGTAAGGTATTCTTTAACATAATCCTAATATACGTGATTAAATCCGTACTACATTCTTACTAATACCTCCTCCATTACTAGTAATTCAAAGTACTCTTTAAAAAAGTAGTCATTCTTGAACTCTGGTGCCCTCCATCTTGGATACTCTGGTATCTCCCCCATCCTGATCTTCTTTGGGGTCTTCCTCTCCGCTTGGCTCAGCTTCGAGCACCACCGAAGTTGTGTTAGGTCCATAGTATGGTGGCCAATCCCGCACATAAGAAACTTTCCTTGACTTATACTCTGAAGCAACGCCTACTGGAATCAACTCCCTGGTCTCCAATTCCGCCTTCTTGGTCGGCCTTCGTAGGGGAATCACCGGAGTAACCTTCCTCGGCCTTGGGCCTATCTTTACTTTCATCGCGGACCCCATCCTTTTCCTAGTGCCAAACATTCTGCAATTACAGAATAAACTTGACATCAGTACTCTCTAAACGAACCGGGAAGGAATACTATGAATCCTAAACTTAAGCTCTAATCAAGAGATAACGCTACGCGGAAGTCTTAATACGAAACATCCTAGAGACACTTGAACCTGGAGTGCTCTGATACCAACTGTGATACCCCTCGGATCTGAGACACGGGTTGATCAGGCCCAGGCCCAAACCCGAGGGAAATATCAGACAATAAATACTTTAATGAACATAGAATACAAGATGAAATAATAAGAAATAAATAAAAATAACTGAAAAGAACTCTAACTGAAAATCCTTAAAATAATAACATAAAATCCAACTCCAAAACCTCCAATTAATTAACAACTCAAGAATCCATCTAGTGGACCCCTAATAAAAATTCCAACTGTAAAATGAAATAACTGAAATAAGATCCAAAGCTAATAGGTAAGCAATCCTACGTAGTACCAAGCTCTAATCGTGGAACTGACGAGCACCTAAAAATAATAAAAGAGTGGGTCAGGCCTACATGCAACCCAAATGATCCTCCAGGAAGAAATGCAGGGATTGATAGGGCTCAGATTTTGGCTTTAATATAGGCCGAAGTAGCACAGGGTCGCAGACATGCTCGGCCAGTATACAGAAAGCCGTATCTTGACCATGTCAATGCTCATGAGCTGCCTAGAAATTATCGGTATCCCAATTTTTCTATGTACAGTGACGAAGAGAATTTCTCTACGGTGCAGCATATTGCAAGGTTCATTGCACAATGTGGTGAAGCAGGTCCTAGCCCTTGGTTAAGGATGAGGTTATTTTCTAGTTCTCTTGCCAGGGTGGCATTTGAATGGTACAGTAATTTACCGGTAAATTCTATTCAGACTTGGGATGAGATGGAGGAGGTGTTCCATACCCAATTCTACCGAACAGAGATAGAGGCTACGCTAGCAGACATATGTCGATTATCTTAGTTACCGAGCAAATCGGTTGAGACTTTTGTTACCAGGTTCAGAAAGGTTAAACTCAAATGCCGAGTAAGTTTGCCAGAACCAGAATACATCAAGTTGGCATTGAATGGTCCAGACATTGAACATCGCAAGAGGTTTGATGGGGTTGAGTTTCAAGATCTCTTCAACTTAGCAAACATGGATTCTCGGTATGAAAAAATACTAAAAGAAGAGAAAGAAAGGAAGAATTCTTTTAAGGGTACTTGGTACAAGGACCCTAATTATGAGGTATTCTCAGCAGAAGTTGGAGATGAATTAGATGTTGACGTTGCAGAAGTCAATATCAAAAAGCCATACGTTTGTGAGGCGTTGGTTAAACCTAAACCGACCACGGGGGGCAATGCATCATCAACATCAACATCGGCAGCGAGGAAAGGTCCTGCCGATACCGGGAAGAATTATTCGTTCGACTTATCAAAAACAGATCAAATCTTTGATCACTTGATGGCCGATAAGATGATATTTTTGCCTAAAGGGCATAGGATTCCATCAGCAAGTGACTTGAAAGGAAAAAAATATTGTAAGTATCATAATTCTTGGAACCATGCTACTAATGATTGTATTGTTCTACGAGGTGTATTACAGAAGGCTATCAACGAATGTACTTTAAAGTTCCCAGAGAAAAGTTCAGAGACCATGAAAGTGGATACTAACCCATTCCCCAAGATCGCATCTACTAATGTGATAAACTTTGCCAAGTGAGAAGATCGGCAAGAGGTTGAAAATGCATTAGGTGAGTTTCTTTCATCAAATGTGACTTTTGAAAAGATGGTAGAGCTGCAGAAACAGTTGAGAGAGGCCTAATTGGCTCTGATAGATCAGGGTTGTTGCCCAAATTGCAAGGGAAAGCAGAAGTCTAAAGAAGAAGAGACAATGGAGGTTCAACCAAAGAAGAAAGGAATTTTCAAAAGACTTACCTTCCCAATCAATCCTGGTGAAAAGCCTCGGCAAGATAGTTACACTAGCAGTTGTGTGAAGGCGGAGAAGGAGAATCGGCAAGAAGATATATCTAGCCGATCTCATCCACAAAATCGGGATCTTTGTTTTAAAAGGCAGTTACCAGTTCAATTAGAAATTTGGGTACAAAAGGGAGCCAATTTATATAAGGTACGGACTGTAAAACCCAAAACAAACTCAGCGGAGGACAAATGGAATCGAGTTAATCATCCAAAATTCCCTAAAGCTCAACAATATCAGAATGAAGGCCTAACTCGATCTAAAAAAGGAGAAGGGCTGAGGTAAAAAAGAAAGCCAAGGAAAGAAGCAAAGTAGTACCAGCCGAGGAAATCGGTATTCCAGATCAACTGGATAAGGAGCATCAACCTACGTAGCCCAGACGCAACAATGAGTTCAAAATTCAGTTTGGTAATTTCCTAGATGAAATGTTATGTAATATGACATTTGTCTTACTAGCAATGTTCCAAGCCCCATCAGCATCAAATGCAAGTATTAAAAAAAAGGCTTAGCCGATTTGGAATTTATCAATTCTTTCTTCAGAATCGGCAGAGAAAGTAGTTTTCGAAAAACCATTGTTAGCAATGGCTCAACAACTCAAGCCTTTGTATGTTAAGATATGGGTAGAAGGTCAACCTATTAGTCGAGTCTTGATAGATAATGGCTTGGTTCTGAATGTTATTCCAGCTAACACATTAAAGAAACTCGGCAAGAGTATGGAAGATGTCATTCCTACTGATGTAGCAATTTGTGGTTTCAATGGAGGTTCTACTAGCACTAAAGGGATCCTTCCTTTAGAAGTAGAAGTTGGAGGAAGGACGTCTTTTGCGGCAATTTTTATTATCGAGTCCACAACTTCATATAATTTGTTATTGGGCCATGATTGGATTCATCCAAATATGTGTATTCCATCATTGTTACACCATATGCTAATTTTTTGGGATAGAGATAAGGTAAAGATAGTGAATGCCGATGACAAGCCATTTATGGCAAAAGTATACTCGGCAGATGCAATTTTGTATGATGAAGAGTGTGTTCTTATTTGATTTATGGGAACAGGAGCTGATGGAAGACCTACATCGGCAACCATGAGAAGAAGTTTCGCCGATTGTGAAATTGGCGAGTTGCAGTAGGAGAATTCTAGGCCGAAGGTAGAGATCCCTCGGCTTACTATAATTAAAGAAGTTGTTGATGGAAGTGAAACTTGAAAGGAAAGCTACTTGGCAGCAGGCCTTTAGGGCCGGTTGCTTTAGGGTACAAGCATATATAGCTGAGAAACGGCTAGAAAAAGAAGCAATAATAGAGCCAGGACCATCGGTTAATCTTACTAAGATCGATCGGTTCAATAATGAAAAGTTAGATGCAATTCAGTTGGAAGACTTGGAATTGGCACTAGCTAAGCTCGATGATCTTAAAGCAGAAACTCAGGATCCATTAAAGGAGGTGAATCTAGGCACTAACGCAAAGCCTAGACCAACTTATATCAGTGCACTGTTAGAACTAGAATTACAAGCCGAGGTTATTGGCATGTTGAAACAATACAGTGACTGTTTTGCTTGGAATTATGAGGAAATGCCAGGTTTATCTAGAGGTCTGGTAGAACATCAACTGCCCATCAAAGATGGTTACAAGCCATATAAACAACCACCTCATCGAATATCTCAAGAGGTGGTAGACAAAGTCAAAGTGGAAATCGAACGATTGTTGGATGCTGGCTTCATTCGAACTATAAGGTATGTTGAATGGTTATCAAATGTAGTTCCTGGTATCAAGAAGAACGAAAAATTACGTATATGTGTTGATTTCTGAAACATAAACCTGGCAACTCCAAAAGATGAGTATCCAATGCCGATAGCCGATCAACTGATTGATGCGGCTACAAAGCACCAAATTATGTCCTCCTCAGCTATATAAATCTGATTATAGCCTGAGTGTCTATCTATAAACCTTTGAATGGGTGGTAATACCTTTTGGGTTGAAGAATGCTAGTGCCACATATCAGCATGCCATGAATTCTATTTTTCATGATATGCTCTGCAAGTTTATGGAGGTATATATTGATGATGTAGTAGTAAAATCAGTAACAAAAAATGAGCATTTGGTTCATCTCAAAGCATCATTTGAGAGGATGAGGGCTCATAAGCTAAAAATGAATCCAATAAAGTGTGCCTTTGGAGTATCGGCAGGAAAGTTTTTGGGTTTCTTGGTTCATCAAAGGGGTATAGAGATTGATACGAATAAAGCTAAGACAATTATTGATGCTAGTACGCCGAGAAGCAAGAAACAGTTGCAGAGGTTAATTGGGCAAGTGAACTATCTTAGGAGATTTATTGCCAATACAGTTGGGAAATTACATGTGTTTCCCCGCTACTCAAGTTGAAGCCGATGGAAGAATTCAAATAGGATGATACACATCAGAGGGCATTTGACCATATTAAGAAATACTTGTCGAGTCCTCCTGTCATGATGCTACCAAGGAAGAAATGGCTGATGAAGTTATATTTATCAAATGCTGAAGAATCCATTGGAGCTATATTAGCACAAGAGAATGAAGCAGGAAATGAACAAGCAATATATTATCTTAGCCGAGTTTTAACTCCAGTCGATTGTAGATATACACCGATTGAGAAATTATATTTGGCTTTGTATTTTGCAGCAATGAAATTAAGAGTCTATATGTTACTTGTTTTGGTTTATATTACTTGTCAAACCGATCTTATAAAGTATATGCTATCAAGGCCATTAATCACATGCCGAATTGGCAAATGGGCTTTGGCACTAATGGAGTTCAACTTTGCATATGTTCCACAAAAGGCAATTAATGGAAGGGCATTGGCGGATTTTCTTGTCGATCATCCCTCGCCTGAAATTGAGTCACAAGTATTTAATGAACTTGACTTGGCATCCATATTCCTGACCCATGGACTTTAATGTTCGATGGGTCGAGTACCAGTGAAGGCTCCGGAGCTGGTATAGTCATAGTATCCCTAACAGGGAATCAAACTTCATTTTCCTTCTTTTTGAATTTCAGGTGTTCAAATAATCAAGCCGAGTATGAAGCATTAATTATTGACTTGGAAATCCTGCTAGAAATGGCAGCCAGAGACGTCCACATTGATTAATCAAAATTCAGAAGACTTTAGGTGTTTAAATTGGCAATTGAGACCATTCCATTTGTTGGCAACCCAATTGGTCAACCAATTTCACAATGTGACTTTGGAATACAGACCGAGGGCCATGAATAAAATGGCTAATGATTTAGCACAGATTGCTTCAAGAGTCAGGGTGTCGAGTAGTATGAAGGAAAGGATAATGAAAATTACACGCCGATCTCTTCCATCAGCTGAAACAAGAAATCAAGTTATGAAAGAAGTCTTTGCCACTGATGTTGCCGAGTTAGATGATGATGATTGGCGAATCCCTTACATATTGTTCTTGCAACATCCAACTCCAGAAGCCGATCGAAGAATAAAAAGAAGTGCAGTTGATTATGTGTTAATGGATAGAGATCTTTACAGAAAATCGGTTGATGATGGTTTGTTATTTTAGTACATTAGTAAGTTTGAGGGTTTGAAGATTATGGCGGAGGTACATGAAGGGATATGTGGAGCTCACCAAGCAGGCATAAAAATGAGGTGGTTGATACGTCGATATGGATATTATGGACCTGGAATGAGAAAAGATTGTATGACTTATGCAAAAGGTTGCATAGACTGTCAAAAGCATGGCCCAATGCAATGGGTTTCAGCAATAGAGATGCAATTAGTAGTTAAACCATGGCCTTTTAGAGGTTGGGCCATGGATTTAATCGGCAAAATTAATCCTCATTCATCAAAGGGTCATCATTGGATTATTTTAGCTACCGCTTACTTTACCAAATGGGTAAAAGCTGAGGAATACGTATCAGTAACTCATAACATGGTGATACAGTTTTTGGAGCGACATATCTTTCACTGATTTGGCTTACCAGAAACAATTGTTGCCGATAATGGATCTGTGTTTCGAGCAAATGAAGTATTACAACTCGGCATTGATATGCAAGTGAAAATGGTAACCTGAACACCCTATTATGCTCAAGGAAATAGCCAAGCAGAAGCTTCAAATAAAGGTATGATTGAAATTATTGAGAAGATGATAAAAGACAAGCTGAGGTGTTGGCATGAAACCCTTTCAGAAGCCTTATGGGCTTATTGAAATTCAAAAAGGATGAGTACAGGAACAACTCCATATCGGCTAACATTTGGTCATGATGCAGTGTTGCCGATAGAATTGAATGTAAAATCAATAAGGGTAGCTTTGCAACATAATCTTATACCTGCCGATTACAATCAAGCTATGCTTGCCGAGTTGGAGGATTTAGATGAGGTTCAAAAACTTGCTTTAGACCACCTTATGGTCCATAAAACAAAGGCAATGAAGGCCTACAACAAACGGGTGAAGTTCAAGTCATTTGCAGAGGGTGACATAGTGTGACAAACAATTCTTCCACCTGGAAAGGTGGATAGAGTTTATTGAAAATGGTCACCCACTTGGAAAGGCCCATACATGGTTCATCAAGTGTTGCATGGAGGAGCTTACAAGTTAACAGATTTAGATGGTGAAGTGCATGAAAGGCCAATATATGGAAGGTACCTTAAAAAATATAAGCCAACTATTTTTGAGCTTATGGAAGAAAAGAAATCTCCAGTTAAGTCAAAATAGATGGATTATATTTTGCCTTTTTGTTTTCAAGCAAATTATGAATAAGTTTGTTTATACAGTGAATAAAATCTCAGTATACTTTAAAGGTCAAAATATCATTTAGCAAGACTGTTCAAAACATTCCATTCCCAAAAAGCAAATTGTTTAAAACCATATCACAGACCATTATAGAAAAGATAGTAATAATTGATCAAAGTTGGGTAAAGTTCCTGTGGAAATCTTCAAATTTGGCCTTGAAATCAACCCAAGAGGTGGTGGTTTGTTGGACCTTGATCTCCACTTGCTTCTTAGATCACTCCAACTTAGGCAATTGGGTCTGCAGCGCCTTGAATTTGGGAGTAGCAGTTTCGGTCTGAACTTTTAATTCCATCACCTTGTCATTGAGTTGGGTTTTGTCTAGCTGCAACTGGGCAAGCTCGACTAGAAGTCTCTTTTCTCGGGTTTCTAGCTCGGCAGCTTCTGTCTTCAAGGAGGAGTGGAGTTCTTTACCTGTTTTCAATGTTCTAGCAAGCTTCTTTTTCTCTTGGTGTTGAATGGAGTAGTGTTGGAGCACCTGGTTTGATTCAATAAATGCAGTGATAATAGTAGGAATTTGAAGCTGAAATTTTTTGAAAATGGTCGAATCACTTAAGGAGAATCCAGGGTAGCTGCTCAGGAAAGAGAGTGTCTCAGTCAATTCGTTTTTGAATGAGAGGGTGAAGGATAGGTCTTGCTGCACCATGTTGAATAAAACTTGCACAGCCTGTATTACTTCCAAATGAGTGTCGGGAACTGGTCCAGTTGGGATTGCAGGGGATTCAGAATCTAGGGAATCGAGTACAGAGTCAAATAAAGAGTCCAGAGTGGTGAATAGTGAACTTGGGTTGGATCTTGTAGGCACAATAGGAGAAGAAGGGTCTTTCTGCACCTGTAACATCTTGAATCAATTTCAATCATCATAAATAAATAAATATCATGTTCATTTTGGATACTTACTTCCTCAGAGTCTCCAACTTGTTCTTTCATTGGAACTAACGCTAAATGTTGAGAAGAAGCTGGAGAGATCTTTCCTGAAGGATTTTGTTATTGCTCCGCTGAAAACTCACATTTTCCTTGTCAATGGTGTCCACAGTAAAATCTCGACTTGACTTTTGTTCCGAAGAAGGTGGAGTTTCCTGCTGTCGGTTTCCTTGAAGAGTTGTGAATTTAGGAGGTGGCCAAGTTTTACATTTATAAAAAGCCACTTCTACCTTTCCCTATATAAAATATAGATAGGGCAAGTAGGGATCGTCCCAAGGGATTTGATGGTATATCGAATTGTGAAACTATGGTAATTAGGGTTAGTAGGTTGAGTGATCACACAATTGATTGATTGGTTGATTAAGCTAAATTGAATTCAACTAAATAAAATAATATGAAGTAAATAAGAGAGAGAGAGGTCTTGGGGTGTAGAGATCACCACCAAGCAATACTTTTCTATACTACTAACAAGTGATCAATTGAGGGTAATGGATGTGTTGCAATATGATAAGGGTGTGTGTGCATTAGGTTGATTCAATTGGCAAGGATGACAAATCAAGCAAGTATTGTCTAAACATCATGTGAAAAGCACAATATATCTAAACAATAGAGCATATATTGTCTAGACAACATGGGGATAGCACAATAGATCAAAACAAGTCATTAATCCTTCATTAAGCTCACAATCCACATACAACACAACATTAGAGGAATATGCCATTTGGACTCATAAGCATGGAACATCAAACATCAAGAGTAGATTGTCCTCCCATCAAACATTACACTACCACTACACTAAATCTACACTACTAGCATGAAAATAAACTAAGGGAGAGGCACAAACCATCAAGAATAGGCATAAACCATCAAATGAACCAAAATAGCATTCATTAAGCATATCATCTTGATAATCTCTAGATCTATAGCATCAATACACATAGACATGCATCGAAAACACTAAATCTAGAGATAAGCATATGAATATCCTACTCTAGCATACATAGACATATGGATAGAATAGAATAGTCAATTGGAAGCATTAAACCATACAAACCATGAAATAATCAAGATTTATATATACATGAATATCAAGATGTATCATACAACACTAATCCCTCAATAATACACAAGATTAGAGTATAGAAAGCATGTTTGGGGCTAACTCTAGCCCCAAGAGGATGTCTAGCCACTCATGGTAGTGATGATCCAACCCTTAAGGGCTAACTCCATGGCTGCTCCTTGTTAGTGAAGATCTCCTCCAATGGTGCTCTCGCTTCCTCCCTTCTTCCTCTCTAAGAATAGCCTCCAAGATGATTTTCAATGTGTGATAAGAGACTCTAGAGACTCTCCCAAAAAGTGTATCATATTTCTTATATAGGTAGGTCAAATACACCCCATGATGAGCTGTGGTCGTGCAAGGCATATTCTCCAATGATTGGATGAAGGATGGAATAAATGGGTTGGACTTTAACTTTTTCTCGCTGGAGGAAGTTCGATCGATTGAACCTTAACTTGGATCGATCGAAAATGTGTTCGATCGATCGAACTGCATCTTGGATTGATCGAAGTGGTCTGACTCCTCCGGATAAGGACAAGGCTGAGATATTTGGAAGATATTTATGGGGAAAAGGACAAAAGTGGTTGGTAGGCGTACAACTGTGGATAAGATCAATCATTTGAATAGGACAAAATAGGGTTCGATCGATCATAGATGATGTTCGATTGATCGAACTTGGAATTTCAGCAAAGGCCAAGGTTGGATCTATCGAGAAGTACTGTGATCGATCATAGATGTTCGATCGATCAAACTCTAAGTTGGATCGATCGAACTTTTCAGCTGCACAACTTAATTCCTTTTTGCTCCTTTCTTTCTCCACTTTGCTCCCTCCTTTGGTTTATCTCAGGATTGCTTCAATTAAGCTCTTATTTGGCTGAGTTGGCTCAATTTTGGGATTAGTGCTTGAAAATATAAATAACACGTAATAAGTCTAAAATGGCAAAGTAAGATAGATAAAGGTACTAGAATGCTTAAGCTTAACGGGTTTAAATGCGCACTTTTCAGTGCTCATCACACCCCCAAACTTAAATATTGCTAGTCCCTAGCAATGAACTAAGAAGTAAAGGAATGAAATAAACAACTATATAAGTATAAACTGGAAAGCAAGTAAAATGATAACACCATTTTCGTAGGAAACACGATTGCATTTAGCATATGCAACAAGCCTTTTAAACCCCTAGGTTACCCCTAGTGGACGAGTAAAGTCTCGTGAGGGTTTCCAGAAATGGTACCCACAAACATTAAGCTCATTCTTTCAAAAGAGGCACCAATATTACAAACAAGCATTGGGAGAAAACTACCTCAAGTATGCAATTTTTCAACCGTTTCTAAGCAATCTCCCAAAATTTCAATATCAAGCAAGCAAGTATGCTCCTCCACATATCAAGAAAATGATCATGAAAATCGAAACAAGTCTAGAATCTATGTGAGAGGTCCGGCATTAAGTGTGTTGCTATCTTAGCCAACTAGGGAAGTAATCACATCCTTACCCTCAAACTAGCACACAAATCTAGTACCGATCATCAAGATAAGAGAGTGGACCTTTTATTAAAGCTTTATTGTTCTAGGTGCGCTTATTCTCTTCACTCTTTTTCTTTTTCTTTTTTTTTTTATTTTTTTTTATTGAGGATTAAAGATGGAAATATTGTGTAATTTGTTGATCTCTTAAGCTTTCTAGAAGATTCATGTAGCGAGCTTTAGGTCAATGACTCCCAAACCAGATGGCTTTAGGGCATTAGGTGTTAAGACACCCCTACGGACTTACAAACTCAAATCAACTAGGCTACAAATCAAGACAACAGCCATCTAATCATTTCCCACTTCTCGCCTTTTGGGAGAAGTCCTCACTTTTATTACTTTTTGCAACTTTTTTTTTTTTTTTTTGAAATCAATTATTAACCTAGAGTTTGGGCCCTCCACCTTTCGGCGCAAGAAGTTCACTGCTTAATGAGGCAAGAATCCCGGCTACTTAATGAAAAGGGGTTGTTATCCACCTTTATCAAGAATGAAAGCTTTCAATTCACTACTAGCCCAATTGGGATATAACCAATTCAATAATCAACAAAGCATGTACCCCACAAATGAATGCTAGTGTGCACCGGTGCTAATGTAGAATCCTAGAATGAATCTCAAAACAATCACAAATTCAGGATGATGTGGACCACAAATGCAAGCAAGATATCAATCTTTTGAAAAATTTACTCCTAAATGGCATCCTCAAGGCATACAAGGAGTATTGGACTCTCAAGTCAAGCAATTTTTAAATTTTAAGCAATATAGTCCTCAAAAGATCAAAATCATAGCTAGAAATGGACCAAGTATAGAAATATCCCTCAAATACACAAAACATGCTCAAAATTTGAATTTTAAAGCAACACTGAAACATACACCAATACCCCCAAACTTAAACTGCACACTGTTCTCAATGTGTGAAGAGAACAAAGGAAAGAGTATACCAGTGCTGTAGACATGAATGATCAGGATAGAAGTATCCAAAGTAGGTGGCATGGCCCCCCCAAACTTGGGATAAACTGTGGTCCTGAAAAGTTTGCACTTGGATAAACTCATTAGATAACAAAGTAGGATAATCAGTGCACAGTGGACATGCAAGTGTAAATAGGATAAATAGAGAATAGAGAGAGAGGTGTAAGAGTGGTCTTAAAAAATTGGGCAGCACTCTCTCACTGAAGTCACTGTGGTGTACCTGATGGAGTCAAACATACAAATATGAGATACTAAGAGACATCCATAATCAAAAAGCAATATATAGAGAATATAAAGTGCAGGTACATCAATAAAATAATAAAGCCGACAGGCCGGCCACAAAGTATAATATAGTAACAGTGACAGTATAATACAGATCCAGAATAAAAGAAATGAAAGCATAGAACAACTGGAAGTGGAGTCTCAGGAAGCCTGATCGTGAAGATCTGCAGTGGCTGGAGGTGCAGGTGCAGGTGCAGGTGCAGGGAGTCGGCTGGAAAGATCGGCAAAGCAAGCCATGACATCCGCCCTGAAAGAGGTGAACTCAGCTCGGTGGGCAGTGATGTCGGCTCGCATGGCTGCTACGTCCTCCTCCAGTGTCTGCAAGCGTGCTCCAAATCCGGGAGTGGGAACTGGAGACTCAGGCAGAGATGCCTTTGAAGAAGACTCCCGAACTCACTCCTGAGCAGCGGCTCGATCACTGGTATCATCGGCATCTGCATCATCTGCAGCATCAGCATACTCCTCCGCAGGTCGCTCCAGGTCAATGTCCATGCGATCGGCAGCCGGACCGACTGGTGCGTCGTCCGCTGCGATATCTGCTGCTGCTGGAGATGCCGGCTGTGCCTGGGCTGCCTCCTCCTCCTCTAGTTCGGCTGCTGCTTCTACAGCTGGCTCCTAAAGACTCCGAATAAGAGCATTGTAGCTCTTCTTCCAGTCGCTCCTCCCATAGAAGCTGGACCGTGCAAGGGGCTCCTCATCTGGGGGCACTATGTAGCGCTGGTCAAGAAGGATCTGCGTGATGAGGTGTCCGAAGGGAAAGACCTTGGACCGCTTAGGGTCCTCCCTGGAAATGAAATAATCATACAGCAACCTCATCACGCTCCAGATGAGGGCTGGGATAGATACCCAATAGCCCGTGTAAAAAGCGTAAAGAGCTGTCAAGTAGTCATGACGCCTCTGGATCTTATGGCCCGCCATGTAAATGTTCTGGAAGAGAACTGTGTCGATGAACCAGAGGTCGTCAGGCAAGAAGGTCCTGGTGGTGAATGTCTGACCACCGGCATGATGGCCTGTCAAGGAGACAGCCATGTCAGAAAATGAAGGCCTATGCAGCCTCGGGTATGTCTCGGTAAGCTCAGGTGGACACCGGTGTGGGCACCGGCAAGCACGGGCCAGAGTGTCAACTGTGATGACAATCTCGTGGCCTTCCACTGTAGTGATCATCTCCGAGGTAGAACGTGGCGAGGGCCGGAGATGCTGAAAGAATAGCCGCACCAGTTGCAGGTATACAAGGCCGGTAACTGGGGCAAGGATGGCTGAGAGGCCCCGCTGCATCATATTCTGATAGCCAGACCGGGTCAGGATAGACTCGGAGAAGTACTCAGCATCAAAGTACGACTCCTGAGCCATGGTCATGGCTGCATATCTTGGCAGCAACTGGTCACGGTGCTGAGCCGGTAGAGGTGGCTGCGGTGATGGCATGGCGGCTGCATCTGTCTGATGGCACGCAGGAGAAGGTGATGGTGTGAAGGCTGGAAGAGCCTGGGATGTAGATGGCGCGTGGTCAGCTCCCTCCTCAGCCTCGTGGGATGGGGACTGAGGGGGAGTAGCCTGTGCGGGCTCCTCCTGAGCATGAGATGGCTCTGCAACCATATCTATCCTGGGCCGTATATGTCGACGGGGTCGCTGTGGCCCCGAAGATCTCCTGGCTATACTCTTGTACCTCGGAGGCATGATTTGTAAAAAGACAAGAAAATTTCAATATATAAGTCAGTGCCAGATATATAAGAATTTAAATGCATAATAGAAACATGTATGTCAAATAAGATAGACAAAATACGGATGACATGAATCTATGATGATGATGAAATGTGAATCATGCTAAGCAACGTAGGTATGAAATGCATCCAATGTGGAATATCACAAGCATTGTGCATATAAAGATAGCATGAAGACGACACAAGATGAATGGAGTGTGTATGTGTGATCTTTGAAAGTTCGATCGATCACCGAAAATTTTCGATCGATCGAAGTGAAAAATGTTCAAAAGTTGGATCGATCGAAGTGAAAAATGTTCAAAATTTGGATCGATCGAAGTGAATTGGATCAATCCAACACTTGGATCGATCGAAGCATGAAAGTGCACAAGATTGGATCGATCGAAGGTAGTGAAATGAAGTTCACTACTTCGATCGATCGAAGCACAAGTTCGATCGATCGAACTGTGCGAATGCTGAATCTGAAAAGTCGCAGATCTGTGAGATCTAGAGCACGGGGCCCACACAAACGTGTTTGTGGGCCCATCTACACACCAAACATCAAATCAACAACACCCAAACACTCCCCAAACTCCACAAATCACATCACAATCCCCAATTTGGTTCGGCCGAATGGATATGTATATGTATAGCTGTAACATGAAACTGAGCTTCAAATTGAACAATTCATACATATATAACATGATTGAACAGAGAAAATCAATAACATGCATCGATTTAAGCTTGAAATCATGAAAATGTCATTCGGTTTACCTCAAAACCGAGAGAGATGAGATGAGAGAAAGGTGTGAAGCCGCGGGGAAAATGAGACTTGAGTTGGCGGGAATTTGCTCGCCGGAGATGGGGAAGATGATTGGGAATTGGGTGTTTTTTTGCCGAATTAGGATGAGATTGAGAGAAGAGGGAGACTAGGGTTCGGTTTGCTTGGAGGTTGGATCGATCCAAGTGTATCAATCTAACTCAGTTATATTTTAAAAATATGATATGCAGAGTTCAATCGATCGAAGATGGATTTCGATCGATCGAACTTAGGTCTCCACTCTTAATGGCATTTTTTTGAATTTTTTGGATTTTTTTTTTTGAATTTGAATTTTGAATTTTGAAAAATCAAAGGAAATTAAATTAATGAGATGCAAATTTCGATCGATCGAAGAAAGATTTCGATCGATCGAAGAGGATAAAGAATGTACAAGTTTAAGGGCTCAAGAGTTGACATGTGCTGGAACCTTGGATCGATCGAACTTGGAGTTCGATCAATCGAACATGAAAAATTTTGAAAAGTCCTGAGAGCATGCATTTTGGAATTTGGATGCAAGTCCAAAATTTTTCTAAGTGTTGGGAGTCATGATCGATCGAACCACATGTTGGATCGATCGAAAGGTAGTTCGATCGATCGAAATGGTTTACGATCGATCGAACTTTTGAAAATTTGGAGATCCCGAGAGCATGCATTTTGGAATTTGGATGCAGGTCCAAAATTTTTCTAAGTGTTGGGTGCAAAATGAGAGCTGGATCGATCGAGTCCATAGTTGGATCGATCGAACCAAAACTTGGATCGATCAAAATTATGCCTAAATGCTCAAAATGACTTGAATGCTCATGCAATCCCTTACTCAGTTCCTTCCAATGTATATGAACCACAAAAACAGTATCTAGACTTCGTAAGAATGAAAATGCAAGATAGAAATGAGGGAGGAATAGGGTTTTGACATCCTACGAATTTCGGTGATAGTCTTTAACGTCTCTAGCAAGACCTAGGGTTCTTTTAACCCGGATCAAAGATCTTGTAATGCATCCCCTCCTTTTTGGGATGAGAGATGTTTTGAGTCACTCCCAACAAATGGTTCTTGGAAGAACTTGTTGGGATAAACTCAAAAGACGTCTTGAGTTCCTTGTCAAAACTTTCCTTGGGCTTCCACGCCCTTTCACTTTTCTTGCTGAAGATGAAGATGAAGGCTTTGAAACATTGTTCATACACAAAAGCTCATTCCTTTCACAAGCAAGATCATGACATTCCTCTACCACATTAACTTCTTCCTCATATTTGTCAAATGGATTGGGTGTGGGGTTAAAGATGTTCAACTTCACTCTCATGTGCCTAAAAGAAATCTTCATTATCCCCATCCTACAATTTATGTTGGCATTTGAGGTTGCCAAGAAAGGACGGCCAAGGATAACCGGAATTTGGTTCTTTGGATTGGGCACCGGTTCCGTGTCAATGACGACAAAGTCAACCGGGAAGAAGAACTTATCAATCTTAATCAACACATCCTCAATTATCCCCCTAGGCTTCTTAATGGATCGGTCGGCAAGTTGTAAAACCACCGACGTCGATTTCAATTCACTTAGGCCCAATTTGACATAAACCGAATAGGGAAGAAGGTTAACACTAGCCCCTAAGTCAAGAAGTGCCCGGTTGATGACATGTTCACCAATGACACAAGATGTTGTAGGTGCACCGGGGTCCTTAAACTTTGGCAAAGTGTTGTGTTGTAGAATGGAACTCACTTGTTCGGTTAAGACCACTTTCTTTGATGTTTGGCTCTTGTTCTTCCGCTTTTGGGTGCATAAGTCCTTCAAGAATTTGGCATAAGCCGAAATTTGCTTAATTGCATCCAAAAGTGGAAGATTGACTGTGACTTGCCTAAACATATCCATTATCTCATTGTTCTTGGTCTTTTGCCTTTCTTTTGAAATGGACCCTTTCAAGGCGTCCGGAAATGGAGCTTTTTCAAAAACTCTTTCAGCATTTTCTTTCAAAGAATTTTCAGCATTCGACTTGTTCAATTCATTGGATTTCAAATCACTTTTCAAAGAAGAATCATGAATAACATTTTTCAAAGAACTTTTCTCAAACACATTTTTCAACACTGTTTTCAATGAATCTCTTTGGAAATCATCTTTCAACTCACAATTTGAGGGCTTCTCATTCTCAAGGTCATGCACATGCAATGAAGGAGGAATAGTGTGTGGAACGGGACAGGTGACAACTTGAGGTTGTACCGGTTCACTCTCTTCATTAGGCATTCTAACTTGATTGTCTACTACCCTACCACTTCTCAAGGTTGTTACCGCATTGACATGCTCAACATTATGCCCTTCCAATGAGGATTTGGTTTCTACAACACATTGTTGTTTGATTGGGGCATTCATGTGCATCTTTCCCTTCTCTCTAGCATTAAATGTTTCAGCTATTTGCCCTACTTGGGTTTCTAGCTTGGCAATTGATTGAGAATGAGAATGCAACAATTGAGTATTTGCTTCTAGAGTGCCCAAAGCATTTAAAACCTTTTCCTCAAAAGCGGAACCTCTAGAATTTCCTTGAGAATATGATTGGTTAGGAAATTGAGAACTAGCAAATTGATTTCCTTGTGAGTTATATGGTCTTGAACCTTGGGGTCCTTGGTTTTGAAGTGGAGGTGGAATGTATTTCCCTTGAAAACCGCCTTGGGAAGAGTTTGGGCCCTCCCCTTGGTTTTTCCAAGAAAAATTAGGATGATTCCTCCAACCGGGATTGTAATGGTTACCATAAGGATTGTTCCCTTGGTTCACAAATGTTGCATTAACTTCCTTAATGGGTTCATTTTGAATTTGTCCATGAGGACAATTAGAAGTAGAATGAAGAACACTAGAACAAGTCATACATGATTCATTTTGAGCTCTAGGAGAATGGTTAGGAAAGGAAGACACTTGATTCGCCAAGTTTTGATTGATCAATTGATCAAACTTTTGAGATAAAGACTTCATCTCGGCGGTTATATCATTTGAGTGGTCAACTTGATGCAAGCCAACACTCTTCCTACCTTGAGAATTTCTACCATTCCTAGATGACAATGTTCTATGCAAAGAGTTTTCACTCATGCTCTCATAAAGACGCCACACATCTTCCTCTTGCCGGTCTATATAAGAACCTCCCATTGAAGCATCAACCATGCCTTTATAATTGTCCGATAAGCTTTCAAAGAAGAATTGGACCAATTGTCATTTAGGCATGTCATGGTGAGGACACTTCCTAAGCAATTCATTGAAGCGTTCCCATGCCTCGTGGAAAGTTTCTCCTTCCCCATGTGTGAATTCTCTAATGGCGGTTCTCATAGCATTGGTCTTAGAAACCGGATAGTACTTTTTCAAAAATTCTTGTTGCATTTCTGCCCAAGAAGTTATAGAAAAAGGCCTAAGGTTGTTAAACCAATACTTCGCCTTATCTTTAAGGGTGAATGGAAAAAGTTTCAGCCTTAAAACTTCTTCCGGCATGTCCGTGTATCGAACGGTAGAACAAACTTCAAAAAACTCATCCAAATGCTTGTAAGGTTCTTCACTAGGAAGTCCATGAAAGTTAGGTAGCATTTGGATAGTTTGTGCTTTAATCTCATAATGGTGTGCTCTAAATGGTGGCAATTAAATGCATGTGGGTGCATTATACTCATTAGGTACATAGTGATCTCTCAATGCGAGTGGTGGATTAGCAACTTGAGGTGCAACATGGACACCTTGGTTATATTGAGCTTGATTAATGATGGGGGGTTGTGGTGCATACATTGGCCTTAGAATTCCCATTAGAATTTGGCCTTGTTGTTGAGGAGGTTGATGAATGTATGGCCTAGGCATGCCTAATGGAACTTGCATATTATTATTTTGCACATTAGGATGAAGGATGCTTTGTTGGTCTATGTGACCAAGGTCTTCAACATGATCATTATTGAGAGCGTCCATTGGTAGATTGGTTCTATGTGAACTTCCTCTTCCCCTTGGATTCCTAATAGTGGATTCTAAATGCAAATCAAGAGGGACAAGAGTAGGTCTCAATGAACGACGACCATGCATGCACAATGCAACACGAATAAGCAACTTTCTCAACAATGCAACTAAACTTCACAACCACAATTTTCAAATGCAATGTATGTCAAATAAATGCCTCCACATGGGCCCCTGATTTATCTAAGGAGATTGAGTAAGAAGGTCTCACAATAGTCCTTTAGCACTTCAACTCCAAAATTAAAAGCTTAGCTTAGCAATTTTACTTAGCAATTTTTCATTTTAAGCATTTTTCATTTGCTTTGCTTTGCTCCTTAGCTTGGAATTACTTTGCTAGCTCCTTACTCAATGCACCTAGTCAATGAAGAACAAACTTAATAAGTAATCAAAAACAGAAAATAAAAAGAAAGTAAAGACACGATCAAAAGAGTACTAATCCTAATTGAATTTCATAATTTGACGTTGCCAATTTAAAATCCCCGGCAACGGCGCCAAAAACTTGCTGTCGGTTTCCTTGATGGAGTCGCCACAACCAACAAAGCTTGAAGAGTTGTGAATTTAGGAGGTGGCCAAGTTTTACATTTATAAAAAGCCACTACTACCTTTCTCTATATAAAATATAGATAGGGCGAGTAGGGATCGTCCCAAGGGATTTGATGGTGTATCGAATTGTGAAACTATGGTAATTAGGGTTAGTAGGTCGAGTGATCACACAATTGATTGATTGGTTGATTAAGCTAAATTGAATTCAACTAAATAAAATAATATGAAGTAAACAAGAGAGAGAGAGAGGTCTTGGGGTGTAGAGATCACCACCAAGCAATACTTTTCTATACTACTAACAAGTGATCAATTAAGGGTAATGGATGTGTTGCAATATGATAAGGGTGTGTGTGCATTAAGTTGATTCAATTGGTAAGGATGACAAATCAAGCAACTATTGTCTAAACATCATGTGAAGAGCACAATATATCTAAACAATAGAGCATATATTGTCTAGACAACATGGGGATAGCACAATAGATCAAAACAAGTCATTAATCCTTCATTAAGCTCACAATCCACATACAACACAATATTAGAGGAATATGCCATTTGGACTCACAAGCATGGAACATCAAACATCAAGAGTAGATTATCCTCCCATCTAATATTACACTACCACTACACTAAATCTACACTACTAGCATGAAAATAAACTAAGGGAGAGGCATAATCCATCAAGAATAGGCATAACCCATCAAATGAACCAAAATAGCATTCATTAAGCATATCATCTTGATAATCTCTAGATCTATAGCATCAATACACATAGACATGCATCAAAAACACTAAATCTAGGGATAAGCACATAAATATCCTACTCTAGCATACATAGACATATAAATAGAATAGAATAGTCAATTGGAAGCATTAAACCATACAAACCATGAAATAATCAAGATTTATATATACATGAATATCAAGATGTATCATACAACACTAATCCCTCAATAATACACAAGATTAGAGTATAGAAAGCATGCTTGGGGATAACTCTAGCCCCAAGAGGATGTCTAGCCACTCATGGTAATGATGATCCAACCCTCAAGGGCTAACTCCATGGCTGCTCCTTGTTGGTGAAGATCTCCTCCAATGGTGCTCTAGCTTCCTCCCTTCTTCCTCTCCAAGAATAGCCTCCAAGATGATTTTCAATGTGTGACAAGAGACTCTAGAGACTCCCCCAAAAAGTGTATCATATTCCTTATATAGGTAGGTCAAATACACCCCATGATGAGCTGTGGTCGTGCAAGGCATATTCTCCAATGATTGGATGAAGGATGGAATAAATGAGCTGGACTTTAACTTTTTCTCGCTGGAGGAAGTTCGATCGATCGAACCTTAACTTGGATCGATCGAAAATGGGTTCGATCGATCGAACTGCATCTTGGATCGATCGAAGTGGTCTGACTCCTCCGGATAAGGACAAGGCTGAGATATTTCGAAGATATTTATGGGGAAAAGGACAAAAGTGGTTGGTAGGCGTACAGCTGTGGATAAGATCAATCATTTGAATAGGACAAAATAGGGTTCGATCGATCATAGATGATGTTCGATTGATCGAACTTGGAATTTCAGCAAAGGCCAAGGTTGGATCTATCGAGAAGTACTGTGATCGATCATAGATGTTCGATCGATCGAACTCTAAGTTGGATCGATCGAACTTTTCAGCTGCACAACTTGATTCCTTTTTTCTCCTTTCTTTCTCCACTTTGCTCCCTCCTTTGGTTTATCTCAGGATTGCTTCAATTAAGCTCTTATTTGGCTGAGTTAGCTCAATTTTGGGATTAGTGCCTGAAAATATAAATAACACGTAATAAGTCTAAAATGGCAAAGTAAGATAGATAAAGGTACTAGAATGCTTAAGCTTAACGGGTTTAAATGCGCACTTTTCAGTGCTCATCATTTCCTGAAATTCATGCCAAGTTAGTCATAATGATTGACCAAAAGTGTAATCAGGCAATAACGGAATTTTACCAAGGGAGTTTCAATGGTTGGTCTCTTTTTCTTCGACACAACCTCATCTTCATCTTCGTCGTCATCATCATCAATCAAGACAAAGTGTCTTTTGGCCCTTGATTTTCTAGCGGGCTTCTTTCCCACAGTTTTCTTTCTCAGTTTTCTCTGGAGTAAAAGAATTAGCAGTAAAATGGTATGCATAAAAGAATAGTTGAAATTTGATCATAGGTATTACCTGAGTAACAGTTACGGGTGGTATGCATTGAAGGGGAGTGTAGAGATCAGGAGGAGTTGATGCTGACATAGTTGGGTTTGTTCCTTCTGGTGCAGAGGGTAGAGCTTCTGCAGTTTTTCTTTAAATAACAAATCCATATGGCAGTGTAGATATAGTTGTTGATTAGGTACAAATAAAGACCACAACTTACTCTGCCGAGAGTGTGACCTAGTTCTACCTACTGGAGTTGTAGGTGGAGCAAGACTGGTGGATTTAACGGGCTTATTCTCTGGTATAAGAATTGTGGTGAGGATAACAGGTGTGATGTTTTCTACTTCTTGAAAAGAGAGGGAGATACTTGTAGGATCCAAGGAGAGTATTGACAAGCTGCATAACTTCTTTTGACCTGGTAAAGCAGATGTAGGAAGACCACCATTCTTCAAAGTTTGGATCGGTGGCCGGTTCTTCTACGAATTCTTTGTATTGAAAATTGGTTAAGAGTGTTTGAAATTTATTTGTAACATCACGGACTTGGTCGCTATCAGTCAACTTCACTCTTGTATGAAAATTATTGTTATAAGAAGAATGAGGGGGTACTGGAATTAGCTGAGTCAATCCAAACTGCCTGGCTAATTGTGCAGGGTTATAGAATTCTACCCCAGTCCGGTTCTTTGCATGGTGGGGAGCAATGGTATTGCAAGAAATATCTCTTGCAGTCAAGAAGTGGCCCCAAGCAGTCTTGTGCAGTTCAATTTGTTCTACTAAAGAATCAACAGTGGGAGGAAGCAACCAATAAAAGTCAAACGATAGTCTGAAAAGGGAAGGAATTGAGAGCGAGTTCGAAAGGTACATTGATGATAAAAGAATTGAAAACAATCAAGGAATGATTGTTCCTTGGGTTTAGCCTGGGCATACCTGTCGCGCCCGAATTTTTCCCACCCTTTATATAAGGGTTATATTAAACACTTATGGGTCAAAAAAAATGGGTTTATTATTTTATCATTTAATGTACCTTTCGAACCCGCTCTCAATTCCTTCCCTTTTCAGACTGTCGTTTGGCCTCTTCTTGGTTGCTTCCTCCCACTGTTGATTCCTTAGTAGAACAAATTGAACTGCACAACACTACTTGGGGCCACTTCTTGACTGCAAGAGATATTTCTTAAAAATGGGTTTATTATTTTATCATTTAATGTACCTTTATATAAGGGTTATATTATACACTTATGGGTCAAAATAAATGGGTCAAATTATTATTTATTTGGAGTCGCCACCTAACATAAGATTTTTTGGTGTGTTAGGTCACCCTAAAATGTCGAAGGACTTTAGAAAATATTTTATTATTTGACCTCCATTTTTTAGTCTACGAAAACCAGAGTGCTGGGTCCGGAAGTTTGATTGTGCATAGGGAAGGTATTAGGCACCCCATGACACCCGTAAAAACACGGTTACCTTACAATCTATGTTGCATTCCAAAAAATAAACAAATATATTTATATATATATATATAAGTATAAATGTAGCATCTAAAGATGCCTAAATATGACTTTGGAAACTTAACCTTATCTATGAGAGAAAAGATCAATTTTTGTAAGCTGTAATATATAAATAAATAAAAAATAATAAAAATAAATAAAAATGACCTTGGTATATATATACATATGTTTAAATGTATGGGTTTTAGAAAATTTGAACTTAAGAGTTCTTAAAGAGATTTGAAAGCATATAAAAATTTGTCTTTAAAAAGAGTAAGTTTTGAAAAGAAATATATATATTTTTAATTGTTTAAACATAAATTATTTAAATACAAAATTATTTAAAGTCTAGAGTGAATTTCATTATGACCCAGTTTCAATAATATGAAATTATGTTTTAAAATAGCATGGAAAGAGCTCCAGTTCAGGTCTTTAGGAAGAACTGATCCTAGAATTTAAAACCTTTAAAATTAATGATCTGTAGGAAAAAAAAAAAAAAAAAAAAAAAAAAAAAAAAAACACACACACACACACTTGGGCTGTTTCTATGGAAACTAGAATGACGCCATGCGAGTCCTTGAAAGTTTAAATCATGAAATGCTGTTCTGTTTTAGGTGACCAGGAGACTAAGCCCAAAACTTTTAAATAAGCTCATGTCTTAAATCTGATGTTTTTTTTGAAAAAAAGTAATCTAAGAAAATTTATTTGTTTTGAACCTTTAGCTCCTAATTCGTTTATTTACTGTTATAAAGATCCTGAGTTGGAAGTTTTATTTTAAAAGTTTATTGAAATCCAAAACCAATTTTTTAAAGGATCTCGGGCTTACTAGTTTTTGAAAGAAGTTTAGGAACTTAAATAATAAATTTTCTTTTACGAAGAAAAAGTGTAAAGAAAGTTCATACTTTTAAAAAAAATGTTTTTTTTTTAAGTACGTGCTTACTAGAATGCAAATTACGAAACCATAAAACTTTATTCATATATGTAAATATAGATATAATTTCCTTGAGACAGTAAGTTTGGAAGTATTTTGATACTGCAAGCTTGCGAAATAAATAATTTTTTTGAGGATTTAAGAAACCTCAATTTACCAAGACCATATATATAAGTCATTTAAGGACTCCTTGAACCATATGTGCTTGAATAAACTACAAAGGAATAAATTTGTGTTTTAAGATAAGTTTTGAAAACATGACCCTCCAGTTACTTAGGAGATTTCTAGTATGAAACCTTTAAAAAAAATAAGGGTTTAATGGCACTTAAAGAAGTTGCTTTGAATGATAAAATAAAGACAAAATAAAGAATGTCTAAGGAATGTATTTTCTTAGGAGATGGCAGGTCTGCGCATTTCATAATGATGATACACGTAGCTTCCTTTTTACAATTCTACAGAGAAACGAAAAAGCAATCCGAACTTCACAATCATACATGAGTGGGCTTAATAAACCATTCTATAGTCTGTTGCCAAAAAAAAAAAAGTGATCAATAATATATATATATATATATATATATATATATATATATGTAAAACACAGCATAGCTTGTGCCCTTGAGAGTATCACCAAGTTCTAATGGCCCTACGACAGCCCTCATGCTTTGGAATTATGGCTTACATAACAACTAGGGTGTCATGAAACAATTGTATCCGTGGAGTTCAAAAATCAAATACTTGAAAAAAAGAAAAAGAAATAAAAGAAATAAATAAATAAATAGATGCAGAGATGATGAATAAAGCAAACTACTACTATCATGACAACTAAGGTGTCATGTAGCTATTGTAGAGATTCTATATAAAAGAATGACCAATATGACAACAAGGGTGTCAGACGGCCACAATATTTACGAAGTAAATAAATATGCACAGTGATCTGTAAAAAAAAAAAAAATAGAAAGAAAAATACTTCTACCTTCTATATTTTTTTAAACGCCTTTGTTTTTTTGGACAGAACCTTCACTGTTGAGTGGTTGCCGGCATATGATGGAAGTAGAAAGTTTGGTGATGGCTGAAGAGGGGTGTGAATAGTATTAGGAAAATGCTTCTTGCTTTCGGGTCCCCTTCCTCCACTACAAGAAATATGAGTTTTAGTAACAGTCCTTTAGGGACAGTCTTAAAAACTATCCCTAAAACATGCTTTTTTAGGGATAGTCTTTAAAAACTGTCCCTAAAACATGGTTTTTTGGCACAGTCTTTAAAACTGTCCCTAAAGACTTTAAAACTGTGCTTAAAACATTATTTTTTGGCACGGACTACAAAACTGTCCCTAAAACCATAAACAGCCCGTCCCCAATTCCACAAAAAAATAAAGCGGCAAAATTTAGCCTTCATTTATTGTTTGCCGCTTTTGTAAGAATTAAAATATAATATATAAAATTAATTTATTTCCATCAAACTATGTCGTTTAACATCTATTTACCTAAAGTCTTCAGTTCTCACGCCTCTTCCACCCTCACCCTCACGCCTCTTCCACTCTTTTCACTCTCAAGCCCTCACGCTCTCTTCCACTCTCACCCAATCGTTCCGACAGCCACATCGATCTAAACTCACCCAATCGTTCCGACAGCCACATCGATCTAAACTCTTGGACTTTTGGAAAGAAATCCCGCGACACTGACACTTACAGGCGCAACTGTTAGAAGATTCAAGATGTAAGGGACGCGTTTAGGTGATATCCAGAGACTTTTAATCTTGAGGTATAACATTTTTTTTTGTTTCAAATTTTTAGGGATTATGCCTTTTTCTTCGATTTTCAGAGAACCCCATCTTCGATTTGTCATTCATATAACCCACATCGATTTCATGATCCTCACCCTAGTTTTTATTTTTTTTTTTTTTTTTTTTTTTCTGCAAATACATGTTGTAGGGTTAGAAAATTGCAAAAGGCCTAACAATCGAAAGGGTAAATTACAATCTGGAGTCAGCTTGTAGCCTGAGTGTGAATCGTTGTGGGAAATACAGGTTTGAGATATAACAAGTTCAATTTGTTATGTGCTTGTTAAAAAACTCGTTATGTGCTTATTACACTATGAAATCACTTTGACAAAATTTGAATTCTGGGTTCTATTTAACTTAAATTATGATAATAGGTATTTGGATATAATACGGTTGTGTATACATACATATCGATGTATATATATGTATCTATGTATAATCTCCTCTGTTTTATCTCTTTGATCTTATATGGTATCTTTTATACATCGGCTTTTGTGTTGCACAGTTTGCGTAATCAATGTAGCAAAAAAAATTTCACTATTAAAGTTCTAGGAAGATTGTTGATTTTCTAAAGTTCTTAATATTCCAAGGGAATATATAAAATGCATAATGCATAATGGTCATTCTAGAAAAAAGAACCCCACCAAGTTGGTTTTATAAAGCTAGGAACAAGGAAATTAGGGATTTCAACAGGTTTTCCATGCTCTCTCTCTCTTCCTTCTTTTTTTTTTTAATTTGTTTTTTTATTCTTCTATTTTTTTCTGCTTCAATTGTTGATTATCAAGCAGAATTGTGCATGCCAGCCTTGATTTAGCTGTTGCTTCAACTGTTACTCTATGTCTATTATATTATTCCCAGTAAGTTATAGAAGTTTGATTTTTAGAATTGTTGTTTGAAAATTTTAAAGTAGTGTGATATTATAATATTGGCGGGTATTATATATATATCTTCTCTATGAAAATGTTTGAAATATTATTTAAAAGATGTGCATAATCTGTCTTTTATTGTTTTTCTATTTATTATTTTTTTAAAAAGGAAAAATATATTTTAACTAATTTAATTGGAGAAAGTTTAATTCTTACACGTATGTATATGCATATACCTAGTTTAAATTTTTATACCGACCAGTACATTTTCTGTCTCTAGTTTAGTTGGATGAACATGCTGATCTGCAAATGCAGGAATGTTCATGTTGTGCACTTATTGCTGAAAAGTTTGTGCTGACTTCACCAGAGATATTGGCTGGGAAAGGAATCAGCCGACTTCTGGTATGTAGTGCTTCTGAACTTGCAACTGCTAATTTCTTTTCTTATTTTTTCTTTTTCTTTTTTTTTCTTTTTTTTATATTTTATTTTATTCCGTTTAATCTTTTTATGTTTCATATATTCAATACCTACTTCGCCAAAAAAAAATTGCTGAGATGTTCCAATGCAGGACGTTGAAGGGAACTATCAATATGTGCCCTTTTCCCCTCCGAAATATCCAACACAAACTGAAAAATAAAACTTCTGTTATGAATTCTTCTTAGGAGATTTGTAGATTTATCAACATTTTAGGATATGGGCTATCAACTTCCTGACCATGCCATTAAACGTAAAACTACATTAGGTCAAGATAGAATTGAAATGAAGTTAAAAGACAAAGAAATAAGTGAAATGAAGAGGTCACACTTATACTAAATAATAAATTTAATAAAAAAAAAAATTAGAATTACCCCATCTACATCATTCTTCTGTGCTCTAGTATTTTATTAGAAAAAAAATATGAGTCCATTGATCCGGCACATATTTATATTCAAGTGATTTATGTAACATGCATCACAAACTATAAAAATTTAAAATTGTATATAGAAAGACATATATGCATCAACATTTAAATTGAGGAGGTATTTGCTCACACCAATTCTATCAGTTGATGCTTGGTAGAGCACCATAGTCATTAATAAGATTAGGTTGAAGCAGACTTGATGTAGTATAGTTATCTTTCTAGGTTAGGTCTGTGCTCGTTTGTTTTGCATATTTATTAGTGTAACTTCTAAAATTAAGCAAGCAAGGATGGAAGATAAAGATAGTAATCGGTCCTTCAAGGACTCAGAATGACTCTGTAATGCTAGGTGGTATGACTTTAAGCAGAATAAAATTTTTGCATGCTATATTGTCATTGCTTGTCATACTAGTTCTCCCCACATTTTTACAACTGTGAGTTCAGGTAGGAAGAAAATCTTTTTTGAACTATGTTGGCCAGAAACAATCAAGCATCCTTAGTTTTCATGAACATCTAAATGCCACATTAATTAGTTGCAGCATGTTGCTTCTATCCTTGCTCTATCTTTTGTTTGATGACTTCTTTCCTTGTGATGATCAGGTTTGCAGAAGTGATTCTTTGGTGTTTCGAAGAGAATCTCGGGCTTAGAGGAGGCCAGCTATCAGAATCAGGAGGTAATCTAAACCCTTATATATTCTGTGATGTGTTCCTTATATATTTTGTTATGTGTTCCTTATATATTTCTTGAGATATAGTTGAAATAGGCTTTCTGTTTGTTCTTACATTGAGATTAGGAAAGTAAAAACAGAGAAAGTGATTGAGCTGAAAAGTTTTATTGCTCATGCCCCCACAGTTTGAAAATGAGAAATTGAAAGAAAGGAAAAACAAATGATATATTGATTGTCAAGTTTGTTTTCGTGGCTGGCAGAATTGAATTTTTATTTTGAAAATTTCGTTATATGGTTGATTGTTTAATTACAATTCGCAGAAAGATAATTTATTTTTTCGTTGCAATGATTAATAACATTATGTAGATTACCCGTCACAAAGGGTTTTATTTTGGAATTCAAAAGCCAATTTTATCTTTGGCTTAAATTAGTCATTCACATTTGGACCAAATTTGAAAACTGAATTTTTAAAAACTTGGGCCAGCTTTGATCAACCCAAGAGCTTTTAAGTTTCAGATTTCTTGGTCATGTTTCACCAAATTTTAACTGAGCTATTAATTTTTTTTTCTTTCTTTCTGATTTTATGGTTGGATTAATGGAGTTTAAATAGGATTTATCACTACAAATTTTCAACAAACTCTGTTTCAACAACCATATTTTCTGATTTTGACATGTGCCTAGTTCAAGAGATTGAGCAGGGAGATAGGAAGAAAAACATAGCTTAAACAGGGAGAGATAAAACTAAATTGGACCGGGCTAGCGTTTGCAGAAGAATAAAAAGTTGCTGCCCTTTATATTATTATTATTATTATTATTATTATTTTTGCTTCTGCTCTTCTCCTATTTACTCCAGATTTTGGTTAAAATAACAGCACTAGTCATTAAAATTGCTTCTCTTAGTTTTTGGCTGTTGGTGTTCTCCTATTTACTGGACAATTATTTTCCATTGTTTGAATTGTAATCTTGCAATGTTGTAGAAGATTTTAAGTCAGTTTGTAGTGCAGTGGTAGAAGTCTTTTTCGCCCCTTGTTTAACAAGTTTTGAATTAAACATATTAGACTTGCTACAGTAAACGAAAACCGTATTTGTCTACAGTATACCATAAACAAATTAGAAATTAATTATCTTAAGACTTACCCAAAGCCATGGTGAGAAGGCTATAAACAATTTGCTAACTACTGCCCCAAATTTGAATATTTGGAGCTGATGAATCCCTTCTCAAGCCTCCAAAAAAGATACAATATAAATAAGACTAAATATTTAATGGGGAATAAGTAGAATCAAAATTTACAAGTTTGGCATGCCGACGAGGAAGGGAAGGAAACATTTCTCTGATGGAGTTACTCGACCTTCTTTTCATCCCAAGCCTTCAAATGACCATTAATTTCTCAGAAATATTAGGAGAGGTTGCTAGAGAAGATGTCATTGAAACTGAAGAAGTAAAAACAAAACAAAAAATGACATGATTACTCTTTTCCACTGTTATACAACCTAAAATAGAATCAATCATATATTCATATTGAATAAAGATTTAAATCTCCATTCCATCACTCATTTTATATCCATCTAATGTTATCCAACACCATCATTACATGAACTCAAATTAATAATGAAACAGTTAACCAAATAAAAATAAAAATACAGCGAAAAAATACTTTAACAAATTTCAATTACCAAAAAAACCAATAGAATTACAGGGAAATTCTATTATGTGCGCTCCTATTCTGGAAACCCTTATCATCTACACAACTTCCAAGATCTACACCTCCATTTCTTTAACACCCTCATCTCTAATTAGAGTTAAGGGTTCCCCAATTTCATGAATATCCAGAAAGACATCTATGTCTATACAACCTGCATACACCTGAAACATCTAAAGTGCATCTGAATCTTCCTCTATCATCCTCTTTTCACTGGGTCAGAAGATAGATCTAGGAAATTATACCTACTAGTATCTACAATACTAATGCCATGTGACCATGGCAGTGAACCAACAGAGTATGAAGAAACTCCATTTCTTAATTACTATGTCTTTCAATTTTCTTTAATTGTATTTCACTCTTTTTTTTTTTTTTTTTTTTTGGTTCTTTTTAAAGAAATGATAAGACGGTTCTTACACTCATTCATTGTTCCTTCCATGATGGGCTCCACACACTTATATACATACATATATATACACACATACATATATATATATCCTTTATTAACTCTTGATGGATATATGTTCTTTTTTTTCTTTTTTTATTTTATTTTATTTTATTTTATTTGTGTACATTTAAGCAGTTACATGGATAAGTCTTAGATTCATCATCACACTAGGGGTAGTGTAAAGTATTTTGATGGCATACATGACTTCATTGATGTGACTAGGCGTCATGCAGAAGTAGATGGTAGGTCCCGATGTCCATGTCGTCGTTGCAAAAATAGGACTTATCATCAAATTGAAGAAGTTAAGCAGCATCTCTTGAGAAATGGGATGGACAAGGGGTATACCAATTGGATATATCACGGGGAGGCTCGTCAAAGCAACAATAATGTTAATATTGATGCTAATGTCAGTAGGGAAAATGTCCACAATGAAGATGGAAATGTAGATAATGTGTTTGAATTGTTGGATAACATACAAATGGGAAACTTCACTAATGCACCACAACAAGAAGATTCGCCTGAAGTTGATGTTGGAGGAGGAAGCTTTGATAGATTGTTAAATGATGCACAATGTGAATTGTGGCCAGGTTGTGAAAAATACTCTAAGTTGTCAGCGATATTAAAGTTGTTACATGTGAAGGTTACAAGCCGAATGAGCAACAAATCATTTGACATGATGCTTGATGCATTTAAGGATATGCTTCCTGATAATAATGTGTTACCAAAGTCTCATTACGAGACTAAAAGCTTGTTATGAGACTTGGGTCTCGGATATGATTGTATACATGCATGTAAACATGATTGTATTCTATTTTGGAAGGAAAACGCAAGTAAAGAAAATTGTCCACAATATGGTGAATCGAGGTATAAACCTCACGAAGGTAAGGGCAAGAAAATCCCTCAAAAGGTTCTCCGGCACTTCCCATTGAAATCAAGACTTCAACGGTTGTTTATGTCAAAGGATACAGCCTTAGATATACGGTGGCATAAGGAGAAACGTGTGAAGGAGACAAATGAGTTAAGACATCCAGCTGATTCAAAAGCTTCGGAGGATTTTGATAATAAGCATAGTTGGTTTGCTGATGATCCTCGTAATGTTCGTGTTGGATTAGCAATTGATGGATTCAATCCATTTGGAAATATGAGCAATGCGTATAGTATGTGGCCTGTGATAATTGTGCCTTACAATTTGCCACCTTGGATATGTATGAAGGAGCCATATATATTTATGTCGTTGCTTATTCCTGGTCCAACATCGCCTGGTAATGATATTGATGTGTACATGCAACCTTTGGTTGAAGAGTTAAAAGAATTGTGGCGGGATGGTGTGATGACATATGACGCGTACAGTAAATGTAACTTTAAAATGCATGCGGCAATGATTTGGACCATTAGTGATTTTCCCGCCTATGCGATGGTATCTGGATGGATGACAAAGGGTTATCTAGCATGTCCGAATTGTAATAAAGAAACATGTTCTTGTTTTTTGAAACACGGACGTAAGATATGCTACTTGGGAAGTCGTATGTTTTTATCGTTAGATCACATTTTCAGAAACCATCACAAGCAATTTAATGGCAAAAGTGAAGACAAAGGGCCACCAAAGTAGTTGACGGGTGATGATATTCTGGAACAACTTAACCTCATACCCGAGGTTAGTTTCGGAAAGGGGCCAAATAAGAAGAAGCGAACTCGTGAGGAATTTGAACTTAACTGGACGAAAAAGAGTATTTTCTTTGAACTACCTTACTGGAAGACCATTTTGTTGCGGCACAACCTAGATGTTATGCATATAGAGAAAAATATATGCGATTGTGTGTTGGGGACATTATTGGACATTGAAGGGAAAACTAAGGACACATTCAAAAGTCGGTTGGATTTAGAAGCAATGGGGATTAGAAAAGAACTCCACCTGAGACGTAATGGTGAAAAATTTGAGATGCCATAAGCGCGCTACACATTGTCAAAGAATAATAAAAGACAACTATGTGAATGGCTAAAATCAGTTAAGTTTCTAGATGGCTATGCATCGAACATAAGTCGGTGTGTGAATGTTAATAATTGTAAGATATCTGGATTAAAAAGTCATGACTCACACGTTCTCTTACAACGTCTCCTCCCTATTGCTATACGAGGATTCTTAAATTCAGATATTTGTAACATAATAGCTGAGCTTGGTTTATTCTTCAAGGAATTGTGTTGTCGAACTGTCAAAGTGGATGTCTTAGAGGCTGGAAAAGGACATTGCTGTTATACTAAGTAAGTTAGAGATGATATTTCCTCTATCATTTTTTGACATTATGGTGCACTTGGCTCTGCATTTGCCGCGTGAAGCCATCATCGCAGGCCCTGCACAATATCGATGGATGTACCCGATTGAAAGGTGCTGTATATTTTTAGTAAACCAACATTTTTTTTAAACAAGTTTTATTAGTTTGTTATTAAATATTATTGGTTTGATTAATGGTTATGTAGATTTTTGCATACTCTCAAATTGTACGTCCGTAACAAAGCACGTCCGGAAGGGTCCATTGCGGAAACTTACGTGGACGATGAGTGCCTCACATTTTGTTCAAAATTTCTTGGAGGGATTGAGACAAGGTTCAATAGAGAAGAAAGAAATAGTGAGGGGAACTACAACAATAATTAGTCCACATTTTATGATCTAAAGCAAGTGGTTCGACCGATAGGAGCGCAAAGTTTGGACATATTGCCCCGTGCGGACATAGAGATGGCCCGATTGTACGTTTTACAGAATTGTGAAGATGTTTTGTCATATAAAGAGTAAGTAACTCATTGCATGTCATATCTTGTCAGTTTCTATGAATATATAGTTTATTTCTTAATACATGTATACAATTGTATCATTAACATAATGTAATTGTTTAGAAAACACAAGGTAGAACTTGAGAGAGAAAATCCGCGCAATGTTCCTCAAAGACATGCTAAAGAATATTCGAGGTGGTTCGAAACAAAAGTAAGTCCATTATGCACCTATTGTACTTAATTAAATAAAATTCTTTAATTTAATTAAAATGAACTGTCATTCATTTATTTAACACTACACTTCTTTTAATAGATAAAGGAAATGCATCATCATCAAAAGGAAACAACTTGTGATGATCTGTATTCATTAGCGTGTGGACCTCAATGTCTAGTAAGTCGATATTCCGTGTGTATTGTAAATGGGATTAGGTTCCATACTAAGGAAAGGGAGCAAAATCGACGAACACAGAATAGTGGCATGTTAGTGAAAGGAGAAGACCAAGATTACTATGGTGCCCTAACAGATATCATTGAGTTAAGATATCCTCTGGGTAGAAAAAATTTTCTTTTTAAATGTGATTGGTTCGATGTTAGGATTGGTACCGGTGTACATAAAGATACCTATTTCATAAGTGTAAATGTAGCCAGTAGAGCGTACAAAAATCAGCCGTTTGTGTTAGCAAATCAAGCATTGCAATGCTTCTATGTCAAAGACAACAAATTACAAGGGATGTGGGAGGTAGTTCAAGATATAACAAGTAGAAGCTCGTTTGATGTACCTAAAAAAGAGGGTGAAACAGGAGTACATGATGAATTGCTCAACACTACAGCATACCAAGAGAGCGAACCAAGCATCGTGGATGGAGTTGTTGAAGCGGACTTGGACATGGATCCATTCCCTTTGAACAGGGACGATTTGGAGGGTGAAACTCTTGATGCTGAAATGATTCAAAAATGTAGGGGTGAAGCAGCCATTAATGATGACTTTTGGGATGTTGAGAATGATGAAGCTCTTGACATTCAATATAGTGATGAGGAACCAGAATTAATGTCTGAAGATGATACTGATTTGGATGACATGTGAAGCTTTTTATTCTTGAGCATGTACCTCATTTTATTGTTTTATGATTAATACTTTAAGTGACTAGCTGAATTATATTACCGAGCTTTATCTTTTGAGTTACTTTTTGTTTAAATTTCTCTTTAAGTATTGTTTCTGTGCTTCATTAATTTGCAGCTTTGATTTGGTTGACTAAATTAATTGTTATATTTGAGCATTTACTTTTTTTTTTGGGTTTATGATTATATTTAATGTGATCTATTCAGTTATATTGCCTCTAATTATTGAATTTTTTATTCAATGGAATTATGTAAATATGAAATGATGATTCAGAATATATTTTGCATATGCTTGTTTATTTTGATTTAATTTCACTTAATTCTTCATATCAGCTTGTAAACTAAATTATGGACACCTCCGAGGAACCGATGCGTAGAGTTTTAAGGTCCCGCAGGGCTGAAACTGAGCGACCATCTACAAGTTCACCTCCTACACAACCAAGTGGATTAGGTGAAGATAGGAATTCAACAAATGAAAGAATGGAAGGTGATGGTAGTAATGAGCAGATAGGGCCACAACCAAGTGGAGGTAATTATGCTTCATCATTGATTAACCATAAGTTCTTTTGTAAAATGCCTACGCTTTAATTAAGATGATAAATTTGTTTTTCAGGTCCGATACAAAAAGGGCGTGGAAGAGCAAAAAATGAAGCCTTGCACAAAATTAATGAAAACAATTGGCCAGTTCCAGTTGAGTTTGGAGAGGGTTATATTAAACCTATTGGTTTAAATAACAAATTATGGACGGCTGAGGTTGGCATTAATACACGAGATACCGAAGCCCTTCTAAAGTATAAAACGCGGAGGGATGTTCCAGATTTTGAGAAAGAGGTCTGCTATGACCATTTGAAGGTAATGATAACCATCATTTAATGCTTGTTTTGTTAAAAAAAAAAAAAAATCAGAGATTACTGGTCTAATTGGTTACAAATTATAGCTTACTTTAATTTTACATTATAAAGGAGGTCTTTAGAGTGGATGCATACGCAAATGACATTGATAAATATAGATATAAATTGAAGTGTCATTTTGAAGAGCATCTTCCGATTGAGAATGCACGCCGCCATCCTTACAATGGTATTGGTAATGCTGTTTGGGAAAAATTGTGTGATACGTGGATGTTACCTAAATTTCAGGTTCAATTTCTTAACTACTTGTTTTTACTATTTAATATAATAACTTCATTCACTAGTTATTTAGGTTTCCTAACTTATAATATTGTTTGAATTACTACTTAGGAAATAAGTGCAAAAAACAAAGAAAATCGTTCCAAGAATGAGGTTCCACATTATTCTGGATCAATGTCCTTCGTCAGACGTTACGATGATTATGTGCGTAATATACGAAACAATAATTATAAATTTTTTATTTTCTATTCTACGTTCTAAACCATATATTTGTCTAATAGTCACTATTACTTTGTACTATAGGTCAAACTCAAAGAAAGGCAGAGCCAAGAAGATGAGGACGGTGAAAGGGAAGAGGATCCTGCTATTCATTTGTACAAGGACACACATTTTAAGGAACAAGGTGGATGGGCACACGAGAAAGCTAAGAGGAATTTTGTAAGTTAACTATAAGCTAGCATGTTAGATTATGAAATTTGGATCTCATAATATTGTCCACATTGATTGATTGTGTTGGATTTGTAATTTATCTGTTTTGCATAGTTCAAATATGTGTCTAATATCTAGGGTAGAAATCTGGAGATTTAATAACAACTCATGCCAAATAAATGTTCTATCCCCTTACATTCCATAACTTCAAGATACTTCAAGTCTAGAAACCCCTCACCATCTCTGTCTTGACTCACATTCTTTAAAATTTCCACTTCTACTAAATACATACATGAGATCTTTGGATGTATCATGAAAATCAATGAATCAGTCCATTAATTGGGGTTTCTTGAATTAAAACTTGTTTAGAGTAAAGATTAATTTTAATTAGGGTTTCGTCAATCTTGGTTGTGACTGAAAATTATACCTATAGCAGGAGAGAGAAGAGAGAGAATGGAATAGCTTGTATTTAGAGAACTGATTAGTCTGCTACCCAGCAGGAGAGAGAAGAGAGAGAATGGAATAGCTTGTAAATGGAAGCCTCACTTTGCTATAACAAGTAGTGACCCATTTATATATATATATGAATATATCTGTCTGTCTGTCTGTTTGTGTGTTGGGGTGTGGAGAAAGTGAGGCGATTTTCCATGAAGCAGCCCTTTTATGCATAAGGTTTATGTGTGGTTGTTACATATATATATATATACACACTTTTATGTTTTATGATTATCTAAATATATATGTAGAGAAAGTGAGAAGTGATTTTCCATGAAACAAGCACTTTAATGTCATAAGCTTTATGTGGGGTTGCACATATATATAATATATAATTATCCGTACTCTTTTATTATGTTTGGGTGGTTGTAACTTTGAAAATCCACCAAAAACATAAAATCCCATTTGTAGGAGTGTTAAAGAAAAGATGAATGTGACCTCTTTTTTTTGGTAAGTATTGTTGTTCCCTTTTTTATTCTCTTCCTTTTAGTTAGTTTAATTATGTGATATGAAGGCTTCAAGCTACTTTATCGATCAGCTCCTATAGGAAGGTTATCTTATATATAAAGCATATTCCTCTATTCAGATGGGGTCAGCTACAGATCCTGTTGTCATCCCACTATATCCTGAGCTGTATTTGTTTTCTCTCACACACACACACACACACAACTTCAGTAGAAGTTGTCCTAGATACTCTTGGAGTGTCATGTTATATTTTATTAGTTAATTTCTTGAATTAAATAGACAAGAAATCAAAATCTGATTTATTGTTATAAGTTTAATAGCTTAGTTTTGGGATAGTAGAGAATCAATATTTACCTATTACATCAATATGTCTACCTATGACATTATTAGATCATCAAATATTTTCCAGACATTGTTTTAGATCTTCAAATCTTAATTAACTACATTTTATGAGATATCAAATCTCCTTTGTAGGATCCCTAAATTCATAAAGATTGGCATTGCCTGGTGTTCCTGGCTGGTTTCTCTTCTTTTTGAGAGCTGAATTTAGATAACAGAGAGGGAGGAGCTGAATTTAAATCACATATTTCCCCTCGAGTTTTCACCCTAGGCTCAACCATGTGACAGTAGAGAATGCCATATTTATTCAATGATTCAGCCATATAGAGGCCAAGAGCCTCTGGATTTGAGTCTCCGGATTCCATAAAATCTGCAAAGGGAGAGCCTTATTCCCAGTCTATTCGCTCCTATCTCATTAGCAATAGCTTCAACTATTTCTAGACATGTCACTCCTACAAATGGGATTTCATTCTCATTCCAAGCACTACAGAAAAGACAATCTACAACTTGTTCTAGCCCTGTATCAGGTTAACTACCTTCTTCTTTCTTTTCCTTTTCTTCGGACTACAAAATTGAGATTATAAAAACTCTAAATTGATTAATTTGCTCTGTAGATTCATCTGCACTCAATAATCTCAACTATCAAAATTTCTTCTATTTATGCGCATATGTGAGTTTATATATACATCACTGGTCTTGCATATTCTGAGAAGTGGAACACAAAATATATTCTTGATTAATTTGCTCTGCAGTTTCAACTACTCTGTGAGTCTGTAACCTCAACTATTATGACATTTTAACCTATATATCTATGTGAAATTATATATATACACACATATACACTTTTTGGAATTGCATCTATCAGAAAATTATATACATACGCACACATACACATTTTAGAGAGAGATGAGAGACTCACGGGGTTAATTCCTTGCTCCTCTTTGATATGCGTCTCTGCACTCGGAATCGGAAGTTGTGGACTCTATTATATGTTATTCATATTACACATCAACTTAAAATTTGGGCAGCTCAATAAATGGATTCCATTCATGTCAAGTTGTCATTTCAGACGCCCAGAGTGGCTTTTTTGCAGTAGATATAATCATTTCATTTATATGAATCAATGTTTCTACTAAAGGTCAAACTGAATTCATGTTGGGGCAAAACTGCTCGATCAAACCTTGGGACCTTGATAGAAAGAGTGGAAAACTTAAGTTCAATTCAATCCATAAGTCATTGGGTCTGTCTTTCCTAAACCAACCTTATCATAATTAGGTTGATGGGTTTAGCTTCTAAAATCAAGTTGACATGAAGATCTTGAAGTTGACTTATTTATTTTGGTGACTCTTGGAGCTTATAGGTCGTATGTCTCCAACCATATTGTGTTTGCACGATTGACTTTATTATCATTAATAGTGATAGGAGATTCTAAGTTTATTATTCAATTAACGTATATATATATATATATATATATATATATATATATATATATAGGACGAGCTAAAAGCTTTTTTTAGCTTTTATATATATATTCATATAACGAGCTAAAAGCTTTTTTTAGCTTATTAGAAAAATATATATAGGTTGATGTTCATCTTTTTCAGATTTATAAGGTCAATACATGGACTCCCAAATGCACTCATTCAAATACCTTCTTTTTTTTTCTATTTTTTTGGTTATGCTAATATAAAACATTACGCTTATTCTTTTATTTTACCAAACAACTCCAGAGCACAAAAAGATTGGAAAAACAAAATTGGAACTTCACTGTGGCCCCAGAGCCCACCATTAGGATTTTGGAGAGATAGTTGGTTTCTACTAAATGTCAAAATGCATCATTCCTTTTTCATATCAAATTTGGCTATATGGGTGATGGAGTCGCACAACTTGCAACGGGGACAACATGGGCAGCCATTTACCATGTTTGAGAAAGTGCCTTAGAGTTGCAAGTTACAGAAAGTGCCTTGCGTTTTGGTTCCATTCTAATCTATTAAACTACCAGAACCTTAATGATTTGATCAGCCATTTTGCAGTGATGGATACTTTTTGTGTGTTAAACTCGTATCAGACCACATTATAATGATAATGGAGAGTTTTTGTGAAAAAATTAGCTCTGTCAAACCCATGGTTTGTTTGCTAATATTTTTCTGGTGCACCAACTACCCACAAAGTTTCTAACAATAATTTAGACAGTAGTGAGCCTTAAATTTATTTAAATGTACAAATTTTTTTTCTATTTGTTGAGAAACAGCATGTCATACAAGAAATGGCATACAAGAAATGCCATTGTTTACTGTATGCGCGCATGTTATAAACCGAATCACTTTAATCTCTCTATTTTTATGTGCTGGTGCATGTGTGATTACATTTTCTGTTGTTACTTGATTTATTCCTATGCCATATTTTTTTAATTTGATAGTGAACTTAAATATTTTGCAGGATGCAATGAAAGAAAAGGCTGCACAAAATTCTCAAAATTCTGATGGTACGAGTCCATCCATAAATGATGTTAAGATAGTACAAAACCAACTAGGCATAAGGAAGGGATATTGCCGTGGATTCGGACATGGTTTCGTGACTCTAAAGCGTCAGCGTGCCTCTTCATCATATGATGAGGCTTCTAGGAAAAGGGCCGAAATTGCTGAAGAAAGAAGTGTACAAATGGCGGAAAAAATGGAAAAACTTGAGAAGATGCTTTAGCAGTACCAACAACAGCCGCCGCCATGGTTCCTCCAATATCAGCAACAGCAGCAGCAGCCGCCACCATGGTTCCTCCAATTCCAACAGCAGCAGCAGTCGCCACCATGGTTCCACCAACAACAGTCTCCATCAGATTCCCAACAGCAGCAAACCGCACCAAATTGGCATCAACAACCACCGCCACCTCCAGCAGACTCGTATTTTCAGCAGCCGCCACCAACAACAAGATGGCAATATCAGCTGCCGCCACCAACATGGTCTTACCAGCAAGCACCACCACAACCACCAACAGAATGAATAATGGATCTTGAAGAGGATGGAACAATTTTTTGTGCTACCACATGGTTTTAGTTTTTGTTTAGAAAACTAGAGATTTTATATTTTATGGATCTTGAATATATATATTGTGGATTGATTTTATTCTATGGATAGTAATATTTTTTTGAATGTTATTGTGGATCTATTTTGTATATGTTTTGTATGTATGTATCCGGAATGGTTAAATTCACAAATTAAGCATACAATATATATATATATATAGACGGTTTAATATAATAATTATAATTAAAACTAATGTATTAGGGACGATCTGACCGTCCCTAATACAATAATATATTAAAATATATTATTAAAATAATGTATTAGGGACGGTCCTGACCGTCCCTAATACAATAATATATTAAAATATATAATTAAATTAATGTATTAGAGACGGTCTGACCGTCCCTAATACAATATATGAAAATATATAATTAAAAATAATGTATTAGGGATGGTCCTGACCGTCACTAATACAATAATATATTAAAATATATAATTAAAATAATGTATTAGGGACGGTCCTGACCGTCCCTAATACAATAATATATTAAAATGTATAATTAAAATAATGTATTAGAGACGGTCCTGACCGTCCCTAATACAATAATATATTAAAATATATAATTAAAATAATCTATTAGGGACGGTCTAACCGTCCCTAATACAATATATGAAAATATATAATTAAAAATAATGTATTAGGGACGGTCCTGACCGTCCCTAATACAATAATATATTAAAATATATAATTAAAATAATATATTAGGGACGGTATATAATTAAAAATAATGTATTAGGGACGGTCTGACCGTCCCTAATACAATAATATATTAAAATATATAATTAAAATAATCTATTAGGGACGGTCTGTCCGTCCCTAATACAATAATTATAATTGAAAAATTATGTATTAGGGACGGTCTGTCCGTCCCTAATACTCTAGTTTTTGGGGACAGTCATTTAAACTGTCCTTAATTCGTACCTTATTAGTGACTGTCTTGGCCGTCCCTAAAAAGTTTTAGGGACGGTGTTATTTGGGACAGGTTGGACTGTCCCTAAAGATCAAAAGTATTAGGGACGGTCAACTTTGACCGTCCCTAAAGCTCTTTTGGCAAGCAACTTTTAGTGACGGTCCAAACTAACTTTTAGGGACGGATTTGGTACTTTTAGGGACAGTTTCGACTGTCCCTAAAACCCGAATTTCTTGTAGTGCTCCTTTTGCCAATCCTGTATTTATAAGGCGACTAGCTCTGGCAGACAGGTAATGCTTGGAACTATTTTAAATTCTTTCCTTAATTATTTATTCGCCAATCATCCACTATATGGTGCCGCAACTTATGCAATAGGAGTTATAAAAACTGATAACTGACCTTCCTTTTTTAGGTGCATATGTGTATACATATATATATATATATATTTTAATTATTCTTTCCTTTCTTTTTATTTTATTTTGTTAATCTATTTTTGTTAACATTCTTTCCAAGAGAGATCATGGCCTTGGGCCGTGGCTTAATGTCTGGGCCGAATTTAAATAATTATATATATACATATATATAATATCTTTTCTTTACTTAATGCAAATCTTAGTTTGACCAGACAAAAATATTCTGGACAGGCATTATATGCTTATTGATATGTTTATTTACTTACTTTATATATATTTTTTATATTTTATTCATTATACGTATATAGCACACAATTGTATGGTCTATTTATTTGAACATTAAGTTGGTTTATCCCATAGCTTAGCGAGTTGGGCCACTTGGTGAATAGATATATATGACACACAAAAAAAGAAAAAAAAAATTAACGTTAATTTTATAGTATAGAAAATATATGTATAGAAAAAATATAAGTTCAAACTATAAAGAATATACTATCAGACTATATGTCCATTTTATAGAAAATATAACTTTTAGAAAATATTATTCTATGCAATGTGATTAAAAAAATATGATTTTTAAAAAAAAAAAGCATTACCGGTTTTAAAAAGGTAATTCTAAAAAGAGTGTGATTTTAGATAACATTAAATTTAAAGAATATGATTGTGCAAAAAAGGATACTAAAAAAAAGAATTCTACAACTTTAAAATACGATTTCTAGAAAATGGAGATTTAGGGAAATAAGATACGATTTTTGGAAGGTAAGACTTCCTATTGTTAGAAAATATGATTTTGTAAGAAATTACTTTTAGGAAATATGCCCCTTTATTTTTATTTGATACCTTCCAAGTTAAGTTCCTTTTTTTAAAAAAAAAATCATTGACCTTGTGATAAGAAATATATATTTATACGTGTGATAGATTCAGAAAAAAGATAGCCATTAAAAATAAATAAATAATATTATCACTTTTAATAAAAATTTATCGAAATGTCCGAATTAATGGGTGGGGCAAAATGGGGTGTCTACAATACCCAAAAGAAATTAGGGGGTCACTTGTTGAGAGACGAATTTTGGGGGACAATTCAGGGAAATAAGCATGCAACCAGACTTGATAAAGCAAGAAAGGTCCTCCAAACCGAGAGAAACTTGAGACAGTGAGGTCCGATAAACCTCTGTATAAGGAAGCTAAAAGAAATGGAGATAATGCCATGGATTTTCCTTTAGACAATGCTATGGCTAACTGGGTGAGATCTTTAGTGATTTGAATTACAGGGGCACATAAGAAGTGTCTACATAAACACAACAACAAAAAGCCTATGTGTTCTTGCTCAGTTACTTCAGTTTCATGTTCTCCAATCATTTCTTTGAGGAATGGTCTGTGAGATTGGACGTGATGTTTAGGGCCGTCTTGTTTAGGAAATTGGTTTCTGGGTCTTGAAGAAGGTAATTGATATCTTCCCCTCCAGGTTTGAGTCTAGTTAAAAAGCAAACATCCCTAAGGGTTGGGGCCATCATCCTACAGCGTAAATGTAACGAGTTGGTGGTGGGTGACCAGAAATGTAAAGATGCAAAAAACAGTGGCTTATCTAGAGTAAAAGAAAGCTTACCGAGCTGGATGATGTCAAAGATGCCCATGCGTTTCCATAAATCACCTTTGGCCACAGACACGCGATCCACCCACTCATTCCATTGGGGCATGGGAGGATGCTAATTCCTGATTGATAGAGACGGTCTTTCACCTTCAGCAGTCTGATAAACAAGTTTGAGAAAAGGAAGTTGGTTTTCCCCTTAAGGGTAAAAAGGAGACAGGGATGGAGGAAATCGATTGACAAATGCTGGACCAAGGCCCTTAGCATTATTTGCTAAATCGATAAATGTGGTGTTGTTCAATTCAGAGGATGGTAGGGTTTTAAGGGCACTCTTGGTCATTTGGGTATGAGATGTCGATGCTAGTATTGGAGATTCTAGATTAAGACCAGGGTATTGTTTTTTCGAAGACATATTACAAAGGAAGAAAAGGATTTTGAGGGAGATGAGAGATTATGGAAGAAGAGTTTGGCTGATACAAAAGATAAAAGACGTGTTTTGTAAATGAATCGTGGGTGGTTAGAAGAAGAAGAGTTTACGGTAGTATTAATTACAGATTAGATAGGTAATGTCAATCGGCAGTTTGTGGGAACCGATAACATGATGGGGTTTGGAATCTATATGGTGTATATGGGAATAAGCTACAATGGGTGCGCAGTTTAAACTTTTAGAAGCCTAAGTTCCAAATGGCTACCAAAACTTGGGGGGCATTGTTGGCACCCATTTTGGTAATTTTGGTCTGGGCCTAATTGGATTTGGTGAACAGTGAGGTAAGTAGTAGTATGGGCCAAAAGTTTTAAACCTGTGAAACGATGATGTATTGGAGGATTGGGCCGAGAGGATATTGGGCTGAAACATGTGGTAATAAGGTTGGGCTATAAGATATTTTGGTGAACAATTGATCTGGTCTTCGGTTGGTGTAGTATGATACAGTTAGGAGAATGTTGGGCTTCACACGTCACATGGATTGTGGTTGGTTTGGATGACATGGCAGAAATTACAAAGGAACAAAGCTACATACAAGGGCGTTGAAGATAGGATAGAAGATGTTTGAATTGTAATTACATTAGATAAGAGTTATATATTTATATTGTATTTGAATGGAGTTAAGAGTTAGTATTTAGTTAGGATTAATTAGATTTGAATAATTATTTAGATGTATTAGAATACAACTAGGATGCTTATATTTAGGTTTTTGATTTACTGTTTACTTTATAAATAAACATAGAGGCATGCTGTGCAAAAGGTGCACCACCCTCAGAATCTTTTAAGTTATTTGTTTGCTTTCTCAAGTCCTTTCTAAGAATAGCATCCTTGCTATTTCTTCTTTATCTCTATCTATCTCAATCTCCTGATATCTCTCTTTCTCCCTTCTCATTCTTCTCCTTTCTCTTCTTGTTATATCTACTTTCTTCCCCTTTCTATTCTCTTGTCACGTTACTATAAATTGTTTACGAAAAGTCCTTTTAACTAAGGCATTTTTGAACTCAAAAGATGAATTTTATTGTTCCTTTTTTTCCTGGCATTGTCTGAAAGTCAACCTTCTCAAAGGGACTAAAATTGACTATTCACAATCGAATCACCCAGGTGGTTCTGGCACGCCCGGTTTACATCAAATTAAGATCGGCTCGAGTTAGCCGATGTTAGGATCAACACTATTCGTGTCATAAATACAAGAATCTCTCTCTTTCCAAAATTATACTCTTAATTAAAGGGTTGCTTTTTATAAATCTATAAGGGCCTTTCAGCTTCCAATCTCAACATCCTCGGTTTTTCCACCTTTCATAGAGTGAATGTGAAGATGCCTTGTAAAGCTGGTAGTTGTGTCCAAGAAGTAGATCACACTTGACATTATGCAGCAACAAACGAACATGGGTATTGACCCAAAAATCCAGAGGAAGAAAGGGAATGACAAGAAAAATGCTCGCACTCCAAGTGACCAAAACAAGCTACCCCTGTTCAAGTTTCTCGCAACATACTTAATAGATTCTCTTTTATCTTGTAATGTGGGTAAGGTAGCCAAGAAGCTAACATGGGCATACTAATAGACTGCACATTGCAAACAAAGACGACGAGGAAGCAGAGCAAGATAGTAAAGTACTTGACTGAAGACATGAGGGGAGTTTTGTTGCCGTAAATTAATTCTGATGATACAGAGGCCAAGTTCGATGTGTTGCTCACGAAAACACCGATCAATGAACTGAGAGTGATTGCTGTTGATGCCAAAAGTGTAGACGACGTTATGTTGTTATGTTGTTGCGTAAAGTTTGAACTGCCAAAAGGGAGATTAGGGTTCGAGTCTTAGTGGAGGCATATGTGTTTAAGTACTAACTAAGAAAAAAATATAGTCTCTTCCATATTGTCTGTTTCTTTATTTACAAGAAAACTATGTTCATCAGGTATGCATGAGAGTGTGTCTTGAGATTAGAGAGAGTAGGTTTTTATCATCACATATCAGAGCAGGTCCAATGGACAAAAATTCGATGATTTTGGGCCAGGTTTGAAGATTGGACTGATCCAATAGGGTAGCAAAAAATTGGGGCCCACCTTATGGATCGCGGAATGGGTCGCGATATTCCGCGACCCTATTGGAGAGCCGCGGGCCTACCATGCAGGCCCGCATCCATTTTCTTTTAATTTTTTTATTCTGGCCCAAAACTGACATTTAGCCCAAAACACTATTCCTAAGGGCATGTTTGCCTGAAAAAAAAAAAAGAAGGAAAAAATCAATTTTTTGGCTGATTTTAGTCTTTTTTTTTTTTTTTTTCTCCCCCCTCAAAATAATTGAACCAAAAAGCCGTTAAGGCACTGTTTGGCTGACACAAACAACGCCTTAAAGGCTTTTTTGGGCAAAAAAGTAAAAAAAAAATATAGATAAAAGTGCTTTTTTTTAAATTAAAAAAAAAATTGCTTTTTAAAATATTCCTACGGACATATAGCCATTTTAGGCATTATTTGGTTGACCGAAACAGTGCCTTAACGGCTATATTGGCACAAAAACCTATTTTTTAAAATTTGTATTGTTTAAATTTATGTCGTATCGTATTGTTTTTAATAATAAATATTGTATTGTTTAACTTTTTTTTATGATATAACCGTTTTAAAAACATAGCCGTTAGGAAAAAGTTAAAAAATAAAATTTATTAAAAATATTAATATTTTTGGAGAGCGAAAATGCACCATTAGAGTACATTCGATAGCTAAAATTTGGAGATTCTAAAACGCTAACGTGACTATGAGAAATACTGACGTGGCTATCAAAAAATGTTGATATGGCAAATTCGAAAAGTATAAATTTGGAGAGTCCATTGGTGATGCCCTCATATGCATTAAATCTGGTGATCATGATGATTATTGAGTACATGTGTTGATACAATTGTTGCGATCGTGCTATATATCCAACGTCTACATCAACACTGTGTTCGAGTAAATCACATAAATACTTAGAAGTGGATTGGACGAAATTAATTGCAATAAACTAAACGATGAAGAAGCGAGTTCAAGTGTACTGAATGTAGTAGATAGATGAGAGAATAGCCTTGGAGGGTACTGAGGATTAAGCGTCTTGTTGTATGGAGATCAACTAAGAGAGTTCAAGAATACTGATTAGACTTAGGTTGTACATATATCTCTTTCTTCATATTTAGTAGATTGATTTACCTAGTTAGGTTGTGATCTTTCCACGTTAACATTTGGTGTGCATGATCGTGCACATTATCTTACTTTTATTACGGTACTTTAAATTACTTATTATTATTATTGCATGATTGATGAGGTATTCATAAGCATAATATATTCCATGATATCAATTGTGCTTAATGGTTTATGAAGCAATTTACAACATTATCCACAAAAGTGTGTTTTGGTATTTATTTTTAATTTTTTTTCCCGGTAAGTAAGTGGTTTAGTATAAAAACAAAATAATTACAAGAGAAATGTGGAGTATATGTAACAACCCGAATTCGGGAGTCCGAATCATTTACCGAGTCCTTACCCAAACCCGAGGTCATCTAAGACATTACCGTCCTTTCCTACTGCATTGCATAAATATATACGTCATCCCAAGACTCATAGTACATCATATCACTAACATCACAGAAAACTCACAAATGCAAGTAGAATGGTAGCAACGTCTAAGTCCATGGATATAAGTCATACATCGATACTCCTTCGGTTTCCTGAAAATGTTAAGATAAGGGGTGAACTCAACAACTTAGCAGGTAATACCTAAAACATCGATTTTGAATTCCTTTGAGCCAACAACTAAAGAACGGGAATAGAAAAGAAGTCAAGGTCATGCAATTGGAGTCCGTACAACATTTATAACATAACAATCAATACACGCAGTCACATATCACAATTCTTGAAAATCATGCACATGATATGAAGTGTGATGCATCCTATCCTAAACTTGGTCTATACCGACCCAACATTCACTTTTCAAAAACTCGCTAACTGACTTTACCGAGGCGAGATTGATAACTTTCTCCGGTTCCAATTCTGGCAAAGCTTGGCAACCGTTAAAAGGCCTAGTACCAATTTTTTCACACCTTACACCGGGCCGCGCTTCCTCTAGGTTAAGCTAGCCTTAGACTCGTGAAATCCGGGTCATTTCTAAATCATTTCCTCACAATCCTTTCCAAACACATTTCTTTAAAAGAATCATTTCAACCTCATTTTTCCCGAACCATACCTATGCGACGAATGGAATTATGCATGAATGAAAGTGATATAAACATGCCTGCACTTTATCAGTAAGTATACGAACTCAACTAAAGTCAAAAGTTAATGTTTTAGACATCCCTATCTCAACAGCAGCAAAAATGCATCCCTGACCAAAAAAGTCAACACCGATCAACGCAGTCAATGTCGGTCAACAGAAGTCAACTCCGGCGGAACAGAAATCTGTTCGGTGGGAACGTATCGGATGATGAGGAGATTTTATTGTTCCAAAGGCGTGCCTTCAGAATCCGACTCCAAAACCCATTCCAAAATCTTAGAACTAAAAATTTTAAAAATTCATAAAATAATCACCGCTCCTTTGAAAATTAAATTCTTTGACTTTGTAATAGAGAACGACGAAAGAAACATTTTTCGTCAAGGAACTAAGATCGAAAACCTGACCGATTGGCCAAAAAATGAAGGAGAAAAATGAGGCATAAAAGAAAAAGAAAAAGAAAAAATAAAATAAAATAAAATAGTGGGAGAGAGATTACAAGGTGAGAGAGAGAAACTGAGGAATGAATTAGTCAAATGGCTTTAAGTCCATTAAAAGATTTCATGTGGGTCCCATATAAAAATATATTCCTTACCAATCATTAATATATATATATATACACACACACACCCAAATTAAATCACAACCACACATAAGCATTTAGATAAATAATTTATTCACAAAATAATTATACATGAAATGTGATGGACCCGTAACACAACGACCCCAGTAGCGGGTCCACCTGAGACCTCTCGGTTCAAAAAACAAAAAAAAAAAATGTCAAAATGACAAATATATTTTCAAGAGTCCTGAACTTAAGGAAATGCTCCAAACAACTCTCAAACACACCTGGCACACCTCACGGTGTCCGCAATGCAAAATGAGACAAGGATTAAAATGATCCAAAAAAATCAAAAATAGAAAATAGGAAAAAATAAGGATGATTACGTTATACCCCATGGCCCCAATAGGGAAGGGGCTTAAGAAACATAGAAATGAAAACATGTCCACAAAGTGGTCCAAAAAAAGGTCTTCATCAAGAAGCAAGAAAGTATCAGTTACTGCACAGGTGGGGCTGGTGGTTGTGGTAATTAAAGAAAGGGTTTGAGTGGGTCGGGTCAAAAAAAGGAGGATGGCAACTGGCAAGTTCCACTCAACGAGAATTTCTTCAGTAAAGGGTGGGTCAATTGTCAAAGAGAAAAGTTTCAATCAAATTGCATTGATCACTAGCTCATTCATCAATTGTTGTGGAGGTAGTGATTTGTTTCTGAATAACCTGTTATTTCTTTCCTTCCACACAAGATAAACAAAACTAGCCAAACCTAATTTCCAAACCATGACTCTGCCTCTTTTCAGTTTCTGCTTCCAGTTGGAGAGGCCCAAATTAAGAAATCTTTCCCAGGAGTTCGGGTTTGGTCTTGAGCATACAGGTGATTATGGTTTTCAGCAGCATTGAGTGTGTTTGAGAGTATAGGTTTTTGATGGTGATGGTGAGCATTGAATATTGGTGTTTAAGGTTAGGGAGAGGCAGGTTGTTGATGTCACAGTGAGGTGATGTAGGTCATGATGTCCACTGGGTTGTTGCTGAGTCAAGATGATGGTACTTTCTTATGCTTGTTCATCATCCAGCCTTGTCTATGACTCTATGGTGAGAATTAGAGAGAACCTTATAAAGGGTACCACAGTCGTCAAAGAAAATCATTGTTGATGGTGTGCTTGATCATTGGTTGTGCTAGGTGCCTGTTTTGGAGTAATTTTCTCCAAAACCATCATGATCAGCTAGTCACTTGGTATTGGAATTTTCCAAATGCTTGATCAAGTTCACTAGTGTCCCTCCATTCCTTCCACACACCTGCTGTCTTGTCAGAACAATATGGATGCCCAGTCCTCTTGGGACTTCTTACCTACCTTTTCCCATTCAATCTTTGCTCTATATTTTGCCGTAGAATCTCTACATGGTTTGATTCATTTTGTCACAAACTTTTGCCGGTAAGATGAGAGCAAATTGGTCCACTAAATATGCATACTAAAGGGAGTGGCTTGGATCAGTTGCAGTCTTCCAGCAAAACAAAGAGCTCTAGCCGTCCAACTTGTAATTCTGCTATATGGTGTTATATTTTAAAGAATACCACACTATCAGCGTCGAACATCCGGTGCTTTCAGCACCAGAAGACGTGAAGAAATTTACACCTCAAACAGCTCCCCTCGCCAACCCAAATGTTAAAAACTCAAAACTCAAGAGAATAAACACACACACACACGCAGTGCGGTCAAATGACAAGTCCGTCCCATCTTTTAAGGAGACACGAGCATGCATAGAGAAACACACACATTATGTGCTACTAAAAAGGCAGTTTAAGACCCAAGGACAAATTTACAAACAACTTCTATCTGTGTCATAAATACAAGAATCTCTCTCTTTCCAAAATAATGCTCTTAATTAAAGGGTAGCTTTTTATAAATCTGTAAGGGCCTTTCAGCTTCCAATCTCAACATCCTCGGTTTTTTCACCTTTCATAGAGTGAATGTGAAGATGCCTTGTAAAGCTGGTAGTTGTGTCCAAGAAGTAAAGCACACTTGACATTATGCAGCAACAAACGAACATGGGTATCGGCCCAAAAATCCAGAGGAAGAGAGGGAATGACAAGTAAAATGCTCGCAGTCCAAGTGACCAAAACAAGCTACCCCTGTTCAAGTTTCTCGCAACATACTCGACAGATTCTCTTTTATCTTGTAATGTGGGCAAGGTAGCCAAGAAGCTAACATGGGCATAGTACCTAATAGACTGCACACTGCAAACAAAGGCGACAAGGAAGCAGAGCAAGATAGTAAAGTACTTGACTGAAGACATGAGGGGAGTTTTGTTGCCGTAAATTAATTCTGATGATGCAGAGGCCGAGTTCGATGTGTTGCTCACGAAAACACCGATCAATGAACTGAGAGTGATGGCTGTTGATGCCAAAAGTGTAGACGCCATTATATTGTTGCGTATAGTTTGAATTGCCAAAACTCCATTTTTTAGTGGATCCTGGAAAAGTACAAGCAGGTTAATTTTCAAAGATAAGATTGAGACATGATTAAGCACAAATGTTATTGTTATAAATGAAACTATAAACTATTTATTTTCGATTGACATATTGAATTTTCCTCACTAGAAAACACAAAAATGATAATAGAAACTATGAAATGATTAATGAACTTTTCGCGCATACATCCAGATTTATGAAAAAGAAAGAAAAACCATATTTTCCTTTTTAAGCTATAACAGATCTGCATGTTCAAAATGAAGATCCCCAACCAGCCAAAATTTTCGTGGCAATGTAAGGAAATCCAACACCATTCAGATCCTTCTGTTAAGAAAAATAAAATTGAAGAGATAAATTGAATATGAACAACACACGAATCTGCCGGCACACAAAGCCCAAATGACTACTTCTCTTTCATTAAATGCTCTCGTAATTTTGTTTACAATGACCACCTCTATTTATAGGTGAAAGAATACAAACAGGTGATAAATATGAGAATTATACTGATGAAGGATTCCTAAAATCACTCCAATGAATTACTACTATCTATATTGTGTCAAGGCTTACATAGCTACTATAATGATATTCTCAAACACACCCTCTCAAGTTAGTACACAGAGATTTTAATGCAAGTGTCCAACATGAAATTAAATACAAACTTCTTGGGACAAATTGTTGTTGAAGGAACTATAAGTAGGGTCTCCAAGAGCGAAGAACATGATCTATAATAATTGATCAAATATTTCGAGGGCATTTTTCTGTTTTTCGGACCGGGAGGTCCTAGGACGGACTCGCTATCGGAGTTGTTGTGCACGGGATTGTGACAATCCGAATTTGTAGGATTTTAAATTATATTTATTTCATAATTTTTAGTGGTCAAGTTGAGTATTTAATTTTAATTTGGAGGTTTACCCATTTGAATTATTTAAGGTTAGTTTGATTTTTGTTGCAATTATATATAAATATATATATATATATATATATATATATATATATATACACACACACACACTTTAACTTCTGAAGAGATAAGGTGGCTAGCCGAATTTGGGGGGCAAAAAGAAAGAAGAAAATGGTGATGTTATTGTGGGCATGGGCGGGGGCAGCATGTGCCCAGGGGGGGCAGCCCCCCCGGGCACATGCTGCCCTATTAGAATATATATATATTTTTATACATAAATTTTTAAAAATTGACATAATGCCCCCCCTAAAATTAATAAAATGGCTCCCTTACCCTTGAACTCACTAAATTTTATTTTATTTTATGCGTATAATTTCTAAATATTTATAAAACACCCTCATAAAATTTATAAATTATCCCCATAAAATTATCTATTTTTAAAAATGTCTATAATTCTTTATTCATTTTCCTTCTTATTCTTCAAATTTCTTTTTATCATCTTCAAAACTTTTGCATTCTCTTTCATTTTTTTCCTTTTATTTCATTTTCTTCTTAAAAAATTCCTTTTTCTTCTTAAAAATTTCTTTTTCTTGCACTAATGCATAATTTATGTGCAATAACCTTCTTTTTCTTTTTTCTCTTCTTATTAATTTTTTATTCACTTACTCTAATACACTTTTATTACACTATTATATTTTCGGCCTGCTTGAAAAAAAAAATTTTATCAGTACTAACATGCCCCCCCTGAACCAAATTCCTGGCTCCGCCCCTGATTGTGGGGCCCACGTAATGAAGTTAACGGGTTTTTATTTTTGTTGTGCACACACACACACACACACACACACACACATATATATATATATATATATATATATATTGTGAATTAGATAAAGGAGAGAGCAGGTGCCTGCTAGTCGAGAGAGATAAGAACGAAAAAGAAAGAAAAGAAAAATAAAGAAAAAAAGAAAAGGAAAGAAGGAAAAATAAGTGGGGCGGGACCCACTAGGAGAATTTAATCACGTGGCCTTATATTGTTTTTATGGTGAGCAGTTGACATTGTGCCTTTAATTAAAGGTGTTTTGAGTCTGTAAATTTATACTCAGAGAGAGAGAAAATTTGAGAAGCACAGATAGAGCAGAGGCCGAGAATTCATGGAAGGCTGAAGGCTTGGAAACTTAAGAATGAAATGAGGAGTAATTATTTTTTAGGCTTAATCTACACAATTCTATTTGGAATTTAATCTTGCCACTTAAAGCAAAGTCAATAAGAGCGTTGAGGCCTACGTTGTGATCGGAGCAAAGTTCATTTTTGGCCTAGGAATTTCAAAAATTGGGCATAAATTGGGGGTTTTCTCTCATTTGAGGTAAGGGTTTATAAGTTACAATTTCTTTACCCTTTGTGAATTTTCTTTATATAAATTGTTGAATTGTTCACTAAATTATAAATATTATTATGGTTATTTGAAATCTATGAGTAAATGAAGCATAGTGAGGTTTTTTTTGTGTGTTGTATGTGAAAAGTTGTATGTTTAAATGAATTGTGATGAAATATAAATGTTTAGTTGAATTATCTTCATGCTTCATTTATTTATAAAGTTATATTTGATAAGAATGAGAATATGACTTGGTGTGAGAATTTATTATAAATTTGTGAGTATGATGTTAATGAACTGCATATAATTATATATTGACATTGGATAACATGTAACATTTTATGCATTTATCATTGGGTATGAAATGGAAAAAAGTTGTTTCATAAAGCAATGGAAAATGAATTTGGGAAATGATTTTGAAACTAAATGGTTTTGTGAAAAACCCGGACGCCAAAGGGGTACCGAGGGTCCGTGGCGTTAATGTAGTCTAAAGGAAACTAGGGAGATCACCCTAGCGTGGTTGAGCTATCTGGCCCCAAATGACGCCGCGGGGATACCAAGGGTCAGTAGCCAATCCTTCTCTCATGTCGCCGAGGGGCTACTGAGGGATGGGCTATATTAACGGTTTGAAAAGTGAGGAAATGGAAGAGATTTTGAAAATGGGGAGCGACATTGCATGACATTGCATCTCATTGCATAGCATGGTTCATTACGACTTTGATCCGTGGTTGTTGTTTTCATTGCTAAGTTCTCCCCGGTATAGCATGACCCCGTTTCCCTTATTCCTATTCATTGTTTGGATTCACGGTGTTATAAGAGGTGTGTCTTAGGCGCTTCCCACTGAGCTTTTTGCTCACCCCATTATTTTAACATTTTTTTCAAGACACGGAAAAGAAGTGGTGGACGACGCTCCTCCATAGGTTTTGATGGGTTAGTGGACTGTCTTGACATATTTTATAGCTATAATCTCATTTTATTATTATTATTATTATTATTATTATTATTTTTAAACCCTGGGATGACACGTATATATATTATGTATTGACATAGGAAAAGACGGTAGTGTCCTTAGTTGACCTCAGGTTCGGGTAAGAACCCGGTTAGCGATTTGGACCATTGGGTCCGGGTCGTTACAAATTTGGTATCAGAGCAATGGTTCGAATACCATTAAGATGACAGGTAGAGGCCTATCTAAGATTGCATGAGAAGTTGAATTGCATGTTTTTATGCTTATGTGTTAAGATATTTAATTGATTGAAAAGCATGTCTAACTGCTTAATTGCTTATGTGTTTACGGTTTTAAAAGACATGCTTATTTGCTAAGTGTTCACATGCTTACGTGTTTAATTGCTAAAATGTGTGTTATATGGCTATAACAATGAAATGTATAAATAATTGAAAACATGTTAATTGTGGAAATATGACAATGATGAACGGGAAGTTTATTTTCACATAATGATTTAATGGACTCGTTGTTTAAATTGATGGGATAGGACACGAGTGTTAAGGCATTTATTTCAGTTATTATATACATATGTATGCATGTATAAGAGAATGTGGTTGAGCACGAGATGATTACTAGTATAGTACAATACTTGTTGCGACATGGATGGTTGTGTGAGTTTGACCTGAGTAGGCGAGGAGCTCGGTTGTTCTACGGTTGTTTTGGGTGCCGGTTCTTATCGAACGAATGGCGTGGACTTCTAGCTCATGGATTGAGCTATTTGGTGTGTAATCATTCTAATCTTTTTGTTACATTTTGTGCGGTGCTTAGAGCATGACTCTAGAGCGGGCTCGTATTTCATGGCACATTGTCTATATTGTATATGAGTTTCATGCATTGGTGTATGGGTTCTTGTGACCGTGGAGGTCAGGTGTACGGAGTGAGAGTTTTGTGGGAGAAATATATGACCTTAGGAGGTTAGTGTTTGTGACTTGGGTCATAGTTTGGTGCAGAGGTTCTTGTTGAACCGATTTGTGGTGGGTGTGATAGGGATTGCTTAAGTCACGAGTGTAGTCTGTGGGTTATAGACATATATTTCAAGTATTTTGGTACAGTCTAAGGAAGCGTGTTGGTTATGGTTATTGAGGGGATTTGTTGGAATTTGTAGGTCTAGGGTGATGTAGGACCGATTGCAAAATGTGGATCATTTCGTGGTCTTGTAAGAGTCTGTTTTAGAGATTGGTTTGTCAAAGGGTGATTCCCATTTTGAAGAGCTACAGGAGCGTGTTGCTGGTAATTGACTGTGATACCCCTCGAATCCGAGACATGGGTTGATCAAGCCAAGCCCAAACCCAAGGGAATATCAACCAATTAATATATAAACGAACACAGAATATAAAAGTTTTAAGAAATAAATATTAAATCCGGAAGAATTCTAAATATCAAATCCTCAAATAATAATGATTAAAAATATAATCCAACTCTCCAAAACCTCCAAGAGTACAACTCGAGAATCCATCTAGTGTACCCCTAAATAAAATCTCAGACGATAAGTAAACAATTGAAGATAAAATCTAAATCGAAAACATGAAATGAAATCCTACGTCGTTAGTAGAGTGAATGACCGTCTCTGCTCAGCTCGATCAAGCCCTAAGACTGGAACCATCTGATACCTGAAAAATATAAGAGTGGGTAAGGCCCACGAACAATTTCTAATCTAACTGCAATCCATACAATGACCCGGTATACAGATACATCCTAAATATCTCACAATAGCTATCTAGTCCATATATATATATATAACTAAGGGACATTCACTGAACTACAAAGGGGGTCTTAACTTGAATAGAAGGCAACATGCAAAAACGCACCCAAAAGTAGGCATGAGTACCTAGACCTAACAGAGTACACCTCAACAATCATAGCCAGCTACGCATCCATTGCATATACGCACCCTAACCAACGACTCTGAGACTTAAGCTCATATCGTGGTACCATAATCATATATTTAAAATCCATCCAAAACCAGAGTATGTCATTTAATTCTTTGTTGATCTGACATAAGCTTTATAATTTAGTTACTTACTTAACTTATGTAGTTAATCTGACTTAACCACAATTAACAACTAATCCAGGTAGTCATTCAACTTACTCGGTTGATTTGACTTAAGTATAATTAGGATCAATACTTTACAATCCATTCCTTTATTCCAATACGGCAGGTCTTAGCATTTGAGCTAAACCATCCCTAATATGCCACCGTCCTATACCGGTGCATACAATCCACAATATCCAGATAATTGACAGAATTTAATACATCAATTCAACAATTAAAATTCAACACATAAATCCAGGTAATTGACATAATATAAGCTATTAATTCCTCAATTAAAAATCCAGGTTAACTTCCATGTAAATTACAGAACCTAAGTATTAGTTCAGCAATTTAACTCCAGAATTATAAATAGCAGTTTAGCAACTAAAGTCCAAAACCGTGATCTAGGTAATTGCGGAATAGTGTATAATAACTCAGCGGTTAACATCCTAGCCTTAATCCATGTAATCACAAAAACGAGTTTAATCTTTCGGCAATTAAAATTTCAGAATATGCATAGGTCAAGTCTGATAAATAAATGACCCTACTGTGCACCTAAAACAAGATTTAACATCATGCTATAATCCATTAAATCGCTATATTAAAATTAGGCAATTAAATCATTTCCATCCGTAAACAGCATGCATAGTTGCTTAATTTCATACTGTTCATTCTATTATCATCAATGTATAAACTATGCCATGAGAGCTTTTAATAACACATAAATTAAATGTTAAACACCCCCAGTATACTTCCAGAACAGTTCAAAACACTTAAATCGTCCAAACAGTGCACACGAACAAACGTATAACGCATCAAAACATCAGAGCTTGCTCTTAAAACTTGAGAGCAAGCTTAATTGTCCTTGGAGCCGGCTCCCTAGCCCTTGGAGCTGGCTCTATCATGGGGGGAGCTGGCTCCCAACCTCCTGGAGCCGGCTCTCTCCTCCTCTTTTTAATCTCCAGCCACCTCCAACTCTTTTGTTCCTCTTGAATACTGAACCTAAAAGTCTTATTTATACCCAGTAGCATCCCAATGATTTGTTTACAATAGTTGGAATTAATTACAGTGATTAAAACCGCTACCGATTCATTATGGTTTAACACGGACCTTGAACTGCAACTTGCAATAACAGTTATATATTAAATTAAAACACATACAGTCGATTAATTTAACATAAACTAGTTATGCAAGATTCAGTTAACGTTCAATTAAAATCCTAGAGACTATATAGGTATGCACAAAACATAGGCCAACGGGAGAGAAAAAGAAAAGAACTTGCCTGTGTGGTTTTGGAATCAAAACCTTGTCGTCGTCTTCCTAAGCTTTTTGACGATGTCTATTTACTATCCCTCCTATTGCTTTGGTTTAAATCCATAACAATACCTCTCCTTCCTCCTTGGTAGCCCTAACGGTGCCTCTGTTCTCCTAACCCTCTCTTTACGTAAACAAAATTTAGGTTTATGTTTCTGTGTTTTGTTTTTACAACCCTAAGCCAACGTAATGATATATTTATAAACTTAGAAACATACAACCATAATTCTAATTAAGATCCGAGAAGGAAAAGAAAACAATTATAATTGTAAGCTAAATCGGCTAATACGTGACCCTTAACTGACAAAAACCCTAATTAATTAACAATACTAACTTAATCCAATTAATTCCATTTAAATTAACTATTACACTAATTAAATCCAATTAAAACAAGTAATTTTCAATATAAATAAATAAAAATACAATTAATCAATTAACAACCACTTAGCAAACAAATACAATTACATACACAATTAAACAATTAAATAACATAACTAATAAAATAATCAAACAATTAGCAAATATTCAATTAATGAAACAAAAATGCAATAAAAACCAAAATAAAAATGCCGAGACTATCCTTTTAAAATTAGGGGTATTACATTGACTCTCGATGAGTTGATTACATGGCTCAGTTGATGAATGGGATTATAGGTTGGCACGGTTGTCAAGAGAGTCTCGCGGTGGTGTATTGTGGTCAGTTTTAGCTGTGTGGTGCAGGATTGCACGATAAGGTAGGTAGTAAGGAAGTGCTTGGTCGTTTGCGGATGAAGTGATAGATGATAGGTATTGTATACTAAATAGATTGTATTTTGAAAATTAGAAGTTGTGGGCTAGAGTTGTATTCCGGGTGTGTTTGGAGTATCAGGTGATAGTGTTGGGTGTTTGAGGATGCAAGAGATAGACTGTCAGATTTGAAATGATTGGGACGAGGGTGATCCCGTAGGCTTAACTGGTAATCCCATTTGACTTTGTCGGGGCCAAGGGTGTTCTAAGGAATAGTAAAGAAGGAAAGTGATGGTGTTGACGCTAAGGCGTAAGGTTTCTTTGGTTGAGTATTGGGGAGAATGGTCGGAGTAACCAGTTAAGTGTTAGTGGCTTATTGTGTTAATGCTTCTGAGGAGACAGTTGGGTGTTGTGCATTCTGGTTTATGTGCTCATTCCTTTTCTTTGGGATTTGTCAGCATGGCATTGCTGTGTAAGGGTTCTATCCCAGTGGTATATAATGGGGAGTATTGAGAGTAATGTTTATTTTTTTGTCATAATGGTGTTATCTTAAGGATGTTTGAGGAAGAATTGTTTAGTAGTGGCTTAATGGTCCGGTGGGACGATAGGTTTGAATTGTTGTTTGGAAATAATGGTGGTAGAGGCGTTATGGCGTAATGTTTAGTACTTATGAGCAAAATAGTTTAAGGTATGATCCAAGGACGGATTAGAGATTGTGAGTTGTTTGTTGTGTGTTGTCAGGTAGGTGATGGGGTTATGCTCTAGTCGAGGTGATTGTGGACTGTTTAGTCTTTTAGAGCTAATGAGGACGATGTTGCCAGATAGGCATCTTTTTCTTTTGGCGAGTCAATGGGTTGTTGTGACTAAGGTCACAGGTCTTGTGTGCACAATGATCGAGGTAGTATTGTCTAGGAAGGTAGAGATGGAACGGGTGATAAAGTGTCATTTTATAGCATAAAGATTGTCATTTGGGAGTAACGGGTTCCAGATGGAATGGGACGCGGTGTCCGAAGGGTTGTGATTGTTTCTAGTGTTAGTGTACCGTGAGCGTTGGTGCTCTTATCTGATTGGTTTTGGTTAGCATAGGTGTTACGGAGTAGTGTGTGCGAGGTTCCAGTATTGATTGTGTTTGATGGTCCGTTAGTGACAAGATTGCTTAGATTTAAGTTCATAGTTCTATACGGGTATTCGGTTAGTTCACCTCCTTATGCGTAGGGAGTTCATTTCGTCTCAGGTGAGATTGGGTGTCCACGGTTGGACGATTGATGAACAGCATGTGACAGGGTGTCAGGTGCATTCAAGTGCGAGTTGTCAGTATCTTGTGAGAGCGGGTTCGTTACCCTTTCTGTTTGTTCTAGTCCTAACAAGGATGCCGTTTGTCGTATGTCTTGTCATTCATCTAGGAGTTGTGCGTGTCCGCGGATGGACGGACTCGTGTGTGGTTTGCTACGCTGTTAGAGTTCACCAGTAAAGGTTTGGTTGTATGGGTTGACTCACTCCCGCAGAGGGATGTGAGGTATTTGGTTTTGGTGGTGCTTGTTTTGAGAGTGGTCTTGACCAGTGGTATATGAGGCACGAGTTACAAGATAGGGATTGTGTATTTTCGGTGTCTGGTACTAGCACTGATGGCTAGGGGTGTGTTGTGAACTATAAGTTTGAGGATGGTTAGGTGATGTGATGTGAGCCATGTACTCGAATGTTTTTATAGATGTCTGATTTGAGCAGTGTCTTGAGGACAAGTGTCGATGTCACCTTAGAATTACGTGATTAGAGAAAGTGAATGTGGGATTCCGTTGAGGAATAATGGGAATGATTGATTTTGGTTTTGAGGTTTTAGGCATGAAATAGTTGTATTGTGTGTTTGATGAGGTAATAATTGAATCGAATGATGTTATGGAGTTGTCTACCTAGCGTGGGTGTTATGAGGTAACCGGAGAGCTTTTAGGCTAGTCGATAATTATGGTATTCGGTGCTATGTTGCTTTTAGCTTGTTATGATCAAGGCATGATTAGGATTTTTAGAGTATGTATGTGACTGTATAGTCGTTGTGGTTACGTAGAACGATGGATTGATAGTGAATGGATCTCATGATTGTCTTGTGAACTGTGTGAGACTATGTTTGAGGTTTAGACCTAAGGACAGGAACTTTGTCTGTGTTGAGACCGGATCGATGATGAGAATGGCCTGGCTAATAATTGCTCCTGAATCAGTCTCTCTTTAGCATGATGTCGGGTCAAAGGTCAATGATTGTTTTGACTCGTTAGCGACAATGAGAGCAAGGTGTTGCGCGTTGTGTCAGTGTGTCAGTGTGGATTCGGGTGGTTTGTCTCGGGTGACGAGGTAAGTTAAGTGGGACTAAGTGTCCGATAAAGGGTTTGCGGTATAATTGTTGATTATTGAAGATCTTGTTTTGAGGATTTATGTCCTAGGTACAGGATAGTACGTTTTATTATTCTGGTGACTCATAATTATGTAGTCGTTGGGAGATATGTTATTTAGTCATCTTAAAGTTGTTAAGTGTGATGATTGTCATATAGTATAGTTATGTGATGGTGTAACTATACGTTAGATAGTGAGTGTTTGGTCAGATAAGGATGTGCAGGTTTGGGTTTGAGCTTGATTATGTAATGGACGGGATTCTTTGTATGGGGTTTGTGTGTCTTTTAAAGGACGAGTAGAGATCGAATGTTGTTATGTTTAAGGATCTTATGACCGTTCTTCTTTCGGGCTCCGAATGCCTTGCGTGGCAGTCTAGAATGGACCGATATCCATTTTGAGTCGGGTGTGAAATCCAATTGGTCTTGTGTTTTGATGTTATGAGTGATGAGCACCCTCATAAGGTGGTGAGCATTGTGTATTAGTGGTAATGGTGTGTGATTGCTTACTGACGTCCGGTGTCAAAGGCAATAAGGATAGCGAGCTTATAGTTTTGTGGTCTTATTAGGTGTTTCTCGAGAAGGTGTATGGCTGTGGGCCTCCTTCTTTAAGGAGGGTAGATTTCGAGGACGAAATCTTTTAAGGATGGTAGAATGTAATGTTTACAATTTTTAATCATTTTTCATTTTTGGAATTTTCAGATATTTCGTGGGCATTTTTCTATTTTTAGGGCCGGGAGGTCCCAGGTGGGACTCACTACCGGAGTTTTTGTGCACGGGGGTTGTGACAGCCTAAATTCGTAGGATTTTAAATTATATTTATTTCATAATTTTTAGTGGTCAAGTTGAGTATTTAATTTTAATTTGGAGGTTTACCCATTTGAATTATTTAATGGGTTAGTTTGATTTTTGTTGCAATTATATATATATATATATATTGCAGCTTCTGAAGGGATAAGGTGGCTGCCGAATTTGGTGGGAAAAAGAAAGAAGAAAATGGTGACGTTATTGTGGGGCCCACCTAATGAAGTTAATGGGTTTTGATTTTTGTTGTATATATATATATATATGTTGTGAATTAGATAAAGGAAAGAGCAGGTGGCTGCCAGCCGAGAGAGATAAGAAGGAACAAGAAAGAAAAAAAAAAAAAAAAAAAAAAAAAAAAAAAAGAAAAGAAGGAAAAGTAACTGGGGTGGGACCCACTAGGAGAATTGTGGCCAAAATGCTTTTGGGTTTTTAATCATATGGCCTTATTTTTTTTTATGGTGAGCAGTTGACATTGTGCCTTTAATTAAAGGTGTTTTGAGTCTGTAAATTTATACTGAGAGAGAGAGAAAATTTGAGAAGCACAGACAGAGCAGAGGCCGAGAGTTCATGGAAAGGTGGAAACTTAAGAATCAAATGAGGAGTAATTCTTTTTCAGGCCTGATCTACACAATTCTATTTGGAATTTCATCTTGCCACTTAAAGCAAAGTCAATGAGCGCGTCGAGGCCTAAAGTTTGATCGGAGCAAAGTTCATTTTTGGCCTAGGGATTTCAAAAATTGGGCATAAATTGGGGGTTTTTTCTCATTTGAGGTAGGGGTGTCTAAGTTACAATTTCTTTACCCTTTGTGAATTTTCTTTATATAAATTGTTGAATTGTTCACTAAATTTTGAATATTATTATGGTAATTTGAAATCTATATGTAAATGAAGCATGGTGAGGTTTTTTTATGTGTTGTATGTGAAAAGTTGTATATTTAAATGAATTGTGATGAAATATAAATGTTTAGTTGAATTATCTTTATGCTTTATTTATTTATAAAGTTATATTTGAGAATATGACTTGGTGTGAGAATATATTATAAACTTGCGAGCATGATGTTAATAAACTGCGTATAATTATATATTGACATTGGATAACATGTGACATTTCATGTATTTATCATTAGGCATGAAATGGGAAAAAGTTGTTTCATAATGCAATAGAAAATGAATTTGGGAAAGGATTTTGAAATTAAATGGTTTTGTGAAAAACCAGGACGCCAAGGGAGTACCGAGGGTCTGTGGCGTTAATGTAGTTTAAAGGGAATTAGGGAGATCGCTCTGGCGTGGTTGAGCTATCTGGACACCAAATGACGCCGCGGGATTACCAAGGGTTAGGGACAGTAGTCAATCCTTCTCTCGTGTTGCCGAGGGGCTACCGAGGGACGGGTTACATTAACGGTTCGAAAAGTGAGGAAATGGAACAGATTTTGAAAATGGGGAGCGACATTGCATGACATTGCATCTCATTGGATATCATGGTTCATTACGACTTTGATCCGTGGTTGTTGATTTCGTTGCTAAGTTCTCCTCAGCATAGCATGACCCCGTTTCCCTTATTCCTATTCATTGTTTGGATTCACAGGGTCATAATAGGTGTGTCTTAGACGCTTCCTACAGAGTTTTATACTCACCCCATTATTTTAACATTTTTTTTAGGACATGGAAAGGAAGTGGTGGACGATGCTCCCCCATAAGTTTTGATGGGTTAGTGAACTGTCTTGACATATTTTGTAACTATAATCTCATTTTATTATTATTATTATTATTATTATTTAAACCCTGGGATGACACGTATATTATGTATTGACATAGAAAAAGACGGTAATGTCCTTAATTGACCTCGGGTTTGGGTAAGGACCCGGTTAGCGGTTTGGACCCTCGGGTCCAGGTCATTACATGAACAACACAAGAATCTGCCGGCACACAAAGCCCAAATAGCTACTTCTCTTTCATTAAATGCTCTCGTAATTTTGTTTACAATGACAACCTTTATTTATAGGTGAAAGAATACAAACAGGTGATAAATATGAGAATTATACTGATGAAAGATTCCTAAAATCACTCCAATGAATTACTACCATCTATATTGTGTCAAGGCTTACATAGCTACTATAATGATATTCTCCAACACTTCCTCTCTAGTTAGTACACACAGATTTTAATTCACATGTCCGGTCAAATTGTTGTTGAATGAACTATAAGTACGGTCTGCAAGAGTAAAGAACATGATCCGTAATACTTGATCGGAAAATGTGGCATTTCACCAACAATATTCCAATGGGAAAGGCATGAAGCTTCACTTTTCCCAGATCGACATCATCACATGTGTCATCATGCACCTTTGAGGGTTTCTTTGGCCACCTCCCCTTCAACCCTTCCTCTCCCTTCCAACTTTAACTTTTCACCGCCTCTTATCAATCCATATATTACAGTATACTACTACTGTATATATCTATTCTAACCAAAAGCAGTTAAAAGACTACAACAAATGAAAGAGACTTCTACTAATTTTTCAGCTACTGATTCAGACCTTAACATGAAGGTTCTCTTCTGATACTTCCCTTTATATGTGTTTGAGAGAGAGAGAGAGAGAAAGAGAGAGAGCTAAGTTTCCATATATCAGGTTCTGTGGCCACCATAACAAAAGGTATCTTTCTGTTTTTCACATATTTTCATCTCTAAAACTTGTATATAGACTTCTGCTTTAATGGGATTATATTTTCTCTGTAGATTGAACCAGACAGTGAATATGTTAAGAGAAAATGGCAGAAGAAGCAATTCCAAATGGTTTTATTCAAAACCGAAATGGTGGATCGAATCCTCCCACCATAAAGAAGAAGAGGAACCTCCCAGGAGCTCGAGGAAAGTCTGTGTCTTAAAATTTTCAATCAAAAATAGCTTTTCTTGTAACTTTCTTTCTTTCTGTCTAGCTTTGTCACCATCATGAGTATATCCATATATGAATATTCAAGATTATATATATTAATGGATAATTCATTACATACAGATCCTGAAGCCGAAGTCATTGCCTTGTCACCAAAAACTCTAATGGCCCCCAACAGGTTCTTGTGTGAGATTTGTGGAAAAGGGTTCCAAAGGGATCAAAACTTGCAATTACATCGCCGTGGACATAATCTTCCATGGAAGCTCAAGCAAAGAACCAGCACAGAAGTGAGGAAGCGCGTTTATGTGTGCCCTGAAAAGAGCTGTGTCCATCACCACCCCTCCAGGGCTCTTGGAGACCCTACTGGTATAAAGAAGCACTTCTGTCGAAAGCATGGGGAGAAGAAGTGGAAGTGTGAGAAGTGCTCAAAGCGACATGCAGTGCAGTCAGACTGGAAAGCACACACAAAAACTTGTGGCACTAGAGAATACAAATGTGACTGTGGGAATATACTTTCAAGGTACGTAATTGCTGTACTAGCTAGTTCTTTATATAGTACGTTTTCAGAATAACAGTTCAAAGAAATATATAAAAGTATCATTCCATCACCTGCAAAGAACAAAAATTAAGGAGAATAATGACGCTTGAGAGAGTATTTATTTTATTTTATTTCTTTTGACTGCTATCTTCATTTTAATTTACAGGAAGTAGGATGACCCCTCTTTCTCTCAGAGCTAGAGAAAGGATATATATATAGGCGGCCAGAGTGAAGACAATTATATTGTTTAAAACTAGACATGATATTCTTGATTTACATACCCTGAAATGTCTTCTTTTAAGTTAATTAGGATTCCTATGGGTACTGTTTATTTTCACAATAATAATGATACTCTTTTTGTTGCTTTTCTTAATTGAATCGTGACCACTTCTGTGGCCTGATTGCAATACCTATGTCAACTACATAAATTTGAGTACGAAATGTCCAAAATTATATACTACAATCTTTTTCATCTTATATGTAGCTATTATTTTTGGGTTATTATTGTATGCATGCTTGAATCTTTAGTTTTGATTCTTTAAGATTGATTAATTGTTTACGGATTATATATGAGCAGGCGAGATAGGTTGATCGCACATAGAGCTTTTTGTGATGCTTTAGCAGAAGAAACGGCTAGAGTTAATGCGACATCAGACATCAACGCCACAACTGCCAGCAATATAATCAATTATCATATTATGGGACCTAGAATTGCACAACATCTGTCTTCCATTTTCAAGCCAATTCCAGGCAGTGACAGAACAATCGATATTCCAACCACAGGGGGCCTCTCATTATGGACGGGCCAAGGACCCCAAGGTCATGAAGCAAAGGACAATATTAATCTGCAAGAGAGACATCAAATTGGGGCTGTGAGTTCAGGAGCAGTTTATGATGATCCAATTGTATCTTGTTCAAACCTTTCACCACCTGAATATCAACTGAATTGGGTGATGGGAAGCAAACATTCGACGAATGATGAACCAATAACAAGCCCTTTACTTCACTTGAGCAATGTTAAGAATGGTGAAAGTCATTCTGTAAGTGTTCCTTCATTGTACAGCACCCAACATTGCTCTCATCAAACACCTACAGCGAACATGTCAGCAACAGCTCTACTGCAAAAAGCTGCCTAAATTGGAGCAACTTCAGGTACTGATACATCATTCCTAGGAAGCTTTGGATTGAAGTGCAATAACAATATTCAAGTTCAAGATGGGAACAAGTATTGTGGATTGTATTGTAGTACAAACCCTATATCCACTAATCTTAGAACTACTGATTTGGAGAGCTCAGTAAATGATATATTCACTTTGAATCAGTTGCAGATGTACCCCTCAAAGCGTCGAAATGTGCAGAATGAAGATGGTACAGGAGGGAAAACTAGGGACTTTTTGGGTGTTGGTATGCTATCCATCTGCCACCCACCATCAATTAATGGATGGATTTGATCATATGGAAATTTCATGAATTGCTTCTCTGTTGGAACTTGGAAAGCAAAATAGAAATTGAAGTTGGGAAGAGAGAGAGAGTGAGAGAGATTAGTGTGTGAACTTTGCAGAGAGGGAAAAGGTAGCAGTGCTTGATGGGAGCTAAAAATGTGTTTAGTAAAACTATTCAAAAGCTGAAGAAGGAGAGGAGATCTCTGCATATTTCCTCCTGAAAGCTGTGATCCTTTAATGTAGTGGCTTTTGTTTTTGATATAAAAAAATAAAAAAATAAAAATAAAAAAGGTAAGTAGTGGGGGCAAAGGAAGAAGTTCTTTTCAACTCCATTATTGCAATGTTTCATCTTTTGTGGTGGTTTTAATCCTCTCAAAATGGTGTTGAAAGAGAAATCTAGTGGCAAAGAAAGGCTTAGCCTACTGAATAAAATATATATGTAGCTCTTTTTTGTTCAACCATGCAAACTTGTAGATAGCAAGAATCATTGTATTAGCTATAAGCCTTTAACAAATGCAAGAAAGTGAGGGAAGTCAATAGAAGGCTTCATATTACCCCCACCCATAAATGAAAAGATTTTCTCCTTGATGATCTTTAATATCCTTTTAATCTTTCAGCATTATAGGTCTTATAATAATGTTATCAACTACTGACATAGCCTTTATATCAGACTGCAAAGGCTTCTAGTCTTGAATCCAATTTAAGGTACACCTATATAGTATCTATAAGGGACCTCTATAATTATTTGTTTTTGAGTCAATTCCATTAAATCAAGCCACCTCTATGATTAATGTTTTTTTTTTTTTTTTTTGAAAGGTGATCTCGATGATTATTTTTTCCAAAGCAATTCCATTAAATCACCTCTTATCATCTTGCTTGTCATTTTGCTTTTCAACTCTACTTAGACTCAAATGAGTAACTTTTTCCCTATGCATTAACTCTAATCAAACTGAGCTTGAAAACTTTTAAGTTTTTTTTTTTTTTTCTTTTTTCTTTTTTTCCCTAATGTTTAATGAGGATCGTTCCAACCAGATGCCATTTGGACTTGTAGTTACGCCATAAACTCAGGAATCACAATCACATACAAATTACGGATATTGCTTGAACCAAGATTCAAACTTAAAGACTCAATAATAATAACCCCGAGTCTCTAGACACTTTCATACAACATTTATTTTTTCTTCTACTTTGTTTTTTAGTTTTGTTTTCATTTTTCAGGACTGTTTTTGTAGCATGTTTAGGTGTGTCTATTGTGGGTAGTATCTACCGACAGTATAAAGGAGAAAACAGATGAAAAGGAAAAGAAAATAAAGAAGAAAGAGAAAAAGAGGCCATATTCTTGCACCGGCCTCCTCATTTGTATGCTTTTTGTTGCATGATTAGAACTACTATAAAAGATAAGGTACGTGACATGCAATAAAGAGAGAAAGAAGGAAATGGCTGTCATCAAGTGTACTGACATTCGTTCTCCTAGTGTTCCTGTTTCCCAAAAAACTAGGGTTTCCACACAATCAAGAAAGCTGCAAACTGGACGGACAATGTCCATGGTTGGATTTCATTTGCTCTTTTGATAAAAGGGAATGTGAATGATATCCTCTTCAGACAGCTGGAAGCCAAATTTGGCCTTTACAACAGCCGTTCAAACAAGCATGTTTGTTGGTCCTCCACATTATATCCTGTATATTTATGTATGAAGTTGATTGTGGTTAGTATAGTCACAATGTTATGCTCTAGTGATTACTAGTAGCAGTCCTTAAAAGTTCCACATACTTTTCAGCAGATAATTCCCCAGATCAATTGTCTGGCTTTCTATTATTGCTCATTTGGGGGTTAAGAAAACTGTACCTAAAGAAAAGTAATTTTATGATAATAATTTGGTGGTTGCAATGCAGTTTAAGAATTCTAATTTTCTTCCAATATTTTAGTTGTGACTTGAGTTCGAAATCGAAAACAGCCTATCCTGGGCTAGGGTTGAGAAACAGAAGTGTGCTCCAAAAAGTGGATCAGGTAAAAATATATATATTTTCAGAAATCACACTTGTTGGGTTTATTCTATGAGGTTTGGTTTGTTCATAACAGGGCTCTTTCATGGTCATGCTACATCCCTACAACGCAACGCATTTCAAAGACAGCTTTGAAAGAAATTTAATTAAAACTTTAAACTAAATTCCCTTAACTCTTCAAATTCCAGATATTCTTTCAAATTCCAAATATACTCCCAAACACAACATGAGCTCTTTTACCAGGCTACCAATACCAGTAAAATGATCTCTCCCCACTTTGAATTAATGAAATCACGCAATGTTATACATAGACCATATTTTTGCTGTCATACCCTATTCAATTAATGGAGGAAAAACAAAAAAAAAAAAAAAAAAATTCCTCTGTTTTGCTCTATTCAATCAATGAAAAAATCAATTATCACCGCATTAGAACACTTTGAACTGGGTTCAAATTTGAAGGTCCTGGTAGACGAACCACCATAAAAATCATGCATTTGAGAGACCAACCATTAATAACGGACGGTTCACACATCTTAAACATAGCATACATGTTGGAAAAATACACATCATCTATCACTACCTTCCAACATTAGACACAATAGTTATTTGTTGAACCCAAACTTCAATAATTATCAAAATGACCACAGGAATTTCATCTCAGGGAGCCAATAATTTGATTCTGCTCCGTAGTCAGCCTTGTCGGGAACTTGATGTTGAATTTGATTCTCAGATTTCCTTTATTTGAAGGATCATTTGTGACCGGCATCCCTTCTTTCGGAACCACCTCTTCGTAACTGGGATGAATCACATTATTGATTGGAATGGTTAAACTCCTGCCATCAAGGGTAGTGAGATGGACAGTGGAGCCTGTCAAAGCTTCAGCAAGAGGTATCTTCAGTGTGGCAACCAAGTCATTACCGTCACGAGTGAAACACTGTGAGGTTTCTCGTCGACTAAAAAGACAAGATCTGAAGGTATTACATTTGGCCGCTCATTACCTTTCTCTGGGAAGGTGATCTGTGTGCCTTTCTTCCAGCCAGGTTTGATGTTAATAGTTAGAATCTCCTCCACTGGCGTGGTCTTGCTGCACCAACAAAAGAACACACAAGTTAGAAAAATGGTTGGGCATCATAGCAACCAAACAAGGTATACCAGCAAAATGCAACAAACACAGGCTTTTCTGTGCATCACTATGAAGTATGAACTCTAGATAACTTCTATTAGTAAGTTTATGCATATACAGCTGAATGTCTCTGAGTGTAATAAATAAATTAGTGACAGCATCACCACCTGATACATTTTAAGGGAAAATTTTTATCACTATGGAAAGCTAATAGTTCACACGCAACGCAAAGAAACATTGCTCCGAAGTCCTAACTTGAGGCATCCTTATTGTGATGTATAAGATTTTTTAAAGTATTTTAGTCCATAGGTGGAACAAAATATAGAAGCTGCTGCTTCTGAGAAGAGAGATGCTCAAAAAAATTGATAAAAAGCACAAAATTTGGTATAAATTGAAGCTCAGAGTTCAGTGCCTAAAGTTTTTTTTCCGATGCTACATTTATACACAATGCTTGCTTATGTGGTTACTCTATCCCAATCCCAAAACGAAGTGGTGTATTTGTTTTGCACAATTTAATCAAGCAGCAACAAACAACAATATGTAAAATTGTGCATGAAGTTGAAGCACCAGGGGAAAAATGAATCTAGATGTCCTTCCACTTCCACTGCTGTTGAGACAACCAAACCATAGTAGGCTATCAATATCAGATTGAAAAATCATATTTATTGAAAATGGGGGTCAACATGAGGTAAAATAATACTGAAGTCTAAATTTCCAAAATATATATATATATATATATATACACACACACACATTATCAACCATGGAATGCCCCTGTGCAAGTGTGTAGAAATCTGACATAGGCACAGTAAATACAAAGTCATTGAAGCAATATGCATGCATACTTGAAATTGTAAGCTACTGTTGGGTCACATCCCCTCCCATCCGAAATTTTATACTACTAAGAATCATTTTTGTAACATATACAATAGACAACAAATTCTTATTCCTCATTACTGAAACAAACACCACCCTGGATTAAAATAGGTCAAAAGAAAAAGGAAGAAAAAATCAATACATAATTTGATCAAACAACAAAGATTAAATTTGCAAATTAAAGTAAAAGAATCAAAATTCAGAACAAAACAATGTTAAAGAGCAGAAGGATAGGTTAGTACTTACCCACTTGGATCGGCAATTTCTCTGGAGATCTTCATCTTCTTTGTTGTACCCTTATAAAGCTGTTCAAGGGTACAAGGCACAGTTTGCTCAATTGGAGGGGCTTTGCGAGGAGGAGGTGGGTGCATGTGCGTTGATCCTCCACCTCTTTTTCCAAAAGACCCAAAAATATCATCGCCTTCTCCAAAAGACCCAAAAATATCATCGCCAAATAACTCCCTTGAGAATCTGGACTCCCCTCTCAGTCCTCCACCACCACCACCACCACCAACACCACCCATTCCTCCACCACCACCCATTCCTCCAAACGGACCGAAAAGCTCCGTAAATATGTCATCTGGGTTCCAAGGATTGAATCTAAATGTAGTCGGCCCGTCTCCGGCTGAGAAATAGGTAGCTCCGCCTGGTACGCCGCCATCTGGTGGAGGTGGCACCTGACCCTTTAGCCCGTCTTCACCATATTGGTCATATATTGCTCTTTTCTGCGGATCACTTAGAACCTGAAAAAGTTCACATCTCAAACAGAAAAACCCATTAATTTTAAAATTAAATCATTTCGGTGGCAATCTTAGAAAGCTAAATTAAGAGGCAATCACAGCTACCTATATAGCAAGATCGGATTTTGAGATGGAATTCCTCTATATATATATATATATATATATATATATAGATATATATATATATATATAGAAAAATCTTTTACACTTTTTATATTAAATCTAATGGTCACGTTCCAAACCCACTTAAATATTTTCCTTTTAATATAAAACCACTATCATTATTTTTACTTTTCAATTTAATATTTACCAATACAATTAATTATAACAATAAAAGGTAAGTACTAAAAAAATAAAAATAATGATAGTATAATAATACCAGTATTAAAGAAAATACTAAAAAAAACAACTAATTTACAAAGGAAATATGAAATTTCATATAATTAGAAAAAAATATATTGTGCGACAGAAAAATAGATTGAATTTCTAGTTTTAAATAACATGTATTTGGGGAGGTATACAATAATTTAAATTATAATCTATTAAATTTTTTATGGGTGAAGTTTTTGCAAATCATAGATTACACTAAGTTGATCAAGTGGATAAAAAAATAGAGATTTTATTTTTAATTTTTAATTTTATTTTTTAGTCGATGTTTCATTGTTTTGTATGTCAATAGTGTAAATTTTAATTTATTTTGCACACTCAAACAGACAATGTCAACTTTAGTATTGGTGAGACGTGATTTCAAAAGGTGAAGAGATTTCTATTTTTATTTTTTTAGTACTTACTTTTTATTGTTATAATTAATTGTATTGGTAAATATTAAATTTGGAAACTATAAATAATGATAGTGATTTTGTATTAAAAGGAAAACGTATAGGTAGGTTTAGAATGTGATCATTAGATTTAATCTAATGGTTATTATAAAAAGTGCGGAAGAATTTTCTTACTCCATGGGGAGCAAGAGATCACTACTCTATATATATATATATATATATACAATTTTAATTTTAAAAAGTAGTAATCTTGCAATTGATGATGCATTGGTGCCCATACATACCTCATAGGCTTCAGAGATCTGTTTAAGCCACTTCGTGGCCAGCTTTCTGTAAGCTTCCTTTAAGTCATCATCTTTGGCCTTCCTATCCACCCCCAATATCTTATAATAATCCACTCCCATATCTTCCTCTCTTCTCTTCACTTTGCTACTGTAGAATCTAAAATTAAAAGAAATAATACAACAGATAAAATAAATAAATAAATAAAAAATAAGTAACAAGAATTAGTTAGAGAAAAAATAAAAACTTATATTGTTTGATGATCTTTATTAAAAGTATATTGTTTGATGATCTTTATTAAAAATTTAGGCCTTTATTTATATATTAAAAAAATGATAGAATTATAGTAAAAGTCGTTTTACTTGTCTTCTAATTAATTCTTTATACAATGTTTTACCAATTAAGCTACTACCTTTTTCAATTATCTTTATATCAGATTTTTTTTTATTTTTTTAAATTTTACTTTAATGTAGGATCCTTTGCATAGTAAGACTCAATTACTCCCAAATAATTTGGGCTGAATACGTCCTGGGCCGGCTGAGCGTGATTAATGGATTGGAAGTCTAGCGCCAGTGATCCAAGGTTAAAGGAAGACTTAATTTGAGCTCTACCAGGATTGGGCTTCCGACTCAATTACTCCCAAATAGTTTGGGCTGAATACGTCCTGGGCCAGCTGAGCGTGATTAATGGATTGGAAGTCTAGTGCCAGTGATCCAAGGTTAAAGGAAGACTTAATTTGAGCTCTATCCGGATTGGGCTTCCGAATCGAAAGTATATATTTGCATTGTGACGTGAACAACACTTACTGCAGGAGAATTTTTCCATATTTTACAATACTTTTACTTATTCCAAGTTATGAATTGTTTTTTCTAACCATGCTTATCAGATTGGGTGTGTGGACGAGGTTTTGGCCTTAGAGTCCTGCTTGAGAGTTGTGGTAGGACTTTTAGAGAGAGAGAGAAGAATGAAGAAGAGAGGAGAGCTGTCTGGAAATCAAGACGAGAAGTACGTAGAAGGTTCCAGAACTAGCTTTCAACTGACCTGCATCAATATTCATTCTGACAGTTGGCAACAATTATAGCTCCACCTCTGTACTTTTAGGAAAACTACTATTTTTACCATAAAACAAACAGTAAAAGTTTAGATCCACTTATAGCTTTAGATCCATAAAACCCAGACCAGGCCCACAACAGGATCATGATCATGGCCACGTACATTTTGTGATCCACCTCTATCTGGTGCCCTTTATATTAACAATTTCACACACTATATCCGCGTTATTACATTGTGCAATTTATTGGGAAAAAAAAATTCAATTGGGCCCCTCCAAAATTTTTCAAAACATTTTTTTGGCAAAAAATAAATAGATAAATAAAAATAGTTAGCTTGGAACATATTTTAATTATAATTTTCAAAATTAAATTTTAACTTGAATCGTTTTAGCCTTTAATAATATTCATATGCGAGTATTTGAAGCTAGGAAGAAGGGAAAATTGAAGTGCTATTATACAAAAATGACAAAAATGTCAATAACAACAAATAATATTATATAAGCTAATATTTTTAGGTGTCACTGGTTAAATAAAAAATTCAATAATTACTCCTTATATAATTTATTAAAGTATTTTATATTTTGTTCCTAATACTACTGTTTTATAAAAATGTGCGGAGTTTTGTTTAAAATGATACTTTTTATCATTAGTCTCTCATCAAGTTAATAATTAAATATCTTTCTCAAACTGTAATCGAAGTACTTTTATTTTGTTCTTTCAAAATTTGAATTTTTAGAAAATTGAAACATTTACCCGAGAAAAATTAAAATTTTAATTAAGAATAGTTTCGCTTTACAACTTCACTTATTACATATAACTTATCATTTTTTCTTCTCTATGTATTTTCTTTTTCTATATCAAATTTTCATCTCTTTTTATTTCAATTGCAATTTTCTAATTTTTGAATTATATTTCCCTCTGTGCATATACCAAGACTAATATTGGAAGAAAAATTATATTACAATTGATTTATACTGTTTTCAAATTTTAGTTACACAACTTTAATTTGGCCCCCCAATTCAAAATCCCTGGCTCCCCGTGCAAGTAAGAGAATGCATCATTGCTGTGTAATACTCGTAATTGGAAGAGTATGAGGGTAAGGGTGTGAATATATTAAAATATATTTTATTTAATTATATCTATTAGATCGAGAATTGAGCAGCCCATTAAACAAGTAAAAATAACAATTTCATCTATTACGTTTGTCTAGATTAAAGTAGTATAGTTTATTGACGATCATTTCGCACGCAATCGTTTTAATTATATTTTAACGAATCCAAGCAAAGCGATCCACACAAATCGGATAAGGCTCAAATTATGTTCGCGGTCGTAACTCTTATAATGCTCCATTCGGTAGGAAGGAAAAAAATTGAGTGTTAAGGAGAAAAAAAAAAAGATGATTGAGACAATCCTAAGGAGAAATGGGGTTTCTCTCTTTTTGTTCGGTTAGATGGGAAAGAATAAAAAAAACTAACAATTTAATTTGATCAAACAAAAGGAAAGATAAAGTTTTAAATTATTTTTACCATTAAAACCATCCCTTACTTTATTTATGGGATTTATTAAATATTTATGAAGAGTAATGTAGTAATTTAAAATTTCTATAATAGACTAACTTGGTGCAGATAAAAATTTGTAAAAGATGACTCATCCTTTCTATTATCCTTTTTTTTCCTTATATCACTATTTTAGTCGGGCAAATTTCTTAATACTCTGATTACTTAAAATATATATATATATATAACTGACTTGACACTGAGGATTGAAATTTAGGTGGGTAATTTTTATATATAATGCTATTTACTGTTGGAGAAAATTTTTTGTTAAAAGTTCAGTTTGAATTTGCTATTATTAGTAGTTGATTTTTATTGCAAAAAATAAAAATAAAAAATAAAATAAAATAAAAAATCAATGGGTGTCCAAATCGTTGACTCTTTCTCATCGTGGAGTGGACCCCTTAATTTAGACATGGTAAATTCGTTATGGCATCCAAGTATCTATCTCCCATCTCGTAACTCATGGAGTCATGGGAACCCCAAAAGTCTCTGCATGGACTTAATGCGTGGAATTATACTTGTCATCCCAACAAATACCTAAATACAACACCATACAACAATTTCCACCTCTAAGAATTTTCAACACTCTTTTGATTCATTTCAATTGTAGGGTGCTGTCACATGCTCCACGTCTCCATTCACATAAAACCGATTTATCAATTCGAATTAGGAAGATGTATATTTTTCCACAATTTATCAATTCAAATTAAGAGGATGTATCTTTTTCTAATCAGATTTGATATGATCCTAACACCTAATTTCAGAACAAATCATACATTAATCAAATATTCAGACTTTTGATATAGAGTCCATGTTTTGTATCTAACATTGTGTTCTTCTGTGTATCGCTCACTGAATGCCGTAGATAGATGAGAGAATAGCCTTGGACGGTACTGAGGATTAAGCGTCTTGTTGTATGGAGATCAACTAAGAGAGTTTGGATGAAGAATAGTGATTAGACTTAGGTTTTAAGTACATCTCTTTCTTCATATTTAGTAGATTGATTTAGCAGCTGGTTAGGTTTGGTGATCTTTCCACGTTAACATCTGGTGTGCATGATCGTGGATTATCTTACTTTTATTAATGCACTTTAAATTACTTATTATTATTATTGCATGATTGATGATGTACTCAGAAGCATAAGATATTCCATGATATCAATTATTCACAAGCAATCACATAATTTGGCGCACGTGTTTGGGTTTGTTTAAGTCAATCCATATGGTTTTTGAATATCCACATTAGTGGAACCTAAGTTACATAATTCTTTTCAACATTTGCCGTTGATTTGGCAAATGCGTTCGTTCTCACTCCTGTTCCCACTATTTGTAATGTTTCTAGGCCATGTGATGTCCACTGGGTTGTTGCTGAGTAAAGATGATACATTTTCCAATGCTCGTTGATCATCCAGCCTTGTCTAGGTGAGAATTAGAGAATACCTTATAAAGGGGCCCACAGTTGTCAAAGAAAATCATTGTTGATGGTGCGGTTAATCATTGGTTGTGGTAGGTGCCTGGTTTGGAGTAATTTTCTCCAAAACCATAAGCAGTCACTTAGTATTGGAATTTTCCAAATGCTTGATCAAGTTCACTAGTTGTGTCCATTCCTTCCTCAGAATAATATGGATGATGCCTTATTCCACAGCTGAATATCATGAATGCCCAGTCCTCCTGCATGCTTGAGACTGCATACCTACCTGTTCCCATTCAATCTTTGCTCTATATTTTGCCATAGCATTACCTGCCCACAAGAATCTCTACATGATTTGATTCATTTTGTCACAAACTTTTGCCGGTACGATGAGCAAATTGGTCCACTAAATATGCATACTAAAGAGAGTGGCTTGGATCAGTTGCGATCTTCCAGCAAAACAAAGAGCTCTAGCTGTCCAACTTGTAATTCTGCTATTCACATCAACCGTAAACTAGTTGGTATCAAAAGAATACCACACTATCAGAGTCGAACATCCCCAGTACTTTCAGCACCACAAGACGTGAAGAAAATTACAGAAGGACCTCAAACTACTCCCCTCGCCTACCCAAATGTTAAAAACTTAAAATTCAAGAGAATAAAAACACACACACACACACACAGTGGGGTCATCTTTTAAGGAGACACGAGCATGCATGAGAACACACACATTATGTGCTACTAAGAAGGCAGTTTAAGACCCAAGGACAAATTTACAAACAACTTCTATCCGTGTCATAAATACAAGAATCTCTCTTTCCAAAATAATACTCTTAATTGAAGGGTAGCTTTTTATAAATCTATAAGGGCCTTTCAGCTTCCAATCTCAACATCCTCGGTTTTTTCACCTTTCATAGAGTGAATGTGAAGATGCCTTGTAAAGCTGGAAGTTGTGTCCAAGAAGTACAGCACAAATGACATTAAGCAGCAACAAACGAACATGGGAATCGGCCCGAAAATCCAGAGGAAGAGAGGGAATGACAAGTAAAATGCTCGCAGTCCAAGTGACCAAAACAAGCTACCCCTGTTCAAGTTTCTCGCAACATACTCGATAGATTCTCTTTTATCTTGTAATGTGGGCAAGGTAGCCAAGAAGCTAACATGGGCATAGTACCTAATAGACTGCACATTGCAAACAAAGGCGACGAGGAAGCAGAGCAAGATAGTAAAGTACTTGACTGAAGACATGAGGGGAGTTTTGTTGCCGTAAATTAATTCTGATGATGCAGAGGCCGAGTTCGATGTGTTGCTCACGAAAACACCGATCAATGAACTGAGAGTGATTGCTGTTGATGCCAAAAGTGTAGACGCCATTATATTGTTGCGTATAGTTTGAACTGCCAAAACTCCATTTTTTAGTGGATCCTGGAAAAGTACAAGAAGGTTAATTTTCAAAGATTAAGCACAAATGTTATTGTTATAAATGAAACTATAAACTATTTATTTTTCATTGACATATTGAATTTTCCTCACTAGAAAACACAAAAATGATGCTAGAAACTATGAAATGATTAATGAACTTTTCGCACATACATCCAGATTTATGAAAAAGAAAGAAAAACCATATTTTCCTTTTTAAGCTATAACAGATCTGCATGTTCAAAATGAAGATCCACAACCAGCCAAAATTTTCATGGCAATGTAAAGAAATCCAACACCATTCAGATCCTTTTGTTAAGAAAAATAAAATTGAAGAGAGAGATTGAACATGAACAACACAAGAATCTCCCGTCACACAAAGCCCAAATGGCTACTTCTCTTTTATTAAATGCTCTCGTAATTTTGTTTACAATGACCACACCTCTATTTATGGGTGAAAGAATACAAACAGGTGAAAAATATGAGAATTATATTGATGAAGGATTCCTAAAATAGCTCCAATGAATTACTACTATCCATATTGTGTCAAGGCTTACATAGCTACTATGATGATATTCTCCAACACTCCCTCTCAAGTTAGTACACAGAGATATTAATGCAAGTGTCCAACTTGAAATTAAATACAAACTTCTTGGGACAAATTGTTGTTGACTGAACTATAACTACGGTCTGCAAGAGTAAAGAACATGATCCGTAATACTTGATCAGAAAATGTGGCATATCACCAACAATATGCATTTAAGCATACCAAAAATAACTCTGCAGCAATAACGAGATAACAACAATAGATGATAAGATTTGGTGTAAAGGTTCCCTCTGACTAATATGGTCACAAAGGCATAAAATTCGAGCAAGATATTCAAGACGAGGAGATCACAAATTTCAATCAAGACGAGAAGAGCCGAACAAGTCTAGATACAATGACTGAGAGAATGGTGCAAATACTCTTTGTTAGGTCCCAATCAGATGCTTTGATACCATGTTAAGAAAAATAAAATTGAAGAGAGAAATTGAACATGAATATAATGTGGTTCGGCCACTATGGCCTACATCCATGGCACACAAAGCCCAAAGGGCTAATTCTCTATCATTAATCTCTTAATTTTGTTTACAATGATTATTTATAGGTGAAAGAATACAAACATGTGATATGAGAATTATATTAATGCAGGATTCCTAAAATCTCTCCCATGAATCACTTCTATCAATATTCTGTCAAGAGCTTAAATAGCTCCTATAATTATATTCTCTAACACCTTTATTATAAATGACTGAAAAAAAAAAAAAAAAAAAAAAAAAAAAAGAAGAAAATATCCTGTAAGTCATCCGTGATTAGCTATGTTTGTCGTACATAACAGTTGTTTTTAGTGGGCCCCAATTTCACTTTCAGGGGAAAAGGGTCGTGCAAGTATTGATTATTAAGGGGTTCTTCCATGCACATTGGGGTTGAAAGATAGCCTAGAAAGTTGAGGGAATAATTGGATAATTGGTCTATATAGATGATAGATCATTCCTGGTTGAGATCACATGTAAAATGGCATTGCAAGGAATTTCTTTAGTTCTAATGAAGGACGCATTAGGCTTTATTACACAATCAAAGTTTTGACATACAGCAAGAACCAGCTGAGCAATAGATTCATATGGCGAAGCCCAGAAGCAAGAAAGATAACAGACATGATATATCAAGAATTTAAAACGGACAAAAGGTGGTCAAAGAACAAGAAAAACAAGAAAAATGTGTTCGTATGAAAGTGATTTACACAAGGAAAACAGAAATTGAAATTAGCTAAAGAGAGACCATTAGAAGCTGGTGGATGTGATAGAAGAGCTGAATAAATATCTTCTTTAAGAGTCAGGAAAACACAATTGCGTGTATTGTACTTAGAATTTGAATTATTCACCTCCCATCAAATTGATTCTCCACTGTGATATATTACAGAATATCAAGAGCAGGTTCAAAAACAAAAGAACATTAAAATACCGATAATTTCCACATAATGTACACTTGCATATATGACATGCATAAGAGATTTTACATTCTACTATACTTCTCTTTGTGACCCTCAATTTGATAATAAGGTTTCCTGTCACGAAATGATGAATCTGCTGCATTTCATTATGTAATTTCCATAAATTAGAGCAATTTGAAGTTCTCGCTAGTCATAATGAAGCATAACAAGCAATGGAACTATGGGCACAAGACTACTACTTATTTTTAAAATATTTTTTTTTTTTTTTTTTTTGACTCGTGAGAGTGCGCAGAATTCATGTTTTGCTCAAAGAATTAACAAACTTCCTCATGAAACACAGTATTCAAATGAATGAAAATAAGATGGGGCAAAGAAAAGGCACATTCTGTGAAAGAGATAATTCATCATACTAGAAAAACCAGTACTGATCGTTAAAACTGATGTACCTATAAACCAGCACACTTGTATGAATATGTTCTTACTGTTGTGCATCAGTATTAATGTCATACAATCTATGAACATCTTAAATTACCTGCTGCTGCTTCTTGACTATCTCCTTAAATGTTTTTCTCTATTGTTCACACATTCCATTTCCTTTTGTAACGTAGTTATCCATAGACCCTTTTTGACACCACTGATTTTCACAAAATTCATTTCCATTCTGCTTTTTCAATTTAATAAATTAAAGAATTAATCTACATCTTCAGCAACTTCTAAACAACGAGAAGTTGTTTTGAGTTTTGACGATTTAGTGTTCAACCGAGTAACACCATCCTTATATTATTAGCAAAACAATACAATGTATATTCATTCTAGCCTTACTAACATTTTACCATCATCAATGCGAGTACAAAAATTCCACATTGGTTCGTTACTTCTCTTCCCTTTCCTTCTGAAAACCCTTTTTAATTTAGATAATACGGAAATCCAACACACTAAAAAATTATTACAAGTACAATGGCCAGAGCACAAAACCTCCTTAAACCATTACGTTTGCCTCAAAATATTATCTTTGCAATAGTCTCTTATTCGATAGAGCCTAGCATCTTCCCCCATACAAGATAGGTAGACTAGTTACCATTCTATAAATTTTTCCTTCTAACTTATTTAGTATTTTTTTAATCATATAGGATACTACTACTCAATCTCCATTTTCTCCATCCTACTCCAATCTTGGTTTTTTTTTTTTTTTTTGGAAGTTGAAGCAAACAAACGCACAAATTATCCACAATGTGTCCTTGGTGGGAATCAAACTCTCAACCTCCCCGTTAGGGAGGACAGATCATCTATCTCCTCATCGATTTGTAGTATTGATCCTAAGTCTCTAAAATGACTATTTTGAGAAATTCTTCGAGGGTGTGTTCGGCTGCATGGAATTGGAGCCTTGGAATTGGAATTAGTGGAATTTGAGAAAAAACAACTAAGAAAATTGAAAGTTGTTTTTTCTCAAATTCCACTAATTCCAATTTCAAGGCTCCAATTCCATGCAGCCGAACACACCCTGATTTTTAATTGTTATTGTTCTGTTATCACTAGCCAAGACTTTGTTAAATTTACATTCCATTATTTTTTTTTTAAAATCTTACTCATTCTTAATTCATTCTGTTTCTAATGAATTTATCCATGTTAACTACAATCTACTCCAAAAGCTAAAGCTGTTAGAGAGGGCGTAACTTAAATATATAAGAATTGATCTTGGTGCAGTCCCGCCTTTATAAGAAACTCATTAGTTTCTCCAGATATTGTATCTATCTACGACTATACCTACCCCAGTTTTATGACTAAGAACTGATCTTGGTGCAGCCCCGCCTTTATAAGAAACTCATTAGTTTCCCCAGATATTGTATTTATCTACGACTATACCTACCCCAGTTTTATGACTATCCTTAACATCCAAATAGAAATGTTTGTATCCTTCTCCAATCTCCCAAGCCTTTTCTCCTTTAATTTTGTTTCTTGTAAACATGCTATGTTTATTTTCTTCCTTTTCAATCAATCCATAAGTTCATTACACTTGCCAATTAACCTCCCTATATTCCATGTTAAAAATCTGACTTAATCTGTTTTATTACTTTATTTTTACTATTATACTGAGAATTTATCATTAAGATTTAATTATGTCAAATTTCTCTCTAATTGGAATATGGTAAATCACTGTATCAAGATGAATAAGAATCTGTAAGGCTCTGGTCCAAATTGGGAAGCAAAAAAGGCAAGCTAAATCAAATGACATAATATGGAATAAACACAATCTAAATGAGAATTCAACAGAGAAACACAATCTAAATGAGAATTCAACAGAGTACTCAAAATGCTAAAGGCAATAATAATTCTCAAGGAAAACCCTATCTGGAAGATTAATTAAGGCACGCTAAATCAAATAACATAATAAGGCATAAACACAATCTAAATTAGAAATCAACAAACAATAATTCTCAGAGAAAAACCAATCTAGAGGATTAATTCTTTGTGTACTTAGAAAGAAGAAAAACAATTATAAGTCCAAAATTATGTCCAAGAGGAATTACATATGCATCAACAAAAATTCAGCATAAGCAGTGTATAAACCTATATATATTGTGTATAGATTGCATAGAAGTCAAGATAATTCAAAACAGATCATATATATCAAACCTTCTGTGTATATATGTATGTATATATAGAGGGAAAAAGAAACATAATGATCAGAACAGCAGTTCAGCCTTCAAAGGATGAAATTGCTGAAGATTTTAGGGGATAAAATCAACTGATATCAGTGTCTAAAAGTTTCTTAATTCATCTCCAGTAGCATTACTCTATGTATATAGAGGCCTAGAAACCTCCAATTCAATAAATATGAAAAAATGAAATGATTTTGCTGATGAAGATTACAGATTCAGTCAAGGAAGAAACTTATCATATGGTTCATGGTCATGGTCATTTTGGCCGGTTGATTTTCCAGCATGATTGGTTAATTTGGTTCAAGTTTCAACAATGCTCATTCTTTACATTTCCTCCTAGCTAATTGACCTATCGTAAGTACCATGGATTTCAACCTAAATGGCTACAAATTCAACCAATCCATCTTTGATAATCAAGTAGTGCTAACCTTCTGGAAGTTATACATAAATGTAATGCGCAAATTTCCCTCTAGGCCTGAGTGCTACTAAAGTTTCATCTACAAATGGATAAAACTTTGGTCTTCGTGCATACAAGTTCTTGAAAGTACATTAATAGCAAATTTGTTGCTCTGTCAGGAGGTCCTCATCATTTTATTATTATTTAAAGCAACAACTGGTGATTTCGAAGGCACTTTAATCAATGACTGGTGTAGAGCAGTTCTGGATTCTTAGCCCTATCCGTTGCTGGCTGGTTGCCCCACAGGGACTACTCCTTGCTCTTTGCTTTATTGTTGGATAGGGAAGAATAAGGTTAGATTGTCTCTGGTCAGCGAATCCTACTATTGAGGTTCTTTAATTTGGGGAGAATACAAGATTAAAAGAGTCTGTTTTGTAATCTTCTCAAATCATTGTTAAACGGGCGCTTTTTCAGACCAAAATAAGCGCTTTAATGCATGGACCGTAAGCCCCTATTCCTAACAAGTTGAGGAGTTCAGTCCCTTCCAATATGAGTGTCAGACTTGCATCACATTACCTCCTGGTCAAGGCTCTAGGCTGAGTAACAGTAGCAACTTTTAATTTATTGCATTCATTGCATGTTTGATTGAATGATTAATTAAATTGATTAAGTTATCAACTTGGTAATAACCAAAGTTAAAACCAATCAAAAGAATAATAAATAGACCTGTTCATTCCCCTCTGCGTCTGTTTAACAGAGATAAATTTTATAACCCAGTTCCACAAACACAAAACTCTTAAAAATACCATTACAATCGCAAAAAAGGTGAAGTTGGAGTTATCAGTATTCAAAAATAGTTAGTTGTCTCTTTCATAAACCATATTTGTGTCAGTACTGTTGTTGAGAAAACTTCCCATTATCCTTAAGAATACAACAACAAGAAGTCTTTTTCCCAACTACTTGGGGTTGGTTATATGAATTGCATGACATTCCCATTATCCTACTTAAGAATGGCAAAGAAAAAGTGATATTAGTGGAACATGATACGGTGTCATGGTTGTTGATAGATGTTTGGATGAGTGGTGTATATATATGATTTGTGATAGTTTGTTTGCCTGTTCATGTGTCTGTTATGCATCAATGTCTACAATTACTTTTCTAGTAGGTGGGGTGTTTGGCTGGAGGGTAGTGAGGGATGTTATGTGCCCGCCTGGACAAATATGTGGTGGGAGTGATGGAAAAAAATTGTCAATGTTATAGGAGTGTATAGAATGTGTTTACAGTGTGATGTGTAAATAACTAACAAACACTGTAGTAGCAGTAGGGACTTTTTGGAGTCAAAAGAACAACTTTTTTTTTTATATATATAAGTAAATAATATATTAAAGAGCATTCAAAAGGGGAACGCGTACCACAAAAGCTACAAAAAGGGCCTCTAAACCCTCAAAGAAAACAAAAACTCAACAAACTTCTCTATGGAGAGTTGAAAGAACTACTTAAGGTGGTGTGATGGTGATGATGGAGGTACCAATTTTTGTCTTAGGTCTCCATATCTATAAAGCCAGCCGTAGTTTAAGATCACTAATCTAATACCATGACAATTACTATCTATGAAATTAAACTACACTGCAAGGACTTGGAGCCACACTTTGTACAACAAAAAAAATAAAAATAAAAACAAAAAAAAGGATGACACTTTTCACTACATTTTAAGTGGAAAAACTACAACACTGAACTTATAAAATCAGACCCACCCTTGCAGACCGGTTGACCACAAAGCCATCCCAAATTTCCTTAGCAATATGAAACATGACATTACAACTAGTCACCATAAACTATACTATTTCACAGCCGAGTCATAATAAGGAAATCATTTGATAAGAGTCTTAAAGAATTTCGTTTCTGATATAGTAAATGCATTTGAAATTGTCAGACACAAAACATCGGTACACATCCGTACAAAATTGCACTTCAAATTCCCTACAACAAATTTGGAGATACACAAAGATTCTTATCAGTCATTCATTATAAACATTTTCAAACATTTGGGGATGTCATTTTGTTTGCAGGTCCTCGCTTATTAGATAATGGGTAGCTCAAAAAAGCGAAAAAGGGGGCTTAAGATTCTTTAAATAACATAAATTAAGACTACTAAAATAAAGGAATTTATTAAGTGTCGACAACCAATTGAATTTTGACCAAGAAATGGTTCTACCCCATAATTAGAGCAGAACAAATACATTGTGCGTAAGCATATATATATATAGGGAGAGAGAGAGAGAGAGAGAGAGAGAGAGAGAGATTGGGAAGATACTAACAGACATCATGGAGAAGACCCATTGGTAGCGACTCTCAGAATTGATACCGATGACGGTTCGTCTGGGATAGCGTAGAATGGTGAAGAGAAGCCAAGCGTGGTATATACAAAACACCATCAAACCTAATGGTATCAGTACAAAGTCCAACTTGTATTCCTCCATGTATCCACCGCCACTTTCTACCACTCAATTGCCCCCTCTCTCTCCCCCTCTCCCTCTCTTTTTCAAGGCTCTCTATCTGTCTATGTATGTATATATATTATATAGGCACTCTATCTCTCCATGTATATATATATTATACAAAGCCACCCAACAGATAGGCTGCAGCGAAGCTACATAATGCGCGGAAAGTGGCATAAATAATGCGCGGAGGGTGAGACACTACGACAAATAGACACAAGAGTCAAAACTTTATTACAAGCAACAAACTTTTTTTTCCAGTTTGTTTAACCATACAAACAACTAAACCATATGGAAAGAAAAATATATTCCTTGCAAACGTGGTGATAATATTGAGAAGAAACAAAGACTAAAGATTTATGGAGAGTACTTACGAGAAAATATTCGTGCCCCGGTAAAAATACATCATTTTATTAAATTAGTTCCAATTGTTTTGAAAATTACTCCCAATTTATTTCTATATTGATTTTTATTGACGGAGTATATCAATAACTTGGCATGCTAGCGTATCCAATATTTACACGGTAGACAGGGTGTGCATTGGAAATTAAAATCTTGCAGTTTGTTGATACCGGTTCTTGATAAATTGAGGAGATCGTTCCACGCAGGGGCAGATCCAAGGGGTGGCCATGGCCCCTAATTTTTTGGAAACTTTTTTTAGTATAGATAAAAATAAAAATAATATAGTATGTATGGTATAAAATCTATACTCCCAAAAAAAAAAAAAAAAAATCACTTTCTTCAATTAGCATTTAACAAAACATAATTTATATATAATCTAAACGAAAGTAACTTAATTGACGACTATAAAATCTCGAGAAAAACTGACTCATATAAAAATTTAATGTAACTATCTTAAAATTTCAACTCAAATACAGTTCTTTCCATAATGTAACAATCTTAAAATCCTTCCAACTCAATCACGATTATTTCCATAACCTTATTATCCTAAAATTTCATTTCATATGTGATTCTTTCTGATCACTTTTTTTTTTTTTTTTTCTTTATTCTAGAACAATTGAAGTTTTGAATATCAACAAAAATCGGTGATCAAAGAATCTAAATTCTTAGTTTATTAATTTGTTTGTGTTTTTTTATCATAGTTATAATTTTTATTGATATATTGTGTAATGATTATTAATTTGTGTAAGTATTACATGAATTTCGTATTTTTTTTATAAATTAAAATCTAATTGTTTCATTAAATTTTTTTATAACTTTGGCATAAATGTTATTTGTGTTTGTTCAGAAAGTTTGATAAAAAGCTTGTTTAAATAACTAGTTTTTTTAATTTAAATTAATTGGCAAAAGTTTAGATAGATATATTTTTCTACAAATATAATAAATAGTAAAATATTTTTGCCTACGTAATATATATATTTTTCCCACAAGTTCTAAAGTTGCTTATAATTTTGGCCCGCCCCCCCCCCCCCCCCCCCCCCCCCCCCCCCCCTCAAGGTCCTGGCTCTTCCCCTGGTTCCACGTCTGTCGGGAATGCTGAAATCAGAGGCTAGCACAATGAATTCTCCATAGAGGAGATTGAGAGAGAGAACACCCTATGGTTGCTCGAGTCTAAGAAGACCATTCTTTATGGTTATGGTTGTGGTGGTGTATATGTATTCCAACCCTCTTAAATGATAAGAGTTTAGTCCTATTTATACTACTTTCATTTGGGTAAGTGTGTCTCTCGCAATCGAACGATATCGTGTAGGATAGTTCTACTTAGAGAGGATGTCGAACCCACAGGGAGATGAGATTTGTACTCAGTTTTCAATTTAGTTTTATTGGTTTACAGGTAACTGGTTGGAAAAATTGTTGGTTGTCACGATTTAGCAAACTAAAATTATAATGCAATATTTAAATAGCACAAATTAAACTAATTTAAATGATCAGAGAGAGAGAAAGAGAGTCTTAGGGCTTCAACTTCACCACAACCGTCATATTATGGTTAATTATACTAACTCTGGAATTTAACAATGATATTTTCCAAAAGAATTGAACTCAATAACATTCGTTCAATTCGGGTTTTAAAGAAAGATGTTTACAAGATTAACTAACTATAACCTATCTGTGGTTAGCATGGACTATCCGCCTACCTATTTTAACTATTTTGCGAATGAACCACCTTTTCTAAGCATAGATTATGAAAACTTTCTTTTGTAAAAAACATTAAAGTACCATTATATGACCTCTATTCTTGTGTCCGGCAGGGCTCCGCCAGATACCGTACAACAAGGTAGGTTGGGAATAGAGAACAAACTATTGCATCTAAGACAAGGTAGTAACAGTTTTTAATCTATTAAAGTATGAAAACCACTTGAGTTGTCTCAAGTGCTCATAGTCATATAATCAAGAAAAAAAAAATCATATATTAAAACAATCCCAAAGTTAAAATAATCAAACCATAACAATAAGTTGTGATACCCCTTGATTCTAGAGCCACGGGTGATCAAGTCCAAGCATAGATCCGAATGATACTAGACAATTAATATGTAAACAAGTAGGAATACAAAAAAAAATAATAATAAAATAATAAGTTGGAAAGAATTCTAAATACGGAAAATCCTCCAAAATTATAGATTAATATAATTTAAACTTTCTAATTTGTACAACTCGGAAATCCATCTAGTGGACTCCTAATAATCCCAAATGAAAGTAAAATACAAAACCAAAATCCAAAACTAAAATAAGAATGGAAGTCCTACGTAGTTGGAGGAGTGAGTGACTGTATTTGCTTAGCACAATCAAGCTCTAAGCCTGCAATTGATGAACACCTGGAAAAAAAAATAAAAGTGGGTCAGGCCCACATGCAAGTTCTATCTTATTACAATCCATACAGAAACACAATACGCAGATACATCCTAGATAGCTCGACAATAACTAAAGTAGTCCATATAAATATAAATACACACTATAAGACATTCACGAGACTATAGTGTAGTCTCAGCCTGAATAGAAGGTAACATGCAAATCGCACGTAACGTGGTTATATATGCCTAGACCTACCAAGGAATAACAACTATGTCCAGTTATCCATCCTAGGCGATATACGCACCCTAACCATGATCTTGAGACTCAAGCTCATATCAAGGAACCATAAGCATATATATATAAAAATCCGTTCCAGGTATGTCATTCAAATGTTTATTGACCTGACATAAATATAAGTAGGACTTAACTTTTATAGTTAATCCATTTTATTTCAGAATAGGTAGGACTTAGTGTTTCGAACTAATCCATCCCCAGAATAGGTAGGTCTTAGTGTTTTGAACTAAGCCGTCCGTAATATGCCACCGTCCCATACCGGTGCATATACATATATATAAGTAGGACTTAACTTTTATAGTTAATCCAACTTATTCCAGAATAAGTAAGACATAGTGTTTTGAACTAATCCGTCCCTAGTATGCCACCGTCCCATACCGGTGCATACACACACAACAAATCCAACAATTGACAAAACAAAACAAGCATTTTACCAATTATAATCCAGAACAATATAATGATAACCAAAATCATTACTGAATACATTATAATGAAATTCTTAAACGTAAATTTCATAAAAATTCATAAATCCAACAATTGATGAAATCTAAAAAGTTAAAATATCAATTAACTCCATATAAGCATACTACAGTTTCAGTTAGTCAATTATGCTTATTACTGTACCTAAACATGATTAATACTGTTTAATCATACATAGACAAATTGTTAGAATTATAGTAAGCAATTAAATCCTTCAATCAGTCTATAAATTGATGCAGTTTATAATATATTAAAAACATCAATTTAATCCAATCCAAGCACAGCTATTTTCAAATAATCCCTTGCACTTATAACACTGTTGGAATATGATTAAATATTATTGAATCATATACAAGAGCTTTGCTAAGTTTCAGTAAGCAAATATATTAACAAAACAATATTCCACTTGGAGGCTTTTCTTTCACTTTATGTTGCTCCATTCCTTAATACATTATTGTAATAACGCTTTCCAATATCTTTTATAGGTCCATAACAGCTGTTTACAACATTCAAGAATACTCCAGACAGCCCAAATAAAACCTTAAAAACAGTTTATACGTGTTTCTGGGTGAGAGCAGGCTCTCATAAGTTGAGAGCGTGCTCCAAAACAATGGGAGCCGGCTCACCACCCTTAGGAGCTGGCTCTAAGGAATTGGGAGCCGGCTCCCTCCATGTGGGAGCCAGCTCTTGCTTTGAGGGAGCTAGTTCCCTCTCTCTTTTAAGAGCCCTCGTCTGTTTTTCCTTCGTCTTCTTCGCCTCCAGCGATACTCAGAGCCTCTGTAATGTTTTTATTTCTTATTCTAGGGTTTAATCAATGTCCCAAATAAATTATAAGTCACTGCTATGCATCAACGACATAGATATAAGCAAGTTTACAAACAACAAAAACAGAATTTACGCAAGATCAACTATCAACCACAAAACAGTTTTATTCAATGCTTTCAAATCCAATTCAACCATACTTAATTGATCAGTATTAACTTCAATTTAAACCTTGGAGACTACCTAGGCATGCACAGAACACAGGTTTAAGAAAAGGAGTTAGAATAGGAACTTGCCTTCAGTTTCAGTTTTGAAACCTTAAACCTCTATCACTGATGATTTTGACGACCTTGATTGTTTTCACATACCTCTGCTCCTGGTCCAACCCACGAGCAAACGTCAATTATTCCTCTATTGCTCCTGGTTCAACCCACGAGCAAGCGTCAATTATCCTTCCTTGGTTCAGCCTTTGTCCCTAACCAGACCCTAACTTTCCTCTCTCTGGTTATCTCTCAAAATTCTCTCTGTTAGTGAAACTGAATAGGGTTTTCTTAACCCTAGGAAGACTTATACAATTATATTTATATGCTTAATAAACATAACCCTAATATGAATTATATTGAGAGAAGGAGAAAGAAAATACAATTAATTTTATAGCTAAGTCGGCTATAACAATTACGTGAACACCTAAAAGCACATACAACCCTAATATACTATACTACATTTAACCAAAACTGATCCTAATTAATCAACGAATAAAAACAAATAATTAAATTGCCACCTAAGCATACAATTTCCACGTAAGCATGCATTAACAATTAAAAAAAATCATTTAATTAAAGAAAAAAATTAAATAAACAATTAATCAAACCAAATTGCAATTAGAACAATTAATTAAACAAGTAATCAATTCAAAATGTAACCATAACATTTAATTAAATAAAATAATTAACAAAGATTTTAATTAAATAAAAACAATTAACCAATAGGCAACTAAGCACATAATCAAAGAAAAATGAATTTAAATTCAAACTATATCATTTAAATTCCAATTATATCCTTTTGAGAATTAGGGATATTACATTCTTCCGCCCTAACAAAAGGAATTCCATCCTCGGAATTCACGAATCTCTGAATTCTATTATTTTAAAATCATTTCCGTTCCGTTGCGGACTTTGCTTCTGTGTATGGGCTCCACTGAATTCCAAATCCTTATAGAAAATTTATGGTTCCATTATTTAAGAAACACCAAAAACTACACATACGTTGTATTGCACAACAATTCATTCGTACCCAATATCTATACTAGGGTATTAATCCATAGTCCTCCAAGTGCCATAGAATATACGCACAAAATTCCTATGCATACAGCGCTGAACAAGTTGGTAACGCTAAACTCTAGGCTACTGCCTAAACCGATAAACAAAATCCGTGAAAAATCAATTTAATATAGAAAACTAACCTTTCTCCAAAAAGCACATTACTTCCTCTACGGAAGACATCCCAAACAACCATTTCTTGATAGAAAACTCTAATGTACGAGTTTAACTATTCACAAAATCCGACTGCCGCCTCCAAACCGCGCGTAATCCTTTACAAAAGAGAGTATTTCTCTCCGATGTATCCTTAGATAAAGTTAAGGTCTTATTATATAACCCTCGCTTCTGTGACGACCCTGGATTTTTCAACCTAGTGTGTCCTGTGATGACCCAAAACGGATCCAACATGCGGAAGCAAAAGATAGAACAATGGTCTTTAGAGATACAACACTCCTCTAAGACACCAATGTGACCCTCGACGAGGTCATAAAACCCAAAGAAGAAAAATGCGGAAGCAATGTTTCAAAAACGGAAAATAATGAACCTAGGGGCAAAATGGTCATTCCACACTGAAATGGGTGCCACTGTGCACACCATTGGAAAGACAATAAAAAATTAATAAAGATAGACTCAAGAATCACTTGATTCGTGATCCGGACGGCAAATATATCAAGTTCTGAAGTCGAAGGAAGGGATACCCTATCCTGGTTCAAACCAAAAACAGACACTACCTTACTAAAACTTGAATAACTTGAGGCACAAGAAGAATCTGAATCTCTAATTAGTACCATTGGAAAGCTTATTTCGACGTAATCAATTTAGACTCAAGAATGGACCAATTCGGAGTTAAAATGAAGAAGTTATGATGATTTGAAGTCGGAGGTGCAATGCTGAACCAAGACACACACACCCGTGAACAGTACTTCGAGCACTTGAACAAGGACTTCGAGTGCTCGAAAATTTCCCTAAGAAATCTGCCCAAAGTTTGAGCGCTCGAACTCCCCATTTAGAGCACTCGAACTCCTGTAGGCTGCTCTTGAAGTGTTGACTTGAAATGCAATTTTGAGGACTTTCTGGGCCTTTTTGAGAAAAACACAAAGGAGAAACTACCCTCAAAATCATGTTTTCTAGCCAACCATACCAAAAGAAAAATTTATTTTCAAGTGAAAACCCCAAAATTCCCTTATGCTCAGTTTAGGCTCAAAAAGGCAAAAAATGTAAGTTTGCACCAAACATACTTTTGACCCCAAATACACTTCTAGGCTGAGACGAATATGCACGCAAAAGTAATAAGTGATTTTGAGCATGTGGGAATGGTCCGCGGCTCCCGGAAACGACCGATGCAAATATAGTGAGACAATAACTTAACATTTTTCAATATTTTCATAATATACCAGAAAGTCAAAACTACATAGGATACAAATACATGTCATTGGCCTCCGGCCTCATCTCATACATGTCAAATACATTGTAAGGAGTGCACTCATGTACACATTACATGTTTAAATTCAAATATACATATTTTGACATATAAGGCTACAAGTGGCTTTTCAAGCCAACCTTTACAAAAAATGGAAATCTTCAAGTCTACCAATCATCCAAGCATAACGAGAATCGCAACCTTGATTCTTGTACCTGAAAAATGCCCCAGTATCGTAGGGGTGAGTAACATAAAGCTACTCGTAGGAAATGAGCATGCATTGACCTACGTTTTACAAGTTTGCATGATTTAATTATTGTGGTTCATTCCACCTAACGTCTAAGTCAAAGGTGAGACTCAAGGAACATCCTAGCTACCTAGGATCATTTCTAGCATCAATCACCTTATTTATGCAATGTTAGCAACATAGGGTTATGCTTACACAAAGCAACTACATAGGAGCATGCTTACACAAAGCAACAACATATAGATTCTCAAGGTAATCAACTTGAAGTCTAAAATGCAACATCAACTAAATATAACAATTTAGCATAATTAGAATATCTAATACCACACATCAAGACATAGGTTCACTAGGTTATCAACTAGAAATCTAAAAGTGTGAAATCAACTAAGTATGTCAATTTAGTATGGATGTACTTAACAACATCAAAATCGCAATCAACCAAAAATTATAAGTTACAATTAAACATTGGTTGTCAACTTGAAATTTAATGCGAAATCACATAATGGAAAACTTGGACATCTCGTCTTGGACTAGACCAAGATCAATATGGTTATTCCAGACATTAACCCGCTGGGAAGACCACCCTAGTGCGCACTATCTGAATTGGGGAGAACTCATACTTCCCGCACTAAAGCCAAACTTTAGCCATGTCACTTGTAACACAATGTCCCAAGAGAATCCAAAATATATCAATTTCAAAACTTATATATCATAATTTAAGGCATATAAACCACCTTCCATGCACAAGTAGGTTGAAACCACACAATCCATGCCTTAGAGTTTCAATTCTAAAATGACATACATAATGTCAATTACAAAGTATGCAATTCACTACACATGGTATCAATATATTCTATAAAGAAAACATGTTCTCATGAATATAAATATAACAACAAAGTTGTCCAATGCTCAAAACACAATCAAGTGAATACATAACAAGTTCAAGTCCATGATTTGAATATAAGAACAACTTCTAAAATACCAATAGATCCATGAAGCCATTAGATAGAATTTAATTAAACAAGGTGATTAAATTCTCTAGATTTCAAATAACCTCAAATTAATATATGTTAAGCAACATATCATGGTCTTTACATATATCAAATCAAAAGTGCAAGATAAGCAAGATATCATCAAATAGAATTTAATTAATTTAAATCAATTAAATCTCTAGATTTCAAAAGTTGTCCAAATGATCTCAAATTAATTTATATCAAGCACTAAGTCATGGTCATACCATATATCTAGTCTAAGATGGGTTACAAGCAAAACACAATTTACTAGAATTTAATCCAAATTAAATTCATTTAATCTCTAGATTTGAAAACTCATCTAAATCAACTCAAATTAATATATATCAAAGATCAACTCATGGCCATGCCATTTACCAAGTCTAAAATGAGTTATAAGTAAACTACCATTAATCATAATTTCTCAAATTAATACACTATATGCATACAAGTTATATAAGCATCAAAAACATGCAAGACAACAAACATATAACCCTATAACATTCCCTACCTCACTAGAGAAGTGTCTCTCTAGAATCCAAGGCAAAATCAACACAAAATGGCAAACCCTTCTAGGGTTATGAAAAGGAAGATGAGGGGAACAAAATGTATTCCCAAGTTCAAGCTTAGAAATCAATGGAAGGCTCTCAAAAATCAAGGTCAAAGCTTAAGGCTTTAGGCTCTATCCATGGAGGCTAGGGTTTTCTTTACAAAAGAGGGAGGAAATGAAAAATGATGTAGATGAAATGTGAATGGAGGGGATAGAGATCCTCCACTCACTATGTGCTCTTACACTACCTCTCACACACACACAATGCAAGATCAAATTGTGAGCCTACACTTGTCACAAATCCAAGGCTCCACCCTAGGCTAAATCTCAAGCCTACACTTGTCAACCATCCAAGCCAACAAGTGCACCAATCCTAGGTCAACAAGTGGTTAAATCTCCACCCTCCACATGTCCTCATCCAAGGCCTCAAAGTGTTTCCATACACATCACAACAAATGGACCAATGAGAGTGTGACACTTGTCACACTTTCCAGAAATTGCAAAAAAATCCTTTTTGAAAATATCTTCCAAATTAAATTGCAAAATGGTCCCTAAGACGAAAAATAATTACTTTACAGTAATTACATAAAACCCCCTAAAGTTTAGAAAATTACAAAAAAGTCATGCATCTATACACTTTACAAGAAAAGTAAGCACTTAGCATGCTTTTCTACAAAAGTGAAAATACACATAGTATGGGATTTAAATATCGTGGATGCATGCAAAACTAGAATCAAATCCGAACACGAAAAGTGAGGTTATGCTAACAAAGTGACAACCGAGAAAAAAACGAAAGTGAATAGTGTCAAAAAAGTGAAAATGTGAAAATGACTCAGTCCTCAAAGGAAGTCGTCAATCCACCGAAAAGAGTCTCAGAAACCATTCCCGAGTACTCAAGATGACACTAAGTGACGAGAAACTGAACTTAGAAAGGAAAAGATCAACGAAAAAAAAAATATCCGTGAAAATTCGAAAAAAGGAGAGGAATGAAAATGACCGGGTCATTACAGCTTCCATGTCAGACCAACAAGTGAGAGATCTGCACTACTTAATATCCAAAACCTCAAACGTTGTCACACTAACCTTCTGTGTGCCAACAATAGCACAGATAATAACTTAAAAGCGAAGTAACACTTTCAATTACCCATGCAAACGTAGGATATATGTCCTAAGCATATCCTCCATGATCAAATGTAATGTCTCGATCAAATCTTCCGTCTAGAGATGTGAAGCAATGTTGTTGTTCCAACATCTTCAGAAAATTCCTTTGACATAGCACCTTTTATCTACTATACTAAATAACCACATGCTATAACTCCGTTATCAGTGCAATGTAGAACTGATATGAAATGCCAAAGTAAACGCTACTAGAATTAATGTCTACAAGCGAACTTACTCTATCCACCACTCTTAATCCATATGGAATTAAAATTCCAACCAATGTTGGTAATTTCTACCAACCATCCACTCTTGATTAGTCCCACTCCCATTTTGATATAAGAAGTGGCTAAAACCTCCAATGATATCCAAGTATCAATTTTCCACCTTGCGAACAAGTGATACACTTGGAGACAGTTATGTACATGTCCCTATTATGCAATAACCACCAAAGGTTCAATTACCATATCAATTGATAATATCATCATTCTCCCTATTACTTCCACCAGATGAAACTTAACGCAAAGTGTGAATCCCCACACCTATCCATCTAAGTCCTCTCGTGATCTGTGCTATTCGTATGAATTGATATCTTACCAGTTCTAAATAAACAATAGAACTGATTTAATTTATCAGTCAACCAATGTCCCAACCAGATTCCTAACCTTTGCGTCAAAACAACAATCCCTCAACTAAATCTATGAAAAAATGCTCTGTCATTTCCACTCTAGTATGAGAAAGGGTTGCAAGGATCTAGTAACCTCTGATGGTCCATCTGGATTATCTAATAGATATTAGACTTTGAGACAAAATCATTGTGTCCCTCCTCCTACCTGTCTTCTAAACATCTGCTTCATTCCGTGAAGCTTCATGTTTCCACTAGGATAAAGAAGGAACTAAGAGTTGTGAACCTCAGTCCTTACCTCCTCCTTCCACTTTGTCTACAGAAAATACCGGTAGTCTGGTACCACCAGCTGTCATCTGCACCCAGTGTTTAATTTGGAGCATCGTCAAAAGTTAACTCTGCAACTAAATCCATACGTTCTAATCCGTGATAAACTTACCGATATAGAAAGTTAATCGATAATTCTATTTATCAAAAAATCAACTAACTACAACTTTTCAACATACATCGTGCACTTCTTCTTTATTTAGATGTTCGATCTCACCTTCATGTTTTTGACATCCTACTAGTCTAACACAAGTAAGTGTCTATTAGACTTCTTCTCTAATTTCAAAAGAATATGGACTCTTCCCATCCTTCAAATAGTCAGCAATTTCCTAGCAACAACTATTTGTTGCGAAGTGTGACCTAAAAAAAAAAAATTCCATATTATTTATGCAAATGAAGAGACTTTCTCCTCGATATGCAACCCCGCAACTCCTCCTAATGACAAGCCCTCATGAATAAAATTCTTGATTAAGAATAGACTGATGACTAGTTAGTCCGTCTACTATCCTCAGTTGGTGTCGTTCCAATAAGTACTTAAACCAGTATAAAATCCTCTTGCCGACTTGGGAACAACTTTTGAAATTTCCAAGAAGATGTTTAGCAAAGTCAGTATCTCCGATACATCATCGTGGAGTTAAACTATATCAAACTAATCGTAATAGATTATTTGACTCGTACTACTGGTTTAATTATCTCAACCTAAAAACATACCATAATTACGCATGACTAGGTTCAATAGATTGACTAGAATTATGTATATCTACCAAATCCTATGACCACATGCTCACAATCCTTGCGTAAATAACGTTATTCCTCCAAAACAGTAATTGGCTGATCATGCACTTGTATCCCCAACTAAACCACATTCCCAATCCTGAATAATTGACGAAAATGAAACACAAAAGATCCATACAATAAAACAAAAAACATAATCCTACCTAAAACATCATTCTTTCTAGAAGAAAAAAAAGTCTTTTTTGGAATCAATCTTACCAGATTGGTTCACAATTTCCTTTTATAGTTTCGTAGGTAATCATCCAACCTCAAAACCTATTCTTTAAACATAGCTTAAAACAAAATCCATTTGCCTAAGCAAATTCCAAAGGCTTAACCCTCATCCTCCTTATACGCGGAATGCAAACCGCCTAATTTGCTTTATAAAGCAACTTAGAACGTGGCAACCTAATCCCCATACTCTCCGGAACGTGATATAAAATCAATGCTTCGGTCTGATAATAACTCCATCCGATTCCTAAACTCCTGAAAAGTACTTTTTTTACCTACTTCTTTTAAAAGTAATACGAAAGTTTAACTATATATAAATTGATCCACACCAACTCTACTAGTATGATTCACTATACTACTAGCGAATAAGATCACCATCGTGCGATCCTTCATCTTCAAGATTCAGTATCCTCTTTCTTGGATACATTGAAATCCCCTCCATTAGAACCTCTTTCGGGCTCATCCTCTTCGATTTTCTCCTTTTTGAGAAAAAATGAAATCGTGTAAACCCAAGATGCGGTGACTTATCACACACACCTAAATCCTTCATTGGCTTACACATTAAAAGTAGCGCCAACCGGAAAATAAACCGTCGATTCCTAAGTTTTTAAAAAACATACTCTTTACTCCTTTGAGTCTTTATCGCTTTTGCCTCGGACCCAATCCTCCTCCTAGTGTCAACCATTCTGTGATACAGAATATAATTGACATCCGCTCCTCCTAACGAACCGTAAAAGAGTACAATGAATCCTAACATGGCTCTAAGTTTTAAGAGACGCAACGCGGAAGTTATATAACGAAAGACACTCTTAAGGATACTAGAACTTGGAGTGCTCTGATACCAACTGTGATACCTCTCGATTCTAGAGCCACAGGTGATCAAGTCCGAGCACAGATCCGAGGGATACCAGATAATTAATATGTAAACAAGCAGGAATACAAAAAAAAAATAAATAAATAAAAAATAAATAAATAAATAACAAATTGAAAAGAATTCTAAATACGAAAATCCTCCAAAATTATATATTAATATAATTTAAACTTTCCAATCCATATAACTTGGGAATCCATCTAGTGGACCCCTAATAATCCCAAATGAAAGTAAAATACAGAACCAAAATCCAAAACTAAAATAAGAACTGAAGTCCTACGCAGTCGGAGGAGTGAGTGACTGTATCTACTCAGCATGATCAAGCTCTAAGCCTAGAACTGACGAACACTTGAAAAAAAAAAAAAAAAAAGAGTGGGTCAGGCCCACATGTAAGTTCTATCCTACTACAATCCATACAGAAACTCAATACGCAAATACATCCTAGATAGCTCGACAATAACTAAAGTAGTCCATATACATATAAATACACACTATAGGACGCTCATTAGACTATAGTGTAGTCTCAGCCTGAATAGAAGGTAACATGCAAATCGCACATAACATGGTCATGTATACCTAGACCTACCAGGGAACAGTAAGTATGTCCAGTTATCCATCCTAAGTGATATACGCACCCTAACCATGATCCTGAGACTCAAGCTCATATCATAGCACCATAAGCATATATATATAAAAATCAATTCCAGGTATGTCATTCAAATGTTTATTGACCTGACATAAATATAAGTAGGACTTAATTTTCATACTTAATCCATCTTATTTCAAAATAAGTAGGACTTAGTGTTTTGAACTAATTCATCCCCAGAATAGGTAAGTCTTAGTGTTTTAAACTAAGCTGTCCCTAATATGCCACCATCCCATACCGGTGCATATACATATATATAAGTAGGACTTAAATTTTATAGTTAATCCAACTTATACCAGAATAGGTAGGACTTAGTGTTTTGAACTAATCTGTCCCTAGTATGCTACCGTCCCATACCGGTGCATACACACACAACAAATCCAATAATTGACAAAACAAAACAAGCAGATTATCAATTATAATCCAGAATAATATAATGATAATCAAAATCATTACTGAACACATTATAATGAAATTCTTAAATTTTATAAAAATCCATAAATCCAATAATTGATGAAATCTAAACAGTTGAAACATCAATTAACTCCATATAAGCATACTACAGTTTCAGTTAGTCAATTATGCTTATTACCCTATCTAAGCATGATTAATCTTGTTTAATAATACATAGACAAATTGCTAGAATTATAGTAAGCAATTAAATCCTTCAATTAGTTCGTAAATTGATGCAGTTTATAATATATTAAAAACATCAATTTAATCCAATCCAAGCACAGCTATTTTCAAATAATTCCTTACACTTATAACACTGTTGGAATATGATTAAATATTATTGAATCATATACAAGAGATTTGCTAAGTTTCAGTAAGCAAATATATTAACAAAACAGTATTCGACTTGGAGGCTTTTCTTTCACTTTATGTTGCTCCATTCCTTAATACATTATTGTAATAACGCTTTCCAATATTTTTTATAGGTCCATAACAACAATTTACAACATTCAGTGTAGTTTAAACAGCTTAAGAATACTCCAGACAGCCCAAACAGAACCTTAAAAACAGTTTATATGCTTTTTTGGGCGAGAACAAGCTCTCATAAGTTGAGAGCCTACTCCAAAACAATGGGAGCCGGCTCCCTACCCTTAGGAGCCAGCTCTAAGGAATTGGGAGCCATCTCCGTCCATGTGGGAGCCACCTCTTGCTATAAGGGAGCTGGCTCCCTCCTTTTGGGAGCCTGCTCTTTCTCCCTTAAGAGCCTTCATCCGTTTTTCCTTTGTCTTCTTCACCTCCGACGATACTCAGAGCCTCTGTAATGTTTTTATTTCTTATTTTAGGGTTTAGTCAATGTCCCAAATTAATTATAAGTCACTGCAATGCATCAATGACATAGATATAAGCAAGTTTACAAACAACAAAAACAGAATTTACGCAAGATCAACTATCAACCACAAAATATTTTTATTCAACGCTTTCAAATCCAATTCAACCATGCTTAAATGATCAGTATTAACTTCAATTTAAACCCTGGAGACTACCTAGGCATGCACAGAACACATGTTTAAGAGAATGAGTTAGAATAGGAACTTGCCTTCAGTTTCAGTTTTGAAACCTTAAACCTCCGTCACTGATGATTCCGACGACCTTAGTTGTTTTCACAGACCTTTGTAGCTCATAGTTCAACCCACGAGCAAGTGTCAATTATCCCTCCTTGGTTCAGCCTTTGACCAAACCCTAACTTTCCTCTCTCTGGTTATATCTCAAAATTCTCTCAGTTCGTGAAACTGAATAGGATTTTCTTAACCCTAGGAAGACTTATACAATTATATTTATAGGCTTAACAAACATAACCCTAATATGAATTATATTGAGAGAAGGAGAAAGAAAATACAATTAATTATATAGCTAAGTCGGCTATAACAATTACGTGAACACCTTAAAGCACACACAACCCTAATATGTTATACTACATTTAACCAAAACTGATCTTAATTAATCAATGAATAATAACAAATAATTAAATTGCCACCTAAGCAAACAATTTCCACATAAGCATACATTAACAATTAAAACAAATCATTTAATTAAAGAAAACAATTAAATAAACAATTAATCAAACCAAAATGCAATTAGAATAATTAATTAAACAAGTAATCAATTCAAAATGCAACCAAAATATTTAATTAAATAAAACAATTAACAAAGAATTTAATTAAATAAAAATAATTAACAAATAGGCAACTAAGCACATAATCAAAGAAAAATGAATTTAAATTCCAACTATATCATTTAAATTCCAATTATATCCTTTTGAGAATTATGGGTATTACATAAGTTGGGTTACATGAGTGCCCTGAGAAAAGGTTTAACTACTAATGATGAGACTGGATAGCATCTGTGTTAAGTTCATCTCCGTCGTCACGGATTGCACTTCTCTTCTCAGGATCTTCACTTTCAAGGTTGTAGAAACCCTAAAAGCCACCACACCTTCAGCCTTCTGAATAACACCGTAAAAAGCGATTGAAATTTCAGACCTCTTCTATCAAGGCTTACGCCTTCTTTTATAGAAGAAAATATGTATTTGGTGAGCTTTTAGGTCTTCTGGCCCAATTGGGATGAGATACGGCTGGTAAAGAGAGTAATCTCGCAGCTTTTAATCTGACATATCATGGAAAGCTCGAGCTTCAGGAATGGATGCTCGAGCTTTGGGTCTCATGCTCGAGCAAAAGGAACAATACTCAAGCTTATCTGGATAGATGCTCGAGCCTCAGTAAATGGTGCTCGATCATTACATTGACACTTAGCCAATTTTCTTCAACTATTTTCCGAAGAGTCTTTTTCTTCAACACTTATAATATTTTTAGGATTGAACTCCTTTAACATTGCTCGATCCAAGTTTCATAAGCTCGAGCACTAGGTACCAGGCTCGAGCATCTGGGGCTCAATGCTCGAGCATCAGTGAATGATGCTCGATCCTTTGTGGATGGTGCTCAATCTTGGAGGTGAGACACGAGACCTAAGAGCATAGCCTTTTCATTCAATCAACTCTTTTTATTTTCGACGCCTTATGCTCGAGCTTCAGGGTCAAGGCTCTAGCACCTTTGGTTAAGGCTTGAGCACCCTAAAGTAAGGCTCGAGCATTAAGGTACGAGGCTTGAGTATTTGGGCTTTGTTGACTTTTCTTCTCTTCTTTGTTGTGATGCTCGAGCCTCAACACTTGGGCTCGAGCTCTAAGGTTTGAATTGCCTCAAACTTCACCAATTCAGCCCTCGGCTTGCTCTGAATGACCGGTAACGACTTTGTAAGCATCAATATCATCATAAAGTCTCGAATTTAACCATTTCTCTAGGAAAGTTCCTATAAACACATATTAAACATAAATTAGTCTCACTATGGATAGAAGTATCACTTTAGGCCTTAACAGATATATATTTAGGAGCTCGAATATGTATATATTCAGCGCTCATCACCTTGGTCATGAGAGTTAACTCCATCTTTATCCAATGGTCGTTTTACCTGGTAAGGACCCTGGTTACAAAGGTAGCTCCTTCTTTGTCCGATGGTAATTCTACCTAATATCTGACAGGTTGGTCATCTAGTAGGCAGCTTGAGGCACGCCGCTCCCCTTTTTGAGGTAGTGGCGATGACCTATATTAAATGTAGGTCTTATCCATCAATCAACATATATTTAGTGTATTATGTGGTCTCTACTACTCGAGCTCGGTTATTAGGTATTAAACATTCTCTCCCCCTTGTGTAGACCTTGAGATGAGGTGAATCCTCGGAACTCAGTCACCTAACCACTGATTCTCAGATTCCTGTGAAGTAGGAGGAGTTATGGAAATTAATTGGGACTTGCCTTCTTTGGTCCCGAGCTTCTTCACTTCCTTTAAGCCTCAAGCTCCTATGTAGGGGGAACTTCAGATGAACAGTTAAGTTTGAAGCTTCCTCTACAGAGGAAAGCTTCAGAGAAGATGGCGAGACCCATCCAACTAAAGTGAGGTACGTCCACAAAAGAAGTAAGGGTGGCACCTTCCTCTTGCAAGTTCAGCATGGCGATTTCAAACCTAGTAACTCAAGACTATTGATTTTTTAAAGAAATGCCAGGTAGGTCCTGACATGGGCCAATAAGCACTGATCATGTGTATTTTCAATAATAAATAGTGACACGCGGAGTATGACATGGCACAATCATCTACATTTAGCCCCCCTACTCGAGGTCGCGAGGAGGAGGCTTGCGGCTGTGAGGAGAGAGCTCAAGTAAAAAACAGTTTTCCAGAGAAATGCCAGGCAGGTCCTGACACGGTCCAATCAGCACTGACCAGGTGTATTTTCAGTAATAAATAATGCCACATGGAGTATGACGTGGCACAATCATCTACATTTAGCCCCCTTACTCGAGTTCATGAGGAGGCAGCTCGAGCAAAAGACTCCAGGGAAAATATTCGTAGAGAGAATCTCAATTAACTCATTGAGGTTTATCCGTTGAGAAGAACTCCTCATTCTTTTTTCTTTTAGCCAAAACCGAGACTTATCTGTGCTCAGTTGTCAATTATTATTATTATTATTATTATTATTATTATTATATATGCTTAAAGTACCATTTGGATAGCGTAAGGGATCCCATAGAGCTTCAACCTATATTATAGGTGCACCTCGAGTCAATGTACAAAGTATATTTTATCCAAGTTGAGATGTTCCTTGCACAACAAAATCATATTGCTAGCAAAACAGGTTGTAATGTGAATAAATAATTAATAAAATAATTGTATCTTGATTTCAAGGTTATGTTATGCGATTTGCATATGAAATAGTGTGAGATGCAATTTTTTATAACATTAAAGGTAATTGGAATGATTCTTTATTATATATATATTTAACTTGAATTGATAATTGCACCTCATAATTTTAACTCAACAATGAAGAGATCAATTTATCAAGGACATAAGCATTATGATGTAATAATAGAAATATGACATAATGAACAACAATCAACAACAACAACAACAACAACAACAACAATAATAATAAAAGAAAATTGTAACTAACAATTAGTCGAAATGAATAAAATAAAATGGATTGAGTACGGACATATTGAGACACATTAAATGTGTTGTGTAATGTTGACCTAAGGTAGGGAAGTCGTGAGAGATGTTGTTGTAAAATGCAGAGGTATTGAGCGAGGAGAAGGGGTACTCGAGTTACAAGGGGTACTCGAGTGAGATTTTATTTTGTGAGGTGTACACTAGTCTCGATCAAACTTTGCCAAGATAGTGAAGAGCATGGAAAAAGAAAACAAGGGTAATCAAACACGAAAAAATAAGGGTAATCAAAAATCCCACTCGAAGGAAAATATTCGATCTCGTAATAATAATTTTTTTTTTAACAAGCCCCTCGAGGAGATACATAAAAAAAATAAAAATAAAAAAACCATTTAAGGACAATACATAATAGGTCTTAGTCCCTTGTCCCCCCTATCTGGTAGAATTGTTGGCACAAAATGGATAAAATTATCCTAAGTAAAGAAAAATAGTTTTGTGAAGGTAAGCTAATTGAGGGAAGCTCACTGAAGAGGTCAATTTTTGTGGCAGTGAGCGATGGGAGCTCACCAGAAAAATAAATTTGTGAAAGTGATCTCATGGAAGGGAATTCTTTAGATAACCCTGAAGTTGTGGCAAACACAAATAATTTGTTATAAAGGATTAAGCTCGTGAACGAGCTTAAAGACTTAGAAATCTTGAGCATGATGGACCTAAGACTGGGAACAAAAAGAGCATAGCACGAGACACGGTTCTAAATCGTGAAGAGTTACGTAGAAGATAAAGTACCAGGCATAGAAGGTTCCTGGTTTAAGTGACCAAAAATAAATAAACAAAATAAAATTAAAAAGTGAGTTGATAGTGAGCAGATAGACCACTTAAAGAAATTACAATAAGTTGTGTCATATGTTGGTGGGTCATCGTAAAATAATATATATATATATATATATATATATATATATATATATATTTGAAGGGCAAAAGATTACCAAAAGTTATGATAGCTCGAAGATTCAAAGGTCAAGAAGTAAATAATGACCGCTACTCAAGAAATTAGGTGGAGGTTGATATAGGTGGGTGATGATGTTTAAGGGTACAAAGAGGTACAAATCTTGTGTTTGAAAAAATTTGATCGGCAGTTCCTCAAGGGGAATCAATGGTGTGCATCGGGTGCTTGAAGACGTGCCAAGCTCTAGGCTCGAGTTTGCAAGGAGTTGGGCAGTATTATTCCAAGGTTCGAAGATGTACCACACTTGGATAATTCCAAGGGAGTCGGACAACAATCGGGCTAAATGATGTTCTTTGAGGATTTAAAGAGGTAACATACTCAAGCTTCAAAGGAGTAGGACAACGTTCCTCGTTTTGGCCTATACAGTTTACTCAAGGTGCTACAAGAAGTTTAGTTGGATGTGAGGTACAAGATCTCACTTCAAGAAGGTGGCTGAGGTGGCAGTCAGTGTTAGGTAGGGTTCACTGTTATTCATAAACGGAAGCAAGATAAGAAATAAAAAAGTTTGTTTTGTTGGATCAAATGGTTTTCTTGATCATGTTGATCTCCATGGAGCCAAGCAAGGAACCAGGAGGGAAAAGGCGTTAGAAAGAGAGAAAAAGAAGAAAAATAATAATAATAATAATAATAATAAAAATAGACAACATTCGCAACTGATAACCGTTGTTCAAGCCACAACAAAGTTTTGGCCCGGAGCTGCCCTCAAGCTATGGAGTAAGTGTCTAAGTAACTACAAGGGACACTGTCCCGAAAGGGATCACTAGAGGATGAGCTTTTTTATTATTGTATTATTATTATTTAAATGTGAATCTGTGATAATATATATCCATATAGCATATTATCCTACTATATTATAGACTTAAAGATGAAATTAGAATAAGGTTGCAGACTAAAACAATGTCAATAAAACTAAAAAGAAGTGAGAAGAGGTAAAGATGTGATAGCTCAATAATAACAGCTGACAAAATTGATGGTGCCTTGGAAACAGTAAACAGAAAGACGATTTGATGGGATAATGACATAAAAAGAAATAAATGAATTAAAAGTTATATTTTATGAGCTCAAAATTATAACTTTATCCTTTTGTATACATAAGTGACATGTACTACTGCTGGGTTACATACCAAAATATAGAGTCAAGTCAATCATTATATATATATTACCAATACAATAATGGAACACTTAAATTGAACACGAAGAAAGTCAGGTGCATAAATGGTGCAGAGAAAAAGAGTGGTTCATCACTTAGCAAAATGACACGCCCCGCAACCAAGAAGTTACACCACGCATGCGCCGCGCAGACGATGACATTGCAGCCTGCATGGACCGAGAGTTTTCTAGACTTCTCTACACAAGTATAGAACTTTCCAGAATTCTCTAGATTAGTGTGGAGTTGTCTAGCATTCTCTGGACTTGTCTAGAGTTGTATAGAATTCTCTAGAATTCTTTAGACTTGTCTTGCACATTGTATATAGTTCTAGAATTGTGTAGATAGTTCTTTGGAGGATTCTAGACACTTATTCTAGGCCACACATTTGTACACATCTAGAATGTTCTTATAAGGGCCAAAGGCCTATAAATAGGAGGTGGGAGTTTATTTGCTCCTCACCAAGCAAACAAGTTGTAATCTCCTCTGAAGTAATACAAGTGTTCATACTTTCACCCAAACTCTCTTGTTCACTTGCCTAACTCTCTTCCTACACACACACTTGTAAGCAAAGCACTTGTCTAACCTCAGTCTTCATTAAGGTAGCACACTCGGGTAGGCTGACTTAGCACTTCAAGGGGCTTGAATGTGTCTAAGGCCGCATGTGAGCTTGGAAAGGCCCAAGTCCATGACAGTTGGTATCAGAGCTAAGGTCATGAGGTATCACACCTTGTGTGGAGGAAGCTATGGCCGAGCACTCAGACGTGGTTAATGTCCCAGAGGAGGAGCCCCGTGGAAGGGATGATACTCGCCTTCCAGTCGGACCGAGGACGAGGGCTAGGACAAATGATGTAATACCCCTAATTTTCAAAAGGATATAATTGAAATTTAATTATTTATTTCATGTGAATTTTATTTTTGATTGATTGGTTGGTTTTTTGTTAGTGGTTAATTGAGTTACTTGTTTACATTTAATTATGTGGCTAATTGTATTTAGTTGGCTTATTTGAATTTACATTTTTAATTGAGTTATTAGTATCTGCTTATGAATTATTTTTGTGTAGCTTATTTGTTAGGAAATAAATGATTTAAATGTTTATTTTATTTTATTTTAAAATTTTATTTAAGGATGGACTTCGACAGTAAAAATGAACCAACGGTTTGGGTCACATGGACTACTTGGATAGGAGGTTTAAATGGGTAGAGATATTACCCATGGATAGTGGTACATATTTATATGGGTATATATGTATTTAAGTTTATATTAATTATTAATTACAATTAATAGTGACATTAGTAATGATTTTCAGTGTACGATATATATTATATAATTATAATGGTATATCTATATATATGATATCACGTTGGATTAGGCTGCTGACATATATTAGAATTAGGTTTTCTAAGCTTATATGTATATATGTTATATGTCTGTCGTAGGGTTTAGAAAACCCTATTCACGTATCTGTCAGAGAGGCAAGGAGAGAGAAATAAATAGAGAGAGAACATGGCAGGGGTTTTGGCAAAAGTCCAAGACCGAACCAAGGAGGAAGAAGGGGAGGTTGTGTGTAGGCTAGAATAGTACAACAAAGGGCTTCGACGTCAACTAGAGTTGTTGGAAAAATCTAGGAAGATGGCGTTGAGATTTCAATCCGAAATCTCAAAGGCAAGTTTTATTCTAACTCTTTCCCTTAGACTTGTGTTTTGTGCATGCCTAGGTAGTCTCCATGATTTAAATGGACATTTAAAATTGAGTTATTAATTATGCTTAAATTGAATGAAATTGAATGGAATTGAATCGAATTAAAACTGTTGTTAGTTAATATATGCTTTCGGTTTAATTCTTGATTTTCTTTGAATGTAAACTTGTTTTGATTCATGTAATTGATGCATAAATACTTCTTATAATTTGTTGGGACTGTCTGGAACCTAGAAAAGAGGGGTAGGAACCTTAATAAGGGCAATCGGAGGGTCAGACAATAGTCAGAGACGAAGAAGATGGAGGCTGGGAGAAGTGGAGGTGGCTTCCCCTTCAATAGAGGCGGCTCCATTGAAGTGGAGCCGGCTCCACATGGTGTAGAGGCAGCTCCTTTGGGAGTGGAGCCAGCTCTACCTAAAATTGGAGTCGGCTCCCCTTTTGTAAATACACAGTAAGTGTATTTTTTATGGTTTTTGGGATTTCGGGGGCTCCGATGTAGTTTTGAATTTGTATGGATGGTTTTAAATGATTTAATTAAGCATGTTAATACCCAAGAATGACTAATCCATACTAGGAACTTGAACATCATGAGATTTAAAATTAAATTTGCATGTTGTTAATGGCTTGGAAGGATATAAATTGCTTATCATTATGTTAGCAAATTAAATGGATGGATATAAATTTACTCTTGTAAATTACAGTATTATATACTCAGTTAAGTATCTGATTTTTATTATACTCTTCTCTGGATGTTAATTGATGAATTACTTAATTTTATTCTATCAATTATTAGATATGGATGATTTAAATTGTTTACTTTCACTCTAACAATTTAAACGGAGATTATATGATTATAATCATATATTGGTTGCATAATAGGATCTTGTATATATCTGACTTCTATTATGCTTATTGCTGAATGTATTTGATGATTATATTAATTGCTGCATCATTTATTGGATTTTGTGGATAATATACACCGGTATGGGACGGTGGCATATTAAAGATGGATTAGATCAAAATGCTAATTCCTGCCTATTCATACATACGGAATGGATTAATTAAAATAGTTAAATCCTACATGGATTCATGTCTTATCAACTAAAACAATTGAACGACATACTGGATGTTTGTTTCATACTCTGTATTAGGATGAGTTTATTTTAAATATATAATTATGTTACCACGATATGAGCTTGAGTCTCAGAATCGATGGTTAGGGAACGTATATGCATTTGGATGCATAGCTGGCTATAACGGTTTGATGTGTACCCTACTAGGTTTAGGTACTCATGCCCACCTCAGGTGCGTTTTACGTGATACCTACTAGTCAGGTTGAGACTGGCCTGTAGTCCAGTGAGAGTCCTGTAGTGTATATATATATATATATATATATATATATATATAATTATGGACTATATATTTATTGTGAGTTATCTAGGATGTATCTGCGTATCGGGTCTCTGCTTAGACTGTAGTAGAGTAGAACTTGTTTGTGGGCCTGACCTACCATTATTTTTTTTAGGTATTCGTCAGGAGGAGGGATTGTTCGTGCTGAGCAAAGATCGTCTACTTCACTCTTCCGGTTTAGTTACATAGAAGTTTTTTTATGTTTTAGTGTTATGATGTAGTCACTTGTTCAGTTGAGATTTTCTAGAGGTCCACATAGTATGGATACCCGAGTTATATCAGTATGGAAGGATTGGATGTATCAAAATATTTTCTTATTTATAAAAAATTTATTCTGAGGATTTCATTAATGGATTATCATTCTAGTTTTCTTTCAACAACTTTATTTATTCCTATTTATCATATTTGTACTCTGTGTTTGTTTATTGCCATTTGTTTTGATATCCTCGGGTATTCGGGCGTGGGCTTGGCCAACCCACATTCGGAAATCTGGGGGGTATCACAGTTGGTTTCAGAGCACTCCAGGTTCAAGTGTCCTTAGGAGTGTCTTTCGTTATATGACTTCGGTGTTGCGTCTTTTAAAACTTAGAGCCATATTAGGATTTGTTGCACTCTATTTACAATTTGTTAAGAGGAGCTGATGTCAATTATATTTCGTAGTTACAGAATGGTTGACACTTGGAAGACCCAAAGGAGTAAAGGAATACGTTATCAATTTCTTTGCCAGAAGGCAGAGTTAGGGATCGAAGGATTAGTTCTGGTTGGCGCTACTCTAAAGTATAAACCTAGGGAAGGATTTAGGTGTGTTAGGTCACCGTATATCGGGGCCAACATGAGTCCGGTTGTTCTCAAAAAGGAGACAAGCAAGGAGTAGGAGTCCAAAGAGGATCCTAATGGAGGAGATTTCAGCTTATCCAAGAAAGAGAGTACTGAATCTGGAAGATGAATGATTGATCGAGACAAATCTTATTTGTTGGTAGTATAGCGAATGATATTAGTAGAGTTGGTATTAATCAATCTACATATTGGTAAGTGTTCGTTTCATCTCTAAAAAAAGTAGATAAAAAGTACTATTTTAAAGGTTAGGGATCTGATGGAGTTCTTATGTGATACCCCCGGATTTCCGGATGCGGGTTGGCCAGGCCCACGCCCGATTACCCGAGGATATCAAATCAATTACCAATTAACGAACACAGAATACAATATAGAAAACAGGAATGAATAAAATTTTGCTGAAAAGAAACTAAATGGAAATCCTTTATTAAAAACTTTAGAATAAATCTTATAAATAAGAACTAGTCTGTTACATCCAACTTCTCCAATTATAATACAACTCGGGAATCCATCTGGTGGACCCCTAATCAAAAGCCAATACTGGAAAGCGAACAACTAAAAAGAAGTCCACTACTAAACCATGAAGAACCCCCTACATCGTCGGTAGAATGAGTAGTCGTCTCTGCTCAGCACGAACAAGCTCTAAGACCTGGAACTGTCCGTTACCTGAAAAATAAGAGTGGGTCAGGCCCACGAACAAGTTCTATCTTAACTACAATCCAAACAGAGACCCGATACGCAGATACATCCTAGACGTCTCAATCATATCTATATAGTCCATAATAGATAAATATATATCCACACTACAGGACTCTCACTAACTATGCTGAGGGTCTTAACCTGAATAAAAGGTAACATGCAATACGCACCTGAGTGGGCATGACTACCTAAGCCTAACAGGGTATACCTCAACCAACATAGCTAGCTACGCATCCTACTGCATATACGCACCCTAACCGTCGACTATGAGACTCAAGCTCAGATCGCGGTACCGTAATTTATATATATAAATTCCCATCCAAACCAATGTAGTGCCGCTCAACTGATTCGTTGCCATGACACGACATAAAATTAGGATTTAAGTGTTTTAATTAAATCCCTACTCCAATTATATATATAAGTTCCTTCCAAATACAATGTTGAGCCGGTCAACTATTCGTTGCCAAAACACAACATATAACTAGGATTTAAATATTTTAATTAAATCCCTATCCTTCCTATTAACAGAAAATATAAACAACCATCCAATATGTCGTTCAACTATTTTAGTTGACAGGACATGAAACCATGTAGGATTTAACTATTTTAGTTAATCCATTCCGTATGTATGAATGGGTTGGAATTAGTGTTTTGATCTAATCCGTCCCTCCGTATGTCACCGTCCCATACCGGTACATACCATGCATATGATCCGTAAATGATGCAACGTTTTATGCAGTACATCAAACACATCCAGATAATCCAAATAGATAATAAACAAAATTTAAATAGTTCATCATCTATAATCCAGAATCCATCCATGTAACTAACAAAACAAGATTTAATAGTTCATCAAGTTAATTATCCAGCATCCATCCAAGTAATTGACAAAAAATATATATATAATTAATTCTAGGCCAACATCCAATTAGATTAACAGAACCTAAGTATTAGTTCAGCAATCTAAGTCCAAACTATAACCCAAATAATTGCAGAAAGATGTTTAAAGGTTCAGCAATTTAAATCCAAGAGTTAAACCATGTATTGTTTAACAGTTCAACGACTAACATCTAGAGCATGAATATATCAGTTTTAATAAATCAATAACTCTATCATATATATAAATAAGTTTTAAAATCATAATATTGTCCAAGAAATTGCTAAAATTAATTCTAGCAATTCAGTTCCTTTTATTCATCAATTATATGCTAGGTTGCATCTTTGCATACTATTTTATTGTTTTAGCACCGAACCATAAACTATGCTACAAGTCCAATTTGTTAATTAAAAGACTCCCTCATACATCTAAAATTTAATTTAGAATCATATTATAGCACCCTAAATTGTCAAATTAAAATTAGACAATTTAACTTCCTTCCAGCAGTTAACCGCGCACAAGTTGTTAAATATCGCACTGTTAAATCCATTAATACAAAGAGGGTATTTTATGCAATACAAGACCTTAATTACATCCTAAATTAATTATTGAAACCCCAATTAAAGTTTTAAAACTGTTCAGAAACCCCAAGAGCCTAAACAGTTTCTGAAAACTTACAGTACGCATCAAAATTGAAAGAGCCTGCTCTAAAAAAAAAAATAGAGCAGGCTCAAACCAACATTGAGCCGGCTCCAAAAACTTTTGGAGCAGGCTCAAAGTGTTTGGAGCCGCCTCCAAAAAGGGGGAGCCCACTGTTCCGCTTCCTTCTTCGTTTCCGATGATCTGCTTCGACCCCAGCCACTTTTTACTCTTCAGTTGGTTTCTAAAACTAATCCTAAGGGTCTTATTAATACCAAATAGCATCCCAATGGTTTGGTTTGACAATTGAAATTTATTACAGTGATTTAAAACCTCTACCGATTCCTTATGCGTTAACATACAACTTGATCTTCGATTTGCAGACATAACTACAGGTAATACTAGAACATATACAGATAATCAAAAATGATCTTAACCATCCTATATATATTCCTTGACATCCTAATCCCTTGTTTATAATAATACGAATTAAATCATTCATTAAAACAGAATCAATCTGTAAGCTTAAAATAAACCAAATACACAAGTCATTCAAGAATTGTTTTAAACAACCATATATATACTGATAATCAACTTGACATATATTTCGCATGCCAGATTAGATTAAAATTCAATTAAAATCCTAGAGACATCTAGGTATGCACAGAACACAGGACAAAGGGACAGAGAGAGAATAAAACTTGTCTTCACCGTCTCTGAATTTTCCGATGAAATCTCCGACGACAGTTCCACCTCTGTTGCTCTTGGTTTTACCCACAAGCCAACCTCTGCTCCTCCTCCTCCTTGGTTCAGCCCTAGCCTAAGGTAAAACCCTAGACTTTCTCCCTTTATCTCTCTCTGTAATTCTCCCTGTAACTCTCTGTTACTCTCTCTGTTTTTCTCTCTATCAACACTGTACGTATATAGGGTTCTCAACCCTTTTTGAAGACATACTACCGTATATATATATAGGCACTAATCAAAACCCTAAGCCTAATCTTAATCCACCATAGAAAACCTAATTGAGGCCCAGTTTAGTCGGCGTGAGATAGTAAGAGACTAAACCCTATTTTTCATTACAACTAGGAATATTCCATTAATCCAATTAATTCCATTCAAAAACCAATAAAATATTTACACAATTAAAAACTATTTACTTTAATTAAAGAAAACAAACATACAAAGAAATAATCAGACAAGTCAATTAAATAACAATTTATCAATTAAATCAATTAAAAATACAAGTAAAGAAAACAATCTATTTAAATCCACAAATCAATTCAAACAACCCGTCATTCAAATACCACACATAGCCACATAAGCACTTAAGAATAATAAAATAAATACTGAAAACAATAAAATAAATAATAAAATTCCGATTATATCCCTTTCAAAACTAGGGGTATTACATTCTTCTCCCCTAACAAACGGAATTCCATCCTCGGAATTCACGAAACCCTGAATTATTGTTATTAAAATTCATTTCCATTGCGTTGTGGATTCTGCCTCTGTGTATGGGCTCCACGTGATTCCAAATCCTGCTAGAAAAATTCATAGTTCTTATTATTAAGAAACACCATAAATGTACAACTCCTAGGTTGTATCTAACAACGACTCAATCCTACCCCATATATATTTTATGGTAACAATCCTTATTCCTCCAAGTTTCATATAATAATTGCACCAATTTGGTATACAATAACAAAAGCCAATACAGAATTGTACAATGAACTAAACACACATAGTCATAGCATGCATTGCATACGCATACCTTAGTTTAAAACCCACCTATCCAAATATACCAATTAACATGTCCTTACATCAACCGGTTTACCTAACCAATTATTTGAGGTCTCAATATACCTTAATCATCCTAGTACATTAGAATAAGTGACGAAAATTTACATCACACTTACTCCGACAATCTTAACAGAAATTAATCCTCCAGTACCTTAAGTTCTATCTGAATAAGGTAACACCTCCACTAAGATCAACCCCAATATTTGAAGTTGACTTCCTTAATTTCCTCGTTAACAGCCAATGTCATTATTATATAGGCTAAAACTCCAATTGTGAACTCAACAACGAACCGAAAGATATTAATATCTTATTAGTTGTTGAAAGTGTCTACATCTATATTCCCTTCCATCAAACAGAACTTAATTGAAAGTGTGAATCACCTCTTTGATGCATCGAAGTCATCCCATAATCCACTCTATCCATATGAACTAATGTTCTACTAGTTCAAATTAAACTAAAAATGGAGTTGATTTCATTAGAAATCAACCGGTATCCCATCCAGAATCCGGATCCTTTGGTAAAATCAGCAATCCCTCAACTAAATCATTGAAGGCAAAGTCAGTTTGTCCCTCATCCTGATCCTCCAAAAAAAAAATCTGCTCCACATCGTGAAGCATCATGCTTCCACCAGAATGCAGAATGAACTAAGTGTTGTGAACTTCAATCCTTACATCCTCCTCTCAATCTGTCTACTAAAAGTACCATTAGTCTAGTACCACCAGCTTTCGTATGCACCCATTGCTTACATCGAAGCATTGTCAAAAGCTAACCCAGAAACTGTATCTATGCATCACCCATTAGTGATAAACTTACCGATAATAAAATTAACTGGTAATTCCATTTATTGAAGGTCAACTCATTATGACTTTTTCACACACAGCGTGCACCGCTTCCTTATATAGGTGTTCAGTCTCACCTTCCTATCCTTAACACACCCTACTTCTCTATTATGGGTAAGTGTCAAGTTAACTCCTTGTCTCGTTTCAATTGAATTTGAAACCTTTCGCATCCTCCATATAGTCATCAATGTCGGAGCAACAGCTAATTGTTGCAAAAGATAACCCTAAAAAAAAAATTCTACCTTTTTTTTTTTTTTTTTTTTCAGTCTAGAAACTTTGGTTCTTCCTCCAAGTGTAACACTAGCAACTCCTCCAAATGACACCCTCGTAAAATAATGTCTTGATTACGAATAGACTGCTAAAGATTTTATCAGCCCACTATCCTCTCTCAGCGTCATTCTAATAAGTACCTACCAGTACAAAATCCTCCGTCTGAACCATAGTGGCATTACAGTGATCTTTACCTACCACAACCTCACGAATAACTAAGATACTAACAACCACCATTATTATAGCGTTGTAAAAATGAATCCCCACTTAGCATTGAGCATATCAAACTAATCTGTTTTTTATTATTTGACTCATTTTGATAGTTTAACTATCACATCCTAACTAGTATACCATATTGATGCATATCCAGATCCATTAGATTGGCTAGAAGTTTGTATTTCTGCTCAATCCTATGACCATACTTTCACAAATCCTAGCATACATAGCGCTATTATCCATGTCATCAACACAATAGTTGGTTGATCACATACTTGTGTTCCCAACCAATCCATACTCCCAATCCGGACTAATTAACAAAAATGAAACACGTAATAACAAAATTGAAACACATAACAATTAAAGATGAAACAAGTAGTACACACAATACACAAAACAACCAAAATAAAATTCCACTTAAGACATATTCCATTCCAGAGAAGAAAACCTCATTTGAACTCAAGTTTCCAAAAGTTCATTCCATAGTTTCGTTGGTAATTATCCAACCTTGAAACTTATCCATTAACCGTAGCTTAACCGCACAATCGTTTGCTTAAATAAATATCCAAAGGCTTATCCCTCATCCTCCTAATATGCGGAATGCAAACCGTCTATCGTGGCTTTACAAACCAACTTAGAATGTCACAACCTAATCCCCATACTCTCCGGAATGTGATATAAAATCACGTCGTTGTTCTGGTAAGAACTCCATCCGGTTCTCAAACTCCTAAAGAGTACTTCGCAATTAACTCTTGGAGAGATGCTATGAAACTTTAACTATATGTAGATTGGTTCACACCAACTTCACTAGTACTATTCACTATACTACTAGTGAATGAGAGCACCCTTGTGCGATACTTCTTCTTCAAGCTTCAATATCCCCTTTCTTGGAGACGCTGATATCTCCTCCCTAAAATCCTCTTCAGAATCCTACTCTTCGCTTGCCTCCTTTTAGAGATCACTCGAAATTGTGTTGGCCCCGACATGTGGTGACCTAACACCTACACCTTAATCCGTTCTTGGCATATACTTCCTAAGCATGCTTTCTATACTCTAATCTTGTGTATTATTGAGGGATTAGTGTTGTATGATACATCTTAATATTCATGTATATATAAATCTTGATTATTTCATGGTTTGTATGGTTTAATGCTTCCAATTGACTATTCTATTCTATCCATATGTCTATGTATGCTAGAGTAGGATATTCATGTGCTTATCTCTAGATTTAGTGTTTTTGATGCATGTCTATGTGTATTGAAGCTATAGATCTAGAGATTATCAAGATGATATGCTTAATGAATGCTATTTTGGTTCATTTGATGGTTTATGCCTATTCTTGATGGTTTGTGCCTCTCCCTTAGTCTAGATAGCTTTATTTTCATGCTAGTAGTGTAGATTTAGTGTATTGGTAGTGTAATGTTAGATGGGAGGACAATATACTCTTGATGTTTGATGTTCCATGCTTGTGAGTCCAAATGGCATATTCCTCTAATATTGTGTTGTATGTGGATTGTGAGCTTAATGAAGGATTAATGACTTGTTTGGATCTATTGTGCTATCCCCATGTTGTCTAGACAATATATGTTCTATTGTTTAGATATATTGTGCTCTTCACATAATGTTTAGACAATACTTGCTTGATTTGTCATCCTTACCAATTGAATCAACCTAATGCACACACACCCTTATCATATTGCAACACATCCATTACCCTCAATTGATCACTTGTTAGTAGTATAGAAAAGTATTGCTTGGTGGTGATCTCTACACCCCAAGACCTCTCTCTCTCTTGTTTACTTCATATTATTTTATTTAGTTGAATTCAATTTAGCTTAATCAACCAATCAATCAATTGTGTGATCACTCGACCTACTAACCCTAATTACCATAGTTTCACAATTCGATACACCATCAAATCCCTTGGGACGATCCCTACTCGCCCTATCTATATTTTATATAGAGAAAGGTAGTAGTGGCTTTTTTATAAATGTAAAACTTGGCCACCTCCTAAATTCACAACTCTTCAAGCTTGACTTGGTATCGCGACCCTTGTAAAGGCAAGGACCGGTCAGTTTTTGGCGCCGTTGCCGGGGATTTTAAATTGGCAACGTCGAATTGTGAAATTCAATTAGGATTAGTACTCTTTTGATCGTGTCTTTACTTTCTTTTTATTTTCTATTTTTGATTGCTTATTGAATTTGCTCTCCATTGACTAGGTGCATTGAGCAAGGAGCTAGCAAAGTAATTCCAAGCTAAGGAGCAAAGCAAAGCAAAGGAAAAATGCTTAAAATGAAAAATTGCTAAGTAAAATTGCTAAGCTAAGCTTTTAATTTTGGAGTTGAAGTGCTAAAGGACTATTGTGAGACCTTCTTACTCAATCTCCTTAGATAAATCGGGGGCCCACGTGGAGGCATTTATTTGACATACATTGCATTTGAAAATTATGGTTGTGAAGTTTAATTGTAGTGTTGAGAAAGTTGCTTATTCGTGTTGCATTGTGCATGCATGGTCGTCGTTCATTGAGACCTACTCTTGTCCCTCTTGATTTGCATTTAGAATCCACTATTAGGAATCCAAGGGGAAGAGGAAGTTCACATAGAACCAATCTACCAACGGACACTCTCAATAATGATCATGTTGAAGACCTTGGTCACATAGACCAACAAGGCATCCTTCATCCTAATACGCAAAATGATAATATGCAAGTTCCATTAGGCATGCCTAGGCCATACATTCATCAACCTCCTCAACAACAAGGCCAAATTCCAATGGGAATTCTAAGGCCAATGTATGCACCACAACCCCCCATCATTAATCAAGCTCAATATAACCAAGGTGTCCATGTTGCACCTCAAGTTACTAATCCACCACTCGCATTGAGAGATCACTATGTGCCTAATGAGTATAATGCACCCACATGCATTCAATTGCCACCATTATGAGATTAAAGCACAAACTATCCAAATGCTACCTAACTTTCATGGACTTCCTAGTGAAGAACCTTACAAACATTTGGATGAGTTTCTTGAAGTTTGTTCTACCGTTCGATACACGGACATGCCGGAAGAAGTTTTAAGGCTGAAACTTTTTCCATTCACCCTTAAAGATAAGGCGAAGTATTGGTTTAACAACCTTATGCCTTTTTCTATAACTTCTTGAGCAGAAATGCAACAAGAATTTTTGAAAAAGTACTATCCGGTTTCTAAAACCAATGCTATGAGAACCGCCATTAGAGAATTCACACATGGGGGAGGAGAAACTTTCCACGAGGCATGGGAACGCTTCAATGAATTGCTTAGGAAGTGTCCTCACCATGACATGCCTAAATGGCAATTGGTCCAATTCTTCTTTGAAATCTTATCGGACAATTATAAAGGCATGGTTGATGCTTCAATGGGAGGTTCTTATATAGACCGGCAAGAGGAAGACGTGTGGCGTCTTTATGAGAGCATGAGTGAAAACTCTTTGCATAGAACATTGTCATCTAGGAATGGTAGAAATTCTCAAGGTAGGAAGAGTGTTGGCTTGCATCAAGTTGACCACTCAAATGATATAACCGCCGAGATGAAGTCTTTATCTCAAAAGTTTGATCAATTGATCAATCAAAACTTAGCGAATCAAGTGTCTTCCTTTCCTAACCATTCTCCTAGAGCTCAAAATGAATCATGTATGACTTGTTCTAGTATTCTTCATTCTACTTCTAATTGTCCTCATGGACAAATTCAAAATGAACCCATTGAGCAAGTTAATGCAACATTTGTGAACCAAGGGAACAATCCTTATGGTAACCATTACAATCCCGGTTGGAGGAATCATCCTAATTTTTCTTGGAAAAACCAAGAGGAGGGCTCAAACTCTTCCCAAGGCGGTTTTCAAGGGAAATACATTCCACCTCCACTTCAAAACCAAGGATCCCAAGGTTCAAGACCATATAACTCACAAGGAAATCAATTTACTAGTTCTCAATTTCCTAACCAATCATATTCTCAAGGAAATTCTAGAGGTTCCGCTTTTGAGGAAAAGGTTTTAAATGCTTTGGGCACTCTAGAAGCAAATACTCAATTGTTACATTCTCATTCTCAATCAATTGCCAAGCTAGAAACCCAAGTAGGGCAAATAGCTGAAACACTTAATGCTAGAGAGAAGGGAAAGATGCACATTAATGCCCCAATCAAACAACAATGTGTTGTAGAAACCAAATCCTCATTGGAAGGGCATAATGTTGAGCATGTCAATGCGGTAACAACCTTGAGAAGTGGTAGGGTAGTAGACAATCAAGTTAGAATGCCTAATGAAGAGAGTGAACCGGTACAACCTCAAGTTGTCACCCATCCCGTTCCACACACTATTCCTCCTTCATTGCATGTGCATGAACTTGAGAATGAGAAGCCCTCAAATTGTGAGTTGAAAGATGATTTCCAAAGAGATTCATTGAAAACAGTGTTGAAAAATGTGTTTGAGAAAAGTTCTTTGAAAAATGTTATTCATGATTCTTCTTTGAAAAGTGATTTGAAATCCAATGAATTGAACAAGTCCAATGCTAAAAATTCTTTGAAAGAAAATGCTGAAAGAGTTTTTGAAAAAGCTCCATTTCCGGACGCCTTGAAAGGGTCCATTTCAAAAGAAAGGCAAAAGACCAAGAACAATGAGATAATGGATATGTTTAGGCAAGTCACAGTCAATCTTCCACTTTTGGATGCAATTAAGCAAATTCCGGCTTATGCCAAATTCTTGAAGGACTTATGCACCCAAAAGCGGAAGAACAAGAGCCAAACATCAAAGAAAGTGGTCTTCACCAAACAAGTGAGTTCCATTCTACAACACAACACTTTGCCAAAGTTTAAGGACCCTGGTGCACCTACAACATCTTGTGTCATTGGTGAACATGTCATCAACCGGGCACTTCTTGACTTAGGGGCTAGTGTTAACCTTCTTCCCTATTCGGTTTATGTCAAATTGGGCCTAAGTGAATTGAAACCGACGTCGGTGGTTTTACAACTTGCCGACCGATCCATTAAGAAGCCTAGGGGGATAATTGAGGATGTGTTGATTAAGATTGATAAGTTCTTCTTCCCAGTTGACTTTGTCGTCATTGACACGGAACCGGTGCCCAATCCAAAGAACCAAATTCCGGTTATCCTTGGCCGTCCTTTCTTGGCAACCTCAAATGCCAACATAAATTGTAGGATGGGGATAATGAAGATTTCTTTTAGGCACATGAGAGTGAAGTTGAACATCTTTAACCCCACACCCAATCCATTTGACAAATATGAGGAAGAGGTTAATGTGGTAGAGGAATGTCATGATCTTGCTTGTGAAAGGAATGAGCTTTTGTGTATGAACAATGTTTCAAAGCCTTCATCTTTATCTTCAGCATTGCATGCAAGAAAAGTGATTTCGAACTCTTGTTGTGAAAGGGCGTGGAAGCCCAAGGAAAGTTTTGACAAGGAACTCAAGACGTCTTTTGAGTTTACCCCAACAAGTTCTTCCAAGAACCATTTGTTGGGAGTGACTCAAAACATCTCTCATCCCAAAAAGGAAGGGATGCATTGCAAGATCTTTGATCCAGGCTGAAAGAGCCCAAGGTCTTGCTAGAGACGTTAAAGACTAGCACCGAAACTCGTAGGATGTCAAAACCCTATTCCTCCCTCATTTCTATCTTGCATTTTGATTCTTGCGAAGTCTAGATACTGTTTTTGTAGTTCATATTCATTGGAAGGAACTGAGTAAGGGATTGCATGAGCATTCAAGTCATTTTGAGCATTTAGGCATAATTTCGATCGATCCAAGTTTTGGTTCGATCGATCCAACTATGGACTCGATCGATCCAGCTCTCATTTTGCACCCAACACTTAGAAAAATTTTGGACCTGCATCCAAATTCCAAAATGCATGCTCTCGGGATCTCCAAATTTTCAAAAGTTCGATCGATCGTAAACCATTTCGATCGATCGAACTACCTTTCGATCGATCTAACATGTGGTTCGATCGATCATGAGTCCCAAAACTTAGAAAAATTTTGGACCTGCATCCAAATTCCAAAATGCATGCTCTCAGGACTTTTCAAAATTTTTCATGTTCGATCGATCGAATTCCAAGTTCGATCGATCCAAGGTTCCAACACGTGTCAACTCTTAAGCCCTTAAACTTGTACATTCTTTATCCTCTTCGATCGATCGAAATCTTTCTTCGATCGATCGAAATTTGCATCTCATTAATTTAATTTCCTTTGATTTTTTTAAAATTCAAAAAAAATCCAAAATTTCAAAAAAAAAAAAAAAAATGCCATTAAGAGTGGAGACCTAAGTTCGATCGATCGAACTCCATCTTCGATCGATCGAACTCTGCATATCGTGTTTTTTTAAATATAACCGAGTTGGATCGATCACTTTGGATCGATCCAACTTCAAAAGGAAACCGAACCCTAGTCTCCCTCTTCTCTCAATCTCATCCTAATCCGGCAAAAACCCAATTCCCAATCATCTTCCCCATCTCTGGCGAGCAAATTCCGGCCAACTCAAGTCTCATTTTCCCCACGGCTTCACACTTTTCTCTCATCTCATCTCTCTCGGTTTAGAGGTAAACCGAATGCAATTTTCTTGATTCCAAGCTTAAATTGATGCATGTTATTGATTTTCTATGTCGAATCATGTTATAAATGTGTAAATCGTCCATTATTGAAGCTTGAATTTCCTGTTACATGATATACATATACATATCTATTCGGCCGAACCAAATTGGGGATTGTGATGTGATTTGTGGAGTTTGGGGAGTGTTTGGGTGTTGAGGATTGGATGTTTGGTGTGTAAATGGGCCCACAAACACGTTTGTGTGGGCCCCGTGCTCTAGATCTCACAGATCTGCGACTTTTCAGATTCGGCATTCGCACAGTTCGATCGATCGAACTTGTGCTTCGATCGATCGAAGTAGTGAACTTCATTTCACTACCTTCGATCGATCCAATCTTGTGCACTTTCATGCTTCGATCGATCCAAGTGTTGGATTGATCCAATTCACTTCGATCGATCCAACTTTTGAACATTTTTCACTTCGATCGATCGAAAATTTCTGTGATTGATCGAACTTAAAGTTCGATCGATCGAACTTTCAAAGATCACACATACACACTCCATTCATCTCATGTTGTCTTCATGCTATCTTTATATGCACAATGCCTGTGATATTCCACATTGGATGCATTTCATACATATATTGCTTAGCATGATTCACATTTTATCATTATCATAGATTTATGTCATCCGTATTTTGTCTATCTTATTTGACATACATGTTTCTATTATGCACTTAAATTTTTATATATCTGGCACTGACTTATATATTGAAATTTTCTTGTCTTTTTTACAGATCATGCCTCCGCGGTACAAGAGTACAGCTAGGAGATCTTCGGGGCCACAGCGACCCCGCCGACATATACGGCCCAGGATAGAGATGGTTGCAGAGCCATCTCATGCTCAGGAGGAGCCCGCACAAGCTACTCCCCCTCAGTCCCCATCCCATGAGGCTGAGGAGGGAGCTGACCACATGCCATCTACATCCCAGGCTCCTCCAGCCTTCACACCATCACCTTCTCCTGCGCGCCATCAGGCAGATGCAGCCGCCATGCCATCACCGCAGCCACCTTTACCGGCTCAGCGCCGTGACCAGTTGCTGCCGAGATATGCAGCCATAACCGTGGCTCAGGAGTCGTACTTCGATACTGAGTACTTCTCTGAGTCTATCCTGACCTGGTCTGGCAATCAGGATATCATGCAGCGGGGCCTCTCAACCATCATTGCCCTAGTCACCGGCCTTGTATACCCGCGACTGGTGCGGCTATTCTTTCAGCATCTCCGGCCCTAGCCACGATCTACCGCGGAGATGATCACTACAGTGGACGGCCACAAGATTGTCATCACAGTTGACACTCTGGCCCGTGCTTGCCAATGCCCACACCGGTGTCCACCTGAGCTTTCAGAGACATACCCGAGGCTGCATAGGCCTTCATTTTCTGACATGGTTGTCTCCTTGACAGGCCATCATGTCGGTGGTCAGACATTCGCCACCTGGACCTTCTTGCCTGATGACCTCTGGTTCATCGACACAGTTCTCTTCCAGAACATTTACATGGCGGGCCACAAGATCCAGAGGAGTCATGACTACTTGACAGCTCTTTACGCTTTTTACACGGGCTACTGGGTATCTATCCCAGCCCTCATCTAGAGCGTGATGAGGTTGCTGTATGATTCTTTCATTTCCAGGGAGGACCCTAAGCGGTCCAAGGTCCTGCCCTTCGGACACCTCATTACGCAGATCCTTCTTGACCAGCGCTAAATAGTGCCCCCAGATGAGGAGCCCCTTGCACGGTCTAGCTTCTATGGGAGAAGCGACTGGAAGAAGAGCTATAATGCTCTTATTCGGAGTCTTCAGGGGCCAGCTGTAGAGGTAGCAGCTGAACTAGAGGAGGAGGAGACAGCACAGGCACAGCCGGCACCTCCAGCAGCAGCAGATATTGCAGCGGACGACGCAACCAGTCGGTCCGGCTGCCAATCGCATGGACATTGACCTGGAGCAACCTGCGGAGGAGTATGCCGATGCTGCAGATGATGCTGATACCGATGATACCAGTGATCGAGCTGCTGCTCAGGAGCGAGTTCGGGAGTCTTCTTCAGAGGCATCTCTGCCTGAGTCTCCAGTTCCCACTCCCGAATTCGGAGCACGCTTGCAAACACTGGAGGAGGACGTAGCAGCCATGCGAGCCGACATCACTGCCCACCGAGCTGAGTTCACCTCTTTCAGGGCGGATGTCATGGCTTGCTGTGCCGATCTCTCCAGCCGACTCCCTGCACCTGCACCCGCACCTGCACCTCCAGCCACTGCAGATCTTCACGATCAGGCCTCCTAAGACTCCACTTCCAGTTGTTCTATGCTTTCATTTCTTTTATTCTGGATCTGTATTATACTGTCACTGTTACTGTATTATACTTTGCGGCCGGTCTGTCGGCTTTATTATTTTATTGATGTACCTGCACTTTATATTCTCTATATATTGCTTTTTGATTATGGATGTCTCTTAGTATCTCATATTTGTATGTTTGACTCCATTAGGTACACTATAGTGACTTCAGTGAGAGAGTGCTGCCCAATTTTTCAGGACCACTCTTACACCTCTCTCTCTATTCTCTATTTATCCCATTTACACTTGCATGTCCACTGTGCACTGATTATCCTACTTTGTTATCTAATGAGTTTATCCAAGTGCAAACTTTTCAGGACCACAGTTTATCCCAAGTTTGGGGGGCCATGCCACCCACTTTGGATACTTCTATCCCGATCATTCATGTCTAAAGCACTGGTATACTCTTTCCTTTGTTCTCTTCACACAATGAGGACAATGTGCAGTTTAAGTTTGGGGTTATTGGTGTATGTTTCAGTGTTGCTTTAAAATTCAAATTTTGAGCATGTTTTGTGTATTTGAGGGATATTTCTATACTTGGTCCATTTTTAGCTATGATTTTGATCTTTTGAGGACTATATTGCTTAAAATTTAAAAATTTCTTGACTTGAGAGTCCAATACTCCTTGTATGCCTTTTGAATGCCATTTAGGAGTAAATTTTTCAAAAGATTGATATCTTGCTTGCATTTGTGGTCCACATCATCCTGAATTTGTGATTGTTTTGAGATTCATTCTAGGATTCTACACTAGCACCGGCACACGCTAGCATTCAATTGTGGGGTACATGTTTTGTTGATTATTGAATTGGTTATATCCCAATTGGGCTAGTAGTGCATTGAAAGCTTTCATTCTTGATAAAGGTGGATAACAACCCCTTTTCATTGAGTAGCCGGGATTCTTGCCTCATTAAGCAGTGAACTTCTCGCGCTAAAAGGTGGAGGGCCCAAACTCTAGGTTAATAATGGAAAAAAAAAAAAAAAAAAAAGGGAAAGAAAGTTGCAAAAGCAATAAAAGTGAAGACTTCTCCCAAAAGGTGAGAAGTAGGAAATGATTAGATGGTTGTTGTCTTGATTTGTAGCCTAATTGATTTGAGTTTGTAAGTCCGTTAGGGTGTTTTAACACCTAATGCCCTAAAGCCATCTGGTTTGGGAGTCATTGACCAAAAGCTCGCTACATGAATCTTCTAGAAAGCTTAAGAGATCAACACATTGCACAATATTTCCATCTTTGATCCTCAATAAAATTAAAAAAAAAAAAAAAAAAAAAAAAAAAAAAAAAAAAGTGTGAAAAGAATAAGCGCACCTAGAACAATAAAGCTTTAATAAATGTCCACTTTTTGTCTTGATGATTAGGACTAGATTTGTGTGCTAGTTTGAGGGTAAGGATGTGATTACATCTCTAGTTGGCTAAGATAGCAACACACTTGATGCCGGATCTCTCACATGGATTCTAGACTTGTTTCGATTTTCATGATCATTTTCTTGATATGTGGAGGACCATACTTGCTTGCTTGATATTGAAATTTTAGGAGATTGCTTAGAAACGGTTGAAAAATTGCATACTTGAGGTAGTTTTCTCCCAATGCTTGTTTGCAATATTGGTGCCTCTTTTGAAAGAATGAGCTTAATATTTATGGGTACCATTTCTGGAAACCCTCACGAGACTTTACTCGTCCACTAGGGGTAACCTAGGGGTTTAAAAGGCTTGTTGCATATGCTAAATGCAATCGTGTTCCCTACGAAAATGGTGTTATCATTTTACTTGCTTTCCAGTTTATACTTGTATAGTTCTTTATTTCATTCCTTTATTTCTTAGTTCATTGCTAGGGACTAGCAATATTTAAGTTTGGGGGTGTGATGAGCACTGAAAAGTGCGCATTTAAACCCGTTAAGCTTAAACATTCTAGTACATTTATCGATCTTACTTTGCCGTTTTAAACTTATTACGTGTTATTTATATTTTCAGGCACTAATCCCAAAATTGAGCTAACTCAGCCAAATAAGAGCTTAATTGAAGCAATCCTGAGATAAACCAAAGGAGGGAGTAAAGTGGAGAAAGAAAGGAGCAAAAGGGAATCAAGTTGTGCAGCTGAAAAGTTCGATCGATCCAACTTAGAGTTCGATCGATCGAACATCTATGATCGATCACAGTACTTCTCGATAGATCCAACCTTGGCCTTTGCTGAAATTCCAAGTTCGATCGATCGAACATCATCTATGATCGATCGAACCCTATTTTGTCCTATTCAAATGATTGATCTTATCCACAGCTGTACGCCTACCAACCACTTTTGTCTTTTTCCTCATAAATATCTTGAAAATATCTCATCATTGTCCTTATCCGGAGGAGTCAGACCACTTCGATCGATCCAAGATGCAGTTCGATCGATCGAACCCATTTTCGATCGATCTAAGTTAAAGTTCAATCGATCGAACTTCCTCCAGCGAGAAAAAGTTAAAGTCCAGCTCATTTATTCCATCCTTCATCCAATGATTGGAGAATATGCCTTGCACGACCGCAGCTCATCATGGGGTGTATTTAACCTACCTATATAAGGAATATGATACACTTTTTGGGAGACTCTCTAGAATCTCTTGTCACACATTGAAAATCATCTTGGAGGCTATTCTTGGAGAGGAAGAAAGGAGGAAGCTAGAGCAACCATTAGAGGAGATCTTCACCAACAAGGAGCAGCCATGGAGTTAGCCCTTGAGGGTTGGATCATCACTACCATGAGCGGCTAGACATCCTCTTGGGGCTAGAGTTAGCCCCAAGCATGCTTTCTATACTCTAATCTTGTGTATTATTGAGGGATTAGTGTTGTATGATACATCTTGATATTCATGTATATATAAATCTTGATTATTTCATGGTTTATATGGTTTAATGCTTCTAATTGACTATTCTATTCTATCCATATGTCTATGTATGCTAGAGTAGGATATTCATGTGCTTATCTCTAGATTTAGTGTTTTTGATGCATGTCTATGTGTATTGATGCTATAGATCTAGAGATTATCAAGATGATATGCTTAATGAATGCTATTTTGGTTCATTTGATGGTTTATGCCTATTCTTGATGGTTTGTGCATCTCCCTTAGTCTAGATAGCTTTATTTTCATGCTAGTAGTGTAGATTTAGTGTATTGGTAGTGTAATGTTAGATGGGAGGACAATCTACTCTTGATGTTTGATGTTCCATGCTTGTGAGTCCAAATTGCATATTCCTCTAATATTGTGTTGTATGTGGATTGTGAGCTTAATGAAGGATTAATGACTTGTTTTGATCTATTGTGCTATCCCCATGTTGTCTAGACAATATATGCTCTATTGTTTAGATATATTGTGCTCTTCACATGATGTTTAGACAATACTTGCTTGATTTTTCATCCTTGCCAATTGAATCAACCTAATGCACACACACCCTTATCATATTGCAACACATCCATTACCCTCAATTGATCACTTGTTAGAAGTATAGAAAAGTATTGCTTGGTGGTGATCTCTACACCCCAAGACCTCTCTCTCTCTTGTTTACTTCATATTATTTTATTTAGTTGAATTCAATTTAGCTTAATTAACCAATCAATCAATTGTGTGATCACTCGACCTACTAACCCTAATTACCATAGTTTCACAATTCGATACACCATCAAATCCCTTGGGACGATCCCTACTCGCTCTATCTATATTTTATATAGAGAAAGGTAGTAGTGGCTTTTTTATAAATGTAAAACTTGGCCACCTCCTAAATTCACAACTCTTCAAGCTTGACTTGGTATCGCGACCCTTGTAAAGGCAAGGACCGGTCAGCCCATGAACAAGTTCTATCCTAACTACAATCCAAACAGAGACCCGATACGCAGATACATCCTAGATGTCTCAATCATATCTATATAGTCCATAATAGATAAATATATATCCACACTACAGGACTCTCACTAACTATGCTGAGGGTCTCAACCTGAATAGAAGGTAACATGCAATACGCACCTGAGTGGGCATGACTACCTAAGCCTAACAGGGTATACCTCAACCAACATAGCTAGCTACGCATCCTACTGCATATACGCACCCTAACCGTCGACTATGAGACTCAAGCTCAGATCGCGGTACCATAATTTATATATATAAATTCCCATCCAAACCAATGTAGTGCCACTCAACTGATTCGTTGCCATGACACGACATAAAATTAGGATTTAAGTGTTTTAATTAAATCCCTACTCCAATTATATATATAAGTTCCTTCCAAATACAATGTTGAGCCGGTCAACGTTTCATTGCCAAAACACAATATATAACTAGGATTTAAATATTTTAATTAAATCCCTATCCTTCCTATTAACAGAAAATATAAACAACCATCCAATATGTCGTTTAACTATTTTAGTTGACAGGACATTAAACCATGTAGGATTTAACTGTTTTAGTTAATCCATACCGTATGTATGAATGGGTTAGAATTAGTGTTTTGATCTAATCCGTCCCTCCGTATGTCACCATCCCATACCGGTACATACCATGTATGTGATCCGTAAATGATGCATTATTTTATGCAGTACATCAAACACATCCATATAATCCAAATAGATAATAAACAGAATTTAAATAGTTCATCATCTATAATCCAGAATCCATCCATGTAACTAACAAAACAAGATTTAATAGTTCATCAAGTTAATTATCCAGCATCCATCCAAGTAATTGATAGAAAATATATATATAATTAATTCTAGGCCAACATCCAATTAGATTAACAGAACCTAAGTATTAGTTCAGCAATCTAAGTCCAAACTATAACCCAAATAATTGCATAAAGATGTTTAAAGGTTCAACAATTTAAATCCAAGAGTTAAACCATGTATTGTTTAACAGTTCAATGACTAACATCCAGAGCATGAATATATCAGTTTTAATAAATCAATAACTCTATCATGCATATAAATAAGTTTTAAAATCATAATATTGTCTAAGAAATTGCTAAAATTAATTCTAACAATTCAGTTCCGTTTATTCATCAATTACATGCTAGGTTGCATCTTTGCATACTATTTTATTGTTTTAGCACCGAACCATAAACTATGCTACAAGTCCAATTTGTTAATTAAAAGACTCCCTCATACATCTAAAATTTAATTTAGAATCATATTATAGCACCCTAAATTGTCAAATTAAAATTAGACAATTTAACTTCCTTCCAGCAGTTAACCGCGCACAAGTTGTTAAATAGCGCACTGTTAAATCCATTAATACAAAGAGGGTATTTTATGCAATACAAGACCTTAATTACATCCTAAATTAATTATTGAAACCCCAATTAAAGTTTTAAAACTGTTCAGAAACCCCAAGAGCCTAAACAGTTTCTGAAAACTTACAATACACATCAAAATTGAAAGAGACTGTTCTAAAAAAAAATAGAGCAGGCTCAAACCAACATTGAGCCGGCTCCAAAAACTTTTGGAGCAGGCTCAAAGTGTTTGGAGCCGCCTCCAAAACATTTTGGAGCCGCCTCCAAAAAGGGGGTGCCCACTGTTCCGTTTCCTTCTTCGTTTCCGATGATCTGCTTCGACCCCGGCCACTTTTTACTCTTCAGTTGGTTTCTAAAACTAATCCTAAGGGTCTTATTAATACCAAATAGCATCCCAATGGTTTGGTTCGATAATTGAAATTTGTTACAGTGATTTAAAACCTCTACCGATTCCTTATGCGTTAACATACAACTTGATCTTCGATTTGCAGACATAACTACAGGTAATACTAGAACATATACAGATAATCAAAATTGATCTTAACCATCCTATATATATTCCTTGACATCCTAATCCCTTGTTTATAATAATACGAATTAAATCATTCATTAAAACAGAACCAATCTGTAAGCTTAAAATAAACCAAAAACACAAGTCATTCAAGAATTGTTTTAAACAACCATATATATATATACTGATAATCAACTTGACATATATTTCGCATGCCAGATTAGATTAAAATTCAATTAAAATCCTAGAGACATCTAGGTATGCACAGAACACAGGACAAAGGGATAGAGAGAGAATAAAACTTGCCCTAACCGTCTCTGAATTTTCCGATGAAATCTCCGACGACCGTTCCACCTCTGTTGCTTTTGGTTTTACCCACAAGCCAACCTCTGCTCCTCCTCCTCCTTGGTTCAGCCCTAGCCTAAGGCAAAACCTTAGACTTTCTCCATTTATCTCTCTCTGTAATTCTCCCTGTAACTCTCTGTTACTCTCTCTGTTTTTCTCTCTATCAACACTGTACGTATATAGGGTTTTCAACCCTTTTTGAAGACATACTACTGTATATATATATAGGCACTAATCAAAACCCTAAGCCTAATCTTAATCCACCATAGAAAACCTAATTAAGGCCCAGTTTAGTCGGTGTGAGATAGTAAGAGACTAAACCCTATTTTTCATTACAACTAGGAATATTCCATTAATCCAATTAATTCCATTCAAAAACCAATAAAACATTTACACAATTAAAAACTATTTACTTTAATTAAAGAAAACAAACATACAAAGAAATAATCAGACAAGTCAATTAAATAACAATTTATCAATTAAATCAATTAAAAATACAAGTAAAGAAAACAATCTATTTAAATCCACAAATCAATTCAAACAACCCGTCATTCAAATGCCACACATAGCCACATAAGCACTTAAGAATAATAAAATAAATACTGAAAATAATAAAATAAATAATAAAATTTTAATTATATCCCTTTCAAAACTAGGGGTATTACATCTTATCACAACGAGATTCATGATTTTATATCACATACAGGAGAGCATTTGTATGAGGTTATGACGTTCTAAGCTGCTTTATAAAGCCACGTTAGACGATTTACATTCCGCGTATAAAGAGGATGAGGGTTAAACCCTTTGATATTTGCTTAGGCAAACGAATGTTGTTTTTAAGCTATGATTAAAGTATATGTTTCGAGGTTGGATGATTATCTATGAAACTATAAAAGGAGATTTTGTGAAATCATTTTAAAAGTTGATTTCAGAGGAGTTTTACCCAAGAAAGGACGATGTTTTAAGTAGGAGTATATTTTGTTGTTTTGTGTTTGACATACGTGTTTTATAATTGTTATTTTTTTTTTTTTTGTTTAGTATGTGGTTTAGTTGGGGACACAAGTATGTGATCAGCCAACTATTATTTGTTTTACCATGGAGTAATAGCACTATTTACGCTTGATTTGTGAACATGCGGTCGTAAGATTTGGTAGATGCACATAAATCTAGCCAATCTATTGGACCTGGACATGCGTTATTATAGTATATTTTCAGGATGGGATAGTTAAACCATCACTATGAATCAAATAATCTGGAATGATTAGTTTAAGATACTTTATGCTAGGTATGGATTCGTAATATTTACAACGCCATGATAATGGTGGTTGTTGTTTTTCGGTATTCGTGAGGTTGTGGTAAGTAAAGACCACTGTAACACTACGATGGTTTTTTGGAGGTGTCGAATTTGCAAAATATCTTCTTTGAGAAATTTCTAAGGTTGTTCCCAAGACGAAAGGAGGATTTAGTATTGGTTTAGGTACTTATTGGAATGATACCTATTAAGGATAGTAGACTGAATAAATTTTCATTAGTATATCCTTAATCAAGATTTTATTCATCAGGGTGTGTCATTAGTAAAAGTTGCCGGTGTTGCACTTGGAGGAGAGAACAAAGTCTTTTCACTTGCACAAATAATATGGGAACTTTTTTTTTTTAGGTCATATTTCGCGACAATTAGTTATTGCTAGGAAATTGATGACTTGTTTGGAGGATTGAAAAATTCCATATTCATTTGAAGTTAGATAAGAAGTCTGATTGACACTCATTTGTATTAAAGAAGCAGGGTGTGTCAAGATAAGAAGGGGAAACCGATCACCTATATAATGGTGCATGGATTCAATTGCAGAATTAGCTTTTGAGGATGCTCCAAATTAAACAATGGGGGTAGAAGGAAGCTGGTGGTACTAGACTAACGGTATTTTCTGTAAACAAATTGGAAGAAGAATGCGAGGACTGAGGTTCACAACACTTAGTTCTTTCTTCATCCGGGTGGAAATATGATGCACTCACAATATGGAATAAATTTTTAGAGGACAGGCAGGAGTAGGGACAAAATGATTTTGTCTTTAATTCTAATATTTATTAGATAATCGAGCTGGATCATTAAAGATCACTAAATCCTTGCAGCCATTTTCTATTCTAAAGTGGAAATGATAGAGTATTTCACGGATTCAGTTCATATGAATAGAGTGGATTATGAGATGACTTAGATGCATCAAAGTGGTGATTCACACTTTGCATTAAGTTCTGCCTGGTGGAAGGGAATATGGAAGTGGACGCTCTCAACAACCGATAGGATATTCAAATCTTTCGGTTAGTTTTTGAGTTAGCAGTTGAAGTTTTAGTTTGTGTAATAATGACACTTGCTATTACCAGGGTAATTGAAGAGGTCAATTTAGAATGTCAGAGCTGACCTGGAGGCGGTGTTATCTTGCTCAGATAAAGTTTAAGGTATTAGAAGAGGTTTAGTAGATTCTGTAACTGATGTTACGGAGGCCGGAGTGCCTAAAATGTAAAATATATAATTTTACGGTGCACTTAGATGGTTATGCGTTTCATCGAGACATTTATTGTTAGTTTTAGTGCACCGGTACGGATAGAGACATGTACAAAACTGTCTATAAAAGTAACACCTGGTAGAAAGACGCAAAATTGATAATCGTATATCATTGGAGATTTTTGCCACTTTCTTTTTCAAATTAGAAGTAGGACTAATCAGGACTGGAAGGCCGGTAGAAATTATCGACATTGATTTGGAATTTTAATTCCATATGGATTAACAGTGATGGATTGAGTAAGTTCGCTTATGAACATTAATTTGAGTAAGGTTTACTTTAGAGTTTTATATCAATTCTACTTTGCACTGACAATGTCGTACGTTATAGCATGTGGATATCCATTATTATGGATAAATCATGTATTTCGAAGGAATTTTCTGATGATATTGGAGCAGCAACTTTGTTTCATATCTCTAGACGGGGGATTTAATCGAGAAATTATATTTGATCATAGAGGATATGCTTGGGACCTATACCCTGAGTTTTCATGGATGGTGGGAAGTGATTACTTCGCTTTACAGGTTTTTGTCAGTCATATTGTTGGCACAAGGAGGTTAGTATGACAACGGTTGAGGTTTGGTATATTACATACTGCAGACCTCTCACCTTTTGGTCTGAAATGGACACGAGGATTATATAGTAAGACCTTGACTTCATTTAAGGATACAATGGAGGGAAATACTCTTTTTTGTAATGGATTATGTGCGGTTTCTAGGAGGCAATAAGATTTTGTAAATAGTTGAACTCGTACACTAGAGTTTTCTATCAGGAAATAGTTGATTTGGAATGACTTCCATAAAGGAAGCACTGTGCTTTTTGGAGGAAGGTCAGTTTTTACGCATTAAATTGACTTTTCACGGATGGTGTTTCTCAATTGAGGCGGTAACCTATGGATTCGTGTTACTAAACGTTAGAGATTGGATGCATAGCAGTTTTGCAAATCTATATTATGGAACTTAGAGGAATATGAATATTTATCCTTGTATAAAAATTTGGGTAAGGATGAGTTATTGTTAAATACAACCTCTATATAGTGTAAATTAAACGACTTTTTTTGGGGTAGGCCGCTCCTTACACGCCAAAAAAATTGATGTAATGAATGTGCCGTTCAAGAAAAGCCTTTTGGGTCAAGTTTAAATTTATAAAAACTACTACCAACACTACTATTAACGTAGTAAGGGTGAGTAGGGATCGTCCCAAGGGATTATGGGGATTGAGCAATGTCGGAGTTAATTGTGAAATCGCAATTAGGGCTAGTAGGTTGAGTGATCAAACAATTGGTTGGTTGGTTGATTAAAGAGCAACTAAATTAGACTAAGTAATTGGACGCAATGGAGAGTAGGCAAGAGAGAGAGAAGAGTCTTGGGGTTTAGAGATCACCACCAAGCAATGCATTTCTATATTATTGACAAGTGATTAATGAGGGCAATTAGGATGTTGCAATATTGGTATGTGTGTATTTGGTTGATTCAACAAGCAATGATGACTAGCTAAGCATGTATTGTCTAAACATCACGTGAAAGGCACAATATATCTAAGCAATGAAGCATATATTGTCTAAACAACATGTGAAAGGCACAATAAATCTAACCAAGTCATTAATCCTTTCATTAGGCTCACAATCTAAATACAACACAAGATTAGAGACATATGTTAATTGCATTCAAAAGCTTGGATCATCAAACAATAAGCATAGATTGTCCTCCCATTTAACACTACACTACAACTACACTACAACTACACTACTAGCATGAAAATAAACTAGGGGAGAGGTACAATCCATCAAGAGATAAGCATGAACCATCAAGAGAATCACAAAAGCATTCTTTTCAGCATAATGTTTTGACAATCTCTAAATCTATGGCATCAATACACATAGACATGCATCAATAACACAAAATCTAGAGACAAGAACATGAACATCAATTCTAGCATACATAGACATATGAATAGAATGAAATGATTAATTGGAAGCATTAAACCACATAAATCATTGAATAAACCAGATCTATATATATCAAAGTGTCAAAACATCAATTACAACACTAATCCCTCAATAATACCTAAGATTAAGATATAGAAAACATGCTTGGGGCTAACTCTAGCCCCAAGAGGATGTCTAGCCACTCATGGTGAGGATGCTCCAACCCTCAAGGGCTAACTCCATGGAAGAGGTTTGCTCCTTGTTGATGAAGATCTCCAATGGTGTCTCTAGCCTTCTCCTCCTCTAAACTTCCTCTCCAAGAGATGATATGAAAAGTAATGTTGGCTCCCTTTTGAAAAAGCAATCCTTATCTTATATAGGTAGGTCAAAATGACACCTAAAATGAGCTGGGGTCGTGCACACAATATTCCCTAATGATTGGATAAAGGACAACTTTTAATGAGATGGAATTTTAACTTTTTCGCACTGGAGGAAGTTCAATCGATCGAAAGTAAGTGAGATCGATCGAAAGTAAGTGAGATCGATCGAACTTAGGCTGGATTGATCCAACTGGCTGAGCTTTTTGGAAAAAGACAAATCCGAGATATTTATGGGAGATATTTATGAGAAAAGGACAAAAGTGGTTAGTGGGCGGTACAGCTGTGGATAGGATCAATCATTTGGATAAGGACAAAGGTGTTCGATAGATCGATGAATGATGTTGGATCGATCGAACTTTTGAACTTAAGTGCTTTGGGTCAAGGCTTGGATCTATCTTGAAGTGCTGAGATCGATCAATGTTCGATCGATCGAACCTTGGACTTAGATTGATCGAACTTGCTGCTTTGCTTCATTTTGCTTCTTTCTTTCTCCACTTTGCTCATTTCTTTGTTTAATCTCAGAATTGCTTCAATTAAGATCTTATTTGGCCGAGTTAGCTTATTTTCGGGATAAGTGCCTGAAAATGGAAATAATACGAAATCAATCTAAAACGGTAATGTAAGATAGATAAAGGTACTAGAATGCCTAAGCTTAAGGGGTTTAAATACGCACTTTTCAGTGCTCATCGTAAATTTTTGTGTTTCTTAAGAATAGGAATCATAAATTTTCTATGAGAATATGGAATTTAGTGGAGCCCATACATAGAGGCAGAGTCCACAATAGAACGGAAATGAGTTTAAAAATAAAAGAATTCAGAGTTTCGCGAATTCTGAGGACAAAATTCATTTTGTTAGAGGGGAAGAATGTAATACCCCTAATTTTCAAAAGGATATAATTGAAATTTAATTATTTATTTCATGTGAATTTTATTTTTAATTGATTATTTGGCTTTTTGTTATGTGGTTAATTGAGTTACTTGTTTACATTTAATTATGTGGTTAATTGTATTTAGGTGGCTTATTTGAATTTACATTTTTAATTGAGTTATTGGTATCTGCTTATGAATTATTTTTGTATAGGTTATTTGTTAGGAAATAAACGATTTAAATGTTTATTTTATTTTATTTTAAAATTTTATTTAAGGATGGACTTCGATAGTAAAAATGGACCAACGGTTTGGGTCACATAGACTACTTAGATAGGAGGTTTAAATGGGTACAGATATTACCCATGGATAGTGGTACATATATATATGGGTATATATGTATTTAAGTTTATATTAATTATTAATAATAATTTATAGTGACATTAATAATGATTTTCAGTATATGATATATATTATATAATTATAATGGTGTATATATATATATATATGATATCACGATGGATTAGGTTGCCAACATATATTAGAATTAGGTTTTCTTAGCTTATATATATATATATATATATATATATATATATATATATATATGTTATATGTCTGCCGTAGGGTTTAGAAACCCTATTCACGTATCTGGTAGAGAGGCAAGGAGAGAGAGATAAACAGAGAGAGAACAGGGCTGGGGTTTTGGCAAAATTCCAAGACCGGACCAAGGAGGAAGAAGGGGAGGCTGTGTGTAGGCTAGAACAGTACAATAGAGGGCTTCGACGTCAACTAGAGTTGCCGAAAAAATCTAGGAAGACGACGTTGAGATTTCAATCCGAAATCTCAAAGGCAAGTTTTATTCTAACTCTTTCACTTAGACTTGTGTTCTGTGCATGCCTAGGTAGTCTCCAGTATTTAAACAGAAATTTAAAATTGATCTATTAATCATGTTTGAATTGAATGGAATTGAATCGAATTAAAACTGTTGTTAGTTAATATATGCTTTCGGTTTAATTCTTGATTTTCTTTGAATGTGAACTTGTTTTGATTCATGTAATTGATGTATAAATACTTCTTATAATTTTTTGGGACTGTCTGGAATAGAATAGAGGGGTAGGAACCTTAATAAGGGTAATCGGAAGGTTAGACAACAGTCAGAGACGAAGAAGATGGAGGCTGGGAAAAGTGGAGGCCGCTCCCCTTTCAAATGAGGCGGCTTCATTGAAGTGGAGCCGGCTCCACATGGTGTAGAGGCGGCTCCTTTGGGAGTAGAGCTAGCTCTACCTTAAATTGGAGCCGGCTCCCCTTTTGTAAATACACAGTAAGTGTATTTTTAATGGTTTTTGGGATTTCGGGGGCTCCGATGCAGTTTTGAATCTGTATGGATGGTTTTAAATGATTTAATTAAGCATGTTAATACCCAAGAATGACTAATCCATACTAGGAACTTGAACATCATGAGATTTAAAATTAAATTTGCATGTTGTTAATGGCTTGGAAGGATTTAAATTACTTGTCGTTATGTTAGCAAATTAAATGGATGGATATAAATTTACTCTTATAATTACAGAATAATATACTCAGTTAAGTATCTGATTTTTATTATACTCTTCTCTGGATGTTAATTGATGAATTACTTAATTTTATTCTATCAATTATTGGATATAGATGATTTAAATTGTTTACTTTCACTTTAACAATTTAAACGGAGATTATATGATTATAATCATATATTGGTTACATAATAGGATCTTATATATATCTGACTTCTACTATGCGTATTGCTAGATGTATTTGATGATCATATTAATTGCTGCATCATTTATTGGATTTTGTGGATTATATGCATCGGTATGGGACGATGGCATATTAAGGATGAATTAGATCAAAATGCTAATTCCTACCTATTCATACATACGGAATGGATTAACTAAAATAGTTAAATCCTACATGGATTCATGTCTTGTCAACTAAAACAGTTGAACGACATACTAGATGTTTGTTTCATACTCTGTATTAGGATAAGTTATATTTTAAATATATAATTATGCTACCACGATATAAGCTTCAGTCTCAGGATCGATGGTTAGGGAGCGTATATGCATTTAGATGCATAGCTGGCTATGATGGTTTGATGTGTACCCTACTAGGTCTAGGTACCCATGCCCACCTCAGGTGCGTTTTGCATGACACCTACTGGTCAAGTTGAGACTGGCCTGTAGTCCAGTGAGAGTCCTGTAGTGTGGATATATATATTTACGGACTATATAGTTATTGTGAGTTATCTAGGATGTATCTGCGTATCGGGTCTCTGCTTGGACTGTAGTAGAGTAGAACTTGTTTGTGGGCCTAACCCACTATTATTTTTTTCAGGTATTCGTCAAGAGTAGGGATTGTTCGTGCTGAGAAGGGATCGTCTACTTCACTCTTTCGGATTAGTTATATAAAAGTTTCTTTATGTTTCAGTATTATGATGTAGTCACTTGTTCATTTGAGATTTTCTAGGGGTCCACATAGTATGGATTCCCGAGTTGTATTAGTATGGAAGGATTGGATGTATCAGAATATTTTTTTATTTATAAAAAATTTATTTTGAGGATTTCATTAATGGATTATTGCTTTAGTTTTGTTTCAGTAATTTTCTTTATTCCTATTTATCATATTTGTACTCTATGTTCGTTTATTGCCATTTATTTTGATATACTCAGGTATTCGGACGTGGGCTTGGCCAACCCACATCCGGAAATCCGGGGGGTATCACAAAGGACATCGTTGCAGGCTTTGAGGCACGCTTGGCACGCATGGAAGAGTCCATGGCCAACGTGAAGGGGCAGCCTGAGGATGCTCACCAGCGCATGGACGAGCTAGAGTTGGAGGATGCTGAAGTCCAGAATGCTGTCAAAGGTCACTCAATGCCCTAAGTGGTGACTTTCGGCAAGAGCTCCAAGCACTTCGGGAACTTATGTTGGGCGAGTTTGCCACCCTACGTGGCTATGTTGATTGGGAGCTTGGCACTTTCCGCGAACAAATGGAAGAAATGCGAGCGGATTGGGCATTGTGCAAACGGGCGGTGGCATCCGGCACAGCTACTACGGGGGTAGTAGCACCCCGGGTTGATATTCCCAAGCCTAAGTGCTATGGTGGAAACTGGGTAGCTGGTGAGTTGGAGAACTTCCTATTCAGCATAGAGTAGTACTTTGAGGCTACGGGCAGGACGGATGAGACCATCAAGATACGCACGATGACCCTCTACCTTACCGACCATGCCATGCTGTGGTGGAGGAAAAAGTATGGTGACATGAGCAAATGTATGGTCTCTATTGATACTTGGGCTGATTTCACAAGAAAAATTAAGAAGCATTTATATCCTGAGAATGCCGAGGATGAAACCAGGGGCAGACTCCAAAGGCTAAAACAGGTTGGGTCGATTCGGGACTATGTGAAGGAATTCACTAACCTAACTCTTGAGATCCCGGATCTATCCGACAAAGACTCTCTTTTCTTTTTCATGAATGGCTTGCAATTATGGGCCAAGACGGAGTTGAGGTGGCGTAACGTGCAAGACCTTGCCATAGCTATTGCAGAGGTGAAGTCCTTTATTAATTTCAGCTCCAAGAAGGACCCCTCGTCCAAGCCGAAGGACAAAGACAAGGACAAGGACAGGGGGCGGAATGATGGCAAAGGTGGGGGAGACAAGGGTGCTACGCCATAGAAGGATTGGTCCCGTAAGCCAAGTGGTGGCCATGGTGGCAAAGAAGGAAGGGAGAACAAGGATAGAACATCCAAACCCAAGGGTTCGTGCTTCCTATGTGACGGGCCACATTGGGTGAGGGATTGCCCAAAGAAGAAGACCCTCAATGCCATAACAAGCCACTATGAGGAGCAGCAACAAAAGGAGGTGCATATGGGATCACTGTAAATCCTTAATGCCATCAAGGCAAAGATGGAAGTCCCTAAGGCGGCGGCTAAAGGGCTAATGTTCGTGGAGGCGAGCATCAATGGGACACCCACACGTGCTTTAGTGGACACGGGTGCATCCCACAACTTTGTGAGCATTGACGAGGCCAAGAGGTTGGGCCTCAAGTATAGCAAAGAAGGAGACTCCATGAAGGAAGTCAACTCGGTGGCAAAAGCTATTGAAAGCATGGCACGTGGCGTCAAGGCATGCATTGGCAAGTGGGGTGGCCACATGGACCTATCGGTGGTACCCATGAACAACTTCAAGCTAGTCCTTGGGTTGGAATTCTTAGACAAGGTAAGAGGCTTCCCCATTCCCTTTGCCAACATTATGTGTATCATGGAAGGAAACACAGCATGTATGGTGCCGGTGGAATAAACCACCAAGTTGGAAGCCCAAGCCTTGTCAACTATGCAGTTTAAGAAGGGCTTCAGGAAGGGGGAGACTAGCTATCTTGCTACGTTGATTGAGACACCCGATGATGAGTTAGTCCCTTCCCCATAAGAAGAGGTGCCTAAGGAGATACGAGCCGTGTTAGACGAGTACACGGACGTGATGCCTAAGGAGCTGCCCAATAAGCTTCCACCTAGGAGGGAGGTGGATCATAAGATTAAGCTGGAACCGGGTTCAAAACCCCCTGTTTTGGTGCCCTACAGGATGGCAACCCCAAAGTTAGAGGAGTTGCAGAGGCAACTCAAGGAGTTACTTGATGCAGGCAATATTCAACCCTCGAAAGCCCCATATGGCACACCGGAGCTATTCTAAAGAAAGAAGGATGGGTCATTGCATATATGCATCGACTACCGGGCGCTAAACAAGGTGACTATCAAGAACAAGTACCTCATCCCTCTCATTGCTGATCTTTTTTATCAGCTTGGTGGAGCACGCTACTTTACTAAGCTTGACTTGCGCTCGGGGTACTATTAGGTGTGGGTAGCGGATGGGGATGAGCCTAAGACTACATATGTGACGAGGTATGGCTCTTATGAGTTTCTTGTTATGCCATTCGGCCTCACCAATGCACCTGCTACTTTCTGTACGTTGATGAACAAGCTCTTCTATCCCTGCTTGGATCACTTTGTGGTGGTGTACTTGGATGATATTGTTGTGTATAGCACCACTTTAGAGGAGCACGTGCAGCACTTGAAGGCAGTCTTCCAAGTCTTACGGGAGAATGACCTATATGTGAAGACAGAGAAATGCTCATTTGACCAAGAGGAGGTGTTGTTCCTAAGGCATAAAATACGGGACGACAAGCTGATGATAGATGAGGCAAATGTGAGGGCCATTCAAGAGTGGGAGCCGCCCACTAAAGTGATAGAGCCACTTCATTAAGGGTTACTTGGCAAGAGCAATCCCATTGATAGACCTTCTCAAGAAGGTGCGTGCTTGGAGTTGGACAAAGTCGTGCCAGGGGGCATTTGATGACTTGAATAGGGCAGTTACAGAGGAGCCGGTACTTAGCTTACCCGACCACTCCAAGCTATATGAGGTGCACACGGATGCATCACACTTTGCTATTGGAGGTGTGTTGATGTAGGAAGAACACCCCATAGCTTATGAGAGCCGTAAGCTTAATAACATCGAGCGGCGCTATACGGTGCAAGAGAAAGAACTGACGGCGGTCATCCATTGCTTACGTACTTGGAAGCACTACTTGCTCAAGGCACAATTTATGATCAAGATGGATAATGTTGCCACCAGCTACTTCTAGACATAGAAGAAGCTCAGCCCCAAGCAAGCTCGATTGTAGGACTTCCTAGCGGAGTTCACTTATCATTTTGAATACAAGCCAGGCAAGGCCAATGTTGTGGCGGATGCGCTTAGTCACAAGGCCGAGCTCGCAGGTATTAGTCGGCCCCAACACCCTCTTATGAAGCAGATCAATGAGGGGTTGCAAAATGATCCTCTAGCCAAAAGTCTTATTTAGCTAGCTAAGGAGGGGAAGACTCGGCGCTTTTGGTTGAGGGATGATTTACTTCTCACCACAAGGGACCAACTCTTTGTTCCCAGGTGAGGCAACTTACGAAAGGAGCTAATACGGGAGTGTCATGACACCAAATGAGTAGGTCACCCAGGCATGCGGCGCACGCTATGGTGTGCCACGAGACCAAAGCTTGCAAAGTGGACTAAGATGAGTATGGCCAAGTTTTACATCTATAATTTGCCACTACTACCTTTCACTAAAAATATAGTTAGGGCGAGTAGGGATCATCCCAAGGGATTGGTGGGTCGTATTAGGTTGTGGAATCGAGATTAGAGTTAGTAGGTCGAGTGATCAAAAGATTGATTGGTGATTGAATTATACTAAGATGCAATTTAAACTAAAGTAAACAATTAAATGCAATAGAGAGAAAATAAGAGAGAGAGAGATCTTGGGGTTTAGAGATTACCACTAAACATAACTTTTCTACACCCTTAATGAATGATTAATGAGGGGAAAACATGTATTGCAACAATAGTGTGTGTGTGTGGTTGTTTCAACAAGCATAGATGACTAATTAAGTATATATTGTCTAAGCAACATAGTGGATAGCATAATATATCAAACTAAGCCATTAATCCTTTCTTTAAGCTTACAATCCAAACACATCACAAGGTTAGAGACATATACTACTTGTTTTCATAAGTATGGAACATCAAACAACAAGCATGGATTGTCCTCCCATTTAACATCTAAACTACAAATACACTACAATTAAGCTAATGACATGAAATTAAACTAATTAAACTAAAGGAGAGGCACAATCCATCAGGAAATAAGTATGAACCATCAAATAAACCACAAGAGTATTCTATTAAGCACTATGTCTTGACAATCTCTAGATATATAGCATCAATACACATAGACATGCATCAATAACACAAAATCCAGAGACAAACACATAAACATCTATTTTAGCATACATAGACATATGGATATAATGAAATGATCAATTGGAAGCATTAAACCACACAAATCATTGAATAAACAAGATCTATGTATATAAAAATGTCAAAACATATATCACAATACAAATCCCCTCAAAAATACATAAATCAAGATGTAGAAAGCATGCTTAGGGCTAACTCTAGCCCCAAGAAGATGTCTAACCACTCATGAATGGTGTCCTCTAACCCTCGAGGGCTAACTCCATGGTAGAAATTGCTCATCTTCTTGGTTGATGGAAGAACTCCAAGCTTGTGTCTCTAGCCTCCTCTCTTCTTTTCTTCCTCACTAAGAATATGATATGGAAATTGAGTCAAAAGTCTTTTTGTAAAAGTGGCTCATATTCCTTATATAGGTAGATCAAATGTCACACCTAATAGTCTGGGCTCGCATATCAATATTCCTCCAATGATTACACCATGAGCCAACCTTTAATGAGCTGGATTTTGTCCTTTTTTTTCAGGTTTGAGGAAGTTCGATCGATCGAACTTGTGGTGAGATCGATTGAACATGGCTGAGATCTATCAAACTTTGGCTGGATCGATCCTCCCATGGTGGCGCCTTTTTGGATAAGGACAGATCTGAGATATTTTGGGGAATGAGACAAAAGTGGTAGGTAGAGTGGTACAACAGGATAAAATAGAATCTTTTCGATCGATTTGAGAATTATTGGATCGATCGAACTTTGTGGGATTTTTGGATAAGGACAAAAGAGTTTGGATCCATCTTGAAATGTCTAGATCGATGAACTTTTGATCGATTGAAATATACTTGTGATCGATCGAACCTACTGAATTCCATACTTTACTTCAATCTGCTTCCACTTTGCTCCTTTCTTCCATCCAGCTTGAGTTAACTTCTTTTAAGCTCTTACTTAGCTAAATTAGCTTATTTTGGGGATAAGTACCTAAAAGGGGCAATAACACGAAATTAGTCTAAAATGAGAAAGTAAGATAGATAAAGGTCCTAGAATACCTAAGCTTAAGGGGTTTAAATGTGCACTTTTCAGCGCTCACCACACCCCCAAACTTAAATATTGCTTTTCCCTAGCAATGAATTATAAAGTAAGGAAATGAAATGAACAACTATACAACTATGAACTAGAAAGCAATAAATGGATAACGCCAACTAAGCCAACTAAAGAAATGATCACATCCTTACCCTCAAACTAGCACACAAATCTAATACCGATCATCAAGACAAAGAGTGGACCTTTTATTAAAGCTTTATTGATCTAGGTGCGTTTATTCTTTTCACTCGATTTTTTTTTTTTTTTTTTTTTTTTTGAATTATCCTAAGGATCAAAGATGGAAGCATAGTGTAATGTGTTGATCTATTAAGCTTTCTAGCAATCCATGAGATCAAGCGTTAGGTCAATGACTCCCAAACAAGACGGTTTTAAGACATTAGGCGTTCAAACACCCCTAAGGACTTACAAGCTCAAATCAACTAGGTTACAAATCAAAACAACCTCTATCTAATCATTTCCCACTTCGCACCTTTTGGGAGAAGTCCTCACTTTTTTTATTGCTTTTGCAACTTTTTTTTTTTTTTTTTTTAAGCAAGTTCAATTATTAACCTAGAGTTTGGGCCTTCCATCTTTCGGCGCGAGAAGTTCAATGCTTGATGAGGCTAGAATCCCGGCTACTCAATGAAAATGGCTTGTTATCCACCTTTATCAAGAATAAAAGCTTTCAATGCACTACTAGCTCAATTGGGATATAACCAATTTAATAATCAACAAAGCATGTACCCCACAAATGAATGTTAGTGTGCGCCTGTGCTAGTGTAGAATCCTTAAGTGAATCTCAAAACAATCACAAAATCAGGATGATGTGGACCACAAAAGCAAGCAAGATATCAATCTTTCAAAAAAATTACTCCTAAATGGCATCCACAAGGCATACAAGGAGTATTGGACTCTCAAGTCAAGCAATTTTTAAATTTTAAGCAATATAGTTCTCAAAAGATCAAAATCATAACTAGTTATGGACCAATCATAGAAAATTCCTCAAATACACAAGTTATACTCAAAATTTTGAAGTTAAAGCAGATACTGTAATTAACACCATTACCCCCCCCCCCCCCCCCCAAAAACTTAAATGGCACAATGTCCTTAATGTGCAAAGAGAACAAAGGAAAGAGTATACCAGTGCAGCTAAGTAAAGAATGACTAGGACACAAGTATCCAAAGTGGGTGGTATAACCCCCCCAAACTTAGGATTAACTGTGGTCTTGAAAAGATGGCACTAGGATAAAACTTCATTAGACAACAAAGGGGATAAAAATAGTGCAAATGTAAATAGGATAAGAAATGAAGTAAGGAGAGAGGAAAAATGTGGTCCTGAAAAATTCGGGCAGCACTCTCTCACTGAAGTCACTGGGATGTACCTGATAAATGGAGTCAATCACAAATAGATATATCAATATAAAATCCAGACATCCAAAAATATCATGCATAATATAGAAGGAAATAGTATATATAGTACATCACAGGAATAGGGCCGACAGACTGGCCTCAAAAATATAATATAACAATATCAAAATAGCAGTCTAATATCATAGATATGGATAAAAATGAAAGAGAAGTAGAGAGATCAGGCAGAGGATATACGGCGGGTGGGGCGTGATCCCTGGATATCTCTAGATATGCCCTGCAGCGAACGTCTGAGCTGAGAGATGCCACATCTGTGTTAAGGGAGACGACGTCTGCTCTGAGAGAGACAACATCTGCCCAGAGAGAGACAACCTCACCCTCCAATGTCTGAAAATGCTCTCCTAGGCTAGGTGTCTGAGTTGGAGTCTCAGGTATGACTAGATCATGAAACTGCGGTATATCTTGAGTCTGCTCCTAAGAATGAACTAGTGACCCTGCTGGAGAGTGATACGGAAGCTCCTCTACTGGTGGCTCTCGCTCTAAATCAATATCCATATGCTCATCAGCAACCACTGGTGGGTCTGCTGGATCGGCTGCTACTGCCTGCTCCATCTCCTTTATCTCAAGCTCCTCAGCTGCCTCTGCAACATCCTCCTGTAGACTCTTGATAAGAGCCTTGTAGCTCTTATCCCAGTCCTTCTTCTTGAATGAGTAGGCCCCAGCCTCAGTATGCTCCTCCTGCTAGAAGGGATAGTGTTGGTCTCGCAATATCTGTGCAATGAGATGGCCAAATGGGAGAAACTTAGCCCGTTTAGGCTAGGCCTTGATGATGTGATCAACCTATAACTTCATCATAATGCTCCAGATGAGCGCAGGAATGGATAGCCAATGCCCTGTATAAAAGGCGTACAGAGCTGTCAGATAGTCGTCGCGCCTCTATATCTTGTGGCCGACCATTAATACATTTCGGAATAAAACCGAATCGAAGAACCACAGGTCGTCTGGCAGATAAGTGCGCGTGGCAAAAGTCTCGCCAGCTGCATAGTGACCTGTGAGTGCCACTGCCATGTTGGCATAAGAAGGCTTCCATAGAGTAGGATATGTAGCCTCGAGATCAGGAGGGTAGACATGTGGACATCGGTAAGATCTAGATAGAGTGTCCATAGTGATACTGATAGGGTGGCCGTCAATGGTAGTCCGTAGCTCCGTCAGGTTACTCGGGGCAGGTCGGAGGTTCTGGAAGAACATCTGGACCAACCTCGGGTACACTGGATATGTAACAGGGGCTAATATGGCTGAAATGCCCCTTCGGTCTATGTCATCGTATGTTGCTCTGGTAAGAACAAATCGGGAGAAGAAGTCTATATCGAAGATCGACTCATCCACCACCTGAAGGTATGAGTATCTCGGCAATGGTCGGTCTAAGTCCTGGGCTGGCTAAGCTGATGGTGGTGATGGAGATGGTATGTGCTCAGCCTCAGCTGAAAAAGATGATGCGGCAGCCGAAGACTGTAGTCTAGAGTCAACGGATGGGGACTGAGTTGTATCTGCCTCTGGCTAGTCCTGTATCTGCTCTGGCTCTGGCTCAGGAATGGGGTCTTGGACGTGAGATAGACCTGCCTGGTCGTCTAATCTCCGCCTGACTCTGCGATGATAATGTCCACGGGCAACAGTCTTGACCCTAGCCATGGCCTACAAAATAAAAGGAAAACTTGTAGAACAATTCAGTAGCTAAATAAGGAAATAAGGCATAGCATATAAAAACATGTATGTCAAATAAAATAGACAAAATATAATAAAAGACATGAATCTATGCAAGTGATGAGAAATAAATGACATTAAGTGACTCATGCTTAGACAGTATAAGTATGGAATGCATCCAATGTGGAAAACACAGGCATTAAGCATGTATGAGATAGCATGAAACACAAGAGATGGTGTGTGAAGTGTGTGATGCAAATCTATGAAGTTCGATTGATCACAAAAATGTGAGATCAATATAAGTTCGATCGATCTTGAATAAGTGAGATCGATCTATTACAGATTGATCTGAGAAAAAGTTCGATCAATTGAACTGTGAGTTGAAATTCGAAAAGTCACAGATCTGTGACGTGGATGGCACGGGGCCTCACAAGCAAGCTCGTGGGCCCCTCTACACAACAAATCAATAATTTTGGTCACTTGATTAGGCTCGTGACCCCCAAAATCAAAAATTAAAATATAAAATATAAAACCGATATATATACATATATATACACATATATACAGTGGGTCAAAGCTTCAAAAATGGAAAGATTAAAAATAGAAAACTTGAAATCTAGCATTGAAAGCAGGGATTTATCAATATAAAGCTTGAGATCAAAAGGGAAATCTCGAATCTTACCCCGAAACTTAGAGAAGTGGATCGAAGGAGAGAGAGGTAAAATCTGAGATCCGAGATAAGAGAGAGAGAATCAGGATGAGATGAAATCGCCGAAGCACTCGCCGGAGATGGAAGAGAAGGTTTGCAGTGGCGATGGGCTCTAGGGTTTGAAGATCGATTTCTTTGAAATCGATCGAATGATCCTAGGTTCGATTTTTAAAAACATTTCCTTTTTAGTTTAATCGATCGAACTGAATCTTCAGATCATTCGAACTAGAATCGATCTCTCCTCTTAAATGACAAAATTATTTTTGAAAATTTTGGATTTTTCTGAATTAAAAATAATTAAAAATTAAAACTACTTTTGAATTTTGGAAAATTAAAATTTAAAAATCAAAAATTTAAAAATTAGAAATTAAAAATCAAAAATGTTTTTTTGGATTTTGTTTGGAAAATGAATAAAATAAAATAAAATAAATGGAAAATTAAAAATGGAAAATTGAAAATATTTAAGTTTTTTAAAAAAATAAAATAAAATAAAATAAACAGAAATATTTTTGTATTTTCAACAATTTCTCTTTTTTTTTTTTTAATTTAAAACAAAAGTCAAAGTCAAAGTCCCAATAGTAAATCAAAGAACAGAGATCGATTTCTCCAAGATCGATCTCAGAAGTACTCCGATCGATCGAACATACAAAAATCTGCTGACATGTTCGAATGATGGGACAGAGAGGTCTTTGGATGCAGGTTCAAAATTTTTCTAAGTGTTAGGACTGCAGATCGATCCAAGACGAATCTGGATCGATCGAATAATTTACGATCGATCAGACAGAGAGCTGAAATATGCAGGTTTTCTTCTAACGATTGGACAGAGAGGTGATTGGATGTAGGTTGGATGTAGGTATGTAGTTCGATCGATCAAACCTCTTTTGAGATCGATCGAACAGGAACAAAATGTCCATTTTCAACATGAAAGTGCATGCAATCCTAATAACAGTTCCTAGAAATGTATATGAACCTAAAAGCAAATATCTAGACTTCGCAAGAAATAAAATTTAAAATAGAAATGAGGGAGGAATAGGGTTGTGACACCCTATGAAATGTACTAGTCTTTAATGTCTCTAGTAAGACGTTGGGCTCTTTTAACCCGGATCAAACATCTTGTAGTGCATCCCCTCCTTAATAGGGTGATAAGTACTTTGAACTCCACCCAACAAATGGTTCCCTAAGGAACTTGTTGGATTAGGCTCAAAGGAATTTGTTGGTCCTTTTTCAATGTGATCTTTGGGCTTCTATGCCCTTTCAAAACAAGATTTTGAAACAACTTTTTTTGAATTCCGGGTTGAAGATAACCCTTTTAAAATTTTGATTTCAAGCAAAGACTCTATTCCTTCACATTTATTCGCATGACATTTCTCTACAACATTCACTTCTTCAAGCTTGTCAAATGAATTCAGAGTTGGATTGAAGATATTCAACTTCACCTTCATATGGCCAAATGAGATCTTCATTATCCTCGTCCTACAATTAATGTTGGCATTCGCGATTGCTAAGAAAGGACGGCCAAGGATTACGGGAATTTGGTTCTTAGGATTTGGGACCGGTTCCGTGTCAATGACAACGAAATCAACGAGGAAGAAAAATTTATCAATCTTAATCAATATGTCCTCAATGATACCCCTAGGCTTTTTGATGGATCGGTCAGCAAGTTGCAAAACCACCGACGTCGGTTTCAAGTCTCCTAAGCCTAATTTGACATATACCGAGTATGGAAGAAGATTAACACTTGCTCCTAAGTCTAAGAGAGCCCGATTAATGACATAATCACCAATGACACAAGATGTAGTAGGTGAACCGAGGTCTTTAAACTTTGGAAGAGTGTTATGTTGCAAAATAGAGCTCACTTGCTCGGTCAAGACCACTTTCCTAGGTGCTTGGCTTTTGTTCTTCCACTTTTGGGTGCAAAGATCTTTTTAAAACTTGGCATAAGCCAGAATTTGCTTGATTGCTTCCAAAAGCAGAAGGTTAACCTTCACTTGCCTAAACACATCAATGATTTCATTTGTCTTTGTCTTTTGCTTGTCAAGATAAATGGATCCTTTCAAGGCATCCGGAAATGGAGCTCTTGGCTTAAAAACTTTTTCAAAATCCTTCTTTGAAACATCATCAACACAAGAATTTTTCAAATCATGCTTTGATTCATCTTTCAAATCAGTTTTGAACTCACTTTTCAAATTACTTTTTGACACTTTCTCATTTGAATGATCATGCATATGTAATGAATAAGGAATAAAACGTGAAACGGGACGGGTGTCAACTTTGGGTTGCACCGGTTCACTCTCTTCATTGGACACACCTACTTGGTTGTCAATGATTCTCCCACTTCTCAAGGTTGTCACCGCATTGACATGCTCTATTATAGGACTTTCCGATGAGGAATGAGTCTCCACAACACATTGTTGCTTTGGTGGGGCATTCAAAGGCATTTTCCCTTTCTCTCTAGCATTTAAAGTACTAGCTATTTGCCCTACTTGGGTTTCTAGCTTAGCAATGGATTGAGAATGAGAATGAAGCAATTGAGTGTTTGCCTCTAGAGTGCCTAAAGCGGTCAAAACTTTCTCTTCAAAAGTGGTACTCCTAGAATTTCCTTGAGAATATGATAGTTGATTAGGAAAATGAGAATTAGAAAATTGTTTACCATGCGATTGAAATGATGATCTAAAACCTTGGGAACCTTGGCTTTACATCGGAGGTGGAACATACTTCCCTTGAAAACCACCTTGGGGAGGGTTTGAGCCTTCCTCTTGGTTTCTCCAAGAGAAATTCGGGTGATTCCTCCAACTAGAATTATAGTGATTGCTATAAGGATTGTTCCCTTGATTAACAAAAGCTGCATTGACTTGTTCATGACGCTCACTTTGCACATGTCCATGGGGACAATTGGAAGTGGAATGTAAAACACTTGAACAAGTCATACATGATTCATTGGATGCATGATGGGAATGGTTAGGGAAGGAAGATACTTGATTTACCGAATTTTAATTGATCAAACCTTTGAGATAAGGATTTCATCTCGGCGGCTATTTCGTTGGAATGGTCAACTTGATGTAAGCTAACACTCTTCCTTCCACTTGAATTCCTACCATTCTTAGAAGATAAAGTTCGATGCAAAGAATTTTCACTCATGCTTTTATAAAGATGCCACACGTCATCCTCATGCCTATCAATATAAGAGCCACCCATGGAAGCATCAACCATGCCCTTGTAATTATCGGATAAACTCTCAAAGAAATATTGAACTAATTGCCATTTGGGCATGTCATGATGTAGACATTTCCTAAGCAATTCATTGAATCTTTCCCATGCCTCATGACATTGGTTTTAGAAACCGAATAATACTTCTTCAAGAACTCTTGTTGCATTTCTGCCCAAGAAGTTATTGAAAAAGGCTTAAAATTGTCAAACCAATATTTTGCCTTGTCTTTAAGGATGAATGGAAAAAGTTTAAGCCTTAAGACCTCTTCTGGCATGTCCGTGTATCTCACGGTGGAACATACTTCAAAAAACTCATCTAAATGTTTATAAGGTTCTTCACTTGGAAGTCCATGATAGTTAGGAAGCATTTGAATGGTTTGTGGCTTGATTTCATAGTGGTGTACTCTAAATGATGGCAATTGAATGCATGTGGGTGCATTATATTCATTAGGCACATAGTGATCTCTTAAAGTAAGGGGAGGGTTAACAATTGGAGGTGCAACATGGGCACCTTGATTGCCTTGAACTTGTGGAGCAAACATTAGCCTAGGCATTCCCAATGGAAGTTGGCCTTGTTGTTGTGGTGGGTGAATGAATGGCCTCAGCATGCCTAATGGTACTTGCATGTTATCATGATGCACATTGGGGTGGAGGATACCTTGTTGGTCTATGTGACCAAGGTCCTCCACATGGTCCTCATAATGTACTTCCATTGTAGAAGTAGAATGATTAAAATTACCCCTTCCCCTAGGTGTACGAACAATGGATTCTAAATTCAAATTAAGAGGGACAAGAGTAGGATTTAATGACCTTCGACTATGCATGCACAAGCAAAACACAAACAAGTAACAAACAATCAACAATCACTTCACCTTCGCAATAATTCAACAATCAACAAACTTCATCCACATACAATGATCCCATACTCCCATCCTATCAACAATATGCAAAGAACAATAAAATTGCCTCCACATGGGCTCACGATTTATCTAAGAATTGAAATACAAACCTTCACACGGACCGACGATTTAACTAGAGATTGAGTTAAGAAAGAGCTCACAGGTCCTTTAGCACTTCAATTCAATTTTTGATTTTAGCCGTGCAATTTTTTTAGATTTTAGCTTTTTCCTTGCTTTTGCTTAGCTTCTTGCTTAAAATGCTCCTTTGCTCAATTCTAACTCAATGCACCTAGTCAAACAAGAACCAACACAATAAGTAACCAAAATGAAAATAAAAATAAAGTAAAGACACGATCAAAAGAGTACTAATTCCTAATTAATTCCACAAATACGACGTTTCCTTCAATCAATCCCCGGCAACGGCGCCAAAAACTTGGTGTGCCGCGAGACCAAAGCTTGCAAAGCGGACGATGAGTGTGGCCAAGTTTTACATTTATAATTTGCCACTACTACCTTTCACTAAAAATATAGTTAGGACGATTAGGGATCGTCCCAAGGGATTGGTGGGTCGTATTAGGTTGTGAAATCGAGATTAGGGTTAGTAGGTCGAATGATCAAAAGATTGGTTGGTGATTGAATTATACTAAGATGCAATTTTAACTAAAGTAAATAATTAAATGCAATAGAGAGAAAATAAGAGAGAGAGAGATCTTGGGGTTTAGAGATCACCACTAAGCATAGCTTTTCTACACCCTTAATGAATGATTAATGAGGGGGAAAACATGTATTGCAACAATAGTGTGTGTGTGTGGTTGTTTCAACAAGTTTGGATGACTAATTAAGTATATATTATCTAAGTAACATAGTGGATAACACAATATATCAAACTAAGCCATTAATTCTTTCTTTAAGCTCACAATCCAAACACATCACAAGGTTAGAGACATATGCTACTTGTTTTCATAAGTATGGAACATCAAACAACAAGCATGGATTGTCCTCCCATTTAACATCTAAACTACAACTACACTACAATTAAGCTAATGACATAAAATTAAACTAATTAAACTAAGGGAGAGGCACAATCCATCAACAAATGAGTATGAACCATCAAATAAACCACAAGAGCATTCTGTTAAGCACTATGTCTTGACAATCTCTAGATCTATAACATCAACACACATAGACATGCATCAATAACACAAAATCTAGAGACAAACACATAAACATATATTCTAGCATACATAGACATATGGATAGAATGAAATGATCAATTGGAAGCATTAAACCACACAAATCATTGAATAAACAAGATCTATGTATATAAAAATGTCAAAACATATATCACAATACAAATCCCCTCAAAAATACATAAATCAAAATGTAGAAAGCATGTTTAGGGCTAACTCTAGCCCCAAGAAGATGTCTAGCCACTCATGAATGGTGTCCTCCAACCCTCAAGGGCTAACTCCATGGTAGAAATTGTTCCTCTTCTTGGTTGATGGAAGAACTTCAAGCTTGTGTCTCTAGCCTCCTCTCTTCTTTTCTTCCCCACTAAGAATATGACATGGAAATTGTGTCAAAAGTCTTTTTGTAAACGTGGCTCATATTCCTTATATAGGTAGGTTAAATGTCACACCCAATAGTTTGGGATCGCACATCAATATTCCTCTAATGATTACACCATGAGCTAACCTTTAATGAGCTGGATTTTGTCTTCTTTTTTTTTTTCAGGCTTGAGGAAGTTCGATCGATCGAACTTGTGGTGAGATCTATCAAACTTTGGATGGATCGATCCTCCCATGGCGGCGCCTTTTTGGATAAGGACAGATCTGAGATATTTTGGGGAATGAGACAAAAGTGGTAGGTAAGGTGGTACAACAGGATAAGATGGAATCTTTTCGATCGATCTGAGAATTGTTGGATCGATTGAATTTTGTGGGATCTTTGTATTAGGACAAAAGAGCTTGGATCCATCTTGAAATGTCTAGATCGATGAACTTTCGATCGATCGAAATATACTTGTGATCGATCAAACCTACTGAATTCTATACTTTGCTTCAATCTGCTTCCACGTTGCTCCTTTCTTCCATCCAGCTTGAGTTAGCTTCTTTTAAGCTCTTACTTGGCTGAATTAGCTTATTTTTGGGATAAGCACCTAAAAAGGGCAATAACACAAAATTAGTCTAAAACGGGAAAGTAAGATAGATAAAGGTCCTAGAATACCTAAGCTTAAGGGGTTTAAATGTGCACTTTTCAGCGCTCATCATGCTAGCACTCCTAGAAGATTCTTATTATTGGCCTCGGATGCATAATGATGTGGAGACATATGTAAGGACTTGCCTTGTGTGCCAACAAGACAAGATAGAGCAATAGCATCCCGCAGGCCTACTAAAGCCCGTACCTATTCCAGAGAGACCATGGGAGAGTGTCTCTATGGATTTTATCACTTGTTTGCCCAAGTCAAAGGGTTGCGGGAGCATTATAGTAGTGGTAAATCGGTTTAGCAAGTATGCCACTTTCATACCCGCACCAGCAGATTGCATGACAGAGAGGGCAGTAGAATTATTTATCGACCATGTGGTTAATCTTTAGGGAGTTCCGCAAAACATTGTCAGTGACATAGACCCGTGTTTCACGGGTAGATTTTGGACGGGGCTCTTCAAGAAGATGGAGATAGATCTCAGCTTCTCTATGAGTTTCCACCCCCAATCAGATGGGTAGACGGAACGCATCAACGCTCTCTTGGAGCTTTACTTGCGGCACTATATAAATGCCAACCAGCGAGATTGGGCCAAACTCCTTGGGGTGGCACAGTTTTCTTGTAACTTGCAGCGGAGTGAGGCTACCAATCATAGTCCATTTGAGGTTGTTGCCGGATGACAGCTTATGACGCCCAACGCCATTGCTTTGACTTGCGATGGTAAAACTCCGGCAGCTTACAAGTTTGCCAAGAGGTGGCATGAGCAGTCGGACTTGGCTAGGGCGTACTTTGACAAGGCGGTAAAGAAGATGAAGAAGTGGGCCAACACCAAACGAAGGCAGGTGGAGTACATAGTAGGAGACCAAGTGATAGTTAAGTTACTACCCCAACAATTTAAGTCTCTACAGAGCGTGCATAAGGGGCTAGTAAAGAGGTACGAGGGCCCATTCCCCATTGTCAAGCGGGTGGGTAAGGTCTCTTACATGGTGAAGCTTCCGCCTAAGTTGAAGATACATCCAGTTTTCCACGTCAGCATACTCAAGCCTTATCATAGAGACGCGAAAGACCTTACTCGAGGCATATCGCAGAGGGCACCCACGGCCATTGTCACATCCTTCGATATGGAAGTTGATTACATCCTTGCAGATCCTGTGATGAGCAGGAGAGGCGTGCCTAAGTATACAGAGTATCTAGTGCAATGGAAGAACCTGCCAGATAGCGAGGCGAGCTGGGAGCATGAGGATACACTTTGGCAGTTCGCAGAGCATATCCAGCGGTTCAAGCAAGAAGACTCGACGAGGGAGTCACGAGCTTAAGTGGGGGAGAATGTCACGCCTCGTAACCAAGAGGCTATATCATGCAGGCGCCACGCAGACGCCTAGCAAACGATGACATGGCAGCCTGCATGGACCGAGAGTTTTCTAGACTTCTCTACAAAAGTATACTCTGATTTGTTTAGCCCTATAACATATACTTTCAACTTTGCCATGTCCTCTGATTGGTTGAGAATTCGATCTATAATAAATTAACCTTCGCAATAGCACGAATCATTGTAAAATAGGGCTATTGGTTGGGTAAGTCGAACCATTGGGACTGCGCTAATCTATGGCAACCTAAGTGTCTAGAGTCTTTTTAGAATGATACGGGGTGTTTATAGAGGATTTGTTGGTTGTCACTTAAGCTATGAAATTAAGATGCATAAAATAAAAGCTTGCAAGAATTTAAAGGAGATGAAATACAAGTAAAGAGGACTAGGGAAGTGAATCCGGCTCCATCCCTATACACATGCTAGGTTAGGATTAATTTAGGAAAAAAATAACAAATATTATGGTCATGATACATAGCAACACTTGGTTGTTATAATATCCTCAAGAAGTTCATTAAATAAAAAGGCAAGAATAGACCATCAAAGATTCACATGATCAACTACCTAAACTAAAATGTAGCCTAGAACATGCTTACTAAGTCAAGGATTATCAAGCCCTAAATTAAATGATGAATGCACATGAAGCTAAGAATCAAGCATAGACCATCAAAGGGGAACCCTAAGCAATGAATTATCTAGGTTCTCTAACTCTATGCCATTAAAACCATTCCATGATCTAACTTCCATTGTCACTATGAAAGTGCAAGCAATATGATTAGGAAAAGTAACCATCTAAGACAAGATGAATAACTCAAAATAACCATTTATAAACATTTAAAATCCATTACAACAAATAGAGGGCTCTAGATCATGGAAAGACCAAAAATATACATTGTTGCCCCAAAATATAACCTAAATTAGAACATGCTTACAAGGGAGGGGCCTCATCACCTCCCTAGATGGAGGTTTAGTTACCCATGGGAGCTTTAGAAGAAGGAAGAAGCTTGGATGCAACCTCCATTTTCGAGCTCCCTTTCCTTGGCCACAAGAACTCTATCTTCTCCTCCTCTTTCTCTCTCTAAAATCTTGCAAGAATGAGATATGATATCTATGTGTGTGGTTCCCCTCACCTTGTACCAATTATCCTACCAAACCCCTACCAAATAAGGCTCTCCTCCCACCAAAAGACATCTCCAACCAACCCATAAAGATGCAAATCAGAAATGAGGGAATCAAGGTGCAAGTGGGCTGAAATGATGGTTCTCGGAGAGCATTCTGCCCAATTTTCAAGCGCTCGAAATAAGCCCTTCGAGCGCTCGAAGTCAACTTGCTCAGCTCTGAGCTACTTTGGTAAAATGGCCATAACTTTCTACTCCGAACTCCAAATGATGAACCGTTTGAAGATTTAGAAAGCTAATTCAAAGATATAAGTATGACATGTTTTAATAGAAGTCCAGTTCTTAAGTTTGGTGGGTCTAAAATGAAGAGCAAAGTCAAACTTTACTGCTACCAGGCTGTTCTGCGCACCTTTGGTAAAAATGACATAACTCTTTGCTCTAAACTCCAAATGAGGCAAACTTTATGTCTATGGAAAGCTGACTCATAGCCCTTCATATTTCATGTTTTACTAAAGACCAAATTCACGCATACAAATTGTCAGAATTGTAGGCCAAAGTCTGATGGAAAATGAACCGGCGCCCGCGCTGTTACAGCCTTGCACCAATTTGCTACTTGCAACCTGAAATGATTTGGCTCGACCCAAAGACGCGGCAATTCTTCCTAGAAATTTTTGCATAGAGCGTTATAAGTCACATGGATCATTAATCTTGGCCAAAATGAAAGTCCCTGGCAACGGCGTGCTTTGATTCTTTAAGAACTCGTCAAAGCATCTCTTTTAACTCTCTTTGGGGAACCAACCTGAAAATAAACAAAAGCATGCAAATGAAGCTAGAATATGCAATATGATAAAATAATAGACTTAAGTAATGCAAATAAGGGCGCTTGAATATGCAATATTTGGCGCTTATCACACCCCCAAACTTACATTTTGCTAGTCCCTTAGCAAAATAAAACTGAACACACAATGGAATAACAAAATGACTCTTCTTTCGTGAGAGTGACGGTTGTATTTAGCATATGCAACAAGCCTTTTAAACCCCTAGGCATCCCTAGAGGATGAGTGAAGTCTCGTGAGGGTTTAACAGGAATGTTTCCCACAAACATTAACATGGTGCATAAAGATGCACAAAGCTCAATTGCAAACTTGGAATATAAAGAACATTGGAAATGGAATCATTATGAAGACTACCTTGTGTATATGAAACATTGATAGAACAAAATGGCTAATCATCTTTCAATTCTCAAGTATCAACATCATAGTCTATATAAATACTTCAATTGTCATATCTATAATAGAAATCATCTCAAGCTTCATTGAAAGTGAACTGGATTCCCAATATGTGGCTTTTACCTTATTTTTTCAATTTCAAAACATAAGTCTTCAAATCATTGACTTTCCCTTTTAAATGAAGTTTCTAAGGCATGATTTATTCAAAATACACATTTTTTTATTATTATTATTATTTTTTTACATACATATTATGGTCGTGCAATACCGAAGTCCCTTAAGCTTTCTAACCGACCCATGTAGCAAGTGTTTGGCCAACAACTCCCAAACCAGATGGCTTTAAGGTGCTAAGTGTAAGGACACTCCATGGGCTTAATAACTCGAGTTGGCAAGGCTACGAACTCCAACGAACCATAATTATTTATTTTTTTATTTCGTGAATAACCGTGCAATGCCTAAGTCCCTTAAGCTTTCTAACTAACCCATGTAGCAAGTGTTAGGCCAACAACTCCCAAACCAGATGGCTTTAGGGTGCTAAGTGTAAAGACACTCCAAGGGCGTAATAACTCGAGTCAACAAGGCTACAAACTTAAACTGGTCATTATCATTATTTATTTCAACTTTTTTTTTTTTTTTTTTTTTTTTTAGATCAATGCCAAAGATATCCATTCATTAGGGTCATTAATTCAGATCAACTAGGTCAAGATCAAGGTCAATCAAGTTGCATGCCTCACAATCAAGTTACTGGTGTGCATATGTGAAGTGTGAAGCATAGAAGAGAGTGATACTCGCAGATAATCTAATTGAAGCATTTATACAAACCATTTTGAATCCACATGTTCATTTTAGATTTTCCTCAATTCAAAACTATCATTTACCTCTATACACAAAGTATTAAACACATGTTTTAATCTCCAACAAGTTCCAAGATCATTGCTTCTATATTTTTTTTAAAAAAAATATTCAATTTTATACTAGTTTATTTGAACAAAATAGCAAATGCAAACACTATACAATACACAATACCCTACACTATACCCCTAAACTTGAATGACACATTGTCCTCAATGTGTGAAGACAAAGATGTATAAATAAAGAGCATGGGGGGTGAAAGGAACAATAATACCAAGTGAGTGAGGCAACTCCGGCATTGTAGCCGCATGCAATCCCGTGAAGAAATGCCAAAATGATCTTCCCCCAAACTTGGACATGAAGACCTGTCAAAACACAACTAATAAACACATGTAAAAGCATAGGTCTCTTAAAAAAAACCAAAACAGAGATAATAACACTAACATGAATTTTATTGAAAGATAAAAAATCCATACAAAACACAAATATGCACACATTAGCCACAAGTTTAAACGGATAACAAAATAATGCCAAAAGCGGTGCCATTTAGAGAGATGAAATTGGTTCAGGAATTTTGTCGAGCAGGTGGTGTGCACTTTGTAAAAATTAGAGGCAAAGACAGTGAATGGTGCTTGAAAACCCAAAAAATTTTACCTGTAATTGACTATATACAAGCCCCAAACACATACTATACCTCTACACAATCAATACCATCCTTCATTTATACAAAAAAAAAAAAAAAAAAAAAAAAAAAAAAAAAAAAAAAAACTCACCCAAAAATAGAGAACCAAAGGCCCCTTGTGCTTGGTGGTGATGTGGATGAGAGAGTGATGGAGATGGGAGAAGGTTGGAGATGAAGAAGTGAGGAAGATGAAGGAGGATGGAGGGGGTGAATATTTATAGAGGTTTAGTGTATGAATGGGGCAGTGGGAAAGATAGGGAAGTTATAGAGGGATGTGATAGAGGGAGGTCGTAGGTTGATGGAAGGAATGTGTGGGGTAACCGAAACAATGGAGAGGGAAATTGGGGTTTTTTTTTTTTTTTAACTCAATGAGCAGTTCGAGCGCTCAAAAAGGACTCTTCGAGCGCTCGAAGAGTGGGCAGAGCTTTAAAAGCTGTGGGTTGAAGCTTTTCGAGCACTCGAAGGGGCTTCTTCGAGCGCTCGAACTTTCGGCAGAATGGTCAGTAAGCTTTTGTGGAACTTTCGAGCGCTCGAAGGGGATGGTTTGAGTGCTCGAACTTTGGCCAGAGAACTTTTGACTGCGGAATGCAGGTTTCGAGCGCTCGAAAGAGAGGCTTCGAGCGCTCGAAAACCTGGCAGTGAGCATTTTGGCACCTTCAAGCACTCGAACTGCAGTGCAAAATTTCTCTAAGTCCTATGAGCACTTGGATTGCAATCTTTACTACACGGTAATGGTAACAAGGTTAGAGAGTTTGCCAATGTAGGACTTAAGTTCTTATGGACTCAGATCACCTCGTAAAACTTTCGGAACAAGATTAGGAAAGTATTTGCAAGAAGTGCTATTTTTGAGGCCCAAATTTCCCGTGATATTTTGATTTATCGAGAAAATTGCCGAAATGACCTTGAAAAATTCTGAAAATGGTACTGAGACCTTAAAATGACTAAGAAAACCGAATGTGGCTTTGGAATGCAACTCGAGACAATTCCGGAAGAGTTCACATTTTGGCTAAACTTAGCTAATTTCTGAAAAATTCTTGGTTAAGGCAACTTGGAAGAGGGAAGCTTGAAAGTTGAAAGAATTGCTTCCCATGAGTGCTAAATTTAATGTCGATAACTAGACGAATCTCAAAGTAGGGTTTACCCTACACCAAGTCTCTCTGGAGAGTTATACTTCCCCAAATAAGAAAGTTCTTTTAAAAGCGGAGGAGAAAGAGCTTGAAGACAAAAGTTGAAAAGAGGTAAAGGAAAGACCTCAACCCACTCTTCCTCCTCAATGAAGAACTTTGGATTATTTAGGGGCTATTTTGGATGATGGAAAGGTGGATCAAGTGAGGGCGCATCAAGTAAAGACTTGTGAAGGGTCATATTGAGCATGGGAATGCTTGACAAATTATCCTTCAGACTTTCAACATCCTCTTCACACTTATCCGGCGGTTCGGGCTCAACAGCTTGAGATAACTCAAGTGAGGGAATGGGAGGAGATGCATGCTCCCAAGAAAGAGATACATTTGATGTTTCCTAATGAGGAGAGTGAATGAGTGGAAGAATATCAAGCAAAGAATTTACCTCCCAAATAGAATTGTCAGTATCAAAATCCTCACAATTGAAATAAGCCAAGCAAGCTTTTAGAGGATTGTCCATTGAAGGAGGTGCATCAAGTGAAGGATTCTTTAGGGGCTGTTGTGGAATTTCAAGGGAGACAATCTCTTCATCATTATTTTCCTCATTTTGAACCACAAATTCTTCAATTTTTTGTATGGCAACAATTTGTTCCTCAACCACAATTTCTTCATTTTCACATATGGTAACCATTTAATCATTCTCATGATGAAGGTCACTAGGAGTAAGCTCATCATTTAGAACTTTAACCATTTGTTGAATTTGGGCTATTTGGTCATCTAGCTCAACTCTAGATTGGGAATGAGAATAGGTGGTGGATTGCATGCTAACAATATCATCCAACATTTGCTTGTTGGAATCCATCATTTGCTTGTTGCTAGACTCCATCATTTATTTGTTTGCAGCAATGAACTCATCCAATTGAGATGGTGGAAAAAGAGAAGAGGGCTGGAAATAATGATCATTGGGTTGAAAATTGGCATGAAAATATTGCCCATGAGATTGTGGGGCTGAATTTCCCATGTCATGCACAAAAAGTTTTGATGATCTCCCCAACCCGAGTCATAACCATTGAAGTATGGATCATTACCCGGTTCAAAGAAATTTTCAGTTGGTTGCTCTAGATAAAAATCTAAGAATTGTCCCGGTGAAGGGCAATCTCTTGTATGATGTGTATGACTAGAGCAAAATGCACAAAACTCATATGGTGTGTAGAATTGAGTTGGAAGATAATGACCCTCCATCTAGGACTAATTCAGCCACTTGTTTAGATACATTAAGATAAATTCACACAAAATATATACAACACAAACAAGATACACAACAACCCTTTACCAAAACATCCACATGCAATGATCCCTTTCTCCTCAATTATCAAGACAGAAATGTAAATGGCCACAACAAGGACCGATGCTTGACACGAAATTTAAACAAGATAATAGCCTCAACAAGGGCTTCAAAACTAAATTATCACTAAGTTTAACACATGCACAATATTCACAATGTCGAAACTAAAAGGTCAAGAAATTACCTGGAGTCCCCTAAACTTACAAATTTGCTAGCGTTCCCTCAATGAGCCCCGAGTTCCTAGAATCTCATACAACTTACAACAACAGAATTGTCAAAACCACACAAGAAATATTCATAAATCACAATATTAACAATCAAACCAAAGTTAACCCTAGAACTTCGGTTGCTAAACCGTTTGCAGTCCTCGGCAACAGCGCCAAAAATTGATCGGTTGAGAATTCGATCTATAATAAATCAACCTTCGCAATAGCACGAATCATTGTAAAATAGGGCTATTGGTTGGGTAAGTCGAACCACTAGGACTGCGCTAATCTATGGCAACCTAAGTGTCTAGAGTCTTTTTAGAATGGTACGGGGTGTTCATAGAGGATTTGTTAGTTATCACTTAAGTTATGAAATTAAGATGCATAAAATAAAAGCTTGCAAGAATTTAAAGGAGATGAAATACAAGTAAAGAGGACTAGGGAAGTGAATCCGGCTCCATCCCTATACACATGCTAGGTTCTGATTAATTTAAGGGAAAAACAACATATATTATGGTCATGATACATAGCAACACTTGGTTGCTATAATATCCTCAAGAAGTTCATTAAATAAAAAGGCAAGAATAAACCATCAAAGATTCACATGATCAACTACCTAAACTAAAATGTAGCCTAGAACATGCTTACTAAGTCAAGGATTATCAAGCCCTAAATTAAATGATAAATGCACAAGAAGCTAAGAATCAAGCATAGACCATCAAAGGGGAACCCTAAGCAATGAACTATCTAGGTTCTCTAACTCCATGCCATTAAAACCATTCCATGATCTAACTTCCATTGTCATTATGAAAGTGCAAGCAATATGATTAGGAAAAGTAACCATCTAAGACAAGATGAATAACTCAAAATAACCATTTATAAACATTTAAAATCCATTACAACAAATAGAGGGCTCTAGATCATGGAAAGACCAAAAATATACATTGTTGCCCCAAAATATAACCTAAATTAGAACATGCTTAAAAGGGAGGGGCCTCATCACCTCCCTAGATGGAGGTTTAGTTACCCATGGGAGCTTTAGAAGAAAGAAGAAGCTTGGATGCAACCTCCATTTTCGAGCTCCCTTTCCTTGGCCACAAGAACTCTATCTTCTCATCCTCTTTCTCTCTCTAAAATCTAGCAAGAATGAGATATGATATCTATGTGTGTGGTTCCCCTCACCTTGTACCCATTATCCTACCAAACCCCTACCAAATGAGGCTCTCCTCCCACCAAAAGACATCTCCAACCAACCCATACAGATGGAAATCAGAAATGAGGGAATCAAGGTGCAAGTGGGCTGAAATGATGGTTCCCGGAGAGCATTCTACCCAATTTTCGAGCGCTCGAAATAAGCCCTTCGAGTGCTCGAAGTCAACTTGTTCAGCTCTAAGTTACTTTGGTAAAATGGTCATAACTTTTTGCTCCAAACTCCAAATGACAAACCGTTTAAAGATTTGGAAAGGTAATTCAAAGCTCTAAGTATGCAATGTTTTAATAGAAGTCCAGTTCTTAAGTTTTGTGGGTCTAAAATGAAGAGCAAAGTCGAACTTCACTGCTGCCAGGCTGTTCTGCGCACCTTTGGTAAAAATGACATAACTCTTTGCTCCAAACTCCAAATGAGGCAAACTTTATGTCTGTGGAAAGATGACTCATAGCCCTTCATATTTCATGTTTTACTAAAGACCAAATTCGCACATACAAAGGGTCAGAAATGGAGACCAAAGTCTGATGGAAAATGAACCGGCGCCCGTGCTATTACAGCCTTGCACCAATTTGCTACTTGCAACCTGAAATGATTTGGCTCTGCCTGAAGACGTGACAATTCTTCCTAGAAATTTTTGCATAGAGTGTCATAAGTCCCATGGATCATTAATCTTGGCCAAAATGAAGGCCCCTGGCAACGGCATGCTTTGATTCTTTAAGAACTCGTCAAAGCATCTCTTTTAACTCTCTTTAGTGAACCAACCTGAAAATAAATAAAAGCATGCAAATGAAGCTAGAATATGCAATATGATAAAATAATGGACTAAACTAATGCAAACAAGGGTGCTTAAATATGCAATATTTGGCGCTTATCATCCTCTCATGAAGACAACACAGATAGTGAGTCTAGCCAACAAAGCTCTGAATCCAAGTATGGTTCGCCTCCTTTGCATAAAAAATACTACGCAAAAAGTGCATAACATAAAAATGCTCACTTTCTTTGGATGATTTAGAATGCTTTAAACTATCATACTCAATCCCAGACAATGTTTTCCTATGACTTCCTTCTCCCGAAAAAAGGGCTTGGACCCTTAATCCAGGTGAGGTCTGCTTTTATGAATTTGCCTTTTTGTCTGGTCTACGCTTTCCCATACCCATTTTTATCAGAGAGATACTCAACTATCTTAATATTGGCCCTACTCAACTTTCCTCCAATGCCTGGAGGACGATGGTAGGCTACATGGTTCTTTGGCGGGCTTGTGGTAATGATTTGCTAACCGTGGACCAATTCCTTTACTGTTATGTTCCAAAGAAGATGGGTGATTGGTGGTACTTTTCAATTAGGGACAAAAAGAAAACACTTATTACTGGGAACCCTTTCCATAACAAAAATTGGAAGGATCGCTTTTTTTTTTTTGGTCTCAGGTGACAACTAGGAATTCTCTTCCAACGAGACAATATTTTTTGGAGGAGGGAGGCCAATCCCTCGAGTGTGGAGTGATACGAACCCTTATGGTGAGTTTGATGATTTATAACATACATGTATACATATTGAATTTTGAATTTTTGACAAAAATGTCTTGTTACCTTTTCAGACTTCAAATAACAACTTGACCTTTCATCGTATGAATGCCAGAAGATAGTGAATGCCATTGACCATCCAGTTGACTTCTCAACTTTAGTAACTGCCCAAGCTCTATTCATTCATGGGCTAGGTCCTCATCCTACGGCCAAACATTCTCCCACCAAAGCAGGTATTTGCCCTTTTTACTCATTTATGTGTGTGTGTGTGTGTGTGTGTGTGTGTGTGTGTGTGTGTATCATGCTAATAATTATATATATTTAGGTATATCGGAAAATTTTAACAAGAAAATTCTCGATCTAGCTCGGGAATCAACTGATATCCCGCTTATTACCCCTCCTAAAAAGAAGCGTGTTTCTGAAGCTATGATAAATGAGCATATACCAAAGTCTAGTGTCGTCTGTTCGCCTTCTCAGCCTCCACCCCACCATGTAAGTTCAGTCGTTGCTAGCGAGCACGCTTCTGCACAGATTGGTGATGCCAATCCTGTTCTGGATCCTTTTGCTTTTGGCACATCAGTCTTAGACAATCAAAACTTTTCATTTGAATGAATAAAGGAGTTTTTAGTGAAAGATGATCTAGTACGGTTGAATTCTCATGCTTCATCTGAGGTGGCCAAAACACTCTTGCATGATCTTGGCAAGGTTATGATTTGATTCTTTTAACCACTTGATTGGTTTGTATTATATATTTGCTCAAACTTGTAACCTTCATTCATGCAGTGCATTACTCGAGTTGCTTACTTATCCTCCTGAGCTGTAGAAGTGGAAAAATCATGTCATGACGAAATAGCTTTTTTCTCACCAAGCATCAAGGTCAGATTGATGCTGCCACTACTGAACTCATTGCCGAAAGAGATGCTCGGGTTAAAGCTAAAGCTATTTTTCAAGAGGAGCATACTAGGGCTAAAAATCTTAAATCTCAAGTAGAGGGACTTACCAAAGAGATGGCACTAACTAGGTCATCTGCGGTTGAAGAATACAAATCTTCCAATAACTTCAAAGTAACCCAAGCAAGGATGTATATAGATGGTTTCGAAGTTTTTCGAGCTCAAGTCATTTCTAATTTTCCAGATATAAACTTTTCTTCGATTCAGTTGGAGAGCGATAATGAAGCTGATGACTAGCTCCAAAAATTATTATTTATTTATTTTTTCTTCGTTCTCCTAGTAGAGTAGTTTTTAGTCGGATTTTTTCGTTCTTCTAATAATAGATCTGCACTCCTTTTATAATAAATGGTGTTGTTTGAACTTGCTTTTTTTGCCCCTTTCTTTCTTTTTAATATTGAAGTAGGCATCATCTATATACATCTATGTATACAAAATGAGTTTTATGAGCTTCACCCAGCTCGCCCTTTAATAAGGGATGGAGTTTTATGAGCTTCACTCAGCTTACCCTTTAATAAGGGGGTAGAGTAGCCTAATTTTGCTTTTTACTAAGCATTTTGTGCTCATTTCTTCGATGTATTTGCAGTAGCAAAAGAGACTACCAAAGAGAAATTATGATATCATAGTTTTATTGAAGAATCAATCCATTTTACTAAAACATCATCATAATGAACATCATCAGAGGAAGACATATTAGTCTTTTTTATTGAAAAGTAAAATCAATCATAGAGAACATAATTCTTTCAGGGAGATAAAGCTAAACTATCAAGCTAGCTAGCTCTTTTATTGAGAAAATAAAATAAGGCACACAAATCTTTTACTAGTAGTACCTCCTTAAATGTTCAACATTCCAAGGATGGTCCACTGACGCCCTCCCAAAGTTTCAAGCCAGTATGCCCCCAGTTTGTTGGTGCTAATAACCTTATAAAGTCCTTCCCAATTAGGGGACAACGTCCCTTCTCTTCTGGTTCTAGTTGTTGGGGTGACTTTGCAAAGCACTAAGTCTCCAGGTTGAAATCTTCTTTGCTTGACCTTGGCATTATAGTATCTAGACACCATCTGTTGATAAGCTGCCATTCAAATTTGAGACTATTCCCGTCTTTCTTCAATCAAGTCTAAGCTCAATAACAACTCTCTCTCATTTGCTCGTGGCTCGTAATGTTCAGTCCTGAAACTGGTTACTCAAACTTCAGTAAGAACAACTGCTTCACTTCCAAAGGTCAGTAGGAATGGGGTTTCCCTTGTAGGGGTTCTTGCCATTGTACGGTAAGCCCACAACATGCTGGGCAACTCTTCAGGCCATGTTCCCTTCTTATCCTTAAGCTTCTTCTCTATCATCTGAAATATCGATCTATTCGCCACCTCAACTTGACCATTTGCCTGAGGGTGTCTAGGTGACAAGTAATGGTTCTTTATCCCTAGTTGAGCACAAAAGTCCTTAAACTTCATGTTATCGAATTGCTTTCCATTATCTGTGACAAACACTCTTGGGATTCCAAACCTGCAAATGATTGACCTCCAAGCAAAATTTCTTATGTTCGTCTCAGCAATACTTGCTAGTGGCTTAGCTTCTATCCATTTGGTGAAGTAGTCTATAGCCACTATAGCATACTGGACCTGGCCCTTTCCCATGGGTAATGGACCTATAATGTTCATTCCCCATTGTGCGAAAGGCCACAGACCCATCATGGGAGTTACCTCTTCAGGTGGTTGTTTTGGAACATTGGCAAACCATTGACATTTATCACATTTTTTCACATAGTCCGTAGCATCCTTTTGTATAGTAGGCCAATAATACCCTTGTCGGATAGTTTTGTGTGCGACCTGCCCCCAGTGTGATTACCACAATCTCCTTCATATATCTCCTTTAGAATGTACCTTGCCTCCTCAGTTGAAACACAACACAGGTATGGTAAAGAAAAACCCCTCTTATACAGTACCCCTTTGATGAGAGTGTACCTTACTGCTAGAATTTTAACTTTTTGGGCCTCATTTCTGTCCTCAGAAAGTTCTCCCTCTTTAATGTATTTTATAATAGGTTCTGCCCATTCCATGTTGAATACTATCTATTGTACCTCCTTTTGAACTTCTTGAAGTATACTTGGCTTATCCAAGTACTCAACACGGTAGCCAATCTAGCTAGAGCATCTACATTCGCAATTTCTTCTCGTGGGATTTGATGGACTAAAAATCTCGTAAAATGATTTTTTAATTCTTCTACCTCTTTTAGGTAGGCCTTCATTTTCTCATCTTTGGATTCATATTCGGCTCAGACCTGCCCTGCTATCAACTGAGAATCTGTGTATGGTATGAGTTGTTCCACCCCAATGACTTTTGCCAGTTTCAACCCAGCTATGAGGGCTTCATATTCTGCCTTGTTATTCGTTACTTTGAAGCCAAATCGAAGGGCATAGGCAATGTTTTCTCCTTCTGGGGAGATTATGATCAACCCTACTCCACTAGCATGCGCAGTTGATGATCCATCAACAAACAAAGTCCGAGTAGTTTCTTTGTTTCTCTGAATATGAGGTGTCACTTCTGTGCAGATGTTAGCATGGTCTTCTTGTGAAGGTGTGAACTCGGCAACAAAATCTTCTACCACCTGAGCTTTTATTGCAATTCGGGGTCTATACTGGATGTCGAACTTCCCAAGTTCTATTGACCATTTCATAAGTCGTCCTGAAGTCTCTTGCTTATGGAAAACCTGCCTTAGGGGTTGGTCTGTTAGTACCACTATTCTGTGAGCTTGGAAATAAGGCCTAAGTTTTCTGGCGAACAAAACTAAAGAAAATCCCAATTTCTCCATTGTTGGATATCTTTCCTTGGCACCCCTAAGTGCCTGACTTATGTAATACACTGGCTTCTGAACCCCATCCTCCTCTCGGATTAAAGTTGAACTTACTGTTGATGAGGAGACAGCCAAGTACAAATACAAGTCCTCTCCCAGTATTACTCTGTATAGAAGTGGCGGTGAAGAGAGGTATTCCTTTAGTTATAGAAATGCCTGCTCATATTCTGGTGTCTATTCGAATGCTTTTTTGAGGATACGAAAGAAAGTTAAACATCTGTCGATTGCTCAAGAGATTAGCCTGTTTAGGGCAGCAATCTTCCCTGTGAGTCACTGGAGGTTCTTCATAGATCTGGGTGACCTCATATCCAGAACTGCTTAGATTTTTTTTGGATTAGCCTCTATTCCTCTTCTACTCACCGTATACCCCAGAAATTTCCCTGAGGCAACTCCGAAAGCACACTTGCTGAGGTTGAGTTTCATTTTATGCTCCTCAATACTTCAAAGGTTTCCCGCAGGTCTGCCAGGTGATCTTCAGCTTTCCAACTTTTCACCAGCATGTTATCCACGTAGACTTCCATGTTTGGTCTGATTTGGTGCTTGAACATTATGTTAACTAGCCTTTAGTATGTTGCTCCCACATTTTTTAGCCTAAATGAAATGACCATGTAACAATACAAACCCTGATCAGTAACAAATGAGGTTTTTTCTATGTCTGGGGGGTACATTGGAATTTGGTTGTATCCGGAGTATGCGTCCATGAAGCTCAGCAGTTCGTGCCCGGCAGTTTCCTCCACCAGTATATCAATACATGGAAAAGGAAAACTATTCTTTGGGCAAGCTTTGTTCAACTCTGTAAAGTCTACGCATAACGTCCACTTACCATTGGCTTTCTTTACGAGGACCATATTCGACAACCAGTTAGGACAATGTACCTCCTGAATGAAGTGAGCTTTCAAGAGTTTTTCCACCTCTTCTGATATGATCTGGTTTCGTTCAGAGACGAATGTCCTTCTTTTTTGTCTAATGGGTTTAAAGTTGGGATGAACATTCAAACGATGTTGTATTATAGCCGGACTTATGCCGGGCGTGTCCTCGTGAGTCTAGGCAAACACATCCTAGTTTTGCTTGAGAAATTGAATGAGTTCACCTTTATTGCCAGGTTGAAGCAAAGATCCTATGCTCACTTTCTTCTTAGCCCCATCATCCAATCTCACCTCTAGTAGGTCTTCCATCGGTTCTGCTCATCGAACTTCTTATTTTTTTACCTCCTCTCGGTCTAACCCTTCAATTATCAGAGTTTCCTGGGACATCTTTTCTCTGAGAGAAGCAAGATAGCATTCACGAGCTGTAGCTTGGTCACCCCTTAATTCACTTACCCCTTGCTCTGTTGGGAAACGCATGAGGAAGTGGTAAGTTGAGGTAATGGCCCTAATAAAGTTTAAGGTTGTCCTCCCAAGGATAACATTATACGCCGAGGTCATAAAAGTGACCTGCTTTGGGCTAGTTCTTGCAGTCACTGGAAGTGTAACTACTCCAAGTAGATATATTTTATCTCCTGAAACCATGAGAGGAGAATTCATGGGTCATAACCTTTCCCAGCCTATTATTATTTGGTCGAATACATTAGAAAATATAATATCAGTGGAACTCCCATTGTCAATAAGTATACGCCTTATGGTGTAGTTAGCTATAACTATGTAGACAACCAGAGGATCATCGTGGGGTTGCTGGATCCCTTTGGCATTGGCCTCTGAAAATATAATGGTAGTGTCACCACACCTGAGTGTTTTTTATTGTGGGTTGAACATTCCTACCTCATTCACCTTTGCTCTTACTCTTCTTACGTATGTTTTTCGGGCCGTGGCTGTTTCACCTCCTCCTATATACCCTCCGGATATAACTCTGATCTCACCTACTAGTTGTTATTCTGGAGGATGATTGTCCCGCCTTCCTTGTGGGATTAGTACCTCGTCTATCATCTCCTGCCATGAACTTTCGCAGGTGACCCCTTCAAATCAAATTATCAATCTGATCTTTTAGGTCGATACAATCCTCCGTGGTATGCCCACGATCTCTGTGGAACCTGCAATATTTATCCCGAGGCCTTCTTGAGGGATTAAATTTCAGCTTTGACGGCCACTTTAGGGAGGGATCATCCTGAATCTGCATTAAAACCTGATCTATAAGCATATTAAGCGGGGTGTAGTTATTGTACTTATCTGAGCTCTTGTAACGAGATGTCCTCTCACTTTGATTGATTAAAGACTTCTTGAATTTAGTCTCCTTCTCATCCTTGGCACCAGGCTGTGATCTCTTTTTATCTGTCTTCCTGTCTTTTCCTTCTTTCCTCTTTCGTGCACTCATAGTGTCATCCACATTCATGTGTTTCCTAGCTTTGACCAATAATTTTGCCATACTAGTTGGAGGTTCCTTTGATAAGGAAAAAAGGAATCTAGATATATGCAGTCCTCCCATGAAGGCAGTGAGTGCTACCTTGTCATCGGCTTCATCCACTTGCAGCATTTCGGTGTTAACCGATTGATATACTCCCATAATGGTTCTCCCTTTTGTTGCTTCACGGTGAGCAAGTGAGTAGCCGGCCTCCTGTGCCTTTGACCTGTAATGAAATGACTTACAAATCCCTTACTCAACTCTGCAAATGTCTCGATCGAGCCTGATTTCAATTTATTAAACCACACGCATGCCGACCCTTTGAGAGTAGTAGGAAAGGCCCAACATATTATCTGGTCTGGTACAGCTTGGAGATACATAAGTGCCTAGAAAGTCTCTAGGTGATCAAGAGGATCACGAGTCCTATCAAAGCTCTCAAGTGTTGGCATCTTGAACTTATTGGGGAATGGGCATTTCATGATAGTCGGGCTAAATGGCAAATTTGTGTTTTGAACAAGGTTGTCTATGGTGGTAGCAGAGCCTTTTCCTTTCATAGCTTGCATCACATTTTCCATTTTGGCATTGAGGTTCTGGATCTATAAGTCGATGTGAGTGACCTCCTCAATCCTTTCACCAATGTAGGTCGAGGTCAATAGCCTAGAGCTACATGGGGGGGATGGGTGACCCGCATCTCTATGTTGATCAGCAATTTGGCTATGCTCTGCAAGAGCCTCCTCATGGGAAGGCTCATTGTTTTGCACCTCATGATTTCCCTCATCAGCATTTAGGCTGGGATGATCTTAAGGTGGGATTTCATTATGGTGATAACCTTGCCCTAGAGGGGGACATGGGGGAACAAAACGTTGTAAGATCATCGTATTTTGCTGGATCAGCTCATTTATTCCCTAATTTAGTGTTTGAACTTGTTGGTCCAATGTTGCGACGCACTCTAGGTCATTTGGGATGTGAAAGGGTTCCCTTAGCATTTCTTCTTGACCAGAGGCCTGCAACGATGTTCCCTCACCACGTTCCAATCCAGATTGTAAGACCATAATCTTATTAAAAGAGAATTAATTTGCTTCCCACAGATGGCGCCAACTGATGATGATTAGTCTGCAACAATCTGAAACGACGACGTTTTCTCTTGACACTGGTGAGGTGCCTGCTAAACAACCTCCGATGGCTAAGTCAGTTTACTGAAGAAATAAAGTAAGCAATTAATGAAGTGGAGTTCAATATTGCTCGTACCTCATTGATTGGTGGGTCGCCTCCTTTTATAATTTGCCGAGCGTGGAGTTTGTTGCAATTTCTGAGGAGACCCTTTGCCGAGAATCACAATTTCACCTTATTATATCAAAACTACTTTTTGAATTTGTAACGCTAACTATATTAATCACCTTACCTTATCTTATCTTATCCATAATCAGCCTATTCAGCTTCTATATCAAATTTCCTCATCTTATAATATCCACATAATAAATAATTCTATGAACAAAATAAAACATGGTTTGTAGTTAAGGAGAAAGGAAGAAAAGGATAAAACAAAAATCTTAAATAACTAATTGAAAATGTCACTTGGGGTGCCTTTTCAAATTCAATATCTAAATGAAAACATTAGATAAAAATGAATGGATATATATACATTAGGTAGTGGTACACTAATTAAATAGATAATATCATATTTATCAACTCCTTAATGAATCTTTTTGTATTTTAAAAAATATGAAAATTTTTTTTTTTTTTTCTTTGCAAACTAAGGGGAGTGTAACGACCTGAACCCGGGGGTCCGAATCACTAACTGGGTCCTTACCCGACTCGGGAACATCCAGGGGTAAAATGGTCATTTTGACCAATACAATGTACTAAGGGTCATAATAGTCATTACTAATCAAATTGATTCATTTATGGTGAAAGAATTAACTCCGTCTTTAAATTGGTCCAATTAGGGTTCCAAGAGTAATTTGGACTTTTTGGACCATGCAACACATTGGAGACCTTATAACTGCCATCTAGGTCATATCTAGTCACTTAGATTCATTTGTAAATGAAAAAAAAAAAAAAAAAAAACTTGGTTTGTGGTCACCTATTTTTCATTCCGGGCCATTTCTTGAGCATTCTAACGGGGCCGTAATGATCTAAACCTCTTAAATACCCTGTGGGACCCATACGATGAAGTTCGGGGCCAACAAAAAACCTTCAAAAAAAAGTACCTAAATTCTAATACGGAGCACTCCGTTGATGTCCTCAGAGCCCTCGGAGGGTGCCATGAGCATCCCAGCGCACGCCCCGAGCACTCAGTGGACACCCTAAGAGCGCTCGGTGGGCATCCTAGGAGCGCTCAGGGTGTGTCATGGGCACCCCAGGGCGCACGTTGAGTGCTCGCAGCAGAGCAGAGAACGCTCGAACAAGCCCAAAAATAAGCTTTCCGCCCTTTTTTTCCCGTTTGTGATCCCAAACACCCGTTGGGTCATTTTTGACCTCCTTACCCCTGTCCCAACTAACAAGCATGCATAAATACGAGATATAATTTCAATGCATCAACTTATGACTTTAAATCATTACATTTAGTCAAATTCATTTACATACTTCATAATACATTAAAAGTGATCCAAAAGAATACAAGTACACATATAGACTTTTACGGTCACAATTACATCATTTTACAAAAGAAATACATATATTAAGCGTCGGTTACAAGGACAACAAATGAAGCTCTCGTCAACCCTAACTTATACATGTGAAGGTCCGTACTTGATCACCTCTTTGTCATGACCTAAAAATGTTTAAGGAATGAGCACCACCACTCAATAGAGGATGCCTAAATGGCATTTTCTCAAGTCGAGTAAGCATGGCATATAACACGTAAGAGCATAGAAATATGAAGGGGGATTATACAAGGGATTTTAATTCACCAATCAACCATTAAGCACACAAACAAGCTCCAAATATCAAATGAATGCCATACATTATGCGTCCACAGAACACACACACAACCGACTCCAAGGCACCCACGCCAAAAAGATATTAATTAACCGAACTTCGGATACCTTCTTCCGTCCTTACAACCAATTAGCACCGCCGTTAAAGGGATACATTCCCAATACCATTTTAAGAAAAACATTTACTCCACAACCTTGCAAGCTCATTTCCACCCACGACTTCCCACACACTGCTCTACTCATTCACACCATGTCATGTAAAATGTCATGAGGATAACATATAACGACTTGGAACAACCATATATTCCATCATCAATACACAATCGCAATTAGAATAATAGACATGCTTTTACATACAAATCTTCAAAGGATTCACATTAGCAAGCAAACCATATAGCATTGAACTTCAATGTACATGCAAGATAGTCCCATTTAAGCATGTTATCACGTAATTAGCGTACTAGCCATAATTCTTCTCAAAACCCCATTTTTAAGCAAGTGGTCATTTTAGCCATTTTCGTGTCAAAGTGGTTTTTTTTTATCACTTTTCATGCCTCAAAGCTCCACTTTTAGGTAAGTGGTCATTTTTGGCCTTTTCGATATCAAAAATCATTTTCCTACCAAAGTGGTCATTTAACAATGATTCCCTGGAGATTGTCCTTAACTTCTAAAAACAGGAAGAGACTTTGGTGATTTTTGATATATATATTTTTACTATCTTCATGAATGACTAATTGCTTTAACCTCTTTATCAACCCAAATTTACTCGTAACATTTTTTTTTCTCTTACCTCCTTGCCATTTTTTTAACTTTCGTTTTTGGCTAATACAGATGGTTAGCATTTTGATCATTTGAATCCAGTCTTCTTCTCTTTCCGTTTAAATGTATTTGCCATCTTCTTATCTTTTTGATTCTTATCCGATAAAAAAAAAATAAATAAATAAATAAAGAAGAAGAAGAAGAAGAAGATGGTTTGCATTTTTTTCTTTCTTTCAAAGTCATGGATATTTGTCATTATCTTTTTTTTTCCCCCAACTATAGCTCAAGTAAATATAATAAAATGTCATGACTTTAATTATAATATTATGATTGCTAATTTAAAATAAAATAAAATAAATAACTTTTTAATTCATGAATAGTCAACAAATTGAGTTAAATGATTCCGAATTCAAAGGCATACACTTTATTTATCTTTACATTTCAGCAATGTATTTCAATATTTTACATTAATACAAGTTACTTTTCCAAGTTCTGCACTTTCATTAATACTTTACATTCTTAGTCTTGCACTTCAATTCATTTTCTTTCCAATCATTTAAAATTTCTTGAAGTCCTTTATTCCAAAGGCAAACCTGAAAGTGGTCATTCCAAACTTTCTTTCAATTGTTTAATCCTCTCAAATTATCATCTAAAATATAGTACGTTTGAATTTTTATTTGGATTTTTCTGAATTCCTGGCACGTCGGCTCTTCCACTAGTGGATAGATTTTTGAGTCCAAGCAGTACTAAGTTCAATATTTAGCTTGGTCTCCATCATTATTATTATTTTAAAATGTGTCGAGTGTAAAACAAATAAATATTTAAAGGAGCTCTTTTGTTGCATAAGGTAGGATTATGTGCATGTGGAATAAGTTTTTTATTAAATTTATTCTCATATATTTTCTTATATTTTTATTTTCTCATGTGTTTATAATAACACATCACCATGTATGTAGCTTTGACATAAATTATACAAGTGAGATTCGTTCCAAACGCAAACACGATCAATTGTATCATTCGTGGTACCTATTTGTTTAAAACGTTAAATTTCAAGATATAAAGAAATTAGTCTAATATGAACAAAATTTTCACTCAATTTGAAGGTTGAGCTTTGGAATTTCATTGAAAACATTCACACAATTATTTTTATTAATTAACTAATACATGAAATGAATTAAACATAACTTCAAATGACCCATCAACGAGGAAATAACAAAAAGCATGCTAATTAAATGTAATTAAATTTTGGGTGACAAAATTTAAGACAAAGATGATAATAATGATACCTTTCAAAAAAAAAAAAAAAAAAAATCCATTATTTTTAAGCAATTATATCGGATTTTTGAACCAGATTTATTTAACAAAATATATATATATATATATATATATATATATATATATATATTATTATAAAAAATAAAGAACAAAATGCTAATTAAAAGAACTAGTCAAAATCTTATGGTCAACCTACCACGGATCAATCTAAGCCATTGAAGAAGCTAGATCCATGGAACAAAGTTCCACGGTAAAGTATGGACTTATTGGGATCGCTGACGTGGCGAAATATAAATGGTTGAATCCACGTGGCACGCAATATCAGACGTTGGAACAACTTATCCAAAACAATATATAATACGCGCACGCATATCATATTATTCTCTCTCTAGTGTAGACTGAGTCACAGAGATCCGAAATTTGAATCTCTGGTAACTTTCTTTTTAACAGATCGATCAGTCTAGAGTTAGGGTTTCACAATTACATGTCTCAGATATTGTAATTTTTTGGTAACAATTTGGGAATTGTTGAGTCTCTTTTAGCGATGGAAGAAGGTAAACGGAGGAAGATTCACCTGCAATTTGTTTTGCTACTTTTGATCGGTTGCTTTGTTTCTCAGCAATGCGCTTCTTCTGATGTGGTGAGAGAGCTCATTTCTATATATACACATAAATACACACACATATATGTATATGTCTCTGTGTGTGTTTGTTTGCGTATAATTTTATATATATATATATATATATATATATATATATATATATATATATATATTTTTTTTTTTTTTTTTTTTTTCTGTATTGGCTGATTGTTTTTTAATGTTGTAGATTTTGTACGAGTCACTATAATATATATTTATATATGTCTCTGTGTGTAATTGTTTAAATGTATTTAAATGTATGCGTTATATATATATATATAGACACAGATAAATTGACCTCTTTATTGTTCTGAAAGTAGTTTTTAATGTTGTAGATATTTTACGAGTCATTTGATGAACATTTCAAGGATCGATGGATTGTGTCCGAGAAAGACGAATATAAAGGTATTTTTTTTTATAATTAGTATTGTTATTATTTCATTAGATTTTTTTATTTTTTCTTCTTGATTTGTTTATAGCAATATGCTGATTGAGCTATGAGTTGTTCTCTTTGTATACATTTGCTGTTATTTACATGTATAGATGACGTGTTTCATTATAGATTGAATTGAAGAGAACATTATGCTATTCTTTTGCTTTTTAGTTGGAAACTGTGATGCATTTGAATAGAAAGAAATCTTTTTTTATTGTCTGAAGGAAATGAGTGTCAAAGGTGGTGATGTAATTATATGTGGATGCAGGCATTAGGCATATATTTTTTTATATATAATTTGAAGAGTTTTTCAACTGCTTTCAGAAATTAAGTTCTAACAATAGTAATGTGACTTATCACTTATGCATAACTTCTCTAAATATGAACCTTTAACGGTTTAACTTGATTGTGAGTAGCAGAGTGTTGAGGTAGCTCTGGAGTTATCAAAATATACTTTTTTTCTATTGATGGTACTCAGTTGAGTCATATGTATTTTGACTGTAAGTTGTGTTCTTACCATTTCTGATTGTATGGCATTTCCATTATTGTTGAAGTAAAGGAAAAAAAAAGGAAAGGGGTGTTGTTTCAATGTTTGGAATTGTTTGCAGTTTAGGTGGAATCACAATTTTTTTTTTTCTTTTTAACATGCATATTGGGTTCAGTGGAAATTATGAAGATAATTTTGAAGTTCTGAATTTGTGAGACCTTTATGATCTGAACCTTTCCTCAAATAAGACTTTTTGGTTCAATTTAGATTTCTGAAATGGATGGCTAGGATATAAAATGCCTTTGAATGTGGTTTCCATATAATAATTATTTTAATTGCTGTTTGTCAACACATTTAGGAAGGATCCAAGATTTTTTTTCTTTTCTAGTGTTTGGCTCTTTTCCTTCTTTATATATATAGGTAAAAAAAAAAAAAAAAAAAAAAAAAAAAAAAAAAAAAAAAAAAAAAACAACTCTTCAACTATTAACTCTTATTGTAGAAAACCTCTCTAACCTATTCTTTGACAAATAGCCCCTTAAGGTATTAAAAATACTACATAAATGACCTGGTGTCAACAGTGTTGTTAAAGGCGCACCTAAGCTGGCTCATGCAAGCGCAACGCTTGCGCTTGTTGTGTGCAGGTGTGCCTTTGACAACATTTGCGCCTTTAATATGGAATATGAATGTGCTTTAATACTATTTGTCCAACATATAAATCTTTTGACATTTCACAAAAATAATTTTTTATTTAAATAAAAGAATGTACAAATTAGTAATTTTAGATTGCAAGTAATAGGAACTTAATTCTACGTTATAATTTGCATAGTTTGGAAGATTAATGTCAAGGGTTATTTGTAAAACGTTGACTTTTTGAATTTTTACCCTTTTATTTAAACAAAGATTGAGCAAAATAATAATTTTTCATTCTTAGTAATAGTAGTCTCACTTGGACTAATTTGCATATTTCAGATAGTTTGGGGGGTTATTCACAAAATGCTAATAGTTCAAGTCATTTTTTCTGCACTTTACCCTTTTCTTTATTTCTTTTTCCATATGGTAAAATAGTTATTTTACATGTTACATTATTACTAATGGTTTACTGAAGTTGTCTTATCAGCCATTTTTTTCGTCGTTTATGGGGTTATTTGCAACAATGATGACTTATTTGCAACTAGCTAATAGATCGGGTGGTTATTTGCAATTCACACACACACACACACACACACACATATATATTTGTATGATTTGGTTGAACTTTGATGCATTATAATTGTGGGTTCATTTGAACCAAGTTTTGTTTTTGCAATACATGGATTGAGGATTAATATACTTATTGTATCCAAGTAAATCTGTGTGTGATACAAATCACAACTTTAAGTGACCAATCCATCCATCCTTCTCATGGAAGTACAATAGATTAGAATTTTCCTTTTTGTGAAGTAGAAAATGATTTATGATCTTTGTCATCAAATGTTAAAAATGCAGCCACAGACTATATCTTTCTGTGACATTTAATTGTAGAAAAAAATAAACTGAGTTGAGGATGACAATATGCCGTGGAAGTCCATAGACATAAATGGCTGTTTTGCAAACGCTTTCATGTTTCAGCAATAAATTTGTTAAGTGGCTAATTTACTTATCTTTCTATTTTTTATTTTTTATTTTTTTATTATTATTATAGGTGTATGGGAACATGAGAAGAGTGAGGGACATGATGACTATGGGCTTCTTGTGAGCGAGAATGCCAGGAAATATGCAATTGTGAAAGAGCTTGATGAGCCTGTGAATCTCAAGGATGGAACTACTGTCCTTCAGTTTGAAACTCGTTTTCAAAATGGACTTGAATGTGGTGGTGCTTATCTGAAATATCTGCGACCTCAGGAAGCTGGGTGGTCATCCAAGGAGTTCAGCAATGAGTCCCCCTACTCTATAATGTTTGGACCTGATAAATGTGGGGCCACAGACAGGGTTCACTTTATTCTCAAGCATAGGAATCCCAAGAGTGGGGAATACGTTGAACACAATCTCAAGTTCCCACCCTCTGTGCCATTGGACAAAGTAACCCATGTTTATACTGCTATTCTGGGACCTGCTAATGAGTTGAAAATCCTGATTGATGGGGACGAGAGGAGGAAGGCTAATTTCCTTGATTCCAGCGATTTCGAGCCAGCACTTATTCCTGACAAGACGATTCCTGATCCAGACGATAACAGGCCTGAGGACTGGGATGAGAGGGAGAAAATCCAGGATCCAGATGCAGTAAAACCAGATGACTGGGATGAGGATGCACCCATTGAAATTGAAGATGAGGAAGCTGTAAAACCTGAGGGATGGTTAGATGATGAGCCTGGAGAGATTGATGATCCTGATGCTACAAAACCAGAAGATTGGGATGACGAGGAGGATGGTGAGTGGGAAGCACCAAAAATTGATAACCCAAAATGCGAGACTGCCCCTGGCTGCGGTGAGTGGAAGAGGCCAATGAAGAAGAATCCCGATTACAAGGGGAAATGGCATGCCCCACTTATTGACAACCCTGATTACAAGGGTGTTTGGAGGCCACAGCAAATTCCAAACCCCAACCACTTTGAACTTGACAGACCTGACTTTGAGCCTATTGCTGCTATTGGCATTGAGATTTGGACAATGCAGGATGGCATACTGTTTGATAACATCTTAATAGCTAGTAACGAAAAAGTAGCGAAATCTTACAGGGAGACCACATGGAAACCGAAATTCACAGTTGAGGAGGAGAAACTAAAAGCTGAAGGAGCAGGTGCAGGTGGTTCCGATGGTCTCAAAAACTTCCAGGTAATATACATACATATATATATATATATACATACATACATATATATATATATATATATATATTTTCCCTCTCTTCGGCTGATGTTTTATTATTGTTATTCTATAACCTATGCCTTTTGGTTAATTATTGTAGAAGGCAGTATCTGATGTCCTCTACAAGATTGCAGACGTCCCTTTTCTTAGTGCACACAAGCTTAAAATTTTGGTGAGTTCTCTCTTTCAAACTTATTCTTATCAGTCCCTTTTATGTTTTAAAAATAAAAAAAAATAAAAAAGGCTATTTTGATGTCATGATCTTTACATAGGACTTCATAGGTGCTTGCTTATATCCTCCCACTATGACTTTTGTCTTGCAGGATATCATTGAACAGGCAGAGAAACAACCAAACCTTACAATTGGCATCGTAGTCTCCATCATAGTGGTTATCTTCACAGTTCTCGGGAAGATCATTTTTGGTGGGAAGAAGCCAGTAAGTTTTAGTACCCTCTTTAACTTGCGCTGTTTTTCCTTCTTTGAAAACTTGTGGAGGAGGATGTGCAGTTATTTAAATTTAGGGTTATTACATGGTCAATCTCCTGTGTGTAGGCAAATGTCAGCGCCCAGACAAAAAACACAGGAGCTGAGGCTTCCAACAATCAAGGAAGTGGCGAAAAGAAGGAAGAGCAGAAAAACAAGGACGACACTACAGCTGCTCCTCGTAAGAGGAACTCCAGGCGCGAGAATTAGGTAAAGAAGAGAGAGGAACCGAGAGGGGCTAGTGGTTGTTAGTTTCACTTTTGGTAGATTCAGAGCATGGTTGCTTTCCGTGCTGAAATTTTCAACTGAGCTACGTAGTATGCAATTTTTTTTTTATATATATTTTTTTCCGCATTGGAAACAATTTAACGTATGAGAATGTATATGAGATTTTTAATCTGGTTCTGAACCACGAATTATTTTCCTTTATCAAGAGAGATAAATTGAGATTTCGGAGTTCATGATTGTTGAAAATCTTTTGCTTCTATAAAGCGTTGCTCTCTATGCTTAATGGCAAGGACACAACGATGTTTGGCCCTTTACCACAGAGACTAGCCTTGTGTTTTTGTTAATCTGATTAATCATTGGAAAAAGATAAACTTGTCGATCGATTTTTATTACATGTAACAATCATTGAATTTATGGAGAGAAAAATACTCTCCAACTAAATAAGTCAAATGCATTAAAAATGTTAAAAATGAACTACTAATAAATGGAATTCAGGTGGTTTAATCGGTTTATATTTTCATTCTATATAACATAATTTATTTATTATTTATTTTAGAGATTGGGGAATCTAACCAGATGGGCTCTAGTCTTCTATAAATCTAATTAGGTCACTTTGCTGGTTCAATATAAATGTCATTTTAATTATTGTTAAACAACTTAAAAGAACTTTTATTTTGTACATTTGCTTGTGCAAAAGCTACTTGGATTTATACTTATGCAAAAGCTAAAATTCTCTCTCTTTAATTCTTCTTAGGATGATTATTGATCTTGTAATAATTTTGTATAAAACAGTAGTAAAAATTACAAAATTTATCATCACCATTATGTGTCGGTTATATGTATAATATAGATCCATAAAGTGACTGATGTTTATGTATCACTAGTTCAATCACAAGTTGGATAGATAGTAATTTTTAGTTTTGTGCGTGTGTGTGTGTTTTGTGCGTGTGTGTGTGTGAGCAAATGAATTCCTTGGAAGTTAAAACGGACACGCAATGTTCGCAACATTGGATTCGAATTCTCAACCTTTTCTTTGTCAACTATTTACATTTTGTTTTTAGACGAAGAAAGCTATAATTAAATTTTGTAATTATTTTCCTTTGTTACATTTGCTTCAATTTTCTTTTCTTTTTCTTTTTTTTCTTTTTTTTTTTTTTTTTTTTTTTTTTGCAGGTATATTTGCTTTGATTCTGATGATAAATTAAACTTTAATCTAAATATATTGATTAATTTATATATATATATATATATATATATATATATATATATATATACACGTTTGATTATTTATATGCCTTATCTGTGATTGAATTATTGAATATTAATTTTGACTAATTATTCTTATTTTAAAGCCAGATAATCTTAGAATTTTTATTTCATTCCCCGTTAATATATAGACAAAAGTGCAAAAAAATTCATTTCACCAAGTGAACACAATACCCCTCTGTGGTATAAAAGTAGGCAAGTAAGTCAACAATTTGCCCCCTTGCATTTTACCAGATCTCGTGTCATTCAAGGTCCGAGGCGAGTTGCTTGCTAACTTCTAGTTATTCAACATTGTGCTTGGTGTCCTTGTTGCAGTTGTATTATATGGTTTTGCAGCTTCAAGGTTTTGGGCATTCTGATTTTAAAAGCTCGATCGCGCACCGCCGAGGATGGACAATATCAGAATTAAACTACAATTTTCAGTTTTACTAGGATAGAATCTGTAAATACATGCACTCATGCATCACCAGAGCCAACTGGAATTTAGAACAGTTCAGAAATTAAAACAATGTGATTGTATGTATGGGTAGTGGTAATTTATGTGCAAAGAAAGTGACTCATTTCAGTGTTCATATGTATCTGGTAATAGGCGGTCAGTTCATTTCCTTCTTGACATAAATACTAGTGGTATTTTGTAAAGGAAAAATACTTGTTTGTAAAGGACAATACTTACCTACTCACTTGTGAATAAGAAACTTATACTCACTATGGCCTAATATTATACTGACAAGTGTACTTACATTTAAAATGATTAAAAATAAATAATTTGATTAAACAATACTTGTCTACTCACCGGTGGTAGGAAACTTATACTCACCACGTATGTAACGCAATGCTAAACTGACAAGTGTACTTACATTTAAAATAATTAAAAATAAATAATTTGATAGCTATCCGGATTAAACCCAAATTAATCCGAATCAAATTATAATTCTCTCTCCCCACCTCTCCTCTCCCCCTTTCTTCTCTCTCCTCTCCCTCTTTCTCACACTTCTTTCTTCTCTCTCCTCTCCCTCTTTCTCACGCCTAATCTTATCCGTTCTCTCCCTCTCCCCCTCTCTCTCGCTCATATTTTTAGGGAGAGAAACTCATGTCTCCGGAGAATTAGTATACGAGCCATGGCTAAGGCTTAGGGTTTTTCTTGTAGAAATTGAAATAAAAAAATTATATATATACACGATCATATTCTTATATATTTATATATATTTATATTTTAATTTTGAGGACATATTCTTATATATATATATATATATATATATATATATTTTTAATTTTGAGGACATATAAGAATATGATCGTGTATGGTGTACATGTGTATTGCACTGATTGATATAAAAATTTTTCGTCGTGCTTTCTCGGCAAATTCTTTGCTAATCTGACCTATCTATGGTTTTTAAACTATATTAAAGTCCGTCTCTAGATCCTATGGATAGGTATCGTACAAGTCTGTCAAATTGTATGGTAACATGATGCATGTAATATAGGCCTCGGAAATAGCTTCATACATAACATTGGCGAAGTAGTCATCCTCGTATTCTAGAGAAACATCTAATTTATCAAGACTCCATATGAGGAGTGTCTTTGACTTTTTTCCTTCAGATGTGATATATTTGATCGACAATTTTTTTTTCGTTGTTACAATGGATGTTCTTCAATTCAGTCTTTCTATGTTTGATGGTGCTTGATATTACTATTATACCCTAATCAGTTGATCTGATTGAATTGGTAAGGGTTGAGAGATCTAAGTTGGGGAAGGTGTGTAAAGGTGTGGTGGTTCCATCTATGTAAAAAGGATGCTTTTGAAATTTTGGAGACACGAGTTTCTCTCTCTAAAAATATCAGAGAGGGAGAGGGAGAAGGAGAGGGAGAGGGACAGAACGGATAAGATTAACATGAGAGAGAGGAGAGAGAATTAGAATTTGATTCGGAATAATTTGAGTTTAACTCGGATAACTATCAAATTAATTATGTTTAATTATTTTAAATATAAATACACTTGTCAATTTAGGAATAATTTGAGTTTAACTCGGATAACTATCAAATTAATTATGTTTAATTATTTTAAATATAAATACACTTGTCAATTTAGTATTGCGCTATATACGTGGTGAGTATAAGTTTTCTATTCACCAGTGAGTAGACAAATATTGTCCTTTTGTAAATCAGAGTGAGATTATATCTCTTCCACCTTATAAAGTAGGAGGTTAAGCATTGCATGTGGTTAAAAAACAACAAAAAGTTACACATAAAAATCACATGGTATTAAGTTAAGAACAATGCTGGCCTCAGGCTGCACAAGTAGGAATGTCTTTCTGATGCTGACATGGATCAATAAAAATATGACATGTGTCAAAAACTTTTTAAAATAATTAATAAAATTTATTTTGATCTTTTTGCGATTCATGAAAGAATTTTTTTTCCTTCATACGTTTGATATTTTTTATTCCAAACCCTTCATATTGCAATCCGTTACACAAAAACCTAAACAATTAGTCTAAACATGGTAAATTAACCACAATTTAAGACTCCAATTATCAATGAAGTTTAAGGAAATCAATTTGGCTTCAGATTGCAACAGGTAGTGATAAATCTTAAAATTTTGAATGCCACTAAAGTTATGCATATTTATTAATTGGTTGCTTGAATCATTTCTAAAGATTAGATGTAAAACATTATGATTTGGGAATGGAGGAGGTGGCAAGCAGTAGAGGTGGTGGAGGTCTGTTGGTGGGGAGAGAGAAGGAATCATGAGTTAAATAGAGGGAGAGCTCGCTACCAGATCTCACACACGCGTGAGAGAAAATCCTCTTCTTTTTTGGATGACCCGTGAAAAGATCAGAATGATTTTATTTTGATTTTTTAATTTTTTTTTAACATATGTCATGTTGTTATTGATTCATATCAACATCAGAATGAGTGCCCTACTTATACGGCCTAAGGTTAGCTTTTTCCTTAAGTTAATTGCACCAAAAAAAACCTACAAGTTATAATAAAAATTGAGTATCACCACCTTGTATATGTTACCCATGCAAGAAAATTTCATAATTCAAAGTTGTTTTATACACTCAAGTCCCATTGAAAAAATTCAAGATAAATTAAAAAAATAATAATAATAATAATTTCAAGATACACTTAATGGTCACATAAAGTTAGTGAAATTTGAGGTTATTGCCCTTAAAATAAATTTTTATGAAAATAATATGCAATTTTTCTTTTTCAAATATTTTAAAAGGGTATTCAATTAACCTTATAACAGAACTGTATGTCTTAAAATTGTAGTAGTAAAGGCTTTGTGACTTTTCTTAATTTTCTCAATCTACACATATATATACAGAACTGATGAACTTAAATCAAACATTTTAATTTTAAGGGCAAAATCATAAAATTATTTTTAATTTTTTATCATAAAACTCTAATCTGTTTCTAAAAATCCCAACACTATTACAAAATTATCATATTGTCCCAATTCTATTAGTTTGGGACGTTAAAGTAGCACGTGTTGCTCACTTGCATTGGCAAAAAAAAAATTAGTGACAAAATTACCCCACCAAAAACATGTGCCAACCATGTGATGTTACACTTTTTTTGTTATTCCAAAAATGCCCCTAAGCATGTTAAATAATATAAGCCGCAGTTTACTCATCCACTAAAAATGATTGAATTTTAATGTTTGAATTAAAATTTTAAATAATTTATGACTAAAGACATTAAAAGATTGTTTAAAAAGATTATTTAAAAAAATTGCCAACAAATTATGTATTTCCTTTTTAAACATAAATGAGGCCTTTCATTTTATTTATTTTTTAGAAATACAATAAATCTAACTTTGAAAATATTCTTCCAATTGAGTTTTGAATCAATTGTTTTTTATATATACCATTTTTCAAAATAAGAATTAAACTTTTGTAATTAGAATTTTATTCAAAATTTAGTAGTTATCCAAAATCTATTAGTTTGCCATTTAAACATATTTGAAAAAAATTATTAGCTATCCCAATTGTTGTCAATTTTTATATTTAAATTGTGTAGTAATTAGTCAATTTTTTGAAGTATGAAAGTGATTCAAATTTTTTTTAAATATAAAATAAATAATGATATTTTAATGACTTATTTAGTTTTTTATTTACCAAATTGCGAATTCTACAAAATATTTTTTTATTTAAATTAAATGAACTAAATTATAATTTAATACATAATGTAATATTCATAAATTGACTTGAACTAAATTATAATATTCAGGTTTGTGTCTTATGATAATTTTGCAATTTGTAAAATATCATTTTTTGCTTTTTTAAAAAAGTGGTATATCATAGGGTAATTTAATCATTTAACAAACTCTTAACTGTACATTGACAGAATTGGGACAATTTGATATCCTAACATAATAGCATTAGTTTCCTCCCATACATCACATAACAAATTTGACAAATATTAAAATTGAGTTCTCTCTGAAAAAGATAGGTAAAATTGTAAATGATTTACTCTATGTATAACTTGCCGAGTGGGTGGACATAGATGCACAAATAAAATGAGAAAAACAATTCGAACTGCATTATTTATTTTGACATTGTGAATATGCATTTTCTGAGTAACTTTCTTGCATGCAGTACTTCTTTCGGATAAAAATGGAAACTGAAATGCATATGCATGTACACACAGGGAGTTAGAAACTTTAGTGTGAGAGTTAGATGTTTGTCCTTCAACGTACTTCGGGTAAAAATGCATAAGTAGTAAATCAATACTTTCTTATTCAACAAAACAAAACAAATTATAGTGGAAAATGAAAATATTTTTATTACGCACGTTTTTCTCAAATTCCAAATTCCAAATCTCATGCAAACCAGTCAGAATCTATATAATGCTACTAATATTTTGCAAAATGTCTCCCTAAAATTTTTCTCTTCTTATAATTTCTCTAATCAATTGATACAAATAGTGTCTATTTCCATTGGAGAGAGAAAGATATTTCCATGCTATTCATGCCTAACCTCCAATTTTCTCATCAACCAAAGGACAATAAAAAAGAGAATTGAAAACTTTGAGAAGAAGATAATATTATGTCTGCTGAATTATTGGTAGATTATGAAGGGTACTCCCAAAGAAGAGAGATTCTAAAATGAAAACCATGCGTATAATAAGCATATTTTCTTGTCAATTTTCAAACCATCCACAATCGATAAAAGTAGAAATATTATTGTTATATTATTACTTTTTTTATGAATGACATGTAAGTACATAAAATTATCGAAGTCTATAAGAGTCTTTTGAACCACTAAAAGTTCAAACGGTGGTTAGATACGTGTTTTTTTTTTTTTTTGAAAGATTGGACAGATACGTTTTGTAAAACCTAATTTACTTAGTATGGATGCTTGTATCCAGGCAACACTTAGGGATGCTAGGTGTTTGGATTTTCACCTTTCTTTGATGGGTGCACTGGAACCAGTCTATGTTTTGGACCGGTTTACTTTGATGTATATCCTAGTCTGAATCTATCTTTGACGGATAGAAATATCTATGAAGCAGCTAGTCTTCGTGTACAGACTCATGGGTATAATTTCTTACCTGGATCGGAAGTGATAAGTGTAATTTATCGCATCCACTATAAGGTACTTGATACCTACTGTCCGAAAGTTATTCGCAAAGACTCCAAAGGAGCAACAGCGATTTGGGATACAAACATGTTCACTTCGAATATTGCCACAAAAAGGATAATTCCTTGGAGTGAAATAACGTTCCCTGACCATTGGACAATTCCTAATGCAGTTCCTGCAAAACCTATTCTTAATAGAAATTTGGACTGTGTTATCCAGGACAATGATGGTGATGTTCTTCTTAATTTCAGAAGATCTTTAGATCTACCCAAATCTACATCATCTGAAGGAATTAAATTTCCTTATAAGGTTTCCTATCCCCCTTCTCGCAACTCTGTTTCAGGAATGTCTAAAGACAAAGATGAATTCACAGAGGCGGATAGACTCAAGTTGAAAGGACTCCAGCAATCACAGAATAAGATTCCACATGCTGTTTATGAACCAGCACCGAAGAATCCATCACATCGGGAATTTGGAATCAACTACACTCCCACACCATCAGAATTGGGTGTTGAAGATCCAACTGAAGAGAAAAGTGATGAAAGAGAAGAATATTAGTTTTAATGGATTTGACGCCAGATCGAAAAGCCATTAATGCTGAATTTCAACAGGAAAAATATCAAGAGTTTAGAAACTGGTATTTTAAAACTTTTGATACAGAAAAATTGCAGTTTTATAAAACACAGTTTTATGAATATCTTCAAGAAAAACAAATGGTTATACCTTCTGTTTCTTGGTTTTGTCTGACACATCATTCCATTATGAATTTAAATATTTTGGATGATTTTCTAAAAACATGGACCACCAAAACTGACAAAGTTATACACTCAGTCCATCCTCCAACTGAACCTTTAATTTTGAAAAAATCAGATGAGGATACCAGTGCCAAAATAGAAACCAAGGCTTATAGACAACCATCTTTTATTGACAAAGCTAGTACTGTTGTTAAAGAAGATATTTACAAAGTATACCGACAGAACAATTATACTAATGTGTGTATGCAAACGATAGGGTCCCAATTGGGAAGAATTGAGACAGGTGTAGACACGGTATTAAACATTCTTAATACTAAGACTATCTCTGTCCAACCTTCCCCAGAAGCTCCCTTATCAAAAGCTCTTGTTCAACCTGCTATTGAGGTTTCAGGTTTCAAGTTATCTAATCAGAAAAAGAATGAAGAATTTCTTCAACATCTTACTCAGAAAATTCAGGGACTTAAAATTCAAACTTTGTCCCATACTGAATCTGACACTGTTTCTGAAAATGAATTTTCTCCTTATATTGAGGATTTTCAGGCTGCTTTTTTCCCATATGCCTGATCTCAACAGAATTGTCTATGATAAAAATATCCACTCCAATATAACTCCTGCTCCGAGTAGATATTACTATCCTAGACCAACCCCTCAAGATATCTTGTATGAAGAAGATTATTTTCATACTCAGAAATCTTTTCATGGGAAAACCATTTATGAATGGAACATCGATGGTAAATCTGACTATTAGAGTTATGAGGTTGTACATCAAATGTTAATGTACAGTCAAGTCTGTAAACTTAGTCACAACAATGATCCAACAATTGCCAAATTTATTGTTGCTGGTTTTACAGGCATCCTTAAAAGATGGTGGGATAATGTTCTCACTGATATTCAGAAGGCAGAAATATTTTCAACTGTCAAAATTGTTAAAGATGAAAATACTCAGCAAGAAGGCCCAACTACTGATGCGGTCTACACTCTCATCACCACAATCATTCAACATTTTGTTGGCCCAGAAGGCACTAACAGTGAACGGAGTAGAGAGTTGTTACAGAACCTAAGATGTCCATCTTTAACTCATTTCCGGTGGTACAAAGATGTCTTCTTAGCCAAGGTTTTACAGCTTCGTGATGCCAATCATGAACACTGGAAAGCAAAATTTGTGGATGGTCTTCCTACCTTTTTGCTGAAAGAATCAGAAAGAAGCTAAGGGATATGAACAATGGAATCTCTATCCCTTACAGGAACTATACCTATGGTGGATTAGTCAGCATCGTAATCCAAGAAGGTTTAGCTCTCTGTAATGATCTGAAGTTACAATCTCAGTTAAAACAATAAAGATTAACAGGAAAAAAAGGAGGTCGGTGAATTTTGTGATCAGTTTGCCTATCAGACTCCTTTGTCTTATCCTAAAGTTAGGAAAAGACATAAGGCTGATAAGCCTCATAAAAAGAAATATTCCAGAAAGAAATATCAACAGAAGGTTGATAATTCAAAGCAGTACACTACGCCCAAAAGGAAAACCTATCCAAAAGCAAAGGGTAAAGGAAAGCCCAAAACAGAGGCTAAGTGTTTCAAATGTGGACGGATAGGCCACTATGCCAATAAGCGTAGAACTAAGGAGAAACTTAACAGTCTTCCAATCAGTGAAGAGTTAAAACTCCAATTAAGTAAATTACTGCTTAATACTAGTTCTTCTGAAAATGAATCTTCTGAGTCTGAAGAACTCATGGAATTACAATCTTCGTCTTCCTCTGAAGAAAAAAATAGTAATCCAGAATGTTCTTGTCATCAGAAGAATGACTATTACAAGACTATTGTTGAAATGAATGGGCTCAGTTTGAATGTTTTAACTGCTCATCAACAATCCTTGTTGGATCTTATAGATCAAGTTTAAGATGTTCAGATTAAAATGAAGATTTTGAAATAGGTTATGCTATTGCATAGCCTCCTCAAGCTCAAGAAGATAATGATAACCCAGACTTTCTAAGATCTGAGAATCATTATAGCATGAAAGAAGTTCTAAACAGGTTAGAACATCAAAGCCAGAACTCTCGTCCTGCTAATCTTCCGGATTTAAGGATGGAGATTAATAATTTAAAAGCTGAAATTCGCCAATTAAAGATCCATCAAACCAATATGGATTTGGAAATTAAGCTTTTAAAAGACAAGGCATATCATACTACAACAGAATCTTCTTCTTCCCAGATTGAGGTACCTAAAGATAAAGATAAAGAATATCTTAATCTTTTGAATCAGGTCACTTATCAAAAATGGTATATCTCCATTAATTTGGTCATCAATCAGGAGTATACTATCAATAATGCTGTTGCTTTGGTTGATAGTGGTGCAGACATGAACTGTATTCAAGAAGGATTGGTCCCTACTCAATATTTTGAGAAAACCACTCAAGGTCTTACCAGTGCAAGTGGTGGTAAGATGCAGATTAAGTATAAGCTTAATCACGTTTTTATCTGTAAACAAGGTATTTGTCTAGCATCTACCTTTTTACTTATGAAAAACATGGGGCAAGAGGTTATTTTGGGCACTCCCTTTTTAGCCTTGATTATGCCAATTGAGAAAATTGATTCCCATAGAATATGCTCCACTTTATAGGGTCAGTCAATCATGTTGGGATTTTTGACCAACCCCGTGAATAAGCATATCAATGCTCTTAAAGATAGCAGTATCTTTAAGGGAAAGCAACTAAACTATTTGCATAAGGAAGTCTCTTCCTTAGCAATCAATCAAAGATTGGTACATCCCACTGAGCAACAGAAAATTAAGTCAATACGACAAAGTTTTCTAAAGGATATCTGCAGTGATGTTCCTAATGCTTTTTGGGACAGAAAGAAGCATATTGTTTCTTTGCCTTATGAAAAAGGATTTACCGATCTTATGATCTCTTCCAAAGCTAGTCCTAGCCATATGAAGGCTGACTATTTGGAATTGTGCAAAACTGAAATTAGCTCTTTAATGGAAAAAAAAGCTAGTTACAGCAAGTTACTCCCCATGGAGTTGCAGAGCTTTTTATGTCAATAAAAACTCTGAAAAAGAACGAGGCGTTCCTCGACTGGTTATTGATTATCGACCACTCAACCTTGCTTTGAGCTGTATTCGATACCCAATTCCCAACATTAAAAATCTATTAGATAGATTACAATCTGCTATAATATTTTTTAAATTTGATCTTAAATTAGGATATTACCAGGTACAGATTGCAGAAAAAGACAGATATAAAACTACTTTTTGTGTACCCTTTGGACAGTATGAATGGACAGTAATGCCCTTTAGGTTAAAAAATGCCCCTTCAGAATTTCAACATATTTTGAATGACATTTTTAATCCTTATACTGAATTTTCTATTATTTATATTGATGATATTTTAATATTTTCAAAATCAATAGAACAACATTATAAACATTTGAAAATCTTTAAAGATGTTATTTACAGAAGTGGTTTAGTAGTTTCTGCTCCTAAACTGAAAATTTTCCTCACTCAAGTAAGATTTCTTGGTCATGAAATTTGTGAAGGAAAAATCAAACCCATTGACAGAAGTATTGAGTTTGCCTCTAAATTCCCTGATAAAATAAAAGACAAAACTCAATTGCAAAGATTTCTTGGTAGTTTGAATTATATTCGTAACCATTACAAGAATCTTGCACAGGATACAACAATTTTATATACACGGCTCAGGAAGTCACCTTCCCCTTGGACTGAAGAACATACGAGAGCCGTCCAGAAGATTAAACTTCGTGCTAAACAGATTCCTTGCTTAGCCTTAGCTAATTCTTCATGGTTCAAAATTGTTGAGACAGATGCATCCAATATTGGATATGGTGGTATTCTTAAGCAAAAGAATCCAGAAACAGGAACAGATGAGCTTGTTCGCTTCACTTTAGGAGCTTGAAAAAATGCACAATTAAATTATTCTACTATTAAGAAGGAAATTCTTTCTTTAGTAAAATGCATTTATAAATTCCAAGATGATTTAATTAATCAGAGATTCTTGTTACGCATTAATTGTAGTGCTGCTAAACAAGTACTGGAAAAGGATGTTAAAAATTTAGTTTCTAAACAAATATTTGCTGGTTGGCAAGCTGATTTATCTGCTTTTGATTTTTCTATTGAATATTTTAAAGGCAGTTCTAATTCTTTACCTGATTTTCTAACCCGTGAATTTTTACAGGGTTCATGAATTCTCCCCATAATGGGCAGGGCCGTGGTAATACCACAAAAGGCCGTGGCAAAGGCAAGGCAAAAGCCAAAGTGGTTATACCACTCACTGATGATCAGTATCCAGCTTTGGAGCATCTCTCTGACTTGCTTCAAACTCCTACTCAAGGAGAAAGCTCACAAAAGAAAACAATGAAGGAGGTTCTTCTTACAGAAACTCCATGGATACCTAATTTAAGGTATCTTCAAACAGTATTGGTTCTGGATCCTCATGATGAACAATGGATGCCAAATCCTTGGGAAGTAAAAACCAGATATTTCCGAATACAGTAATATGCAGTACCAGATGGTCGTCATAGATATGTTTATGAAGCCATGTTTACTGAAACTTCCTCTGTGGAATTTATCCACACAAAGAAATTTCCGAATTCCAAATATAGTCCTCTTACTTATAGTAAAGCTATCTTTAAAAAGCTTTATAAGCCTTCTGACTGGGGATTAAATCCTAATTTATCCAGAAAACTTGCTTTCGGGCATAATTATGATTACTAGGATTATATCTCAGCATGGACATATTTGTTCTTTTTTCAGAATCCGACACATAAACACACTTGGTTCTTCAAGATATGTCCTCAATCTTTTAAGATTGATATCCCATATTGGGCTATTCCTTGGTGGGCTATATTTGGCCCAGATCTGGATATTTTACCAGAACAAGTGAGGCACTTATTCCTCCCATGGCAGCAGTTCCATCCTCAGCTCCGAGGACAGGATAATATTCCTACGGGCAAATCCACCCTCTTATTTTTTACAGAATTTGGAATCCCTTGGATCTGGAGATGGGATTTCCAATGCAGTTATAATTCTGATAAGCTACCCATCTTGCAAAGGATTTTTATTACAGATGGTGGGTTAGCATGTCTCAAAAGCCGTCTCTAACAGCTCTCTTGAACCTCATCAAACAGAAGACAGTGGAGTATCAGGATGCTATTCCAAAGTTATCCTTAACTCAGTTTCTAAATGCCACTGATATCTTTAATCCCTTTGAAATGATTAAAGATATGATCACAAAGCAACAACCATTAATTACTGAAACCGATTTAATGGTTAAATGCATGGATTTTATGAAGACCAAATTTGTCAATACATTTGGTTCCTCTACGTCCACCGTTCCGGATGACATATCAATGGTATCGGTATCCAGCCAAGATGGTAATCAGTATTCCTGTCTAGCTTGCGAAGCACAAGATCCAAATGAAGATCTTATCTAGGATGAGGACCCCTCTGCCGAAGATTATTGGGATTCTTTAACCATCCACTTGAAAGAAAAGATGAAAGCTCCCAAAAAGTAGAGATTCTCTCTTATCCTGCCGACAGAAGATAACAAAGTACTTTCCCTAAAGTCTTTGTTTCTACAGAACTATTTCTTGTCAGAGATTAATCATTCCTACCAGACAAGAAGACAGAACTTAGTGACGGACCACCTGACTACATTATTTTTCAAGCACACGCCATCCAGCCACTACGCGGATTTCAAATGTAAAATTTCAAGTCCAATTTTATGTATAAATAGAGGGCAATGTTTTCCCTCAATGCATCTTTCAGTTTTCTTTTCTTTCTCTCTTGTAATATTTCTCAGTGTACTATATTTTGAAGTTCAATAAAGAATAAAGTTTCTGTAAGTGTTTCAAAGTTATTTTATTACTACTGTTTTGATTATCAGTTTATTTTATATCTATTATATCATCTTTTGTGTTTTTTTCAGTACTGTAGAAGAGTTGTCTAGTTTTTTTTTGAAATATTTGTTTGAGGCTGAGATGAATTCGGATTGAGTTCGATTTTTGGTAGCCAATATCAATAATTAGAAACATATACTTATTTATTTTCAATGTTTGTAACGAGTTTGTTGCCAAATAGTTGTTGTTTTCAAGGATTTTAAGCTTATACATAGTTGTTGTTTCAACAATCTTATTATTATTATTATTATTTCTTAATTAGTTGTTACTCACACACACATACCTCCATCAAGATTCGAACCCCTAACCTCCTTTTAAAAAGTAGGAGCCTGGTACTGCTAGGTCATTGGCCTGTTGGTAACAATCTTACTAATCAAATTTTATTGATTAATAGAATTGATTATTTTTACTCTAAATTATGTGAATTTAAAGTTGTTTAATTTCTGTTTCGACTTTGTCTAACATCTAATTCAAAATTGTGTTTAAATAAGTGGGTGAGTGTGCTTTATGTGAAACTGGGTAGTTAATTAAGATCATTTATATACACCGGATTAATATGTTTTTTTTTGCTTTAATTTTAAGATTGAATATTAATATTTTGTTTGAGTAAATTAACAAAAAAATATATGAAATTCTATAAATGTGCTAACTGCTAAGAGGTGTTGAACCCAAAGATGAGCACAGTTGAGATAAAGAATAGAATAATTATCTTTTTGATGAGTTAATAAAATTTAAATAAAAAAAAAATCTAAACAAATAAATATGCAGTTTTATAATGGTTTTAATTTGATTTAAAATACAATTGAAAAATAACAAAATAGTGTAAGAATAACAATTATTGCATATATATAAACAAATAATATAAAATTGCTACCAATACTTGGATTTGGATAGTGGTAATGGACAAACCAATTAGGTCGCATAGACTATTGTATAGGAGTCTTGATGGGTTTGGATAATTACCCATTAGTATTAGTGTGTGTGTGTGTGTGTGTGTGTGTGTGTGTGTGTGTGTGTATCTAAGGATAGTATGATTATTATTATTATTATTATTATTATTATTACTAATATTATTATTAATAGTATTAATAATAGTATAAGTGGGTAGTCAGTTATATTTATATATATATATACACACACACACACACACACATATTAATGTTTAAATAAATATATATGTATATATGTATATAACAATTATGGTTATTATAATTACTATAGTTATTATTTATTTTCCTTTTCTTTCCCTCTAAGTCAAACTTGGTTTATAACTAGGATTAGGGTAAGATTGGTAGCCTATATATATATCATAAGTCTGTAGAAGGGGAGTTTTTATGTGCATAATTTAGAGGCAGAGAAAAATAGAAAACAAAGAGAAAAAGAGAGGAAACACAAATAGAGAGAAAGAGAGGGATTTGGCCAAGAAAGTTAGGCCGAACTAAGAAGGAAGAGGCTAGGGTTATGCATGGCATTAGGACCAGACCTACAGAGGAGGAGGACGGCATCCAGAGGTTGTCGACATTGAGGTTTTGACCAGAGAAGAAGAGTTTCAAGGTTTTCAATCCGAAACCTTAAAGCAAGTCTTCTTCTATATCTTCTCCTTTGATCACGTATTCTATACATGCTTAAGACAACTACAGGATATATAATTAATTGGAATTAATAAACCTCTTTGCATGCTTAATCGGATCTAAGACAGAAAGTATGTTTATGTATATATGTTTGTTTGATTTTGAATATTGATGCATGATTTCTTGTTTAAAATTGTTCAAATTACGCATAAAGGTTTTAGATAATTAATTGGAATTGTTTGGGACATAGTATTGACCCTTAGGACCCTTAACGGATGAGAATGGAGCAAACAAAGGTCACCGGAGCCAGAGAAGACAAAGGGACACATGGACACGTCAACAAGGTTTGGAAGACCAGTCAACAGGTTTGTGCAAACCGGTCAACGTCTGTAGGTTTCATGTCGACCGATTTGCATGAACCAGTCGACATTTACAGAGGAGACGTCTACCGGTTCCTGAACCCGTCGACTGGTTTGGTGTAGTGTAGTGTTTTTCATGGGATTTTTTGTGCCTAGGATTTGTTCGTGTCTATTTTAATGATTTTAAAGAATTTTAATTAACTCGATAAAGGACTGTAATACATAATACACATTAATATGCTAAGTACATAATTTAATTAACTTTAAAGTTAATTAGTGGATGATTATGTTGTATTAAACTGTTTTAAACAAGTAAATGGAATATGTAAATGATTTTAATCATGTTTTGAAGGTTTACATGATTTAATTGAGATGTAGGTTAATTATTTGTTATGTAAGTTAACTGTATGTTATTTAAATTGTTTATATTGCTTAAATAAATGCAATGGATATCTATATGATTATGTCATGTTTATTGCATCATTGAGTGGATTGGAAACCCTTATTTGATTATGTATTGGATTAATGCACCATTGTTAGGATATGGGGGCATATTATCAGATGAACTAGCTAATAAGTTAAGTCACATCTATTCGTGTTAGGTTACGAAACCATGTGGATGACATGCCATTGAAAGACTATGGCAGATAGTTATTTTATATTATGGATAGGAGATGGATTTATATGTGTGTGTGTGTGCGCGCGCGCCATGATATGAGCTTGAGTACTCAGGATCAGTGGTTAGGGAGCGTATATTTCCTAGGATGCATAGCTATATATAGTGGATAGTTATGTGTCCTGGTAGATCATGGTACTCATGCCCACTATGTGTGCGTTTTGCATATTGTCTATTATCCGGTTAAGGCCACCTTATAGTTCAGTGAAAATCATATAGCGTGTATTTATATAGATACGGACTATGTAGTTATTGTATGACTTGACTAGGATGTATATATTTTATCAGGTCTCTGTTTGGGATGTAGTATAGTAGAACTTGTTCGTGGGCCTGACCCACTATATTTTTCAGGTGTTCATCAAGTGTTGAAATTGTTCGTGCAAAGTAAAGACCTGTCTTCATCACTCTTCTGATTATCTACGTAGGATTCTATTTCATGCTTTCAGACTTTGGATTTAGTTTTACTTATGTTATTGTTGGTTGGAAGATATTTATTTGGATAATGACAAAGTCTTCGATCCTTCAAGGTTTCTGGCTGGATCGATCTGATGAGATCGATCATGGGTCTTGGTTCGATCGATCACAAGTAGGAAATTTTCAACTCAGCGTCTTTTTTGCTCAAGCTTTTCAGTAAGACTTTGGTTGATTTTCCCAAGGCTTTAAAACACCAGAGTTAGCTCATTTCAACCTTATGCACCTGAAAAAGGGAAAAACACAAAATAAGACTAAAACGGGAAAATAAAGATAGAATAAAGTTCTATTATAGTCAAGATTAGGATTGAAATGTGCATATTTCAGCACTTATCACACCCCCAAACTTAAATATTAATAGTCACTTAGCAATGCACAAATAAGAAAATAAAAAGAAACAACTATACAACTAGAATCAAATAAAGCAATAAGAATATAACGGCGTTTTCGTAGGGATCATAGTTGCATTTAGCATATGCAACAAGCCTTTTGAACCCCTAGGTTACCCGTAGAGGACGAGTGAAGTCTTGTAAGGATTTCTAGAAATGATACCCATAAACATCAAAGGCTCGTTCTCATTTAAGAAGCATTAAACACATTTCGAACAAGTATCGAAAGAAGACTACCTCAAGTGTGCAATTTTCAGCCATTTTTAAGTTATTCTCGATATCTCAGTATCAAGCAAGTCAATCATGTAAATCGAAATCAATTCTATCATCCTTTTTTAGTGAACCAGCATCAAACTATGTTGCTATCTTAGCAAAATCAATGTAAAGATCACAAACCGGCCTTAAACTAGCACACATCTCAAATAATAATCATCAAGACGATGAATGAACCTTTTATTCAAAAAAAAAAAAATTAATTAATTAATTTTTTAATTTAATGCAAGTTTTTAATAGGATCGAAGATAAGAGTATGGTCCAATATAAAGATCTCTAAAGCTTTTTAAAGATTTGTGTAACGAGCGTTGGGTCAATGGCTCCAAATCGGACGGCTTTAGGGCATTAGGTGTGAAAACACCCCTAAGGACTTTAATAGCTCAAATCAACTAAGTTACAAATTAAAACAACTCTCTCTTTTCATTTCCCAACTTTTCACTTTTTGGCGCGTGAATTCAATGCTTAATGAGGCAAGAATCCCGGTTACTTGGTGAAAAAGTTCTTATTTCAATTTAGCCCTTCACATTTTGATGCGAGAATCCAATGCTTAATGAGACAAGAATCCCGATTACTCAGTGAACAAGGGTTTGTTATTTAGCATGCAAGGTCATTTTGTTAAGAATGAGAACTTTTCAAAGCCTACTAGTTCAAATGAGATATAACCAAAACAATGATAGTCTAAGTATGTACCCCACAAATCGAATGCTAGTGTGCCTGTGCAAATGTAGTACTTTAGAATCAATTATCAAAGTATTTTCAACAAGCAAGATGATATAGACCACTAAAGCAAACATGATATCAAAAAATTAAAATTTACCCCTAAGTGGCATCCAAAAGCAAACAAGAAGTATTAGACTCTCAAAACTTGTCATTCCAAGGCAACTATGCTTCAAAAGATTAAAACCATAGCCATTTATGGAATAAAAATGGATCTCAAATCTCACATGCACACATGATATGTATAGTTTGAAATGAATGCTAGAAGTCACCTTACCCCTAAACTTAAACCCACATTGTCTTCAATATACAATGAGAATAATGGAAAAAAATGGAAAGAGTACACCAGTGTAGCAATGATGGAGAAGAAACAGGAACGCAAGGATCCAAAATGGGTAGAAGTACCCCCAAACTTGGAATCAACTATGGTCCTGAAAAGATCAAATTGGTATAAGCCTCATCAAAATTACAAATATTATAGGGTATGTGTGCAATGTGCATGCAAATGGCATATGCGAAAAAGATAAAGATAGAGAAGGTCTTGAGTAAGAGAGAAAGAGATCTCTCAAATGGGCCACAACAGCAATGTACTTGATACTTGGATCAACAACATCTATTTATAAAAAAGCACAAAATAACCAAGAATAAAAAATAACAGTCAAGGTACATCACAAAATATAAGGCCAACAAACTAGCCGCAAAAATGAATAATGTATCATCCACAGATATTTATAAAGAGAGATAGAAAAATGGAAAGATCATGGGTATGGCGCAGAAGAAGATGGTTGAGAGGAGTTAGAACTCCAGATCTAACGCATCAAGTCTGATATCATCGACCGCAGCTCTGCACCCAAAGCTGCAAAATCGTCACGCACCTCTACTCGGAGACTGGTCATATCTGCCTGCAAATGTGGCCTAGTCCTCCCTCATGTCCCGCGTGTCATCCCAGAGGGATTGGTAGTGATCCTGTGACATAACGAATAGAGCCCCAGGGTCGAGTCATCTTGTGCAAGCATCGGCGAGTCCACATCAAACTACTGCTTATGCTGGGCATCGGGAAATGGAGTTGGAAGTGAAGGTGCTGCTGTGGCGGGCTGGGGAGGGGCATGAGCTGGGATAGGAGCTGGATGTGCTGGACCGGCCTCAGCAAGGGCTGTCTTCTTCAGAGCATTGAAGCTCTTGTTCCAGTCCTTTCACTTGTAGTGGCAAGACCCGTCTTCCATCTCCTTATCTAGTTCGATAGGATAGCGATGATCTTTAAGAATCTGTGTGATAAGATGGGAGAATGGGAGATACTTGGGCCACTTGGGGTTAGCCTTGGAGATGTAGTCCTCATATAGCTTGAATATGAACCCCCAAATAACAGCAAGCACTGGGAACTAGTGGCCCATGTGAATGGCATAAAGTGCTGCCAAGTAATCTGCCAGCCTCAATTTTTTTAGGATAATTTACACAAACTCTTGCCATAATTACACGGACCTCCCCTATGGTTTAAGAATTTACTTAAACCTCCCCTAATAATGAAACTATTCTACACGGACTTCCCTTATGTGTGACGGACCGTCAATTACACTAACAGGCCTGACTAATTTACCGAAATGCCCTTAAATTTTTATTGTACATTATTGAAGTACCTTATATATATTTATATATTTATATTTATATATATATATATATAGAGAGAGAGAGAGAGAGAGAGAGAGAAACAAAAAAACACAAAAAAAAAAAAAAAAAAAAAATTAAATCTTAAACTATTTGAGGCCACCACCACCAACCACCATGGGCGCCACCGCGGCCACCGGCACCAACATCTCTGCACTTCTTCCTTGATATACATTAAATTTACCTCTACTATCTTGAAATCAAAATTGAGAGCAATATATCTTGATAAATATTTTCTTTCCTTTTCATCTCCTTGTCAAAAATGCATATATATGTGTGTTTGTATATGTATAACTGCAGGAAGTACACAGAAATAAGAGGGGTTGACAAATAGAAACCGCAATTCTTCATCATCATAGAGTAAAATTATTCAAATATGGTGATTGCTTCTTCGTCTTCGCTTCGCCAACTTTGCCACGACCTTTTCCCCAAATACCCTTCTCTTTCTCACAATTCTCAGCTTAAACCCTCTCTCCAATTCTCCTCTCGTGGGTTTTCGTCCAGAATTCGTGCAACCTCAGCTGTCGCTTTAGAAACGGTACTCTCTCTCTCTCTCTCTCTCTCTAGATATATATATATATTTTAATACTTACATGTATTTGGTTTCTGAGAAACTGTTGGAAAAAAGAAGAAAATTGAAATTCTTGGTACTACCTATAAGTAAAGCTAAATTTTTTGGGTAAACAAACGGCATGATGGAATTCTGGAAATTAAAGAGAGACAGAATTTTAATTTTCTTGATTAAACATCAAGATATTTTAAACAGTTTGAAAATGGTACAAAATCTTCCTTGATTAAACCTTGAATATTTATCAATATTTTTACTCTCAATTTTGATTTCCAAAATAAAAACCAAATCACACAGATTAAACCAATTTCGGGACCCAATATTCTCTTGCAGATCATTGAGATCAATGATTGGCTAGGCTATTTTTCATGGCCAGGTTCATGAAATGGGTTTAGTGTGTGTATAAAATATGAAGTGTGTGTATATGTATGTGTGTGTGTGTATATATATATATATATATATATATATATATATATATTTCTTTTACTTATAATATATAATTATATAGGGAAAAGGGTATTGTGGAGATTTTGTAAAATTTATACATAATGTCAGTAATTTTCGTCATTGACTAAAGTTGACTTTAACAAAAAAGAGGTCCTTTAAGAATATTTTCATTCTTAAGGGAAGTATGAGTAAATTCTCAAATCAAATAGGAGGTCTTGTAATTATGACAAATTATAAGATAAAAATAATTTAATTTTTTAAAAATATAAAATAAATAATAATATTTTAATGACTTATTTAGTTTTTTATTTACAAAATTGTGAATTCTACAAAAGATTTTTTTATTTAAATTAAATGAACTAAATTATAATTTAATACCTAATATTTATAAATTGAGTTGAACTAAATTATAATATTAATACCTAATGTAATTTAATACCTGAGGATAATTTTGTAATTTATAAAATATTAATTTTTACTTTTTTAAATAAAGTGGTATAACATAGGGTAATTTAGTCTTTTAACACCCTAAACATTTCTTACACATTCCTTGCCGCCGGTGAACTGATTCATCAACATGTGGAGATTTCGTGAGTCCGATCAAAGAGGTTCCAGGAAACGTTTTCGTGAAGAGGTAAAATCATTGAATTTTTTGTTCTTGTATTTCTTATTCTTCCTTGCAACGTTCATTCCTGAATTGTGATACAGGGCGTTATCTGTTTGTACTCTTTTTTATTTTCATATTTATTTTCTTCAATTCTAGGTTTCTGTTTTTATGGAAAATTTACGGGTTCTTTCATATAATTTGTTGGTATTTCTTTGATCTGCAATTTATGGTTTCTGTCCCCAAATTTCTTTTGATTCCTCAAATGATACATTACACATTAATCCATGTCCCTATCGATTTGTATAGGTCGAGTTTCCTGTTTAGTAATCTAGAGAAACACATTTAATGTCTATTTTTTGGTGTTTTTAAGTTGAATTATAAGTAAAATTGTTGGATCTTAGTAGTTCTTTCTATTTATGGTGAGAAAGTTTTCAGATTATGGATATTTGATAGTACCCGTTTGTTTCTTTTTCTTTTTTTTTTTTCTTTAATTCTAGGTTTCTGTTTTTCTGGAAAATTTACGGGTTCTTTCATATAATTTGTTGGTATTTCTTTGATCTGTAATTTAGGGTTTCTGTCCCCAAATTTCTTTTGATTCCTCAAGTTATACATTACACATTAATCCATGTCCCTATAGATTTGTATAGGTCGAGTTTCCTGTTTAGTAATCTAGAGAAACACATTTAATGTCTATTTTTTGGTTTTTTAATTTGAATTATAAGTAAAATTGTTGGATCTTAGTAGTTCTTTCTATTTATGTTGAGAAAGTTATCAGATTATGGATATTTGATGGTACGCATTTGTTTCTTTTTTTGTTTTTGCTTGTCCTTTTTGTTTGGTTGCTATAGAAAGCAAGGAAAAGAGATGGAAAAATATATTATGTCTTATGGGTTGAGGTTTTCAGATTATGGATCACAAAATCAAATAAGTTTATATGGTTTAGTTGGGTTGAGGTTCCACATGATGAAATTATTAGATTTCAAATGAAAAATCCATTCATCTACCTTTTCTTGTTGAGTAGACAAGCTTTTCTTTGCCTCTGAATTTTGATTTCTATATCTGATTTAGTAATTCCAAATTGTTTATGTGAATCGTGGCTCGTTTATTAGATTCTCCTTCAGCTTCGTACTGAATTTTGTTTATATATGAAGTGGCAGTTTGATAGGTTCATCCCCAACCGGTCTGCAATGGATTTTGACTTTGCACATTACATGTTGAATGGTGGGAAGGTTGCAAACACTGAACAGTGCTCTCCATCCAAACAAGCTTACAGGAAGCTACTTGCAGAGATCTTCAACATGAACAGAACAAGGATACTTGCTTTTAAGAACAAGCCGCCGCCTTCAGTAGATGGTTTTCAAGATCTGTACTCATCTGTTCACCAATATAAACCAACCAAGTCTAGGAGACATATTCCCCAAGTGAGTTTTCATTCTCTCTTTCTTTTCTTTTTCCCCCCATCAATGAGCTTTTTCCCTGTGACTGAACATCTATAGTCTTTTGTTTCCCCTTTTGTTTTTTGCATTTTTTTTTATTACTTCTTCTGGATTGGTTATTTTCTTATGATGTGTCTTGTTTGATAATTATAACAGTCTTCAGAAAGGATTCTTGATGCTCCTGAGCTCGTAGATGACTTCTACCTGAATTTACTGGATTGGGGTAGCAGCAACATTGTTGCTATCGCTCTTGGGAATTCAGTATATTTGTGGCATGCCGCTGATGGCTCTACTTCTGAACTTGTTTCCATTGCTGAGGAGATTGGGCCTGTGACGAGTGTCAGGTGGGCACCGGATGGAAGACAACTTGCTGTTGGCTTGACTAATTCCTATGTTCAGGTGTGGGATGCTTCGGCTACTAAGAAGGTAGGTGTTTTTATATCAATTTTGCTATGTAGTATTTTTTTTTGTGTTTTTTTTGGGTCAATATATGATACTTTTCTTTCTTTAGATAGGTTATTATAGATAATAAGAAGATGCATTGTGATTATCATCATGTTATTGTATTATCCTACTGATGTAATATGAAGTTAAGTGGTAGTAAGTAAACTGCAAGGTTTAACAAGGCATTATATTATTATATTGATCTAAAGCATCAAATAAATATAGGATGTTTAATCATTCTAGAAACCAATATCCTACAAGTTCTGTAATTTATTTTAGAGAGCAGTGAAATACATGTATTTTAAGATGGCACTTTTCTACAACTAATTTGTTTGGTTTTTCTGAACAGATGAGGACTTTGCGAGATGGACACACGTTTTGGGTTGGTTCACTTGATTGGAACAATAACATCCTGACAACAGGGGGACAGGATAGTTTGATCATAAACAACGATTTAAGAATAAGATCACCCATTGTTGGTACATATAGAGGACACAGTCAAGAGGTTTGTGGACTGACATGGTCTGCATCAGGCCAGCAACTAGCAAGTGGAGGAAAAGACAACTTGGTCCACATATGGGACAACTCAATGGCCTCTAGAAATTCTTCCAATCAATGGCTTCACCGCCTGGAAGACCACACAGCTGCTGTCAAAGCTCTCTCTTGGTGTCCTTTCCAGAGTAATCTGCTTGCCTCTGGTGGTGGTACTGGAGATGAGTGCATAAAGTTTTGGAAAACCAACACTGGAGTACGGTTGAACTCCGTGAATACAGGGTCACAGGTCTGTTGCTTGCTCTGGAACAAACATGAGCGTGAGCTTTTGAGTTCTCATGGCCTCAGTGACAACCAACTCACCCTTTGGAAGTACCCTTCTATGGTGAAGATTACAGAGCTTTATGGTCATATGTCAAGGGTTCTCCACATGGCTCAGGTATCTGTCATTCATGGGTTATTTATAAATAAATTTGTTTAATTTGCATTCTTTGAATTGGAAAGAGATTATATAGTTCTGTTATTGTTTTATTGAATAATTGGATTTCTATTTTTCCCCTCACCCCTCTTCTTGGATATATTACAGAGTCCAGATGGGCATGTGGTTGCATCTGCTGCATCAGATGAGACATTAAGAATATGGAATGTGTTTGGGACTCCTGAGTTGGCCAAGTCTGCATTGAAAACAAAGTCAGAGCCTTTTGCTGACTTTGCTCGCATCAGATGAAGAGTTTTATAGATGAAATGGGTGGTGATTAAAAAACATATTCCTCACTGTTGCTTCATTGGGCCATGACAAAGAAATTAGCTTTTGATTTATCTTGAGGTATGACGAATGTCTTCGCATTTAAATTTTAAGGTTGAACTAAGGGTTTTTTCTAAAACCAACCTTCTAAGAGACATTACAGCCACACCAATGACCTTCTCCATACGATTTCCCTGAAAGAAAAGTAGCCTTGATATACATGCCGAGGCATGCAGCATGATTAGAATTTATTCGTTTCAATTGTCAACATGGTTGAGAAGCATGTCTTATTGTAGGAGATTTGTTCTGTGAAAATGCTTGTAAGTATAAGAATTTGACTTGAAAGTTAAAAAGTAACATTTACTTTATTAACAATTCTTCAGTGGTTTACAATTGCGTCCGATTTTGTGACATCCTCTTCTCTTTTGTTTTGGTTTGCCGTCTCCTTACCCTTCGATATGCTTGTATTTTTGCAGATCATATTGTGTATATGCACATCAACCTTCCGCCATTTTTAAGCTGCTAAGAAGTGTTTGGTGAGCCTGGTGGTGCTTATTGTTGGCATCCACGCCCCATGTCGTTGACTACGTGAATTTTTTAGTGAACACACACAGAAACATGTACATTTGACACTTGTAATATATTTCATACATTATCGAATTTAAGCTCAAAATTCGAAAATAAATAAAGTTACAATATTTCTTAGCCACTGATTGATCTTTGCTCCATCTCTACTCTGCACTGTTGGTTTATTTACATTTATATACTTGAGCATACCTCCTCCTTTGAGATAACCAATGCCATCAGATAGATTACCAATGCAATTTCAGACATTTTTTGCTGGTTTGATTGGATGAATGTGTTCAATGTTAAGAAAAGCAACTAAAGGGTTTCATTAAGGTGCAATTTTTCATTAATATGAAGCAAAGTCAAACACATTGTACACTTATATGTCACATTATTGTATCCCTAAAACAAATTGTACACTCGATGCAGAGGCAGTTTTGGAGAATGTGCAGTGGAGTCGATAAATGAGGGTGACTTGATCACAAAGATGAATTTAGTCGAGTTAAAAAATAAACCCTGTTTCAGTTGGATTCGAATAAAAAGTAAACGTAATATGTTGATCTACAAGTCTTAAATGTGGCTAGTTCAATTGAACACAATTTAATTCACAAAAATAAATCGCACTAGATTTTTTCCTAGATTTTTATTTTTATTTTTTTTCTTAATGAATGTAGTTCGTCTTGCCATTCGGGAATATATTGGTCTAGCAGAAAGATGGGACTCTTAGAGGAGTAATATGAATCTATGTTTTAGTATTACATACTGGGTATTGATCATCTCTATTATTTTAATATGATTTATAGTAAAACGCTATTTGTAACCCTAACACCACCAGAATCAGAGTAACTTTCCTACTTGGATTCACTCAAAAGGAAAATTACCCCATAATAGAACACCTTTTAACTTGATAAAAAAATATAACCTTCATAAACCGAACCCTAATTAAGTAGTACAACACAAAGGACCCAGTTTACTAAAAACCTCCACCAGCAAGGACGACAAAAAGGAAGCACATTTAACACAAAGCAGTACATGAAAACCTCATAGCTTTTTTTAACCAAGAAAAAAGAAAATTGTCACTGCTATTCCCAAAGGCTTACAGACATGGAGGAACTCGCCTTATTAAGAGTTTGTATAAATAAACAAATAAAGAAAATTAACTAACTTTTTTTTTTTTTTTTTTTTTTAAGTACAGAACAAAACATAAATTGAAAAAAAAAATAACAAAAAAAACTCAACCTGCAAAATGTTTTTGTTATATTTCTCAAGCCGCAATTGATGCGCCTATAAACTTTTAACTCTTCCTAAAGCAAGAGTTGGTTCATCTAAACCCAACTCATGTCACCGGAGTTTGTGTTCACTTTTTCCCGCCAGTTTTTCTAACAGGTGGACCTGTCTCCTCGTCATCAGACTGGATATCTCCGTATTCCCACATCGCAAGTCTCTTGTCTCGTGCTTCCGACTGGTACTTCTCCAGCTCATCCATGGCTTGTTGCCTATCCTTTGGCTCCCATTTCTTCCTTTTCTCCAACCTAGCAACTCCATCCTACAGGGTTAACAACTTTTTAATTAGGTAACATTTAAGCTCACAAAAAGCACTAGTACAAAAAGGTTGCTACAGTGCCAAGTAATCTGATTTTGACTAAGCTAGATGAATGCAGACAACAGAAGTAAAAAGAAAAAGAAAGCGTGTATCTATTTTCAGATTTTGTCAACGGCAAGGGAAGTCACATTTGCATCCAGAATCTGGATTAGTCGATTCAATCATTGGATTCAACAAACTCGAGAATTACAATTGAGAGTGTGTTATGCACGGTCAACCATAAAAAGTGTGTTCAGTGCCAAAAGTGAAGTTTCAAAAGTTGACTGGCTAAACCAAAAAATAAGGGAAAAATCGAAAAGAGAACATGTTACATAATTCGATCAGTGAGAAATGCCACATTTTGGTAACTATGGAAAGTGGAAAGAGCCGAAGGAGACCTTTTAGAAAGAATACCTGCACCAACTAGATGCACTTTTCTGATTTTCATGTCTTTATCACAACGAAATGATCAAGTACCGACTCCATTTATTTTTCTGATATTAAATTGGATTGGAATATAAGAAATGAGCCATGGCCTAACTGAACTTGGTTCGGTTTATTAAAAAGAGGAAGCATCCTGCAGCACCCTCAATAGGAAATACAAAAATAAAAATTCACCCTTGGTATCGGGCTCTGCATGAAACCATAACTTCAAAGAAACCACACCATATGCAATTTTATCTTTTCTCACTATCTAATCCCAAAAGCGGACATGGTAAGCAATGGTGCAAAATAAAATAGAAAGGAAAAACAAACAAATAAAAGCTAATAGCAGGATATTATTCGAACCTTCAGCATTGCGGCATTGACACTGGAATCAGATTCAGGATCAATCAAAGTTACCACAAGGACAGTCCCAGTTCCCTGTCCTTTCGCTTTTCCTCCTGAAGTATCCCTTTCCTCAATCACAGCCTTGAATTCTGCAGGACCATTTAAAGTGAGCTCACTCAGACGCACTGCAGCTTCTTGCCCATAATCCTCCTCCAAGTTTGGAACCTTTATGTATGCAAGGCTGCAAAGATGAGCAAGGCCAGGTGTAGAGGATACCGATGGATCAATTGGTCTTATCTGGCTATAAGGAACAATTTCTTGGTTCCCATAGTCTATATAGAACACTTCAAATTTGTCCTTTGGAGATTCAACAGCACCTCTTGGTCCATTAACAATCTTGACATGTTCAATGAGAAAGGAATAAGTAAGGTACAGCATAAAAATGACATATTTGAATGACAAAGCATACCCAAAAAGAGGGAGAGACAGAGAAGGAAAAAAAAATAAAAAATCAATAAATAGAACATCGTTTGGTATATGGTGTATGCATAAATTTAATTCAAATCCTCCAGAATCCTCCATTAAAAGAAAAGGCATAGTTAGACCTCAAATATATTAAAATACTAGAAAGACACTGAGGTCAAAGTAAGCACACATTTTGCATGCATGATAAGCTTGAGTTCATATATCAACCAACAGTGGACTCAGCGACATGAGCATTCCAAAAAAATTATTCACGGATATGTATACATCTCATATATACTTCTGTCAGTGTATATACTCACACAGACATGCATGCACAGCATCTCTCAATATTCTTAATAATAAACTACCATATAGTTGTGCTTCCTTAGCCAATTATACACTTCTCATCACACTTCCGATGCACTGAATTGACAGCTCCCACTTGGGAAGAAACAATCTGACTGGGTAGAGAAACTATGAATTTCCAACTGAAAAATAAACAGAGGTATTGGATTTTCACTCTTACCATTGCTCGGTTCCAAGAATTATCAGCACTGAACTGAGCAAGGACAATGTCACCCTTCTTAGGACTGAAGGCACCAATGACAGGAGCTTCTTGTAACTTTAAAGATGCAAGATGCTGCTGAATAGAGGCCACTTTCTGATCTGCAACTATCTGGACATAAAACTTGCCACCACCTAGGACTTCAGTAACCGTTACCTGAAAGTATATATCATTAAGATAAATCATTGATTATTATAGCACATTGAGCAGGGTATGGCATAACACAATTAGCATAACACAACGGTACCTTCAGCTCTTCTTTTTGTTTTCTTTCAGAAGCTGCTGCACCATTAGGAACTTCCTCTCCTTCAACAAAGTTCTCCCATATCTGCAACAAAAAATTCACCAGCATCACTAAAAAGATGAAGAGCAATTGTAAATTTGTAAAATATGATATACATTCTGCCTCTCACTTTTAGCTTCTTCCCTTTGGCAGACCGTTCAGCCTGCACAAGAAGGTGAGCTTCCGGGATCCTGTCAGTGCCAAAGGCAGTTTGAAGCCTCGCCAAGCCAGCTTCCAACAGTGTCACCCCCATATTGGTTTTTGACTCCCATAAAGATCCCAAAAATGTTCCATTTCTATCAACAGTTTCCACTTCAATCTGAGAACAAAAGAATAAATCAAATTTAACAACAAATCATAAAACAGAAACTTGATGAATACCAAATTGAAAGAAAAGCTGTACCTCAACATCCCTCTGCATTATCTTTCGTCTCATTAGTGCAATTGCTTCATCAGAAAATGGCTCATCGCGACTAGGGCATCTAACACCAGATAACGAGAAAGCAATGCTGCATGTTTCCTTAGGAATTAACAGTTTAAACCGATGGCCACTAAGGACATATTCCACAACGGCAGGCATCCTCCTATTCCTTTGTAGAAATGGCAAGAAATCTTTGGCTTTCTTGGCTGAAGCCTGAAGTGACATTTCAACAAAATTAATGAATTTTCCAACTGGTCATTGTAGCAAGGAAATGATCCTCTAAAGTTAGGTTTCTAACCGTGGTCAGGTCTGTTACGTGCATTACTGGAGACTCCTTGGAAGAATGAATCCCCTTCTTCCCAGCAATAGCACGTGACTCTGCAGAAAGAAGAGCATCATAGTAGTTTGATCTTTCCTCAAAATCTCGGTGCCTAATGACAGTGCCGTAGCCACGGGCAATCAACAGCTCAGCAATATTTACCCCAGCCGGCTGGCTGCCTGCAGTAGCAAGAGCAGGTGATGGGGCATCATCACCCTCGCCCTTGCCTGAAGAAAGCAAGAAAACTGATCCAAAATCCATGACCCTTGAATCTGCAGGGCCACCTGGAGCCACGGATCCATCTGCCATGGTGACCTTCCTGGAATATTCCATTGAAACATTCACCTGAAAAAGGAAAAAACAAATGCACATTCACATCAAAAGTACTTGTATGTCAAATATGATGCACATAAAAAGAGTATCCATACTTGACGACCAATTAGTCGCGTTCGTAAAAGTTCCTTTGCTTCACGGGCATAAGGAGCAGGTTTTTCATCTCTACGAGGATTTCCCATTTTGGGACACCTGATACTTGAGAGATTGACTCGTCGCTCTGCTAATGGACTGCCAAATGGGACAGAATCATCAGCTACAACAACGCAATCCCCACTTACTACCTCAACCACCTGGAGAAAAGCCAAATTTAGTTAATATTGAACAATAGTAAATTCAAAACACGAGCTGTAAAACTAAAATAAGCATGGACCTGAAACTAACCTTCCCTGTGAAATTCTGGTCATGAATTGCCTTTGAGTTTGTAGCTGGGGGTACATAGTTTGTCCAAAACCTCAACTTGGTCTTCTTTGCTTCAAGTTCCGCAGACTTCAACCGGCGCTTGGCATCGTCTTCCATCAAGCTTGCACTCCATTCAACATATTTAGCTAAACCCTGCATCAAAAGAAAGAAAAAAAAGGGAATTGTAAATATGCTATGAGAATGGAAATTCTGAGCAAACTAGTCATGGAGAGAAAATTGCATTCAGGTAGCTAGTATTCTCAGGTGAAGGAAAGTGACTTAAATATAAAAATTCTATTTGGATTAATTAAAGGCGCAAAAGTATTCAAACATGGAAAAATAGGCCCATAAGCAGCTGCATGCTGCAGCCAAGGATGTTCGACCATCACACTGGCAAACATCTAAATGAGGTCAAGGTTTGGACAGATGTTATGGTATGTAATCATTGGCAGCTTACATTCATGCAAAACATTGAGAATATTTACCGCCATTTAATAGATGGCTGCCATATATCCTATGGCTCCATTGAGGATAAGTGAATAACAAATTTTCAAACTTGAAATGGCTCTGTAAAATGAAATGGGGCCATTCAAAAACATCCAAACATTTCCTATAAATTTTCCCTGGAAATATCAGAAATTTTGAGGGAAAAGATTGAATTAAACACAGATGAAACAAATAATCAAAGTCAAACAATTAAAAAGAAAAATGTATAAACACCAAGCAATTCTAACTTTTTAAACTATACCATTAAATAATAAGGACTCATTTATGAAAAACACAACCTACAAAGAGCAGATCTCAGCAGGAGTTGACCAATCATAGTACCATACCACATATCATCTTCAGAACTTCCTGCAGTCTCTAGCAACTAATTAAATCAAAGTATCAACAGAACATTCAAAAACAGAAATAAGGTATCAAATTCAAAGTTCTAAGTATCTTTGCACAATCCCTCCAGACATCTATAGGGTAATATTGTAGGTAAAGAACTTTCGCCAGGAGTTGGCTGAAAAAGAAGGATAACAGTTTCCAATTCACATTATATGCCAACATTAAATTTCTCAAGTGAAGGGGACAAAAGAAAGGTAGTTCAAAAGTGCCAAAGAGACTAGATGAGGCCAAGAACAAGGATGGTTGAAGCTATCAGAAAAAGAAAAGGGAAAAAAAAAAAAACAAAAACAAAAAAAAACAAAACAAACAAACAAACAAACAGAAAAAAGGAGCCACAACAGGTAATTAGGATTGACGCTTTGCCTAGTTCAATTGAGTGTTTAATAATGTTCAAAGAACCTCTGTGCCACTGCAGACAAACCAAAGAAACTACGACAACAGAAAATGAATATAAAGATATGTTCAGATCATGAGAACATAATAGATGTTCTTTGAATATTTCCTCAGTCAAGTTTTTTTTTCCTCAGTCAAGTTGTCTAAAACAAGCATTAGCATCAACTGCTTTAATTCTTTATGGTAAAGGTCATAAGCCAAAAGCCCTAAGAATCTTTAAATGGTTATGCAGTAGAGAACAAAAAAGGCTGAATGCATAGCAACACATAGTAGAAAGATTGATCAACACAAAATGCAATAATTCATCACATTATTTAAATTGAAAATTAGTTCACTTCAAGAAATGTTCTATATTCAAGATACCACCACTATCAAATTTATGGCTTACATTTTCAATGAGCTCCAAAGCCAAGTCTTTTGCTGATTCACCATCAGGATAATATACTGAACCAATCAAATTGCTGAATTTGTCAACACCCTCCAGGACAATACGGACCTGTAAGGTAGATTATAAGCTAAGATCACTGGAAATACAATGAAATCACAATGCAATAGGTAGCAGACGTTCACTCACATCTCTATTCAATACACGAATCTCAGTAAAATGTTTGGCCTCCCTTCCAAATGGATCTGGGGAGACTTCTATTGAGGTTGGCGACGAGGCTGCAAGTCTCTGTGCTGATGTTAAGGGGGCCCTAGGTTCAGTGGAAGCTTCTCCATTTGGTTCATCAGGTGGCAAATCAGTTTCAACAACAATATCCGTCGCACCCCTTCTTCCCATTGAAGGTGCCTAGTTCAAACATGAAAGAATGATGAATATTTGGTAGCCAAGCATGTTCTAGAAACTAGTAATGCATAAATTACAACCTGTTTACACCTTTTAGTAAAAGAAGGCAGATTAAGTTTCGATTCTGTACCTGGATTCCGGCCACAAAAACTTGGACAAATTGAAATTGTGGAAGCAAATAGACACGAAGTGTGCTTCCATCACGAACCTGCTCCACAATAGCTTCCATGGGCGTACCCTTGTTTGAAGCTAAGAGGCCCATTGCATCCAAGTTGCTAGAATCCCCAACAGCAGAGGGCGGTAACTTCCTGATGGATGCCTCAGAAGCACCTGGTGTCTGCAACCACCGGTTCAAGAGAGAGAGAGAGAGAGAGAGAGAGTTGGATGTTATTATTCAATGTACATTTCAATTCCAACTGATTTTAGTAACGCCAATAATAGGAACAACAAGGTAAATGATATGTACAAGATGAGAAGTCAAAGTGAAATCCAAATTACAGTATAGTTAATGTTTATTCAGTGTATTTTAAGCTACATATAGACGACGACTCACTCCCCATTGCCAACCCAAACAAAGCTTCCTGCACAAGAAACTAGCTCACAAGTGTGCACCCAATATATGCCAAGGCATAACACCGGAATCGGGCAGGTTACTTCTTTATTTTTTTATAAAAATATATCTTGTCATTTTATCTCTTCCAAACAGGTGATGCCATTGAGCCATTCAACTTCATATATGATGCATAAAGCGGACAAATGACAGAAGTATTTTATAATTACAGAAAGGACAAAAATTATGATGTATGCTAGTAGTTTGGAGGGAAGCATACCGACAGAGCTTCATTCAAGGTAAAAATAAAAAAATAAAAAGAAAAAAGAGAGAAGAAAATAAAATAAATTAAAATAGTCATTCGCCAAATGGAACAGACAAAATTTAAGAAATTATAAAGCTGCTTCCTCATCTCATTTAAGAAAAAGTTACTCATAACGTAAGCAGTAATATGTATCTTTCATACCCTGCAACCTCTCACTTTCCTTCGTAAAGCACCAATGCCACTTGTAAAAAAGTTTTAAGATATTCTAAAAGAAAAAGAAGTCTTTCTATCTCCAGCAAACCTTTCCTTCTTTCCAAATCTCTTGCTTTCCAGTTCCATACGAAATATAATATAAACCAAGTTACAGAACCCTACTCACCAACAACTAAAAGGGTTCTTGCTACTAACATCAATTCTTCCATTATCAATTTCTGTTAGTAACTTGGGGCTTCTTATTTAAGGGTAAACACCTAGCATAATAGAGTTCTTAAAGTATGAAACTTCATCTTGTTTCCCCATCTAGCCAGTACAAAAATATAACAACTTAAATTAAAATAAATAGACAACAACAGAAACCATAACAGCAAGATACTTTTTTAAATACTAAAACACTTTGTCCATTCTTAAATACTTTTTTCAATCCTAAAATACTTTTAAATTTCAACTAAAAGGGTTTTTAATTTGTTCCATTCTTAAATACTTTTTTCAATCCTTGAAGAAAAATGAAACAGAAATTAAGGTTAAAATCCATTTTGCTTCATTGATCTCCAAAAATATTTTCACAAGAGTAAAAAAGATTATCTTCTAGATATATCATACTGATACAGTATATTCTATTTTTGGTTTATGTTAAATGGCCGATATTGCAAGACAAAAGAAGACATCATATTGTCAAGCATTTTCTTTTTCATTCTGAAACTAAAACAAATTGTCCTTCACAAGTGTTTCTTCAGTTCAGTTTTAGTTATTTTGGTCATTTGTGGACTAATTCTGATACTGTTGGATTGCTGCAAAACCAAAAGAAACGACGACTGGCTATTCTTGCACTGAACTCTATGTTATTTCATTCTTCTCCTCTATTTTGTTTTTAGTTTTTTTCCCTTTTTACTTTCTTCCCTTATTTTGCATTTCTTTCCCGCATAAAAAACAAACTGTACACAGTGAAATTTAATTTGAGAGAGAAACACTTCACAGTATATAATTTTACTTATCCAGTAAGAATTAATGGGACTGCTTCCATTGGGACTTTATTTGATTTCTTACTTTAAGAAATGATTTTTCTACCTTGGAAAGCAACTCTCACACCCACTTTTGTCCCTAATTGCACCTGAATCCCTCAACCTTCCACTTAAGAAGGTACAGGAGATACCACTAGCCTAGAGTATTAGTTAAATAAATTATATTTTAGTTCACCTCTTAATTAAAAATTCGTAAATTTCAGTTATTACAGCTCTTAATGATATGCTCTCTCTATTTCTCTCTCTCCCTCTTTCTTACACGCGCGCACACACATACAAAAAGAAAGAAAAAAAGGTACAACTAAAGCAATTAGAAACTTCATTAAATACCAAGTTTTGTGGTTTTCCTTTTACCTGAAGTTGATTTATCATGTAAGTGATAATCCAAGCCACCAATCAACCAAATTGTTGATAATACTAGAAACTATACCTTTAGAATTTTTCTTACCTCTACAAAAAGCACTCATTAAAAAAACAATATTAACATCTGAACTCTTATTTATTGGTGATAGGACCCTTACAAATATATATACATATATGGACAGGAGTCACAGGACCTCTTGAGAAAAAACTAATGTGCAAGTTGCAAGATGTGTTGTTTTTGGTTTGGTAAAAGGGAATAACTTCTTAATCGGTTACGTCTATATTTAACTCTCTTACTTTATTACTTATCAAACAAGACAAAAAATCTCTATTACTTCTCTCGATATATATATGGTTTCCTAAGCGCCTACTAGTCTACTACAGATGACGTAAAGTGTATATTAGTAGTTTTAGTAAGGAAAAATAAATCAACACCTAGAGCCAACTTATGGAGGCCACTCATCCACAACATCAATCACAGCAATCAAAATATCTCACAAGGCCCAACAATGCTTTTGGCCTGTGGGAACAAAGAGACAAATGCCCCCTGAATTCTCAATATATTAGAGGACTGCCAAATGCCACCTAAATTTTCAATATATGAGAGGACTGCTCCAGCAGCAGGAACTCTTGCTCCTGTTAATGTAACCCTCTTCTTTCAGAAAAGGTTATCAACATCCGTGTCTTAGGCATAAAAATAAGTATATATACTGATTGTCTGCCAAATTACCATTATGAATAAACAATGGATAAAGAGCAAGAGCAAAATTTTACCCTGCTCCAACGTCCTAGACCTTTTTGCTTGGCCAGCTCTTCTTTACGTAGTAGTTCTGCCAAGAAAGGACTAAGTTCTCCTTTCTGTTGACCCTGCTCCCTAACCTGCAGCCATCAGATTCAGTATATGCCCATATATAGAAACCAAAGCCAATATTAAAAAATTTAAACTTAGAAACAAAGGGATGTAACCTTTGCCCAGCCTTCAGCAACAACCATTATTGCAACATTCTCGTCACCAAGGAAAACTGAGCCGAATTCTCGACCTATGCTAGGAACAGTGTAATCCACTCTGAAAGTTACCTCCTATTAAGACGGGACAAAAAAAGGAGAGTGAGATGTAATAATTGTATATCATACTTTTTTCTTTTCTTTTTGAAGAAAAAAAAAAATATATTATATATATATATATATAATTGAGAGGAATGATAGATTGCAATGACAGCTGAATTATTCAAGAATGACCACCTTTCCTATGCAAAGTTTCCGTAAGTACTCTCTGCTTTCCCATGCAAATGGCTCATCGACACCACCTCTGCGAGCCTACAAATGGAAAGGGGGAGGAGGAGAGAATATTAAGACATAAAGGACAACTCCAGTATCAGCCACAAGTAACTTAGCAATCATGCAATGCAATTGATTTCGTCAATCAAAACTCAAAATAATTCTTGCAGCTCAGATCAAAAAACAAAATTGCTCACAATTCATATAAACAATTAGCACAATTCAGTGTAGGAACTTTCCTCTGTTACGCAGATTGATAACTTTTCTCAAACAACAGATCGATTCATTTATTCGCATGAACTCTTTTTGGAATGACCAAACTCACTTGAACTTTAAATTGATGTTCATATCATGCAATCACCCTGATTCCAATAACGTTCAAACCATCTGATTCTTAATCTAAATAAACTAGGAAGTTGAGATTGAGCCGTTGTGAAGCCAAAAAATATTGTAAGATTGGAATCTAAACATAAACAAAATGCTAGAGAACGGCAAAATGTAACGGCTTTGGGTAACGAATACACTAAAACGGGTAATTCCACAAAATGGCTCAAGGAACAGTTTATTAGCTAATGCAACTGATTCAGATACCAACTCACGTGAGAATTTTTCCCTTTTTATTGGAACAATTATAACAAACCACCTAAACAAGCTGCTTTTCTGTAACTTGCTAAAAATTTAACTAGGCTGCTGCAGATATGGAACTAATTAAGAAATAAAACTTTCATGAACAAGTCCCAAATTCAGAAACATCCCTTATGAAACAAATATTAAAACTGGAGATTAGAACAACACGGCATAAGTAATTCCATATATAGAATTTACCAGTCTGGGAGCAACAAGGGATGACAGAGTGATGGTCTTCTCAGGGGGAAGTTCAGCCTTGGTGCTCGCCATTATTAACAAAGCATCACCTGAAGGAACAGCTTTGACTTTTCCTCTCAACCATCCTGTGGCTCCAGCTGCTGATGCCATCTCAACAGCTAAAGAACCTGCAAGAAAAAAAATTCACATAAAAGACCCTCCACCTCGACTCGAAAAATTGTTCCAGCTGGCTGCAATTCATATACACATTCGCATAAATTAATACATTAGTGGAAAAGGAGGTCCGGACACGTGTTCATTTTATTGCCCATTTAAGGCTTTTTAGTGGTCTTATTTAGACCATTGTTGCTCATCTTCTCCAATTAGCATCCCTACACACCATTCAATGATGAACTTTATCTTCATAAAACTCATCGAACGCACACCAATCGCAATTAATAACATAAAGTAGAAACCTTTTTGCTAAGGAAACAACCACCACGCGTCGAAACCATCGAAACGCATTAAACCAAAATCATTGATCTTTAAAAAGGACTTGCTCATATAGAATCTTCAGATCCATAAAATAGAACAGTACAAAAAAAAAAAAAAAAATCAGCACTTTGAAAAAGAATATATCTTACAAATCCTTCTATTTAAAAACCGTTAAACTTGATCAGAGCATACACGCACAAACACACACCGAACTGCTTCGCTTTAAACTATCAATAAAAATCAAAACATAGATGCAAAAACACATAGATGCGTAAAAACAGATGATCTGCAATTGCAAAAAAGTCTCATCCAGCATTAACATTACAGCACAAACGAAACAGAGAATACGAAGAAAGGAGCTGAATTCAGTATACACGGATACATGCATTGATGTATACATACACAAATACATACAAAGCGAGAGATCTGTTAATGATACCTTGATGAACATAGCTAAATTCAGCATACAGAGATACATGCATTCACACACACATATGTATACATAAAAAATAAAAATAAAAACATATATATAGATATAAAGCGAGAGATCTGAAAGCAATACCTTGATAAACAGCGCAAAAAGCCTCTACCTTGACAACGATCGGAGCCGGAGGAGAGAGAAAACCAAACCAAATCGATCGAATCAATATTTGGATTTAAATTAGCAAAACTGAACAACAACAAAACCAATAAAGGATTAGAATTGTGATTGATATATATACATATATGTGTATCTACAAATAGATATATATATATTGTGTATAGGAGGAGTGGGAGAGAAGAGTACCGAGGGAGGAGTCTTTTCCGTGAAGGGGTCGGACGGCGGATCCGAGAGTGAAATACTCAGAAATCTCTATATAAAGAGGGATGCGAAAATATGTGCAAATGAGGAAATGTGTAGGAAGTGAAAGGTCGGAAATACCCTTCGTCTTGTAGGGGAATTACTAGAGACTATGTCCAGTTCTCAAATCTATCGAAAATTTACTGCTTTTCAACGGAGTGCCAGTGGACCGATAAGAACAGGTTAAGTAGCCGACTTTATGACGACAATAATGTGATGACTAGGCTGAAAGACCCAATAAGAGCTAGCCAAACAGTCTCTTGTTGAAATCTTTGCCGTGTCAACACTGTGAATGCGAGGACAGTTACCATTGGATTGTGTGTGTGACTCTCTCCGTGTGTGTTTGAATCAAATTGTTTTAGTACGTAACACTTTTTTGAAAAAAGAAAAAAAAAAAAAAGTACGTAACACTTTCAACCTTATAAACTTATCCCTATTAATATTTACTTTTATTATTTCACTACCGTAATAATTAATTTTTATCAACTAAGTAGTGAAATTTCACTATTTAAAGTGATGAAATTAAAGTATAAAATGCGTCAATTTTAAATTTTTTATATTTTCTCACCACTAACCTCTATTAGTGATCCACTTTTCTATTATCCTAAAATAAAATTACAAAAAATTATCTAATTTACTCAAAACATTTTTAATATAATGTTTGTCATTTGTTAACCTAAAATTCTGTATTCTTCCATCTTCTCTACCACGCGCGCTTTCTCTCCCCCTATCCCACTCATCAGCACCCGTTCACATTCTTTACATAATCAAAACTTCTCTCCGAATATGCTCTGTGTTTTTTTTTTTCATTTTTTTTTTTTTTACTTCAAGCTTACCAAATCACCAACATCACATCTCTGTCATGTTGGGGATTTTAGTTATTTTCATACATTCTTAATTTTAAATCTATTAACATAATCATATTAAAATGCTACATATATATATTTATATCACAATGTAATCAAAGTATATTATAGATAGTATAAATAAAACAATATAATAAAGTAATAAGCCAATAAAATGTATAAAATCAATAAGAGAAGAGTAAAGAAACTTTTGGCCTGTGTAATGGAGAGGCACGCAATATTGCGTTATCCTAAAACCTTTATACCATCCCTACATGCAGGTTGTGACGACTATAAAAGGCTTCAAGATATAACTCTAATGTTCTCCATGTGCACGTTCACAGAGTTACGATCACCAATTCTTATAGTGTCACGTTGCACATAAACTCAGGTATATAATTGAATATATATAATATAGTATTTGGTTGAAGAAAGAAGGAACGAGTTTTTAGAAAAAGAAACAAAAGAAGTAAGAACTCATTTATTTGTTGGAATACTCTTATTATTTATAGGCTACTATATGCCTATTCACGAAAGGACATGTCTTTTCTCAAAAGACTTTTCACCATTAACTTTTCATACCCATTCAAACATTTTAGGATTAAAGAAGTTTTAAAAACTTTATTGTAAAAAACCTAACAATCCCCCACAAGTTTTTAAAACTTTTAAAAAAATAATATGGAGATTTAAATATAAATATAAGTATGTAAGAAATAAAATAATTAGGGCAACTGAATATTATGTAATAGGTGCAAGAATCTTCCGGACTTGAACTTGCACTTAGTGTTACTATCTCCATATGAGGAACCTAAGAGACTAGGTCTTGAACTCGGTCCCTTTAATCAGACTTCAACATGTAACACACATAGTATTGACTTAAGACTTGGTTAGCGGTGTAGCGCTATTAATGGCTATGCGTTGGTATCTTGATTCTCATGAGAGTTACTAGATAATAGCCCAATTCTCATAGTCGCAGCCTCACAACTACTCTCATTTAGGTGAGTCCTCCAAAAATACATATGACCAATACCTTGCAAGAGTTTGCTTGCCTCAGACTCATTCAAGGCCATGCCCTTCCTAACATCACACTAAACAACACCGGTGCCATAGGGATGGGTAGGAGTGGATCTTCATGAGAAACCTCCTAATAAGAAAGTGTTATAAATATGTCACGCAATACGGATTGTTTCTACCCGTTGAACCTAATTCATGAAATCTCCAATCACAAAGGACGAGTTACTTCCGAAGGTGGCTCCCTTAGGGTTTAGGTCCACCCCCCTCGACTTGTCTAGGACTACACTCCTATTAAAATAAGACTTTCAGTCTCACTATTATTTTCTTTCTCAAAAGAATTCTAGGACTACGCTCCTAGAAGAAAAAGACATTTGTCTTTTTATTTTAATAATTCATCTTTGTAGTGCATGCAATCTCCAACTTGTATTGATAGCCACTAACTTGTCAAAAATAATTATTAGCATGTTTCATGGACAACAAATAACAATATATTTGTTAACTCATATATAAAAAATTTCATCATTTAACGTAAAATTAAATATATTTGCACACTTACTCTAGTAATTCAAATTTGCAATTTGCATTGAAATGAGCAAATAAATTGAAAATAAAGTTTCAATTTGATGCCACATAAATATTCTTAGCAAGATGAATAATACAAATCATCCAAACTCAATTCATCCCCCACATTTCAAGGGTATAAATTAAATAATTATCACATAGGTGTTCAAAATTTTATAAAGATAATTTTCAAATTTTTTTTTTAGATAGGCCAATACAATACAAGAAGTATAAAGCATCATGCAAGTAGAACTGTAGAATTTCAAATTAAACATATTATTTTAGACATTAGTAAACACAAAATACATTGATTAACCCAAAATCAAATCAAACTTCAAATAATAGTAGCAGCATTCAGAAGAGATTAATGTACTTAAATTTACTCAATGACTCAATAAAAAAGGTGTGGACGTGGTTCAGCCACGTCACCAAGGGCCAAGTCAAACAGTCAACACTTTGACAAAGTCCAACTCAGCAAGGCAAGTGATAGTCAACCACTGGGCCTCAAACTTTAGCCTAACATTCAGTCGATGGGCCCTTGGCCTTGAACCATAAGTTGACCTTTCACAATCGATCGACGGGCCTTGAACTTCGATCTAACCTTTTCACAATCATCGATCAACGGGCCTTGAACCTTGATCCAATACAGCCACAAATTGTCGATCGACGGGTCTTGAACCTCGATCTAACCATTTCACAATATATCGATCGACGGGCGTTGAACCTCGATCTGACCTTCACAATCTGTCGATCGACGGGCCTTGAACCTCGATCTGACCTTCACAATCTGTCGATCGACGGGCCTTGAACCTCGATCCAACCTTCACAATCTGTCGATCGACAGGCCTTGAACCTCGATCTGACATCTGTCGATTGACGGGCCTTGAACCTCAATCCGATTTCTTCACAATCTCGATCTGACATCTGTCGATTGACGGGCCTTGAACCTCAATCCGATTTCTTCACAATCTGTCGATCGACAGGCCTTGAACCTCAATCCAACAGCTGTCAATCAATGGGCCTTGAACCTCGATCCGACTTCTTCACAATCTGTCGATCGATGGGCGTTAAACCTCGATCCAACAGCTGTCGATCGATGGGCTTGAACCTCGATCCAACCCCTTCACAATCTGTCGATCGACGGGCCTTGAACCTCGATCCCTCGTCAAATCTGTTGATCGACGGGCCTTGAACCTCGATCTTACATAGCCATGAACCATCGATTGACAGGCTTCGAACCTCGATCCGAGCAACGAAGAGTTATGGTAGAGCTCTTTAAAAGACTTTGGGATGCAGAAGGGATTTTGGAATGGAGGATGGAAAATCAGTAATGTCTTGCCCACTAAGGTAAGGCCCAGTTTAAGGATAAGAGCAAAAGACAGCTGGAATAATACAATTACCTTTACAGCCTGCCATTTTTGGATCATTCAACAGGAAAGGTACACTTGGCAGTTGATCCAGAAATATAGGAATTAAGGCAACATGACCAAAAGAGGCATGACCCTGACCCGTTCTTAGGACGGAGGCCCAACAATGTACCACCTGAATGACCTAGGGCTATAAAAAGGAGGAAGTGATGAAAAATGAGGGTAGGAACTGACGGCAGCTTCTTCCCTACCATTGCTCCAATTCTCTAACTAGACTGGTTTTCTCTCCCTCCTTCTACCTTTCTACGTTATTCACATTGTCTAGTGATATATTCCTAGGACCCCTCTTGACTATTGGATGATTGATGAGAAGCAAGTATCTACATTTGGTGTCTGCAGTTGGAGCCACCAACGTCAAGGCCGTCAATACCAAAACCACCAGTCAACGAGCCACAAGTGCCAAAGCCACTAGTGCCAGAGATACTAGCACTAGGACTGCCAGCACCAGTTCTCATTCCTCAAAATCTAGACACAGATCCAGCACCGATGCTGTTTTGGAGGCTATGCAGAATATGAACCACTAGCTGATGACCCGAATGGAAAAGTTCAAAAAGGTTCTCCATGTTCTTGATAAGAGGGTTTCGATGTAATACCCCTAGTTTTCAAAAGGATAAAATGGAAATTTAATTTTGATTTTTATTGCATTTTTATTTAATTCTGTGATTTATGTGTTTTGTTTCCTTAATTAATTAATGGTGAATTTGTTTTATGTGTATTTGCTTAATTAATTATTTGTATGTATTTAAATTAATTGTTAATTAGAAATTGTTTATGTGTTTTGAATGATTTAGTTAATTAGATTTATTTGTTTGTTTTCCTTTATTTATTTGTTTTAAATGTCATTATTTAATTATTTATTTAATTGTAATGGATGTAACCGTTTGGTCATTTGTTAATACAGTGTTTGCATAAATTTAAGTTTAGGGTTTTAATTTATGTAATTAGGGTAGCCGACGTATGAGTAGGCTGGGATTAGGATTAGGATTTTGCATGAGTCTATATATATATAACAGTATGTGTCTGCAAGGGTTTGGGGAAACCCTATTCACCTAAGAATCTGGAGAGGTAAAACAGAGGGAAGCTTGATAGAGACTTGAGCGGGACATATAGAGGCTCAAGGAGGAAGAAAGGGAGTTACTTCTAGATGGAACCAAGAAGCAATAGAGGAAGGGAATAGTGATCAGAGGAGGAATACAGACTTGGGGGTTGCCGGAATTTAGAGGCGACGTTGTAAGGTTTCAAATCGAAACCTAAAGGCAAGTTCATTTTATTTCCTTCCTGTAAACTTGTGTTCTGTGCATTCTGTATAGACTCCAGGAACCTAATTAAACTTTTAAAATTGACTTTATGTATGTTAGATTATTTATGTAATCTGTTTTGCATTCTTGTAATTGAAACTGGTATTATTGCATAAACTGTTCGGTTGTAATTTAGGTTTTTGGCAATGGATTCACACTGGAATATGAGGAGTTTCTAGGACTATAAGAAATTAAATTAGAACCCTAAGAATGTTTAAAAGATTTGGGATGGTACAGTGGGCTTCGCCGGAAGCACAGACGGCAACCGGACGAAGTAGAGACGAAGCAGTGAAGCAGAGACGGCTCTTAGGGGGGGAGAGCCGGCTCCCATGAAGGTACATCCGGCTCTCCATGAGGGAGAGCCAACTCTGGAAGATGAAGAGCCGACTCCCATGGTGGGGAGCCAGCTCCTTTGAATAGAAACCCATACGGGGGTATTTTTGGTAATTTTTGGTACTTCTGGGGCTAAAGTGTAGTTTTGGAGTTTCAAGGGGGTTCTTAAATGGTGTACAGAGCATGTTTAAGACCTAGGATTTATTGGTTTGGGCCATGGGAATGGACAACATAACTTTTAAAATATTAATGTGCAATGCTGTCAAGAAGGAAGGAGGACTGAATTGCTAATTGTCTAACAAATTAAATGAACTGCTATACAAGTGAGTGTTAGGATTTTATACCAATCATATAAATAACATGTTTTAGTTCTAGGAAGGTTGGTTATGCTGTGGTTAGGGGCGTCATGTAATTCTAACTAGTATTTTGCATGCCGACAGCAATTGTAGGAGTTTTAGTTGCTAGCTTCATTTTAGCAACCTAAATGGACTAGTTTGGGAATAATTTTGGGGTTTCATAAGATGTACTCCGTGTAGATTTCTGAGTGTCGTTATATCAGACACAGGATTTATAGTGAGGATTAAAGGGACGTCGTGTAATTTAAGCATTAATTGACATATTGTCAAAGATGGTGCAGGTTTTGTCTACTAGTTTTATTTTAGTAAACGAACTGGATTAGTATGGAGGTATTTTTGGCATTTTAGTATAAAGTGTTCAGTTATAATTCTGTCTATCATTATATTGTGCTATGGATGCTAATTGATGAACTATTAAAATTTATGTTCGATCAATTGTATGGATGCGGATAATTTAAATTGTTTATCATTACTTTAACAATTTAAAAGAAGGATTTATGATTATAATCATATACTGGATGCATGATAGGATCTTAATAATATCTGTTTTCTATTATGCTGGTTTCTAGATTGATTTGATGTTCATTTGAGTGTGCATCATTTAAGGATTATATGCATTATATGCACCGGTATGGGACAGTGGCATATCAGAGATGGATTAGATCAAAAAGCTAAGTCCTACCTCTTCATACATATGGAATAGATTAACTAAAATAGTTAAATCCTACATAGATGTATGTCATGTCAACTAAAACAGTTAAACGACATAACGGATGTCTGTTTTATCTTTCTGCATTAGGAAGGAATTTATATATATACCTATGGTACCGTGATACGAACTTGAGTCTCCTAATCATGATTAGGGTGCATATATCGCTTGGATGGATAACTAGACCTAATGACGTTCCCTGGTAGGTCTAGGTGTGCATGACTACGCTATGGCGTTTTGCGTTTAACCTTCTACTCAGGTGTGATGACTATAGGTTGGTGAGTATCCTATAGTGTGTATCTATATCTATATGGACTATTTTAGATATTGTCAAGCTATCTAGGATGTATCTGCGTATCAGGTTTATATATGGATTGTAATAGGATGGAACTGGCATGTGGGCCTGACCCACTCTTATTTTTTTCAGGTGTTCGTCAGTACCAGGCTTAGAGTTTGATCATGTTGATGCAGATACAGATACTCACTCTTCCGACTACCTAAGATTTCTTTTCTTATTTTAGTTTTGGATTTTGGATTTTGTATTTATTGTTCATTTGGAATTGTTAGGGGTCCGCTAGATGGATTCCTGAGTTGTACGAATTTGAAGGATTTAAATGATATTAATTTATTATTTAAAGTTTGAGAATCTTTATTTTAGAGTTCTTTCAGCGTCTTATTATTTTATTCTTATTTCATATTTTTATTCCTGTTTGTTTATATATTGATTGTCTGGTATCCCTCGGATCTGTGCTCGGACTTGATCACCCGTGGCTCTAGAATCGAGGGGTATCACATTCGACGACGCCAACCATAATTCCGACGGAGCTCCCTTCAGCAACTCAGATGGTATTCGCTACCAGTATCCCAGCTGGCTTGATTTTGCCCCCACTGCATGAGCAACAGATCATGAAGTCACCGAGGGGTCAAGATCGTAGTGTAGACCTATCACAGCCCACTCCAGAACTCTACAACCCTGCATTACAGGTAACCCCTATGGCTCCTCGTGCTTTGTTGTCTCAAGGCAAAGAACCCGTGTTTTGCTCCCCACCCACTTATGCTCAGGCCTAAAGCACACCGCCATCTCCCCTCCTATTCCTACTCTACCCCAAAAGAAGTGTTCACACGCTCTGAAGTACGTGATCTTTTCAAGAAAGGCACACCAACTTTTCGTGCATTGGACTTTGGCAGCGAGCCTCCTTACCCTCTTGTTATTACACAGACTCCATATCCGTAGGGATATTTGGTCCCCAAATTCCCACAATTTAATGGCAAGTCCGGCGATCCTAGGGAGCATGTCATGCGCTTTGTTGAGGCTTTGGGTCATTTCGGTGATAATCACGTGGTTCATTGATGAGCGCTGAAAAGTGTGATACCCTCAGATCCGAGACACGGGTTGATCAGGCCCGGCCCAAACCCGAGGGAAATATCAAACAATTAATATATAACCGAACACAGAATACAAGATGAAATAAATAATAACAATAAGCAGGAAGAATACTAATTGAAATCCTCAAAATATAATTAATAAAATCTATTAAATCTAAACTCCAAACTCCATAAGTTACAACTCGGGAATCCATCTAGTGGACCCCTTATTATTAAAAACCCAATTGAAACTAAAATAACTGAAATAGAAACTAAAAGTAAACATAGCAAAGATTCTTACGTAATCGGAGGAATGAGTATCTGTATCTGCTCTGCACGTCCAAGCTCTAACCCTGGAACTGACGAACACCTGAAAAGTAAAAGAGTGGGTCAGGCCCACATGCAAGTCCTATTCTACTACGATCCAAACAGGAATCTGATACGCAGATACATCCTAGAAAGACTCAACAATATCTAGAGTAGTCCATATATGTATATATAGTACACACTATAGGACGCTCACTAGTCCAGTAGGTTTGTCTCAGCCTGAGTAGAGATACCATGCAAATCGCACAATAATGTGGTCATGTGTACCTAGACCTACTAGGGAACAACACCTATGTCCAGTTATCCATCCTAGGCGATATACGCGCCCTAACCATGGTCCTGAGACTCAAGCTCATACCATGATACCATATAATAAATATATAAAGTTCGTACTCCTCCTAATACAAAATACCATCCATCTGTGTAGTGGCCTAGTATATGTATAATCATCCGTCCTGAAAACATATTAAGTCATCCAACTACTTTGTTGACCTGACACAAGTAGGTAATGGACTTAACCTATATGGTTAATCCATACCTTAATCCAAATTAAGTAGGACTTAAGGTTTGATCCAATCCATACCTAGTATGTCACCGTCCCATACTGGTACATACAATCCTCCTGTTTACACGGTTGATCAAATAGTGATAAGTGCAAATCAACTATACTCCAGAATAAGCACACATACAAATCTAATAAGTGTATGATCAAATTATATATCCAGTATATGATCTAGAAGTCACATTCTAGTCCTTTTAAATGTTAGAGTATAATACAGCACCTAACTCCTCTAAACTAGTACCATAACTTGATGTAACAAATAGTACAGTTAAACATCAAATAATTCCATTTAAGCATACCTATATTTTTTTCCAGAATATATAATATATGCTTATACAACAGTTGAACCATGAATAACAGTTTAAAATTTATGCTAGAAACCAGAGTGCTTATTAGGAACAGTAAATAATGTCAATGTAAAAATCAACCTTCCACATGTAGTGTATTAATTAACTGAAGGTTATTTCATACTTTAAAATTAATACCAACATGCTTCCCAATCCTTTTAAAACTCTAGAACAGTTTAATAACCCATCCACAGCCCCTAGAGCAACCCAGAAACCCTCCTACAGGCCAACCGGAAGTCAGAAACGTGAAAAATCAAAAAAATAAAAGAGGAGCCGCCTCCACCAAAAGTGGAGCCGCCTCCCCCCTTGGTGGAGCCGCCTCCACCATAAGTAGAGCCGGCTCTACCCCTTGTAGAGGCGGCTCCACCCTTGTGGTGAGCTGGCTCTACTCCACTGTGACTCCCTGTGACCCGTTTGCGCGTAGTTTGATCATCTTCTTCGCCTCCGGTGGGGTTCAGAGGCTCTGTACAACTTTTATAACTTATTCTAGAGTTCAATTGATGTCCTAGGATTAATTAAAATCATGCATTCATTCCAAAACACACAAGGCTAACAAGTTTAAAAACCCACGCAAACAGACTCTTAACAGAGTAACTTCATACACACAGAACAGATTCATAAAACAATTAACAGTCGATTCAACCATGCTTCCAAGATTGATATTAACTTCAATTTAATCTGTTTTAATGCTTAATTAATCCCTGGAGTCTAAATAGGCATGCACAGAACACGAAGGAGAAGAATAGTGACTTGCCTTTGAGTTTCTGATTTGAAACTCTAAACTGCCGTCTTTGAAACTTCTGTCCACGTCTGAGACTCCTATTCTACACCTCAGGTGCTCTTGGTTCAACCCAGAAACACTCCGTCCAGTGTATCCTTGAACCTCTCCGATAACGTCCTAGTTTCCACTCTCTGTATCTCTCTATCTCACGGTTTAAGTATCAGTGAATAGGGTTTTGTTTTGTAACCCTAAACCAACGTAGAATATACATATTTATAGACTTTTAAATTCTAAACCCTAATCCTTATACAACTTGGCCCATTGAATAACCTAGGTTTAACAGTGCCGGCTACATCCGTGTAAATAAAACCCTAATATAACTATATGTGTGCCTCCCTATTGTCACGTTAAAAACAATTAAATTCAATTAATTTAATTCAATTAAAACAACTAAATTACATCAGTCAAATAATTATCTATAATTAAATCAATTCAATTAAAACAAGTAAATAATTAAAGACCATTAAATCACCACAATGAAAACAATTACAATTAACACATGATCACGTCAACAATTAATACAAATAGAAACAAAAGGTCAGTTAAATAAAAAAGAAAAAATAAACAATTAAATAAAAATAAATGCAATTTAATAAATACCAGGACTATCATTTTGAAATCAGGGGTATTACAAAAAGTGCGCATTTAAACCCCTTAAGCTTAAGTATTCTAGAACCTTTATCTATTTTACTTTCCCGTTTTAGACTACTTTAGTGTTATTGCCCTTTTTAGGTACTTATCCCCAAAAAAAGCTAACTCATTAAATAAGAGCATAATTGAAGCAATCTTCTGATGAATCAAAGAAGGGAGCAAAAGGAAGCAAGTGGTGAAAATTCAGCAAGTTCGTTCCATCTTAGGAAATATTCGATCAATCCAACTTTGATCGATTTCAGCACTTCAAGATTGATCTGAACTATTTTGTTCTTATCCAAAGATCCCACAAAGTTCGGCATATCCAGCTTTCTTTCGATCGATCGAAAAGATTCCATCTTATCCAGTTGTACCACCACACCTACTACTTTTGTCTCTTTCCCAAAAATACCAAAATATCTCAGATTTGTCTTTATCTAAAAAGGCGCTGCCATAGAGGATCGATCCAGCTTAAGTTCGATAGATCTCAGCCATGTTTGATCGATCTCAGAGAATGTTTAATCGATCGAACTTCCCCAAGTGCGAGAAAATTCAATTTCCAGCTCATTAAAAGTTGTCTCATATCCAATCATTGGGAGATATATTGGTGTACGAGCCCAGGTTATTGGGGGTGACATTTTAACCTACTTATATAAGGAATATGAGCCATTCTTTATAAATATATACTTGAAAAAAGACTTTGGACACAATTGATATATCATATTCTTAGTGAGGAAGAAAAGAAGAGAGGAGGTTAGAGACATAAACTTGGAGTTCTTCCGTCAACCAAGAAGAGGAGCAATTTCTACAATGGAGTTAGCCCTTGAGGGTTGGAGGACACCATTCATGAGTGGCTAGACATCCTCTTGGGGCTAGAGTTAGCCCTAAGCATGCTTTCTACATCTTGATTTATGTATTTTTAAGGGGATTTGTGTTATAATACATATTTTGACACTTTTATATACATAGATCTTGTTTATTCAATGATTTGTGTGGTTTAATGCTTCTAATTGATCATTTCATTATATCCATATGTCTATGTATGCTAGAATAGATGTTCATGCATTTGTCTCTAGATTTTGTGTTATTGATGCTTGTATATGTGTATTGATGCTAAAGATCTAGAGATTGTCAAGACATAGTGCTTAATAGAATGCTCTTGTGATTTATTTGATGGTTCATACTCATTTCTTGATGGATTGTGCCTCTCCCTTAGTTTAATTAGTTTAATTTCATGTCATTAGCTTAATTGTAGTGTAGTTATAGTTTAGATTTTAAATGGGAGGACAATCCATGCTTGTTGTTTGATGTTCCATACTTATGAAAACAAGTAACATATGTCTCTAACCTTATGATGTGTTTGGATTTTGAGTTTAAAGAAAGGATTAATGGCTTAGTTTGATATATTGTACTATCCACCACGTTGCTTAGACAATATATACTTAATTAGTCATCCATACTTGTTGAAACAACCACACACACACACAATGGTTGTAATACATGTTTTCTCCCTCATTAATCATTCATTAAGGGTGTAAAAAAGTTATGCTTAGTGGTGATCTCTAAACCCCAAGATCTCTCTCTCTCTTAGTTTCTCTCTATTGCATTTAATTGTTTACTTTAGTTTAAATTGCATCTTAGTATAATTCAATCACCAATCAATCTTTTGATCACTTGACCTACTAACCCTAATCTAAATTCCACAACATAATATGACCCACCAATCCCTTGGGACGATCCCTACTCGCCCTAACTATATTTTTAGTGAAAGATAGTAGTGGCAAATTATAAATGTAAAACTTGGCCACACTCATCATAGTCCATCTCTTTGTAAACTTTGGGTGAACCGCGGCTAAACCACCACCATTCGTTTACGTGAGTTCTCCAAGTCCTTAACTAATCGGGTATATCATTGGTATTTCAACCTCGAGCCAAACTCCATCAACACCTGGGAACAGCTGAAAGATCATTTCCTCACCAAGTTTTTCTAGGCTGAAGGGCATGTCACCACCTTGTCTCTCACAAAAGAGGCTCAAGAAGACAACGAGGACATCGTTGCCTTTATCAACCGATTCAGTGATCGTGTAGGTGAATGCTTCAAAAGTAGTAATGAAATGGACTTAGTTGATATTTGCATCCCGGGCATGTTGCAAATTAAGTTCATTAGTTGTCAACCTAAGAATGGCTAACTTTGGCGAGCTCAAAATCGCAACCCGGAATCTCAGTGATCTCAAGCCAGTCGTTGCTAAGTATGAGCCTCCGAAGTATAATGCTCCTAAGTTTGAAGTTCCAAAACCTTCCAACCGCAGGCCTGCACCTGCAGCAACCATGGAGGGACGCCCACAAAAGCGGTTTGACAAGTCCCAATTTAAGCCACAAGGCGAAGAGCCACCACCTTTCCCTATCCGTATTGAGGAAGTCAAAAATACACTCGCCTAATGGGGCAAGGATGGTGTCATTGTTTTACCCATTCCGCTTTGCGAGCCCACCCCAGCAGATAGAACTAATATTGATTTCTGCGTTTACCACCAGAGTACGTGTTACTCATCCCACTATTAATTGCTGGGGCTGCGTTGCCTTTTTTACCAACGAATGGCAACTGGTGATCTTGAAGTTACCCCTCCTAAGGATGTTCGTAGATTCCCATACCCTGATCATCATGTGGCTATTATCACCTGCTATGATGAGCTCACAAAATCGAATTCAGGCCGTGAGGCAGAACTTTCTTCAGAAATGGATGTGTGTCCTTTGGTCGCCTCTGCCAAACCTAACTCCCCTGCACTAAAGAGGACCCTATCCTTCTCTGATGATGACAAGCAGAGTCCAGGTGCCCAAAATCGACTACTGTATATGCTGGCTTCCATCAAGGGGGTGGAGTTCAAGCGTGCTTTTCTTGACAATGGTTCCTCCATCAATGTCATGCCCCTTTCCACCTTTCACAAAACAGGCATCTTCGAGGATCGTCTGATCAAAGAGCCAATCGAGGTTGCAGGATTCGGTAATGATCTTCGCCGCTAGATGGGCTATGTTAATGTTGATCTAGCTATTAACAAATTCCAAGCCTCCACGAAGTTCCATGTTATTGATAGCGAAACCTCTTATCATATCCTTCTGGGGTGCGCATGGATGCACCGCTTTGGCATTGTCCCTTCCATTTATCATCAATGTTTCAAAGGAATTTGGAACAACAAGTTGTCACGGTCCCATGTTCAGATCGCCCCTTTGCCACCTTTGAGGCTCATTATACTGATGTATTGTTCTTCAATGACTTTAACGATTGGGCACAAGACTGCGATGCGACCATTATCAATACCCCCTTACCTACCTGGGCTGACGCCCAGAAGTGTATTTTTCACCCACCCTCTCCAGTTCAGACCAGCGATGCCACACGTGAATGCAAACGTGTTTGCCTCCCCAACGGTCGTGTCATCTACCGTTTATGATGGTGCTCGGGGTTAGCAGAGGTTCACTTTACTGACTCCCCAGAATATCAGCCTCGGATCCTTGAGAAAGCACCATTGCCAGACCTTGTTGAAATTAAACTTGCCTATCCCAATGAGCAGCCTCGCACTACGTTCCTTTCGGGTACACTCAGCTCTCAAGATCGCACTCACCTTGTCTCTCTCTTCTAGGAATTTCGCGATGTATTTGCATGGACGTACAACGAGATGCCGGGGCTTCACCCTTCATTGGTCTCCCACCACCTTAATGTCTTATCCAACATTCTCTCGGTTAAATAAGGCTCATGACCTTTTCGGCCAGAACTTGAGCTACAAATCAAAGATGAGGTCCAGAAGTTGTTGGCAGCTGGTTTCATCAAGCCTATCATTCACCCCACATGGTTGGCCAATATTGTCCCTGTGCAGAAAAAAAATGGCCAAATCAGGGTGTGTGTCGATTTCAGGGATCTTAACAAGGCCTGCCCAAAATATGACTTTCCCTTGCCCATTATCGACACTCTGGTCGATGGCATTGTAGGCCATGAAATGTTCTCTTTTATGGATGGCTTTAGTGGTTACAATAAAATCCAGATGGCCGAGGGTGATGCAGAAAAAATAGCCTTTCGAACTCCTCTTGGTAATTTCCACTATACTATCATGCCTTTCGGTTTAAAAAATGCAGGTGCCACCTACCATCGCGCCATGAATGCTATCTTTCATGATTTACTTCATCACAATCTTGAAGACTATGTGGACGATTTGGTCATTAAGTCCAAACAGGTAACCAACCATCTCCATGACTTACGCCAAGTGTTTGAGCGCTGTTGCCAGTATAATCTCAAAATGAATCCCCTCAAATGTGCTTTTGGTATCAACCATGGCAAATTCTTAGGTTTTATGGTCACTCGCCAGGGTATTGAAGTTGATCCAGCTAAGTCCAAAGCAATTCTTGACATGCCTTCTCCAACGACTTCTAAATAGCTGAAAAGCTTTTTGGGCAAAGTTTCTTATCTTCGTCGATTCTTGCCAGCCCTCGCTGAGGCAACCTATGCCTTTAGCACCCTTGTTAAAGGGAAAACGAAGTTCTCTTGGACAGATATTCATCAGGTGGCCTTCGAGAGGATCAAGCACGTATTGCTATCCCCATAGATCATACATGCTCCACAAAAAGACCAGCCCCTCATCCTGTATATTACCTCGACACCTCGATCCATAGGGGCACTGCTCGCACAAGAGGTCGATACTCAAGAGCGCCCAGTCTATTACATTAGTTGCCTGATTCGTGATGCTAAAGAATGGTACTCCCTTATTGAAAAACATTGCCTCACTATGGTTTTCACTGCGCATAAGTTCCGGCACTACTTTCTCGCCCATTGGATCATTCTCCTCACTAAATGCGATCCCTATAGGCACCTCCTCTCCAAACCTATGCTTACAGGCAAGGCCATACGATGGTTCTTCTCCCTAGCAGAATTTGACATCACCTGCCAGCAGCCAAAAGCCATCAAAAGTCAAGCCCTCGCAGACTTGTTTGCTCAATTCCCCAATGAAGCTCACGAACCTGTGGATGAACAGTTGCCCCTCGATGATCTACAGGTCGCCTCTCTTGAGCAACCCCAGGAATGGCACTTGTCTTTCGATGGTTCTTCCACAGCAAGGGGAGGAGGCGCAGGTATCGTGTTCTCCTGCCCAACCCTCATTTCTACTGTTGCTGTCAAACTTGACTTTAAATGCACCAACAATGAAGCTGTATATGAAGTACTCATCCTCAGACTCTTAACAGCACTTGACAGGCAAATCTCTCGATTATGCATCGATGGTGATTCAAAGTTAATTGTCAAATAGGCTTCTAGTGAATTTATAATCCGTGAGCCCTCTTTGGCTTCGTACCGCACGATCATTCAAAAGTTTTTCTCTCGGTTCACCTCCATTCGCCTGGCTCATATCCCTCGATCGGCCAATTGATACCCTGACGCTCTTGCCATGCTCGCATCAAAACTTGACATCTCCAGCGATACTGAACAGATCACCGTTCATAAGCAAACACAACCTACCATCGCCAGTCTTCTTCCTCCTGAAGACTTCACTGATTGGCACAGCCCAATTGTAAAGCAAATGCAGACTTTTCGGGTTCCTTGCCTTTTGCTCAGCTCAAAAGCTTCCATCTGATCCAAGGAGTCCTCTATCATCAATCCCCCTCTGGCATCCTCAGTCGATGTCTAGAGGATACAGAAGCCAATGAAGTTATCCACCAAGTTCATCAGCAGCACTGTGCCACAACCGATATTGCCCTTTATCGATGGCTTCAGCGCCAAGGCTATTACTGGCCTCAAATGTCAAGTTAGGCGGCTGCGTTGCAACACGCATATGTCGCCTACCAGAAATGCCCTGATACAGCCAAGCTCCTCGAGCTCGAACCGATTGACTGGCGGATTCCCTTTATCCGCTACTTTCAATACAGCCATCGCCCGGATGACCCAGCCTTGGCCGCCAAACTCCAACACTAAGCACCATGGTTCCAAATTTGTGACGGCCGATTGTTTCGCCTCTCTTGTGCAGGGAATTTCTTACGATGCCTTGTTGGCGCCGAGATTCACGAGGCACTTCAGCAAGCCCACTCCTTTGAGCATCAGGGTGCCTACAAATTATTTCAACACTTGGTCCACAAAGGGCTCTATTGGCCAACCATGGAGCCTGATGCCAAGACACTTGTTCAACACTGCAAGCCGTGTCAATACCATTATCATCAGATCCATACTCCGCCCACTGTGCTTCACCCTCTTACCGCCCCTTGGCCCTTTCACACTTGGGGTCTGGATCTCATTGGCCTAATCAACCCAACGATTCATCAAATGCATTGGATCCTCACGGCTAAGGATTTATTCTCCAAATGGGTTGAAGCCGTCCCCTTGTGACACACTACAGGCATCGTAGTTACAGCCTTTATTCGTGAACACATCATTTGCCGCTTTGGAATCCCAGCGATCATCCTATCGGACAATGGCACCCCCTTTGTCAATTCTCGGGTTGCTCAGCTCCTTCAACGATATAACATCACGCAGCGCCAATTTTCTGCTTACTATCCCAAAGGCAATGGTCAAGCCGAAACAACCAACAAATCTCTCCTCAAAATATTCAGTCGCACGATCACCGAGTACAAGTCTAATTGGGTCGATCAGCTGCCATTAGCTATTTGGGCCCATCGCACCTCAAGGAAGCACGCCACAGGTCAAACTCCTTTTTCCCTCCTATATGGCACAGAAGCTATCCTCCCGATCGAAATCGCCATTCCTGCTGATGCTTTAGCAACCCGGAGTAAAGTTGATCACTTCACTCATCTCAAGGCCTTGGATGAACGTCGAGAATTAGCAAGACAACATCTCAAGGTTTATCAACACACCTTGGCCAAAGCTTACAACAAGCATGTACGGCCTCGTACTTTTCAGGTAGGCGACCTTATTCTTAAAGCTGCTAAACACATCATGCACAACACTTCCGCCCCAAAATTCACCCCCAAAATGGGAAGGGCCCTATGTTGTCATCGAGGTCCAACCCAATGGCTACTGTAGACTGCAGGGTGATGGGTGCAAGGCTGACCCTATAAATTCTAGTTGGTTAAAGTTTTATCACAGTTAGTTCTTTTCTGTATTTAGAGCTAGTTCCATATCCCTAATAATACATGCATATTTGCCATCACATTTCTTATTTCTGTGATCATAACTGCTCAACTTTCATTCAATTCACTAATAACAAAATATAGTACATCATGGACCTACTGGCCTTTTATTTACTACCACTACCTTACTCATAAGATAGCAAAATTGATTCGTCACCACCAAGCTCGTTGTATGTCTCCTGTACAAGAGCCCGTTGTTGCTCTGTGTAATACCCCTAATTTCAAAAGGATAGTTCTGGTATTTTATAAATTGTTTAAATTGCGTTTATATTTATTTAATTGTTTATTTATTAATTTAATGGAGTTGTGTGATTTATTTGTTTGTTTTATTTGTTTTTTTTTTTTAATTTTATTTAACTGACATTTGTTTAGTTAGTACTGGTTTAATTATGTGCTTATGTGGCTATTTAAATATATAGTTTTTTTTTTAATTTAACTGTGGTCTGTGTTTTGGTTTCCATGTATATTAGTATTAGGGTTTTAGTTTTCTTTTAGGATTCACGTTGAGCTGACTTGTAGTTGGTTTAGGATTTAATTTAGGGTTTCAAATAAAACCTATAAATACATAAGTATACGTCTGCCAAGGGTTTTGTTAATCCTATTCACGTAACAGAGAGAAACAGAGAGTTATGAGGGCAGAGAAACAGAGAGGGAGCTTGAGTAATTTACAGGGAGGCTTAAGGAGGAAGGAGTGGAGTGCTTCTGGGTTGAACCAAGAGCACCGAAGGTGGTGAACGGCAGCCTAGGACGTTGATGGAAAATTCAGAGACGACAGTTAGAGATTTAAAACCAAAGTCTCGAAGGTAAGTCTCTGTTCTATTCTTTCCCTTTAATCTGTGTTCTGTGCATGCCTAGCTAGACTCCAGGGGATTAATACATGCTAAAATTGATTAGTCATGCATGCTTAACTAGATTAAAACATAGAGTATATGTTTTTAGTTTCAATTTCTTATTTTGAATGATTCTGAAATTCTTGATGCATAATTTATGTTTAAGTTTAAATCTTTGCATGTAAAAACATCTAAAATAACTTAGTATGGACGTATGGGGCTTAGGTTAAAGCTTAGAGGCCTTGACAATGGAGTTTTAGGGTTTACAGAGGCTAAACAGACGGAGAACAGACGAAGAAGACGATGTCAGCACAAACTCAGCCGACTGAGTTGGGGACTCAGCCGACTGAGTTTGGAACTCAGCTGACTGAGTTGGCAGTTCAGCCGGCTCAGTTGGACCGCGACCTGGATCCTCGTTTTAATTGCCCAGAATTCTTTTGGAACCTATTTTAAGTAATCTAAATGGGTTAAATGGACTTTGGATGGTTCTAAAATGCATAATACACTTCTTATGCTTAGGAGATTTGACAATACGGATATGTAAATAATTTTTATAAATTATTTAAAGGATGAATCAATATAAAAGCATACAACTTAGCATACTGATAATGGATGGAAAGAATCAAATTGCTTAGTTAAATTTTGGGTAACATAATGAATTATAATAAGATTATAAATCTTATATTGGATGCATGATAGATCATTTTATGTTTAAGGTTTAAACTATACATGCTTTGGAGGTTAATTGTTGGAATATCAAATTCTCTAGTGCAATTACATGAATTAATGTTGGGATTTATATTGCTGAAATTTTAAATACTTTTTTGCAATGATATGGATAATGGTTTGAATTATAAATTACTAGCTTATTATTATGTTTTATAATTTACATGGATATAGAGGATTGTATGCACCGGTATGGGACGGTGACATACTAGGGACGGTTTAGCTCAAAACGCTTAAACCTACCCTAATGGATTAAAGGATGGATTGAAAAATATTGAATCCAAATTGTGATTGAGTCAGATCAACTGCGACTAAGTTGAATGGCTTCTTGAAGTAATGGATGGTCATATCAACTGAATAAGTTGAGTGACTAACTAATTTGTATATTGTATGTCATCTCAATAAGTATTTGAATGACATACCCTGGTTTTGGACGGACTTTATATATATGTTTATGGTACCACGAGATGAGCTTGAGTCTCAGACTCGTTGGTTAGGGTGCGTATATGTAGTGGATGCGGAACTGGTTAAAGTAAGTTGAGGTGTACCCTGTTAGGTTTAGGTACTCATGCCCACCTATGGGTGCGTTTTCACATGTTGCCTTCTATTCAGGTTGAGACCCCTACTGTAGTCTAGTGAATGTCCCTTAGTGTGGATATATATATGTATGGACTAGATAGATATTGTTGAGCTATCTAGGATGTATCTGCGTATCGGATTACTGTTTGGATCGTAGTAGGATAGGACTTGCATGTGGGCCTGACCCACTCTTTATTTTTCAGGTGTCCGTCAATTCCAGGGTTAGAGCTTGGACGTGCAGAGCAGATACAGATATTCATTCCTCCGACTACGTAGGAATCTTTTCTATGTTTAGCTTTAGATTCTATTTCAGATATTGTAGTTTCTATTGGGTTTTAATAAAGGGTCCACTGGATGGATTCCCGAGTTGTAAACTTATGGAGTTTTGGATTAATGAATTTAAATAATTATGTTTTGAGGATTTTTATTCTAGTTTCTTTCAGCTTATTATTTTTATTTCTTATTACATTATTTTGTATTCCATGTTCGTTTTAACATATCAATTGTTTGATATTCCCTCGGGTTTGGGCCTGGGCCTGATCAACCCATGTCTTGGATCCGAGGGTTATCACACTCTGCCATCGCCAGGCGAGCCTGGATCTCTCCCATCATATGCCTGTCCCTTACAATTCGCGCATCTAACTGCCATCTGTTAGGCTAGGAAGGCTCGTCCCACCACTCGTTAGCACGCCTCAACCCTTACGTTCAGCCACTGTGTTTCCACCCTGTCTCTTAGCAGCTCGATTAACTCACGTGCTTCCTGTATCAGGTCCTCAGATCCCCCTCCCCGTGCCACCACACCAAATATTTCGAGCACTCGTCCTAAAGCTTCATAGCCAAAACGTCGAAATACTAGATGTTTTCCTCCGATAGTCTCTACGGTCACTGGGTGCGCTCACGTAGCTGCCTCTAGCAACGGGACATAATTAGTGCCAATCACCACTCCCCGCCAAGTAACCTCTACTCTTTCTTCTACGATCGTCACTGCCTCGTGGGTCTCTCCGATCTCTCGCTGACTGTTTGCGCGAGGCATCACCTTCCCTTCTCGACCAACCTTTCCAAGGGGGTCAAGAACATTATGTGCCCCCTCGGTCGCATTGTTTACCCCACTTTCAACCTCCTCTTCCGAGGCTCGCCTATTTACTGCATTGTTCGAGCCTTCCAACGAGGAAAGTGGTTGCATCCCCTCTACCTCGTGCGGCCCATGATGCATCTCCACTTCTATATCCTCCAATTTCACCGTGTCGGCTGAGGTCTGTTCTTCTATCATTTCTTCCTGTACATTCGGAGCCTCACTCGCACGGTACTCTAGCAGTAGCATTGGCATCAGTGCTCTCGGCACCGAAGGCTCCTCTACTCGTGGCATACGCAGGATTGTTATTGGTGTCTTCCTTGCAACCCCCAAATCAAGTCATAAGTTTCACATAAATTAAAAGGAAATAGAAACATTATTGCTCCATCATACTTACCCATAACCGTATGGATTGGAGGAAACGAGCTCTTAGCTGTCATCAACCGCCTCATAATCTCTCTCTTCGAACCTCCAACAGCTAACATTGCCCCAATGCCCCCACTGAACTTCTCCCCTGAACTTGACACATCTTCCCCCCTCGATTCTGCCACATCATCCACACTTGGCAAATCATCATCACTCAGCTCCACCACTCATTCCGATTCCTTCGACGATTCTCTGTCCTCCGATAGGTTGATTACTGAAGCTTTCCGCTTTCGTCGCCTTAGATTGACAATAGGCTCTTCACTATCGTCTGACACTTTATTTTTTTCCGTCGGCCTCGAGGGAGCCCCCTTGCCACCCCCTGTTCACCCTTGGCTCGACGGGTGTGGCAGGCACATATGCTTCGGGTACGGCGTCATACGCTACATCACCCATCTCTGAGACTAATGAAGCCATTATCGACCTATGGCCTTGCACCCCTGGCCTAGGTATGCGAAGAGACACATCATCTTTGTATACAGGCAATGGGGCACAAGGACAAGGGATCTGTAAACAGAACATCCTGAATGCCCCCAAGTAGTCCACCCAAAATCGCCTGTAGTCTCCTGTAATGTCACTTTGACTATTTTGCGAGGGAATCACAATACAGCCAATTTCTTTCTCGGCCAAGTCATATAGCACACTGAATCGAAACAAGGCCTTCTCCAACTCTTCATACTTCTCTACCAAATCACAGTAGCTCGGGACACCTTGATCATACCCAAATTGCCTTGGTAAATGCCTAGGATTATACACCTTAAGCACATCGCCCAGCTCGAATCGCCCAGGCAAATAGCCCGGTAGCACCACCAAAACAAACATTTGCTCTTCTGTGTCCCCCGTCTTTTGCCTTGGCGTAAACACCCTTGCATCTTGTAGTACCCCTAATTTTAAAAGGACAGTCCTGGTATTTTAATTAATTATTTAATTGCATTTTTAATACTTTTATTATTTATTTGCTTGTTATTTGAATTAATTGGGTATTTAATTATCTTTGTTTGTTTAATAAATTGTATTTGTTTGTTAATTGGTTACGATTTGATTAATTGTATAATTATTTGTTTTATTGTTAATTATTTGTTTAATTGAATTTAATTAGTGCAATGGTTAATTTAAATGGAATAAATGGCATTAATTGGATTAAGTTAGGATGGTTAATTAATTAGGGTTTTAGTCAGCTGGGGGTTCTGTATTAGCCGACTTAGTTTACGGATTGAATTGTTTTCTTTTCCTTCTCGTATCATAGTTAGAATTAGGGTTGTATATTTCTAAGCCTATAAATGTATCATTAAGTTTTGGCTTAGGGTTTTAAGAACAAAACACATAAACATAAACCTAAATTTTGTTCACGTAAAGGGAGGGTTGAGAGAACAGAGACACGGTTAGGGCTACCAATGAGGAAAACAGAGAGGACCAAGGAGGTGGATTGTGGATTAGAGCCGGAGCGGTAGGAGGCTTGACGGTATACAGTATTGCCAGAAATTTAGAGACGACGCCGAGATTTCATAACTGAAATCACACGCAAGTTCTTTTCTTCCTCTCTCCCGTCGGCTTGTATTCTGTGCACCTAGATAGACTCTAGGGAATTAATTGGACATTAATTGATGCTTGCATGATTAGTATATGTTAAATTTAATTATCTGTTGTCTGTGAAATTTATCTGAAATAATTCTCGCATGTATGGAGTTCATCGTCTGTTTTTAGCATAACATGTCGCTAGTGTTTAATCATTGTTATGGAGTCTTACGGTTATAAACCAGGTCTAGAATGATACTAGATGCGATTTAAGACCCTTAGGTTCAGTTTAGATGAAGAACAGTAAGGCTAGAAGCGGCCAGAGACGAAGCAGAACGGTCGAAAACAGAGAAAACTGGATTGGAGGCTCTCAGAGAGGGAGAGAGCCGGCTCCATGGAAGTGGGAGCCGGCTCCCACACCCATAGAGCTGGCTCCAAGAGTCATGGAGCCAACTCCATGCACAAAAGAGCCTGCTCCCAAAGTTATGGAGCAGGCTCTCTCAATTTTGCCTTTTTTGAATTTGTTTAACGCACTGTTTTGAGACTGTTAAGGGTTTGAACTGTTCTGATTAAGGCTGGGACTTCACAGAGGGGTTAAGTAGTTAATCTTGGGTGTTATTAAGGCCTCTAATTGATTAAGCTTTACCTCTAAGTTAATGGGACGAACAATATAAAATTAAACTATTTGTTTATGCTGTTAACGGATGGAAGTAAATAAATTGCTTGGATTAATTTTAGCAATTTAATGGGAGATAGTATGATTATAAAACTTATTTTAAATGCATGATAGGGCCATTTATTTATTAGTTTTGATCTATGCATGCTCTGGATGCTAATTGTTGAAATATTAAACCTTTTTTACAATTGCATGGATTAATGCTTGGTTTTAATTGCTGAAATATTAGACACTCTTCTGCAATTATTTGGATAATGGTTTGGGACTGTAAATTGCTAAACTATTATTTATGTGTTATAATTTACATGGATATTGTGGATTGTATGCACCGGTATGGGACGGTGGCATACTAGGGATGGTTTAGCTCAAAATGGTAAAACCTATCCTATTGGATTAAAGGAAAAGATTGTAAAATATTGAATCCTAATTTTATTTAAGTCAGGTCGACTGAGTAAGTTGAATGACTATCTGGATTAATTGTTGTTTGTGGTTAAGTCAAATCGACTGAGTAAGTTGAATGACTACCTGGATTTATTATTATTCGCGGTTAAGTCAGATCGACTGAGTAAGTTGAGTGGCTAATCGGAATAGGAGTCTTATGTCAGATCGACAAAGAATTGAATGACATACTCTGCTTTTGGACGGACTTTATATATATAATTGTGGTACCACGATATGAGCTTAAGTCTCAAAGTCGATGGTTAGGGTGCGTATATGCAGTGGATGCGTAGCTGGCAATGATAGGTTGAGGTATACCCTGTTAGGCTTTGGTACTCATACCCACTGTGCGTTTTGCATGTTGCCTTTTATTCAGGTTGAAACCCCCTATATAGTCCAGTGAATGTCCCTTAGTATGGATATATATATGTATGGACTAGATAGCTATTGTTGAGATATATAGGGTGTGTTTGCGTATCGGCTCATTGCATGAATTGTAGTTAGATTAAAACTTGTTTGTGGACCTTACCCACTCTTATATTTTTCAGGTAGCGGACGATTCCAGTCTTAGGGCTTGTTTAGCGGAGCAGAGACAATCATTCAATCTACTGACGACATAGGATTTCACTCCATGTTTTGGATTTGGATTTTATTTATAGTAGTTTTAGTTTCAATTGGGATTTTATTTAGGGGTCCACCTGATGGATTCCCGATTTGTACTCTTGGAGGTTTTTGAGGAGAGTTGGATTATTTAATCTTTGTTATTTGAGAATTATATATTTTAGAATTTTTTTAGCTTTAATAATTATTTCTTAAATCTTTTTATCATCTGTGTTCGTTTTTAAATATTAATTATTTGATATTCCCTCGGGTTTGGGCCTGGGCCTGATCAACCTGTGTCTCGGATTCAAGGGGTATCACACATCTTCCCAATAAATCCCCAAATCGGCCACCCTAGTTACCTCATCTTGGTAGGGTCTAAAAACAAACTCCCGCTCAGAGTTTATCACTTCCCCAAGTGATAACCTGCACATTCGCCTTGACCAGCGCCTTCCTCGTGCTCTATGGTCGCTCAACTTTAGGGGTAAAGGCCTATACGCGGGGAATCGCTCATATAAGAACATTTGTAAAAACTCAGTCGCCACATAGGACATCATGGGGTATCGACCAACTGAGCATGCACTATCCGCAGCAATCATGTCCAATCGATGGTACAGTGTCCCAAAAAATAATGGCCCTAAAGGAATCGCAATTCCATTAGCTATCTTCACTACTATCAGGCACCATCGACTCAAGGGTGCATCATCTGGAGTCCCTGGGAATACATACTTTGACAACCAGCACAGTACATATGCTGCGAGTTCTGCAGGATGCCTAATCTTGTCCCCATCGACAAAGGGACGCTCTGACTTGTCTCCCTTGAAGGATGGCTGCAGATCCTTAAACCAATATCGTATCCATGCCCTTATTGTGCTTTTCCTGGCTCCCTCTGCCCTCTCATTGCACCTAGCCCCCTTTGTACTAAAAAAGGAACCATAGTTTTTGGTCTTCTCTAAACCCTCTTCTAGCGCAGCCATTATGCCCTTTTCCGCTGCATCCATCGTCAAGAGCACTGCAAATCCCCTACCCATGATATGTAGGCCAAGCAGTTGGGCCACATCCTCCAGCGTGGGTGTAAACTCTCCTCACTTCGCCACAAAGGTGTGTGTCGTACTATACCACCTTGATAACAGCAATTCTAACCCCGAACTATCTTAGGGGACCTTCAACTTACGGGATAGACGTATGGCTCGCGTAACTCGTGATTGACGCAGCCACTGCACATACATATTGTGACTAAAGATGTGCTCAGACCACTCCTCCCACCCTGCACATGGGCCCACTGGCGTTTTGAAATAAAGCAAAACGGATACATCCCTTGTTCAATGGCAAGCCGGTGCACACAGTTCGCTGGCTGCCGAGCCCTGCTTCCACGGCGACATCTTCCTCCATTAGCTGGGCTACCCCACTATCAATCTCGTCTCTGGCCATATCCCCTATTGCAGTCCAAAACCTATCCACTGGCCCAAAAAATCGAACCCTCTTCCACCCCTCCTCCGGTGGCACTTCCAGCACTAGTTCGCTGGTTTTACTCAACTGTTTTCTCTTCGTCATTTTATTAAACACCCTCAATGCTTCTGCAATCAACCTTTGTTACTCTCGCACAGACCAGTATCCTCACAACAATACGTTAGTATCTAGCTCTCTTGCACTGCCTTCTCTTTTACACACTCTATTTGTAACATTCTTCTCTTGCCTCCATGACAACCTTTTATATAGACCACGGTTAGAACTTTGGGGAAGACAAAGACACTGCACAGTTGTGTCTTATCATTTCCCCATTAAATGCATAACCACCGGTAGCCGAAAAGACATCAGTTTCAAAAGCCATTCATTAATACATCTTTATGCACGCGCCCCTTTGTCCTTTTATTTCAAAATTCAAAAGGTCACGTGCAGGGGGACTAAATGTGGACGTGGTTCAGCCACATCACCAAAGGCCAAGTCAAACAGTCAACACTTTGACAAAGTCAACCTCAGCAAAGTAAGTGATAGTCGACCACTGGGCCTCAAACTTTAGCCTAACATTCGGTTGATGGGCTTGGGCCTTGAACCATAAATCTACCTCTTCACAGTCGAACGACGGGCCTTGAACACCGATCTAACCTTTTCACAATCATCGATCAACGGGCGTTGAACCTTGATCTAATACAATCACAAATTGTCGATCAACAGGCCTTGAACCTCGATATGACCTTTTCACAATCTATCGATCGACGAGCCTTGAACCTCGATCCGACCTTCATAATCTGTTGATCGACGGGCCTTAAACCTCGATTTGACATCTGTCGATTGACGGGCCTTGAACCTCAATCTGACTTCTTCACAATCTGTTGATTGACGGGCTTTGAACCTTGATCCGATAGCTGTCGATCGATGGGCCTTGAACCTCGATCTGACTTCTTCACAATCTGTCGATCGACAGGCCTTGAACCTCGATCCAACAGCTGTCGATCGATGGGCTTGAATCTCAATCCAACTCCTTCACAATCTGTCGATCGACGGGCCTTGAACCTCGATCCCTCGTCACAATCTGTCGATCGACAGGCCTTGAACCTCGATCTAACATAGTCACGAACCATCGATCGACGGGCTTCGAACCTCGATCCGAGCAACGAAGAGTTATGGTAGGGCTCTTCAAGCGACTTTGGGATGCAGTAGGGATTTTGCAATGAAGGATGGAAAATCAATAATGTCTTGCCCACTAAAGCAAGGCCCAGTTTGAGGATAAGAGCAAAAGACAGCTGGAATAGTACAATTGCCTTTACAGCCTGCTATTTTTGGATCATTCAACAGGAAAGGTACACTTGGCATTTGATTCAGAAATATAAGAATTAGGGCAACATGACCCAAAAGAGGCATGACCCTGACCCGTTCTCAGGACGGAGGCCCAACAATGTACCACCTGAATGACCTAGGGCTATAAAAAGGAGGCAGTGACAAAAATGAGGGTAAAAACTGACGGCAGCTTCTTCCCTACCATTGCTCCAATTCTCTAACTGGACTGGTTTTCTCTCCCGCCTTCCAACTTTCTGCATTCTTCATATTGTCTAGTGATATATTCCCAGGCCCCCTCTTGAATATTGGACAATTGACGAGAAGCAGGTATGTACAAAAGACAACTACTCCTATTTGTTTTATGCTTTCTACATTGCATTTCTCAAAAGTTTATGTCACCACAATGACTGTATAAAGCGAATTGAATATGAAGTTGTATATACATGACACACACATTGTGGTGACCCTAGATTTATAAACCCAGTGTGTCCTGTGGTGACCCGAAACGGATCCAGAAATGCAGAAGCAAAATATAAAACCAAAGTCTTTAGAGATATAGATTATCTCAAAGATGCCAATGTGATTTTCCATGAAGTCACGAAACTCAAGAAATAATCAAAAGCGAAAGCTAGAATGAAAAGGTCAAATGGTACTTTATGGCACCAAAGACAACCAATGAATAAGATCTAGTTCAAACTAGACCACGTATACCATTAAAAGGCTCAAACAAGATTAACGAAGTTAAGTGGAAACAAGCCAATTGATAAAAGCCTGAACAAATAACAACCAAACAAAACCTACAAGGTAACTCCATTTTGGTCGGTCGAAATAGAGCTTCGGTCGACCGAAGTGAGCCAGGAAAAGAAAAGAATGAGCCTTCATTTTGGTCGACCGAAATAACAAACCAGTCGACCGGTTTGTGGCTTGAAATGAAATTGGCTACTGGAATTTGAAATGCAATTGATCAAATAGCTATCAGTCGGCCGAAATAATGCTTCCGTCGACCGAAACAACCAGAAATTCTACAAAAAGGTCTGCAGAACCAAAAAAATGAAGAAGGACTTCATAAGCCTTACTTGAATCCCCCATGGCATGATCAATTTGAATTATATGCTACAGTGTGCTGATGTGAACATGCACATAAATAAAAAAATGGCATTTTAAACATGGTATAATGGCCCACGGCCTTATTACAATTCATTTACAAAATTTTACATGCAAAACCTCCAAAGTTGATAAAAATACATTTTTAAACAAATTATGGCGCTAAATGAGTACAAGTGCAAATATAATCATGCTTGGCACTTGGCCTCATGTTATATACATAAAATGAATATCAAAGGTGTGCTTAGTCATACATTACATATTTAGAATAAAAAATACAAGCTTTGACATATAAAGCTACAAAATGACATTTCATGCTAACATTTGCATGAAATGGAAACTTAAAAGCTACAAGTCATCCAAGGAATGACGAGTATCACGAACTAAGTCTTCGTATCTGAAAAATGACCCCGGTAACTTTGGGGTGAGTAACATAAAGCTACTCGTAGGAGATAAGCATGCATCGACCTAGCATTTTATAATTATATCACCTTAAGGTGAAACATGTTAAAGGGGCTCATGCCACCTACCGTCTATGTCAAAGTGAGATTCAGGGATCATCCTAAGCTACATAAGTAGTTGAAATGAGATACACGACATGCAAGCATACCGGTTACAAGTGTACCAAACGAAAATGAAAGCATGTGAGGCAAGTATACAAAACACAGGTATACTAAACGAAAATCGGAAACATACAAAGCAAGTATAAGAGACACGAGTATACTAAATAGAATCTAGATACAAAAAAAATAATAATAATAAGTGCACAGTTTCAAGTATGCTAAATGAGATCTATATACATGAAGCAAGAATAATGTCTTTGCAATTAAACGAGGATAGAACATTTCATATAACATGAAAAAGTCTTAAATCTTCAAGGAATACAACACTTGACATTTAAGGAATGAAATCCAAGATGAAGCATAAAGTCTATGCAATTAAATAAGGTTGGAATATTTCATAAAACACGACAAGTTTTAAATCTTCAAGGAATACAACACTTGAAATTTAAAGAATGAAATCAATGGCATGAAAAGGTTCTTAAGTTTTCAAGGAATGGACACTTGAAACTTAAGGATGAAATCCAAGATAAAGCATAATATCTATGTAACTAAACAAGATTGGTGCATTCCACATAACACGACAAGTTTTAAATCTTCAAGGAATAGTAACTTGAAATTAAAAGAGTGAAATCAACCAATGTGGATACTCGGATATCGCCCGGATTAAAACCGTACTTTTGGGATCACTTTAGGGCTACTAACCCATGGGTACCTTTCTCTAGTGCGCACTATAATATAGGGAGCTCTCTATCTCCTGTACTAGAACCAAGTCCTAGCCATGTTAATTCATGATTGCTATCCCAAGTTCCAAAATCAACAAGTTGTGCAACCAAGAGTGTATCAAGATACAAGTAATGCATTAAACCACATTCCATGCACAACTAAGATTTTGGAACACACAAGTCATGCCCTAAGTCCTCAACTATGATAGCATGTGAAATGTATGACGACCCTGGTTTTTAGGCCAGTGTGTCCTGTGATGAACCAAAGGTTGACCCGATAACGGATCCGATATGCGGAAGCAAAACAGAAAACAAGACTTTAAGAAGTCAAAATGACCTTCCATGAGGTCATGGAACTCAATGAGAACTGACGCGGAAGCAAAAGACCAACAATATGACAAATAAGCCCCCAGGGGCAAAATAGTCATTTCTGAAAACTATGGACTCGGGTGCCACCGAGCATACCACTGGAAGGACAACGAAAAACTAATCAAGATGGACTCGAGAATCACTTGATTTGGAGTCCGGATGAAGAAAATATGAAACTCCAAAGTTTCATAAAAATCACATTTTTGGGTTTGAAATCAATGCAGCAAGGGTACTTCGCAAGGGGTAAAATGGTCTTTTCTGACAAAACTGAATGTAACTGAGTATACCGTTAGATAGACCAGGAAAAATTAAAGAATTTAGACTCAAGAATCACTTGATTCAGAGTTCGGACGAAGAAGATATGAAACGTCAAAGTTTCATAAAAACCAACTTTTGGGTTTAAAATCGGTGCGGCAAGGGTACTTTACAAGGGGTAAAATGTTCTTTTAAGATATAATTTGATGCAATCGTGTATACCGTTATATAGACCAGCAAAAACTAATAAACTTAGACTCAAAAATCACTTGATTTAGAGTCGGGACGAAGAAGATATGAAACCTCAAAGTTTCAAAAAAAACAATTTTCTGGGTTCAAATCTGGGCAGGACCTGCCCAAATTTTTGGACTTCAAATGTGGTTTTGAGGGCTTAAACCACATTTTTTGGCAAAAAGTTGTGAACAAACCCCCCCCCCCCCTAAAAAATCATGTTTTTTATATGACCATGTCAAGAGAAGATTTTATTTTACAAGTGAAATACCCGCCTTTTAGATCAGCACTTTTTCCGAAAAAACCTAGAACGACCAGATTTTTTAGATCTGCGAGTTGTTTTCGGCATTAAGATGATTTTTTTTGTAAAAATACGAAGAAGAAACCCCCCCTAAAATCACGTTCTCTACCCAGATTGTGGACGAAAATGAAAAATAAACACTATGAAGTACCCAGAATGCCCCTAGATCAAAAAAGGGCAAGGGGATTAAAAAGCTGCTATATGCATAACAGAAGGCTGAACTTTGCGATCGATTTCTGGCACCAAGACAACCTTTTCTGGAAAAACACAAAAAAGAAACCCCCCCTAAAATCACGTTTTCTAAGCGACCATGTCAAAAGAAGAAAATAAAACTGATGTGAAAGGTCCATAATGCCCCTAGATCAGAATATGCAAAAAAAAATGCGAAATGAATTCACAAGAGACTCAAAACACAAACGTTGAGGTTTTGCCCGAAAACAACTATGCACACAAACGTAACTTACCTATTTAGACACGCTACAATGGTTCATGGCTTAAAAATATAGCCGACGCAAAATCCGACCCCCCAACGGGCAAAAAGGCAAAAATGGACTTGGAATGGAAAATATGGAATCCAAAAATGCAAAACGGGATCAAATGACCGTTTGGCCCTTGGCCACACTTCATACAAGATTAATAAGACCCTATAAAAGAATGAAAATGGAATTCCCACACCCGATGCAACCTTGGCGAAGCAATGGCTTGCGATTTTTCAAGTTTTTCATAACATTTCATGAAGTTAAAAAGTTGCATAGAATACAATATACATGTCATTGGCCTCCGGCCTCATCTCATACATATCAAATACATTGAAAGGAGTGTACTTAAGTATACATTACATACATGGAATCAAACATACATATTTTGACATATAAGTCTACAAAATGACATTTCATGCTAACATTTGCATGAAATGAAAACTTGAAAGCTACTCGACATCCAAGGAATGCTAGGCTTCACGAACCAAGTCTTCGTACCTGAAATATGCCCCAGTATCGTAGGGGTGAGTAACATAAAGCTACTCGTAGGAGATGAGCATGCATCGACCTAGCATTTTACAAATTTATCACCTTAAGGTGAAACATGTTAAAGGGGCTCATGCCACCTAACGTCTATGTCCAAGTGAGACTCGGGGAGCATCCTAAGCTACCTTAGAGTCTAAGCAACAAGAATCATAACATACATACGTGTATGAAACGAATCATGGTTGGGATAATCTAAAGAACACGATAAGAAGAATGCTTGAGCATATATTAACATGAATTGCATTTTCAATACAATTGAACTAGGTCTAGAGTAATTCATGCAACATAACAAAAGCATATTTGAATACAAGTTAACAAAAATCACATTATCTATGCAATTCAACAACAAAAGAGCATGTTATACAATGCAACAAGGTTTAAGTTCTCAAAGCCATCAACTTAGAATCTAAAGCACAAAATAATATTAGTGGTTCATGCCACCTAACGTCTATGTTATAAATGAATCAATAGGATCAATCCTAAGCTTTATTAGAACGTCAAAACACGATTTTCAATATCGATGCAATTTAACCAACATTGGAACTTCCAATACAACGCATGAAGCACAATTTCGCAAAGTTAACATCCTGTAACTTAAAATGGAACGACAAATAAGAAACAGCAAGTTACAACATCATCTAGTTATCAACTTGAAATTAAAATGCAAAATCAAACAAAGTGGATACTCGGACGTCACGCCGGATCAAACCGACAACATAGTTACTTTAGGGTTACTAGCCCATGGGTAACCTCCCTATATGCGCACTAGACTATATATAGAGGGACTATCCCCCGTACTAGAACCACGTCCTAGCCATAGTCAAACAACGACATCTCCAAGTTTCCAAAATTAACAAGTTGTGCAATAACGCATATATCAACAGGAATATGCAAGATAATTAACTATCTACTAAGCACAACCAAATTTGGAAACCTATACAATACATGTTCTAAATCCACAACTAATATGATATGATGAATGTCGAATCTTCAGTGTGCGATTCGTTACACGCTATGCATGAAAGATGTTAAACACGAAGTGTGCAAATCATTACACAAGGCAACAATATATTCAATAAGGAAAACATATTCTCAATAATACAAACATAGTAACTATGTTATCCAATGTTCAAAACATAACCAAATGAATATACAACAAGTTCAAGTCCATGATTTGAATATAGAAACCACTTCTAAAACACAACTAGATCATGGAGCAAATTGATAGAATTTAAATAGATAAACACAATTAAATTTTCTAGATTCCGATCCAATTTCAAATAACCTCAATTTAATACATGTTAAAGGACATGGCATGGTCATCACCTATATCCATTCTAAAACTCAATTAGGTTGTTGGAACAACAAGGTAGAACTTTAATTAAATCATGCTAATTTAATTACCAAGGTTCTAAAGTAACTTCAAATGGTCCACAATTAATATATACTAGTAAACAAGTCATGGCCAATACAAATATCAAGTTAAAATCTTAATTAAGCTAATAGGACCACAAAATAGATTTTAATTAATTCTTTTAATTAAAATCTCTAGATTTTCAAACTTAACCAAATGCTCTCAATTTAACATATCTTAGAGAACATGCCAAGGACTAATGTAATATCACATTACAAGCTTATTTCATTCAATTTAAGATCATGTGAATTAAACTTTCACTAAAGTTAAATATAAAACAAAAGTTGCAATTCTCACGCAATAAATCCCAATTTAATACATGTGAACAACCATACCAAAACTTAATTGTCTAGCATGCCACAATACAATTCCAAGTTGTTATCACCATGAGGATTAAATCTTAAACATGGAATTTAATTAAATAAAAGGTTTCAAAACCTAACCGAATATTCTAAATCAAATATATGTGAAGGTATATGGCATGTAAATCAAGAATATCAAATCGGAATTTAAATAGAGTGAATAGTGCACTTGGGGCAAATTAATTAATAATTACTAATTTTCAAAACACCTCTAATCACTTTCAAATTCAACTATGTTGGAGAGCATGCTAAGGCCTAATTTAATATGCTAACACATATTGATTTTAAGCTAGTTAAGGCCATGTGAATTAATCTTTCACCTAAGATAAATATTAAATAAAATATTTAATACTTATTCAAATGTTCCAATTTTAATACACGACAATGTTCCAATCTACGAATAAGGTATGTCAAGAATCATGTCAAGGACAAGTTCAATATCATGCTACAAGTCCATTCCTTACAAGATACAACCATGTGAACTAAATTCCATACAAAGGAAGTAAATAAATGTAAGTCTCAAAACTTATTTGATTATTCTCAATTTAATACAAGTGAATGAACTTGTCAAGGAAATCATGAATACCAAGTTAAAAACTTAATCAAGTCCATGGAACTATTGAATAGGTGTAAATTAATTCATCTAATTAGAACTTCTAGATTTTGCAACTCATCCAAATAATCTCAAATTAAAGTATGTCACATAACATGTCAAGGCTTAATTTAATAGCACAATACAAGTAAATTCCATGCAAGATACGGCCATGAGTATTAAACTTTAATACAAGAAAATAATTAAAGCAAAGGTTTTAAAACCTAATCAAATATTCCCGATTTAATATATGTGAAAGTATATGGTATGCTCATTAACAATATCAAGTCGTAATTCCAACGAAGTGATTAGTACACATGTAATAAATTAATTAATCTAATTAATTAATTATCTCTAGATTTTTAAACATCTCCGAATACTCTCAAATTTACATATGTTGAAGAGTATACTAGGGCCTAATATAATATGACATTATATAATGATTTCAAGCTAGATAAGGCCACATGAATTAAATTTTCATTCAAGAAAAATATTAAATAAGAACTTCAATACTTGTCCAAATGCTCTCAATTTAATATATATCAATGAACATATCAAGGGGTAATTTAATGTCATGTCATATGTTTAAACCAAGTTATAACCAATCGGGAAAATCAAATCTCATGCAAGAAAAATAAATAATAAAATCTCTAGATTTAATACAAAGACATGGAAATGAGTTGTATCAGCATCAATAGCATGCAATACATCAAGAATATAAACTATAACATCCCCTGTCTCAATTTGAGATGAAATCTCAAATTCCCATCGAAAGAAAAATGCTCCGAATTCGACGATATCGTGGGGTTATGTTGGGGAGAATGAGAGGAACAACTTTAACCTTTGAGTCACCATGAAAATCCAAACCTGAACTCAAAACCCGAACTCAAAAGTGGTCAGAAATGGATTCTAATAAGTAGGAAATGTGCGCGTCGTCAAGGCCTCCGATAAACGCTAAGGCACTACGACATTTTACACGAGGGAAGAAGGTGGAAAAGAAGGTGGCAGCCATGGATGGCCAGCCAAGAGAGGGGAAAGAGATGATGAAAATCAGATTTTTCATTTAAGTCATTCTATTTATAGTAAACCCCTAAAAGTGCCCCGAAAGGGCCTCGCCGGGTCCAGAAAAGTGGAATTTGAGCAGACGTGCTCAAATTGCAAAACACCGTGAATGAAAAAGCCAAAATGAGAAAATATGAATAACGGAAGAAACGACGTAGAAAACCGAGTCCCGAGTAGAGAGATATGCCTCGAACAAGTTTGGCGGCAACTAGGGTTACAAATCCCTAAAATTGGGAAAAACGACCGGGAGGAAATTCTAAGAGTACACAACTCAACGAAATGTGAAAATAAATCCCGTACAAGGATCCAGGCTCAAAATAAGATATTTTGTAATAACTTTCGTTAATTACACAATGACCCCTACAAAAAGGGATAACTGTAAAAATGCCCAAAATGAAAATATCTTCCAAAAGATATTTTCTTAAAAACCCCCGAAATAAAATATCTTCAAAAGATATTTACAAAATACCCCAAGAAAAGAAAAAGTTTCCAAAGAACTATGCATCCATGCCCCTATGGACACCGGGAGCAACCAGAGAGCTTTTCTACAAAAGTAAAGATATATATTTCGTGGAAACCATTTAGGATAAAGCTACATGAAGTCAAAAACCAACTCCGAACACGAAAAGTGAGGTTGTGCCAAAAAGTAACAAACGGGGAAAAGGACGAAAAGTGAATAGTATCCAAAAAGTGAAAATATGGAAATGACTCAGTTTTTAAAGGAAGTTGTCAATCCAAACAAAAGAGTCTTGGAAACCATTTCCAAGCACTCGAGATGACACCAAGTGACGAGAAACAAAACTCGGAAAAGAAAATTAAGTAGAAAAAAATTTATCCGTAAAATTTAAGAAAAAGAAAAGGAAGGTAAATGAACAGGTCATTACACACATATTACTTTATTAATTTATAATAATAATAACAATCATTCATTTTCTCTTACAAAGTATATGATTAAATGAATACTATCAATTCGCAATCAATAATATACGTATGATAAAAGTTAATTATCTTGAAATATATAAACATATGACTGCGGAATCGATATATAATCTTAAACTTATTTGTTCAAGATATTTGTCCATCTCTTCTCATTGGCATCTATATTTCTAAATGTATAGAAAACAAGATGAATCTCAGGACAATTTATCTAAGCAACAGACAACTTTCAACTATAGTTATAAGATACTCTGTTTAGAAATAAATGCACAGGTAAGAAAGATACCTGAATTTCAAATGGATCTGAAATATATTGAAGTGGTGTTTTAGGATACTTAAAAGTAGACACAACACTTACCATTTTAAAATAAAATGGAGATATGATAGTAGAAGAAAGTTGTTAATATATCTATACAGTATTCTAAATCATATATAACATTTCTAATAGATATGACTTACAACTATATTAAGATTCACAATAAAAAGTTATTTATTATCCCTCCAGTTCTAAGATAATCCAGAATGAAACGTTGTGTGATTTCCCAAATGACGCAACTTTTCAAATTTTATTTAAAAGTAATAAAATTCAAAATATGATTATTATTTATTAAAAATGAAAAAGAGTTTTAATTTAAATATACAACTCTTGCTAAAAGACGTGACTTTTAAGTGTGTTTTTCTGTTTAAGAGTAATAAAACTCAAAATAATATATATTTATATAACACTAATCGATAGACTACATGAGTCCTATTAAAACATAATAGTATTTGATATGCAATGAACCAATTTGAAATCAACACACAGTGCTATATATATATATAATTTTACTTTATATCTCCTTTGTTTTCTATATAAAAGATTCTTTCCAAATTACCAGAGACACGAAATACAATTTTCGTTTGAACCAAGTGGTGTTTCTTAACCGTTGTTCAGAGACTTAAAATAACATTGTAATTATAACAATGAATAACACATAATAAAAATAATTTTAATCAAATTCAATAAGCATATGACTACACACACACGCGCGCGCGATAATTATATCCAATCACATAGTCCTTGTAATTAAGGACTAATTAAATCTTAATACTCTTCTTATTCCCAACTCTCTAAGATCCTTAACAAATCAGAATATGCAACATATTTTAATTTCATATAAAATACATGGTCAACAAATAATTTTTTTTTTTTTTTTTTTACATGAAATTGAACTTTGAATTTCATGTTCAAGAAAAACACGTACAAATATTGAACTAGTAATACATAGTACATTTATGGAGCACTTATGCATAAGTGTCTTAATATAACTGCAAAGTTCTAACAAATATGTGATAAAGCATGTATTCTGACACATGATATAACAAGTTCTTCACATTAAAGTATGTACTAATGCAGAAAAACATTATAAGTTAAGTTAACATTTTATAATGCTAACTAATCTGAGTTTTCATATCAATAAGTATTATATATCTAATTATTTATGTGTTACTTCAGACACACACACATATATAGAATGAAAAATATAACATTCAACTTGTATCCCAATATAGTTGTTTCCGAACCGATTTTAAACGTAGGAAACTCATTCCAAACAAAGTCCTCTAATATTATAATTCAAAACCATTCCATATATATATATACATACATACATACACATATTTAAATCAATACAATTTTTCGAACAGGTATGTACTGCATCCGTTGGGACGTGACTATTTCATTCGCCGTAACTGTGTTATTTCCTCATACAACTACATAGAATCAATTAAACTACACAGAATCAGTTACTATTCCTATTTTTAATAGAACACTTTTATTTTGAACAGAATTAAAAGTAAAAATTGCACGTATCACTCTCAAACATATATATATATTTTTTAAATTTTTATCTAATAACTAATTCAAAGCATTACTTACTTTATTTTTTTTTTTTTCATTTCAGAATAATAGATAGAAATTAAATAAGTATTGTATTATATCTATTTTAATTTTTTCATAGCTTCACAGTAACCATCTAAAATTACTTTAAAACAAGAATATGACTATTGTGCATGAAACATAGTAAGAATGATTAATACTATATATAAATATAAAAGTCATCAGTCATGAAAACCATAACCATATCAAAATCAAAGATATACATAGGTGTATGACTGGACAGAATATGTAACATGTTAGAGAAATTATAAAGGCTTTAGATTGTTAGAAATTTTGGATATTGTTATACATTCTTAATTTTAAATCTATTCACGTAATCATATTAAAATGCTACACTTATATATTCATTTCACAATGTAATCAAAGCATATTATAGATAGTATAAATAAAACAATATAATAAAGTAATAGGCCTGTTAAAATGTATAAAATCAATAAGAGAAGAGTAAAGAAACCCCTGCCTGTATAATGGAGAGGCATGCAATACTGCGCTGTCCTAAAGCCTTTACAGCCTCTCTACGTACAGGTTGTGACGACTATAAAAGGTTCCAAGATACAACTCCAATATCCTCTATGCACATGTTCACAGAGTGACGATCACCAAATCTTATAGTGTCACGTTGCATATAAACTCAGATATATAATTAAATATAGGGTGAACTACATTAAACCCCCCTTTTCTATCTGTGTTTTTCACTAAACTCCCTTTTTCTATTTTTTTTTGTCAAAAACCCCCCCTCAACTATTAGAGGGGGGTGATTTAACTAACTTCCGTTAACTAATTATTAGAGGGGGTGATTTAATTCTCAAATATATATATATATAGCAAATAAATCTCAAAAAAAAAAAAAAAAACCTAAATTTATATTAGAAAAAAAAAAATTTGGCATTATTTCTGGTAGTGTCCCTTTAATAAATCTATATAAAATGAAAATCAATAAAAACCAAATAAATGAATGTACAATATAATTCTCAAATATATAAATGAATATACAATATAATTCTCAAATATATATATATTGGCATTATTTCTGGTAGTGTCCCTTTAATAAATCTATATAAAATGAAAATCAATAAAAACCAAATAAATGAATGTACAATATAATTCTCAAATATATAAATGAATATACAATATAATTCTCAAATATATATATATTGGCATTATTTCTGGTAGTGTCCCTTTAATAAATCTATATAAAATGAAAATCAATAAAAACCAAATAAATGAATGTACAATATAATTCTCAAATATATAAATGAATATACAATATAATTCTCAAATATATAAATGAATATACAATATAATTCTCAAATATATATATATATATATATATATATATATATATATATATTTGAGAATTATATTGTATATTCATTTATATATTTGAGAATTATATTGTATATTCATTTATATATTTGAGAATTATATTGTACATTCATTTATTTGGTTTTTATTGATTTTCATTTTATTTAGATTAATTAAATGGACACTACCAGAAATAATGCCTAATTTTTTTTTTGCCAATATAAATTTAGGTTTTTTTTTTCTTGAAATTTATTTGTTATATATATATATATATATATATATATATATATATATATATATATATATTTGAGAATTAAATCACCCCTTCTAATAATTAGTTAACGGAAGTTAGTTAAATCACCCCCCTCTAATAGTTGAGGGGGGGGGGGGGGGGGGGGGTTTGACAAAAAGAAAAAGAAAAAGGGGGGGTTTAGTGAAAAACACAGATAGAAAAGAGGGGTTTAATGTAATTCACCCTTGAATATATATAATATAGTATTTGGTTGAAGAAAGAAGGAATGAGTTTTTAGAAAGAGAAACAAGAGAAGTAAGAACTCATTTATTTGTTAGAATACTCTTATTATTTATAGGCTACTCTATGCCTATTCACGAAAGGACATGTTTTTTCTCAAAAGACTTTTCACCATTAACTTTTCATACCTATTCAAGCATTTTAGGATTAAAGAAGTTTTTAAAACTTTATTGTAAAAAACCTAACATGTCACACTAGAAATTTTGTGGGTATTTTGTTGGATGCTATGGCTATGTTGAAAGTAGGATTGTTTGGATTTGTTTTTTAGAATTGTTTGTTGGTTTAAAGTTTGGATGAGAAGGTGCAGTTTTAGATTATACTTGATTTTGGGAAAAGAATTTATTGGCTCTTGAACGACGGCGCAGTCGTCAGGAGGTGAAGAATTAAGGCGAACTTAACGAAACGTTTGATGATGTTCAAAGGATAAATTGATGTTCTACTTTAGTCTCCATCTTGCTTCATGTGATTTATTTGATTTAATTTTCTATCCTAATTTTCCTCCATTATTACCATTGATTATTGCAATATGTTGAAATTAGGTTTGAGATTCTAAATGATGCTGAATAAATTTAAAAAGCTTTAGAATCAGAACACACTCTCTGTTAATTTTATCACTCCTCCCTTCACTTCCTTTTCATTATTGGTCTTTACTATGAGCAACCTCCAGCCCTCAAGAAATTATCAAAAGGAAAAACCGCAAAAGTAAAATCAATGAATATCTCCTTGTTTTGTTATGTTTCTACAAGACAATTATGAGATTGAAAATTTTAGGAACCAAACATGGTGTATATTAGGGCCTTTTTGATAATTTTATTTTAAGAAATTAAAAAAGTAGAGGACCTCAGTATAATGGTATAGCGCCAATATCATCTCCCTATAATTTATATTATTATTAAGAGTATAAAATGCTCCCTATAACTTATATTATTATTAAAAGTAGTCCTTCCCATTTTAAGTTTCTATCAAAATTTTTTTTTTTTTAATTACTATATATAAAAGAGAGGGAAGAGTTACAATTTATATTTATTTTATACACTATTTGAGAATATTGATTTTTTAACCCATAATTTTTTGTTAGATATATATATATATATATATATATATATATATATTGTTGAAAAATTAGATTTTTATTAGATGTTGCTAGCATGCAAGATGCAAAATTATTTGTATTAAGATTTAAATGATGATTATAAGTGCACTTTTGACTACGTGCAATGTACGTGTGCTTTTACAGATATATGAAAAAATATTATATAGATACAACTTATTCATAGAGAAAAAATTAACTCCTTCTGAAAATGACTACTACACGTTGAAATGAAATAAATTATAATTATAGATCATAAAAAAAATAAATAAATAAATAAAACTTGCTCATAGAAAGGAAAAAAATCACCTCTTTGTGTCAACAAGTTACAAATACAACTACTAGACAACAAATTAAAAGTGCTATACTTTTGAAGACCATAAACACATTAAATTAAAAATATAAATCGTTAAAAAAAATTTGCTTGTAGAGAAGGAAAAAAATCAGTTATTTCTGCCAACATGTTACATATATAACTACGAGACGACAAATTAAAAGTAACTATAACTCCAGAAAATGACTACAACGCGTTGAAACGTATTAAATTATATCATAAATCATTGAAAAGAACTTACTCATACAAAAAAAAAAAAAATTTCTATTTCTACTAACATGTCAAAGATACAATTATAATGCAATAAAATATGAGGGATGCTAGCGTCAGTCAACTGATGCTAACAGCGCATGATGTGTCAACAACCAATTTTTTTATTTTTCGAGCCGGTCTTTTTTTTTTTTTTTAATTTATTTATTGTTTCATGTCGGCCTTTTCTCTCTCACCCTGTTTTCCTTCCCCTTCATCACAATTTGCATCACAATCTGTCGAACAAACCCAAAACCCAATATTTTGCAGACCCAAATCACTCCCTCTCTCACTCACATCTTTTCAACCCCAAAAATCTTCAGAGCATAGATAGAGCAATCAACCAAAACAAACCCAGTTTTGCAAACAGAAACAGAAAAACGAGAGAACCAATTTTCCGTTCGTGTGTTGGCTTGAAAGGACTGGATTTAGAGAAGAAAGAGAGGGTTTTCTGGTTTTGGGTAGGGGTAAAACCCAGTTTCAACATGTTATAGACATCACGGCTAATTTTGGGTCTACAAAATATTGGGTTTGCAGAGATCGGGTTTTGTGTGTTTGTTTCGATCTTGGTTTGGGTGACCACTGAAGTTTGGGTTGAGAATGAAAGGTAAGTGTTTTGCCAAAAATTGGTAATGCCTGTGATGTAGTGGTGGTACAGCTTGGATGGGGTTCGCCGTCGATGATTTCAACATAGAAAGAGATAGCATGGAAGAAAAACATATGGGTTTGTGATGAGTGCTGAAAAGTGCGTATTTAAACCCCTTAAGCTTAGGTATTCTAGAACCTTTATCTATCTTATTTTCCCGTTTTGTATTGATTTCGTGTTATTTCCATTTTCAGGTACTTATCCCCAAAATAAGCTAACTTAGGTAAATAAGAACAGAAATGAAACAATTCTGGAATGAATCAAAGAAAGGAGTAAAGTAGAACAAAAGGAACCAAATGGTAGAATTTCAGCAACTTCGATCGATCTCAATAAAAGTTCGATCGATTCAACTTTCATCGATCTTAGCACTTCAAGATAGATCCAGACCATGATGTCATCTTCAGAGTTTCCGAAAGTTCGATCGATCCAACATCATTCTCTAATCGATCGAACTTTCTTGTCCCTATCCACATGCCAGATCTTATCCAACTGTACCACCCTACCAACCACTTTTGTCCTTTTCCCAAAAATATTTTCAAAATATTTCAGATTTGTTTTTATCCAAAAAGGTGCCGCCATTGAGGATCGATCCAGCTTCAATTCGATAAATCTCAACCATGTTCGATCGATCTCACCTCAAGTTCGATCGATCGAACTTCCCAAATCCCGAGAAAAATTCAAATTCCAGCTTATTAAAAGTTGTCTCATATCCAATCATTAGAGGATTATTGGTATACGAGCCCAACTCATTTGGGATGATTTTTGACCTACCTATATAAGGAATATGAGCCACATTTACACATATACACTTACTTAGAGAAGATAATACTTAGTGAGAAAGAAAAGGAGAGGAGGAGGCTAAAGACACCATTGGAGACTCTTCATCAACCAAGGAGCAGATTTCTTCCATGGAGCTTGCTTTGAGGGTTGGAGGACATCATCCATGAGTGGCTAAACATCCTCTTGGGGCTAGAATTAGCCCTAAGCATGCTTTCTATTTCTTGATTTATGTATTTTTGAGGGGATTTGTATTGTGATTCATGTCTTGACACTTATATATATATATATATATTGTTTATTTAATGATTTATGTGGTTTAATGCTTCCAATTGATCATTTCATTATATCCATATGTCTATGTATACTAGAATAGATGTTCATGTGTTTGTCTCTATTTCTTGTGTTATTGATGCATGTCTATGTGTATTAATGCTATAGATCTAGAGATTGTCAAGACATAGTGCTTAATGACATGTTCTTGTGGTTTATTTGATGGTTCATACTCATTTCTTGATGGATTGTACCTCTCCTTTAGTTTAATTAGTTTAATTTCATGTTATTAGCTTAGTTGTAGTGTAATTATTAAATAGGAGGACAGTTCATGCTTGTTGTTGATGTTCCATACTTATGAAAACAAGTAACATATTTCTCTAATCTTGTGATGTGTTTGGATTGTGGGCTTAAAGAAGGGATTAATGGCTTAATTTGATATGTTGTGCTATCCACCATGTTGTTTAGACAATATATGCTTAATTTTTCATCCATGCTTATTGAAACAACCACACACATACACACTTTGTTGCAATACATGTTCTTCCCCTCATTAATCATTTATTAAAGGTGTAGAAAAGTTATGTTTAGTGGTGATCTCTAAACCTCAAGATCTCTCTCTCTTTTATTCTCCTTATTGCATTATTGTTTACTTTAGTTTAATTTGCATTTAGTTTAATTCAACCAACCAACCACTATTTTGATCACTCGACCTATTAACCCTAATCTTGATTCCTCAACCTAGTACGACACCTCAATCCCTTGGGACGATCCCTTCTCGCTCATACTACAAAGTATAGGTGTTAAGCGGTTTATAAATTTAAATTATGGTGCCCACTTGACACTAATTTTCAAACTCAAAGTTTTGTGCATTGTTTTGTGCGCACCTTCGGAGAGTCACCATAGTTTTTTGGCGCCATTGCCGGGGATTGATTGATTGGTAACGTCATATTTGTGGAATCAATTATGAATTAGTACTTTTTTTATCGTGTCTTTACTTTGTTTTCAATTTTTGTTACTTATTGTGTTTGTTCTTGTTTGATTAGGAGCATTGGGCTAAGAAGGTGAGTAAAGGAGTATTCCAAGCAAAGGAGTTAAGCAAGCAAAGGAAAAATGCTAAAATCATAAAAAAATTGCTAAACTAAAAGCTAAAAATTTGGAGTTGAAGTGCTAAAGGATCTTTGTGAGCTTTTTCTTACTCAAACCCTTAGTTAAATCATCGGCCCGCGTGGAGGCTTCTAATTCAATTCTTAAATAAATCATGAGCCCGCATGGAGGCAATTTACTTTTCTTGTATATTGTTAAAGCATGGGAGTATAGGAACATTGTATGTGGAGGAAGTTTGTTGATTATTGACTTGTTGTGAAGGTTGTTGATTGTTGTTATTGCTTGTTGTGTTGCATTGTGCATGCATGGTCGTAGATCATTGAGACCCACTCTTGTCCCTTTAAATTTTCATCTTGAATCCATTGTTCGAAACACTAGGGGAAAAGGTAGTTCTAATCAATCCATTTCATCAATGGAAGGACACAATGAGGACCATGTGGAGGACCTTGGTTACATAGACCAACAAGATATCCTCCACCCCAATGTGCATCATGATAACAAGCAAGTTCCATTAGGCATGCCAAGGCTATTTGTTCATCCACCACAACAACAAGGCCAAGTTCCATTAGGAATGCCAAAGCCAATCTATGCTCCACTACCTCCCATCAATCAAGGCAATCAAGGTGCCCATGTTGCACCTCCAATTGCTAATCCTCCCCTTACTTTAAGAGATCACTATGTGCCTAATGAATATAATGCACCCACATGCATTCAATTGCCACCATTTAGAGCACATTACTATGAAATCAAACCACAAACCATTTAAATGCTTCCTAACTATCATGGACTTCCAAGTGAAGAACCTTACAAGCATTTGGATGAGTTTCTTGAAGTATGTTCCACCGTAAAATATACGGACATGCCGGAAGAGGTCTTAAGGCTTAAACTTTTTTCATTCACCCTTAAAGACAAGGCAAAATATTGGTTTAACAATCTTAGGCATTTTTCAATAACCTCTTGGGCAGAAATGCAACAAGAGTTCTTGAAGAAGTACTATCCGGTTTCTAAAACCAATGCCATGTGAACTTCAATTCGAGAATTTTCACATGGGGATGGAAAAACATTTCATGAGGCATGGGAACACTTTAATGAATTGCTTAGGAAGTGTCCACATCATGACATGCCCAAATGGCAATTAGTTCAATATTTCTTTGAAAGCTTATCAGATAATTACAAGGGCATGGTTGATGCTTCAATGGGTGGCTCTTATATTGATAGGCATGAGGATGACGCGTAACGTCTTTATGAGAGCATGAGTGAAAATTCTTTGCATCATACTTTATCTTCGAAGAATGGTAGAAATTCTAGTGGTAGGAAGAGTGTTGGCTTACATCAAGTCGACCACTCCAATGAAATTGCAGCCGAAATGAAATCATTATCTCAAAGGTTTGATCAATTTTTTATCAACCAAAACTCGACGAATCAAGTATCTTCCTTTCCTAACCATTCTCATCATGCATCTAATGAGACATGTATGACTTGTTCAAGTGTTTACATTCTACTTCCAATTGTCCTCATGGACATGTGCAAAGTGAGCATCATGAACAAGCAAATGCTGTTTTTACTAATCAAGGGAACAATCCTTATGGCAATCACTACAATCATAGTTGGAGGAATCACCCGAATTTCTCTTGGAAAAACCAAGGGGATGGCTCAAACCCTTCCCAAGGTGGTTTTCAAGGGAAATACATTTCACCTCCACTACAAAGCCCAGGTTCTCAAGGTTTTAGATTATCATACCAATCACAAAACACTATTATCTTGCCATTTATTCCTTTATACTAATTAAAGTTAGATGCTTAGAATTGGGCAGTTGGGATTTGAAGAAGTATGCCACGTTTCAGCAGTAATTTTCCTAGGAAAACACTATTATCTTGGCTATTAAGATCTTAAAACGTTGATTTGTTACTTTATTTGATCTCAAACGACAATAGTTTAAAAAAATTATCAAGTTTTTGTTGGAAGAAAATAGATGGGTCACTTCCATTTTACTCTCATTTTCCTTCTTATTCGTTGATTGCATATATAAATTACTCATAAATTATATATGGTAATTTACACAGACCTCCCCTATGGTTTGCCATAATTATACGAACCTCCCATGTGATTTGGGAATTTACTCGGACCTCCCCTGAAAATGAAACTACCCTACGCGAACCTCCCCTCTTAGTGACAGACCGTTAAATAGACTAACAGACTAGTTTAATTTATTGAAATGCCCTCAAGTTAGTATGTTAAATGACTGAAATATCCATATACTAGTATACACACACACACACACACACACACACACACAACAAACCACCACCCACCCTACCCACCTACGTTTTCCTCTAGCCGACCACCACCGCCCCCACCACGCTTAACCACCGACCACCACCATTATAACCACCATCATACCTCTCGTGATTACAACCGCGATTGACAGGCCTAATAATATCCACCATCATACAAATATAAAAATACAAAAATTTATATTTGTATTTTATTTAATTTTGATCATCTATTTTTGAGACAACAATGCCTTTCATTCCTTTATTATTATTATTATTATTTTTTGGCACCGGATAAAGTAGAGCAACAACTACTTTCCTTTATTTTCTGGACATTTTGTTAAATCATCAAATCAATCCTTGTTTTAGTAAAGAAAGTACCTGCTAATTAAAGTTTAGAAATATATCTATGTATTTTAAAAACATACGAATGTGTGTGTGTGTGTATATATATATATCCTCAATCACCTTTAGTAAAGGAAAGCCTTAATTATTTAGATTTAAGTCTCTAGTTTTAAAGCATTACAATATATATAAATCAACATTCAAAACATATGTTATTATAAATCAAACATTCAATACAACAAAGAAAAAGGGAAATTTATTTACCCAAAAAAAAGAAGGAAATTTTTAGAAAATTAATATTATTTTTTTAAATTTTGTACAATTCCTACCATATATAAACATAGCAATATGTTATTAATAAAGAATTTATATATATATAATACATATATATTTGGTTAATTTACACGAACCTCACTTATGGTTTGCCATAATTACAGGGATCTCCCTGTAGTTTGGAAATTTACTCGGACATCCCCTAAAAATAAAAATATCCTACACGGACCTCCCTTCCGTTAGAATTGACGTCAATTAATGATGAATTATGCTGATGTCAGGTACAAAATTTAGTAAAATCTCTAAAATACCCTTGTCCCTACCATCTATCTCACTCTCCCTCTACTCACGTTCTCTCTCTATCATTTTAAACTAACAAGAGCCCGGGCACTGATTGTTCCATAATAGAGAAATCAACCGACGATGTGAATTCTTCGGCAAATACGTGGCAACAAAGACATTAACAAGACTGACCTCCACTATCTCTCTAATTTCATGACCAAGGTCCCTGGATGAGTGGCTTTTTGTTTTCCTTGATCGGATAACCTAAAAAGTTGCCCAACCCTTTGTACTCAGTGTTGATATGATCCATTAGTATGTGACACCTAGCTTGTGTCGCCTCGCTATATATTCATTTATGGGTCCGGACCTTACCTACTGTTATCATATTACGATGAGGCTGAGTTGACCCCTTTCTAAATAAGGGCTACAAAGCGCCCATGCGTAAGTGAATTGGGGAGAAATAATCTATTTAGTCGAATAAAAAGAAGATAGAGCCTTAGCTCTTCTCTTTAGACCTCGGGGTCACTTTAGTGTAAAGAGTGTAAATTGTGACCGGTGTTCTGTGTTTGGGATTTGATGGGTTCTTTGAGTGATTGGGATTAGGATTCAGGTTTGGGGTTTGAGTAATTAGTGTTCTGTGTTTGGGATCCAATTCAAAGAAGAAGAAGGTCGGAGAATTGATGCCGATGTATATATCATACTATGGTTGTGGTTAAAGGATGGTGGTGGTGCTTCTTGGTGGCGAAAATTATAACCACCACCATTATAACCACCATCATACCTAATGAAAGGGAGGTCCATGTAGGATATTTTTATTTTTAGAGGAGGTCTAAGTAAATTCTCAAACTACAGAGGAGATGCTTGTAATTATGGCAAATCATATAGGAGGTCCGTGTAAATTAACCAAATATATATATATATATATATATATATATATATATATGTATTATGTATATATATATATATATATATATATATGTATTATGTATATATATATATGTATTATGTATATATAAATATTTTATTAATGACGTATTGCTATGTTTATATATGGCAGGAATTGTAAAATTTTTTAAAAAAATTCATATTAATTATCTGAAAATTTCCCTTTTTCTTTGTTGTATTGAATGTTTGATTTATCATAATATATGTTTTGAATGTTGATTTATATATGTTGTAATGCTTTAAAACCCGAGACTTAAATCTAAATAATTAAGGCTTTCCTTTACTAAAGGTGATTGAGGATACACACACACACACACACATTCGTATATATTTAAAATACATAGATATATTTTTAAACTTAAATCTGCAGGTACTTTCTTTACTAAAACAAGGATGATGATTTAACAAAATGTCCATAAAAAAAAATAAAAAATAAAAAAATAAAAAGTAGTTGCTGCTCTACTTTATCAGGTGCAGAAAAAAAATAATAATAATAAAGGAATGAGGGGCATTGTTGTCTCAAAAATAAGTGAGCAAAATTAAATAAAATACAAATATAAATTTTTGTCGTTAGATAAAATTGATATTTTTTTTCGTACAATATGAACTCAATTAAATCGAATAAATTCCGTTCAATTTCTTGGCACTGAAGCACCGGGCCTAATAATATCTTTTTTCCTTTCAAAGTAAGAAAAAATACTCAACTTTTTCATGAACATTGTGGGAGTTATTTGTCCCAAAAAAGAAATATATATACTATACATACTATATATATATATATATATATATTTAAATAAAAAAAATATTATATCATAGTCCAAATATGGTTATATGAATTTCAGATCCCGATTAGACTGCATTTGAACCAAACCTATATATGTTTGAACTTGATGAAAGTTGGTGCAATTAAGCTTCCCAACCTCACGTGAGCAAAAAAATTGGAAACTTTTCATTTTGGTGGATGAAAATCATGAATTTAGCTTTAGATTGATCGTATTCTAGAAAAATGTAAATATAATTTAGAGAATGGGGTATAAAATACAAAAATAATAATTAATAACATTTATAACCCATTAAGGTTTCCTAGGTGTCTGTAAATAGAAAAGTTTTTGATATAAGGGATCCATTTGTTTTCCCAAAACTAGATGTCTCAGCTAGTAGAAACTTGCATGTCATAGATATATGGAGTATGTTTGAGAATGTCTCTTCCTTCCACTTGACAAGCCCAAGCTCCAATAAGGAAGGCGTATGGTTTATATTGCTAGAAATGCAATATTAAAACATTTATAGCTAAGAATTGTGATTTGTGTAAAATAAAACGAGGAAAGTTCTAGTCCCAATAAAAGTAATATGGGTTTCTGAATTTTTGCCTTAAAAAAAAAGAAAAAAAAAATTAAAGCATTTAAATTATTTGAGGGTAACGGCGAGTTGAAATGATCAAACTAAGTTTTAAAGAGTATTTTGTGAAGGAAAAAAAAAAAATTAAAAGTTCAGCGAAGTTTTATGCAACTTTTCCTAAAAATATATAAAAGTAGAATTAATACCCATGGATGAAACTGTGTTATTTTTGAAATTATTTTTCAATGATAAGATTAAAAATTAATGAAAATAGTGTTAAAAACTATTTCCCAAAAAAATATTTAAATGGATTATATTTGTGTAAACAAAAACTATTAGATGCATCTATATATATATATATATATATATATATATATATTTAAATACCTTGAAACAAATTGTAAACTTTTCTTAAGTTTCTATTTCTTAAAATTTAATAAGAAAAAAAGAAAATAAAAATGAAATTCTAAAATTTCTCAAATTATATTAAGGTGCATTTTTGCCATTATAACATCGCTCTAATGGTGGGTTATTTTCAAAATTTTCTTAAAATTCTCAATTTTTAAAAAAATTAAAAGGAAAAGAAAACCTAAAATAAAAATCGTTTTAAAGAAAACCTATTTTCTTAAATTTTAACGTCATTATTTTATTTTTGTTTTTTTTTTTTAAAGTTTGAGGCAGGTATTGAAAGCGGAGGGAAGTTTTATGCAATTTGTCCAAATTATTTTTATTAGTGGCATTTTTGTCATTATAATATCACTTTAAAAGCTTTTGAAATTAAGGCTTTTTTTAGCTGTAAAATTCTACGATTAACGAAAGTTGGGAATAATTATAAGAATTGAAAAGTTTAGGGGGGGTTTTAGGTCAATTTATTTTATATGGTATTGAACCAAAAATTGAAAACGGAGGGAAATTATATGCAATTTTCCCAATATAGATATCTTTTGTATTGATAATTATATAAATTGTCCAAAAGTCTGTCCTAAAGTGGTTTGGAATCTCACAACATTCCCTTTTCATAGACAATTAGGGTATCATGTACCAATTATAGCAAAAGTAAAAAAGGTAAGTATAAAGAGAATCCCTTGTCTCTATCTCTAGATTTAGTATATAGGACAAAGAAAGTAAATATTAGCATCAATTAGGATAAAGAAAATAAAGAAAATAAAATGACTGTGTCACTTCCCATCTTATCATTTTAGATTGGGTAAAGAGCATAAAACCCCCTGAATTTTCAGTCAATTGCACAAAATTTTCTCTGAATTAACAAGTGTTTTCCTGAATTATGATAAAATTGTATTTAAGGACATTCGGTGAGTCTCCGGCAACGAAAAAACATGATTACAATATTACCCTTTAGTGGAACGGCGCCGTTTTGGTGTTATCTTAACCTCATTTGTTGATGTGTAAAAAAAAATAAAAAATCTTAACAATCCAATAGCATTTAAACAACATAGCATTACCTTATCACATTACTTATTTTAACGCGCTTTTTCTCCTACGCTCTAAGGGTGCATTTGGATACATAAGAGAGAAAAGAAAAGAAAGAATAGTATTAGTTAGGAAAGAAAAGAAAAAAAAAAAGGATAGTAATAATTTATATTCATGTTTGGATAGATAGAAGAGAAAAGAAAAGAAATGATAGTCATTCTTATTTGGATAAGATAAAAGAGAGAAAATAAAAGATAATAACCAAATTACTATCCTACCATTTCATATAACTAGGAGTGGAATAACAAATCTATATATTTATTTGTGGAAGCTAGTTTTGGTATTATCCAAATACCACTAAAGCGCTTTCTATCCCTATCTTCTCCATTTTGGAGAGATAACATATGAGTATCCCTATCTTCTCCATTTTGGAGAGATAACATATGAGGGATATCCCTCCCTATCTCTCCCTCCTATCCCTCAAAATCATTCGATCCAACGCACCCTAATTTTTCCAGAGTCGAAGATATTGCCGACAATCACAACCTTCAGTAGCCAGCAGCTGATCTTCAATGAAATTATGGGTTTGGGTCTTCAAAGATGCTCACGGTTTAGTTATCTGGGTCTGTATGATGCTAAGTTACTGGTTTGCTCACTGCGATTGTGTCGTGATGCTTAGAGCTTCTCGCCGGCAGTTATGGAGTTTGAGATCAGTCTTTCACCGGTTTACTCCCTGTTAATGCTTAGAGTTTCTCATTGGCACCGACGATCATGGAGTTTAAGGTTGGGCTCTCACCGGTTTGCTCTTCGTTGATGCTCAGAGTTTCTCGTCGGCACTGGTGATCATGAAGTTTGAGGTTGAGCTCTCACCGGTAACCACTGTCATCACCACAATCATCGTTGCCACCACCACCACCATCCTAACCTATAACCACCACCACCACCATCCTAACCTATAACCACCACCAACACAGTATTCCCAATAATGAACCACCCCCAACATTAGAAGTTGGAATCCTATCCCCACCAAATCACCAACCAATCAACAATCACAAATGAACCCTAACCGTCCTCGCGATTTCACCACACAGTGAACCTGTTATTGCCGTTACCGTCATCGCCACCACCACTATTACCGCTGCGAACCTAACGCCACTGTTATCTCCATTTTAAGCAGCACTTCCATCTCCGGTGTTGTGCTCTAACTTGAACTTCGACCAAGGCACCGTAATTTTAGCTATGGCGGGAATATCACCAAGGAGCTGTGAGTATGGATTTTTGGTGGTAACAGTGGAGGTGGTTTGGGGTTGAGGATGGTAGTGGGTGTCAATGGTGGTTCATTTTCTGCAATAGGGGTTCAATTTGGGGTCATTTGGTGGTGGTTTCAATTTGTCGATTTAGGATTTGTGTTTGTTGTTGCGTTGTATCAGTTGAATAAAAATAATTTTAAGGTGTATTTGGAAGTTTTGATTTTTTTATACATTTATAATTATAAAGAGCAGTTTTCTCATTTTTTATTTTGTGCAATGGCGCGTGATCAACACACCCTTATTTAGTGGTAAAAAACTGCCAGAACTTCTCCGGTGGGTATGTTTTGCTAACAAATTGATAGTTCAAGGGGTTAATTATAAAAATAAAAGTTTATAGAGTTTTTAGGGAGAGAGCACTTTACCCTTTTAGATGATCGGGGGTCGAGAAAAAATATATAAATAAAAAGAGAATAGTTATTCACCCAAAAAAAAAAAAAAATTCTAAGAGGATTGGTGTGATTCTTCTTTTTATTTGATAAGGATTAGTGGAAAGAAAGAAAGAAACAATTTTTTTTTTTTTTGAGTGAAAAATTACAACATTTTGAATTCTAAGAACCGGAAAAGGTAAAGTAAACTGGACTCTAATCGAAGTCACGAAATACGGAAGGTCAACTTGAAAAATGGTCAACCAAAGTGGTCAACACAGCAATGTAATGTCACAGAGCTCAAATAGTCTCAAAGTGTCAGGAAATAAGTTATGGAACCATCAGTGAGCGGATCCAAGTGGCCCACAAGGTAATGCTCTATTAGGGGTGCACATGATTTCTGTTCCTACGATTTTTGATGGAATCGGAATCATTCCCAACGATTCCTAAAAGTTAGAACTGAAACCGGAACCGAAACTATTTTTGGGAACGGTTACGGTTCCGGTTTGGTTTTTGTTCCTTTTTTTTTTTTTTTTTTTTTTTTTTTAACAATTTAATGATTCTAAACCTATTTGTAGTGCATTTTGATGTATAATATTGTACGAACATACATTTATTATATATATCTCTTTGTAGGCATCAAGAGGCATATATATTAGTAATTATATAATATATATAATTATTCTATGGTTCCAGTTCCTAATGGTTCCAGAACTACGGTTCCAGTTCCTAATGATTCCGATTCCGGAGTCTGAAACCAGAATTGGAATCGGAATCGGAATTGTTAGGCCTTGTCAGTACTTAACGGTTCCGGTTCTTAACAGTTCCACTGGTTCTTTGTGCACCCTTAAGTGGGGTGTAAGCCTCTTTATAGAATGTCATAGTAAAGAATCACCTCCAGTTGCATAGTGCAACAATCTCCTCCAATTGAGTAAATGAATAGTAAAAATTATGGAAGGTTAAAAATTTCCTCTCTCTCCTCTCTTTCTCTCTATATCTTATATACAACTAGGTCTCTCTCTCTTTTCTTTTTCTCTCTATCTTTGACCATCGTCCCTTTCTCTCTCCTCTCTATCTTTGACTATCGTCCATCTCTCCTCTCCTCTCTCTATCTTCATTGCCTTTCATTGCCTTTTGCCGCTGTTGCACTGAGAGCTCTCTTTCTCCTCATTTTCCTCCCTCTGCCATTGCTAAAGAATTTAAAAGGAATTACCTTTGATTTGTTTCCAAAACGAATCACATATCTATTTCTCGATTCCTTTGTTTCTATACATATTTTGATTTGTTTACAAAATGAATCACATTTATATTTCTCCATTCATTTGTTTCCATAAATTTCTCATTTCCTTTCTTCGTATACTAGGTCATTTTATTCCAAATTAACAGAGCAACATCTGCACTGGCATGGTTTTTTGTGTTAATTATTTGTGTACTGCATAACATTCCAAGTAGTTTGTAATTTAAGTCAATATAAGTTGTTCGCAACATCCCAACATAATTCTAAAGGATTTTTTATACATAATATCCCAACAGTTTGTAATTTAAGTTAATATAAGTTGTACGTAACATCCCAACATAATCCTACTGGATGATAGTCATTGACTCTAATACATAACATCCCAACAGTTTATAATTTAAGTCAGTATAAGTTGTACTTAACTGTAATACCTCTAATTTTAAAAGGATAATTCTGGTATATTAATTAATTATTTTTGTTGCATTTTATTTATTTAATTGTTTATTTGGCTGTTTATGTGAATTAATTGATAAATTGTTTTATTTAAATGTATTGTTTTATTAAATTGTATTTATTTGAATTAATTAATGAATTATTTTGTTTAGTTGTATGTTGATTTTCGTTAATTAAACTAATTGTAATTATATTATGGTTTTCCTTAATTGAAGTAATTGGTTAGTAATGTAAATACGTGAATTAGGTTGCAGTAGGGTATAGTTAATGTTTAACCTAGGTTTTGTTTTCTTTTAGGATTCACGTTATGGCCTACTAGAATTTAATTTAGGGTTGGCCGTCTCTAATTCTAAGTGGACTAGGGTTTTTAGAGACACACACACACACACACACATATATATATATATATATATATATATATATATATGATGTCTGTTTAGGGTTTACGACATAAACCACGAACAGAGAGTATTGAGAGGCAGAGAGGGAAATTTGAGAGATAGACGGAGAGGTTCAAGGAGGACGGGACGGAGTGCTTCTGGGTTGAACCAAGAGCATCAGAGGAGTGGAACGGCAGTCAAGGAAGTGGTCGGAAAACTTAGAGACGGAGGTTTAAGATTTCTAAACTAAAATCAGAGGCAAGTCTCTATTCTGTCTCTTTCCCTTAAACCTGTGTTCTGTGCATGCCTAGGTAGACTCCAGGAGTTTAATTAATGCTAAAATATATCTTTGATGCATGTGTAAACTGTAATTTGCTTTGTTGTATTAAACTGTTTTGAAAATTCTTAAACCGTTTAATTGTATCCTTTTGTATATGTTGTTTAAGCCTTGTTTAATTGAGATTGTTGATGCATGTGGATGTCTTTAAAATAATCTGGGACACTAAATGAAAACTAGAACAAGTATTAAAAAAATTACAGAGAGCTTGGGTATCGCCGGAGGCGAGGAAAACGAAGTAGAAATTGCCGAACTGCTTCACGGAGTGAGAGAGAGGGCTCCCAAAAGGAGGGAGCCAGCTCCCTCATCAATGGAGCTGGCTCCAAGGAGTATGGAGCCGGCTCCTAGCTGCATAGAGCAAGCTCCCTAAGTTAGGGAGCCGGCTCCCATGCCAAAGGAGTAGGCTCTCAACTTGTGAGAGCCTACTCTCGCCCAGAATTGCATATTGTTGGTTTTAAGGCGTTGTTTGGATTGTGCAGGGTGTTTTTAATTCGTTTAAACTATTTTAACTGAGTTATATGATTCCCATAGACTTGTAAAAATATAGGGGAACAATAATTCATAAATGGATTAAGGACTGGACAAGGTGAATTTAAGGAAAAATCTTACATGTTGCACTTTGATTGTTAATCAACTTACGTACCGGAACTTGGAGGTTATGGTATATATGATTTTATTACTGTTAATCATATTTAAATAAAGGTAGAAGTATAGTGAATCACTTGAAATTAACTATGCTTGTTTTGGAATAAATTGATACTTATTTGCTATTTAACCGTAACAATTTATGGACAATTTGGAGGACGTAAATGCTTAAATTTATTTTAGCAGTTTACATTATTGGAATATGATATTTAGGCTCTATAACGAATGCCTAATATTGATATATATATATTAATTTATATTGATGTATATTTTGGAGATTGGTTGTTGAATATATAGTGTTGTTTTATTAACCATGCTATTTGGAGGATTGTATGCACCGGTATGGGACGGTGGCATACTAGGGATGGATTAGTTTAAATACTAAGTCCTACCTATTCTGGATTGAGGTATGGATTAATCATAAAGTTTAAGTCCTACTCATATTGGTGTCATGTCAATAAAATAATTGAATAACCTACTTTGGTTTCTGAATGGATTGTTATACATATATCAGGCTATTATACCAGATGGATGATATTTTGTATTAGGAGTGTATGGACTTTATATATTTATGTTATGGTGCCATGGTATGAGCTTGAGTCTCGGGACCATGGTTAGGGTGCGTATATCGCCTAGGATGGATAACTGGACAATAGTTGTTGTTCCCTGGTAGGACTAGGTACACATGACCACATTATGAGCGATTTGCATGGTATCTCTACTCAGGCTGAGACAGATCTATTAGACTAGTGAGCGTCCTATAGTGTGTACTTATACATATATGGACTACTCTAGTTATTATTAAGCTATCTAAGATGTATTTGCGTATTGTGTTTCTGTATGGATCGTAGTAGAATAGGACTTGCATGTGGGCCTGACCCACTCTCTTATTTTTCAGGTGCTCGTCAGTTCCAAGGTTAGAGCTTGGTCATGCAGAGCAGATACAGACACTCATTCCTCCGACTACGTAGGATTACTTTCCATGTTTGGCTTTAGATTTTATTTCAGTTGTTTCAGTTTCAGTTTGGGATATTATTAAGGGTCCACATGATGGATTCCCGAGTTGTTAATTAATGGAGAGTTTGGATTTTATTAATTATAACTTTTGAGGATTTTATAATTAAAATTCTTTTTAGCCTTTATTTATTTGTCTCTTATTATTTCGATTTGTATTCTGTGTTCGTTTATATATTAATTGTTTGATATTCCCTCGGGGTTTGGGCTTGGGCCTGATCAACCCATGTCTTAGATTCGAGGAGTATCACATTAACATCCCAACATAATCCTACTAGATGTTAGTCATTCACTTTAATCGGAGAAACACTAAATTGGGAAGAGTAATCAGATAAGAAACATACCCAAAATCGAGATTTAGATGAATAATTTATGCATAATACTCCAGTGAAATTACATGAATTGTTGTTAGGAAGCCAGTTTTGGAACGTGTTTGGATTTTGAAGTGAAGTTTTGAAGTTCAAAAGTTTCTGTTGGTCCTTGGAGAGTCCATTAATGGAAGCTTTTAAAGAGAGAAAGGAAGATAGTCGTCTCTTCTCTCCCATCGATGCGTATTTTGAAATAAAATTTAAAGTTAAAATTCAACATTTAAAGCTTCTATATATATTTAAAGTTAGAATACAAGGGTGGTGAAAAATTAATTATCATATTTTTTTAATTGATGTGGCATTTTCTTAGCCACTTATTTCAATAGGAGGAAATGGATATATTATACAAATGTAGGTGATCCAAATATGTGATGTTATGGGGTGGAATCCAAATCTCTTGTCAAAAAATTAAATAATAAATAAAAAAGAAGAAGGAAGGAAAGTAGGATAATTACCCAATTCCATACAGTATCCTAGGCATGGTAAATAGGGTATTTATGGGGTTGACAAAACCATTTCATTTCCTGACCTCCACTGTCATAAGCCATAATAAATCACGTGAACATTTATTTTTGTTTTTTTTTCTTATGTGTCACAAAAGGAAAAAGACCTGCAACAAGATCAGTTTGGGACAAATATATATCTATATAGTATTCAAAGTTGCATAACCTCATGGGGATAAAGTAAGGCATAAATGAGGCACTGTATAAGGGTCGTCAATTCCTTACTCATCTCTTTGTTTTCTAATGGCTTAACAGATTTTAAGTCGCTATTTAAAATACTATGGAATGCCTCCAATGGCTAAACAGCCTAAAATCATGCTTCTGGGATCTACATGGCTAAATGCTAAGAAATAAAAAAATTTAGGTGAATGTTCTTGTTGTCTTGCTTAGTTTGCAATTTCTAGTTTGCAATTTCCGAAACAATTTTCTATTTTAGGATTTACAAAAAATTAAGAAGAAAAATTACAAGATTTAGGAGCTTTAAATAATAAAATAATCTATTTTTAAAGTTTCTTTTTTAATTTGATAGAGTTTGTTAAAATAATTATATATGTATTAAAAATTATTGTTTAGGTTCAAAATACCCTCCAAACTATTATCTCAAAAGAATCTGTGAAATGAGAAAGGCATGCTTGATTTATAACTCTGAAAACAGTTCTTAAAAATTCAGAAAATAAAAAATATTTAACGCGTAATAAAAATAATCAATCACATCAAATTTAATATTAATTAGGAGTTCCTTTCCGGTTCTTATCATTACTCTTTTACAAACCAAACAAGCTTTGTTGTTTGGGATCTTTGAAACCCTATAATTAATAACAATTATAACCCATTAAGGCTTCCTAGGTTTTCGATGGAAGGGATGCATTTGTTTTTCCAAAAATAGATGTCTCAGCCCGTAGAAACTTGCCATCTCATAGGCTCATAGCTATATATGGTGTATACTTGAGAATGCCTCTATCTTCCACTTGACTAGCCCAAGCTCCTATAAGGAAGCACATGGTTTATATTGCTACGAAAGAAATATTAAAGCATTTATCACTAAGAATTGGGATTATGTGTAAAATAAAAAGTTGAAAGTTGAAGTCCAATAAAAGTAATATGGGTTTCTGAATTTTTTTTTTTTTTTTTTTTTTTTAAACCATTTAAATTATTTCGGTTGACCGCGAGTTGATATAATCAAACTAAGTTTCAAAGAGTATTTTGTGAAAAAATAAAAATAAAAATAAAAAATTAAAAGTCCAGGAAAAGTTTTATGCAACTTTTCCTAAAAAGATATAAAAGTAGAATTAATACCATGGACGAAACTGTGTTATTTTTGACAATTATTTTTTAATGATAAGATTAAAAATTAGAGTTGTGCTATTGCAAGAGCGCTATCGTAAAAAGTCTAAAAAGTTCGTGTTTATAAGTTTCACAATTCCTATTTTTAAGGATTTGGAATAGATAATTAATTAAGAAAGAATCATTCACAATTAAGGAAACAAATCAAGCTTTTTCTCTCTCTCTTCTCTCCACGTTTTCTCTTTATTTCTCTTGGTTAACACCCTCAAAGAATCTCTCTTTCTCTCTCATAGTTAACCCTTTGTCTTTCGGTCAAAGAGTCTCTCCGTGGTCCACCTGCATTCCATCCTTCCTAGCTGCTGACATATTAGGTTCTCGTAAGTTATATTTCATCTATCATATCCGTGACACTATTTCATTCTATTTGAGATTTTCTTTTTTTGTTTGTTCACGTTTTTGAGCTTTGGAATAATATCATCACAAAAATTTTAAGTGTTGTTTAATTATATTTTGATTTTTTTTCTTTCCTTTTTTTTTTTTTTTTTTTTTTTTTTTTTTTTTTTTCATGTTTTTGAGCTTTAGAATAGCCTTATCTTAAAAAATTTATGTGTTCAAACTAAGAGAGAGAAAAAAGCAGATTGGTTGAGAGTTAGTTAACCAAGAGAGAAAAAACATGGAGAGAAGAGAGAGAAAAAAAGTTTGACTTGTTTCTTTAATTAATTCTCTCTCCCTAATTCCTAAAAATAAGAATTATGTGCTTTATAAGCACGAGCTTTTTAAACTTTTTGCGAGAGCACTTTCGTTACTCTAAAAATTAATACAAATAAAGCATTAGATGCATCAATAAAAAAAAAATTAAATACCTCAGGGACAAATTGTAAGAGAATTTTTATGCAATATTTCCAATATATTTGATAAATTATATAAATTGTACAAGAGTGTGCACAAAAGTGTGTCCGAAAGTGGTTTGGAATCTCACACAACATTCCCTTGCTTCAACTTTCATAGACAATTAGGGTATCATGTACCTTAAAAAAAGGGTTAGGGATCTTCTGCACATGTTACTCCAAAATAGCAAATTTTGATGAAATATTTTAGTAGTATCTTTACAATCAAAAGATAAAAAGGTAAGTACAAAGAGAATCCCATGTCTCTATCACTACATTTAAGTATATAGAACTACACTTTATTTTGTTTAATACACATTAGAAAAAGAAAACATGTGAAATTCTAAAATATTGGTTTTATCTCTAAGTTTGTCTATCTCTAATTTTCTTTTCTCTACTAATATATTTTTTATTATATATATATATATATATATATTCTTTTATGCATTCTATATTTTTCAATTACTCTATATATGTTTGGGTATATCTTTCAAATTTAACCTTAATTAGAAAATAATAAATCAGAAAGAGATCACTCACTCATGGTAAAAAATTGTAATTTCTAATTTTGATTATTTACAGATTTAATAGAAATGGTCTCCCAAATGATATACGGATGAGAGTTTGGATGCTATAATAGTAAGTTTTGCTATTTTTTTTCTCTTTCATATATTAATATATTTTCTATATTAAAAAAATTACTTTTAAAAAACACAAAGTAGCCAAATAAGCAGCCACCTAATTCAAGATAAAATCACAAATAAAAATTCGTGAAGTAAGCATTTTTCTATAAAATAGAAGATGTTAATATCTTTTTAGTTATTGTCACATCATCCGGATTAAATCTTAAATTTTAATTCAATACCTATTTCTCATTAATGTTTATTATTATTATTATTAATTTTTTTAATAGTAAATATTGTATTCATGGGGTTGACAAAATCCATCTCCTTTCCATTCATGGCGTCCACTATAGTAAGCGGTAAGCTATACTCAGTGAAGTATGGATCCCATGAACTTTTATTTTTGTTTTTTCTTATGTGTCACAATACGGAAAAAGACACGCAACAAGATCAGTTTGGGACCAAATATATATATATATATATATATATATATACATAGAGAGAGAGAGTCACAATCTCTTGATTACTGGTGAGCAAGAGTATTTATCCATATTTTGTATGAAAAAATATTATTTTTGACGACAATAATATATCGACAAAAAACCAACTCCACATGGCAACAAATTATTTGCCCACAACACTTTCTCCCATCCTCTGCTCACAACCCTTCCCTCTGACTCCTCTGCAAAATCCTCCCATCTCTTTCTTCACGTGGTTTCCGGCAACGGCAGTGGACTGAAACGGCGCTATTGAACTTCGACCAAGTAGTCCGGCATAGGCAAGGAGGAATTGCACCGGCGACTCAAGGGCGCAGTTCCGACGTCGAAATGGTGTGACTGAACTGTAGCAAGAACGAACGGGGGTGACGGGCTGTTGTTACCCGCGGGCAGCGACTACTCAACTTTGGCAACAGTTTCGTTAATTCCAAAAACTCTTGTGATATCGTCGGATCCCAACCTGAAATTTTTCGACCAGAAATCGCTTCGGATCCGTGGCTGATATCATGATTCCGTCAATCTACTCCGCTCTGGGTGAATCTTGGTGAAAAATAATAGAAGCTGGTAGGAAAAAAAAACAAAGAAAAGAACATAAGTGATTTTATTGGGCCATAGAGTCATCCACGTAGGAGTTAATTTTTGTCTGTTGTTTCCTAGTTAGGTGGAATAGAAACACTCTTTTGTACGTGCACAGTTAGATTTAATGGTCACATTTCAAATTCACTATTTTTCCTTCATTTTACTAAAAACTACCATGTATCCATTTTAGTTTTCAAATTTATGATTATCAATACCATTCAATTTAATTATTAAAGCAAAATATTTTTTTTTTGGGGTGCAATCCCAACATATCATTGAACACATGTAAAAGAATTTCAGACCATGAATTCAAAAATTGATTTTAAAAAAAATATATGAAAAGAGGAGTAGATTAACAAATAATTCCTATGAGAGAGATAACTGATTGCGGCAGACCAACTAAATGTCAAAGTATAAAGATGTTATTAAATTAACAAAGCACGAAAAAATGACAAAAAAAAAAAAAAAAAACCACGAAGAAGGAAAAAGAATTAATCTAAGAATTCCATCTTCTGGACATGGCAGTACGGGATTCCTAATATTGATTTTTATTGCAAGAGACTTTGAGGGTATAATTTTATGATTATTATTATTATTTTTTTTTGAGAGAGAGACGTGAAGAGAGCCGTTTTTTTCAGTGTAGATAATTTTTTTTACTTATCAATAAATAAGAGATCAGAACTCTCTCTCTGTATATATATTATGTTCAAAGTTGCATAACACAACGAAGATAAAGTAAAGTATAAATGAGACACTATATGGCATTCATTCCACGTGGCATGGATTCCTTGGCATGGATTCCTTGTTAAAATCCTGCCAAAACAACAAACCATTTGTTTATGGATTGTGGTTGTGCTAAGTTGAGGCCCTAACTGCATCAATTCCTTATCCATCTCTTTGTTTTATAGTAATCGCTTAACAGATTTTAAGTTGCTATTTAAAATACTTGGGGATGCTGCCAAAGGCTAAAACCATGCTTCTGGGACCTACATGCTAAGAAATTCCCCTAATATATATATATATATATATATATATATATATATATATAGCTGAATGTTCTTATTAATATCTTCTTCCTTGTGACTTTAACCCAAGAATTTGGTTCCTGTTCCTGATTGTAGCTTTTTAAACCAGACCATATAAAAAAAGAAAATAAAGTCTGGCTTAGTTTGCAACTGTTCAAATAATTTTTTATTTTAAAATTTAAAAAAAATTAAAAACTGCCTTTTGGTTCTACCTTGATCTGTTTTTAGAAAAAAAGTTATTAAAAAATTGAGTTCCAATAGTGTGAAAACAAAAAAAAAAAAAAACACTGGATGTTGAGGGTTCCAATAGTGAATTTTTGTTCTCGGTGTTTTTCTTCAAGTAAATAAAATATTTTTGAGAAAATAGTTTTTTGAATTCCCTATTTTATTAACTATTCATTATATACACTCCCGTTTTATGTACCTTGCATATATCCAACCACTCCTCACTCGTATTTTACCAAGAAGGAGCATTTGGCCCACGCACAACTCAAAGTGGCTTCCACATAGAGAGCATGCACTAAATTTGGTGGTATTGTAGAGGGCAATTTCACTTTGTCATATCTTAGTGTGAATAAATTTCTTGTAGGTAAGAGATCAAATTGGATTACATTCAGTACATCTTTGCAAAAGCTGTGCCATGAAATTCTCGTTCTTTTCCACTCTACATATATTAAGGAAAGGCTAACCCAGTGCCCATAATTTGTAAAATTATTAAGGGCCTTATGAGTAATATCTTCTCTGACTTCTAAAGTGGATGGTGAATCCTCAAAATAGCTAGTGTGTAAGTGTTTTTGCTAATGAAAAAAAAAAAAAATGATAATAATAATAAGATAACATTACAAGTAAAATTTTCATTTTGCATTTACTGAGATAACATTACAAGTAAAATTTTCATTGTATTCTATGCCCTTGTTTTTGAACAACATTGCCCAGTCTATGTTATATAACTATTGATCAATGGGCATTCGTCTGGATGGCATGATCAAATTGAATGTCCGAGACCTGCTAGGAGTAATATGTAAGTGTGTGTGTGTTTGCTTGAACTTTCTAGAGGAAAAAAAAGAAAAAAGAGGTCATATAACTATTGTAGACGTGCATACCACAAAGTCATTTCAATGGTGAAACCGATATGGCACCAATGCACAAAACAATGAAGATGCATGTCCAAAGCCTCTAACCGCACAATTGTCTGGGAGGAACAGTGGCTTTGGGTGGATTTGGGATCGAGTCGTTTGGCCCAAGATCGTCGATTGGCGGTCGCTGTTTGTGATGATCTGTGACTGATTGATAAGCTATGGCCAATGCTAAAGCCTGCACATGAAATAATGAAAGATCAGTACAAAGAAAAATTACTTCCAACTCTAGCAAATAAAACCACTTAGTTCATTATTTCCAGAAATTAAATAGTTGGCTTACAATATAGACAAACATATCAAATATATAGCATCTCATAGATAGAACAATTCATGCATGGTATAGCACCCATTGAACATTTCTCATAGTCTATGTTACTTGTACTCGAGTATGTTTGTCGGGTATGTATTGACATGTTAGATGTGTCAAATTCTCAAATAGAACACATAGACATTGCTAGATATTCATATTATTTAATTTTTTTATTTTACTTTTTAGAGTAAAATAATATCTTTATGTTACATAGTGTTTAATATCGGACATGTATCTCATACTCTTTCTTTGTGTTCGACATGGATTCTTCACTTACTTTTGAAGAGTCCATGTAACATAGCTCATAGTATAGTCAAACTCATACATGGAACCATTGAGGTCTAGAAAAAATGATAATGCAGTGTATTAATTGCTCTTTGTATCCCTTTTAGAAGATAACAGAACATACAGATTTTGAAACGTAGGGAGCTTACAATGTGATCATGTTGAGGAGGAGCATAAATCCCTGTGGCGACGGTTGTCCTTCGTCGAGTATCACTTGAAGGTGGGTTCGATATTTTAGTAAATCCTGTAGGAACAACCATTACAGGCATGCCCACAAGATTGCCCATGCAAACTCTCTCCCAGTCAGTTGCATTGCCAACAAACGCGTCCACTGTGAAACTCTCTCTTACTTCCCGAATTAATTTTCCTCGTGCTCTTTGTGCCTGTGGATAATAATTCGTTGTTAATATTCAATAAATAACTCGAAATAAATAAGAAAAATGGTCTACTTTATGTAGTCATTGACTCATACTAAACAAAGATTTCTGCAGTAGTTCATATTGTGGTCCTCATTCCATCACTTCTTGTGGTGGCCACTCTTGTCTCCCTTTAAATGCATCGACTCTAAAGTGAAATTTTGCCTTAAAATGAGTTACTTGGATTCTTATAATTTTAAAGGTTCAAAAATATATATATATTTTGGTTATAGATGTGAAGACAGCCAAGGACAGCCAGACAATGATGCGATCACCACACTGAATATTTTTTTTTTTGTAATAGTTCATTAAATGCACATTTGAGTCTCGCATGAAGTCCAACAACCAATTAATCCATACCCATCTGACCTCCAACAAACTTCAGTTATAGAAATACTATTTAATACTTATGTCTCTGGCTAATGTAGCGGGCATGGTTTTTACGACTACATATTCACACGAATTCTGCTGCTTTTACCAGCTTATGTCTAGCCAACAAATTGTAGTATCACAACGTTAATTCAACCAACTTAAGAAAAAGAGGAACGGCAGTATGAACATGTTGATACTACAATAATTATGAAAATATGTCAAGTTAAAGAGTGTTCTATAAGTACCAACGGGGCCAGTGGCCTAGCGGTATCAGCGTCTTACCTCCCAAAAGAAGGTCAGGAGTTCAAGTCTCACAAGAGACAAGTGTGTGTGAGTACCAACTAGGGAAAAAAAAAAAAAAGAGTGTTCTATAAGTATCGTATAATTGTTTGTAAAAAATAAGATTGCAGATGCGTGTATCCGACATGTATTCAGAACTATAACTATCAAATACAAATACGAATAAACAAAGTTTTTATTAGACTTGGATCAGAATCCAGAAACATTGAAGTTTCCATGACACTTCACTATAAATGACTGCCTCACAAGTCAGACTCCCTACCTTCAAGGCACTTGATGAAATGAGTTTCTAGACTGTAATTCGTTTCGCATGTTAGTCTTATCATTACTTGTTAAGAAATTCTGTTTCAGAATCCCAGATTCATCAGATAATTGACGTTGAATAACTTATCTACTATGGAAACAAGCACCATAATTCTGGACATGCATTTTTCATATAGGAACTCTCTAACCATAAAGAGATCGAGCCCACTGGCAATCTTAACCTCTCTGCTTGCATACAATGGATTATACTAACCAAGCAATCATCAACTGCAGCTCCTTCTCTATTTACCAATGTTCACATACATCATCATCATCCTTGGCTTTATCCCGTACAAACGGGGTAGGCCATATGGATTCTCTCTCCACTCTTTTCTATCATAAGCCATATCTCCTACCAGACTTTAATTTTTTTAAATCATTCCTTATCACTTCATTCCAAATTAGTTTAGGTCAACCTCTTTGTCTCTCTTTTTTTTTTTTCTTAGTTGGCACTCACACACACATGCCTCCATGGAGGCTCGAACCCCTGACCTCCCTTTGGGAAGTAGGGGCTTAGTACCAGTAGGCCACTGGCCTATTGGTGACCTCTTTGTCTCTTACCTTCTATGCAAATCAATCTTCCTCTCCTCACACGTGCAATACAAAACTATATATACTTTCAAGAAAGGACCATCGATTAATCCTTTACTATATATACTAGAACTGGTCATCAAATCAAAAAATGTCTTCAACAACTAGACACGAGACCTTGAATTACAAGAACATCATTGAAGCCCTCAAAGCCTTGAATAAAGCATTGAAAGATGACATTTAACACAAAAGATGGTCTTTTCCTTTACGACCCCTTGAACAAAATAAAGACTTGTGAGCATTTGGAAAAGCAGATGAGTAAGATGTAACATTCACTAAGGGCCTGTTTGGCAACCACAATTGCTTTGTGCTTTTATTTTAATGCGAAACAGAAGCAATGTTTCCGCTTTAGAGTGTGTTCAACATTGTTTCGAAACTTGTTTGGTAACGTAAATTTGCTGCAAGATTTTTTAAAGTAAAAACATGAGAGCATGTTTGGTAAAAAGTGTTGCAAGTTTAAAAATTTGAATGGCTAGTTAAAAATGTTAATTTAGAATTTTATTATTATTTTTTTTAACAGTGTTTTGCTACCGTGCGGAAGCAAACAAAAGCATCATTTTGATGCTTCTGATTTTGGCCTCAATTTTGGAAGCACTTCGGTATTATTCAAATGACATCAAACGTTACCAAACATGCTTCGTGCTTTTGCTTTGCTACAGTACACTAGCGAAAGCAAAAAACACAAAGCAAAAGCATTAGCCAAACAGACCCTAATTTTTTAAGGTAATATATACTTTTTATGCACCAAATGATAAAAAGCCAATATACCTAAATTACTGTAATGATTTTAGCAGCCACTGGCAGTAAGTCTTTATAGGGTGACATAAAGCAGTCCTCTACAGATCCTACTCATATAAGACAGAGGAACTCTATAGCGACTCTCCCTACATCACAAAATAAGTTCATTAATGGTTTACTTTCTTCAACTCATCAGAGAACTCAAGACTTCATGTGTTTCTTTTTGTATATCAATATTTGCAAACTATTTTTTTTTTTTTAATTGCAAGCTCCCATTCGACCATTAGTAACAAGATTGAACATACCTGAACATAGTCTACAGCTGGGATTACACGTGCACGGCGAAGTTCGAGTGGCCATTGATCTTGAGCTTCATAATCATCATCCTTCCTAGAGCGTTGCCATTCATCAAAGTGAGCTAACATATCCACATCCATTGTGAAATTTAAGATACCTTGAACCGAGTCGACAGTGTAATTCAGTTTAAAAGGAACCATCTTGACACCCTTCGATTGAAGCACATCGACAACCTGGCATTTTCATCACAAGGTTGCTAAATTTTTGCATTATATAATCAGTTTTGTTGGTTATTTAAAACCATAATCTGGCTTAATTAAGGCCCGAGTCTTGCTAAGTTTTTGGAAATTAAACATAAAATTTAGACACTTTGTATGCTCATATACCTCCATCTCAGCATCCTCAAGATATCCAACAGTTAGCTTTGTGATGTCAACTGAAAATGGGTCACCAAGGGAAATTTCTCTGGAAGAAAGGTGATCGGGATCTTTTCCCCGAATTGCATCAAGAACGATTGTGCAATCTGCAGCACTTCTACAGAAAGGGCCAAGCTTATCCTGTTAAACAGGTACAATTTAAATTTCTCAGTTACTACAACTAAAAAGGAAAACTGTGACATGTAAGATAAAAATGTCTGTTATACCAAGCTCTCGGATATGCTCATCACACCGGTTCGACCAACAGTACCAAAAGTCGGGCGCAAAGTAGTCACGCCACAACGAGCAGCAGGAAAGGTCACGGAGCCAGCTGTTTCTGAACCAATGGCAAATGGAACCATACCTGTGATGAAGGAAACATTTTTTAGTAGAAAGTTTGTGCAAGTTCCATCTAGATTTGGTCAACAGCCAATTCAACCTACTCTTATAATAATTCGAGTAACAATGATTAGGAAAAAAGAATTTTTTTTTTTTAATTTTTAAATTTTGTTCCTTCTACATCTTTTTAGATGTAAATAAATGCCCACTATGACGTAAAAGCACTCTGACATGAAAGGGAAAAAAAAAGAAAATGACATGAAAGGAAATGAAAATGTAAGACTCAACATAAACTCGAAAATACCTGCTGAGGTGCAGGCAGCGGGACCAGCTGATGAACCGGTCGAGAATTCCTCAATATTCCATGGGTTTCTCGTCCTACCCCCAAACCAGATGTCATCATATGCCAATGATCCTGAAACAAGCTTTGCAACAAGAACTGCCCCAGCAGACTTCAACCTGTATCGAGTTGTCACAAACTACAAAAGCTCAATATCACTTACTTTCCGAAAGTAGTCTCCAGATTGCAAATTGATTAATACCTCTTATAAACCCAAGCTTCAAAGTTAAGAACTTGATCTTTGAATGTTCTTGAACCCCATGTTGTTTTGTATCCTGGAACTGCAATTATATCCTTCAATCCGTAAGGTATCCCATGGAGAGGACCTACAATGCAAGTTAATTTTTAGTTCTGAAATCAACCAAATAATAAACAAGAGAACGGTATAAAAGAAATTATATAAAGTGAGTCTTCGGTATTCTGGTGTCCTAGGCGTAGAGGAACCACACCAATCTATCCCGAACTTGGTGGTTAAACTCTACTGCGGTGACGATACTGTAGGGGAGGTCCTGCGGAAAAATAGCTCGACGCCAGGATGATAAAAAGCTTAACACCTCTCATTCTTATTACTTTTTCAATATGAAAAAGAAAAAATTCAAAATGAAAAAGGTCGTCTTATTCAAAACCCCAATTATGACATCCCTTCTCTCCCACTTCACACCTCGGAACGCACCGTTCTTATAGAAAGAAAAGCGCTTTCACATCTTCTTAACCCGAAATGGCTGGGGAGAGGAAAGGTTCCTTTTTCTAAGGACAAATATTTTCTATGTAGCTATTTAGTATTGCCTAAAAATCATAACAATACCTACAAATGACAAAAAAGTGGACAATCTCTCAAAAAGGAATGCTCTGAAGTTAAAAATTATTGTTGTCTAAAAACTCAAAATAACTGATTGTCTTCGATGAAGTTCCTATATTAGAACAGTTGACATTCTAACTGGTTTTCCATTTGACATAATGACATTTGCTCAGTAATCGTTCACCAATATAACATTCAAGTGGCATCTAATACTACTACTAATTTTGTACTGACTTGGGAAAATCTACAAACACTAGTTAGTGTCCAAGTGTCGGATATATCAAATCCCAAAACAGGACGTAGGACACTGTTAAATATTTACATAATTTTATTTTCTAGAGTAAAATAGCATTTTATTGTAACATAGTGTCCAAAATAAGCATTTAACTTGTGTCGAAGCAATAATAAAATAAAATTTAATTATTGGATATGCTTTTTAGGTGCATATCTAACAAAATGTTTTGGACACATATCCTTTACCCCGTAGACCTAATGTCATGCATCCGACATACTTCATGTACTTTTGTAGAGTCCTTATAACATAGCTTTCCACTATGCTTAAAAACAGAACTGCTCTGAAATTAAGATGATGGTAAACGTCTTTACCTAAATATACTCCTTGAGCAAGTAATCGATCCGCCTCTTTTGCTTGCTTGTATGCTAGTTCTTCTGTATAAGTGACAACAGATTCAAGAACAGGATTGTATCTGTGGCATTATTACAATGAATCGTTATAAATTTGAAAACTAGAAAGACATAAATTAATCTCCTAAGCACAGCTTCAATAAGTGATTATTTTGCACACTTTTTACCTCTTCAATCTCTTCAGAAAAATCCCAGTAAGTTCCTCCGACGTGATTTGTTTTGTCTTAATGAGTTGCCCCAACTCAAGAACCTGGTGACAACCCCCAAACTCATTTGTAAAATATATATGCATGTGTATATATATATATATATATATATATATATATATATGAACGGTCATTGCATTCGATTGAAATCAATCCAAATTTATTATAGCAGCATGAACTTACACTCATAAAGGCAATGTCTTCTTCACTTTTCGGCCTCTGTACCCTAGAGAGAGAAGGATAACTGAACCGTTTTCTCTTGTGATGTGTTTCATCATTGCTCCACTCAGGGTTGAAAACCAAACAAGATGGATTGTGTAATCCTCCATTAACCGAAGCAACAGACTTCCGATTGGCTGTGATTATAGGAATATTGAACTCTTTTGCAGCCTTCTCAATCTCCAGTATCTAAAGTAATCGAACAAAATAAACCCCCAAAATCATTTGAGTTAAACCATAGTTTTGATAGGATGATTCTGAGCATGTTAAATAATAATAAGTTTCCTAACTCCTCAACTAGTCAAGTGAAGTAAATTACCTTACTATCATTGAAGAAGTTCGCGTCAAGTAACTTAAACGCACTTTTAAATAGTGAAACATGACACTTCTTTTCCGAGCATTCACTGTTGTTCTTAGATTCGAACTTCCCACTGTCCTGATCAAAGAATGCAAGAGGTCAGTTGAAAAGTTTGTGATACCAAAGAAATGGACTAGCTTTACTCTATCCTGGATTTCGACGGATTTTATCTAGACGCAATGGTCCGGGAATGAACTGAAACTCTCTTAGACAACATTTTTCAGATTTTTTTATATGCACCCACCTGTTTTACAAATGTTAGGTACTTAAAACGAAAATTTCCAACATATGAAATGAAACTAATGAGGGCCAAAAGTTTAATATTGGAGGTGCATTTTTTATTAGTTATAAGCATCTTTTGAACTTAACAACCATTATCCCAATGAAGATAATTGTAGAAACACTGTCTTAAATTCAAAACCATGCCATGAAAATCTATCTGGAAATCTCTACAAAAGTAACTATGAAAACGTACACACACAACCAATGGGTATTAGCCCACATGGTATAATTTCTCCTCCCCAAAGGGGTGGTCGAGTGTATGAGCCTTACTAGGGCAATATTGTGGGTGTGTGAGCGTTTGTTTGAACTTTGAAAAAGAAAATAAACACACACACACAACCAATGGGCACTAACCCAGATGGTATAATATCTCCTTTCCAAAGGGAAGGTCGAGTGTTTGAGCCCTACTACGGCAATATTGCGGTGCGTGAGAGTTTGTTTGAACTTTGGAAAAGAAAAAAAACAACCACACACACACAACCAATGGGCATTAGCTCAGATGGTATAATCTCTCATTCCCAAAGGGGAGGTTGAGTGTTTGAGCCATACTAGGGCAATATTGCGGGTGTGTGAGCATTTGTTTGAACTTCTGAAAAGAAAACACACACACCACTCACTAAGATGAAACCGGTTAACATTTGAATAAATATATTACTTAATTAGAATAACATTTCATACACACATATATACTTGTATCAAATTATTTGTGGGGTTTTAACAATGTAAGCCAGAGTTTCCAACTTCTATTTGAGACAATTTACAGGAATACACAAAATTATAGAATAAGAGTATATAAATGAACAAGTCATTAAAACACACACACACAAAGGGTATAAGAGAAGTTTACTACCAATTAACATAGATTCCAAAGAAAAAAACTTTATTTCATGCATTGTATAATATTTCAGAAAAATCAGAACAATAAAGCAAGAATGGGAAATCCCAGATGTGATATATATGAATACACTGCCACAAGTGTTTGGCATATAAAATTGAATCAAGGTTGCAAATTTCCTTGGACTATATTCATTAGTATACTTCTAGTTTTGACAGGAAATCAGAAATTTCAATTTCAATTTTATTTTGTTTTATTTTTTATTATTCCAATTTTAAAAACTCTGTAGTTATGTGAATAGAACCTCAAATAATTGGTTGCCAATTTTACAATGACAAAAAGGAGTAAGATTTGAAATGGGTCAATATTTGAAAAACGAGATAGTAAGTTAATTAGAACAACATTTCACACACACACATAATTGGGTCGAAATGTAAATGGGGTTTTGACAATGTGTAAGCCAGACTTTTCAACTTGCCACTTAGTCAACTGACACCATTAGACAAAATTCTAAAGAAGACAAACCCCCCAAAAAAAAAACAAAAAATTGAATAAGATATGAGAAGGAAAGATAAAAAATAATCAAGAAAAAACAGAATTTCATCTAAGAATTACATCCAGGAATGAATGTACATGTGTGAAATTAGAAAGAGATACAATATGCGCATATATATATCTAGAGAGAGAGAGCACCATATTTTTGAGAAGACGGTGAGAGGGTGGTGAGGTTGGGAAAGTGGTGGTTTGAGCAACGGTAGAAGGCAGGAGTGCAGAGATGGTGGTGATGAATAGGCTCACACATAGCAACGAACGTGTCCATGGAGGTGGCTCTGGTGGAGGACACATGTTCAGCCACTTGTTACCACGTTGCACAAGTTCTCTTCCACTGCTCTGCAGGACTAAGTTCCTGTGTGACCGCGTGTGTCCAACAATGACTCAAAATTGTCCTAATATAAGAGTATATATATATATATAACTGTATATGTGTGTATTATATAGAGAGAGAGTTTTGTTGTGTTGTGTCCCAAGTATTGAAAGACTTTTGATTTGAGTTTGACTATGATATCGCGCCGGCCAGGACGATGGATAATTCGATAAATTTCACCTACACCCCTAACCTTTGCTAATATTTCTACTTATACTTTTTTAAGTTTAATAATTTCACGTAAAATCTTGTCAGGCCTTATTAGCATAAATATGTAATACTCCTAACTTGTACCGCCCTTCTCAATAAGTCTCGAATTTGCTGCCACTCTCCCTTCTGCTTCATGTGACTTACTATTTAAAAAAAGAAAAAAGCAAAAAATATAATTTTATTGTTTTGCTTATAAATTATATATTAAAATTTATAATTTAAATGAAAAGACTTAAACATTTTTTATTTTTCTCTCTCTACACATATACACGATTTTAAAAAAAAAAACCCACATATAAGACCCGACTACTGTTCACCTAGGAAAAAAACCTAGTCTGCCCTTTTATTTTTTTTACTGCCCAACGTCACCGTTTCTCTATCTTCTTATTTTTTTTTTTTTTTTTTTTTTTCTTTTGTTTTTTGCCCTTTCTTCTCCATTATTGCCGGCAGCATCTTATGCCGACGGCGAAGAATCTATGCCACCTGTAGAAGACACGAACAACGACCACGGAAAAATTTATATATATATATATATAAATTTTTTTTTTTTTTTTTGCCAGAAAAATTATAAAGTATCAGGATCTGGAAAATGATACTTTGACCGCCCAATTAATAAGTAGGACCACTATATTGACTGGCATGTGATTACTCTTTTTCTAAAAATTGAGTTGAAATTCTCAGCCAACAATGAACCTTAATTCTAAAATGAGAGTGAAGAAATAAAAAACCTGGTAGTCATGTGTAATTTTTCATTAACCTTTTGTTTTTTTTTTTTAATTTTTAAAATTTGATTTTTTTTGAACAAATTGCACTGACCATTTTAAAGATTTGAACAAATTATACATGGTAAACCATTCAATGTTTATTATTTTGAACAAAAAAAAAAATCTGAATTGTTCCTCGAGATGGTCTGACATTGTGGAAGAAATTTGCCACAACCAGTATACCGGCACTCGAACCACAAGCAGAAATAAATCATTCTTTCTGTGCCAACTCTGGTTCGTGGACTCTGTTCTTGCAAAGAATGTCTTCCCCATCCCTAGGCATTCTGAGCATATTTTGTATTTCAGTTTAACTTTGGGCTTAACTGTTGATTCAAGAAGCCCATACAGGCCTTGTATTCCTTTTTGTTCAGCTGGGTCTTGGACCTAAAGGGGCTAAGGCCCGTACCTATTCAAGGAGACATGAACTATTGAACTAAACCCACTAAATTTTTTTATTTTTAAAGTGGCTTGTAAAATTGCACAAATCCAAGTACCATTCAGGAGGAGTTTATTATTTCCATAATGGAATTATTTTATTATTATTTTTTTCAAAACAGTGGGCATGGAGAGTCACTTTTGACTCTCCACTTTTGTGAAACCAGAGGGCCTCTAAAGTGGCGAGTTCAATCACTTGGTATGTTTTTATTATTTTTATTTTGGATAGAGGTGGGGTCCGAAATTTAATTTTAAATGATGGAAGCTAAATAATAATAATAAAATACAATTTTTTTTAAGCCATTGGTGGACCATAGAGTACCTTGCATGTGGCGAGTATTTGGATAACAATTGGGTGGGGTTCGCCACATGTTGCAGGTTTATTTGGACTTGCCACACATGTAATATATTGAATGGCCTTATTTCCTTAAAATATTATTGAGATGTGATTTGCGGGTGATTGCGAATATCTATCTATGAGCAAATCAAAGTTTGGCATGCCAATTATCAAGTAGAGAAACTCTTTAGGGTCTTGGCGCATTCACTAGTCCATTTGTAGTGCCCATGTTATTCTAAAGGAGAATAAGAAAGATGAACAAATGACAGTCTTATTTTGAATGCTTTTTAACTGAAGAAGTTTGGAATAATTCATTAAAACTGCAAAATTGCTATATTTTCAAACCCAAGAGTTGAATTCTCTTAAGTCAAGAATAGAAAGCATTGACATTTTATTGTGTTTTTTGAGTGGAGGACATATGGGATGTGTTGATTATAAAATTGGAATAATGAGCTCATAGAGTGATGAAGAAGAGACTAAGACAGGTTCATCTCTCAGTCTCTCATTAGGTCTTTCATTCAACAGCTTGAATTTAGTCACAAAACCTAAAATTATTGTGATTCTTTGTCTGGGTAAAGTCATAGTTCAAAGCTCTAAGTTCATTGTACCGAGAATGTCAAAGTGGCAGCTGGAAATGGGTCGGGTTAATCCAGGATAGGGAATATACAATTAGGAAGAACTTTTAAATTAATACTACTACAATGCGTCGATTTTTTTGTAGTGACTCTAATGAATAGACTAACAAGGACTCTTGCCAGCTATACTCTCTTCTTAAAGTGTTGTAATAAATGTTTGATGCAACACTAATAACAAAAACCAATTACTTTGAAAAATTCATGAAAATAAAAAAGGATAGATGTGAATCGGGTTTTAAAGCTATCCGACCCGTTTGACTCTTGCCGGATATAAAGATTGCAAGATAAATATGATGTTCAGATAGGATGGTTGATTGCAAGTTGATTGATCAATATTATTCCATGTGGTCATGCACTCATATTCTTCTCTCACATTCAGTCTGTCCATTATTTTCACAAATCCACAACCATTAATTGAGCTTTATGAAAAAAACATCTCAAACACCACATCAACTTTATATGGATATGAATATGACTGTTCTCTTCAAACAAACAAGAATATATTCCCGGGCCCTTTATGGGCATCTTGTTTATTGAATGTTCCACGATGAATCATCCAAATATAGATATATCAAGAAAAAAAAAATGTTAATAGATGATGAAAGTCATATAAAATATTGAAGCTAAGCTATATATGTGGTAATTCGAATTGAGGTCCTCACTCAAAAAATTGAATATATATATATATATATATATATATATATATATATATTGATGTAGATGTTTTGTGAGTGATCGAGCATTGGCATAACATTGCTGAACAACGCAGAGAGGTAAGGAAGAGAGGCCTTGTATGAAGATTAAGAGTTTGTTTGGTAGCCAAAGATGACTTGTCTAAATCCACTCCACATGTTTACTCTAAGAGAAGTACTTGTGTTGGAAAGCACATCAGCGTGTTAGAAGAGGAAATTTTATCCAACTTGTGAACTAAATTTCTTCCATTTTAATTTTAATTTTAATATGCCGATTCCTGCTCTAAGACGCAAAAAAGATAAATATGTATTTGTTTGTTTGCTTTATCCTTGCATAAGAGGGTCAAGTACGACAGAGATTTAATAAGATGGATTTCAAATGTAACGGTAGGAGATTTTGTCCAACAGGTCAACTTGATAGTTGAGTGCGGAGGCGGAGCCAGCTTATGCTTAGGGGCCCATGCCCCTGGCCCCGCCCTATATAATATATCAATTTTTAAAATTATTTTTATACATATATATAAATTTGTATATTATGTTCCCTAAAAATATTAAGTTTTCAAAATTTTCACAACTTTTTTTTCCTCATTTACTATTTAAATTTTTTGAATTTGGATATTAATGTATTTTTAGGGAGAAAAAGAAAAAACTTTGATATTGTTGAACTTTGGTGGTATTAATTGTATGTGGGAGAGAAAACTCAACAAAACTTTGCAAGTGAAAAGTCTAGTTGGAACAAATGACACTCCACTTTTATAAACAGGCTTCTCATCCCCTCAAAAAAATTCTAGAGCACTTATCAAAATAAGTTTGCATATTTCTTCAAATTTCCCAATAATTTAAAATATCCACCCCATCCTAATCCAGCAAACATCAAATGAATCTACTCCATTTGGGAACAATCTAAACAACTTAAACAAATCTACACTACTCGAAAAGCTTTGCACATTTCTTCAAAAACTCCCTATAATAATCTAGAATATTCATGCATTCCTAATCCACTAAACACCAAATTAATGACTTACTCCATTTGGTAACAATCTAAACTAACTAAAACAAATCTAGACTAACTTTGCACATTTCAACAAAACTCTATAATAATCTAATGACTCTACCCCATTTCGTAACCATCTAAACTGCTTAAACAAATCTATATATACACAAATGAACAAACTATGTGAATGCGTTTTTCATAAGAAAAAAAAAAAAAACGAAAAGAAAAAAGAAAACTATGTGAATGGATAATCTGGAAGATTTATGTGAATATTTGATAGCCTTAGGTATATTCTAAACGTTTGTCTAAAATTATGCGCTTGTTCCATCTACTCGTGACTTTACGAAGATTCAGAGACTTAAAAAAGATATGATTGTAGCCAACGTGAAATAGTTTACGATAACAACCGTGGAGGATATGTATATTCTGAAGGTCTGTCTACGCTAAAATTATGCGTTTGTTCCACCAAAAGCGCGTAACTTCACGATTAACAATATGTGGAAGATGTATAATCAAATTTCACTAGAGACGCATCAGCCTGTCAGAGTTCGCAGAAAGTTCAAGACTACAAAAGTGGAAGATTCATAACCGTCAGCGCGACCATGGAAGATGACTATGACATTAGTTATCGTGACAGACTTACCAAACAAGATCTTAATCTATGTACAAGGGAATTGTTTTACTTCATTTTTACTTATTTTTATTCAGTAAATCAAACACAGATACCATTTTTTCACAAGCATGAACTCAAATTTCTCTTCTCTTTTTTGACGACGAGGAGGTTAGCCAAAAGTAAAAATTAAAGTGAAAATTTGACCTGGCACAACCACCAATGGAGACGTGACAAATCTGATCAGGCTAGGTGGAAAGTGTCAACTAATAACTGGAAGCATAGCAAAACCATCACTCTAAAATCTCTACACACACTTGTGTACTTTGCAAACCCTGTTCAACAAAAACAACTCAATAATATTTCAATTATCTTTGAATTCAAAGTCCTATACTTTATTTATCTTTACATTCAAGCAAAGTCTTTCTTTCAATATTTTACGTATGTTTGGTTCAACCCTATCTTTTCACAGTATGTGATGAAGTAACACAAGGAAGAAGAAAAGTTGGAAGAAATAAATGTGTTGACCAGTTTTTTTTTTTTTTTTTTTTTTTTTTTTAAGTATAATTTAAAAGGGGTAATCTAGTCGACGAGACTCCTGTCACGTGATTTGAGTAGGGTCAAACTGCCTCGGCATATAGACAAGTTATTTCTTATTTTGAATCTGTATTTCCAAGTCATAATGTAACAACCTTATTTTTATGTCTGGATAAAAACTTAATTGCGCCGTATCTAGTGATACCATGGTATAACTACCTTATTAAAAATTGACACATAATAGATGATAGGACTCATTAAAATAAAATATTTCTACTTATGTGACATAGTATAATTAGTTGATGGTACGAATAACGAAATATTAAATGTCTATGAAAGTCTTGCTCTGTTCCTGAACCCACCCTTAGCCTCTTGGGATAATATAGTAAATGCAATTGGACTATTAAAAAGAGAACCAAATGTATGGAACAAACAATGTATAGTCTCTGCCAACTTGTATTTTTTTTAATTAATTGAAAAACTCTAGCCACAGCCACATGCCCATTTGGATTATCCATAGGAAAGATGTAAAGTCGAGCTAGTGACTATTGAGAGATGGGTATTGTGTTGAGTGCTTTTAAACTGAACAAGCTTGGAATATTTCATTGAAATTGCACTACTTCTATATGTTCAAGCCCAACACTTGAATTTCCATCAAGTCAAAATAGAACAAATTAAACCCTCAACAGTTTAAAAGCGTCATAGTGCTTTTGAATCAATGAACTCTAGTTTAGGTGGTATAAGTTCCTCCATTTATATGAATTTCGATAGGTGCAAAATAAACGTTAGTGTGTTTGCTTAAATTTAAAATAATAATAATAATAATTATTATTATTATTATAATTGTTAGAGCTTTTGAGTGGACAGATGGGAGGGGTTGATGATGAGATTGGTATAATGAGCTCGTAGAGTGATGATTGAGACAGGTGCATTTCTCAGTCTGTATCTTTAGTCTTAAAACCAACTTGAATTAATTCACAAAACCGTAAAAATTCTATTGTGATTCTTTCCCTGACTCCTGAGCAAGGTCAAACTGAGAATGTCAAACTGCAGCAGGAAATAGTTGGAATGGGTCGGGTTCATTCTGAGCAGGGTTCGGATAAAGTAAAAATACCCACTTGTTTATATAACATAAAGCATTGAATTAAATTCAAATACAATTCATAGGCATTTGAAACTAAGCACAATGAAATTGAGAAGAATGAACAAAAACAGGGCATATTAATTCAAAGAGTTTGTGGATTGGGTTTTTGAACCACCCGACCCGTTTGACTTGCAGGCTTAAAGGATTATACTTGTTAGAGATTATGGATGAATATATATATATATATATTCACTGCAAGTTGATTGATCAATAATAAATGTGGTACGCTTATTTTTTGTCTTTGCCTCTCATCCATTGTTTTCACAAGTCCACCACCATTCAGTGAGCTTTATGGAAACGTCCCAAGGAGCATATTTATCAACATAAATGGATATGGTTGTTCTCTTCAGACAAACATGAATATATTCGGTTTATATGTTGATTATTGAATTATCCAAAAATAAAGATATACAGAAAAATTAGTGTCACACATGTTGATAGTCTTACAAGGGAATGAATGTCCTCACTCAAAATATTGCCTATATATATAGATGCTTTGTGAGCGAGTAAAAGCATCCCATTGCAGATCAATGAAGAGAGATGAGGAAGAGAGGCCTTGTATGAAGATTAAGAGTCTTGTTTGGTAGCCAAGATTGACTTGCCTAAATCCACTCCACGTGTTAATTTATATGTTTGAGAGTACTGAATCAGCGTCTTAGAATTGGGGAAAATTTAGTCATAATTTTTCTTCTATTCTAATTACAATTTGCCGATTCGGTGCTCTTAAACGCATCGCATTGAGTGTTGTGGTTTATAGGGAGTCAATCTTGGCTAACCTGACTGGCTCTTATATTTCATTCTAGGCCTTCTTTTCCATGCGTGAAATAGCAATGTCATCATCTTAGTCAGTTCTCCCAATGAAGTGCATAAGCATCTCCATTGAAATACAGAAGGAAGCTACATGATGATGATGATGATATATATATATATATATATATATATATATATATATATATATATATAGTTTAGTTGAATATAAATATGTGTGCACACACACAGTTTCGTTTTGGTCCCAGTGCAAGCTTTTGTCTTTGGGTGTTGAGATTTCTGGGGATGCAAATCCCGGTCAAAACCATTCCTAATGTTATGTTTGAGACCTCTGATCTAGTGCTTTAAATTTAAAAATTGGAAGAGGTTTAATTCAAAAAAATTTACTGCATCGAAGGTGCGTTTTAGGTACCACCAAACATTTTAATATTTTTTTATTTTTGTTTTGGAGTTGCAACTTGCAATACGTACAATTCTCTCTGGCTCAAAAAAATATAATAATAAGAAATAAATAAAAAATAAAATAAAAATCAACAACCACAAATCTTGCTCACTTTTATGGAAATGAATATATGCTGTGAGTGAGATTTCAAAGCCTCTTTCAAAAGATTTTAGATCGATTAATTTATTATAACATGATTCAATTATATCATAACATTTCGGCCGTAAAGTGAAAAGACTATTAAAAATTATTATTAAAAATTAATAATATTAATAATAATAATAATAATGTTTGTCCTTACATTTCACAAGTGAAAAGACTATTAAAAAATTATTATTAAAAATAAGGAAACAATTGAGTTAGTGTTGTAGCTATAATGCTAAACAATTCTCAGAGATCTTTGAAGAAATCCTCCACTTTAATTGTTATTAATTTTTCACTAAAAATTTATATATACATGAAATAACAAATCAAATATTTCATTAAGATTTCGATTAACAGTTCTCAACGTTCAACAAGTCTAAATGTGAGAGTGTAATTATTCAAAGAGAACTACAAATCTTGATTACTTTTGTGAAAATAAATACTCCTTATGTGTGTGTCAAAATACAAGGCCTCTTTTAAAACATCTCAAATCAATTAATCATTGACATTTCAGCAGTAAAGAGAAGGTTTTTCCTTACATTTAACAAAGTGAAAATATTATTAAAAAAAAGATATAGGTTATTGAAAATGATTGCAATCATTAAAATATTGGGTGACACTAACCTGACTTAAAATGCAATGTTTGGTTAATTTGGTCATGTATACATGTGGACTAGATATTATAACACTTCAATTTATTTGGTGTTATGTGTGTTAGATGATTTTAGACTGTTTGTTATTTGATAATTCACTCCAAGTAAAAATAATGTTTAGATTTTTTTTTGTTATATCTTATTACACTTTTGTTAATCCACTATTTTTAATCAAATTTTTTTAAAATAGATTGAACCACCACATATCAATAATTCAAAATCACCTAATAATTTCTACGTGCACAAAATTTCTTCTGTTGGTTTGTGTGTTCTTCTCGTATCTTATAGTGGTAACCAAATCATTGTTGGTTTATTTTATCTAACTTGGGCCTATTTCATTATTTGTTGAGTATATGGGTTTCTTGAATTTGGGCTGGGCCGTTAAATATGTCCTAGCCTTTTTTCCACCACAGTCCAAACTCTAGACTAACTGTACATATTTACTTGACATTTATACAATTTGCATGAATTTTTGGAAAGAAAAAAAATGCTATTAAAGTCCGGGTAAAAAAATAAATAAAAAGAAGCCTATCTGATACTCCAAATTTAATTTGAAAAAAAACAACTCCAATTTTAATAAATTTCATGTACAAAGCACAAACACATATACATGCGATATATATTTTCTTGTTACTCTACAAACTCAGATTTGTGTATTTGTATGTGTTTAATTAATGTAACTACGACATATTAATGAACATGCACGCATGGACTCACACTTTAATACACCTACATTAATAAAAATCTATATATTGGTAGAGCTAAACAAAAAGGATAACTACCAATACATGAGCTTAATGAAAGAATACTATCATGAAGTCAAAGTCATGAAACAACAATATATGGGAAAACCATACAAACTATTTCTAAATAATGAACTTACTTTCTTCTTTGGACCACACAACAATTTATATTACTATAATGACCCAAAACAAAACTATTATAGTATAATAGCTTTAGAACATGAAATAAATCTAATATATACCCACCATGCTCCTACATAATACTATTAAATATACTAACCTTTAAGAAGTTATCCTCTGGTTCTTCGAATTCTTTTGTTTCAAGGTTAGCAACCACCACTTGACCGGACTTTTCTTCACTGGAGAACTGCTCAGAACAGCCTTTTACCAACACTAATGGCTCACCGGGTTTAACAAATAAGGAATAAAAATTCACAGAATATAAGAACCAAAAGGAATATTACTTCAAAGTTTTCTATGGAGTATTTGAAGAAGTTTATGAAAACACACTGACTTATTTCATTGAAAGAAATCTTAGTACATAGTACTTCAACACTTTGAAATATTACACAAAAGCTAGAAAGAAAACACTACTACACACAAACTTGAAGGAAAGCTGTAATACCCCTAATTTTAAAAGGATAGTCCTGATATTTAATTAATTGTTTAATTGCATTTTTATTTGTTTAATTATTTATTTGCTTGTTTATTTGAATTAATTGATGAATTGTTTTATTTAAATGAATTATTTTATTTAATTGTATTTTGATTTTTCTTTAATTGAATTAATTGTGTTATTATTATTTTCTTTCATTGAAGTAATTGTTTTAATTATTTAAATGTGTTAATTGTATTACATTAGGGTTTTATAAATGTTTAATTTAGGTTTTATTGTTCTTTTATTATTCACGTGGTGGCCGACTGGGATTAATTAGGATTTTCCATCTCTAATTATAAGTGGACTATGGTTTATATTAGTCTATAAATATACGGTGACAAGTCTGTATAGGGTTACAAACAAACCATATTCACGTATTGAGAGGCAGAGAGAAATAGAGAGTGAAACTTGAGAGATTAACAGAGGGGTTCAAAGAGGACAGAACGGATTGCTTCTGGGTTGAACCAAGAGCAGAACGGCAGTCTAGGAAGTGGTTGGAAAACTCAGAGACGGAGGTTTAAGGTTTTGAACGGAAACCTAAAGGCAAGTTCTTATTCTAACTCATTCCCTTAAACCTGTGTTCTGTGTTTGCCTAGGTAGATTCCAGGGGTTAAATTAATGCTAAAACGCATCTTTTATGTATGATTAAACTGTATTAAATCTCATTGATTTAAACTAGTATTTTTTTTTCAAAGTTTCTAACTGAATCCTGCTGCCGTTCTTTTAAAAGCTTGTGTTCAATTCATGTCGTGGTTGTATAACAATATTTTATGATTAATTTGGGACTGAGATTGAACCCTAATAACATATATATAAGCAGTACAGAGAATTTAGATATTGTCGAAGGCGAAGAAGATGATCAGAATAGGTAAAACGGCTCGTAGGGAGAGAGAGACGGTCCCTGAATCAGGGAGCCAGCTCCCTCAATGATAGAGCCGGCTCCCAGGAGTGTGGAGCCAGCTCCCAACTCCTTAGAGAAGGCTCCCATTGTTATGGAGCAGTCTCCCAAGTGTTTGGAGCAGGCTCTCAACTCTTGAGAGCCTGCTCTCACCCAGAAACGCGTATTAACGATTTTAAAGTTTTGTTTGGGCTGTACATGGTGTTTTTAGTCCGTTTAAATTGCATTGAATGATGTAAGTAATTGCTATGGACTTGTAAAAATATGGGGAAGCATTAATTCATAAATGGGTTAAAGAATGGAGCAATATGAATTTAAAGAAAAAGCTACATGTTGCACACTGTTTTGTTAATTAATTTATTTACTGGAACTTTGAGATTCTTTTGTATATGATTTGATACTATTTTATCATATTTCAACAAAGTTATAAGTATAGTGGATTATCTGAAATTAACTATGCTTGGTATGGATTAAATTGATATTTAATTTACTGTAAACTGTGTCAATTTATGGACGGTTTGGAGGATTTAAATGCTTAGATTTATTTTAGCAATTTAAAGGATTGAAACATGATTTTTAGGTCTTATAATGAATGCCTAATATTATCATATATGTATTAAACTTTATTTATGCATATATTGGAGAATGGTTGGTGAATACCTGTTATTGTTTTATCAGTTATGTTATTTGGGGGATTGTATGCACCGGTATAGGACAGTGATATGCTAGGGATGGATTAGTTCAAACACTAAGTTCTACCTATTCTGGATTGAGGTATGGATTAACCATAAAGGTTAAGTCCTACTCATATTTGTGTCAGGTTAATAAATAATTCAATGACATACTTTGGTTTCTGGATGGATTGTTATATATATGTCAGGCCACTATATTAGATGGATGATATTTTGTATTAGGCTCATACGGACTTTATATATTTATAGTTACGGTGCCATGGTATGAGTGTAATACCCCTACTTTTCAAAAGGATAGAATTGGAAATTTAATTTAAAATTTTTTTTTTCATTGATTAATTGTGGTTGCTTAATTGATTTAATTAATATTTATGTGTATTTAATTTACATGTTAATTGCGATTGTTTTAATTATATTATTTGAATTTATTTAAATTAATTGCCTTAGTATTATGTAACTTGAATTTATTACCTGATTGATTTTTTAGTACTTATTTAATTGCTTTATTTAATTAATGTACTGTTTTTCTTTATGGTAACTTGGGGATTTATTTTACACGGATGTCGCCGACATAGTTAGGGAATGGATGTTAGGGTTTTGTTTTCCTGTTGGTAAACGAATTAGAATTAGGTTAAGATTTTGGGTTCTATAAATATATAGTTTAATGTGGGTTTAGGGTTTTATAAAAGTACACAAAGTTCTTCTCACGTACCTAAGAAACAGAGAGAAAATACAGAGTGCAATAGTGAGGAACAGAGAGTAGACCTTTGAGGATTTATAGTGAGGTTCAAGGGGAAGAACGGGGTTGCTTATGGATTGAACCAAGAGCGCCGGAGGTGTAGAACAGTAGTCGACAATGTTAACGGAGAACTCAGAGATGGTGGTTTACAGTTTCAAACTCTAAAATTGCAGGCAAGTCTCTGTTCTATTCTTTCCCCTTAATTCGTGTTCTGTGCATACCTGGTTAGACTTCAGGGTTTTAATAAAAGCTAAAATGGATTGACACAAACATAATAACATGTTTCCATGCAGATATGAATTTATTTGATCTCAGTGAGTTAACGGTTTTGCATACTGGTTGATTTTCTGCTATCTGTGTCTTTTACGTTTAAGCCTATTTTATTGAGATTAGTAATATGATTGTATGCCTTACAATTATTCTGAGAATGAGTTTAATCCCTAGAACAAGATTTTAAATCAGTTTAAATCTGAAGTTGCTATCAGAAATTATGTAATCGTTGCTGTAAGACTTATGTCTAGTTCAGATCGTGGTTGCATATCAGTGGGTTAAGATTACCCTAGAACTAAGATTGAACCCTAGAACAACCATTAAGAACCTTACAGAGGTCTGGAAAACACCGCAGTCGAAGAAGAAGCAGCAGAACGGACGACGGCAACTAAGGGGAGAAGAGCAGGCTCTAAGAAGAGGAGGAGCCGGCTCTTTCTACCTTAGAGCCGGCTCCAAAGGAAGGTGGAGCCGGCTCTAGCATCTAGGAGCCGGCTCCTAAAGCAAGGGAGCAGGCTCTTTTGAAAAAAATAGAGCAGGCTCTTTGTTTTGAATGAGCCTGCTTTCAGTTGAACGCACCAAAGTTTGTTTCTGTGCACTGTTTGGTCTGTATAGGTTCTTGGAACTTTGTTTAGGCTGTTTTAAATTCTTGTTGGATCTGGAATAAACCCGTTATACTATGGAAAATATTAATCCATGATTGGGTTAAGGATTGGAGCAAATTAAATTTAAGAAAAATCGGGAGTTGCTAACTGTTTTGAATATTCAAACCATTTATTGGAACTTGGAATTTTTCTGGCATATATAATTTATGGTTTAATTATATCTAAACAGAAGTATAAGAATAGTAAGTGCTTGTAACCATCGATTCTTGATTTGGAATTAGTTGATATATATTTTTTTTTATAAATTCTGTTCAATTTAAGGAGTTTATGGAGGATTGGATTACTACGCCGTGTATTAGCATTTTAAATGATTAAAATGTGATGGTTGGATTCTGTAATAATTCCTATTGACTTGTTATAGGTATTAAATGATAATTATGCATATAATGGATTATGGTTGATTTGTATCTAATACTGTTTCCGTCAACTGGGTTAGCTGGAGGGGCTATTTGTACAGTCTCTTCATATATGTAAAGAATTGTAATGAGAAATCTAAATGTTATATTGGATGCATAAATTGGTTGTATACGTGCTAAACTATATTTATGCTTATTCGGGGATGTGGTTAATAAATAATTGTACTGTGTTAATAACTACGTGAACTGGAGGATTGTATGTACCGGTATGGGACGGTGACATACTAGGTATGGATTAGTTCAAACACTAAATCCTACCTAATTTGGAATGAGTTGGATTAACCATAAAAAGGTTAAGTCCCACTTATATGGATGTATATGAACCAGTATGGGATGGTGTCATATTAGGGATGGCTTAGTTCAAAATACTAAGACCTACCTATATTGGGAATGGATTAGTTCAAAACACTAAGTCCGACCCAAATTTGGATTCAGGTATGGATTAACCATAAAGGTTAAGTCCATCACCTACATGTGTCATATCAATTGTGAATTGAATGATCTACTATGGTTTCCGAATGGATTTATTATATAGATATCAGACCACTACACAGATGGATGATATTCTGTATTAGGAGGAGTACGGACTTTATATATTTATTATATGTACCATGGTATGAGCTTGAGTCTCAGGACCATGGTTAAGGAGCGTATATCGCCTAGGATGGATAACTGGACATAGGTGTTGTTCCTTGGTAGGTCTAGGTACTCATGCCCACCTTAGGGTGCGTATTCGCATGTTGCCTCCTATTCAGGTTGAGACAGACCTACTGGACTAGCGAGTGTCCTATAGTGTGTACTATATATACATATATGGACTACTCTAGATATTATTGAGTCTTTCTAGAATATATCTGCGTATCGGATTACTGTTTGGATCGTAGTAGATCAGGACTTGCATGTGGGCCTGACCTACTTTATTATTTTTTTAGGTGTTTGACAGTACCAGGCTTAGAGCTTGATCGTGTTGATGCAGATACAGACACTCACTCTTCCGGTTACATAGGATTTCCTTTCTACTTTAATTTTGGTTTTTAATTATGTAAATTTATTCAAGGTTTTGGGATTAGGGGTCCACTATGTGGATACCCGAGTTGTATGGTTTAAAATTATATTAATTTATTAATTCAAGTCGAGGATTCTTATTTTAGTTTTCTTCCAGCGTATTATTATTAAGTTTTTTTTTAACTCAGTTTTTATTTTCTGCTTGTTTACATATTAATTGTTTGGTATCCTTCGAATCTGTGCTCGGACTTGATCACCCGTGGCTCTAGAATCGAGGGGTATCATAATGAGCTTGAGTCTTAGGACCATGGTTAGGGTGTGTATATCGCCTAGGATGGATAATTGGACATAGTTATTGTTCCCTAGTAGGTTTAAGTACACATGACCACGTTATGTGCGATTTGCATAGTATCTCTACTCAGGCTGAGACAAACCTATTGGGCTAGTGAGCGTCCTATAGTGTGTATTTATACATATATGGACTATGCTAGTTATTGTTGAGCTATCTAAGATGTATCTGCACATCGAGTTTTTGTATGGATTGTAGTAGGATAGAACTTGCATGTGGGCCTGACCCACTCTTATTTTTCAGGTGTTCGTTAGTTCCAGGGTTAGAGCTTGGTCGTGCAAAGCAGATACAAACACTCACTCATCCAACTACGTAGGACTGCTTTCCATGCTTAGCTTTATATTTTGTTTCAGTTGTTTCCTTTTCAGTTTGGGATTTTATTAGGGGTCCACTAGATGGATTCCCGAGTTGTTAAATTAAACGGAGGTTTTGGATTATTGGATTTTAATAATAGTATTTTGAGGATTTTTAATTTAGAATTCTTTTAGTCTATTATCTTATTCTTATTTCAGTTTTGTATTCCGTTCTTATTTACATATTACTTGGTTGGTATCCCTCGTGTCTATACTCAGACTTGATCACCCGTGGCTCTAGAAACGAGGGGTATCACAAAAGCACTTTTACAATACCCTATCTCACTCTTTGGCTTTTGATACTGATAAGTGTACAAAACTTGCTATTTTATACTCAATAATAAATATTTAATTAATATTTTTTATTAGATAAATCTTATCCCTGCTTTTCATGTTTTATAGGAGTTGATTTTGGAATGAGAAAAAAAAAAGAGAGAAAAATAGCAAAAATGTGGAATTATACAATCAGTCAAAGTCAAATTCAAAATTGACTTTTCTATCAAATCAGCAAAGATCAAGCCAAATTGGAAAAAGATATAAAGCCAAATTTGAAAGCACAATAAGTCAAAAGTATCAAGCTAAATTGGAAAACAAATAATTCCAAATCGGAAAGCAGCAAGATTTTAGGAAGATTTTATTTTATTTTATTTTCTTCTGTAATTAGAATTTTCTTCTCCCAGTCGTTCCATTCTAAACTCTATAAACTGGGACATATATAGAGGAGGTTGATGAACATGGTCAGTGAGAGAAAATAAAAAAAAAAGTTATTTTATTTTTGTCTTAATTTCTTTCTTATAAATTTATTCTTTTATGAAGAGCATTTTTATTTCTTTTTTTGTTTTCTTATTAGTATGCTAGCTTAAATACCTCATCTCGAGGGAATGATGAAGCTACGTACGATGGTTAACATGTAATTAAATTTCTTTCATGTCTTGTTTTAATTTTTCTCTTTAAAACATGTCTTTTATTCTTCTATTCTGTATTATTTGATTGAAAAAAAATCAGAGGGAGGATTCTTCGTGTTTACCAATTAATGGTAAATTAGAGAATGCCTACTTCTATTTATTAAAGATTTACCAGATTAAATAAAAAATGTTCTCAATTATATAAGCAAGTGTTATTTAATTTTATATTTTCCTTTATTTTTCCAAGTCCTAATTGGATTGATGAAGTGAATTACTTATAAAAGAAAAATTGACAAGAATAAAATACATTTGTTTATATGAATTGTGGTGGTGGATTCTCATCCCTCGAGACTTTTTCCATTATTTGAAAAGAAAAATATTATTTAATCTTACTTTTATTTGTTTTATTTTATTTTCATTATTAAAAAAAATCATCAAATTGTTTTAAAAGTTTTTCTTCCTTAAATTTTGGCTTTGATTTTGAGTTTATGAGTTTAAATCTTGAATGTGTGGTTCAACCCTGCTTATCACTATATCATTTTTAGTTTAGTCTTTGCATGTTTTTCTTTGTTTTTGCACGAAGTGTAGAGAAGCAATGACAATATCTAAAAATCTACACTTGTTAGATACCTCATACAAATACCTTAAGAGCCTTTTTATAGACCTTAGACTTGAAACAGATCTAAAATACAATTCAGATATGAAATTTGAATCTAATTTTATTACAAACTGATACTCTTTCCAGCATTTGCTTTTTTTTAAGATACTTTTTGTTTTGGCAGTTTCTTCTTTGGAAGGCATCTGCTGTGGTGGAAAGTTGATATGGTGGAAGACAGTTAATACTCCATTATGTTGTTTAGATTCTGGTTTCCAATGTCATCTAGCTGATCATCATCATCCATGACATCAGTGCCATAATTCATTATTTGATAATCAATTTCGCTATTTATAGCTTCGATTGTTTCCTTGGTTTCTTGAGTGGTTACTAACCTGCCTTGCTTAATGCTTTTTGCTAATTCAAAATTTTATTCATTTTTGAATGTTGAAATTTGAATTATCATCCTTTCTCCAAAAAATATGGTGGTCCATTGTTCTTTTGGTATCCATGATTCTTTAAGCTTTTTTTGGATCATAGTTATCCATGTTGCTTGATTTAGTCGAATATCATTATCACTCGTGTATTTAGGCCTTTTCTTCTATAGCTTGTTCTCATCTATACAATAATTCCAAACCATTGTGGTGTTAAGTGCAGTTTTATAAGATGAATTGAGGGATAATAATGTATTTCATCCCATTCCGGTGATGCAGTTATGAGCTCAACATAAAATGGTTGTTTTGGCTTGAATGTGATGTAAGCTTCCTGGATAGATGCTGACATTCCTTCCGTGTCTTATGCAGTGTGATACTAAAAACTTGTCAAGAATTCAATTTCTAAAGCATAAACTTTAATTTCGTGATCTTTTTTGGACAGTTGTTGACCAGTTGTGAAACTTAGCCCAACTACTTTAGGACTATGTCCCTGAGTAACATAACAATTTGGAATTTTAAAATCCCATATGCTTTTAGCAAACTCATGCCATTTTTTGTGAGCACTAGTTGGTGTTCCTATAATCTTTAGGAATATGATTTTTTCTGCCTTTTGATAAAATAAATTTGGAGAATCCACTGATAAAGTGGTCCAAACTTTTGGATCTTGAATTGTTTTTTCTTCTTTTGAAAGTTCTTGAATTTTTCTTGTTTAAATAGAAACATTAGTAGTTTTAGGTGTAACCCTGTTTATTTCTAAGGCATTTAGCCTCCTACATTCTTTTTGGAGCATAATAATATACTTACTTGTCACTTTTAATGTAGTAAGCATATGTTTTGCATTTTGGGTTTTGAAATCATTCCATACGGAATCCAAGATATTTTTTTGAGAATAATGAGTGTTTCTCATTTGTTTTGAAAAACATTCATAGGACTTTTCATCCTACTAAGTGCTAGATTTCTAAAGGATAATTCTTCAGTATTCCCAGACTGTATTCCCACCATTTTTAATAGAACTGTCACGGAGTGTACAAGCCATTTCGCGTGTTAATGCGTCTAGTAGACTATTGGTTGCTCTTGCAATATGTTCAACACCAAATCAAAAGTTAGCAAACCATTGTCTCCATTTTAGTAATCTTTCTTTACTTATGCACCTACCAAAATTAGACTTCATGAAAGTTGTGAAATACTTACGGTTAGTTTTAATTAAAAACCGTTGAGGTCTTATAATGATTTCAAAATTAAACAAGCTATTTTTTATAGGAAGGATTTCTTTTTCCATTGGAGTAGAATTTAATTCACTTGGTTTAAAAGTTCCTGAAGCATACTTACAAACTTTTTCTAAGATAGTATCTAGACTCCTAGCTTTCAAAATTCCAGTCCAGTTTGCATCTAAAGCATCTGTTTCAACTATCAAAAAAATCATTTTCTTTAGGGAGTTTTAGCCTTTCCAATTTGTTGGCTAAATCTTTTATCTCCTTGATTCGCTGAATGTCACTTTGATTGAACACCCATTTTTCTCCTTTTCTAAGCTATTCGGTTAGACTTGTATTGAGCTATATTTGGAAGATAATCCCTCATATAGTTAACACATCCTAAGAACCTTTGAAGTTGCTTAGTATCCTCAATTTTATCTAGAAAACCATTGAGTTTTCCTAAAATATGGGGTTGAACTATGATTTTTCTATTATCTATATTTAAACCTAAGAAGTTTATTTTTTCCGTTTCAAGTATCATTTTCCTTTCACTAATAACAGTACCATATTTCTTTATGGCTTGAGCCACTTTAGATAGATGTTCTCTATGAGATTTTTTATCTTTTGAGAAGACAAGAATATCATCAATATACACTAAACAATATTCTGAAAAAGGACTAAATATTTCGTCCATTCTTCTTTGAAATATATTTGGTGCATTTGTTAACCCGAATGGCATAACCAACCATTCATACTGCCCTTGTGGGGTGCTAAAAACAGTATACAAAATGCTATCTTCTTCCATTTTGACCTACCAATACTCTGATTTGCAGTCAAATTTACTAAATAAATTTATAAACTGGAAAGGAAAGAAATATGGAATAAACGTTTTCTCTGTATTAGCACACAATTCACAAGTTTACATGGGTTTTCTTTATAGGAGAGAATACGCGCACATAACTAGTTGGCCTAATTAATAATTTCCTAATTTATAACATTTGACCAATATTCTATTTACAGCAAATATCCTCCAAATATTATATTTACAACTAATAATATTTGGTAGTATTACTACCAAATCTTTCCTTTTCAACACTCCCCTCAAGCTGGTTTGAAGATATCTTCCATAGCCAGCTTGCCAATTAGTCTGTCGAACTATCTTGTAGGAAGTCCCTTTGTAAGCATATCTACAACTTGCTCGGTAGTAGAAATGTACGGCATACAGATCAATCCTTTTTAGACCTTTCCTTTATGAATTGTTTGTTTACCTCCACGTGCTTTGTTCTGTCATGAAGCACTGGATTATGAGCGACCGAAATAGCAGTTTTATTGTCACAGTACAATTTCATAGGCAACGGATTTGAGACCTTTAATTCATCCAGTAGTCTTTTAATCCATAACACCTCACAAATTCTATGAGCAACTGATCTAAACTCGGCCTCTGCGCTACTTATTGCTACCACATTCTATTTTTACTCCGCCAGATGACAAGGTTACCTCCAATAAAGGTGCAGTAGCTAGAAGTTGACCGTCTATCAATAGCACTCCCAGCCCATTCCGCATCAGTATAGGCTTTAACTTGCAAATGCCCACGGTTTTTTAACAGTAGACCTCTTCCAGGGGTCCCCTTTAGGTATCTGAGAATTCTATAGACTGCATCAAAGTGTTCTCATTACAAAAGCTATATCTGGACGTGTATGTGATAAGTAGATCAATCTTACAACAAGTCTTTGATACTGCTCTCTATTCAGAACTTCTTCATCTTTAGAAAGCTGCAGCTTAAGGTTGGGCTCAATAGGTGTCTCGGTTGGTTTACATCCTAGCAAACCTATCTCACTAAGTAAATTAAGAACATATTTAGGTTGATTCACAAATATACCTTCTTTGGATCTAGCAAACTCCGTTCCAAGAAAGTATTTTAATGCACCTAAATCCTTGATCTCAAAGTCAGCTGCAAGTCTCTTTTTCAGTCTCTCTAATTCTTCATTGTCATTACCTGTCAAGACTATATCATCCATATAGACAATTAGCACTACAACCTTGCCTTCTCTACTATATTTGTAGAACATGGTATGGTCAGCTTGGCTCTGACAGTAGCCACAATTCTTCACAGCTCTCCAAAATCTCTCAAACCAAGCTCTAGGGGACTGTTTGAGACCATATAAAGATTTTTTCAGTCTACAAAATTTATTAGGTCCCAATTTTTCCTCAAACCCAGGTGGTAGATTCATAAAGACCTCCTCCACAAGATCTCCATTTAAAAAGGCATTTTTACATCTAACTAGTGTAATGGCCAGCTGAAATTCACAGCCAAAGATAACAAAATTCTGATTAAGTTTATCTTGGCTACAGGAGTAAAAGTTTCCTGATAATCAATTCCATATGTCTGGGTGAACCCTTTTGTTACTAGTCTTACCTTGTACATCTTTATGCTACCATCAGCTTTACATTTCACAGTAAAGACCCACTTGCAGCCTACTATTCTTTTCTCCTTAGGTAAATCAACTATCTCCCAAGTACCACTTCTTCTAAGAGCATTCATCTCTTCTATTATTGCTAACTTCCAATTTGGATCATCAAGAGCTTCCTGAATGTTTCTCGGGACAAACAAGTGTGAGATTTTTGAGGTAAAAGTCGTATGAGTATGAAATAGTTTTTCATAAGAAAGGTATTTGGCAATGGGATATTTTGGATTTGGATATTTGATTCGAATACATTTCCTAACAGCTATAGGAATATCAAGGTCTGATGGTTCTTGGTTAGAAGTAACAATAGGAACTGAAGATGAGTTAGGAATAAAATTACTTGTGATATCTGGAGGTCCAGTTCCCGGAGCTTGAGATTGATTATTTCCAAGAGGAATAGGCTGACTTTGACTCTTTTGATGAGGTATTCTCTGAGTATAAACTAGAGGCTCAGTACTGGGAACTTTAGTGCCCGGTTGTAGTGATTCTTCCCCTGTTTCAGATACAGTAGTGTTTGGCACTATATGACTAGGATTCCCTTCATTGTTTTCATTGGTTTTATCACATTGTTCTTGACTTTGAATTTCGGGAATAATAGTAGGATGAGGTGAAGGAGTCAAAATCATATTTGGTAAAGGAGTAGGAGATAAATCTCAAAAAATTTCTTCCATCACCTCATTCTCCCCCTGAAGAGAATTTTTGGAAAAGTAAGATTTATATTCAAAGAAAGAGACATCCATACTTACATAAAATTTTCTTGTTTGGGGATTATAGCACTTATATCCCTTTTGATTAGAAGCATACCCTATGAAAACACATTTTTTAGCTTGAGGATCAAGTTTGGATCGAGTATTATTGGGTATATGAACAATAGCTATGTAGCTAAAAACTTTTAGAGGTAAATTCGAGTATATCCTTGATAATGGAAAAATTCTTTTGAAACATTCTAATAGCGTGCTATATTTTAAAACACGTAAAGGCATTTTATTAATCAAATACGAAGCTGTTAAAACAGCTTCCCCCTAAAGATATTTTGGAACATTCATTGAAAACATTATAGCACGAGCCACTTCAAGTAAATGTTTATTTTTAGCAATTCTGTTTTGTTGAGGGGTATCTACACATGTAGACTGATGATGGATACCCTTTTTCTTTCAAAAAAAACTTCCCAAAATTTTATTAAAATATTCAGTTCTATTATCGGTGTGAAAAATGCTAATTTTTGCTTGAAATTGAGTTTCAACCATTGTGTAAAAATTCTCAATTTTTTTTTTTTAACCTCAAACTTTTCATTCATCAAATAAACCCAACATAAACGGGTATGATCATCTATAAAAGTAACAAACCATTTTTTTCTAGAGATAGTAGTGACTATTGAAGGTCCCTAAACATCACTATATATTATATAAAATGGTTTTGAAGAAGTAGAAGGTTTTGGCAAATAAGTAGTACGATGACTCTCAGATAAGCAACAACTTTCACAATAGAACGATGAACAATCCAAACCTTTAAATAAAGTAGGAAACAAATGTTTAAGATATGGAAAGCTAGGATGTCCTAGTCTTAAATGCCAAAAATAAACAGAGTTAGAACTAACACTACGATGGCCCAGAGCCTTTTTATTAGTGGAGAAGTCCCCATCAAAGTAGTAAAGTCCATCTATTATCTTAGCACTGTCAATCTTCTTCCCCGAGCTCCGGTCCTGAAATTCACAGTAAGAATCACATAAAATTACACGACAATTAGATTCTTTGGTTAGTTTATTCACAGACAAAAGGTTACAGGCTAGTTTAGGGACATGGAGAACAGATTTAAGATCTATATTCTTGGATAATTTTATCAAACCTTTTCCTGCAATAGGTGAGAAACTACCATCTGCAATTCTAATTTTTTCAAGGCCAGAACATGGTAAGTAAGTGCTAAAAAGATTGGAAAGGCTGGTCATATGATCAGAGGCTCCAGAATCGATAATCCATGGAGTATAATTTAAACAACAAGAATGGGCATTAAGTGCACTACCTGTTTGTGCAAGAGAAACACTAGGAATACCAGATGAGGAATTAAATTTTAGCAGCTTCAGAAGGTGATCCATCTGCTCCTTACTTAAGGGACTTGTCTCAGCTTCATTAGCAGTAGGAACTGCACGCCTATTTATGTCACCAGGCTTGCTACTCTTCCAATTCGCTGGTTTTCCATGGATTTTCTAGCAGTTCTCCCGAGTATGGCACGGTTTGTTACAGAAGTCACACCAGACCAGTGGCTTCTCTTCAGTTTTTTGCTAAAAATTGACTGTTTTATTAGTAGCAGTCTCTGCAACAATAAGGGCAGAACTCTCAACAGGTCTGCTGGTAGTCTTCTTCCCTAACATTACATGTTTGCGGCTCTCTTCTCTTTAAACCTCAGCAAACACTTCACCAATTGGAGGAAGTGGAGTCCTACCAATGATCCATCCTCGTACTTCATCAAATTCCACATTAAGCCCAACAAGGAATTTGTAAATGCGATGAGCCTCCACGGTCCGTTTGTAGTGATTGGCATCTTCAGTGGATTTCCATTCATAATCATCGAACAGATCCATGTCATGCCAAAGGCGCTTTAATGAATTGAAATACTTGGTGATCGAGTCTTCTCCCTATCGAATCTCACTAAGTTTTAGAGCTAATTCGTAGATCTGAGACTAATTTTCTAAATCAGAGTACATCTGATTCACGTTGTCCCAGAGCTCCTTAGCTATGAAGTAACACATATAGTTAAAGCTGATATCCTCGTCTATGGAGTTCACAAGCCAAGTCATCACCATTGAATTTTCTGTATCCCAGGTCACGTACGTTGGGTCCTCCGATGTTAGTGCCTTCTTGTCTCCCGTCAGGTACCCGATCTTTCCCTGCCCTCTGATATACATCCGAACGGACTGGGACCACGTAAATAATTGTCACCATTAAGGCGAATATTGGTGATTTGAACCCAGTGAAAATCGGTACTAGGGGCTTGGGTTGTCGGATTGGTTGACTGGGTTGTGATAGGCGAGGTTGACATGGAGGAAACGTCAAATTAGCGAAAAAATTGTGCAGAAAAGAAAATTAGGGTTTATTTATTTATTTATTTGTTTATTCATAGGGTGGCTCTGATACCATATAAACTTGAAAGGAAAGAAATATGGAATAAACCTTTTCTCTGTATTAGCACACAATTCACAAGTTTACACGGGTTCTCTTTATAGGAAAGAATACACGCACATAACTAGCTGGACTAATTAATAATTTTCTAATTTACAGCATTTGACCAATACTTTATTTATAGCAAATATCCTCCAAATTTTATATTTACAGCTAATAATATTTGGTAGTATTACTATCGAATCTTTCCTTTTCAACAAAATTACAATTTTGAATCTTGTTAATGAGAACTTATTTTTTAGGAATGAAATATCCATCATCGATTGTGGAATCATTTAACTTTATATGATTGATCACCATCCTAGCTTTCCCTCTAGTGATTTCTGCATGATTTCGAACCATAAAAGTTGTACTTGAATGTGGACTCTTACTCTTTCGAATAACGTTTATCTATAAGAGCTCAGCAAGTTGTTTTTTAAATTCTTGATAATCATCAGGGCTCTATGTCATGGGTCTAACCCTTATAATGGTTAAAGGATCCACAAGTTCAAGTTTACATCTAGCCTTATCTTTTTCCCAGAGTTTCAAGGGTTGTTATCCTAAATTTTCGTTAAGCTAGAGTTCTATTTCACTGAAGGAGATTTTTTGTTGAGCTGTAGCAACCTTTCGTAGGTTGAGATAGTGTTCAATTAAAACCTGAGTCACTTCTTCTTTTTGTTCTCTTTCGATGCTTTGTATTCTGAAAAATCAAAAAGTTTTAAATTAGGTTTTCTGAATTTTATATCATTCTCACCATGTTGTGTATGCGTAGACTCTGAATGTTTAGATTTGAGTTTACTATGTATAAAACCATCGTGAACTATTTCAAATGCTTGTTTGACCCAAGTAGTAATAATTTGCTCAGTATCTTTTGTGAATCCTAGTGTAAATTTATCATGATAAAAATGAGAGTATTTAAGTAGGAATTCATTACCCAATAGGATATCATTTCTTGGATCCAAAATGTCACTTGGAATTTCTATCTTGCAATCTTAAACTGCAAATTAGGAGCATATTCAGTGGATGTAAGGTGATTACCTTCAACTATTGTTCCAAACATAGGAGCTGGAGCTTTCTGCCAGTATTTAGATGGAATTGCATTGGATTTTACCATTGACATCCCAGCACCAGTGTCTATATATACATCAAGGTGATATGATTCATATCCTTTGAACTTGAATTCAGTCTTAACATATGTGCTATTAGGAGAAGTGGCTAACGCTTTTATCTTGGTTGACTCTTCTTTTTTATTAAAAAGGGTTTTGATTTTTTTCTTCTACAAGTTTTTCTTTAAAAGATTGATCTTTTTCCTGATTTTCAGACTTATCTATTCCTGTAGGGATTTTGTGTAGAACATCATCTATTCCTAAATTCATTCTCATTTTTGCTATAAAGCATTTATGGTGGCAATCTGCATCACATTTTTACATCTAATGTGTTCATTTTCTTTTAATGTCAATGTTTTACACAGATTACATTGAAAGTGTAAGCTAGATTGTTTGAAGGTATAAACATGTTCTAGAGGAGTTGCTTTTATTTGAAACATTTTTTTTGGTTATGCTTCAGACTCTGATGTTGAGTCCTCATCTTCTGATGTTGTAGATTCTTCTGATTCAACACTATAAATTGATTCCAAATCATATTCATCTTCTTGTTCTTGTATGACGAACAAGTTTTGTTTCTCGGCTCCCTGAATGATGGGTTGCCCTATTTTAAAGAGTTTAGAATTTGATTTTGAGTATTCCTTACTTTTTTGGGAAACTTATTCGTATAATGTCCTTCTTCATTGCAAAACCAATATCTGCAAGGTTTTGTTTTTCCTTTTTAAAAATATCTCTTTTTAGGAAAGGACTTCCTATTTTTAAAAGTTTTAGATTTTCTAAATCTATTTCTAAAACCATATTTTTTCTTTGGAATATATTTCTTTTTCCTCTTTCTATATGTTTTTTTGTTGGAGTTATGTTTCAAATTTATTATTTATTAAATTACTAAAACTCCAACTGAATTCTTAATGAAGTTTTAATCAATAAAGTTTTCTATAACTTATATATTAACTTACCTTAACTTATGTGTTATTTAAGTGAAAAATTAAATATAGCTTCATTAATACTAATTTATTATATCCCTACTTATACTAGTATAAAAAGAGGCTTATGTAGCCTACTTAACATACACTCTCAATACAAGTAAGAGAGAAAAAGAGATTTGAAAAAAAATGTTGTCAAACTATTGAGTTTGAGTGTGTGAGTTTCATATTTTCTGTTAATCGGACGGAGATAAATACACGGGTTCATGAAGAAGAAGTGCAATCTTTATGAACATACAGTTTTGATATCTGGGCTTAGTTGAATCCTGGAGATAGTGCTGCCATTTATCTTCCGTTGTATGTGGGAGAGGCTTCAACTATCTTCAAGAAGCAATTACGCGTCTCTAAGCCTCGATACTGACCATTTTTAATATATTGATTCCAATAATTTGAAGATAGTTTTCTCTCCAATGGCTTCATCTTCGTTGTTGTCCAATGCTGTTTCTTCGGTTTTTCAACTGAATATCAAGGCTTTTGATGGTAAAAATTACCTTCAGTGGAAAGGAAAAATGGAATTTTTCCTTCGACAATTGAAAATTGCTTATATCTTGACTGAGCCATATCCAACTCCTCCAGGAGACAAGACGCCATCTGATCAAGTTAGTTTGATCAATGAGAAGATCTCAAGGTGGATTGACGATGATTACTTTTGTCGTAATCATATCCTTAGTGGTATGGTCAACACCTTTTATGATCAATACTCGAAGAAATGCAAAACCGCTAAAGAGTTGTGGGATATTCTCAAATTAGTCTACGCAACTGAGGAGGCCTGCACCAAAAATTTCTTGGTTTCTAATTATGTGGGCTTCAAGATTGAAGATGAAAAGTCAATCTTTGAGCAAGCACAAAAATTTCAACTTATAGCAAACGATATTATTGCTGCTGGAATGTCTCTTAATGAGAACTTCCATGTAGGGGTTATTATTACAAAACTCCCTCTATCTTAGAAGGATTTTTGTAATAAACTCATGCACAAAAGGAAGATATTACTCTAGAGCAATTAATACAACACATCTTCATTGAAGAAGAAACCAGAAATCGTGTTGTCAAGCAAGATTCTAAAGAAACAACAGTAAAAGCTTATGTTGTTGAGGAAAGGTCTCACAATAAAACCGTCTAGAAGAATCACAAGAAGAATGATTTGAAAGCCAAATCTTCTGAAAGCTTCAAAATACGCTTTGGCTCCGGTGCAAATGCAAAAGACAAAGGGTGTTTCTATTGTCATAAGATCGGCCATTTTGCTAAAGATTGTAAAAAACGCAAGGCTGATCTCATGAACTAGAAAGAGCCTAAGAAATACGCTAAGGAAGATCTAACTGTTGTAATCACTGAGGCTTTTGTCATTGGAACCTCAGTGGAGTGGTGGATTGACACTGGAGCAACTCGCCATATTGCAACAAATCTTAACTTTTTCAAAACCTACGAAATAGTGGGGGATGGAATGTCAATATTCATGGGAAATTCTTCCTCTTCCAAGGTTGTGGGTAAAGGAAGCGTGGACTTAAAGTTTACCTTTGGAAAAACGATTACTTTGAAAGATGTGCTACATGTTCCAAATATTCGCAAGAATTTGGTGTGTGGTGCCCTCCTTTCCAAGCATGGATTCAAGATGGTATTCGAATCTGATAATTTCATTCTGTCTAAGAATGGTGTGTTTATCGGGAAAGGATATGCTGCAAATGGTATATTTAAACTTAATGTTGAAAATAAAATATTTGCTGCTTATATTGCTGCGTCAATTGATTTATGGCATGGTAGATTAGGCCACGTGAATTTTAAGTCCATTAATCAAATGGTTAATGAGGGGTTAATCACAGTTTGTGATAAAACACAAATGAATCAATGTGTGACTTGTAGTAAATGCAAAATTACTAAGAAAACCTTCTATTTGATAGAGAGGAAATCCACTCTATTGGAATTGATCCATACTGATGTATGTGAAATGGACTTTTTATCATGTGGAGGGCATCGTTACTTTATCACATTTATTGATGATTGTTCTAGATATACCTATGTCTATACTTTACGATCTAAAGATGAAGCTTTAGACAAGTTCAAGGTATATAAAGCATAAGTTGAAAAACAGCTAAATTCAAGCATCAAAGTGATTCGATCAGATAGAGGAGGAGAATACATCAAGTCCGAGTTTCAACATCTATGTGAAGATGAAGGAATCAAAAAACAACTGATAGCCTCTTATACTCCTTAACAAAATGGAGTAGCTGAAAGAAAGAACAGAATTTTGACAGAAATGGTGAACTCAATGCTTCCCAGTTCGGGCTTACCTAAAAATATGTGGGTAGAAGCTTTGTTATCTGCTTGCCACATTCTCAACAGAGTCCCACATAAGAAAGTCAATATGACTCCATATGAAGTGTGGAGAGGAAGAAAGCCTAATGTTAATTATTTCAGAGTCTAGGGTTACTTAGCTCATGTTAGACTACCATATCAGCAGATGTCGAAAATTGGTCACATAGGCATTGATTGTGTATTTATTGATTATTCAACAACTAGTAAAGCCTACAGATTCTTGAATTTGGAGTCTCCCTCGCCTCATATAATCATCGAGTCAGTTCATGTAAATTTCTTCGAGAATATTTTTTCGAAGAGAGAAGGCAAAAATGAACATGATATTCCTTCCGATTATAATATAAGGAAGAGAAAATCCTCTGATCCTTCAAAAGAAGTTGAACCAAGGAGGAGCTCCAGAATTGCTAAGCCAAAGTCCTTTGGACCAGACTTCTATACTCTCATGATCGAGAATGAGCCTGTAACTTATTCCGAGGCGATGTCCTCACATGATGCTCCGTTCTGGAGAGAAACAATTGATGATGAAATGCATTCAATTTTATCCAACAGTACTTGGATGTTGGTGGATCTTCCTCTTGGTTGCAAGCTATTTAGTTGCAAGTGGATTTTTAGGAAGAAATTAAAGTCAGAGGGAACGTTGGATAAGTACAAGGCTAGATTGGAACCAAAAGGTTTCTAGTAGAAGGAGATTTACTATTTTAACACTTTTGCTCCTGTTGCAAGAAATACTTCTATCAGGCTTTTGATTGCCTTAGCTACTATCAATAATTTGGTAATTCATCAAATGGACATAAAGACTGCTTTCCTCAATAGCGATCTAGTAGAGGAGAACTATATGGAGCAACCTGAGGGGTTTGTATTACGTAGATAAGAAAAGAAGGTGTGCTAATTGATCGAGTCATTATACGGCTGGAAACAAGCTCCTAAGCAGTAGAACGAGAAATTTAAGAAGGTGATGATATCTGCTGGATTTAAGATTAATGGAGGAGATAGATGTTGGGTTTAAATAACAAATAACAAGTAGAAATCAAAATTGATCATGAATTAAAGAGAGGTTTTGATATCATACTTGATTAGAAAATTAAACTTTAGATGTGTTTTGGAATTCTTGAGTGCCCTTTGAGAGATTTGAAAAATTAGAGCGCTTTACTCCCTTCTGAAAGTTGTCGATACGATACAATTAAATAAGGGTTTTAAAACCCTTATATATAACAACAATAGGGGGGGGACGGCTTCTCTACAAACCAGTATATCTAAGTCTCCCTTCCTATCATGGAAACTTAGATATCAATGGTTAGAAATAAATCACACCAAATAAGTTGGAAAACCACAATCCAACGGTATAAAACCATACTCCCAATTAGACCACCAAATTGGAATGTACAAACCCAATCCATCAAGTATCAATAATTATATTGCAATCCTACTTTAGAAAACGTAGTGCATAGGACCATAAAATAATTTTTATTATTTAAATATATATATATATATATAAATTCCAACAATCTCCTACTTGGTCCATGCACTCTAAGTTTTTTAAAATGACACTATGGATTGCAACACACTTTAGAAAAGACGAGTGGCCACTCAATTTGTTTTATAAAAATACAATTATCGAAATAGATGGATTGATACTTTAGAACACTCTCTTCCATAGACTTCCTCAATAATGGATCATGAATGCGTAGACAAGTAATATATTAGTCTAAACAATTCCATAATCTCAAAACCGATTCCATCTAGGATTCAAGTAAATATAGTGATTTTTATTGTATCTCATGAGATGTGCAAACTGCATGTGGTCTAAACGCACACCTCACTATCCGTCCTGCTTCATACCATCGCGATATGTAACCTAAACATATTACAGCAAACAGCCAACCTTCTGTTCAGTGTGAGAGTTTACCGATATGAAACCAATCCCACATCTAGCCCAAGCTATACCCATGGAGTGTGAAATACTCCCACAGGCAAACTTTAATATTTATATTTGGATTTACTAATGTGGTGTCAATCTCACATCTAGTCCAAACAATCTCATGAGTGAAATACCACTCCCAGACAAATCTTATATTTATATTTACCGATATGGTGTCAATCTCATATCTAGCCCAAACAACCATATGAATGAAATATCACTCTCAGACAACCTTTAATAATTATTTTGGATTTACCGATGTGGTATCAATCTTACATCTAACCCAAACAACCTCATGAGTGAAATACCACTCTGAGGCAAACATAATAACTCGTGCATAAACCATATATAAAAAGATAATAATAATTATGAATCATAACTTTATTTTGGATGCAAATAACTGTCACCATAAGGTGTAAACTGGAGGAAAAATAATTGTCACCACAAGGCGTAAAGAAACTAACTGCAATGTAGCATATACAAAAGAAATACCAGACATCATACCATAATGACTCTCGAACACCTATCCGAATCACGTGCTCTTTAAATACTTTATTATCTTCGGCTGAAGACTTTAGTAAAAGGATTTACAACAATCTTTTTGTAATCATATGGGGAAATCTTAATGACACTTAAACCTTAACCTTCTCACGCTTAAAAATTGTACTTTATGTCAATGGGCTTACTACGCTTGGCTACCTTTAAATTGTTTCCATATACTTAATTAATATAAGCCTTTAGAGAAAGTTCAAGTATTCCAGTAGTGTGATCACTATGGATCCTAATGCCAAGGACATACTTTGCATACCCATGTCCTTCATGTCAAAACTTTACATAAAATTATTAATATCATGTATCACATGAACGTCATTGCTACCTTGCAAAATATCATCAACATATAGGACAAGGAAGACTAAAATGACTGTGACGACCCAGGTTTTTAGGCCAGTGCGTCATTAATGAATCGAAAGGATGATCCGATAACGGATTCGAAATGCGGAAGCGAAAACAGAAAAAAAAGACTCTAAGAAGTCAAAGTGACTTTCCATGAAGATGTGGAACTCAATGAGAACTGATGCGGAAGCAAAAGATCAAAAATATGACAAATAAGCCCCCAGGGGCAAAATAGTCATTTTTGAAAACTATGGACTCGGGTGCCACCGAGTACACCGCTGGAAAGACAACGAAAAACTAATCAAGATGGACTCAAAAATCGCCTGATTCGGAGTCCGGACGGAGGAGAAACGACATGACAAAGAAAAACGAGCAATTAAGGCTAAAAGGGTAAACTGGTAATTATCTAGGAAGATCCGGGTGCAACCGAGCAAACCGTTGGAAAGACAATAAAAAATTAGTCAAGTTCCAAAAAAAGTTCACTCAATTTGGAGTCCGAACGAGGGAGAAACGAGGGTTTGAAGTTGATACGTTGCAGCGGCCCGACGAAGGCCATGGTGCACACGGCGCCCATGCATGAGCCCACCAGCGCCCATGCTGGCGCCCAATGGCATACACAAGCTGACAGTAAAAATAATAATAATAATAATAATAATAAAAGTGAGATTCCAGAACTGAGGCTTGAAATGGAACCCAAGACGAGTTTTTTCTGGAAAAACACGAAGAAGAAACCCCTCCTAAGATTAGAACTGGACAAGAGGGCAAAAAGCTGCTATAGGATCTGTCTACATCTGAGATCAAAAACGGGCAAGAAGATGAATTTTTCTGGAAAAACACAAAGAAGAAACCCTCCTCAAAATTGAGTTTTCTATGTGACATATAAGAGAATTAAAAAAAAAAACATAATGTAGAATGCCCGAAATTCCCCTCCATGAAATCTGGTCATGGAGGTACAAAAAGCTGCTAAATAAAAAAAAACAAAAAGCTGAACTTTGCAATGGATTTCCGATACCAAGATGATGTTTTCTGGAAAAACACGAAGAAGAAACCCCCCTAAAATCACGTTTTCTAAGCGACCATGTTGAAAGAAGAAAATAAAACTAATGTAAAAAGTCTATAATGCCCCTAAAATAGATTATGCAACTAAATTGAAAAATAATTCCATAGGAGGCTCAAATCACAAAAGAAAGGGTTTTTCCTGGAAACGATCATGCACGCAGACGTAAATGGTGATTTTGAGAGTGCCGGAATGGTCCGCAGCTCCCGGAAATGGCCGAGTCAAAATCCGACCCCCCAATGGCCAAAAAGGCAAAAATGAACTTGAAATGGAAAAACTGGAAACCAAAATTAGGAAATGGTTTCAAATAACCGTTTGGCCCTTGGCCACACTTCAAACATGATTTATGAGACCCTATGAAAGAATGAAAATGGAATTCCCACACCCGATGCAACTATGGTGAGACAATGACTTAACATTTTTCAATATTTTCATAATATTTCATGAAGTTAAAACATACATAGAATTCAATATACATGTCAATGGCCTCTGGTCTCATCTCATACATATCAAATACATTGTAAAGAGTGTACTTAGATACACATTACATACATGGAATCAAACGATACAAGCTTTGTCAAAATAAACAAAAGCAAACATGATATGCTAACATGTGCATATTCAATGCCATCAAAAATACTTCAAGACTTCTAGCATGTCTAAAAGTGTTGTGTATCCCACAACAAAGCTTCTTTACCTACAAAATACCCAGTAACTTCGGGGTGAATAAACAAGACTAACAAGTTTATTCGTAGGGGATGAGCATGCATCGACTCTATTTCTTTAGAGATTTTTAGGACTAATATGATATAGTTCAAAAGGAATTATGCCACCTAACGTCTATGTCAAAGATTAGACTCAGGGATCATCCTAAGATACCATGGAGTATAAGCAACAAGAATCATGATATATATACATATATAAAACAAGTCAAAGTTGGGATAATCCAAGAATATGACAAGAAGGTTACTTGAACATAGATTAACATGAATTGCATTATCAATACAATTAAACAAGGCTTGGAATAATTCCATACAACACGACAAAAGGATACTAGAACATAGATTAACATGAATTGCATTATCAATACAATTAACATGATTAGAGCATTCCAATTAACACGAAAGGGTTAATACACGAAATCAAGAGCATGTCATAATATCTATGCTATTAGACAAAGTTGGAACCATTCACATAACACGAAAAGAGTTACGCATGACATCAAGGATAATGCATAATATCTACTCAATTAAACAAAGATGGGATATTCCATAAAACACGAAAAGGAAGATACATGGAGTCAGGAGCAAGGCATAATATCTATGCATTTAAACATGGGTAGAATCTACCACATAACACGAAAAGAGTCTTAAATCTTCAAGGAATACAACACTTAAAATTTAAGGAGTTAAATCACGAATGAAGCATAAAATCTATGCAATGAGACAAGATTGGTGCATTTCACATATATGACAAGTTTAAATCTTCAAGGAATAATAACTTGAAATTTAAAGAGTGAAATCAACCAATGTGGAAACTTGGATATCGCCCGTATTAAAACCGTTCTCTTGAGATCACTTTAGGGCTACTAACCCATGGGTACCTTTCCCCTAGTGCGCACTATAGTTTAGAGGGACAATCCCCCGTACTAGAACCAAGTCCTAGCCATGTCAATTTTTGATTGACCCAGGTTCCAAAATCAACAAGTTGTGCAAGTCAAGATTGTATCAAAATACAAGAAATGCATTAACCACATATCATACACAACCAAGATTTTGGAACACACAAGTGATGCCCTAAGTTCTCAACTATGATGCTATGTGAAATGTCAAGAAATCAAAGTGTGCATTTATATAGACCACAACCAAGATAAATAGCACATGGAATCCATCGAAGCAAATATACCACAAGTATAAGGTACATTATATCAGTTGCATACTAAACAACACGTGTACATAAACCATTCCAAGATAAATGAACATGTTCATTAAACACATTAATGAAACCAAGATACAAAAAGTCTAGATACATGATATCAAGACACGATTAACTCGAGGGAGACATAAAATGAAATTTAATCTACTTAAGGGATTAAATTATCAAGGTTACATGGCAAGTCCAAACGTTCTACAAACAGGTTATGTCAAGAATTATGTCAAGGCCAAGTTCAATGTCAAGTTTCAAGTTCATTTCATACACGACACAACCATGCGAGTCAAGTTCTATACAAGGGAAATAAATAAATGTAAGTTTCAAAACTTATCCGATTATACTCAAGGTAATATACGTGAAGGAACTTATCAAGAAAATCATGAATACAAGGTTAGAAACTTAATCAAGTGCATAGAACCATTAAATAGATTTTAATTATTTCATTTAATTAAAATCTCTAGATTTTGAAAGTCATCCAAATGACCTCAATTTAATATATGTGAAACTATATGACATGCATATCAAGAATTTCAAGTCGGAAATCCAATGGGATGAATAGTACACTTGGAGCAATTTAATTAATCTAATTAATTAAATATTACTAGATTTCAAAGCTTCTCCGATTACTCTCAAATTAATCTATGTTGAAGAGCATGCTAAAGCCTAATATAATATGCTATCATATGTTGATTTAAAGCTAGATAAGGCCACATGATTTAATATTTTATTCAAGATAAATATTAAATAAAATCTTTATTTCTTATCCAAATGCTCCAATTTTAATATATGTTAATCAACATATCAAGGTGTAATAGAATGTCAAGCCACAACTTTAAAACATGTTATAACTCACCGGGAAAATTAAATTTCATACTAGAAAATAAATAATCAAAAATTCTAGATTTAATATCCAAGCATGCAATTGAGTTGAATAAGCATCACAAGCATGTAATAGAGCAAGAAAGTAAATCATAACACCCCCTACCTCAATTTGAGATGAAGACCTCAAATCCCCACCGAAAAAAAAAGTGTTCCGAATCCGCCGAAATCGAAGGGTTTTATCGGGGACAACACGATCCACTTGAATCCGAAGGAAGCCCCATGAAAATCACAACTTGACCTCAAACCCAAACTCAAGAAATGGTCGGAAATGAATTCTAATAAGGGAGAATGGTAGAACACGTCGAGGGGAACAAAATATGTAAAGGCCGAAGGATTTCTACCAAGGAAATCAAGTGGAGGAGAAGGAGGAAGGGTGGCAGCCAAGGAGCTCCCATGGCTGCCGGCCAAGAGCTAGAGAAGATGAGTGAAAAAGTGGTTTTTCATTTTAAGACTTTCTATTTGTAGTAAGTCTGAAAAAGTGCCCCGCCGGGTCTAGAAAAGTGAATTTTGAGCAAACGCGCTCAAATGGCAAAACTCCATGAACGAAAAAGATTCAAAATGAGAAAATGTGAACAACGGAAGAAATAGTGTCAAAAACTGAGTCCTGAGCAGAAAGATATGCCCCGAACAAGTTCAGTGGCAACTCGGTCCAAAAACTCTGAAACTGGAGAAAAATGACCAGAAGGAAATTCTATGAATTTACGAGTCAACCAATAGTGAAAATGAATCCCGTACAAGGATCCAGGCTCCAAGCGAGATATTTTGCAATAACTTTCGTTAATTGCATAATGGCCCCTACAAAAAGGGTTAACTGTGAAACTGCCCCAGAATGAAAATATCTTCCAAAAGATATTTTCTTAGATACCCCTGAAATAAAATATCTTCAAACGATAATTACGAAAAACACCCCAAGAAAAGAAAATAATTCCAAAAAATTGTGCATCCATGCCCCTATAGACACCGGGAGCAACCAGAGTACTTTCTTGCAAAAGTAAAGATACGTATTTCGAGAAAATCACTGAAGATGAAGAAACATGAAGTCAAAAACCAACTCCGAGCACAAAAAGTGAGGTTGTGCAAAAAACTGGCAAACGGGGAAAAGACAGAATAGAGAAAAGGACGAAACAGGGAAAAGGACGAAAGACGCATAGTGTCCGAAAAATAAAAATGCGAAAATGACTAGATCCTCAAAGGAAGTTGTCAATTCACATGAAAGAGTCTCAGAAACCAATTCCGAGCACTCGAGATGACACTAAGCGACATGAAATAGAGCTTAGAAAAGAAAATTAAACGAAAAAAATTTATGCGTAAAATTTCAGGAAATAGGAAAGGGAGGCAAATGATTAGGTCGTTACAACCTATCCTCCTTAAAGGAATTTCGTCCCCGAAATTAGGAACATACCAGAGAGAACAGAATAATGACCGAATAAAAGGTTAAATCAAATACAACGCACTGAAGGACAAATCCTGAAGTCTAAAGATCAACTGAAGGAACGAGAAACCAAGAACTGAGGCAACACCTCATACGAATCGACACGTTAACTCAACGTCAACTACCGAGAGAATCCCAAGATAACGAAACGTTGAAACATGATAGAAGAAGAGAGTGACAAGGCAGTACGAACAGTGACCAGAACCCGCCCACACTTACTCGTCAGCAAGGTAGCATAACAGTATAAGGCACTAGTTCGTAACACGCCCCAGAAGGGAACTTTTCGATACAAATGACGTCAATGTCGAAAATGACATTACCAAAGGTACTACGAAAACCAGGCATCTGCGAGAGTTGGGGTAGCTAATTCCAAAACTCTGACAACAATGACACTGGCACCATTACACTTAAAGCCTTAGATCTAGAAGTCACGAAGGAAAAGGAAATGAAACGGTGCCTCCCTGGCCCACGTCTCACTCCATCAGACAAGAATTGTGATTCTACACTCACATGAGCCTTACTCGCATCAATTGACAGAATAGACAAAAAGGTTCCCAACATGGGTCCTTATAGAATGAATTTCTCCTATCTAAGGGAGAAACTCGTGAAACAAGAATGCATTCAAGGGATACAACAGATCCTTAGAGACAATACCAAAACCAGATATAAAAGTAAACAGCTAGCATGCATCATAGCAATGGACTATCTACTCATGGTGCCGCATAAGCAAAGAGACATGTTATCAAATTAAAACATGTTATCAAGAGCATCTATACACATAAAGTATGCTTAACAAATAATAGATGTCCCAAAACACCTAAGCATGTGAACATGTTATCATACAAGACATGTTATTAAATAAAGCATGTTATCAAGATATAAATGACACATCAAAGCAAAACAACGTGAGCATGATATGCACCCAAAAAACTATCGTCCATGGTATTCGAACCCGGACGCCCTAATACCACTTGTGACGGCCTTGATTTTTAGGCCAGTGCATCAGTGATGAACCGAAAGGATGATCCGATAACAGATCTGAAATGCGGAAGCGAAAACAGAAAACAAGACTCTAAGAAGTCAAAGTGACCTTCCATTAAGTCGTGGAACTCAATGAGAACTGATGCGAAAGCAAAAGATCAAAAATATGATAAATAAGCCCCTAGGGGCAAAATAGTCATTTCTGAAAACTATGGACTAGGGTGCCACCGAGCACACCGCTAGAAAAACAACGAAAAACTAATCAAGATGGACTCAAGAATTGCCTGATTCGGAGTCCGGACGGAGGAGAAACGACATGACGAAGAAAAACGAGCAATTAAGGCTAAATTGGTACACTAGTAATTATCCAGGAAGATCCGGGTGCAACCGAACAACCGTTGGAAAGACAGCGAAAAATTAGTCAAGTTCAAAAAAAAGTTCACTCAATTTGAAGTCCAGACGAGGGAGAAACGATGGTTTGAAGTTGATACGTCGCGGCGGCCCGATGAAGGCCATGGCGCACACGGCGCCCATGCACGAGCCCACCAGCACCCAATGGCATGCACAAGCTGACAGCAAAAAAAAAGTGAGATTCCAGAACTGAGGCTTGAAACGGAGGCCAAGACGAGTTTTTTTGGAAAAACACAAAGAAGAAACCCCCCCTAAAATCGAGTTTTCTACCCGACTTCATGAACGGAATTGAAAAAAACTCACTGTGAAATCCCAAAAATGCCCCTAGATCAGAACTGGACAAGAGGGCAAAAAGCTACTACGGGATCTGTCTACATCTAAGATCAAAAACGAGCAAGAAGATGAATTTTTCTGGAAAAACACAAAGAAGAAACCCCCCTCAAAATTGAGTTTTCTACATAACTTAAGAGAAAAAAAAAAAAAAAAAAAAAAAAAAAACGCAATGTAGAATGATCGAAATGCCCCTCCATAAAATCTGGTTATGGAGGTCCAAAAAGCTGCTAAATAAAAAAAAAACAGAAAGCTGAACTTTGCGATGGATTTTAGATACCAAGACAATGTTTTCTGGAAAAACAAGAAGAAGAAACCCCCCCTAAAATCACGTTTTCTAAGCGACCATGTTGAAAGAAGAAAATAAAACTGACGATGGCCGTTCCAATACGCCAAACTGAATGTAGTGAATGTGTGGTTCAAGAAAAGCCTTTTATGTCAAATTTAAATTTATAAAAACCACTACCAACACCACTACTAACGTAGCAAGAGTGAGTAGGGATCGTCCCAAGGGATTATACGTGTTGGAATTTCAACTTCGACTCTAGCGTACCAAATGATTGCAAAAGAGAGTTGGGTTGGTTGATTAAGCTAAATTGAATTCAACTAAATAAAATAATATGAAGTAAACAAGAGAGAGAGAGGTTTTGGGGTGTAGAGATCACCACCAAACAATACTATTCCAAACCATAATCAAGTGACTAATGAGGGAAATGAATGTGTTGCAACAATGTTGTGTGTGTAAAAGACATTTAATTGGTAAGGGTGACTCAACAAGTGTAAATTGTCTCAATCAACATGTGTGAGGCCACAATACATCTATTGGTAGAGGAATATATTGTCTAAACATCATGTGAAGATAACAAAATAATAATTCAAGTCATTGAACCTTTCATTAAGCTCATAGTCCAAGCAATCCATAAGGATGATTTAGTTAAAAATGCATTATCTAAACATCATGTAAGAGGTACAAAATATCTATTGGGAGAGGAATAAATTGTCTAAACACATGTGAAAGATACAACATATCATAACTAGTCATTAATCCTTCATTAAGCTCAAAATTCCATTACACCATAATATTAGAGCATATGCTTCTTGCATTCAAAAGCATGGAACATCAAAGAACAAGCATGAATTGTCTCCCCCATCTAACACTACATTACAACTACACTACTAGCATGAAAATAAACTAAGGGAGAGGTACAATCCATCAAGGAATAAGTATGAACCATTAAAAGACATAACAAGAGCATTCCATTAAGCATATCATCTTGATAATCTCTAGATCTATAGTATCAATACACATAGACATGCATCAAAAACACTAAATCTAGAGATAAACACATGAATATCCTACTCTAGCATACATAGACATATGGATAGAATAGAATAGTCAATTGGAAGCATTAAACCATACAAACCATGAAATAATCAAGATTTATATATACATGAATATCAAGATATATCATACAACACTAATCCCTCAATAATACACAAGATTAGAGTATAGAAAGCATGCTTAGGGCTAACTCTAGCCCCAAGAGGATGTCTAGCCACTCATGGTAGTGATGATCCAACCCTCAAGGGCTAACTCCATGGCTGCTCCTTGTTGGTGAAGATCTCCTCCAATGGTGCTCTAGCTTTCCCCCTTCTTCCTCTCTAAGAATAGCCTCCAAGATGATTTTCAATGTGTGACAAGAGACTCTAGAGACTCCCTAAAAAAGTGTATCATATTCCTTATATAGGTAGGTCAAATACACCCCATGATGAGCTGTGGTCGTGCAAGGCATATTCTCCAATGATTGGATGAAGGATGGAATAAATGAGCTGGACTTTAACTTTTTCTCGCTGGAGGAAGTTCGATCGATCGAACCTTAACTTGGATCGATCGAAAATGGGTTTGATCGATTGAACTGCATCTTGGATCGATCGAAGTGGTCTGACTCCTCCGGATAAGGACAAGGCTGAGATATTTCGAAGATATTTATAGGGAAAAGGACAAAAGTGGTTGGTCGGCGTACAGCTGTGGATAAGATCAATCATTTGAATAGGACAAAATAGGGTTCGATCGATCGAAGGTGATGTTGGATTGATCGAACTTGGAATTTCAGCAAAGGCCAAGGTTGGATCTATCGAGAAGTACTGTGATCGATCATAGATGGTCGATCGATCGAACTCTAAGTTGGATCGATCGAACTTTTCAGCTACACAACTTGATTCCTTTTTGCTCCTTTCTTTCTCCACTTTGCTCCCTCTTTTGGTTTATCTCAGGATTGCTTCAATTAAGCTCTTATTTGGTTGAGTTAGCTCAATTTTGGGATTAGTGCCTGAAAATATAAATAACACGTAATAAGTCTAAAATGGCAAAGTAAGATAGATAAAGGTACTAGAATGCTTAAGCTTAACGGGTTTAAATGCGCACTTTTCAGTGCTCATCAAAAACTGATGTAAAAAGCTTATAATACCCCTAGAATAGATTATGCAACTAAATTGAAAAATGAATCCATAGGAGGCTCAAATCATAAAGTAAAGGGTTTCTCAAGGAAACGATTATGCACGCAGACGTAAATGGTGATTTTGAGTGTGCGGGAATGGTCCGCAGCTCCCGAAAATGGCCGAGTCAAAATCCGACCCCCCAACGGCCAAAAAGGTGAAAATGAACTTGAAATGGAAAATATGGAAACCAAAATTAGGAAATGGTTTCAAATGACCATTTGGCCTTTGGCCACACTTCAAACATGATTTATGAGACCCTATGAAAGAATGAAAATGGAATTCCCACACCCGATGCAACCATGGTGAGATAATGACTTGACATTTTTTAATATTTTCATAATATTTCATGAAGTTAAAACATACATAAAATTCAATATACATGTCAATGGCCTCCGGCCTCATCTCATACATATCAAATACATTGTAAAAAGTGCACTTAGATACACATTACATACATAGAATCAAAAGATACAAGCTTTGTCAAAATAAACAAAAGCAAACATGATATGCTAATATGTGCATATTCAAGGCCATCAAAAATACTTCAAGACTTCTAGCATGTCTAAAAGTGTTGTGTATCCCACAACAAAGCTTCTTTACTTGCAAAACACCCAGTAACTTCGGGGTGAATAAACAAGACTAACAAGTTTATTCGTAGGGGATGAGCATGCATCGACTCTATTTCTTTAGATATTTTTAGGACTAACATGATATAGTTCAAAAGGGATTATGCCACCTAACGTCTATGTCAAAGATTAGACTCAGGGATCATCCTAAGATACCATGGAGTATAAGCAACAAGAATCATGATATATATACATATATAAAACAAGTCAAAGTTGGGATAATCCAAGAAGGTTACTTGAACATAGATTAACATGAATTGCATTATCAATACAATTAAACAAGGCTTGGAATAATTCCATACAACACGACAAAAGGATACTAGAACATAGATTAACATGAATTGCATTATCAATACAATTAACATGATTGGAGCATTCCAATTAACACAAAAGGGTTAATACACGAAATCAAGAACATGTCATAATATCTATGCTATTAGACAAAGTTGGAACCATTCACATAACACGAAAAGAGTTACACATGACATTAAGGATAATGCATGATATCTACGCAATTAAACAAAGATGGGATATTCCATAAAACACGAAAAGGAAGATACATGGAGTCAAGAGCAAGGCATAATATCTATGCATTTAAACATGGGTAGAATCTACCACATAACACGAAAAGAGTCTTAAATCTTCAAGGAATACAACACTTAAAATTTAAGGAGTTAAATCACGAATGAAGCATAAAATCTATGCAATGAGACAAGATTGGTGCATTTCACATATACGACAAGTTTAAATCTTCAAGGAATAATAACTTGAAATTTAAAGAGTGAAATCAACCAATGTGGAAACTTGGATATCGCCCGGATTAAAACTGTACTCTTGAGATCATTTTTGGGCTACTAACCCATGGATACCTTTCCCCTAGTGCGCACTTTAGTTTAGAGGGACAATCCCCCGTACTAGAACTAAGTCCTAGCCATGTCAATTCTTGATTGATATCCCAGGTTCCAAAATCAACAAGTTGTGTAAGTCAAAATTGTATCAAAATATAAGAAATGCATTAACCACATATCATACACAACTAAGATTTTGGAACACACAAGTCATGCCTTAAGTTCTCAACTATGATGGCATGTGAAATGTCAAGAAATCAAAGTGTGCATTTATATAGACCACAACCAAGATAAATAGCACATGGAATCCATCGAAGCAAATATACCACAAGTATAAAGTACATGATATCAGTTGGATACTAAACAACACATGTGTACATAAACCATTCCCAGACAAATGAACATGTTCATTAAATACATTAATGAAACCAAGATACAAAAAGTCTAGATACATGATATCAAGGCATGATTAACTTGAGGGAGATATAAAATGAAATTTAATCTACTTAAGGGATTAAATTATCAAGGTTACATGGCAAGTCCAAATATTCTACAAACAGGTTATGTCAAGAATCATGTCAAGGCTAAGTTCAATGTTAAGTTTCAAGTTCATTTCATACACGACACAACCATGTGAGTCAAGTTCCATATAAGGGAAATAAATAAATGTAAGTTTCAAAACTTATCCGATTATGCTCAAAGTAATACACATGAAGGAACTTATCAAGAAAATCATGAATACAAGGTTAGAAACTTAATCAAGTGCATAGAACAACCATTAAATGGATTTTAAGTATCTCATTTAACTAAAATCTCTAAATTTTGAAAGTCATCCAAATGACCTTAATTTAATATATGTGAAACTGTATGACATGCATATCAAGAATTTCAAGTCGGAATTCCAACGGGATGAATAGTACACTTGGAGTAATTTAATTAATCTAATTAATTAAATATTACTAGATTTCAATGCTTCTCCGATTACTCTCAAATTAATCTATATTGAAAAGCATGCTAAAGCCTAATATAATATGATATCGCATGTTGATTTAAAGCTAGATAAGGCCACATGATTTAATATTTTATTCAAGATAAATATTAAATAAAATCTTCATTTCTTATCCAAATGCTCCAATTTTAATATATGTTAATCAACATATCAAGGTGTAATATAATGTCAAGCCACAACTTTAAAACATGTTATAACTCACCTGGAAAATTAAATTTTATACTAGAAAATAAATAATAAAAAATTCTAGATTTAATATCCAAGCATGCAATTGAGTTGAATGAGCATCACAAGCATGTAATAAAGCAAGAAAGTAAATTATAACTGTGACGACCCTAGTTTTTAGGCCAGCGTGTCCTGTGATGAACCGTAAGGATGATCCGATAACGGATCTGAATGCGGAAGCAAAAACAGAAAACAAGACTTTAAGAAGTCAAAGTGACCTTCCATGAGGTCGTGGAACTCAACAAGAACTGATGTGGAAGCAAAAGATCGAAAATATGACAAATAAGCCCCCAGGGGCAAAATAGTCATTTATAAAAACTGTAGATTCAGGTGTCATCGAGCACACCGCTGGAAGGACAACGAAAAACTAATCAAGATGGACTCAAGAATCACATGATTCGGAGTCCGGACGAAGGAGAAATGGCATGACGAAGAAAAACGAGCACTTAAAACAAAAAGGGTAAACTGGTAATTATCTAGGAAGAACCGAGTGCAACTGAGCACACCGTTGGAAAGACAGCAAAAAATTAGTCAAGTTAAAAAAAAAAAATTCCCTTGAATCGGAGTCCGGACGAAGGAGAAAAGCCCAAAAGAAGAATTGACATCGGGGCGGCCCGATGAGGGGCCGTGGCGCACACAGCGCCCATGCGCGAGCCCACCGGCGTACATGCCAGCGCCCAAAGACATGGCATGGTGGCAGCCCTTGGCTGCTGCTACATTTTTTTTGATCTGCCCAGAACTGAGGCTTGAAACGGAGGTCAAGACGAGTTTTTCTGGAAAAACACGAAGAAGAAACCCCCCCTAAAATCGATTTTTCTACCCAACAACGTGAACGGAATCGGAAAAAACTCACTGTAAAATCCCAAAAATACCCCTAGATCAGAACTGAACAAGAGGGTCAAAAAGCTGCTAAATGAAAACTGGAAGCTGAAACTTCACAAGGGATTTCCGGTACCAAGACGACCTTTTCTGGAAAAACACGAAAAAGAAACCCCCCCTAAAATCACGTTTTCTAAGCGACCATATCGAAAGAAGAAAATAAAAATGAGGTGAAAGGTCCATAATGCCCCTAGATTAGAATATGCAAAAAAAATGCGAAATGAATCCACAAGAGGCTCAAAGCACAAACGATGAGGTTTTGCCCGGAAACGACTATGCACGTAAACGTAACTTACCTATTTAGATGCGCTACAATGGTCCATGGCTTAAAAATATAGCCGATGCAAAATCTGACCCCCCCAACGGGCAAAAAGGCAAAAATGGACTTGGAATGGAAAACATGGAATCCAAAAATGCAAAACGGGATCAAATGACCGTTTGGCCCTTGGCCACACTTCATACAAGATTAATAAGACCCTATAAAAGAATGAAAATGGAATTCCCACACCCGATGCAACCGTGGTGAAGCAATAACTTACGATTTTTCAAGTTTTTCATAACATTTCATGAAGTTAAAAAGTTGCATAGAATACAATATACATGTCATTGGCCTCCGGCCTCATCTCATACATATCAAATACATTAAAAGGAGTGTACTTAAGTACACATTACATACATGGAATCAAACATACATATTTTGACATATAGGTCTACAAAATGACATTTCATGCTAACATTTGCATGAAATGGAAACTTGAAAGCTACTCGACATCCAAGGAATGCTAGGCTTCACGAACCAAGTCTTCGTACCTGAAATATGCCCCAGTATCGTTGGGGTGAGTAACATAAAGCTACTCGTAGGAGATGAGCATGCATCGACCTAGCATTTTACAAATTTATCACCTTAAGGTGAAACATGTTAAAGGGGCTCATGCCACCTAACGTCTATATCCAAGTGAGACTCGGGGAGCATCCTAACCTACCTTAGAGTCTAAGCAACAAGAATCATGATATACATACGTGTATGAAACGAATCATGGTTGGGATAATCTAAAGAACACGACAAGAAGAATGCTTGAGCATATATTAACATGAATTGCATTTTCAATACAATTGAACTAGGTCTAGAGTAATCCATACAACATAACAAAAGCATATTTGAATACAAGTTAACAAGAATCACATTATCTATGCAATTCAACAACAAAAGAGCATGTTATACAATACAATAAGGTTTAAGTTCTCAAAGCCATCAACTTAGAATCTAAAGCACAAAATAACAGTAGTGGTTCATGCCACCTAACGTCTATGTTATAAATGAATCAATGGGATCAATCCTAAGCTTTATTAAAACGTTAAAACACGATTTTCAATATCGATGCAATTTAACCAAGATTGGAACTTCTAATACAACGCATAAAGCACAATTTCGCAAAGTTAACATCCTGTAACTTAAAATGGAACGACAAATAAAAAACTACAAGTTACAACATCATCTAGTTATCAACTTGAAAATGAAATGCGAAATCAAACAAAGTGGATACTCGGACGTCACGCCGGATCAGACCGACAACATAGTTACTTTAGGGTTACTAGCCCATGGGTAACCTCCATATGTGCGCACTAGACTATATATAGAGGGACTATCCCCCGTACTAGAATCACGTCCTAGCCATAGTCAAACAACGACATCCCCAAGTTTTCAAAATCAACAAGTTGTGCAACAACGCATCTATCAACAAGAATATGCAAGATAATCAACTATCTACTAAGCACAACCAAATTTGGAAATCTATACAATACATGCTCTAAATTCGCAACTAATATGATACGATGAATGTCGAATCTTCAGTGTGCGATTCGTTACACGCTATGCATGAAAGATGTTAAACACGAAGTGTGCAAATCATTACACAAGGCAACAATATATTTAATAAGGAAAACATATTCTCATGAATACAAACATAGCAACTATGTTATCCAATGTTCAAAACATAACCAAATGAATATACAACAAGTCCAAGTCCATGATTTTGATATAGAAACGAATTTCAAACACAATTAAATCTATGGCTCAATTCGATAGAATTTAATTAAATAAAAATAATTAAATTCCCTAGATTCTAATTCAATTCCAAATAACCTCAAATTAATACATATTAAAGAACATGGCATGGTCATTACCTATATCCATTCTAAAACTCAATTAGGTTATTGGAACAACAAAGTAGAACTCTAATTAAATCATGCTAATTTAATTACCAAGGTTCTAAAGCAACTTCATGGTCCACAATTAATATATACTAGTAAACAAGTCATGGCCAATACAAACATCAAGTTAAAACCTTAATTAAGCTAATGGAACCACAAAATAGATTTTAATTAATTCTTTTAATTAAAATCTCTAAATTTTCAAACTTAACCAAATGCTCTCAAATTAACCTATGTTGGAAAGCATGCCAAGAACTAATGTAATATCATATTACAAGTTTATTTCATTCAATTTAAGACCATGTGAATTAAACTTTCACTAAAGTTAAATATAAATTAAAAGTTGCAATTCTCATGCAATTAATCCCAATTTAATATATGTGAACAACTATACCTAAACTTAATTTTCTAGCACGCCACAATTCAATTCCAAGTTGTACATCACCATGAGGATTAAATCTTAAACAAGGAAATTAATTAAATGAAAGGTTTCAAAACCTCACCGAATATTCTAAATCAAATATATGTGAAGCTATATGGCATGTAGATCAAGAATATCAAGTCGGAATTCAAATGTTGTGAATAGTGCACTCGGAGCAAATTAATTAATAATTACTAATTTTCAAAATACCTCTAATTACTTTCAAATTCAACTATGTTGAAGAGCATGCTAAGGCCTAATATAATATGCTAACATATATTAATTTCAAGCTAGTTAAGGCCATGTGAATTAATCTTTCACCTAAGATAAATATTAAATAAAATCTTTAATACTTATTCAAATGTTCCAATTTTAATACACGACAATGAGCATATCAAGGGGCAATAGAAAATCATGTTACATGTTTAAACCAAGTTATGAGCAACCGGGAAAATTAGATCCCGTACAAGAAAAATAAATAATAAAATCTCCAGATTTTATATTTAATCATGCAAACAAGTAGTATAAGCATCACAAGCATGCTATATAACAAGAATTTAAACCTAAAACATCCCCTACCTCAATTTGAGATGAAAATCCCAAAGGCCCACCAAAATAAAAATGCTCCCAATTCGACGATACTACTAGGATTTGTTGGGGACAACGCCGTGAACATAACCCCCATGAAAGCCCCATCAAAATCATAACTTGACCTCAAAACCAAACTCAAGAAATGGTCAAAACTGAATTCTAATAAGGAGGAAAGGTAGAGCACGGCGAGGGGAACAACAAACGTTAAGGCCGAAGACTTTCCATCAAGGAAAAGTGAACCAAAAGAGGAGAGAGAAGATGGCAGCACCCCTTGGGCTGCCATGGGAGCTCTAGGTCGTGCATAAAGAGGGGAGAAGATCAAAAATGAAATATCTCACCCCCCTTTTATAGAAATCTCAAAAAGTGCCCCGAACGGGCCCCGCCGAGTCTGAAAAGGTAAAATTTGAGTAGACGTGCTTAAATGGAAAAACTTTGTGAACGAGAAAGATTCAAAATGATAAAATTTGAATAACGGAAGAAATGGCGTCAAAAATCGAGTCCCGAGCAGAAAGTTATGCCCAAAACAAGTTTGGCGAAAACCGGGGCCAGAAACCCTGAAACTGGAAAACATCGATCAGGAGGAAATTCCAAGAGTACACAACTCGACGAAATGTGAAAATGAATACCGTATGAGGACCCAGGCTCAAGACAAGACATTTTGCAATAACTTTCATTAATTGCACAATGGCCCCTCCAAAAAGTGAAAACTGCACTTATGGCCCAGAATGAAAATATCTTCCAAAAATATTTTCTTAAAAACCCCTAAAATAAAATATCTTCAAAAGATATTTATGAAAAATACCCCAAGAAAAGAAAATAATTTCAAAGAACTTTGCATCCATGCCCCTATGGACACCAGGAGCAACCAAAGTACTTTCTTACAAAAGTAAAGATACGTATTTCATGGAAACCACTCAAGATGAAGACACGTGAAGTCAAAAACCAACTCCGAGCATGAGAAGTGAGGTTGTGCCAAAAACTGACAAACAGAGATAAGACAGAATAGGGAAAAGGACGAAATAGCGCATAGTGTCGAAAAACAAAAAATGTGAAAATGACTCGGTCCTCAAAGGAAGTTGTTAATCCACATAAAAGAGTCTCAGGAACCAATTTTGAGCATCTCGAGATGACACTAAGCGACACGAAACAGAGCTCAGAAAGGAAAATTAAACGAAAAAAATTCATTCGTAAAATTTCAGGAAAAAAGGAAAGGAAGGCAAATGACTGGGTCGTTCCAACAACACCCCCTACCTCAATTTGAGATGAAAACCTCAAATCCCCACCGAAAAAAAAGTGTTCCGAATCCGCCGAAATCGAAGGGTTTTGTCGGGGACAACACGATCTACATGAATCCGAAGGAAGCACCATGAAAATCACAACTTGACCTCAAACCCAAACTCAAGAAATGGTCAGAAATGTATTCTAATAAGGGGGAATGGTAGAACACGTCGAGGGGAATAAAAAATGTAAAGGCCGAAGGATTTCTACCAAGGAAATCAGGTGGAGGAGAAGGAGGAAGGATGGCAGCTAAGGAGCTCCCATGGCTGCCGGCCAAGAGCTGGAGAAGATGAGTGAAAAAGTGATTTTTTACTTTAAGACTTTCTATTTATAGTAAGTCTCAAAAAGTGCCCCGCCAGGTCCGAAAAAGTGGATTTTGATCAAACGCGCTCAAACGAAAAAACTCCATGAACAAAAAAGATTCAAAATGAGAAAATATGAACAACGGAAGAAATGTAGTCAAAACTGAGTCCCGAGCAGAAAGATATGCCCCGAACAAGTTCAGCAGCAACTGGGTCCAGAAACTCTGAAACTGGAGAAAACTGACTAGAAGGAAATTCTATGAATTTACGAGTAAACAAAAGTGAAAATGAATCCCGTACGAGGATCTAGGCTCCAGGTGAGATATTTTGCAATAACTTACGTTAATTGCACAATGACCTCTACAAAAAGGGTTAACTGCGAAACTGCCTTAGAATGAAAATATCTTCCAAAAGATATTTTCTTAGATACTCCTGAAATAAAATATTTTCAAAAGATATTTACGAAAAACACCCTAAGAAAAGAAAATAATTCCAAAGAATTGTGCATCCATGCCCCTATGGACACTAGGAGCAACCAGAGTACTTTCTTGCAAAAGTAAAAATACGTATTTCGAGCAAACCACTGAAGATGAAGACACGTGAAGTCAAAAACCAACTCCGAGCACGAAAAGTGAGGTTGTGCAAAAAACTGGCAAATGGGGAAAAGACAGAGTAGGGAAAAGGACAAAACAGGGAAAAGGACGAAAGACGTATAGTGTCCGAAAAGTGAAAATGCGAAAATGACTCGGTCCTCAAAGGAAGTTGTCAATTCACATGAAAGAGTCTCAGAAACCAATTCCGAGCACTCGAGATGACACTAAGCGACATGAAACAGAGCTCAGAAAAGAAAATTAAAGAAAAAGGAAAGGGAGGCAAATGACCGGGTCGTTACAATAACTCCCACTGAACTTGAGGTATATGCATTTATCCATAACATTCTCTTTGAACTTACAATTAGTAACCACTGTATCGAAATTTGGATACCACTGCTGTAAAACTTGCTTAAGCCATAAATGAGTGATAATGAAATAATGACTTTTAAAGAGTCCTTTAATGAAACTGGAGAAAAAATCTCAAAGAAATCAACACTTAACTTTTGCTTAAGCATTTGGCCGTCAATTTTGTCCTATATCCATCAGACACCTCAGAAAACACCAACTACAGCATACTTCCAAGTTCTAGAAGATCTCCTATACTAAACATGCTTTAGGAACTAGATTGGAAATTGAAAGAAAATACTGCAAATGAGAAATAACTAAATGAGTGGGAATAGCTGAAAGAGTGACAATAGGAACTATAAATAAAACCACTAAAGAAAGTGGAATGAAGTCTGAAATAAATGGAATAGATACTGAAAATTACTCTCTCCAAGAAACTACAATATTCTAAACTCCCACTGGATTCGCCACTCTCATCAAATTTATATGATATATATCAATAATCTCCATAGGTATACTAAACAGTAAAAAATCTTCAATCTTTTAATCTTTCAATATGCCCAATAAAATAATCATTGATAGTGTGAGTATCATGTTCTTTGATATCTGCATTATATAACTCTGTCTCTATAAAACATCCCTACACTTTCTATTTTCTGCAACTTTATTCTGTTCAGGAAAATTAAGAGTGGTGTATTATGGCACAATGCACTGCTCTTTAAGTATGTACTGAAAATACTATGATTTACACATTCCTTATCCATTCTTCCCATAAAACTCATCATCTTAGTCCGATCTTAAAACCATAATCACTATACCCAGCTACTTTCAACTTTCGTCTGGAATATTTTATACACATTAAGTGCTTCGGACTTCTGGTGGATTAAGTAAACAATCATACCTTGAGAATCCATCAATGATGACAATGAAATACATTTACCGCAAACTAGGTACAATAAGAAATGGACCACAAAATTCGGTATAAATATAGTCTAAAAGACTAAATGACCGACTAGCCTCAAAATTGCATTTTTCTGCATCTGTCCTTTGATACAACCAACGCATAAAATTTGTGGCCCAATAATCTCATCCTTGACTAAGCGTTCAAGTCTCTTTTGAGAGATATTCCCCAATATCCTATGCATAATATAGATAAATCCTCTCTAATCAAAACACGATTTTATTCGAACGGTATCGAGTCAATTGAAAAACAAGAAGCAGATATGATCACATCCGGATCCATCTACCATGTCTATACCTATACTTTTACCAAGTTTGGCTCGAATATTAACATGGTAATTTTCTTTCCTGCTTTGTTTTTCTTTTTCAGCACAATAACCTTTTCCTTTTGATGTCTTTTATTTCCACAGAACCAACATTTATCATTCTATGATCAATGTCTTTTCATGTATTGTTCTGTCTTTCTTTATTCTGTTTAGCCTTATACACTTTCTTGCCGCCTAGTTTATTCTTAAAACGATTCTTGCTGTCACGGCAAGATGAGCTGACTCAGTTTTAACACCTTTGAGTCGCTCCCCTTCAATCACACAAAGTGCTAATAGCTGGTTAATGCCACATTTAACTTCTTGTGAATTATAATTCATCTTAAAAAGCTGAAAAAACCTAAGTAGACGATAGATTACCAAGTGAACAAATAACTTATCATCAAATATGATTTCCTTCTACCTCAGATCATTAACCAGCTTGCACATCTTATAGATGTACTCCCTCACTGAACCATTGCCATCATATTTGACTAACATCAACCATGTTAGATAATAGTATAGTAGTTGCTTCTGAATACCCGTTAACTCTTTCTTGATCAAATCAAGAAACTCCCTGGCAGTATCAAAACCAGAATACCACCATGAATAATATCACCAATAGAAGCATAAATTAATCTAATGGCATGGTAGTACCTTTAGTCCACTTAAAAATGCAACAACTTTTCTACCTAAGAAGACTCTGCACTGGGCATATAGGTTTCTTCCTAAAAAAAGTAAAACAGACTCGTAGTCCAAGAAACCCAATATAATATTAAAACATGTCTTCTAGGCAATATAATTTTAAACATTTAATGGTTCAATCCCTATGAGCTATCTTTAAATTACGGAAGCATCTGTCACATGAATAAATGTTATATTGAATAACACCACATAAACAATATATAAAATAATATGTCACAGCTTTAGGGATTATTACTTTAATTCGTGCTTAGGATTTTAAGCCGAATTTCTCAGCGTGTTTTACTATGTGCAAAACTGTCCACCCTACGGGAACAGATAAAATGCCATCTAAAAATCACCTTTTGGCAGAATTTTAGATTTTACTTTACCTCACAAACTTGCGATAAAATCTCACATAGACCTAGTTGATTATACTTGAATTATTACTAAACACTTCCACTACATTTTGGTAAGAGGGTTATTTAGTTCTAATTCAAGCACTCTCAACTATTCTACTCACTTATCCCACACTAAAACATTAATCCCCTTTTGGCAGAACAAACGCCCTTATGTAAGTAAGTGTACTGTAAGACCTCAATAAGACCAATGCCTTAAAATTTTAATAAAATAATAACCTCCATGAGCGTGTCACCTTTTGGCAGGCATCACCCACTTTAACTATTACCTTTGAAACGGTCACTTTACCGGTCTTCCTAAACCCTAAGGAAGAACCTATACTGCAAAAGTTCCATTTATTTAAGTTCAACAACTTCTTTATAATGCACATAAACTATACCCAAATATTATGGAATACTTGATTTCACTGTAATATAAATGGCTTTAATACAAATAAAATAAAGTCTCCTCATACATCTTAAGAAATTACAGTGAACAATATAATAACAACATGCACATCAATTAAGATTTAAAATCTCAATTCTTTATATACTTTAATTAAAATAAAATAATAAAAAACTTGATGCATGTATATTATATATCCGATAAATAATTTAAAGTAGTTGAATTTTTTTAAAATCAAGTCAAATCAATTGGGTTAATACTGCTTACTTATACAAGCCCCATAGATTCTTCAAACTTGAAATAAATAATTCATAACTTGATTCTTTAGGAGCAATCAGTAAAACCCAATATTATGCATTCTTCAATAACCATGTCCACTGAAAATAACTTTATATGCAACAATAAAAAATAAATAAAAATAAAATACACACTAATTCACACGTTGAGTTTTTAAACCAAAACCAATCTTCTAGATTAGTTTTGAAGGAAAGATAAAACCTGAGAGTTATCTTTTCATGAACACATTAATTCATATTCACATGCATAGTTAAACCTTTCAGCTTCATGCATATCAATACACTGTTCACTTAAAACAAGACATTTCTCATTGTACGTCTATTATTGGAGATTCCAATAAATAATTCAAAGTCTCTTTGAATCCTAAATAAAAATTATAATAATTTTTTTATATTATTTTTTATTGTCTTCCAATGGATATGTACAAAGCTAACTATGCGTGTTATATATATATATAAAATCATGCATACAAAGTCTAGACTTTTAAATAATCAAACCATTTACCTCATATTTACTTTTCTACCTCATATATATATATATATAGTTAAAATTCAATATTATGCATCCAATGGTTTAGTTTATGTGAACAGCTTAAAGGAAAACCAAGGCTGGTCTTCAAGTCATAAATGGCTGCATGTACTTGGAAACAGTAAACAACTACCGAATTGGATTGTGCTTAAAGCTTTCTCGCTCAGCGTGTATACATAACAGATTAGAAGACAAACTGATGAATTGCAAAACAATTTCATGCAAAACCAAAATCTCATTTGGCGTGCACCCTTGATAACAACATACAAAGGAAACCAATTGATATATATATATATATATATATATATATATATCAATTGATTGCTTAAATAACAAACATATAAATTATTATTTATCCTGCCCTGAATTTAAAATAATATATAATGTGTATTCAATTCACTGATCTTGATTTCTACAATCTCTAATCTGGCTCCGATACCAATTGTTGGGTTTAAATAACAAATAAGAAGTAGAAATCAAAATTGATCATGAATTAAAGAGAGGTTTTAATATCATACCTAATTAGAAAATTAAACTTTAGATGCCTTTTGGAATTCTTGAGTGCCCTTTGAGAGATCTGAAAAATTAGAGCGCTTTACCTCCTTCTAAAAGTTGTCGATACGATACGATTAAATAAGGGTTTTAAAACCCTTATATATAACAACAACAGGGGGGTACGGCTTCTCTACAAACAAGCATATCTAAGTCTCCCTTCCTATCATGGAAACTTAGATATCAATGGTTAGAATTAAATCACACCAAATAAGTTGGAAAACCACAATCCAACGGTATAAAACCATACTCCCAATTAAACCATCAAATTGGAAAGTACAAACCCAATCCATCAAGTATCAATAATTATATTGCAATCCTACTTTAGAAAACGTAGTGCATAGGACCATAAAATAATTTTTATTATATATATATATATATATATATATATATATATATATATATATATATAAATTCCAACAATATATGCATCTTTAGTAGATTTCATGGCTATTCTGGTGTCATAATCTGCCTCTATGTTGATGATATGCTCATTTTTGGGACAGACTTGAAAAGTGTAATAGAAACTAAGAAGTATTTAACTTCTAGTTTTGACATGAAAGATCTTGGCGAGGTTGATGTGATCTAGGAATCAAAATCGTGAGGTTCCAAAATGGTCTAGCACTTACGCAATCCAACTATATCGAGAATATTCTGAAAAATTTTAATCACTTTTCAGATTCTGCAGTCTCTACTCCAATTGATCCTAATGTGAAGTTGGTACGCAATCAAGGTAAAATGATGGATCAACTCGAATATTCTCGGATTATCAGCAGTCTTATGTATGCAATGTACTGCACAAGGCCAGATATAGCCTTTGCAGTAGGTACTTTGAGTAAGTACACAAGTAATTCAGGAAATGAGCATTGGAATACTTTGTTGAGAATCCTAAAGTACTTGAAAGGTACTATGGATTATGGATTGCACTATGGAAAATTTCCAGCTATAATCGAAGGGTACAACGATGCTACATGGCACTCTGACAAAGAAGACTCATTATTTGTGACTGCCTGGATTTTCACATTGGATGGAGCAACTATTTCATGGAAATTAAAGAGGCAAACATGTATAACTCATTCCTCTATGGAATCGGAGTTTATAGCACTTTCCTCTGCTGGAGAAGAAGCTGAATGGTTGAAAAGCATTTGGAAGATATCCCGATATGGAACAAGCCAATACCACCCTTGATAATATATTGTGACAATATGGCTGCAATGCTTCGAGCTAACAGCGAGTGTTACAATGGAAAATCTAGATAGGATCGATTGAAACACAATCATGTGAGAAGGATCCTAGCTGACGGAATTATTTCTACTCAGTATGTGAAGTCTAAATCAAATTTGGTAGATCCATTGTCAAAGGGCTTGGGTAAGGACCTAATGTCCGAGACATTGAAAGGGATGGGATGAGAGCCCGTAATTGAATAAGTTGTATTGTTGTGGGAACCAACCCAGTGATATTTCTCCTGGGTTAAATGGAAAAACAAGTAACATAACAACTTGTGTGAGCACATCAATGTTCCTTTCCCTTTGATGTGATGTGGTGCTCAATCATGTAACCGAGGAGGTTGAGATTTAGAACAAGATCACTTCTGATAGATTCACCGACTAACCTTTGAGGAGGCTGAGACTAGTATCTTTTAATGAATTCCATAGATCGGATTTTTGATTGGGGTGTACACAATCACTCTTGATAGATTCACCGATTTATCTTGCAATGAGGAGGATGAGATTAAATTCTCTTAATGAGTCCATAATCGGTATTCGGTTGGAGTGTACAAGGTCACTCTTGATGGACACACCGATCTGAGTATGGAAGTAGGGCCGCTTCTATAGGATCCAGACAGGCTTGATCCTTAATGACACTTAGAAGTATGGATTCCGGACATATGACCGAAACGTGTCAAACTTTAGTACTTTATCTCCGAACAGAAGTGTGTGTGTAGTATTTCTTATTCATCAACGTGGTTCTTGGTTCAAGACATCGTTCACCAAGTTCCTAGATAAAATGAAGGGTACTTACACTAGGTAATGGTTCAAGTCCAAAAGACACCATTATTGATGCACATGACTGTACCGATCAACAAAAGAAATTTGAAACAAGTGGGGGATTGTTGGAGTTATGTTTTAAATTTATTATTTATTAAATTACTAAAACTCCAACTGAATTCTTAATGAAGTTTTAATCAATAAAGTTTTCTATAACTTATATATTAACTTACCTTAACTTATGTGTTATTTAAGTGAAAAATTAAATATAGCTTCAATAATACTAATTTACTATATCCCTACTTATACTAGTATAAATAGAAAGCTTATGTAGCCTACTTAACATATACTCTCAATACAAGTAAGAGAGAAAAAGAGAATTGAAAAAAAATGTTTTCAAACTATTGAGTTTGAGTGTGTGAGTTTCATATTTTTTGTTGATCGGACGGAGATAAATACACAGGTTCATGAAGAAGAAGTGTAACATTCATGAACATACAGTTTTGATATCTGGGCTTAGTTGTATCCCGGAGATAGTGCTGTTATTTGTCTTCCGTTGCACGTGGGAGATGCTTCAACTATCTTCAAGAAGCGATTACGCGCCTCTAAGCCTCGATACTCACCATTTTTAATATATTGATTCCAACATTTTTTTCCTCACATCCCCACTAGGTTGGCATATCAAGAAGGCCATAACAAAAGTTTGAATTCCCTTTTAATTGTCTACGAGCTTGTCATTGTAGTTTACTATTTATACAAGCTACCTTAAGGAATTCTTGAGCTATATACTGACATGATTTCTCTAAGGCTATTATGTTTTAGTCCTAGAGTAGTTATTCTTCTTTTGATCTCGTCATTCCATGGGGGGGGGGGGGGGGGTTGGGGGGGTAACTTTTGAATGTATATATTTTTGTACATTTCATTACTTGGATCTCCTGTCTTGTAAAAATATATTTTAGAATCACAAGTGTATTATTCAAATTTAATCAAATTCTACCACTTCCAAATTGGTGGAATTGAAGAAAATAACTCAAAAAATTGAATCAAAATTTTCTTCAATTCTATCATTTCCAATTCTAAGACTCCAATTTCAAACAATCAAACACAACATAGTTTTCCTTCAATTCCAATCCTAAAGTGCCGATTCGGTGCTTCCAAACGCAACAAACTTATTCAAAGACTTTTAATTAACGAATCAAATTTATTTGAACTAGATAGATTATTTTATGATTTGATTCAATTCAAAAAATATATTTTAAATAAAAAAAAATAAGAGAGAAGAATTAGACATTTTAACACTTTGTTAGATGAAAAAAAAGATATATTCAACAAGAAATGAGAGAGAGAGAGGAGGGTCGTCATTCGGTTTATTGTTAACTCATAATATCTTTTAATTTAAAAATCTTTATAATTTTTTATTCAATTTTCTATGTTATATGATTTAGACAAACTACCCAATAATATCCGTTCTTTTGTTATTGATCTCATGTAATTGAGCTTAGACTCTTTTTAATCAACAAATATTCATTCTTGCACTGAAAAGTATATATGTAATTTTTATAAATACGAAATTCATAAAGTTATTTGCAAAATGACAATAAGGTCAAATCTATCGTAAAGAATAATATTAATTAAAAAAAGATTCTTTTTGATTTGCATAATTCGTTGATTATCTTGAGAATGTTTCCTCTATAAAACATGCGAAAATTCTAATTTCCCATGAAAAATGTATCATTTTATTTTGACTCCCTATTATGTCCTTATTAGTTTAGTTTAGTTTTATTTTATTTTATTTTATTTTATTTATTTATTATTATTTTTTCAACGATACAATAAAACTCTGTCATTAGGTTAAAACTTTATGACTCTTGAAATTAGAACTTTCTTCACTCACAAAAGAAGTAAGCTAATCTAATAGTAGTACACAATAGGGATGGCAACAAGAGCAGTTTTGGGCAGGTGTACCCTTCCCTACCTCCACAACTGTTTAGAAACCCCGCCTAAATGGGCTCTTTCCACCACATCTCCTCTCCATTTAACTTTTTTACCCCCGCAGGCACCCGCCCCTCCATGTTTAGTTTCATAATTTCTTTACATTTTTAAATTTTTTATTTATTTATTTATTTTTATTTTATTTTATTTATTTATTTATTTATTTTGTGTAAAATACATATAACTATTGAAAAAATTCATAAAAAAATGGGCAATCAAATAAAATTCAAGGGTATGAGCGTTCTTAGTTCGTAGGGTTCTACTGTTCTCGGCTGCGAAAGTGAATGAATATGACCTAGGGTTTCTGCAGCTAACTATATATACTAATATAATAAGGGTAATTTACCTACCTAAACGGGGTAGGGCGCCGCACAAATTTTCATTAATATAAATCATTTTCGCCCAAATAAAAGCTAAACGATCCCCTAATACTACTATAAATGGGGCGGAGTGGGGTGGGTACCCGTCCCCACGAAAAAAAAAAAAAAAAAACCTATTCAATTACCAAATTTGTATTTGAACATATATATACACACACAAATATATATATATATTTATTCATAACCCAATTGTATATGTTTTTTTATCCCTATTATATTATATGTATATTACTTTATATTAAATTAGTAATTATAATTTTGGTATATAAAATTATTATTTTTTCCTTCTGAATTATTCAAACTAAAGAAACAATTTGCATAATAAAAATTAAGTTTTCTTTTTCTTTCACGTCACTTTATTTTCTATTTCTGCAAACCTATGTATTATTTAAAGAGGAGTAGTAAAAACATAATGAAAATATATGATATTTATATTAGGGTGACTTGTCACAAACCACGAATTCAAAAAAAATCATGAAAATCAAGTGATAAACAGTCTGTCTGTCTAGTTAGGGATAAAAGCTAGTGGAGATTTAACAAGGTGGATTTCCAGATGTGATTGTAGGAGAATTTGTCCAAGAGGTGACACAAGAGATTAATTTGATAGTTGGAGATCCTGATTGCTTTCAATGTTAGCGTATTTTTATGGAGAAAAAGAAAAAAACATTGGTATTGTTGAACCTTGGTGGTATTGATTGTATGTGGGGAGAGAAAACTCAATAAAACTTTGCAAGTGAAAAGTCTGGTTGGAACAAATGGCACTCCACTTTTATAAACAGACTTCTATATTCCCTCAAGAAAAATTCTAGAGCAATTATAAAAATAAGTTTGCATATTTCTTCAAAACTCCATAATAATTTAAAATATTCATCCCATCCTAATCCCTCAAACATCAAATGAATCTACTCCATTTGGGAAAACAATCTAAACAACTTAAACAAATCTACACTATTTTAAAAGCTTTGCACATTTCTTCAAAAACTCCATAATTATCTAGAATATTCATGCAATCCTAATCCACTAAACACCAAAGGACTACTACGTTATGTAACATTCTAAACTAACTAAAACAATTCTACACTACTAACGTTGCACATTTCAACAAAACTCTATAATAATCTAATTACTCTACTCCATTTCGTAACAATCTAAAGAGCTTAAACAAGTCTATATATACACAAATGGACAAATTATGTGAATACTATTTTTGACCAAAACAAAAAAAAAAAAAAAAAAAACTGAATGGATAATTCGGAAGATTTATGTTGAATAGGATAATTCAGAAAACTATATGAATGGATAATTCGGAGGAATATTCGATACTTTCTATAGGATTAAGAAAGTTTGTATGCGTTCAAATTTAGTGTTTGGTCCAACTAGTCGTGACTTTATGAAGATTTAGAATTGAAAACTATAAAAGAGATTGTAACAAGTGTAAAGAGTTTACGATGACACGTGAAGGATAAGTATATTCGTACGCGCAAATTCTATGTTTGGTTCACTTGACTTCATGAACAATCACCGTTGTGATAACCAAATTCACATCCGTCAGAGTTTGTAGAAAGTTTGGAAGATGCAGAACCGAATTACAGAGATATAGAAGATTACGACATAGAAGATTCATAACCAGAACTGAATTCCGTTACGTTAGCCGATAGCCCAACCAAGAAAAATGCAGAACCAAATTCTAGATGAATCGAATTACACTCAGCAGGAAGTGCCGATCAACCATAAAGAACTGAATTAGACAGCTCGAACACGACATTAGTTATATCGACCAGTCACAATTCACACTAAAAAGACCTTAATTCATTTTACAAGTAAAATTTTTAATTTTATTTTTACTTATTTATTTTTTTTTTTCATTGTACAAGTAAAATTTTTAATTTTATTTTTACTTATTTATTTATTTTTATTTGGTAAATTAAACACGCATTTTTTTATTTATTTTTTTCAAACTCGAATCCGTCCCCTCCTCTTTGAAGAAGAGAAGGTTATAACTCTTGGTCAAAAATATTTGGTACATGTGAAAATTTGACCTGGCACAACTTATCCCAAACAAGGTCTCAAACATGAAAGAACTACCACACTAAAAACTCTACACTCACTTTTTAAAGTCCTACATTTGAATTCAACACAAACAACTCAACAACATTTCAATTATCTTTCAATTCAAAGTCCTACATTTTAATTATTTTTACATTTCACCGATGTCTTTCTTTCAATATTTTACATTAATGTTATGTTTGGCTGTATGGAATTGGAAAAAAATAACTCAGAAAAATTAAACTAAAATTTACTTCAATTTCACAATTTTAATTATAAGGTTCCAATTTCATGTAACCGAACCCACCCTAATGCAAATTATTTTTGAAGTCCTGCACTTTCAATTTATTGGACTTTCAATTTATTGCACTTCAATTTCTTTCCCTTTCAATCATTAGAAAATTTTCTTTGTTCCAAAGGCGAAAAAGAACATTGAAGGTGACCATTTCAGGAATTCATTCAATCGTATCCTTTTAAGTTTTCATCTGAAATAGATTGAATTTTCACTTGGAGATTTCTGACTTTTTGGTACGCCCGTGCTTCCAACAGCGTAGAGATTTTTTTTGAGCCAAACAGAAAAACTTGAAATTTTAGGATTAAATTGAAAGGGTAGAAGAAAGGTTGTAGGGTTCATGTACTAGAAGGTAATGGGATTGTCATGCCAATTCTTCTGACCATTTAAGGGACAGTACTAAAATTTTCTCCTCTATGCTCAGAGTAAATTTCATGTCTTGTACTCTAACTAATCTAATCGTCATGTCTTAAAAAGCTAGGAAAAGTATATGAAAAGTTTTAATTTTTAATTTTTAATAATATTAAGAAATAATTATAATTTAACTTATATAAGAAAATTTAAAGTTTTGAGGCCTTCCAAATTGGAGGCTCTAGGTGACCGTATGCCCAGGGCCGGCGGTAATGGTACAGAAAACGAAGTATTAAAGGCACATAAAAGTCTTTCTCTTGTAGTGAACCCACCCTTAGCCTTTTGGAATAATATAGTTTGTGCAATTGGACTCTCAAAAAGAGAGAACCAAGTGTACGGAACAAACTATGTATAGTGTCTGCCAACTTGAAAAACTCTAGCCACAACCACAGGCCAATTTGGAGTATCCATGTTATTCCAAAGGAGAATAAGATAGATGTAAAGTTGAGAGACGGGTCTTGTGTTGAATGCTTTTAAACTGAAGAAGCTTGGAATATTTCATTGACATTGCACTACTTCTATGTGTTCAAGCCCAAGAATTGAATTCACATCAAGTCAAAATAGAACAAATTAAGCCCCCCAAAGATTGGTCATTAAAAACATCGACTACAACTGTGTGCTTTTGAACCAATGAACTCTAATCTAGATGGTATAAGTTTTTCTATCTATACGAGTCTCGGTGGGTGCAAAAATATATCGCTGAGTGAGTTTGCTTGGACTTTACAAAAAAAAAAAATACGGGACATATGGAAGGGGTTGATGATAAGATTGGTATAATGAGCTCATAGAGTGATGATTGAGACAGGTGCATTTCTCAGTCTATATCCTTGGTTTTAAAACCAACTTGAATTAATTCACAAAACTGTAAAAATTCTATTGTGATTCTTTCCCTGAGCAAGGTCAAACTGAGAATGTCAAACTGCAGTTTAGGACATAGTTGGAATGGGTCGGATTCATTCTGAGCAGGGTTCCGATAAAATAAAAATTCCCACTTGTTTATATAACATAAGTCTTTGAATTAAATTCAAATACAATTCATAGGCATTTGAAACTATTCTAAAATCATTTCTCAAGCACAATGAAATTGAGAAGAATGAACAAAAACAGGACATATTAATTCAAATAGTTTGTGGATTGGGTTTTTGAACCACCCGACCCGTTTGTCTTTGCCTCTCATCTATTGTTTTCACAAGTCCACCACCATTCAATGAGCTTTATGGAAACATCCCAAGGAGCATATTTATCAACATAAATGGATATGGTTTGTTCTCTTCAGACAAACATGAATATATTCCCTTATGGTTAATATGTTGATTATTGAATTATCCAAAAATAAAGATATACAGAAAAATTAGTGTCACACATGTTGATAGTCTTATAAGGGAATGAATGTCCTCACTCAAAATATTGCCTATATATATAGATTGGTTGTGAGTGAGTATAAGCATCCCATTGCAGATCAATGAAGAGAGATGAGAAAGAGAGGCCTTGTATGAAGATTAAGAGTCTTGTTTGGTAGCCAAGATTGACTTGCCTAATCCACTCCACGTGTTAATTTCTATGTTTGAGAGTACTGAATCATCGTCTTAGAATTGGAGAAAATTTAGTCCTAATTTTTTTTTTCAATTCTAATTACAATGTGCTGATTCGGTACTCTCAAACGCATCATATTGGGTGTTGTGATTTCTAAGCAGTCAACCTTGTGTCACGATCCGATTCCTAACGACGCCATGAGCATAGAAGACACGCATGCTGGTTGGCTAAGAACATTCATTGACTGGGAATGGTTCCAGGGAAGGGGCGTGCAGGACCACATGATGGTACCTCTTCAGAGTTCAGGCAGGTCGACTCGGTTCAGTTCGAGGTGCTTGTCGCTGGTCGTGGACTTGACTATGAAGAAGGGAGTTGGCCATCCCTGCACAAACTGGTCGGGAGCTGGAGCCGTTCCCCTGACGAGGCCATGGCAGGCCGAAACCAGTCAGCATGTATCCTTGGGAGGGCAGGTCGTGGTGGCTGACCAGGGCGCTTGCGCGAGCTGAAGCAACGCCTTGGTGCCGCACGGGCCGTGCCGCTGCGCCAAATCTCTAGGCCCGTGACAAATGGTATCAGAGCAGGACTTGGGGAAAAGCACAAAGGTGTGCCCCCTTGTCGATCCGGGGGTCTTGAGAATGAAGACGGTGCACTAAAGCGTCGGTGGGCAATCAATGCTTTTGGAGGAGAGCCTCCATCTCCCCATGAAGACGCGTCCTTTAAGCCGGAGGGCCGCGCGCATCGGATGGCCGGAGGGCCGCGCGCACCAAAGTTCTTACAAGTTCAAGAGGCGTGCAAACCGTTGTGAAGGGCGGGTATCAAGTCAGCCGGAGGGCGCTTGTTTGCTCGGGGTGTCGCGGAGGCGGCATAACGTGGGGTTGCGTCCCGAAGAAGTGGGCGTCCCTTTAGCCCGAAACCCTATCATTGGGCGAGTGCAGCCAGGGGTTGTACAAGGAAGCGATGGTGGGCAGGCGAGCATACCACTTGGAGGAGACAGACTTTGGAATGTTGGACGCAGCGGAGTCAGCGCCGCACTGCGACGAGGGCGTCGCAGGATTTGGGTGGGGGAGAATGTCACGATCCGATTCCTAACGACGCCATGAGCATAGAAGACACACATGCTGGTTGGCTAAGAACATTCATTGACTGGGAATGGTTCCAGGGAAGGGGCGTGCAGGACCACATGATGGTACCTCTTCAGAGTTCAGGCAGGTCGACTCGGTTCAGTTCGAGGTGCTTGTCGCTGGTCGTGGACTTGACTATGAAGAAGGGAGTTGGCCATCCCTGCACAAACTGGTCGGGAGCTGGAGCCGTTCCCCTGACGAGGCCATGGCAGGCCGAAACCAGTCAGCATGTATCCTTGGGAGGGCAGGTCGTGGTGGCTGACCAGGGCGCTTGCGCGAGCTGAAGCAACGCCTTGGTGCCGCACGGGCCGTGCCGCTGCGCCAAATCTCTAGGCCCGTGACACTTGGCTAACCTGACTGGCTCTTATATTTTCCTGCTAGGCTTTCTTTTCCATGTGTGAAATAACAATGTCATCATCCTAGTCAGTTCTCCCAACCCAATGAAGTGCATAAGCATCTCCATTGAAACACAAAACGCAGGTACATGATGATGATATATATATACATACAGGGACGGAGGCAATTAAGGACCGGGGTTTCCCCTGGATTTTCTCATATACATACAGGGACGGAGGCAGTTAAGGACCGAGGGGGCATATGCCCCCTTGGATTTTCTCTCTCTCTTATATTCTATATATTTTTTATAATAATATAGATGTTTTTTTTATGAAAATATGGAAAGTGCCCCCCTGAATTTTCTTATTATTTATAGAATTCTATATATGTTTCATATGTTTTTCTCCTAAATTGTTTCCTTAATACTAATATTCTATATCTGTAAATTAATTTAATTCCAAAAATATCACTATCTCTTTCTATATATATATATATATATATATACATACTTATATGCATGTACATGATATTGTAAATATATGTTATGGAATACAATACTATCATGTGCCTCTGGGAATTTTTTTCTGGCTCTGTCACTGTATCTATATAGTTTAGTTGAATACAAATATGTGCACACACACAGTTGTGTTTTGGTCTCGGTGCAAGCTTTTGTCTTTGGTGGTTGAGATTTCTGGGGTGCAAATCTTGCTCACTTTTGCGGAAATAAATATATTATGACATGGTTCAATTATATCATGATATTTCAGCTGTAAAGTGAAGGTTTGTCCTTACAATTCACAAGTGAAAAGACTATTAAAAAATTATTATCAAAAATAAGGAAACAATCGAGTTAGAGTTGTAGCTATAATGCTAAACAATTCTAAGAGATCTGTTTGAAGAAACCCTCCACTTTAATTGGTATTAACTTTTGACAAATATATATATATATACACACATGAGATAACAAATCGAATACTTCACTAAGATTTTGATTAGCAGTTCGCAACGTTCAATAAGTCTGCATGTGAGGGTGTAGTTATTTAAAGAGAACTACAAATCTTGGTTACTTTTGTGAAAATAAATACTCCTTGTGTGTGTCAAAATACAAGGCCTCTTTTAAAACATCTCAAAATCAATTCATCATTGACATTTCAGCAGTAAAGAGAAGGTTTTTCCTTACATTTGACAAAATGAAAATATTATTAAAAAAAACGTTATTGAAAATGACTGCAGTCATTAAAATATTGGGTGACACTAATCTGACTTAAAATGCAATGCTTGGTTAATTTGGCCATGTATACATGCATGTAGGACTAGATAGTATCACACTTCAATTTATTTGGTATTACGTATGTTATATGATTTTGGACAGTCTATTATTTGGTAGTTCAGTCCAATTAGAAATAATGTTTAAATTTTTTAATAATATCTTATTACAGTTTTGTTAATCCATTATTTTTAATTAAATTTTTTTTAAATTAATTAAACCACCACATATCAATGATTCAAAATCATCTAATAATTTCTTAGTGCGCAAAATTTCTTCTGTTGGTTTGTGTGTTGTTCTCATATCTTGTGGTAACCAAATCATTGTTGGTTTAAATTATCTAAGTTGGGCCTATTTCATTATTTGTTGAATATATGGATTTCTTGAATTTGGGCTGGGCCGTTAAATATGTGTCCTAGCCTTCTGTCCACCACAGTCCAAACTCTAGACTAACTGTACATATTTACTTGACATTTATACAATTTGTTTGAATTTTTGGGGGGAAAAAAATGCTATTAGAGTCCGGGGAAAAAAATAAATAAAAAAAGAAGCCTATCTGATACTCCAAATTTAATTTGAAAAAAAATATATATATACTCCAATTTTAATAAAATTCAAGTACAAAGCACAAACATATATACATGCGCTATATATTTTCTTGTCACTCTACACACTCGGATTTGTGTATTTGTATGTGTTTAATTAATGTAAATACGACATATTAATGAACATGCACGCATGGACTCAGACGTTAATACATGTACATTAATACAAATCTATATATTTGTAGAGCTAAACAAAAGGAATAACTACTAATACATGGGCTTAATGAAAGAATACTCCATTATCATGAAGTCAAAGTCATGAAATAATAATAAATGGGAGGACCACACAAACTATTTCTAAATAATGAACTTACTTTTTACTTTGGATAACATAACAATTAATATTTCTATAATGACCCAAAACATAACTATTATAACATAATAGCTTTAGAACACGAAATAAATCTAATATATGTCCACCACACTCCTATATAATACTATCAAATATAATAATCTTTAAGAAGTTTGGTGTTGGTTCTTCGAATTCTTCTGTTCCTAGGTTAGCAACCACCACTTGACTAGACTTTTCTCCACTGGAGAACTGTTCAGAACACCATTTTACCAACACCAATGGCTCACCGGGTTTAACGAACAATGAATAAAAATTCACAGAATATAAGAACCAAAAGGAATATTACTTCAAGGTTTTCTATGGAGTATTTGAAGAAGTTTATGAAAACACACCGACTTATTTCATTGAAAGAAAATCTTAGTAAATAATACTTAAACACTCTGAACTATTACACAAAAGCTTGAAAGAAAACATTACTACACACAAACTTGAAGGAAAGACTCTTACAATACCTTATCTCACTCTTTAGCTTTCGATACTGATAAATGTACAAAACTTGCTATTTTATACTCAATAATAAATATTTAATTAATATTTTTTATTAGATAAATGTTCTTATATCTGCTTTTCATGTTTTATAGGAGCTGATTTCGGAATGAGAAGAAAAGAGAGAAAAATAGCAAAAATGTGGAATTACACCATCAGTCAAAGTCAAAGTCAAATTCAAAATTGGCTTTTCCAACAAATCGGCAAAGATCGTGCCAAATTGGAAAAAGATATTAAGCCAAATTGGAAAGCACATCAAGTCAAAAATATCAAGGCAAATTGGAAAGTAGCAAGATTTTATTTTATTTTATTTTATTTTCACTTCTGTAATTAGAATTTTCTCCTCCCAATCGTTCCATTCTAAACTCTATAAATTGGGACATATGTAGAGAAGGTTGATGTACATGGTTAGTGAGTGAAAATAATAAAAGTTATTTTATTTTTTTCTTAATTTCTTTCTTATAAATTTATTTTTTTATGAAGAGCATTTTTATTTCTTTATTTTGTTTTTTTATTAGCATGCTAGCTTAAACACCTCATTTCAAGGGAATGATGAACCCACCATGCTTAACATGTAATTAAATTTCTTTCATGTCTTGTTTTAATTTTCCTCTTTAGAACGTGTTTTTTATTCTTCTATTCTGTATTATTTGATTGAAGAAAAAAAAAATTAGAGGGAGGATTCTTCGTGTTTGCCAATTAATGGTAATTTGGAGAATGCCTACTTCTATTTACAAAAGATTTACAAGATTAAATAAAAAATGTTCTCAATTACATAAGCAAGTGTTGTTTAATCTTATATTTTCCTTCATATTTCCAAGTTCTAATTGGATTGACGAAGTGAATTGCTTAAAAAAGGAAAATTGACAAGAATAAAATAAATTTGTTTATATGGATCTGTGGTGGTGGATTCTCATCCCTCGAGACTTTTTCCATTATTTGAAAAGAAAAATATTATTTTTATTTGTTTTATTTTATTTTCATTATTCAAAAAATCATTAAATTGTTTTAAAATTTCTTATTCCTTAAATTTTGGTTTTGATTTTGAGTTCACGAGTTTAAATCTTAGATATGTGGTTCGACCCTGCTTATCACTATATCATTTTTTGTTTAGTCTTTGTAGGGATTTTTTTTTTTTTTTTTTTTTGCACGATGTGTAGAGAAGCAACGACAAAATCTATAAATCTACACTCGTCATATACCTCATACAAATGCCTTAAAAGCCTTTTTATAGACCCTGGACTTGAAATAGATCTAAAATACAATTCGGATTTGAAATTCGAATCTAACTTTATTACAAACTAACACTCTTTCCAGCTTGTGCTTTTTTTAAGATACTTTTTCTTTTGGCAGATTCTTCTTTGGAAGGCATTTGTTGTGGTGGAAAGTTGATATGGTGGAGGACAGTTAATACTCCATCATGTTGTCTAGATTCTGGTTTCCAATGTCATCTAGTTGATCATCGTCATCCATGACATCAATGCCATAATTCATTATTTGATAATCAATTTCACTATTTATAGCTTCGATTATTTCCTTGGTTTCTTGAGTGGTTATTAACCTACCTTGCTTAATGGCTTTTGTTAATTCAAAATTTTCTTCATTTTTGAATGCTGAAATTCGAATTATTATCCTTCCTCCAGAAAATATGGTAGTCCATTGTTCTTTTGGTGTCCAAGATTCTTTAAGCTTTTTCTGGATCATAGTTATCCCTGCTGCTCGATTTATTCGAATATTATGATCACTCGTGTATTCGGGCTTTTTCTTCTTTAGCTTGTTCTCATCTATGATAATTTCCAACCATTGTGGTGCTGAGTGTAGTCTTATAAGATGAATCAAGGGATAATAATGTATTTTATCCCATTCTGGTGATGCAGTTATGACCTTAACATGACGTGGTCGTTTTGGCTTGAATGTGCTGCAGGCTTCCTGGATGGATGCTGACATTCCTTCCGTGTCTTCTTTAGTGCGATACTAAAAATTTGTCAAGAATCCATTTTCTAAAGCATAAGCTTTAGTTTCGTGATCTTTTTTGGACAGTTGTTGACCAGTTGTGAAATTTAGCCCAACTACCTTAGGACTATGTCCTTGAGTAACATAACAATCTGGAATTTTGGAATCCTATATTCTTTTAGCAAACTCATGCCATTTTTTGTGAGCACTTGTTGGTGTTCCTATAATTTTTAGGAATATGTGCATAGTGAGTTGTTCTGCCTTTTGATAAATTAAATTTGGAGATTCCACTAATAAAGTGGTCCAAACTTTTAGATCTTAAATAGTTTTTTCTTCTTTTGAAAGTTCTTGAATTTCTACTGTTTGAATAGAAGCATCAGTAGTATTAAGTGTAACCCTGTTTATTTCTAAGGCATTTAGCCTCCTACATTCTTTTTGGAGCATAGTAATACACTTATTTGTCACTTTTAATGTAATAAGCATATGTTTTTGCATCTTGGTTTTTGAAATCATTCCGTACAGAATTCAATATATTTTTTGAGAACAATGAGTGTTTCTCATTTGTTTTCCCATCATTCTTAGGATTTTTCATCCTACTAAGTGCAAGATTTCTAAAGAATAATTCTTCAGTATTCCCAGACTATTTGCCCTTGAACTTGCCGACCGTAGTCTTTTTAAAGGACTATCTCCTTTCGGAGGATTTGAAATTGAAGCTTCATTGTTAAATTTATAGTCTTTCGACTTTCCCTTACGGATTTTAAGTCCGTAGACTCTAATGGTACTGGTGCACTATTTTTATCCTTGTGGATAATTGATTTATATTGGCTATCATCATTTTTGATAGAACTGTCACGGAGTGTACAAGCCATCTCACGTGTTAATGCGTCTGGTAAACTATTGGTTGCTCCTGCAATATGTTCAACATCAAATCAAAAGTTAGCAAACCATTATCTCCATCGTAGTAATCTTCCTTTACTCATACACCTGCCAAAATTAGACTTCATGAAAGTTGGGAAATACTTACAGTCAGTTCTAATTAAAACTGTTGAGGTCTTATAAAGATTTCAAAATTAAACAAGCTATTTTTTATTGGAAGGATTTCTTTTTCCATTGGAGTATAATTTAATTCACTAGGTTTAAAAGTTCTTGAAGCATACTTACAAACTTTTTCTAAAATAGTATCTAGACTACTCCTAGCTTTTAGAATTTCACTCTAGTTTGCATCTAAAGCATTTGTTTCAACTATCAAAAAATCATTTTCTTTAGGGAGTTTTAGCCTTTCTAATTTGTTGACTAAATCTTTTATCTCCTTGATTCGCTGAATGTCACTTTGATTGAACACCCATTTTTCTCCTTTTCTAAGCTTTTTGGTTAGACTGAAAGTGTATTGAGCTATATTTGGAAGATATTAATCCCTCATATAGTTAACACATCCTAAGAACCTTTGAAGTTGCTTAGTATCCTCAATTTTATCCGGAAAACCATTGAGTTTTTCTAAAATATAGGGTTGAAGTATGATTTTTCCATTATATATATTTAGACCTAAGAAGTCTATTTTTTCTGTTTCAAGTATCATTTTCTTTTCACTAATAATGATACCATGTTTCTTTATGGCCTGAGCCACTTTAGATAGATGTTCTCTACGAAACTTTTTATCTTTTGAGAAGACGAGAATATATATATAAACTAAACAATATTCTGACAAAGGACTAAATATTTCATCCATTCTTCTTTGAAATATATTTGGTGCATTTTTTAACTCAAATGGCATGACCAACCATTTATACTGCTCTTGTGGGGTGCTAAAAACAGTATACAGAATGGTATATTCTTCCATTTTGACCTACCAATACCCTGATTTGCAGTTAAATTTACTAAATAAATTATAATTTTGAATCCTGTTAATGAGAACTTCTTTTTAGGAATGAAGTATCCATCATCGATTGTGGAATCATTTAACTTCTTATAATTGATCACCATCCCAGCTTTAGGGATCTCTGCATGATTTCAGACCATAAAAGATATACTTGAATATGGATTTTTACTCATTCGAATAAGGTTTATCTGTAAGAGCTCAGCAAGTTGTTTTTTAAATTCTTGATAATCATTTGGGCTATATGTTATGGGTCTAACCCTTATAATGGTTAAGGGATCCACAAGTTCAAGTTTACATCTAGCCTTATCTTTTTCCCAGAGTTTCAAGGATTGTTCTCCTTAATTTTCTTTAAGCTGGAGTTTTATTTCACTTAAGGAGATATTTTGTTTAGCTTTAGTAACCTTTCATAGGTTGAGATAATGCTCATTTAAAATCGGAGTCATTTCTTCTTCTTGTTCTCGTTTGATACTTTGTATTTCTGAAAAATCAGAAAGTTTTAAAGCAGGTTTTTTGAATTTTATATCATTCTCGCCATGATGTGTATGCGTAAACTCTGAATGTTTAGATTTCAGTTTACTAGGTATAAAACCATCGTGAACTATTTCGAATGCTTGTTTGACCTGAGTGGTAATAATTTGCTCAGTATCTTTTTTGAATCCTAGTGTAGATTTATCATGATAAAAATGAGAGTATTTAAGTTGGAATTCATTACCTAATAGGATATCATTTCCAAAATGTCACTTGGAATTTCTCTCCTGCAATCTTAAACTACAAATTAGGAGCATATTCAGTGGATGTAAGGTGATTACCTTCAACTGTTGTTCCAAACATAGGAGCTAGAGCTTTCTGCCAGTATTCATATGGAATTGCATTGGATTTTGCCATTGACATCCCAGCACCAGTGTCTATATATACATCAAGGTGATAGGATTCATATCCTTTGAACTTGAATTCGGTCTTAAAATATGTGCAATTAGGAGAAGTGGCTAACGCTTTTATCTTAGTTGACTCTTCTTCTTTATTAAGAAGAGTTTCGATTTTTTCTTCTAGAAGTTTTTCTTTAGAAGATTGATCTTTTTCTTGATTTTCAGACTCATCTATTCATGTAGGGATTTTGTGTAGAACATCATCTATTCCTAAATTCATTCTCATTTTTGCTATAAAGCATTCATGGTGGTAATCTGCATCACATTATTCATATCTAATGTGTTCATTTGTTTTAAATGTCAATATTTTACACAGATTACATTGAAAGTGTAAGCTAGATTGTTTGAAGGTATAAACATGTTCTAGTGAAGTTATTTTCATTTAAAGCATTTTTATTGGTAATGCTTCAGACTCTGATGTTGAGTCTTCATCTTCTGATGCTGCAGCTTCTTCTAATTCAACACTATAAATTGATTCCAAATCAAATTCATCTTCTTGTTTTGTATAACGAACAAGTTTTGTTCCTCGGCTCCCTGAACGATGGGTTGCCATATTTTAAAGAGTTTAGAATTTGATTTTGAGTATCCCTTACTCTTTTTGGGACACTTATTCTCACAATGTCCTTCTTCGTTGCAAAGCCAACATCTGCAAGGTTTTGTCTTTTTAGTAGGAGTTGTTTTCCCTTTTTTGAAATATCTCTTTTTAAGAAAGGACTTCCTATTTTTAAAAGCTTTAGATTTTCTAAATCTATTTCTAAAACCATATTTTTTCTTTGGAAGTTATTCTTGTTTTGATCTCGTCATTCCATGGGGGTGGTAACTTTTGAATGTACATATTTTTGTACATTTCATTACTTCGATCTCCTGTCTAGTAAAAATATATTTCAAATTCACAGTGTATTCTTCAAATTTAATCAAATTTTACCACTTCCAAATTGGTGGAATTGGAGAAAAATAACTCAAAAAATTGAATCAAAATTTTCTTCAATTCTACCATTCCAATTCTAAGAATCCAATTTCAAATAGTCAAAACAACATAGTTTTCCTTCAATTCCAATTCTAAAGTGCCGACTCAGTGCTCCCAAGTGCAACAAACTTATTCAAAAACTTTTAATTAACGAATCAAATTTATTTGAACCAGATGGATTATTTTATGATTTGATTCAATTCAAAAAATGTATTTAAAAAAAAAAAAAAAAAAAAGAGATAAGAAAATTAGACATTTTAACTTTTTGTTAGATGAAAAAAAATATATATTCAACAAGAAAGAAGAGAGAGAGAGGAAAGAAGAACAAAAAATTATGTTCACAATTTTTTATTCGGTTTATTGTTAACTCATAATATCTTTTAATTTAAAAATCTTTATAAATTTTTATTCAATTTTCTATGTTATATGATTTATGCAAACTACCCAACAATATCCCTTCTTCTTTTGTTATTGATCTCCTGTTTTGGGGTTCCGAGACATGGATGCGTTTAACTCGGCTCTGTTAGCCAAGCAAGCGTGGAATTTTCCAGTGCTTCGTCGTGGTTTGGCTTTTCAGTTGTTCAAAGCTAAATATTTCCGATCTTGTTTATGGAAGCCGGTGTAGGGTCCAATCCATCTTGGGCGTGGAGGAGCATCTGGTAATCAACGCCTATTCTTAAAAAAGGGCTTCGATGGGTTGTAGGTGATGGTAAATCTCTCAGCATTTGGAATGACTTTTGGGTGCCATCCATGGAAACATTGTGGTGCCTCAATCCTTTTATTGATGTTCATCGAGTTGTTGACCTTATTGACCCTATGACTCATTCGTGGCGTATCCCTCTCCTCTTCCAGCTTTTTCCTGCTGAGTGGTGTCGCTATTCGGCGCATTCCAATTAGTTTGAGAGGTTATGGGGATCGCCAAGTGTGGCTTTCTCTAATCACGATAAATTTACTGTAAAATTGGCGTACCATGTGGCTTTTTCTCTTCATGATCATCTTATGTGTAATACCCCGATAATTTAAAAGATTTATTAATTGGGATTAATGAATTTTATTTTATTTTTAAATGATTTATTTTATTTAATTGAGTGTTTAGATTAATTGTCTCATTTTAGTTAGATTTTATTTTGTGATTATATATTTATTGAATTGATATGATGATTGATGTGTGTGTATTTAATTATTGATTGAATTGTGGCATATTGATATGATGTGACTTAGTTGTAAATACTTAATTGTTTATGTATTTTATGTAATTAGTATTTTAATTTAAGTATTTATTTAATTATTTTATTTATTTAGATTAATTGGTTTGGGCTTAAGGAATGTTGGACCAAAGGATATGGTCTTGGGCTTGGATGAAGCCTTGATGGGTTAATTAATAAAGGCCAATGGGTATTGATTATTTAAATAATCATTTTTATTGATTTAATTATATATAAATATAATTAATTGATAAGTGTTACAGAAGGATATAGGTTTATGGATATATATATATAGGATTTAGGATTTAATTAACCGATGGTTAATTATGGGAGATATATATATGCATAAGTAATATAATAAATGTTTATATATATATATTATATTATTTAAATAATATTAGTTTATTATTTTATTTTGTTATCCTACTAGGAATAGGATTTAGGGTTTAATGTGTATAAATATACACATAAGGTTTAGGATTAAGAAGTTTTCACGTTAGAAAAATAAAAGAAACAAAGAGGGAAGAAGAAGAGAGAACGGACAAGGAGTAGGCCGGATCTGAGAAAGTGGATACCGAAATTGGAAGAGACAATCAAAGGTTAAAGCTTCGATTTCGTTTCGAAATCTTCAGGCAAGCTGTCTCTAACTCTTCTCTTAGGACCCATAAATTTATCACCTTGGGTGCCAGAATTTAGCTTAAAATCATTAATGAAATCATGTTAGATCGAAATAAAAAAAAAACATAAATTATTATATTTAATTTGTGGATTCTTTGGATTTTAATTATGTATATAGGTGTGCATATTGTTTAAAATTAAGTATAGGTTTGATTTGTGAACCAAGAGGGTTAATTATAATTTCTGGAATTTTTCTAGGATTTCTGGAAATTTTTCTATATTTTTCTGGATTTTATTTATATTTTTCTGATATTTTAGAAATTATATATATAATTATTTATGTGTATTATTATATATATATATACACTGTATACATTGGAGGCGGCATCTGTAGAATCGGTGCCTCAAAAGAGGGTGTAATCCAGTGCGGCGCGGTTCAAAGAACTATGGTGTACCGCGGATCTGACCCTTGGATGCGGTTTGATCATAGGGAGAGTGATCTGGTGTGATGCGGTATAAAGAACTTCAATGCGCCTTAAATAAAGACCATGGGATGGTCATGATGACCAGCGAATAATCCAGTGTTAGCGTATACATGGGAAAGGTTGCAATCGCTGATCTGGGCTGTTGATTAAAGTAGATGGGTGTGGGATGATTCAGTGTGGTACGGTTCATAGGAAGATGGTACACATGCGGATCTGGCGGTTAGATTTAGCTGAAGAAGGGCGGCCGATCCTGTGCATCGCGCTGCATAAAGAAGAATGCATCCAGCGAATGCAAGTGTGCCACATCAGTCAGAGAGAAGTAAGAGGCGCGTGGGAGCGCGTGAAGGAAGCTGCCAGCTAGTGGTTGCGCGTGGAAGCGCGTGGGATTTGTTTAGGAGCTTGTGGTGGCGCGTGGGGGCGCGTGTGATACTGTTTAGGGTTCCATTAAGGTCCTGTGAGGTCCGGTGAAATTTCAGAATTTGTTTTAAGCTTATTGGGGTTGAAAACAACCACTAGAGGAGGTGTCTTGGTATTCTGGAAACCATAGAGTGTTACTACGAGGATTAGTAGCATTTCTTTTGAGTAAATATAATAATTTATTATATTGTTATGGAAGGATGTGTATATATGTATATATAAGTATATATATATTTACCTATATGTGTGTATAAAAGGGATTTTATTAAGTTATGATTAGTAAGGAAGGAAGGATGTATATATATATATATATATATATATAGGATTTAAATAACCAAGGGTTATTAGGGAAAGATTATACACATATATATTATATTAAATATGTGTATATATATGTATGTGAATTAAGATTATTAGTATTATTCTTTCTTATTTGATATATTTGGATAGACTAGTTATTAAATTAGGTACGTGCTTATAATCAGTAGGGGATATCTATGTATAAATTAGTTATTGTTAAACTTACAATTTGTACATGGATGAGTTGCCATAGGCGTAATTATATTGCCTAGGTATTTGTATGAATAAAAATATATACATCGGAAGCATGGATGAGTTGCTAGGTTATTAGTATAAATATATATACTTAGAGGAGGCATGGTTGAATTGCCACATGTATAAATAAATATATTTAAAAGAGGCATGGTTAAATTGCCAAAGGTATAAATAAATATACTTAAAGGAGGCATGGGTGATTTGCCAAAGGTATAAATAAATATACTTAAAGAAGGCATGGTTGAATTGTCAATATATAAATAAATATATTTTTAATGGCATGGTTGATTTGCCAAAGTTCAATTATTGCTATGTGTTAGATGATTAAAATATATCATCTATGGTTACTGCATGTATAGGTTGGATTATGATTAATTAGATATTCTTAAATTAGAATAGTCTAATATTTTCAGGATAGTATATTATTTTATACATGTTAACAAAATATTACTGGTGGTGACATGGATGATTTGTCAAAGCCTAGTTGTGTGATTTAAATACTTATAAATGATGGTTTTGGTCTAGGGATGATTAAGAATTAATCGTTGGTGAATGGTTTAATCAAATTAGTGAACATATTAATTGATAGGATTACTGTTTTATATAAAAGTTTTTATATATATTTGTAACATCTTTTATTAAAGGTTAAAACTTTAATTAGGATGATGTTGGTTAGAGATGCTTTATTTATTGGTTTTCAGAGGCTTGGTAGAGGGAACTTGCTCGTGGGTCTAACTCACGATTTATTTTTCAGGTTATTAGAAGTTCCAGTCTCGAGGTTGAGGATCCGCAGCTGGGAGACTGTCATTCATCTACTCATCTTGTTTATCTTTAATTAGTATAGTTAATTATTGTTAAATGTTTTGTATAAACTGGTGGTTTATAAGATTTTGGTTTAGGGGTTCTTAACTTATGGGATTCCCGAGTTGGATAATATTTTCAGAATTTGAAACTCATGGAAATATTTTTGTAAAAGAGATTTAATTTTATTAATAGAATTCCATTCAGCGATTTAATCATTTTTTTTTTTTATTCCTCTTGTATTCTGTGTTCGTTTAAGTACTATATTGTTTTGATATTCTCGTATTTTCGGGTGTGGGCCTGGCCAGCCTACACGTGGAAATGTGGGGGTATCACATTATGCATCATTCAACTATTAATCCAAAGTGCCGGACATCTATCTAGAACTGTCAAAGATTTCCAAAGGTTAAGCATTTTCTTTGGCAATGTGTTCATGGGATTCTCCCAACTCGGGCTACTTTAAAATTTAGAAGGTTGTCTGCTGATGATTATTGTCTTTCTTGTGGCAAGGGTCCTGAAACGGTGGAGCACTTACTTTTGCGCTGCTCAAAGTCTCTCCTTGTTTGGAAGCTCTCTCCTCTTCGTTTGGATTTTTAGGCATAGAGTGTTCGTTTCTTTGCTGAGTGGTGGCTTGATGTGTTCGCCAATGGGGTTGATGCCTGTAGTTTGGCCTCTTTTGTTGCTTGGGCGATATGGAAATCTCGAAACAAATTAGTTTTTCATGGTACAATGTCTAGCCCTCATCGGGTCGTTTCTACAGCCATTTTAGCTTTTTGGGAGTTTAGGGACGCTACTCAGCTTCAGCAGCTGGGATATCGGCTTTCCTCCCCGTTCACCTCTCTGACTTTATGGTTTAGTCGCCACCGGCTCCTGGTTCCATCAAATGTAATTTGGATGCCACCTTCTTTGCCCACACAGGATGGGCTGGAGGCAGACTTGTCTTCCGAAATCATTTGGGAGTTGTTTTGCGTGTTGTTGTCCTTAAGTCTTTTTTTGCATCTTCAGCTCTTTCAGCTAAGGCTTTTGTCATGAGGGATGCTTTGCTTTGGGCTCGTAATTTTGGTTTTCACAGTTTATGTTTGGAGAGTGATTCTCTTATCTTATGCTAGGCTGTGAATGGTGTCCGCCCATGTCCTGCATCCATCTTGCCTCTTGTTTATGACATTCGGCATCTATTGCAAACTCTTGTTGTTGCTCGAGTTATGCATGTTCGTCGTGCTGCTAATTCGCTGGCGCATCAGATTGCTATGTTTTCTCACTCTTAGCCTTGCTCTAGTAAGGTGTTTTATGGCCTGCCTTGGTAGTTGATGTTGTTTTTATCTTCAGCTCTTTCTTCATGTTTTGTCTTGTTTGCTTTGTAAAAAAAAAAAAAAAAAATTGAGCTTAGACTTTTTTTATTCAACAAATGTTCTTTCTTGCACTGAAAAATATATATGTAATTTTTAGAAATACGAAATTCGTAAAGTTATTTGCAAAATGACAATAAGGTCAAATCTATTTTAAAGAATAATAATAATAATAAAAAGATTCTTTTGATTTGCACAACTCGTTGATTATCTTGAAAATGTTTCCTCCATAAAACATGCGAAAATTTTAATTTCTCGTGAAAAATATATCATTTTATTTTGAATCCCTATTATATCCTTATTAGTTTTTTTTTTTTTTTTTTTTCAACGATACAATAAAACTTTGTTATTAGGTTAAAACTTTATGACTCTTGAAATTAGAACTTTCTCCACACTCACAAAAGAAGTGAGCTAATCTAATAGTAGTAGTAACAGTAGTACTAAAAAAAAAAAGTACACCTTTTCAATTACCAAATTTGTATTTGAACATATATATATATATATATATATATACACACAAATAGATAAGAAGGGGAAGCGCATATTGTCTTAAAATTCATAAACATTATATAAGAATCAAAGTATAACTGAAATTCAAATCAAATTATGTTACTGGGAAATTACAGTTACAATACTAAATAGAAATTACACAATCGAAATTGACTTACAAATTACTAATAGAGTCTGATGTGTACAACATAAATTAAAATCTGTTCGAAGACTGACTAACAAATGGATTGGTTTTTTTTATCCCTATTATATGTATCTTACTTTATATTAAATTAGTAATGATAATTTTGGTATATAAAATTATTCAAACTAAAGAAATAATATGTATAATAAAAATTAAATTTTTTTTTTCTTTCACTTCACTTTATTTTCCATTTCTACTAATATTATTTAAAGTGGAGTAGTAAAATCGTAATGAAAATATATACTATTTATATTAGGGTGAATTGGCACAAACACGAATTGAAAAAAAATCATGAAAGTAAGGTGATAAACTTCTAGTCTCTCACATGGTAAGGATAAAAGCTAGTGGAGATTTAACAAGGTGGATTTCCAGATGCGATTGTAGGAGAATTTGTCCAAGGGTTGACACGAGATTAATTTGATAGTTAAAGCGAGATCCTGATTGTTTTCTATGTTAGTGTATTTTTATGGTGAAAAAGAAAAGAAAAAAAAAAAAAAACATTGGTATTGTTGAACCTTGTGGGGAGAGAAAACTCAATAAAACTTTGCAAGTGAAAAGTCTGGTTGGAACAAATGGCACTCCACTTTTATAAACAGACTTCTCTATTCCCTCAAGAAAAATTCTAGATCACTTATAAAAATAAGTTTGCATAATTCTTCAAAACTCCATAATAATTTAAAATATTCATCCATCCTAATCCAGCAAACATGAAATGAATCTACTCCATTTGGAACAGTCTAAACAACTTAAACAAATCTACACTATTTTAAAAGCTTGCACATTTCTTCAAAAACTCCATAATAATCTAGAATATTCATGCAATCCTAATCCACTAAACACCAAATGACTTACTCCATTATGTAACAATCTAAACTAACTTAAACAATTCTACACTACTAACTTTGCACATTTCAACAAAACTCTATAATAATCTAATGACTCTACTCCATTTCATAACAATCTAAAGAGCTCAAACAAGTCTGTGTATACATAAATGCCACATGAACAAACTATGTGAATACTATTTTTGATAAAAAAAAAATAATAAAAATAAATAAAATAAAAACCCTATATGAATGGATAATTAGGAAGATTTATGTGAATAGGATAATTAAGAAAACTATATGAATGGATAATTCCGAAGATTTAGGTTGAATATTCAATAGTTTCTATAGGATGAGGAAAATTTGTCTGCGCCTCAAATTTAGTGTTTGGTCCAACTAGTCCTGACTTTACGAAGATTTAGAATTGAAAACTGCAAAAGATATGATTGTAACGAGTGTAAAGACTTTATGATAAGACGTGGAGGATAAATATATTCTAAAGGTTTGTGAACGCTCAAATTCTATGTTTGGTTCGCGTGACTTCACGAAATTCCACTACAGGCACATCAGTTAGAGTGCGTAGAAAGTTTGGAAGATGCAGAATCGAATTACAGCAACATGGGAGATTAATAACCGAATTACAAAGATGCAGAACTGAATTCCGCTACGTTAGCCTACAGCTCGACCATGAAAAATGCTGAATAAAATTGTAGGTGAATTAAATTCTATTTAGCAGAACGTGTTGATCGACATAAAGAACTGAATTAGATAGCCCGACATAAAGAACTGAATTAGATAGCTCGAACGCGACATTTAGTTATTTTGACCAGTCACAACTTACACAAGACCTTAATTCATCCTACAAGTAAAATTTTTAATTTTATTGTTACTTATTTATTTATTTTTATTTGATAAATTAAACACAAATATATCTTTGAGGATGAGAAGGTTATACCTCTTGGCCAAAAACCTTTGGTACAAGGAAAAATTTGACCTGGCACAACTTACACCAATCAAGGTCTCAAACATGAAAGAACTACCACACTAAAAAAAACTCTGCACACACTTTGTAAAGCCCTACATTTTAATTCAACACAAACAACTCAACAACATTTAAATTATCTTTCAATTCAAAGTGTCCTACATTTTTTGTATCTTTACATTTCACCAATGTATTTCTTTCAATATTTTACATTAATGCTATATTCGGCTGCATGGAATTGGAGTTTTGGAATTGGAATTAGTAAAATTGGAGAAAAATAACTTGAAAAATTAAACTAAAATTTTCTTCAATTTCACAAATTTCAATTATAAGGTTTCAATTCATGCAACCAAACACACCCTAATGCAAATTATTTTTCAAGTCCTGCACTTTCAATTCCTTATTTTCAATATTGAACTTCAATTTCTTTCCCTTTCAATCATAAGAAAATTTTCTTTGTTCCAAAGGGGACAAAGAACTTTGAAGGTGGCCGGCCATTTCAGAAATTCATTCAATCGTCTAATGGTTCTAAGTTTCCATCTGAAATAGATTGAATTTTCAGTTGAAGATATAGAGTTTTTGGTACGCCCATGCTTCCAACAGCATAGTGTTTCTTTTTGAGCCAATCAGAAAAACTTGAAATTTTAGGATTAAATTGAAAGGGTAGAAGAAATGTTGTAGGGTTCTAGAAGTTAATGGGATTGTCATGCCAATTCTTCTTACCATTTAAGGGACACTATTACATTTTTCTCCTCTATGCTCAGAGTAAATTTCATGTCTCGTAGTCTAACTAATCTTATCGTCATTTCTTCAAAATAGATATCTTATGACTCTTATCTACCTTATTGCAGGAGATATCAACCCCATCTTTTCATCGTATGTCATGAGGTTACAAAAGGAAGAAGCACCGTTTGAAGAAATAAATGTGTTTCCTAGTTGCTTTTTTTTATTTATTTATTTATTTTTTTTTTGGGTATAATTTAAATGTGAATGCCTAGTGCTGCCTGGGCATTCAGAGAATTTATTTTTATTTTGAATCCGTCATCTCTAGGGGAACTATGAAAGGCTCTAGGGGAACTTTCAAATTTATAAGAGTACAGAATTTTCGTTAAAATGAAAGACAAGCATTGACGGCGGCTCGAAATAATTTGGAGTCGAAAAAATAAAATGCAACTTTTTAATAATATATTAATATTAAATAATATTTATTTAAAAATCATCCTTCTTACTTTTTGAAATACAAAATTACTAATTAGATTCTTCTATTTAAGTTTGGTTAAAATATACAAATATATGAAATATATATATATATATATATATGAGTAATGGGTTGAGTGGAGAAGAAAGAGAACTAAATTTGTAATCAGAGATGAGGGAGAGGACTTGTTGAGAGAGAAGAGAAAATATGTGAGTAATAAGAAAAATAAATAAATAAAAGATAAAAGCTAGAAAAAGAATATGGAAAGTTTCACCACTTTCCCCAAATAATAGTTAAATATAAATATTTGGACCAATATTAAGATTCTATATAAGGAGGAGAAAGAGGAAGAGATAGATATTAAAAATAAAAAAATAAAATAATAAAAAACCAAAGAAGAAGAAGAAGAAAGAATGAAAGAAGCAGAAGTCATTTAAGGATATAAATCTTTGGGCCCAATATTTTTGGATATAAAATTTTGAGACCCAATATTTCCCGATATAAAATTTTGAGGCCCAATATTAAATTTTTATATTAAATTTTTAATAATATTAGGAAATAATTATAATTTAACTTATATAAGGAAATTTAAGGTTTTGAGGCCTTCCAAATTGGAGGCTCTGGGTGACTGCTTGGGTTACCTATGCCTAAGGCCGACTGGATTTAGAGGAAGTTAAATCTTCTCTAAGTTATCATAAGTTGAATTATCTGCAAATTGATACGTAACATTTAAAATCTATCTATTACTTGTGTTAAACCATGTAACTAATTAAAGAAAGTTTGAAAATTTGAGATAAGAAAAATTTACCAAAGTTTAAAATCTGTACCCTTTTGAAATAAGGAAAGTTAATCACACTTTAACGAGGTTAATGTAGTTCTCTCTCCCTTATCTTTTCCAAAAAAAGATCGCTTTCTCTCTCTCCTCTTGCTCATTCCCACAATTGGGAAAATATTTCACTAAATGTTCTTTCCCATGATTTTTGGTGCCTAGAAACTCTGGTTCACTTTCTTTTTCTGAAATCTAAATTGCAAAATTCCTCACCTTTTTCACTCTCTTTTTTTTTTTTCTGAAATCTAAATTGCAAAATTTCGTTCTTTTTTAAAATTTAAATTGCAAAATTTATTATAGAAGCTTTTTAATGTGCATATTCATTTTTGGTTCGAAATATTCCCTCATTGTGAGAATAAGCAAGAGGATAGAGAGGAGCTTTCTTTTCCAAAAAAGACGAGGGAAAGAAAACAATGTTAACGTCGTTAAAGTATGGTGAAAGTATGGTGAATTTTTCTTACTTCAAAATGGTGCAATTTTTAAACTTTGGTAATTTTTTTTTTTTTTACTTCAAAACGGTACAGTTTTCAAACTTTCTCTAAATTAGTTAACGTGGGTTTAAAACAAACAGTAGATATATTTTAAATGTCACGTGTCAATCTGCACAGAATTCAACTTTTGATAATTTAGAGAAGATTTAACTTAGACGATTCAAATCCGGGCCACCCTGATGGTACAAATAACGAAGTATTAAAGCCACATAAAAGTCTTTCTCTTGCAGTGAACCCACCCTTAATTTATGCAATTGGACTCTTAAAAAAGAGAACCAAATGTATGGAACAAACAATGTAATGATGTATATTGTGCCAACTTGAAAAACTGTAGCCACAACCACAGGCCAATTTGGAGTATCCATCTTATTCCAAAGGAGAATAAGAAAGATGTAAAGTTGAGCCAAATGTGAGTGTTGAGAGACGTCTTGCGTTGAGTGCTTTTTAACTGAAGAAGCTTGGAATATTTCATTGAAATTGCAGTACTTCTATATGTTCAAGCCCAAGAGTTGAATTCACATCAAGTCAAAACAGAACAAATTTAACCCCAAAAGTTTGGTCTTTAAAAGCATTGACAAACTGCGTGCTTTTGAACTAATGGGTTCTAGTTTAGATGGCATAAGTTCATCTGACTTTATCGTAAGATTTAGTCTTATGTGCCTCAGGGGTGCAAAAAAATTTCCTACAAAATTAAAAATTAAAAAATAAATTAAAAATCTGTTGATCTTTTGAGTAGACATATGTGAGGGGTTGATGATAAGATTGGTATAATGAGCTCATAGAGTGATGATTGAGACAGGTGCATTTCTCAGTCTATATCTTTAGTTTTAAAACCAACTTGAATTAATTCCCAAACTGTAAAAATTCTATTGTGATTCTTTCCCCGAGCAAAGTCAAACTGAGAATGTCAAACTGCAGCAGGACATAGTTGGAATGGGTCGGGTTCATTCTCAGCAGGGTTCGGATAAAATAAAAATACCCACTTCGTTATGTAACATATGTCATTGAATTAAATTCAAATACAATTCATAGGTATTTGAAACTATTCTAAAATCATTTCTCAAGCACAATGAATTTGAGAAGAATGAATAAAAACAGGGCATATTAATTCAAAGAGTTTGTGGATTGGATTTTTGAACCACCCGACCCGTTTGACTTGCAGGCTTAAAGGTTTGTGATGTGTGTGTGTGTGTGTGTGTGTATATATTCACTGCAAGTTGATTGATCAATAATATATGTGGTACTCTTATTTTTTGTCTTTGTCTCTCATCCATTGTTTTCACAAGTCCACCACCATTCAATGAGCTGTATGGAAACATATATCCCAAGGAACATATTTATCAACATAAATGGATATGGTTGTTCTCTTCATACAAACATGAATATATTCTCTTATGGTTTATATGTTGATTATTGAATTATCCAAAATAAAGATATACAGAAAAATTAGTGTCACACGTGTTGATAGTCTTATAAGGGAATGAATGTCCTCACTCAGAATATTGCCTATATATATAGATGCTTTGTGAGTGAGTATAAGCATCCCATTGCAGATCAATGCAGAGATATGAGGAAGAGAGGCCTTGTATGAAGATTAAGAGTCTTATTTGGTAGCCAAGGATGACTTGCCTAAATCCACTCCAAGTGTTAATTTCTATGTTTGAGAGTACTGAATCCGCGTCTTAGAATTGGAGAAAATTTAGTCTTATTTTTTCTTCAATTCTAATTACAATGTCCCGATTCGATACTCTTAAACGTAACATATCGAGTGTTGTGGTTTCTAGGGAGTCAACCTTGGCTAACCTAATTGTCTCTTATATTTCATGCTAGGCCTTCTTTTCCATGCGTGAAGTAGCAATGTCATCATCTTAGTCAGTTCTCCCAATGAAGTGCATAAGCATCTCCATTGAAACACAGAAGGCAGGTACATGATGATATATATATATATAGTTTAGTTGAATACAAATATGTGCGCACACACAAGACAGTTGTGTTTTGGTCCCACTGCAAGCTTTTGTCTTTGGTTGTTGAGATTTCTGGGGATGCAAATCCCAGTCTAACCCATTACTAATGTTATGTTTGAGAGCTTTGATGGGGTGCTTTAAATTTAGAATTGGAAGAGGTTTAATTAAAAAAATTTCTTAAATCTAATGTGCTGATTAGGTGTCACCAAACATAAATTTTTTTTTTTTTAATTTTTTTTTTGTTTTTGTTTTAGAGTTACAACTTGCAATACATACAGTTCTCTCTGGCTCAAAAATATATATATAAATAAAAAAATAAAATAAAAATCAAAAACTACAAATCTTGCTCACTTTTGCAGAAATAAATATATGATGTGTCAGATTTCAAAGCCTCTTTCAAAATATCTTAGATCCATTAATTTATTATAACATGGTTCAATTATATCATGACATTTGGTTTGTCCTTATTTCACAAGTGAAAAGACTATTAAAAATTTATTATTAATGCTAAACAATTCTCAGAGATCTATTCGAAGAAACCCTTCATTTTAATTGGTATTAATTTTCACAAAATATATATATATATATACATATATATATATATATATGAAATAACAAATAGAATATTTCACTAAGATTTCGATTAGCAGTTTGCAACATTCAACAAGTCTGCATATGAGAGTAGTTATTCAAAGTGAACTACAAATCTTGATTACTTCTGCCAAAATAAATACTCCTTGTGCGTGTGTCAAAATATAAGGTTCTTTTAAAACATCTCAAATCAATTAATCATTGACATTTAAGCAAAGAGAAGGCTCTTCCTTACATTTGACAAAGTGAAAATATTATTAAAAAAAATAAAAACATTATTGAAAATGACTGTAGTCATTAAAATATGGTCTATGTAATCTGACTTCAAATGCAACGCTTGGTAAATTTGGTCTATGTATACACGCATGTAGGACTAGATACCATCACATTTCAACTTATTTGGTGTTGCGTATGTTAAATTATTTTGGACTGTTTGTTATTTGGTTGTTCAATCTAATTAAAAATAATAATTAGTTTTTTTTTTTGTAATATTTTATTACACTCTTATGAATCCACTAGTTTTAATTAAATTTTTTAAAATTAGATTAGACCACCACGTATCAATGATTTAAAATCAACTAATAATTTTTCCATGCACAAAATTTCTCCGTTGGTTTGTGTGCTGTTTTCATATCTTGTGGTAACCAAATCATTGTTGGTTTAATTTCTTTAACTTGGGCCTATTTCATTATTTGTTGAATATATGGGTTTCTTAAATTTGGGCTGGGCCGTTAAATATGTGTCCTAGCCTTCTTTCCACCATAGTCCAAACTCTATACAAGTGTACATATTTACTTGACATTTATACAATTTGCTTCAACTTTTGGAAGAAAAAAATGTTATTAAAGTGGGGAAAATAAATAAATAAAAGCCTATCTGATACTTCAATTTAAAAAAATTCAAGTACAAAGCACAAACATATATACATGGGAAAATGATATTTTTGCCGACGAGTCTCATATGGCATATTAAAATGTAATATAGTATATTATAGACATAATTACCTTTTCTTCTTTGTTTTCTTTATTATTTTCTCTCTTTAGGTATCTTTTCTCTGTGTGTATCAATTTACTTATATGTACATCTTTTAACTTTGTTTCCTGGAACTGAAAAATAAGTAAAAATTTTGTTATCTTCAACTATGGTTTTCACCTCTGAAAAAGGAAAAAACAGAACAGAGAACATTCAAGTTTTTTAATTTTTGTCTAACCTGAGTTTGCATATTCTTTTTCATTTCCTTAGTTCTCTTTTTCATCATCGAACAGAAATTGTATTTTTTTTATTTTTTTTTCAATTGAGATTTGAAGAACCTAAGGTTCATGAGTTAACGGGGTCTCCACATCCCCTTTGGGCAAAAGATGAAAACAGAAAGAGCTTAAAGAGAGCGTAGCCTCACATAGATGATTTTCTGATTTCACGCAGAAGAAAAATCCAATGTGCTCTCTCGCAAGTGCCTTTACAATCGAAGAGAACCGGAGAGAGGCCATCGTCAAAGAAGCTTAGCCGTTCTGGCCATATTCTCGTGTCTAAGACTTTAACGAACACCACGTTAGGCCAGAGCTGAGGATTTAAAGTGAAGAGTGCGATGGTATGTGATTTGCAGGGGTGAAGACGAGAGATTGGAGCAAAGAAAAGAAACTACGTGTACGTTTTTAAATTGAGCTCCATAAGTTAGAGTTAGTATTAAATCAGTATTAAATGTTTTTTTAGAGTATGCGCTATATATCTTCTTGTCACTCTACGGACTCAGATTTGTGTAAATGTATGTGTTTAATTAATGTACATACGACATGTTAATGAACATGCACGTATGGACTCACACGTAAATACACATACATTAATTATATATATTTGTAGAGCTAAACAAAATAGAGGAATGCTATTAAGAGTGAAGAGACCAAAATACCGGTTAGTGAAACATGGGCTTGTGGCCCAACCCACGATTGTCACGTCGCATGAGGCAGAGCAAAGAGGACAGAGCTCGGCCCAAACATAGCGAGCCAGGCCCAAAAAGACACACATTAATAGAGGTGGACCGGACGAGCCCACAAGATTAGGTGGACCATGACTCCAAGACGTGGGCACCAAGGGAGAAGAATTAGGGCAGCATAGAGGTGGTATAATAAAAAGAGGGTTTTGTTTTAGCAACAGAAAAACTTTGCTTTTAACCAAAAAAAAAACAGGGAAACTTTGCTAACCCAAATGGTTGGTCTAGTGGTAAAATTACAAGAACTAGGGTGCTAACTAGCACTAAGGTTTGGGGTTTGATTCTCAGTAGGAACTAATTACGACAACTTGGGGGACGCTTATTAGAATCTAAAGTAGATTCAACCAGAGTATGTATATTACGCATGCAATATAATTTATGAATGTATTACATGGTGCGATTGAACTATCGACGCCGGAGATATGAAATGGTTGCTCAGCATCGTCGATTAATTGTGAGTCTAGTAGTGGCGGAGGAGGCAAGCATTGTTTTCTCTTTCCACCCAATTGCAGAGTAATGGTATGGAGATGATAACACCAAATGGGTTCACTTGAGACCCAAAATAATTCAAATCCTTCCTTTATCTTCTTAATACTACTCACTCCATCCCATAATTCTTATTCATCTTTTCATTTTGGATTGTCTTAAAATTCTTGTCCCTCAATGTAAAAAAGATTACATACTTCCGAAAATATATTCCACTTTTGAAAACTTAAGCCAACTAACAATATATTTTAAAGTATAATTTTGAAATTTTAAAGGAGACAATGCAATAAATGTTTCTCTCATTGAAAAGTTAGACTTTGACTTTCAAAGATGAACGGAGTAATATTCTAAATCTGGGACATATGCCAATATATATAATTGTTTCATCACCCATAAACTCCTCCTTGCTGCAGCAATTTATTTCATTTGGCAAGAGAGGAACACAAGAGCATTCAGAAACACCTCATCACCCCCACAGCTCACCATATCTCTCATCAAAAGTACAATTCTTGCCAGATTTGCTACAACTATGTTGAGAGCTGGCATTGAGCTGGGGAGGATTGACTCTCTGGCTGGCCTCCAACAATTATTTTTGCTGGGTAGCTCAACTGCTGGAGGCCACTCTTGGTTAATTATGGATTAGTTATGCATTCATGATGGTTTGTTGTCTTTGGTCTTGGCTGTAATGTCCTTATTTGGACCTCTTGTACATTCTTATATTTATTTATTCAAAGCTTACCCATTTACCTAAAAAAAAAGTGTCGTCCATATATACACACACACACACACAATTAAAAATGCTGAAGTCTGAACACCATTAGGTAACTTCCCCGCAATGGCTATGTTTTATACTTACCGTTTGTAAGGATTAATCACTGGTCCTCTAAGAGCCTATCATATGCAAGAAGGCAGCTAGTTCTCATCAACTCAGTACTTGTCTCCACTCAAATGTATTGATCAAACAACTTCATTCTCCCCAATTATAAGGTAATTAGATGAGAAGATTTCTCTGGACTGGTCCTAACCTAAAAAAGAAAACTATCGCAATGGATGCTTGGATCTCAGTTTGTAAGCCTAAATCCGAGGATGGCCTTGGATTACCTAATTTAGAAGTAGCTAACAAAGCAGTTATTCTCAGGCATATATGGAAACTCAAAACTGAAAGCACACTAGTGCAGGTCCTATCTATTCAATGACATCGACTTCTGGATAAATTTAAAAATTAAATAGAGAGCGGTTTGGGCAAGTCAGCATTAGGTAACAACCCTAGAATTCAGCTCTATCGGCTGACCCTCACAGTCCTAGTCTACAATGTATCGCAAGAAATGAACAATAGAATCTTGAGGAACTCACCTTCATCACGTACATGCAGTCAGCAGTTCTAAAACTTGTGGCCAACCCTATCGCCGAAACCCTAAAATCTTCGAAAATGGAACACGTCTCTGCTCCAGCAACTATGATCAATGCCTCCAGATTGAACTTGAAGGGGGTTAAAGTGCTACCCCTGATTACAATCGTCGTCTTCTCACTGAATTGTCCTGAAAGAGCAGTTGCTAATTGCAACAATTAGCTGTTAATTAATTATTTCAAATGTTAAAAGTTGTATTGTGTTGGGCTGTTTGTTTTTTTATGGTGTTTCTCTTTTGGGTTAGCCAGGCATGTTGGGCTTTCCTTTTGGGCCACTTTTGCTCTTGTAAATTTACTTTTACATAAATATACATTAAAAAATAAAAATAAAAATAAAAAAGAACTAAACAAATTATTTACAACCAGAAGTCCAACAAAACTTAAAACTATTCAGGGCCTTCCAATGGATAAAATCAAAGTCCTAAAAAGATGCAAGAATTGTAGAAAGAGAAGATTAGATGGAGAAAGAGGGTCATGGCTTGAGGAATGAAAACTCTCTCATACTTAACCTACAACAACAGCAGCTGGAAGCTAACTACTTTGTGTTAAAAAAGAAAAAAAAAAAAAAAAAATCAGTAGTTTTGATACACAACATGGAACTACGAATTGAAAAGAATTTTGATCCTTAATTTCCATAACGGTTACAGATCGAGAACCACAAATTTTCAGATGAAAAAATAAATAAATTGATATACATATATATATATATATATATATATTACAGATATATAATATTCAAGTTGTTGTAAACTATGAGAATAACAAACCCTAGTTCAACTAAAGTACCCTATCATAGGGTGGAGTTGTTGGCAAGATAATTAGTACCCTATCTTAACGACAGAAGCAAAATTATTTGCATGTCATAACACAAAAAAAACCCTTCTCCATAAACATATTTGCATAAATAGATAGTTATCAAACATATAAATCCAACAAACACACAAACATGAAAAAATTTAGAGAGAGAAAGTAATAACATATAATCATCAAACCTAAACATCCACAATACCCATACCATGATTTTCTTCCTTCTCAATCAGCTAAAGTGCAATTCCTTAAACCAGTAGAAGATAATAATAGTAGACAAAAACAACAATTACAACACTTTTACTATGTGTAAATGAAGAAACCCACAAAACTAAAGCTTCAAAACTTGTATGATTTGCTTGATCTAGCTAGCAAACATTCGGACCGCGACGCTTGATTCCCCGGAGAGACAAGAGAGCTTACGAAGAACTGATCATGGAGTCTTTGAAGATGAAGAGACTAATTAAAAACCCTTCTCTAAGAAATGACTTAAAAAGTCAAAAGTAGGGTTTTTATATGATCAGTTAACCCTAGTTCATCTTCGAAATCAATTTCTTCTTCTTCTTCTTCTTCCTAGGGTTGTGGTGGTGATGATGGTGGGGTTGGTGGTTGGAAAGGAAAGTGGTGTGAGTGAGGATGTAATGATGGTGGTGGAGAGTCAGAGGGAAGAACAAAGAGGAGGGCATGATGATTGCTGTTGGGTTGTGCCGTTGAAAGTGTGAGGAAAAATCCAAGGTATTGCGTGCCATCTCCATCTCACAAGGTTGATAGGTCTCTCTCTCTCTCTAGATCTCTCTCTCCTCCCCTCTCTCTCTCTCTCTCTCTCTATATATTTATTTATTTATTTATATTTTCCACACACATGTAGAGAACTATCCCCCCAAACTCATGGTGCTGCCCTAGGATAATGCTGCCCAAGGATAGTTTTCTCTCTCTCACACACACGCGCACACACACATGCTTTAGCCCTTATTAGACAGTAGGCACCATTGGTTTTATTTGTAACAAATAATGCTGCCCAAGAGACATCACAGTATATAATGAACCACAAGAGGCGCAAGTTTCAATGCCTTGAGCTGTAAGAATTACCCATTAAAGTAGACAATTACTAAATTACCCCTTTGTAGTAACAACAATGTATGTTTGTTATTGCTCATTTTATGCAAAATGATTGGATGTTGAACCCTAAGGCTGCAAAAGGTGTTGTAGCTGATTAGGAACATCTATTTTATATGATTTTTTTTTTCCTTCTATTTTTTTCTTTTTTTGTTAACAACAGTAAAAGGCTGTTTTGGACTGCATATAAGAGTGGATGAAATGGCAAGCTTTATTGGGTTTAGGTAAAGAGAGAATTTGGCAGGCCATAGATTTAAACTAGTAAGAAATTGAGAAATGGCAGAGGAATCATAGAACTTTGGAACGATGGTAAGAGAATCAAAAGATGTGTGTGTGTGTGTGAACTAGGGGAAGAAAAGAAAAATAAAAAAAGATCTGTGTGTGTGTGTGTGTGAGAGAGAGAGAGAGAGATGGAATATTACTTGCCCAAATAAAGGTGCTATTGAACTGAAATAATTCATGATTTACAGGTCCAAATATTCATTTAATTTTTTGGTGGGACCCATCACATATTCCCCTGTTCTGATGACTTCAATACAGAAGCATCTATCATCCAGTCATAAAATGTTCCTCTATCATTGCCTTTAATTTCCTTTCCTTTTTCTTTTCTTTTCTTTTCTTTTTTTCTCATTTCCATATCCCTATCCTTGGCACTACTTGAGGATAAATGAATTTGATTTTAAAAAATGGATTATAAATGAGTAAATGAGTTCAAAAAAGAAATTGTTACTACTAAATGTATTATTAGATAAATTCTTATATTACATGGGAAAAAAAGGGTTCCCCTCAGACACATTAGTTGTAAGGATCAATATGAAAAATATGAAATAAAATCACAAAAGTTGAAAAAAAAAAAAAGGGTTGTATATATAGGTTTATATTTGTCAAAGGAAAGTTGTCTTTAGGTTTAGAAAAGCACCAAATTTAAAGCCCTTTGCCCAATGACTTTTATGTTTTGACTCTGCTAAAGTTACCCATTAAACCAGCCTTTTGTTCCACTTTCTCCTCTTCAAGTGAAAATTTTGTGCCAAAGCAGATTTATTGATGAGAAAGTGGAATTCTAGAGAAAAGAAAAAATTTCTAGAGATTCAAATCTTTACAACACAAAACAAAGTCCAGACCTAAAGATGAAAAAAGTTCACAGGTTTTTTATGTCTCACTAGAAATGCTCCGCATCTTTGTTTCTCTTATTTGTTGCTTTTTCACCATGGACAATTACCAATCTAGACATGCAACATTTCTCCATGAAAGGGCTGGTAGAACTTGGGCCAGTATACATTAAGAATAATTATACCCCACTGAAATTTTTTATTATTGCATTTTATACTCTTAAATTTATACTTTTTTGTTTTTATATTCATAAAATTTTGAAATTGCCCCAATGAAATTATGAAAAAACCTCTCTATATGAATTTGAGCCCTATATAACTTCCTAAATCCGTCCCTGCCAAGAATACTCAACTATATTCACTTAATCTATGACTCATTTTTATTTATTTACTTTTATTATTATTGTATTTTTATTTTTATTTTTTATTTTTTTTTATTGTTCATGATTTCAACCATGTAATTGAACAAATCATTTGCATGTAAAAAGTGTTATTTTTCCTTTGCTTTCTTACCATCTTAATAATAAGAATTTGAAAAAAAAAAGAAAGAAACATCTGAATAATAAGAGTGAGTAAACTTTCTAGAAATTACACCTTATACTTTGTCCACATGGTATGTAATTTTCGAATAGTATGTGGTAAAATCAAAACAATATATGATGAGATAATAAGTGAATTTCTCTCAAACTAAATGACTTAAATGTCCTTTATAATTAGATTCTTGTTAATTGAATAGAGGACAACGATGTCCTTTCACATTAAAAGCGTTCATATTTAGGTCTTTAACTTGAGTACATCAAGTACAACAATTTCATCTCAAAAAGTTAATTTGGGGTATTTCGTGTTCTCAAGTAAGTAAAAAAAAAAAAAAAAAATTAAAAATCAAATTTGAAAAAGAAATTATGTTGCTTTTTAATTGCCTATTTTAGTCCACTGACCTTGCAGTAGCATAATTCAATTAAGGAAAAGAAATTGGACTAAGGATACATGGCAAATTATTAATTATTATCTATTATAATGGTTGCTAAAGATCAAGTGCAGGAGTTCTTGGGCTGCTTAAATTTTCAATCTTCTATTCCAACACCATGGTGAATTTTCTCTCTCCAATGTGGTTGTACTCAATTTTATTTTATTAATTATAGATAGATTAAATATGATTTTATTGGCTTTCCATTTTTTGTTTTTTTGGGATTTTTTTTTTTTTTTTGCTGCTTCAGATACCTTGCTTGACAGAGAGAGACTAAAGAGAAATAAATAAATAATTGTCTTGTGAATAATATGTTAAGGTATAATTTCGTCTAAAAAATTCTCTCAAATAATCACTTAAACGGATATTAATTAAAGACACCTCATTGGAATAGTTGAGAAGGATTTTTTGCCAAAAATATTTATAAGAGGAGTTTTTGCAACTGGTTACTAATCAAGGGATTTTTTTTACAATTTGCCTTATAAGAATGATAAATTGATGATGGTCAATGATTTTTTTTCCCCCTAGTAGAAAATTCTTTTGGCTTGTGTAGTCAAACTAATTGATTTTTTTTCCCCATGGTAGAAACATTTGTCATTTAGTTTCAGTAAAAAATTTTGGCAAAATGCCAAAACCCACTTAAAACTTTCCCAGTTTTGAAAATAACACTCCTAAATATTATTTTGACAAATAACTCAACCCTGCAAAAATGCCATGTCAATATTTCAGCCAAAAAAGGGACAAAATGAATTATATTTTGACCAATATGCCCTTTTCATAACCGAATTACTGCATATAAAAACTATTTTGGGAGGGGGGGTAATTTCAAAAGTGTGTAAAAAATATTTTTCAATTTAATTTCTTATTACTTTCTTCAAGTTGAATGATGTAGAAGGGGTTATGTGCAATTCTTTTTATTATAATCGGAGTGTTCGAGACTTTGCCCCAACTAATTCACAGGACTAAGCAAGATGCTTTCTCTATACGAATCAGGTAAAGTTCGGACTAAAGAATTGTTTGCACTTAAGAGGAAAGATCTGAAACTTTATGAGCCACCAGAGCCGTATTCTTTTCCAACTTTTTATTTATATTTTTTTGTTTTGTGTTTAGGAATTTATTTATTTATTTATTTTTTCTTCCTGTCTTTGAAATCGAAGAAGATTATTTCAAATGCTGGATAATCCAAGAGGGTTTTTACATTTTATAATTGTGATTAGGGGTGTTCTGTGCATCATTAAGAAATGTCCTGAACTTGGGAATGACCTCAACATGTCAGGAATCAGAATGTTTTGGTAAATTAAAGTAAAGAAGATATTAACACGAGAATGCAAACTCAGTAAGAGCAACCTCAGATTGACTTGTGCTCTTTAAATAATTGAAAAGAGATATAAAAAGTAGTTGAATGTGTACCAAAAGCAACAAAATGAACACACATGAAAATGCTGTCTTATATAGTACCCTGTTAAGGAGTGGCGTGCTTCTAATAAAAGCTAATGTTCTCCCATTAATCAAGAACGCTATAAAAGCAGCAGATGAATATAAATCTTATCTTTTATTTTTTATTTTTTTGTGTTGCATAAAGCAACACTCAACATTACACATAATATCGATCAAGGATTTTGTGACCTAATGGTATCTTCTTTACCACTTAAAATGAAGTGTGAAAATTTGAATCTCAAAAGGATAAAGTGAGTATGTGAATGATGTATGTATTTCTTGCCAATAAAAAAAACAAACATTCCCCGTAAGGAGGAAACGGTACAAAAATAATGAAGGTGGGCTCATTGGAGGCTATGCTGCAACTCTTCCTCCAAGGCTGTGCAATTGCTAATGGTCACTCGTGATTTTTACTTTGACATTGTTGCATTCCCGTTGAAATTGTTTGAAATTGTAGGTTGTTGCTGTTTTAGTTGATGCCTTTGGAGAGTGTTCCACAGGCTTGTTTTGTGTCCTTTGGACTATGTACATACTCTTTTTTATTTATATAAGCTTACCCTTCAAGAACGAAAAAAGAAAAGAAAAGAAGAGATATTATATTTAACAAGGCAGATTTGGGTTGGGTAGGGATGAGAATAAGTCGATGATTTTGGAGTCCATTTGGACCGTTAAAATAGTCAAACAGGAGGGTTGACACAATTTTTTTCAAGATAATTTCGATGAGTCTGTTTTGACTAGAAAATACAGTAATTTTATCATAAACAACCTAACTCGTAAAAATCAGCAGCTTTGTTGTTGAGATAAAACACCTTTTGCGGCTGAGTTGAATCGTTTATGCTCTATTTGGTAGGAAAAAAAAAAATTGAATAGAAGGGAGAGAAAAATGGATGGATAACACATCCATAGAGAGGAGATTGTGTATTTCTTTCCTTTTGTTGTATTGGAGAGCATAAACCTCATAATTTACTATATTGTTAGGAGAGAAAGAAAAAAAAAGTTTTAATTGTTTTTACTATTATATCTAATAATATTTATAATATTGTAATTAATAGAGGATAGTACTGTAATTTAAAACTTGTATAATTTAGGATACTATTTAATTTAAAACTTGTAGAATAGCCCACTTGTCTTCCTTTCTTTCTTCTGCCCATTTTTGAGCGGATAAAAATTTATAAAGGAGGAAGGATGACCCATCTTTCCTCCTTTCTCTCCTTGTATATCTATCATCTCTACCGAATAAAGGAATTTAATTTATTAATTCCTTCCTATTTTCTCTCCACAACTTTTCCTTTCTTCCTACTGAACACGGCATTATGGGTTGGAATTACGTTTTTTCAATTTTGAATATTTCTTTACTTTTTAGTATGTATTTCTTAGCAATTAGGTTTCTTACTTTATTTTTACAGCAATTTTGATTTTTGATTAGTTTCCTTATGTTTTTAGGGTTTGTTATGGTGATTATGATTTATATTTATAAATACATGTATTGTATAGTAGATCACTCATTCAATTATTATTAATATTTTAAATTTTTTTGCAAATTTTGTTCAACTTTGTGGAATATTCAAAGTTACTCTATTTTGTGGATTCAAAGTAACCATTGTTTCTTGTGAACAATTCACAGTTTTTCGCTAATGAAAATTAAGCACTAAAAATTTCAAATACTGAATTTTAAGCGATTTCAAATACTAAATTTTAAGTACTGAAATTTTAAGTGTTAAATGTAATAATTTGAAAATGTTTTAATTTTAAGCGTTAAATTCATTAAGATTGTTTGTTAATTACAAAAGCTTAAGACTGAAGTTCTATAGATTACATTTGTGCCCTCAATATCTAGTACTCATAACAGTTTATATTTATAATATATTTTTTTTAATAAAACAACCAATTTCACTCGATGAAATATATCAATTTAACAATGAATATTAATGTCAAATCTAATCATAAAAATATATCAATTCAAACTTAAAAAATAAAAATTATTCTTTCTTTTTTTTTTTCTTTCTCCTAATTGATACTCACACACCACCCTCCAAGGAATTATTTGCACCTAGTAGGATAATAAACATCATTCAAGTAGTACTGATTAACATAATTTTAAACGTGAATGTCTCAAAACTGTTTAATTAAGCTAAACATATAAATTTTAAGCTCGAGAACTAAACAAAATATTTGCAATTTGGTCATGCAAATTAATCATAAATACTTGGATATATTAGATTGTCTTTATGTGGTGTGAATTTCAAAGTATGTCAAAATTTCAGGAATATTAGGTAAAGACTCAAATTGCAAATCCTCAATCTCACATTGTTCTTAAAGTTCATCCCTAGCGACAGTATTGAGTTAGGGTATGCCCAAGCCTTATATCTTTTGGTCTTGTTTTCAGTACTCTCATTGACATCATATGACCACGCTATCATTGTTGTGACGTTCCATATTTTTCTGTATTTCTAAGATTTCTCGTATTTATTTTCTTTGACGCCTCATTTTGCATGTCAATCATCGATTGGCGTGCCATGTGGGTTTTGGAGCATATTTAGGCCATTTCTTTGAGTTTATAACTCTTAGAAATGCATTTCGGTTTATTTTTTAATTTTTTTTTTTTTTAGAGAGCCTGGAGGTCCTATGTGGGCCCATGCTGGAATTTTTCGTGCTCGGGTAATATTTTTGAGTCCATGTACATTTCATATTTATTATATGGTGCATATATGTGTGTTTATATGTTTAAGTGCACATTTGTGGCATATTATTTGGTGTAATTACATACAAGGGGTTTTATAGGCATTTTAAGGGTTAAATGATAGTTAGGGTTTGTTTAAATTGAAATTCATGTTAAATTGTCAAACCATGTTTGTCTACTTGTTGAGTTTTTGGATAAATGTGGATTATTTGCAATAAATGGTGGCATATGATGAATGACATGAATTAAGTATGCTAAATATAGTGATATGCTATGTGATAACATGCTAGTTGATTAAGTTTTATTTTTTATTGATGTGCAATATAGTATCAATTAAGTCCTTATTATGATCATGAATTATTTTCAATATTGAGAAAGCATGTTGATAAGTGAATGGTTTGAGATTTCATGCATTCATCTACATAACATTGATGATGTTTCATGAGTACATGAGGTGAGTGTGTTGAGATGTATGTGTGGGATTATAAAAAGATAAAAATGTGAATTTGATAAGTTTTAGGAAAAAAGTTTTTCTCAAACCTGGTAGTTGGGGAGGTACCCCTTTACAGGCAATGTTAGCTAGTTAACAGGGACACGGGAGGTACCCGTGAGTAATTTAGCGACCTCGGGTCCCAAATGGTAGTTGGGAGGTACCTTTTGTTAGGGAGGACTAGCAAATTCTCCATAAGGACGACATGATGTACCCAAAGTCTAGCTAGTTAGCACGTTTTCGGTGTGGGTGTGTGGATATGTGAGGGTGTGTGTGTGGTATACAGTTGCGTGGTGCATTTCGTGTATTTCATTGCATGTGGTTGATGATGATGGTTATTTGATGTTGAAACGATGTATGTAAAACCCAAGCATAATCCCTCTATTTTATCTCTATTCTTTGTGTGTAAAGCATGCCTTTGGTTATTTTGATTGAGGAGATGCCAGTCGTTGTGTTCACTCTATATTTAACATTTTTCAAGTCATAGAAAATAAGTAATGGATGATATTCCTCCACAAGATTAGATGGGGCTAGAGAGATCGTTTTTTACATCCCTTGTAATCAAATTCTATTTTTGCAAAGCCTTGGCAAATGACATATATTTGCTTTGTAATTTGTGGCATTGTCAACGTAACCTTATTCTTTTGGACATGTTTATGTATAATTTGGATTTGTATATGATGAAAATGGAATCATTTTGTTTAATGTTAAGGACGAATGATGAATGAGGGATTATGTTTCAACTAAAGGGTGTATTTTGATTAAGATCTATACCTATCAATGTAAATGGTGTTCATTTGGTGTATTTCATCTTTAAGATAAGTTTCGGATCATTTCGGAACTCGTGTAATTGACAAAGGTGGAGTCCATAGCCATTTCACCTTGAAAATGACCCATTTTTCAGCTCCTATGGTGTTTCGGCCAGCTGGTGATATAAGCCAGCCGACCGACAGTGTATTTTGGGCTTGGATAGAACCTTAGGAACCTAGAGTATCGTTTCAGCCGACTGATAATCATTATCAGCCGATTGATCCTTGAGTTTCAGCCGACCGACACAAGTTTCAACCAACTGAAACTTTTAGCTCACCTGTAGTCTTGATCCGAATTTAACTAGTCATATCTCCTTTATTTTAACTCCAAATTGAATCAAATTTGAGTTCAATTTCAAGAATTTTGAGTCAGTTTTCCAATGGTACCAACCTTATCCAAAATTTGCAATTGTAGAGGAAGTTATGACTATTTTAATGCGGACTATTCCGAAAATCTTCTTAACCAAAAAAGGCCAATTATGTGAAAACATTGTTCTTGCATCTAGAATCTTACGAAATGAGTTTCTAAGGCCATGATGACTTAGATAGACTTCCTTTGACTCATTTAGAGTTAACCCACTTCTCTCTTTTACCTTGAAATGACTATTTTGCCCTTGTGTGTGCCCTCGGGTTCGGGTAAGGACCTGGTTAGCATTTCAGATCCTGGATTTGGGTCGTTACAATTGTACTCTATTGTCTATTTTATATCAATAAAATTTAAACCCATTCAAGAAAAAAAAACCCTTTCATATTCTTGCCATCCTAAACAACATATAGGATTTTAGATTCATTTCCCACCATTCATGAACCATGCTCAATCTTCACTTTGAAATTTGTCTTGTTGCCACTACAAGAAATCAGGCTATTAGGGACAGTTTTTTAGTGACACACTAAAAAACTGTCACTAAAGGTCCTATTATTAGGGACAATCACATATTACTGTCACTAAAGATCCTAATATTAGGGACAGACACATGTTACCGTCACTAGTACCCAGCCTTTAGGGACGGTAAATTTGACCTGTCACCAGATCCCTTTTGACCGTCACCATATCCCTAATAATTGGCGGTCGAAATTTTCTGGCGGCAAAATTTAGGCGCTAGAAATTTTTGTTGTGTTTTGGTTGGGTGAGAAAATGCACGTGGCGGCATCAGGACCATACACACAAGCACACAATGATTTATTATTATTATTATTATTTTTAATTTTTTGAGCAAACATTAAATGGGTATATTAAACTACGTCGTTTAATATACGTTTTGTACAATTCCAAACACTTTCATTATTCTTCATCCATTTTATGTTCTTCGGAGAGTTTCCAGGTGCTAGGGCTTGGTTCCACAGATAACCCCACGTTCGATTCGTTCTTCAAAGAACCCATCATGGTTTGGCATCGATCTTCAATGCAATAATCAGGTCCTTCTTTAATCTCATCTTGGATTAACTTCTTCGATCTCATCTATCTATTATTTCATTTCTTTCTTTGTTTATTTATTTTTTATATCTTTCGCTGGTTTATTTAGATTTAATAACACAAATACATGTTCTTAAGGTTTCAAATTTGCCAAAAGCCCCAACAATCGAAGTGAGAAAGTGTAGAGAGAACTTGCCAATTGAATTGAGAACTTGTCGTCTGAATTGCCGAGGGAAATCAGTAGCTTAATCTCTTCGATTACCAAATTTTTTCTGGTCGTCGCGCTCTTGCCTAAAGCAAGCAATCGAAGACAGTACACCGGTAGCCATCGAAACTCAGAAAAGCAACAATCAGCCATGGGTAGGTTCGACACCTTCTATCCTCGGATCTCTCGGTACAATTAAATCTAAGGTTTCCAATTTTGCACTTCTAATTCTTTATCATGCGTGTTTGATCTGGTTGATTAATGGGTTTGGGGCGAGTATTTATGCAGGAAAGGTTCATGGATCACTGGCTCATGCCGGAAAGGTGAGAGGGCAAATGCCGAAAGTGGCCAAGCAGGACAAGAAGAAGAAGCCCCGTGGTAGGGCTCACAAACGCATGCAATACAATGGATGATTCGTCACCGCCAGTATCATTATCCCTTAATATATGTATATGTTTGTGTATAATTCATATGTATAGCCATAGATGTAGTTATATATATATATATATATATATATATATATATATATATGTGTGTGTGTGTGTAGAAGTATTCTTATAGTGATGCTTATGCTCCTTGAGTTTTATATCTGCTTATTATATGGTTAGCACTCTTTAATAAACCCATAATCACTCTGTTTGGCTGCTAAGAAAACACAGTATAGAGCAAAATATGTTTGTATATACTACTAATGTTAATTTGGCTATTGTTCTTATTAGATTGATAACAAACATCAATGAGGCTTGTTGAAGTACTCTGATGTCCTTATTACTGAAAATTTTGACAGTGAATCTTCATTGTCAAAATTAATTATCTTGGAATTGCTTAATTAATTGATGCATCGTTAACCTTGAACTGGTAAGTAAATGGGCTCTCAATGGAAATAAAGGACTAGGGGAAATCAGCACCCTGCCCCAAGTTATTAGAATATGAGGTTTTTGTTGAGTGATTTTTGTGCAGGCATTTGGTCTTTCGGTGCATTATTGGACATGTATTTGAATAAAATTATGCCATTTAACATTTGAGTTTTAAAGTTGGCAGTAGTCCCAAAATAATTTTCTCAATTCTTGCACAAACTGTTCCTCTAAGGAAGTGCCCACATAGTGAATAGGATTGATATAATAGAGTTCTTGTTGTTCTTCAGTGGATTGAAACTAGAATAGAGTTCTCTCTTTTTTTTCCCCTTTCTGAGTGTAATATATATATATATATATATATATATATATATATATATATTGTTTCCCCCCTAAAGTTACACACACACACACACACGGACATACATTTATATTGTTTTCCCATTTTTTTATTTCACTTTCTACATTGCTTTTGTTGGTGGAACAAAATTTTGGAGTACTTTCATAAAATGAAAGCATTGATTTTAGACAGCAAAGAGATTAATTATTTTATGTTAGGTGGAAATGGAGAAGGATTACAAGAATTTGATGGGGATGCATTTAAATCATGTTGTAATGGATTTAGTTTAGAGGAATTTGATGGAAGCTATTATTCGTCACAGCCATTAGGTATCAATATTTTACTGACAGCCTTGCGGGAATTCATTTGCAAGTGGAATGACATATTTTCACTATTTTTGAATTTGTATATGCCTTAAGGGTTTGATCCAAACTTTACGCAGCATATCCTCAACCCTTGGATGTCTTTATAGTAACTTTTATGCACTAGTGTACTTTCAAAATATTATTCTTACACTTTTTGTGTTAATTACCTATTGCATGCAATCCATTTCAAGGTTGTCTTTAATTATCATGCAATTAGCTTGGAGTTTCGACACAATCAGGGATTCCTTTAACTAGACATATAGGAGTTCTTTACATGGTTTATGTTTAATAATCATTCAAGCAGTAAGGGTTGACTAAATCATTATTTCTGAGTTTGTCTCGAATGATATTTGTGGTCCTGTCATCTCCAGGTTTCTGGGTGCAAACACGTATTTGTGTTCTTCTGTGCTCAAGTATTGCATCTTAGATCAAAGCATTCCTTATATGCAGATTCATTTCAATTTTGGTCACAGTAGTTCATGATTAGTTTATTTATTTCTTGTTATCTGGATTATTCCAAAGCTGTGGAATCCTGTGCTTGACAAGACATAGGGGCTAGCAAGGGATCCATACTAGATTGTTTAATAATTCAGTTTCTGTTATGCATTCTAGATTTTTTCACTATCAAAAGTAGTTTTTATTTTTAATTTAATTTTTTAATTTTAATTTTAATTTTTTATGTTGCAAGTATTTTTTCTTTTCCTTGAAAACAAATATAATTAAAGGAAATGTAGGACAATACACTTATGTAGAACATATATTGGTTAATAAAAATCTAGACAAAAAACATCTAATGAGTTTGCTTAATATGGTCCCCTACTATTGTTAATATATTTAAGAAAATATTTAACTGAAAAAACACACAAACCTCTTCCTTGTAGATACTTTTATTCCATTCTTCTAATACATGTACACAGAACATTAGAGAGAGAGAGAGAGAGAGAGAGAGAGAGAGTCCTATATCTAGATGACTTTTTTACATCTATAACTATAATTGATTTAGCATCCTCTAGAAAGGTAAAAAAATGTTTCTTGGAGAAAACCAAACAGATACTAGATTGGCATAAAACAAACATCCTCATCCTCTTTAAAAAATAAACAATGGAGGACAATATAATCCATGATCTCAATATTTATTCACATGAAACATCTATTTAGAATAACCCAATTCAGTTTATTATCCTGCAAACTTTAGTTCAAGTACAGAAAGGAAACCTTGGACCAAGTAGCATGATGCAAAATATTAACATGCCAGACATGTAATCCACCAAATTTGTTTGTTTATAAGTATGTGTGTGTGTATATATATATATATATATGTATGTATGTATGTATGTATGGAGAGAGAAAGTCTTGATGATGCTGCATGAGCATTGATTCCTATTGAAGGCAAATCTTCATATATCATTATTATCTGGTTGTGTTGAGTGATTGGTATAAAGATCTACCAATGAACTCTCACAGATGATTTTTTCTGACTCTTTTTTGCAGATAAATGGTTCTGGATTTCAAACTCATTAACAGACTCAGTGAATGTAGAAATTACTAATATTGGGAAAGAAAATATCTGAGCAAAAGGGTGAAAAACAAGCAGGTGAGAGAAAATTTTGAAGCTTTTTTATGTTTTTATTTCTTTATTGGGCTGATCAGTAATAGCATAATGAAGTGAAATTTGGTAATCCATGTACCTGTTTATGTTGTTTTCACCATGCTATCTACCTTATAAGTTACTACACTTTAGCTGGAACTTTATTACTACGCCAATTTTAGAGCTATAACTCTTTTTATTTAGAAGCTCGTAAATTCACCTGACATATTTTTCTTTTTCTTTGATTTCTCATGATAGATTTTTGATCATTTGTAAAAGAGTTTCAGGCTAGCTAAAGGCAAATAGTATTTCTTAAGAAAAATATTTTCTTCCAGGGAATTATATGTTTTGGAGTTTAAATTAAAGAAAACTAAGGCATTACGATTAGAAATTGTGATCTTCAAAATTAATTGTCACATGGACTTTAATTATTCCTCATATTTTAAATTTCATGCATGCAATTAATCTCAAAACTTTTTAACTATAATTAAATGTCTGCATATTAAAATTGAACAAGTTATATGTGCGCAACACAAGGCTAGCTGGTTGATGAAAAAACAACGTTACTCTCTCTTTTTACCCCTTATAAATTAGCTCCAATACATGCTTCTTTAAAATCTGGTTCTCCACTTGATTTGATAAACTAGCCCCTGATACCCAATCTATGTGATATATATCGTCTCACATGAAGGTAAAAAATCTAAACTCATTTAAAGCAATGTTTGTGATATATATTTATCTTGTATCTCAATTATCATTTCTAAGACTTATATGTCAATTGCAGGATGAAATGATGGATAAGTGTTTCCAGATTTTTCAAAATTCTGATGGTACGAGTCCAGTGAGAAAAATGATGTTGAGATAGTGCAAAACCAACTAGGTATCAAGAAAGGATATCCCCGTGGGTTCGGACATGGTTTCGTGATTCCAAGCCATCAATGTGCATCCTCATCTTATAAAGTGGGTATCAGCATCCATCACCACCAAACTCTTACCTTCAACAGCTGCCACCACATAATTTTGAGGCTTTCTTATGACTAGCTGATATCTAGTCCATTTGTCTTTGAACTACATATTATGTTGGGCTGTATTTGGATGTCTTTACATTTAGTTTAAAATGATGCTCTGATTTTGAACTTGTTGGAAGAGGTTTAAAGTTTATTTTTATATTCTACATGTCATGCTTTTGATATTTATCTATGGTGCATGTGGTATAATATTTTGTGGGTTACTATGCAGTTATTTCTAGTTAAGAGTTTGAGTTTTTTTTTTTATAAAGAATCTGAGAAATAAAAAATAAATAAAAACATACAAACATTGATGAAAAAAAAAAAAAAGAAGAAAAAAAAAAGGGGGTAATAGGGACGGTTTCTAGTTGTTACAATTGTGATAAAAAAAAAAAATTAAAAAAAAAAAAAAGGTTATTAGGGATGGTAAATATTGTCACGAAAAGTTTACGTATTAGTGATGGTTCTAAAAACTGTCCCTAATATATAACTTATTAGTGACGGTACATTCCGTCCCTAATAACTTTTAGTGACGGGATTATTTGGGACCGTAACAACCGTCACTAAAGACCTATTTTTTTGGTGACGGTCATTTTTTACCGTCACTAAAGATCTTTTGCGCCGCTCTAACTAGTGACAGATGATTTTGATTTTTAGTGACAGTTTAAGGGCTTTTAGTGACGAATTTGACTGTCACTAAAGACCTATTTTCTTGTAGTTGAGAAAAAGTTGTCAAAAATGACTCACGATGATGCAAAAGAGATTTGCCACTCAAGAGGTAACTCAGACAATATACGTAATTGTTGTCCCTTGATATTACTGAATAAATAATGAAATTGTTCTCTCTTGGTTGAAGTATAAGAAGTATGAGTTTTGTCCACTTATATTTGGTTGAAATGGTTATTTGGTACTCTAATAAGGTCATTTGAGTTATTTTCTCTTACTTAAAGGATAGTTTAGGCATTTAAAAAATATTTCATTGATTACCTTTAAGAGTCAGATAAATTTGGACAAACCTCAAGAGTGTAGGGTTATTTTGACAAATCTAGGGGAGTTTGGGTATTTCGCCCTAGTGATTTTAGTGTGCTTGCCACTCATGAAAGTGGGTCCCAATTGGCCGAGGTTGAAACTTTAACCAACCCCATCGTCTAGGCGAACCAAAGAGCGCCAAAAGATGATGTGTCGTAGCAAAATTTTCAACTTTTCGCCTCAACTTTCTTTTGGGACTTTCGTCAAACACCTTCCGATTTCAACGGTCATAAACCTCAACAGAATCAACAGAAAAACCCTAACCACAGCCAGAGTCCTCAACAACCCCCACTTTGAAACCCTAACTCCTATCCAGAAGGAACAGATTCATCTCTACGTCAATTCTCTTCTTCAGTGGAACCAGGTCAATCCACACACACTCTCTCTCTCTATAGGTATATATATGCAGATGGTTTGCATTGTTCCTGAGCTTTTCAATCTGCAGAGGATGAATCTTACTGCTGTTACGGACGAAAGTGAGGTGATGGAAAGGCATGTTGAGGACTCGCTTGCGATTATACCTCCCATTCGGAGCTCATATATCTCGCATTGTGAAGCTTCATGCGAAAACCTCAACCTTGTGGATGTTGGAAGTGGTGCGGGGCTTCCCGGGTTAATTCTGGCAATTGCCTGCCCAAGTAATTCGTCTCAATTCGTTTTATGAAATGTAATACATTATTGTGCTTGTTTGTTTCCCTCTTTGCTTTTGAGAAAAAAAATGTTTACAAATTAATCTGTTAAAATTTGAATTATAAGATAGAATTATTAGTTATTACACATTCAAGACATGTTTGTTTTGTTATTGAGAAAATGTAGTAAATGAGAAGGAGAAATTTTGAATTTTAAAGACTGAGAATAACCCTGGAATACAACTGAATTCGAGTAAAATGAGAGAAAATCAGCTTACAGTTCGCAATATGGAATGAAGACCGGTAAGAGAGGCATTGAGGGTAATGTGAAGGGAGGGGAGGGGAGGGGAGCCCAAAGTTAAGATGGGCTGCTCGGCTTGTAACATAGTACATGATATTCTGTAGCTTGATTGAAATTATGGAGCTTGAAAGTATGCAACATGAAACATGATTTCTGCAGCCAACCCCCAAAATATCATATAAGACTTTGCTGAGTCGATTTGAGTTTGATTATGCTAGAATACAGAAACATATTATTTTGATAAGTTACGCTAAAATACAAAAACTCCACTCTGTTGAGCATAATTGAGTTTTCATTTTCTGCAAACAAAAAAGATAATACAAGACTAGAAAATATGTTCTATTCATTTTTTTTTTCTTCCATTTTATTTCAGCCAAACGAAGTTTATTTTAACTTAGTTGCCTTTGGGATCTATTTGCACTGTCCTGTTGCCGTGTGTACAACTATGTTATAAACAGTATACTTGAACATTGATTCACGATATTAGCTGATGCGTAGGTTGGAAAGTGACACTTTTGGAATCTATGAACAAGCGTTGCATCTTCTTGGAGCATACAATTGGTCTGATCGGTTTGTCAAATGTGCAAGTTGTACGAGAAAGAGCTGAGGTATGCTCTTCCTTCTATCTGCTCTGTAGTTTTCACCTCACTAAGCATGCGATATGTAAGTATCTAATCATTTTTTGCAACACTTGTTTAAAAGATCTCAATTTTGTCCTGACTTCTGATTCTAATTTTAATTGAGAATTTATTAGAAGCTCACCAATAATCTCTGATTAAACTTTGCCAATACAAGCTCACTCTGGTAAACAATAGGTGATTCATCATAGATAAATCAGCTTTCTGAACACGCTAGCGGAGTATGTACGTGAAAGTATGAAGTAATTAGATCGAAATGTTATGTACAGTTAAATAATTATAACATCAATTAGTTGTATCAGTTTCTAGTTTGGGGCCTTTGGGCTCATGCTGAAACCTTTTATTGGCATTAAATGGTAAATGGTTTTGATTTATCTGCCTGTCAAATCGTAACTGATTTCTATAAGTGTATATAGACAGAGGTGCTAAATTCTCCCTTATGAAGCAAGAATTGGCTATGCATTTCTAAGGTGTATTTTTGTCAAAAATTTATTGGTTTTCGACCTTTTGGTTGATTACCACTCAATCTTCCAATGCTTATTTGTAGTTTGATTCAGTGCTTGGCATGTGAACTTCTGTTGATGATAAGGATCAGGAAATGATATTAGTTATGTAACTTTTTCTTTTAATCTCACTTGGTGCATAAACAACAGATTTTGGATACAAGCTTTAGTTGGCAGTGGAATGATGTATGCATCACACACAATGGTTCTGTTGTTAGTGTTGGTAATCGGTGAAATTACCCTTGATTCTAGATCATGATTTCATTGGTTATGATTTCTTTGGGGAGCAATTGCTGGTATTGTACTAAATAAAGCTTTAAGTGATCCTCATCCATAAGGTAATAGAAGTGTAATGTGAGAATATAGTGTATGATCAAAACTGCTCCTTGTGGAGGTTTGGCTTTCAAGGGAATAGTGTTCTCCTTAGCTCTTGTTTTCTCTTTCAGTACAGTAACCCATGGTAAACTTTAGAGGGCCTAAACTTATTACACAACACCATCACAGGGTCTGTACTGGTCTGAAAATAGAAACTATGACATGGTAGTGATGAGGAATTGTAGTTTTGTCTGTTTGGATTGTTATCACAGGATTTGGTTCTTTCTTCATATTTATAGTAGTTATGTTTCTTGGTCAAATACTGAAGCCTTCTATAGGTTACCAGAACTTGGAAGCTGGACAATTTTGGTATATGATTTTTGGTAATTGGTTTTATAGCTTAGGGTCTTTAACCAAAGTAGTTGTTTGACCATCACCATTCAAACAATCAAAAGTACTACGGACCACTAAGAAAACAATATTTTAGAAGTAAAATGTTGGACAACCAACAATAAGCTTGTTCATCAGATTGCACAGCTTTAGCCTGAAATGGATGCCTTCATGTTATTGATTTAATATTTGGTTGAGGCACTGCTGAGTGGATCATTCAATAGTTGCTTGTCCAGACATCCATGTTAGTGGATATAAATATTGAAGTTACACCCTCTATAATAGTTTAAGCATTTAGGGCAGATGGTGGTTAACATGGTATCAGAGCCAAAAGTTTGAAGTTCGAACCTCACCACCACCCTAATAATTAAAATTGAAAACACGTGTTGGATCAAAAGAAGGTCACGTGAGGGGACGTGTTAAGAGGATATAATTATTGAAGTTGCACTCTGTCTAACAACTTAAGCTTTTAGAGTAGATGGTGATTTACAATTGTTTGAATTCATGAGAGAGAGAGAGAGAGAGAGAGAGAGAGAGAGAAATTCTGTATGTATCTTGTATATATCCCACCTAACCCTTAAGCCTACAGTGACTTATATAAAGGAAAACAAATAACCTAATTATACAAGGTTACCTAATTACACAATGATCCTAACAACTATGGGTAATTACATAATGACCCAACATAAATATATATATATACATAAACATTCTAACACTCCCTCTCAAGCTGGAGAATATATATCAAATAATCTCAGCTTGGAACGGATAGTCCTTAACCGGTTACGACCCAATTGTCACGGGCTTAGAGTTTCAGCACCACTCTAGCTACTCCCGTGCGGCACCACGACGTTGCTTTTACTCTTGCAAGTACTTGGTCAGCCTAACTCTCGTGCATACCTTAGCCAACACACTCCCCTCGTGCGCTTACTAGTGTTGTAGTGGCCCTCGCCTTCTCCTCACTTGGCTTGCACACTCACACACACTAAGGCACTTAAGTTGGCAAGGAAAGAACACTTCTATTATTTCAAAGAATGCTTTGTACAAGGCTAGCACTCAAACTCTCTACAAGGCTCACAAGACTCACTCCAGGACTTGTTGCCTACAAAATGAAGTCCTACTTCTATTTATAGGCATCCCCATCCCTAATGGACGGTTAGGATGCATTCCAACCAACGGTGGAGATCGATTCTCTAGATACTTCTCCCACTTTCTTCACACTTCCATACATATCTACAAGTATCTACAATATTTAAGAATTCTCCATACTACTCCACACAATTCTGGAGAACTTTAGAATATACTACACATATCTAGAATCTTCCATACAATTCTAGACAACTCCGGAACACTCTAGAAACTCCACTCGCCATGCAATTGCCATGTAGCGTCCTCCTCAGCGTCTGCATGTCGCCTGCGTGGCACAACCTCCATAGGCGGGGCATGACATTCTCCCCCACCCATTTCCGTGACGCCCTCGTCACGGTTTCTTCAGCTGACCCAGCCTCTCGCAGGTCATCAGCACTTGCGCATATGTCCTTGGCCCAAACGTATGCGCCCCCTTCGGGAGATGTGAGGTCCTCACGAGCTCCATCGTGTTGACTGCCACCTTTGGACTCTCCTTCCTGCCCACAAGCGGCACCATGCATGCAGCCTTGCCTTCTTCGCCTCCAAGTATCATCAACGCACCAAGGCATGGTAGTGGCGTGGTGTTGTTCCTGTCCATGAACTCCAACCCCAGCACCATGTCGTGGTCGTCTATCTCCGCAACCTGGTAGTCGGCCTTGCCCTTCCACCCTTGTATGCATAGCTCCACCTCCTTGCACACTCTGCTCACGCGTGCCTCCTCGGAGTTGACGGCCTTGATCCAGCCCTCCGTCTTGCGCATCTCCAAGCCAAGTCGCTGCTCCTCCTTCGGGGTAATGAAGTTGTGTGTGGCACTCGTGTCCACCAACGCTTGCACGGCTTTGCCACCAACCTGCGCATCCACATAGCGCACCCCGGCTACCTTTTTCGCCTTGCCCTTTTTCTTGGTGTCATGCGCCATGCTACTCAGCATCTGCATAGCCCCCATGCACCTGTCTTCATCGCTGCCCACATCGTCCATCTTGCCCTTGCCCTTATCCTTCACAAAGGCGCTCATGGTCTTCTTGTTGGGGTAGTGTTGCAATATGTGCGGCCCTTTGCACAAGTAGCACTTCGGCGGCTCCCACTTGCCCTTGTCGCGGCGCTCCCCTTTGCCACTAGCCGTGGACCTCTCTCCATGGTCCTTGCCCTTATCATGGCGTGGGCGTCTCTCCTCATCGCTGTGCTCATTATCACTAGACTTGGGCGAGCCCCCTTTCTTGAAGCACCGGTCTCCCCTACCTTTGCCATGGTCCCTCCTGGGAGACGTGGCCCTATTGTCATCACACCTAAAGTCTTCAAGGCACTCCGCTATAGCCATTGCTGATGCCAAGTCTCTAGGCTCCCTCCTTCTCAGCTCTGTGGCTACCCAAGACTGCAACCCATCAATGAACAAGCACACGCGTTGCCACTCCGGCATTCTGGGATCTCTAGCATCAAGTTGGAGTACTCCTTCACATACTCCCTTATGCTGTCCTTCTGCTTCAGGCGCCTTAGGTTGATCATGGCGAGGTCCTCGACGTACTCAGGGTAAAACTGCCTCTTGAGCTGCCTCTTGAACTCCTCCGATGTGTCAACCCCTCTTGCGCCTCTACCGGTGAAGCGCTGCCTCCACCATAGAGTGGCAGTGTCCGTGAGGTACATGGTGCCTGTCTACACCTTCTCCTCATCATCCTCGATCTCCATGCACTCGAAGTACCGCTCCATGTGCCAGAAGAAGTTGTCAATCTGGCGCGCATTCCTTGCCCCATCATACTCCTTGGGCTCTGGCGCCTTCTTCTTCCTTGGCTTCACCACGACCTCGCGCACCTGGAAGAACTCCTTCTTGCACTCGGCAATCTCCACGCTCAAGTCGTCTACCCGATTATGCAAGTCCCTTTCCTTCTCTCGTGCCTTGTTGGCGATGCCATCAATCAACTCGTAGAGCTCCGCCGTCCTTCTCTCGAGCCTGTTAAATTTGGTCTTCGTGTAGACCAAGTGTGTGGCAAGCTTCTCCTCCAAGCTCTGCTCCAAGACGTGGACTTGGTGGTCTCCTCCGCTAGCCATGTCTACTCCAACAAAGCCCCTTTGACGAACTTGCTTTGATACCAACTGTCACGGGCTTAGAGTTTCAGCATCACTCTAGCTACTCCCGTGCGGCACCACGACGTTGCTTCTACTCTTGCAAGTGCTTGGTCAGCCTAACTCCCGTGCATACCTTAGCCAACACACTCCTCTCGTGCGCTTACTAGTGTTGTAGTGGCCCTCGCCCTCTCCTCACTTGGCTTGCACACTCACACACACTAAGGCACTTAAGTTGGCAAGGAAATAACACTTCTATTACTTCAAAGAATGCTTTGTACAAGGCTAGCACTCAAACTCTCTACAAGGCTCACTCCAGGACTTGTTGCCTACAAAATGAAGTCCTACTCCTATTTACAGGCATCCCCATCCCTAATGGACGGTTAGGATGCATTCCAACCAATGGTGGAGATCGATTCTCTAGAATCTTCTCCCACCTTCTTCACACTTCCATACATATCTACAAGTATCTACAATATTTAAGAATTCTCCATACTACTCCACACAATTCTTGAGAATTCTAGAATATACTACACATATCTAGAATCTTCCATACAACTCTAGACAACTCCGGAAGACTCTAGAAACTCCACTCGCCATGCAACATCCTCCTTAGCGTCTGCATGTCGCCTGCGTGGCACAACCTCCATAGGCAGGGCGTGACACAATGCTTTGGTAAATATATCAGCTAGTTGATCTTCAGACTTCACAAATGGAGTAGAAATGCTCCCACTTAATATTCTTTCCCGAATGAAATGACAATCAATCTCAATATGTTTGGTCCTCTCATGAAATACAGGATTCGATGCAATGTGAACAGCTGCTTGATTATCACAAAACAATGGAGTAGGAGCTTTAATTGTTAACCCAAGTTCTTTTAGAAAATGTTGTATCCATGTCAACCCACTAGTGGTATGGGCCATTGCCCTGTACTCAGCTTCTGCATTAGATCGAGCTACCACCGTTTGCTTTTTACTTTTCCATGTAACAAGATTTCCTTCTACAAATGTGCAGTAGCCTGTAGTCGATCTCCTATTTGAAGGAGAACCAGCCCAGTCAGCATCTGTAAAACCTTCCACCCTGAGATGACCATTTGATTTATATAGTAACCCAAAACCTAGAGCTTGCTTGAGATATTGGATAATCCGAATAACAGCAATCCAATGTGGCATTCTAGGAGCTCCCATGAACTGACTTACAACATTAACTGCATATGAAATATCAGGTCGAGTGATAGTGAGATAAATTAATTTCCCAACAAGGCGACGAAATCTGCCCGGGTCATTAAATAGATCACCTTCATCAGACACAAGTTTTGTATTTGAATCCATAGGAGCATCAACTGGACGACCACCTAACATACCCGTGTCTTCTAGCAAGTCCAACACATATTTGCGTTAAGATAAACTTATACCCTTCTTGGATCTAGCAACTTCAATACCCAAGAAGTACCTAAGTTTACCCAAGTCTTTAGTGTGGAATCGATTTTAAAGAAACAACTTCAACTTAGCAATGCCTTCAGAATCATCACCTGTGACACTATATCATCTACATACACCATAAGAAAAATGAAGCCAGCTTTAGTGCGCAGGTGAAATACCGAATGATCGGTTTGGCATCTGTTAAGGCCAAATTTTAATGCCGCCTCAGAGAATTTTTCAAACCAAGCCCATGGAGATTGTTTCAATTCATACAGGGCCTTTTTAAGGCGACAAACAGTGTGACGATACTCCCCCTGAGCAACAAACCCAGGTGGTTGCTCCATATAAACTTCTTCAACCAAGTCACCATGCAAGAAGGCATTTTTGACATCCAATTGAAACAACGGCCAGTTACAATTGGCAGCAATGGAAATAAGTACCCAAATAGAAGAAATCTTAGGAACAGGGGAAAAAGTCTTATCATGATCAACACCATAAGTCTGAGTGTACCCCTTTGCCACTAGACAAGCCTTTAACCGCTCAATAGACCCATCGTGAAGGTATTTAACTGTATAAACCCACTTGCAACCAACCGTTTTGGAGCCCGGAGGTAAGGGAACAAGATCCCATGTTCGATTACAGTGAAAGGCATCCATTTCATCTACCATGGCCTGTCGCCAACCCGAATCAGAGAGAGCATCTTGCAAAGTCTTGGGAACAAAAGTAGTAGACACTCTGGATAAAAAACAAGATAAAGAGGATGAAATATGACGGTAGGAGACAAAGTTAGAAATGGGATGTGCAGTAACACACGATTGAATACCTTTACGGAGAGCAATAGGCAAATCATCAGGTAAAGGCGTCGGATCCGAAGACTCTGAAGGAGATGGAGGGAGTGAAGTAGGCGGTCGAGGTCGTCGAGTATAAACCTGCAATGTGACAACAGAGCAAGGAGGTGCGGAAGCAGCAAACGGAGAGGGAACCATTGGCATAGGTGGCTCAAAAGTAATATCGAGAGGAGTAGTAGAATCAGAAAAATAAGGGAGAGACTTAGAAAATGTGACATTAGCACTAGTGAAATAGCGTTGAAAATGAGGACTGTAACAACGATAGCCTTTCTGAGTGCGAGAATACCCAAGAAAAACGCATTTAGTGGCACAAGGGTCGAGTTTATCAAGACACACATCCAAAGACCCACGGAGTAAGATTAAATGAAGTTGAGTCGGAAATAGAACAGAATGAGGAGATTTACCATTTAACACTGACAAGGGCATCCAATTAATAAGATGACATGCCGTAAGAACAACATCACTCCAAAACCGTTTTGGAACATGCATATGAAATAAAAGGGCACGACAGACTTCTAGGAGATGATGATTTTAACGTTCAACTACTCCGTTTTGTTGCGGAGCATAAGTACAAGATGATTGATGAATGATGCCTTTAGCATGAAAATAAGTCTCAAAAGGATCCGAGAAATATTCTTTGGCATTGTCAGAATGTAAAACTTTTATGGAACACCCAAATTGAGTTTTTATTTCTTTGCGAAATATTTGGAAAATAGAGAACAACTTAGAACGATTTTTCATTAAAAACAACCAAGTCATCCGAGAATGATCATCCACAAAAGTCACAAAATAACGAAATCCATTAATAGAAATATGTTTTATTGGTCCCCATACATCTGAATGAACTAACTGAAAAGGACTAGCAACACGATTATTATCTCTCAGTTTGAAGGATACATGACAATGCTTACTAAGCTGACATGTTTCACAAGACATGGACTCAATACGACTAAGATCGCGGACTTGACGCTGCAAAACTGATAATGATGGGTGGCCGAGACGACAGTGCCATTGGAAAGAAGACAAAGATGATTGAAGAGCCGTGGGAGATGGTGCAAGATCGAAGTAATACAAGCCACCTACTTCATGTCCTGTACCAATCCTCTTCTTTGTCTTGAGATCCTAAAATAGACAACATGTGGGATAAAATGTAATGGAACAGTTAAGAGATTTAGTAAGCTTACTAATGGACAACAAATTAAAAGGGAATTGAGGAACATATAACACAGAGGAGAGGGACATAGAAGAAGTAAGATGAATAGTTCCCAAACCCAAAACTTTAGTTGATGATCCATTAGCAAGAGTAACACTTTGAGAGGAAGGAATAGACTAAAAATCAGATAAGAGATGAGAACTACCAGTCATGTGATCGGATGCGCCAGAGTCAAGAATCTAGGGACTCTGACTAGAGGACAAAAGACATGCAGGGGCACTACCTGATTGGGCAAGGGACCCCATGGAAGATGAGTGTGACGTTTCCGATTTTTTGTATTTTTTTTTTTTTAGTAATTCATAGAGACAAGGGTATTTTTGTCCTTTCACGTTTGTCGTTCGGGATTGTGGTTGGGTCCATTTGCATTTTTGGACATTTTAGATTATGCGGATTAAGTGGTATTTGTATGTGGTGTAATTTGAAATTAAAAGAAAAAGATAAAAGAAAATGGAAATGGTGGGACCCACCACCAAGGTTAAGTGGTCTAGAAACCACTTTTGCTTCTCATTTTTCCTCTCTCCCGTAAATGCCTTGCTCTTCATTGTGTTCTTGCTTTTTCTTTTCCATTTTGTATCAATCTTTGAAGCTTCATAACTCTCTCAACTCTTGGAGTTTTTAAGTGCCGTTTGAGGCTAAACGGAGAGCACGACGAGCACTACACGTTCATACCGACAATTCTAGCTTTGAGCCTCCCTAGGGAATTCGAAATTCTTGACCTAATTTAAGGGTTTTGTGCAATCTTGAGGTAGGGGCTTCCTAATTCACATTATTCATGCACCTTTGTGAATTAACTTACTTGAATTGTGTTATAGCATGCTTATTTGTGTTAATTGTAGCCAAAAAAATGTCTTGAATGTTTATATGTGAATATGTGAAGACTTGTCTTGATTGCACTATTTGAAAAGCATGCTTATATTGTGAGTTATGCCTATTGTATTATTCACATGCTATGAATGGTGTATGAAAGCATGCCCTATTGTATTTTGTGATAATCCATTATTGTTTAAATATTAGAAGTATGAGAACATGCTTACTTGTGTTGTGTCAAATTCCTCATTTTCATAGTATTGAGATCATGAGACATGCATGTACACCATTGGGCTGCATGAAGGGAAGAAATTTGTTTTCGAAATGAAAATGGGGAGTTTTGGGAAATAATGTTTTGATGAAAGTGTTTTGGAAAACCCGATCGCCACGGGGGTACCAAAGGGCCGGAGGTTAATATAGCCTAGAGGGGACTAGGGAGTCACCCTAGCGTGGTTGAGCTAGCGGGGCCCCATAATGACGCCGCGGGGGTACCAAGGGTCAGGGACACTAGCCAATCCTCCTCTCATGTCGCTGCGGGGTCACCAAAGGGCGGGCTGTATTAACAGTTGAAAGCGATGATTCTGATTGTGAAAATGGGGAGCGACATCAGCATGCATTGCATCTCCATTGCATCATATTATTTGTGTTGAGAATGGTAACCATGTTGTATTCTCCCCTATGTTGTATGACCCTAACTCCTATTGGCCTATTCTTCATTTTGGATTCACGGGGTCGCATGAGGTGCATCTTAGGCGTCACCTACTGAGCAAATTGCTCACCCCACCCTACTTATATATTTTTCAGGTCACGGCAAGGAAATGGCGGATGAAAATCCTCCGCAAACTTGAAAGTCGTTAGAAGATGATTTTTTTTTGCTATTTTGTATTTGGCCATTTCATGTGTAATTGTAGTTTTGGGAATGTAAATAAGTTTGTATTCATGGCCATTGAGAAAATATAATTAACTTCTAATTACACCAAATCCTTTAGTGTATTTTAGTGACGTGTGGTAAATCATGTTATTAACGTTGTTGCTATTGAATTTATTGTTGAAATGTATTGAAATTACACGTAAGTGTAGTGGCGTGGGTGTTTGAATTATCAAAAGTTGGTGTACGTGGGTTACACAGGACAGTGGGAAGTGGAAGTGAAGATTTTCCAGAACCGGTCGACGTATCGACCGGTATCTTCACAGTGGGTTAATATTGCATACGTTCCAAACCAGTCGCCGTATGGCATCCCATACGTAGACCGGTATCACGTCCCAAACCAATCGACGTAGGGCTTCCCATATGTCAACCGGTACCTTGGCAGTGGGTTTTCCCATTGTTCATACCCAAACCAGTCGATGTATGGTGTGGATACGTCGACCGGTTTCTGTCTCTTAAGTAATATGTGTTTAGTTTCCCAAATTGCACTTTGGCACCCAAGTGAGGTTTTACGTAATTATTTTATGACCCAATAAAATGCAAAAATTACATTTTAACCACCAAAAGGACTATATTGCCCCGAACCTTATTTTGTTTATTATGCAATGCAAGCAAATGACTGTTTTACCTTTTGAGACTTAATTAATTGAATTATGGCAAATTACCATTTTGTCCTTTTTGGACCTTGTTATTTAATTTTAACGTGAAATGACCGTTTTGCCCTCGGATGTTTTTGGGTCGGGTTAGGACCCGTTTAATGATCCGGATCCATAAGGAGCTGGGTCGTTACAATGAGGTAGAAGGCCGTTGTTGAGACAGAAACAACTGAGTATACTCATCGCGGGGAATCATGACTATAACAGTCTCAACAGCCACATGTGGAGCAGTGGGTGTGGCAAAGAAAGAAGAATCCCCATCATTAGAAGTCACTTGATGTGCATAGGAAGAAGGTGGTGGTTTCCCATGAAGATCCCAACAGTAATTGACAGTGTGATTAGTAAGACAGTGAGTGCAAAGTTTTGATTCTCTGCCTCTGCCACGACCACGACCAGGACCACGGCCACGACCACGAGTAAAACGACCACCACTACCACGAGAAGACTGAAAACCACCCTGGTTCACAACTAAGGCAGAACGTTCACTGCTAGGAGGAGCAGTGACACCACTTGAAGCACCCCCGGAAACGCTACTAGATAAAGTAGCATGTTGGAGTCAGGATAACATATCAGGAAGATAGGGAAGTGTAGGGCTACCCAAATCTGTGCATAAACAGGTTCATACTCTTGTGACAATCCTGTGAGAACCCCGAACAACATTAAAATCCTCATGTTGTTGTTGCATGCTTCTCACATCAGAGGTGATGGGTTGATACAAATTCATTTCTTCATAAAGTCCCATTGCCCGTGAGAGGTATTCTTCTAAACTGTGAGTCCCTTACTGGAGGTCAAAAAATTGTCTACATACCTCATAAATTTTGGTTATATTACCAGTACTTGAATATAACTGTTGGAGTCGGGTCTATATCTCCTTGGCAGTGTCCAGATATAATAAGTTGGAGCTAATATGAGGTTCAATACAATTCAGCATTAAGGAGATGATCTGAGCATCCCTTTGTTCCCATGAACTGAAATCAGCATCACTGTCTTTGGGTTTATCCTTAACCAAATGAGTGCCAAAGCCTTTGGCTTTCAGGAAAATGGCTACTGACTTGGCTCATAAAATGTAATTTTTGCCATTAAGCTTGACTGAAGTCATGGGAGGATTGAAGGAGGTAGAAGATAACAGGTTTGAACTGACAGCCATGGAGAAGATAACAAAAAAAACGAACCTGGGAAAAAAATTGCAGAATCGGCGGTTGGGCCGGATCTGGGTAGTCTGGCTGGACCTGGGTAATCGGGTCGGGTCTGGGCGAACAGGGCTGGATCAAGACCAGGTCTCTGCTATCTCGGTTTTAGTAAACCAGGGTTGGAATAGCATAACCGCGTAGCCAAACATGGCTGTTCTTCTTCACCCATTGACAGACGTCGGCAAGCATGCAGCGGCGACGGCAAAAATCAGCGACACCACACAGAATCAGAACCTCTGCAACTTCCGACCAAGAGAAAAGACGAATCGATGAAGCCTTACCTCTGCAAATAACGACAGTGGATGTCGGCAAGCTTGCTGACGACCGAAGCGGCAACAACACGAGCAGCCAACGGGGCTTCAGATCTGACGACGACGAAGGAGGCTTCAGATTTGACGACAATGACGATGAATGATGCTCTCAACCTGCCAGCGAACAGAACTTCCGGCGAAGACACCAACAACACACTCGCGATTTCGATCCTGATTCCAATCTCATACAAGGACAACACAATTGTCATTTCCCACACCCATGAATTCATATAGCTCTGGTACCATGTTCGAATTCATGAGAGAGAGAAATTCTGTATGTATCTTGTATATATCCCACCTAACCCTTAAGCCTACAGTGGCTTATATAAAGGAAAACAAATAACCTAATTATACAAGGTTACCTAATTACACAATGATCCTAACAACTATGGGTAATTACATAATGACCCAACATAAATATATATATGCATAAACATTCTAACAACAATCTATTTAGAGTAGATAGTGGTGGACAATCTAAATATACCTATTTTTCGTAAGTTCTATTTATGCATGGCAGTTATTTTGCTTTGGGTGGAGCATTTAAGATAGACTGCACAACTTTATTTCTCCAGTTCTACTCTTGGATTGCATTAAGGAAACTGGTGATCTTATTAGCACTTATTTACTTTCTCTTCAAAACCAAATATTTGGCAACAGGAAAATGCATTTTGAAGTTGATCGCCTTAGATTCTATAATGAGTGGAGCAGTATAATAATTCCTGTTTAAATATTTTCTCATTATCTACAAACCTAAAACTGTTTCTCTTCCTGTTTACAGAACTTTCAGCATGAGTGTATTCCTGTCCTTCCATAAATGCATGCTCTGACTCAACTTTTAATCACGTATGTGCTATAATAGCTAAAAGATTATTACCACTGCTGCTGGTCCCACAGGCATGGGGTGCTGGGTGTGGTCATAACTTTGTGCAATGCTAAAATATCGACCTGACAAGCGTGGCTGTGTGAGGATGTAGTTTCAACTCTGAGAGCAGTGACTTGCTCTACTAATGTTTCATTATTGTTTTCTTTTTCATTTTTGGGATAAATCGGTTTAGATTAGTTTTGACTAGAATTTGGAACTTCTTTTTATCTGAAGAAGTTTTTTCAGTACTTCTTTTTATTTATTTTTATTGTTTATTTTCATTTCTGCATAAATATCAGTTTTGTATATTTTCACCTTCTCCCATCTACAATCCATATTCTGCATCTTAACCTTGTTATAGGACAGAATTTGGGACAAAATATTGGCTTCAGAGAGGTATTTGACGTTGCAGTGGCCAGAGCTGTTGCAGAAATGAGAATTTTGGGTAAATAAGAGAACTCCTCAACTGGATTTCTTATATGTATCTTCAAGCATTTCAAAGCTCTTATTGGTGGTTATTGCTGTTATTTGGTTTTCAGCTGAGTACTGTCTTCCTCTGGTTCGTGTGGGTGGTTTGTTTGTGGCTGCAAAGGGTCATGACCCTCAGGTATGTGCTTGTTAGCTTCAGTTGGAATTGACCACTTGGTCATAATTTTTTTACTGAAGGTTACGTATTCTCTCTATATATGTATATAGATAGATAGCAGATATCGATATAGACAACTTGAAGGTTATGTATCCTATATTGTGTAAATCGTGTGGTGTTTTGCCTGTTGCAAGAAGATTGTGACTTTTTTTTTTCGGTAAAAGAAGATTGTGACTTACTCTTGTCAAAAAAAATAAATGAAAAGAGGGGATAATTTTGATGCTACAAATGTCAGATAGCAGATGATCTCTAGCAGAGGGTTTCTTCGAAAGCATTCATAACTTGTATGTATTATACAATTTATACATTTCCCCTGGCATTTTGTGCGGCTTCATGAAGCAGCATCTGTAGCCAGAGAGATATGTAGCATCTTGTGTCGTAGTAAAGCTGTGGAGCTAACATGAGATAGCTGACTAAGGACATTTCTCCAAAATGTAATTATTTCATTTTGTCTTTCTATTCAAAGGCAGAATCATGTCCTTTAGTAGAGTCACTATAGAAATTTGAGGTATCAGCAGAATATAAACTTTAACAAAATCATATTCGTGAAGCTTAAATAATAAAATAGATTGATTATAACTGCCTTGAAAATAAAGTTAGTTATCTTGAAATGCCACCTCATCCAATGTGGAATCATCTCAGTTCGGTGGGATGTAAAATTTCTCTCGAAGGAGTTTTTATGTCTTTTTTTTTTTTGGAATTTTGAGTTTTAATGTCTTAGATACCTCTAAGAATATGTTGAAATGCCTATATCATCATTAATTTAATATTTCTGATATTTGAAGTAGCTGATTTCTTGTTTGATACACATTGACAGGAGGAAGTTAGAAGAGCAGAAAAAGCAATTCGTTTGATGGGTGCTTCTGTATTACAAATGTGCTCTGGTGTGCTTGTCTTGTACTCTGTTTTCATTGCATAAAATATTAAGTTGTGTAAGAATAAAATGAGACAAGTTAGTTGGTCAGTCAATGGCTCTGAGTGAAAATGGAAATTTATTCTAAGGTCTTGTAGTTTGAAGCAGATTCTTTCCATGCTTCTTAGAATATGGTGCATTGTTGCAGATTAATTATAGGTTTTAAATCCCAATTTAGGGGCTTTTCTCAACTGCATGCATTAGAACATAAAAGGCTCTGCAAAATCTAGGGTTTCTTATCTAAGTTGGAGAGGTTTTGAATGTGAAATTTAGTTTTATCTGTACTCATTTCTGGATCAAGATGACAATCTTTGGATACTTATTTTCATTTTATGATCAAACTTGCATTACTGAACTTCCTTATAGAAGGAATATTAATTTCTCTTGTATTGAATGCAGTGGAATCACATAGCCCACATGGACAGAGAACTGCCATTGTATGTTTGAAAGGCAGCTCCACCCCTCAGAAATATCCCCGTGATCCGGGTACTCCAGCGAAATTACCATTGTAAGTAACTTGGATGCTCAAACAACCGGCTTTTGAGTTTTTCTATTTGCAGTATTAATCTTTTGTGTGATAACTTAGACTTCCAAGATCTTACTTTTTACATTTAAATAGACAATGAGAGGGAAAAATGTCATCATTCATTAATGTGCAGTTGACAAAATGCGCTCCATTAAGGAGGTGATGTGATGTAATTAGTTTGCAGTCGACAATTAGATACTTTTTTTTTCTGTATGAATATATCTTTTCATCTTTTAAGGATATTCACCCCCGGCCCCCTTTTTTTTCATTTTTTCTTTCTTTTTTTAATTATTATTTATTTATCTTTGGTGTTTGTGTGGGGGGAGGGGAGGGGAGGTTTGGAAAGAGTTTCTGAATATACTTCTCTTTCACATATGATGAATTGTCACTTACTGTAATAGTTTTGTGGGGCCATTGGTCCTAGAGAAGTTGTAAGTTATAACTAATGAGTTTCCTGGATCATATCCCCAGTCATGCTGCCTTCTGTGAAAAATTATTTGCAACTTTCATGGTGTAATTAAAGCAGAATTCATTTGTTTAGGAGGAAATAAAGAAAAGTAAAACAAATTTAACTTTAGTTCGGATAGAAGGAAACAAAAAATATCAAGGAAATAAGTTTCCCATAAGTACTTGGTTTTCTTTGAACTTTTCCAGCAAAAAGAGTCAAGAAAACCTGTCTTTCCTCAAAAAAGGGGCTCTTGATTTTGAGTTTCCAATTGTGCCCACTCCTGTTTGTCAAATCGTGAATGCCTTGAGGTCTGTATTGGATTTAGTTACTATTGTTCTCCAAGATAATATTAGTATCCTTAGTTAATTTATTAATTATAATAAAAATAACAGCCCCATTTTGTGTTTTTATGCTATTGCAGTATTTAATATAAGTCCATCTAACATTCTAGTTACGTGGCATTCCCACACGCTTAATATTAATATTATAATAAAACATTTGGATTGATTTAGAGGATAATCAATAGTGTGGTGCATGGTCATGGAGATGCTTCATGTGTCACTCCCCCCCCAAGTAATCAATAGTATGGTGTGAGGGGGGATTGGTTGAAGCAGCAGGTTGGTTGAAACAGTCTGAAGTGATCAAACAACCAGAATGCTGAAGAAACCAAAACAAACACAGGCAAGAACTCTAAACCTACAAAACCCCCTCGTTTGTCGCTCACCCGGAAATACCAAAAACACCAAAAGACTCCCGCTCACGCAGCCATGTGGACTCGGTAGTCTAATATTTAAACTTAGGCTTATTTATCTCTAGCAACAGAACAACCATTGTCTCCATTAAAAGTAATGACGGGATAGTTAAAACATTCTTGGCTTATTCTGGCCACTTGTTTAATGATTGAAATTAAATTCATACTGATAACAGTTGTAGCACTTTGCTACACTGACGTGCCTAATAAGATATTGATAAAATTCCGAGGACATGTATTCTCCTCCAGAATCAGATTGTAAAATTCTTCTTCTTCTTCTTCTTTTTTTTTTTTTTTCATTGGAAATAATGTCTGGCTTGTTGATTGTGTACCGTTCACTCCAATGGTGATTATCAAGCTTCTGTGAACTAAGGCTAACAAGTGGGTTGCTAATTGGCCTAGCGGTACCAAGCCCCTACTTCTCAAAGAGAGGTTAGGGGTTCGAGTCTCGGTGGAGGCATGTGTGTGTGAGTACCAACTAGGAAAAAAAAAAAAATTTGCTGCAACCAAGGCTATGGACTTGGCAAAGTTATGGTCAGAACTTAGAACCAGGCTGTGGCTGCCTTTATGATGAAGACTAAGGACTAAGGGATACAGAGACATGATAATGAAGAGGGTGACGTGATGTGGGAACCTTTTCTCAATTGCTAGAACTTATAAATGTAAAATTTGTTGGGGTTGGTTGTTCCTTTCAATGTCTAAATCCTCCCATTAGTTTCTGCAAGATGTCCCTCCATCTTGTTGCTGCTCCACTACTGGAACCGTCATGTATTACACAATGGGGAATGACCACTCCCAAGTTTTCTGGTGCTTTCCTTAGTCTTCTCTATATTTTTGTCGTGTCATTCTGTATTTTAACAATTTGATGTTCTGAACAAACCAATGTTCTTCACACCCAAATACTAAGACCGATTCAGGTTTCTAAATTCTAGGAGGAATGGTTATAGGATGGTTAGAAACGATTATCCGTGTGCTTTTCAGGAACAGTATCAAACGGTTGATAATGTGGTTAGTTGTTTTTTCTTCGTTGGTGTGGACAACTAGGATGTACTTTGGGAATCATAAGTGGGATCGTGAGGCTTCAATATTCCGTTCCTAATAGCCATCCATGTCAATCAAGAAAACACAACTAACCACATTATCAACAACCGTTAGGGATGGCAGCGGGGCGGAGTTGGGACGGGTTTGGCTAAACCCTACTCCGCCCGTTGGAAAATCCATCATACCATCTCCATCCCTACTCCAGGACGGGTTTGTAATTGGTATACCATCCCCGCCCATACTCCGGCCGATGGACTACCAACTCTGGCCCGCTTACTAGGTTTAATGGCCAGGTAGGGCCGGTTATACCACTTTTATTATTTAGTAAAAAAAACAAGCCCAATGTGCTCAAATTGGGTTGATAAACAAGCTGGCCCAGCTTTTAAATTACATACACATGGTGATTTAACCTTGATTATCTAGAAACATAGTTATAAAAATATGTTTCTTAGAGCTGTATTTAGGAGAAAATGTGATTCAATTGTCATTTTGTTCAGGTTTTTGACACAAAAATTCAGGTAGAATGGTCTCACAGTCACAGGTTATATTTTTTGGCTCCTACATGTGTGTATACACCAAACCAAGTAACAAGAAAGAGGTTTACCTAGAACATGAAACAGGATGATTGTTATATCTTGTTTTGTTGGTCCATCTGAGAGGAGTATTAGGTAAATCTTGTACGCTTGTGTCTCCCCTTCTACTTTCAACTTTCCTCACATCATATAAAGTGATGGATTTTCAAAGAGAGAAACTATTGGGTTAGATGATGTTGGCATGGGAGAAAAGGCTTTTACCTAACTTCTGATCCACTTATTATTAGTTAAATAGGTCAAATTGTAATTAAGTATTACATAAGTTGATAACATTTGTTAGGATTAATTTCTTTAATATAATGATGCTGCCACGGAGTCCTAGCACAATTTAAATATGTATAAATATTATGAAATTAAACATATGATGTACGTGTTAATCTTTCTGGTTTTGGTCCCTTCAATTTAACAGATGCATCATGGGTTAGAGTTGTTTATTTAGCTTTGAAATGCCATAGCCTATTAAAGGCCTGTTTGTTTCTACTTGAATGCCTAAATGCTCAATTGCAGAATTGATTTGCCATGTGGCAATGGTCACTCTTACTATAACCTTTGCTTGTAACTTTCAAAAAGTACTAAATTATTAATGCTACTTAAGGGGCAGTTGGCTTTTTGGTTTGTCTATTTGTATATATGTTTATGAAAATGAGCCTTTTTTTCCTCTTTCCTATTAACTCGACCAATGGAGAGCATAAAACAGGGCATTAACCATTTGAATAACTTATTAACTACATCCCTAGCTTTCTGATATTATTAATTGTAGCATCTGTGTGACTGTGTCCCTCTAATATTAAGTAATGTGATTTCTGTCATTTATGCATTTTGGAAAGTAAATAGTGTGTTCAAGAAAGTAGGAATTTTTTCAAGGGTAAAGTGCAAAAAAAACCTCTTGAACTATTGCTCTTTTGCAAATAACCCTCTGAACTACAAATTGTCACCCCTAAACTATTGATTTGTTGCAATTAAGGACAAACCCATCACAAAAGACTATCTTACCCTTTCTCATTAAACCATTTCTTATTAAATTATTTATCTTTTATCTTTTCTAAATATTTATTATGCTATTTACCTTAATTTTATTATTAGTATCAATTTATCATAAAAATGGAAAACTATATATATAGATTTGTAACTACCATTTTCTAAAATGATTAACTTATTATTAAAACTTTAGTATTTATAATTAAACTTATTATACTTAGTTTAAAAAAATTTACCCTAAAAAATACCTTTTTTTTCATACAATATATACATGAAAAATTAATAAATTACTTAAATAAAAAATACCTTCTTTTTCATGCAATATATACATGAAAAATTAATAAATTACTTAAATAAAAAATACCTCTTTTTCATGCAATATATTCATGAAAAATTAAGAAATTACTTAAATTGTTTTTAAATTTTGTACTTACGATATTTATTTAAACAATTAATTTAAAAAATTAAAGGTAAATTTATGCAAATTTAATGGAGAATATGTCATCAAATTAGTATGATTTTTTTTTTTTTTCTTCATAATTTATTTCGATAAGAAAAATAGATTAAGTGTAATTCAATAAGAAAGGGCATTTTGGTCATTTAATAAAAAATAGTCCAGACATTGGGGCATTTTGCAACAAAATGTGATAATTCAAGGGTTATTATGCACAAAATATACTTCAAGAGTTATTTGCAAATTCGGCCATAGTTTTTGGGGTTTTTGTACTTTATCCTTTTTTTTTTTTATAATGTTCACACGCTAGAGTTGTACAATAATTTCTTTATTATTAAAATGAGCCTTTCTATCCTCTCTCTTATCTGTTTTTTCGTATATATTTTCTGATGAAAATTGCTTTTGCCTACCTACTTCTGAATAGGAAATTTGTTGGACTATGAGAAATGTAGTGTTTTGGTTTGGCGTGTCAAAGTTAGATATGGAATATACTGTCTTGGAAAGTTGGAATCAACTTAGAATATAGATAAAATTATTAGAATATTGTCAATTTGTAGAAGATGGAAGGTGAGAATTATTGTCACTAACCTGTATTATAATAATTATTCATCTGTGACCTTAATGCCCTTGCTTTATTTGAGTTCTTGCCATCCAACTAACCCTACAGAGTAAAGAAAACCAGCACCAGATTTAGGCGTTAAAAACATGTTTGAAAGGGAGGGACCATGTTTTTTTATTTTATTTATTTATTTTATTTATTTATTTTTTTTGTAAGCTTGCATGTTTGAAAGGGAAGGACCATGCTTTTTTTACTTTCTTTCTTTTCATTTTTCATTTTTTATTTATTATTATTTTTTTGTTAGTATTGAAAGGGAGGGACCATGTTGTTCCTCTGTGTTTTTTATTTACAATATCTGAGAGAATAGCTTCTTTAGGACCATGAGACCATCAAGAAGCATTCATAATGAACTCAATATAATATGTATACACGTTAAAGTCAGGTTAGTGACAATTATCAATTAAAAACTAGAATGGTCAGTTCATTCAATAAATCATAAAAATCATAATTTCGCTTCTAAACACCAGGATAGCGTTCTTCAATAGCTTAGTTTATAGGGAAACCGCCCTTTAAAAATCCCTAGTTAAATTCCCTTATGGTTCATAAATTTCAAGTCTTTTGATCGTAACAATCCTAATACAAACTCAAGAAAAATAGAAGGAAAGATCTAAAAGAAAATATGAGAAAAGTACTACTCCTAGACTCGTACAAAACATAAAAAAAGTAGAAGAAGAAGAAGAAGTCTAAGGAAAAGGGACTAAAATCTGCCAGACCTTGATGTCACAGTCCAAACTGCCGCTGTAGAGGAGATACAAAGATGTATGAGACTGATAAGAAGGGTCACTTGACGCAGTCAAGCACTTTACTGGCCCTTTATGCCCCTCCAAGACTCCCAGGCAGTAGTAGCATTTCTCTACACCTCTCCATATTCTTACAGTACTATCAGCAGAACCGCTGCATACCAAGTCGGACACAACTGCCAAGCACAATATGGACTTGGCGTGGCCCCGGAGGGCACTGGCAACCACCATGTTGCCACTATCATCTCTCTCCCAAACCACTATTGATCTGTCACATGCACCAGAGTATAACACGGATCCATCGGTACTCAGTGCCAGTGCGTTGACCCCTGAGTTGTGTTTCTCCAAGGTAGCAACTAAAGAATGCTTCGTTTCTCCTGAGCTTTTCGTCCACACCTTAATTTTCCTATCAGCTGACCCGGTGTAAATGTGTCCCTCTTTAGATAATGTTAAGGCGTTTATTGCATCATCATGCGCATTATCTATTGACTCTAAGCATTTGAAGTCAGTTGTTCGCCAAATTTTGATTGTTCGGTCCCATGAAACGGAGTACAGGAGGGACTCATCGATTGACAAGGCTAGTGCAGATACAGTGTCCACATGATGAACCCACGTGCATTTCTTGTGGCGCCGGACCTGTACATAGTGCTTGGGTATTAGAAGCTTAAGGGCACGGTCACTTAGTGTTGGGAGCGTGGCCAAGAGCGTGATCTTGTCTTGATTATGATCAATTCTCCATACTCGGATTTTGTGATCTTGATGAGCACTGAATAGTTTGTCAGCTAAAACTACTAGGGACTTCACTGCACCCTTTCCAGCTGCTGCCGTGTTATCAGTTAGATTTACAGGAAGGAATTCGGAGGTTAAAACGTTGTGCTTCCACAACCGAATTTCTTTGTCGGAACAGCCAGCGCAAAGTAATTGTCCGGAAAGTGCAAGAGAGGATATGTAGGAGTTGTGGCCATTAAGAGTGGCGATGCAATGGTGATGGGTGGTTTGAGGATGGTGGTTTTGGTGATTGAGCTGTGAGGTGAGGGAAGGAATTGATGTTAGGGTTGGCTGGGAATACAGGGGTAGTGACTCTGGGTGAAGGTTGCTAGACTGAGATTGATCAGAATTATAACTACTTGAGCAACAAGTTTGATTGTATCCTATCATTTCCATGTTAGAGAGAGAGTTTTTGCAAAAGATTGGAGTTGGTCTTGATGGTATTCTATCAAAAATTGGAGCAAGAACAACCCAGCTCAGATTCTTTAGAAAATTTGTGGAGGGTCATGTGAATTGGTTTGGTAGTCGCAGAGCATCCACTTTAGCTTACGCACTCTCTCTCTCTCTCTCTATATATATATATATGTATATATGTATGTATGTATGTATGTATGTATGTATAACCCAACAGATGTACATTTATTTGGGGTCAGAGATCACTTTCGATTGGTTTTCTAAGGAAGGGTAGATGCCATAGATATTGGAAAATAATATTTAATTGTTTACCTTATTTTTTGATTGGTAAGTTTTGTTGGTATCAATGAGATTAGCAACTTTCGGGCTTAGCATCTTAAATGAAGTTGGCTTGGGTCGGGTCCACCATATAAATGGATCACTCCACCTAAAATCCCTAGGCTTAGGTTCAAGGCAAGTATTTAATGGCCACCTAAAGTAGTGCAATTTTTGGATGGTGGTTTGCTAATCGTTTTAGCCACCCATTATATTCTGTATGTTTGTCTATAAATCACATGGTTATCATTCTCTGGTGCAGATTATACTTTTCCTGGAAAAAAAAACCTGTTGATTTAGGATCCTACCAATGTTCATATTTTATTCTTAAATATTTAACCACTTGATCTTGAATTTCAATGGACAAATTGAAATGTCAGAATAATTTATTTATTTCGTACTTATTATTTATTTATTTTTTTATGATAAAGAGTTTCCCTCTAATTTGGGTCATCCTTTGTAGGATTATAATTTTGTTGGATAATTACAAATAAAATTTTGTTATATGGATTATGAAAATATTTTCTTAGGGATCCTCTTGCATTGAAGGATTACAAATTAATGAGTTAAGGTTAAAAAATGGTCAAGTTTGAATGAGGATGAGGTCGAAGATATTGTTGGAAATAATGGAATGAATACACAGAGAAGAACAAATACGAAGAGTAAGAAGGAGATTTATGTATTTTTCTCTCCGTGTATCTTCAAGTTTTCATCCAACTATCAAAAATATGTCGCGTTATTATTTGTGGGCGTATCCACTATGTTTGGTTTCATGGTTCATACACAATTTAATCTAAGCAAAATTAACTTAGGTTTGGAGATACTTGTAACTGCGATGAACTTAGGTTATCTGCCATTCTTCTGCCCATTCTCTTTCTTTCCAAATAATCACCAATTCTTATCTTTTAAGCCACATCAGCTTGTACAATCATCACTAAATGCTATATCATTGCCACTTGTAATCTAGTTATTCGCTATATAGCCGATAGGATCCGTTTGAAGAGAAATTATTACATAGTACTCGTGAATCACAAAGTGACAAAAATCTTGTCCAAGATGACATAAAGTTTACATATTTGAGGAGGATTAATTCTACTTCAGCAACAAGTTTGATGGTATGGCGTCGTTTCCATGTGAGAGAGAGACCAGTTGGCCTCGGAATTAATTCTGAGGGCCATGTGAATTGGTTTGTTCAGTCTCAAAGCATCCACTTTAGCTTGCACCTCTCACTTTCTCTCTCTATAACATCGGAAATATCACTTGCTCACCGATTTATCTACACCAACCATATGATTAGAGTTTTAAAAAGGTAAGAAAAACACCCTTAATATATATATATATATATATATATATATATATATATAATGAGGGACAGTTTAGTTATTTCACATTTAATTAATTTTTTTATTCAGTTATAGATGGAAATTTTAATCTTTTGTAACATTCAAATTCTTATTTGCTTCAAAATTAAATATTAGGGACTTTTTAGAACGTATAGGAAATTATATATTCTATATGCATATTATAAGGATATTTTTCACTCGCGATCCAAAAAAATAATTATAAAAAAAAAAAACCATAACAATCAAATTCAACAGTTATTATGATTTAGTACGAATAAATTTCCTACTCAGATATCATTTTCGTGTATATATATAAATTATATAATACACAGATTCATATGTTTGGAGTTAGAGAGATCACTTTCAATTGGTTACATTAAAAGGGTAGACGTCATAGATATTGGACAATGGTATTTTCCCTATCAGTGAGCTTTAGTGGCATTGGGCCTACCAATCTCTTAAACGAAAGTGACTTGAATCGGGTCTACAATACAGATGGATCACTCCACCTAAAATCCAAGTAATGATCTTAATTGCCACCTAAATTAAGACATATTTGCTTGGATTATTGCTAATGGTAGTGAATGAGTTACAAAAATATCCATAGCGGGTCTTCATGGATGTGATTGTTTACTTTTTTATAAGTAGACAGTTAAATTGATAATGTTGTAAAAAATAATACTTTTTTTCAAATTAAACATTTATTTTGGAGCAACCAAAAATGAAAAAGTGAACGTAAGAACATTAGAACATTACATTTTTCATGGGGAAAGAAGAAATAATAATAATAATAAAAGGTATGTTGATTTAGGATCTCATCAATCTTCATATTATTATTTAAATTATTTGAGAAGTATATTTTAAGTTTAACAATTTAGATTTATGTTTTAAATTAGTTATGTGCAGATTTTGGTGGTTGTTTCCAATTTGGATCTCCTCTTGCCTTATTTCTCTCCTGTGTTTCAAACAAAATCTAACGAAAATTCTAATTTTTAACTGCACAATACATGTTTGTAATTATAATGTATTCAAGTGATCACATGAATAATGTAATTGTATTGACTTTCAAACATCATCCGGAGATGATTTCATCTAAGCAAAATGGTTTCATACACAAATTTGTAACGTAGGCTTGGAGTTACTTGGAACTGCAATGAACTTATGTTATGTGCCGTTCAAATCATCACCAATTCTTGTCTTTAACCACTTGACACATCAACTGTACAATCATCACTAATTGCTACATCATCTTTACCACTACTAATCTAGTTATTACCTATTTTACCCAGAGGGCTTGTTTGGGTGTGAAAACACTTTATATATGTGTGTGTATAATAAGCTCAAATTCCTTAATTTTGAATTTATTCATTTATGCTCCGTTTGGTTAGAGGGATGAAAATATGGATGGAAAGAAGAGGTAGAGGGAAAGGGATGTAGAGACATTCTTAGGGAAGGGAAGTTGTTTCCTTCCCTTTTTGTTTAATTGGATAGAATGGATAATAGAAATGATGGGTGGAGTGATTTTTTTGTTTGATTGGAAGGGAAATATGATTTATATATTATTGTTACTAATAAATCCTTATTATTTAAAATTCTATATCTATTCCAAATTTTAAATACAAAGGAGATCCTTCCTCTCTCCCTCTTTTCCCTTCCCTTCAACCGAATACGAAAAGGTTATTTTATCCCCTCACTCAGCCATCCTTCCTCAATTCCTCCCTTCAACAAACATAGCATTAGATATAATAATAAAAGAGTGATGCATTCTTGGTTAAGCAGAGGTTATCATTATTTTCCCATTCTGGGTTGTTGATGATAGTGGACGACAATACTATTCTGCTTCTTTTTTGAGTAGATATGTTGCACTAAAAATTATTCCCCCATGTGAAGCCTACCCACACAAGTTTTTATAGCTTTGTATTAGGTAGCCTAATAATGTTGTCCATTAATGCCAAGAACATCATATAAAAGATTAAAATAAAAAAATATCCAAAACCTGAAATTGTTGATTCTCTTTAATTCGTTTAGGAATTAGGGTTAGAGAAAAAAATCATCATGGTCTTTCAATATTTCCCGAGAATTTCGGATTTCATTCAAACAAACTTGCCGATTGAGTTTTAATTTGTTCGCAAATAAGTTACTTTTGATTCCAAATAGGGAATAGTTATTCAATAATAATAGAAACATTGTACACTGAGCGAGCTAGCCCTTTTAGTTGTGTTTCAATTTTTTTCTTTCAAATTTGAAGCACAACTAAAAATGTTAGTAGGCTAGCCTACGCTACTTTCGTTATTATTAAATATGAAAAACATCCTTGAAAGTATTATTAAATATGGAAAAGATCCTTGAAAGTGATTTGCCCACATAGGGAAACTTTTCAATCAGCACTCGGAAAATAATTGAAAAATGGGTTGTCAGATGTTTTGAATTAGCATACAGGATCTTAAAATTTGATTCCTAATGCTTCTGATTCATTTCTACATTATTTCCCACCAACTCTCTTTTTCTACTAACTTCATAATTGCAGATCTGTTTTTGACTTTTGTTAAATTCCTAAATTTTATAACCGTTTTTACTATATATATATATATATATATTTTTTTTTTTTCAGAAGATAATGAATTACTAGAAAGAAAAAATTTATAATTGATAACATTGTAACACCGACTAAGAGATAGGGGGTGTGAGATGATGGACCATGTGCACTCGCCTCTTTATCAGTCGTTGTGACAAATGTCAGACAATTGCAACATTACTTTATAAAGAGTTACTATCTCCGTCTCATTTTAAATGTCAGACAATTGCAACATTACTTTATAAAGAGTTACTATCTCCGTCTCATTTTAAATGTTGCTTTCGAAAATTGTGACTTACGAAGTTATAAGTCACAATTTTCGAATGCGACGTCTAAAATGAAACAAAGGGAGTACAATATAGTAATATTTCTTGACAAAATGAGTACATGAGTGTGTTTCCTACCAAACAAAAAGGATTCCATATCCGTTTCATTATAATTGGGAAATCGGTGGGACAAAATTGCCATCCCCGCCAGGTGGGCCGCGAATTGGGTGTGGAGAAGTTTTGATGTCTGAGACCTTCACTTTCAGAGTGGGCTCTTGTCAAGTCTTCTGTCTCCCAACCTCCTTGCAGGTCAATTGTGAGTTTGGGAGAGTCCCGAACTTGGACTCTCTCTCACCACTTTTGGGTGAGGCAATGAAATACACCCCACCTGTTACACTTTAATCCAACTCTCCAAATTTAAAGTACGGAATTCTATGGCGTGTGTGCTCAATGGCATTCGTAACATTTTCTTTTCGGTAGATCTGATCAAGTTTTATAAAAGGACAATTTTATTATTCTCGTATATATAAGGGTATTATTGACTTTTCACACTCAAAATCAACTGTCGCTGAACAGGTTGACAGTCCACTCCTCTCTAATTTATCCAAACCTCAAAGAAGCAATGCTGAAGTTGGTAGTATGTTTCATGAGTCAACTAGTCAATCTTGCTCAGCACATGAACAAACTCGAGCAATGCTCTAGTTTAGGGACGAGCCAGAAACTTATGTGGGGGCAATAGTAATATTTTTTAGTAACTCCAGTGAAGACCATGGTGAAATTTTAAAGGTATATAATTGAAAAAGAAAAATTCAGCAACGTATAATGCTATATAATAAAAAATTTCAGTTGAGGCAATTGCCTCACTGAGTTGAATGTAGATCAGTCCCTGCTCAAGTCAGACAAACTCAGACTAGAAACACGAGCAAAGCTTGAACATTATTTTTTAAAAAATGGAGCTTGGGTTGCTCAAAACCTTATTAAGGAATTGAAAATGAATATGAACAACTTCAATAAATACATTTATATGTATGCGAATGATTGCATGCGTATGTGTATATATATGTGTGTATGTATATATTTCCATTTTGTTGTGACTCAATGGAGTCTTACTGGCACTCCACTCTTGCCCTAGAATATTGTTTCTACAGTACGTTTGCACCACCATTTTTGAAATGTCATGATTTGAAGGACAACGATATCATTGGATCAGAGACTCAAGAGTGATTTGATAATTCATGCAATATGGATCCTTACTATATATGTGTTCCACAAGTAGCAGGCCAGCGTCTTGGTGTGTAGGAACCTAGCTAGTGACTTTTCTGAAACCCTAGACATGTCCTGGTTAGGATAAAACTGAAATGGCATGGATCATTTTTCAACTTCTTTTTGTTGGTCTAAAAAAGGAGTAAATTAATGCAGGCTAATGAAAAAACATTTGAACAGTACGTGACTATTGCATTATTGTTTCTGCAGCTATGAATATACAGTGTAGGGTGGTCATGTAAAATGGGAATTACATGCTTTTCCTTGCACCCTCCCTGCTCATCTACCAATTAATCACTAACTCTTAACATTGTTGTTCTGAATATATATATATATATATATATATATATATATATATATATATATATATATATATATATATAAGTGATGTCCCTGATTTCACCTATTAACCAAACGTGAAACTGTTAGATGTATGGAGAAGTTCTTCCACTTGTTTTTAGAGTAGTTTAAGGGTGGTTAATTTTATTTTATTTCACCGTTACTTTTGTATTTGTAAACTCGTTCTTTTTTCATAAAATATATTTGAATGTTGGGCTTTTAATGACCCAAGAATTCAGGCCATTAAATGGCCAGATAATATGAATGTGGGGCTTTAATAATAGCTCAAACGTTCAGTTTCAGTAGCGGATCATGTGAACGTTAGAACGTGTATCTGGAAAAAAAAGGATGACTATCTATTAAATTTAAAAATAAAAAAAAAAAAAATTTGAGTGGAGTCAAGAATGTGAAGTAGGGTACTTTGAGTGAGAGTATTTTTAAAATTTAACAATAAATATATAATATAAATAAAAAAGATGCTCCCACTAGGAGAAATTATTCATCGTAACGGATGAGGGAATAGGATCACCTTGTCAATTTATTTTGTTTTATATTATATTGTAAGTTAAGTTTACTTAAATGTGTTTATAACTGTCAGTCAATCGTTGCAACTTGCAACTAATAATTTCTCACTCACCATGCCAATGCTAGATCGATGCCCGAGAAGACACAATATCGCAACCATCTAAGCCAATTTATTTCCAACTCTCTATTTTATTAATTCAATTATTATTCATTCTTGTGTGTACCATTGCCGATGAATTTTTATATATATATATATACGGGTAATTTTCATTGGAGATTTGTTAATGGGAAAATAAATCAATAATCTCATAGGGAGTACATAACGGTTCTTTTTCCTTTCTCTTCAATCAGCTCTCTCACTTGATGCCCTCTCTCTCCAATGCCAATGCCAATGCCAATACCAATACCAATACCATCCCCTCTCTCCAATATTAAATGCTTGGAGCTGTGGAAAGTCGTGATTTTATTGCGAAATTGGTGTTTTTGGTGCGTTAGGGTTTGTTATTTGTGTTGTAGATTTTTAGGCGGCTTTTGGATATCAAAGTTGAATTCTCGGCGAAGGAGTTTTGATTTTGCTGAACAACACTTTGCTTCACATACGTCTCCGTTCTGAGGTAACAAATCCCATGTGTTCCTTCTTGGTGAAAGTTGACCCTTTTTCTTTTGAAGCAGTTGTGTGTTAGTTAATGTAGTTCTCGTTGATGTTTTTCAAAGTCTTGTGAGCTCCAAATAGGCATTACTTATTTTATATATGCGATCGAAATAGTATTAAATCCAATGTTGCATTATTTCAGCTCCTAAAATTAAGAAAAGTACTTACTTTAAAAATAAATAAATAAATTTGAGAAAAGTACTTGCTTTTGTACCTCACTTTTTTTTTAAAAATGGGAGTGAATACATATGCAAAGCAAGTTTCCTCCTACTTTTATATATGCTGTTCATTTGGCCAACTGAACTATCGTTTACAAGTAATCAAGTGCAGACAACAATGATAAAATGTGAAGCAATTGTGGGTTACTTTTTTTTTTTTATCCTAATTGTGTGTTACTTAGTGTTATCGAAATACTTTAAATCAAATATGATATTGATACTTTTGTGTGTGTGTGGTGAATACAAACGGCAAGTCTATACATCACAGCAAGAACAATTTCCTCTTACTTTAATACTACCAATACAATAACACTATGGATAATTTGGTATTCATTCACTACGAATACAATAAAAAAAAAATACTAAAACTCAACCTCTTAAAAAGTTAGATTCCCAAAAAGGGACATTCTTTTTGGGATGGAGGGAGTATATCCTGTTCATTTGGCCAAGTGAACTATTCTTTAAAAGTAATCAAGTGCAGACAAAAATGATAAAGACAATAGGAGCATCGCACAATCTTTAAGTTCCAAAGCATTTCTTTGAGAATTTGACAACTAATATCCGAAAGTGAATGCACGGTTGATCTTAGTGATATTTCCCTTTAGGTATGCCTAAGTTAATAACACATTGGTGCCACTTTTTTGCCTTAGTCTTTTTCAAGGCTTGGGTTAGATAATCATATGATAATAGTGAGTTCTGCTGTGAGTTTGCAACATTATTTTTGCTGTGGCAATTGTTCAAGAGAACAACAAGAATGAATTATTATTTTTCAGAGTGTCGGCATAGGTGACTATGTGTCAAAAGGCCTTCCAGCATTCTTAGCTAATTACTAAATAATATATTTTGGGTTGGTTTTTCTTTAGATGAGGGTGGTAAACTGCTTAGTTGGTCCTGCTCAGGTGAATTTCAGATCATTTAGCAGTTTGTCTGGCATAAATCTATCAGAGTGAATATCCTAAGATCAATCACGAGTTCAGAATTCGGTTGTTTAAAAAGTAGAGGTTTAGATATCTGTCTTAGATGGTAGCATATTGCTATGATCTTTTCCTGCCCTTCTGATACATCATAGAATGGTTCGTTGTGTTGTTATTGCTATAATGCACTGCACTGTTGGGTTGAAAATAGCAAGTCTACTGTCTACAAAATACTGTTATTATTATAATTATTATTTTCAGCATTGATTTGGGAATTTGGTCAAGGCTCATAATTATATTGCCTATTGATTTTAAAACATCCCATGTTTTCCTTCATGGAGAATCTTATTTTGCTACTTTTGGTATGAAAATCTACTTTGAAACTGAAGGGAAAGAAGTTTATGGGAACCTATTTCTTTTCTTTTAAGCAAGCAAAATAGTTTCAGATGGAATACATCTTTATATGTTAATTTGGAAGATCGAACAAATTATTGTCAGATGAGATTTACTAAAGTTGATTTAAAGTTGGTTGATGGTCCTAAGGTCATGATGGAGCAACAAGAACACCAATTTTATAAGTAAAATTAAACTTGGCATCTAGAGAATGTTATTTTTAAAGAAGTGGTAGCAGGTCAAGTATGTTTATATTTCAACCTATATGTAGGATCGAATTAGATTTTAGATGTGGAGTATGTTGGAGGATTTAAATTATTCTAAAGTTACACCATCTTTAACGGCTTAAACTTCTAGAATAGTCGGAATGCTTCTTCTTTGCCGAGGTATACTGTCTCCTGTTTAAGCTTTTAATTCTTCTATTCAAGCAGGGTTAAACTCGATTTAATGAATGCTTCTTGGTAATCTATGCTAATATGTGCTTTATTGTACGGGTGTTGGGGGATGGGTGCAGTGTGATGAATTCAATACACGTCTTTTTTGCTTTCTCCAAAGCATTTGGTGTTATTGTTTCTAATAGAGTTACACTGCTTGTTGGAGTAGAAGTAGCAAGAAACAGAACTTGTTTAAATAGTTCAGTGGATTATGATGGCGTTTTCACCAAAAAGAAACTTTGGAGGATGCTTAAGTTGTCTTGTTAAAGAAAAAGGAGCCTTTGCGATTACTATATCATCTTCTTATGAAGCAGGTGGTTTATCTTATATGTGTGTTTTGGTTCATTGATTGACTACTAAATCAGCCAATTCTGGCATGGCTGTCCATGCTACTGGTTTCAATCTAATATTGGAGTTTGTTGGAGATGACATGGCAAGTGTTTCATGGACCTACTCTCAATGAAGATATATATATATATATATATATATTTCTTTTTTCTCTTTTTTGATAGGTAAGACGCACCGACTTTGTCCCAATTAGGACTTGAACCCTGGACCTCCTCTTTGAGAAAAAGAAGAAAATTCCACTCAGGATAATGCTTAACGTTAAATATAGATAGATGGATTATTCATCTTTACTGAACAATTTTTGGTATCATGGTATTCATCTGAATGTCAAATGTCTTGTCTATCATTTGAAGCTGCATGTCATTTTTCTTTTTCTCTGCTTTTTTGTCCTTTTCTTTGAAGTTCTCTATCCACTATTCACAGGAAAAGCTTTGCTCAAGTAAAAATAGAAGAAGTTGAAGATTTCACATGCTTCCTAAGATTGAGAAGGTCCAAAAGGTACTCAACTATTTCTTGACTAAATACTTAATTGGGTTCCTTTTCAATTGACTAAAGTTGTATTAACGTAAATGTTTGTTGACGTGATTCATCTGTTAATCTTGCTCCCAAAAAAAAAAAAAAATTACCTTATAAAATTTTTAACTATCTTAAATCTGTCAAATAATCCTTCATGGATGGTTCATGATTACTTGGAAGTGTAAAATCTGAATACAGCACGTTCCTTCTCTAATTTTTCATATATTATGGTGCAGATGCGTCTTCATCCACCATTGGCATACAAAAATCTTTATCTTAACCTATTTTGGTGTTGCATGATATTCCCCATGGAGCACCATTACAGGAACAATCACTTTTTGCAAGTTAATCAGATGTTAGTGTAATGAAAAAAGAAGAAGGATATTTCCGCAAATTTTGAAGGCACAAAATACTGCATGATTATCTGTTCTGTATTGTTACCATTAGGTACCGGGCAATGGCACTACTTTGTGGAAACATCATAGTGGGAGGAAGGTGGTTCCTTTTACTAAATCCATTTTTAATTTAAAGTGGGACATTCAGATATCCGATTGTTCCATTCAATTATATTCTGTAGATGATTAAGACCAATCAATCAAGGAGGCTATAAAGATAATTTAACCGACCATGTATTTTTATCACCTGAAAAATTTATGTATGATACCTTCTCTATGACTTCATGCTTGTACATCCATCTGTAAAGGAATTTTCTTTTCTTTATTTTTTGTATAAATAATAGATGTTGTCGTGACTTATTTTCTCATTATTTATTGTTAAATGAAACAGAAACAGGCGTTACCTGATCCTACAGAAATTCCAAAACCTGATGCTTCTTCAAATTGGTGGACAGAGTGGTCCTTCAAAATTTCCTCAACAATGACTCTTTCGAGTTTCGAGGCACCAATCTCCAAATTCACCAGAAAATTATGAAAACCATTGGATAGGAGGTAGTTCCGCTTATTTCTTTCTAGATTTCTTTGCTTGCCATGATTCATTCGTACCCTGAACTGATATCATGTTATGAAGAGTGAAGACAGAGGCCTCAAAGGTACTATTTGGCAAACATTGTCAAAGCAGTTTCAGACAACGAGGGAGATTTTGATGGTGATTATGATATAGTTGGAGAAGGTGTATATGATGATGAATATTTTAGGAGACGTAAACAAAGAAAGAAGACTACCAGCAGCACTGAAGGAGATGAGGGGTATGATTGGGATAAAGAAAATGCTGGAGATGGTGAAGAAGTATGTATACTCCTAAAGTATCAGTGAGGGTAGTGATGAAGATTTAAGAAATTGATTGGCCCCATTAGGAGGGAAACTGAAGCGTGTTCTGTTGATGAGCTCCGTTCAGGTCTTAGACGTAGTAAAAGTGCCACCAGAAACCATATCAATTATAGACTGTGATTTTGGAATTGGAAACTGAGTCAATGAAGCATGAGAAGTTGAATGCCTCAGATGAACACTTGGAAGCAAGTGATAATGCGAGTCTGGGAAGTGAAGACTCTGAAAGAAATGATGATGACCAAGGGATGAAAATTGATCAGCCTGTTGAAGAGCACACCATGGGGCAGTGGAGAAAAAGCAAAATGAACTGCCTGAGAAATCAAATAGGACAGGTCAAGATGAAGTCTAAGGTGTGAGATGACGACGTTTTCTTGACCTAAATGGGCTTGCTCCAGGTTTCAGGTTTTGATGACAATCCCAACACAATGAAATATGAAGATACAGATGACTTTTAAAGCTATGGCTCTATTCCAGAAAAGTAAGGGTTATAATCTCTCAATTTGGGAAGCTGGTTGTACCATAGAAAATCGATAAATTTTGCAGTTAGTACATGAATGAAATTATTTAGAGTTTTTCCTTCACATTGCCCAAGCAACTACTGTGATACAGTTTACTATTCATGATTTCCAGCTGGGGAGCAGCATGATCCTGAGAAAATTATGTAGATTGGGTAGTCAATTTTAGCATGCCGACATTCGAAGAATGTTTGACAAATGGATGAGGAATGTATTGGGAGTTCTTCAGTCTTCCCCTATCCAGTTGGTGTACCATAACCTTTTAAATTATATTTAAACTGAAAGATTTCACTTTAGACGTTCAAGCCCATTCCTTTATTTTCTATTGTCATGCCAATGGGCCTTGAACATTTGGGTTGGTGGTGTCTGTTTATAATATGATCAGATTTTAGAAACCGATTCCTCCCTAATAAAGGTAACACATTTCTCTATTTTTCCAGTTAAACATACTTGTAGCCTTGTGATTTACAATTTCTGGATCAGCTTGTTCTGTTTGTTGAAATAAGGTATATTGATATGGTGCTGAAGATGCCCAGAGAGGAAACTGTTTGTGTAAATGATTCTGTTTTTAATTATTATTATTATTATTTTTTTGGGCTAATTGCTAATGGTTCTGTAATCCAAAGTCAGAAATAACATGCAGTTGTATTATCTCCTTGGATTTTCAAGGTTCCATTGTCTTTTAATAAAATTCTAACTTGCCATAATATTAGCAAACAAAAAGTAAACATATAATTCTAAATGAGAATGATTTGAATAACATAACTCACTTGTTATTTCATAGTAGTTTTGCTTATCTTGGTGATCACTAAGCATCTTTCTTTTCCAATTCCTCGTCTTTTAATTCCTCTTCAGCTTTCTTCACAGGCGCAGCTGCTTCCAATCCCTTGTCTTTCACTTCCTCTTCGGCTTTCTTCACAAGCGCGGCTGCTGCTTCCTTCTTCACATCCTCAAGAGCTCGGATCAAGTTCGAAAGGCATTTCTCTGCACCTTCTCTCGGGGACTTGGGCATCAGGTTCTCTGCAACGTCAGCCGGTGTAATCTTATTCTCCTTCATCAACCCTTCAATCGATTCGAACATTGGATGTGTTTCCAGCATCAGGTAATTTTTCGCAAGCACTTTAAACCCCTCAAAACTGCAGTACGAAAGCTCAATATGTTTATCCATCCGCCCTCTTCTTATCAGAGCCGGATCCAGCTTCTCCACATAATTTGTAGTAAACACAACAATTCTCTCCCCTCCACAGGCAGACCAGATCCCATCAATGAAATTCAAAAGCCCCGAAAGGGTGACTTTGCTTCCGATCTCCTCCCTGACCTCTTTCCCAGCAATTTCCTTCTTCTTGCCCTTCTCATTTTTATCATCATCTGAAGATTTCTCAATGTTCTTTGTCCGTTGTCCTGTAAGATCAAGAGAGCAGTCAATATCCTCAATTACTATAATGGACTTACTCGTCGTCGCAATCAAAAGCTTCCTCAGCTCTGTATTGTCCTTCACTGCTGTGAGCTCCAGATCATACAAATCATAACTCAACAAATTTGCCATTGCAGCGATCATTGTCGATTTCCCGGTCCCCGGTGGACCATAAAGTAGATATCCCCGTTTCCACGCCTTCCCGATTCTTGAATAAAAATCCTTACTCTGGCTGAATGTCAATAGATCTTCAACAATCTCCTGCTTCTTCTCCGGCTCCATCGCCATTGTCTCAAACGTTGCAGGATGCTCAAACACAATGTGACTCCACATAGTCTGCTTGTGGCTTGAATACTTATAAGTGGGACTGTTTGTGTAAAGTGTCCTCTGTCTGTTTTTGATCCTGATTTCCTTCCCTTTCTTCAATACATGGTCCAAATAAGCCTCAGATATCAACTCCCTATGCCGCTTGTGGAACTTGAGCTTGTAATACCTTCTCTCCGGCTCCGGATAGTACGTCATGGTCCTCGCCCGTGACACGATTTTAGTCGAAATCCACTTGACCTTCACACCACGAAATTCATCAGTCACTCTTTCATGTTCATCCATGCTTAAAACCAACTTGCTGCTGTCCCTTCCCATCTCGGCCTTGAGTCTCTTAGCACTTGTCGACGAATTCACGCTAAGGTAGGCCTCCACCGTGGAGTAGGCTTCACTGCGCTTGAGCCGGCTTCCGGTGAACTCATGGATAGAAATCTGGATATAGGGATAGAAGTAGCCCATGATTCTACCAGTATATGCTGACAAGTAGTGACGGACCTCGTAGGGACAGTATTGGCGTATGATCGCCCAAAAGAACACGAAACTGGCAATGGTTGAGCCTGTCATCGCCCACATCTCAGTCATCCTCATCGGTGCCATCATCGGAGCCATGTTCATTGAATTTGCTAGCTCTCTTCTTCTTCTTCTTTGTCCTTCACATAAAAGAAAAGCTTTATTTATCTTTATTGTGTCTTGGAAATCAAGTAGAGAAATTATTGTACAATGGAGAGCAGGACGACTCAATATAATTTGAGGCCTTAGACGAAAAAAATAAAGTGACCTTTTAATTAAATCTACTCATATATTTATACCAGTAATATGCTAATTATTGGTTTAGAGATTTTTAAACCTATCAATAAATTTCGTTAATTAATTGGCTATGTGTTTTCTAATAGTCACAAAATATATAATTTTATGATAACAAAATTAATAAAACTATAAACTAATTTAAGTTATAAAATAATAGAATGTGATTTCGAATCATTTGGTCTAATGCTCCAATAAATTCTTTAATAGAATATAAGTGTATTCAAAATCTTCTTACAGAGTGAGATTGTAAATTGTAACCATGGAGAAGATGAAAAAAAAAAAAATTTATAATGAGAGAGGAGAAAAAATATATAAGGAGTAAGAAAAAAAAAGAGAAAATAAAAGTTAATAAGAGTCTTAGAAAAAATATAAAAAGTTTCACTAATTTTTACTTAAATATATATTTAATATTTAGTGTGTGTATAACTAATGTAATGAGGATGAGAGAGAGCAAAAAAAAAAAATTTTATCTAATACAAGGAAAGAAATATTTTTGGCACATTATTAAATTTTGTATTTGTTGAGGTTTAATAATATAAGAAAATAAAAGAAAAAAATTTTGAGGCCCCTTGAAAAAAAAAAGATAAAGAATAGAAATCTTTTAAGTCAATTGTCAAATTTGTCTATGCGTTAAAGTTTAAAAATTAAAAGAAATGCTATAATTATTTTTTAAAAATTATAATATATAAAGAAATAAAAAATTGTGAAATCTTTTTATTGGAGCCTTAGACAACTAAGGCTCCAGCCGCCCCTGACAGAGAAGTCTATGCTTCTTTGTCTATGACTATGACTTTGGATAAACTCATAGTCCTAGAGCACTACGTGACAATGTGTGTATATATATGTATAGTCATTTGTTTGGTTTCATTGATAGGACTATGTGGACCGCGATTCAGCAATGACGTTAGGAAGACTTGGACAAACATAGCCCTTCACGCACTAGAGGCCGAGGACGTGTTTTCTGCAGGTGTAACTTCGTAAAATAAAAAGTTTTCTGCAGGGGTGTGTGTGTTAAAGTGGACCAGACGACCACCTTTGTGCCTGGGTTTGGAAATCATCCTTGTATTATTGGCCTACTTGTCAAATGTAATGACTAATGACAAACTTTGGACGGTCTGTGGGGTATTTATTTATTTATTTCATTTTTTTGTACTTCTTTTTTAATTTAATGTTTTGGTTGTATATAGGTGTGCATGCGTGTAAAGTTTGATTATAGGGCGGCAGGGCCGCCTATTGAAATCACCGGAATGGATTTTGGCATCCAATGGCTACATGCCGTTACTGATAGTTACTACCTTCGTTTTGGGGTTGGTTTGTTGGATCTGTAACCTACGCTGGGGCTATTGTATTTAGCCTTGTTGTTAGCTTTGGGCTAGACTCTCACATTCTACTCGGGCCTAAGCCCCTATTGTAATTATCCTTTTATCAATGAAAATTGTTTTAATTTTTGAAAAAAAAAAAAAGTGGTGGGGTCGCATGTTAAATTTTTGACGATGTTGTCGGGAATAGTTTGCCGTGTTAAGGGCAAAAAATTCCCTCTACTATTGATATAGTACAAATATTTTTTGTCTAATCTAAAACCTCTTTATATTATCAATTTGGTGCAAATAGATCCTTAAAAACTTAAAATGATGATAATACCCCCACTTCAGTTGAATAAAATTAATAACTATAAATTCATGCCATATAAAATGATGATAATACTCTTAAGATTATTATATTTTTATTATATTATCAGATTATTATATATTTTTTATATTATCAGTTTTATTATTATTATTTTTATCTATTATCAGATTATTATATTTTTTTTATTATCAGTTTAATTATATTATAAGTTTTTATTATCTTTTTTTTTATTATATTATCAGTTCTATTGTATTTTTATTATATTATTAGTTTATTATATTATCAGTTTATTATATTTTATATACTTTTTTATATTATCAGTTTTATTATATTTTTTTGTATATTATCAGATTATTATATATTTTTTTTATTATCAGTTTTTTTTATTATATTTTAGAAGGAAAAAAAATCCCTTTTTTCAAGACGGCCCCCAATACCGAAATAAATTTTAGACTCAATTTTGTAGATGGAGTACACTAATGCAACAAAGCTTATTTGATTATTTCAATCTAATTAACTATGCTTATTTGAAATAATAATAAAAGAAAAAATTAAAATAAAATAGTTACTACTATTCTTTCTCCTGGGCTTACAAGTTTGATCATTCTAGAAGGCGCAAGTTAAGATGGTTAGAACATACTCGTATATTATTACCAACAAGGACAGCATGTTCTGGTCTAAGGAGCACAATGCCTTCTTCTTTAGGTGTGGTCCAATGAGTCCCACAATCTTGATATTTCTGCTTTGACTGGACTGTTTTCCTACTTAGAATCGGTGTATTCCATCCTTGAATGCTGTAACCCTTATCTGAGCAAATCCACCAAGGCGTTCTCCTCATATCTGATCGAGAAGATGGGTGCAGCAGGTACGGAGCCTGATGAGTACGAACTAAGCTTTCCTCATTTCCTTCTTCAATTGCTTTGTGTTCTGCCCTGTGGTGCTGCTAATGTGACTTCGAGCTATACTCATATAGCTTGTGCTTTGCTGAAGGGGAGGGGCGAATTAAAAGGGTAAAATAGGGTTTTTTAATTTGTTTTTTTGTCAAAAAGTGATTAAAGAGGTTTATTTGTACTTTTTTTTTTTTAATTTTATAAATTAATATGCACATTTTTAAAAAGTAAAGACTCGTTCTGCACAAATCTTATATATGAATTTTTTTTTTTTTTTTTTTTTTTTTTTTTTTTGCACTTAACCCTTTGCCCTTAGCTTTTTAGTTACCCTCATAAGAAAATCGTGAACATTGACATCGAACAATATTTTGCAAAGCGTGGAATTACTTAACTACAAAAGAAACAAATATAGTCACAAATCTTCTCAGTTTCTCAATTAATCCGTTGAAATATTGAATTATTACTTAACAACTACTCTTCCCAAAAAAGGAATAGAGAGAGAAGAAGAGTCTCAGGCTGAGACGTCAAGGCTTTTGACCTAGTAGTGCATCCTTCCATTCTAAAGTAAAAGTAGGTATACATACAATTCAAGTCTCTGTTAATTTGAATTTAAAAAATAAAATAAAATAAAAAGGACTCTCAATCTCGTTGGAGGCCACACAACCCAACAAAAAAAATTCAATCATGTAGAGAAAGAGCAACAAGGCTTATGACCTAGTGGTGCCTCCTTCCATTCTATGCACCCGGATTATATTCAATATAAGCCAAAGCATAAAGATAGCTTCAAGGGAGAATATGCAACTCATAAGAAAGGATGAAGAATAGCTTCAATTAGAGACTCTAATTTAGAGTGAATGTATACAACTTCAAACAAAAGTGGAACAAGGCGGCTTCATCACAAGGAAATTAAGGCAGTCGTCTAAGCCCGAATGAGAGAAGAAGCCCGCCCATGATCTCATTATATTGTTTATGTATTTCTTTTAATGTATCAATTATATTTCATGTTTTGTATTAATTAATTATCAAATAAATACAACTACCATTATATTTCTTTTTAGAGTTAGTAATTTATTGACTCTCTTACCCGTTAATTGCGTGCACAATTAAACATTATTATCGTTTGGTTGGAGAGAATAGAAAAATGGATAGAAGGAAGAGGGGAGGGATTGATGAGGCATCCCTGGATGATAGATGGGGTGACACAATTATTATTTTTTGTTGGAAGGAAGGGAACGAGAGTTTATATATATATATATATATATATATATTATTAATATACCTTTATTATATGTATTAATAAGTGATTTTATAAGTAATTAAAGGTTAAATTTAGTATTACGTAAATGTCTGTAGGGTAACTTTTTCTTTTTTCCCTCATTTGAACGGATAAAAACTTTTAAAAAACATGGGTTGGGAGGGATGCTTCATCTCCCCTTGCTTCCCCTCTCTATTCCCTTCCTTCCAACAAAATAAGTAAAACTTCTTCTATACATCATCTCTTGCATCATTCACCAATCCTTCCTTTCTTCCAATCAAACATAGTATAGCCAAAGACATAATCTTTTAAACATATTGAAAGTTAAGTAAAGATAAAAATATTCACCAATCCTTCCTTTCTTCCAATCAAACATAGCATAGCAAAAGACATAATCTTTTAAACATATTGAAAGTTAAGTAAAGATATATATATATATATATATATATATATATAGCAAAAGACATAATCTTTTAAACATATTGAAAGTTAAGTAAAAGATTAAAAGATTATGTCTTTTGCTATATATATATATATATATATATATATATATATATATATATATATATATATATAAATTAGTAATATGGTATTAATATAATTAATGTGAGAAAAAACCCTAGCTACGTTTGGTGTGCATGAATAGAATAGAATGAAATGCCCATTCCAATCATTTATTTGTCTGGTATGCAATATAAAATGAAAATGAATGAAAATCCATTCCTGAAAATGAAAAATCATTCTACAATTAAACCTATAGAATGACCATTCCATTCCCAAGTAAAATTTTTTTTAAAAAAATCAACTTAAGTAAAAATCCTTATGTTCCAAATCCAAAAATCATCACTACCTTCTACCACAACCACCTCCGCATTTCACCACCACCACCGCCGCCGCCTTCCATCACTACCACTGTCTTCCACCACCACCACTGCCACCGCCACTGACTTTTACCATCTCTCACCATTTTCCACCACCACCATTGCCACTTCCTTTCACTACTGACACTGCTTTCCTTTGCCACAAACACCACCATTGCCTTTCACCACCATCACCGCCTTCCACCACCACCGCCACCACATTTCAGCACTGTTACCGCCTTCCACCACCACCAAAGTTTGATAATTCATGCAATATGGATCCTTACTATAAATGGGTTCCACAACTAGCAGGCCAGTGTCTTGGTGTATAGGAACCTAGTGACTTTTCTGAAACCCTATACATGATGTCCTGGTTAGGATAAAACTGAAATGGCATGGATCATTTTTAAACTTCTTTTTGTTGGTCTTAAATAGGAGTAAAATGATTGTGTTATATAATGTTGGTTGATGAGACAACTGTGAGTCGTACTCAGCGGAAAATATTTAGAAAGTTTTGTTTGTTTTAAAAACAGATATGTGTCTTTACCAACTTTACTTATTTTAGCAATTAAACAATCAATCACATGCACATAAAATAAAGCAAAGTATAAAGTTAGAGATGACACCAGGATTTTAGCGAGGAAACCCTAGTTGATAAAATACATCAACTGTTTGTATGGGAAAAACCTCGTGGACTGTGCGTTCCAAAGTAAACCAATCCACTATGCTTGAAACAAAGTACACCGAACTTTGACTATGGCTCATACCCTATCAATCTATCAAACACCAACTGCTGACAATCCTCTAGCTTTGCGACTCCCCGTCCAACAGTAACTTGAACTCAGGCTTATGCTTGATATTTGTAGAAAAGTAGCAGGTAGATTTGACAACACTCCTTGAATGCTCCAACCATTTCAAAGTGTGATCGCTTTACTTCTGTTCTTCGATCGTCTGAATTCGATGTAGAATTAGATCTGCTTTCGTCTTATCGATGTAAATGCAACTGTATGATCACGATTAGGATTTGAACACCACAACTCTAAGCTCTCTATGTATTTATGTGTATGTGTTCTAGAAAGATGACAGAAAAATCAACTCTTGATTTTCTGCAGAAATAATCTTCCTAAGGCTTTTAAAAATAATGAATTTGTATAACAAAAGCCGTACCTAAACCAATGTATATGACATAGTTTATATAGAGGTTTGTAAAGTCCTATTCCTTCTGAAAATAAAAGAAAATTTGTGCATAGGACTTGGAAGGAAAGTTGGATAAAAAAGGAATCAGATAGAACAAGAAAACTGAAATTCTTTTGCAATCAGGACACTTGGAACCGGTTCCCATATTTGATACTGGTTCCCAAAGGACAAAGAGTTGTTCTTCGAAGTTTAACTTCTAGAATCGGTTCCCAGATCTTGGTACCGGTTCCCACATGACAGAATTCATCCTAGACTTGGAAATTCTGTATTTTTGGAACTCTGAAGATATATCATGTATATCATTGTGTCATAAGTGGGAAACGATGTCCTAATGTGTTGTTCTTTCTTTTTCAATGAACAACAGTACTTTCCTTTTCTATTCAACCTCTGAATTCCGTAATCGATGTCAAGTCTGATAAGGTAACTAAAATTACAACTCGACTAAGACTTGTTTTGTTACTGAAATATGCTAATTTACAAAATTATATCTCACTACAACAATTGAACAGTACGTAACTATTGTTTCTGCAAATAGAATATACAGTGTGGGGTCACGTAAAATGGGAATCGAAGGCTTTCCCGTGTTTAAGCCTGCACTCTCCCCTCTCCTCTACCAATTACTAACCATTATCCCCTCATATTCTTGCTCCAAAGAAAAATAAAAATAAAAATAAAAAATTCATTATTGTCTATTTGTAGACACACCATTCTCTTATTATTTTTTAAAGGAAAAAATGGTCATGCATTAGTCAAGTAACGTCCCTGATTTCACCTATTAACCAAACATGAAACTGTTAGATGTATGGAGAAGTTCTTCCACTTGTTTTTAGAGTAGTTTAAGGGTGGTTAATTTTATTTTATTTCATCATTACTTTTGTATTTGTGAACTCGTTCTTCTTTTTTTTTTTTCAAAAATATTTGAATGTTGGGCTTTTAATGACCCAAGAATTCAGGCCATTAAATGGCCAGGTCGTATGAATGTTGGGCTTCCATAATAGCCCAAACGTTCAGGTTCAGTGGCGGATCATGTGAACGTTAGGACATGTATCATTGTGAATCCTCTTAGGCCCAGTATGGTAGAGTGGAAATGGGAGGGTGATAAAGAAAAGAAAGGTTATAGAGAGTGATAAAAAAACGTGTTTGATATTGAAAGTTAGAAGAAAAGGAAAGAATATGCAAGATTTTAGAGAGATAGAAATAGACTTAAACAGTAACTTTTGTAATCCTCCAAAAAATGGGAGGAAATAGAAGGGAAGTGGAGGAGAGGTTATTGTAATACCAAAATTACCATTACACAAAATCAAGATTACACTTGATTTTAGTTTGCAAAACAAGAATTACAGACCTTAATTAGTTGATTTAGAAAAAAATTTAAAACAAAACCCATATATACAAGTTAGCAGTTGTAGAGAGAGAGGGGGGGACAAGCTTGAGAGTTGAGAGACAACGACTGAAGCTTGCGAATGGCGAAGCCTAACTGGAGCAGCAGGCAATGGAAACTGAAAGATATGGGTTTCGATTTTTGGAACAATCTAAAATGATATGCTGATATGGGTTTTGATATAGGTAATAGGTTTTGAACTTTTGATTCTTGCAGAGAAATAGATAAAATAAAATATATGGGTTTTGAACTTCTAATTCTTGTAGATTTTGTAGTTTGCAATTGGAGAGAGAGAGAGAGAGAGGGAAGTTCAAAGTTGAGAACGAGAACAGAGATGGAGGCGATTGGGGAGGCCGAAATTATTTGCCCGGGGTTAAAATTTTCTTTTTCCCCTCTCTTTCCTTTCCCTCATAACTAATCCTTTATTTTTTTTGCCACCGCACCAAACATAGCCTTAATCATATGTATGCTTCTTAAATACCATGAATATAGGTCGGAACAAAAGAACTGATTTAATTTTTACTATCTTTTAGATATAAAAAATATTAGTGGGCATAAGAATATATAGTGGGTATTTTAAAAAGTTGAATGAAAATTAGAGAATGCATGAGAGAATTGATTACCATGGATGTAGAGGCAGTGAAAATAAAGGATGATCATTTTTTGAATTTAAAAAAAAAAAATTTCAGTGAGGGGTCAAGAATGTAGAGTAGGATATTTTTACAAATTGAGTGGGGATATTTTTAAAACTTTAACAAAAAATATAGATAGTAATATAAATAAAAAGAATTTTAACGGAGAGAAATTATTCATTACAAGGACAATGGTATAATCGACAATTACGAACACCTTACAAAAATAAATTTATCAATTTTTTAATTATATTGTAGGTTCAAATTACTTTGATGGACTGATTGCGACTATTTCTCACTCACTCTGCGTATGTTAGTATCCCTCCCTCCAAACAAACACAACATAATAATTTCTCACTCACTGTGCGTATGTTAGTAGATCGAGCCTGATAAGACACAGGTACCTATCCGCAAGTAGTGCAAACATCTAGGCCAATTTATTTCCAACTCTCTATTTTATTAATTCAATTCAATTATTATTCATTATTGTGTGTACCATTGCCAATGAATTTATATATATATATATATATATATATATATATATATATATATATATATTTCATAAACGGGTAATTTTCATTGGAGATTTGTTAATGGGAAAATAAATCAATAATCTCAGACGGAATGTTCTTTTTCCTCTCTCTTCAACAGCTCTCACACTTGATTCCCTCTCTCTCCTGTATTTTGGAGCTGTGGAAAGTCGTGATTTTATTGCGGAATCGGTGTTTTTGGTGCGTTAGGGTTTGTTTCTTGTGTTGTAGATTTTTAGGCGGCTTTTGGATATCAAAGTTGAATTCTCGACGAAGGAGTTTTGATTTTGCTGAACAACACTTTGGTTTGCATACGTCTCCGTTCTGAGGTAAAAAATGCTGTTTGTTCTTCTTGGTGAAAGTTGACCTTTTTCTTTTGAAGTAGTTGTGTGCTAGTAGTTAATGTAGTTCTCGTTGATGTTTTTCAAAGTCTTGTGAGCTCCAAATAGGCATTACTTATTTTATATGTGTGATCGAAATAGTATTAAATCCAATTTCCCATTATTTCAGCTCCTAAAATTGAGGAAAGTACTTGCCTTTGTACCTCACTTTTTTAAAAAATGGGAGTGAATACATATGCAAAGCAAGAAAAATTTCCTCTTACTTATATGCTGTTCATTTGGCCAAGGGCAGACAACAATGATAAAATGTGAAGCAATTATGGGTTACTTTTTTTTTAATCCTAATTGTGGTTTACTTAGTGTTATCCAAATACTTTAAATCAAATATGGCATTGATGCTTTTGTGTGTGCGTGGTGATTACAAATGCCAAGTCCATATATCCCAGCAAGAACAATTTCCTCTTACTATTATACTACCAATACAATAACACTATGGATAATTTGGTAATTCATTCACTACGAATACAATAAAAAAAATACTAAAACTCTAACCTCTTAAAATAGTTAGATTCCCAGAAAGGGACATTCTTTTTGAGACAGAGGGAGTATATCCTATTCATTTGTCCAGGTGAACTATCCTTTACAAGTAATCAAGTGCAGACAAAAATGATAATGACAATAGGAGTATTGCACAATCTTTAAGTTCCAAAGCGTTTCTTTGAGAATTTGACAACTAACTTCCGAAAGTGAATGCATGGTTGATCTTAGTGATATTTTCCTTTAGGTATGCCTAAGTTTTTGGAGTTTCCTCGAAATGTAATAACACATTGGTGCCACTTTTTTTCCTTGGTCTTTTTCAAGGATTAAGTTAGATAATCATATGATAATAGTGAGTTCTGCTGTGAGTTTGCAACATTATTTTTGCTGTGGCAATTGTTTAAGAGAACAACAAGAATGAATTTTGTTTTTTTTCACAGTGTCGGCATAGGTGATTATGTGTCAAAAGGCCTTCCAGCATTCTTAGCTAATTACCAAATGATAGATTTTGGGTTGGTTTTTCTTTAGATAAGGGTGGTAAGCTGCTTAGTTGGTTCTGGTCAAGTGAATTTCAGATCATTTAGCAGTTTGTTTGGCATAAACCTGTCAGAGTGAATATCCTAAGATCGATCACGAGTGTAGAATTCAGTTGTTCAAAAAGTCTAGTTTAGATATCTGTCTGAGATGGTAGCATATTGTTATAATCTTTTCCTGCCCTTCTGATGCATCATAGAATGGTTTATTGTGTTGTTATTGCTATAATTTGCTGCACTGTTGGGTTAAAAATAGCATGTCTACTGTCTACAAAATACTGTTATTATTATAATTATTATTTTCATGCGATGATTTAGGAATTTGGTTAAGGCTCATAATTATACTGCCTATTGATTTTAAAACATCCCATGTTTTCCTTCATAGAGAATCTTATTTTGCTACTTTTGGTATGAAAATCTACTTTGCAACTGAAGGGAAAGAAGTTTCTGGGAACCTATTTCTTTTCTTTTGTTAGAATGTTTATATCGTCCATAATATTGGGTCCTTATGTAATTACCCTTAGTAGTTAGGCTAATTGTGTAATTAGGGTGTATAACCTGTATTCTTTATATAAGCCTCATAAGAGAAGGCTGAAGGAATATACACACACAATATAGATTTTTCTCTCTCTCTCTCTCTCATGAATCTGAACATGGTATCAAAGCAATATAGATTCATGGGTGTGGGAAACAACAAGTGTGTTGCCCTTGTATGAGATTGGACTCGCGATTGGAATCGCGAGTGTGTTGTTGGTGTCTTTGCCAGAAGTTCTTGTTGCCGGTACGCTGAGAAGATCATTCGTAGTCGTCATCATCTTTCGTCGCCATCAGATCTGAAGCCCGTAGTCGTTGTCGTATGATCTGTAGCCTCCTTCGTCGCTGTCAGATCTAAAGCCCCTTGGCCATTTGTGTTGTTGCCGTATTGATCGTCAGCAAGCTCGCCGACATCCACCATCGTTGTTTGCAGAGGTGAGGCTTCATCAATTCCTCCTTTTTCTTGGTCAGAAGTTACGGAGGTTCTGCTTCGGTTGGTGTTGCCGCTGTGTGCTTGCCAGAGTCTGTTGGTGGTTGTGAAGAAGAACAACCTTGTTTGGCTACGCGGCTATGCTATTCCAACCCTGGTTTACTAAAACCGGGATAACAGAGACCTGGTTCTGATCCAACCCGGTTGCCCAGATCCAACCCTATTACCCAGATCCGACACGGCTACCCAGATCCGGCCAGGCTACCTAGATCCGACCCGGTTGCCCAGATCCGACCCGGTTGCCGATTCTACATTTTTTTTTTTCTTTCCCCAAGTTTGTCTTTTTTTTTTTACCTTTTCCATGGCTTCCAGTTTAGACATGTTGTCTTCTAACTCCTTCAATCCTCCCATGACTTCAGTCAAGCTTAATGGCAAAAATTACATCTTATGGGCCAAGTCAGTGGCCATTTTCCTGAAAGCCAAAGGCTTTGGTGCTCATTTAGTTCAGGATAAACTCAAAAGCAGTGATGTTGATTTCAGTTTATGGGAACAAAGGGATGCTCAGATCATCTCCTTAATGCTGAATTGTATTGAACCTCATATTAGCTTCAACTTGTTGTATTTGGACACTGCCAAGGAAATATGGACCCGACTCCAACAGTTATATTCCGGTGCTGGTAATATAACCAGAATTTATGAGGTGTGTAGACAATTTTTTAATCTCCAGCAAGGGACTCACAGTTTAGAGGAATACTTCTCACGGGCAATGGGACTTTGTGAATAAATGAACATGTATCAACCCATCACCTCTAATGTAAAAAGCATGTAGCAGCAACGTGAGGATTTCAATGTTGTTCGGGTTTTTAAAAGATTGTCACAAGAGTATGAACCTGTTCGTGCACAAATTTTGGGGAGCCCTGCACTTCCCTCTCTACCTGATATGTTATCTAGACTCCAGCATGCCACTTTATCTAGTGGCGCTTCAGAAGGTGCTTCCAGTGGTGTCACTGCTCCTCCTAGTAGTGAACGTTCTGCCGTAATTGTGAACCAGGGTGGCTTTCAGTCTTCTCGTAGTGGTAGTGGTCGTTTTACTCGTAGCCGTGGCTATGGCCGTGGTCGAGGCAGAGGCCAAGACTCAAAACTTTGCACTCATTGCGGTCTTACTAATCACACTGTCAATTACTGTTGGGATCTTAATAGGAAACCACCACCTTCTTCCTATGCACATCAAGTGACTTCTAATGATGGGGATTCTTATCTCTCTGCAACACCCACTGCTCCACCTGTGGCTGTTGAGACTGCTATGGTCACGATTCCCCGCGATGAGTATTCCAGTTTTTGTCTCAACAACGACCTTCCACCTCATCTTCCATGGGGTTCTTGGCCCAATCAGGTACTGCATGTCTTTTGTCCTCTAGTCAGAGTCCCTGGATTCTTGACTCTGGCGCATCCGATTACATGACTGGTAGTTCTCATCTCTTATCTGATTTTCAGTCTGTTCCTTCCTCTCAAAATGTTACTCTTGCTAATGGATCATCAACTAAAGTTTTGGGTTTGGGAACTATTCATCTTACCTCTTCTATGTCCCTTTCCTCTGTGTTATATGTTCCTCAATTCCCTTTTAATCTGTTGTCCATTAGCAAAATTACTAAATCTCTTCACTGTTCTGTAATACCTCTAATTTAACAAGTATAGTTCTGGAATTTAGTTAATTATTTAAATTGTGTTTTTATTTATTTAGTTGTGAATTTGTTGATTAAGTGTGACTTTATTTTTTTTTATTTATTTAGTGGTGGTTTGTGAATTAATTAATTAGTTATTAAATTGTATTTTATTTTTCTATTTTTTGTTAATTGAACTTAGGGTTTTGTTTTATTTTTCTTTAGCCGACTTAGTTTCCTGTCTAGTATTAGGACTAGAATTAGGGTAACCTTAATCCTATAAATATATACATTAAGGTTTTACCTAGGGTTTTAGAACTTAAACACGTCGGTGGAGGCAGAGAGAGAGAACAGAGGAAGGCTTACAGTAGTCGGAGTTCGCCGGAGAATTTAGGAAGCAACGGTGCAAGGTTTCAAACTGAGACTTAAAGGCAAGTTCTAAACCTATCTCTTTCCCTTAGGCTCGTGTTCTTTGCACGACTAATACAATTCCAGGATTTAATAAGAATTAAAAATTGAACTGGATTGCATATTTTCAATGCTTAAAACTGGATGTGTGTTCAAGTTGTTTAATGTTTGTATTAAATTCTTTGTTGCGTTATTTCTATTTTAAATCATATAAGTTGATGAGTAATGATTTTAATTAGTTTTATACCATGTTGGGAACCACTGGAATTAATTTAGTTTGCAAGTTTGGTGTGTTAAAACAATTGGGGTTCGGGAAAGTATAAACTGCTCGTATTAAACTCTTGATGCAAAATTCATGCTTTAATTGATTTTAGTAACTGAACAATGAATTTAGTGAATTTTGGAATAAGTTGGAACCTGATTTAAACACTTAGGAACCCTAGTATGAAGGTCAGTTCATCAGAAACTCACCGGAGTTGAAAACGATGAAGAACAGAGAGAGAGACGGCTCACTGTTTTAAAGAGCAGGCTTTTCCGGACGAAGAGCAAGCTCTACTTTTAAGTAGAGCCGGCTCTAGGGGTCTTGGAGCAGGCTCTTCTTCTAGTAGAGCCGGCTCCAAGATGGGAAGAGCAGGCTCTTCTTTTGGTGGAGCAGGCTCTTCTCTCGGGTGTGCGTTTTTTAATTTTTCTGCGACTGTGTGGGCTACAGAACTTGGATTTTGGGATTTTCAGTTTCTGTTGGAAGCTATACTGAGTTGTTTAGAGGTGGTCTAAGCTTGATTAAAATCCTTAAGAGAAGATTTATGCGAAATAAAACAACTTTGTTTTAGTGCGACAGTGGACAATACTTAATTAATCAGTTTACTGCGTTTTTGTTATGAAAGGATGCAGAATTGTTTAACCCTTAGAATAGCAATTCTTAGCAATAAAATTCTCAATTAAACCTATCCCAATGTTATAAAATAAACGTGTGGATTTAAATGGTTTAGTATGCTTATTTGGCCCTAAGTTGGTTTACAGTTTGGATGGGAGGAACTGCAAGATGTTTAAGCTTTGGTATTAAAATTCTTAGTGATGATTTGCAGTTAGTCATGTTCCAGAATTAATAAAAATAAACCTGTGAACATTTATATTCTGTTATGGTTGATTAGAATTAATTGGTTTACATGTATAACCTGTAATATCAATTAGTGGACATTTCAGAGTAGTAATTATTTTATCATGCTTAATATAGAACAATTGATATTTGTAATTGTGGAATGCATGGATTGGTTGATAGTTATATTTTTATTTATTCTATTAACTGCCGGATGGATTGGATTGTATGCATCGGTATGGGACGGTGACATACTAGGTTTGGATTGGCTCAAAATTACTATATCCTACCTATACGGAATAAGGGAATGGATTAAAAATAAATCCTACTTATATTTAGGCTAAGTCAAAGAAGCTGCACAAGCTGAATGACTAGCTGGATTATTGGTTATCTATGTTAAGTCTGTGCAGTTGAATAAGCTGAACGACTTACTAAATCTATTATGGATTGTTATGAACGGATTTTAAATATATTATTATGGTACCGTGACATGAGCTTGAGTCTCAGAGTCGACGGTTAGGGAGCGTATATGCAGTAGGATGCGTAGCTGGCTATGCTGGTTATGGTGTACCCTGTTAGGCTTAGGTAGTCATGCCCACTCAGGTGCGTTTTGCATGTTGCCTTCTACTCAGGTTGAGACCCATATCATAGTCCAGTGAGAGTCCATAGTATGGATATATATATATATATACACGACTTATATAGTTATTATTGAGTTGGTTAGAGTGTATATGCGTATCGAGTCTCTGCTTGAATTGTAATAGGTTAGAACTTGTTCGTGGGCCTAACCCACTCCTATTTTCCAGGTGTACGTCATTTCCAGGCTTGAGCTTGTTCGTGCTGGGCAAAGAAGATCTTCCATTCTACCAACGATGTAGGACTTCTTTCCAGATATTTGATTTGGATTTTATCTTCAGTTTACTTTCATTTCAGTTTGGTTTTTAGGGGTCCACTGGAGATGGATTCCCGAGTTGTTAACTTATAGAGGTTTTGGATTATTGGGATTTAAGTATATTTAATATTAAAGGTTTTTATATTTAGTTTTCTTTCAGCTTAAACTTTATTTATCAAATTCATTTTGTCATTTGTGTTCGTATTACATATTAATTGTTTGATATTTCCCTCGGGTTTGGGCTTGGGCCTGATCAACCCGTGTCTCAGATCCGAGGGGTATCACAGTTGGTATCAGAGTACTCCAGGTTCAAGTGTCTCTAGGACGTTTCGTATTAAGACTTCCGTGTAGCGTTTTTTTATATAGAGCTTATGTTAAGGATTCGTTGAATTCTTTTACGGTTCATTTAAACTCGTACTGATGTCTGTCTTTCTATGTTAACAGCATGGTTAACACTGGAAGAGGACAGAACATGAACAGTCGGCAGAGGAGAGCGGCACGTAGACAGCAGGAACGTCTACAACGTCGGCAGATGGAAGAAGAGTAGCAAATGCCAGGGTTTCAGAAGGAGCAGGAGGAAGTTCAACATACTCAGGGTCGGGTTAGAGATCCAGAGATTCCTCCATACCTCAATGACCTTGTTGCTCGGGCTATAGAGGCTGGGGTAACAGCTGCACTCCGGAACCAACCACAGGTTCAGCAAGCACTTGTACCTGCACCAGTGGTTCAGACGGATTCTTGGGGAAAGGCTAGGAACTCTTTCACAAAGGGGAGTCCACCTGTGTTCTCAGACTCAACCGATGCTAGAGCAGCTCACCAGTGGAAACAGGACATTAAGCGTCATCTTCGTTTGGTTCAGTGCACGGAGGTTTAGAAGCAGATACTTGCTACTTTCAAGTTAGTTGGGGATGCACTACAGTGGTGGGAGTCAGTTACCACCCGAGAGGAGAGGATGACATTGTCTTATGATGAGTTCAGTTCTTGCTTTGATGAGAAATATTTTCCCTATGCAGTCAGGGCAGCTATGAAGACCGAGTTTCTAAATCTGCAGCAGGGAAACATGACAGTGGCGGAGTATGAGCAGCAATTCACACGCTTGTCTCTCTTTGCACCGGTGGAGGTGGATACAGAGGAGAAGAAGCGTAACAGTTTCGTCAAGAGACTGATGTGGTCTATCAAGAGAGCTATTACAGGTAGTCCAGCCTATACTACCTATGCTCAGGTGGTAGACGCCGCTCTACAACAGTATCAGTTGACTGTGGACATCAGACAGGCTCGTGGTGAGAAGCGAGGTGATAAAGACTCTACTAATCAGTTAGCTGAAAAGGGGAACGGCAATGGTCACTGGCAGAATGACAAAGGCAAGTTCCAGGGACAACAGCCTTGGAAGAAGCACAAGGGTGGTTCAGATGCTCACCGGAATGGGGCACATATTCAGAGGCAACAGAATGGGGGACCACAGGCAGGACCGAGTCAGCCACAGGCTAACCGACAGAGGAGGCCATTTGGTACTTTCCAGGGTAGTTGTTACACTTATGGAGAGTATGGTCATACCACCAGGCAGTGTCCTAAAGCAGGACAGGGACAGGGACAGTATGTGCAGCAGGGACAGAGGGCGTCAGTGCTTCTACCAGCTCCACAGGTTCCACGGATTCAGGGACAGACGCATCTGGCTTTACCAGCACCGCCGCAGACTCAGGGACAGGCACCACAGCAGTTGCACTATGGCAGGGTGTATAACCCCATGCCACAGGATGTTCAGGCACCTCAGACTATTGAGGGTAAGTTTCCTATTCATGGTTTGCATGGACGTGTTTTATTTGATACAGGTGCTACACACTCATTTGTAGCTAGGACTTTTGTTGCTTTATCTGGGATAAGGACGAGGGTATGCACTAGACCTCAGGGTATTTTTACACCATTGGGTGATACAGCTATTATACATATGAGTGATGGGCCTATGACACTAGATATTGGCAGACTCAGGTTTCTAGCCAATCTATTGGTCCTGGACATGCACACTTATGATGTGATACTTGGGATGGATTGGTTGTCTCACTACCATGCCCAAGTTGATTGTTTTGATAGATCTATTATTTTTACCATACCTGGTCAAGATATATATGTAGTAGCTATGCCTCATTCTAAAGGGGGTGGTAGCACCTATTTGTTCCATGTAGATGAGGAAAATGAGGAGGGGATTACTGTGCCATTGGATAACATATCGATTGTACAGGATTTCCCGGATGTATTTCAGGAGATTCTAGGGTTGCCACCTAGTCGCGAGATCGATTTTGTGATAGACGTAGCTCCAGGCACTGTGCCTATTGCTAGGGCACCCTATAGGATGGCACCGGTGGAGATGAGAGAGCTAAGGGATCAGATTCAGCAGTTACTCAGCCAGGGTTTTATTCGTAGGAGTACATTACCTTGGGGAGCACCGGTTCTATTTATGAAGAAGAAGGATGGTTCACTTCGTCTGTGTATAGATTACAGGGAGTTGAACAAGGTTACGATTCGTAACAAGTATCCTTTGCCCAGGATTAATGACTTGTTTGATCAGTTAAGGGGAGCCACATACTTCTCCAAGATTGATCTGCGTTCTGGGTATCATCAGCTGAGGGTTAGGGAGCAGGATGTTCCTAAGACAGCATTTCTCACGAGATATGGTTCTTATGAGTTTCGTGTTATGCCGTTTAGGACAACTAATGCACCTGCAATGTTCATGGACTTAATGAATAGAGTCTTCCGGGCTTATTTGGATCAGTTTGTTATTATCTTTATTGATGATATCTTGATCCATTCTCGGTCGGAGGACGATCATGCGAGACATCTTCGTATAGTATTACAGACGCTCTGTGAACATCAGTTATTTGCCAAGTTCGAGAAGTGTGAATTTTGGCAGCGGGAAATGAAGTTTCTGGGTCACATAGTGTCCGAAAGGGGGATAGCAGTAGATCCAGCCAAGGTTTTAGCCGTGGTTGAGGGGGGACAGCCTATTTCACCTACCGAGATTCGGAGTTTCCTCGGGTTGGCGGGATATTATCAGAGGTTCATCCAGGGGTTCTCTAAGATAGCTGGACCACTCACGTACCTAACTAAAAAAGGTGTACAGTTCGTGTGGGATGAACACTGTCAGCGAGCTTTTAATGAGCTGAAGACTAAATTGACTTCTGCACCGGTTCTGGCTACTACACAGAGTGGGATAGAGTATCGAGTCTATACAGATGCTTCTTTGCAGGGTCTTGGATGTGTTTTGATGCAGGAGGAGCGACCAATTTTGTATGGATCTCGAAAGCTTAAGCCTCATAAGCTTAATTATCCAACACATGATTTGGATTTGGCAGCTGTGGTCTTTGCCTTATGCATATGTAGGCATTATCTGTTGGGTGAGTCCTTCAGATTATTCAATGATCACAAGAGTCTGCAGTATTTATTCACTCAGTGGGAGTTGAATGTGAGACAGTAGAGATGGTGGGAGTTTGTAAAAGACTATCACTTTTCTATACAGTATCATCCAGGGAAAGCGAATGTGGTGGCAGATGCGCTCAGTCGCCGACCTGTTGGTAGCCTTTCTACTTTATTCACCACTGGGTGGAACGTTTTGAGGATTATGGATGAGTTATCGGATGCTTTTATGGCTTGCTTAGTGGTTACACATTCTACCATTCGCAAGGTTTTATAAGCACAACTCACGGATCAGCAGTGTATTGACAAAATTGTAGGGATAGCTTCTGGGGAGGTTCCATTTTACTATATTGGGGCTGACGGAGGCTTGCGGTACAAGGGACGTTTAGTGTACCTTCTGCTGATACTTTGAGGAAGGATGTGATGACTGAGACTCATCACTCTGAGTTTTCTGTTCATCCAGGAGGAGACAAGATGTATCAGGATATGAAACGGCAATTTTGGTGGGCAGGTATGAAAAGGGACATTGCTCTTTTTGTCTCCCGATGTAGTACTGTTAGATGGTCAAGATTGATCATCTTTGTCTTCTTTCCAGTGGCACTGTCATCTCGGCCACCCATCACTCTTAGTTCTGCAGCGTCAAGTCCCCGGTCTTAGTCGTGTTGAGTCCATGTCTTGTGAAACATGTCAGCTTAGTAAGCATTATCGTGTATCTTTCAAGCCAAGGGCTAATATTCGTGTTACTAGTCCTTTTCAATTAATTCATTCAAATGTATGGGGACCAATAAAACATATTTCTATTAATGGATTTCGTTATTTTGTGACCTTTGTGGATGATCATTCTCGGATGACTTGGTTGTTCTTAATGAAAAATCGTTTTGAGTTGTTTTCTATTTTCAAAATATTCGCAAAGAAATAAAAACTCAATTTGGTTGTTCCATTAAAGTTTTACATTCTGACAATGCCAAAGAATATTTCTTGGACCCATTCGAGACTTATTTTCATGCTAAGGGCATCATTCATCAATCCTCTTGTACTTATACTCTGCAACAAAATGGAGTAGCTGAACGTAAAAATCGTCATCTTCTGGAAGTCTGTCGTGCCATTTTATTTCATATGCATGTTCCCAAACGATTTTGGAGTGATGCCGTTCTTACGGCATGTCATCTTATTAATCGGATGCCCTCATCCGTGTTAAAAGGTAAATCTCCTCATTCTGTTCTATTTTCCGACTCCGTATCGTTTAATTTGACTCCACGAGTCTTTGGCTGTGTGTGTTATGTCCATAACCTTAGCCCCAGTCTTGATAAACTCGACCCTCGTGCCACTAAGTGTGTTTTTCTTGGGTATTCTCGCACTCAGAAGGGCTATCGTTATTACAATCCTTATTTTCAACGCTATTTCATTAGTGCTGATGTAACATTTTCTGAGTCTCTCCCATATTTTTCTGATTCTACTACTCCTCTCGATATTACTTCTGAGCCACCTATGCCAACGGTTCCATCTCAGTTTACTACTTCCGCACCTCCTCGCTCTGTTGTCCCTTTACAGGTTTATACTCGACGACCTCGACTGCCTACTTTGCTCCCTCCATCTCCTTCAGAGTCTTCGGATCTGCCACCTTTACCTGATGATTTGCCTATTGCTCTCTGTAAAGGTATTCGGTCGTGTGTTACTGCACATCCCATTTATCACTTTATCTCCTACCGTCATATTTCATCCTCTTTATCGTATTTTTTATCCAAAGTATCTGCTACTTTTGTTCCCAAGACTTTGCAGGATGCTCTCTTTGATTTGGGTTGGCGACACGCCATGGTGGATGAAATGGATGCCCTTCACCGTAATGGAACATGGGATCTTGTTCCCTTACCTACGCGCTCCAAAACGGTTGGTTGTAAGTGGGTCTACACAGTTAAATACCTTCACGATGGGTCTATTGAGCGGTTGAAGGCTCATCTAGTAGCAAAAGGGGTATACTCAGACTTATGGCGTTGATTATGATGAGGCTTTTTCCCCTGTTGCTAAGATTTCTTCTATTCGGGTTCTTATTTCCATTGCTGCCAATTGTAACTGGCTGTTGTTTCAATTAGATGTCAAAAATGCCTTTTTACATGGTGACCTGGTTGAAGAGGTTTATATGGAGCAACCACCTGGTTTGTTGCTCAGGGGGAGTATCGTCACACTGTTTATCGCCTTAAGAAGGCCCTGTATGGATTGAAACAATCTCCACGGGCTTGGTTTGGAAAATTCTCTGAGGCAGCATTAGAATTTGGTCTTAACAGATGCCAGATAGATCATTCGGTATTTCACCTGTGCATTACAGTTGGCTTCATTTTTCTTGTGATGTATGTAGATGATATTGTGATCACAGGTGATGATTCTGCAGGTATTGCTAAGTTGAAGGTGTTTCTGTAAAATCGATTCCACACTCAAGACTTGGGTAAACTTAGGTACTTCTTAGGTATTGAATTTGCTAGATCCAAGGAAAGTATAAGTTTATCTCAACGAAAATATGTGTTGGACTTGCTAGAAGAAACGGGTATGTTAGGTGGTCGTCCGGTTGATGCTCCTATGGATTCAAATACAAAACTTGTGTCTGATAAGGGTGATCTATTTAATGACCTAGGTAGATTTCGTCGCCTTGTTGGGAAATTAATTTATCTTACTATCACTCGACCTAATATTTCATATGCAGTTAGTGTTGTAAGTCAGTTCATGGGAGGACCTAGAATGCCACATTAGATTGTTGTTTTTCGGATTATCCGATATCTCAAGCAAGCTCCAGGTTTTGGGTTACTATACAAATCAAATGGTCATCTCAGGGTGGAAGGTTTTACAGATGCTGACTGGTCTGGTTCTCCTTTAGATAGGAGATCTACTACAGACTATTGTACATTTGCAGGAGGAAATCTTGTTAAGTGGAAAAGTAAAAAGCAAACGATGGTAGCTCGATCTAGTGCTGAAGCTGAGTATAAGGCAATGGCCCATACCACTAGTGAGTTGACATGGATACAACATTTTCTAAAATAACTTGGGTTGACAGTTGAAGCTCCTACTCCATTGTTCTGTGATAACCAAGCAGCTGTTCACATTGCATCGAATCTTGTGTTTCATGAGAGGACCAAACATATTGAGGTTGATTGTCACTTTGTTCAGAAAAAACAATTAAGTAGGAGCATCTCTACTCCATTTGTGAAGTCTAAAGATCAACTAGCTAATATGTTTACCAAAGCACTGGGTCATAATCGGTTAAGGACTATCTATTTCAAGCTGGGATTATTTGATATATATTCTCCAGCTTGAGGGGGAGTGTTAGAATGTTTATATCCTCCATAATATTGGGTCCTTATGTAATTACCCTTAGTAGTTAGGCTAATTGTGTAATTAGGGTGTATAACCCTTATTATTTATATAAGCCTCATAAGAGAAGGCTGAAGGAATATACACACACAATATAGATTTCTCTCTCTCTCTCTCTCTCTCTCTCATGAATCTGAATATCTTTTAAGCAAGCAAAATAGTTTCATATGGAATACATCTTTATATGTGAATTTGGAAGATCGAACAAATTATTGTCAAATGAGATTTACTAAAGTTGATTTAAAGTTGGTTGATGGTCCTAAGGTCATGATGGAGCAACAAGAACACCAATTTTATAAGTAAAATTAAACTTGGCATCTAGAGAATGTTATTTTTAAAGAAGTGGTATCAGGTAAAGTATTTTTATATTTCAACCTATGTGTAGGATCGAATTAGATTTTAGATGTAGAGTATGTTGGAGGATTTAAATTATTCTAACGTTACACCATCTTTAACGGCTTAAACTTTTAGAATAGTCGGAGGTTAACATGGTATGATCGTCAAATAGTCTCAAGTTCAAACCTCACCATCACCAAGCTTAAGCTTTTAGAGTAGATGTAAATTAACCGAGTAGGTTTTAAACTTGGGTATCAAGTGCATGCCAAAATGGACCTTGTTGATAAACAAGTATTCAGGTTTAATAAAATTTAGATTTGCTTGATACGAGGATATGTTCTACACTTGGCTTGCTCCCTGATTTCAAGGATAATCTGCATCCTCTCCTGGACCTACATCTTGGATGGAAATCAGATTTGATTTCTTGCAATTCAGTCATTATGATCTTAGTTATTGCCATCTAAGATTGTGACCCACTCTTTAAACCACATACTCAGGCAAGATTATAATGATACCAGGAAAAGAAATTCTTACTGAGAGCAACAAAAAAGGTTCTAACCAGTGTAATAATATTAATCAAAGAATGCTATTCTAATTAAAATATATACAACTTCTGGTTTTTTGAACAAAATTATGGTAGAAAGGAACTTGGTCATGTTCATCCTTTGGCAACTCAGAAAACATGCCTAAAATAAACTCCGGATCCCGTTGTCCCTGAATCTCTCCTTGGGTAATGGACAAATCAAACAATTACATCTCTATTCTACATGATTTGTCGATTTAATTTTTAAGACAAGCATGATCATGAAACTAAAATTGTCTTGATGCTTTTGGTTTAGACATCCATTTCCATGATTTTGAAGGCATCCCTCTTTCTTTGGTCTCTTGGTTGTGGAGATGCTTCTTCTTTGCGGAGGTATACTGTCTCCCGTTTAAGCTCGCAAGTCTTCTATTCAAGCAGGGTTAAACTCGATTTGATGAATGCTTCTTGGGTAATCTATGTTAATGTGCACTTTATTTTAAGGGTGTTGGGGGATGGGTGCAGTGTGATGAATTCAATACGCAACTTTTTAGCTTTCTCCAAAGCATTTGGTGTTATTGTTTCTAATAGAGTTACACTGCTTGTTAGAGTAAAAGAAGCAAGAAACAGAACTTGTTTAAATAGTTCAGTGGATTATGATGGACGTTTTCACCAGAAAGAAACTTTGGTGGATGCTTAAGTTGTCTTGTTAAAGAAAAAGGAGCCTTTGCGATTTCTATATCGTCCTCTTATGAAGCATGTGTTTTGGTTCATTGATTGACTACTAAATCAGCCAATTCTGGCATGGCTGTCAATGCTACTGGTTTCAATCTAATATTGGAGTTTGTAAGAGATGACATGGCAAGTGTTTCATGGACGTACTCTCAATGAAGATATATATATATATATATATATATTTCTTTTTTCTCTTTTTTTGATAGGTAAGACGCACCAACTTTGTCCCAATTAGGACTTGAACCCTGGACCTCCTCTTTGAGAAAGAGAAGAAAATTCCACTCAGGATAATGCTTAGCGGTAAAGATGGATAGATGGATTATTCATCTATACTGAACAATTTTTGGTATCATGGTATTCATCTGAATGTCAAATGTGTTGCCTATCATTTGAAGCTGCACGTAGTTGTTCTCCTTTTTTGTCCTTTTCTTTGAAGTTCTCTATCCACTATTCACAGGAAAAGCTTTGCTCAAGTAAAAATAGAAGAAGTTGAAGATTTCACATGCTTCCTAAGATTGAGAAGTCCAAAAGGTACTCAACTATTTCTTGACTAAATACTTAATTGGGTTCCTTTTCAATTGACTAAAGTTGTATTAACGTAAATGTTTGTTGACGTGATTCATCTGTTAATCTTGCTCCCCAAAAAAAAAAAAAAATTTACCTTATAAAATTTTTAATTATCTTAAATCTGTCAAATAGCACATTCCTTCTCTAATTTTTCATATATTATGGTGCAGATGCGTCTTCATCCACCATTGGCATACAAAAATCTTTATCTTAACCTATTTTGGTGTTGCATGATATTCCCCATAGAGCACCATTACAGGAACAATCACTTTTTGCAAGTTAATCAGATGTTAGTGTAATGAAAAAATAAAAAGGATAAAGAACATATTCTACGATATTTCTGCAAATTTTGAAGGCACAAAATACTGCATGATTATCTGTTCTGTATTGTTACCATTAGGTACCGGCAATGGCAATACTTTGTGGAAATATCATAGTGGGAGGAAGGTGGTTCCTTTTACTAAATCCATTTTTTATTTAAATTGGGACATTCGGATATCCGATTATTCCATTCAATTATATTTTGTAGATGATTATGACCGATCAATCATGGAGGCTATAAAGATAATTTAACTAACCATGTATTTTTATCACCTGAAAAATTTATGTATGATACCTTCTCTATGACTTCATGCTTGTACATCTGTAAAGGAATTTGCTTTTCTTTATTTTTTGTTTAAAATATTAGATGCTGTCGTGACTTATTTTCTCATTCTTTATTCTTGAATGAAACAGAAACAGGCATTACCTGATCCTACAGAAATTCCAAAACCTGATGCTTCTTCAAATGGTGGACAGAGTGGTTCTTCAGAAATTCCTCAACAATGACTCTTTCTAGGCACCAATCTCCTAACTCACTTGGATATGAGGTAGTTCCGCTTATTTCTTTCTAGATTTCTTTGCTTGCCATGATTCATTCACACACTAAACTGATATCATGTTATGAAGACAGAGGCCTCAATGGTACTATTTGGCAAACACTGTCGAAGCAGTTTCAGAAAATGAGGGAGATTTTGATGGTGATGATGATATAGTTGGAGAAGCTGTATATGATGAAGAGTATTTTAGGAAACGTAAACAAAGAAAGAAGATTTCCAGCAGCACTGAAGGAGATGAGGGGTATGATTGGGATAAAGAAAATGCTGGAGATGGTGAAGAAGTACACTCCTCAAGGATCAGAAAGGGTAGTGATGAAGATTTAAGAAATTGATTGGCCACATTAGGAGGGAAACTGAAGTATGTTCTGTTGATGAGCTCCGTTCAGGTCTAAGCCGTAGTAGAAGTGCCACCAGAAACCATGTCAATTATAGACTCTGTGATTTCGGAATTGGAAACTGAGTCATTGAAGCATGAGAAGTTGAATGCCTCAGATGAACACTTGAGAGCTAACCATAATGCAAGTCTGGGAAGCGAAGACTCTGAAAGAAATGACGATGACCAAGGGATGAAAATTGATCGGCCTGCTGAAGAGCACACGATGGGGCTGCGGAGAAAAAGCAAAATGAACTGCCTGAGAAATCAAATAGGACAGGTCAAGATGAAGTCTAAGGTGTGACATGATGGCGTTTTCTTGACCTAATTGGGGTGATACGCTGTATTTCCAGGTTGCAGGTTTTGATGATGATCCTAACACAATGAAATATGAAGAAACAGATGACTTCTAAAGCTTTGACTCTATTCCAGAAAACTAGGGGTCATAATCTCTCAATTTGGGAAGCTGGTTGTACCATAGAAAATCGATAAATTTTGCAGTTAGTACATGAATGAAATTATTTAGAGTTTGTCCTTGACATTGCCCAAGCAACTACTGTGATACAGTTTACTATTCATGATTTCCAGCTGGGGAGCAGCATGATCCTGAGAAAATTATGTAGATTGGGTAGTCAATTTAGCATGCCGACATTTGAAGAATCTTTGACAAATGGATATTGAGGAATGTATTGGGAGTTCTTCAGTCTTCCCCTATCCAGTCGGTGTACCATGACCTTTTAACTTATATTTTAACTGAAAGATATCGCTTTAGATGTTCTATTGTCATGACAATGGACTGCCTTGAACATTTGGGTTGGTGGAGTCCGTCTATAATATGATCAGATTTTAGAAACCGATTCCTCCCTAAAAAAGGTAACACATTTCTCTATTTTTCCAGTTAAACATACTTGTAGCCTTCTGATTTACAGTTTCTGGATCAGCTTGTTCTATTTGTTGAAATAAGGTTCCATTGTCTTTTAATAAAATTCTAACTTGCCAAAATATTAGCAATACAAAAAGTAAACATATAATTCTAAATGAGAATGATTTGAATAACATAACTCTCGTGTTATTTCATAGTAGTTTTCCTATGCATCTTCCTTTTCCAATTCCTTGCCTTCTAATTCCTCTTCAGCTTTCTTCACAGAAGTTACTTCCTCTTGATCAGCTTTCTTCACAGGCGCAGGTGCTTCCAATTCCTTTTCTTTTACTCCCTCTTGGGCTTTCTTCACAAGCGCGGCTGCTGCTTCCTTCTTCACATCCTCAAGAGCTCGGATCAAGTTCGAAAGGCATTTCTCTGCACCTTCTCTCGGGGACTTGGGCATCAGGTTCTCTGCAACGTCAGCCGGTGTAATCTTGTTGTCCTTCATCAACCCTTCAATCGATTCGAACATTGGATGTGTTTCCAGCATCAGGTAATTTTTCGCAAGCACTTTAAACCCCTCAAAACTGCAGTACGAAAGCTCAATATGCTTGTCCATCCTCCCTCTTCTTATCAGAGCAGGGTCCAGCTTCTCCACATAATTCGTGGTAAACACCACAATTCTCTCCCCTCCACAGGCCGACCAGATCCCATCAATGAAATTCAAAAGCCCTGAAAGGGTGACTTTGCTGCTCCCGATCTCCTCCCTAACCTCTTTCCGAGCAATTTCCTTCTTCTTGGCCTCCTCATTTTCATCATCATCTGAAGATTTCTCAACCTTCTTTTTCCGTTGTCCTGTAAGATCAAGAGAGCAGTCAATATCCTCGATTACTATAATGGACTTACTTGTAGTCTCAATCAAAAGCTTCCTCAGCTCTGTATTGTCCTTCACTGCTGTGAGCTCCAGATCATACAAATCATAACTCAACAAATTCGCCATTGCAGCGATCATTGTCGATTTCCCGGTCCCCGGTGGACCATAAAGTAGATATCCCCGTTTCCACGCCTTCCCGATTCGTGAATAAAAATCCTTACTCTGGCTGAATGTCAATAGATCTTCAACAATCTCCTGTTTCTTCTCCGGCTCCATCGCCATCGTCTCAAACGTTGCAGGATGCTCAAACACAATGTGACTCCACATACTCTGCTTGTGGATTGAATACTTATAAGTAGGATTGTTTGTGTAAAGCTTCCTCTGCCTGTTTTTGATCCTGACTTCCTTCCCTTTCTTCAATACATGGTCCAAATAAGCCTCAGATATCAACTCCCTATGCCGCTTGTGGAACTTGAGCTTGTAATACCTTCTCTCCGGCTCCGGATAGTACGTCGTGGTCCTCGCCGGTGACACTTTTTTGGTCGAAACCCACTGGACCTTCACGCCACAAAATTCATCAGTCACTCTTTCATGATCATCCATGCTTAAAACCAACTTGCTGCTGTCCCTTCCCATCTCGGCCTTGAGCCTCTTAGCACTTGTGGACGAATTCACGCTGAGGTAGGCCTCCACCGCCGAGTAGGCTTCACTGCGCTTGAGCCGGCTTCCGGTGAACTCGTAGATAGAAATCTGGATATAGGGGTAGAAGTAGCCCATGATTCTATGAGTATATGCTGACAAGTAGTGACGGACCTCGTAGGGACAGTATTGGCGTATGATCGCCCAAAAGAACATGAGACTGGCAATGGTTGAGCCTGTCATCGCCCACATCTCCGTCATCCTCATCGGTGCCATCATTGGAGCTATGTTCGTTGAATTTGCTAGCTCCCTTCTTCTTTGTCCTTCACATAAATGCAGAGCTTTGTTTCTCTCCCTATTTTGACTTGTAAAACAACAGAGACGGCAAAAGAACAGTTATGTTCATTGAATTTCCTCTCTTCTTGTTCTTTGTGTTGAATATATTAGGGTAAAGTGCAAATAACCCCCTGTACTATTGACAAATTGCAACTAACCCCCCTAAACTAAAAAAAAAACCCTCTAAACTATGAATTTGTTGCATTTTAGTCCATTCCGGTGACTGACTTAACCGGAAAAATAAAAAGTCTGAATTGCCCTTATGATTATTCACTACTGTATAAGGTATATAAATATATATGCGTTTATATATATTTCTGGTTTTAAACTGAATTTATATATATGTGTTTATATATATATATAACATTGGAGATTGAAGAGAGAGAGAAGCATCAGGCTGGAGATTGAATCGTGAAGAAAATGAAGGAAAAAGATGGTGGCGGCGGCGGCGATTATGGTGACAGAAGAGGAGGTAAGTCGGCGATTATGGTGACGATGCGGAGTCGACGCGTCAAAACCCAAATCATCCTCATCGCTGCTGGGATCTCGCTGCCATCATCTCCTGCGCCTGCCCTGCCACCGTCTCTTGCGGTGATAGCTGGAACGAGCTCGGATGGTGGAGAGGACCGACGAGCAAGATGTGCTGAACGGCGATGGGCTGGTTCGGCCATGGTTAACTCGTGGCGATGGGCTGGTTGCGGCTTAGCTGCACAGCGGCCAAGCTTCGCCTCATCCGCCAACCTCCCTGTTCCGATCAGGATGGTCACCCACTTCTCGTTTTCATCGACCCCAAATTAGTCCGCAATCATTCTCCACAAGTGCTTTCACTTGAACAGATCGTTGTTGCTGCAATTGAAAGCTTCGTTGCTCGCGTACGGATCCATCGCCGCCCATACTAGTGCTCCGCTATCAGATTGGAATCCGACGCCACCGAGTAGCAGTTCCATGCCGCCTTCGTTCCCGAGGGAGAACCAGAGATTGTGTTTGAAGGGGGTGATGGCAGTGGGTTAGTGGGGGTTTGGTTTCACGGTGTGTGATGGGTTTGATGGAGAGAAGGTTGGGCTGTGGTTGGTGATGACGGGTGATGGTGGTGGCGGGATTGGGGTGGTGGCTGTGGGTTTGTGTACTGGTTCGATTGGGTTTGGTGGTGTGCCGTTGAGATGCCGATGGAGGTGGTAGTGATGGTGGTGGGTTTGATTTCGTTTAACGGTGTGTTTTGGCATGAGTTCAGGAGGGTTTCGTGGTGGTTATGTTGGTGGTTGCGGACGGTGGTGGTGGTTATGTTGGTGGTTGCAGAAGGTGGTGGTGGTCGTAGACGACGGTAGTGGTGGTTATAGGATAATTTGGTATTTTCATATATAGAAGGGCATTATTGTCCAAAAAACTTAGTTTGTCTGTCGCGTGTGAATCACGCGCTCATTTTTGGACGGCCGGTCACCGGATGGGGTGATCTGCAACTTTTTTGTATAGTTTAAGGGGTTTTTTGCATTTTTGATAGTTCAGGGGGTTAGTTGCAAATTTCTCCGTAGTTCAGGGGGGTTATTTGCACTTTACCCAATATATTATAATATATATATATATATATATATATATATATATATATATATATATATATATATAGGGATGAATATAAGGAGTGAGAGAATGGTATTTAAGTGACTCGCGTCTTTTGGATTTTTACGAACAGTCATGTCTATTGAATTTCTACGAAGAGACATGCTTATTGGATTTCTACGGAAAGACATAATTTTTAGAACTAAAAGTCACAATCTCTGTACCAAAAGTCATATCTATTATATACATCTTTACGTCACTATATTCTCTCTAATATAGAATGACAAACAGAGTATTTAAGGAAATTCTTCTGCACTGGTAATAGCAGATTTCGACTTTATTGTACTCTCAAAGTGTTTTGCTACATAACCCGTCAGTAAACTCAATTTAAGTGGGAAAAAATAACACTTTAAGAAAAGTAAATACACGTTTCGAAGTCTGTATTTTATTTGACATCAGCAAATTTCAGAAAATCTGATTATTTTCAATAATTGATAGATCAATTATTTTAACACTTTGTCCTTCACATAAAAGAAAAAGCTTTATTTATGTCTATTATGTCTTGGAAAACAAGTAGAGAGATTATTGTATGATAGAGAACTCTATTTACATGGTTAGTAAATGCGAAGATTGTGATTGCTGCGGATCAGGCTTTATTTATCTGTATTGTGTCACAAGTAGAGAAATTATTGAATGATAGAGAACTCTATGACACGTTACTAAATGCTGACGAATTGCGATTGGTGAAGACCGCTAATAAATTCTTAAACAAGAGGGTAGGTAAAAGCATATTAAAAAGAATTCTTGGATGAACTCATACTATGCATGTGACGGTGTTTTGTTTGGTTTCATCGATAGGACCATGTCCATTCCACACACCGAAGGTCACTGCAAGGACCATGTTCTCTGCAGGTGTGTGTGTGTTAAAGTTTATCAAACGTACTTGTCAATTGTAATGAATAATGACAACTTTGGACGCTCTGTGGGGTATTTTTATTTTTTTAATTTCATTTTTATTTTTTTGGCCTTCTCTTTTTGATTGTATATGTGTGCATGCGTGTAAAGTTTGGCTTTTTAAAGGTGGTGGGGTCGCAGGTGAATATTGAAATCGGTTACGCAACGTGGAACGACTCTCAATATCTTTTGAAGCCACACATACGCACACAAAATAATAATAATAATAATAATAATAATAAATTATTCAATCATACAGAGAAAGAGCATGAAAGCTGGAATAATAAGCCAAAAATAAATAAATAAATAAACACCACATTGCCAGAATAAACCTAGAGAAAAACAGAGAAATGTCAAATCTCTTTCTTTCATCTTTCTATGCACCGGCATTATATCCTATTTAAGGCCAAAGCCTAAAGAAAGCTTCAATAGAAGAAGCCTGGGATCTCATTATATTGTTTATACATTTCTTTTAATTTATTAATTATGTTTCATAATTTGTATTAATTAATTATTAAATAAATACAACTACTATTATATTTCTTTTAGAGTTAGTAATTTATTGATTATCTTACCCGATAATTGCTTGCACGATTACACATTATAATAGTTTGGTTTGAGAGTGAAAAAATGAATAGAAGAAGAAGGGTAAGGATTGATAAGACATTTCTGGATGATGGATGGGGTGACATAATATATATATATATTTTTTTCGTTGAAAGGAAGGGAACGAGAGTTTTAATATATATTTTTATCAATATGCCCTTATTATATGTGTGAGAGAATTTTAATAAGTGATTTTATATGTAATTAAAGGTTAAATTTAGTATTACATACGTGTTGGTGGAGTAGCTTTTTTTTTCTTTCCCTCATTTGCACAGATAAAAACTTTTGAAAAAACATGGGAGGGATGGTTCATCCCTCCTTGTTTCACCTTTCTTTCATTCCTTCTAACCAAACATAGCATAGCAAAGATACAAGAAGTGTTTTTATATATTTTTTAAACATATTGAAAGTTAAGTAGAAATAAAATTATTAATATTGTATTAATATAATTAATGTGAGAAGACCTAAACCGTGAAAGTAAATTGAAAGCAATTCTCCATGTTATCTCTAGATCGGTGAAGCTAAACTGAAAAAGCACTCTCAAATTCTCAAGTAGGGGGTAAGTTCAACCTTACTAAACAAGTAAATAATTAATTTTTTTTTAACAGAATAAGTAATTAATTGGAGTGGCAACAATTGCAATTTCCAAATTTGATGGAAAATAGAAGATGGAAAAATTAGATGGTGACCAAATCTAATCAATATTGCTCTTTAAGGACCATAAGATTAAGAAAAGATAAATAGTTACTAAATTTAAAAGTTAAAAATCTTTCCTAGTGACCACCTGAATTTTTTTTTTCCCCATAAATGTGCATTTCATTAGCGGACAAAATATATCATTTTACAAACAAAATACTCTTAGTTTCAAAGAGACCCAAAGTTGTTGAGAATTTGCTTGAGCATTGCAATGGGAAGCATACCTGAAGATGCAATGAATTGTTCTCTGTATTAAGAAAGTAATCTATTACACTTCACACAATCCACCTCTTTCCATCTCTCTAACTTCTATTTATAGAAGTGTATATTTGCCCTAAAACCTTCCCCAAAACTCTCAATGCTGGCCAATCTTCAATAGGCCATTACCTGGGCCGTAGTGAGTGAAGGGCTCCTCTTATAACGTTAAGAAGGTTGGGCCTGTAGGTGGCTTAATAGAGCTTTAGGCCTGATAGACCGCTCTACAAGTGGACTAATGGTCTTTTTAAACCCTGGGCTTAGTGGACCGGGGCCCAGTTCATTCTTGGTACCCTCACCTGCCCCCTAATCTCTCCCTAATTAATTAGGGTGAGATTAACGAGGGAATGCAATCATGATATGACGGCTCAATGTGGTGACGTGGGGAAGTGGACGGTCAGCGCAGAGATCAATGCTTTGGGAAACTGAAGCTTCATCATTGCTATGACACCTCAGTCAACGAGACTGCCTTCTTTAAAACCTTTAGTCTGTGCTTTCAAACCTCTCTTTTGTCTTCTTTATCTTCTTTTCAAGCATTTCCTCTCTGGTTTTTCTCTAACAACTTAGAAGTCTTTCTCCGGCGAGCCTTTCTTAAAGATTTTTCTTCCTCAACTCTCTGCAGTGACCTTGTTAACTCCCTTCTTTAAGGTTAGTTTCTATCTTCTCTTATTTCTTTTAAATTCGAGGATTCCTCTTGCTGTTGCCATGGCGAGTGAATTAGAATCTATTCGTGCAAAGTATGAAATCCCTGGGGATGTTTTCATTAGACATTGCCTTAGGAAACTCAACATGAGAACCGGTGAGGGTTTCCTTCAAGGGAGAATCTCCTCTTCATTTGAACGTGAGTAGATTCCCTTTGCACCCTTTCTTTTCTTTTGTCTTTAATAAATTAAACCTTTCCCCACTTCAAGTGAACCTCAACTTCTTTAGCATTATGTCAGTCTTTCTGATCATGAATGATAACAGAGACCTGGAGCTTGATCTTATGGATCTTCTCCTCTGTTATAAGATCTGTAAAATTAGGCAAGATGACGTGTACTACCATCTCTTCCTTATTACCAAACGGTCGATCTGTATGGACAAACCTGACTTTGAGAAGGGTAGGAAGAAAGGCCTTATAGGGGTTAGAAGGGACCGCCAAACTCCATCCTCTAGGAACTTTCCCATTCCGACCACCTGTGGCGAGTGTTCTGTCCTCTTGTACGTTAAATTTAGAAAACATAAAAGCGAGTGTAAGTGCAAAATTTGTCTACCGCACTATTGCTCTTTCCTTTTTCATTCTTTGGGCATCCTTTATAATGACTTGAGTTACGGTATTTGCAGGGTTAGGCATCGTCTTTTGGAAGAGAAAGTGTGGACCAGCATCCCTTCTTCCTCCGAGCTACTTACTCCAGAAGCCCTCAACAATATATCATTTTTAGGGCTCTGCATGGACCAGAACCCAACACATAAAAAGAGGTGCCTGCTTCTGGTGGCGTAATTGGGGGAACAAAGGGGACCTTATCTAACCCTTCGGCAGTGATCCCACTCCTAAATTTAATTATCCGAGCGGATGGATCGTTGGTTGCCCCCAACGATACCATGTTCAAGAGTGGTCTGACCGCCCTATCTTACTACATGCATCTGTGGTCTCCACAGGATGTGAAGGTCCACAGGGAGATGTCTCGAAAGGACATGTACACCTAGTTCCCAATCTCTGCTATGGAGGTAACTTGTCACTTGACTTTTATTTACCTTTTCTCTTTCTTTTATCGCTTTAACTCTGTTTGTCTCACAATGGTATAATAGCTTTCTTATGCTTACATATAGACCCTGTTCGGGATGGTCACATTGTAGAAGCACTTTGAGGTTGCAAACAAGACGGTGAACAATCTTTCGAATAGGTACAGAGCTGTGGCCTGACGAGGTCGTTTGTGAACGCCAAAATAGTGTAGTGAATGTGCGGTTCAAGAAAAGCATTTTGGGTCAAGTTTAAATTTATAAAAACCACTACCAACACTACTACTAACTTAGCAAGAGTGATAGGGATCGTCCCAAGGGATTATACGTGTTGGAATTTAACTTCAACTCTAGCGTATCACAAGATTGTAAAAGAGATTTGATGAGATGATTAAACTACTTCAATTAATGAAAATGCAATTAAAATAAACTAAGTCGAGATAGGGATTTAAGAGATATGAAGAGAGGACTTAGGGTGTTGGAATCACCACTAAGCTCGTGTAATTAACCATTTGCTTTCCATTAATGGGGAATACATTGTTGTGAACAACATGCGACTACTAATTGCAATATTAAGCATGGACCATCTAATTTGTGTATAAATTGTCTACCTAAACTAAGTGTAGCACAACCCATCAATTTTAAGCATGACCCATCTAAGTAGCAACAATTGTAGCATACATCAATCTAAAGAATCATGGAATTTGCAATAATAAGCCATGGAATATCTAAGCAAGCATAGATTGTCTACCTACCTACAAGCATGAATTAAATTGTAGAACAACCCATCAAGCATAAGTATAAACCATCAAATTAATTGACAAACCCATTTAATGAAAACCCATACTTAGCCATCACTAAATCATTAATTAATCACACATAGACATGCAACCAACATAGATAATCTAGTATAGAGATCAATTCCCCAAATAATCACACATAAGATAACATGTAATTAAAATAGAGAATCATATGAATCATGTAAGAAATAATTCCTAATTTAATCACACATAGACATGTAAATAAATTAGAGAATTAATAGGAAGAATTAAACCATAGAAATCATAGAAATATACCAAGATTCATTAAATTCACAAGGCTAGAACACTAATCACAACAATATATATAAATCCCCAAAAATAGAAATACAAGGGTTTAGATTACACAAGACTTAGGGCTCATCCAAGCCCTAAGTGTAGATTTAGCCAATCATGGAGGAGGTAGATGTGGTCATGAAATCAAGCTCCAAATATGGCTCTATCTTCTTCTTCCTCTTCTTCTTCTTCTTCTTTAAAGCTCTAAAGATGGAGAAAGAGAGTGATCTAAAGATGGATATTGAGATGTGCCTCCACTTCCCTCTTTTCTTCTAACCCTAATCTCTAACTTTGCTAGAGAGAGAAATAAAAAATACAATGTAAAAAAGAAGAAGATAAAAAGCTTCTTACAAAATGGGTCACTTCCCTTTATATAGAAGGTCCTTTTCTTAGTCATTAAATTAGGAATATAGGCTCAAAAATATCTAATCCCGTACTATGTGATAGGTGGACTTTTGGGCGCGCACGGAATAAGACAGCTCGCTGCCAGTAAAAGTTCAATCGATCCAACTTTGATTTTCGATCGATCTAACTTTTTTAGAAAGTTGGATCGATCCAATTTTGATTTTTAATTGATCCAACTTTTCTCAGAAAGTTGGATGGATCGAACTTGACAGATTTTCAGCATCAGTCTCTTTTTGCTCCAAATCATCCTCTTTTTGCTCCGGATTATCACTAAGACGTAGTTTGACTCCAAAAAGGCCTTAAGAAACCATTTTTAGCTCATTTTAAAATTATTGACCTGAAATAGACAAAAACACAAATAAGTACTAAAACGGAAAAATAAGATAGATAAAGGTCCTACAACACTCAAGCTTAAGGAGTTTAAAAGTGTACTTTTCAGCACTCATCACACCCCCAAACTTAAATATTGCTAGTCCCTAGCAATAAACTACAAAGTAAATAAATGAAATGAACAATTAATTAACTATGAACTAGAAAGTAATAAAAGGATAACGCCACTTTTGTAGGGAACACGATTGCACTTAGCACATACAACAAGCCTTTTAAACCCCTAAGTTACCCCTAGTGGATAAGTGAAGTCTCGTGAGGGTTTCCAGAAATGATACCCACAAACATTAAGCTCATTCTCACAAAAGAGACACCAATATTGTAAACAAGCATTGGGAGAAAACTAGCTCAAGTATGCAAATTTTCAAGCCTTTCCAAGCAATCTCCCAAAATTTCAACATCAAGCAAGCAAGTATGGTCCTCCACATATCAAGAAAATGATCATGCAAATCAAAACAACTCTAAAATCCTTTTTGAGTGGACTGGCATCAAATATGTTGCTATCTTAAGCAACTAAAGAATTAATCACATCTTTACCCTCAAATTAGCACACAAATCTAGTACCGATGATCAAGACAAAAAGTGAACATTTTATTAAAACTTTATTGTTCTAGGTGCACTTATTCTTTTCACTCGATTTTTTTTTTTTTTTTTTTTTTTTAGGATCAAAGATGGAAGCAAGGTGCAATGTGTTGATCTATTAAGCTTTCTAGCGATTCATGAGATCAAGCGTTTGGTCAATGACTCCCAAACTAGACGGCTTTAGGGCATTAAGCGTTCAAACACCCCTACGGACTTACAAGCTCAAATCAACACAACCTCCATCTAATCATTTCCCACTTCTGACCTTTTGGGAGAAGTTCTCACTTTTTTATTTACTTTTGCAACTTTTTCTTTTTCTTTTTCTTTTTTTTTTTTTTTTTTTTTCAATTCAATTATTAACCTAGAGTTTGGGCTCTCCACCTTTCGGCGCGAGAAGTTCAATGCTTAATGAGGCTAGAATCCCGGCTACTTAGTGAAAAGGGGTTGTTATCCACCTTTATCAAGAATGAAAACTTTCAATGCACTACTAGCTCAATTGGGATATAACCAATTCAATAGTCAACAAAGCATGTACCCCACAAATGAATGTTAGTGTGCACCTATGTTAGTGTAGAATCCTAGAGTGAATCTCAAAATAATCACAAAATCAAAATGATGTGGACCACAAAGACAAGCAAGATATCAATCTTTCGAAAAATTTACTCCTAAATGGCATCCATAAGGCATATAAGGAGTATTGGACTCTCAAGTCAAGCAATTTTTAAATTCTAAGCAATATAGTCCTCAAAAGATCAAAATCATCGCTAACATGGATCTCCAATCTCAATCATGCATTTAAGTCTCAAACTTAAGTAGAATGCAACAAAGTCACCTTACCCCCAAACTTAAAGTGCACATTGTCCTCAATGTGCAATAAGAACAATGGAAAAGATGGAAAGAATATACCGTGGTGGCAAAGACATGAAGCCCGGTAGTAATCTAATTCGAAAGACGTCTCCCCCAAACTTGGAATCAACCACCTACTTGAATAACCACACTAGCAAACTCACATCAAATATCAATTGGGATAAGATAAGAAAATCAAGCATTTTAAGGCAATATAGTACATGATGAAAGAGAGATATGAGATCAAGCCCTAAGTAAAGCATAAAGTATGCATGGCTACACATAAGGGTACAATGGTGAATTTTTTTTATTTTTTATTTTTTTATATAGCAAGTATATACAAAATGCAAGAAAACAAAGAATAAAATGTATGAACAAAATGCAAAAAGAAAAATAAAGAAGACAAAATGTAATGAAAAAATATGTATAATGCAAGAAATGAAAAATAATATGTATAATGCAAGTATATACAAAATTTTCTTACTTTTTGTTTTTCATATATATAATTTTTTTATGATATAACAAGTATGTACACACACACAAAAATAAAATAAATAAACATGCAAGGAATGAAAATACAAGGAAATAAGGGATGCAAATTTTTTTTTTTTTTTTTTTTTTTTTTTTTTTTAAGGTATGTACAATGAAACAAAATGCAAGAAAAAAAAAAAAAATAGGAATGAATATAAACATGTATTATACAAGAGATAAAAGACACATTGTGTCATGTGGGTGCTAAGTTTTACATCTCTAGCAAGACGGAATGCTATTTTGAAAAACTATTTTTTTTTATTTTTTATTTTTTATTTTCAAAATAAGAAAATGAAAAATAAAATAAAATAAAAATAGAAAAAGGAAAAAGTCAAAAAGTCAAAAAGTCAAAGGGGCAAAGTTATGATCGATTTATGCTCGCACGATGGGATAAAGAGTATGAATTTTGCAGTGCTTTAAAAATTTTTTAAGTATGGAATCTCGATCAATCCAATAATGAAGTTGGATCGATTGAAGAACTTTAGATCGATCTAGGAATATTTTCGATCGATCTGACAGAGAGCTGAAATATGCAGGTTGATGCAGGCTCAAAATTTTTCTAAGTGTTCTAAGTGTTGAAACTACAGATCGATCGAACTTGATGTTTGGATCGATCGAAGGTCTTCTGATCGATCTAACTGAGAATTGAGATCTGAAGATTTTCTTGGATCGATGAGACAAAGAGTGATTTGGATGCAGGTTTGCTGCGGGAATGAAGTTCGATCGATCGAATTCTCATTTGAGATCCATCGAACTTATACAAAATGCTCAATTTTCAACATGAAAGTGCAGAAAGCCCTATTCTAAGCCCGAATGATGGTAACAAAAATAGAGATTGAAAAATAGATAGAAGAATGTACACAAAAACGAAAAATAAAAAATAATAACAAAAAAAAATTGGAGAGGAATAGAGTTGTGAAACTCTACGAATACTAGTGTTTAACATCTCTAGCAAGACGTTGTGTCAACTCACTAATCAAAAGAATCAAAAACCGGATATGAAACATCCTTATTGACCCTCTTTTCACTTTTCTCATTTAATGCCTCACTTATGATAATGAAATCATTCTCCAAAAGAATGACTTGAAAAGAAATGAAAGAGTTGATTTCATTCCTTTTATCCACGGTCTTGAAAACAAAATCAATCATGGTTAGCCTTGCCTCAATTTTGTGCTCTTGAAGTGTATTCAAAGAATCACTTCCTTTGTGAATTGGCAAGTCAATATCTTTCAAAGACTCATTTGGAATATCAAGGAACACCTTCTCTTCATCATTTTCCTCCTCCTCAAAATTCACAATCTCCTCACCTTCCAAGTTGGCTAAAGAGTCCATTAGAGAGTTAATTTATTTCATTTTTAAAGCTTTCAAGGTTAAAACCATAATTTTTATACATTTCAAAAAGGCATGTCTCAAGAAGATCTTTGGATATAATAGAAGGAAGGCCCTCTTCAACAAGTTCCTCCTCCTTCTCTCCTACCTCAAGTGTGGTTAACGTCTCCTCACTCTTTAGAGTAACAAGGTCATAGATAAAATCATAATCAAAACAAAGAAAGTCCTCATTAATCATGTTATGCTCTATTGGATTAGCCACTAACTCACTTGCCACTTCTTCCTCTATACAAGATAGAGTGCTAGGCATTAGCTCACTTGCTACTTCTTCCTCTTCACTCTCATCATCCTCAGCTATATACATTGAAGTTCTTGCCATTTTTTCATTTGCCTCTTCCTCCTTCTCTTGACGAGAAAGACTACTTGCAATTTGCTCAACTTGAGCTTCAAGATTGGCTAAAGTTTGAGAATGAAAATTAATAAATGGAGCTTGTGAAATATGCACATCAAGTAAAGCTAACACTTTTTCTTCAAATCCGGGTGAGTACCTAGAAGGTGGTGGAGTTGGTTCATTATAAAATGGTGGTGGAGGGCAATAGTCATAAGAAGGATTAAATGAGTGATCAAGTCCATAATAAGATGATGTATGAAATGAATTGGACTTAATCTCATAAGGATTAAAATATGATGGAGGAGCATAAGGTAAAGGGATATAATTTCTGTAACGACCCGGTCATTTGCCTCCCTTTCATTTTTCTTAAAATTTTACGAATGAATTTTTTTCGTTTAATTTTCTTTTCTGAGCTCTATTTCGTGTCGCTTAGTGTCATCTCGAGTGCTCGGAATTGGTTTCTGAGACTCTTTCATGTGAATTGACAACTTCCTTTGAGGACCGAGTCATTTTCGCATTTTCATTTTTCGGACACTATGCGCCTTTCGTCCTTTTCCCTGTTTCGTCTTTTTCCCTATTTAGTCTTTTCCCTATTTGTCACTTGTTTGGCAAAACCTCACTTTTCATGCTCGGAATTAGTTTTTGACTTCACGTGCCTTCATCTTGAGTGATTTTCTCGAAATACGTATCTTTACTTTTGCAAGAAAGTACTCTGGTTGCTCCCGGTGTCCATAGGGGCATAGATGCACAATTCTTCAGAAATTTTTTCAATTCTTGGAGTGTTTTTCGTAAATATATTTTGAAGATATTTTATTTTAGGGGCATCTAAGAAAATATCTTTTGGAAGATATTTCCATTCTGGGGCAGTTTCGTAGTTAACCCTTTTTATAGGGGCCATTGTGCAATTAACGAAAGTTATTGCAAAATGTCTCGTCTGGAGCCTGGATCCTCGTATGTGATTTATTTTCACATTTCATCGAGTCGTGGACTCTTAGAATTCCTTTCTGGTCGTTTTTCTCCAGTTTCAGAGTTTCTGGACCCGGTTGCCGCTGAACTTGTTCGGGGCATAACTCTCTGCTCGGGACTCGTTTTTTGATGCTGTTTCTTTCCTTGTTCATATTTTATCATTTTGAATCTTTTTTGTTCACGAAGTTTTGCCGTTTGAGCGCGTTTGCTCAAAATTCACTTTTCTGGACCTGGTGGGGCCCTTTCGGGGCAGTTTTTGAGACTTACTATAAATAGGATGCCCTAAAGTGAAAAATCAGATTTTCACTCATCTTCTCCACTCTCTTGGCCGGCAGCCATGGGAGCTCCTTGGCTGCCACCCTTTCTCCTTCTCCTCCACTTGATTTCCTTGGTAGAAATCATTCGGCCTTTATATTTATTCTTCCCCTCGACGTGTTCTATCATTCCCCCTTATTAGAATTCATTTCTAACCATTTCTTGAGTTTTGGGTTTGAGGTTAAGTTGTGATTTTTATGGGGCTTCCTTCGGATTCATGTAGATCGTGTTGTCCCCGACAAAATCCTTCGGTTTCGGCGAATTCGAGACACTTTTTTTTCAGTAGGGATTTAAGGTTTTCATCTCAAATTGAGGTAGGGGGTGTTATAATTTAAATTCTTGCTATATTACATGCTTGTGATGCTTATATAACTTGATTACATGCTTGGATTCAAAATCTAGAGATTTTATTATTTATTTTTCTTGTGAAGGATTTAATTTTCCCGGTTATCCATAACTTTGTTTAATTATGTGGCATAATAGAATATTACCCCTTGATATGTAGATTGACATATATTAAATCTAGATTATTTGGACAAGAAATGAAGATTTTATTTAATATTTATCTTGAATAAAATATTAAATCATGTGGCCTTATCTAGCTTTAAATCAACATGTGATAGCATATTATATTAGACCCTAGCATGCTCTTCAACATAAATTAAATTGAGAGTAATCGGAGAAGTTTGGAAATCTAGTAATATTTAATTTATTAGATTAATTAATTTGCTCCAAGTGTACTATTCTGCCCGTTGGATTTTCGACTTGAAATTCTTGATGTGCATGCAATATAGTTTCACATATATTAAATCTAGAATATTTGATTTGGTTTTGAAGCCTTTCATTTATTATTTTTCTTGTATTAAAGGTTAATACACATGGCCGTAACTTATATAGAATGTACTTGTGTCATGCTTTTAAATCAAGTCTTGACATATTTAATAACATATATTAATTTGAGATCATTTGGATGACTTTCAAAATCTAGGGATTTTAATTAAATAAAATAATTAAAATCCATACAATGGTTCTATGCACTTGATTAAGTTCTAACCTTGCATATATGATTTCCTTAACATGTTCCTTCACGTGTATTAAATTGAGACTAATCGGATAAGTTTGAGACTTACACTTACTTGTCTTACTTGTATGGAACTTAGTTCACTTAGTTGTAACTTGTCTTCCACGGAACTTTTAGCTTTTCACATGTAACTAGACCCCGTGTATCTTAGTTTCATTAATGTACTTAATGAACTAGCACAATTGTCTTTGAATGATTTAATTATCTATGTATTGCTTAGTAAATAATTAAATCATTAATATTATACTTGTGGTATTTCTACATCGATGGATTCTATGTGACATATATCCTAATTTGTAGTCCATGTAGATGCATACTATGATTTCTTGACTTGCACAACTTGTTAATTTTGGAAACTTAGTGATATCAATCAAAATTGACATGTTTAGGACTTGGTTCTAGTACGGGGGAAAGTCCCCCTACATTATAGTGTGTACTTGGGGAAGGTATCCATGGGTTAGTAACCCTAAAGTAATCCCAAGATTACGGTTTTCTACACTACGCATTCGGGGAAGGTACCCATGGGTTAGTAGCCCTAAAGTGATCCTATGAGAACGGTTTTAATCCGGGCGATATCCAAGTTTCCACATTAGTTGATTTCACTCTTTAAATTTCAAGTTGCTATTCCTTGAAGATTTAAAGCTCTTTTCTTGTTATATGAAATGTTCCAACCTTGTTTAATTTCATAGATGTTATGCTTACTTGTGTATTTAGATCTTGTTTAGCATACTTGGAACTGCACACTTGCTTCTTGTACCTAGATTCCGTTTAGTATACTCTTGTCTTGTATACTAGCCTTGTGTGTTTCCCATCTTGTTAGTATGCCTGTATTTTATATACTTACCTCACATGCTTTCATCTTCGTTTAGTATACTTGTAACCAGTATGCTTGTATGTCGTGTATTTCATTTCAATTGCATGAGTAGCTTGGATGATCCCTGAGTCTAATCTTTGACATAGACGTTAGGTGGCATGATCCCTTTTGAATTATATCATGTTAGTCCTAAAAATCTTTAAAGAAATCGAGTCGATGCATGCTCATTCTCTACGAGTAAACTTGTTTACTCACCCCGAAGTTACTGGAGGATTTGATCAGGTACGAAGACTTGGTTCATGATGCTTGTTGTTCAGTGGGATGGCTTCTAGCTTTTCAGTTTCTATGGGACAAGTACAACTACTAGAAAGAAAATAGAAAAGAAAAAAAAAAATCTATTGATTCTATACCCAAATGAGAAAAACAAGCAAAACGTTAGAGATAGAGCGTATGAAATATGAATTTAATAGAAAATAAATCAAATATGTGCTAGAAAGCAATATATATATATATATATATATATATATATATATATATATATATATATATGACTGATTTTAGCTAAAATTTGTAACTGTTCCACTCGCTCTGTTCAGAACGACGGTCGCCCGCTGCAGAGCTTGATGGTCGATGATGGTTTGGGCAGTACAAATATATATATATATAGGGGTATTTATGTTGTTTAAGATTAAAGATATTTTATATTAAAATTTTGAGGGTAAAAAGGTCAATTCGCATGTGTTTGAGGCCAAAAAGTTAAAAATGAAAGTTAAAACCAAAATTTTCATTTACTTGAAAAATAACCTAACCTCATGGAGTATCTATGTAATTTGGTTCAAGTTTTATGTAAAGGTTTTTAGAAAGTGGACACTTCTACAAAAGAGTTTTTTTCTCTCTTTTTTATTTGCAGAAGGTAAGTTGTACTTCTACAAAAGAGAGTTGTATGTGTGGCATTATGCTAAAATTAGCAATAGAATTACTTTAAACAGCATTGATACCAAATGAATTTTTAAAAAAATTAATTGCAAATATACTTTATATAATGTAACACTCGTGTTATATAGTTATACTAATCTCCACTTTTTCTCTCGCATTTGGGTTCTTTAACCTTTATTTGAACGATATAAGATCTATCTATCAATAAAATAATAAAAAAATGAATAACGTAACGGCGGCATGGTAGGTAGTTGTAACGGGTCGGGTATTTCGTAATTCAGTAAAAAAAAAAATAAGTTATTAGGTGAAATTAACCCATATATACCTATTCTACTTTCCATGTGAATCTGATCCGTAAGTCTTCCCTTGTAACAATAGTCTATTTCATTTGTTCTTTATTTTGATTTCCATACTACCGTATGGTAACTTAATAAACTAACTTTTGATAAGTATAAATACCATCATATAAAATCAATTTTTATTTTTTTTTAGTCAAGGATGATGTTGGTCCGAAAACAAAATCGAATTCCCTCATGTCTAGGGGGTTCCTGTACACTAGTGCAACACACTTTTAAAGTGATTGCATTTGAAAAATTGCTCCATTTCCAAATCCCAAGCCTTAAAACTAAGCACCTCTTAAGCAGGGATGGCAAAATCCCCATATCCGGCAGGTCCCCGCCCCACCCCGCCCCTATTATGGCGGGTTTGGGGACCCATTTATGTAATTGGGGAGGGAATGGGGATTGTATTTGAAACCCCGGCGGGGGACGGGGCGGGGCCGGGGGAGGGTAACCTCGCCCCTCCCCGCCCCGTTTATAATGCATTTTTACAAAATTGCCCTTACATGTTATAAAATATTACTAAATTATATAACTATATATATAATATATTCACTTCTGAAGCCCTAGATCTATTCCCTCGTAGCATAGTCGTTGTTGGAAGAATGTTATTTGTTTTGATTGATCATGTTGAAAATTTTCAGACTATTCCAAAAAAATGTTATATGTGATTATGCTATAAATTTGATCGGGTTGAAATGATATGTTTTAAATTGTTATAATTATGCCGAAGCTTTATTAAATTATTAGGTTGAAAAATATTATAGTTGTGTTAATTTTGTTGAAGGTGAATTAAAATTTTAAAGAAGTTATGCGGGGCAGGGTGGGACGGGGATGGCGACTAATGTGGCGGGGACGGGGGAAGGGGTTGAAATTTAAACGGGTATGGGACGGGGATGGAGGTAAAAAATTTGACTGAGGATGGGGAATGAGATCCCCGCCCCACCCCGCTCCATTGTTATCCCTACTCTTAAGATGTTCATCCTTCATATGTATAAAAAATTAGGAAGATATATATATATATATATATATATATATATAATGTTCGGTAAAGTGCAACAACATTTCTTGAGGTTATCCTCTATGACACATTAAAAAACCTTGGTGAAAATTTTGCATTCATATTAAAAATGCCTTGAAATGTCTAGATTGACATCATTTTTTAACATATTTTTTAATTTTAAAAAAAAAAACCTAAAGACCATTATAGCCCCGATATTAGCATTGCAAAAAGTAAACATATAATTCTAAATGAGAATGATTTGAATAACATAACTATGTTGTTATTTCATAGTAGTTTAGCTTATCTTGGTGATATCACTAAGCATCTTCCTTTTCCAATTCCTTGCCTTTTACTTCCTCTTCAGTTTTCTTCACAGAAGCAGCTGCTTCCAATTCCTTGTCTTTTACTTCCTCTTCGGCTTTCATCACAAGCGCGGCAGCTGCTTCCTTCTTCACATCCTCAAGAGCTCGGATCAAGTTCGAAAGGCATTTCTCTGCACCTTCTCTCGGGGACTTGGGCATCAGGTTCTCTGCCACGTCAGCCGGTGTAATCTTAATCTCCTTCATCAAACCTTCAATCGATTCAAACATTGGATGTGTTTCCAGCATCAGGTAATTTTTCGCAAGCACTTTAAATCCCTCAAAACTGCAGTAGGAAAGCTCAATATGCTTATCCATCCGCCCTCTTCTTATCAGAGCAGGGTCCAGCTTCTCCACATAATTTGTTGTAAACACCACAATCCGCTCCCCTCCACAGGCAGACCAGATCCCATCAATGAAATTCAAGAGCCCCGAAAGGGTGACTTTGCTTCGCATCGCTTCCCTGGCCTCTTCCAAAGCAATTTCCTCCTGCTTGGCCTTCTCATTTTCATCATCATCGGAAGATTTCTCAATCTTCTTTTTCCGCTGTCCTGTAAGATCAAGAGAGCAGTCAATATCCTCGATTACTATAATGGACTTACTCGTAGTCTCAATCAGAAGCTTCCTCAGCTCTGTATTGTCCGTCACTGCTGTGAGCTCCAGATCATACAAATCATAACTCAACAAATTCGCCATTGCAGCGATCATTGTCGATTTCCCGGTCCCCGGTGGACCATAAAGTAGATATCCCCTTTTCCACGCCTTCCCGATTCTTGAATAAAAATCCTTACTCTGGCTGAACGTCAATAGATCTTCAACAATCTCCTGCTTCTTCTCCGGCTCCATCGCCATTGTCTCAAACGTTGCAGGATGCTCAAACACAATGTGACTCCACATACTCTTCTTGACGTATGAATACTTATAAGTAGGACTGTTTGTGTAAAGCTTCTTCTGTCTGTTTTTGATCCTGACTTCCTTCCCTTTCTTCAATACATGGTCCAAATAAGCCTCAGATATCAACTCCCTATGCCGCTTGTGGAACTTGAGCTTGTAATACCTTCTCTCCGGCTCCTGATAGAACGTCGTCGTGGTCCTCGCCGGTGACACGATTTTAGTCAAAACCCACCGGACCTTCACGCCACGAAATTCATCAGTCACTTTTTCATGTTCGTCCATGCTTAAAACCAACTTGCTGCTGTCCTTTCCCATCTCAGCCTTAAGCCTCTTAGCATTTGTGGACGAATTCACGCTGAGGTAGGCCTCCACCGCCGAGTAGGCTTCACTGCGCTTGAGCCGGGTTCCGGTGAACTCGTAGATTGAAATCTGGATATAGGGGTAGAAGTAGCCCTTGATTCTCTGAGTATATGCTGACAAGTAGTGACGGACCTCGTAGGGACAGTATTGGCTTATGATGGCCCAAAAGAACATGAAACTGGCAATGGTTGAGCCTATCATCGCCCACATCTCCGTCATCCTCATCGGTGCCATCATCGGAGCTATGTCCATTGAATTTGCTGGCTCTCTTCTTCTTCTTCTTCTTCTTTGTCCTTCACAAAAAAGCAGAGCTTTATTTCTCTCTCTATTGTGAATTGTAAAACAAGAGAGAAGGTAAAAGAACAGATATGTTCATTGAATTAATTTGCTCTCTTATTCTTCTTTGTCCTTCACACAAAAGAAAAGCTTTATTTATCTCTATCGTGTCTTGGAAAACAAGTATAGAATTTACTGTATGATAGAGAACTCTATGACATGTTAGTAAATGCAAGTAAATACGACGAATTGTGATTGGTGTGTAAACAAGAGAGTTGGTAAAAGCATATTAAAAAGAACAAGCGACTTTGGATAAACTGATAGTCATAGAGCACTCTGCATGTGACTGTGTTTTGTTTGGTTTCGTTGATACATAGGACTATGTGTGGACCAAGATTCAGCAATGACGCTAGGAAAAATTGGACAAACTCATAGTCCTTCACGCACTGACGGCCACTGCAAGGACCATGTTTTCTGCAGGTGTGTGTGTTAAAGTGGACCACACGACCACCTTTGTGCGTGGGTTTAGAAATCATCTTGTATAACCTACTTGTCAAATGTAATGGACTAATGACAACTTTGGATGGTCTGTGGGGTATTTTTTTTTACTTATTTTTATTTTTTTGGACTTCCCATTAATGTTTAGCTTTTTAAAGGTGGTGGGTTCCCATGTGAAATTTTGTCCCGTCAACATTGAAAAGACAAAATAGAACAGAAGTGGAAAGAAGAAGTAGAAAGAAGAAAAGATAAAATAGAAGAGAAGCGGAAAGAAAAAACAGAAAAAAATACATAAATAAATAAAAAGTGACGAACTAAGTAACAGTAAAAATAAATTTGAGATTAAGAGTGTCAGAATTAAGGTAGTGAGAATTTCAGAAAATTAAGTCATATATTTGGATTTTATTATGTACTGTATGCGGTTATGTTCATATGTATATCATATATTTGGGTTTTATTATGTACTGTATGCGGCTATGTTCATATGTATATATTTATATATATATCAAATATTTGGGTTTTATTATGTGCTGTATGTGGCTATGTTCATATGTGTTGACGGGGTATGTAGTGGTTACTTACAAGTTAATGAATTTATTATATCTAACGATTGTAAAGTGGAAAGAAGGAAAAGACGTTCCGTAGTGGTTTCTTACAAGTTAACGAATTTATTATATCTTATGATAGTAAAGTGGAAAAAGATAAAGACGTGTGTCAATGTGTCATGACTATACAAGATGAATGGGAATATATGTGTACTGTACACAACCAAAAAAAGTTGAGTGTGAGGTACCAATTTCGCACTCTAATAAGCCTTCAAAAATTATTAAAATTGATGTTAAAACCAGTAACTTGAGCAATATATATAAGTAATAAAATACCTTCTAATTATAATAGAATTTATATAATTCAATTCAAATTGAAAAATAAAGAATTACAATCTAATGTTGTATAGAAAAGTAAAAAAAAAATAAAAAAAAAACTTCAAAATTTAAAAATAAAGTTGGATACTTCAAGTACTACTTGAAATAGGAGATGAGTCCGGCCAAATGCGGACGTTAAGGATTTTGACCTAATAGTGTTTCCTTCCATTCTAAAATAGAAGTAAGTCTACAGTTCAAGTCTTTGTTAATTTGAATTAAAAAAATAAAATTAAAAAAAAAAAAAGGGACTCTCAATCTTGTTTGAAGCCAAAAAAAAAAAAAAATCATATAGAGAATGAGCAAGAAGGCTAGGATAATAAGGCATAAATAAATAAATAAAAACACCACATTGCCAAAGAAAGCTTCGATGGGATGCAACTCATAAGAAAGGCTGAAGAATAGCTTCAAGAGACTCTAATTTAGAGTATATGTATAAAAGTTAAAGGGTTAATTACAACGACACGCCTCTTGAAGTTTGACATATTGATAATTATATATAATTTAATTATTTTTTGAACAAAGGCACCCCCTGTGATAATTTTGATCCAAAAAAGTCCTTAAAATGTTAGGAAAGACGAGATTGCCCTTCAATATTTAATTTATTTTTATTGTAAAATATTATAACTCATGAAAAGTCAAATTTGCCCTTATATATATATACGTTTTATACATTACTGCCCATATATATATATATATATATAAGAGGAAGAGCAGCGGGGAAGAGAGAGCACCAGCCGCCACCACCCTCAGTGACACCGCCACCACCCTCATTGACGCTGCCACTCCCAATTCCCCAACCTCTGCCCGCCACCTAATTGAAGACAACCCAAGAAAGTGTTGGGAAACGTGCAAGTTTTAAAAAACTTTTGAGGGATTTGCATACACAAATCTTGATTCATCACATATAGAAAAGTTTTATGCAAAAAAAATAAATAAAAGATGATGTATTATTCATTTAACAGATTGAATAAATACATCAAATGTCTGAGTAACCTTTTAATCTTTCCTCTAAAATAAATGTTCTCACTTATTGTAGATCCCTTAGTAAGATCATTTCTCCTTCTTTTTGATTATAATCTTACCTTTAGAAATCACCAATATGTCTTGATGAATGACCTTGGAATCAAGGCTTGTGGTAGCCTCTTTTAGAAGAGAAAACAAGCCCTAAAAACTAGAAAGAGAAAGTGTATTCCTTTTTCTTGTTCTAAAAGTCCCACCTAAAATATACATGGACCCATGTATATAAAGGCAAAATAAAAATAAGAAAATGAAACAATAAATTATTCTCCATCTCTAATTCAATTTTCTCAATTCTAATAGGACTCCAGTATCAACTTGGGCTAGTGATGAGAATCCTCTAGGCCTACTATTTTCTTGGCTACTATAAATTAATAATTGGTCTGGTCCATTAAATCATAGACCCAATTCAATTAATTCATAAATTAATTTCTACTCCATTAAAAGAAATTAATTGCACTCCAATTAAATGGTAAATAACCTCTAAGTCAATGTTGCACTTTGACCCCTCTATGTATAATTATTTATCGGATAATTAAAGTCATCAATCCGACAACATAATTAATATAATTATTTTGTTACCTTTAATTATTTATGGCTCGATCACAATAAAATATTTGTTTGACAAAAATAGTAATTTACTAAATAAATATATATAGAAAATATTTGTCTAAAACATACGAAGGCCTTCAAATTTAATTTGTGATCAACCATGATCAAAATAAAATAAATACAAATAGCACTGGTGCAAATATTGAGAATATAAACCTCTAACTATTAATTACATAACTACCCAAAGTGCCGATCTAAGGATCCCGAGGTATCTGCCGAACAAATCAAAGTAATTATTAATTAATAAAAGAGTATATACTTCTCTCATGCTTGAGAGTCAAAAGTCGTAACTGTGATAGAGAGCAATTGCATACGACCGCTTTCGCAATATATCTCAATCTATCGTGGACTCAGTTCAAGTCTTAACTAATTAAACGTCCATCCATAATTACCGACTTTGAACCATTTATGATTACTAATTTATAACTTAGTATTAATTGCCATTAGATACATATATAAATTTATCTTATAATCAAGTGAACACAATCAATTCCATAATGAATCGAAAAATAATACATTTTATTCACCAATTGTATAATGCCTTAATAATAATATTCAGATAAAGAATCATGATTTTTACAATCCAAAATAATTTGTTATGTTAGGGCACACATATCCCAACAGAAAGAACCCACCCCTTTGATTTCACCCACCACCACTCACCACTGCCTAGGTTTCCAATCAAACCCCAATTGATTAATGGCCATTAGAGACTCTTGATCTACCGCCGGCGATTACTGACCCTTCTGACCTTCTTCCCAACAACCACAAAGGCTTTCACATCTCCAATCAAAATCAACCCAATCACCACTTACCACCACCGACACCGCTGTTGTCGTCAATTTCGCCACCGTGGATTGTCAATGGAGATGATCCATCTTGGCCACTGGCAATGTAGATGAGGGTATGTGAATCCGCTTGTCCAACGGATTTCTTGATACAATAAAATGTTTTCAACAATTATTTGTTAAAATATACCAACCTTCACACTGGGGGAACAAAAAATGACCCAATAATTGCAGGAAATGGAAATAGATTTTTGGCAAAAGAATTTACAAAAAAAAAAAATTGTGCTCATTGCTACTTAAAGGGTCTGCACATCAGTAATTTTAAGATTATGAAAAACTTTACATAACACAACAAAATTTGGCAAAATAAATTCATCTAAATTGAACCACGATCATCGTAGATTCTAACTACAAACTAATCAAATGTTATTCAACAAAGTTTAGATTAAATGAACCCAATCAACAGTCAACAATGAAACAAAAGATTGAATTAAACCAGCCAGTGAAGTTTCTTTTTAATTGACTAGAATTTGGCATTCATAATATAGGTTGTGGTGGCTATGGTGAAGTTATGCAATGGTGGCAGTAGGTGTGATGGGGTGTGGGTGCTTGGTTTATTAGTACGAGTGGGGTGGGTCTTAGGGTATTGTAGTCAATTAAAAAGAAATGTTTTTGGGTAAATTAATAATTTAATGTGTTAAAGGGTAATAATGTCAATTTACTGTTTGTTACGACTACTAGGATGTCTTTGTTAACTTTATCAAACATAAGGGGTGTCATTATTCAAAAAAGGCTCAACTTATATATAACTGTCATTACGTTAAATCTCAGGGAGTGTTGTTGTAATTAACCCAAACTTAAAACAAAAGTCGAATAAGGCGGCTCCATCGTAAGGAAATTAAGGTGGTCGTCTGAGTCCTAATGAGAGAAGAAGCATGTGATCTCATTATATTGTTTATGTATTTCTTTTAATGGATGAGTTATATTTAGGGGTGGCAATTCGTGTTCGCGGATCGTAATCGTGCCCTGTTAACTTAAGGGTATTATTCTAAATAGCTCAACCTAAACACGACTCGTTTAATAATTGTGTCAGGAACTCTCAACGCTAAACCGACCTATTTATTAAATGGGTTACACGTATAACTCGTTTAATGACCTATTTACAAACAAACAAAAAAATTATATAATTTAAATTATTAATAATACTCAATAAAATAATAAATACTAAAAAAAATATAAATTTTAATCAACCACATTACTAAATAATTTCTAATTTACAAAAGATTAAATTATAAGACACAAGTTTATATACTAATTTTAAAACTTAAATAGAAATTTATTTACAACATATATAGTTAAACATGTATAAACGGGTTACACGGATTGAACCCATTAACCAAAACACGACACAATTAATTAAACAGGTTAATCGTGTCGACTTATTTATGACTCAAACCCGTTTAAGGTCAACCCAAATCCGTTTAACTCGTGTCGTGTTCGAGTCGTGTTGGCAGGTCATGTCAACTTTTACCACCTCTAGTTATATTTCATGTTTGTATTAATTAATTATCAAATAAATACAACTACTATTACATTTCTTTTAAAGTTAGTAATTTATTGACTCTCTAACCCATTAATTACTTACACAATTAAACATTATTATTGTTTGGTTGGAAAAAATGGATATAAGGATGAGGGGAGGGATTGATGAGGCATCCCTGGATGTTAGATGGGGTGACAATTTTTTTTTGATTGGAAGGAAGGAAACAAGAGTTTTTATATATATTTTTATCAATACATCTTTATTGTATGTGCGAGAGAATTTTAATAAGTGATTATATAAGTAATTAAAGGTTAAATTTAGTATTACGTACATGTTTGTACGGTAACTTTTTCTTCTTTCCTTCCTTTGGGGATAAAAACTTTTTAAAAACATGGGTTGGGAGGGATATTTCCCTCTCTCTTTCTTTCCTTCTAACAAAACAATAAAAACTTCTTCTATGAATCATATCTTTCATCATTCATTAATCCTTCCTTCCTTCCTTCCAAACATAGCATAGCAAAATATATAATCTTTTAAACATATTGAAAGTAATATATATATATATATATATATATATATATATATAAAAATTAGTAATATTGTATTAATATAATTAATGTGAGAAGAAACCCTAAAAGTAAACTGAAAGCAATTCTCCATGTTACTAAACTGAAAAAGCACTCCCAAATTCTCAAGTAGGGGGGTAAGTTCAACCTTACTAAACAAGTAATTACTTAATTTTTTTTTTAACAGAATAAGCAATTAATTGGAGTGGCAACAATTGCAATTTCCAAATTTGATCAAAAAACGAAGAAGGAAAAATTAGATAGTGATCAAATCTAATCAATATTGCTCTTTAAGGACCATAAGATTAAGAAAAGATAAATAGTTACTAAATCTAAAAGTTAAAAATCTTTCTTAGAGACCATTTGATTTTTTTTCCCCATAAATGTGCATTTTATTAGTGGAAAATTATCCTTTGACAAACTAAATACTCTCAGTTTCAAAGAGACCAAGTTGTTGAGAATTTAGAGGTAACAAATTAGTTTGGTTGAGGTTGAGTTTTAGAGTTTCAAAGTTTATGAGAAATCAAATAAATAAATAATATATATATAATTATTATTCATAAAAATGTATGCAAAAAATAAATTGGGTGACTTTCAACAATTTCATTTTGTTTTTGCAACAATTATGCATAGAATGAGGCACCAATATATGCACAGAAAATGAAGGAAGTGGAAAATAATAAGACTTGGAAAGAATTGGTTTGGATCTAAGTTACATAAAGTTAGAGCAGGAGCGAGAGCGAATTCGAGAGCGGGAGCATGAGAGTGACAAAATTAAATCATAAGTAATAAGAATTTGAGCGAGAGCGGAAGTGCGCTCGAAGTGTGAGAACGATATCTGTTGAAAAGGATGTTGAAAAGGATTATGTAACTTAAGTTTGGATAGATGAGAAGCACCTCATTTGATGGGCTATAATAGACCAGCTGGATCATGATTGGTTTTGTACAGGTGGTCCATGATGAGAAAGAACATCCATTATCCACAAGCATTAATGCTTTTGGCCTTGGTCAAAAATTGAGTATACTTGGGTAAATTTTATGTACAATAGAAAGGCTGCTAAAAAATATGGATACTTTACAAAAGAATTGTATATGTGTTGTGTACATGTCAGATATTAACATTCTTCGAATACTTTTTGAATACATGTTCGACACTTCATATGCGCGTTCATAAATAAAAATTAAATTTTATTAATTTTGTTATTTTGGACACTTTCAGATATTTCGCCAACACTTTCCAAAAATTTGGGCCGATACTTTCTAACATTTGTAGCATAAGTCTATCCGATAATCTTGAAAATAATATAAACATATTCTAAAGGTATTCAACTTTAAAAAAAAAAAAAAAAAAAAAAAACAACCTAGCATTATATATATATATATATATATATATATATATAATGCTAATTTTTCTTAAAGAAAAAAGTTGACCACAAGTGAAATATAAAGGAGTCTGTACAAAGACAAGTAGAATTCAGATTAGGTCTAGCCCTTGAAATGCAAACTCAAGGGCAAAAGGATGCTTATGATGGCCAACCAAGGTTCCAATAAGGGAACTGCTAAGTTGAATGATGCGTATTTATTTAAAACAAAAATATTATTATGACAAAATAATAGAATATCGGTATGTATGATATAAAAATTATTAAAATAATGATATAATTTTATTTTTAAAATCATTTTAAAGCAATTCCTAATATAAAAATTTTAAATGAATTAAAATTTATAATATTATTAATCAGTAGAAGTATATAAATAATAATTTATATTTATATATAAACGTGTCTATGCCTTACTAATATCTTATTTTTTCTTTTTAGAATTTGACATGTAAACATATTCGCATCAGAGCCTTCACTAATTTCACTAATTCTATTCATTAATCATTCGTAATACCATATAGATAATGTCCCCGAATTATACAAAATAAACTAACAAAAAACATTACAAATTAATATCAATGTGAGAACATAAACTTGAGTCAGAATGCCCCATGTTGAACAACATAAGATTTATATATTAAAAAATGGTTAACGTTTCAACAAGTAGTTGTAATGGGTAGGGCGTTTTACGATTTAACAAAAAAATTTTAATTATTAAGTGGGGTTAACATCCACCTTATATATACCTATTTTACTTTCCATTGAATTTGTGACAAATCTCCCGTTACAACAATAATTTATTTGTTCTTTGATTTACACACACACTCCCATATACTAACTTAAGAAACCAACTTTTGATAAGTTTAAATAGCATCATATAAAATCATTTTTTTTTTTTTTTTTAGCCAAGGGTGTTGTCGGTCCTTAAAAACAAACTCGGATCATGTCTAGGGGGAGTCTATTTCCTGTACACAAGTGCAATATCCTTTTAGAGTGATTGCATTAGGCACAAGACATAGGTGACTTGTGACAGAATCCTAATTGTCACTCATAATCCACCACATAATACATGTAGATTCTTTCATTTCACATGCATTTGGAAAATTCATCCAGTTCCAAATTCCAAGCCTCAAAGTAAGAACCTCTTAAGATGTTCATCCCTCGTATGTATGAAAAAATAGGAAGATATTTTTTTATGTTAGGGTAAAGTGCAGGTATGGAGTCAGGAATTTGGTTAAGTGGCATGTTAACATTGACAAAATAATTTTTTTTTAAACAGGTCAAAAATATAATAGCGTAATATCAGTGCATTATAATAAGTGAATAAAAAATGAATAAGAAGAGAGAGAGAAAAAAAAAAAAAAAAAAAAGCTTTTGCACATAAATTATGCATGAGTGAAAGAAAAAAGAAATTTTTAAGAAGAAAATGAAATAAAAAGAAAAATATATGAGAGAATTTTGAAGGAAAAAATAGGTTTTAATTGTAGAGAAATAATGCAATAGTTTTTCAAGACAACAAAAAGAAATTTAAAGAATAAGAAGGAAAAAGAATAAAGAATTAAAGACATTTTTAGAAATAGATAATTTTATAAGGAATAATTTATAAATTTTATGGGGTATTTTATAAATATTTACAAATTATATGCATAAAATAAAATAAAATTTAGTGGATTCAAGGGCAAAAGGACCATTTTACTAATTTTAGGGAAGACATTTTATCAATTTCTACAAATTTAGGTACAGAGAAAAATAAATAAATAAATTAAAAAAATCTAGCGAGCCAGCACAGGGTAGGGGCAACTGCCCCCTAGGCACATGTTGGCTCTGCCCCTGGTAAAGTGCCGTGACAGCTCTTGAGATTATCCTCCATGACAGATAAAACTTGGTGAAAATTTTGCAGTGGCACCCCTGTCAGTATTTCCATATTAAAATTGTTCATGAAATGTCTACATTGACCTCATTTTTTTTTTTTTTTAATGTTTTCTTAATAAAAACAAAAAAATCAAAAGACCATTATAATCCTGATGATTACTACAAAAGGAATCAATTCGTGTAGGGATGTCAATGGGGCGGAGTAGGGGCAGATTTGGCTAAACTCTATCCCGTCCCGTAAGAAAATTTGTCATACCAACTCTGCCCCTACTCCGGAACGGGTTTGTAATTGTTATACCATCCCTGCCCCTACTCCGGTAGACAAAGTACCAACTCCGCCCCATGTACTCCGTTTAATTCTGGGCACAGCAGGAGTGGGTCGGGTTATGTTTTTTTTATTATGTAGTAAAAAAAAACTACTCTAATGTGTTGAAATTGGGCTAATAAATAAGTTGACTCAACTTTTAAATTACTAAATATTAAATATTAATATATTAATGGACACTTCCAGCAAACTAACAAGAGTCTTAAAAATATTAAATATATATTTTTTATATATAAAAAAAAATTAAAAGGTACATATATAATCGGGGCGAAGTTAGAGCGGGTTCATCACTAAATCCGGTCCTGCTTTAAACCCGCTTCGGGTTTTCAATTATTTTACCATATCCCTCCCAAACTCATTTAGGAGAACACCAAATCCACCCTATTAGGGACGGAGACAGGGCGGAAACCCACAGGTCGGAGGAAATTGCCATCCCTAGATTCGTGTGATCTTGTTGTCGATGGTGTCGAACTCGTGAGGTTGACTCTCTCTCCCCCACATCTTTTTTTTCCGTATCTATCTTCCACCACCATCCTCATCTATCTCTCCACCCAACCAAGACAACCTTTACCTCCACCTATCATTGCCACTTCTACAACCGCCCACCCCTTTTTTCTTTATCTCTATTTCCACTCACCACCATAACCGCCGATCCACTACCCCATCACCACCCATCATTAATTCCTTGCATGCTCTGTTTGTACACATTGCAATTGCAAAAACTCACACTGCATTCAACCTCCTCCCTCACAGCCATCACCCACCACTGGCCTTCCTTACAATCGAAACCTTAATTTTTGTAGTCACAAACTTAGCTCATCTACTTCATAGATCATTATAATCAATTTTTGTTTTTCTCTCTTTATTAGATTTTGCATGGCGATCGCATCTTTGAATATGTTGGGCCGTCGATCAGACAAGACATGGCCTCGAGCTAAATTTGAGTATGTTTTTTAAGCAATAAGAATGCAGAGTAAAATGTACGTTTTGGGATGTAAATGTCTAGGAGTTTCGATATAAAGATGGCATCTTTTTGCAGTGTTTAGGTCTGTTTATAATATGATTAGATTTTAGAAACCGATTCCTCCCTAAAAAAGGTAACATATTGTTAGAGTTATAAGAGAAGTTTTAAAACTTCTAACTCTAGAATTCCTACTGGTTAGAAATTCAAAAGTCCTTAACTAATTAACTACAGGTGATAAATAATTAAAACGTAAAGGAATTAAATTAAAGGCTATAATTGTTAATAACGTTAACAGTAATTTAGCCAAACGACACATTTAGGTTTATACCTGTTGATGAAAAGACGTGATAAAGTCTATAAATATATAGGTTTTGATCAGCGGAGTTTTTAATAAAAACAAGTTCTCTTCTACTCTCAAAAAAATTACATATTCTCTCTACAATCATACCGTCTACTACTACTATATATATTCTCTGTTTTATAATATTCAATTCTGGAGCAACATGACATCAAAACTTGGTGAAAGCTTATCAGTGATCGTACGCATAGGAAATAATTGGTGTTATATTTTTGTGATACCCCTCGATTCTAGAACCACGGGTGATCAAGTCCGAACACAGATTCGAGGGATACTAAACAATTAATATGTAAACAAGCATGAATACAAAATGAAACAAGAATAAAATAATAAGCTGAAAAGAATTCTAAATGTAAAAATCCTCCAAAAATAATAGTTTAATATAATTTACGCCTTTCAATCCGTACAACTCGGGAATCCATCCAGTGGACCCCTAATAATCCCAAATGAACAATAAATTATAGAACCAAAATCCAAAACTAAAATATGAAAGGAAGTCCTACGTAGTCAAAAGAGTAAGTGAATGTATCTGCTTCATCACGATCAAGCTTTAAGCCTAGTACTGACGAACATTAAAAAAATAAGAGTGGGTCAGGCCTACATGCAAGTTCTATCCTATTACAATCCATACATAAACCCGATACGCAGATACATCCTTGATAGCTCAACAATAACTAAAATAGTCCATATAGGTATAGATACACACTATAGGACGCTCACTAGCGTATAGTGTAGTTCAGCTTGAATAGAAGATAACATGTAAATCACACATTACGGTGTGCATGTGCACCTAGACCTACCAAGGAACATCAGCTATATCTAGTTACTCATCATTGGCGATATACGCACCATAACCATGATCTTGAGACTCAAGTTCATATCACAGTACATTAAGTATATATATAAATCCTTCCTAATACAGAAAAAATAAACAAACATCTGATATGTCATTCAACTGTTTTAGTTGACAAGACATGCATCCATGTATGATTTAATTATTTTAGTTAATCCATTCCGTATGTATGAATAGGTAGGACTTAGCGTTTTGATCTAATCCATCCCTAATATGCCACCATCCCATACCGGTGCATATAATGCATATGATCCATAAATGATGCACACTCATTTGAACATCAAATCCATCCAAAGACAAACATAATAGAAATCAGATATAGACAAGATCCTATTATGCTTTCAGTATATGATTATAATCATAGAACCTCCTTTTAAATTGCTAGAGTAATGATACACAATTTAACTATCCATATCCATATAATTAACCGAACAAAATTTATAACAGTTCCTCAATTAACATCCATAACACGATATAATGATAATCAGAAGTATACACTGAGCACATTATATAAAATTCCAAAAGTACTCTTATACTAGTCCAATTCGTATGCTAAAATTAAAACTAGCAATTAAAACATGCACAATCCTTAACGGCATGCCAACTAATGTTTAAATTTCATGACGTCCCTTTAATCCTCAACTAAAAATCTTATTCCTGATATAACGACACTCAAAATTCTACACGGAGTACATTATATGAAACCCCAAATGTATTCCAATACTAGTCCATTTAGTTCGCTAAAACAAAACTAGCAACTAAAATTTCTACAACTCTTGACAGCATGCAATTTAGTATCTAAAGTTCATGATGTCTATAAACATATCCTAAACCAACCTTTCTAGCCTTCATTACATTATATATATTATTTATATAACATCACATAAGTAATTTTATACCAGTCCATTTAAGTTGCTAAAACAAACTAGCAGTTTAAATCTTCTTCCTTCCTTGGCAGCATGCATATTATATGTTTATATTTCATGATGTCCCTAAAGATTAGCACACTAGCATATACTAACTATTCTAAGGTTTTAACAGGTTAATTTTAAACATTTAAAACCTCCCATCAATTTCCAGAAATTACCTTTAAACCCCTGGAACCAGTAAAACCTCAGAAAAACACCCCGTAGGGGTGCACCATCAAGGGAGCTGGCTCCCCGTTCATGGGAGTCAGCTCTCATGCTTCTAGAGCCGGCTCTCCCTCATGGAAAGCCGGTTCTCTCCCTGAGAGCCCAGCTTCTCTGCCTCTGTTCTTCTTTTTCACTTCCGGCGAAGTGCGTGTCCTCTGTCCCAATTTTTTTAAAGTTTTTAGGATCCAATTTAAGTCCTAAAAGTCCTAGAGACTCCTCAAATTCCAACATAGATTCATTGACAAAAACTTAAAACATAAACGAAATAATTTCTGCAACAAAAACGATTTCAGTTAATTAATCATAAAGACAGGTTACAGTTTGGTAAAACATGCATCAAACATCCATTTTAAAAGTTGGATTAATTCCTGGAGACTATATAGCATGTACAGAACATAGGTTTGAAGGAAGGAGTTAGGATAAAACTTGCATTCGGTTTCAGTTTTGAAACCTTAAACCACCGTCTCTAAATTCCGGCGAATCCCAAGACTGTTCTCCACTTCTATTCACTGTTCTCCTCCTCTGTTGCCTCTTGGTTCCACCTACGAGCAACTCCCTTTCCTAGTCCTTCAACCTCTCTGCTTGTGACGACCCTGGATTTTACAAACCCAGTGTGTCCTGTGATAACCCAAAACAGATCCAAAAATATGGAAGCTAAAAAGAAACATGGCCTCTAGAGATGTACCTCATCCCTAAGATACAAAAATGGCTTCCTGAGGAGTCCCATTGCTCAACATAAGCAAGAAGGAAGTAAGGATTCCAAAACCCTATAAGAAAAAGACTAAGGGTAAAATGGTTATTTTACCCCAAAATGGGTACCATCGTGCACAGCATTAGAAAGACATTGAAATATTAATTAAGTTCAAAAAAAATTTCACTTGATTTGGAGTCCGGATGAAGAAGATATGGCTAACGGAAGAAAGAGGGGTAAAAAAGTCAAAAGAAGCCAACCCTAGGTCATCTAACCAGTTACCAAACCTTCCTAACCGGTTAGGAGGCCAAAAATCATGACCACTACACTGCCCAAGCTCATCTAACCGGTTACGAGGAGGCTACCGTTCGCACACTTGTACTAAAAGTCAGCAAAAAGCTGACAGCAGGGGTTTTTCAGGAAAAAAAATGGGTTTTTGAGGGCCAAAATGACATTTTTTCGAAAAACATAAAGAAGAAACCCCCCTCAAAATTGAGTTTTCCATGTGACAATGCGAGAGAAAATTAAAAAAAAAAAAAATACACTATAAAATGCCCAAAATGCCCCTCCATGAAATCAGGTCATGAGGGTCCAAAAAACTACTAAATGAAAAACAGAAAGCTGAACTTTGCGATGGATTTCCAATACCAATACGACATTTTCTAGAAAAACACGAAAAAGGAACCCCCCCCTAAAATCATGTTTTCAATGTGCCATGTCGAGAACAGAATTTATTTCACGAAGAAAAATCCCAAAATGCTCTTAAACTAGATTATGCAATAAAAATGCAAAATGAGTCCATAGGAAGCTCAAATCACCAAGGATGTGGTTTTGCCCGGAAACGACCATGAACACAAACGTAACTTACCTATTAGGACGTGCTACAATGGTCCATGACTTAAAAATACCACCGATCCAAAATCCGACCCCCCAACGACCAAAAAGGCAAAAACGGACTTGAAATGGAAAACATGAAATCCAAAAATATAAAATAGAGTCAAATAACCGTTTGGCCCTTGGTCACACTTCATACAAGATTAATGAGACCTTATGAAAAAATAAAAATGAAATTCTCACACCCGATACAAATATGGTGAATCAATGACTTGCGATTTTTCAAGGTTTTCATAATATTCCATGAAGTAAATAATAACATAGGATACAAAATGATGATCATTGGCCACCGGTCTCATTTCATACATGTCAAATACATTGCAAATAGTGTACTTATATACACATTACATATATAGAATCAAATATACACATTTTTACAAAAAAGGCTACAAATGGCATTTCAAGCCAACCTTTACAAAAATCAAAACCTTCAAGTCTACAATCATCCAAGCAATGATGAACATCATGAACCAAGTTTTCGTACCTGATCAAAACCGCCAGTAACTTCGGGGTGAGTAAACAAGTTTACTCGTAAGGAATGAGCATGCATAGACTTGATTTCTTTAGAAATTTTTACATTAACTTGAAACAATTCAAAAGGGTCATGCCACCTAACATCTATGTCAAGGTGAGACTTAGGGAGCATCCTAAGCTACTCATGCAATTGAAATGAAGTACGAAATACAAGTATACATGCTCAAGTATACTAAACAATGTCAAAACATGTTATACGACATCCAAGCATACATTTTCAAGTATACTAAACCATATTAAAACAAGTTATGCAACGTCCAAGCATATCTACTTAAGTATACATTTAATATGAAAAAACTCGTAAATCAAGCACACAAACACAAGTATACTAAGCCAAACAAGATATGCATAAAACAGGTGTACATGGCACAAGTATACTAAATGCAATCTAAACTTACAAAGCAAGTATACAAGTTCAAGTATACTAAATAGGATTTAAATAACCAAAGTAAGCATCAATTCTCAAGCTACAAGTAATTCATGATTAACAACTTGAAATTAAATGCGAAACAAATAGTGGAAAGACTAGGACATGTAGTCGCTAGACCAAACAAGTATTTTCGGGTAATTACGACCCACAAAGTACTACCTAGTGCGCACTTATGACTTAGAAGACTCTTGTCTCAGTACTAGAGCCAAACCCTAGCCATCACACAATTTATGTGCTCACAAGCTTTCCAAAATTAATAAGTTCAAAACTTATACAAAATCAAATGCAAGTTACCAAATTCTATGCACAAATAAGGTTGAATATACGCAATTCATGTCCTAGAATTCAAGTCTAAATAGCATATGACAAGTCGTGTCCTCAATATGCAATTTATACACATAGCAAAAATATTTTACAATAATTGAGCCACATTACAATCCTAAGCCACAAGTACTAAATAAACTTCAATTTAGTAACTAGCTTCCAAGGTAAACAATTATAATATTCTAATAAGTTATATACCTACACAAGATATATTTAAATAAGTTATTCAAATCAATGATATTCCATATTATGCTAAATCCAATTACCATTTTAAGGAGCCACAAGTACTAATTCTACATCAAGTTAGTAGCATCCTCACAAGGTAATTAAAATACTACATTTTAAGATATTTTCAACCTAATCATGGAAAATCTCTAGATTTCAAATCTATTCCAAATAACTTTAAATTAATATATGTTAAACAACATAGCATACTCATTGCATATATCAGATCAACAAAGCAAAATGAGCAAGACATCATCATGTAGATTTTAATTAATTTAAATTAATTAAATCTCTAATTTTTCAAAAGTTGTTCAAATGATCCTAATTAAATATATAACAAGGATTAAGTCATGGCCATACCATATATCAAGTCAAAAATGGAATACAAGAAAGGTACAATTTAGTAGAATTTAAATCAAATTAAATTCATTTAAATCTCTAGATTTGGAAACTCATTCAAATGGCTCCAATTAATTATATAACAAGGATCAAGTGAAGGCCATGACATATGCCAAGTCAAAAGTGAGTTATATGCAAGTTACAACAATTATTAATTTCTCAAATTAACATTAAAACATGCATACAACTTGTATTTCATACAAAAGCAAGTAAAACACTTGGAAATTAAACTATAACACCCCCTACCTCACAAGAGGATTGTTTCTCTTAAATCCAAGGCAAATTAACACAAAATGGAAAACCCTTCAATGGTTATGTAGAAGAGGATGGGGGGAACAAAAAGTATTCCAAACTTTATGGCCTAAGGTAAGTGGAAGGGCCTCAAAATGAAGCTTAAAGCTCTAGGACAAACTTTGCTTCAATGGTGGCTAGGTTTTGTGGTGAGAAAGATAATGAAACAAGGTGAAAAAGTGTGAGTAGAGGAAATAGAAATACTCCACTCACTATGTGATCCTACACCATGGTCAACATACACATCTATGGTTAATTGCACAAAAACCCTTCTTTAAAACCATAATCAGAAAGTGGCCCAAAAATAATTGCAAGACTTAATTTGGAGCATACACTTGTCACTCATCTAAGCCAACAAGTGGTCCAATCCTAGGCCAATAAATGGGTGAATCTCCACCCTCCATGTGTCAAGAGATTAAGCTTCCAAGTGGTTTCACCAAAATGTCAACAAGTAGTTCCATTGGAGTGTGACACTTGTCACACTTTTCAAAAATTACAAAAAGATCCTTTTCCAAAATATCTTTTAATTTAAATTGCAAAATGGTCCCTAAGACAAAAAATAATTACTTTATGTAATTATACTAAAACCCCACAAGTTAAGAATATTATAAAAAAGTTATGCATCCATATCCTTTACAAGAAAAGTAAGCACTTAGCATACTTTTCTAAGAAAATAGAAATACACATTTCTAAGAAATCATATATCATGAGTGCACGCTAAAATGGAAGCAAAACCGAACATGAAAAACAAGATTTTGCCAACAAACTGACAAATGGGAAAAAGACAAAAGTGAATAGTGTCGAAAAACGAAAAATGTGGAAATGACTCGGTCTTTAAAGAAAGTTGTCAATCCAAAGGAAAGAGTCTTAGAAACCATTTTCGAGCACTCAAGACGACACTAAACGATGAGAAACTGAACTCAGAAAGGAGATTTCAATGGAAAAAAATTTATCCGTAAAATCTGAGGAAAAAAGAAGGGAAGGAAATAACCAGGTCATTACAACCTACCCTCCTTAAAGAGATTTCGTCCCCGAAATCAGGAACATTTCCAGAAGAACTGAAGAAGGACCGTATACAAGGTCATACCAAGGAATAGATCATAAGGTACCTAAGGACAACTCCAAAGGTCTCAAAATCAATGAAAAAACGTGAAACCGCAACCAGTGAGACACCTCTCCAAACGAATTGACATATTAACCCAATGTCAACCACCCAAAAGAGATCAAGGCAACTACACACCAAAACTAAGAACACAACCAGGAGTAACATGGCAGCCCGAATACTGACTTGAACCCGCCCACAACGTACCCAAGGTGCGGTAGCATTGACAGCATCAGCCCGCCCACACTTACATTACTAGCTAGGTAATGCAAGGTAGCATCGACGACAACTAGCACTCGCCCACCACACATAACTTGTACGGTAGCATGACAGTATAAAGCCCTAATTCGTCACCTGCCCCCAATAAGCTTACTTGTGAAACCTATCGATACAAATGACATCAATGTTAAAATAATCATTACCAAAAGCACCACGGAAACCAAGTATACTGTGAGAGTTGCGATATGGTCCAAAATGTCCGGCCGGACCATTCTGGCCAATCCAAAACTCTGACAACAATGTCATAGGCACTGCTACGCTTTAGGCCTTAAATCCTCAATACTGGAAAAACTGACAACCACAAGTCTCAAAACACTGTTGTCAACCACACCAGTCACGAATCCAAAGCCTGACAAGTCTATGCCCTCAAGCCAATGGATTGGACTTTACAAATCAAACAACATCATCATCGCCCTAGTCACAACGACTCCCAACAAAACAATGCATCCAAAATCCTCCACGTCATTCTAAAGCTGACCTACTACAAGGCTATGCCTAGGAATCAAGACATCAGATTAAGCTCACAAACACAATCCTGACAACCAAAGTCCTAAAACCCCAAGCACAGTACGAAATGATAAAAAGGAATGAACTAATAAAGCAATTAGTCATGAAACATATATACATATGCAAGTATACACAAGGTTACTAAGCAAAATCGAAACAGAAATGCAATATATGTATGTGTACAAGTATACATCCATAAATATACTAAGCAAAATCAAACAGAAACGCAATGTATATATATGTACAAGTATACATATGTACAAGTATACATCCACAAATATACTAAGCAGTACTAAATCCATGGTAGACAAGTATACATGCTCAAGTATTCTAAACCAAAATGAACTGAGATAAACAACGTACAAGCATACTAAGTACAAGTATATTAAATGTAAACAAAAATCCACACACCAAACAACTAAACACATAGTATATAAGGGCAATCAAATATACCACATATCACATAGGGGTCAAGCATCAGAGACACGCTACACATCACCTATGACGCTGGCATGACAAGCAGATATTGTAAATGAAAAACACATCAACTATATCATCACATAACTATCAAATAGTCACATCGCCTAACATGTTTCTAAGGCATACTCAAAACAACAAGGTATATAAACATGTAGGAATGACTATGCAAATAACAATCCTACAAAATCATAAGCAAGAAGGGATGAAAATGCCTCTCAAAAGGACAAACTCACCGAAAGTGAATCCCCAAAAACCCGGATGGTTCTAATCTCTCACCGTGAGGAAATGAATCATCTCCCAAAATAAATACTAAGGTTCCCGAAATAAAGAGCCTACAAGTCTTTCCCAAGACTGACTCAAACCCAAGGTGGAGTCCTAACAGCACACAAGACAAATAATGATGCAATGGATAGTCCCAATACTAACCATTACAAGACACCAACAAGAGAATTCAACTCAAGATGCCGATGAGTTTGATGAGAACTCTACAGGATCTAATCGGAACCCTAAACGTAACCCCAAGACTCCAATGACGAAGGAGAGTAATTGATTGCACCAATGCAATTAATTACACGAAACCATTCACACCCCAACCTAAGCTCGTAAGAGCTGTCCAAGGCAAAACAAGAAGAATTCCAGGTCAACATACCTATCAAATCCCTAACCATCACTCTAAGAAGAAGAGAAGTGAGGACCTCACCGTTGAGGCTCACGAAAACAAATCTCTCGATCCCTAAGGAAGGACTCGAATCAATCCAACTCGTCGTCCCATGACTTTAGAAACAAGACCCCAATGATGTCATCACATCAAGGTCACCACAAAATCCCAAGAGATGATGCCCTAGCATCAATCTCAACTAACCAAGATGGAACAACCCACAATGCCTAAACAAGACATAAAAGTAAGCAGTTGACATGTAACATAGCAATATATTACACACTCACACAAGTAAAAAGGAATCACATAATGCATGTTAATGAATGCATCATACAATCATACTAAGAATGACAAGCACATGCAAATACGCCAAGGCAAACATGTATAACCCTCATGCTAAGCAGACAAGCGTAAATCAACATACTAAAACAGACAAGCACATACAATGTACTGAAGCTGACAAACATATATAGTATGCTAAGGCAGACAAGTACATACAACAAGCTAAAATAAACAAACATATACAATGTGCTCAGACAGATAAGCACACACAACATGCTGAGACCTACAGGTATATATAATGTACTTAGATAGACTAGCACATACAATATACTAAAGCAACAACCATGTATATCATGCTGAGACAGTTAAAGTAAACTTCTAAATATACATCCACATAAGCACAAAAACATGTGATCACATTCAATATGTTATCAAGAAGCAAATAAAATCACAGAGAATAGCAAGACAAGCATGATATGCACCCAAAACTCGTCGTCCTAAGGTTTTCGAACCTAGGAACTCTGATACCACCTGTGACGACCCTGGATTTTACAAACTCAGTGTATCCTGTGGTGACCCGAAACGGATCCAAAAATGTGCAAGCTAAAAAGAAACATGGCCTCTAGAGATATACCTCATCCCTAAGACACAAAAATGGCTTCCTGAGGAGTCCCGTGGCTCAACAGAAGCAAGAAGGAACCAAGGATTCCAAAACCCTACAAGAAAAATACTAAGGGTAAAATGGTTAGTTTACCCAGAAATGAGTGCCACCATTCACACCATTGGAAAGACAACGAAAAATTAATCAAGTTCAAAAAAAAGTTCACTCGATTTGAAGTCCGGATGAAGAAGATATGGCTAACGGAAGAAAGAAGGGTAAAAAGATCAAAAGGAGCCAACCCTAGGTCATCTAACAGGTTACCAAACCTTCCTAACCGGTTAGGAGGCCAAAAATCATGACCACTACACTGCCCAAGCTCATCTAACCGGTTACGAGGAGGCTACCATTCGCACACTTGTACTAAAAGTCGACAAAAAGCTGACAACAGGGGTTTTATGGGAAAAAATGGATTTTTGAGGGCCAAGATGACATTTTTTGGAAAAATGTAAAGAAGAAACTCTTCTCAAAATTGAGTTTTCTTTATGACAATGTGAGAGAAAATGTAAAAAATACAATATAAAATGCCCAAAATGCCCTTCCATGAAATCAGGTCATGAGGGTCGAAAAAGCTACTAAATGAAAAACATAAAGCTAAACTTTGCGATGGATTTCCAATACCAATACGATATTTTCTGGAAAAACACAAAAAAGAAACCCCCCCTAAAATCATGTTTTCTAAGTGACCATATCGAGAACAGAATTATTTCTCGAAGAAAAATCTCAAAATGCTCTTAAACCGGATTATGCAATAAAAATGCAAAATGAGTCCATAGGAAGCTCAAATCACCAAGGATGGAGTTTTGCCCGGAAACGACAATGAACGCAAATGTAACTTACCTATTAGGACGTGCTATAATGGTCCATGACTTAAAAATACCACCGATGCAAAATCCGACCCCCCAACGGCCAAAAAGGCAAAAATGGACTTGAAATGGAAAACATGAAATCTAAAAATATAAAATGAAGTCAAATGACTGTTTGGCCCTTGGTCACACTTCATACAAGATTAATGAGACCCTATAAAAGAATAAAAATGGAATTCCCACTCCCGACACAAACATGGTGAATCAATGACTTGCAATTTTTCAAGGTTTTCATAATATTCCATGAAGTCAAAAATTACATAGGATGCAAAATGATGATCATTGGCCACCGGCCTTATTTCATACATGTCAAATACATTGTAAAGAGTGTACTTATGTACACATTACATACATGGAATCAAATATACACATTTTTACAAAAAAGGCTACAAGTGGCATTTCAAGCCAACCTTTACAAAAATCAAAACCCTCAAGTTTACAATCATCCAAGCAATGATGAACATCACGAACTAAATCTTCATACCTGATCAAAACCGCCAATAACTTCTGGGTGAGTAAACAAGTTTACTCGTAGGGAATGAGCATGCATAGACTCGATTTCATTAGAGATTTTTACATTAACTTGAAACAATTTAAAAGGGTCATGCCACCTAACGTCTATGTCAAGGTGAGACTTAAGGAGCATCCTAAGCTACTCATGCAATTGAAATGAAGTGCGGAATACAAGTATACATGCTCAAGTATACTAAACAATGTTAAAACATGTTATACGACATCCAAGCATACATTTTCAAGTATACTAAACCATATTAAAACAAGTTATACAACGTCCAAGCATATCTACTCAAGTATATATTTAATATGAAAAAACTTGTAAATCAAATACACAAACACAAGTATACTAAGCCAAACAAGATATGCATAAGACAAGTATACATGGCACAAGTATACTGAATGCAATTTAAACTCACGGAGCAAGTATACAAGTTCAAGTATACTAAATAGGATTCAAATACCCAACGTAAGCATCAATTCTCAAGCTACAAGTAATCCATGATTAACAACTTGAAATTCAATGTGAAACAAATAATGGAAAGACTAGGACATGCGGTCGTTAGATCAAAAGTATTTTCGGGTAATTACGACCCACAATGTACTACCTAGTGCGCACTTATGATTTAAAAGACTCTTATCTCAGTACTAGAGCCAAACCCTAGCCATCACATAATTTATGTCCTTACAAGCTTTCCAAAATCAATAAGTTCAACACCTATACAAAATCAAATGCAAGTTACCAAATTCCATGCACAAGTAGGGTTGAATACACGCAATTCATGTCCTAGAATTCAAGTCTAAATAGTTTATGACAAGTCATGTCCTCAATATGCAATTTATACACATAGCAAAAATATTTTACAACAATTGAGCGACATTACCATCTTAAGCCACAAGTACTAAATAAGCTTCAATTTAGTAACTAGCTTCCAAGGTAAACAATTGTAATATTCTAACAAGTTAAATACCTACACAAGATATATTTAAACAAGTTATTCAAATCAATGATATTCCATATTATGCTAAGTCCAATTACCATTTTAAGGAACCACAAGTACTAATTCTACATCAAGTTAGTAGCATGCTCACAAGGTAATTAAAATATTACATTTTAAGAGATTTTCAACCTAATCATGAAAAATCTCTAAATTTCAAATCTATTCCAAATAACCTCAAATTAATATACGTTAAACAACATAACATGCTCATTACATATATCAAATTAACAGAGCAAAATGAGCAAGACATCATCTTGTAGATTTTAATTAATTTGAATTAATTAAATCTCTAATTTTTCAAAAGTTGTTCAAATGAACCCAATTAAATATCTAATAAGGACTAAGTCATGGCTATGCCATATATCAAGTCAAAAATGAAATACAAGAAAGGTACAATTTAGTAGAATTTAAATCAAATTAAATTTATTTAAATCTCTAGATTTAGAAACTCATTCAAATGGCTCCAATTAATTATATAACAAGGATCAAGTGAAGGCCATGGCATATATCAAGTCAAAAGTGAGTTATATGCAAGTTACAACAATCATTAATTTCTCAAATTAACATTAAAACATGCATACAACTTGTATTTCATACAAAAGCAAGTAAAACACTTTAAAATTAAACTATAAAACCCCCTACCTCACAAGAGGATTGTTCCTCTTGAATCCAAGGCAAATCAACACAAAATGGAAAACCTTTCAAGGGTTATATAGAGGAGGATGAGAGGAACAAAAAGTATTCCAAGCTTTTATAGTCTAAGGTGAGTGGAATGGCCTCAAAATGAAGCTTAAAGCTCTAGGCCAAGCTTTGCTTCAATGGTGGCTAGGTTTTGTGGTGAGAAAGATAATGAAACAAGGTGAAGAAGTGTGAGTGGGGGAAATAGAAATCCTTTACTCACTATGTGATCCTACACCATGGTCAACACACACATTTATGGTTAATTACACAAAAACCCTTCCTTAAAACCATAATCCTAAAGTGGTCCAAAAATAATTGCAAGACTTAATTTAGAGCATACACTTGTCACTCATCCCAGTCAACAAGTGGTCCAATCCTACACCAAAAAATGGGTGAATCTCCACCCTCCATGTGTCAGGAAATTAAGCTTCCAAGTGGATCTACCAAAATGTCAACAAGTGGTTCCATAGGAGTGTAACACTTGTCACACTTTTCAAAAATTGCAAAAAGATCATTTTCCAAAATATCTTCTAAATTAAATTGCAAAATGGTCTCTAAGAGAAAAAATAATTACTTTATGTAATTATACTAAAACCCTACAAGTTAAGAATATTACAAAAAGGTTATGCATCCATACCCTTTACAAGAAAAGTAAGCACTTGGCGTGCTCTTCTAAGAAAATAGAAATACATATTTCTAAAAAATCATATATCATGAGTGCATATTAAAATGGAAGCAAAACTAAACATGAAAAGTAAGGTTTTGCCAACAAAGTGACAAACGGGAAAAAGACAAAAGTGAATAGTGTCGCAAAACGAAAAATGTAGAAATGACTCGATCCTTAAAGAAAGTTGTCAATCCAAAGAAAAGAGTCTCAGAAACTATTTCCGAGCATTCAAGATGATACTAAACTACGAGAAACAGACATCAGAAAAGAGATTTCAAGGAAAAAAAAAATTTATCCGTAAAATCTGAGGAAAAAGGAAGGGAAGGAAATGACTAGGTCATTACACTGTTTCCTCTCAAGTTTCTCTCTCTTTTCTTCCCCAAATCCTTCTCTGTTTCTCTCTGCCTCATGGTACGTGAATAAGGTTCTCGAACCCTAGCAGACATAACCAAGAATATATATATATACGGCTAAACCCTAAGTTAGATTATACGGTATATATATAAGCTTCCACTAAACCCCAAATGAATTACAAGTCAGCGACTATAATTACATACAAATACAACCCTACTATATACGACACATATAAAGTATAAACCAATTTAGTCGTACAAGCCATTAAATAACACATTAATTAAAATACCAATTAAGCAAATAATTAAATTAAATAACAATTAAACAATTAAATTAAAATAAATAAACAATTATAATTAAATAATTAATTTAAAACAAATAAGCAATTAAGTTAAACAAATACACAATTAAGCAAATAAGCACATAATTAAATAAAAAATGCAACAAAATCTAAAATCATTAATTAAAATACCAAGACTATCCTTTCTAAAATTAGGGCATTTTTTTTCCCCCTTATTTAGGACTCACACACATTGCCTCCACTAAAGTTCGAACCCTTGACCTCCTTTTGGGAAGTAAGAGCCTTGTACCGCTAGGCCACAGGCCTGTTGGTTGTGAAGGAGACTTCAAAGGCTTTAGGACAGCGCATTACGTGCCTCTCCATGAATAGGCCATAACTATCTTTCTCTGTTCTGATCTATTTTCTGTTGTAATACAATTATATTTGTTGTTTAATTATTTTTAAATGTTAATTGTTTTATTATAATTATTCTCTTATTTTAAAACATATTTTCCATCCCATAAATAGAAGTATTTTACAATCTGATAATTAATATCCCTAACAATCTAAAGCCTTTGAATTTATTGTTTCAATTTGGTAATTTATTATTCACATGCTGTAATTAATATTGATTATGTTGATTTAAGTTATCTATTCTATTTGCCTATCCAATTTGGTTTAGATTGTTGCTGTGAATATATATATATATATATATATATATATATATATATATATATATATATATATCTGAATGTTTATATATAACATTTGCATACGCACTGATAGATTACTTTAATAAATCATCATTACTTTATAGAATTGTTACTGATAGAATCATCACCTTATAGAATCGATACTTTATAAAAAGAGATTGTTACTTTATAAATTATTATTTGCTTATTGCATGAATTGTTTTCAATTTAACTAATTTTTTTTTTTTAGTGGGTAATTTTAAGTTAGTAAGAGATTGTGTTTTGATTTATTTTTCTGAAGATCTTTCATTCTGAAAATTAAACAATATTGTTTGAATAATAATAACAATAATTTGTTTAATTATTTTTACCCTGTTTCAAATTTATTGTATGTCTTGTCAAATAATTTATTATTGTATACTTCACTGTTACTTGAATTGGAAGATATTATTAAAAAAAATAGAATTATATAGTGACATATTTATTTTAATTTTCAACAGATTTATATATCTTGATTTGTCCTTTGTATTTTTTAGGAAACATGAATATGTCTAAATTGGAAGAGGCTAACATGGTTAAATCATAAAAGTTTAATGGTGTTAATTTTCGAAGGTGACAAAACGAATAAAATATTGGCTGACTGTCTTAGGACTTACATCTGCCTTAGAGGAATCTCAAAGTAACTTAGAATTGTTCTATTGGTTAACTCCTGAACAAATTGAATTTCATTGCCACAATAAAATTTCAAGTGCACTATCTGATCACCTTTATGATGTCTATCACTAATAGTGCCAAAGACCTTTGGAATGCCTTGGAAGCAGAATATGGAATTGAAGATGCTGGTGTAGAGCGATTTGCTGTCTCAAACTTTAATAACTTTCAGAGGGTGGAAAATAAAAGAGTTAGTGATCAAATCCATGAATTTCAAGAGCTACTTAGGAAAGTGGAAAGGAAATAAACTAAGTTAAGTGAGGACTTTAGAATGTCTTGTCTTATTGAAAAGTTACTTCCCTCTTGGTCTGATTTCGCTAGGTCCCTTAGACATAAACAAGGAGATCTAACCTTGACCCATGTAATTAATTCACTGAAGGTTGAAGAAAAACATAGGTCAAGTGTCCAAAGTTAAAATGAAAAGACAACTAAAGTAAACTTAGTTGAAAATACAAGTAATTCTAATAACAATAGGAATTACTTTAGACCTAAAGAGAGGAACTGTAAGGGAACAACTAGAAATAACAACCACCACAAAAAAATTAATAAGAATATCCAGAATAATCAGGATAATAAATTCAAAAATACTAAGGGCAATGAGGGTAAACATTATTATGTCTGTGGGAGGATCAATCACAAAGCGAGGGATTGCTTTTACAAGAAAACTAAAATGTACAGGCCCAAGCATAAGTCATTTCAAAATCAAAAAGGTTCTAAAGCTCAAGTTAACATGTTAGTGGATTCAAGAAAATTCAAATTAAAATGCACTAAGATATAAACTCAATCCAACTATTAATTACACTTATCATAACAGAGATTGGTGGTTAGATTCTGGTGTTAATGTACATGTATGTTTTGATCGTGATTGTTTTAAAACTTTTCAGAACTCAAGTGGAGGAAGTGTAACTTTAGGGAATGACTCGATCGGACGTGTACTTGGAATTGAAGATATAGAGCTAAAGATGACTTCTGGAAAGACTTGATTCTCAAGAATGTGCAACGTGTTCTCGAAATGAGGAGAAATCTTATTAGTAGACCATCCTTAGTACAACAAGGATATAAAGTTGTAATGGAGTCAAATAGAATAGTGATTACTAAGAATAATATTTTTATTGGAAAAGGTTATGTTACCGAAGGTTTGTTTAAGATGAATGTAATTTCTGAAGTTAATAAGAATTCTCTTTAAGTTTTTAGTGTTGAATCTTGTGATGTATGGTGTAATATCCCTAGTTTTAAAAGGATAGTCTCGGTATTTATTTATTTATTTTAATTAAATTTTTAATTGTTTTATTGATTATTTGGCTATTTATTTATGTGTTAATCACATTATTTGTTTATGTGCTAGTTTAATTATTTGTTTATGTGTTAATTGCATTATTTGTTTATGTGTTAATTGAATTATTTGTTTACGTGTTAATTGAATTATTTGTGTAGATTAAATTATATGTGATGATGTATATTTGTTTAGGAATTTAATTGTTTATTTTAAATATTAGTTTATTTGTATTTTAAATGATAGTTATGGATAGTAGTGGTGGACCAACCAATAGAGTCGTATGGACTACTTGGATCGGAGTATAAATGGGTACGGATATTTACCCATAGAGGGTGGTACATATATATGTGGGTATATATGTACATAGAAGGATAATATAATGATTATTTTTAATTAATAAGATTAATAGTTTACTTAGTTAGTATTATATATAATTATAAATTATATATTAAATATAAATATATATATCTCTATATCACGTTGATATACCAGACCTTGTTATATATATATGTGTGTGCGTGTGTGTATTTATATTTTTCCTTTTTCGTTTCTTAACCCTTAATGTAGCAAAGTTGGGGAAGGAATAACATTAGGGTTTTATTATATAGTATATATATAAATACATTATAAGTTTGTGGGAGATAGTTTTTTACGTGATATTAGAGAGAGGCAAGAGATACAAAGAGTTAGCAGAGAGAAGAGAAAAGACAAAGAGAAGGTGCGCCCAAGGAAGAAGGCCGAACCAAAGGAAGAAGAAGATAGGGTTGTTCGTGGGGAACACCAAGGCAGTAAGAGGCTTGACAGCAGCTAAGGAGTCACCGGAAAAGAAGAGGAAGAAGATGGTTTAAGGTTTCAATTCGAAATCCTTAAGAGACAAGTTATTCTTCTATCTCTTTCCCTTATATTTGTGTTTTATACATGCCTTGAAAATTCCAAGATGCTTAATCATTAAAATTGAATAATTATGCATGCTTGAATCGGTTTAGAACAGAGGGTTTAATGTGTTTATTTACGTGTTCTTAATTTTGATGTTCTTGGATTTTTAATGCATAATTGGGTGTTTAAGTTGATCTTTACATGTTAAAACATCTAAAATAAATTAATATAGACTTATATGACTTGGGTTGAAGCTTAGAGGCCTTAACAATGGAGTTTTAGGCTTTACAGACACTGAACTGATAAAGAAGACGACTTTCAGCATCAACCGAGTCGACTCAGTTGGAACTGAACCGACTCGATTGGTAATCGAGCTGACTCGGTTGGCAATTGAACTGATTCAGTTGTAACCAAGCCTGCTCAGTTGCAACCGAGCCTGCTCAGTTAGGCTACGACCTTGGATTTTTGGTTTTAAGCATCTAGATTTGTTTAAATCTATTTTTAATCAATTATTAAATGATTAAATGGACTTGGAAAATCCCATAATGCATAATATACCTATATGTGCTAAGGATGTTGATAATTGGGAATGAAATAACCTATAAGTTGTTTAATTGGATGAAAGAATTAATTTAATTGCTCTAATAATTTAAATTAATGTCGATATTATTTTAAATAATGGCTATGAACCTTTATATAATTTAATTGAGATGTAGGTTAATTACTTGGAATGTAAGTTAACTACATGCTATTTAAATTATTGTATTTGCTAAAATATATGCAAAGGATATCTGTATGATGTGTATCATATTATTTCTGGATTAATAATATACTATTTATCAGTTGCATCATTTATTGGACTGTATAGTTTAATGCACAGGTATGGGATAGTGGCATTCTAGGGACGGATTAACCAAAGAAGTTAAGTTCTACCTGTTTATTTATAAGTGAATGGATTAACCATAGAGTTAAGTCCTCCTTATTCGTGTCAGGCCACTGTATCAGATGGATGACATTTATTTTATGCTTATACAGATCTTTATATACATGATTATGATGCTATGATATGAGCTTGAGTCTCGGGATCATGGTTAAGGTACGTATATTGCCAGGGATGTGTAGTTGGATATAGTGTAGTTGTATACCCTGGTAAGTTTAGATACTCATGTCCACTATATGTGCATTTTGCATGTTGCCTACTATTTAGGTTGAGACAACCCTATAGTCTACTTATAGTGTGTATGTGTGTGTGTGTGTGTATATATATACGGATAACTAATTATTGTTGGATTGACTAGGATGTATACGTATATCGGATCTCTACTTGGACTGTAATAGAGTAGAAATTGTTTGTGAGCCTAACCCACCATTATTTTTCAAGTGTTCGTCAGGAGTAGATGTTGTTCATACTGAGCAGGGATCAGTTTACTTCATTCTTCTGATTTTACTTAGGAGATTCATTTATGTTTCAGCTTTCAGCTTGGATTTTCTAGGGGTCCACATAGTATGAATTCCCGAGTTGTATTATTTTAGAGGATTAATTGTATCACAAGGATTTGTTAATCAATAGAAATTTATTATGAAGTTTTCAATATTGGATTATCATTTTAGTTTTTATTTCAGCATTTTATATCTTCTTATTTATCCTTTTGTATTCCATATTCATTTATTGTTGATTTATTTTTGATATCCCCGAGCGTTCCAGCGTGGGCCTAGCCAACCCGTATTCAGAAAGCCGGGGGTATCACATATGGCATGGAAAATTAGGACATGTAAACTTGAAGAAAATTAAAAGATTAATGGATTTAAATTTAATTCCAAAGACTGAGGTTGATTTGAAGCAAAAATGTAAAGTATGTATTCAAGGAAAGCAACCGAGAAAACATTTTAAGTCTATAAAAAGAAATACCCAACTTTTAGAATTAATTTAGAGTGACGTATGTGATTCAGATAGACCTTCAACTAGAGGTGGGAAAAAGTACTTTGTGACATTCATAGATGATTGTTCAAAATATTCTTATATATATCTAATTAAAACAAAGGATGAGGTGTTTGAAAGATTGAATTGTACAAAAATGAAGTGGAGAATCAAGTAGAGAAGAAAATTAAAAGACTCAGGTCCAATAAAGGAGGAGAGTATCAATGGAATATTCTTGGTGCATTCTATAAAGAAAGTGGAATTATACATGAAGTTACTGTCCCTTATTCACCTCAATCTAATGGTGTGGCAGAAAGGAAAAATCGAATTTTGTTGGACATGGTAAACGTTATGTTAACTAGTTCTGGTGTATCCGAGAACTTGTGGGGGGAAGCAATACTCACTGCATGTTTGATACTTAATAAGGTAACTATTAGAGATAATGAAAAAACCCCATATGAAATTTGGAAAGGAAGAACACCTAATATTAAATTCCTAAGAGTGTGGGGGTGTTTAGCAAATGTGGCTATACCTGAACTTAAGGAAAAGAAAATAGGACCTAAAACAATAGATGGTATTTTCTTAGGTTATACCAAAATAGTAATGCTATTAGATTTTTAGTGTTTAACTCTGAAATTAGTGAAATATCAAATAATACAATAATTGAGTCTAGAGACTACATTTTTTGAAAACATTTTTCTATTTAAAACAAGAATTCCACACCATATAGTTGATAAGTAATCAAACTCTACTTATGAGAAACCTTCTTCAAGTATTTCTTCCGAAAAGGAACCTGAATCTCAAGTTGAACTTAGAAGAAGTAAAAGACCCCAAATAAAGAAGAATTTTGGAGAAGGATTCTATACATTTGTAATAGAAGGAGAACTAAACACCTACAAGGAAGCCATGTCTTCAATAGATGCTCCTTTTTTGGTAGGAGGCTATAAATAATGAATTTGAATCTATAATTCAAAACAATACTTGGGTGCTGACTGGTTTGCCTTCCGAAAATAAAGCCATTGGTTGTAAATGGATATTTAGAAAGAAGTTAAGACCTGATGGAAGTATAGACAAGAATAAGGCAAGACTAGTAGTTAAGGGATTTACACAAAAGAAAGGAATAGGTTATTTTGATACTTACTCATTTGTATCTAGTATTATCACTATTAGGATATTAATAGCTTTAACATCCATACACCACTCAGTAATTCATCAAATGGATGTAAAGACAACATTTTTAAATGGAGTTTTAGATGAAGAAATTTATATGGAACAACCCGAATATTATATTCTAAAAGGTCAAGAACACAAGGTATGTAGATTAGTCAAATCTTTATATGGTCTTAAGCAAGCTCCTAAGCAGTGGCATGAAAATTTTAATAGAGTTATTTTGGATTATGGAGCATTATAAATGTTTATACTATAAAAAAAGTAATGGAGATCATGTGATACAATGTCTTTATGTGAATGACATATTAATTTTTGGAACAAATTTGGAAATAGTAAAATATATTAAGATATAATTATTTGTGAGCTTTGATATGAAAGATTTAGGAGAAGCTTATGTGATCTTAGGAATGAAAATTGAGAAGACTTTAGAAGGAATTATTGTAAGTCAATCTAATACAATTGAGAAGATGCTGAGAAAAATTAATTATTTTGGGAGTAAACCTGTTTCAACTCTTTATGATCCTAATGTACATTTGAAGAAAAATAGTGGTGATCCTATTTCCCAATTAAAATATTTACAAATGATTGGATCTTTACTATATCTAGCTAATAAAACTAGACTTGATATTTCATATGTTGTGGGAAGACTTAGTAGATATACTCATAACCCAAGTACAGAACATTAGACAGCTTTAATTTAAAGCGAGTCTTTAGATACCTAAGAGGATCTATTGAAATTTCTTTATGTTGTAAAGGTTTTCTTGAGATGGTAGAGGGATATAGTGATGCTAACTGGATTACTGATAGTTTAGAGGTTAAATCCACCAGTGGCTATGTATTTCTCTTAAGAGGAGCTACAATATCATAGAGTTCTAGAAAACAAACAATTATATCCAGAAGTATAATGGAATCTGAGCTTATATCATTAGAGACAATATGCACTGATGCTGAATGGATCAAGAGTCTCTTATTAGATTTACCATTAGTAAATAAATCAATTCCAGCAATACATATACATTGTGATTGTAGGGCAACTATTGATCTAGTGACACAATCCCATACAAATAAGAAAATGAATAGACATATACAAGTAAGATATAAATCTTTGAGGAGCATGTTGAATAGGAGTATAATCTCCTTAGATTATATTAAGTCGGAAAAGAATATAGCCGATCAATTGACTAAAGGTCTGTCTAGGAAGGTAGTTCTAGATTTGTCGAGGGGGATAGGCTTAAGCCCATAACGGAGTCACCTTCGAAGGTAACCCATCCTTTGTGATTGGAGGTCCCATGAAGAATGTTTAATGGGTAGAAACAATCCGTACTACATGACTTGTTTACAACACTTTATTTAGGAGGTTTCTCAAGAAGATTCTCTCCTACCCATCCCTATGGCATTTGTGCTGTTTAATGTGACGTTAGGAAAGGTATTACCCTGAATGAACCCGAGGCAGGCATACTCTTGTAAGGTATCAGTCACATGTACCTTTGGGGGACTCACGTAAATGGGAGTCGTCGTGAGGCCGCGACTATGAGAATTGGGTTGTACATTCTCTAGTAACTCACATGAGAATCAAGATACAAGCACATGGCCATTAATAGTGCTAAACCGTGAAACCAAGTTTATTGTTAATACTGTGTGTGTGATATGTTAAAGTTTGACTCAAGGGCCGAGTTCAAGACCAAGTCTCTCAGGACCCTAAAATGAAAACTATCGACACTAAGTGCAAGTTCAAGTCCAGAAGACTCTTGCACCCATTGCATAGTATTCAGTTGCCCCATTATGATATATATATATATATATATATATATAAATTACTTATATTCTATATGATCTTTATTTTATAAAGTTTTAAAACTTGTGGGGGACTGTTAGAGTTATAAGAAGTTTTAAAACTTCAAACTCTAGAATTCCTATTGGTTAGAAATTCAAAAGTCCTTAACTAATTAACTACATGTGATAATAATTAAAACGTAAAGGAAATTAAATTAAAGGCTATAACAGTAATTTAGTATATAAAAAAAAAAGACGTGATAAAGTCTATAAATATATAGGTTTTGATTAACAGAGTTTTTAATAAAACAAGTTCTCTTCTACTCTCATAAAAAACAACATATACTTTTTGCAATCATACAGTCTACTACTCCCATATATATTCTCTGTTTCTTATATTCAATTTTGGGGCAACGTGACATCAAAATTTGGTGAAAGCTTCTTTGTGATCGTGCAAATAGGGAACAATTGGAGTTGTATCTTAGAGTCTTTGATGGATTTGGAGTTGTATCTTGGAGTCTTTGATGGATCGTAATTACCTATACATAAGGGAAACTTGAAAGGCTTTAGGATATCACATTGCATGCCTCTCCATCGAACAGGTCAGCACTATCTTTCACAATTCTAATCTGTTTTTTGTTCTGATACAATTATATTTGTTGTTTAATTATTCTCTCCATAAATAGAAGTATTTTACAATCTGATAATTAATATCCCTAACCCACATTTCTCTATTTTTCCCTAACACACATTTCTCTATTTTTCCAGTTGAACATACTTGTAGCCTTATGATTTACAGTTTCTGGATCAGCTTGTTCTATTTGTTGAAATAAGGTTCCGTTATCTTTCAATAAAATTCTAACTTACCAAAAAATTCTAAATGAGAATGATTTGAATAACATAACTCTTTTGTTATAACTAACAAAGCATCTTCCTTTTCCAATTCCATGCCAGCTTTATTCACAGAAGGCGCAGCTGCTTCCAATTCCTTTCCTTTTACTTCCTCTTCAGCTTTCTTCATTGGCGCAGCTACTTCCAATTCCTTTTCTTTTACTTCCTCTTCGGCTTTCTTCACAAGCGCGGCTACTGCTTCCTTCTTCACATCCTCAAAAGGTCAGATCAAGTTCGAAAGGCATTTCTCTACACCTTCTCTCGGGGACTTGGGCATCAGGTTCTCTGCAACGTCAGCCAGTGTAATCTTACACTCCTTCATCAAACCTTCAATCGATTCAAACATTGGATGTGTTTCCAGCATCAGGTAATTTTTCGCAAGCACTTTAAATCCCTCAAAACTGCAGTACGAAGGCTCAATATGCTTATCCATCCGCTATCTTCTTATCAGAGCAGGGTCCAGCTTCTCCACATAATTTGTAGTAAAAATGACAATCCGTGTAATACCCGTATTTTTTTTTATTAGGAATATTTTTTTATTATTTTTTATCTAGTTGACTTTTTGAGGAATATTAGTAATAATAGGTTTCCTTTTAAAAAGTTTGAAATTTAAAAAAAAAAGAATCCTAAATTATCTCACCTACTGGTTATTGTTACTCTTTATAAGTTTATCTTGCTCTGTATAACAAATTACGATATTTTTTTTTTTAAAATCAAAAGAGAGAAAAGATAAGAGGGTTATACAGAGTAAGTGAGATCTGACGTCGCGTACCTGCCTGCAGTTTCTGGGAAGAAAGTCGGTAGTCGGAGATTCGTTTAGTAGAAGGGATTAGCGTTTTCAGGCAAGTTAATCTTGCCTTATATTTTTATATATGTTTACAACTTGATTTATAAAAAATTTCTTAAAGAATTAATCTAGCATGTTCTAGCGAATTTTAGCCAATTATTTGACTAAAATCTATGATCAGTGGATGTATGAAATTAACGAGCAGATTATTAGGTGAGTGTTAATTCACTGTTTGATATTTAAAATAATAATAATAAATAAATAAATAAAATGCAATACTAAATTGTAGATGTAATTGTGGTGTACCTATATATATGTTCATGTAGGTTCTAATAAATGTAAACCTTGCATTGGATTGGAGCACTTGAGATATTTGTTGTCTAGGATAGATTATTCTGATTAATTAAATATTGATAGTAAGTATTTACATGTGTTAAATTGGTACTGGATTATTACTGCCCATGAATAATGGGAACCATTATATGTGACTTGATTTATAATAGCTTAAGATCACTTGTATACTGACTATATATATAGGTGCAGGTATTCATGTTTCCTTGGATGGAATTGTGTTGCTATATGCATCAAGATATATTCATTTATTATGAGTTTTGGCTTGGTGAGTAGTATTAATTTAAAGGACTCTTGCTTAATTAATTGTTTAAGGTATTTAATTAATGGAATTGGACTAGACAGAGACTGTATCTTCAATTCTTAAATTTTATTTGTATATATAAGAACTGGAAACCTTTTATGTACCAGCAAGCACTTGAATTAAATATTTAATTCATATATATATATATATATACACACACACCCACACATATATTTTAATATTAAATAACATAAATTAAAAATGTCTTAGCTTGATTTAAGTAATTGATTTACTAAAAAGATGGATATTTGGGTAGTTATGTATCAGTAGTATAATCTCTTAACCCATGTATGAGCTTTGTGATCTATATATATATTTTTCTTCATCAGTAAGCTTAGATAGATGTCATAAGGAAAGTGGGATTTTCTGTTATGATTGCATTAATTGGTCGATTACTGCATTCCTTTTAATTAGTTCAGTAGTTGATTACTGCATGCCTTTTTAATTAGTTTAATTGCTAAATGATTAAGGGTTAGTCTAAAGTATGAGGTTATGAGTTGAAATTATTGAATATTAATGATCTTTATTAATTCTGTACATTTAGAGATTTATTTAATGGATAAGTTGGATTAGTCGGAGGGGTAGTCAGGGACTGACCCAATGATGACTTTATGGGTATGGTCAGGGACCTGCCTAATTGGGAGTGCACTACCCTTTTATTATGGCCATGGGTCTAATGAGCCCTTATTGTGTGGACGTGATAAGGGATCATTTGGGGAGTAGACGTACAATCCAGCCGCACGTGTGTTTTTGGTAGTCAGGGACTACATGATTCACACCACTTTATTGGATGGGAGCCCGGGGCTCATATGAGATATGCAGATTTATTAAAAATAAATTATGGTTATTTATTAAATTTTTAATTAACTGGATTATGCATATTTAACTAATGCATTTATTGAGTTGCTTATATATATGGGAATACAAGGTAAGGTTAGCTTGCTGAACGATGATTGTGCTTAGCATTTCTTGCTGAGCTTGTGAGCTCACCCCATTATCACATTTCAGGTGCTCGTAGAATAGGAACGTGATTGAGACATATGACGGGAACGGATTTTAGCTCGTTGCATATTTATTTATTTGTTACTCAGTTTTCCTTATTATGATTGTTATAATAAAGATGGTGATTTGTGAGACCTTATTTAGTTGACTGAGTGGTTATTGGATTTTTATTATGTTAGAGGCAATTTTACCTCTATTCATTATTTGTATATGTTTTTAAGACACTCATGTTAACAAATTGGATGATGGAGATTCATTATAGTTCTATTTATAATGGATGTATGTTGAGATTGGGTGGAAGTTATACTTTAAATTTTATATGTAGAACAAGTAGTTTTGTATTAAAATTTGGGGTGTGACAGTTTGGTATCAGAGCCTAGGTTAAGAATTACCTGGCTAAATGAAGTGATAGTAAGAATACTAGTATACACTTATTCGAATTATTTGCTCTCTTACCATGCTCCAGTTTAAAGTATAAGTTACTTGTGAGACTTATCATTGACATTTTTTATTGGAAATAAGATGTTAGGAGCTAGAAGAGGCAGATGACGACCTGCTAGAGGCAGAGGTCAGGGAGGTGCTGGTTGTGGTGGTGTTGACCATGATAATGTTCTATTGGCGGATGTACCTTATGCGCCGAATCCTATGATTGGATTTATCAGAGATATACGCAAATTGGGAGCTGTTGAATTTGTCTGACCTACCAATCCACTTGATGCCGAGAAGTGGATTGAAGATATGGAAAAGTATTTTGAGATGATGGATTGCACTGAGGTACAAAAAAGGAAGATTGGTGTTTTCTTTTATCTGGTGAGGCGCGCCAGTGATGGCAGTCAGAGACTAAGATGGTTGTGGACATTACAGCTATGACCTGGGATGATTTTAAAACTCGGTTCAACGACAAATACTTTCCACTATCAGTGAGAAGAAGAAGGCAACTGAGTTTATGCAGTTGGAACAGAATAATGAAATGTCAGTCAGTGAGTACGAGAAGAAGTTTACAAAGTTATCCCGATTCGCTCCTCACATTGTTGCAAATAAGTTGCACAAGGTTAGAAAGTTTGAGCGAGGGTTGATCTCTCATGTAAAGAAGTTTGTGGTAGGTCATCGTTGTGATACATATGCTAAAGTGGTGGAATGTGCCATGGCGGTAAAGGAGAATAATATCATTGCCTTTCAGAAACAGAAGGAGCGTAGAGCAGAACATAAAAGTAAGGGGCAGCTCTCAACAGAATCAGAGCAGCTCTCAACAGAATCAGAAGGGTCAGCAGCAGCAGACTCAGAGAAACTGGCGAGGTCAGTCTTGGCAGAGAGGTAGACAAGATTGGTGAGCTAGGAAACGTCAGAGAGTTGGTGAAGGTGAGTAATCCACATCTTTAGTACCAGCTACACCTCGTGATGCACAGCCATATCAGTTTAGCGGGCATTGCTACAATTGTCGTGAGCAAGGACATTTGGCTCGTAATTGTCCCAAGCCTCACAAGAATAACCAGCAAAGAGGTCAGGCACCACAGCAGCACGGAGGTGCAAGGTTTAATGCAGTTGTTCCAGATAGGAGACAGAACCGTGCACCACCAGCAGTGGAAGGTACACTTACTATTTATGGCAGTGTAGCTATAGTACTATTTGATTCAAGTTCTTCATATTCTTTTATTGTATTATCATTTGTGGAGACACTGGGATTAGAACTTAGACATATGAGTAATTCCTTATCTATTGTAACTCCACTCAGGAGCGCGACGACACTTGATAGAATATGTCGTGCTTGTCCTAATACAATTGGGGAGTTGGAGTATCCTATTGATTTGATAGTATTGCGTATGAGAGACTTTGATGCTATACTGGGTATGGATTGGTTGGCTCGATATCATGCTCAGTTGGACTGTCATGAGAGGACTATTGTATTCTCAATTCTAGGACAATCACCTTCTCGATATAAGTGTGGAGAGTTCGAGGGCACTATGACTATGGAATTTCTCACCCACATTAAGGTGGTTGAGCAATGTGTGACTATAGAGCAGTTGCCTACAGTGTCAGAGTATGCAAATGTATTTCGGGATATTCCAAGTTTGCCTCCTAAGAGGGCAGTGGATTTCTGTATCGACCTCACTCCTGGTATTTCACCTATCTCTAGGGCACCTTATAAAATGGTGCCGGTTGAATTGAGTGAGTTGAAGAAGCAGACTCAAGAGTTGCAAGATCGGGGGTTTATTCGACCTAGCACATCACCTTGGGGAGCACCTGTTCTATTTGTCAAGAAGAAGGATGGGTCACTCCGCTTATGTGTTGACTACCGTGCGCTGAATAAGGTGACTATTAAGAACAAGTACCCATTGCCACGCATTGATGACTTATTTGATCAACTCAGAGGGGCGCAGTTGTTCTCTAAGATTGACTTAAGGACTGGCTACCATCAGTTGAGGATTAGGGAGGAGGATATTCCTAAGACTGCCTTCAGGACTCGTTATGGCCTTTATGAGTTCTTAGTCATGCCTTTGGGGTTGACTAACGCCCTGGCAGCTTTTATGGATTTGATGAATCAAGTGTTTCGACCTTACTTGGATTAGTTTGTTGTGGTATTTGTTGATGACATTTTGATATATTCCAAGACTAAGGAAGAGCATGAGAGACACTTAAGCATTACACTTCAGACTCTACGTGAGCATCAACTTTATGCTAAGTTTGAGAAGTATGACTTTTGGCAGGAGCAGATTCAGTTTTTGGGGCATGTGATCTCTAAGGATGGAGTTTTAGTAGATTTCGCCAAGGTAGAGGTTGTGATGAGTTGGAAACGGCCTACTACTGTCACTGAGATTCGTAGCTTCTTGGGACTTGCAGGATACTACAGGTGTTTCATTGAGGGTTTCTCCAAGATTGCTGCACCTTTGACTCGTTTGACTCGGAAGGATGTGAAGTTTGTTTGGGATCATCGCTGTGAGCAAGTATTTGAGGAGCTGAAGACGAGATTGACTTCGGCACCGGTTCTTACCATTCCTGTTAGTGGTGAGAGATTTGTTATCTACACAGATGCATCACATCAGGGTCTTGGTTATGTTTTGATGCAAGATGATAGGGTGGTAGCGTATGCCTCTAGGCAGCTTAAGCCACATGAGCAGAATTACCCAACACATGACCTAAAGTTGGCAGCAGTAATTCTTGCATTGAAGGTGTGGAGGCATTATTTGTATGGCGAGAAATTTGAATTATTCTCTGATCACAAGAGCCTCAAGTACCTCTGTACTCAGAAGGAGTTGAATATGAGGCAATGGAGGTGGATGGAGAAGATGAAGGATTTTGATATGACCATTCAGTATCATCCTGGAAAGGCGAATGTGGTAGCAGATGCCTTGAGTCGGAAACCGAGAGGATTAGTTACCTTTATGATGATTCAAGAATGGATGATGTTAGAGGCATTAGCAGAGTTCTCTATCATGCCAAGTTCTCAGAGTACAGGGGCTCTTCTTTGTAGTTTGATCGTTTAACCTACTTTAATCAGCCGGATCATTCATGCTCAGACTCAGGATGACATGTTACAGAACCAAGCAGGTGACGCGGTTAATGATGAAAGTAATGTCGATTGGACGTATGGAGCTGATAGTGGTATAAGATTTCGAGGTAGGCTATGTGTTCCAGACTTAACAGACCTCAAAAGAGAGATTTTAGAAGAGGCACACCACTCTAGGTACATAGTGTACCCAGGTGGCACTAAGATGTATCATGATCTTAAGAGGCAGTTCTGGTGGGAAGGCATGAAATGTGATGTGGCAGAGTTTGTGTCTAGATGTCTCACTTGTCAGCGAGTGAAAGCTGAGCACCAGAGACTAGCAGGACTATGATAGCCTTTGCCCGTGCTTGAGTGGAAATGGGAGCATGTGACGATGGATTTTGTTATAGGGTTACCGAGGTTGATACATAACCATGACACAGTGTGGGTGATAGTGGACTGATTGACTAAATCAGCTCATTTTCTACCCATTCGAGCTACTGATACTGTAAAGGAATTGTGTAAGATCTACATCAGAGACATAGTTAAGCTTTATGGAGTGCCGGTGTCTATTGTTTCAGATCGTGATCCTCGTTTTTCATCTCGGTTTTGGGGTAGTTTCCATGCATCTTTTGGTACTCCTTTAAGTTTGAGTACTACTTTTCATCCTCAGACCGATCGCTAGTTCGAGAGGGTCATTCAGGTGCTGGAGGATATGCTTCGTGCTTGTGCACTAGATTTTCGGGGCAGTTGGGAGGATCACATTCCACTGGTTGAGTTCGCTTATAATAACAGTTATCGGGGTAGTATCGGTATGGCACTATATGAAACACTTTATGGTAGACCTTGTCGTTCACCTGTTTGTTGGGCCGAGGTTGGTGATAGTAGTTTTATGGAGCCAGAGTTGGTGCAAGATACTACGGAGAAGGTTGCTATCATTCGAGATCGACTTCGCACAGCTCAGAGTCGACAAAAGAGTTATGCAGATCGACGCCGTCGAGCTTTGAAGTTTAGTGTGGGAGACTTAGTGTTCTTAAAAGTATCACCAATGAAGGGGGTTACGAGATTTGGTAGAAAGAAAGGGAAGCTAGCTCCTCGATTCATTGGACCTTTTGAGATCACAGAGAGGATTGGGGAAGTGGCATATAGATTGGCTTTACCACCCAAACTCTCTGCTGTTCATAATGTTTTCCATGTCTCTATGTTAAGGAGGTGCTTGAGGGATAAAACCCAGGCTATTGATTGCATAGAGGTTCAGTTGCGCTCTAATACAACCTATGTTGAGATACCTCTTCGCATTGTTGATCGTATGGTGAAATAGTTGAGGAGGATAGAGATACCTCTAGTGAAGGTGCAGTGGAATCATCAGGATGAGAGAGAGGCTACTTGGGAGCTAGAGTCTGAAATGAAGGAAAAGTTCCCACATCTCTTCGAATAAGGTACGCAAATTTCGAGGACAAAATTTCTTTTTAGGAAGGTAGAATGTAATACCCGTATTTTTTTTTATTTTTTATCTAGTTGACTTTTTGAGGAATGTTAGTAATAATAGGTTTCCTTTTAAAAAGTTTGAAATTTTAAAAAAAAGAATCCTAAATTATCTCACCTACCGGTTATTGTTACTCTTTATAAGTTTATCTTGCTCTGTATATCAAATTACGATATATATATTTTTTAAATCGAAAGAGAGAAAAGATAAGAGGGTTATACAGAGTAAGTGAGATCTGATGTCGCGTACCTGCCTGCAGTTTCTGGGAAGAAAGTCGGTAGTCGGAGATTCGTTTAGTAGAAGGGATTAGTGTTTTCAGGCAAGTTAATCTTGCCTTATATTTTTATATATGTTTACAACTTGATTTATAAAAAATTTCTTAAAGAATTAATCTAGCATGTTCTAGCGAATTTTAGCCAATTATTTGACTAAAATCTATGATGAGCAGATTATTAGGTGAGTGTTAATTCACTGTTTGATATTTAAAATAATAATAATAAATAAATAAATAAAAAGCAATACAAAATTGTAGATGTAATTGTGGTGTATCTATATATATGTTCATGTAGGTTCTAATAAATGTAAACCCTGCATTGGATTGGAGCACTTGAGATATTTGTCGTCTACGATAGATTATTCTGATTAATTAAATATTGATAGTAAGTATTTACATGTGTTGAATTGGTACTGGATTATTAAATTACTGCCCATGAATAATGGGAACCATTATTTGTGACTTGATTTATAATAGCTTAAGATCACTTGTATACAGACTATATATATAGGTGCGGGTATTCATGTTTCCTTGGATGGAATTGTGTTGCTATATGCATCAAGATATATTCATTTATTATGAGTTTTGGCTTGGTGAGTAGTATTAATTTAAAGGACTCTTGCTTAATTAATTGGTTAAGGTATTTAATTAATGGAATTGGACTAGACAGAGACTGTATCTTCAATTCTTAAATTTTATTTGTATATATAAGAACTGGAAACCTTTTATGTACCAGCAAGCACTTGAATTAAATATTTAATTCATATATATATATATATATACACACACCCACACATATATTTTAATATTAAATAACATAAATTAAAAATGTCTTAGCTTGGATTAAGTAATTGATTTACTAAAAAGATGGATATGTGGGTAGTTATGTATCAGTAGTATAATCTCTTAACCCATGTATGAGCTTTGTGATCTATATATATATTTTTCTTCATCAGTAAGCTTTGATAGATGTCATAAGGAAAGTGGGATTTTCTGTTATGATTGCATTAATTGGTCGATTACTGCATTCCTTTTAATTAGTTCAGTAGTTGATTACTGCATGCCTTGTTAATTAGTTTAATTACTAAATGATTAAGGGTTAGTCTTAAATCCTCCTGTGAATGAATTTATAAAATTTAATCCTAAAATAAAATCATAAGTACTAGGAATATTATTGACTACGTAGGTCTGTGGTAACACAAATTTCTCATTATTAATTAATATAGGCACATTTTAAACACAATGGGTTTTTGGTAATTTTTCATTATTATATTGACTTATATTAACATTATAATTTTATTTTATTAATGTTTCCTCTGGTACTAAATGCTTTTGAATTATGTTTTTAGATGCTCCAGTATCCAACATAGCTGAGGATTTTACCAATTTTTCTTTAAATTCTGATGTTGCTGGGAATTTGATTGGACTAAATGGTTTATATATTGAATTTATAGATTTGACTAGATTATCTTCTTGCTTATCTTCATATTTTGTATAGCAATCATGACATAATAAAGTTTTACAATGATTTTCACAATAATAACCTTTTTTAATAGATGTATTGCACTGTTTACAATTATAATAAGAAAATTGAAAATTAACCAAATTATAGTGACATGATGGATTACTTATAGTATAAACTAAATCTTCTATTGAATGAAGCCCTTGTTCAAAGTCTTCATTATTATCAAAGTTGCTATCTAAACTTTCGATACTATATATACTTTCATTATCATCGTCAGAATCATAAAGACTTTCTAGTTCATATAATTCTTCTATCTGTTCTTCAATATCTTCAACTATAATGATCTTTTCTTGCATCCTTTTGATAGGATTCTGCTTATATCGATAAGGGCAATTTGATCTTATATATCCTGGATCTCCACAGATAAAACATTTGCAATGTCTTTCTTTTGTGGGCAAAGTGTTTACCTTATTATCTTTGTCTTTATTATCCTTTTTATTTATTTTTTGCTTTTTATACCAAGGCCGCTTTCTAAATTGCCTAGGGTTAGTTTAGACATAAGGTTTTTTATTACGATAGTTCATGTAGGTCTTACTTTTGCGTAAATTATATTTTTTTTAGGTTTATTACGGTTATAATTATAATTTTTCTAAGGCATACAATCATACTGAGGTGGAAAATTTATTTGTCTACATGTATAATAAAATTTCTTTTTGATTTGCTTAGATTCTTTACGTTGTCTACATTCTGCTCTTAGCATATTATACACATGATTAACTCTATCTCCTATGGTTAGCATTTCTTGTCTAGAATTGTCTAACCATTTTTCCCAAATTTTTGTTCCTACACTTCCGGGTAATTTCTGAAGAAACCTATCGAGTAATGTTTTATCACCTGTTTTACCAGTAGCTGCAAAATACTCAAAAAACTTATTGGTGTAATCTTTTATGTATCTAAAATCACAAATCTGCAATAATTCTAAATTATGTAAAGCTTTGTTTTGTTTTATTAAGGTGTCATCTAATAATCTATCTTCGCCAACTAATACTTTTTTTATTAGGCTGGTAAAGCCTTGAATTGTAAAATTATCACGTAAGAGGGCATAATCATTGGGATAAGTTACTTTATAAGACTTCTACCAATCATGAATGGTTCCTCTTAATAAGGTTTCACAATAGGTTAGGGCTTGAGTTCTATTGTCAAAATTGGTCAGAATAGATTACCTAATACAATCTTGTTCCCAATTTTTGATTACTTTTGCCCAATCTTGGGGATCGTGTCTTACTATATCTAATATTATTCCTGCTTATTGTACTGGTATATTTTCATAATGTCTACGATATTGTGTCCATGTGTATTATTCCTGCTTGTTGTACTGGTATATTTCTATTTTCTACATAAGTTTCTCGTGAGGGATTTAATCTTTGTCCAGTAGTATAGTCGTTATTAATGGTATTACTACCTGAGGTGTTAGTCCTTCTCTGGTTAGTCATTTCTTGATCAATTGACTGAGATGTTAATCCTTCTAGTTCTTTTCCTTCTCTATTTGTTCTATAATATTCAACTCTTCTTTTATTGTATTTAATTCTAAGACTGTATAGAAGGATTCAAATCCTACATTCAGAATATTTTTCTTAATATCATCATTATTTCCTTCTCCTAAGTAAATAATTTCTATAAGTTTGTATTTAGGTTCTAGATACTTGTCTTACAAGACTTCTAATTCTAAATTATCAAAATTGTACATTATTTTTTCTAGAATTTCATTTTTTAATCTATCATAAAGGACATTTATTGCTGCAGGAGATTCTATTTCTATGAGTGTAGTTAAAAAGTCTTCCTGGGTATCATTGACTAAATTGTCTTGTCTTTTATAATTACTAAACCTTATGCTAGCTTCGCTGCTATTTGTAACATATATCATATTATTTTCAGGAATCTTTTTAGGTATAGTAGTAAGTTTAGGTAATCTCTACTCTGTTCCTTCATGGGTAATAGTACTTACTTTTCTAACTTCTATCATCTAAACATACTTACTACTAAATGGTTTAACTATTTCACTGAATTGTGCTTTAAATTGTAAGTTATACTGATTAACTGTTTTTCCCATAAATAAAGTATTAACAGGTAGGTTTTTAAATTGTCCAGTCATATTATATCCTTTTGTGGATATAGCTATCTTAATATGTTTACTACATTCTCTAGTTGTCATCGTATAATTGGGGATACATCCTACCATTGCTGTATTGTCGGCTAAATTTATTCAGCGCTGGCTATTTATGCTTGCTGATGGTTATTCCATCGATCATTGTAAATATAAGCAAGTGCTCTAGTTCCTGTTTCTGCTCTGGCTAATCCTACTAATCCTATCATTATGACACCTAAATGTATAAATTCTAAATTATTATCTTATAATTCTTGACATGCTTCGAGTGTTATAAGGTCTAGAATAACTTGCCTTCTAGCCTCTAAAATATTTTGTACCAAAATAATTTTCGATCTAAGTTCGTTTATTCTTCTTTGTAGACTACGCGTTGTGTGTCTCCTAATTCTTGGGCGAAGTAACAGTTCCTAAGTGCTATTTGACAAAATTCTAAAACTTCCATAAGTGTTTCTTTGGGTAAGTTGTGCATAAACTAAACTTTAAGGGTGAAAATATAATTTTAACTTACTAAAGGGGTCAAATAAAGTGCCTTGACTTTTGGTTCATGTCATCGTAAATATGCAAACTACGTTCATGTAATGGTAATATACCTATGCTAATACCACTTATACGTAATTTTTCCTATATATAACGCAATCTGGTGTAACACAACCTCCTCTTTTTCCAAGCACAACTTCAAGGAACCACAAACCCAAAATTGCCACCACTGCCATCAAAATCACTCCCACCACCAAACCCATTACCACCACCAACACCACTGGAGTCCTCTCTTTAGATATTCATTATCCAAAAAAAATTATATATATACACACATGGCGATAAAAAAGAACATAGCATGATCAGTAAAGCAAATACATCACTGGGAATTCTTTTATTAAAGCCCAATTTTTCTTTAAGAACAGTGCACATCATGGATACATCTTACCTTCCAAGTTGGTTGACATGATCGACATAAAGGCCAGTTGATGGGTATTAATCAAATGTTTAGGCAATCCATCTTACTTAGGGAGGGGGCTTCGAGCCTTCGACATAAACTGCAAAAGATGATGATGATGAGAATAAGAAGATGATGATGATGAAGTGAGTTTATAATTGGAAATTATTTTATTTTATTTTATTTTACTTTTATATTTTTTTTCCATTCAGTTTACACATCATGATGAAGAGCATGACATGAAACCAAGGTTTGTGTATTGTACTTTCATAGAAAATTGAGGGTATTTTAGTTCTTTCAATCTTTTGATATTTATGAAATAAAAAGTATTAAAAAATTGTGGGTCAATTTGTCTTTTTGCACATTTTTAAAGGTATCATTGACCTAAAAGAGATTTGAGGTTTGAGTGCTAATAATTTTCTAAATATATTTTAATTTAATATTTGGTCAAATTTAAGAAAGTGTCGGTCAAATTAACCATTTATTTAAAGTTTGTTAGAAAGTACCAACACTTTTACAAAAGAACTTTTTTTTTTTTTTTTTTTTTGAACGATAAGTTGTACTTCCATAAAAGTATATGTGACAGTATTGTAAAATTAGAATTAAAATTACTTTAAACAACATTGTTACTAAATAAATTTAAAAAAAAAAATTTAATTGTAAATATACTTTATATAATGTAACACCTAGCATGTCATTCTAAACAGTGTTATGACAGTTGTGTTGATCTCCAAATTTTCTCTCCCATTTGGGTTCTTTAATCTTTGTTTGAACAATATAAGATCCATATATCTGGAGGAAAAAAAAAAATTGAATACCGTAACTTTCAAAAAAATTAATTTATTAAGTAAAATTAACACTAAATTCATATATACCCATTTTATTTTCTATGAAAATCCCATAAGTGATAAATCTTCCCTTGTAACAATTTGTTACTAACAAAAGTCCATTTTATTGATTGTTTATTTTGAAATTGTTTATTTTGAAATGCATACTGCCATGTAGTAACTGAAGAGACTTTAAAATCAATTTTTTTTTTTAGTCAAGGATGATGTCGGTCTTGGAAACAAACTCGGAATCCCCCTGATGATTACTACAAAAGGAATCGTTCCATTTCGATGGTGTCGAACTCGTGACGTTGACTCTCTCTCCCCCCATCTCTTTTTCCGTATCTGTCTTCCACCACCATTCCTCCTCATCCATCTCTCCACCCAACCACCACAACCTTTACCACCGGTCCACCACCCATCATCGCCACCTCTACAACCGCCCACCCCTTCTTTCTTTCCCTCTATTTCCACCGCCACCTCCACCCATCACTAATTCCTTGCATGCTCTGTTTGTTCACATTGCAATTGCAAGTCCATTATTTGTTCTCTATGAACTGGATCTATATTTGGCTCACAATTGCGATTTAAATATATAATCGCACAACTTGCCTTCGATTTCGTTTTCATCACTGTTCAACTATTCAAGTCTCTGTTTATATCGATCACTACATTTTGCATGATCATATCTGTGTTGGTAGCAAAAACATGAGTTTGTCGAGGCCAGACGCCACCTTTCGTGCTGTGAGCACGACATCGGCGTACGTGAAAACTTCGCCTGTTGGTCCATCGATCAGACAAGACATGGCCTCGAACTAAATTTGAGTATGTTTTTGAAGCAATAAGAATGCGGAGGAAGATGTTTTGGGATGTAAAATATTATGATTTACAGTTTCTGGATCAGCTTGTTCTATTTGCTGAAATAAGGTTCCATTGTCTTTTAATAAAATTTCTAACTTGCCAAAATATTAGCAATACAAAAAGTAAACATATAATTCTAAATGAGAATGATTTGAATAACATAACTCTCGTGTTATTTCATAGTAGTTTTGCTTATCTTGGTGAAATCACTAACTATGCATCTTCCTTTTCCAATTCCTTGCCTTCTAATTCCTCTTCAGCTTTCTTCACAGAAGGCGCAGCTGCTTCCAATCCCTTGTCTTTTACTTCCTCTTGATCAGCTTTCTTCACAGAAGGCGCAGGTGCTTCCAATTCCTTTTCTTTTACTCCCTCTTGGGCTTTCTTCACAAGCGCGGCTGCTGCTTCCTTCTTCACATCCTCAAGAGCTCGGATCCAGTTCGAAAGGCATTTCTCTGCACCTTCTCTTGGGGACTTGGGCATCAGGTTCTCTGCCACGTCAGCCGGTGTAATCTTATTCTCCTTCATCAAACCTTCAATCGATTCAAACATTGGATGTGTTTCCAGCATCAGGTAATTTTTCGCAAGCACTTTAAACCCCTCAAAACTGCAGTAGGAAAGCTCAATATGCTTATCCATCCGCCCTCTTCTTATCAGAGCAGGGTCCAGCTTCTCCACATAATTTGTAGTGAACACCACAATCCGCTCCCCCCCACAGGCAGACCAGATCCCATCAATGAAATTCAAAAGCCCTGAAAGGGTGACTTTGCTTCGATTCCAATCATTTTCATCATCATCTGAAGATTGCTCAATGTTCTTTTTCCGTTGTCCTGTAAGACGAAGACAGCAGTCAATATCCTCGATTACTATAATGGACTTACTCGTAGTCTCAATCAAAAGCTTCCTCAGCTCTGTATTGTCCGTCACTGCTGTGAGCTCCAGATCATACAAATCATAACTCAACAAATTCGCCATTGCAGCGATCATTGTCGATTTCCCAGTCCCCGGTGGACCATAAAGTAGATATCCCCGTTTCCACGCCTTCCCGATTCTTGAATAAAAATCCTTACTCTGGCTGAACGTCAATAGATCTTCAACAATCTCCGGCTCCATCGCCATCGTCTCAAACGTTGCAGGATGCTCAAACACAATGTGACTCCACATAGTGTGCTTGTGGCTTCAATACTTATAAGAAGGATTGTTTGTGTAGAGCTTCCTCTGTTTGTTTTTGACCCTGATTTCCTTCCCTTTCTTCAATACATGGTCCAGATAAGCCTCAGATATCAACTCCCTATGCCGCTTGTGGAACTTGAGCTGGTAATACCTTCTCTCCGGCTCCGGATTGTACGTCGTGGTCCTCGCCGGTGACACGATTTTAGTCGAAACCCACCGGACCTTCACGCCACGAAATTCATCAGTCACTTTTTCATGTTCATCCATGCTTAAAACCAACTTGCTGCTGTCCTTTCCCATCTCAGCCTTGAGCCTCTTAGCACTTGTGGACGAATTCAGGCTGAGGTAGGCCTCCACCGCGGAGTAGGCTTCACTGCGCTTGAGCCGGCTTCCGGTGAACTCGTAGATAGAAATCTGGATGTCGGGGTACAAGTAGCCCTTGATTCTCTGAGTATATGCTGACAAGTATTGACGGACCTCGTAGGGACAGTATTGGCTTATGATGGCCCAAAAGAACATGAAACTGGCAATGGTTGAGCCTATCATCGCCCACATCTCCGTCATCCTCGTCGGTGCCATCATCGGAGCTATGTTCATTGTATTTGCTGGCTCTCTTCGTCTTCTTGTTCTTTGTCCTTCACATAAAAGAAAAGCTTTATTTATCTCTGTTGTGTCTAGGAAAACAAGCAGAGAAATTATTGTATGATAGAGAACGTTAGTAACTGCAACGAATTGTATTGTGTCTTGGAAAACAAGTAGAGAAATTATTGTATGATACAGAACTCTATGACATGTTAGTAAATGCAACTGATATGCTAGTAAATGCAAGTGAATGTCACAAATTGTGATTGGTGTAAAGCAGGTAATAATTTCGTAAACAAGAGAGTAGGTAAAAGCATATTAAAAAGAACAAGAGAGTTGTTTATGACTTCGGATAAACCCATAGTCATAGAGCACTATGCATGTGACTCTGTCTTGTTTGATTTCATTTGCAATGTAAGGGTGTAAATTGCGCAGGTCCAATTCAGTCCGGTCTCAATCTAAACTTAACTCGAAATTGAATTGAGTTGGACCAGTTTAATGTTACCCCATATATAAGTAATCCAAATTCAAATTTTTAATATTTTTTTTTTAATATGCAAATTACATGTCTGTTTCTCACCACCTTTGGTATTATAACTTAAGTATTCAATTATTAATTTTTGGATACTTTGAAGTTTGCATGATCTCGTAGAGGAATATATATATATATGTATTTATATTATGTTAGGCGTGGTTGTAGCTTCTAATGAAATGGCTCTTCATGAATGTTGTAAAAATAATATAAAAATAAATCCTATGCATATAACAAAAGATAATTCAAGTTGGGAAGAGGTTTTCCTGAAAATAAATCCTATGCATATAACAAAAGATAATTCAAGTTGGGAAGAGGTTTTCCTGATTTGAGTAGATGCATCATCAAAAACAGTGTCTTCTTTCATGGTAGAGATATAGGCTAAAAACAATCCTACATGTAAAAGCGCACAAGAAACATATACAATACACCACTAAAAACAAATTGATTTTGGCAAGAATACCTTGGAAAGGAAAAACATAAAAGAAAATTTTGATTTGAAAAAAAAAAAAAAAAAGACAAAAGAAGAAAACAAATATAAATATATATATATATATCACATATTTGGGTTTTATTATGTACGTGGCTATGTTCATATGTGTTGACTGGGCATGTGGTGGTTACTATGCAAGTTAATGAATTTATTATATCTAATCATAATCATAGTAAAGTGGAAAGAAGGAAAAGAAGTTGAGCGTCAATGCCAGTCACATGACTACGCAAGATGAAAGAGAATATGTGTACAAGGGATGTACACAACCAAAAAAAAAAAAAAAAAAAAAAGAAAATGAACAGCTTGACATACCAATTATTTACTCGCCCGAGTAGAGGCTGCAATCTGGTAAGGGTTTCTGATAAATCTTTAAAGTTTATTGAATTTGATGTCAACCCCTATTACATAAGTGGTATATAGAGACAACAAAATATCTTCTATTTATAATAGAATTTGTATAATTCAATTCAAATTAGAAAGTGAAGAATTACAATATAATGTTAAATAGAAAAACCAAAAAGAAAACTTTACAATTCAGAGATAATGTTAGATACTTCAAGTCCCATTTAAAATAACAGACAAGTCCGGTCAAACACAAATGTCAAGGGTTTTGACCTAGTAATGCCTCGTTCCATTCTAAAATAGAAGCAAGTCTTCAATTCAAGTCTATGTTAATCTGAATTAAAAAAATAAAAATAAAAGTAAAAATAAAAAGGACTCTCAATCTCGTTTGAAGCCACGCAACCCAAAAAGAAATAAAAAAAAATTCAATCATATAGAGAAAGAGCAAGAAGGCTGGAATAATAAGCCAAAAATAAATAAATAAACCGTGGTGTATGCATACATTTATGCTTGTGAATAGAGTTTTAGGGTTCTTAATTTGTCAATACATTTTTTTTTTTTTTTTTCCCAGTTCAAATAGTAGTATGTCCATACACTAGTGCTTGTGAAAAGGGTTTTAGGGCTTGCAATTTGTCAATTGCAATTTGTCAATTCATATATATATTGAAAACGTATTTTTTAATTCAAACCACAAGCCAACGGGTTACATAGAGTGTCTCTGTATTAAGGTTAATAATTATTATTATTATTATTCAGAATTTCAAATTGGAAGAATAATAAGAACAAAACTGTTATCAAATGACTCAGAGAGATCCAAATTTGAAAGTGAAAGATTTGTAAGGGTAATTTTGTCAAAAATAATGAGTTCATGATAGGCTTGACTAGTTTAGCATCAAGTTTTTGACATTCGTTCGTTAAATGGGGTAAGTTGCAACAATTAGTAAATAGAGGTTACTTGTTGCAACAAGACTAACACCTTTAATTTAACAAATAAGGGAGATGTTAGTGTATATTAATGATTTCTCAAAGTAGCTCAACGTAATTTACTCTTGAATATACTGTGGATACTTCACTTATTTATTTTTGTTTTTATATTTTTCTTATTTTGTTCTGCTATTGTACATTGAACCACACCCAAAAAAAAAATAGTCGAATAAATTTTATTTTTTATCAATCTTAAAAAATAGGATGTCAATCCAAAACCATAGACCAATTTTTCACAAGTATAAGTGTATGGACATACTACTAATTGAACTGAAAAAAAAAATGTATTGACAAATTAAAAACCCTAAAACTCTATTCACAAGCATAAATGTATGCACATATTTCGGTTTGTATTAAAAAAAAAAAAAAAATTACCGACAAATTAAAAATGCTAAAACCCTTTTCAAAAGCATAAACAGGGTTCAATTAGAGACTGAATCCTCTTTGATTTCAAACAACAACAATTAATTTTTATTTTATTTTATTATTTATTTATTATTTATTATTATTATTTTTTTTCAGATTGCTCAATTTGGATTCCATGAACCGTCAGCAACTGTTATAGAATCTGTAGGCTTAAGGCCTAATTCATGATTTTACAACTGGTGAAAGACTGGTCTTTTTTATTATTAAAATTCAATTTGGGAAGTTTAGTGCACTAAGACCTAATTATATTTACTTCTTTTGAATCCTCAACACCACCATCCATGACCAAAAATGCTGATTTTCTTTTGTAACTTTTAAATATCAATTACTAAGTATATTTTTGAAAGACATATTTATTACAATCAAACACAATAAATATATATAGTAACATTAAAAAATCAACAAGTATGATAGAAAAGATTAATATAATTTTAATAAACAAAAACGAATGACAGTATAAATTAACGAAACCTCAAAGTATTATTGTTATATAATAGAGAGAAAGGAAATACAGAAACAGCAAATAGAAGAAATATACATACATATATACTAGTGTGTGTGTATATATATATATGTGGGTATAGAAGGGGGAGGGAGAGGAAATAGAGAAACAGCAAACAGAAGATTGGAGAAGTGAAAATGGTGGCAATCTCTCTGTATAGAGGCAACCTCCACAGGGTTCCCGATGCCCCTCGTCGATGGCTGATGCCAACTCCTAAAATCTCCCTCAAAGACTTCAAGATCCTTCTCCACCGCCGCTCCACTGCCCTCTCTCGCCTCCTCACCACCACTACCACCATCGCCACCACCTCTAACCCTAACCCTAAAGACAATGAATTTTCCAGCAATGAACCCCAGCCTCCTCCATCGGAGCCACCAAGGGTTAGCAATCCTGAGGAAGGGCCTTCTTCGTTTCAAGAGGAAGTCAAGGACCACAGAGGATCGGACGGTGGTGGTGGTGGTTCGGAGAAACCGGTTGATGGATCTGATACCAGACCGGTAGTACCTGAAAGCAGCTCCAATCCAGTGGACTCACGTGGTGATTCACGAGGTGAAAAGCCTGTGGCTTCCGAGAACCCTAACACAGAGGTATCAAATTTCAATGTGTTTACCTCAGTTCCATAGATTCTTCAGTTGTCTAAGTTGTTTGTATCTACCTTGAATATAATTGTTATACATACATGTCATTGATTTGGATGGAGATTGAAAGAATTATGTGAATTGTGAGGGCATAAAATTCACAGTCAAAGCTACAATTTCCAAATTATAAACTAAACACAGAAAGAAAATAAGACTGAGAGAAGAAAAAAATCACTTTGATGCGATGAACACCATAATTTTATGCTTATATATATCTAAGCGATTCAAGGCATCCACCATTTTAATGCACCATGCTTTAAGCTTGAAAGTCTATTAATTTAAACATCTGAGGCTGTGCTTTAGATAGCTTGTATTGAGCTTGCCTTGAGGAAAGCTCACAAACATCCTAAAACTACTACTTTAACCAGGTTTGATAGTTCTCATCTACTCATCTTTGTTCCGTATAAATCTTTAATAATTGTTTTTATTGTTTTAAGCTGCAGACAAATGAAAAAATTGATGCATTGCCATTAACTGATAGAGAGAAAAGGAAAAGAGAGGTCGAAGAAAAGTTGCAGAATTTGAAAGCAAAGAAACATAATTTAGTACAAGTGCTAAAACAGGTCAGCTTCTTTCCAGTCACCATATATTATGTGAGAAGAGATCTTTGGATATCTCATTACACTCATTTGGATGTTTTAGGGACATGGCTTCCCACAGCTTTGTCCAAACAATGTTTGATAAATAGGGTGTAATTGGTGGTGTTTAACAGATATTAAACGCAGAAGAAGAATTGAAGAGACGAAGTAATATTCCATTTCAAGGAATGGCAATGCGTCCATCTGTTCCACTTCAAGTGGATACTGCAAATGATTCTGGATCAATGAGTAGGCATGCTACTCCTAGGATTGGCTCAGAGGGAAACCTTGGCAGTGATATGGAAGGAGGAGAAGCTGATGATGTTTCAAACCATAATGTTCATTCTCGTCATTTGCTTCGAATGAGCAGTACATCGCCATCTTCAGATTCTCCTTATAGAAGGCCTGCCTATATCCAACATAATACGGTATTTTAAATTAATTTCATAGATTATTATTTCAATGAATATGATGCTGCATGTGTTTTATGAAGCATATAGAATGTTTTATTTGCCCAGAGAAACTAACTGTTTGAATAGTTTTACAACAAATATAATATATGACATGAAGTATGTGGAATCTATAAATATATGTAACTCTAATCGTGAAGACAACTGTTGCTGACCTATGAACCTATTGCTGTAAAATCTGTTATGAGGCATCTCAGCATTTTGCAATTCATATCATTGGTCCAAATGGTGTCTTTTCTGTTAGAATTTCCTTAGATTCATCATCCTTCTTTGTTGAATGCTAAACATGAGGCCATTTTTATTATTGAAGTCTATGTGGCTATTAGTCCATCCAGAAATTTTGTTGTTTACAATATTTTTTGTTCTCTTACCCCCATTCTACAAGCATGGGTAAATTGTCATTTCAAACTGTCATTTCTTTCTTTCTTTTCCTTTTTTCAAATTCTCTTTTTGTTAAACAAGTTCAACCAGTTAACCCCACTGTTCACATCGGACCTTGTTGCTGAACACACAAATCAGTTATCATACTTACAATAGAGGCATTAGAGTAGACTTTTGTAACACACAATTCATAACCACACCTGAGGGAAAAATCTCCTACAAACTTCTAGACCAAGGAAACACATATCCAGCTTACTTTCTAATATTCTTTTTGTTTTCTTCTTCCTTATTTAAGTCCTAAAACATTTATGATTGGTGTTGGATGAAATAATAAAAGAGATCCAAGAAAATATTCCATGGTGTATGTCGTTTGCTAATGACGGTTTTATTAAGATACTTCTAAGGAAGCCTTAGCAACAAAGTTAGAAACATGGAGAAAGACATTCAAATAAAAAAAAAGGGTAAAAATCAGTAAAACTAAAAAGAGTATATGAAATGTAAATTTGATAAATTAGCAGAAACTGACAACATAAATATTACAATTAAAGACCAAAGAGTTGCTCAAAATAACTACTTTCATTATTTAGGGTCAATTTTACAAAAAAGCAAAAGAAAAAAGGAGATAGATGGTGTAGTAAGCAGGATTGGAGCAGTGTGGACAAAATTGAGGGAAGCTAGTTATATCCTTTGTGACAAGGAAAATGATATAATGTTCAACTAGTTTTAACTGGAAAAAACCGACTCAACACGTGCCTATGCTCAACTCTCCCTCTCTCTTCCTCTCTCTCACTGCTCTGCAAAACCCTTCCCTCTCTTTTTCTTCTCTTTCCTTCCCTTCTTTTGTTCTCAATGTCTTCCATCAATCTCAAATCCCAGTGAAACCCAGATCCAATTCCACCATCATCTCTTCCTTCTCCACCTTCTTCGTGTTCCTCATCTTATCGGAGATCAGTTTCAGTCCCAGCTTTGGCCTCACCTTCATCCTTTCCAACTCCACTGCACCTGATGACACTCTCTCCGGCCAATACTTAAGACGGTTTCTCCAACGCTACTGTCCCCAGCGTCGCCACACTCCTCGCCGTAGAATTCATCACCAGCCAGAACCTGAACAATCACATCAGAATCAACTTGAACAACATCGATTCGAAGATTACAGATAGAGTTGGGTCCTACATGCCTGGATTGAATTTGATGTCACTGACCCACATGACAATCACATGTACTTTCCTGATTTCTTTCAAGAATTAGTTATTTGAGTGATATTTTCTATGGGGAATTATTTAATTTCAGTTTGGTTTTATGCATCAGAAAAAAAATTCACAGTAGCAACCCTTGGGGACGTTGAATCGTTTAACAGGTTGATGATGCATGATTGTTTCGGTGGAGAGAGAAAAAAAAGAAAAAGAAAGAAGGATTGTAGGTTTCTTGTAAACAGCTGGCCCACACAGTGACAAACAAATGTTAGTCGTATTTTGTCGGTTTTTTTGTAGTCGGGTGAAATGGCACTACTCTTCAAATTAATTTAAAGAAAAATTATATAGGACGGTCTTTAGGCCAATTATATTGTATGGGCAACTCATTCATGTAGAGGAAATGTGGATGCTACGATGGATAATAGGAGTGACTAGAAGAGATAAATAGGGGTGCACATGGTTCAGTTTGGACCAAATCTGGCATGAACTAGGGCCAAATTGGTTCCAATGACTCCATGAAAATTGGAACCAAAACGGACTGCAGGAACCATTGGAACCGAATCATGAGAGACTAGTTCAGTGGACTATAGGAACCATTGGAACTGAATCATGAGAGATGGGTTCGGTTCATTTCGGTATACAGTCCTAGCCTTCTCTGTTACATGGACTCTTCAAAAGTAGTGAAGTACCCGTGTCGGACCCGTATCCCTCGGACATGGGTATGAAATATGTGTCCGCCACTTTTGGTTGGACATGTACTTAAAAAGCATATCCAATCATTCAATTACATTAATATTATTACTTTAAAATGAGTTAAATGCCTATATTGAACATTGTATTTGATAAAAACATTACCTTACTCTATAAAATAAAATAAAATAATTAATAAAATGAATATTTAGCCGTGTCCATGTGTCCTTCTGTTTGGAGATTTGACACATCCGACGCATGGATATATACTCGTGTCCGACACCCGTACCCGAGTCCATGTAACATAGCTAGCCTTTTTGATTGAATTTTTTATATTTTGTTTCTAATTTGTTCTCAAACTAATTCAACATATGTACGTCATTGATTTATGTATGTATCAAAATATATTATTAGGTTAGGATTAAGAAATTTTTTATAGTATATATGTCAAATTCATAAATATATATATATTTAATTAACTGTTCGGTTTGGTTCAGTTCGGTCCTATAGGACCCCAAACCGAGAATCGAACTATTAATTAAAGAGTTCTTATTTTTGAAACCGGAAACGCGTACCATAAAAAGGGACCAAACAACCCCCGGTTTTTTGGTTCAACCGATTTTGAGATAAGATTAGTAATTAAGGAGTAAGGGAAAAATTAGGAATAGAGCCTGTTAATGATAAAATTAGAGAAAATAGACTTAGGTGGTATGGTCGTATACAATAAACACCGGTTAGAAGAAGAAAAGTTGTTTACCTAGGAGTTAAGTGACAAAGAGGCTGTTATGAAATAAGGATCGAGTAGGAGTTTATGAGAACAAGAGAAAAAATAAATGACAAGAAAATAAAATAAAGCACACAAACGAGACAAGGATTTACGCGGTTCGGCTATACCTACATGTACGGGAGAAGACAGAACAATATTTCACTATGGAAATAAAGAGATACAATACTTAAGTGGCTCACACCCAAAACCTAATCACACCCAAAATCTCACACACTTTGCTTTGCATTTATAGGCAAAATCACTCTCAAATTTTGGATGCCAAAACCATGAGAAGGCCAGGCTATTTATAGCCAAAATGGGTTACCAAACTTGCTGCCCACGAGCTCTTGGAGACAAAGAAAAAATGCTTGTTGAACACATAAACTTGGCCAAGTTGATGACCAAATGGGTGATGCACTTGCTGATGTCATGGGTGAGTTTATTGCATGGTGAGTTGGCAAAAATTGAGCCATAAAATTAACAAATCTCCACCTTGGCGAAAATTTAAATGAGTTACTGTATCTCTGTTAAACAAAATTGTCTTCTCTACTAAGCGCCTAAGGGCAATTTCAAAAATTGAGAATACCATCCAAGTCCAAGCAATGCTTGAACTTGAGAGTCGGAATGGACTTTGTCATCATATCCGCCGGATTTTCAGCTGTGTCAATTTTCTTCAATGTAGTAATTCCTTTTGATTTGACATCCCGAATAAAATGATATCTGACATCAATGTGTTTGGTTCTCTTGTGATACATTTGATTTTTGGTCAAATATATTGCACTCTGACTGTCACAATAAATAACAGTTGAGCTCTGCTGCAAACTCAAAACACTAACCAAACCTCTCAACCAAATGGCTTCCTTCACTGCTTCAGTGGCCGTCATATATTCTGCTTCTATAGTAGAGAGAGCAACTGTGGATTGCAAAGTTGCTTTCCAACTAACTGCACAACCTGAGAGAGTAAAGACGTATCCTGTTAGAGATCTCCTTCTGTCTAAATCACTAGTGTAGTTGGAGTCCACAAAACGAACAAAACTGCCAAAATCATCACTACTCTTCTGATAAACTAAGCCAATATCTGTTGTACCTTTCAAATACCGAAGAATCCACTTCATGGCTAGCCAATGCTCTTTCTAAGGATAAATCCACTAAGTAATTCTTCTGATATTGCTAGGGTTGCTGAGGAAAGTTCCTCGAATGTCGTAAAATGTTCTTTCAGTTTCTGTCAGTGATTGTCACTCCAGTATTGAATGGGTTCTTGATTCTTTGTTGATTTTATGGCTCAATTTCTGCCAACTCACCATGCAATAAGCTCACCCATGACATCAGCAAGTGCATCACCCATTTGGTCATCAACTAAGCCTCCAAGTTTATGTGTTCAACAAGCATATTTTCTTGGTCTCTAAGAGCTCGTGGGCAGCAAGTTTGGTAACCCATTTTGGCTATAAAAAGCCTGGCCTTCTAATGGTTTTGGCATCCAAAATTTGAGAGTGATTGCTTGTAAATGCAAAGCAAAGTGTGTGAGATTTTTGGTATAACTGGGTTTTGGGTGTGAGCCACTTAAGCATTGTATCTCTTTATTTTCATAGTGAAATATTGTTTTGTCTTCTCCCGTGGATGTAGGCATAGCCGAACCATGTAAATCCTTGTCTTGTTTGTGTGCTTTATTTTATTTTCTTGTCATTTATTGAACATATTTTCTGTCAACTTGTCCTTCCCGAACAACACCTTCTTTATACCTTGCTGAGTCAGCAGGGCCTGCATTTTAATGCGCCAAAGACTGAAGCTAATCTTGCCAACAAATTTCTCACTCGTATTTGGTCGACATCTCAAAAAACTCAAAAAAAAATTCTCGGTGAATAGTACCGAATTTGTGAACAGTACCCAGTGACGGAGCCAGGATTTCAAGTGAGGGGAGGCACACTGGCAAAAAAAAAATAAAAATAATACGGAGTACATATATATATATATATAACAACTATAAAATTTAAAAGGGCAAAGAAGAAGAAAATTATTAAAATATAAAAGGAAAATAAAAATGAAAAACTTTAATAGGAAATAGTTAAAAAGTTTCAATTGAGGAAGAAAATTTTGACTTTTTCTATTAAGGAAATTTAAGGAATGTGAAGGGTAAAAGAGAAAATAAAGAAAAAATAAGAATATAATTTTAGGAATTACAAATTTGAGGGGGGGCACTATATAAATTTTGTCATATATATGGAATTTTTTTAAAAAATTACCACATATATTATAGGTTGTTGGCCAATTCAGGGGGGGCACGTGCCCCCCCTAGGCCTTCATTGGCTCTGTCCCTGACAGTACCCGAATAGTATGTGTGAACAGTATATGTACACAATACACGGACCGAGCTCTGATACTAGTTTGTTACGAAATAAGGATCGAATAGGAGTTTATGAGAACAAGAGAAAAATAATGACAAGAAAAACAAAAATAGCGCGCACACTGAAATAAGATTCATCTTCAGATTCGGTATATGTCGCACATCTGACAATGTTCTCACCAACCCATCGTTCGTCTTGATCTTAACTGTTCCAATTCCCAAAATTTTGAAAGCTTTCTTGTCCGCTGTAAAAAATCGAACCACTTTTCACCTCTTTATAGGAAGAGAAAGAATCCCTACTGGGACACATATGAACGGAACAATCAGAATCAAGAATCCAACTGTCATTAAATGACATACTTGAACACGAGGTTGTCATGAGAACATATTCGTCACTTTCCGAATTACTCGTTACAGCAGTTGCCACAGAAGTTGCTTCCTGAACCTTCTCTTTGCCATTCCCATTCTTTGCCCTTAGTTTGGGATAGTGCTTGATCCTCATCATCAACTCAAAGTGAGCTTGTAATATTTTCACAATTTTATGAGATCTAGATTTTCCCTTACTACCAGAACCCTTTGTCTCACTTTTGCCTCTTACAAATAGACCCTCGGCCTGTTTATCTCCAATATTCCCAGACACCTTTTTCCTCAACTCCTGAGAGTTCAATGAGGATTTAATATCCTCCATACTAATAGTGCCTTTTCCATAGAGTAATGTGGTAACAAAATGCTCATAAGAAGGAGGTAAAGAACACAACAAAATAGGGCCTGGTTTTCTACTTACCGTTCTATTGATGGTGGTATTGTCTTAATGGGGAACGACAATCCCTGTAAGACTGTTGGCATAGGCACAATCCAAATCAAGATGCACAATGGGTTGGTGAGAACATTGTCAGATGTGCGACATGTACCGAATCTGAAGATGAATCTTATTTCAGTGTGTGCCATTTTTGTTTTTCTTGTCATTATTTTTCTGTTATTCTCATAAACTCCTACTCGATCCTTATTTTATAATAGAGGCTGACCAAAACTTACATGATATGAAGTAAAATAAAATTTTTATTTTTAAAAAACAAATATTAGAGGTGACATGATATATAATAGGAAATAATGAAAAAAAAGAATTCGTATGACCGACCCCATCCATATGGGACAAAGGCAAGGATGATTATGATGATGATGATGATTTAACTTCTATGACTGTGTGGTATCTTCCAAATGATGAATTGCTTAAAGCTTGACAGCCACAGTTAAATAAAAAAAAAAAAACCTTTAAGTAGGTTAATCTGTCAGAATTATGCAATCTGAAGATTTACCCTTTTTTTTCCCTGAATGATTTACCCATTTTTTCTGAATCATAGGTTTAACACAAAGCAGTCCTTTAGGCTACGTTTGGTAAGGTGGCAAAGGAAAGAAATGATAAGATTAGTTATGAGGGAAAGAGAAGGATAATTTTAACCCCTTATTGTGTTTGGTTGATTAATGAAGGAAAAGAAAGGAAGGGATAATGATCATGTTTGAGAAAAGGAAGGAAAGGAAAGTATTTTAATAAATTTACCATTATACCCTTTTATATTTTAAAAGAAAAATTTATAAATTTAAGTATGTAATATTTACCAAAAAAAAAAAAAACTTATGTAATATAAATATAATATTTTTAGGGCAAATCATTTTAGCCTCCCCCCCCCCCCCCCCCCCTCTCTCTCTCTCTCTCTCTCTCTCTCTCTCTCTCTCCGTGTGCAGCTGCAAACTACAAAATCTACAAGAATCTGAAGTTCCAAACCGATATATTTCAGTTTATCTATCTGTCTGCAAGAATCAAAAGTTCAAAACCCATATCGGCATATTGTTTCAGATTGTTTCAAAAATCAAAACCCATATCTTTCAGTTTCCGTCGCCCGCTGTTCCAGTTCAGGTTTGCCGTTTCCATCGTTGGCTGTTCCAGTTCGGGTTCGCTGTTCGCAAGTTTCAGCCGCTGGCCCGCTGTAAGCTTGCCCCCTCTCTTTCTCTGCAACTGCTAACTTGTATGTATGGGTTTTGTTTTAATTTTTTTTTTCTAAATCAAGTAATCAAGGTATGTAATTCTTGTTTTGCAAACTAAATCCTTGATTTTGTGTGGGTAAATTTGGCATCAGAAATTATTCATCAAGTCTCTCCTTCCCTTTCCTTCCAATTCCTCCCATAATTATTGTTTTGCAAACTAAATCCTTGATTTTGTGTGGGTAAATTTGGCATCAGAGATTATTCATCAAGTCTCTCCTTCCCTTTCCTTCCAATTCCTCCCATTTTTGAGAGGGTAAGAAAGTTACTGTTTAAGCCTACTGATATCCTTCCAAACCCTTCCCTTTCCTTCCATCAATTTTTGACAAACACAAAATTTTAATCCCCCTCCATCACCTTCGCTCCCCTTTCCTCCTTTTTCCATTGCACCAAACTGACCCTTAAACTTTATTGGTCTCTCTTTTGGTACATTGCCAGCTTTGTTAAAATTATTTGTGAATATTGGTGTCCTCTTTGTTTTAGAAGGAATACAATATATGCCAGGCCGTAGCCTTAGTTATATATTCAATTCACGTATAACCTGATTGTGGGTTGAGCGTCACAAATGGTTTACAAGTTAACTTTTAGGTCATTGTAGTTTAGCAATTATTCAATTGACACAATTTATTAGCGACCCCAAACAGGGTATTATCAAGTTCAAGTGCAGTAGCACTACAGAATTCTTTTTATTTTATTTTTTTATTTTTTTTGGGTATATATATTAGTGTATATGATTCAGAATTCGTTTGCATTGATATTACTTAGCTGAGCTAAAGAACTTCAGTCATCATCCTGGAATTAAATAACCTGCCGCAAAAAGAGAATAGAAAAAGTAAAACGGAGCTTAACTTGTCAACAAATCCATTATGGTAATCTGTAGATTCTAATTTGGCCTAACTTTATATTCATTACTAGTCTTGGCGGCTGCTATTCTGCTGATGTAAAATGTATTTCGTATCTTATACGCAGGTTCCACACCCTTCTCGAGCGAATGCGGCAGTTGCTGGTAGTCCATCACGCTTTGCTCCCTCAGGGCACCAAGGTCACCCCGCAAATCTGCCTACAGTCTCTGTATCTGGAACAAATTACGTTGCCTCCTCTCCCTCCCCTGCCGCATCTGGTGGCACTTCAGCATTCAGAGATGGCCGACTGTCAAGTCCATGGAATTAGAAGCTTTGCTGCCTCCTCGTATATCGAGAAACATATTATGCTTTAATTCTGCAACCTGGCTCAAATATGTTTGGAGCTTAGGTTTTGAATGTCGTTGGGAGTACGATGAGTGAGTTGCAGCTGGAACATGAAGACTCTCAATTTGAATAGTCGTTCAGCAGAACAGATCCAGAAATCCCATTTCACCATATAGTGTATTGTTCGCATCTTCCATAGCCGGAGTGCAAGGCTAGTATCATTTCACGTCTCACCCACCATGATGTTGTAAATTCGAATGTGTCGGCTACCATTACAAATCTAAGCCGTATATGTGTTTAAAGAAACGAATTACTTAAAGACTCTTTCTGTTCTGATCATCTCGCCTGCGATTCTCTACCATTGTATGGTAAACACTCCCGTGTTTGATACTTAATATCATTCCTGATCTTGAAGCAAATTTATTCTTGAAAAAAAATTGTGATCAAATTCTTTATATCATGCTCTAGTATGAGTGAAACCTGACAGCACATGTCACGGGAAGAACAAGCAGTGGCTATGATTCATTCCACCGTTCTATGCACAACGGATCCTCGATTAACAGTGATCAGTGGATAGATATCTGACCCCATAGCATTGATGATAATTGTAGATCTTTCTTGTTCTGTACAATCTACACTTTCTTTGTATTTGGTTCTCTTTTGATTAGTATTTTTACTGCATTTCCTGGAGAAGTGGCCAACTATACATCAGGGGAGAGAACCATTCAGTAGGAAAACATCTGGGTGCTCATCCTGGCATATTGCAGGGTGAGTGACCCATTTTGATGCAGCTAATTGTTAAGTTTTACGAGTTTCCTCCTATATGTGTACTACCCAGAAGCCTAGTTAGTTGAGCACCTTGCTACCGAACAGGTACCCAGTAGCCTAGTTAGTCGAGCACCTTGCACCCGAACAAGTGTGCCTGTTTGAGTCCCCTCACCCTAGTTTGCCAAGAGGGAGTAAAAAAAAAAAAAAAATGAACAATAGAGTTCCTCCTGTGATCTAATGTTTCACACTCTTACGTAGACAGCATTTCATTACCTTTCAAGCCCAGTAATTAAAAGCTCTTTATACCAGCTTAGAACACAACATAGAAATAGTGAAATATAATACATAAAAAGCTCTTCACGCTGCTTAGTAAGCCAATAAAAATTAAAATAGATCGAGAACAAAGCATGATAACATTGTTTACTAATCCAAAACAACCTAAAATCTGAAAAAAAAAAAATAATAAATAAATAAAAATAACTACCAGTCTAGTTTGTACATCAAATTAAGAAAGAAATTACAATGATTTGTACACAGATATATGAACATAACAAATCTCAGAAAATAAAATAAAAGGGTCAAACAACTGATGAAATGACCATTGACCAGTGCTGTCTCCTAAATAGAGATCACTCGCAGATACAATGTCAAGCCTCTCAAACTATTTCAATAAAAATGAAAAATAAGATGTGAACAGAAAATATAAGAAATGAATAGCTACAATATGTATGACACAACCACCTGTTTGGGAACTTCAAAAGCAGATCTTACAAAACCCCGAACATACCCATAACCAGTTCACACAAATAACCATTTGTTCAAATTTTTAACTCAAGGATAAAACAAGTAACCAGATGCAGAGTAAAGAAAAAAAAACAGAATGGGTGCACACAAAATTCACAAATTGCTCAGACTAACTGAGAAATTTTGGCTGCAAGTTGCACTATCTCAGTTAACCGTGTCTGACACCCGTGTCTATGTGTCCTTCTATTTGGAGATTTGACACGTCTAACGTATGGATACATACCCGTGTCCGACATCCATACCCGACGAGAGCCTAGCCAACCACACCCTTAGACTCCATCAACTTTTAGAAATTTTCAACACCGACCTACAATCAATCAAATGGCCATATCTCCTCCTACAAAAATCAGATCAACCTGAAATACTCCTACAAAAATCAGATCAACCTGAAATACAATGCTAAATGCTAAATTGCAGAACTTTTATTTGATTATATTATTATATAATTTTTTTTATATAATTTTTTTTTCTTTTTAGGAAATTTATATATATATTATATATATATATATATGTATATTATATATATGATTATATTATTATTAAAAATATATATATATATTTAGGGCAAATCGTTTCAGCCTCCCAAATAGCCATATATATTTTTAGGGCAAATCATTTCAGCCTCCCCAATCGCCTCCATCTCTATTCTCGTTCTCAGCTCTGAAATTGCCCCCTCTCGCTGTTTCAGTTCAGGTTCGCCGTTCGCAAGCTTCAGTTGTTGGCTCTCAACTCTCAAGCTTGCCCCCCCCCCCCCCCCCCCCCCCTCCCTCTCTCTCTGCAACTGCTAACTTGTATGTATGGATTTTGATTTAATTTTTTTTCTAAATCAACTAATGAAGCTCTGTAATTCTCTGTAATTATTTTCTAAATCAACTAATCCATGGCAGGGGCAACCTCTGCTCTCTTCCTTCTTGACATCAAAGGCCGAGAATCTCTTCACCAAACCCATTGAGAAAGAGGTTCGATTTTTGTTTTCTTTTTTTAATCAAGGTCTGTAATTCTTGTTTTGCAAACTAAATATTATTTGGTGAAATTTTTTATGATATATATATATATATATATATATATATATATATATATGCCAAATCTGAGAACCCCTCCCTCCCTCTCTCTCTCTCTCTCTCTCTGAAATAACAATAGCTATTTCTTATGCTACAATTGGCAAAACTTTTGGCAAAGTTAAAAATTGGCAGCCCTTTTAGCATTGCATTGGAGAGCCCCTTTTGAAGTCTCCTTGCTATATTTTAGAAATAACAGGCCTTTTAACTTTGGATTGGAGATGCTCTTAGAGGTTATTAAGGTCTTTTATTGACCACCCAAATGGCCATACCTCTATCTACAAAACTCCGATTGACCAGAAATTTTAACTCAGATGAAGCTAACATGTACAACAAGTTACTAATAAACTATGTACAACACATTTTGTCACACCTCTCATTTTAGGCTACTTTTCACTATTCGGACTTGTAAAAGTCCACAAATGGGCATAATCGAGTAGTCAAATCCCTAAGGTGGATATGTCATACTACCAATATTTTATTTTATTATTATTATTATTTTTTGACTATTTTTTAATAAAAGTTCATTAATGAGCATAACCGATGATAATTCCCAAGGGCTCCAAATCAATTAATCTAAAAGGTGGACAATCACTTCAAACTAATCTAAATTAATTTCACTATTAAGTCACTTTCAAATTGAGTTTTTATATTGATCAATATTAAGAGGGCATAAAAACTCCATATCCACTTAAATTTTGAAAATCAGTTTCAAATTCGAACAAAATCATCTAAACTGCATTGGGGTGCCCAAAATAAATAAATAAAAAATTAGTGAAACTGAAAAATTGTTTTGATTTTAAATCCTTTAGGACTGTACCAAAAATCATCTGGTCATGATTCCAAAATGGTGGAATTGTAAAATTACGGTTCGGTTCCAATTTGGATCCTTTAGGACCGGATGGGACCGTTTATTATGTGTGTGTATGTATATATTATATATAATATTAATATTGTCATGATGTGATGCTTGAACAATTTATTAATAGGAAAGACTTCAAATTAATATTAGTTTTCAACTTCAGAATATATATTTTACAAGTTTGTTAACGCTTATAAAACTTTCCCTTGTTTGTCCTAATAATATATGTTACTTTTCTGAAAGAAAAGAGTCGATTGGAATGGGTAGTAGAATAAGAGAAAAAAAAATAGGTATGTTTTTTTTGAGATATTATCATACTTGTTTGATTAGAAGATCCATTTTGTGCAGTAAGAATGTGACATTAATTATTAATTGCTTTTCTCATTAAGTCTAAAAAAATTTGTTCATGAGAGGCATTTTCTTTATAGATCGATCTTCTTCTTTTTTTCTTTTTCTTTTTTAATGGCACTATTGACTGGAACAGAGTAAAATCCTGAGAATGTTTAATTACAGGTATAAAATTTTAATGGCACTATTGACTGTAGTACAGGGTAAAATCTGTTTCTCGCCCTATTGAAAGTTTAAAAAAAATACAAGCCATTCCCCCTTTAATCCATCTAAACCTTGGAATATTCTATGCTCTTTTTTTTTGTTTTTTTTGGAAGCTAAATATTGTAAAGAGAGAAAAAGATACAAAAAAAGAATGTACAAGGCCAATGCCCAAACCAATGATCCAGCCCAGGAATAGTGGACAGGGCCCAACAATACAACAACAAAGAGAATAAAACAACTGGTATAAGCCCAACAGCTCTGTTCCTCATTACTACGAGTGTCAATTGGGTAGGTTTGGACTAGGTAGATTTTTAATGGACTAATAACCCATTATTATTCCCCACAAATAAAAAACGGTTTAGAGCTTAAATGCACCGGTGATAAACAAGTACGCCCATTCCAACCCGAATGATTAGCTTAATTAAATTTGATGAGGAACAAGCCTGGAGATTCAGCAAATCCATCTTGGCTGGCTTCAGCTTTCTCGCTCTACTTGGTCTCTCGGTTTCAGGTTGTGGTTTTAGCGTCAGAGAGTAGTAGCTTTGGAGGTTCCGCAAAATTAAGAGGATACAAATATAGTATATATATATATATCGATTCATAGATATACTCCTTATATATGAGAGTTGAATTGAAATACGGTTTGCTTTCTACTTACAAACAGAGTTGGTGGAGAATTCAACTCTGTTTCGATAGTAGTTTTTTCAATTATTTATTTATTTTTAATTTCTGCAACTTTGTATATATGAAAATTAAAATACGAAGAGATTGAGATGGGCTCATAAGTGGACGACTTTTTCAATTTTTTAAATTTTTTTTTAATTTCTGCAACTTGTATATTAAAATACGAGTGAGTTTCATAAAATACAAAAAGAGAGCGGCTGGGATGTGGGATTGTGCACCTCGCTCGGTCAAGTTCTGATACCATTTGTAATGGCCTACTCCACTACATGGATATTGTTCACTTTGAGCCTGAGCCGAACTCGAACTCGCACGATTTTGTTTTTGAGCTTTATCTCAAAAGGCTTTGTACCAATTGAAGATAATACCACCACACATAAGCACTTTATCTTTCCGTTATACGAATTGTGCACCCGTAACTCACTCAGTATGATAGTCTATAAATGTCTCGTACCCACCAATAAGAGCGTCACATGTATCTACAGGGATGTCAATTTATACCTCTCAGCTCCTAGCCATTAAACCCTAGTATGAGAATTAATTTTATACGGTAGGGATGGTATAGGGGTACAATATTGAAATCCGTCGCGGGTCAAGCGGTGGGAACGGGTTCTACTAAACACCCGCCCGTCTTACATACAATTCATTTTTTAATTATATATATATATACATATCATATCTTTTGTAACCCTAGAGCTTGAAAAACCCTGAAGCCTGCCGCCTCACTCCTCAGTCCTCAGCAGTGAAAGACCAATCAAAACTTCTCTCTCTAACCTCTCATCTCCTCCATCACCAAACTCGCCTGCAACTACATCCATTTGGGGCCTAACCAAATATAGAATAAATACAGAACATAAGGAGGCCTTCGCAGATTGTAGTGGTACGTCGCTGATAACCTCTTCAGACTGCCACGATCACTTCCTCTTCTTCTTCTTTTTCTTCTTCGATTTCTATCCAAATATCCTGTTGAAGGAATCTGTGTTCGTTTTGATATGGTTCATTCTTAGTATAATTAAGCTCACTAGTCCAATGTTATTTTGATGGATTCTAGGGTTAGCATTGGGCTTTAACCATTAACAAGGACAAGGGTCAAGAAACATGTCTCCTCGTTCATCAGGTAACAATCTCCTACCTTCCAAAATTTTAATTGGCATTTTTAGCTATTCATTACACTTATTTATTCATGTTTTACATACTGATTTTTTTTTTTTTTTTCTTTCTTTCTTGTTTTTGTTTTTATATATATATATATATATATATATATATATATATATATAATATTGTTCTGATGTGATGCTTAACAATTTTTTAATGCCAAAGATTTTAAAGTTCAAAGTTCAAATATTAGTTTTCAATTTCAGAATATATGGTTTACAAGTTTGTTAACGCTTTTACAACTTTATGTCTTTTGTCCTAATAATATAGGTTACTTTTCTGGAAGAAGAGAGTTGATGGGAATGGGTGGCGTCGGCAAAAAAAAAGAAGAGGTATGTATTTGTTTTTTTGAGATGTTATTATATTTGTTTGATGCTCCATTTTGTACTAAGGATGTGAAATAAATAATTTCTTGCTTTTCTCATTTATTCTAAAATCTGCATTCTCGACTGGCAGAAAAATCCTAAAAATAATTAATTTCAAATAGAAAATTTTAATGGCACTATTGACTGTACATGGTAAAATCCTAAGAATATTTAATTACAAATAGAAAATTTTAATGGCACTATTGATTGGAACATGTAAAATCCAAGAATATTTAATTACAAATAGAAAATTTTAATGACACTATTGACTGGTACATGGTAAAATCCTAAGAATGTTTCTTTGCACTACAAGAAAAATAATTTTTAACCACCCCAATAATGTTTGAAAAATAATTTTTAACCACTCACTTTTTACCAGGGTTCGCGTGGACCGTGGTAGAAATGGTCTTTTACCACAGTCAATGTAAAACCGTGGTAGAAATTATATTCTACCACGGGTGAGCCCTTGAATTTTTTTTTTTTTTTTTTTAATCTCTATGCGGGTCTTATTCCCACTAATATATTTTGTATGGCCGTAAAAAAAAATTAAAAATTAAAAAATTATATGTTGGTACACAAAACACACCCACACATAAATTTTTTCTCCCATTTCGATCAAAACCGGCGACGAGACTCCTGCGATTACACCCAAACACGCCGGGATATCTATGACCATACCGGGATATCTCTGACCATGCCGGGATATCTTTGACCACCGGGACGCGAACACGCCACTTTCTTTCTTCCTCCAAAACGAACCGAGCCCTAATATCTCTCTCTAACCCCTTTCAACCCCAAGTCCTAAATGATAAGACAAGGCTCAGAAGCAAAACCTTGAATATTGTGTTTGAAGCTCCTTTCTCTCCAAGCCCTAACCCCCTTTCTACCGAAGCCCCTTTCTCTCTGATTTGAAGCAGTATGGAGTCGTGGAAGCAATCTTTGTGTAACAAAGATCATTTATCCAAGCCCTAACCCCCCCTCTCTCCCATTCGAAGCAAACTTTGGCGTCAAACCCCTGATAACCGAAGCCCTAATTTATTGTGTTTGCTTCTATTGTTGATTTGAAGCAAGGATCGATTAATTTTGAAGATTTGGCGTAAACCCCCGATGAGGTTTATTTTTATCATTCTTAGTATTTTCTTTTCTTCTATTTGAAATATTAACGTCATTTGTGATTGGACTGGTACCATCAGAATTTTGAGAAACTTGTGAGGACTTATCTATCATTTCATCCTGCAATTAATGTTAGAATTGAGAATTAGAATTGAGATAAATGTAATAGCCTAAGAATTTAAAGAAACCTGCTATTAACACTGATGTTGTTTCTGTCAGTTTTCAAAATAAAGGCTGAATGAGTATATAGCAGGTACTCATCTTTATGGAATATATATTCTACATACTTGCATCACTATGTTCAGCTTTTTTAATGTAACATATATTCTAGGCAAAATGAGAAATCGCTTCTATTTTAACTTTGTTCTTTCAACATCAAAGTAAAATCTAGTTTCTTGGAAGCCCACTCTCTTTCTTATCTGAAAATACATATAAATCATTTTAGTCTAAATGAACTTTGAATCAATAGCTATTTGATGAGTTTCCATACAGCAGGATCAACTGACTATGCTTACGCTTTATAGACCGACCTTTCTAGACATTCTAAAAGGAGATACAACCGCTCAGCTGTTTATAATAATCTGCTTTTCAGTCAGGAATTGATCCTCCTAATTGTTGAACACCTAAACAAAACTATGGGGATTACTAAACCTACAAATTAAATTAAGTTTTACTTCTCATAGGGCTGGAATTGATGAAGCTTTCAGTAAAGTGAGGAACAGAGGCTTTGAATTTGTTCAGAAAATAGAAATTTAGCTCAACAAAATACAATGGATTTTAACGAAGATATAAGGAACAAGAAGGATTGTTATTTGTCAAAGCAAACTCTGTTGCACAATGGTACCAGTAGTATTTCTTGTTGCTATATATATACGTATATATATATATATATTCCAAGCAATATTTTACCTATTTCCAGCTCCCCACACTTTAAATTTTTCGGAGTTTATTTTCACATCATTTTCCATGTATCTTCTTTCTACTGTTTTTATTAGCTATCACTGTCATTTGAATCATATTAATCCTTTGTTTCTCTGAATGTCTTCTTCTAGACAATATTGTGTTCTGAATCATATTGATTACAATTCCTTAACCAGAAAATATAGAGAAAGAAAAGCACATTTAATTCTGGATGCTCTTCTTGTTCCATGCTTTTTTTACATGCATGTGTTTCTAGGTTATTATTTAAGTCACATCAGAATATGGAATTTGAACTGCCTAACACAGTGATTGAGACAAGCATGTGACACCAAATAATCAATTGTAATTTTGGTCTCTATGTTATTTAATTTGGTCCTCTTAAATATTAATTGTTGGACTGTTATTGTGAATTGATGGCTAGCCAAACATCTTTAAACCTGTCCTACACACTGATTACCAACCAACAGAATAGGCACCTTATCATCTCTCTGTACCCCTGTATCTCCAAGCCTTTAGAAGCTTCTTCAGCCTTATGTTCGCTCCATTTTAGCAGTTCAAAAAATCAAGTTTCTTGTCCAGTTCATGCAAGATGGAAATTCCTTTTCTGCATGTTGGACATACTGGGCAATCTATCATGAAACGTGACCACCCCATTGACCTACCACCGAGATCTAGCATTGCCCCAACAAGCTCCAAACCAATCTACTTCTGTGTTAGCCTCTCTGCAGCTAGCCCAAGCCTTTTTGAAAGTTATTCCTCCACCATCCCATAGTAAACAGTCTTCCCTGTTATAGATTGGAATGGTAGTCAAATAATCTCTACTAGGATGATAGAGCCCTTCTTGGAACAAATCCATATTCCATCTTCCATTAGCCAAAAAACAGTTTATAGTAGTAGAATCCAAATGCAGCCTTAACCTTCTAACCACTCTATAACCAAATCTTTGGATCAAGGTTTGCCCATCACACCAAGGATCAGTCAAGGTTTTAAAAAGCTGCCCATTCCCCACTGAGAAGTTAAGATGCTGTTGGATAATATCTCTGGTGTTAATCATGTTTTTCCAAATAAAAACCCTTGGAAGGACATTCCAATAAGAGGCATGATGTAGGTATCTGTTCTTAAACCATGGAACCCATAACCTGTCTTTGCTCATCAGAAAATCCCAGGTTAATACACAGTGAGACGCAGTCTGCAGATCTTTCAATTTTCAGATGCCTAGCCCCCCTTCAACCTTTGTTATTGTGATCTTGTCCCAGCTCAAGAGAGGCATTTTTTTGATATTATCTCTACTAGCCCACACAAAATCTCTATACAATTTTTGAATATGATTTATCGCAGCTATTTGGATCTGGAATACTCTGCACCAGTATAAACAAATAGGCGTAACAACAGACCTAATCAACTCTATTTTTTTCTGCAACAGAAAGCAAATTTGTGTTCCATGCAGTGAGTTTTTGAGTGATCTTATCGACCAATGCAAGACAATGATTTTGCTTTAAACCAGAGGAACATAAAGGCAAACCCAGGTATTTCAATGGTAGCAACTCTTCTTTACATTGCAATGCAAGACAATGATTTTGCTTTAAACCAGAGGAACATAAAGGCAAACCCAGGTATTTCAATGGTAGCAACTCTTCTTTACATTGTAGCAGATCTAGAATAGGCCCTATTTGTATGGTCCATTAGAAGATGGGGTGGTAATTGATGGTGATGGTGGTGACGTGTCTGCGATGTGTGAAACTGGTGACATATAAGCTTAAGTGGCAGAAAAAGCCGAAGATTTTATTGTTGAATCGGTTGCCTTGGATAAGAGGTCCAACCTAGACCTTGACACTCTTAGCTTCTCGCATATACCTAGTACCGAAGGGGGTCAGCTAGGATCCATTTGCTTGCACTCTACATGATACTATAAATCAATAGCAGCCTTCTGACCTTCACCCATAAACAAAAAACTCCATACTGGTTTGGGATAAGGTGGCACCAACTGTTGTAAGGAGGAGGACTGATCCTCCTCTATACCAACAAAACTCTCTCTTTCCTCGCTGAAACCCTAGCACTGTGAAACCCTAAATGTAGCCTCTATGGTATTTTTCCTCCTTTGCAGTTTGCAAGTACTAAAGTTTTCTGCATTATATCCGACCTCATAGTATAGAAGGTTAACATACCAATTGAATTGTACAACTCTGCATAAAGCGTAATCAGAGTTGCGCAGCGGAAGCGCGACGAGATCTTGGGATGGTATTAGTGAATTTAGTGTGATTTCCCAAGATATAAACTTTTTTATTTATTTTATTGATGATAGAATTATGAATTGGCCTTGCAATTAAGAAAATTGAAAAATTAAAAATGGTAAGGTAAATAAGATACTATTATAAATAACCATATGAGTTTTCCTAGTTGTGCTTTAAACTTGGTGAGAGAACTAAACATTATGCGAAATGTGTTTTCACTCTCTAATCTATGGTAAACTGACACTTCAATGTTTGGTTCTTGACTTGAGTGCATACACAATTTGAGTGGTCTTGGATTTTCTCTTAGGAATTTATTGCTTTATGGAATACAGGTTTGGGAACCAGGTAGCCTTTCTATTCTTACAGTATAGTTTAATTGCATCCTTTGAGCAACTGCATTGTTGTGTTTGTGTTCGATGATGAAGATAACTTAAACATTATGGTATTGCTAATAGAAAAGCTACTCCATTAGACTCTTAACAATACTTCCCAAAAATCTTTAATTAACTTAAACATTTCACCATTGCCAATAGAAAAGCTACAATTTTGCTGTTCGATCTAACATAAGTTTTGCTGTTTTCAGTTCCATATTCTGGAATTTGAAAAGATTCCCCTTCTACGACTTCAAGCACACCATGCGCGAAGGAAATGAGGTGGCTGATCAATTAGCTTCCATGGGTTTGGAGATCGCCAGGCGACAGAATAAGCTTGCAAATAATCGATATTCTGAGGAACATGCTATGGGAAGATACAGGGATCTATTGCAGCACGAAAGAGGCTTGTTTGCAGGTTTCCCTTTGTGGATGAAGTGCTAGTCCATTAGTTTGGATACACTTTTTTCTCTCTCTTCAGTATTTCATTTGTTCACTATTGGATATCAAAGCAGTAAGCAGTAGTAAGCCGCAGTAAGAGTAAGAGTAAGAGTAAGAGTAAGAGTAAGAGTAAGAGTAAGAGTAAGCAGTAAGCAGTAAGCAGTAAGCAGTAATTTACTATGAACATGCGTTTCCCATTCAAATTTATCTGTGAGATGCATATGCATATATGAAGATTGGGTGTATGAATGTGTTATGAGGATGGCGGCTTTTGAGGAGAATCAAAAAGGTCGGCTTCTTTCATTCCATGTATGCCAGAGGGTAGTTGAGAAAGTGGAGCTAGAAAAGTTTGTAACAAACCAGTTTGTTGCACTCATCAAGTCACTTAACCGCAACCACAGTTTCCCAAGCAAATGGAAAATCAGCAAAGAGATGATCAGTAGTGTCTTCTGCAGCAAAACAAAGATAACAAATAACCACCACTGTATGTCCTCTATGTCTCAAATTACACAAGGATTGGACTCTAAGCATGCAGCCACTCCAAGATAATTTGTGCCAATAAACATGAGGCTTGTGAGGTGGTCGGACTGACACCCACACGGTCTTGAAGCAAAACTTACCATTCCCCGACGAAATATATTCAGTGCATTGCTTAAGAAGCAGAAAGGGCAGCGAACTCTCCCAAGACTCTAGAGATGTGCATAGCAGATCTAGAGGTCATCTGGACGAGAAACCTTTAATCCCACCCTATTTGGTATACGGACTTCAATCAGATGTGCATTCACCTTGGTAGCCATCATATTAGAAAAATATTCAGTAACATGAAGAAGCTCTTGCTGGTCTGCAACCAACCTCCTCCTAGCATCTGAAACCTGATATTGAATGGAACCAAAGGTAGTCTTGTTCCATTCCTTTAAGACTCGAAATGTCTAACTGCTTAAGAGAAAGATGCACGCTGTTTGCTTACAATACTTGCGGTTCTTAAAGAAGGTTTGTGATGCTTAATATTTCATACTTTTTGTATAATTTTTTTTTAAAAAAAAATTCACATTTGCACTTGTAAAACTGTTATGCATAAAGAGGACAAGGCTAAATTCAGATTCTTGAGTTGATAATTTATTCGAGTATATGTATAACGTGGTTGTGATACTCTCTATTATAGCAAATCGAGTATTGCTTGCTCAATCATTCAATTACCGATGTAGCACACGTTAACCAGAGCAATTCTATTTCTGTGAGATTATGTCCTTATTATTTTCATTAGGCTGATAAATCATTATCTCAGGTCAAAGGCTTGGCAAAGCAATTACCATGTTACAGGCTTGATTGGATCAATTATCTAAAAAAAAAAAAAAAAAAAAAAAAGCATTTACCATGTGTTGGAATGGATGGCATAGTTCAATATTCCAAAGGCCTGAATCCAGGTGCTGTTCTCATTATTTATTTCGATAAATTGTTGTCATGTTTATATAATTTAGAGTTAGAAACATAATATAATTTTATGTTTTTGCTATTAGAATTTTGCTTTTATTGATATTTAATAGACCAAACACAGAAAGAGAAGAGGATGCTCCTCACACAAAGTGCCAAGCTCTTCACATGTGAATAGGAATATCTGATAAAATATACCCAACAAATATGTTATGAGGAAAAAAAAAAAAAAAAACCCGCTGTTTGAGGAATAAACACAAGTAATCACGAAGAGATATACATGGTCTATCCAAATTTTAGGGTTACGTTCACGGAGCACACCGAATAATTTTACTATGAAAAAGATGAAAAATTATAATAAAATTTTTTCTTGCATTCTTTTCAATTGCTATGGTGTTGACACAAATTAATCAATCATACAAAACAACCCTCTCTTCATATAAGTTATTGAAGTTATACCTTAAAATCTTATTAAGGTTTATATACAGTGCCAAACAATGGAACATAACTTGTTCTACAAAGTCCAAAACCATTAAGGCAATTTCCGCAACTTCCCAAGGAGTTTGGACTGGTCCAACTTTGATTTTCTCCAACGTTTGAAACCTACTGCTTGAACGCCGGGACTGGTCCAACGTTTCTTTTTTTCTTTTTCTTTTTTAATGGCACTATTGACTGGAACAGAGTAAAATCCTGAGAATGTTTAATTACAGGTATAAAATTTTAATGGCACCATTTACTGTAGTACAGGGTAAAATCTGTTTCTCGCCCTATTGAAAGTTTTTAAAAAAATACAAGCCATTCGCCCTATTGGGATGGTACGGGTAAAATATTGAAATCCGTCGCGGGTCAAGCGGTGGGAACGGATTCTACTAAACATCCGCCCGTCTTACATACAATTTATATATATATATATATATATATCATATCTTTTGTAACCCTAAAGTGTGAAAAACCCTCAAGCCTGCCACCTCACTCCTCAGTCCTCAGCAGTGAAAGATCAATCAAAACTTCTCTCTCTAACCTCTCATCTCCTCCATCACCAAACTCGCCTGCAACTATATCCATTTGGGGCCTAACCAAATACAGAATAAATACAGAACATAAGGAGGCCTTCGAAGATCGTAGTGGTACGCCGTCGATAACCTCTTAAGACTGCCACGATCACTTCCTCTTCTTCTTCTTCTTCTTCGATTTCTATCCAAATATCCTGTTGAAGGAATCTGTGTCCGTTTTGATATGGTTAATTCTTAGTATAATTAAGCTCACTAGTCCATGTTATTTTGATGGATTCTTATTTGTAGGGTTAGCATTGGGCTTTAACAATTAACAAGAACAAGGGTCAAGAAACATGCCTCCTCGTTCATCAGGTAACAAACTCCTACTTTTCAAAATTTTAATTGGCATTTATAGCTATTCATTACATTTATTTATTCATGTTTTACATACTGATTTTTTTTTTTTTTTTCTTGTTTTTGTATCTATATATAATATTGTTCTGATGTGATAGCTTAACAATTTGTTAATGCCAATGATTTCAAAGTTCAAATATTAGTTTTCAATTTCAGAATATATGGTTTACAAGTTTGTTAACACTTTTACAACTTTCTATCTTTTGTCCTGATAATATAAGTTACTTTACTGAAAGAATAGAGTTGATGGGAATGGATGGCGTAGGCAAAAAAAAAAAAAAGAAGTAAAAAGGTATTTTTTTGAGATGTTATTATACTTGTTTGACGCTCCATTTTGTACTAAGGATGTGACATTAATTATTTCTTGCTTTTCTCATTTATTCTAAAATCTGCATTCTCGACTGGCAGAAAAATCCTAAAAATAATTAATTTCAAATAGAAAATTTTAATGGCACCATTGACTGGTACATGGTAAAATCCTAAGAATATTTAATTACAAATAGAAAATTTTAATGGCACTATTGATTGGAACATGTAAAATCCAAGAATATTTAATTACAACTAGAAAATTTTAATGGCACCATTGACTGTTACATGGTAAAATCCTAAGAATGTTTCTTTCCACTACAAGAAAAATAATTTTTAACTATCCTAATAATGTTTGAAAAATAATTTTAAACCTACGCGTGGACCGTGGTAGAAATGGTCTTCTACCACGGTCAATGTAAAACCATGGTAGAAATTATATTCTACCACGGGTGAGCCCTTAATTTAATTTTTTTAATCTCTATGCGGGTTCCCACTAATATATTTTGTATGGCCGTAAAAAAAAATAATAATAATAAAAATAAAAAATTATATGTTGGTACACAAAACACACCCACACAGAAATTTTTTCTCCCATTTCGATCAAAACCGGCGACGAGACTCCTGCGATTACACCCAAACACGCCGGGATATCTCTGACCATGCCGGGATATCTTTGACCACCGGGACGCGAACAAACCACTTTCTTTCTTCCTCCAAAACGAACCAAGCCCTAATATCTCTCTCTAACCCCTTTCAGCCGCAACTCCTAAATGATAAGACAAGGCTCAGAAGCGAAACCTTGAATATTGTGTTTGAAGCTCCTTTCTCTCCAAGCCCTAACCCCCTTTCTACCGAAGCCCCTTTGTCTCTGATTTGAAGCAGCATGGAGTCGTGGAAGCAATCTTTGTGTAACAAAGATCATTTATCCAAGCCCTAACCCTCCCTCTCTCATTCGAAGCCCCCATTATCCAAGCCCTAACCCCCTCTCTCCCATTCGAAGCAAACTTTGGCGTCAAACCCCTGATAACTGAAGCCCTAATTTATCGTGTCTGCTTCTATTGTTGATTTGAAGCAATAATCGATTAATTTTGAAGATTTGGTGTAAACCCCCGGTGAGGTTTATTTTTTTTTATCATTCTTAGTATTTTCTTTTCTTCTATTTGAAATATTAACATCATTTGTGATCGGACTGGTACCATCAGAATTTTGAGAAACTTGTGAGGACTAATCTATCATTTCATCCTGCAATTAATGTTAGAATTGAGTATTCGAATTGAGAGAAATGTAATATGCTTAAGAATTTAAAGAAACCTGCTATTAACACTGATGTTTTTTCTGTCAGTTTTCAAAATAAAGGCTGAATGAGTATATAGCAGGTACTCATCTTTATGGAATATATATTCTACATACTTGCATCACTATGTTCAGCCTTTTTTAATGTAACATATATTCTAGGCAAAATGAGAAATCACTTCTATTTTAACTTTGTGCTTTCAACATCAAAGTAAAATCTAGTTTCTTGGAAGCCCACTCTCTTTCTTATCTGCAAATACATTTAAATCATTTTAGTCTAAATGAACGTTGAATCAATTGCTATTTGATGAGTTTCCATACAGCGGGATCAACTGACTATGCTTACACTTTATAGACCGACCTTTCTAGACATTCTAAAAGGAGATACAAAACGCTCAGCTGTTTATAATAATCTGCTTTTCAGTCTGGAATTGATCCTCCTAATTGTTGAACACCTAAACAAAATTATGTGATTACTAAACCCACAAATTTAATTAAGTTTTACACCTCATAGGGCTGGAATTGATGAAGCTTTCAGTGAGAGTGAGGAACAGAGGCTTTGAATTTGTTCAGAAAATAGAAATTTAGCTCAGCAAAATACAATGGATTTTAACAAAGATATAAGGAACAAGAAGGATTGTTATTTGTCAAAGCAAACTCTGTTGCACAATGGTACCAGTAGTATTTCTTGTTGCTATATATATATATTTCAAGCAATATTTTACCTATTTCCAGCTCCCCACGCTGTAAAATTTTCAGAGTTTATTTTCATATCATTTCGTGTATAATTCATATCCAGCGACTCTGTTATACACAGTTCTGAAAGCTTTACGCTTCCAAAGGAAGCCATTGCATGTCCGAAATCACTTCAACACAATGATCAGTGTGCAAACAAAAAAAAATCCAGTATAGATAAATTTACACACTTCTCATTTGAGCCAAATTCAAATTGAAGAGTATAGCTAGATACTGTTAGTTAGCAGTGCTTGACACATCATGGGAATCAACGTTTTGAAAACAAAGAAAACATCTCATTGTCAATAATACATGTTATTAATTAAGATTGCTAAGAATAAACCAAGGGAAGGTGTCATTTTCTGAAAATTCAATGACACCGTTCAAACAAGTATGGTGCAAACCCATTACTATAATCTAATACTGTAATAAATTAAAAACATAAAATTAATATAGTATTACTATTATCATTATGGTCTTCACTTTCAAATGTGGTCTGTTCATTTTGAAATTGGTAATAAAGTTGGTAAATACATATCATCCAAACACTATTTTGAAAGGAAATTGAAAATCAAATGGAGTAGTAAAAAATATTTATATTCCCAAATTAAGATATGTAGCATACAAACTCTAAGAAAGAAACGTGAGTTGAGCAGCTGCTTCAACCATTCATAGACTTCGAGATCGACTTTTCCTGTGTGTGTGTGTGTGTGTATACAATCAGGAGAGAATTGAAACTGCAAGAGAGAGAAGTTCACAAAAGAATGGGAATGTCACGCTGTCTTTGAGTTTGTATACTGCATATCCTAATGAAGTTACAATTGTCAAAGGGGCACATGGTTAATGCTTAATGCTTGCTTGATTATGGGTTCACTTTTGGAGGGTAATGAGGAAGGAACTACATGTGACCTGATGGCCCTTGAATTTATTTTTTGTTTTTGATACTATATGATACTTCAAATACTTCATCTTCCTTTCCCTGGATCTGCAAATTAAGATTGGCTAGAACAAAGGGACTTAGCTGTTATGGTCTATTACACTTGGAGGAAAGAAACAAAAAGATTCACAAAGTATGATCAAAGCATTTTTATAGTTAACTTACATAATTCCTAGTATAGTGAGATGATGATTGAATTGAATCCTAGCGTTACTTAGTTATTGTATGCATGCACTTGATATTTTTTGCCAATTTCATATTGCAGATTTTTGAGCTTGTAAATGAGCATCAATGGATTTTTTAGTTTTTTCATTTAAGTTTCTCCACTTATGGTGTATTTTGGTGTTATATTTTCTTCAATTGATTTGCATGTACTTGAAATGAAGTATTCCAAAGGGACTGGGAAAAGACAACAACTGGAGCGTCGATCAATTGAGGCTTCACTAGATCGTACACCCTCAGCCTTACCCATTTCTGATGGGGGCTCAAACTCTACTCGTACACCTACTTCTCAAGTGGGAAAATCAACAATAGCGGGTCTTACAAAGTCACTACCTAAGAGGGCTCGTGTGGAGTTTAACGACAAGGGGCATGCAATGGGGAAATTGGAAATAAATACAAATCTGCCCTTCCAATACTAGCACGAGAGATGGTGCCCGTAACTATTGAATCATGGAAGGAAGTGCCAAAAAATTTGCTTGAAGCGATAACGTACAGGTATATTTCAAAAGGAATATATAAGCACAAATAGGAACACTCAGTTTCCCTGCTACTTTTTCTTTTTTGTTTTTTAATATTGTCATTTCATTGCAGAAAGATTTTGATGTTGACAACAGTCATTCCTATGTCACATTTCAAATGATGGGAGCTGCCTGGCACAGACATAAGTCAAATTTAACAAATAATTTGCTAGAGGTGGGAAATAATCTATGAAAAATACAACTCATGAAGTCTGAAAATGTGCCCACAATGGAGGAGTGGCAAAGATTTGCCCAACAACGTTTATCAGCGGCGCATGCTGTGAGTATATAGAATTATATGTCTTTTTTACCTCTTTTTTTTCCAACGACTTATTTAAAAAAAATGCAATTTTTATTTACAGTTGCTAAGACAAAAACAACAAGAGTTGCAGGCTAAAAATGAAACCCCACACACAATGAGTCGAAAAGGATATAGTGGGACTGAAGTGGGATGGTAATGTCAAAACTTTTAATGCTTTGTTTCATCATTGTTTAACTTGATAAAATACTTAAAACTATGCTAAAGAGAGATGGTAATGGCATTGATTTAAGTATTTTTTTCCATATTTATGTTCTTATGTAGAAAAAAAAGTCAAAAGCACCCGATGCAATTTTAAGAGTGGACGTGTGGATTGAAGGGATGGAAAATTTATAAATCAAACGGTGGAGGAGATATTGGTAAGATATATTTCCTTTTTAGTTTAAGTAGCTGATTATTTATATACTTTTTATATTAAACAAATATTATTATTTCAGAGAAAAATGCAAGAGTATACCCAGACAACTCAGAGTTCAGGATACGATGATGATGCACTCACGGCTGTAATAGGTCCTGAACATGGAGGAAGAGAGAGAGGTCTTGGGTTTGGGGTAACACTAATAAAACTGAATGCCCAAAATGGTGCTTGTCGAAAATATGAGAGGACGATTGATGAATTGCAACAAAAATTGCGAATGCAAGAACATACAAATCAGCAAGTGCAAGAGAAATTACAAAGACAAGAGGAAAGGGAAGAACAAATGATGCAACTACTTTAATCAACCTTTGTAAGAAATCTCTATAAATTTGATACAAAATCTCTCTAATTATAACAGTAATTATGAGAAGCATTATTTACTATTTTTTGTTTTTTTTCCCATTATTGTGCTTGGGACAGAATGCTAACTACCAGTCCTCTCCCATTGCTTCACCTCAAGTCTCACCTTTTGAAGATTTTGTCGGCAAGAGTTGTGAGTTGTTGCATTTTGATGGGTCGGAATCAGTTGTCGCCAAGGGTGAGATTGATTCAACGGATTCAAAGTCTCTCATAGGTTCTGCTCTACTTGGTTCCGAATGTTGGAAAGTATGGATCACTGAAATCATTGATGTCAGTGTGCCCTTGTATAGGCCTGAAATTCGTTGCTTTGATTTGAAAGAGGCATATGCTAAAACAGCTACAATTGCATGGCCTATCAAGTACATCAAAATTTGTAAGTTATATGGCCTTTCTGCTTGATTATGGGTTCACTTTAGGAGGGTAACGAGGAAGGAACTACATGTGACCTGATGGCCCTTGAATTTATTTTTTGTTTTTGATACTATATGATACTTACTTCAAATACTTCAGCTTCCTTTCCCTGGATCTACAAATTAAGATTGGCTAGAACAAAGGGCCTTAGCTGTGTTATGGTCTATTACACTTGGAGGAAAGAAACAAAAAGATTCACAAAATAAGTCTTAAAACTCCTCGTGTTGACTAAAGATCAAAGCATTTTTATAGTTAACTTACATAATTCCTGGTATAGTGAGATGATGATTGAATTGAATCCTAGTATTACTTAGTTATTGTATGCAGGCACTTATTTTTTGCCAATTTCATATTGCAGATTTTTGAGCTTGTAAGCAGGTATTTTCATTATGTCTGAATGCACTGAGGTAAGCATCAATGAATTTTTTTAGTTTTTTCATTTAACTGTCTCCACTTATGGTGTATTTTGTTGTTATATTTTCTTCAATTGATTTGCATGTATTTGAAATGAAGTCTTCCAAAGGGGCTGGGAAAAGACAACAACTGGAGCGTAGCTTCACTAAAGTGTACACCCTCAGCCATACCCATTTCTGATGGGGTTCAAACTCTACTTATACACCTACTTCTCAAGTCCCTAACCATGAGGACCAAGCAACAAAGTGGTAAAAAAGGGCAGGGGAAAATCAACAATAGCCGGTCTTACAGAGTCATTACCTAAGAGGGCTCACGTGGAAAGGGCAGGGGGAAATCAACAATAGTTACCTAAGAGGGCTCGTGTGGAGTTTAACAAGGGGTATGCAATGGGGGAAATTGGTAATAAATACAAATTTGCCCTTCCAATACTAGCACGAGAGATGGTGCCCGTAACTATTGAAGTGTCAAAAAATCTACTTGAAGAGATATTGAAGGAGAACGTACAGGTATTTTTAATACTCAGTTTACAAATTTTGATGTACTTGATAGGCCATGCAATTGTAGTTGCTTTAACATATGCGTCTTTCAAATCAAAGCAACGAATTTTAGACCTATATAAGGGCACACTGACATCAATGACTTCAGTGATCCATACTTTCCAACATTCGGATCAAGTGGTGCAGAACTTATGAGAGACTTTGGATCCGTTGAATCAATCTCACCCTTGGCGACAACTAATTTTGTCCCATCAAAATGCAATAACAAACAACTCTTGCCGACAAAATCTTTAGAAGATGAGACTTGAGGTGAAGCAATGGGAGAGGACTGGTAGCTAGCATTCTGTCCCAAGCACAATAATAGAAAGAAAAAAAAAATGTAAATAATGCTTCTCATAATTAGTGTTATAATTAGAGAGATTTTGTATCAAATTTATAGAGATTTCTTACAAAAGTTGATTGAAGTAGTTGCATCATTTGTTCTTGTCTTTGTAATTTCACTTGCTGATTCGTATGTTCTTGCAATCGCAAATTTTGTTGCAATTCATCAATAGTCCTCCCATATGGCCTTCAGTTTTATCAGTGTGACCCCAAACTCAAGCCCTCTCTCTCTCTCTCCCTCCATGTTAGGGCCTATTAGAGGCCTGAGTGCATCATCACCTTAACCTGAACTCAGTTGTCTGGTTGCATTTTTCTCTGAAATAATAATATTTGTTTAGTATAAAAAGTATATAAATAATCAGCTACTTAAACTAAAAGGGAAATATATCTTACCACCGTCTCCTCCAGGCTCCACCATTTTATTTATAAATTTTCCATCCTTTCTTGTATGCCCTTCAATCCACATGTCCCTCTTGAAATCGCATAGTGTGCTTTTGATACATATATATATATATATATATATATATATATATATATATATATTTACATAAAGAACAAAAATATGAAAGAAAAATATTTAATCAATGTAATTACCGTCTCTCTTTAAGCATAGTTTTGAGCATTTTATCAAGTTAAACAATGATGAAACAAGCATTAAAAGTTTCGACACTACAATCCCCACTTCAGTCCCACTGTATCCTTTTCGACTCATTTACAATCTCCACTTCAGTCCCACTGTATCCTTTTCGACTCATTGATGAGGAAAAGGGTTTTGAGTTTAAGGAGATGGGTAAAGAACTGGTTTTAAACAACTGCATAGTTTTATCGTCAGGTAAGCTTCTATTTCTACGTTGAGAGGTCTGGTGACTCTTGCTTCTTCTATTTCTACGTTGAGAGGTCTGTTGACTCTTGCTTCTGCTGTTAGATTGTCAATGTATGGCGTGCCATAAGTCTGGTTGGTCTGTTCATTCTGCTTTGAACTTTCCTTTGTATAACCAAATCTGGTCTATTGTACTGGGAAGCTTCTATTTCTATGTTGAGAGGTCGATCTGTTGAGGGATTTTGGTTTTATATCAATAAATCAAGGGAGGCTAAGATGGATGAGTGACGAGAAAATCGAGGGTAGAATTAGAATCTATATGCAGTTTTTAACTTCAGATCAAAGAGTAAATCAGTAGATATAGATTGGCTTCAAAGGATTGTGGTTTTCATTTCCATGTGTATCATAAGATAATGCTTTAAATTAAATAATTCTATATGGTCTATAACCAAACAAATTAGATGGAAATTGTTTATTGGTATTATTGCTTTCCACCATCATTTCTAGGGATGGTAGGGGAGGGTTTGGGCGGGTGTACCCTCCCCGCCCCTACAACCGTTTGAAAACTCCGCTCTCGCCCTTCCCAAAACCATAAAAAGGGGAGTATTTTCCACTCCATCTCCGTAACCGTTTAACATTTTTACCCTCGCGAATACTCGTCCCGTCTCGTTTAAGATCATAATTTATTTATTGTTAAAATAGATTTGCTTTTTTTTTTTTTTTTCCTCATCTTCAATTTTTCACCATTGCAAATTTCATTTTAATCCCATTTTTTACTTTAATATTGTTATATAGGGTACTTAATATAGTGAGAAATATATATATTAATGAAATAAGGGTATTTAAATAATTTGCCTATCTAAACGGGACGGTGCGGGGTGACCTCTCCCAGCCCCCGCACCAAACCCGCGTGAATTTTTATTATATCAAACCATCCCCGTCCAAATAAGCAAAACGGTCATTCAAAACCGCCAAAAATGTTGCTGGGTGGGGTGGGTAACCGCGGGGCGGTCAAATTGCCATCCCTAATCATTTCATTTATCACTACTGTGGAATTAGGTTTTATTTTTATATACCAACATAACATATTAGATGGTGAAAATTGCTTCCTTTTCATTGTTTTATCACCCATATCGTGTATATATTTTGGAAGGTATATTAAAATTTCAAATTATGTAACTTCCTTACCATAAATTTTAATGTAGCTTCTAAATTGAGAATTGTGTAGTGGTGAGGTGAAATAACTCTGCTTGTTCGAGTGTTGGTAAAAATCAGGATAGATAATTGTGTTAACTAAATGCCAAATGGAGTGAAATTCAAACTGTTAATGTTGAGTTTCAAGAATCTTTTTTTATATTAAGGGTTCGAGCCTTGCATCGAACTATTAGGATTCAAATCCAGTTTGAGTTGTAAGACTTAAATGTTACATGATAAAGTTTTAGTAAATATTATAAGGTTTATTTAAATTATCTTAATGCCACTGTTCAAGATTTGAAAATTTATTATTATTATTATTATTATTATTATTATTATTATTATATAGACTTAAGTGCAAGAAACATCCTCACTGTATACAAATGATGCAAAAAACAAACCCCTACTATTTGTTTCGGTGCAAATGGCGCCCTCTAATCAAGTGTTTTAACCAAATATTTCATTATTGCTATTCTCTCCCTCCTTGTGTTCATTTCCTTCTAGAAACATCCTCACACGTGACGAAACTAATGTTGACATCTCTAAAACTTGAATGTTAACAACTCATTTTGACATGATTACAATTAGAATGGAAGAGTATGAAACTTTTGGTAATTTTATGAAAAAAGACATCGTTAATCATCATCATCTTGTTTTAATTCCATATAAATGTTGCAGGCCAAATGAATTCTTTCTCCAAACTTTCTACTACATGTCATTGTCAATGGCAGCTTTAACTTAAGATTTTTTTAGTATGATTATTAGAAAATTTTGACTCTTTCAAATTTTACGTTAAGGTCACTGCCTGTAGAGGATAAAATAAATTAATAGGCGAGAAAAAAATAAATTAATAAATAAATTAATAGGCAGAAGCTTGCTGTCTTCTCGTTTTTGTTTGTAATCCGTCTGTAAATGCCATCAGAAAACAACCCATTGTTGCTTCAGTTGACATTGAACAATTGAGACTTGTTACACTTTAGTTGACAAGTCTAATCAACTATTTTAACCAAATAAAAAAACCCCTACTGAAGAAAATCAATCGAGACTTTTTACACTTTAATTGACACAACAAATTAAAGAGATCCCAAGAACATGTAAAATTTTGATAGAAAAATAGCATTCTTGATCAATCGAAAATCATGCCAGTTTGATCGAAAAAAATCATATATGGCTCGATCGAATTTAAAGACACTTTGATAGATCGAAATCGCACCAGTTCGATCGATGCAAATGTTCAGTGGTAAGAAAACCTTCCTTAATGCGATTGTTCCTACTTGGTATGATCTAATACTTGGAAAACAAGTAATATGCTTAGAGTGCAAGTATAGAAGCTTTATAAAGAGACTTATGTCAGACATTAAACATAGTGAATTAAAATTTTATTTATCATCATTAGAATGTTTCTTTGGAGGGCCAAGTTCAAGCTGGAACGGGTTGTGTGTTTAGAGACCTAACCTTGGTGCACCAAGGGCCCAAGCCCAGATGTCAATCTTGACCTACTATTTAGAAACATATTATTTTAATTATTCTGAAACTCTCACTTGAACAAGAAAGCTGACTATCAAGACCAAGAAGCCGCTGTGCACACCCCGCCGTCGACGAGAAGGTCATGGCCGGAGATGAATGCGGAGTCATCGGAGGCAAGGAACAACACAGCATCAGCAACATGTTTCACTTTCAGTGCAATCCCTTTCAAGCTCGCGAACGACTCAAAAACCTTCTCCACATCTTCCGCCTCCATCCCGAACGACTTGCACACCATAGGCGTCGCCACCCCGTACGCCGACACACTATTCACCCTAATCCCGTGCTCCCCGAGCTGCCGGCTAGCTGACCGGGCCAACCCAATCACTGCGTGCTTGGACATGTAGTAATCGGTCCCTTTCTTCGCACCTTTACTACCCGCCACGCTGGACGAGCACACGATGCTGCCTCTCACGCGCCGCTCCACCATCACACGCGCCGCATGCTTCACGCAGGCTGCCATGCCGCGCGCGTTGATGGCCAATATACGGTCGAATTCAGAGAAGTCAAGGTCAAGAACGGTCTGATCGGAGTCACTGAATACGCCCGCGTTGCTGAACATAATGTCCAGCTGGCCGTGAATCTGGACCGTTGATTCCACCATGTCTTTGACTTGGTCTTCGTCGGTCACGTCGCAGTGGACGTAGCTGCATTTTGGGCCGATAGCCTTGGCCACACGGCGGCCTTGCTCGTCTAGGATGTCGGCGATCACAACCGCACGTGCGCCGTTATCGGCAAAAACACGGGCCGTTTCCTCGCCGATGCCGCTGGCGCCCCCGGTGATTATGGCTACTTTGCCCTCTAGTTTCTTCATTGCCATTGTTAAAGCTGAAGAGCTTCAGAGAGAGTAGACAGTGATTTTGACTATATGTGTATTAATATTCATCTACATATTTTGTTCAATCATACATGAGTAGCATATATATAGACTCGCGGCGGCTAAGAGGCCTTGAGCGAAAGAAGAAAAAAAAATTATAAAAGTGGATTTTTAATGTGTATATATAGTCAATAAGAAGGAAAAAAATAAATATATAAAAATAAAGAAGATAAAAGTTAAAATAAGAATATAAAAATTTTTACAAATTCTGAAGAAAAAATAAACGGAGATGAAAAAAAAAAAAGAAGATAGAAATCTTTTGGTCCCTAATAAATCTCTATTTGTTTGGATCTAATAATTAATATAAATAAAATTTTTAAGGAAGTTATAATATAAGGGGTAAAAAAAAAATTGAGACCCTTTCTATTGGATAGAATTTAATATTTTTAAGAAGATTATAATATAAATAAATAAATAATTTTAAAAGTTATAATAAAGAAATATAATTTTTGAGTTCTTTATATTTGCTGGGGTGGTAATATGAGGAAATAAAATTTTTAAGGAAAATATAATATAAAAAAATAAAACATAAAATTGAGATCTTTTTATTGATTGGGACCATAAACAAAAGGACCATAAACAAAAGCCTAAATAGACTATAGACCAACGGCCCCTCAATAGACCGGCCGCCGAAATTGGAATCCAAGACATACTAATGAGTGAAGAAGGAAAGTTAGCCATTTGGATGATTTTTCTTTCTTTATTAATTTTTTTTTTCAAACATTTGGATGATTTTTCTTTCAGTCACCAGTAAAGAAACAAGACGTCCAAGTATGCATAGTGTCACGCCCCGCCTATACTCTAAGTCCGTGGCAATAGGATGTGTTTAGACTTTAGAGACAATTGATGCTACTTCTTTTATTTTTTATTTTAATTTTACTACACAAAGAAATAAATAGTAGTTCATGTGAATTTTTTTTACCAAACAAATGTAATATTGTAAAGTTGATATATGAGAATCACGAAAGATTCGACTTTATTTGTTTTACTTCTACTTTTACTTCTTTGACAGTGATGGTAAGTTGAAATGCAATTAAATGAAAGCATCTAAAATTTATAAGTATTACTATTCAGCTCGATGATTAAAAACTTATAAACTTATTACTTTACCGAGTATTTTACGGGTTTATATGACTAATTATGTGTCAAATATAATAAAACTTATTTTAAAATATAAAGTAATTAACTATTTAAAAAATTGACTATCTTTCTATATTTTTACAAATAAAAGTCAAAAATCCTAACTTATTAGAATTTCATATCAATATTCTTTGTTACAGGTGGTGATATTAAAAATTATCTGTTATTTAAAAATATATATACAGATACATATAGAATAAGAGCTTCACGAATATATATATATATATATATATATATATATATAGAAGGGGATGGCGAGAAGGGTATTTTTATTCATTTATATATATATATATATATATATATATATATATATGATGAAAATATCCTTCTCACCATCCCCCCTTCTCTCTCTCCCCACCCACCCGTCACCCACTACAAGATAAGAGACTTTTAGTTATGGAGTATTTTAACCTAATATTATTGTATTTGTGACGGAAACAAAAGAAATAATTCATAATAAATAAATGTGTCAGTAACGGAAATAATACAATAACAAATTTTATTTAATATGCTTTGAAACAATATTTAAGATTTTTTTTTTTTAACTTGACAAACACAAACAAATACGGATTAATACATACTATTGGATGGTGCTAAAATAAGGATGTTAATGGAAATATGAACAAGAGTCATATCCTGAGTGAGATGACTGTAGGGAAACGTGCTAGTTTTAAAAACTTTTCGACGGATTTAAATTCATAGATTTTGATTCATTACATAGAGACAAGTTTTATGCAAAAATAAAACATGATGTATCATTCAATTAAAAAATTGAATACTTACATCAAGGTTTGAGTAAACCTTAGATCTCTCCTCTAAAGTGAATGTTCTCACTTATTGTAGATCCCTTAGCAAGATGCATTCTTCTTGGATCTCTATCTTCTTGGTAATTGTTTTGCCTTTAGAAATCACTCATATGTCTCCATGAATGACCTTGGAAAATTAGGCTTGTGGGAGCCTCCAGTAGATGAGAACATAAATCCTAATTTTCTAGAGAGAGAAAATTTATTCCTTTTTCCTTCTTTCCAAAAATCACACCCAAAATATACATAGACATGTATATTTATAGGCAACATAAAAATAAAGAAAAGGAAACCACAAATCCTTCTCAATCATATGTCTCAAATCTAATATGATTCCAATATCAAGTTGGGTTATGAGTGAGAATCCATTGGGCCTATTATTTTATTGGCTACAATGAATTAATAATTGGCCCGGTTCATGGACCCAATTCAATTAATTCATAAATTAATTTCTACTCCACTAAAAGAAATTAATTGAACTCCAATTAAATAATAAATAACCTCTAATTCAATATTGCACTTTGACCCCTCTATTCTTAATTAGTTATCGGATAAATAAAGCCATCAATCCGACTACTTAATTAATATATTTATTTTGGTACCATTGATTATTTCTGGCTCGATCACAATAAAACATTTGTTTGACAAAAATAATAATTTAAATAAATAAATATATAATAAATCATTTTGTCTAAAAACACACGAAGGCCTTCGAATTTACTTTGTGATCAACCATAATCAATACAAAATAAATACAAGTAACAATGATGCAAATATTGAAAATATAACCCTCTAACTATTAATTACATAACTACCCAAAGTGTCGGTCTAAGGATCCCGAAAAATCCGCCGAACAAATCAAAGTAATTATTAATTAATAAAAGAGTCTATAATTTTCTCATGCTTAAGAGTCAAATGCCATGACAATGATAGGGAGCAATTGCATACGACGGCTCTCGCAATATATCTCAATTTAACGCGGATCCAGTTCAAATCTTAAATAATTATGAGTCCATCCATAATTACCGACTATGAACCATTTATGATTACTATTTATATATCATGCATTGATTGCCATCACATACATATATATATAAATATTTCTTGTAATCAAATGGACACTATCAATTCTATAATGAATCGAAATATAATACATTGAATTCACCAATTGTATAAAATATAAATATTTCAAAAACGTCAGGAACATATGTCACTTTAATCCAAACAGAAATTTGCTATGCTAGGGCATATAAATCCCAACAATGACATCTAAAAAGCTTCGTAAGAGCATGCGCAACCTCGTTACTGGTCTGATAGACATAGCTAAGCCCTGAGGATGAAAAGCTCCGAAGTACCACTTGAATATCATAGGAAAGAGCTTGAATTTCAACATGCGCCCGATCAACATCATCAACAGCCTGAACATTGAAACCACACTTGGTCAAATGAATATCTCCTCGCCCAGAAAACAATATTTAGGAATTCTACACTATATAATAACTATAAATTTAGTTTCAGAGAAAAAATAAATATAAAAATAAACCCAAACAACCTACCTTTGGCCTTTCTCAAAAGGTGAGAATGGACACATAATTAAGGGTTGTTACATGGTCCAATATTGGTCTCAAAATCACCCAATTGATCGAGGTGGGCTCCATGTATAAGTTTGTAAATAATATAATTTTATAATCTTTTCTAGAAGGTTAATCGATGAAATTGAAACAAATTTATAGTTAATTTCCTAAATAACAAATCTATAATTTTATAATCTTTTCTAGAAGGCTAGTGAAACTATTTTATCCCATCACTCTCACGGCAGGCTGAGGATGTTACTTCTTCTTCTGCTTGCTTAGAGAATCTTGCCTTGTGTGGTCTTACTTTGACTCATCTCCATATTATTATGTTACTAGGGATCTGGTTTCCCTACGTCTCTTCCTTGGTGTTTTGTGGTTTTTCCATTTGCGTCTTCTGTTTTAATTCTTTTTGTTTTGGTTCGAAGTTCTTCCTCTGTTTTTTTTTTATTGTATTCAATTGTAAAATTTGAATACATTAAGGCCTTAGTTTTATTATTGGTTAAAACAGAAATAGTGTTTTTATTGTAAGAGTGTTTTGAAAAAAAATCAGAAGCACGTTTGGGAACGGTGTCTTGCTGTAGAAATGTCAGACCCGTGTTACGCTACTGTTATGATTTTGGGTCATGAATAATTGTCAAAACAAGAAAAAATAACTTTTTTGTGCTTTGGTTTTGGACCACTGTTCACGAAGTGTTTTGACACTATGTAAAATAAAATAAAACCGCACCAAACATGCTTTTGTCGCCAAATTTGACACTCTAGCAGACCAAAAACAAAAACAGCAGAAACAAAACGCATGTCAAAAGAGGCCTAATGAATTGATTTTTGTGTGAAGTTCTTAACATGATGGATGTTTTTAACGTTAGGTATGATTGACCACTCATTAGGGTCACACACATTCTATTGGCAAATATAATGGATAAAAGATACACAAGTAAAACAAGATTGCTATTCCGTTCTTCAACAGAGAAACGTTAATATACTCCATAAAACATGAGGGAAAGAATAAAGTTGAAGAAAGATTACATCAAGTTGAATTCAAACTATTGAATGTAGAACACACATACAGTTATGTTTGGGGAGCACTAAATAGGCACCTTAAAATTGAAATCGGAGGAAATTTCGTTCTAACAATGTTCCCTAACACAACATAAATTGATTTTACCGTAAAATATCTTGTAGTAATTAATGTCTAATTATGCAATTTATTACCTTGAATAGTAAATTAATGATATAGAATGAATATAATTGATATATATATATATATATATATATATATATATCAATTATATATGTTTATGCATGAACATAATGATTACATAATCATTATCACCCTTACCCTAATTCCTTGTGAATGGAGTTGTCCAAACCTTTTGATCCATGGCTTTCTACATTGCGCTGAAAGGAATTTGAATCTCTTACCAAAGGGCTACTAGCCGAATGGTATAACCTCTCCTCGAACCATACCTATAGCTGTAAATGAACAATGCTTTTGCATTCGTGTTCATTTGTTCATAGCATTCGTGAACAGATTCGTATAAAGGCTTATTTTGAACTCGGAATATATATATATGTTTGAGTTCACGGAATATTTAATCAATCCGCATTAATATTTCATTTTAACCAATCAATAAAGGCCATCCAAATTCAATGCACCCCAACCCAACTTTAACTAATAACATTTTGTCCATTTTAAAGATAAAGAGAGTCCAGCCCTAAGCCTATATCCCTTACAGCCCATCTGTGTAAGCCTATATATATATATATATATATATGTATATGTTTGAGTTCACGGAATATTTAATCAATCCGCATTAATATTTCATTTTAACCCATCAATAAAGGCCATCCAAATTCAATGCACCCCAACCCAACTTTAACTAATAACATTTTGTCCATTTTAAAGATAAAACAAAATATAATACAAGCTCATTCCTTATTTCAAGCCCATTCCCTCTTTATTCACTTTCACTTTTACTCCCTGTTTTTTACTATAAATTCCTAAAAACTTAAAGAAAAGGTACAAATCATGTTTCCTAAGATAATTTTACTTTTCAACTTTAAGAAAGTAATTCCTCTTTTAACGGAGAAAAGAAAAAAGTGAGGTTTTGTTGTCTTCTCTACTTTTTATACTGTAGACCAGCTCTCTCTCACCCATCATCCTCATTTTACTTTTTGTTTCACCCTAAGAACTCGGAATCATTATTTTACTTTCTAAGAAAGTAAAAGTAGGAATTAATTCCTGTTAGTGAACGGGCCTTACCAACTCACTTCCATCATCTTCTCCATGAAAGCTCCAGCCTATTAAGTATCAGCCAATTTCCTCACAGAACCCAAGATCCACTAGAGAGTTAGAATAAGAACAAACCGAGGGATCTTCAATCCAAGTTTAAAGCATTTCTAAGAATGTAGCTTATGAAACAACTACTTCGACATGAACTCCCCCAATGAAGCAGCAAGGCCTTGTAAGGCCAGATTGTTGAATTCGTGTGCTTTCTATTTCAGAAACATTTCCAAACTACTGCATTATCTATAGTTATTCAACCCCATAAAGTGCAATCTAAGGGAGCCTTAAAAGAAATGACAAAAAAATCAGTCTTCGATATCAATGAATAGAAATATACATCAAGTCATCATCATAAAAACCAGAAATTCAGTGGCACTTTGAGGTGTAATCATAATGGTTTTTGTGGTATGACACAAAATTATCTCGTAAACTATTAGCTTGTGGTGGCCTCACAGATTACATGACAACATCTACAACTACCCTAAAGGCCCCATTAACATGAACATGAAGAATAGCTATGCGCGGATTATTATGAAATCCCACAGCAGCTGCTTAGGGAATTGGAACAAAATGTTATCCTGATGTAGAACTGAATTAAATTAGCAATCTTCCAGTAACAACATGACTGTACCTAGTTTATCTATGCTTCAAATTAACTATTAAGAAGACCTTGCAAGGTCAGAGTTGCACAAAAACTACTAAATTATTCAGCTAAATGCATACATGATTAATGAAAGATATATTACTGTCTAAGCATTTTTTAAACGAAATCGAATAAATACTTACCAAAAATATTGAATTCATATCATATCAACCAAAAAAAAAAAACTGATCATAAATACCTAATGTTGAATAGCCGCGGGCATGCCCTTGTAATGCTGGTGTTGTCCTCAGGCAAAAGCATCAAGAACAGGGTGAACTTCGGCGATATTTTAGAGTCGGGCAAAAGCATCCAGAAGAAGGGTGAACTTTGGGATGTTTTAGAGGTAGGCTCGGTAACCTTCCAAGTTGTTTTCTCACATGACCTTTTATGCTCACACTTACACAAAGAGTTGAACCAACAATGAATCACACTTGCACAATGTTTTAGAGACGGGTTTGGTAATCAATTTTTTTTTTTTTTTTGTTATTTTTTTTAGAGGAACATGGCGTATGGAATGAATCATGGATTGAACCAACAATGTCACACTCGAACTAAGACAACAACGTTTTATAATGTCATTTATTTATACTCTATATGAAAGGGGAAGATAACCCTTGCTGGATAAAAAATGAAAAAAATACAACACTGAGCTAGATATTTGCATCATTAGACTTAAAAATCAAAATCATTAATTTAACAAATCGAACTAGTTCTAAAATTGTATGTCAAACAAAACCAAGACCAACTAAACCGATCTCCAAGATAGCAGACAATGGCATAACACACCAAGCCTCAACCACTAAAAAAGTCTGGAGAATTCAATGCACCATGTTGTTGAGCTTCAAGTTTCAATTGCCGGAACTAAAACAGAGAACACAAATTTGCTCAGAGATTAATGAATGTGAATTGATTGACATATTCACTACCCAAGAGTAAACATCGGAGAAACCAATGTATAGTTGGAATCGGAGATGTATGACGTTAAGAAGTCCACTCTGTTCCTCATTTTCCCATATCCTAATTACTTTGAAAGATTCAACTTCTCCTGATATAACTTCAAAAGCTCAGGAGCTTCTTCCTCATATTTTTTCACATAGTTCCTTAGGAAGTAACTTTCAGGAGACTCCAACATCCGATACAAGCTAAATTTCTTCTTAAGCAAACCTTTCGACAACAGAATTTGATAAACTATACACCTCGGAATGATCCTCCTCTCCAAGCTAAAGTAAATAAGCACTGGCCTCCTTGAATAAAAGGAAGACTCCCAACCCATTTTATTGACAAAAAAATCCATTAACCCCATAATTTTATCCTCTGATGCCACCATACACCCCGGATACTTCCCAAAAGCCACCAAAATCTCCTCTTCAGATAAACCCCACTTCTTATAAACCTCCACCTTCTTTTCCCAAGTTGATTTACTCATTTGGCACACTGCCTGAACTGCTAAAACAAATGTCCTTTTCACAGGGTTAAACCCCATTTTCTTTACTTCCTCCACAATCTCCTTAGACCTATCAGCAGTAGTCTTCAAAGCTCTACGTTGAGATTTCAAGAGAACCACAATATTTGATACGGGCACACCTATTTCTCTCAGAGCTTCAATAATGGGTGCATAGATGTGAACATCATGCAACAAAAGCCCCGCAAAGCTTTTAATAGCTGTAATTGTTTTTTCTTCAGACTTGAGCAATTTCTTGAGGAAATTGTATGATGGGATTATTTGATTTTCAATACTTCTTTTCAGAAATTCTGGTGTTGCAGTGATTATTTTGGTACTGTCTTCGTTGAAAGACCTTTAGAGTGGAAAAATACGATTTTGGGTAAAAGGGTTTCCTCGGGATCGGACGAGAGTATCAGAGGCGAGCTTCTGATGAGAAGTGAGATCTGGGTTTCGGTGAATCCATGGTTGCTGAAGAATGCGATGACAGAGTCAGGTTTGTCTGGGGATTTGATGTTCATGTACTTGGAGGCTGAGAGAGCCTTTTCTGGAGGAAACCCACATGATTTTATGAGGTAATCGATAGTGAATGAGTGTTGATTTGAAGTGCGAGATGTGGATTTGAGTGTTGAGGATGATGAAGATAATGAGTAGTTTTGAAGAAAATACAGTTTCTGAGTTGGTGAAGTTGAAACAACACACCTCAAAGATTTGAATACGAAATTAAACATGGTTTAGTGGTGGAAGGTACTCACCTGTTGTGTTCTTGTTCTTCGGAGGGAATCTTGTTGAAAATTTGGATCTCCTTCCCAAAACTCCTCTTTCCTCATGAACCCTAAGTACTCTCCCGGGTTATTATACTGCCTTACACGACATCGTTCCAGACAGCAGAATGCCCACACCAAACCAGGTCCGGCTGTCCATCATATATATATATATATATTAATAATCTATATTTTAGAAATGATTGAAAATATATATATATATATATATTATAGAAATTATATTAAGAGCAACCCAGTGCACCATCAATTTGTGTAACATGTATGACTGTGTAAAAGCAAAGTGCTTCTTGTGCATCTTACACACTTGCGGGCCCATCCAATATTACACGCTCAACACGCCACAGGTGAAAAATGGAGTAGCGCCTGTCAAATGGCAGTAGGGGAGTGGGCCATTTTGTGGGCTTTGTGTGTGAGAATAATACAAAATGAAAATTTGATATTGTATAGTGATATGTAAAATAAATATTATATGTATATTAGATTAATTAATTAATATAAAGATAGTTAAATTTTTATTAATTAAAAAAAAGTCATTTTTTTCTAAATAAATAAAAAGAGTCATTTAATTTGCATAACCTTTAATTAATTATTATTTTTAAAAAAAAAAAAAAATTTAGTACTTTTTGACACTTCACGACCTATTGGGCGAAAAGCTGCCAAGAAGGGTCGTAAAAGTAAAGATAAAGGTACAAAATGACTTATTTCTTATATCGTTTCAAGGATTTGCCGAGCAAAATAAGTTGATGGACAACTTAGCACTCGAATCTCGTACTTGAAAAATGAAATCAAAATTTGATTTGGGTATGGGCAAGAACGAACACGGCGATTGGAGCTTGAGCTACAAAAAGAAATGAAATTAAAGGAGCTTGAGGCGCAAAAAGAAATGGAGATGATGGAGATTGAGCGGGAGCAAGTTCTTTGGGAAAGACAAATGATGGAAAAAAATCCAAATGATGCTGCAATACCGGCGGTGAAAGCATAGATCGAGGATCAACATAATAAAATTATGGCGCGTTATGCAAAAAAGGGCAATTAATTGTAATATTTACTATATTTTTTTTCATGTGTGGAAGTGTTAATGTATTTTTTTTTTCCAAATTGTATTGTTTTATTTTATTTGTAGGAAGCTATGTAATACACTTTATATATATATATATGTAATATTATTGTTTTTTTTAATATATATATATTTTTAAAATCTTGTATCTAAATCAGAGCAAACAATTATAGCCGTTAGTATTATAGTTGTTGAGAATAAAACTGTTAAGAAAAAAATAATAATAATAATAATAAATTTTATTTTATTATTTAAAAAATAATAATATAATAAAGTGTACAATGAAAAAATGAGTGCACAACAAGAACTTAGAACCTTCAAAATAAGTGTACAATCAAATGCTGACGTGGCTGTACACTTTACATAAAGTTGATGATGTGGCTACACACTTTATATAAAGTGTGGAATGGGAAACAATATGTGCACTGGGGTTGCTCTAATGCTTTAAAAATGAGAATAAGGACACTTCGTAAAAAAACAAGAGGATTGAGAAATAAAAATGATTATTCAATTAGCTTCAATGATCAACAATTTTCAAACTTAAATTTCAATTAAGAAATGAACTTTTCACACTTTAGATTTTAATTAGATTGGATTTTGCCAGCAATTTAAAGTCTGAGATAAGGAAAAGATACAATCGCTCATTTTGCCTCGGTGCAAATAGGGTTGGTGGATTCCGTATATACTTTTTCAGCTCAGACAGGGGTTGTTGCTCGCTCCCCAAGTCTGTCTTTTGCTGTTTCTAATCGTGTTGAAGAATGGTTTGCACCGGTCTGAGATGAATCTATTGAGTGTGACTATTCTTCCTATGAGGGTCTAGACTTTCATGAGAGTTCTCAGCTCCTCGCATCGCACTAGGGCCTCTACCTAGGTGGGACTCACCTCAATCCCCTGACTATTGATGATATACCCTAAGACCTATCTGGAACCAACTCCGAAAGAACATTTGGAGGGGTTCAATCTTATTCCATGCTTCCGCAATGTATCGAACACTTGTTGTAAATGTGAGAGATGATCATCCTTTCTTTTACTTTTCACCACCATATCATCAATGTATGCCTCCACGGTTTTGCCTGGAAACTTTGTTGACCAACCTCTGATATGTGACTCCTACATTCTTTAGGCCGAATGACATTACCATATAGTAATAAGTCCCTCACTCTATCACGAAAGATGTCTTCTCTTCATCATCTAGGTGCATGGGTATTTGGTTATAGCCCGAATATGCATCCAGGAAAGTTAAACGCTCGTACCCAGTGGTTACATCTACCATTTGGTTGATTTTTTGCAAGAGAAAGTGGTCTTTGGGACAAGCCTTGTTTAAGTTTGTGAAATCAATGAACCAAGAAGGGTACTGAACTTCTCTAATGAAACCTGACTCCAACAGTTTGTCCACTTCTTTCCCTATATATCCGGTTTCGCTCTAGTGCAAACCTTCTTTGGGTTGAATAAGATCTAAGCACATCCTTCACTTAAAAAAGTTTTGTTTACTAATATTAGCTTGTAGTAACTTTGATGAACTACAAAACTAGAAAAGCATACATATATAACTAGAAACGGTAAAGTAACTATATGAATCACGGACATACGAATGAGCCGTATCGTGTTTGTGTTGGACACTCCTTGAACACATGTACGATCATTTATATACGTGTTCGTAAATAAAAATAAATTTTTATTATTTTAGAGACTTTCCCGACACTTCCGTACACTTTGCCAACACTTCTTGGACACTTAGGTCGACACTTTCAAACATTTATAACACAAGCCTACCCGATAATCTTGAAAATAATATGAACACATTTTAAAGTGTTCGAAGATGCAAGCAATGCCATTCTATATTAGGAAAAGATTTTCTTACATTCCAAACAATCAACCTCTTTCCCCTTCTCACTTCTATTTATAGAAGTTCACATTTACCCTAATTTCTTATATTTTTTCTCTAAGATTGGCCTCCCTCCTTTGTGGGGTGGTCCAACTATACAAATTGACCCAAATGGAAGCCTTTTCTTGTTGTTTTAGACTCTGCGTGCATTGAGCCTGACTTTTGGACCTTTAGGATGGTGAGCAGCCAAGTTGGTCAAGTGTGTTGGGCTGCATCCGACTCGGCTCAGGCCCATCTACATTTCCCAACCTTTCAGTGTTCAACTTTTTCTTTATGAAAAATTGACATTATACACATATGACCACAAACGAATCATTAAATAATATTGTAAGTAGTGGAATAACTATATATATATGTGATATAAAAATCATTACAACTCGCAAAGTCATAGTATAAAAATTAGAAATGAATTAAAGTTTCATAATACTATTAAAATACATATATATAAATAAAAATTCAAATTTATATACTTGTGTCCAAGCCGTATTCATGTCCCATGTCCATATCTATGCTACATAGTTAATAAGCTCTTAAAATTGACCAAAAAAAGCTGATTAGGGATTGCAATGGAGTGAGTATGCCACAGATTTGCCTAAACCCCATCCCCGACTTGTTTAATTAATGGGAATCCTATACCTGGGGCGAGTTGATTCTCAAAGTCCATACCTACCCATTGGGAGATAAGTGAGCCCGTGCCCGTCTATTAATTATTTGGACAACAAAATAAATATCAACAAAATAATAATAATAATAATAATAATAAAATAATGGAAGCCCATTGAAGAGCCACCTAAAAAAATACTATATGGTAAAAAATAGTAAAAATTGTAGGGTAAAAAAAAATCTTGTTGGTAGGAGTTTGTTAGGTTAGGTTGATTTAGTAAGAACTTAAGAGAGATTATATATAGAGTTAGGGTTCAGTGCAAAAAAACCACTTGCTATACAAAAAATGTGCAAGAAACACCCCCACTAAAAATTAAGTGCATATAAATCGTTGAATTATCCACCATTTGAGCAAATTGCCCCCTAATCATAAAAATCCCAAAATGCCTTTGTTGCTGTAAGAAAAAGAAAAGAAGAAGAAGAAAAAGAAGAAAATTTGTCTTTACTTTCTTTCTAAACCATCTCTCTCAGCTAAGGGTGCACACGGTTTGGTTCCTTACGGTTCCGCCCGAAACCGGAACCGTTCATGACAATTCCTAGAAAACAGAACTGGAACCGGAACCATATAGTATGGAACCGTTAACTCTCGGCAAGCACGGAGCTTCAGACGGGTTAGGTTTCGGCATCGGAAAGAGATGAGTTTGAGAGCTTCGTCGCCGATGCTCGCAGATCTGCGATCGCATTTCAGAGTGAGTTTAGTCACCACATCAAACCTTAAAAACAGAGACGGAACCACCGAGAGCAGATCGGCTTGGGCGTTGAGAGAGAGATAGTGATGGCTCTGTCCCTCGATTTGAAACCACCAATGACAGACGAGAGAGCATCGTTTCCGATCACTGGAGCCAAGCGACTGGAATATGCAAGCTAAGCACTCATCGGGAAGGTTAGAGATTTAGTCGGGGAGATCAAGAGCATCGATAATGATCTCCTCAAATGACCAACATGCCGGCGTCGGTCAACTCTTAGCAAGCACGGAGCTTCAGACGGGTTAGGTTTCGACATTGGAAAGAGTGAGCTTGAGAGCTTCGTTGCCGATGCTCACAGATCTGCGATCGCATTTCAGAGTGAGTTTAGTCACCGCATCGAACCTCGAAAACAGAGACGGAACCACTGACAGCAGAACGACTTGGGCATTCGTCACTTCATCAAACCCTAAGATTGAGAGATTGGGAATTTGAGAGGAGGCGACTGGCGAGGACTGAAAGAGTGAGAGATTTAGGGTAAAACTAAAAAAAAAATATGTTTTTTTTTCACGTGTCTAATGTCCAGCGACTTATCTTTACTTCTTTTTTAGTATTAAATTAAATATATACAATTCCGATTCTTACCGGTTCCCACGGGTTGGAACCGGAACCGGAACCGTATGTCCACGGTTCTTAAATTTGGAACCGGAACTGGAACCGTGAGAACCGGTAAAAATGGTTCCGGTTTTCGCGGTTCCGGTTTCGGTTCCACGATTCCGATTCTTTTATGCACCCCTACTCTCAGCTCTCTCTCTCTTTCTTTATATATATATATATATATATATATATATATATATATATATATATATTTTGGGTAAGTCTTTTTCTCTCTCTACAACATAGAAGATCACCACACGGTTTCATAGGCTTAAATAACAACCAATTAACTTTCGCTGCAAAATCATAATTTTGATAATAAATAAATTAATAAATAACAAATATTATATTCTCGCTGAAAAATCACTACTTTGATATATATATATATATATATATATATATATATATATATATATATATATTATGTATTCTAAAGAAAATTGCTTGAAAAACAATATAGCATTTCAAGATTATATATATAAATGAAACTAACACCACAAAATATTTAATTGGTAAAAACATGAAGAAAACGAACAATCAACGTGTTTATTTTGTGGAACGTGAAATATACAGATTATTGATATTCGTTGAAGATGAATATTTTCAATATGCCCTTAGTCTATATACAGACTTTTACAATAAGATAAATGTTGTGTTGGTTTTGGCATCATCTCAATTTGCTTTAGTTTTCGCCTATCACCATGTAGCCTGCTCAATTGTGTCCATTTTGTTGTTTATCTATGTTAGATCATTTTGTTACTTCTCAAAGCAGCATTTACATTCCAAAAACCCAAAAAAATTAAAGTACATGAACATTGTTATATATATCCCTACAATGACCACTACTCCAATTTGTTCGTGGTGTAAACTTTAATAATTTATGTTAAGCCATTAATCACAAATTTACATAAATCCCATATCTTAGAACTTCATGATTTTCACATATATATAATGCATAAATAAATGGTTAGATATAAATACCTCGATTCATGATATCAAACCTTGCTGAGATTAAATCCAGCGTCTAGATCATTTAATCATGAATTAATCTGCAACTCTGATCAACAGGCAAATGTGGAAACTGGTTTATCTCTCTTGGCCTTTTGTACACATAAAACTTTTACGTGTTGTATCATTAATCATACATAATTGATAGAGTATATGCACTTTTATAAAGGCAGAGAGAGGACCAGTTTTCTTTTTAGTAACATAATTCTACTTTCCATCAAAGTAATTAATAAGAAAGGAAAACACTTCTCCAATAAGTAATTACCAAAAAGGTAATTATAAGTTGACCAAAAATAAATAATATTAATTGATATCTATTTATTTAGTTATCAAGTAATATGTCACATGTCCAAATCATGTGGGCCATAATTAAATAAATAATCTTACATTCTCCCACTTGGCACATATGATAATTTCTGTAGTGGTTTAGTAAAATAGTCATTAGTGTGCACCATAAATCAAATTAAAGTATTAAGTTGGTCATCATAAATATCATGGTAAACAAACTACCAATGTGAGTCATGGCGGTTGTATGTTCCTATAAATGACACAGTCCCTTCCATGTACCACAACACTAGTAATCTATTCAACATAGTCTATAAATGAGAAGTATCAATAATAATCTAAAAAATAATGTTTTTTCCAAGACTATTCATATTACCACTTATTAAAGCAATATGTACATGTATATTAATTAATAGAAAATATCATAAACACATTTAATGAGCGTAAAATGTCAAATATATATAAGCACTGTTAAGCAATCCACAATTAAAAAATAATCATCATTGACTGCATTCAAGACCCATTCTTTTAACATATTCATAAATGTCTTGGGTGGTAGTCCATTCATTAATGGATTGTAATAATAAGTTGTATACTTATATATTCAATAGATATTTGTTGTTTTCTAAATATCTTCTTTAATGATAAAGTATTTCAACTTTAGAATACCTATCATTTTTCACACAAGAAGATCAACAATTATAGTATAAATTTTCAGCAATTTGAAAATGGTACCCATAACTCCAAATCCTGAAATAAATTCAGCAACAATAAATTGGAGCCTCAAAACATGCTACTAATTAAAAATTCATAATAGACAAAGTAATAAAAAATTACTTTATACTTTTTCATAATATTGTTCTTTCAACCAAAAGAAATAAATAACCAATTAAAAAATGTCTTCCTAAGTGTGAGCACATAATCTTTTATCACATATCAACTTGTATATACATCAAACTCCATAATATATGCATAAGGAATATTTTTCGTTTCTTTACCTTCTAGCTAACTCATTCTTTGGGATTGCATTAGGTTGAATTTATCTCCTTTTATGTATGGAACAATACTGGTTGAATAATGTTCCATACCAAATCTTTCTAGAACTCTTTCAATATATGCTTTCTGAGATAATCCTAAAAATTCGCATGATCTATTATGAAATATTTCTATTACTATCACGTAGGATGTTTCATCCATATCTTTCATTTCAAAGTTCTTAGAGATAACTTTTAGTTTCATATAATAAACTAAGATCACTACTAGCAAATAAAATATCATCAATATATAGAATCAGAAATATAAACTTACTCTCACTAACCTTCTAGTATATACACTGATTAACAGTGTTTTCCTTAAAACCAAAAGAAATAATGATATCATTAAACTTAATATATCATTATTAGAAAGCTTGTTTAAATCCATATATTGGCATCTTAAGTTTATAGACCATGAATTCTTTACCCTCTAATGTGAAGCCTTCAGGTTGTTCCAAATGGACTTTCTCTTATAAACTCCCATTCATAAAAGTTGTACTCACATTTATTTGATGTAACTCTAAATCATAATAAGTTACTAATGCCATGATATTTTAAAAGATTCATTCTTAGATACTGGAGAGAATGTTTCTTTATAATTTCTTTATTCATGGCACTAATCCATTTAGTAAAATCAATATTGTTAATGACTTGTGAATATGTAACCGGATCTATATATCAAAATCAGATTCTTACAGATATATCACATAGTCATCCGGAATAGCAGATCTCCGTTCTCTTTGAGATCGTCTTAATGTTATTCCTTATGATTCTTCTACAATCTATTCATTGGTAACAATCTTATTATAGAGTTGTTGATCATTCAATTGTTCTTCGTTATTATACGATTCAATAACTGAAGGAACAATTATTTTCTTAGAAGTTATGGGTAAAGAGATTTGTACTCTGAGTTCTGGAATGATCAAATTCTTATTTTTTATCACTCCCACTGACTTCACTATTCTTAACGAATTTGACATTACTGGTTTCAGTAATTATCGTACTATGTTTAGGATAGTAAAACTTGTACCCTTTAGATTACTTAACATCTACAACATTATGGATAACGAGAAATTACTTAACATACTCCTAACCAATTTTATAAGAGTACAATTATGCATTACAGCTACAGGCTTTTGCTGTAGCATGTATAGCAAAGTGTATTGAGCACAAATGCCAAATATTTTAAGGAGTTTAGCAAACGGTTAGAGTATTAACCTGTTTCATCATACTTTCCATAATATTTACCACCTCTATATGACCTTATGATTTCCACTTTTCTATCTAATAGTTTTTTAACCTCATTTATGTATACTTCAAGAATACCCACTGCTTGAGATTTTTCATGCAATAAATAGATATATCCATAATGTGAAAAAGCAACTATAAAGACGATAAAATACTTTTCTTCTCCAAAAGATGGAACATCAGAAGGTTTACAAATGTCTGTATGAATTATTTCAAGAAGCTCTGTACTTCTTGTGGCTCATTTCTTTGTGTGTTTGGTTTGTTTACTTTTAATACAATCTACACACACACCAAAAACAGTAAAATTTAGATTCAGAATAATCATATCCTTTACTAATTTTCCTAACCTTTTACTAGATATTGACTTAGTCTTTTCTATTAATTGAGCTATGTTTAATTCTAATATTATGATGCAAGATCAAAAGATTTTTTAATAAATAAACTATCAAGTTTGAATTTACAGAAATCATCAACAATGATATCATAACTCACAAATTAGAATTTCTTGAACAAACATCATTATTAAATTTAAATGAAAAACCATTAACAAAAAGTTTTGAAATAAAATCAAAGTATAGGAAATTGAATAAATATAAAAAGTTTAAAATAATTTAAATAAAATCTACTGTCTAACATTAAACATAATGTCATAATGGTTTCATCAAAACTTTTTCCAATTATCATAAATAAGAAATTCTTATTTGAATTTGTGGTTTAGGCCATGAAAAATTCTGATATCTATTAGAAACAGAAACATTAGTACTTAAGTCAACCTATCATGGATTAAAAAGAATTTCAATAAGTAATTCGAAATATACAAAAGCCAAAAGCTTACCATTCTTTTTTGAATTATTCTTTATATTCCATGTAATCTTTCTAAAAGTGTTCAATACATTAATGACACTTTTACATTATTATATTCCTTTCTTTTAGTAGATTGACCTAAATCTCTTAATTTTGGTAGTTGCCCACTTAATGTCTTTTCAGGTTTATTCCTAAATTTCTTTATAACTTATTGGGTCATGAGATGAATTTAATGATTACCTTGCTACTTAAGCCTTGTATCCTCCTAAGTTAACATAATGGTCAATTCTTTCACTTTCCACTTGTCTTAATAGTGTTAATTTGAAATGACCCATACTGAGTAGACAAAAAATTGAGAATATAAATTGAATAAGAAAATTCTCATCCACAATCATCCATAAAGTTCTTAATTTTGTAGCAACATTAGTCATCTTAAGAACATACCTATACATGGTAAGAGTACCAATAAAAATGCATAGTAATGATATAAATTAATAATTTTCGTTTTAGATATTTATTTATAATACGAAAATATTCTTATAGTCAAATATTCCCTAGCACTAACACTATGGGGAACAATTATTCACATAACCATAATGCTTAATCTGTTCGATTTCTTCCAAACTTTATAGAGAATCTTTTCTTCCTCGCTGTTTTTATCAGTAATAATAGTAGGTTTCTCAATTTAAAATGCTAAATCAAGATTTAACACATCTAAATTTTGAATTCAACTTACTCATTCTATTATAAGAAGTTAGTTCTATTGAGAATCAGAACAGATGTAGCATGCGCATTAAGAGATATAATAAAATAAATATAATAAGATAAAATGCTCACAACAATAATGCTTTAAGTTAACAACATGTTTATATAACTTAAAAAATATAAATACAATGTATAACTATAGTACCCTTTTGGGTGACAACTATAAAATACTAATAATGATATTTTTTTGTATTTATATGTACACCTTTATTGGTGATGTATTTAAACAGATAAGTTACATTTGGATATCATATATCTACCTAAATAAAAAATACATGCAATCCCTTAATTTTCATTTAATCACTTGAAAATCAATTCTCTTTGGAGAATTATTTCTCATAATTAAATAAACTCAATATTCATGAATATCACAAAAAATAATAAACATCATAATTCATGAAATATTGCAATTATGTTTACTACTAAAATTAATATTCATTAACCATTATGATTAGACCACTTTGGTAGCTACTAACCCTCACATAACATGAATATTAAATTAGCTAGTTACTAATTTATCATTAATTTACCCTTTTAACATTATACACACATACTCATACTGATCGATCCAAATTTAGGTAGGTTCAATCCCAGAAACTTAATAGTGCAAAAATTCAATAAAAAATATCCTTTTACGTTATATACATAATAAAATATGTTATTTTTATTTTCGGACTTGAAGATCATAATTGAATTAATCTAAAATTGATTCTTCATCATGTATGTATGTATGGGTACAAATATAATAATTTATTTACATGTCCAATAAAATCAAATTTTTAAACACTCATATTATTTTAGAGATTCGATTCCAAATAAAATAAAATAAAATAAAACTTAAGTAAGTAATTATTTAATTACTTAATAAAATACTGTTCATGACATATATGATTAAGGGACCTTTCGGGTAACATTAATGTGTAATTAATTAAGCCAATGTTTATACAAAACAATCAGTATAATGGTATAAACAAAATAAACACATAAGTTGAATATTAATATTCAATTATATTATTAATTATACTTTTAATTACTTTATTTAAAATATTCATATTAGACAAAAAAACAATCATCAAAGCAAAATTCGTCACATGTGCATGTGCATGAATCACTTGTATTGTAAATCCATACATGAATCAATTAACAGCCTTCCAACCAATTCAATCATGCTTGAAAATCAAAGTAGCAAATAAATTGCTTGCTATACAAACTGATCAAAACAAACCCACTAGGAGATTAATCATATATTAAACAATTATTCCCACGAGCCTAAATAGAATGGATTATATAATCATTAAATATATATGTGTGCGAATTTTATAAAAAATAAATTATACAATTATTTATTTTTTTATTTATGCAACTTTAGAGGAAAATCACGAGTTCCTAAATCTTAAGCTCTGATACCACATGTAAACTTTAATAATTTATGTTAAGCCATTAATCACAAATTTATATAAATTCCATATCTTAGAACTTGATGATTTTCACATATATATAATGCATAAATAAATGGTTAGATATAAATACCTCGATTCATGATACTAAATCTTGTTGAGATTAAATCCAACGTCTAGATCATTTAACCACGAACTAATCTGCAACTTTGATCAACAAATAAAGGTGGAAACTAGTTTCTCTCTCTTAACCTTTTGCACATATAAAACTTTTACGTGTTGTATCATTAATCGTACATAATAATTGATAGAGTATATACACTTTTATAAAGGTAGAGAGATGATCAGTTTTCCTTTTAGTAACATAGTTCTACTTTCCATCAAAGTAATTAATAAAAAAAGAAAACACTTCTCTAATAAGTAATTACCAAAAAGGTAATTATAAGTTGACCAAAAATAAATAATATTAATTGATATCTATTTATTTAGTCATCAAGTAATATATCACATGTTCAAATCATGTGGGCTACAATTAAATAAATAATCTTACACGCGGTGGTTCCTAACTTTTGGTTATCTGAGCAACAAATTGTTAGAGTGAAAAAGAAAGACTTTGCTTCTAAAACTAGAGTTACTGTAGCTTAATTGCATCTCTGTTAGTAGGAGGGTTAATTGCATCTCTGTTACTAGCACCCTAGAGAGAGAAGAAAGATTTTTAGAGAAACAAAACTAGGCTTGTATAATTGTATTGATAACAGTGTGAATTCATGAGATATATATATATATATCATATATATATCTCATGAATTCACACTGTTATCAATATATATAGTTGTTACAAAACAAAAGATAGAGAAACAGACAAATATGAAAACAAATATGAAAGTAGTCAGAAAGAGAAAGACCCACAAGAAAGTGAGTACAATATATATACAAAAGAGAGAGAGAGAGAGAGACCCACAAGAAAGTGAGTACAATATATATACACGAGAGAGAGAGAGAGGACATTTTGATTTTTATTATTATATATTTTTTAATTTTGTTATTCGAGTATTTTAGACATTTCAATGACTAAATTGACCTAATGTCCTTATTTGTACAAATTGTAAAATGTAGGAACAGTGAGTTAATTGCACATTTTTTATATTATGAGGGAGTTTTTTACACTTACCCCATAAAGTTATAAAAAATATAAGGAAATTTTTCGAACACGAGAGATTTAATTGCATATTTTGTATATTATGAAGAAATTTTTTAACTTAACCGGAGGCAAGTTGATTTCTCAAAATCCATACTCACCCCTTGGGAGATAAGTGAGCCCGTCAACCGTTTGGATAACAAAATAAACAGCAACCTAGAAAAATAAATAAATAAAATAAAATAATGAAAGCCCACTGAAGGGCCATTAAAATATATATATAATAAAAAACATTAAACTTGTAAGGTAAAAAAAAAAATCTTGTTGGTAAGAGTTTGTTAGGTTAGGTTAATTTAGTATGAACTTAAGAGAGATTATTTAGCTACTATTTTCACAGAAGCAATAACCGCAAATGCATATATAGTTATAAAAAAATAAAAAATTTATATATATATATATAAAGGGTAGGACGAGTTTTTATCAAATCCTATCACCGTCAAGTTCTATTTTTTTGTTTTTTCCGTACCTGTCTGTGCCATTAAAATTGTCGTCCTTAAACTGTCAATCAAATACTCTCTATTGCTTAACCAAATAATTTGACTAAATTAAGCAATTCATTTTATTTTTGAGGATCAAAAGATAGCTTGTTATGCTTTTACATATAGCTGGTTAAAAGTGGACTGAATCATGAATTAAACATCATAACCAAGCTTAAAGAAAGTTCTCAATACAGACTGTGAGAAAGTTGGTATATGGACTGAATCATGAATTGAACCAACAATGTCACACGTATAAGGAGAACAACGTTATACAATCTCATTTACTTGTGCTCTGAAGGAAAGACGAAGATAACAGCTGCTGGATTAAAAAATAAATAAATATTTAAAACCCGACCCTGAGTTAGATGTTTGCATTATTACAATTGAAAATCAAAATCATTATTTGACGTAATTGAGGGTGTGTTTAATAACCTAAAACATTTTTTGTTTTTTATTGTGAATCCTTAAAAAGGAGAAACAAATACAAAAATCATGTTTAATAATTTGTTTTATTTCCTCTTAATAAAAAACATTTCTCATTTTTATGAAAGAAAGAGAAAACATCAAAATGATGTTTCTTGTGTTTTTTCACTGTAGCAGAGGAAACGTTTTCACCACTGCTTTCCTCTTTTTTTTAGTAACAACTGACATTACACAACCACTGATATTACTCCATTAGTACTTTTATATTATATATATACACATTATACAAAATCTATTTTTATATTCTATATATCTCCATTATACAACTGTACGCCCTGTATATATTTTTTTTTAGCTTTTTCTGATTGTTATACATGTATTGGTTGTGGTTTGTTTTCAGATTTTTTGTTAATATATATGTATATATAAAATCTATTTTTATATTCTATATATATACATTATACAATTGTACGTTTATCTTGCCCTATATATATATATATATATATATATTTTTTATCCTTTTTAGATTATATTTTTTATTGTGATTGAAAGTTAGATTTTGATAGATGGAAGAAAAAATAAATTAAAAAAATTTCCAAAAGAAAATTTTTTTTGTAATAAATGTTTTACTAAACACTGCTTTTTGTTTTTTGTTATTAAAATTGTGGCAACAGCAAAAGTTACTGAACCTTATTTTTGCTTTCTGTTTTTACTTCGAAAAACAAAATTATGTTTATGTTTCTTTGCGACTGCAAAAACAGAAAACGAACACGTTACTAAATGCAACCTGAATTAGTTCAAACAAAACCAAGATCACCAGGCTTATCTCCCAGATAAACGGACAATGGTATATCACACCAAGCCCAAATGGGCCAAACCACTACAGAAGCATCCTAGAATTCAATGCAATATGTTGTTGATCTTCCAAGTTTCAATTCCCGGAAGCCGGAAGTAAAACGTAGAACTCAAATTTGCTCAGAGATTAATGAATGTGAATTGATTGCCACGTTGTATTTCATGCAAAAGCAAATTCACCACCCAGGGCCAACAAGAGTAAACATAGGAGAAACCAATGTATAGTTGGATTCAGAGAGATGTATGGTATGACCTTGAAAAGGAAGTCCACTCTGTTCCTCATTTTTCCCATATTCTAGTAGTGAATGCAATGGGTTATCTTCCTCTGCCCGAACTCCTTACTGAAGGCTTTTTCGCTATGGGGTTGTTTATACCACCATCTTCCGACAGTAACTAGATAAAGGCATTGACGCCTGCTTGACCAGCTCGCTTGGAAGTTCAACCCCCACCTGCCTTCACTTTTACATAGTGAGAACACGAGAATGAAGTCGGAACCTGCTGAACATTTGAAAGATTCAACTTCTCCTGAAATAACTTCAAAAGCACTGGAGCTTCTTCCTCGTACTTTTTCACATAGTTCTTTAGGAAGTAACTTTCAGGAGACTCCAACATCCAACTCAAGCCAAATTTGTTCTTAAGCAAACCTTTTGACAGCAGACTTTAATAAACCAAATGCCTTGGAATGATCCTCCTCTCCAAGCTCAAGCAAATAAGCACTGGACTCGTCGCAACAATTGAAGACTCCCAACCCACTTTATTGACAAAAAAATCCATTTTCTTTATAATCTTAGCATCCGACTTCATCATAAACCATGGATTCTTCCCAAAAGCCACCAAAATCTCATCCTCAGACAAAAACCACTTCTTATAAACCTCCACCTTCTTTTCCCAATTTGATTTACTCAGTGCATGAACTGCAAAAGCGAAATTCATTCTCTCAGGGTTAAGACCCATTTTCTTTACTTCCTCCACAATCTCCTTAAACCGATCAGTACTAGTCATGAAATCCCACAGCAGCTGCTTAGGGAATTGGAACAAAATGTTATCTTGATGTAGAACTGAATTAGATTAGCAATCTTCCAGCAACAACATGACTGTACCTAGTTGTAACAAATTATTCATATTAACTATTAAAAAGATCTTGCAAAGTCAGAGTTGTAACAAAAACTACTAAATTATTCAGCTAAATGCATACATGATTAATGAAAGATATATTAGTGCTGCACAAAGTATCTAAGCATTTAGAAACGAAATCGAATAAATACTTAACCAAAATATTGAATTAAGATCATGAAAACCAAAAAAAAAAAAACTGATCATAAATACCTAATGTTGAACAGCCACGGGCATCCCTCGTAATGCTGGTGTTTTCGTCAGGCAAAAGCAAGAACAGGGTGAACTTTGGGGATATTTTAGAGTCTGGCAAAAGCACCCAGAAGAAGGTTGAACTTTGGGATGTTTTAGAGGTAGGCTTGGTAACCTTCCAAGTTGTTTTTTCACCTAACGTTTTATGCTCACACTGCACAAAGAGTTGAAGACGGGTTTGGTAACCTTTTTTATGTTTTAGAGGAAGATGGCATATGGAATGAATCATGAATTCAACCAACAATGTCACACTTGAACAAAGACAACAACGTTTTACAATGTCATTTATTTATACTTTCACGAAGATAACCGTTGCTGGATAGAAAAACAAAAAAAAATACAACACTGAGCTAGATATTTGCATCATTAGAATTAAAAATCAAAATCATAATTTAACAAATTGAACTAGTTCTAAAATTATATAGCAAAGAAAACCAAGACCACCTAGACTGATCTCAACAGATAACAGACAAGGGCTACAAAAGTACCGGAGAATTCAATGCACCATGTTGTTGAGCTTCAAGTTTCAATTTTCGGAACTAAAACAGAGAACACAGATTTGCTCGGAGATTAATGAATGTGAATTGATTGACATGTTATATTTCAAACAAAAGCATACTCACCATCTGTACGAAATAAACTCTTCACTAATGTTCGCCAAGCTTTATGTCAATATAGTTGGGATCTTGGTGAGCTCAGTGCTCGAAATGCCAGCCGAGTTAAAGACCTGGAACTTGGGCAAAATGGTTTTCTTGGAATCCCATAGAGAAGTTTTGGGCGTTTTTCTGATCCCGAGAAAACCCTTTTCCCCAAATTCGAGTTCTTCAAACTATGTGTTTTTTTTTTTTGAAGAAGTAGAGAACCGAATCTGGTTTTGTCTAGGGTTTGAAATTGAAGTATTTGGAAGCAGAAATAGCAGTTCGTGGACTCAACCCACATGAATTGATGAGCTAATTGACTGTAAATGAGTGTTGATTTGTGGAAGTTGAGATGGATTTGAGAGATGGAGACAGTTTATGGATTGTTGAATTTAAAACACGAGCATCTATAAATAAAATCATTGGAGATTAAAGGTGTGATAAAACACTGTGATTCTAGGGCCGGCTCAACGATAAGGCGACTAGGACTCATCCAAAGAAGAGGCTGCGCCTTTTCTCTCCAGTATTCGTTAAGGCTGCCCCTTAAGGCCCGAATGAAAAAAAGAGGCCTCATATTTTTCTTAATGTATTAATTGTGAATCCTTTAATATATTAATTACCAAATAAATGCATCTATTATATTAATCAATGCAAGTTGTGGTCCCAATGAAAAAAAGGTTGTCAAATTTTTTCTAATGTGTTAATTATGTTTCCTTTAATCTATTAATTACCTTATAAAAAGGGAATATTATATTAAGGCTTTCCACTTCTATATTTTTTAAATTATATGACAAAAATTACCCTAAAAAAATATATTATACAGTGTTCTCTAGCCTTTTTTTCCTCACTTCTCTGGTGGTACCACTCTCTCAACTTAGTCTTCATAATCTATTCTCTCTTTTGTTTCTCTTTCATTCATACTCTTCTTTCCCCTACCATCTTTCCTCTCCTACTGGCATATGGATTGCCCTCAACATATTAAAGACAAAACTATAAACTTATAATAATAAAAAGAAAAAGAAAAAAGATTAATCCGAACAATACAAAGAGGATGTGGAAAATAATAGTTGACGATGAATATGAGGACACCATAACAAATATGGCTTAGTAAAAATTTCAAAGCCTATAATTATACACTCTGTAGTGTTTCTTAGGCTTCGTTTGGATTGAGTGATTTGGAAAGAAAAGAAAATAAAAGAAAGATAGTGAAAATCTGAATAGCTTTTAGTAGAGAGAAGAAAGGATTGGGAAAGATTTAGAGAGATAGTTATCCCTCTAAATCCCCCATGTGTAGAGATGGCAAAAATTCTCACCTGCGTGTGGCCGCCCGTCCCGTCCTGTTTAGAGTGATTTTGGGGAACCGATTATATAAATGGAGACAAAAATGAGGGCTACTTTGAAAAACTCAACGGGTTTTGAGGTGGTTATGGGAGTAACAAAATTAAACGGGGATAAGGACGGGGAATGAGATCCCGCCCCATTCCTACCTCATGTGTTATCCTTCAAAAAATGAGAAGATTTGGAGAGAAATTATAGTGAGTAAGTGTATTTTTCATAATTTCAAAACTACCCTCTTATAACATTTGACTCTCATTTTATAACATTTTATAAAAAGGTTATGATAGTAATTAAATTCTTATCATTTATTTTGTTTTATCTATTCTATATTTTCCAAATAGAAATACTATCATTTCCTTTCTTTTTTCTCATAATTTATCCAAATTTGAATAAAGGTTATTGGTATCATTTCATTTCATTTTCATTTTTATTATTTATTTATTTATTTATTTTTTTCATGTTTATCCAAATGAAGCCTTATTAGGGAGTAAGAGTGAGCCTCTAGTCAGCCAATTAAGGCCTAGGAGGGGCACGTGCCCCTGGATTGACCCCACCATCTATAAATATAAGATAATTTTTGTGATTGTTTACATATATAGAAAAAAATTATATATAATGCCCCTAAACTTTTTTTTTTTTTTTTTCTCTTTTACTTTTTAAATTCCTTTAAAAAAAAATTAAATTTCTTTAAACCATCTTTCATTTTTCTTTCCTTTTTTAATCATTTTTTCTTCCTGTATGTAACAATTTTTTTTTTTTTTTCCTTTAAAAGATCTCTCATTTTTCTTTCATTTTTCTTCATCTTTTTTCCCTACTTCTTAAAATTCTTCTTTTTTCCTCTTGTAGTATGTAACTTTGTTTCCCATCTTCTTCTTTTTTTTTTTTCTTTTTTTTTTTTTTTTATCTATTTTTCTTATTTAAATTTAATACTATAATTTTATAAAGTTAGTAGGGGTAATTTCATAAATGATTTTCAAAATACGAAGATTTACAACTCTATTCAATGAAAATATTAACAAAAATCATACAATGATTCCTTTGATTTTAAGAATCTATATGTCATATAATTTATTTATTTATTATTTTTTTTACCCCCTTAAATTAAAATGCTGGCCCCGCACTGGCTCTTGTTTGTCTCCTTCCTCCATTCCTTTCCATCTCTTTCCTTCCTATTTTTCCCTTTCCTTCTCCTTTTTTGACTCATCAGTTCCTTCCAAACATGAATGATTTCCCTCCCTCATGAAGAAGATAAAGTCAGCAGAGCATTTATAGCCCGCTTGTAGAACCCAATTTTTGAGAGCAAAATGGCCCAATTGATCCGCAGCGGCCCCACGCTAATTGGGTGAGCACCCACAAGGACTCGTAGGCTGGCTCACAGAATAGCGCGATCCCGAACCCGATTGTGGAATTTCTTTCTTCTTTTTCTTTGTTTTTTTGCCAAAACGTTTTGGGGGGCAGCGGTTGGTTTTTCTTTAATCTGGCAGCAATAGTGCCTTAAGGCAATGTTTGGCAGAATAGCTTTTGGGAAAAAAACTAAAAAATGCGTTGTTTTGAACTTTTTTATAAATAAAAATTTAAATAAAAAATATATTGTTTTAGGCCCTGTTTGTCCAAAAAAACCACCATTCACCTCACATCTAACCCATCTCTATTCTCTACCATTCAGGTTACTTCATCTTCTATTTTCTCAATCTTAACTATTTTTTTTTCTTAACTTTTTTTTTTTTTTTAACTTTTTGTTTAAATTTATTTATTTGTTTTTATTAATCCATAATGGATAATGTATTATTGAAAATTATAATATCAATCCTTGCTTTTTTAATAATTTGCAAAGATATTGTTTGAATGAAAAATATTACCGTTGAAAAATAATTTCATCATTTTAAATCTTAAAAAATTATTACATAATAGAAATTCTAGTACACGAAATGTATCCGTTAGAAATATGGCCCTTAGGAAAAGGTTAAAAATACTTTTAAGAAATTTTTTTTTTTTGTTGGAGAGCGAAAATTTGAAGAGCCTAATACAGTGCTTGTTTTTAGAAAGCAAAAGTTGCTGACGTGGCTCTTGGAATTACTGATGTGACTCAGGAAAAAAACTGAAGTGACCATTTTGGAAAGCCAAAATCTGAAAAAACTAGTGTGGTTGCTCTCAAAGCCATTGACAAAAGATACAATATCATGCATCGCCGAATTCACAAATATATTAATAATTTTAATTTGGAACTTTCTCTTCTTAGCCAATCTTAATTTGAAAAATGACATTATTTCTTTTAAAAATGAAGTTAAGGTCCCTTCATTGAAAAATAGTTGGATTAAAGAAAGAAAAATTATTCTTCAACCGACTTTAACTTAATGATCACTATTTCATAATTAGATCGCATTAGGTTACATTTTAATGCACCAAAGGAATGTAAAAGTGTCAATAAATTCCACTTTATTACATAGTGTCAATTTGTTTGAAATGAGACTATATGAAACTTTTTTATAATTGACACACGACAATCAACTTATCTTTCTCTCTCTACCCAACTTTTCTCTGGCCTCTACCCTAGCCGCTGCTCCCTGCCTTCCTCCATTTGCTTCCTCCCCACTCCCTCCCATGAAAGTGGGAGGTCCCGATCCCGGCCACCCACTGATAAATAATATCGGCGTGCTATACATAGCTTGTTCGATGGGTGGATTCACTCCTTTAAGAGAATTTAATCTCATCCTCTTCATTGCAAGATAAATCGGTGAATCTATCAAGACTGATTATGTACACCCCAATCGGAAATCCGATTTATAAAATTCATTCAGAGATACAAGTCTCAGCCTCCTCAAAGGTTAGTCAGTGAATCTATCAGAAGTGATCCTGTACACTTCAATCAAAAATCGATCTATAGATTTATTAAGAGATCTAAATCTCAACCTCCTCGATTACAGGATTGAGCACCCACATCACATCATAGTGAAAGGAACATTGATGTACTCACACAAGTTGTTATGTTACTTATTTTTCCCATTGAACCCAGGAGAAATATCACTGGGTTGGGTTCCCATAACATCATAACCGTCGATTACAGGCTCTTTCCAATCCCTTTAGATGTTTTGGACACAAGGTCCCTTCACATGTCTTTCGACAGTGGATATGCCAAATGAGATATGGCCTTAGACACTAAGTCCCTTCACATGTCTTTTGATAGTGGATATGCCAAATTAGATTCAGCCCTGGACATTAGGTCCCTTCACATGTCTTTCGACAGTGGATCTGCAAATGAGATTTGGCCTTGACACAATAAACTATGATAATCCATTTGCCAGGATCTCTTCCAGATAATTGTGCTTCAATTGCACATGTATGGACTTTTCATTGTAACACTAGCTATGAGCTTGAAGCATCGCAACCTTATTGTCACAAAAATATTTCAAAGGCAGTATAGGCTTACTTCGTATTGGAATACCCTCCAGTAAGTTCCTTACCCAATCAATTTCCTCTCCTATTCCATTGAGGAATGAGTTATCAAGTCCACCCTTTTGATTTCCAAGAAATCATAACTCCACCCATGGTGAAGATTCAAGTTGGTACGAAGTTTGAGCATCCATAACAAAGAACAGCTAGGTATTTGCAATAATCTGACCCATGATCCATAGTACTCTGCAAGTACCTCTATATTCTCATAAGAGAAATGCAATGATCTCTTACCAGATTATTTCTGTACTTGATAACAAGTTGTGTTTGCCTTGGTACAGTTCATTGCTTCATAATGACCACCAATAATTTGAGAATTCAAGTTGATTCAATGCACTACCTTGATTGCAAACTGGCTTCGATCTGGGATCAATAAGAACAAAAGACTGTATCATCTGATAAGATTTTAAACCTTTTAAGATTAATTGATAAAATTGGATTGCGTTAGAGTAAATCCATGTTGAGGCCCTACACTTTGATTTACACAATCACACCGGCCTTGCTAAGATCCATCATGTCAAAAATTCAAATTAAGAACATGATAGGCAAATAATAATTGCCAAAATTTCCTTGGAATCTCTTTTTATCAATCTGAAATTTAGCTGCAATCATTGTTTTCTCAAACATTCATTCATCTATTTAGGAGCTTTCAAAAATGAGCTTTCAAGGATAAAAATTAGTATCATCAATAAAATGATAACATATCACTTTCCCTCATTAATATAATTAGCTCATCTCAAACATGTCAATATGGATCAAATTTCTAATATTAGTGTCTTTTCAACACATCAATAAAAGTTTACATACTACATGTAATACTTTGATCCACATGAACCTTACCATTGGTTATTCTTTTGATTAATGAATTTAAACTCATGTAATCAAGTATATGGCATGCCATAAATTAAGAAATTTATAGTAACCAAAAATCAGTTTTATAACTGGAAAGCATACTGTTAATAGAGTGGCTCATTTCGACAATCATACCAATTTTTGACGAAAAATTGATGAATTTAGAATTCACCTCGAAGCCATTATTTGTAAATTTGAAGATCTCTTTCAGATGCATCACTTACCAGAAATTATGCTTATGCATGCCACTTTAGAAGTTTAAGAGCTTTCTTCTTATATTGTCATTTGATCCCCCCACTAGTCATAGATATCGCATGATTTTGACTAATTGTAATGTGAAAAGATGATCTAGTTTCAATCAACTGATGGCACGTGTCTCGAAAGACAATAAACTTCTTTTGTGATCTTCTCGTTTATCGCAGAATATGATTTAATCAAGCGAAAAGTGACCTACTATAGCTTTCAGATTTCAAGTAATAAATATAAGTATATTCAAAATGAGCATCAATAATGTGATCGACAGAGATCAGTTATAAGGTACCATATTTCTTTCAACATATATAAAAGCTAGACTACTAAATTTTCATATGCTACCTATAATGCATTGACCCATATAGGTTTTACCATAACCTTTCGATCAATCCCTGACAAATCCTTTGATAAAAGGATTCAGTTCATTGACCAAGTTTATAACACATTATTAATTAATGAATTTGGCAATATAAACATAAATTATTGCACAAATTTAGACATACCTTTAATGAAAAGATTATTTCAAGGAATATACCAGATTCAAAGATAACCTTGCAACCACACTTGAAAGGAAATAAATTATAAACCATATTCATATTAATATAAGGAATATGGTGTTCATCCTTTAAAATGACCAGCTTACCAGAAGTGCAATTTCATCCAATTGCCCTTGTGCCCATCAACATAGGATGTTGGGTTACATGATTCCCCCACTAAGCATGGAAGAATTCTGGTCACCTTTAGTAGGATGAAATGCCAATTCAATCCACCTTGTGATCTTCTCATTTATCAAATTAAAATTTGATCAAATGGTGTTTTGTCACCCAGAGCAGTTGGACATGACTTAGACATGGCATAAGCGATTTTTCAATTGTTGAAGGAAAAATAAAATTTTTTCTTTTCACCGTTGGTATTTTTTTTTACCATCAAAAACCTCGATATTCGGTTGAGAAATCGAATAAATAGTGTTAGACAACAATGAAAATGAGTCCATTTGGAGAGAAAACTATCTTCAAATTGTTGGAACCAAAATATTGAAAACTATTTTCCTCGCCGTCGTCGAGGTTTCGCTGTGCGCAGCGTCTCTCATGTTTCATCATGAGTTTTTGTTCTGGATCTCCTAATCTGTGCCGTTTCCAAAGGTAAATGGTTGCTGAGTCGCCGGAGTTGGGTTTGTTTATCTGTTCCTTTTTGGAGCTTTTTGGTATTTTGTGCTGTGAGTGGATCTGATGCATCTGCGTCTTTTGCTGACGTTTGTCGTCTTTGCCTGCGCTGGTGTATTTGGTTCTCTCGCCGGTGGTTTTTGTCGGTGGCTTTTTTCTTTTGTTGTGGTGGTTTTCTTTCTATAGCTGGCATATTTTCTTTGACTTGTCAAAACTGTTGATCTTGACTATAAGAGGTGTTAGTTAGTTTGGGATGGTGTTTTATGTGTTTTGATCTTCTGTATCTGCCTGATGATCTTGTTGTAAATGTCGTATGGCGTATGGCATGTTTTCTTGACAGGCAAAAAAAAAAAAAAAAAACTTTTTTATAATTAGATTTTAATTGAACTAATATATATATATATATATATATTTATTTATTTATTTATTTATTTTTATTTTTATAAGTTTAATGAATACGAAAATGAAGTGTGAGATTAATGAAAGATAAAGATTTTAAGAAAAATTAATAATTTATTGCACAAATTTCATGTGAAATGTTGAGTTATTCAATTTTGTGTGAAATATTAAGTTATTTTCATTAATATAAAAAAATAAAATAAAAATAATTTTATCATCTTGTGTTTGGAAAATCTCCCGAAACAACTTAAAAAAAATCTCTAAGGTCTTTTAGATGTCAAACAAAGACAATTCACTCCTCTTTGTTGACAGTTCTTCCATTTGGTGTGCAGTCCCTTGATGAGCGCTGAAAAGTGCGTATTTAAACTCTTTAAGCTTAGGCATTCTAGTACTTTAATCTATCTTACTTTACCGTTTTAGATTGATTTCGTATTATTTCCATTTTCAGGCACTTATCCCGAAAATAAGCTAACTCAGCCAAATAAGAGCTTAATTGAAGCAATTTTGGGATGAATCAAAGAAAGGAGCCAAGTGGAAGCAAAAGGAAGAAAAAGGTGGAAATCAACATCTTCGATTGATCTTAGATCAAAGTTCGATCGATCCAACATGATCGATCTCAGCACTTCAAGATGGATCAGAGCCATGATGACATTTTCAGAGATCTCAAAAGTTCAATCAATCCAACACCATTCTTCGATCGATCGAACTGCTTTGTCCTTATCCAAATGATTGATTTTATCTAGTTGTACCACCCTACCAACCATTTTTGTCCTTTTCCCAAAAATATCTTCAAAATATCTCAGATTTGTCTTTATCCAAAAAACGTCACCAATGAAGGTCGATCCAGCTTAAGTTCGATGGATCTCAGCAATGTTCGATCAATTCAAGTCCAAGGTTCGATCGATCGAACTTCCTCCAGTGCGAAAAAGTTAAATTTTCATCTCATTGAAAGTTGTCCTTTATCCAATCATTGGGGAATATGCCTTGCACGACCCCAGCTCATTTTGTTTGTTACTTGACCTACCTATAAAAGGAATATGATGCACTTTTTGAGGGAGACACTTAACATTTGGTAGAGACAACTTTAGAGGCTATTCTTAGTGTAGAAGAAAAGAGGAGGAGGTTAGAGACACCATTGGAGATTCTTCATCAACAAGGAGCAGATTCCTTCCATGGAGTTAGCCCTTGAGGGTTAGAGCAACATCACCATGAGTGGCTAGACATCCTTTTGGGGCTAGAGTTAGCCCCAAGCATGCTTTTTATATCTTAATCTTGTGTATTATTGAGGGATTAGTGTTGTAATTAATGTTTTGACACTTTGATATATATAGATCTTAATTGTTCAATGATTTATGTGGTTAAATGCTTTCAATTGATCATTTCATTCTATTCATATGTCTATGTATGTTAGAATAGATGTTCATGTGTTTGTCTCTAGATTTTTTGTTATTGATGTATGTCTATGTGTATTGATGCTATAGATTTAGAGATTTTCAAAACATAGTGCTTAATGGAATGCTCTTGTGATTTTCTTGATGGTTCATACTTATTCCTTGATGGATTGTGCCTCTCCCTTAGTTTATTTTCATGCTAGTAGTGTACATGTAGTATAGTTGTTGTGTAGTGCTAAATAGAAGGACAATCCATGCTTATTGTTTGATGATCTATGCTTTTGAATGCAAGTAGCATATGTCTCTAACCTTGTGTTGTATTTGGATTGTGAGCTTAATGAAAGGATTAATGGCTTGTTTTGATCTATTGTGCCTTTCACATGTTGTTTAGACAATATATGCTTCATTGCTTAGATATATTGTGCCTTTCACATGATGTTTAGACAATACATGCTTGACTAGCCATCCTTGCTTGTTGAATCAACCAAACACACACACACACACACACACACCAATATTGCAACACACCATTTGCCCTCATTAGTTACTTGTCAATGGTATAGAAATGCATTGCTTGGTGGTGATCTCTAAACCCCAAGACTCTTCTCTCTCTTATTTGTTCTTAGTTGCATTTTTTTGTTATCACTTAGTTTAATTTAGTTGCTCTTTAGTTTAATTAACCAACCAACTAATTGTTTGATCACTCGACCTACTAGCCCTAATAGCGATTCCACAACCTTGTTCGACCCTCACAATCCCTTGGGACGATCCCTACTCGCCCTAGCTATATTTATAGTGAAAGGTAGTAATGGCTTTTATAAATGTAAAACTCTTGGCCCTCGCCTTAATGCACACTCTCAAACTTGATGGTGCGGTGACACACCATAGTCAGTTTTTGGCGCCGTTGCTGGGGATTGATTTGATTTGGCAACGTGGAATTGTGGAATCAATTAGGATTAATACTCTTTTGATCGTGTCTTTACTTTATTTTTATTTTTCTTTTTGGTTACTTATTGTGTTGTTCTTACTTGACTAGGTGCATTGTTGGAGAGGAAGCAAGTAAAGGAGCATTCAAGCAAAGAAAGTAAAAAACTAAAAATTTAAAAAATTTGCTGAGCTAAGTTTTAAATTTGGAGTTGAAGTGCTAAAGGATCTTTGTGAGACTTTCTTTACTCAATCCCTTAGTTAAATCGTCGGCCCGCGTGGAGGCTTGTTCTTAATTTCTTAGACAAATCGTGAGCCCGCGTGGAGGCAATCTTAATTGTTCTTTGTATCATTGTTGTTAAAGCATGGGAGTATGAATTAAGTGTTTGTGGAAGAAGTCTAATTGCATTGTTGTGAAGGCATAGTATTTGTCATTCTTTGTGCTTGTTGTGTTTTGCATTGTGCATGCATGGACGTCGTTCATTGAGACCAACTCTTGTCCCTCTTGATTTGCATCTTGAATCCGTAGTTAGAAATCCTAGGGGAAGAGGAAGTTGTAGTTCTACTCGATCCATTACATCAATGGATGACCATAACGATGATCATGTTGAGGACCATGGCCACATAGATCAATAAGGTATTCTTCATCCTAACGTGCACAATAAGAACATACAAGTACCATTAGGCATGCCTAAGCCTACACTCACCAACCACCATAACAACAAGGCCAAGCTCCATATGGAATGCCAAGGCCAATGTATGCTCCACAACCTCCCATTATCAATCAAGGAATTCAAAACCAAGGTGCTCATGTTGCACCTCAAGTAGCTAATCCACCTCTTACTTTAAGAGACCATTATGTGCCTAATGAGTATAATGTACCTACATGCATCCAATTGCCTCCATTTAGAGTACATCATTATGAAATTAAGCCACAAACCATTCATATGCTTCCTAACTATCATGGACTTCCAAGTAAAGAACCTTACAAGTATTTGGATGAGTTTCTTGAAGTAAGTTCCACTGTAAAATATACGGACATGCTGGAAGAGGTCTTAAGACTCAAACTTTTTCCATTCACCTTAAAAGACAAGGCAAAGTATTGGTTTAACAATCTTAGGCCTTTTTCAATCACTTCTTGGGCAGAAATGCAACAAGAGTTCTTGAAGAAGTACTATCCGGTTTCAAAAATCAATGCTATGAGAACTTCAATTAGAGAATTTACACATAGGGATGGAGAAACGTTTCATGAGGCATGGAAACACTTCAATGAGTTGCTTAGGAAGTGTCCACATCATGGCATGCCCAAATGGTTATTAGTTCAATATTTCTTTGAGAGCTTATCGGACAATTACAAGGGTATGGTTGATGCTTCCATGGGTGGTTCATACATTAATAGGCATGAGGATGATGTGTGGCTTCTTTATGAGAGCATGAGTGAAAATTCTTTGCATAAAACATTATCATCCAAGAATGGTAGAAATTCACAAGGTAGGAAGAGTGTTGGTTTACATCAAGTCGACCATTCAAATGAAATAGCCGCCGAAATGAAGTCTTTATCTCAAAGGTTTGATCAATTTTTGATTAACCAAAACTCGGCGAACCAAGTATCTTCCTTCCCTAACCATTCTCATCGTGTATCAAATGAAACGTGTATGACTTGTTCTAGTGTTCTTCATTCTACTTCTCATTGTCCTCACGGACAAGTACACAATGAACCTAATGAACAAGTCAATGCAGCTTTTGTGAACCAAGGGAATAATCCTTATGGTACTCATTATAATCCAAGTTGGAGGAATCATCCGAATTTCTCTTGGAAAAACTAAGGAGAGGGCTCAAACCCTTCCCAAGGTGGTTTTCAAGGGAAGTACATTTCACCTCCACATCAAAACCAAGGATCCCAAGGTTATAGACCTTATCAATCACAAGGGAATCAATTTGCTAATTCTCATTTTCCTAACCAATCTTATTCCCAAGGAAATACTAGAAGTCCCGCCTTTAAAGAAAAAGTTTTGAATGCTTTGGGCACTTTAGAGGCTAACACACAATTGCTCCATTCTCACTCTCAATCTATTGCAAAGCTAGAAACCCAAGTAGGGTAAATAACAAGCACTCTTAATGCAAGAGAGAAGGGAAAGATGCCTATTAATGTCCCACCTAAGCAACAATGTGTTGTGGAAACCCATTCCTCATCGGTAGGCCACACCATTGAATATGTTAATGCGGTGACTACCTTGCGGAGTGGTAGGATTGTGGACAATTAAGTAGAAGTGTCCAATGAGAGAGTGAACTGGTGCAACCTCAAGTTGTCACCCGTCCCGTTTCACATCCCATTCCTCCTTCATTGCATATACATGGTCTTGTGAAAGAGAAAGTCTTGAAAAATGTGTTTGAAAAAGAAGTTTTGAAAAATGATGTTGAAAAAGTTTTGCTAAAAAATGATTTGAAACAAAGTGATTTAAGAACTTCTTGTGTTAAAGAGAGTTCAAAAGAAAATTCTGAAAAAGTGCTTGAACCAAAAGTTCCATTTCTGGATGCCTTAAAAGGGTCCATTTTGAAGGAAAAGCAAAAGGCAAAAACCAATGAAATCATGGAAATGTTTAGGTAAGTGAAAGTCAATCTTCCACTTCTGGATATAATCAAGCAAATTCCGGCTTATGCCAAATTCTTGAAAGACTTGTGCACCCAAAAATGGAAGAACAAAAGCCAAGCACCACGAAAAGTGGTTTTGATCGAGCAAGTAAGCTCAATTTTACAACATAACACTTTGCCAAAGTTTAAGGACCCCGGTTTACATACTACTTCATGCATCATTGGTGACCATATCATTAATCGGGCGCTTCTTGACTTAGGAGCAAGTGTTAACCTTCTTCCATACTCAGTTTATATCAAATTGGGACTAGGTGAATTAAAACCGACGTTGGTAGTTTTATAACTTGCCGACCGATCTATCAAGAGGCCTAGAGGTGTCATTGAGGATGTTTTGATAAAGATTGATAAATTCTTCTTCCCGGTTAATTTCATTGTCATTGACACGGAACCGGTCCCCAATCCTAAGAGCCAAATTCCCGTTATCTTTGGCCGTCCTTTCTTGGCAACCGCTAATGCCAACATCAATTGTAGGACGGGGATAATGAAGATCTCATTTGGCCACATGATGGTGAATTTGAATATCTTTAATCCCACATCCAATTTATTTGACAAATATGAAGGAGAGGTTAATGTTGTAGATAAATGTCATGATCTTCAATGTCAAGGAAGTGAGCTTTTGTATAAGACCAAAACTTTAAAGGGATCACCTTCAACCTTACATTGTCAAAGTGTTGTTTCAAATTCTTGATTTGAAAGAGCATGGAAGCCCAAAGGTTGTGATTGCATAGATAAAGGATCAAAAGTTTCTTTTGAGCTTGATCCAAAAAGTTCTTCAAAGAACCATTTGTTGGGTGGAGTTCAAAGCATTTATCACCCCAATAAGGAGGGGATGCATTATAAGATCTTTGATCCGGACTAAAAGAGCCCAATGTCTTGGTAAAGATGTTAAAGACTAGCAAAAACCATTTCGTAGGGTGTCAAAACCCTATTCCTCCCTTATTTCTATCTTAAATTTCATTTCTTGCGAAGTTTAGATACTTGTTTTTGGTTCATATGCATTAATAGGAACTGTGATTAGGATTGCATGAATTTTTGTGTTGTGATTGAGCATTTTGCATAAGTTCTATTGATCTCAAATGAGAGTTCGATCGATTGAACTTCCACCTGCATCCAACACTTAGAAATTTTTTTGACCTGCATCCAAATCACCTCTCTGTCCCATAGTTCAAACTAATTCTCAGATCGATCAGAAGACCTTAGATCAATCCATCTTCAAAGTTTGATCGATCTCATGATCCAACACTTAGAAAATTTTGAGCCTGCATCAACCTGCATATTCAGCTCTTTGTCTCATCGATCGAAAACATTCCAAGATCGATCTGAAGTTCTTCGATCGATCGAATATTCAAGTTCGATCGATCTCAAGTTCCAACACTTAGCCAATTTTCTGAGCCATAAACCTGCATATTCTTACTCTTTGTCTGATCGATCGAACTCTTATTCTGATCGATCTTAATTCTTCATTTCATTATTTTGACTTTTCAAATTTAAAAAAAAATCCAAAAATATTTTATTTGATTTTACAATTTTTAATTTTAGTTTTTCATTTTTCAAAAATTTCAAAAAAAAAAAAAAAAAAAATACTTTGAGGATAGTTCATCAAAGTTCGATCGATCTGAAATCTTAGTTTGATCGATCGAACTAATAAGGAAATGTTTTTAAAAAATAAAACCGAGAGTTGTGAGATCGATTATAAAGATCGATCCAATAACTCCCTACCCTACCCCTTGCTTCCCTCATCGTCGCCGTGAACCCCAAACCCTCTCCATCTTCCTCATCTCCGGTGACACCTCCGGCGACATTAAGCTCACCCCGAATCTCACTCCCTCTTCATCTCCTCTTCTCTCGCGACAAGAGGTGAGATTCGAACCACACTTTGTCATTTCAAGCTTTGATTTGATAATATATGTTGCCTACATGCTAGATCTAGGATGAATGATGATGAAATCCACCATTGATGAGCTTGAAGCATGTTTATATATATGTGTATATATGTTTTTATATTTTTGATTTTCGAATTGATTATAGGAGTATGGGCCTTGTTTGGGTGATGGTAATTGATGATTTGTTATGTTGATGGGCCCACGACTTTGTTTGTGTGGCCCCCATGCTTCCAAAGTCACAGATCTGTGACCTTTGAGTTTTCACCTTCGCACAGTTAGATCAATCGAACTTCAATCTCAGATCGATCTTGAGAGATCGATCGAACTCATACCTCAGATCGATCGAAGTTTTGAGATCGATCTCAAACCTTTTTGTGATCGATCGAACTTCACAGATCTCACACACACTTCATTCATCATGCCTTATGTTCATGCTATCTCATATATGCCCAATGCCTGTGACATTCCACATTGGATGCATTTCATACTTATATTGTTTAGCATATTTCATATCCTATCACTTGCATAGATTCATGTCATCTATATGATTTGTCTATCTTATTTGACATGCATGTTTCTATTTTGTGCTTTCAATTCTTAATTCTGGTACTAACTCCCCTTGTAAGTTTTTAAATTATTTTTCAGGCTATGACTAAGTGCAAGACTGTTGCCAAGAGGCAACACGGGCCTCAGAGACATATCTGACCACGGATAGAGGAGCCAACAGAGCCCTTTCATGCACAGGAGAAGCCAGTACAGCCTACTTCACCTCAGTCACCTGCTCATGAGGCTGAGGATTATCATATTCCATCCACCTCTATAGCTCAGGCTGCATTTACACCATCATTATCTCCACCACATGCTGGAGCTGAGCATTCACCAGTACCATCTCCACCACGCCAGCCAACTCAGCCAGCTCAGGAGCGTGATAGGCCCGCGCCTAGATATACACATATGGCGGTAGACCATGAGTCGATGTTCGACACAGACTTTTTCTCTAGATCGGCGCTGATCCGATCAGCTTACCACGACATTATTCAGAGGGGCCTTGCAGCTATTCTTTCCCCAGTTACAGAGCCAGTCTACCTGCGGCTGGTACGGTTGTTCTTCCAGAACCTCCGACCATCCCCGCGTACCACAGCAGAGCTGATCACTACTATAGATGGCCATCAGATCACTATCACTGCGGACTCGCTAGCCCGATCTTGCCATTGTCCACACAGATGCCCTCCGAGCTACAAGAGTTATATCCGAGGCTATACAGGCCTTTTTATGCCGACATGGCAGTATTTCTTACAGGTCACCATGCCGATGGCGAGACTTTCGCCACCCGCACATTCCTTCCAGATGACCTATGGTTTTTCGATTCCGTTCTTTTTCAGAATATATATATATGGCCGGGCACAAGATCCAGCGGAGAGGAGACTATCTGACAGCCCTCTACGCATTCTACACAGGCCACTGGGTATCTATTCCTGCGCTCATCTAGAGCGTGATGAGGAAGCTATTTGACGACTATATTAGCAAGGAGAAGCCCGGACGGGCTAAGTCTCTCCCATTCGGCCACCTCATCACCCAGATTTTGATCGACCAGCGCTACCCTATTCATTCTCGGGAGCACCCTGAGAGAGGTTCCTGTCACTTCTTGAAGAAGGACTGGGACAAGAGCTACAATGCCATCATTACTAGACTGCAGGACCACACAGTAGTGGCTGCAGAGGAGGTAGAGGCTGAGGAGGCAGAAGCAGCAGCTCAGGCAGCAGCAGCAAATCCCGCAGTGGACGATGTACCAGTCAGTCCAGCTGCCGAGCATATAGACATTGATTTAGAGCGACCTGTAGATGATGCAGAGCAGCACTCTCCAGCCAGGTCGCCAGTACATGAGGAGGAGCATACTCATGATCTTTCTTCTGACTTTTTTATACCTGAGGCTCCAGATCAGACCCCCGTCTTTGGAGTACACCTGCAGACTCTTGAGGATGCTGTTGTTGCTATACGAGCTGATCTTACTGCCCACAAAGCTGATTTTGCTACCTTCCGTACAGATGTCGCGACTATTTTTCGAGATCTATCCAGAGATATCCGCGGAGCCCTACCTGCCCGTCCTACCCCATCTTCTTAAGATTCCAGTTCTTCTATCTTTTCATGATCCTTCTCTACTATTGATACTTTACTTTTGTCACTGTACAGTACTATTATTTTTGCAGCCGGTTTGTCGGCTTTGATATTTCTGTTGTACCTACACTTTATCTGTTTTATATATTTATTTTTATGATGGATGTCATATGATTATATTCTCATATTTGTATGTTTGACTCCATCAGGTGCATCACAGTGACTTCAGTGAGAAAGTGCTATCCGATTTTCAGGACCACCCTTATACCTCTCTTATCTCTTTATCTATTTATCCCATTTACACTTGCATGTCTACTGTGTACTAATTATCCCATTTTGTTATCTAATGAGTTTATCCAAGTACCAATTTTCAGGACCATAGTTAATCCCAAGTTTGGGGGGGCCATGCCACCCACTTTGGATACTTCAGTCCCGATCATTCTTGCTTAGTTGCACTGGTATACTCTTTCCTTTGTTCTCTTTGCACATTGAGGACATTGTGCCATTTAAGTTTGGGGGAATGGTGCTTTGCATTGTTAGCTTTAAATTTCAAGATTTTGAGTATGACTTGTGTATTTGAGGGATATTTCTATGATTGGTCCATATCTAGCTATGATTTTGATCTTTTGAGGACTATATTACTTAAAATTTAAAAATTGCTTGACTTGAGAGTTCAATACTCCTTGTATGCCTATTGGAAGCCATTTAGGAGTAAATTTTTCGAAAGATTGATATCTTGCTTGCATTTGTGGTCCACATCATCTTGATTTTGTGATTGTTTTGAGATTCATTCTAGGATTCTATATTAGCACCGGTGCACACTTGCATTCATTTGTGGGGTACATGCTTTGTTGATTATTGAATTGGTTATATCCCAATTGAGCTAGTAGTGCATTGAAAGCTTTCATTATTGATAAAGGTGGATAACAACCCCTTTTCACTAAGTAGCCGGACTTCTAGCCTCATCAAGCACTGAAAATCTCGCGCCGAAAGGTAGAGGGCCCAAACTCTAGGTTAATAACTGAATACAAAAAAAAAAGAAAAAAAAAATGTTGCAAAAGTAATAAAAAAGTGAGAATTTCTCCCAAATGGTGAGAAGTGGGAAATGATTAGACCAAGGTTGTCTTGATTTGTAGCCTAGTTGATTTAAGCTTGTAAGTCCGTAGGGGTATTTGAATGCCTAATGCCCTAAAGCCGTCTGGTTTGGGAGTCATTGACCTAACGCTCGACCTCATGAATCACTAGAAATCTTATGCTTCCATCTTTGATCCTTAAAAAAAAAAAAAAAAAAAAAAAATCGAGTGAAAAGAATAAACGCACCTAGAATAATAAAGCTTTAATAAAAAGGTTCACTTTTTGTCTTGATGATCGGTACTAGATTTGTGTGCTAGTTTGAGGGTAAGGATGTGATCATTTCTTTAGTTGGTGCCGGTCAACTCAAAAAGGATTCTAGAGTTATTTTGATTTGCATGATCATTTTCTTGATATGTGGAGGACCATACTTATTTGCTTGATGTTGAGATTTTTGGAGATTGCTTGGAAATGTTTGAAAAATTGCATACTTGAGGTAGTTTTCTCCCAATGCTTGTTTGCAATGTTGGTACCTCTTTTGGAAAGAATGAGCTTAATGTTTGTGGGTATCATTTCTAGAAACCCTCGCGAGACTTCACTCATCCACTTGGGGTAACCTAGGGGTTTAAAAGGCTTATTGCATATACTAAATGTAATCGTGTTCCCTACGAAAGTGGCATTATCCATTTATTATTTTATAGATTCATACTTGTATAGTTGTTTATTTCATTCCTTTACTTTCTAGTTCATTGCTAGGGACTAGCAATATTTAAGTTTGGGGGTGTGATGAGCGCTGAAAAGTGCGCATTTAAACCCTTTAAGCTTAGGCATTCTAGTACCTTTATCTATCTTACTTTACCGTTTTAGATTGATTTCGTATTATTTCCATTTTCAGGCACTTATCCCGAAAATAAGCTAACTCAGCTAAATAAGAGCTTAATTGAAGCAATTCTGGGATGAATCAAAGAAAGGAGCCAAGTGGAAGTAAAAGGAAGAAAAAGGTGGAAATCAATATTTTCGATCGATCTCAGATCAAAGTTCGATCGATCCAATATGATCGATCTCAGTACTTCAAGATGGATCAGAGCCATGATGACATTTTCAGAGATCTCAAAAGTTCGATCGATCCAACACTATTCTTCGATCGATCGAATTACTTTGTCCTTATCCAAATGATTGATCTTATCTAGTTGTACCACCCTACCAACCACTTTTGTCCATTTCCCAAAAATATCTTCAAAATATCTCAGATTTTTCTTTATCCAAAAAACGCCACCAATGAAGATCGATCCAGCCTAAGTTCGATGGATCTCAGCAATCGATTGATCCAAGTCCAAGATTTGATCGATCGAACTTCCTCCAGTGTGAAAAAGTTAAATTTTCAGTTCATTGAAAGTTGTCCTTTATCCAATCATTGGGGAATATGCCTTGCACGACCCCAACTCATTTTGTGTGTCACTTGACCTACCTATAAAAGGAATATGATGCACTTTTTGAGGGAGACACTTAACATTTGGTAGAGACAACTTTAGAGGCTATTCTTAGTGTAGAAGAAAAGAGAAGGAGGCTAGAGACACCATTGGAGACTTTTCATCAACAAGGAGCAGATTCCTTCCATGGAGTTAGCCCTTGAGGGTTGGAGCAACATCACCATGAGTGGTTAGACATCCTCTTGGGGCTAGAGTTAGCTCCAAGCATGCTTTCTATATCTTAATCTTGTGTATTATTGAGGGATTAGTGTTGTAATTAATGTTTTGACACTTTGATATATATAGATCTTGATTGTTCAATAATTTATGTGGTTAAATGCTTTCAATTGATCATTTCATTCAATCCATATGTTTATGTATGTTAGAATAGATGTTCATGTGCTTGTCTCTAGATTTTGTATTATTGACGCATGTCTATGTGTATTGATGCTATAGATTTAGAGATTGTCAAAACATAGTGTTTAATGGAATGCTTTTGTGATTTTCTTGATGGTTCATACTTATTCCTTGATGGATTGTGCCTCTCCCTTAGTTTATTTTCATGCTAGTAGTGTAGATGTAGTGTAGTTATAGTGTAGTGTTAAATGGAAGGATAATCCATGCTTGTTATTTGATGATCTATGCTTTTGAATGCAAGTAGTATATGTCTCTAACCTTGTGTTGTATTTGAATTGTGAGCTTAATGAAAAGATTAATGACTTGTTTTGATCTATTGTGCCTTTCACATGTTGTTAGACAATATATGCTTCATTGCTTAGATATATAGTGCCTTTCACATGGTGTTTAGACAATACATGCTTGACTAGCCATCCTTGCTTGTTGAATCCACCAAACACACACACACACACCAATATTGCAACACACCATTTGCCCTCATTAGTCACTTGTCAATGGTATAGAAATGCATTGCTTGGTGGTGATCTCTAAACCCCAAGACTCTTCTCTCTCTTATTTATTCTTAGTTGCATTATTTTGTTATTACTTAGTTTAATTTAGTTGCTCTCTAGTCTAATCAACCAACCAACCAATTGTTTGATCACTCAACTTACTAGCCCTAACAGCGATTCCACAACCTTGTTCAACCCTCACAATTCCTTGGGACGATCCCTACTCGCCCTAGCTATATTTATAGTGAAAGGTAGTAGTGGCTTTTATAAATGTAAAACTCTTGGCCCTCGCCTTAATGCACACTCTCAAACTTGATGGTACGGTGACACACCACAGTCATCCCTAAAACTACAATGAAAATAAAAATCAAGGCGTAACAAGAATGAATGACATTAGGAAAATACAATAATGTGAAGTAGGAGAATTCAAAATCCCAATCCTCTACAAACCTAACAAACTCAACTACAAAAAGTTTTACATTTCATTTATTTGTCACATTCACATAGTTATTTTATTGCAATGTTTGCAGCCAAATATAAGAATGTTACAACCCTTGGAAAATGAATAATACTTAGGTCCCTCACTAGTGAGGATCTACACCATCCTCACTAGTGATGTGGACCAATAATAAATCACCATTTCTGTGATTTGGTAAGTGAGTATTTACCCACCATATTTGGTGTGTGCCGTACTTATGCACCAAAAATTTGCAAAAGATGTTGAACTAAGAGTGTGAGTATGCAATGTGGCCAAGTTTTAAATTTGTAAAAGCCACCACTACCTCTAACTAAAAATATAGCTAGGGTGAGTAAGGATCATCCCAAGGGATTTATGGGTACCGTTGCAATGGAAACAATATATAGGGTTAGAAGGTCGAGTGATCAAAGATTGGTTGGATTGATTGATTAAACTATTATGCAATTGAAATTAAAGTAAACAAAATTCAATAATTAATAAATTAAAGAAAGATATAGAGGGAAGGACTTGGGGTACTAGAGCTCACCACTAAGCTTGACTTCACTAGACACTAGCAATTGTAAATTAATGGGAAAATTGACTTGTAACTTGTGTGTGTGTGTAATATTAATTGAAACTAGGCATAGATGACAAATAAATATAGCTTGTCAAGTTAAATCAAATGAAAAGCACAACCTATCAAATGAGACCAAAATCCATTCAATGAAACCACAATTTATGCACACACAACTATCTAGAAACATACACCTAATGCATTCATAAGTATGGAACACCAAGGAATAAGAGTAGATTGTCCACCTAACAATGAATTTAAAGCAACTACACTACATTTGCACTAAAGACATGAAATTTAACTAAGTAAGCTAAAGTTGTGGTACAATCCATCAAGAAACAAGTGTGAACCATCAAATAAATTGCAAGAGTGTTCAATTAAGCTCTATGTTTTGACCATCTCTAGATTAACTTCATCCATACACATAGACATGCATAAATTCCACTAAATCTAGAGAAAAACACATGAATTATCCATTCTAGCATACATAGACATATGGTTAGAAATAGATAATCAGTTGAAAATATTAATCCATACACATCAAGTAGAAACCACAAGATATATATAAAAATCCAAGATCAAAACATTGTTACAAATAAATCCCCAAAAATATACAAAGAACTAAGTCTAGGAAGCAAACTTAGGGGCTACTCTAGCCCCAAGTAAATGTCTAGCCACTCATTGAAGTAGTCATCCAACCCTCAAGGGTTATCTCCATGGTAGGAATCAAGAAACCCTAGAAGAATGGAAGAACTCTCAAAATGTGTAAAAACTCTCTAATCTCCAACCTCCTCTCCAAGATAAGAAAATACAAGTTATGAATAACAACTATGCCATAAAAGTGGCTCTCAATCCTTATATAGGTAGGTCAAATGTCACCCCAATGGTCTGGGCTCGTACACGAAGGTCCTTCCAATGATTGCACCATGACCCAACTTTTAATGAGCTCAATCTATTTTTTTTCGGACTTAAGAAAGTTCGATCAATCGAACTGTGTTGAGATCGATCGAACATGGCTGAGATCCATCGAATGCTGTAGAGATCGATCTTCTTTGGCGTCTCCTTTTTGAATAAAGACAAATCTATGAGATATTTTTGGGAAGAAGACAAAAGTGGTAGGTGGGTGGTAGGTGTGGATAAGATCAAATCATTTCGATCGATCTGGAAAATGTTGGATCGATCGAACTTATTGGATTCTTTTGGATAAGGACAATGGCTTGGATCCATCTTAAGTTGTTTAGATCGATGAACTTTCAATCGATCGAAGAAATGCTGAGATCGATCGAACATGCTGAATTTCCACACTTTGCTTCAGTTTACTCCTTTCTTCCATTCAGCTCGAGTTAACTCCTTTCTTCCATTCAGCTTGAGTTAACTCCTTTCTTCCATTCAGCTTGAGTTAACTCCTTTAATGCTCTTATTTGGCTGAATTGACTTATTTTTGTGATAAGCACCTGAAAAGGGCAATAACACGAAATTAGTCTAAAACGGAAAAGTATGATAGATAAAGGTCCTAGAATACTCAAGCTTAAGGGGTTTAAATGCACACTTTTCAGCGCTCATCAATATTAAATTTAGTAATTAAAGATGATATGTATATTTATTATTGGTTCACATCTGAGGATGGTATAGATCCTCACTAGTGAGGACCTAAGCATTGCTCTTGGAAAATATATTTCGGGAAATTTTTTTTTTTTGGATGATTGTTTTGGGAAAATATTCCGGAAATAATGAAAATATGATCCGGGAAAATATTGTACTTCAAAACAAATGTAGCCTATAGAAAATAAGAAGTTTGCTATTCACACCAAAACTGCAATACAACTATTAAGAACGTACCTGATGAAACAATTATTCTGTCATGACCAGGGGCGGCTTAATGTTATTTGAGGCCTTAGGCGAAAAAAAATAAAGTGGCCTTTTAATTAAATCTACCCATATATTTATGTCAGTATTATGCTAATTATTTGTTTTGTGATTTTTAAACCTATCGCTAAATTTTTTCCAAACTCTAGTTCCATTGTTAATTAATTGGCCATGTGCTTTCTAATAGTCACATTTAACAATATAAATAAAAATTATAAACAAAATATATATAATTTTATGATAACAAAAATTAATAAAACTATAAATTAATTTAAGTTATAGAATAATAGAAACTAATTTTGAATAATTTGGTATAATACTCCAATAAATTCTTTAATAGAATATAAGTGTATTCAAAATCTTATTATAGAGTGAGATTGTAAATTGTAACAGTGGAGAAGATAAAAAAAAAAAAAAAAAAAAATTATAATGAGAGAGGAGAAAAATATATAAGGAGTAAGAAAAAAAGAGAAAATAAAAATTAATATGAGTCTTAGAAAAATATAGAAAGTTTTACCAATTTTCACTTAAATATATATTTAATATTTAGTGTGTGTATATATGCTGATGTAATGAGGGTGAGAGAGAGCAAAAAAAAAAAAAAATATATATATATAATAATACAAAGATAGAAATATTTTTATTATTTTTTATTGAATTTAATTTTTTTTTTTTCATAATTGTGGTTGTATAAAAAGATAGAAATATTTTGGGCACACTTTGTATTTGTTGAGGTTTAATAATATAAGAAAAAAAATATATTTAGGTAAGTTACAATATATAAAGAAAAAATTTTTTGGGGCCCCTAAAAAAAAAAATATAAAGAATATAAATCTTTTAGGTCAACTGTCAAATTTCTCTATACGTTAAAGTTTAATAATTAAAGGAAATACTATAATTGTTTTAGGAAAGTTATAATATATAAAGAAATAAAAAATTATGAAGCCTTCTTATTGGATGGGGCCTTAGGCAACCGCCTAACTCACCTAAGGCTCCAGCCGCCCCTGGTCATGACCCGCCCGATGAAGTAACAAGGGCTTGTAAAACCAGTTGGTTGAATTCATGTGCTTTCTATTTCTAAGACATTTCCCAACCTATCTTCTCATTCTCTATAGTTAACCCCATAAAGTACAAGCTAAAGGACTCGCAAAAGAAATGACAAAAACATCATTATTTGATATCAATGAATATAATATACATCAAGTAAAAACCCAGAAATTTAGCAGTACTGTGAGGTGGAAGCATGATATTTTTGTGAAGGAAATGAAGAACGTGGTTGAAATTAAAGTTTAATCAAAGAAATATGGGAAACTGGTTGTGAAGGAAAATAAGAATGATAGTTCCAAGTGGTGTTGATTTGGAGGAGAAATAGAGGGAGTTGAAGAGGTTGGAGGTTGAGTTGGAGAAGAAAAAGAGGGAATTGGAGATGTTGGAGAAAAGCAAGAATGTAGTTCAAGTTGACGGTGATGGTGACGAGGTTGCTTCATCTAGTGAAAATATGGTTGAGAAGAGTGATGGGGTAAAGATTAATGAGGGGAAAGGTAGGATATCGAGTCAAACTCCATCAGAGGTTATAATTGAGGAGAAAAGTCAGGATGATGATGTATGTTGATTTGTAGGATTCAGAATCATCTGGTGAAGACGAGGCCCTTTAACTTCACATGGCAACCTCCAAACTACCCTGAAATCAAACTGTATGATACATACATAGTGATACATGCATGTCTAACGGCCCATTTACATGAACATGAAGAATATCTATGCGCAGTTGATTACTAAATCCCACAGCAGCTGCTTAGTAAGTAGAATTGAATTAAATCAGCAATCTACCTGTAACATGACAACAACCTAGTTCATCCATGTTTGAAATTAAAGATTAAGAAGATCTCGCAAAGACAGAGTTGCACCAACAACAAAAAAATCATTCAGTTGAAGGAAAGATATATTAGTGCAGCACAAAATCTCTAACCATTTCCAAACAAAATTGAATAAATACTTGGCAAAACAATCAAATTAAGATAATTAAAATCCAAAGAAAAAAAATTCGTTCATAAAGACCTAATTCAAAAAGGTGAGCAAGTATAGGGGATGTGTAAGCCACTTCAGTTAGGAAGAAGATATGAGCCACTCTTACCATCATAATCACGACCATGTAATTTTGAAAGGTCCAATTTTTCTTGATATAGTTTCAACAACTGAGGAGCTTCCTCATAACAGGTCACAAACTTCTTGAGGAACAAACTCTCCGTGGAATCCAACAATGTCCATATGCTAATGGGTTCCTTAATCAAACCTTTTGACAACAAAACTTTTAGTACCGAACACCTGAGAATTATCCTCTTACCCAAGCTCAGTGACATTAATTTTGGATGACGGGCAATTAGGGAAGACTTCTAACCCATTGTGTTGACATAAAAATTCAGCACCACCATTATTTTCTTCTCGGATATCATCATACACCAAGGATGTTTTGTAAAAGCCAACATTGTTTCTTCCTCAGACCAACCCCACTTCCTATAAACCTCCATCCTCCTTTTCCATGTTGATTTGCTCGCCATCAATGCCTGAATTGCTATAACAAATTGGAATTTTGAAGGGTTGAACCCAATTTTCTTAACATCCTCCAATACCTCATTTAATCTATCAGGCTTTGCCTCGAGTAACCGAGGATAATAAGTACATACCCACACAATTTTCGAATCCGGTACACCGTTTTGTCTCAAAATTTCGATGTTGCGGAATGTAATAACACTATGATAGCACATTACAGTATCATAGAATCTTTTAAAGGCCACCATAAGCTTATCATCTTAATTAAATAAATTCTTGAAGAAATTGACAGATGGGATGATTTGGATCTTCAAGCTTCGTTTCAGTAGAAGTGGCCATATGGATACCATCTTCGCGAGCTCAGAGCACGAAATGCCGGCGGAGTAAAGGAACTCGAATTTGGGCAAAAAGGTTTTATTGGGATCCGATAAGAGTAGTTTTGGGTGTTTTCTGATTAGATTTGAGATCTGGGTATTGCTTAAAAACAACGGTTCTTTAAAAACAGAATCGGAATCGGAACCGTATAGTATGGAATCGAACCATTTAGGTTCCATGAGAACTATAACGACCCGCTCTACCACATAGTATGATATTGTTCGCTTTGGGCCTGAACTCGCACGGTTTTGCTCTTGGGTTTCACCCCAAAAGGCCTCATACCAATTGGAGATGATGCACTTACATATAAGCACTTCACCTTTCCTCTACCCAGGCGATGTGGGACTTGTGCACCCGTAGCTCGCCAGTGTGGTAGCCTGACAGTGTCTCTCGCACCCGCCCACGGCACACTCGCCCACAAGGTCATCACAATCCACCCCCCTTGGAGGCCCGACGTCCCCGTCGGCACACTTCCGGCTGGGTCAGGCTCTGATACCATTTGTAACGACCCACTCCACCACATGGTATGATATTGTCTGCTTTGGGCCTGAGCCCGCACGTTTTTGCTCTTGGGCTTCACCCCAAAAGGCCTCATACCAATTGGAGATGATGCACTTACATATAAGCACTTCACCTTTCCTCTACCCAGGCAATGTGGGACTTGTGCACCCGTAGCTCGCAAGTGTGGTAGCCTGATAGTGTCTCTCGCACCCGCCCACGGCACACCCGCCCACAAGGTCATCACAATCCACCCCCTTGGAGGCCCGACGTCCCTGTCGGCACACTTCTGGCTGGGTCAGGCTCTGATACCATTTGTAACGACCCGCTCCACCACATGGTATGATATTGTTCGCTTTGGGCCTGAGCCCGCACGGTTTTGCTCTTGGGTTTCACCCCAAAAGGCCTCATACCAATTGGAGATGATGCACTTACATATAAGCACTTCACCTTTCCTCTACCCAGGCGATGTGGGACTTGTGCACTCGTAGCTCGCCAGTGTGGTAGCCTGACAGTGTCTCTCGCACCCACCCACGGCACACTCGCCCACAAGGTCATCACAATCCACCCCCCTTGGAGGCCCGACGTCCCCGTCGGCACACTTCCGGCTGGGTCAGGCTCTGATACCATTTGTAACGACCCGCTCCACCATATGGTATGATATTGTTCGCTTTGGGCCTGAGCCCGCACGGTTTTGCTCTTGGGTTTCACCCCAAAAGGCTTCATACCAATTGGAGATGATGCACTTACATATAAGCACTTCACATTTCCTCTACCCAGGCGATGTGGGACTTGTGTACCCGCAGCTCGCCAGTGTGTTAGCCTGACAGTGTCTCTCGCACCCGCCCACGGCACACTCGCCCACAAGGTCATCACAATTGAGTGGGCCGTTACAAATGGTATCAGAGCCTGACCCAGCCGGAAGTGTGCCGACAGGGACGTCGGGCCTCCAAGGGGGTGGATTGTGATGACCTTGTGGGCGGGTGTGCCGTAGGCGGGTGCGAGAGACACTGTTAGGCTACCACACTGGCGAGTTACGGGTGCACAAGTCCCACATTGCCTGGGTAGAGTAAAGGTGAAGTGCTTGGATTGTGATGACCTTGTGGGCGAGTGTGCCGTGGGCGGGTGCGAGAGACATTGTCAGGCTACCACACTGGCGAGCTACGGGTGCACAAGTCCCACATCGCCTGGGTAGAGGAAAGGTGAAGTGCTTATATGTAAGTGCATCATCTCCAATTGGTATGAGGCCTTTTGGGGTGAAACCCAAGAGCAAAACCGTGCGGGTTCAGGCCCAAAGCGAACAATATCATACCATGTGGTGGAGCGGATCTTTACAAAAAGGTTTTATTGGGATCCGATAAGAGTAGTTTTGGGTGTTTTCTGATTAGATTTGAGATCGGGGTATTGCTTAAAAACAACGGTTCTTTAAAAACAGAATCGGAATCGGAACCGTATAGTATGGAACCAAACCATTTAGGTTCCATGAGAACCGTTAATTGTTTAGTTTTATTTCCTTGTACCCTACCCTGGCTTGGGGAATAAGATAGTGTAGGAATCTGACCACCTCACATTAAGTAATTGGTATGAAATACACAAACAGAAAGAGAGAGAGAAAATCTAATTCAATTCAATAAAAATAAAAATATAAATAAATACAGAATACAGTGTAAGCCGTACTACAGATCGGTGAAGTCTAAGATGGTGTGTAACAGTGTAAGCCGCGATACAGATTTACAGAAGAGATGATGAGGAGTGAGGATGAAATCTGAATCGACCGAGTGTAGAGGATCTGAAGATGAGAGTAGAGGATCTGAAGATCTGAAGATGATCTGAAGATTTGAAAAGGATCTGAAGATGAAATATGAATCGACTGAGACGCCAATTGCCGAGGGCGATGAGGATTTGAGGAAGCTTGAGATTCAGTGACTGGGGAGGTGAGGGTTAGCTTGAGATGAGGACTTTGGACTAGGGAGGCAAGGGTTAGCTTGAGATGGGGACTGGGCGATGAGGGTATTGTGGAGGCGAGGGTTGTTAGCTTGAGCCTTGAGAGTTGAGATCCAGAGATGACTGATGAGACTTTAGGTTTTGATGATTTTTCTGATTTTTACTTTTTGACTTTTGTTTTGTTCTGTGGACCACGTGGCTACTTGTAGTCCTCATAACTTCATAAGACTATATTTGACTGAGTGTAGTTTAGTTTAGAAGCTATTGTTACTAAGACAATAAATAACTATATATATATATATATATATATATATAGTTCTAGTTCTTACCGGTTCCCAAGGGCTGGAATCGAAATCGGAACCGTACACCAACAGTTTCGAAATTAGGAATCGGGACCGGAACCGTAACCGTGAGAACCGAAAAAAACTGCTCCGATTCTCACGGTTCCGGTTCTTGTTCCACGGTTTCGGTTCTTTTATACACTCCAATTCATTTGTGATTGGGTAGACTTTATATATATATATATATATCCTATGGTATATATATAGAGTATATAACCTTTTATACGTTCTCAAAACTCCATAATATTTAATTTTGGAGCAAACAATTACTTAAATGCTGAAAAAACTAAAATATCCCTTTATAACTAAATAAAAAATAGGTAAAAAATTAATTAAATGTGGAATAACTAAAGTATCGCTTTTATTTATTTATTTTTATCACTGTTGGCAGCAAGCATGTTGTTGGCGATGAAGCCGGTCGTTGTTGGCAATGACCTGGTCTATTCGTCCCTATAATTTTATAAAGACCCAACCAGCGAAGAGTGAAGAGCTATAGCGACCCAACGGAGACCCAATCGAAGCGAGCGTGAAGCTACATCAACATGAAGATCAGCGAGACTCAAGTAGCAATGTCCATTGCATCCGGTGAGCTCGCAGCAATATCCATTGAATCCGCAAGCTTTTTTCAGAGACACAAATGTTCCGATGAGGTGTAGAGGCAAAATACTTCGAGATTGACACAGAGCTTCTCTTAAGGTGATCATTCTTGAGCGGCCAACTGAGCTTGATACACCTAGAAACTTAAATAAGAAGAAATCGACTAGAACTAGCGAGCTCCACGTTGTATCAGTTTGGCGAAGCTTTAAACAACGACACCGCTGATTCCCAAGCTTCAATGAAAATAGCTCAGGCAGAGAGAGCTTTAGTGAACCAGAGTGCATCAATGGTGAAGTCTTAGTGTGACCTTCCGTATTCTTCTGCATTTTTTTTTCACATTTTTTTCTCAACACCTCGTTTTATGTGTCGGACATCATTTAGCGTACCGTGTGGCACCGGAGTGCATTTGGGACATTTAGTTGAATTTAGAATTCTTATAAATGCATTTCATGTCTTTTTCTCTTTTTTTTTTATTTATTATTTTTGAGCCGAGGTCCCACATGGGCTAGACACTATGAATCTAAAAACACAAGAGCATCTATAAATAAATCATTGGAGATGAAAGGTGATAGACACTGTGAAGAGGAACTCACCAGATCATTAATCCTAGAAGTTCTTGAACCACCATAGTCAATTTCGTTCTCTGGGTTCGCGGCAATGAGTTCCCTTTGGCTAAAGCAAAGCTTATAACGGAATAGATATTAGACAACGAACGACGACGTTTGACCCATTTTGCTCCTTTTATTTGCTTATTTCTCTAATCTTGTGTAACAAGACATACTCCCTACTTGTCCCTTCTTATCTGTCTAAAAATGAGAAAAAAAGAGGGAAATGATAGTGTTTAAATAGTTCTTTTTTTTATTTTTTTATTTTTTATTTTTTATTTTTATTTTTATTTATTTTTTTTATCAAAACTATCCTCAATAATTAAAAAGGGTGAAATTATTATTATTATTATTATTTTTTTTCATAATTGGTATTGGTATTATATATAAGGATAAGAGTGAAATATAAGAGCACATAGGATATACCCTAAGAAACAGCTACAAAAGAGTATGATTATTGTTACACACATATCCCATCTATTTATTTAAAAATGTATGATTATAATTTGGTTGTTATCATTTCATTTCATTTCATTTCTCTATTTTATCCAAACAAAAATACTACTATTTCCCATCTATTTAAACATGAATAGAAATTATTGTTAATCCTAGAAGTTCTTGAAATTCAACTTATGTGGATAATGCAATAGATCTTACCACTATTGTGATCGATGTTAGAATTCTGACTTTTTGGCATTTTTGAACTTGGAATCAATCCTGAACATTTTGGTATCTTAAATGAACCTAAGAAACACTATCATTGGCCCAAAGTAGGTGAATTATACCATTTTTGACGTGAAGACCTGAAAATAACCAAATCCAAGAAAATAACATAAGTCACACTACTAAAGCATCACCATGGCACTAAAATATGCAACTTTAAGGGCTTAAATGTGCAACATTCAATGCTCATCATCGACCGGTTTAATTTATTATGCAGTGTTTGTATTTTGAGGCTCAACCTATTTAATTTGATTAGACCCGTTTAATTAATCGTGTCATAATTGTGTTATGTCAACCCAAATAATCCGTAACCCGTTTTAACCATTTACTATGACGTTTCTATTATTTCAATGTAAATTCATATGGCTATTGTATTCGGACTTTTTGCAATGTATTTTCCAAATTATTCTCTTCATGAATTTTATTTTCTATTATTTCTATTATTTCATTGCATTTTTATTTTTAAACCTTAAATTAATTCAAAAAAGTAACATAACTCATTAAAATTAAACGGGTTACCTCTATAATCTGTTTAATATATAAACGGATTATGTTTGTGTCGAGGGTTTCTGACATGATTATTAATGGTTCGTACTCGAATTGAACAATCTAGCAAAATACTCATAGGTCGACATGACATGATTATAATCCATGAACACAAATTGCCACCACTAGATAATCCGTGAAAAGAAAAAAAAATTCTAGAGAGAATGGTGTTAATTACTTATTATGTTTAGTTGATTTATGAAGGGAAATAAAGAAAATAATAATAATCTAAAGAAAGAAAATGAAACTATTTTAATGAATTTATTAGAGGACTTGATCCAATGGATTTGCCAGGGATGGAGGGCAAATACTCCAATTAACATGCTTAGGAAGATATGTATGTCAACTATGGTGTATCACATTTGGGAAGAGCGGAATAATGGGATATTTCGAGGGAAGCCATCGTCGGAGGATTAGTTCTAGCCAAAGTTTGTAACTCAATCACATCTCTTCTTCAACTGGGGTGCCTCAGGGATTGCTTAGATCAAGATCAATTTTGAGCAGCTGGAATCTATCGCCTTCAAATTGTAGACCTCCACTGCGTCCTTCGGACTGAGAGGTGGATCATCGTTGCTGCCTTGCAGCGTGCTCACTGGATTTGTAGCTGAATAGCTAAAATTAACGGGTAAACTTTAGTCCGTTAATTGTAGATATTTGGAAGGGAATTAGGGCTGAGCTTTTTGCTTTGCCTTTTAGGTATTGTTTGCCATATGGTTTAATTTGGGCCAAAGGTCTTTCTTGTAATTCTTTTTTTATTAATACAATTTGCTTTATCTTTAAAAAAAAAAAAAAAATTGTTATTCTAACCAAAACACCAAGCCAAATTACTTAAACAAAATATTTTTATCACTATTAGATGGTTTAACATGGAGCCTACTTGGATACCAAATACATGCAAGTAGAATGTATAGATTTAGAAAATAGTCGGGGAGTTTGGCTCACCTATCATTTTTCTTGGCTTCATTTGGTTAGGCGAAATCAATTAGAAAAGAAAGAAAATAGAAAATTTTAAATTTTTTTATTTTTATTTTTAGGGTTTGGATAGATAGAAAAAGAAACATAATGAATAATTTAGTTTCCCATACTTACCTATTTTCTACCAAAACTTTTCATGCACAAAACACACTAAAATAACATTTTCCTGTGAAAGAAGGGTCTTTTTATTTGACATTCCTATTTTACCCATTACTTAATTAACTTAATGGTGCAAAACAACTTATTTCTTTATTATTATTATTTTTTTTACTGGGTTTCAAAGATACAAGTTCTCTACAAAACAAAGTTTCTTTGTTTTTCCACAGGTTCATATATAATTGGCAACAATAATATACAATCAAATCTCTCTAAAAAAATTAGTCTTGCAATTAGTTTCTTATTTTTTTTTTTTTAAGTTTCGTTTCTCTTAAATAATAATTAATTCTACTTCTATCTAGGAAAATATTATGAAGTTTTACTTTAAATAAAAATAAAATATAAATAATTACATTATTAAATTTAATTATTCATCATTTTACTATTTCTTTGCTAAAAATAGACATTATCAAATACAAATTCGCTTATTTTTTAGTATTTGAAATTATAAGGGTAATTTTGGTATGTTTAATTACTTTCTTTTCACTCTCATGATATCCAAAAGAACAAACTAATATTTTTTTACAAATTTCTTGAATAAATTTTCATTCTAACTAAATGCATGCTATAAATTAACTTTGCTTTTATTTCATTTCATTTCTTACTTATTTCCATCTAATCAAATGAAACCTTATGTATTGTTCATCCCATGACCCTTCTTTTTCTTTTCAAAATTTAATACAAAAAGGAAAAAAAGAAAGAAAATAATAGTAAAAATATAAAGAACGGAAATGAAATTATTTTAATGAATTTACTATCATATTATTTAGAAAATTACTATCATATCATTTTTGTATGTAAATTTTGTATTTAAAAAAAATAAAAAATTGATATTAATATAATTCTATTAAAAATATTAATACTTCCTTATTTTTAAGAGGATTACAAAATCAACGTCTTAGATTAGGCGTGCACACGGTCCGGTTTGGACCAGATTGGAAGATTTTTGGGACCAAACCATTTATAACGGTTCCACTATTTTTGAAACCCGACCAAACCATAATGCCCATAAAACCAAACCAAACCAAACCGCAAAAAACCGGTTTGGTTTGACGGTTTCAATTGATTTTATTTTTTATTTTTTAAGTAATAGTTATGGCTGCAAAAATAAATTATTTTATTCAAATTAACAATTAACAAGTAATTGTAATAAAAATATATGATAAAATTAAAATTAAACTTACTTGATTCAAGAGCTTCAGTTTCATTACACGATGAAAAGTGATATAGAAGCGAAACTTAGAAAGAAAAAAAAAAAAAAAAATTGTAGCCATGACATTTATTAATCCATTATATTTTTGGGTTATATATATATATATGTGTGTGTGTGTGTGTGTGAATTAAGATAGAAACACTAGAAATAACCAAAGACAAACCTTTGGGATGCTTTGGATCTGGAGAGCAACTGAACAAGAGAAGGGTTTGTAGTGATGGAAGAAGGGTTTTAAGATTTAATGGGAGGGGGCAGAGCAAGGATTATAATTCAGAGGGGGCAAAGTTTAAAAAAAAATAAAAAATCAAATAACATAATATCATATAACACGCAAAAAGAATAATTTTAAGAAGAAAAAAGGAAAGAAAGTTGAGATATGATTCAAAAAGGAAAATTTGACTTTTTAAAAAAGAAAGTTGAGATATGATTCAAAAAGTTATAATTTTAGAAATTAAAAATTTAGGAGGCATGTGAGACGTGAAAATTTTATTTGATTTTGGTTTAGGGTATGATATATATATATATATATATATATATATATATATATATATATTATATAACATAGTAACGGTTCGGTCCGGTCTAGCAGGACCCTAAATCAGGACCGAACCAAAAAATTATGGTTCCATAATTTTGGACTCAGGACCGGACCAAACCGCTATACAATTAGCTCAAACCACCCAATTCAGACCGATCCGGTCCGATTTTTCGGTTTACCGAATTTTTTGAACACCCCTATTTTATATGGTTCAATATGGCACGAACTTGAATCCCAAATATATGCAAGTTCAACCGCTGATACATCTTTAAAATTATTAAATAACAAATATTAATATATTAATCGGCACTTTTAATAAAGTAACATGACTCTTAAAAATATTAAATATATATTATATATATATATATATAATTTTTAAAAATAAATCGGTCCGGGCCGGGCGAGTTATTTACTAAATTCTCCCCTGCGTCGAATTTTTAATTATTTTGTCATGAAAATCCACCTGTGAATGAAAGAAGGGAACCCTATCATTTGCCCTCCTAGACGTGGATTGTCTTGCTCGGCCAGTCAGGTAGCCAAGCCCTCATCTCTCTCCATAATCAAGTTTATATTTTGCCCAGTTCTTGGGGTTTAGTTGCGGAAGCAGAAATGTGGTTTTTGATTTTTTTTAAACAAAGAAAAAAGTGAGCTGATAGAAATGTAAAATTCAAAAATTTATGGTGTGTCTCCATCTCTTCCTCTGTGATTTATTATAGACTAAAGTTTGAGCTTTTATGCTTATTTATTTATTTTTATTATTATTATTTTTTTGTTAAGAAATGCGTTTGCTTTGTATTTTCTGACTTCCGCATCTGTAGAGTATTTTCTAATTGGTTGTGTTTTCCTTAATTTGATATATATATATATATATATATATATATATATATATATATATATATTGATAAGTTCCTTAATCTGATACTTTTTTTTGCTGTTTTATCGGCATTTATCCTGATCTTGTTTTAGTAATGATAGGTTTGGACTTTTTTTTTTCAAAAGGTAAAGAACAAATTAAGAATATTATTGCTAAAGATAATTCCCTACCAAAGTTTTTTTTTTTTGGTAAATCTCTGTAACCTGTTTTTCATTTTTAGGTTTTAACTGCTTATTTTCTGAAAAAAACGAGGATATTTTCTTTGCCCTTTTTTTTTTAATCATAAATTTGTGTTTTACAATTACTTCGTCGGAAATTTCTTATAATAATTACAGGGATGAAGTTTTATTCTCATTTCAATAACTATACCTTTTGTTAACTCCTTTTTTTCCACTTATTTTATTCCTATCCAAACTAGCTGGTTGTTAATCCCTAAATCTTTTTGCCTTTAGCCTGATTGAGAATATGAAAATGGAAATTTAGAACATCTATGGGTAACTCTTATATATATATATATATATATATATATATATATATATATATATATATATCCATTCCATTTTAGTTTTTTATTTTTATTTTTTGTTTTTATGATTCTTTCTAATAAGAAAGATTTTTGCTTTTTGTAGGGGTCTCACTTTTGTAACAATTTTGTTCACATGGAGACAGAGATAGATGAGGTTTGCATTCAAACTTCACTGATTGCAGTCATTCAAAATTGTTTCCTTTTTCCTTTTATTTTGTTTAAATTTCTTCTTCCAGCCTCACATTCATGTATATTTTACTAATCTATTTGACATTGATTATGACTATTTCACTCTAATTGCTTATTTTATTCTCTAATTGGTTGTGTTTTTCTTTAATAGCTAGTTCTATTTATTTCTTTATTTTTATGTGTAGTTTCAATTCTCGGGATTGTTTCATGGGGTCTATTGCTGATTTTGTTCTAACAATGACAGGATTGGACTTCCTGTATCTCTAAAGGTGAAAATGGAATCAAGAATAGCATATATGAAAGTCAAGTTAAGAATAGCATTGTACGAGATGATGAGGATAAATTCATTTCCCTTTTGGAGAAGTCTTTGGTGATAAATTCAAGGGACATGCTTAAACTGAAATTTGGTGACTTTGAAGTGTGCCCTTACAAACTATTGGCATTTATCTGCCGTCGTCGTGCTGTTAATTGTGGCACTGCATTGGTTAAAGGAAAGACAGATCTGAAATTGGATCTTAACATTCCGATCGACCAAGGAGTTTATCTGCTGCATGAAGCAGCTTCATCATTATCTCTTCGCTTAGTTGAGTTATTCCTCCACCATGGGGCTCGGGCAAATGTCCAATGCAGTGCAATTGACTCGGAACATAATGGGTTGCTCCCATTGCATGTAGCACTTGAAAGAGTGAGGTAGAACTTAGTTATCATACTATGCACTGTGCTTTCATGGTGGAACCTTTTTTCCTAATTGTATCCCTTTTGTTTCACTTCTCATCTTTCATTTTCATTCTCTATGTAGATATGATGAACGTCTGGCCCAGTGGACTCCTAGAAAATCCATTTTTAAGTTGATCATCATGCTTTGCCTTCCGAAAATGGTTTGTTCTTCACCAAGAATCTGTTATGTGTGTGTTCATGTACATATCAATTTTGAAAGGGTTGCTTACTCTTGAATTGTTTACTTTACAACCGTGGCAGAAAGAAGCGTTGGAGACTAATAGGTTACTTTTGTATAATACTTACGGGTTCAAGGAGGTAGTTCGCTATTTTGTCAAGGGCGGCAAACTCATTGAGCTGGCTGTTCTTTTAATGGTAGCTCGGGAAATAGTTATGGATCCACTCGATTGTCAGAATATCACTCCTTTCACACGCAGAATGGGATGCATAACATTACAGCAAAGCATCCAGCTTGAACTTACGGTACTAATTAATTATGAGTACAGATTAATGTACAGAAATCAAGAGAAAAAGTTGTACCGAATATGTAAGAAATTGAAGGCGACCATGATGTATAGTCTACAGATACTTGAAATTTTTGAGAGAGCTGGTGGTGCCATTGAGGCTTATCTTCAGTTAGACCGGACTAATGTGAGTTGTAATGACTTGTTTTTCATGTTTCTGTGTTGGTTCATGTTCGCCATATGGGAGAGCTGGTGGTGCCATTGAGGCTTATCTTCAGTTAGACCGGACTAATGTAAGTTGTAATGACTCTTGTTTTTCTGTGTTGGTTCATGTTCGCCATATGGGAGATCTACACTTTATTTGGTGATGCATATAAGTTGTTATATTTGCTTTGATCCCTTGGAGATTTACAAGTAGATGGGACCATATGTTATTCCTTTTTGCTCCTTCTATATTTCTTGCACATTGGCTTTGTAGCCAAAAGAGTTTCTTGTGATCTGATTCTGTATTACCTTATCTTTTTTGTATTGGCATTCATTTGAGAGAACTTTTATATGGTGGTTCTTTGTTTCCTTGCAGGTACCAGAAAAACAGGTTGCAGAAGAAGTTGCCGGGCTACTTGTGGATGCAGGGTTTAAATTGAAATCTAGAGACTCTGATTTAAGCAATATAGTACACCGGTTCTCTTTCTTTTCCACTCTATTCATGTTTGGTTTTGTTTTTTCCACATTTCTATCACTTCAAGGAAAAAAAAGAAAAAGAAAAAAAGAAGAATACTTCAATGTTTAAGCTATACTAATGAATATTCGCTACTGGTTGTGGCCTTGTGAAAAGCTGCCCGAACAAGCATGTCCTGGAACACTCAAGTGATTTGGTCGAGGAAGGAAAAAGTCAAACAGGTCATTAGTTGATTTCTAGTTCTTCAAATAGTTAATGCTGCTTCAATTTCATTTTCTAAGGGAAAATTAGAATTGAAAATACCAGATTAACATTTTCTTGGTTTATTCTTTCCTTCTATAGAAGTGCCTGGACAATGGGGATATAATCATCAAGATGTCCGTGCAGTGTTCTCACGACCAAATGTAAGAAATTAAATAAATCGTGTGTGTGTGTTTTTATTTTTATGTTAAAGAACGATAGCAACACAGACACTCGAGTGGCCGCCCAGTCATTAGTTTTCTGCTCACCCCTTATTTTAAACCTGTTCGACCAGATTGGCTTAACACCTCCCTTACTTTGTAGAAAAAGCCAACATATTTTGTAACAGATGACAACTGGAGGTTGATCCATACAAGGTTATCGCGTGGGTCCTCAGCTTTATCTTCTTCATTCCGGCAGTTGCATGTATCCTGGAACAGGAACAGGAACTTGGACTTGATCGGGAAAGCCAACTTCTGTTCAGGGTCTGATAAAACTATGGGAAGTCAAGTGAAGGAAAGAATAAAAGAAGTGCAATATGTGCGGAAATTTTCTCCAGGCAAGCAATGGGCTTCTTTTGTATTAGTGGTTAAGAGATGCATAAGATTCGTCTGACTCTCGAACGCTAATCTTGAGGGCATAAAGGATTATTTTCTTTGTTTTTCTTATTCCTTTCTAAGTTGTGGGACTTGTGACTTCATTTACTTTCTAGACGTTCTGCAATAAGACCCTCCGGGCATCCATTCATCATTACTGAGTAGCTAATAATAGAGATACTAGACAAGGGTATATATATCCATTGATCACTTGTCATCACAGCCCCCAAATAAGCCCACTCTGTTATAAGCCTTACTAATTAATATCCAATTTAAGAACCATATACGCTGCAGCCCCACTCTTCATCTTTTTCAGATAATCAGTTGTCTCATTGGCAACTAGGATATTAATATTATCAAAGGACTACACGTGACATTCCGAATTTTCACAAATTCGAATATATCAATGTGACCCTTTAACGGATCCGGAATGAGGAAGCGAAAACAAAGAAAATAATGTTCGCATTCCATAAACACTAGAGTGACTTCACGGAATTTAAAAGAAAACAAAATGCGGAAGCGATATTTTAAAAACGGACAAGTTTAGTCTTAGGGGCAAAATGGTAATTTCTAAAAAGTTATGGGTGCTATCGAGTACACCATTGGATAGACAACGAAAGACTCAAAAATCACTCGATTCGGAGACCGAACGGAAGCGAACGGCCAAAAACAAAAATGGACGTTGTCGCGGTCGAGGGAGGCATCAGGGTCTACTTGCGCCGAACAATTGAATTTAAGAGAAGTCAAAAAGTAGATATTGTTTATATAATACCATCTTCTTCTTCTTCTTCTTTTTTTTTTTTTTTTTGAAATTTTATTGTCAAAACCGGTAAGGTTTTTCACATCAACAATGTAAACTTCAAGATTTAAAGACATTCCAAATTAATTTTTAAAAAATCAGTGAAGGAAGATAAAAAAAAAAAATAGTTCTTCCATGCTTCCTGTGCCATGCTTCTTGTGCTAAAAAGATCAATTACTTTATTTAACTCCACCATTTCTTTATCATTCATTCTTACATGAGTAATGATACTTACACCGATTTGTTGCACCGAATATTTCTGATTGGTTATTTATGTATAGTATATGTAAGTGGAGGGTCCCACTTCTTTATTTATGCGATTTGTTGTAATGAATTGTCAGACCATTTTCTTTTTATCGGTCCATTAATGTATAAATAAAGAAGTGAGGTCCTACACTTACATGTACTATGTATAAATAATCAATCAGAAACATTCGGTGCAATAAATCAGTGCAAATATCATTACTCTTCTTACATAGGAGAGAGATAAGATAATTAATACAAAGTAAAAAAATAATTCGTTAATTAGGGAGAGAGACAAGAAAATATATTTCCATAATTGAAAGGGTAATTATGGTATTTGAAAATTAACAATTATTTTTGTATAAATTAGGGATAGAAGTGTCATTTTCTTTAAACGTGTAGTGCAAATGTAGAAAATTGGAGTGCAAATATCGCCTTCATATATATATGTATATCCTATTGACACACAAATAAGACTCATACGAGGCCCCAATTTATATCATGATTGCTAGGGATATTTATGTCAGTTTTTTTTCTTTTATTTATTTATTTAATAATAACACTTACCTCGCTTTTAGATTGCCTAAATAACAAGGACATTCTTTGTGGTTTAAAAAATAACTTTGCCCTCACCTATCAATGTTGACTTTGGCCCGAAAGTTTTACATAACAATTACAGTAATTTTATTTTATTTACCAATACGATATACGGACAATAATGCTTTTTCAAGCTTTTTAAGGGCAAATCTGAGTTGTAAGTAAATTTTAAGCATCACATAAGTAGAAAATGCTAATAGATTTTATGACCAAGGAGATTAGTGTTACTTAGATCAAAATTTTAAGCATCACATAAGTAGAAAATGCTGATAGATTTTACGACCAAGGAGTTTTTTTTTTTTTTGGCTGGCACCGGAACTTACCTAGGTAGGGCCCCTTAGGGACCCACCCCAGGCTACAAATCTGGGATGCTGTCGACGGCCCCACACCTTAGCAGCAATTTTAGTCGAGGGTTATAATTGCGATGGACGGGTTCGAACTTGGGATATGAGCGTTCCCATATTGTTACCTTACTAACTCGGTCAAGCCCCCGGGGGCTTTGAAACTAGAGTTAGGCCTCTGTTATTAGGCATTTTACAGGGGAGGTAAGTGTAACAATCCCTTCTTCTTCTTTTTTCCTTGGTCATAAAGTCTAGATTATTCGTAAAAACCTAAAGCGTCATAAGATGTAGAAGAGACGGTTTATATATTGTTATACATTATGTGAGATACGTATTTTATGTATTAACATATTATATATTCTTAAAATGAAACAACATGGCCCAGGGAAAAAGTGATACAACATGAAATGAGAAATATCATATTGAAAAATAAAATAAAATTGAAGACCATTCCTTTTTAGATACAACTTTTTCTTGATTTTGGGTTAATTTAATTTATAACCACTTAGGGAGGCCTATTTTTTATTTTTCATTGGCAATAAACGCACTCACTGTTGTGAGCAGATGCACCAGTAGCACTGATTAAATTATTAATGCAATACCAATCTGATGAGAGGGAACTAGGTTCTTAGATGTAATGAAAGAATTAACTCTGTCGTGATATTAAAGTTCTAAATCTGGAAATTCAAATTTGGAATAATTGAGAAACAATGGTATGTACTAACCTATCACGCGAATTGTAGCAGTAGATTGACTGGATGGCGCCGCAAGGTCTACTCCTTAAACCCTAGCCTCTAATCCTTGAAACCATAGCTGGGGTGAGATCATTAATTCTTATTCTAAAATTTGTCTTACAAAACTGCCAAAATAAAGCCTCTATATTTCTTTAAATACTAACATAAAAAAGCTACTTTAGTAATTTGCATATAAGCCCCAAAAATATAAAAAAAACTTTTCTAATACCCCATGCACTTAACTTCTATTACAAAAGCACCCCAAGTATCCTAAGACATCCCAAAATTAAACCTTGAATGCAACATCCAAAACTTGAAACTACAAAAATACCCCTAGACTACACTACTTGCTAAATACCACCCAAAACACCACATATTGCTATATATATATATATATACATAAATTCTCATCATTCTACCCCTATTAGAAAGAACTTGCCTCCGTGTGAGTTGCTAATTTGCAACCTTGCACATTTCGTCATCAAGCTTCACAAACTCCTGCTCATTTATTTACGAGTTCTCTATAACGACTCAAATCTACTGGATCTAAATCACTAACCGGGTCCTTGCCCGAACCTGAGGTCATGCAAGGGTACTACGGTCGTTTCACATTTATTTAATACTTTAGGGTTCAACAAGGATAAAACAGTCATTTAGTAAAATTATGAGGGTTCATATCCCAAAAAAGGTAAAACAGTTATTTACTAGGGTTTTACAATGAATATGATGAAGTACATGGGAAAATTTGATCGATCAGATGGCCTTTCCAGTGTGTATGCAAGGCTGAAGAACCATCTAACCAATCAGATGAGGAATTTGATCGATCACATAGTCATCTAACCGATTAGATAGGGAAACCAGTGTAAGAAGCCCCCCGTGAAGAACATCTAACCGGTTAGATGGTGCATCTAACCAATCAAATGAGATCCATATCTGATCTAACCGGTTAGATGACCCCGTCTAATCGATCAGATCATGCCCAGGTACAATGTGATCGAACAGATCACCTCTGAACTGGTCCATATACATCCCAAAGTGATGAATCATGAAAATACAAGTCTAAGAACATCATAATATGTAAAATCAACACATATATCAATCAAATATGCCGTTTATACATCGTTTGAAGGTTAAATCATACAAATATGTTTTATACAATTTTGAAAGAGTTCAATTACAAAAATGAGGCCGTCATGGCTGTTATTACATAGCTTTAACAAGATGGTAATCCTAACTACGCCTAAGTCCATGGATGCACATCTTTTGCTATATCATCTCCAAAGTCCTGAAAATGTTAAATAATAGGGTGAGCTCAACAACTTAGTAGAGTAAGCATAAAATACATTCCTAAAAATCCCGTAAGCCACAACAAAAGAAGAGGAAATTAATGAATCAAGGAGGGATGAATTGGTTCTTCTAATATAACTTATTCTTTTGCAATAATAGGTAATCAGTGACAATGTAGTTTATCAAGTAGCTATATGAAGAGCTTCTAAATCATTCACTAGTGTACAATGGTTTTACAAGGAAAATCCTACTAAATATAGGAAAAACCTTGGTTCTTGGTTTCAGCTAATGTAAGCTCAACTAGTTGTATTCAAGTAGTTACATACTCAGTTGTCTCACACTCTGCACACACCCTTGTACAAGTTGAAACACTAGTTTTCACAGCCTTTACACACTCACTAGCTCTACTTGGTGCTCAACAACACTCCCTCTGTCTTAAACAACCCTTCTTTGAGCTCTCACAGCTTACCAAATACAATAAAATGTATGAATAACAACAATACTTAAGTATACACATAAGATAAGAATGGTTGTGTAACTCAAAGTATCAAACAACAAACGATAGGCTTCATTCTGCAGTAGAGAGGGTATGAGGGGTAAAATGGTAATTTAACAACAAAACAGACCTTCTTAAGGTTTCCACAATTATGTCTCAACAACACATACATGCTCAGATGAATAGCTCAACAAGTATAGCATCAGATGAATAGCTCAACAAGTATAACATGGCATGTCAATCTCAGTACTCAAAGCAGCTTGAAACCCATTCTTCAAACTCATACGATTAGTACGATTGAGGAATGACTGTAAGTATCTCAGTTTATCCTCTTCCATGGCTCCATGGCTTGTAAGTGTTGTTTGACATGATGAAGTGGGCCGATGAAAACCATCTGAGGTGTAAAAGCCTTTTCATTTACATCACAAAGTCTCTTGGGAACTCTAAAGATACAACAATCATTTGATAGAGGAGACAAGACATCTATCTTTTCTCTAATGGAATTTAGCACTAGGATGTCGGGATCTATTGTGTGGTCCATTCTTTCCATCGCCATGATGTCCTAGTGCATTAGAAGATCAATAAAGACACATTAGGAGTGGTATTAATTGTTACTTTATATATGCTCCTTTTGGTGGTGGATGCTAGGAAAAAAAACATAACAAACTTTAACATCTGTGTTTCTTTTCTTTCATCATGAATCTAGCTAGCTTGTTAAAAACCCATTTTTACCTTCTGTAGTTATTTTTGTTTATATTTAAGGATAGTGCCTACAAAGCCATCTATCAAGAGATCCTAATTATTTTATAATACATTTTTCAAATGAGGAAGTCCATTTAATTATCAATAATCCATCTTTTTATGATAATACAATTAAATAGGATTTCTGTTGGCGTGTTTGGGGGAGGGAGAAGCAATAATCTTTATTTATGTTTGGATATATAGAATAGAAAATAAAAGAAATAATAATATTCTTATTTGAATATGATAGAAGGGAGAAAAGAAGAGAAATGATAACAACCAAATTACTATCATCCTTTTAAATAGATGTATATGAGTGCAATACTAATTTCCTCCTTTTAATTATTAAGAGTTATAAAAATACTACTTGAATACTATTATTTATCTCCTTATCTTTTCATTTTTAACCAACCAAACACGCTCTCACTATCCTTCCCTCCAAATCTACCTTATCCAAACGTACCCTAAATCTTCCTCAAAAATAAAACGTATTGACCATATCCAAACGCACTCTAAATCTTCCTCAAAAATAAAACGAGAAACAAATAGGCCAAGCATAGTATTTTCTCTCATTCCCATGGCTTGTTGTATTTGTGAGATATTATTGTATTTTTGGCAATTATCGTAAACAAAACAAGTCCAAGTCGAGTTGTAATCAAGTTACTTGGTTTGTGTAATGTTTCCAAATTTTACCATTTTCCATTTTTTTTGGAATTTTATGATTTTTCGAGGGTATTTTTGTTTTTTCTCATTTTACGTACCGGACACCGTGGGGTGTGCCGGGTGTGTCCGAGAGTTGGTTAGGACATTTCTTTGAGTTCTGAACTCTTGGAAATGCATTGGTTGTCATTTCAGCATTTTTTTTTGTTTTTGGGCCGGTAGGTCCTAGGTGGGACACGCTACCGGAGTCGTTGTGTACGGAGGTTTTGTTTTTGGGTTCATTGCGTTTTATACCTTATCATTTTTGTGCACAAATTTATGGTTTTAATGCTTAAATGTGGTGGTAATATAATTAATAAGCATGTACATATGTTTTGTGGTGATAAATTAAAAACGAAAAGAAAATATCTTAGTGGAGGGACCCACCCTCCACTTACTTTTCTAATGGCCAAGAGGCCATTACATGGCCTCATTTCCTCTCTCTCAGCTGAATCTCTCTCTCTCTCCCATTTCTTGCATTTTTCTTTTTCTTTTGCCACCAATTCAAAGCTTGATTAAGCTTAATCCTTTATGAATTGATAGTACTTCCTTAAGCAAAGTTGGAGAGCTTGTTGAGACTGTCATTTTGATAGGATCCAATCACCATTTGGCCACCCTTAGGGATTTTAAAATTTGGGCATAAATTGGGGCTTTTGCATCCATTGAGGTAGGGGTGCTCTAATCCACATTTTCTTTGGCTTTAGTGAAATTTTCCTTCTTGATTTGCCCCTAAGCATGTTTAATTTGGTTATTTAACTCATGTTACTTAAGGTTTTATGTGATTATGTGGATTATATGGATATTTTGTTCAATTACATGCTTCTAGTGATCATGTGATAAAAAGTATATTAAATTCGTGTCATGGTATATGCTATATGACAAATTGTTTATTTGAAAGCATGATGTATAAGTATGTGGTTATTATTTGGTAATTTATGTGAAATTTCATTGTTAACATAATAATTATGAAGCATGAGGCATTCATGCATTCATTGGGAAAGAAAAAGGGAAAAGTGTTTTTGAGAAACAAATGAAATTATTTTTGGGAAAGATTTTGAAAAGTGTTTGCGAAAACCGGATGCCTAGGAGGTGCCTAGTGGTCTGTGGTGTTAATGTGGTTTAGAGAGGACCAGGGAAAGACCCTAGCGTGGTTGAGCTAACTAGGCTGGATACGACGCCTTGGAGGTGCCTTGTGGTTGTGGATGGTTAGCCAGTCCTCCTTTCGTGACACCTTGGAGGTGCCTTGGGTCAGATTGCATTAACGGTTTGGAAGTTGAAACGGAAATGTTTCAGAAATGGGGAGTGATATTGGCATGTCATTGCATTACATTGGCATACATTGTATACATATGGTTGGATGACCTGTTTTGTAATTTTGACGATATTGTTGTCGTTGTTGTATTTTTTTTCCCGATTGACATGATCCCGTTTACTTTTACCCTATGCTTTGGTGTGGATTCATGGGGTCACAAGAGGCGTGTCTTAGATACTTTCTACTGAGCGTTTAGCTCACCCCATTATCTTAACATTTTTTAGGTCACAGAAAGAAAGTGGCAGATGTGGATCCACCACAAGCATAAAGGGACTAGGAGTGTATTTCGTAACCTTTTGCATTTCTCTTGTAAAACATCAATTTGAAATTGTATTAAGTTTGTATAACTCGGCCATGGAATGTATCTATGAGTCTTAATGTTATTTTGATATAAACTGAGCAAATTTTAAAGACTATGAAGAATTATGTATATTTAGTAATCGGCTATATGTTGGGACAGTTTTGGATCATTTTTCAAGGTTTCTACTGAAACCATTTTTCACTTTTAAGAGTATAGCAGTTTAGCTACAGTTTCTCAGCTTCCAGGGCCATTTCGGTCGACCGAAATGGGCACTTCGGTTGATCGACATTTCCAGTAGCTTCATTATCATTTTTGGTCACAACCGGCTGACCGAAATGGGCATTTCGGTCGACCGGTACAAGGGGTCATTTCGGGCGACCGAAGCTCCACTTCGGTCGACCAAAATGCTGCATTTTGTGCACTTATTTCCCTTTTTGATGTATTTAATCCTGAGTATCGGAAAGTCGCTAAGAGTCTTCATGGATAATTTTCTAGATGTAATAATGATGTAACAACACTGGACTTGATGGTATTGACTTAGATAACCTCGGGTTTGGGTAAGGACCCGGTTAACGGTTCGGAACTACGAGTTCGGGTCGTTACAAATTTGGTATCAGAACTTTAGGTTCGAAAACCTAAGGATGACAAGTAGTGGCTTACCTAGAGGTGTAGAAGGTTGACCTGCATTGATTACATGTTTGTGTTTATGTACTTACTATTTTATGAAGTATGCTTACCTATTACTTGTTTATGTGTTTACAATTTTGAAGGCATGCCTATTTGCTTAGTGCTTATGTGTTTAAATGCAAAATAATAATAATAATAATAATAATAATAATAATAATAATAAATTTGTGTTACATGGCTATACATGTGAAGTAGTTATATGAGCTAACTATGTAAATGAAATGTGAAAGTATTTGAAGGCATGTTAGATATGATAAGGTGGAAAGTATGTGATACATGACGGTGGCAAGCAGTAGGCATGGTTGGTGCAATTTTCTTTTATGCTAATGTGACAAGTAATGAGTATGGTATATGCAAGTATATTTCGTATGGTATTGTGGGTTTCATTCATTTTGTATATATATATATATATCTTTATTCTTATGTGTTTATGCGGTTGAGCATTGGGATGGTTGTTAGTACGGTAGAGTAACCGGATTTTCAGTTCTAACCAAACACTGCCTTATGAAGCTTCATATCCTCAACAACCAGGGGCTCCCTTAGCTTGAAAATAATAAATTAAACTTGTTCTATAGCTGGGACAAGTTATATCAACAAGGGTTTAACACTGTAGCTAATAAAACAACAAAATAATAACTCACAGCAGGTGCAATTTGCTGCACCTGTAACTTTATGGTATGAGGGGTAAAACAGTCAACTTCTCTTATGTTAAAGGTTCCCTCAGCTTGACATTGATGAAATACACTTGTACTGAAGTTTGGACATAATTTAGCAGCAATGAATTAACAATTTATAGCTCAAAAGGGCAGCAAACAACAGCTTGCAGCAGGTGAATTTGCTGCACCTGTTACCTTTAGGTTTTAGAGGGAAAATCAATAATTTCATGGCTGGTTCTTCTTGAATCTAGCTCCCACAACAATATTTCATTATTTAACACTTGCTCATATCATTACTTCTTAGGTTATAGCAAGATGTTATCACTTTAAAGTCCAAAATCAACATGTAAATTAGATTTTTGCTGCAGCACTATTATGAGGATATTTTTGGTTTTTCACCACTTCAAAATTCTAGATTATAGTTCTTTCAAGTGTATATTAACCGTATAGTCATGCTCAAATGAATAGCACAACAGTCACAGCAATATAATGCATTTTCAACATCCAAACCAGCTTTACAAAACTACTACAAGCTGAAACAAGTATGGTTCAAGGTACAAAACTAGTATAGGTCACTCCTTAATTCAAAACTCAACATAGACAGCCTCAAAACAACATTCTAATCATGCTCAGATGTTTAACAATCATAGTATAGCAAGATTATAACAATATATACTCAGTTCCAGAAGCTTACACCAGAAAAATAACCAAAACTTGAGGTTTAAGATATGGAAATTAATACCAGCTGCAATATGTAGTCCTAAGCCCCTCCAACAGTTGTATATCACCAAGTTATGTTTGTTCAAACCTTGTTCAACCTTTAGAAGTGTCCACAACAGAATTTGAATCACCTCAGCCTCTCTTTTCACCAGAAAATCAACACTAATCAGCACCACTCTTCATCTTCAAATTGTACACACATGCTAGTGCTATTTTCAGATTAAATTCATCTCTCTTGGTAGATTAAACACTCAAAAATATCTTTCTTTTGGTCTCTCGAGTGTTCTTCATTTCAAATCGCTTTACAACCCTTTTTCTTTTCATGAGAGGCACACACAGCTGAAAGCTGTAACAACCTTTTTATATGTTTCATTGAAAACCATAGTATAGATAAGACCTCTCACCATTAGCCAATGAAGTGAGGATGCTATTTTCTCTCTACAGGACCACAATGCCACGTGGCAGTGGTGTATTCTTACAACACATTTCATATATACATTCACACAAATACCTATTTGTTGTCACATATTGCACACTAGAAAAATGCTGAGCTTTAACACAAAAATGAGGACCATTTGATACAATGCACCTTTAGTAAAGTGTTTCACATTGTCACTGGAATATAGCTTGACCAATATACCCTCGAGACTATTAACAGAATTATTAAAATACCCTTTAATGAGTACATCAGAGAACTTTGTTGCAACTTGTATATTTAAATGTAACTCATGAAATTAAGGCCTGTGATGCAATGTACTATTTCCAGCAAATGCAATAGGGTCACACACACATATAGAAAGACTAAAAAGCCCCTGTGACTGTGTGAAACTAAAACATGAATGTTGAACCTTTAATAACCCTTGGTAGCCCTCTGAAATAGATATGCTGAGAATGTAATATATCCTTTGACATTGAAAGTGCAAAACACTTAATCAAGCATGAATCAATATGTGTTATCAGGTAGGCGATGGGATTGTATGCCAGTTGAGATGATTATGGTCGACGTAGTCTTTAGAGCCAGTGAGGACGATGTTACCAGATAGACACCTTTTTTATTTTAAAGAGTCAATAGGTTATTGTGACTGAGGTCATAGGTCTTGTGACTGAGGTCATAGGTCTTGTGTGCACGGTGATCGAGGCAGTGTTGCCCAGGAATGTAGAGATAGAATGGGTGGTAAAGTGTCATTTTATGACTTAGAGGTTGTCATTTAGCAATAACGATTTCTAGGTGGAACGGGACGTGGTGTCCAATGTACTGTGATCATTCCTAATGTTTGTATGTTGTGAGCATTGATGCACTTGTCTGATGGTTGTGTTGTGAGTTGTATCTTAGTATTCGACGAATGGGTGGTGTGGATCTAATTGGTTTTGGTTAGCATGGGTGTTGCGGGGTATCGTATGCGAGGTTTCTGTGTTGATAGTGTATGACAGTCCGTTAGTGGTGAAGTCGTCTAGAATTGAGTTCGTAGTTCCGTATGGGTATCCAGTTGGTCCTACTTTATGCGTGCGAGGAGTGTAGTTCATCTTAGGAGAGATTGAGTATCCATGGGTTGGACGATTAGTGTGTAACGTGTGACAAGGTGTCCGGCGCATTTATGTGCGAGTTGTCTGTCTCTTGTGAGAGCGGGGCTCGTTACCCTTTCTGTTTGTTCTAGTCCTGGCAAGGGCGTCGTTTATCGTGAGTCTTGTTCTCCATTTAGGAGCTGTGCGCATCCGTGGGTGGAAGGACCTGTGTGTGGTTTGTTTTGTTACTAGAGTTCATCGGTAAAGGTTTGGTTAACTTGGTCAACTCACTCCCACGGAGGGAGATAAAGTCATTGGTTTTTGTGGTGTTTATTTTGTGAGTGGTTTTAGCCACATGAGCTACTAAATAGGGATTGTGTTTTCGGTGTTTGGTACTATTGGTGATGGCTAGGGGTGTATCATGAAATGGAAGCTTGAGGATGGTTAGGTGATGTGATTTGGGTAATGTACTCGAGTGTTTTTATTTATTTATTATTATTTATTATTGATATCTTATTTGAGCAGTGTCTTGAGGACATGTGTTGGTGTTGTTTGAGTGCTAAACAGCTAGAGAGTGATTATGGGACTCCGTTGATGAATAATATGAATGATTGACTTTGGTTTTGAGGTTTTAGGCATGAGACGGTCATTTTGTCTGTTTTGAAGAAGTACGAATTGAACCGAATGATGTTATGGAGTTGTCTACCTGGTATAAGTGTTTTGAGAAGATTAGAGAGTTTTTATATTGATCGAGGATGGTGGCATTTGGTTTTGTGTCATTTTTAGCTTGTTACAAGTTGAATGATTAAGGAATTATTGAGATTCTTAGAGCTGGTATGTGACTGTATAGTTGTTGAGGTTACGTAGGGCGATGGATTGGTAGTGAGTGAATCTTATGGTAGTTTTGTGGACTGCGTGAGACTATATTTGAGGTTTGGACCTGAAGACAGGAACGACGTTTGTGCTGAGACTGGATCAAGGATGAGAATGGCCTGGCCAACCATTTCTCTTGAATCTGTCCTTTTTTAGCATGATGTCGGCTCAAAGGTTATTGATTGTTTCAATTGGTTGTGGACAGTGAGAGAATGGTACTATGTGTCGTGTCAGTGTGACGGTGTGGACTCAGATGTTTTGTCTCGGGTGACGAGATGTGTTAGGTAGGATTTAGTGTCTGATAAAGGGTTGTGGTACAACCATTAATTATTGATGATCTTGTTTTAAGGATTTGTGACCTGGGTACAGGATAATTTGTTTTATTGTTCTGATGATTCATGATTATATAGTAGTTGGAAGATTTATTATTTAGTCATCTTGAAGTTGTTAAGAGTAATGATTGCTGAATGGTGCGGTTGGTGGTCGCTTGAACCTATATGTGATGGTGTAGTTGTGTGCTAGATGACGAGTGTTGGTCTGACTGAGAGGTGTAGATCTGAGTTTGAGCCTGATTGTGTAATGGACGGGGTTCCTTATTTGGGGTCTTGTGTGTCCTTTAGAGGAAAAGTAGGGTTTGGACATTGTCATGTTCGATGGTCTGGCGACCGTTCTTCTTTCGGGCTTTGGAGCCTTTCGTGGCAATGTAGAGTGGACCGATGTCTGTTTTGAGTTGAGTATAGTGAAGAGCGTACCAGTTGGTTTTGTTTTGCGATGTTGTGAGAAATGAGTACCCCCATAGGGTGGTGAGCATTTGGTTTTAGTGGCAGTGGTTTCTGATTGCCTCGTGACGTTTAGTGTCAAAGGCAATAATGTTAGTGAGTTCATAGCCTCGGGGTCTTATAAAGTGTTCTCGGAAAGTGTATAGCTGTGGGCCTTCTTCTTTAAGGAGGGTAGATTTTGAGGATGAAATCTTTTAAGGAGAGTAGAATGTAATGTTCCCAAATTTTACCATTTTCCATTTTTTTGGAATTTTATGATTTTTCGAGGGTATTTTTGTCTTTTCTCGTTTTGCATACTGGACACGGGTGTGCCGGGTGTGTTCGAGAGTTGGTTGGGACATTTCTTTGAGTTCTAAACTCTTAGAAATGTATTGGTTGCCATTTCGGCATTTTTTCTGTTTTTAGGCCGGTAGGTCCTAGGTGGGACCTACTACCGGAGTCATTATGTACAGAGGTTTTATTTCCGGGTTCATTGCATTTTATACCTTGTCATTTTTGTGCACAAATTTATGGTTTTAATACTTAAATGTGGGGGTAGTATAATTAATAAGCTTATACTACCAATGGGCCAGTGGTCTAGCAGTATCAGCCTCTTACTTTTTAAAGGGAGGTCAAAAGTTCAAGTTTCAAAAGAGACAACGTGTGTATGAGTCCCAACTAGGAAAAAAAAAAAAATAAGCATATACATATATTTTGTGGTGAGAAAATAAAAAGGAAAAGAAAATATCTTAGTGGAGGGACCCACCCTCCACTTACTTTTCTAATGGCCAAGAGGCCATTACATGGCCTCATTTCCTCTCTATCGACTGAATCTCTCTCTCGGCTGAATCTCTCTCTTTCCCATTTCTTGCATTTTTCTTTTTCTTTTGCCACCAATTCAAAGCTTGATTAAGCCTAATCCCTTGTGAATTTGATAGTACTCCCTTAAGCAAAGTTGGAGAGCTCGTTGAGGTCGTCATTTTGATAGGAGCCAATCACCATTTGGCCACCCTTAGGGATTTTAAAATTTGGGCATAAATTGGGGCTTTTGTATCCATTGAGGTAGGGGTGCTCTAATCCACATTTTCTTTGGCTTTAGTGAAATTTTCCTTTTTGATTTGCCCCTAAGCATGTTTAAGTTGGTTATTTAACTCATGTTACTTAAGGTTTTATGTGATTATGTGAATTATATGAATATTTTGTTCAATTACATACTTCTAGTGATGATGTGATAAAAAGTATATTAAATTCGTGCCGTAGTATATGCTATATGACAAATTGTTTATTTGAAAGTATGATGTATAAGTATGTGGTTATTATTTGGTAATTTATATAAAATTTTATTGTTAGCATAATAATTATGAAGCATGAGACATTCATGCATTCATTGGGAAAGAAAAAGGGAAAAGTGTTTTTGAGAAACAAGTGAAATTATTTTTGGGAAAGATTTTGAAAAATGATTGCAAAAACTGAACGCCTAGAAGGCGCCTAGTGGTCCGTGGTGTTAGTGTGGTCTGGAGGGGTTTATGGAGAAACCTTAGCGTGGTTGAGCTAACTAGGCCGGATACGACGCCTTGGAGGTGCCTTGTGGTCGTGGATGGTTAGCCAGTCCTCCTTTCTTGACGCCTTGGAGATGACTTGGTTCGAATTGCACTAACAGTTTGGAAGTTAAAACGAAAATGTTTCGGAAATGGGAAGCGACGTTGTCATGTCATTGCATTACATTGGCATGTATTGTATACATATGGTTGGATGACCTGTTTTGTAGTTTTGATGATATTGTTGTAGTTGTTGTGTTTTTTTTCCTGATTGACATGATCCTATTTACTTTTACCCTATGCTTTGGTGTGGATTCAAGAGGAGTGTCTTCGACACTTTCTACTGAGCGTTTAGCTTACCCCATTATCTTAACATTTTTTAGGTCATGGAAAGAAAGTGGCGGATGACAATCGACCACAAGCATGAAGGGACTAGGAGTGTATTTTGTAACCTTTTGCATTTTGAGTCATTCTCTTGTAAAGCATCACTTTGAAATTGTATTAAGTTTGTATAACTCGGGCATGCACTGTAACTATGAGTCTTGATATTATTTTGATGTAAACTGAGCAAATTGTAAGGACTATGAAAAATTACGTATATTCAGTAATCGGCTATGTGTTGGGACAATTTTGGATTATTTTTAAAGTCTCTATTGAAACCATTTTTCACCTTTAGGAGCATAGCAGTTCAGCTATAGTTTCTCAGCTCGCAGGGCCATTTCGGTCGACTGAAGTAAGCACTTCGGTCGATCGACATTTCTAGTAGCCTCACCATCATTTTTGGTCACAATTGGTCGACCGAAATGAGCACTTCGGTCGATCGACATTTCTAGTAGCCTCACCATCATTTTTGGTCACAATTGGCCGACCGAAATGGGCATTTCGGTCGACCAGTTCAAGGGGTCATTTCGGGCAACCGAAGCTCCAATTCGGTCGACTGAAATGCTGCAGTTTGTGCATCTTGTTTCCCTTTTTGATGTATTTAATCTTAAGTTTCGAAAAGTCGCTAAGAATGTTCATGGATCATTTTCTTAATGTAATAATGATGTAACAACACTGGACTTGATGGCATTGACTTAGGTAACCTCGAGTTCGGGTAAGGACTCGATTAGTGGTTCGGACTTAAAAGTTTGAGTCGTTACAGTCTGTAAGTTATCAAGTTTGACAGCGACTACGAAACTGGGAAGTTGTTCAAACTTACTGTGATTGAAGATCTTTTGGAGAAAAAAGGTAAGAACAATACATTAGGAAGGATTCTAAACAGGTTAGGATACATTCTACATTTACCATATTTTTCAAAACTGCCCGTAGAATGTTTTTAGGCTGAAAATAACCAGTATCAAGTTCTGGCCAACTTGAATTGGTTCAGCCCCTCTGAACCGGTTCAAGAACTCAAGCAAGCCTTGAATTTACTTGCTGCTAAACTTGAACCGGTTCAGCCTCTCTTAACCGGTTCAAGGTGTCCTGATCAGAATATAACTTTCAGTTTCCTTATCCTGATTTGTTTCCTAATTAGTCTAGAGTTGTACCAAATCCTATACATGATTTTTTCCTTATTTTCAGAGGGAATAGGTCATTCTACACTCTATATAAACCTTGTTATATACATTGGTTTATTCATGGCTTTTGCATTATCAGTTTATTATTCTTAAAAAGTTTTAGGAAGATTTTTGTCTCAGAAATTCTTAGAGAATTTTTTGTTTGTCTTTCTAGAACATATACACATAAACACTTAGTGATTTTAGAGTTGTGTTGTTCGAATCCTGATTGTGATCATACAGTTGCATTTACATCGATCAGATAAAAGCAGATCTATTTCTGCATCGAATTTAGATGATTAAAGAATAGAAGTAAAAGCGATCACACTTTGAAAGGGTTGGAGTATTCGAGGTGTGTTGTCTGATCTACTTGTTACTCTTCTACAAAGATCAAGCATAAGACTGACGTCAAGTTACTGTTAGACAGGGAATCGTAAAGCCAGAGGATTGTTAGCAGTTGGTGTTTGGTAGAACGATAGGGTGTAAGCCAGAGTCAAAGTTCAATGTACTTTGTTTCAAGCATAGTGGATTGGTTTACTTTGGACTGCACAGTCCACGAGGTTTTTCCCACGCAAACAGTTGACGTATTTTATCAACTGGGGTTTCCTCGCTAAAATCCTGGTGTTATCTCTAACTTTACTTTGTTTTATTTTAGATTGCATGATATTAAGTTATTAATTGCTAAAATAAAGTAAGGTAGAAAAACACAAGATCTGTTTTTAAATAATCAAAACTTTCTAAGTATTTTTTGCTGCATACAACTCACAAATTGGTATCAAAGCCGATCTCTACACATTGAGTTAATCCTTGTTGAAAGTTTTGTTTTGATTTTTTTTAAAAATTGATTTTTGATCATGTCTTATGTGTTAAAAAAAGGTGGTTCTAATCAACACGGTCCTTTGTTTGAAGGAGATAATTACAATTTTTGGAAATCAAAGATGAGAGCCTATTTGTAAAATTCTGGTGGTAAAACTTGGGCAATAGTTGAATCTGGCTATACACTACCTACACTAGATACAATTGTGGATGGTAAAGTAATCAAAGTGTTAAAAAATGCTTTTGTTTTTATTGCTGTTGAAACTGAGCGTAATGATGCTAATAGCAAAGCTTTATATGCAATTATTAATTTTGTTATTCCATCTGAATATGCTAGAATTTCTGATTATAAAACTGCTAAAGAAGCTTGGGATATTTTGCAGGTTACTCATGAAGGAACTTCAAAATTAAAGTTATCTAAAATTCAGATACTTTCTCATAACTTTGGGAACATCGTGATGAAATAAGATGAATCATTTTTTTATTTTTTTATTTTTTTATTTTATTCTAGTCTTCTTGAAATAATTTTTAAACTGCGTCACTTAGGTAAAAAAGTTAGTGATAAAAAAATCTGTGAGAAAATCTTAAGGTCTTTACCTAAAAATTTCTAGATTAGAGTTAAAACCATCACTGAACATTGGGATTTGACTACTTGTAAAGTTGATGAGATGGTCGATTTATTGAAAACTTTTGAGATGCAGAACTTTGATTTAAATAAGAAGGAGAAGAATCTTGCTTTAAAATCTACACAGGTTGAGAATTCTATGGATGACAACTCTGATGATGATCTTGCGTTTTTGTCAAAGTAATTCAGTCAGATTTTGCAAAGACAACAGAGACGAAGGAATAGCAATATGGCTAATCCTCAAAATTTTGACAAAACGTCAAAGTTTAGGTTTAATGAAAAGAAAGTAGAAGAATCAAAAGAAACTGAATTCATTTGCTGGAATTTCGGTGGCAAAGGTCACGCATCTAATGTTTGTCCTAGTCCTAGGAAAGAACAAAGGGATAGGAATAAAAGAAAAGTAATGAAAGTTTCTATGTCTAAAAACTCTATTTTAAGTGATAATGATTCTCCTCAAGATGATACTAATGATTTTTCTTATGTCGCTTATCTTGAAAGAGGTCCTCATGTTGTTACTTTATCTGACTCTGACATTTCAGATAATGAAGACAGTGAAATTCATGATGAACAAGTGGAAGAGGCTGAAAAGGACGATGAAAGATTGAAAAAGATGGTTAAAGAAACCATGGAAGTAAAATAGGGTATCAATAAGCTAGCAAATGAGCTTATCCAAGCAAAATGAGAGAATGAAGATCTAAAGAAACAGATTGATGAAGGCAAAAGGAAAGCTTTTGAAAGCAATTCCGTCATCACTGCACTTGAGAAACATATTATCATTCTTGAGGATAAGGTAAGTATTGCTAACTCATTGAAAGAATGTCTTACTTTGAAAAATGATTATCTTGAAATTGAATTGAAATCTGAACAAGATAAACTGGAAGGATTCAATATGAGTCAAAACATTTTGAAAAAGATAATTAACATGGGAAATGATGTAAAAGATAAGACTGGGTTAGGTTTTATTAGAGGTTCATCTAGTGGTCAAGGTAAAATAATTTTTGTTAAACCTGTTGATATGCCTAAACGATGTTTGTTTGATTCATTGCATTCTGAAATGTCTTATATGCCTAAACTGTTGCATTGCACTTTCTGTGGTAAGACTGGACATAAGTATCACTCATGTTTTCAAGGAAAAAGAAAAAGTTTTCGAAAATTCATTCTTAGAATATTCAAGCTAAGAAAAAGGTATTTTCTAAAAAGAAAAAGAATTTTGTGCCACCTAAGGTTTATAAAGCTATAAATTTACCTAAGAAAGAGGTAAAGAATGAGAGAGAATTTCAGGAAATAAGAGTAAAGACTGTGTGGATCAAAAAGACTAATTTGATCAATTTTGTGCCTGTTGAGTCCTTGGAACTATATTCCAACAGGACTTCACCTTCAAACTGAGTCCTATAAAATTCAGTGATCATGGCTTGTGCTTAAAAGAAAATTTTGTTGCCATTGGATCACTTGTTAAGGTTTGGTTAGGGTTTTAAGTTTCTGATCATAATCTTCTTAATATACATATGAAAATTCTTTTGAAGAATTTATGATTTATCTCTGAATGCAAATTGAGACACATGATAATTTGGATAAAAATAGATTATTGGTATGTAATCTATACAATGAAAGATGATTTGCATTGATTAGGGAATTTTTTGATTTAAATCTCTTAAGTTCATAGACTTTTGTGCACTAGTCCATTTCTAACAAATTTGATTGAAAATCTTTTGATCTGTTGACTAGGGTTTATTGTTCATAAAAGCTATAAAGGCTATTGTCTAAAAAATTGGAGCTTAAAAAAAAATTGAAAAATATTCGGGTTGAAAAAAAAGAAAAATTTGAAAGTTGCTGAATAGTTTGCTAAGGAAAATGCTACCTATTGAGATTTTATTGAAAACTCCCATTAAACTTTGAATTGAAGCTAAAAGTGTAGATAAGTTGAGTTGGGGAATTGCTGACTACTCTTTAGACTGAAAACCACCTTGCTTAGAAAAATTGCTCAAAACAATTTTATTTTGGTACTTTTCGATCAATAAGGTTTAGACAATGATCCGTAAAAATTCAACTGAAGATGGATTAGATTGGATTTCACACACACACATGAACTTGCTAGATTAATTTCTAAATTTTTCAGTAAAATTTGCAAGTTTGATTTTATGTTGTGATTATTTTCTGAGATTTGAAATTATTTGAAAAGTCTGTGGAGTCAAATATTTTTTCTCTGAAAGGGTTTTAAATCATGTGTTGACCAGGCGGTTTTAATGATTGGTGGTTTGTGTTTTATTTCTAAAAAAAAAAAAAAAAGAAAAAAAAGGGAAAAGTTTAAACAAAATTCGAAAAGATTTTGATTTGTTTTTAGGTTTTTAGATTTTTTCTTTGTTGATTTTTTAATCACTAATGTATTAGAATATTTCCTGAAAAAATTGGAAAAGTTTTTTTCAAAAATACACTGTGGATTTAAGACTGGGGGTCTTGAACCGGTTCAATGGGGGTGAACCGGTTCAAGTCTGTCAATAGGCGAAGCCTAACTTGACAGCGCATCTTGAACCGATTCAATGGTCCTGAACCGGTTTAAGTCTTTGTGCATATTGCACACTGCCTTTCTTGAACCAGTTTAATAGGGCTGAATCGGTTCAGGGGCTCAGGATTTTGGGGATTTAACCCACTATTTGCCTCATTTGTTGCACAATCTCTCTTCCTCTCTTACTCCCTTTCACTCTATCATTCATTCCTATATATATATATACATCATATATAATTTAATTCATATATATTTTTGTCATTCATTCATGAATTATACATGGATCATTACATGACAATTGGAGATTGACAGTAAAGATTGGAGAAGTTGTGTGGAGGATTGAAATTCAAAAATAGGTTTGAAAGAATTTTGTGGAGTTTGGGATTTGATCATTTAGAGGATTGGTTAACTTGATTGACAATACAAGATTAAAGCTTGTCAAGTGATATTTGGGTTCTAATCTACATTGTTGATTGTTTTTGGGAAGATTGAAGATCAAAACATGCAATTTTATAAACACTTTTGGGGTTGCACACCAAGTATTTGATAGAATTCCTAAGAGCGGTTGAAGGTTTTAAAGTGAAAATTTTGTGAAGAACATGGCTCCTAAACTGTCTAAGGAGGCTAAAGGCAAAGGAATTGCACAACCTAGACCTTCTAAAAGGTCCCGAACCAGTATAACCATCCAAGAACCTCAAAGTGGTTCACATGCTTCAAGAGATTTTCCAATGAATTATCCGTCTGTTTCTAGCACTGGCAGAATTGAGTTTGACGAGTCACACTTCTATAATGACAATGCTTGGAAAATGTATCTCTCAGTCTACATGGATGGTCCAATCAAGTCAGAGAGGAATATCGATCTTTAAAAGCTTCAAGACACAGCTAGACGTAAGCTTGTGAACTACATCAAGTCGCATGAATGGCTTTTCTTTACTAAGCTTGGCAAAAGCTTTTACTGTCCAGATATGGTTAGCTATTTCTATGTAAAATATTCGTGAGGTACATGATTCCTACTTCATCGTATCTCTTTTTGGAATTGATTATATGGTATATGAGAAGGATTTTGAAGCTATCCTAGACCTTCCAGACAATCATTAGTTGATTGGACAGACTCTACCTTTAACAATCATGGGTCCAGATTTTTCCCAGATTATTTCAAAGATTTGTGTGCCGAACTCTTCTCTGAATTAAGACAATATTCTGGCCCGATTCGTGACAGATGAAGCGGCTTTTTTCAATTTGTTTGCTATAGCAAATCTGGGCTACTTTGGGAAAAAAAGATGAAATATATCTTGAGCGAGCACAAGTTCTTTATTTTCTTGCTATTAATGAGAGTATTATGCTTGCATCATCTATTGTGCAGCTTATGATAGCTCATTATAAGAAAAACTTGCAAAAGTATTCTTCTCCTTTTCCGATGATTATCATGGAAATCTTCAAGAGAAAGAATGTTCAGATTCCTCCAAGGGCTTATCATAAGCCTATCATGACCGAATTGGATCCTCGTGCCTTGAATAAGTCCAAATCTGCTAGGGAGAATGCTAGGAAGGCTAGGAGAAGTGTTGATGAAAGGTCGTCACAAGCTCCAGAGATTTCTCAAGAATTTCCTCCAAAAGGAAATTTTACAAGAGCGAATGCCAACGTCATGTATTCTCATCTTCTGCAGCATTAGACTTCATTATTTGATAAGATGATGGTTGAGATTCGAGATCTCAAACTATAGATGAATTAGATGAGAGGACAGCAGTCAGGGGTTTTGGATGAGGATGTTTACAGGCCTGCACCTCCAAATCTATCTCTTAGAGCTGAAATGAAGAAAATGATGAGGATGGGGATGAGTATTCAGATGAGGATAAGGAAGATGAGGAGGAGAGTGGTGAAGACTAAATATGATGTTTTTCTGATAGAGTGGTTGTGAAGACAATGACGCTGACTTTTGTTAATTTTTCATGCATCATGACATCATATTTTGTTTGGTCGTTGTTAACATTGTCATTTATTTTGGATATTCTCTTATATGCTTTGCATGACATGTTTTAACTATTTATCTGTTTCTCTATTTTTCTCTACTCTGCAATTAATGCTTTGATAATTTGTGCCAAAGGGGGAGAAATTACAGATTTTTGGATTTTTACTTAAGGGGGAGTTTTCAAGAAAATATCTAGAAATTTTCTTTATTAAACTTCACTGGTAGTTTTGCTTGATATTGTGTAGGAAAGCAGGTCAAGCCGTACATTCGATTAAAGAAGAGAACATATACTAGTTCCGTGTATTGATTCTGTGTTTTTGCCTTTAAACAAAATTGTAATTTATTTTTTTACTTTGGGTAGATTATCAAATTGTTTTTAGGGTTTTGTCACAAAATTGCCAAAGGGGGAGATTGTGAGATATTTTTTTATTTTTGGCAATTATTGTAAACAAAACAAGTCCAAGTTGAATTGTAATTTAAGTTACTTGGTCTGCAAGTTATCAAGTTCGACAGCAACTATAAGAATAGGAAGTTGTTCAAACTTACCATAACTGAAAATTTTTTAAAGAAAAAGATAAGAACAACACATTAGGAAAGATTTTAAACAGGTTACGAAACATTCTACACTAACCATATTTTTTAGAACTGCCCTTAGAATGTTTTTAGGTTGAAAATAACCAGTATCAAGTTTTCGCCAACTTGAACTGGTTCAGCCCCTTTAAACTGGTTCAAGAACTCAAGCAAGTCTTGAATTTACTTGCTGCCAAACTTGAATCGGTTCAGCCTCTCTGAACCGGTTTAAGGTGTCCTGATTAGAATACAACTTTCAGTTTCCTTATCCTGATTTGTTTCCTAGTTGGTCTAGAATTGTATTTGTAATGACCCAGTCATTTTCCTTCTTTTCCATTTTCTCAAATTTTACGGATATTTTTTTTTCCGTTTATTTCTTTTTCCGAGTTTTATTTTTCCGTCACTTTTTCACTATCTTTTCATTTTACGTAACCTATCGGGTCATGCTCGGATTTGATTTTGGCCTTGCATGCATTCATTTTACTTAATTTCCATGTGATACACATTTTTACTTTTGTAGAAAAGCAAGCTAGATGTTTACTTTTGCCCGTAGGGGTATAAATGCAAAGATTCTTGAAAATTATTTTCTTTACTTGGGGTGTTTTTTGTAATTATCTTTTGATGATATTTTGCATTTTAAATGTATCTTTTGAATGGCACTTCATTTTGAGATTTCTGAGAAATTCATTTTTTAAGTTATTCAGTGGGGGGCATTTTTGTAATTTTGAAAAGTTTCTGAAAAGTTTTTCATTTTGGGTTCAAACCTTCATGATGGGTTTATTTTCACCTTTTTTGGACCTTGGCACTTCTGAAATATTTTTCGGATTTTTAGTTTATTTATTTTGAATTTTCGAGCCCCGGTTTGTCGTCAATCTTATCCGGGGCATATCTCCTCACTCGGGACTCGGTTTTTGATTCCGTTTCTTCTGTTAACCTTAGAATTCCATTTCAAAAGTTTTTGTTCATGGAACATCATTATTTGAGTCCGTCTTTATAGATTTCACGTTTTGGACCCGAACGGGGCCTATTCGAGACACCTTTTTGACCTATTTAGGGTATGTGGATGAGAGAGAAAGCATCTCTAACTTTTTATTTTCTAAAGTAGCAGCAGCAGCAACCATTTCTAGAGCTTGGAGGCTCCCCTCTTCTCTCTTTCCTCTTTTCATCTACTTCCTCTTTGATTTACCTCTTCGCGATTTAGACTTTTTTGATGTACTCGACGACGCGGTGATTTCTATCCGATCGGTTTACAATTTGCAGCACTTTGACTTTTGGGGTGTGAGTTCAAGCTTGGATTTGGGCCGTGCCACTTGAGGATTTCTTGCTCTCCTTGTTGTCCCTGTCATAACCCCGAAGTTTCATCACATTTTGTGGTGTTTGATTTTGATGTGTTTAGAGATTTTCATCTCAAAGGAGGTAGGGGTGTTTCATGTTTATAATCTTAGTGTTTTACATGTTTTTGAGGTTTATATAACTTATAGGCATGTTTAAAGTTTAGATCTAGAAATGGTTTATATTTTAATTAAATGATGATTCAATTTCATAGTTGAAGCATGCTTAGATTTAATTAAGAATATAATAGTTGGAGAGCCCATGACTTGTAGTTCATCATATATTATTTTTGAAATTTTTGGATGACTTTTGAAATCTAGAGATTTTTAATTAATTAAGTTAATTAAAAATTAATTAAGTGTTTTAGTGGCTTAATTAGACTTTTGATTTGATATTTGAGTTATTTATGGTATATTGCTTATTATGTGTTAATTTCATGTCATTTGGTGATATTTTGCTATCTAGAGAAATTAATTAATTTTTATTTAATTAGTTTCCATTTAATGAAATTATGATTTATTTGCACCTTTGATGTTTTCAAGGCATATTATGTTACATGACATGGTAGTTGAGGACCTAGGGCATGTCTTGTGTGTTTCCACAATTTGATTGTGTATGATATTTGATTTTGGGCATTTAGTATATTTGTATATACTTGTTGTGCACAACTTGTTGATTTTGGAAACTTAGGATGTCATAAGAATGACCATGGCTAGGGCACGACTCTAGTACGGGGGACAAAAAGAGCCCTTTATAGTGCGTACTTAGGGGCAAGCACCCACGGGCTAGTAACCCAAATGATGTTTGGTGTCGGTTCTATTTCGACATGATGTCCAAGTCTCTGCTTGTTTGATTTCGCATTTCAATTCCAAGTTGCGTACATTGTGAATTTATATTTTGTTATTTGGCATTTGATGTTTCAATGTTGTTTAATTACTTATTTATTGTGGTTTATGATGTGGATGTTCTAATGTAGCTTAGGATGATCCATTAGTCTAACCTTCGATAGACGTTAAGTGACATGAACCACATGGATTGATTTATATAAACTTATAAAGACTTGCAAAACTTTAGGTTATACGCATGTTCATTTCTTACGAGTAAATTTTTTACTCACCCTCGTTGTTTGAAATATTTTTCAGGTAATGAACCAAGTTTTAGGGATGTACAACATTCTTGAACTTGCTTGTAGCTTGATGAGTTTGGCGTATCTCCTTACATGCACTTACTAGCATGATTTTTCTTTATTTTGGGTTCTATATGTCAAAACTTGTAATTTCTATTTGGGATATGTAATAAGTACTTAGATACATCATTTGAGACCTATTTAACATGTATGTGATGAGGCCAAGGGCCAATGACCTTATGTTTTACTTTTATGCAATTTGACATTATGATTAAATATGAGAAAAATTGAAAAATGTGAAACTTTAACATGTCAATTTCAGTTTGGATGGTGTGAATTGCGTTTTGCCATTTTTTCTAGTGCTCTTTTATTATATGTGACGTGTGGCCAAGGGCCAAGTGGTTATTTGAATGCAATTATGATGATTGACTTCAAAATTTGCCTAAAAAGGCCATTTTTCATGCTTTTGGGGTTTAGACATGTCATATTTTGCATTGGGAGTATTTTGAGGTCATGGACCATTGAAACACATTTTATTATGTATATTACATTTGCGAGAATGTTTACTTTGCACAGAATATCATGGTTGCATGTTATGGTTGATGGTAGGCTTCAAACTTTCCATTTTAAGGCATTTTTGAGATTTAATAGGTCGGATTTTGCATTAGACATATTTAGGGGTCACGGACCATTCCCGCATGTTTTAAAACACTTATTACGTTTGCATGCACAATCGTTTTAGCACACAGCTTCATATTTGGTCATTTAAACACTTGAAGCAAACTTGCATTTTTACATTTTTCATCAAAACTGATCTCAGGGTTATTTTGGGCATTTTAGGTCGAAAATAAAATTTTCTTTCGACATGGTCAGCTTAGAAAAAATATTTTAAGGGTAGGTTTCTTTTTCGTGTTTTTCCTAAAAAGGTCGTTTCGATGTCCAAAAAGCCCACTAGTCTCAGCATTTTTCAATTTTGCCCAGGTGTCAGCAGTGCCCCCGCTAGCGGGGGGGAGAGGGGTTGGGTGTTGTGCTTCTTTTGGCCGCATCGACACCAGTTTTGTTTTCGCCCGTTCTTCTTCGTTCGGTTTTCGAATCAGGTGATTTTTTAGTCTAACTTCATTAATTTTTCGTCGTTTATCCAATGGTGTGCTCAGTAGCACTCATAACTTTATAAAAATTATGATTCTGCCCCTAGGGCTAAACTTGTCCGTTTTTAAAATGTCGCTTCTGTATTTTTGTTTTCTTTTTAAGTTTCGTGGCTTCATATGAAGTCAATTTTATGTCTTAGGGATGACGTACATCTCTTGAGACTTTGTTTGCATGTGAAATGACCATTTTGCCCTTGGGGGCATATTTAGTCTATTTTCACCTTTTCGTTTTTGCATTTGTTTTCTTTTGATTTTGTGACTTCATGGAAAGTGACCATGATGTCCTAGGGATATTGAAAATCCCAATAGACCTCATTTTTGTTTCGGCTTCCGCATTCCGGATCCGTTATCGGGTTAGCTTTCAGGTCACATTAACAATCCGGGTTTATGAAAATTCGGAACGTCACAGGTGGTATCAGAGGGTCTGGGTTCAAAAACTTTGGACGACGGGTTCGGGTGCATATCATGCTTTATTGACTTGCTTTTGAAATGTTTACTTGCTTCTTGATAACATGCTTATGTGCTTATATGACAATGTGCTTAGAAGCTTTACTTTAACTAATTTAGCATGACGTATATGTTTAGTTGCTTTAACGCGTTATGTATGCTTGTCTACATTAGCATGTTATATATATGTTGTATATCTTAGCATGTTTACGTGCTTATGTGGTAATTCGTTTAGAAAATTTCATTAACCGCCTTACCATGTCGTATATGATTAGCTGTCTTAGCATGTTATAAATGCTTATTTGCCTTGACATGATTGTATGTAACCTGTCTTCATGCCTTATGTTTTCTTTTGCATATGTTGACATACCATATGCCTACGTGCTTCTTGATAACATTTTTGATGCCATGACATGTTTACGTGCTTAGGTAACTATATATTTAGAAGCATTCGTTAATCATTATAGCATGACTTGTATGTTACAAATGATAGTATGCTTTATTTATTTAGTACTTGTATGCTTACGTGCTCACTTGTTTAAGTATTTTGAAAATATTTTGTTTAACATATATGCCTGTATGCTTATATGCCTAGGTGTTTGATGTTTTGTTGTATAACTTAACATAATTTAGGTGCCTATATGCTTATGTGCTTAATATGATTTAGCATTCTTTAATCGTCTTATCATGTTCTATATACTTTATTGCCTTTCGTGACGCATACAATCATACTGTCATGCTTTATGTCCCTTTTTATGCATACATTGACATGCTATTTGTTTTATGCATTCATGGTGTGGGTTTCGTTCATGCATTCATGGTGTGGGTTTCGTTTATACATTCATGGGTTGGGTTTCAGTCGGTCGTAATAACTTATGTCATTATTAATTCCTTTCCTTTTGTGCGTTTAGTGTCAGGGTCATGGCTTGTAGTGAGTCTTCATGTCACGCTGTTGAGGAGCAGGATGCTAATAACGAGCTCATTAGGGGGCCAGGAGGATCCAGGGCTCAAGCTGGAGGTGTGGATGCTAACCTACCACGTCTACGATAGAGGAACAAATTGTGCACGGCGTGACATTGGGGATTGTTGAATCCTTACTGGGGTTGGTACGCCGACAGATTTTGGGGTTGCAGATTCTGGTGCAGGTAGCTATCTCTGAGACTTCGGAGTATCTTAGGGGACTTCGAGATGGCTTACAGCTTGATGTCAGGTCACGGTCTCCACTTCTTGATTCAGAAGGCTACACTTGTTGGGCCAGAGGTTCGGGATACAAAACAGGTTAAACAGTCTAGGAAGCGTTATGAGGATGGGTCTCCATCCTCTGGGATGCAAGCAAAGATGACTAGAGTCGAAGGTGTTACTTGCTCACAGGGACTATCACAGCACATTCGTCCTACGACCCCAGCCCCTTTGACTACGGGGTCCGTTCGTAAGATTGTATGTCACCACTGCCGTCAGCTAGGGTACATCAGGCCTCATTGCACTCAGCTCCATAGTCAGATCATTCGGCGTGCTGCTATTGGAATAAATGAGGCTCACGGGGACTTACAATTACTATAAGCAGACTGGCCATTTCAAGAAGGAGTGTCCATCGTTACAGGCTAAGACCGGAGACAGTTCACAGGTTCAGGGATTGTCGCAGTAGGCAACGATAGACACCCGTCTGCGGCTATCCCTGAATATGGTTTGCCATTAATGCCAACAGCTAGGGCATATCAAGCCTCGCTGCCCACAGATTCAGTCTCGGGGCAGTCATTCTCAGGCTAGCTAGTCTCAGACCAGTAGGTCTTCTACTCCAGCGAGGGGCGTGACTGGAACTTGCCACTATTGTAAGCAGCTCGGGCATTTCAAGAGGTAGTGCCCACATTTGCAGGGCAGAACATCTCGTGGTTGAGGTTCACAAGTAGCACCGACACAGTCTACAGTGGTTTGATCCGATTTTTGAGTTCTACAGACTCCACAGCCAGCGACCTTAGTGGTTCTCATTCAGTCGGGGGCTCTACGCCTTTTGTTTCTCATCAGTCAAGCCAGAAAGGTAGCTCACAACATATGAGGGCTAAAGGACGAGTCTATGTTTTGCCTCATGTAATACCCCGATATTTTAAAAGGATTTATTAATTAAAATTAATTTATATTATATTAATTTTTTTTAAATGATTTGTTTTATTTAATTAAGTGCGTTGATAGTTGTGATTTGTTTTATTTAATTAAGTGCGTTGATAGTTGTGATTTGTTTTATTTAATTAAGTGCGTAGATAAATTGTATTATTTTAATTAAATTATATTTTGTAATTTTATTTGTTAAATTTATATGGTGTTTGATTTATGGAATGCTAGTTAGTGAATTGTTTATTTGATTTGTGTGATTTTATGTTTGTATAACTTTAATGTTAATTATTGGTAGCTATTAATTTTAATTTCATTATTTTAGGTATTTAAATTATTTGGATTGGGTTTAAGGGAAGTTGGACCAACGGATGTGGTATTGGGCTTGAAGGAAGCCTTGTTGGGTTAATTAGTAAAGGCCATGGTTGTGAGGATATTTAATAATTATCTTTACATAATTATACCTATATAATTACATGTGTATAAATTTAATTCATTATTAAATCATGTGAAGGGGTATATATGTCAATATAAATATATATTGATATATATAGGTATATATAATTTATTTAACTAATGGTTATATATGGAAGGTAATATATATATTTATATTAAAATATATGTATGTATATATATTATTTAAAAGATAAATATTATTTATTTTATATGGTAATCATAATGGGAAAATGATTTAGGTTTTTGATGTGTATAAATAAACACATGAGACTTTAGGGTTAGGAGTTTTTCCACGTTAGAAAAATAAGAGAGTTAGAGAGGGAAGAAGAAGGACTAACGAAGAGGAGGCCGGATCAAAGAACTTAAGAGGAGACCGGATTTGGAAAAGAAAAGGCAAGTTCTTCTCTATTTTTCCTCTTGAAATTCATAGACCTATCACCTTGAATATAAATTATATTTTTATTTGGTTGATTAAAAACAAGCTATTAATCGAATTAAATGAACATGTTTTCTTTGCAAAGTGATAGATTTAAACATGTGAATAAGTATATGAATTGTAAAAATAATTTAGTTCAATATATGAGAGGTTATATTAATTAGGTTTTTATTTTCTGTAATTATTATGGTTTGTTTTGAGTTAGTTTAGCATGATTAATGGAAGGTAATAGATCTTAATATAATTATATATGTTAATTTATACCCAAAATAATAAATAAGGCTGTTGGGTTTTTTCCTGGAATTTTCTGGAAGGAGTTTATAATTTTTTGTATATTATTTAGGGTTTATTTTGTATATTCTGTGATTTATATATATATATATATATATATATATATTTGGTTATATACATATACACTGGAGGTTAACAAATCGGTGCACTACAAAGGGGTTTTGATCTAGTGTGTTGTGGTTTATGAATAGATGGTGCAGAAGTTAATCTCAACCGTGGGTGGAGTTGATGGATGGTGAAATGATCTAGTGTGGTACAGTGCATGGAGATCTGGTGCGCATGGGCATCTGGATCGTTGACCAGGTCCGGTCAACACTTGAATGGATCTAGTGCTTCGCGGCTTACAGAAATAGAGAGGGGCAGCCAATCAAAGTAAGCCAACACGCACTGAGAGTGGATCTGGCGCGTGTAGGCACGTGGACGCGCCTGCCAATGGGGGATAGCGCGTGGAAGCACATGCAATGGGTTTAAGGGTGAGTAACGACGCTTGGGGGCACGTGCGGGGGTGTTTGAGGTCCCTGGAAGTTCCTGTGTGGTCCCGTGAATTCCCAAAATTTATTTTAAGCTGTTAAGGTTGGAAAACAACCATTCGAGGACGTGTTCGTGGTGTCTTGAGAGGCATAGAGTAGGTCTAGGGTATTTCAATGGCGTTAATTTATTCGAGGACGTGTTCGTGGTGTCTTGGATGGATGTATGCATATATATATATATACACATATATATATATATATATATATATATATATATTATTCTAATACTAAGGGATTTTTGTAGAAGCGATTGATACATATATATTTTTTATAAATAATATATGTGTAGATGTATATACTATTTAAGATAGTTTGATGGTATATCTTAATGAGCTGGTTGATACATTAAATGGCAAGCTTATAATATGCATGGAAGGTTTAGGTATGATTTGGCTTATGGTTAAATTGGTGTTAAAATTTGGTATATGGTTAAAGTGTAGGCATGGATAAATTGCCAAAGGCTTAAATAGATAGCCTTATTATTTATGAATAAATTTCAGAAATGGAAAGTATGGATGAATTGCTATTTAAGGGTATAAATAAATATACCTCAGGAAGCATGGTTGAATTGCTAATATATAAATAGATATATTTATAATGGCATGGTTGAGTTGCCATTTCATAATTAAATTTATTATGTGTTAGATGATTAAAATTTCATCTGTGAGTATTGTACGTATAGGTTAGGTTAGGACTAGAATAATCTAGTACTTACAGGTTAGTGCATTATTTTATATATATTAATAGAATAATGTTGGTGTGACATGGATGATTTGGCAAGGCCTAGATTTTAGTTATGTGATTTAAATAACTAGAAATCACTATTGGGTTTTGGATTTAATGTATTCCTCTTTTAATTGTAATTTATTGCTTAAATGATTAAATTATTATCTAGGATGGAATTAAGGAATTGGGGTGCTTCTTTTAAAAGAAACATATATTGGGTGATTAGTGTAGGTATGATTGGTAATTAATCATTAGTTAATGGTTTGGCAATTTAATAAACCTATTAACATATTGAATGGTTGTATTACATATATAAGTATTTATATATATATTCGTAGCATAATATATTAAAGTTAAAGCTTTATTAGGGATGGTTTCAGTAAAGATGATCTGTTTATTAGTTTTCAGAGGCTTGATAGAGAGAGCTTGCTCGTAGGGTTTAACCCACGATTTATTTTTCAGGTTATTAGAAGGTCAAGTCTTAAGGTTGAGAATCCACAGCTGGAGGACTTATCCATTCTTTCTGTTTATTTAGAAGTAGGATATTATTATTGTTTCAGGTGAGACTAGTATTTATTTTCTGGAATTCTAAATAGGAATTTTTGGTTAAGGGGTCCTTGAGTTTCGGGATTCCCGAGTTGTAACCATTTGGGAGTTATTAATGGATTTACTATTAATTAGTTTTTCTTCAGCGTTTTATTTTATTCTTATTTTATTTTGTAATCTGTGCTTGTTTAAATACTTTAATTGTTTTGATATCTTTTAATTTTGTGCACTGATTTGATCAACCCGTGTTCCGAAATTAGGGGGTATCACACCTCAGGCCGATACCTTCACTGGGACTTCGACAGTACAAGGTATCTTTCCAATCTTCAGTTCTTTAGCTAGAATTCTTGTTGATTCGAGTGCATCACATTCATTCATTTCTGCTTTATTTGCACATTCTTTGGGTCTGGAGGTCACACGGTGGGACAGTTTTCTCTGTGTTGACACACCAGTTGGGGTTTCAGTGTCCTTGGATCATGTTTGCTGGGGTTTTGCTATCGAGATAGTTGGGTGGACCTTAGAGTTCAATTTTGTCATTCTCGACATGACAGCCTTTGACATCATTCTCGGAATGGGCTGGTTGTCCTTCTTTCATGCTATGATCAGTTGTTTCCTTCTACGGAGGGGTGTCCATTTATATTTCTATAAGGTATCCTTTTCATTTTGTGGGAGATCGGAGTGATTTCCACCCAGTGTTGGATTTCAGCATTTGGTGACCAGAGTCGCCACAAGTTTTACTTGGCTAGTATACTAGTCGAGGAAGATCAGGGTTCGGGCCGTGTTCTACCGGCAGTTGTTGAAGAGTTTTGGGTGTCCTTTTAGAGGAGTTAACAGAGTTACCCCCTATACGGGAAGTTATTTTTTCCATTGATGTTATTCCCAGTACAATACCGTATTTATGGCACCGTACTGTATGACATCGACATAGTTGGATCAAGCTAAAGGCTCAGTTGGATGATTTGAAAGCCAAGGGCTTTATTCGTCCTAGTGCTTCACATGGGGAGCACCAGTTTTTCTTGAGAAGAAGAAGGTTGGTTCGTTGCGACTTGGGAGGTTTTTTTCGTTTTTGGGTTTCGTGGAGTCTGATCCATTGGCTTGAGGGCACAGACTTGTCAGACTTTGGATTCATGCTGGAGATTCTTGATAAAGGGTGTTTTTCAATGTAGGAGTCGTTGGCTCTACTTACATCAAGGATTTAAGGTTTTAAGCGTAGCGGTGCCTATGACATTATTGTCAGAGTTTTGGGATTAGCTAAGGTAGACCAGCCGGACATCTATGGACCATACCCCAACTCTCACAAAATGCTTAGTTCTCGTAGTGCTTTTGGTAAGGATCATTTTTGGCACTAGTGTCATTTGGATCGAGAAGTTGGGGCAGGTTGTGAGCTAGTGCCTTATATTATCATGCTACCATTTCAAGTTGTGTGTTATGGGCGAGTACTAGTTGCCGTTGATGCTACCTTACTGACGAGTAAGTATGGGAGGGTACTAGACTCTGTTGTTACCTTGCACTTGAGTACGTTGTAGGTGGGTTCTGGTCACTACTCTTTCTGCCATATCGTTTTAGGCTACGTGTTTTGTTTTGACATGTCATTTTCTTGGGGATTTCTTTGGTTTTTGACATTGGGTTGGTTCGTCGGTCCATTTTGAGAGGTGTTTCTTGGTTCATGGTTTCGAGTCCTCTCGTTTGATCTTAATGCTTTTGAAATCATCCTTTAGCACTTTACGATCAGTCTTTTGGTCTGACCTTGTGTTCGGTTCCAGTTCAATTTTTCTCGGTATGTTCCTGATTTCGGGGATGAAATCTCTTTAAGGAAGGTAGGTTGTAATAAACCGATCATTTTCCTTCTTTTTCATTTCCTTAAATTTTATGGATATTTTTTTTTCTTTTATTTTCTTTTTACAATCACTTTTTCACTATCTTTTCATTTTGCTTAACCTATCGGGTCATACTCAGATTTGATTTTGGCCTTGCATGCATTCATTTTACTTGATTTCCATGTGATCTACATTTTTTCTTTTATAGAAAAGTATGCTAGATGTTTACTTTTGCCCGTAGGGGTAAAAATGTAAAGATTCTTGAAAATTATTTTCTTTACTTGGGGTATTTTTTGTAATTATCTTTTGATGATATTTTGTATTTAAGGTTCTTTTAAATGTATCTTTTGAATGGCACTTCTTTTTGGGCTTTCTGAGAAATTCACTTTTTGAGTTATTTAGTGGAGGGGCATTTGTGTAATTTTGAAAAAATTTCAAAAAAGTTTCTCGTTTTGGGTTCAAACCCTCATGATGGGTTTGTTTTCACTTTTTATGGACCTTGGCACTTCCAGAATATTTTTTGGATTTTTAGTTCATTTATTTTGAATTATGAACCCCGTTAGTCCTCAATCTTGTTAGGGGCATTTCGCCTCGCTCGGAACTCGGTTTTCGACCCCGTTTCTTCCGTTGACCTTAGAATTTCAAGATCGTATCGGTGCTTTTCTTTATCATGCATGAGTAATTCGTAACTATTCCCACCAATTAGAACCTCTTCCCTTTAATTTATATGCGACAAGTGCCACCTTCTTATCTTCTAGAATTCCTTTGTAATCAAAGAACCTCTCAAAATCTTTTAGCCAATCTAGAAAATCTTCAACATTAAAGCGACCATCAAAACTAAGAGACAATTCCTAGAATCATAATCTTTATAATCATGATATCTTCGTGCATCTCTATTACCCCCAAACACCTTTTCCTTATAAGTTGACTGACTTTGCGGAGGGAAGGGGTTGCAATTACGAACAGGATAAATACAATCTACGTTGTTGTGCAAGCTATTGCTATAGCAGTTCTGCTCTAGACCCAATTTAAGCCTAGCAAGCATTGCTTGAATATCTTGCAACGTTTGTTGGGTTTCACGTTGACAGTCTAAAAATTCGACCTTAAAAAGAGCCACGTACTTTCTGTCAATTTTTGTCACCAGTGAGGTTGCCGTCACCACGTTCATCTGCCATCAAACTAAGAAAAGACATGGCTCTGATACTAATTGACGTAAGCGAAATGTGACGGCCCTGGTTTTTCAAGCCAGTACGTCCTGTGATGAACCGAAGGTCGATCCGATAACGGATCCAGATGCCGAAGCAAGAAACAAGACAATGGTCTCCCAAGGCACAACACACCTCTAAAATACTTTGATGACCTTCCATAAGGTCGTGCAACTCAATGAGAACTGACGCGGAAGCAAAAGATAGGAAAAAAAATAAAAATAAGCCCCCAGGGGCAAAATAGTCATTTTACATGGAACTAATGTCCTTGGCAATGTACATTATTCCTAAGACACATCCGTGACTTCATGGGAATCACAGAACTCAAAAGAAAGTAGCGGAACTGAATTAAAAGAAAATCGGACGATTTTAGCCCCAAGGGCAAAATGGTCATTTCTGAAAATATAAAATTGGGTGCTACCGAACACACCACTAGAAAGACAGCGAAAAATTAATCACGATGGACTCAAGAATCGCATGATTCAGAATCCGAACGAAGGAGATATGGTCTAATGACGGAAAACGAGCAAATAAACCTAAAAGGGTAAATTGGTAATTATCCAGAAAGATTCGAGCATAACCGAGTACACCGTTGGATAGATGATAAAAAAATAGTCAAGTTCAAAAAAATAGTTCACCTGATTCAGAGTCCGAACGAGGGAGAAAAGCTCGAAAGAAATATCGACGTCGCGGTAGCTGATGAGGGGGCCTTGGCAGCCCCCATGCACGCGCAAGGGGCATGCCGCGTGCACATGTCAACCTTTTGGCATGCCATGCTGACAGCAAGCAACATTTCTGATTTCCAGAACTGAGTCTAAAAACGGACCATTAAAAGAATTTTTCTGAAGAAGAAATTTCCCGGTAAAATCGAATTTTCTACCCGGCTACGTGGAAGAAAACGAAAAAAAAAAAACATGCTATGAAATCCCCAAAATGCCTCTAGATCAGAATAGGTCAAGAGGGTCAAAAAGCTGCTACATGGACTTTTCTGAAATTTGCCAAAACAGAGAGCAAAAACGGGGTCTTTAACGACATTTTCTGGAAAAACACGAAGAAGAATCCCACCCTAAAATCACATTTTCTACCCAATCGCGTGGAAGAAAACAAAAAAAGTTGCACTGTGCAATGTCCAGAATGCCCCCTAGAAAAATTAGGTCAAGAGGGTGCAAGGCATGAAAAGCTCTTGAAAATACAAACTAGAAAACTGAACTTCGCAAGGGATTTCCGGTACTAAGACGTCATTTTCTGGAAAAACATAAAGAAGAACCCCCCCCCCCCCCCCCCAAAATCACGTTTTCTACCTGACTATGTCAAAAGAAAAAAATAAAACTGCTGTAAAATGCCCAAAATGCCCCTAGATCAGATTGCGCAGAAAATGTCGAAAATAAATCTATAGAGTACTCATTTTGTAAAATATGACTCTAAACTTGAAAACGATTATGCACGCAAACGTAAATAGTGATTTTGAGCGTGTGGCAATGATCCGCGACTCCCGAAAATGGCCGATACAAAATACGATCCCCCGACGGCCAAAAATGGCAAAAATGAACTTCAAATGGAAACTTTGAAATTTGAAAATGCGTAATGAGGTCAAATGACCGATTTGTCCTTGGCAACACTTCAAGAAAAATAGAGGGGACCCGATGGAAGTGAAAAAAATGCAATTCCCACACCTGATGCAAATATGGTGAAGCTATGACTTGCCATTTTTCTATTTTTTTCATAATAAACTATGAAAGTAAAAGTACATAAAATTCAAATTTAATGTCATTGGCCACATTTCATGCATGTCAAATACATCATAAAAGGTGTACTTATGTACACGTTACATATATGGAATCAAAGATACAAATTTTGATATATAAAACTACAAAATGACATTTCATGCTAACATTTGCATGAAATGGAAACTTAAAAATTACAAGTCATCCAAGGAATGATGTGCATCTCGAACCAAGTCTTTGTACCTGAAACAGGTCACGTTCAGCGAGGGGTGAGTACCATGTGGTACTCATTGGGAATAAGTATGCATAGACCTAGCATTTTACAATATTATCACCTTAAGGTGAAACATGTCAAAGGGGCTCATGCCACTTAACATCTATGTCAAAATGAGACTCAGGAATAATTCTAAGTTACTTTAAAGCATTTCTAGTATAAATCACAATAATTATGCAAGAAAAAAACATAGGAGCATATGGCATAACGCAATAGAACATAGGTATCAAAAAATGTCAAATTGTAACCTAGAATGCATTAATAACCGAAATGGTTCATGCCACTTAGAATCTAAGTCAATATACTTATGTAGGATCATTCCATATAACACAAAAAGGTTTTAAATCATCAAGGAATGTAACACTTGAAATTTAAAGGATGAAATCAATGACACAAAAATTTTCTTAAGTCTTTAAGGAATGGACACTTGAAACTTAAGGATGAAATCAGTGACACGAAAATGTTCTTAAGTCTTCAAGGAATTGACACTTGAAACTTAAGGATGAAATCAATGACATGAAAAGATTCTTAAGTCTTCAAAGAATGGACACTTGAAACTTAAGGATGAAATGAATGACACGAAAAGGTTCTTAAGTCTTCAAGGAATGGACACTTGAAACTTAAGGATGAAATCAATGACACGAAAAGATTCTTAAGTCTTCAAGGAATGGCACTTGAAACTTAAGGATGAAATCAATGACACAAAAATGTTCTTAAGTCTTCAAGGAATGGACACTTGAAACTTAAGGATAAAACCAATGACGCAAAAAGATTCTTAAGTCTTCAAGGATTGACACTTGAAACTTAAGGATGAAATCAATGACACAAAAAGATTCTTAAATCTTCAAGGAATAACACTTGAAATTTAAGGAAAAAATCAAACAATGTGGATACTCGGATATCGCTCGGATTAAAACCGTACACATTGTAGGGAGCTCTCTATCTCCCGTACTAGAACCAAGTCCTAGCCATGTCAATTCTTATTTGATATCCCAAGTCCCAAAATCAACAAGTTATTTAAATCAAGATATATATATATATATATATATATATATATATATATATATATATATTCAATGCACTTAGCCAAGTACCATGCACAAACGAGCTATGGAAGTCACATAAGGTATGCCATAGGCATTCATGCTACAATGACATATTAAATGTCATATAAGTAAATATATATACTAACAAGTGAAATCATAACTTCAACTTGTAAAATACTATTATGTGATCATAAAGCAAGTTCCAAATTATAAATTTGGCAAGAATTCAATATCAAAGCATAATTAACTCGGTGGAAGCATAAAAGGGAATTTAATTAACTTAAATGATTAAAGTCTTAAGACTACAAGGCAACTCTAAATATTCTACGACAAGATATATCAAAGGTCATGTCAAAGACTAATTTAATATCAAGTTACAAGTTCATTCCATACAAGATACAACCATGTGAATTAAATTCCATACAAAGGAAATAATTAAATATAGGTCTCAAAACTTATCCGACTATTCCCTATTTGTTACACGTGAAAGAGCTTGTCAAGGTAATCAAGAATATCAAGTTAAAAACTTAATCAAGTCCATGGAGCCATTGAATAGATTTTAATTAATTTATTTAATTAAAATCTCTAGATTTTGAAACTCATCCAAATGCTCTCAAATTAAAGTATGTTATTGAACATGTCAAGACTTAATTTAATAGCATAATACAAGTGAATTCCATGCAAGATACAACCATGAGGATTAAACCTTCATACAAGAAAATAATTAAATAAAAGGTTTCAAAACCTAATCAAATATTCTTGATTTAATATATATGAAAGTATATGGCAAGCTTATCAACAATATCAAGTCAGAAATCTAATGAAGTAAATAGTACACTTGGAATAAAATTAATTACTCTAATTAATTAATTATTACTAGATTTTAAAACATCTCCGAATACTCTCAAATTCACATATGTTAAAGAGTATGCTAGGGCTTAATTTAATATCACATTACATGTCGATTTCAAGCAAGATACAACCATATGAATTAAATTTTCATTCAAGAAAATAATTAAATAATGTAATACCCCTAATTTTAAAAGGATATTCCTGGTATTTAATTTATTATTTATTTGCATCTTGTTTGATTTATTTGTATTTATTTGCATTAATAGTTATTATTTAATTTATTTGATAATTATTTGCATTATTTGGATTAACTTTGTAGTCTAGTTTCGGTGAATTAACAGTTTTAAATAATTAATTTTGTAGCAGACTTAGTTGGTAACATATATAGTTTTATGGGCCAACTAGGATTGGAATTAGGGTATAGTCTCTAATTATTCATGGACTAGGGTTATTGATTTACACGTATAAGTATAAGCTATATGGTGGTTTAGGGTTTTAGTAAAATAAGCAAACTTCTGAAGGAAATAGAGAACGTGAGATACAGAGTGAGGTTGGAGAGAAACATAACAAGTTTGTGAGGTTTCCGACTAAGGCTTCAAGGTCAGACCTAGGAGAAGGGAAAAGCAGAAGTAAGAGGAGGCTAGACAGTAACTCAGTGTTGCCGGAACAGTGAACACGATGCCGGGATTTCATAACTGAAATCACAAGTAAGTTCTTTTCTTCCTCTTTCACTTTGGCTTGTGTTCTGTGCACCTAGGTAGCCTCTAGGGTTTAATTAATCATGAACTGAGTTTTACAGTTATATTAATGCTATATTGATGCTTTGTATATGTTGAAATCTATTTAAGTATAGTTCGTGCATGTCTGATTTAAATTGTGTTCATAAAGCATGTTTAGTTTGTAGAACTTGAAATCTCTGTATTGGATTTCAACTGCTGTAAAAACACCATGGGGATTGTACTAGACATAGTTAGGACTCTTAGGAACAGTTTAAAACCAGATAGAAAGGGTTGGAAGTGGCTAGCGTTGAAGAAGAAGGTCGCAGAAAGCGCAGATGCAAGAGACGGCTCTTAGAGAGGGAAAGAGCCTGCTCCAGGAGGAGGGAGCCGGCTCCCCCCATTGTAGAGCTGGCTCTAGGAGAGGTAGAGCCGGCTCTACCTACCTAGAGAAGGCTCTAAGAATTTGGAGCCTGCTCTTTTGTTTTCTGGAGCCTACTCTACAAAGAGTAGGCTCTCCCACGGGAGTTGTTTTCTGAAGTTTTCTGGGCAGTGTTTGGATGGTTTAATGTTTCCTAAACTGCTTTGTGAGTGTACTGGGGTTCCTAAGTGAAGTTTTAAGAGTTATTAAAATCTCTTATTGCATGGTTTATGTCCTAAATAAAATAATGGAACAATATAAAAGTAAACAATTAAGTATACGATTAATGGATGGGAGGAACTGAATTGTTTAATTTAATTTTAACAATTTGTTGGATTATAGCATGAATATAACTCTTGTTTAAAATGCATGATTTTTATATTTGAATTTGATCATCTCTTATCTGTGAAAACGTATTCGCAATAGCTTTGTCATGTGTGTTTTTCTCATCTCTGTTTCGGCATAAAATGTCTCACTGTTTTAAGTTTGTTTTGAAACTCACTGAAACAAACCAAGTCTGAATTAATACTAGATGTAATTTAAGACCTTTAAGGTCAATTTAGAGGAAGAACAGTAAGGTTGGATGTTGCCGGAGATGAAGCAGAAGATGTGTAGTAAGGAAAAGAGAAGGCTCTAGAATTAGAAAGAGAAGGCTCTATGGAAAGGAGAAGGCTCTGGATTTAGAAAGAGAAGGCTCCATGTCAAAAGAGAGGGTTCTTTGTTTTAAAAGAGAGGGTTCTCTTTTCAATTTGATATTCTGTGTTTTTTTGTTACGAGCTGTTGTTACTGTTAGAGCATGGGAATTATTCTGATTATTCTGGGACTTTACAGAGTGATTAAGAATTAATGTAGGATGTTAATAGGACCTTTAATTGGTTAAAGTTTACCTCTGAATTAACGGAACAAACCGTATAAAATCTACACATCTTGTATACGGTTAATGGATGGAAGAAAACTTAAATTGCCTAAGCTTAATTTTGGCAATCCAGTGGGATCTAATATGTTTATAACACTTATTTTAAATGCATGATAGGGTCATCTATGTATTTGTTTTGATCTATTCATGTTTTGGGACGCTAATTGTCAAAATATTAAACATTTTCTGTAATTACTTGGATTACTGTTGGATTGAAATTGCTAGAATAATGAAACATTTTCTACAATTATTTGGATAATGGTTTAGACCACAAATTACTAAATTATGATTTATATATTGTAATTTACATGGATATGGAGGATTGTATGCACCGGTATAGGACGGTGGCATACTAGGGACGATTTAGCTTCAAAATGCTAAGACCTAACCTATCGGATTAACGGAATGGATTGTAAACTATTGAATCCTAAATTTGTGTTTAAGTCAGATCAACTGACTAAGTTAAGTGACTTCCTGGATTGGTTGGTTGTAGTTAAGTCATATCAACTGAATAAGTTAAGCGACTATCTGGACTGCCTTTTGTATGTCTCCTCAATGAATAATTAAATAAAATACTCTGGTTTTGGACGGACTTTAGATATATGACTATGATACCACGAGATGAGCTTGAGTCTCAGACTCGTTGGTTAGGGTGCATATATGCAGTGGATGCGTAGCTGGATATAGTAGGTAGGTGTACCCTGTTAGGTCTAGGTACTCATGCCCACCTTTGGGTGCGTTTTCGCATGATGCCTTCTATTCAGGTTGAGACCCCTAATGTAGTCCAGTGAATGTCCTTAGTGTTGATATATATATACTTATGGACTAAATAGATATTGTGAGGTATCTATGGTGTATCTGCGTATCGGGTCTCTGTATGGATTGCAATCAGATTAAAACTTGTTTGTGGGCCTAACCCACTATTTATTTTCAGGTAATGGACGGTTCCAGGTTGTAAAGCTTGTTCGTGTTGAGTAGAGACGGTTACTCATTCTTCCGACGATGTAGGAGTTTTCTTCATGTTATTTTCCAGTGTTGGAGTTTATTAGGGGTCCACCAAATGGATTCCCGAGTTGTATTAAAAATGAAAAAGTTGGATGTATCAGAATAATTCTTTATTTATAAAATTTTATTCTGAGGTTTCATTTTTTGGATTATCATTCATGTTTCTTTCAAAAAATTTATTTATTCCTGTTTATCTTAATTGTATTCTATATTCATTTATTGCTAATTAGTTTGATATCTTCGGGTAATCGGGCGTGGGCCTGGCCAACCCGCATCCAGAAATCTGGGAGTATCACAAATAAAAATTTCAATACTTGTCCAAATGCTCCCAATTTAATATATGTCAATGGACATATTAAGGTCTACCTTAATAGGATGCCACAAGTTTAATCCAAGCTATAACCAACCGGGGGAATTAAATCTTACACAAAGAAATAATTAATTAAAGTTTCTAAATTTGATACAAAGGCATGTAAATAGGTTGTATATGCATGAAATACATTCAATACAACAAATATATGAACCTAAGACATCCCCTACCTCAATTTGAGATGAAAATCTCAAATCTCCACCGAAATAAAAGTGCTCTGAATCCGATGATACTCCTAGGTTATGTCAGGGACAACGAGGGGAGCAACTTTGACCTTTGAGGTACCATGAAAATCCAAACTTGAACTCGAAATCCGAACTCAAAAATGGTCAAAAATGAATTCTAATAAGGGGGAAAGGTGCGCCTCGCCAAGGCCTTTGATAAACGCTAAGGCTTGAAGCAAATAACCAAGAGAATGGAGTGCAGGAGAAGAAAGAATGGTGGCAGCCCAAGGGGATGCCATGGCTACCGACCAAAGAGGGGAAAAAGATGGTGAAAATCTAATTTTTCACTTTAAGTCATTCTATTGATAGTAAAACCCTAAAAGTGCCTCGAACGGGCCTCATCGGGTTCGGAAAAGTGAAATTTGCGCAGACACGCTCAAACGGTAAAACACCATGAATGAAAAAGAACCCAAAACAAAAACAAAAAAAAAAATTAACAACAGAAGGAATGGTATCGAAAATCGAATCCCGAGCAAAAAGATATGCTCCGAACAAGTTCGGCGCTGATCGGGGCTGAAAACCCTAAAACTGGGAAAAACGACCGAAAGGAAATTCTAAGAGTACCCGACTCGACGAAATGTGAAAATGAATCCCGTACGAGGATCCAGGCTCAAAATGAGACATTTTGCAATAACTTTCATTAATTACACAATAGCCCCTCCAAGAAAGGATAACTACTAAAATGACCCAAAAAGAAAATATCTTCTAAAAATATTTTCTTAAAAACCCCTAAAATAAAATATCTTTAAAAGATATTTACAAAAAATACCCCAAGAAAAGAAAATGGTTCCGAAGAAACTATGTATCCATGCCCCTATGGACACGGGGAGCAACCAGAGTACTTTTCAACAAAAGTAAAGATACGTATTTTGTGGAAACCACTTAGAATGAAGGTATGTGAAGTCAAAATTCAATTCCGAGCATGAAAAGTGAGGTTGTGCCAAAAAATGACAAACGGGGAAAAAGACGAAAAGTGAATAGTGTCCAAAAAGTGAAAATATGGAAATGACTTGGTCCTTAAAGGAAGTTGTCAATCCAAAGGAAAGAGTCTCATAAATCATTTTTGAGCACTCGAGATGACACTAAGTGATGAGAAACCGTACTCGGAAAAGAAACTTCAACGAAAAAAATTTATTCGTAAAATTTGAGAAAAAAGAAAGGAAGGAAAATGACCGAGTCATTATACAATAGCGATAAATTTGTTCACAAGGAACAGTTTACCTTGATTCCACAAAGTAAATGTTTTAAATCTACAAAATGAAGAGATAATTCAGAGAAATCTGATATATCATTGATAATTGAATGAATAAAAGTTTTTTCTGCACTTGGTTGTACACGTATTTATAATAAAATACAACCTAACAGTAGAAGGAGACTAAAAATATAAAGAAACCTAATAGTAAAAGAAAAATAACAATAAAAATAATTTTAAAAATAAAGTTTCTCTAAAAATTTCTAAAACATAGAATTAGAAACCTAGTGAATAAAATATACTAAATCTAAAATTTGAGAACAATCAGACTTCGTTTACACCTCGAACAAAAATATGGAAATAATCAACAAGCCTCATAACAAAGAAGAAAATGCAATTTCGGAGCCCTAAACAAAGGTTTTTAGCAGAAAAGCAGCATCGCCTGTAATGACCCGGTCATTTTCCCTCATTTCCTTTTTTTCAAATTTTACGGATAAATTTTTTCCGTTTAATTTTCCTTTCTGAGTTCTGTTTCTCGTCACTGGGTGTGGTCTCGAGTGCTTGGAAATGGTTTTCGAGACTCTTTCTCTTGGATTGACAACTTCCTTTAAGGATCGAGTCATTTCCACATTTTCACTTTTTGGACACTATTCACTTTTCGTCTTTTTCCCCATTTGTCACTTTTTGGCACAACCTCACTTCTCATGCTCGGAGTTTGTTTTTAACTTCATGTGCCTGCATTCTAAGTGGTTTCCACGAAATACGTATCTTTACTTTTATAGTAAAGTACTTTGGTTACTCCCGGTGTCCATAGGGGCATGGATGCATTGTTTTTTGGAAATATTTTCTTTTCTTGGGGTGTTTTTCATAAATTTATTTTGAATATATTTTATTTTAGAGGTTTTTAAGAAAATATCTTTTGGAAGATATTTTCATTCTGGCCAGTTTTGCAGTTAACCCTTTTTGTAGGGGCCATTTGCAATTAACAAAATTTATTGCAAAATACGTCGTTTTGAGCATGGATTCTCATACAAGATTCACATTCACTTTTTTTCGACTCGTGAACTCTTAGAATTTCCTCTCGGTCGTTTTTCCTAGTTTTAGGGATTTTTTACCCCAGTTGCCCCTGAACTTGTTCGGGGCATATCTTTTTGCTCGGGACTCAGTTTTTGATGCCGTTTATTCTGTTATTCATATTTTCTCATCTTGGTTCTTTTTTGTTCACCGAGTTTCACCGTTTGAGCGCGTCTACTCAAATTCCACTCTTCCGGACCCGGCGGGGCCCTTTAGGGGCATTTTTAGGGATTTACTATAAATAGAATGTCTTAAAGTGAAAAATCACTTTTTCATCATCTTCTTCCTCTCTTTGGCCGGCAGTCATGGGAACCCAAGGGGCTGCCCCCACTCTTTCTTCTTCTCCACTTGATTTCCTTTGTATTTTGTCTTCCGCCTTAACGTTTATCGTAGGCCTCGTCGTGCTCTACCTTTCCCCCTTATTAGAATCCATTTCTGACCACTTTTGAGTTCAGGTTTCAAGTTCGAGTTTAAATTTTCATGGTACCTCAAAGGTTAAAGTTTTTCCTCTCGTTGTCCTCAACATAAGCCGGCGGTATCGTCGGATTCGGTGCACTTTTCTTTTGGTAGGGAATTGAGATTTTCATCTCAAATTGAGGAAGGGAATGTCTTAGGTTTATATCTTGGTTATATTGAGTGTATTTCATGCTTATACAACTTAATCACATGCATTTGTATTAAATCTAGAAACTTTATTATTTATTTTTCTTGTATGAGATTTAATTCTCCCGGTTGGTTATAGCTTAGTTTAAACTTATGGCATGCTATTATATTACACCTTGATATGTTCATTGACATATATTAAATTGAGAGCATTTGGACAAGTATTGAAGCTTTTATTTAAAATTTTTCTTGAATGAAAATTTAATTCAAGTGGTCTTATTTAGCTTGAAATCAATATATGATGTCATATTATATTAGGCCCTAGCATACTCTTTAACATATGTGAATTTGAGAGTATTCGAAGATGTTTTAAAATCTAGAGATAATTAATTAATTTGATTAATTAATTTATTCCAAGTGTACTATTCACTCCATTGAATTTCTGACTTGATATTATTGATGTGCATGCCATGTACTTTCACATATATTAAATCAGGAATATTTTATTAGGTTTTGAAACCTTTTATTTATTAATTTTCTTGTATGAAGGTATAATTATCATGGTCGCAGCTTGCATGAAAATCACTTGTATTAGGCTATTAAATCAAGTCTTGGCATGTTTTATAACATACTCTAATTTGAGAGCATTTGGATGAGTTTTAAAATCTAGAGACTTTAATTAAAAGAATTAATTAAAACCTATTCAATGGTTCCATGAACTTGATTAAGTTTCTAACTTGGTATTCATGGTTTCTTTGACAAGTTCCTTCACCTGTATTAAATTGAGAATAATCGGATAAGTTTTAAAACTTATATTTAATTATTATCCTTATATGGAACTGTTGGCACCAAAACTTGGCAGCCACTTCAGCAGCGACGTGGACCAATGGGAAGCCGATAAGTGTTAAACATGTCCAAGAATGGTCGGCTAATGGAGAAATAGTAGGAGAAGATTTAGGAAGATATCTATATATTCAGCCACCTCACCAAAAGGGTTGTTACTAAACAACCGAGACTTGTGTTAATTTCAAAAGGAATTTCATTAGAAATAGAACATTGGGAGAAGTTGGCTAAGGTGACATAATTAAGTTCCTATAAAATAGGGATTTAGTTATGAGAAAGGAAATTGAATCCTTATGAAAATGAAATTCAAAAGGAAGGGGCAGCCACGTGAGTGTATGGGTCAAGGCTCTAAATGGTCTTCCAGCCATTTAAGGGAAATATTTCAGTCAAGCTTGAAGAAAGAAGTTGCTAAAAATCAGCAACTTACTAGCAATCTTCCAGCAGCTTTCTACCGACTTCTTAGCAATCAATATTTTCTTCAACAAAGGTATTCTATTTGAAGCAAGACGAAACAAGAGGAGAAGAGACGTGAAAGACTACTGGAGTACGACCTATTTTCAGCAACAAAGTAAAGCAAATCAAGGAAAAGAGAGATTTCAGTAAAGACTTTCCCATTGAAACTGGAGCATCGATATTGAAGGCGAGGAATGTTGGGCCGTAGCTCAGTTTTAATTTCAAAAGAAAATGATTGAAGCAAGAGAGATTTTAGCAAGAAATAATTAGAAATTAGTTGGTTTTAGAACTTCTATAAATAGAAGTATTGTATTCCATTTCTAAGTCGTCCAGCACCACCACAAAACATGCATTTCAACTAAAAATGTTTTCAATTGACTCTACGTCATTTTCCTATCAATTTCTTTATTTCAATTTAATGGCAATTGATTAGATCCTCGTCAACTATTTCGATTCAGCCATTTACTTTCTTTCAATTTCAATTATGCCAATTTTAATTACGCAATTTTAGTTAGGCTTTCAATTCAATGGCAATTGATTAAATTCTTGCCATTGAATCATAGTGACAATTGATTAAATTCTTGTCATTACTTGGCTGATGGCAATTGATTAAATTCTTGCTATCACGTTTCAATGGCGATCGATTAAATTCTTGCCATTGTGTTTGGTTGATGGCGATTGATCAAGTTCTCGCCATCACGTTCGGTCGGCAATCGATTAAGTTCTTGCCGCCTGTCTTCACTCGGCCATTCCATCCATCCAAACATTCGTCAGCCGTTGCATTTCTTTTAACACTCTAAAAAGTCCTTGCTACAAACAAGGCATAAAAGAACCTTGCTGGGAGTTCTTACTAGTCTCTCTCCCACACAATCGCTTGAGAGTCAGCCATCGGAAAAAGGGATAGGCTGGTGTTCAATTACATATTTTGGGTATTTTGTACAAATACTTTGGCACACCCGCGAAGAGTCCATCGACCGGCGCAAGGAGCAAAAAATCGCGCAAACACGTTTTAGCACGCCCGGTGGGACCACTACTGGAGTGTTATAAAAGAGGCAAATATGCCGCGGTCCACAAAAAATTCTAAGGCCGTGGTTACTGATGAAGATTTGGAGGAAGGCGATCAGCCAGTACAGGCTGAGAACTTTACAGCAGGTCCTACTGATGAGTTAGCCGTACTTCAAGCACAGGTTAGCTCCTTGGTAGATGCAATGGGAAGGATGGGAGCACGCTACAACGACTTGCATGAAAATATGTCCCAAATCTCAGCCTTTATTTTGAACAAGCCGACTCAAGCTAGCAGCTCCAACAATCAGGAATCGGTTCTAAGCCGAATCTATCACAAGCTGCTCGGCCAGAGAGGGCCATTGAAACATTACAGCCATGGCCGCCAGTAGTGACACTCCAACCAGGTGCAACATCAAGTCAGCCGGTTCATACGCTACTCACTTGGGCAAAAAGCTATCCTCAGCCTACGTTGGTAGGTTCTAATCAGCCACCAGTTGCAGGTTCGCGGCCACAGGTAATTCCACCAAACCCTCCTCGGATGCCTTTGAACTCGGGGGGCAATCAGATCAGGTGGAGGCCATCGAACCCACTGTATACTCATGTGCCGCCACAGGTAGGGCTCGGGGGGCAGAATATGGCTAATCAGCCACATGATTAGCCGAATTGCTATCAACCAGTTTTTAATCAGGTACCTTAAGTCATGTTAGATAGAAGACAATTAGCTGATTTACTCAGAGAAGAATATGGCCTGGAACTTAGAGGTGCTGGCCGACCAATTTATAGAACGCCTTATCCAGAAGTGGTAGACCAAGTTGAGTTCCCTAGAGGATATAAAGTCCCTGACTTTGTAACCTTTAGTGGAGAGGGGAATCGATCGACCGTGGAACACATTGGCCGATTCACGGTTCAATGTGGAGAGGCCAGTGTTAGCCCGTGGTTGAAATTGAGACTTTTTCCTAACTCTTTGACAGGGGCAGCTTTTTCATGGTATATTCGTCTACCTCCTAACTCTGTTTTTAATTGGCCACAGATGGAGGAATTATTCCACAATCAGTTCTACCGTACGGAGACAGAACCTACTCTGGCCGATTTATCCAGGCTAAGTCAATTGCCTAGTGAATCGGTTGAGACATTCATTGCAAGATTCAGGAGAACAAGATTAAGATGTCGTGTACCTCTTCCAGAACTGGAGTACATTCGTTTGGCTTTGAACGGCCTTGATTTTGAACTTCGGAAGAGGTTGGAAGGAGTTCCATTTCGTGACATGTATGACCTGGCCGAGAAAGCTACCAGGTATGAGTTGGTTCTCAAAGTGGAGAAAGAACGAAAAAATTCCTCTAAAGGTACGTACTATAGGGACCCCAACTATGAAGTTTATTCAACTGATGTGGTTGAAGAGGAAGATTTTGAAGCTAATTTAGCCGAAGTCATTCTAAAGAAGCCTTATGTATGTGACGTTTTAACAAAACCAAATGTATCCACCAGTGGTACTCAGCCATTGACTTCATCGGCCAGGAAGGGTACGGCTGATACTGGTAAGGTTTATACATTTGATCTGGCCAAAACAGAACAAATTTTTTGATCATTTGTTGGCCAACAAACAAATCATTTTGCCAAAAGGACACAATATACCATCGACCAATGATTTAAAAGGAAGAGAGTTCTGCAAATTTCATAATTCATGGAATCATACTACTAACAATTGTTATGTATTTAGAAATGTATTGCAGAAATCTATCGATGAAGGTGTATTGAAATTCCCTGAAAAGAAGCCAGATGTAATGGGGGTCGATGGCGATCCATTTCCTAATATTGTCAATACCAATGTAATCAGCCTGGCAACTGAAAAATCCGCTGATAATGGTAGACAGGGAAGATTACCAAAAGTTCTTGGTAGTTCATCGGCCAGTAACGATGAGCAGAAAGTTAAGGACTTGGAAATTCAGTTAAGAAAAGCTCAAATTGCCCTCATCAACTATGGTTGTTGTCCAAATTGCAAAGGCCGAAGGAATGGCTCAGACAAGAGGGGCTATTTCCAATCAACCAGAAAGCGCAGTGTCCATGAATGGTTAGGCCATCAGCCTAGACAGAATCACGAAAAAATCAATCGATCAATATTTAGAGAAAATGGGCCGAGGGCAGTGAGAATCATTCGGTCATCAGTGGCCGATAGAGTCCTGCCAGAACAACATTTTTATCTTAGTTTCAAAAGGAAATCAACAATTCAGTCAGAAATATGGGTTCAAAAAGGAGAAGAATCTAGCCGTGTAAGAACGGTTAGACCTCCTTTGGTTGACCATGGCAGATGGACTCGAGTAAGTCACCCAAAGTTTCCTAAGCAACCTCCTACACGTACTCAAAAAAGGAGGATGCAAAGAAAAAATGCGGAACTCAAAAGGAAAGAAGACAAGATCGACCATGATCAACTAGAAAGAAAAAATGAACCAGTGGTGGCTGAAGACATGGAGGTCGCTACATCCTTTGAGAATAAGGCATGCTTTTATGAAGAAAAAGATGATCAGCCAGACCAGGATCCAAAGCATGCGGCCAAGTACAGAATTCATTTTGGTTCTCTCCCGGATGAGGTAAATTGTAACATGGTATTTGTTTTGCCTTCTGTGTTTGAAGCAAGGATAGAACCAACGATGAACAGGGATGTCGAGTCAGCCAGGCAGGAGGAAAAGGCTGAATCTTCAGAAATTAAGAACGATTCGACAAATTCATCGGCCGGGATAGGATTGATCTCCCAGGATCAGCCATCTAAGGCCGATAAAATCATTTTCGAAAAACCACCTTTGTCTATGACACAGCAGTTGAGGCCGTTGTATGTTAAAGTATGGGTTGAGGGTCAGCCAATCAATAGGGTTTTGGTTGACAATGGTTCGGCGGTGAATGTCATTCCAGCAACTACTTTGAAGAAATTGGGTAAAACCATGGACGATGTAGTTCCAACCGACGTGGCCATTAGTGGTTTTAATGGAGGATCTAGTAACACCAAAGGTATTCTACCTTTGGAAATTACTATTGGCGGTAAGACATCCTTTATGGCTTTCTTTATCATTGATTCAACCACGGCCTATAATCTCTTTTTAGGCCGAGATTGGATTCATCCTAACATGTGCATCCCATCAACCTTGCATCAAATGTTGATTTTTTGGGATGGAAATGAGGTAAAAATTGTTGAGGCCGATAACAAACCCTTTATAGCTAGGGTGTATTCGGCTGAGGCTGCACTTTATGATGAAACTGTTGTACCTATCAAATTTGTTGGCATTAACAGGATGGGACGACCAGCAGCGGCAACAATGAAGAAGAATTTAATTAATGCTGATATTAAAGAATTATTATCAGAAGCAGCTCGGCTGAAAATTGATATTTTCAGGTCGACCATCAAGGACATTGAAGATGTTACTGATGGATCACAAAACCAATGAAGAAAAGCAGCGGCAAGCTTTCAGGGCCGCTTGCATAAGACTGAAAACATATCTGGCTAAGAAGAGATTGGCCAGAGAAGAACAGCTATATGAAGAGGTATCGGCCAGCACGACCGATATAATTAAAGAAGGTTTCGAAAAGCTGGATGCAATCCAACTTGAAGATTTGGAGTCAGCCCCTTCCAGGATGGAAGATAATAAAGCAGAGGTGCAAGATCCTTTATTGGAAATATATGTTGGTACTGAAAAAGATAATCGGCCATTATTTGTTTGTGCTTTGCTTGAGCCTAAATTCCAGGCCGATTTGATTAAATTATTAAATGAATATAAGGATTGCTTTGCTTGGAGTTATGAAGAGATGCCTGGCCTATCTAGAAAATTGGTAGAACATAGATTACCAATCAAGAAAGATTTTCAGCCATATAAACAACCACCAAGAAGGATGTCTTCGGAAGTAATGCTCAAAATTAAAGAAGAAATTGAGAGACTTCTTAAGGCAGGATTTATTCAAACAGTTAGGTATGTTGAATGGCTGTCTAATGTTGTTCCGGTAATGAAGAAGAATGGCAAACTTAGAGTTTGTGTGGATTTTCGCAATTTAAATAATGCCACTCCAAAAGATGAATATCCAATGCCTGTGGCCGATCAACTTATTGATTCGGCCGCTGAGCATGAAATATTGTCTTTTATGGACGGCCATTCAGGTTATAATCAAATCTATTTAGCCGAGGAAGATATTCATAAAACGGCTTTTAGATGTCCTGGGTCAATTGGTACTTTTGAGTGGATTGTGATGCCATTTGGCCTAAAAAATGCTGGGGCTACTTATCAAAGGGCAATGAATTCTATCTTTCATGATATGATTGGCCGATTCATGGAAATTTGTATAGATGATGTAGTTGTGAAATCATCGGCCAAGAGACAGCATTTGGAACACTTGAAAAGGGCCTTTGAAAGGATGAGGATTCACAAATTGAAAATGAACCCATTGAAGTGTGCATTTGGAGTTTCAGCCGAGAATTTCTTGGGGTTCTTGGTACACAAACGAGGTATTGAAGTTGATCAGAACAAGGTCAAAGCTATTATAAATGCTAGGGCCCCAGCCAACAAAAAACAAGTGCAAAGGTTCCTCGGCCAGGTAGGTTTTCTTAGAAGATTTATTTCTAACCATGCGGGCCGAGTGCATGTCTTTTCGACTTTAGTGAAATTAAAGTCACATGAGAAATTTCATTGGGATGAATCCCATCAGAAGGCCTTTTACAAAATAAAAGAGTATTTGGCAAACCCCTCGGTTGTAATGCCTCCAAGAAAGAAGTGGCTGTTAAAGCTTTATTTATCGGCCGCAGAAGAATCAATTGGTAGTATGCTCGCACAAGACAATGAACATGGAAAGGAGCAGGCTGTCTACTACCTGAGTAGAGTACTAACTGATGTAGAATGCAGATATTCCTCAATTGAGAAGCTTTGTTTATCTTTGTACTATTCGGCCATGAAGTTGAGAGTATACATGCGGCCTGTTGATGTTTACATTCTTTGTCAGACTAACGTGATCAAGTATATGCTATCAAGGCCATTGATCACTGGCCGAATAGGTAAGTGGGCTTTGGCTTTGATGGAATTCAATTTTATCTACGTCCCACAAAAATCAGTAAAAGGAAGGGTTTTGGCTGATTTTTTGGCCGATCATCCTTCAACTGATATTGATCCATGGGTTTATGATGAATTGGAGTCATCAGCTATATTCTTAACTCCTTGGATCTTGATGTTTGATGGATCAAGCACGGCTGATGGAGCAGGAGCAGGTATGGTTATTATTTCGCCAGCTGGCAGAAAGGCTTCATTCTCTTTCTTTTTAGATTTTAAATGTTCAAATAATCAGGTCGAATATGAAGCACTTATAATCGGCCTGGAGATTTTAATTGAAATGGCTGTTAGAGATGTAAAGATTTTGGGAGATTCAAACTTAGTCCTTAGCCAAATTTCTGAAAATTTTAAGTGCTTAAGCTGGCAATTAAGGCCGTTTCATTCTCTGGCCACTTCATTAATCAATCAATTTGATAATGTTCAACTTAAGTTCTGGCCGAGAGGGCAGAATAAGGAGGCCAACAGCATGGCCCAAGAAGCCTCTGGAATAAGAGTACCAGCCGGAATAGAAGATCAGTTGATAAAGATAACACGAAGATCTTTGCCATCGGCCGAATTGAGAAATACTATGTTGTTTGATACTTGGACAATTGATGTAGAAGATTTGGCCGACGATGACTGGAGGACACCATTTATAATGTTTCTTCGAAATCCAAACATCATGGCTGATAGAAGTATTAAAAGAAAAGCGATCAACTTTGTGCTTCTAGATGGGGATCTATACAGAAAAGGGTTAGAAGATGGGCTCCTACTACAATGCATAAGCAAGGAGGAATCACTTCAGGTTATGGCCGAGGTACATGAGGGCAGCTGTGGGGCTCACCAAGCTGGGATTAAAATGAGATGGCTGATTCGCAGGTATGGATATTATTGGCCGAGGATGAGGAAAGATTGCATAGATTACTCAAAAGGTTGTCAAGCTTGTCAAAGACACAGGCCGATTCAAAATGTACCAGCAAAAGAATTATAGCCAATAATCAAACTTTGGCCATTCAGAGGTTGGGGCCTTGACCTTATTGGTAAAATTAATCCACCATCAAGTGAAGGCCATCACTGGGTGATTGTTGCCACAGATTATTTTACTAAATGGGTTGAGGCCAAGGCTTGCAAAGCGGTTGATCAGCAAACAGTGATTAATTTCATGGAACAAAACATCATCCACAGATTTGGGATTCCAGAAACACTTGTTTCAGACAATGCAACAGTATTTAGGGCAACTGATGTACTACAATTCGGCCACAACATGAATATTCACATGTCAGCCTCTACGCCATACTATGCTCAAGCAAATGGCCAGGCCGAATCTTCAAACAAAATTTTAATAGAGATCATTGAAAAAATGATCAAAGATAAGCCAAGAAGGTGGCATGAGATTTTGTCTGAAGCTTTATGGGCCTATAGGAACTCAAAAAGAACAAGCACAGGAGTTACACCATACATGTTAACTTATGGTCATGATACTGTTCTGCCTATGGAAATGAAGGTTAAATCAGCCAGAGTTGCTTTTCAAAATAATCTAACTCCAGCTGATTATACTCAAGCAATGTTGGTAGATTTGGATGAAGTTAGAAGGGATGCTTTGGATCATATCATAGCTCATAAGAAAAAGGTGATGAGGATCTACAACAAGAGGGTAAAACCTAAGTCTTTTGCTGAAGAAGATTTGGTTTGGAGAGTTGTTTTGCCAGTGGGTAAAGTCGATAGGAAATATGGGAAGTGGTCCCAAAAATGGGACGGGCCATACTTAGTCCATCAAGTCTTAAGTGGAGGAGCATATTGGCTGAAGTATTTCAGTGGCCGATTACATGACTACCCCATTAATGGCAAGTACCTCAAGAGGTACGTACTGGCAATCTTTGAAAGGGAAAATTAGTGTTAGCCAGTACTTATGGTTGACCATGTGTACCTTTATGTAATAAAATTCGGCCTATTTTTCTAGGCTGATTTGGTTATTTTAATAAAAATTTTCTTGTTAAAATGTTGATACTTGTTTGGAGTAACAAAAGAGGCCATTTATTCATTGAAGTGTAAAAGATTACATCATTTAAAGATCATACACTAAGATGGCCACAAAAGGAAGCTAATATAAAAAGATTCATATGCTTGCAAATTTTTCCTTGAAATCGGCCCAAATAACTAAGGACCGATTGAAGGCCACCATGGCCTGCCTCTTTGACTCTTCCAACTGAGGTAATTCTCTATGAAGATTTGCATGCTCGTGAGCAAGGTCTTGAGCTTCAAACTGCAATGTGGCAGCTTCAGCAGACAAGATGGCCTTACGAGTATGGATCTGGTCGATCTCTTTCTGAAGGACATGTTCTCTTTCCTCAAGACCGATGAAATCTGTATTCACTCTTTCAAAGGAGGAAGCTTGAGTTAACAATTAGTTAGCAAGGGTATCCTTCCTGTTCTTACTCTTGTTGAATTGGTTGATTGCTTCATTGGCCTGGAAAATATCATCGGTCAGAGTTGGTAGTTGGCCTTTAAAGGTAGCAATAGTGGCTTGAAGATCAACCGGAAAGTCTGGGTACTGGCTGAGTGTAGAAAGCACTGTTGTGAGCTCACTTTCAAATTGAGGAAGATCAGCAGCATCTCTTTTCAAGATCTCAAGTAAAGATTTTTTGGTTTCTTCTAAGGATTGTATAGGGATATTGGCTGAAGTGACTGGAGTGGCTCCAGAAGATTCACTTTCTTTCTCTTCGGTCACTGAAGCTACCACATCCTTAAAGAAATTGCTCAAGGCCAATAGAGATGAATCAGGAGCTTTTTGTGGAGGAAATAAAGGAACAATTTGAGTTTTCTCATACACAACCTGACAAAATGAGGAAAGATTAGATCTTAAAATTTTTGGGGTTATGAGATAGTGAATACCTTGGATGATTCGGCTATGTCTGTCACCAAGAGTGGCCGATGACTAGTTACTGGAGGAGGAAATTCTGGCTGAACCGCTGTGCTATCTCCCTGGGATGAAGTTTTAGCAGGAGTAACTTGAACATTGAAGGGCACCTCAATGGGATCATGAAAATCCTTCAGAGGGCTGAAATTTCTAACCGGACTATAGACCAAGTCAAGAAGAGGAGATTGCTACAAAAGAGAAGAGATTAAGGATGTTATTAATTGAAAAGTTTGGAAAGTTCAAGTACAGTTATCTTTACCTCTTTTTCATCTGAGGAATGATCAGAAAGATCGTCAGCCACATTAATTACAGGATCATCGGTCACGTCTTCTGTAGGATGAGGGCTTTCTAGATTTTCTTCTACTTCATGTTTCTTACTTTTGCTCAATCTTGTCTTTTTTAAAGTACCATGAGTAGTTGATTTCTTTCTTTTTCCCTGGAGATGGAAGCTTTATTAAAGTTTGTCTCGGCCAATAATAGTTGTGGCCAAGAATTAGAAATCAATATTGGCCAAGTATTTTAATAATAGGGCCGATATGATTATCTTCGTATGTTAATGGAGAAAAACTTTTACCTTTGGAGGGGCTGGAGGAACATCAGGGATAACGACTAATTCAGTTGTTGTAGGCTGAGGAGGTTGGCTTGAGGAAATTTCATCATCTTGGGGCTCAACGTTCTCTGGATTAGGCGAGGCTGATGAAGTTCCACTGTCTGAATCTGCAAAAAAAAAAAAAAGGTGTAAGAGAAATTCAATTAAAAGTTCTTTTAAAAATATATATATATGCAAGTAAAGGAAGATTGTACCTTTGAGAAGGCTAGCAGTGGCTTTGGCCTTAGCTTTTCTCTCTTTATTGATCCTTGTTGGAGCATCTGCTGGCTGAGAGAAAGGGAGTTTCTTGGCCGTTTGTTTTTTACCTTTGGGAGGATCCTTTTGAGGCACCTTCTTTGGGGTAACAGCCCGGGAAATTACGAATGCCCCTTCAAAGGCCACAGATATGAACTTGAAAGATTCCAATATTTTAACAACAAGTGACTGGCTATCAGCCGTCCTTGTAGAAGTAATGTAAGAAGACCACCATTGATCAAAACTAGAATCTTAGGCTGGGTTCTTGATGAAGGCTTGGAATTGGAATCCGGCTTGCAGATTTGAGAACCGGGAGGACATGTTCTTTACATAGGAGTCATCTGGAAATACCACACGCCTATGGAAGTTTTTGTTGAAAGAGAAATAAGGGGGCATGGGGATCATTTGAGTCAGACCAAATTGCCGAGCAAGTTAGTTTGGATTGTAGAACTCAACTCCAACTTTTGAGTTTACTGTGCCTAGAGGCCAGTGTTGAAGTGAAGGTCTCTTGAAAGTAAGAAACTAGCCCACATGGCCGAATGCTTATCAGCTGATTTTTTGGTAGACACTCCTTGAGGAGGAGTTAGCCATCGAGGTGCTTGTGAGAAATGAGAAAATGGAAGGAATTGGCTGATAGTCCTCTATTCACAACCGGAGTAAAAGAAATTGAAGCAATCTTCAAACGAATGGGATTTAGGTACGGCCGATGCGTAACTTACAGAAAGTAATGGGTCATTGGCCGAAGGCCTCACCACAGGTCCAAGCTTAGGAAAGTACACTTGAAGCCAAATTTGAAATAACCAGAGGGGACCACTATAGCGTCTGAAGTTGGAGGTAAGCAAGTCATAAATCGCTCTATATAAATGGGAAGCACCAAGGGAGCAAGAGCAAGGTGTTTACCTCATGAAAGGGCAACGGCCACTGAATGAAATCCTTTGTGACTTGAAAGGCCGGTACACATAAAAAAAACTTGTTCAGCCAGGCCAACAAGAAAGCAATATGTTCAGCATCATTCACAGGGACACGAGGATCCATGGTGGAAGTTAAGTACTTGCCATAAGAGGATTCAAATGACTTGGTTCCAGTTTGCTTTGAAGGGAAGATGAAAGGAGAATCCTCCTCTACCAACAAGGTACTTACATCAATCCCAAAGGGTTTGAGGCCAGTTAGATAGCACACGTCTTGAATGGTTGGAGCCATCATGCCACACTTCAAGTGTAAGGAGTTGGTGGTGGTCGACCAATTAAACATGGCTGCTATCATCAAGGCCCTGTCTTGGGCGATGTTAGTTTTACTTAGCTGAATGGCATCATATATGCCACAATCCTTCCATACTTCTCCCTTCACAGCTCTAACCCGGTCGACCCAATTGATCCAAGCATCATTTGGAATATGCCATGTTCTAAAATGAAAGTGTGGAAAACTGCCATTTTTATTAGGAGGGAAGGTTTGAAGGAATGGAAGAACGTCGGCCGAAGGATAGAAATGTGAGATTGATGAAGGAGCTTCGTCAAGGAAAGCAGGACCTAAGCCTTTGAAGTCAGTACGAAGATCGATAAGGGTATTGAGACAGTATTTGTAAGGAGATAGAGTTTTTAGGGATTTTTCTATGATGTTGCCATGGGTTGAAGGATCAGAAGGTTGAGGGATAGAGGTGGAATCAGTTGATTTAGTTTTCTTAGGAGCCATAGAAGACATCAGGAACGATTTTGCCGAGAAAGAATTTTAGAGATAAAAAGTTTAAGGGAAGAAGAATGATTTTAGGGATTAGAAAGCATCAAGCTAAATACTTGCTGGATGTAATAGCGGATTGGTGTAGTCACCGCTTTAATTGAGAAAGATAACCATTAAAGCAGGTAGTTGGAAAGAGAATTTATTACCAAAATTTGAATTACAATTTTAGGCCGATTCAAATTCCTAACGCTTTGTATCATAAGTGATAAAAGCATTTGAAATTCAGGGGGCATTTGTTGGCACCAAAACTTGGCAGCCACTTCAGCAGCGACGTGGACCAATGGGAAGTCGATAAGTGTTAAGCATATCCAAGAATGGTTGGCCAATGGAGAAATAGTAGGAGAAGATTTAGGAAGATATCTATATATTCAGCCACCTCACCAAAAGGGTTGTTACTAAACAACCGAGACTTGTGTTAATTTCAAAAGGAAATTTCATTAGAAATAGAACATTGGGAGGAGTTGGCTAAGGTGACATAATTAAGTTCCTATAAAATAGGGATTTAGTTATGAGAAAGGAAATTGAATCCTTATGGAAATGAAATTCAAAAGGAAGGGGCAGCCACGTGAGTGTATGGGTCAAGGCTATAAATAGTCTTCCAGCCATTTAAGGGAAATATTTCAGTCAAGCTTGAAGAAAGAAGTTGCTAAAAATCAGCAACTTACTAGCAATCTTCCAGCAGCTTTCTACCGACTTCTTAGCAATCAATATTTTCTTCAACAAAGGTATTCTATTTGAAGCAAGATGAAACAAGAGGAGAAGAGACGTGAAAGACTACTGGAGTACGACCTATTTTCAGCAACAAAGTAAAGCAAATCAAGGAAAAGAGAGATTTCAGTAAAGACTTTCCTATTGAAACTGGAGCATCGATATTGAAGGCGAGGAATGTTGGGCCGTAGCTCAGTTTGAATTTCAAAAGAAAATGATTGAAGCAAGAGATATTTTAGCAAGAAATAATTAGAAATTAGTTGGTTTTAGAACTTCTATAAATAGAAGTATTGTATTCCATTTCTAAGTCGTCCAGCACCACCACAAAACATGCATTTCAACTAAAAATGTTTTCAATTGACTCTACGTCATTTTCCTATCAATTTCTTTATTTCAATTTAATGGCAATTGATTAGATCCTCGTCAACTATTTCGATTCAGCCATTTACTTTCTTTCAATTTCAATTATGCCAATTTTAATTACGCAATTTTAGTTATGCTTTCAATTCAATGGCAATTGATTAAATTCTTGCCATTGAATCGTAGTGATAATTGATTAAATTCTTGTCATTACTTGGCTGATGGCAATTGATTAAATTCTTGCTATCACGTTTCAGTGGCGATCGATTAAATTCTTGCCAATGTGTTTGGCTGATGGCGATTGATTAAGTTCTCGCCATCACGTTCGGTCGGCGATCGATTAAGTTCTTGCCGCCTGTCTTCACTCGGCCATTCCATCCATCCAAACATTCGTCAGCCGTTGCATTTCTTTTAACACTCTAAAAAGTCCTTGCTACAAACAAGGCATAAAAGAACTTTGCTGGGAGTTCTTACTAGTCTCTCTCCCACACAATCGCTTGAGAGTCAGCTATCAGAAAAAGGGATAGGCTGGTGTTCAATTACATATTTTGGGTATTTTGTACAAATACTCTGGCACGCCCGCGAAGAGTCCATCGACCGGCGCAAGGAGCAAAAAACCGCGCGAACAGGAACTTAATTAATTCACATGGTTGTGACTTATATTTCATGGGACTTTTAACTTTTTATCATGTATCTAGACTCCTTGTATCTTGTTTTCATGAATGTACTTAATGAACTTGCACAATTGTCTTAGAATGATTTAATTATTCATGTATTGCTTAGTAAATAATTAAATCATTAATCTTATACTTGTGGTATATTTACATCAATGGATTCCTTGTGTTTTAAAACCTAGTTTGTAGTCTATGTAGATGCATACTACGATTTCTTGACATTTCACATGTCATTATAGTTGAGAACTTAAGGCATGACTTGTGTGTTCCAAAATCTTGGTTGTGCATAGAATGTGGTTTAATGCATTACTTGTATCTTGATACACTCTTGGTTGCACAACTTGTTGATTTTGGAACTTGGGATATCAATCAAGAATTGACATGGCTAAGACTTGGTTCTAGTACGGGAGATAGAGAGCTCCTTACATTATAGTGCGCACTAGGGGAAGGTACCCATGGGTTAGTAGCCCTAAAGTGATCCCAATAGTACGATTTTAATCCGGGTAATATCCGTGTATCCATATTAGTTGATTTCACTCTTTAAATTTCAAGTTGTTATTCCTTGAAGATTTAAAACTTGCCGTTGTATGTGGAATGTTCCAATCTTGTTTAATTGCATAGATATTATGCTTTATCTTCAATTTCACTCTTTAAATTTCAATTGTTATTCCTTGAAGATTTAAGAACCTTTTTGTGTTTTATGGAATGTTCCAACCTTGTTTAATTGCATAGACCTTATGCTTTGCCTTGATTTCACTCTTTAAATTTCAAGTGTTGCATTCCTTGAAGATTTAAAACTTTTCATATTATATGGGATGATCTAACCTTGTTTAAATTACATAGACATCATGTTTTACCCTTGATTTCACTCTTTAAATTTTAAGTAATATTTCTTGAAGATTTAAATCTTGTTGTGTTGTGTGGAATGTCCCAACCTTATTCAATTTCATAGATATCGTGATTCATGTTGCTTCATGTTGATATAAATTAGGAGTGATCCTATATAAACATCTTGACTTAGAATCTAGGAGGTATGAACCGTTTCAGTAGTTATCGCATTCTAGGTTAAAAGTTAATAACTTTGGATACTTATAATTTGTTGCGTTACACTATGTACTCCTATGTTGTTTAAATAGCATGAGTGCCGTGGTTTATGCTAGAAATACTCTAAGGTAGCTTAGGATGCTCCCTGAGTCTCATTTTCACATAGACATTAGGTGGCATAAGCCCCTTTGACTTGTTTGACCTTAAGGTGATAATATTGTAAAATGCTAGGTCTATGCATGCTCATCACTTACGAGTAGCCTTATGTTACTCACCTCAAAGTTACAGGGGACATTTTTCAGGTACGAAGACTTGGTTCGTGATGCTCATCATTCCTTGGATGGCTTGTAGCTTTTAAGTTTCCATTTCATGCAAATGTTAGAATGAAATGTCATTTTGTAGCCTTATATGTCTAAATTTGTATCTTTGATTCCATATATGTAATGTGTACATAAATACACTTTTTACGATGTATTTGACTTGTGTGAGATGAGGCCGGAGGCCAATGACATTTATATTGCATCTTATGTAATTCTTGATTTCATGAAATGTTATGAAAACCTTGAAAATTCATAAGTCATTATTTCAATACTTTTGCATCGGGTGTGGGAATTTCATTTTTATTCTTTCATTGAGTCTCATTAATCTTGTATGAAGTGTGACCAAGGGCCAAACAGTAATCTGACTCTATTTTATATTTTTAGTTTTCAAAATTCCGATTCCAAGTTCATTTTTATCATTTTTGGCCGTCGGGGGGTCAGATTTTGAGTCGGGGCTTCTTGGGAGCCGCGGACCATTCTCGAGTGCTTAGAATCATTTATTACACTTATGTGAACATTCTTTTCAACTTAGAAATGCATTTAGGGTCAAATGCATACTTGGTGCAAAGTTGCATTTTTTGAGTTTTTAAGCCTTTTCTGATCTAGGGGCATTTTGGCCATTCCACAGTATGTTTTTTTCATTTTCTCTCATGTAGCTGGGTAGAAAATTTGATTTTGGGAGGGGTTTCTTCTTTGTATTTTTCTAGAAAAATTCATTTGATAGCCCATTTTTGCTCTCAGATGTGAACAGATCCTGTAGCAGCTTTTTGCCCTCTTGACCCTCTTCTGATCTAGGGGCATTTTGGGTATTTCATAGTAAGTTTTTTTTTCGTTTTCTTCCATATAGTCGGGTAGAAAACTCGATTTTAGGAGGGGTTTCTTCTTTGTGTTTTTCCAGAAAAATTCGTTTCAGATCTCATTTCGGCTCTCAGTTCTGGCTGAATCAATTTTTTTTTTTTCCCCCTAGCATGTCATGGTGCTTGTCAGGATGCTCGTGGGGTGCTTGTGGTGCCCCGTCTTAACATCCTGACATCTCCTTCGTTCGGACTCCAAATTGATGGTGTTGGTCGCTACGCCACAAGCTTAAAAGTGTGCATTAAGGCGAGAGCCAAGTTTTACATTTATAAAAGCCACTGCTACCTTTACTACAAATATAGTTAAGGCAAGTAGGGATCGTCCCAAGGGATTGGAGTCGAATTTGGCTATGGAATCACAATTAGGGTTAGTAGGTCGAGTGATCAAACAAATAGTTAGTTGGTTGATTAAACTAGAGAGTAAATTAAATTAAATAATTGAATGCAATAAAGAGTAAGTAAGAGAGAGAGATCTTGGGGTTTAGAGGTCACCACCAAACAATACTTTTCTACACCCTTAACAAGTGACTAATGAGGGAAATGTGTGTTGTAATATTGATGTGTGTGTGTGTTTGGTTGATTCAATTAGCAAGGATGACCAATTAAGTATATATTGTCTAAGCAACATGTGAAAAACACAATATATCTAACAATTAATTATATATTATCTAAGTAACATGTGAAAAACACAATATATCTAGCAAGTCATTAATCCTTTCATTAGGCTCACAAGCCAAATACACCACAAGGTTTGAGACATATGCTACTTGAATTCAAAAGTATGGAACATCAAACAACAAGCATAGATTGTCCTCCCATCTAACAATTATACTACTACTACACTACAATTAAGCTAATGACATGAAATTAAACTAATTAAGCTAAGGGAGAGGCACAATCTATCAAGAAATAAGTATGAACCATCAAGAAAATTACAAGAGCATTCCATTAAGCACTATGTTTTAACAAACTCTAGATCTATTACATTAATACACATAGACATGCATCATTAATACAAGAAATAGAGACAAACACATGCACATCTATTCTAGCATACATAGACATATGGATAGAATGAAATGATCAATTGGAAGCATTAAACCACATAAATCATTGAATAAACAAGATCTATATATATAAAAGTGCCAAAACATGTATTACAATACTAATCCCTCAGTAATACACAAAATCAAGATGTAGAAAGCATGTTTGGGGCTAACTCTAGCCCCAAGAGGATGTCTAGCCACTCATGGTAATGTTTCTCCAACCCTCAAGGGTGAACTCCATAGAAGAAATCTACTCCTTTGTTGATGAAGAGCTCCAAAGCTTGTGTCTCTAGCCTTCTCTTCCTTTCTTTCTCCCTAAGAATAGCCTCTATTGTGATCAATTAATCCTCCTCAAAAAGTGTATCATATTCTATATATAGGTAGGTCAAGTAACATACAAAATGAGCTGGGGTCGTGCACAAAATATTCCCCAATGATTGGATAAAGGACAACTTTTGTGAGCTGGAAATTAAACTTTTTCCTACTGGAGGAAGTTCGATGGATTGAACCTTGGACTTGGATCGATCGAACATAACTGAGATCTATTGAACTGAAGTTGGATCGATCCTTAATAACGGCGCCTTTTTGGATAAAAACAAATCTGAGATATTTCGAAGATATTTTTGGGAAAAGGACATAAGTGGTTGGTAGGGTGGTACAACTAGATAAGATCAATCATTTGGATAAGGACAAGGTAGTTCGATCGATCGAAGAATGATGTTGGATCAATCGAACTTTTGAGATCTCTGAAAATGTCGTCATAGCTCAGATCCATCTTGAAGTACTGATATCAATCATGTTGGATCGATCGAATTTTTCTTGAGATCGATCAAAGTTGCTGAAATTCCACTTTTTACTTTCACTTGACTCATTTCTTTGATTCATCCCAGAATTGCTTAATTTTTGCTCTTATTTAGCTGAGTTAGCTTATTTTCGGGATAAGTGCCTGAAAATAGAAATAACACGAAATCAATCTAAAATGGTAAAGTAAGATAGATAAAGGTAGTAGAATACCTAAGCTTAAGGGGTTTAAATACGCACTTTTCAGCACTCATCACACCCCCAAACTTAAATATTGCTAGTCCCTAGCAATGAACTAGAAAGTAAAGGAATGAAATGAACAACTATACAACTATGAAATAGAAAGCAATAAATAGATAACACCACTTTCGTAGGGAACACGATTACATTTAGCATATGTAACAAGCCTTTTAAACCCCTAGGTTATCCCTAGTGGACGAGTGAAGTCTCGTGAGGGTTTCCAGAAATGATACCCATAAACATTAAGCTCATTCTTTCAAAAGAGACACCAATATTGCAAACAAGTATTGGGAGAAAATTACCTCAAGTATGCAATTTTTCAACCATTTCCAAGCAATCTCCCAAAATCTCAACATCAAACAAACAAGTATGGTCCTCCACACATCAAGAAAATGATCATGTAAATCAAAACAACTCTAGAATCCTTTTTGAGTGAACCGGCATCAAATGTGTTGCTATCTAAGCCAACTAAAGAATTAATCACATCCTTACCCTCAAACTAGCACACAAATCTAGTACCGATCATCAAGACAAAAAGTAGACATTTTATTAAAGCTTTATTATTCTAGGTGCGCTTATTTTTTATTTTATTTTATTTTATTTTCTTGTTATTATTTTTTTAGGATCAAAGATGGAAGTATGGTGCAATATGTTGATCTACTAAGCTTTCTAACGATTCATGAGGTCGAGCGTTAGGTTAATGACTACCAAACCAAACGGCTTTAGGGCATTAGGCGTTCAAACACCCCTACGGACTTACAAGCTCAAATCAACTAGGCTACAAATCAAGACAACCTCCATCTAATCATTTCTCACTTCTCACCTTTTGGGAGAAGTCCTAACTTTTTATTGCTTTTGCTTTTGCCTTTTTTATTTTTTATTTTTTTTCAAGTTCAATTATTAACTTAGAGTTTGGGCCCTCCACCTTTCGGCACGAGAAGTTCAATGCTTGATGAGACTGGAATCCCGGCTACTTAATGAAAAGGGGTTGTTATCCACGTTTATCAAAATGAAAGCTTTCAATGCACTGCTAGCTCAATTGGGATATAACCAATTCAATAATCAACAAAGCATGTACCCCACAAATGAATGCTAGTGTGCGCTTGTGCTAGTGTAGAATACTAGAGTAAATCTCAAAACAATCACAAAATCAGGATGATGTGGACCACAAGTGCAAGCAAGATATCAATTTTTCGAAAAATTTACTCCCAAATGACATCAACAAGGCATACAAGGAGTATTAGACTCTTAAGTCAAGCAATTTTTAAATTTTATGCAATTTAGTCCTCAAAAGATCAAAATCATTGCTAATCAATCTCTAATCTCAATCATGCATTTAAAACTCAACTTTAAGTAGAATGCAACAAAGACACCTTACCCCCAAACTAAAACTGCACATTGTCCTCAATGTGCAATGAGAACAATGGAAAAGATGGAAAGAGTATACCATGGTGGCAAAGACATGAAACTCGGCAATGATCCAATTCGAAAGACGTCTCCCCCAAACTTGGAATCAGCAACCTACTTGATTAACCACACTAGCAAACTCTCATCAAATATCAAATGCGATAAGAATAATCAAATCATGTATTCTAAGGCAATATGGCATAAGATGAAAGAAAGATATGAGATGAAGCCCAATATAAATCATAAAGTAGCATGACTACACATAAGGGCACAATGGTGAATCTTTTTTATTTTTTTAATTTTTTTAATTTTCTGAATTTAAAATTTAAAAGTCAAAATAATAAATTTCAAAATTGAGATCGATCTAAATAAAATGTTCGATCGATCTGACAGAGAGGTAGAATATGCAGGTTTTTGGGTTCAGAAATTTTTCTAAGTGTTGGGACTTGCAGATCGATCCAATGATGAAGTTGGATCGATCGAAGAACTTCAGATCGATCTTGAAATGTTTTCGATCGATGAGACAGAGAGCTGAAATATGCAAGTTAACGCAGGCTCAAAATTTTTCCGAGTGTTAGAGCTCAAGATCGATCGAACTTGAAGTTTGGATCGATCTAAGGACTTATGATCGATCTGAGAATAAGTTCGAACAATGGGACAGAGAGGTGATTTGGATGCAGGTGGATGCAGGTTGAAATTTTTTCTAAGTGTTGGATGCAGGTAGAAGTTCGATCGATTGAACTCTCATTTGAGATCGATCGAACTTATGCAAAATACTCAATTTCAACATGAAAGTGCATGCAATCCTAATCATAGTCCTTAGCCATGTGTATGAACCCAAAGCCAATATCTAGACTTCGCAAGAAATGAAATTTAAGATAAAAATGAGGGAGGAATAGGGTTTTGACACCCTACAAAATGCTTTTGCTAGTTTTTAACGTCTCTAGCAAGACATTGGGCTCTTTTAGTCCGGATCAAAGATCTTATTATGCATCCCCTCCTTGTTGGGGTGATAGATGCTTTGAACTCCACCCAACAAATGGTTCTTTGAAGAACTTGTTGGATTAAGCTCAAAAGAAGCTTTTGGTCCCTTGTTAATGCAATTTTCTATGTTTTCATACACCAGGTCAACTAGATGTGCAGCTTCCAAATGTCTTTGAAAGACTTGACCCTCTATGTAAAGTTTCAACCTCTGTCCATTAACTTTAAAAATATTTCCCTTTTTCAAATTTTTGATTTCAACCGCCGCCCCATGAGGTGCAACAGAGATGATTTCATAAGGACTCTCCCATTAGGTTCTCAATTTCCCAAGAAAGAGTTTCAGTTTAGAGTTGAAAAGCCAAGCTTTTTGACCGGGTTCCAAAAACTCTTTCACAGTATGCTTATCATGAAAGGCTTTGGTTCTTTCTTTGTAGAGTTTAGCATTATCATAGGCATTGTGTCTCAATTCTTCTAACTCACTCAATTGAAGTAGCCTATTCTCTCCGGCTTTATCAAGGTCAAGATTGAGTGTTTTAACCGCCCACAAGGCTTTATGTTCTAACTCAACCGGAAGATAGCAAGGCTTTCCATATACAAGCCTATAAGGAGATATGTCAATGGGAGTCTTATATGCCATCCGATAAGCCCACAAAGCATCATTTAGCTTCATTGACCAATCCTTCCGGGTGGTGTTAACCGTTTTCTCAAAAATATGCTTAATTTCCCGGTTAGACACTTCAACTTGCCCACTTGTTTAAGGATGGTAGGGAGTGGCTACCTTATGAGTGACGGAGTACTTAAGAAATAAGTGCTTCAAGAATTGATTGCAAAAATGTTTTCCTCCATCACTTATTATAGCCCTTGGCATTCCAAAACGAGCAAAGATATTAGATTTAATGAATTGAATGACCACAGAGTGGTCATTTGTTTTGGTAGCACATGCTTCTACCCACTTGGAAACATAATCAACGGCAAGAAGAATGTATTGAAAATCATAGGACATAGGAAATGGACCTATAAAATCAATGCCCCATATGTCAAAGATCTCAACAACTAGTATATTGGTCAAGGGTATCATATCTCTTCTAGACATTATCCCCACCTTTTGACATCTCTCACATGATTTGCAAAAATTGTAGGCATCTCTATGAATAGTGGGCCAAAAGAGCCCACTTTGAAGAACCTTCAAGGTGGTTTTCTTTGCACTAAAATGCCCACCACATGCAAGAGTGTGACAAAACACTAGGACACTTGGAATTTCACTCTCCGGAATGCATCTCCTCACAATTTGATCCGAACAATATCGGTACAAGACAGGGTCTTCCCAATAGTAATTCCGGATGTTGGCAAAGAAACGATTATTTTCGTTCTTCGACCAAGAAGTTGGTAGCTTGCCTATTGCCAAATAATTCACAATGTCGGCAAACCAAGGCATTTTTCCATTGGAAATTTGAAAGACTTGTTCATCCGAAAAAGAGTCATAAATTGGTAGACCAGGGAAAGGCTCTATCAATAACCTAGAAAGATGATCGGCAACCACATTTTCGGTGCCTTTATTGTCCTTGATTTCAAAATTAAATTCCTGAAGAAGCAAAATTCATCTAATTAACCTAGGTTTTGTTTCCCTTTTTGTCAATAGATGTCTCAAGGCGGCATGATCAGAATAAACAACAACCTTGGACCCTAAGAGATAGGAATAAAATTTATCAAAAGCATACATTACGGCAAGTAATTCTTTCTCGGTAGTAGAGTAATTCAATTGAGCTCCCGAGAAAGTTTTACTTGCATAGTAGATGGCACAAGGAAGCTTACCCACTCTTTGTCCAAAATTGCTCCCATGGCATAATCAGAAGCATCACACATAATTTCAAATGGCAATGATCAATTGGGAGGTTGCATGATAGGAGCAGATGATAATAATTCACGCAATTTATGAAAAGCGTCTAAGCATGCTTGATCAAAGACAAAAAGAGTTTCCTTGGCAAGAAGATTGCACAAGGGTCGAGCAATTTTGCTAAAGTCTTTGATAAAACGGCGATAAAAGCCAACATAACCTAGAAAGGAGCGAACCTCTCTCACCATTGAAGGTGGAAGCAATTTAGAAATAAGCTCAACCTTCACTTTATCTACCTCTATTCCCCTCCTTGAGATAACGTGACCTAAAACAATACCCTATTGAACCATGAAATGGCTCTTTTCCCAACTAAGTATATGGTTGGTTTCACGACATCTCTTAAGCACTAGATCTAAATTTTTGAGGCATGCATTAAATGAAGACCCAAAAACAGAAAAATCATCCATGAAAACCTCTAGATACTCTTCCACCATATCCGAGAAAATTGACATCATACACCTTTGGAATGTGGCGGGTGCATTGCACAAACCAAAAGGCATCCGTCTATAAGCAAATGTGCCAAATGGACATATAAAGGTGGTTTTCTCTTGGTCTAATGGGTCGAAGGCTACTTGATTGTACCCCAAATAGCCATCAAGGAAGCAATAATATTGTTGCCCGGCCAATCTCTCTAGAATTTGATCAATGAATGGCAAGGGGAAATGATCCTTTCTAGTGGCGGTATTCAATTTGCGGTAATCAATGCATACACGCCATGAATTGGCGGTACGCTTAGAGATTTCCTCACCTTTTACATTCTCAACCACCGTAATCCCTGATTTTTTGGGAACTACTTGAGTTGGCCTCGCCCATTTGCTATCGGATATTGGGTAAATGATTCCGACATCTAAGAGTTTGATAACTTCCTTCTTAACTACCTCCTTCATGTTTGGATTAAGTCTCCTTTGGGCATTCCTAAAAGGTTTTGCATCATCTTCCATGAGATTGCTTACTTTATTCATTGATCTTTCATCATCAAACCCACAATTTTCATACATTTCAAGAAGACAAGAAGTAAGAGGATTATCGGATAAAAGAGATGAAAGACTATCCTCAATTGGTTGTTTCATTACCATCGTTGGAATTGATTCCTCAACAACCTCATCTAACGCATCAATAAGGCAACACTTATCTTCATCTATGGGATGTCGACTTGCATGGAAAATATTAAGTTTGACCATCATATTGCCAAAAGAAAGGTCCATAATCCCGGATCTACAATTAATTATTGCATTTGCGGTGACAAGGAATGGTCTTCCCAAGATGATTGGGATATGGTTGGTGGGATTAGTAACCGGTTTAGTATCAAGAACTACAAAGTCAACCGGAAAGTAGAATTTATCCACTTTGACGAGGATGTCCTTAACCATGCCCCTAGGTATTTTAACGGATCTATCGGCCACTTGAAGCACCACCGAGGTTGGCTTCAACTCATTCAACCATAATTGGACATATACGGAGTAAGGAGTCAAATTAACACTTGCACATAAGTCAAGAAGAGCTCCACGAATTTCATAGTTTCCAATTACACAAGAAATAGTCGGAGCACCAGGATCTATGAACTTAAGTGGAGTGTTTTGTTGAAGAATGAAGCTCACTTGCTCCGTGAGGAACACTTTTTTAGGGCTTGGTCCCTTGTTCTTCCTTTTTTGTGTGCAAAGATCTTTTAGAAATTTTGTATAAGGTGGAATTTGCTTAATGGCACCAAAAGAGGAAGATTTATGTTGACTTACTTAAAAACTTCCATCATGTCATGTATTTTCCCTTCTTGCCTCCCATAAGGCGAAGTTTCTTTTAAAGCATAAGGGAATGGAGCTTTTGGCTCACAAGACTTTGTAATTTGAGAGGATGATGGAGATGATTGAGAGTTCCGGTTTGGAACCTTTTCATTTAAGGAAGTTGGAATAGAATCGGGAATTGAATGGGTAACAACTTTAGGTTGCACCGATTCACTATCTTACTTTGGTAGTTCAACCCTATTGTCCACTTACTTACCACTTCTCAAGGTGGTGATGGCTTGCGCTTGAGCTTGGGAAGAACACCCCGATGTAGGGTTTGCTTCCACACAAAATTGGGCTTTTGGATTCTTCTCGGGTTAACTAGGTAATTTCCCAATTTCTCTTGCATTCAATGCATTAGCTCTGGTCCCAATTTGGGATTCAAGCTTTGATATGGATTGAGAGTGGGAATGCAACAAGTTGGTATCCTTCTCTAAGTAACCCAAGGCCATCAAAACCTTATCTTCAAATGTAGAATTACTATAAAGTGCTTGAGGATAGAGAAAGCCAACTTGGGAATCATACATTTGAGGATGTGAGAGGTCATTCATTCTTTGATGATGGAAAGAAAAAGAAACAAGCCCTTGAGAATCTACATTTCTTTTATGAGGTGGAATGTATTTTCTTTGAAAATTTTTAGCTTGATAAGGGCTTGAGCTTTCATTCCATAATGGAACATATGCATTTGAATAAGGGTGAGCAAATATAGTATTAACTTATTTAAAGTGTTCATTAACAACATGTCCATGGGGACAATCAAAAGTAGTATGCAAAACACTTAAACATGTCATGCAAGGCTCACAAAGATGAGTTGTATGATGAAAATGAGATGAATTGATAGCCGATTTTTGATTCAACAAGAATTAATCAAGTTTTTGAGAAAGAAACCTCGGCTACAATTTCCCTTGAACTTTCAATTTGACACACTGTTACACTTTTCTCTTTTTTATTAAAACCATGATCAAGCCGAGAAGTGTAATATTTGTGCAAAGAGTTTTCACTCATTTTTTCAAAAAGGTGCCAAATGTCATCTTCATGTTTTCCAAAATACGAACCTCCACATGAGGTATCAACTATGTCCTTTTGCATGTCGGATAGGCTTTCATAGAAGTATTGGACAACATTCCATTTTGGAATACCATGATGTGGACACTTTCTTAGCAAGTTATTCAATCTCTCCCAAGCCTCATGCAACAACTCTCCTTCCTTTTGAGAAAATTCTCTAATTGAAGCACACATGGCATTGGTCTTAGAAACCGGATAGTACTTCTTCAAGAACTCTTGTTGCATTTCTGCCCAAGAAGTGATTGAAAAAGGCCTAAGATTGTTAAACCAATGCTTTACCTTGTGAATGGAAAATTTTTGAGTTTTAAGACCTCTTCCAGCATGTCCGTTTATTTTACGGTGGAACATACTTCGAGAAACTCATCCAAATGCTTGTAGGGTTCTTCACTTGGAAGTCCATGATAGTTAGGAAGCATTTGAATGGTTTGTGACTTAATTTCATAATGATGTGCTCTAAATGGAGGTAATTGAATGCATGTGGGTGCATTATATTCATTAGGCACATAGTGATCTCTTAAAGCAAGTGGAGGATTAGCAATTTGAGGTGCAACATGGACACCTTGATTACCTTGAATGATGGGAGGTGGTGGAATATAGATTGGCCTTGGCATTCCCAATGGAACTTGGCCTTGTTGTTGTTGTGGTTAGTGAATGAATGGCCTAGGCATGTCTAATAATACTTGAATGTTCTCATGATGCACATTTAAATGGAGGATACCTTGTTGGTCAATGTGACCAAGGTCCTCTACATGCTCTTCATTATGGCCTTCCATTGATGTAATGGATTGGGTAGAACTAGAACTTCCTCTTCCCCTAGGATTTCTAACTACGGATTCAAGATGCAAATCAAGAGGGACAAGAGTTGGTCTTAGTGATCTACGACCATGCATGCACAATGTAAAACACACAAACACAATGAATGAATAAGCACTTCGACTTCACAATAATTCAATGAAACTTCCTCCACATATAATGATCCATACTCCTATGTTTTAACAACAATGATGCAAAGAACAATTAAAATGCCTCCACGTGGGCTCACGATTTATCTAAGAATTGAAAAACAAGCCTCCACGCTGGCCGATGATTTAACTAAGGGATTGAGTAAAAAAAGTCTCACAAAGGTCCTTTAGCACTTCAACTTCAAATTTATAGCTTAGCTTAGCAATTTTTTTAAAAATTTTTAGCATTTTTCCTTGCTTGCTTAGCTCCTTTGCTTGAATGCTTCTTTGCTTGCTTCCTAACTCAATGCTCTTTGTCAATCAAGAACAAACACAATAAGTAACAAAAATTGAAAACAAAGTAAAGACACGATCAAAAGAGTACTAATTCCAAATTGATTCCATAAATACGACGTTACCTAATCCCCGGCAACGGCGCCAAAAACTGATGGTGTTGGTCGCTACCCCACAAGCTTAAGAGTGTGCATTAAGGCGAGGGCCAAGTTTTACATTTATAAAAGTCACTATTGCCTTCACTAAAAATATAGTTAGGGCAAGTAGGGATCATCCCAAGGGATTGGAGTCAAATTTGGCTGTGGAATCACAATTAGGGTTATTAGATCGAGTGATCAAATAAATAGTTGGTTGGTTGATTAAACTAGAGAGCAAATTAAACTAAATAATTGAATGCAATAGAGAGTAAGTAAGAGATAGAGATCTTGGGGTTTAGAGGTCACCACCAAATAATACTTTTCTACACCCTTAATAAGTGACTAATGAGGGAAATGTGTGTTGCAATATTGATGTGTGTGTGTGTGTTTGGTTGATTAAATTAGCAAGGATGACCAATTAAGTATATATTGTCTAAGCAATATGTGAAAAGCACAATATATCTAACAATTAAGTATATATTGTCTAAGTAGCATGTGAAAAGCACAATATATCTAGCAAGTCATTAATCCTTTCATTAGGCTCACAAGCCAAATACATCACAAGGTTTGAGACATATGTTACTTGCATTCAAAAGTATGGACCATTAAACAACAAGTATGGATTGTCCTCCCATCTAACAACTATACTACCACTACACTATAATTAAGCTAATGACATGAAATTAAACTAATTAAGCTAAGGGAGAGGCACAATCCATCAAGAAATGAGCATGAACCATCAAGAAAATTACAAGACCATTCCATTAAGCACTATGTTTTAACAATCTCTAGATCTATGGCATTAATACACATAGACACGCATCAATAACACAAGAAATAGAGTCAAACACATGAACATCTATTTTAGCATACATAGACATATGGATAGAATGAAATGATCAATTGGAAGCATTAAACCACATAAATCATTGAATAAACAAGATATATATATATATATATAAGTGCCAAAACATGTATTATAACATTAATTCCTCAATAATACACAAAATCAAGATGTAGAAAGCATGCTTGGGGCTAACTCTAGCCCCAAAAGGATGTCTAGCCACTCATGGTAATGCTTCTCCAACCCTCAAGGGCAAACTCCATGGAAGAAATCTACACCTTGGTTGATGAAGAGCTCCCAAGCTTGTGTCTCTAGCCTTCTCTTCCTTTCTTCCTCCCTAAGAATAGCCTCTATTGTGATTGATGGATCCTCTTCAAAAAGTGTATCATATTCTATATATAGGAAGGTCAAGTGACACACAAAATAAGCTGGGGTCGTGCACAAAATATTCCCTAATGATTGGATAAAGGACAACTTTTGTGAGCTGGAAATTAAACTTTTTCGAACTGGAGGAAGTTTGATCGATCGAACGTTAGACTTGGATCGATCGAACATAGCTGAGATCTATCGAACTGAAGTTGGATCGATCCTTAATGGCGGCGCCTTTTTGGATAAAAACAAATCTAAGATATTTCGAAGATATTTTTGGGAAAAGGACAAAAGTGGTTGGTAGGGTTATACAACTAGATAAGATCAATCATTTGGATAAGGACAAGGTAGTTAGATCGATCGAAGAATGATGTTGGATTGATCGAACTTTTGAGATCTCTGAAAATGTCATCATGGCTCAGATCTATCTTGAAGTGCTGAGATCGATCATGTTAGATCGATCAAACTTTTCTTGAGATCGATCGAAGTTGCTGAAATTCCACCTTTTGCTTCCTTTTTCTTCCACTTGACTCCTTTCTTTGATTCATCCTAGAATTGCTTCATTTCTGCTCTTATTTGGCTGAGTTAGCTTATTTTCGGGATAATGCCTGAAAATGGAAATAACACGAAATCAATCTAAAAAAGTAAAGTAAGATAGATAAAGATACTAGAATACCTAAGTTTAAGGGGTTTAAATACGCACTTTTCAGCACTCATCACAAATCAAGTGAACTTTTTTTTTAACTTCATTAATCTTTCATTGTCTTTCCAACGGTGTGCTCGATTGCACCCGGATCTTCCTGGATAATTACCAGTTTACCCTTTTAGCCTTAAGTGCTCGTTTTTCTTCGTCATGTCGTTTCTCCTTCGTCCAGACTCCGAATCATGCGATTCTTGAGTCCATCTTGATTAGTTTGTTATTGTCTTTCCAGCGGTGTGCTCGATGGCACCCGAATCCACTTTTCAGAAATGACTATTTTGCCCTTGGGGCTATTTTTGTCTGGTTTTTCTTGCTTTCCGCTTCCGCTACTTTCTTTTGAGTTCCGTAATTTTATAGGAAGTCACAGATGTGTCTCGGGAATGATATACATTCTAGGGACGTCATTTCCATGTAAAATGACTATTTTGTCCCTAAGGGCTTAATTGTTATTTTTTTGATCTTTTGTTTCCGCGTCAATTCTCATTGAGTTCCACGACCTCATGGAAGGTCATCAAAGTGTCTTAGAGGTGTGTTTTGCCTTGAGAGACCGTTGTCTTGTTTCTTGCTTCCGCATCTGAATCCGCTATCGGGTTAATCTTCAGTTCATCATAGGACGCACTGGCATGAAAAACCAGGGCCGTCACATTGCCCAGAAGCTAAAGCTAGTGGGTTTTTTTCAATGCATTGTTTCCACCCAAGAAACTTTATTGGTTTGTCGAAAACAGACTTATCAAACTGCTTGTCGAACTGTTCAGAATTATGTCCTACATCACTTCTCCTCAAATGGTTGTACATATATACACTATAGTAAAAATTTACTTAGTTACTTATGTGTAATTACGTTGATATTAAAAATTTAATAAATTATTTCACTATGAGAAAAACATAAAATTACAAATTTTAATCCCTAAATTCCTCTCTCTAAAATGTGACTTTTATTGTTCACTTAGACCAGGGACAGACTTAGAAAATTATATAAGAAGTGGCGGACCATTAACAACAAGAAGATAAATAGATTCAAACTATAGGATGAGGGTAACAATGATTTTTTTTTTTTTTTTTTTTTTTTTTTTTTTTTCTCGGGGGACAATTTTAAAACTATATATATAGGATATAATTCAAAAAATAGGTATATAATAGTAAAAAAAATAAAAATATTGAGTGGGGGCAATCTTCACTAGGTCCGTGCCTTAGACCAAACTCCAAGCTCTAATTAACAGTTTAGATGTACAATTGTGAGGCGCTAAAAAAAAAAGGGTAAGGACCGAATTCAAGACTAGTTTATTTGTACTCGGATAGAAATGATTAACTTAATTTACCATAGAACCAACGGTAGATTTTATTAAATATCGCAAAGCAGATAAAGAAAATACTAGACAAATTGAGCTTGAAAACAAACAACGAGAGATTCAAAACATATAAACAGCTGAAGAGATTTCCATCATGCAAATAATGCTAGAATCGATGCCAACACAAGTTGGGAAAACATGACTTATTGAATGACAAAATGTGATATTAGAATCTAAACGTTCACGCTCTAACTCAAACTTCCCATAGGATTAGCTCAAGCTTCCCATACGATTGTTCTTTTTTTCTAGTTGATTTTAGTGGTATTGTATTATTAATTTTTTTTTTTTTTAAAAAAATAAAAAATTCATATCGTATTGTATTGTTTTAAATTTTCTAATCCATAATAGATATTTTATTGTTTAATTTCTTTTTATGATATAGCCATTTGAAACATAGTTGTTGGAAAAAAGTTACAAAAAAAAAATCATATTAAAAATTTTAAAAATATTAAAATATTAATATTTTTTTAGTGCGAAAATAATTGGGGCATATGTGATAGCTAAAATTTGAAACCCAAAATACTAATGTGGTTCTTGGAAAGATTGAGGCGACTCTTGAAAAATATTGACGTGGATGTGCTAAATTGACAAATTTAGACAATGCCATTGGAAATTCTCTTAAAAATTAAGGTTTGTTATCAAAGAAATTTGATATGAATTTATAAGCATCTATTGACTAAGAGAGCTAGGATAATGATTGGGGGTTCATGAAATAAGAGCCCTTGATTTTGATATGATTTATTGCTATCATTATTATTATTTAGCCTAGCAATGCTTGGGAGTTAGTGGGGAGGGGGTAATCGAATCTAATATTAATAGGGTGGGGACTGACTCTTCATCACTCGAGCAATACCACCTTGAAATATTTGTCAAACGACTAAATGGATTATGAAAAAATATTGAGTTGATAATTGATGTATCAAAGAATTTGACATGAATTGACATTGCATATTGTTGAGTTGAGTTGATAATTGATGTTATAAAAGAATTTGACATGAATTGACATTGCATATTGTTGAGTTGATAATTGATAGAAGTTTTGTATCAAAGAATTTGGCATGAATTACATTTCATATATTAATAACTGATACTCTGTGCATAGACTATATGGAATTTTTTATTTTTTATTTTTATTTTTCCTGCCAATAAGAGAACAACCATACGACATCTACACAGCACATCCAAAAAAGACAGCACAGATGCAATAAAGGCAAGCCATAAAAAGGCAAACAAAACCTAAAGCAAAAAGAAGAAAAATGAAGATCAGGCTCCAGATTTGCTTAGAAGAACAACGGAAGCCACCACATGAGACGAGCATCAACGGGAGTGACACAAAGGTCAGGCCATTAGCAAGGTAACTGCTCCAAAGCTCCATTCACAAGGCGCCTCTGACTGGTGGAAAAACCACCCAAACCCTGTACATATCGGGGAACACAAAAACAGACATAGATCTAAGATCTAGTCGGGGACAACAAAAAATCGACATAGATCTGAGATCTAGCTGGAGAAAGAAACATAATCCACCTAGTTTGGCCGGAAACAAGCCAAACTAAAGCAGATCTAGCAAAACAAAAGCAAAAAAGGCATGAAAACCACCCATAGAGTGTACTTACTATTACACGCCGATTTTATTTAGACTATATGGATCGACTACGGAGTGTAAGTGTATATATATTTTTTCTAGCTAGGTAATATATATGTATATAATAGGATCAAGTGCAAACAACACCCTTAATTAGGGTTGCAAATGAACCAAATTGCTTATGAACAGCTTGGGCTCAGCTCGTTAAGGGCTCGGCTCGGGCTCGTTCATTAAACAAATGAGCCGAGCTCAAGCTCAATTTCTAAGCTCATTTAGTAAACGAGTCGATCCGGAGCATTGCTTGGCTCGGCTTGTGTAGACTTGTGAACCTGAGCTTGGGTAGGTTCATCATGTTCATGAATATAAGCTCGTGTAAGCTCGTTTAACTTCATAAACTGTAGGCTCGTTATAAGGCTTGTTTGAATATATATATATATATATATATATATATATATATATATATATATATATATATATATAATTCTTTACATAAAAAAAAAATTAAAAAAAATATTGGTGTTTGAATTCAAAACAACAATAGTTTTTAGGATAAAGTGCATAATATACCAGGCCCTATAGTATGCTCCCCTGAATTTTTTAATTTGTTACTAATATACCATGCTATTTTTTCTTTTTTTCAATATATAACCCTAAAATATTGCTAATGCCCTTTTAAAATTATTACAAAATTTTAGCCTTGCCCCCTCTTACCTAAAGTTTTAGGTCCGCCTCTGCGTATTGAGATACCACTCGATTCTAGAGCCACGGGTGATCAAGTCCGAGCACAGATCCAAGGGATACCAAACAATTAATATGTAAACAAGTATGAATAAAAACTAAATTAAGAATAAATTAATAATACGCTGAAAGAAATGTAAAATAAAAATTCTCAAACTTTAAATAATAAATTAATATAATTTAAATCCTTCAAATCCATACAACTCGGGAATCCATCTAGTGGACCCCTAATAATTCCAACTGATAAGACGTTTACAAAATTAAAATCCAAAACTAAAGTAAGAAAGAAAATCCTATGTAGTCGGAAGAGTGAGAGTCTGTATCTGCATCAACACGATCAAGCTCTAAGTCTGGTACTGACGAACACCTGAAAAATAAGAGTGGGTCAGGCCCACATGCAAGTTCCAATCTACTACAATCCGTACATAAACTCGATACGCAGATACATCATAAATAGCTCAACAATAGCTAAAGTAGTCCATATAGATATAAGTACACACTATAGGACGTTCGCTAGTCCAGTAGGTCTGTCTCAGCCTAAGTAGAGATACCATGCAAATCACACATAATGTGGTCATGTATACCTAGACCTACCAGGGAACAACACCTATGTCTAGTTATCTATCCTAGGCGATATACACACCCTAACCGTGATCAGGAGACTCAAACTCGTACCACAGTACCATAAATATATATATATAAATTCCTTCCTAAGATTGAAAAATAAAGCAACCATCCATTATGTCGTTCAACTGTTTTAGTTGACAGGACATGCATCTATGTAGGAGTTAACTGTTGTAGTTAATCCATTCCATATGTATGAACGGGTAGGACTTAGCTTTTTGATCTAATCCATCCCTGATATGTCACCGTTCCATACCGGTACATATAATGCAAATAATCCACAAGTGATGCACTTTCATTAGAACATCAAATACATCCAGAGTCCGATATAATAGAAATCAGACATAAGCAAGATTCTATTATGCATACAGTACATGATTAATATCACGAAATATTCATTCAAATTGCCATAGTAATGATAAACAATTTAAACCATCCATTCCCCATATAATTGACAGAACAGGAAATATATTATTCTGGCAATTAACATCCATAACATGATATAATGATTTTTAGAATTTTAAACTGATCACATTATAATAGAATTTCCAACCGATAATTCCATATTAGCCTGTTTGAACTACTAAAACAAAGGCTAGTAAACCAATCCTATATCCGTGACAGCATGTAAATTAATGTTTAAATCTCATGACATCCATTTAATCCTTAATCATAATTCCTACACTTGGTATAATGGCACTCATAAGCCTAGACAGAGCACATTATATGAAGTCCCAAAAATATTTTAATACTAGATCGTTTAAGTAATCAAACTTCCATATTTGAAGACATGTAAATTATTGTTTAATTTCATAGATTCCATTAACACAGTAAAACCAACATTCCTGGACTTCATTAAATTATATATAAATATCATTTACATAAAATCTAAAACATAACCCCCATTCCAGTCCATTTAGTTTGCTCAACAAACTAGAAACTAAGTCACCCTCCTTACTTGGTAACATGCATAGATCTCTTTTAAAAATTCATGATGCCCCTTTCCAGATCATAAACCAATATTCATGGGTCCTTAAATATGTTATATATATTTAAAACCCCAACTAAACCTCAGTATTGCATTATAGCCCCTGAAGTCCAAAAACTATAAAAAAAACCCACATTCTGGGCATTTAAAAAATTGGAGCCCCCTCCAATTTTAAGTTGAGCCGACTCCACTTCAATGGAGCCACCTCCATTGAAGGGTGGACCTGCCTCCACTTCTCCAGCCTTCGTTTTTCCTTCTCTGCTTCCTCTGTGTTGCTTTCTTCGCGTCCGGCCAAGTCTCAGTCCTCTGTCCCAACTTTGTTAAAGATTTTTAAGGTTCAAATTATGTCCTAACAATCCTAGAAACTTCTCTCATTCCAGTACGAATTATTTGACAAAAGCTTAAACCATGATTGAAACAGTTCATGCATTCTCTGTTTGTTTTCTTCACGTCCGGCGAAGTTCAACCCTCTGTTCCAGAATTTTTTCTTACATTCCTAAGGTTCAATTCAAGTTCATTCAATCCTAAAAACTCCTCAAACTCTCATCTAGCATTGCTTGACAAAAATTAAAACCGAAACAAAACAGTTTATGCAAGAAAATACAGTTCCAGTTTTATAAGCATAACACAGATTACAACCTAATCTAATATGCATAGAAGTCTGTTTTAAAAGTTAATTAGGTTCCTGGAGACTATTTAGCATGCATAGAACACAAGTTTACAGGAAAGAGGTAGAATGAAACTTGCCTTCAGTTTCAGCTTTGAAACCTAAACCACCGACTCTGCGTTTTCCGACCTATTCCCAACTGCCATTCAACCCCTCCGTTGCTCTTAGTTCCATTCAGAAGCAACCCCTTCTTTCTCCTTTATCCTCACGGGTTATCTCTCAAGACCCTCTCTGTTTTCCTCTCAAGTTTCCCTCTGTGTTTTCCTCACAAGAATTACTACGTGAATAGGGTTTTCAACCCTAGCTGACATAAACCAAGCATATATATATACGACTAAACCCTAAGTTGGATTATACAGTATATATATAATAGCTTCCACTAAGCCCTAATCCTAATCCCAGCCCATTAATACGTCGGCTACCCTATTATACATAAATTAAACCCTAAACTTAGTTATAAATACAACACACATAAATATTCTAAGCTACCAAAAATACACGTCAATTAAGTCACTAATAATCAAATAATTAAATCAAATACACCAATTTAAATTAAAACACATAACCGATTACAATTAAATAATTAAAGTAAAACAAATAAATAATTCACAATTACAATTAAATAATTAAAGTAAAACAAATAAATAATTCACAATTAATCAATTATGCAAATAATAAAATAAATAACAATTTCAAATGCACATAAAACAAATAAATAAATTCCAGTTATATCCTTTTCAGAATTAGGGGTATTACACGTATCACAGCTCTTGTGTGTTAAATGACGTTATTTTTCTTGTGTCCATTTTCATCATTTCACAAAATATATATTTTTATATAATATGTAAAATGTATATATAAGGGTAATTTAGGCAAATATTATCTTAAATGTGTCAAGAATGACTTATTTGCACAAATTGAAACTTTAAGAGTGTTTTTTTTCACATAAAGAGAGTGCATAATATGCACTGTAATTATACAATAAAGATTAATTTTGCACATGACCCTCTATAATATCGAGAATAGAAAAATTATTAAGAGTACATGAAATAAGAACATTTTAAAGATTAGTCCGGATGTTATATTCTCTTTTTAGAAGTAATATTCTAAGTGTAAATGTTTTTACTTGACCTTTCAAAAAAAGAAAAAAAAAAAAAAAGGCTTAGTATGGTTAGAATAATCTTTTCTAGAGAGAATGATTAAAAGAATGCTCAGAAGATTAGATGGATTTTTATTTCTTTCCTTTTTGTTTAAAAAGAAGACTAAATTAATTCCACATAACTATTCAAATATCACATGCTATGATAAGGCATTGAGTTGATAATTGATGCGAAGCTTTGTTATCAAAAAAATAATTTTCACGTTAAGCTCGGTTATCTTTTTGAAATGGCTTATAATTATGTGCAGATAATGTTTGGTGATATCAAATATTAAGCGCATGATTTTTTCTCCCATGGGAGTGGAGGTTATTATGAAAATCATTCCATGGAAGGAAAAATTTTCAAAACTTGTTTAATATTTTCTACAAATAGTTGCATGATTAGGATGGTTCTATTGAAATATTAATCTAATTAGAAAGTAATTCGAATAAAATGGACTTTATCTTAAAAACTTTTTGAAATTAGATTTTCAAGATAAGGAAAAAAATAAACAAATCATAGATAAATTCAGGCGATTCATTATTTTTTTTTTCCTTAAATGCAAACAATTAAACAAAGTGTATGTGAGGAATGTGTGCGAGTACCAAATGACGGAAAAATAAAAATAAAATCAAAATATTGAATTAATTATAGAAACAAGAGATTAATTACACTGTGGAGGACTCGTGGCTTGAGATTTTTTTTGTATATAAAACAAAGTCAAGTAACGTCAAGTATAAAGGTCAAAAATTGGGCGGCCCACGTATAATATGTGGAATATGCATCGTTTGGTCGAATGTCAAGTAATATGTGAAATATGCATCGTTTGGTCGAATGTCAAGTAATATGTGAAATATGCATCGTTTGGTCGAATGTCAAAATGGACGACGAGTACTCGAGATTTTTTTTTTTTTTTTTTTTTGAAAAATAAAGCAACTGACATTGATTTTAAAGAATTTACAAGGTTTGAGGCCGAAGTCCAAATACATAGGATAAGACAGGCCCAAAAGGGAAACAAGGCATAGGCCCATTCAGATAACAAAATGACTCATACTAGCTGTATTGAAACCATTAGCAATGAGAACACTATAAACTTTTCCGGTGAGCGTTTGTAGCTGAAGTAACAGTTATATCTAGCAATCAGGAGGTCAAGGAGGTGGTCTGCAGTACGACAGAGGTAGATTCCATTCTAAGAGGATTGATCTCCAAGCTGTGCAATCCTTTAGAACTCCCATTCTCAGAATTGAGGTGATGGAGTAAGTGATTTTGGCTAGAAGAGTTCTTTGTGAGCAGTTTCCCTTCTTGAAGATTCTACTATTGCATTTTTCCCAAGTCTGATAGACAATTGAATAGAGACATATTTTCTTAACTAGATTTTGTGGAGAATTGGACTTCCACATGAAGCTTACCAGTTGCACCAACATGCTCCAGTTAGAGATCACTGTTAAGAAGTGACACTTGTCCTTGATGAATCTCCAAATTGGCGAGATGAATGAGCAGGTGAAAAACAGGTGGTTATGTGATTCCATTGCATTAGAGCAGAGTGGACATAGGTTTTGGAATTTGCTCATTGGACTTCCACATGAATTTACTCGAATTTTTGAATAAACAAAGTGTGCATGAAAAATGTGTGCGAGTTCCATACCAAATGACAGGAAAAAAAAAAAAAAAAAATCAAAATATTGAATTAATTATAGAAACATGAGAATTAATTAGACAGTGGAGGACTCGTGCCTTTGAGATTTTTGTACATAAAACAAAGTCAAGTAACGTTAAGTATAAAGGTCAAAAATTGGGTCGGCCAACGCATAATATGTGGAATATGCACTGTTTGGTGGAATGTCAAGTAATACGTGGAATATGCATCGTTTGGTCGAATGTCAAGTAATATATTATTTCTGTAAAGTTATTACACGGTCCCACCATGTAATAATTGCTCCTATCTATAGCCTACCGACCTAGTGACGTTTAAATGTCACTGGCATCTCTCTATCAATATACATTTAAATATGTATTGCATGTATTGCGTGGATCAAATTATGGAAGTAAATTTTGTCCGTGGACATTGCCCTTCATGGGCATCATGTAAATTCTATACATACATATATATATATATATATATATACACACACACACACACAATTATTTCACTGTTCAAAAAAAAAAAAAAAAATTTGCATTCACTTCTGTTCAGTTTCGAATGCATTTTATAAAAAAATTAAAATATTTATTAAATATTCTAATTTTTTTGTAATTTATATCGAATAACAGAACAAATCTTATTGTTCCATCGAAGAGGATTCGGGTTTTAAAATTATTCTTATGTAACCTTTCTACATTCCCCAAAATAAGGACTTGTTGGACAACTATTTTCATTTTTTTTGGCTGCAATGTGTGTTTATTTGTGATTAGAAACATATTTGATAGAATGAAATTTATTGTAAGATTTTTAAAATAAAAAACGTATTTTATAAAAAAAAATATTGCAAAATTGAGTAACAAAATAGTTAGTAAAAAAATGTCTCTTACATTGTTTTTGAGGTACTCTATAGTGTTTTTGTTATTGTGCAAAAACATTGGGAAACTTTGGTGTTTTCTACTTGATCTTTTCTGAGAGCAAATGCGGTATTATTCAAGACAACAACCGGTCACTAAACGGGTTGTGTTTTGCTTCGTATACCAAATAAATAAATAAATAAAATAAAAATAAAAATAAAACATCACTCTCAACTATATATATACACATATATATTCTTCAAATTGACAATTTTTATTTTATTTATTTTATTTTTTTATTTTTTTTGTGTGTGTTAAACTTGAAATGATTGAGTTGTAATTTTATTTTTTATTTTGAATGTTGTTCATTTGAGCTGAAAAGGGTGCATCAATACATATGGTTTGGATATGAACATGATCATAAAAGAATGTGTTATGTCGAAGTGAAATACGCATGTTATGTCCTTTTTAAAGTTTAATTTTTAAAAAATCTTTATTATGTGGGCCTATTAAAAGAGCACAGATAGTGCCACAAAAATAAACATTTGTGGCTGGCCATTGGGCGTACATGTTTTAGGACATAGCAACCAGAAATGAGTTTGTGACTCTTCAAACCTATTAGTGGGATAGTATAGTGATTCCTTTTCAGTATGTCATTTCTAAATTGGCAATTCAGCTTTCATTTTTGAGATGGTACTCAATGTCCCCGTGCCGCCCTGGCAGTGTGGAGCAACGGAGTTGCTAAATAATAATTCGTTGATGTGAAACGCCTGAAAAAAAACAAAAATAAGCAAGAGTCTATCACTTGCGATTGGCATGTGTTTTAAATCATGTTCACAAAAATGAGTTTGTGATTATATCTCTTCCGACCCAGTAAGTAAGATAGTGTTCAGTTAATAAAACAAAAGAAAAAAAGAAGAAAGAAAAGGGCAAAAAAACAAAAAGTGAGATATCACCGGTGTAACGTGGACACAGATATATGAATACATCGACACGTTAAATTTTTAAAAAACAAGACATGAGATATAAAACTTTAATTTATTTCTAATTTTTATAATGACATTTATATCATCTGTATTTGTCATATTTTTTTTTTTTTTTTTTTTCCTTAGTTGGTACACATACGTGCCTCCATTGAGACTCGAACCTGACCTCTATTTGGGAAGTATTGCTAGGTCACAGACCTGTTGCTTTATTATATTGTTTTTATTCTAAATTAATAGAGGTCATTTAATGTTTTCTTTTGATCATATGTGTATAATATCAAAATTTTATTTTTAAAGAAAAAAAGTTGAACACTTTATAATGTGTTTATATTATTTTTAGGATTACTGGGTAGGCTTGTTTTAAAAATGTTTGAAAGTGTCGGACTAAATGTCTAAAAAGTGTAGGCGAAATGTCCGAAAGTGAGTGTCGAAACGTGTCCGAAGTGTTAGGATATGTGTGCCCTAGTATAGCAAATTCTAATTTTGAATTGTAAAAGTCATGGTTTCTTGTCTGGATATTATTATTAAAGCATTATACAATTGGTGAATGGAATGTATTATTTTTCGATTCTTTATAGAATTGATGGTGTCCGCTTGATTACAAAATATATTTATATATGTATGTAATGGCAATTAATATTATGATATAAATTAGTAATCATAAATGGTTTAAAGTCGGTAATTATGGATGGACATTTAATTAGTTAAGACTTAAACCGGGTCCACGATAGATTGAGATATATTGCGAGAGCTGTCGTATGCAATTGCTCTCTATCACAGTCATGGCTTTTGACTCTCAAGTATGAGAGAAGTATAGACTCTTTTATTAATTAATAATTACTTTGATTTGTTCGGTGGATACCTCGGGATCCTTAGATCGACACTTTGGGTAGTTATGTAATTAATAATTAGAGGTCTATATTCTCAATATTTGCATCAGTGCTATTTGTATTTATTTTGTTTTGATTATGGTTGATCACAAATTAAATTCGAAGGCCTTCGTATGTTTTAGACAAATGTTTTATATATATATTTATTTAATAAATTATTATTATTTTTTGTCAAATAAATATTTTATTGTGATCGAGCCGGAAATAATCAAAGGTAACAAAATAATTATATTAATTATGTTGTCGGATTGATGGCTTTAATTATCCGATAAATAATTAAGCAAAGAGGGGTCAAAGTGCGACATTGACTTAGAGGTTATTTACTATTTAATTGGAGTGCAATTAATTTCTTTTAGTGGAGTAGAAATTAATTTATGAATTAATTGAATTGGGTCCATGGTTTAATGGACCGGACCAATTATTAATTTATAAGAGGCAAGAAAATAGTAAGCCCAAAAGGATTCTCACCAATAGCCCAAGTTGATATTGGAGTCATGTTAGGATTGAGAAAGTTGAATTAGAGATGGAGAATGATTTATTGTTTCCTTATTCTTATTTTTATTTTGCCTATATATACATGAGTTTATGTATATTTTAGGGGTGACTTGGAGAACAAGAAAAAGGAATACACTTTCTCTCTCTAAATTTTAGGGTTTTGTTTCTCTTCTAAAGGAGGCTACTACCAGTCTAGATTCTAAGGTCATTCATCAAGGCATATTGGTGATTCCTAAAGGGAAGATAATAATCAAAAAGAAGGAGAAAGGATCTTGCTAAAGGGATCTACAATAAGTGAGAACATTCACTTTAGAGGAAAGTTCAAAAGGTTTACTCAGACCTTTGATGTAAGTATTCAATCTGTTTATTGAATTATGCATCATCTTTTATTTATCTTTGCATAAAACTTGTCTCCATGTAATGAATCAAGATCTATGATTGCAAATCCCTCAAAAAGTTTTAAAAATTTGCACGTTTCCCAACACGAAGAGTGTCCGACACGAACACGATACCGGTATGGCTCCTTCGTAAAAGTATCCATACTTCATAGAATATTGCTTAGCAACTCCGTTCCTCCACATTTACTTGCCAAAAAAAAAACTACATTCCTCCATGTCATTTGTGCGTGACATTTTAGCTATGGACTATTTTTTTTTTCTTAAAAAAATAATAATAATTTTACACCTCTTAGTATTACAAAAAAGTATGATGTTGATAAACTATGAGTTCAAAAACCCAACCTTCTTGGAAAAAAATCCTCTTTAGTTACTTTCTCACTAGATTAGTCAATTGAGGTGTTAAAAAGTTGACTTGGTGAAATAAAATTAAATTTCTTAACTCTCTGACTTGGCACTGACAAGGCTATGTTGGGGAGGTGACGTTAATCACTACTGTTAGATGCTCACTTGACATCGTCCAGTGAGAGAGTATCTGGAGGTGAATTTTTTCCTAGAAAATGACTGTTACGAAGTCATGTTCACACTTTTAAATTATATAATTCCAAAAACAGTCTTATCATTTACTTCATTTTTTTTATATGGTAAAATAAAAGTAAATTTATTGACTTGGCGCTGACAAGGCTATGTTGAGGAGGTGAATCACTATCATTAGATACTCACTTGACATCGTCTAGTGAGAGAGTAGTAAGAGAGAATTTTTTTTTTTGGTCGTAGCCTACTTGTGTTAAAACTAAAAGTTATTTTAACACAATTAAAAATTATTTTAATATAGTTATTTTAATTTTAACACATAAAGTATCTATCAAATTTAAAGACAACCTAAGGAACTAGTTATGTGTATTACATATTCAGAATGAAATTACTCAACACATGCTAAACATGCATATGGATAAACTGATTGTAACCGACCAACAAAGGTGAAAAAAAAAAAAAAAAAAAAAAAAAACCGACCAACTAAGGAAAAAAAAAAAATTTTGATTTCTTTTGATAAAAAAAAATAATAATAATAAAAAATAAATAAAGATAAAAGAAAAAGGAAAAAATAAAGGAAAACTTAAAGCTACTTTCCTAGTAAAGGGTGAGGGTCCATGTCTAGTTTCTCAAGCCTTTTATTTTCCTAGACAAAAAAACGGAGAGCAAAGATGAATAGAGGGGCGAACAAAAAAAAAAAATAGTCGTTCTCAACTGCTAGCGATTTCAAAATCAAAGTTTACTCCTTTTCAACCATCATTTTTCTTAGGGTAAAGTACAGTATCACTTTATGAGGTTTGTCAAAAAGATACACATATACAACTTACTCTATTTTTGAATAAAGACACCCCTTATAAGAAATTCCAACCAAACAAGACCTTAAATTTTTTGAAAAAATGAAATTACCCTTAATATTAAAATCAAATTTATTATAAAATATTAGATATAGTAAAAAGACGCAATTGCCCTCAGTTTATTTCAGTTGTCACCGCCGCCACCTCCACCACTATTATTTCTTCTGTTCATTCTCTCTCTCTTATACACACACACACATGTTGGCTATAGTTTCAACCAACTAAATAATTTCTAAGTGAAGAGAGGAGAGAAACAAATATTGTATTGAATTGAATTCTTTGTTGTGTTCATATCTTAACAACAAATACATTACCCTATATATACTATTCTCCCATAGACCTTTGAACTTTTCAAGACAATCTCAACCACACACATGATACATGCACACACTTGATACATGTACACTCTTGATACATGTATCCACTTGATACATGTACAATAATAGATGCATGAATGAACATATACATGAATGAACATGGCATTAATTATTTTTAACACACCCCCCTTAATGCCATGTTGTGACACCCAACAATTCTCTAAAGTATTCAAACTTATTTTTTGGAAGTGCTTTGGTAAAAATATCCGCAACTTGGTCTTCTGTCTTACAATACTTGAGTTGAATCTCTTCATTCTCCACGGCTTCTCTAATGAAGTGATGCTTGATTGCAATGTGTCTTGTGCGACTATGGAAAATAGGATTCTTTGTCATAGCAATTGCGGATTTGTTGTCACATAAAATTGGAGTAGCTTCCCTTTGCTTCTCACCAACATCTTCAAAAATTCTCCTTAGCCATATTGCTTGTGACGCTGCCTTTGATGCTGAAATATACTCAGCCTCGGCAGAAGATTGCGAAACCGTTTCTTACTTTTTAGATGCTTATGAAAATACACCCGAACCAAGAGAGAATGCATAACCGGAAGTACTTCTCATATCATCAACAAATCCGGCCCAATCACTATCACAAAAACCAAACAACTTTGCATCAACATTTTTCTCATACAAGATACCAAAATCAAGTGTACCTTGTATATATCTCAATACCCTCTTTGCAGCCCCAACATGAATTTGACTCGGATTATGCATAAACCGAGATAATAAGCTTGTAGCATACATGATGTCGGGTCTTGAAGATGTCAAATATAATAGACTTCCAACCAAGCTTCTATAGAGAGATGCATCCGCTTCTTTACTTCTATCTTCTTTCATCAATTTTTCATTCACAACCAAGGGAGTGCAAACGGATTTGCAATTCAACATTTTGAATTTTTCAAGAAGAGTTTTTGCATACTTCTTTTGACAAATAAAAACTCCTCCTTCTTTTTGATAAATTTCAATGCCCAAGAAGTAATGCAACAAACCCAAATCACTCATTTCATATTTTTTCATCATCTCTCTTTTAAAATCATCAATCATTTTTTCATCACTTCCGGTAAATACCAAATCATCAACATAAAGAGAAACAATAAGAATTCCAGTTTTACCTTGTGTCTTGTAGTACAAGGTTGGCTCACTTTTGCTCCTTTGAAAGCCTTTTTTGATGAAGTAAGAATCAATCTCACTATACCATGCCCGGGGTGCTTGTTTTAGGCCATACAAAGCCTTCTTTAATTTGTAAACTTTCTCTTCTTCTCCTTTTGCAACAAAGCCTTGAGGTTGTTCTACATAGACATCCTCTTTCAAAATACCATTCAAGAAGGCTGATTTTACATCAAGTTGATACAAGGACCAACCATTTTGAGCCGCCAAGGCAATAAGTTCTCTAATTGTGTCAAGACGAGCCACGGGTGAAAAAGTTTCTTGAAAATCAATTCCGGGCTGTTGTGAATACCCTTTTGCTACAAGTCTTGCTTTGTTCTTTTGAATGGAGCCATTCGGATTGAATTTTGTTTTAAAAATCCATTTCACACCAATCACATCTTTGTCTTCCGGCTTTTCTACTAACTCCCAAGTCTTGTTCTTCTCAATCACATAAATTTCATCTTCCATAGCTTTCTTCCATGCCTCTTGTTTAATTGCTTCTTCAAAGTTCTTCGGTTTAACAACACAAAAATTGCAACTTGTATACACATCACTAAGACTTTTCATTCTTCTTGGAGTTGAACTTGGAGATGAGGAATTTGAGTTTGATGGAGAAGTTAAGATTGATTGTAAGCTAGATACGGGAGACATTTCTTGTGGAACTTCAAGAAAATCTTCATTTTCATTTTCTTGATTTCCTGATTCTTCATTGAAAATGGGGATTTGATCTTGAACTTTCTTCTCTTTCCAATCCCAAGCAACCTTCTCGTTAAAAAGAACATCTCTACAAATAATCAATTTATTCTTCTTCAAATTAAAGAGTCTATAGCCCTTTGATTTTGAGCTATAACCCACAAAGATGCATTTTTCACTAGCTTCATCAAGTTTGTGCCTCACTTCTCTTGGAACATAAGCAAAACAAATACACCCAAAAACTTTCAAGTGTTTCAATGATGGCTTCCTTCCACTCCATGCTTCAAATTGAGTTTTATTCTCCACCGCTTTTGTTGGACTCCTATTCATTAAGTAAACAGCCGTATATACGGCTTCACCCCAAAATGATTTAGGTAGCCCCTTCTCATGAAGCATTGATTTTCCCATTTCAATGATTGTTCTATTTTTCCTTTCTGCCACTCCATTTTGTTGTGGAGTGTACCCAACCGTTAATTGTCTCTCCAAGCTAATATCTTCACAAAACTTTTCAAACTCATTTGAGTTGTATTCTCCACCTCTATCACTTCTTAACACTTTGATAAGATGGCCACTTTGCCTTTCAACAAGCTTTTGAAATTTTTTGAAAATAGAGAACACATCTGATTTTTATCTCATGAAATAAATCCATGTCATTCTTGAAAAATCATCAACGAAAATAATAAAATACTTGTTACCCGCTTGAGTTGGTGTTGTCATCGGTCCACACACATTGGTATGAACAAGCTCCAATGGTGCTTTAGCCCTCCATGCCTTGTTTTTCGGAAATGACTCTCGGTGATGCTTGCCAAGAGCACAACCTTTACAAACTTCTTTAACTTCTTGTATCGTTGGCAACCCATACACCATGCTATTTTGTTGTAAATTCTTTAAGCTTTGGAAATTCAAATGGCCAAGTCTTCTATGCCAAAGCCAAGACTCATCAACAACATCTATCTTCGAGGCCATATTTTTTGAACATGAAAAAGTGAGAGGAAAGCTTCTATTTTTGCCCATCTTGATTTTTGCTACAATATGATTTTGTCCTCCCTTGTCATAAATTTTGCAAGAGTCCTCATCAAAATGAATGGAGTACCCATGCTCTACAAGCTGTCCAACACTTAACAAATTTTGCTCCAAATCCAGAACAAGTAATACATCCCGAATATGCTTTCTTCCTTTTTTTGTCTCAAAAGTTAGTGTTTCACACTTGTGGGCTATCTGGAATGGTAGGATCATCGCCGTTGGAAGAAGAATTCACAAAGACCTCCACTGCAGCAGTTGTGAAGGCAACAGATACTGGTGGTAAGAATTTCAATATTTCTACACATGTTGCTAATAGTGCATGGATAATTGATTCTGGTGCCACAGATCATATGACATTTGATTCTAGACAGGTCTCACCTCTTAATTCATCCTCACATACATTTGTTTCTACTGCTAATGGGAATTCGACCCCAGTTATTGGGGAAAGATCTTTGACACTCAATGATAATCTGCATTTAGATTCTGTTTTTGTTGTTCCATCTTTAGATTCTAATCTTTTGTCAGTTTTCCAAATCACCACAGCTTTATCTTGTGTTGTCATTTTTTGGCCTGATTTTTGTGTGTTTAAAGACATCTAAACAAAGTAGACGATTGGTTGTGGTATGAAGCGAGGGAAACTGTATTACTTGGACTTGATGTCCAAAAGTTCCGACAAGCATTGACAGTGGATGGTTATGAGGGGGAGAGAAAAAAATCTGAAATCTGGCTGTGGCATCGACATCTGGGGTATACTTCCTTTGGTTATTTGTGAAAAATTATTTCCTAGTTTGTTTGCAAAATGTGATGTTTCTAGTTTCCACTGTGATGTTTGTGAATTAGCAAAGAGCCACCATGTTTCGTAACCATTATGTTTGCATAAAAGTCCACTTTTTTTTATGCTTATACATTCTGATGTTTGGGGTCCGTCCAAAGTCACTACTTTAGGTGGATACCGTTGGTTTGTTACTTTTATTGATGATTGTACCAAGATGACCTGGTGATGAAGTCCAAAGGTGAAGTGAACTTATTGTTTCAGAAGTTTCATAAAAAGGTTGAAACTCAATACAATGCCCATGTTCAGGTTCTCCGTAGTGACAATGGTGGAGAATATCAGAGTTTTGCCTTTTAGCAGAATTTGGAAGCATGTAGAACTATTCATCAAACCACTTGTTCCAATACACCCCAGCAGAACGGGGTTGCAGAACGAAAAAATTGACACTTGTTGGGGGTTGTTCGTGCTTCATTGATAGAAGCACATATGCCATTATCGTATTGGGGAGAAACACTTACCTCTGTAGCATATGTCATCAATCGAGTACCTTTCAGCTCTATTGCCTTCCGGACACCATTACAGGCTCTCACTGATGCAGTTGTTGCCCCAACCATCCCAAATCTACCTCCTCATGTCTTTGGTTGTGTAGCATATGTACACCTCCATAAACATCAACGTAACAAGCTAACTCCTTGAGCATTACAATGTGTTTTTCTCGAATATGCTACTCATCAAAAGGGGTATCGCTGTTATTACCCTCCCACTTGACGAATGTCTATCACAATGGATGTTGTCTTCCATGAAGACTCGATATATTTTTTCTTTACGTCTGAACTTCAGGGGGAGTACTAGAACGAAATTCAGACTCTAGATTATGATTATCACATTTTTGAGGATGGCGATTATAATGTTAATGACTCACAAGTTGGACTAACCAATCAGGAATCAGGCGAATTGAATTCGAGTGGTATCAGTTTGGATCAAAGTGGTGATGAACGTCTAGAAATGGAAAGTATAGTGCCAACCCCATTATCGTTCGAGTTGAGTCCCTCGTAACTAATATATCACACCAATCGCCTGCTGAGGATGTTCTTGATTTAGTGTCTGAGCCGCTCAGAAAACAATTACCACCGCGTCACACTAGAGGTATTCCTAAACCCACATATGAACCCGAACTTTCTAATAAAGTTAAATATCCCATGAGTAATTATGTGTCGAACCATCATTTGTCAGAATCAAAATTTTCATTTGTAAATTAATTATCTACTGTATCTATTCCTAACAGTGTGCAAGAAGCCTTAACTGACCCTAGGTGGAAAGCATCTATGAACGAGGAAATGAAATCCTTGCAGAAAAATGAAACTTGGGAACTCATTGATCTTCCACTAGGAAAGAAACCAGTTGGATGTCGATGGATTTACACTGTGAAGTATAAAGCAGATGGCATAGTTGAACGCTTTAAAGCACGATTGGTTGCAAAAGGTTACACCCAAACCTATGGAATCGATTACACAGAGACGTTCGCACCTGTAGCCAAAATAAACACAGTTCGTGTCTTGTTGTCTTTAGCTGCAAATTTGGATTGGCTGTTGCAACAATTCGATGTTAAGAATGCTTTTCTGCATGGTGAATTATCTGAAGAAGTCTACATAGATCTCCCACCAGGATGCATGATACCCGAAAAGTATAGTCGGAAGGTCTGCAGGTTAAAGAAATCATTATATGGGTTGAAACAATCTCCAAGAGTATGGTTTGGAAGATTCACAAAGTCTATGGTAGCCTTTGGTTACCGTCAAAGCAATTCAGACCACACGTTATTTCTGAAGAAACAACATGCTAAGATCACTGCACTCATTGTATATGTAGATGACATGGTGGTTACAGGAAATGATCCTGAAGAAATGAAGGCTCTTAAGAAGTACTTGTCCAGAGAATTCGAAATGAAAGATCTAGGTTGTTTGAGATATTATCTTAAGATCGAAGCATCTCGATCTAATAAAGGAATCTTTCTATCTCATAGAAAATATGCCTTAGACCTATCAAAAGAGACTGGCATGATAGCATGTCAACCAGCTGAGACACCAGTGGAAGAAGGAATGAAGTTATGTGTTGAGTCCAACCAAGTACCTGCTAATAAAGGAAGATACCAACGACTTGTAGGGAGATTGATGTACTTAGCACACACGAGACCAGATCTGGCTTATGCATTGAGCATTGTTAGCCAGTTTATGTATGATCCTCGAGAGCAACATATGAATGCAATTATGCGCATTTTGAGGTATTTGAAATCTGCTCTTGGAAAATGAATTTTGTTCACTAAAAATGCTCGTTATCAAAACATAGCTGCATATACTGATGCTGACTAGGTTGGAGCTATAGATGATAGGCGATCTACTTCTGGTTACTTTACTTTTGTAGGAGGTAATCTTATTACATAGAGAAGCAAGAAACAAAATGTTGTTGCTCGCTCGAGTGCAGAAGCTGAATTTAGAGGTATGGCGCTTGCACGTTGTGAAATATTGTGGTAAAGACTTCTATTGCGGGATTTGGGTTATCTATCTGGGCAACCTATTCGACTATATTATGACAATAAAACAGCATGCGATATTGTCCATAATCCGGTTCAACATGATCATACAAAGTATGTTGAAATAGACAGATTCTTCATTAAGGAGAAGTTGGATGGGAAAATTGTGGAGTTGCCTGAGATTCGATCTGAGGATCAACTAACCGACATTCTCACCAAAGCAGTCTCAAATCAAGTATTTTCAAAATTTTTAGACAAGTTAGGCATGTGTAACATCTATGTACCAACTTGAGGGGGAGTGTTGAGATTTTATCTTATAGTACAGCTGTAGGATTGAATTCTTTTCTCCTTGATTTAGGGCTAATTGGTAGGTAATTAGTTACCTATTTTAGCTAGTCCTATTCTATAAATTGGATATAATACTCATCAATAAATAATAATATAGAGTTTTTAATTCTCATATTCTTTTTGAAGAGAAACAACATGCAGTTGAAGTACCTTCGTGAGTAGCAATCCATTCCACAACTCTTTCTCTCTCCATAACTCTCTTTCTTTCTCTCTAATATAAGAAATTGATTTTCTCTTCAGCAACGAGTAGCAACGTAGTCCAACATCAACCTCTCCCTCCCCGGCGACACCTTCGGATGTCATCGTCTGCGCCAAGACTGCCCTCGATCTCGCCTGCCCTACCGTCCTCGATCTCCTGCGTCGACATCATCGCCGTCGCTACCTGGGAGCTCGTCACCATGATGGTTCGCCTGCCCCGCCGTTGTTTCCTTTGCCTGAGACACCGCCGTCTCCTGGTGGTGGTGTTGTGCTTGTGTATATATATGTCAGTGTTTGTGTATATATATATATGTACATTTATATTTATATGTGTATATATAAATGTCGCCGCCACCAACACCGTCACTGTCCTCTCTAAAACGTCACTGAAATATTGCACAACAGTCCATAGGTTCTCAGTTTCTCTTTCTAAAACGCCGCCCAAATATTTCTGTTGCAGAGGGAAATCAGTGGAAAGAAATGGTTTCATTTTTAAAATTTACCGTAATTAAAAAAATAAATTTAAATTTAACAATTCAGTAATTCAAATCCCATTTAATTAATGAAGGCGGTTAGATAAAAAAATAATAGTGAAAAGCAATTGCTCAACTTTTAAGCTAGGACTCAAAGCAATTGCTTTCTTCTTCAAGGTGCCGATTCTAGGGCTTTTGAAACACTTTCAGGCATGGAGGAGAGAAGAGATGCTTGGGGGTATTTTCGGTATAACACATTTAAATACACATCACTTCTTTGGCACATGTGACAGCAGGGGTATTTTCGTCACAAAAGTCAATTTGTTAAAGCATTTGTTAACCACGCGCTGGGTTAACGGGGCTAATTGACAGAGTTGGGGTAAAATGATAATATTGTTATATTGTTGGGGTTTTTTAAAACTAGTTGGAATTTTAAGATCAATTTTTTTTTTTTTTTTGTTTTGATAATTTTGAAAGTTTTGAAAATTTTGCCCTAAAAAAATCAATTCCTTATCACCGATCACATGGCTTCCTTCAGTACCAACAACAAACAATATATATATATATATAATCAAATCAACCCCTTGAATAATTCTAATGGGTAAATCTTCAATTTAAAACTAAATTAAATACTCAATCTTAAATGACTAAAAATCATGAAATGAATATAATTTTAATTCTTAAAAATTCGGGTTGTCATAACAATTAAGTGAAAAGCTTCACTTCTTTAGTTGTTGCATAATTGACCAATAAAAAAAATAAGTCTAACAATTCACTGCAACTATTCGATGAATCATTTTTTACATATATATATATATATGTATGTATGTATGTATGTATGTATCCAAGGTGAATCAAGTTCATTAATTGAAGTCATTTATGTATTAGTTGCCATGTTCATTCATTTGGCTGCGAGCCATTCCTTTGATTACATACTTCATTTGTATCAGGCTTTGGTTACCAAACAAATGATCCCATGTGAAACTTAGTGTTGGGTATGATGTAGGTTTAGTGTCAAAAGATTGTTGCCACTGATTTGTCACTCGTGTGTGTACCTTGTCGCCCAAAGGGAATGAACATTGGACCTATATTTTTTTTTTTTGTAATCCTCACTGTGTTGATGACCATTTCTCTCAGGTGGTCGTCCAATTTGTTCTGGAGCAACAAGGTGTTGCTCACTGATTTGTCGACCACACACACACACACACACATATATATATATTCATTTAATTATTATTATTATTATTATTATTATTATTTATAATTTACTTGGGACATTGAATGGTTTGTTTGGATAAAAATAGTGAGGGCAATATAGTATATCCGTGGGTATTTCACCATGGGTATTCACATTTGAATAAGAGTATAGATGAATGACCTTGGTTTTTCTTCAATTAATTATTTATCTATTTAATTATCTATTTTCATCTTCTTCTTTTTATTTTATTATTATTTTTTTATTTCTTCGCCACCCGAGTCATGGAATTCGGGGCGTGACATATGTTCCCACTTATTTTAACCTGCAATAGCTAGCCCTCCTTCAACTTTTGTGTTATTTATTTATTTTTTTCAAAATTATTCCGACCATGATGTTAACTCATTATTTAACATATTATGCTTGTTAAATTTTATACGACTTTTAATATGCATAGCTCATTGCACATTCGAGTTATTTATTTATTATTATTTTTCAAAAGAAACTATAAAGACAAAAGAAAATAAAAAGGCAAAGTCAATTACTATGAAAGCAAGCAAAAAAAGATAAATAAAAAAAAAATTAAAATGAACTAATTAACCAAAAAAAGGTTTTAAAAAAGGAAAAAAAGAAAAATCATCACCACTTTTACCATTTCTGTTAAATTAATGTCCCTGCATAATGACAAAGATAAAGTGAAATTATTTAACACCCACTTTGAATTTGATCGGCTTTACTACTGGTACTTTGAGTTGTATCATCTTTCTCTGGCTCCATGAACATTTTTGAGGTGCTTTGAGCTCCCAAGGACTCTTATTTATAAATAAATATGTATGAATCCACTGTGACCGGCCATAGGCTGTGGCTATTGTCATTTGTCCAACGCCAAAGAAAATTTGGTCACTGCCACTAGAGATGTGAGGGTATTGGTAGGGGCCACTCGATGTAACTCGGGCCTCAGGCTCAAAAAGAAAAAAAAAAGAAAAAAAATAAATTTTGGCCTTTTCATATCATAATATGCAATCTATTAATTATTAAATAATACTTAATTAAAAATCATCATTGCTTTTAAAAAATATGAGTAAAAATAGTTACAAGACTCACAACTCACAAACAAATAACTCACAAACAAATATATGAAAAATATAGATATATACAAATTTATAATAACAAAAGTTAGTAAAACTAAAAAATAATTAAAGAAAAAGAACCTGATTTAGAAATTTGAAAATTTTTCAATAAAACAAAAGTGCGTTCAAATTGAGATTTGAGAATAATGAATATTGAGTCGAGAAGAAAGAAAATTATAAAATTGTAATGAGAGAGGACTGAGAAAGGAAGATTAGGAATAAGAAAAAAAAAAAATAAAAAAAAATCTAAAAAAAGAGAACGGCTAAATATTTACAGTATTGCAACTTACCCAAAATATATATATATATAGTGTTGGTGTAAAAATAACGTGTATAAAAAAAAGTGTGTAAGATAGACAAAGAAAAAATATATTATTTAAGAATATAAATATTTGGGCCCATTTTAAAGTGTGTGTAATTGTTAGGGTTTGGTTTACTCAACAACCATGAATGAGGAGGAGAGAGAAATTGTGAAAAAAAAATGAGATATTTTGGGAGATAAATAATTTCTCTCTTGAATGAAAAGGCCTGAATAGATAAGGAGAGAGAAAACATAAAAAAGAAGAATTATTTTAGGAGATAAATTCTTTAGAATTAGTGTACAATTAGGAAACAATTACAATATCTTATATACAAGGCAACTATAATATTTTGGGGCTTTTTTATTAGTTGGGACCTTAGGCGACCGCTTAACTCGCCTAAGACTGGAGCCGCCTTTGGGTGTTGGGTTGTTGAACGAGTATCATATCAGTTAGAAAATAAAGAAATTTGAAACTTATATGGGTAAAAGTCAGTTATTCCACCTAATAGATTAACCTTTCGAGTTAGACACCCATAAACCCAACAATTGGTTTCAGAGCTAGGTCCCAAGGTTCCAAAGAATCGCACGTGGACCTCGTTCAAGGGGGGAATTGTTGGATAGTTGAACGGGTCTTACATCGATAAAAAATAAAGAAATTTGAGACTTACACGGGATAAGAATCATTCCATCTAATAAATCAACTTTTTGGGTGGGACACCCACAAGCCCGACAACATAGAGTGACCAATATATGAAAATTTGAAACAGCTTTAGACGAAGCATCTTTTAGTACCAATAGCATTCTCAAACCATTCTTAAACTTAAAAATACAACAGTATATATGGATAAGGTACACACACCAACCCGTTCCATTACATCAAACGATTGGCAAACCATTATTAAACTTAAGAAATACAACAATATATATGGATAAGGTACACGCACCAACCCAGATATTAGCTAGACCAAATCCATTCATGTTCATACAAGTAAACCAACCAACCAGAATGCAAAAAACAAATCCATGCTCATACGGGTATGTGATTGATGAACATTGAGATGATGTGATCTTTCCATACTTTTTTTGGATGAGTGTATCCGTCATTTTTCTTGAAAAGGACATCCATTAATCGGGTAAGGTTGACAATCCTTCTGAGGAGATGCATGGAGATGGAGTTTGGCTTGAGGCATTCCTCATTGATCTCTTTCCATGCATTTTCAATCCTTCTATTGAACTCGTCAATTACCTCTTCTTTTGACATGCCTGCATGCTCCTTCATGTAGCATATAATCCCTGTAGCAACATGCCCCTTCTCCAAATCTTCCTTCAAAGGTTAAAGATTTATAACTGTTAAGAGATTCACATTATAACATATATAACAAAACAATTGATCAAACCGGCCAATACAAATGGCATGCTATTAATATTAATTTCATTATCCAACTTTTTCATATATCTATACCTTGTAGTCTACTATGTCATCCATGAGCCTCACAATTGTACTAGAAGCCACAAGAATTTTAGGTTTATCTTTTATCCAATCAAATGCCTCAGTCGTAGCAATTGCTCCCATGCCCACAAAGGATGATGTAGTGAGTAAGTAATAACCAGCGCTGTTAAGCGCATTGCTCATGAACTCATCGAAAGATGGCACATATCCTTCTTTACACCACTTGGCCTCCATGTGGTAACTCCTCGTTATCTCTTTAAACTGTTCGTGTTAGACATAATAAATCCATGTTAATTTACGTTAAAAATTTAATTAAGGTCGAAATAATAATCTTTCTTAAGCACATGAATTGAGAAACGAAATGACTAAATGGGGTGAAAGGACTTGGATAAGTCGTACAACATTTGGTTCAGAAAAAAGAAAAGAAAAAAAGGTAGTGTGTGAGTTAGTTGCCATGCACAATGAAAAAACAAAAAACATACAGCATATTTTGAGCCATCAACGCTGTAAGATCTTCCTTGCTTTGTCATTTCCTTGTCGAATTCCTCGTAGAGATTTATGATAGCTCTATAGTATATCTTCATGTAATCCGGGAGCTGTTCAATAACGCTAATATCCAACCTGAAAGTCAACAACGTGATTTCCATATTCATTCAATTGAAGATTAAACATAATCATCGACAACGAATCTTTTAGTTCCTCTTATAGCATGCATAGGAAAACACCGTAAAACTTGTATAGTTGAGGCCGGCTTACATATGAGAAAGCCTCAATATCCAGGGTACTTACACGTGGTATATCCAGCCAATTAACAAACATAAAAACTCTCAATTTCTTCTATATCAAGGCAAATTGATAATTTTTAAGTATGTCCATTAGCAAGGGGTACCTCCTATACAATACCCTGGAGTATTGTAGACTTTATCATTACATAGGTTTTGGAGTAGTTGTCCAAAAATTCAAAGTTCATTAAGGGGGAAAAAAAAGTAGAAAAAAAGAAAAGAAAATTAATTTGAGAGTTGCAAGTACTTATCGACGTATAACCTTTCCTGAAGAAAAAAAAAACAAAAAAATCCTCTAAAAAAAACTTATCGATATATATATATATATATATAAGGAATTTGGGAGTACAAATATTATACCTTTGCATTGCATCTGTAAAAAGTTTGAGTTCTTCAATTGTACCATATTCATCATAAATGTCATTTAGAACTGATGTCATAACAATTATTTTAGCGAGTATCATCCGTCCAAGGGAATAATGAGGTTCAAAATACGCAGTCATAGCCCAGAAATAGCACTCAACTACTCTGCTCCTTGCATACGGAAGTTTTGATTCAAAGCCTAAGTCTTTCCACCACCTATGTAAAACAGAAGAGATAAATTAGATTTACCCAAAAAAAAAAAAAAAAAACACAACACACAAGCAAACACCTACTCATTACCTTGACATGTGACATAATTCTTGCTTGTGTGTCAACTGTAATAGATTGAAGTCAAACTTTGCAAGTTTCAGTAACAATTCATTCTTAGAAGCGTCTTCTTCATAGATAGAGATGTAATGCCTTGCCTCTGATCTTGGGATGCCCTTGTGAAGGGGTTGCTCTAGGGCATGCATCACTTGCTTTGCAAGAAAAGGGCTTAATTCATCAGTTACCATTGACTCCAGGTGAGTGGTTGTGAAAGCAAGAGCCTCATCTAAAATATCTTCTCCATTTATCCTCAAATGTGAAGCTTCATACAAGCTTAGCATACCCATAACATCTCTGGTAAGGTTTTCATTGAATTTACCATTGTTGTCTTTAAATTTGTTGAAGACATCTGTTTCACAAGCCATCATATATCAGCCATGCATGAAACTATATATATTGACCGCAAGTGATGCATGTGAATGTTGAATTCTTGAGCATACAGCCACTACATCTATATGTACGTGTGAATGCATGCTCTCATATATATATATGTGTGTGTGTGTGTGTGTGTGTGTGTGGTGAGGAGCTTAATTACCACAAGACATGTTATAACCATGTTGTCTGAATATTCGAAAATGAATAGCAGCTGTGCTCAAATCGTTGTAGTCTTCATGATCTTCCAAGTGGGCATGGGAATGAAAGATTTGTTCCAACTTCTCTTCCATCTCTTTCTCAAAGTGATAGGACACACCAAGGCGTTCGAGTGTGTTAATCAAATTCATTTTCTCTGATGCTTTACTCTCTGCATCTATTAGCATGCTTCTCACTTCTTCTTTCAACACTTCAACCTCTTTACCATACATTTCAAATGCCTGCAAACCCAAATCAGAGCTATGTAACCATATAGAGGCATTCGATCATTATACAAATACACTTGCTGAAAATGTACATATTATATATATAGCAGATAATTGTTACCTGGTTATCTAGATGGAATGAACTGAAACGATCACCCCATAAACTGGGCTCGAAGTTTGATGAAGGCCGAAAAGTGTCGGGCTGGCAGTTAATCGGATTATCAGCTTTAGTGGAGGCCATTTTAAGATGTAGGATAGTGCACTGACTAGTTTTTCTTAATACCAAGAGTAAGAGAGTTACATAAAAGGGCTATGTAATAATAGAGACTTCTATGCGTGTATTTATAGAGAGAAATTGAGTGATTTCGAATACATTAAGTTGAATATGCCTCTTTTCAGATATGCCAATGTTTCTAGAGTGATAATACTTGACATGACATGCTAGAAAGATTGGAAGACTGACACTAAATATATATATATATTTGTGTTTGATTTAATTGTGTATACGTCATAATCTTATGGATCTAAATTAATGTACAAATTAAATGTGACATGTTTATGTTTTATCATCAATTCATTTATAAATAAATTAAATGTGACATGTTTGTGTTTTACCATCAATCCGTTTGTAATTTGATTGGATCAATTTAACTTTTAAAAATTACCGTTTAATTTAAATGTGTATTAATTTAACCTTAAGAATATAAAATTTAGTTATGTGGTGCCAAATAATAATCATGTTGCACTAGTTTGTATAGACCCGTATAACAATGAGCTTTTTCCTAAAAAAAACATGAATAGCTACAAGGTCATTTACTGTACACGTGTTTGGTGGAAGATGATGGATGTGGTGGTGACGGAAGGCGGTGGTGTACGTTGACGGAAGGCGGTGGCAGTAGCGAAATGTTGTGGTGGTGGAGGCGGCGATGGAAGGTAGTGGTGAAAGACGATAACAATGGCGAAATGCGAGGGATGGGACTGGTGGTGGAGGGTGGCGATGGCGGTGTAGGAAGGTGGTGCCGGAAGACAGTGAAAGGCGACGATTGTGTCAGTGGCGGCGGCAAAAGGCGGTGGTTGTGGTTGTGGTTGTGGTGGTGGGGGAAAGCAGTGGCAGTGGCCAAAAATTTCAGTCCTCATAATGCATTTATATTTCATCAGTTTAGACATACGTGTGTAATAAATTTTCATTCTAAGAAATAATCATTCCCATTCTAAATGTCCTACCAAACAAGGAAATAGTTGGAACCATTCCATTCCTATCCACATTCTAAGATCTTTCATTCCACCCTGTATTAAAACTCCTAAATTCTATTCTTTATCTCAACTTTATTTTATTTTTTCTCTCTCAATCATTACACCAGCACTATTAGTTATTGAAAATATTTTTTTTCTTTCTATCATTCACTTATTATAAAGTTTGTTTGTTTGCTTTTTTTTTTTTTTTTTTTTTTCACTCCTTCGTCTCAATTCACTTTTATTCACTCACATGTTTTGATATTTTGAGACACTTCATGTAACGTCCCGAAATTTTATTCACTCCCCTATTTTTTATCATGATTTTTATTGATAGTTATTTTAAATTAATTTACATATATAGTTAATTGATGAAAGAAAGTATAAAATTTTAATTGAACAAGAAAGCATGTTATTGGGTGGAATATATATTATCAAGTATCTTTGGACAACCTATACTTCTAAATTTGATGCATGTTCACTGTATATATGTGCATATATATATATATTTGGATGGACACGTACGCGTTTGTGATTAAGTTGCCTGATGCATAAGTTGTTATAGTGTGTAATGGTTATGATTTAAATAAATAAATAAATCAATATATATATATATATATATATATATATATATATATATATATGTGTGTGTGTGTGTGTGTGTGTATGTTTTTATGATTTGAGATGAAAGTACCATTGTTATATGGGACAAGCATCACCTCCAATTGCATAGTGCAACCATTTTCTCCAATTAAAATAAGTGGCTGAGAATGTGCCACATTAATTAAAAAAATTGGATAACTAATTTTTTACCACCCCCCTTTAAAGTTTTAAATATTGTATTTCATATATATATAAACTTTAAATATTATTTCTAAAATACATTACGCACTGTTGTCTTCCTTTCTCTCTCTAAAATTTACGCACGACTGTCTTCCTTTCTCTCTTTAAAAGGGAAGAAGGAATAGTACCAACGGCGGTATGAGGCGAAGAAGAAGAAGGGAAGAAGGAAAGTTTAAGGTAAAGAAGAAGGGGAGAAGGAAGGTCTGAGGGTTAGTGTTTGAATTTTGAATAAATGAAGACGAAAAAGAAGGAAAGGGAAAACGAAGAAGAAGGGAAGAATGTCTGAGGCTAGGTTGGAAAAGTTAGGATGCACCTTAAGAAAATGTTGGGATTCACCGTAGAAAAATGTTGGGATGCATCTTAGGAAAATGTTGGGATGCACTTTACAAATTAGTTAGGATGTTTGCACGAAAATGTTGGGATGTACTAAGAAAATGTTGTGATGCACCACTTTACAAATACGTTGGGATATATGTTATGAAAATGTTGTGATGCAAGGCTAACGTCGAAGCAAATGAGAATAATTTGGGATATACCTATAATTTTCAGATTTTATTTTCAAGGAAATTCTCTTATTTCCATAAGAAATGAATGGCAAAAACAAAGAAATTGTACCCCTTGCTTCGATTTGGAAAAGTCTGATCCAACCTTCAATTTGGAAATAAAATCACTTATCCTATTTCGAAACAAATCATAGAATCCAAATTTTGGGAGGGAATAAAGTAGACTAAGATAGGGGTGTCATAATTTCTTTAACCTCTAATTTACAAGTGTTATATGTGATTTTTTCTTATTATGTATGTTGTTGTATTTCTATTCTTGATTTAGAAAGAAATTTTTTTCAGGGAAATAATTTACTCAATTCACGTTTTGGGTATATATAAATAATAAAACTCAGTGCATTGTGAGTATGTATGTGATTATAAGATTGGGTAATTAAAGTGCAAAAAAAATAAAATAAAATAAAAATAAAAAATAACTTTCAACAGCTATTGGCCTTTTGCAACAAATCTCTCTAAACTATTAATTTGTTGTAATTAATAACATTTCAATTAACTCCCATTACCGAAAATGCTAAAAGACACTTTTACCCCTAATCAAAACAGTGGAGTTTTGGCAGTTACCCACTTAAATTGATGATGTGCAAGGAAAATATCTCAATGACCAATAAGAATGTGACAACTCACCTAACCTTTTTCTTTTCTTTTTTACTTTGTTTAGCACCCAATCTTACACACACTCTTCTTCGTCTCTTTCCTCACACCCATCTCCATCATATTGCACCTAATTTGTTTGAAAACAACCAAGGGTGGTGTTCATTCACTCAAATCTCTCTCTTTAGTCCAAAGTATCCATAACGGTTCCATCTCTCCTACATAATAATTATGACCCCAAAACAACAACGTAAGTATGACAATAGGCGCATATATAGGACACACTCATCTCCACTATCAACAGCTAACACCTATCTGATTCTCCACCTCCATGGCATCTCCACCAACTCTCTTCTCTTTCTAAAGTTCCTCTTTTGTACATTAATAGATGGACAAAGAAAAAAAAGTAAAATAATTTATAATCCACCATACTTACTCGTAATCGTCTAATTATTATTATTTTTTTCAATTTCTTACTGTATGTTGATCATTTATTATTATTTTTTTATTATTATTGCGCAAAGGAATTTTGTCCTCGAAATTTGCCTTTTACCTTAATCAAAAAGCTCTGGAAACCTTGAACGGATCAAGTCTTCCTGTTCCCAAGTGCACTCGGCCTCATTATGATGACTTCACTAAACACGCACTGGAGAAATAACCTTGTTGCGAAGAACCTGATCCTTATGGTCAAGAATACGACATGGTGGCTCTACATATGTCGCATCAGGCTGCAACTCAATCTCACCAACATCTATATGCTGATAGTGATCCTCATCTCGCAGAAATTTCCGCAACATGGACACCACAACCAAAAAAGCTTGAGAGTTGTGTGTGTTTAGGAGGTGGCCAAGTTTTACATTTATAAAAAGCCACTACTACCTTTCTCTATATAAAATATAGATAGGGCGAGTAGGGATTGTCCCAAGGGATTTGATGGTGTATCGAATTGTGAACTATGGTAATTAGGGTTAGTAGGTCGAGTGATCACACAATTGGTTGGTTGGTTGATTATACTAAATGAGCTAAACTATAATAAAGCAATGTAATAAGATAAAGAGTAAGTAAGAAGGAAAGGTCTTGGGGTGTAGAGATCACCACCAAACAATACTATTCCAAACCATAATCAAGTGACTAATGAGGGAAATGAATGTGTTGCAACAATGTTGTGTGTGTAAAAGACATTCAATTGGTAAGGGTGACTCAACAAGTGTAAATTGTCTCAATCAACATGTGTGAGGCCACAATACATCTATTGGTAGAGGAATATATTGTCTAAACATCATGTGAAGATAACAAAATAACAATTCAAGTCATTGAACCTTTCATTAAGCTCATAGTCCAAGCAATCCATAAGGATGACTTAGTTAAACATGCATTATCTAATCATCATGTGAGAGGTACAAAATATCTATTGGGAGAGGAATAAATTGTCTAAACACATGTGAAATATACAACATATCATAACTAATCATTAATCCTTCATTAAGCTCAAAATTCCTTTACACCACAAAATTAGAGCATATGTTTCTTGCATTCAAAAGCATGGAACATCAAAGAACAAGCATGAATTGTTTCCCCAACTAACACTACACTACTTAAAAGAGAAACACAATCCATCAAGGAATAAGTATGAACCATCTAGAGACATAACAAGAGCATTACATTAAGAACTTCATATTTTGGCAATCTCAAGATTAAAGGCATTAATACACATAGACATGCATCAATAACATTAAATCTAGAGGTGAGCATCTACTCTAGCATACATAGACATATAGATAGAGAAAATGATCAATTAGAAGCATTAATCCATAGAACTCAATGAATAATCAAGATCTTCATAAGTTCAAGAATCAAAATATGCATTACAACACAAATCCCTCAAAATTACACAAGATTAGGTAAAGAAAGCATGTTTGGGGCTAACTCTAGCCCCAAGAAGATGTCTAGCCACTCATGGTAGTGATGATCCAACCCTCAAGGGCTAACTCCATGGCTGTTCCTTGTAGATGAAGATCTCCTCCAATGGTTGCTCTAGCTTCCTCCCTTCTTCCTCTCCAAGAATAGCCTCCAAGATGATTTTCAATGTGTGACAAGAGACTCTAGGCTCTTCTCCAAAAAGTGTATCATATTCCTTATATAGGTAGGTCAAATACACCCTATGATGAGCTGTGGTCGTGCAAGGCATATTCTCCAATGATTGGGTGAAGGACGGAATAAATGAGCTGGACTTTAACTTTTTCTCGCTGGAGGAAGTTCGATCGATAGAACCTTAACTTGGATCGATCGAATATGGGTTCGATCGATCGAACTGCATCTTGGATCGATCGAAGTGGTCTGACTCCTCCGGATAAGGACAAGGCTGAGATATTTCAAAGATATTTATGGGGAAAAGGACAAAAGTGGTTGGTAGGCGTACAGCTGTGGATAAGATCAATCATTTGAATAGGACAAAATAGGGTTCGATCGATCGAAAGTGATGTTGGATCGATCGAACTTGGAATTTCAGCAAAGGCCAAGGTTGGATCTATCGAGAAGTACTGTGATCGATCATAGATGTTCGATCGATCGAACTCTAAGTTGGATCGATCGAACTTTTCAGCTGCACAACTTTGATTCCTTTTTGCTCCTTTCTTTCTCCACTTTGCTCCCTCCTTTGGTTTATCTCAGGATTGCTTCAATTAAGCTCTTATTTGGCCGAGTTAGCTCAATTTTGGGATTAGTGCCTGAAAATATAAATAACACGTAATAAGTCTAAAATGGTAAAGTAAGATAGATAAAGGTACTAGAATGCTTAAGCTTAACGGGTTTAAATGCGCACTTTTCAGTGCTCATCACACCCCCAAACTTAAATATTGCTAGTCCCTAGCAATGAACTAAGAAGTAAAGGAATGAAATGAACAACTAAACAAGTATAAACTGGAAAGCAAGTAAAATGATAGCGCCACTTTCGTAGGGAACACGATTGCATTTAGCATATGCAACAAGCCTTTTAAACCCCTAGGTTACCCCTAGTGGACGAGTAAAGTCTCGTGAGGGTTTCCAGAAATGGTACCCACAAACATTAAGCTCATTCTTTCAAAAGAGGCACCAATATTACAAACAAGCATTGGGAGAAAACTACCTCAAGTATGCAATTTTTCAACCATTTTCAAGCAATCTCCCAAAATCTCAACATCAAGCAAGCAAGTATGGTCCTCCACATATCAAGAAAATGATCATGAAAATCGAAACAAGTCTAGAATCCATGTGAGAGGTCCGGCATCAAGTGTGTTGCTATCTTAGCCAACTAGAGAAGTAATCACATCCTTACCCTCAAACTAGCACACAAATCTAGTACCGATCATCAAGATAAGAGAGTGGACCTTTTATTAAAGCTTTATTGTTCTAGGTGCGCTTATTCTTTTCACTCTATATATATATTTTTTTATTATTATTTTTTTTATTGAGGATCAAAGATGGAAGTATTGTGCAATATGTTGATCTCTTAAGCTTTCTAGAAGATTCATGTAGCGAGCTTTAGGTCAATGACTCCCAAACCAGATGGCTTTAGGGCATTAGGTGTTAAGACACCCCTACGGACTTACAAACTCAAATCAACTAGGCTACAAATCAAGACAACAACCATCTAATCATTTCCCACTTCTCACCTTTTGGGAGAAGTCCTCACTTTTATTGCTTTATGCAACTTCTTCTTCTTCTTCTTTTTTTTTTTTTTTTTCAATTCAATTATTAACCTAGAGTTTGGGCCCTCCACCTTTTGGCGCGAGAAGTTCACTGCTTAATGAGGCAAGAATCCCGGCTACTCAATGAAAAGGGGTTGTTATCCACCTTTATCAAGAATGAAAGCTTTCAATGCACTACTAGCCCAATTGGGATATAACCAATTCAATAATCAACAAAGCATGTACCCCACAATTGAATGCTAGCGTGCGCCGGTGCTAGTGTAGAATCCTAGAATGAATCTCAAAACAATCACAAAATCAGGATGATGTGGACCACAAATGCAAGCAAGATATCAATCTTTTGAAAAATTTACTCCTAAATGGCATCCTCAAGGCATACAAGGAGTATTGGACTCTCAAGTCAAGCAATTTTTAAATTTTAAGCAATATAGTCCTCAAAAGATCAAAATCATAGCTAGAAATGGACCAAGTATAGAAATATCCCTCAAATACACAAGACATGCTCAAAATTTGAATTTTAAAGTAACACTGAAACATACACCAATACCCCCAAACTTAAACTGCATATTGTCCTCAATGTGTGAAGAGAACAAAGGAAAGAGTATACCAGTGCTTTAGACATGAATGATCGGGATAGAAGTATCCAAAGTGGGTGGCACGGCCCCCCCAAACTTGGGATAAACTGTGGTCCTGAAAAGTTTGCACTCGGATAAACTCATTAGATAACAAGATAGGATAATCAGTGCACAGTGGACATGCAAGTGTAAGATGGGATAATCAGTGCACAGTGGAATTTTTTTTTTTTTGAATAATCAGATGCAAATTTCGATCGATCGAAGAAAGATTTTGATCGATTGAAGAGGATAAAGAATGTACAAGTTTAAGGGTTCAAGAGTTGATATGTGTTGGAACCTTGGATCGATCGAACTTGGAACTCGATCGATCGAACATGAAAAATTTTGAAAAGTCCCGAGAGCATGCATTTTGGAGTTTGGATGCAGGTCCAAAATTTTTCTAAGTGTTGGGACTCATGATCGATCGAACCACATGTTGGATCGATCGAAAGGTAGTTCAATCGATCGAAATGGTTTACGATCGATCGAACTTTTGAAAATTTGGAGATCCCGAGAGCATGCATTTTGGAGTTTGGATGCAGGTCTAAAATTTTTCTAAGTGTTGGGACTCATGATCGATCGAACCACATGTTGGATCGATCGAAAGGTAGTTCGATCGATCGAAATGGTTTATGATCGATCGAACTTTTGAAAATTTGGAGATCCCGAGAGCATGCATTTTGGAATTTGGATGCAGGTCCAAAATTTTTCTAAGTGTTGGGTGCAAAATGAGAGCTGGATCGATCGAGTCCATAGTTGGATCGATCGAACCTAAGTTTGATCGATCGAACCCAGGCTTGGATCGATCGAAATTATGCCTAAATGCTCAAAATGACTTGAATGCTCATGCAATCCCTTACTCAGTTCCTTCCAATGTATATGAGGGAGGAATAGGGTTTTGACATCCTACGAATTTCGGTGCTAGTCTTTAACGTCTCTAGCAAGACCTAGGGTTCTTTTAACCCGGATCAAAGATCTTGCAATGCATCCCCTCCTTTTTGGGATGAGAGATGTTTTGAGTTCCACCCAACAAATGGTTCTTGGAAGAACTTGTTGGATTTAACTTAAAAGATGTTTTTAAATTCTTATCAAAATCTTCATCAATATGTTCATACACCGGGTCAATAAGATTTGCAGCCTCTAAATGTCTTTGAAAGACTTGACCCTCTATGTATGGTTTCAATCTTTGCCCATTCACCTTGAAGATGTTCCCCTTCTTCAAGTCTTGTATCTCTACCGCTCCATGCGGTGCAACCGAGATAATTTCATAGGGACCTTCCCACTTGGTTCTCAATTTGCCGGGAAAGAGTTTTAACCTAGAGTTAAAAAGCCAAGCTTTTTGATCGGGTTCTAAGGACTTCTTCACAATATGCTTATCATGGAAGGCTTTGGTTCTTTCTTTGTAGAGCTTGGCATTATCATAAGCATTGTGCCTTAGCTCTTCTAATTCACTCAATTGAAGTAGCCTATTCTCTCCGGCTTTGGCTAGGTCAAAATTGAGCTTTTTAACTGCCCAAAAGGCTTTGTTGTTCTAGCTCAACTGGAAGATGGCAAGGCTTCCCATAAACAATTCTATAAGGGGACATGCCAATGGGAGTCTTATATGCCGTACGATAAGCCCACAAAACATCATTTAGTTTTCTTGACCAATCTTTCCGGGTGGGGTTAACCGTTTTCTCAAGGATATGCTTAATTTCCCAGTTAGACACTTCAACTTGTCCACTTGTTTGAGGATGGTAGGGAGTGGCTACTTTGTGAGTGACGGAGTACTTAAGAAATAATTGTCTTAAGAAATGATTGCAAAAATGCTTTCCTCCATCACTTATCATAGCCCTTGGCATACCAAAACGAGCAAAGATATTGGATTTAATGAATTGAATGACCACGGAGTGATCATTTGTTTTGGTAGCACAAGCCTCAACCCACTTAGAAACATAATCAACGGCAAGGAGAATGTATTGATAACCATATGACATAGGAAATGGACCCATGAAATCAATGCCCCAAATATCAAAAATTTCAACAACCAATATATTGGTTAATGGCATCATATCTCTTTTAGACATTGTTCCCATCTTTTGATACCTCTCACACGACTTGCAAAAGTTGTAGGCATCTCTATGAATAGTGGGCCAAAAGAGCCCACTTTGAAGAACCTTTAGGGCGGTCTTCTTTGCACTAAAATGCCCACCACATGCAAGTGTGTGGCAAAACACTAGGACACTTGGGATTTCACTCTCCGGAATGCATCTTCTCACAATTTGATCGGGACAATAATGGTATAAAACAGGGTTTTCCCAATAGTAATTCCGGATGTTGGCAAAGAAACGATTTTTGTCGTTCTTTGACCAAGAGGTTGGAAGCTTGCCTATTGCCAAATAATTCACAATATCAGCGAACCAAGGCATTATTCCATTTGAGACTTGAAAAAGTTGTTCATCCGGGAAGGAATCATGAATTGGAGGACTAGGGAAAGGCTCTATTTGTAATCTGGAGAGATGATCAGCAACCACATTTTCGGTGCCCTTTTTGTCCTTGATTTCAAAATCGAATTCCTGGAGGAGTAAAATCCATCTAATCAATCTAGGTTTTGTTTCCCTCTTTGTTAAAAGATGTCTCAATGCAGCATGATCAGAGTAAACAACAACCTTAGATCCTAGCAAATAAGAGCGGAACTTATCAAGAGCATATACTATAGCAAGTAATTCCTTCTTGGTAGTGCAGTAATTCAATTGAGCTCCTGAGAAGGTTTTGCTTGCATAGTATATGGCACAAGGGAGCTTACCTACTCGTTGGCCCAAAACTGCCCCCATGACATAGTCAGAAGCATCACACATAATTTCAAAGGGCAAAGACCAATTAGGAGGTTGCATGATAGGAGCAGATGACAATGAAGTGCGCAATTTATGAAAGGCGTCTAGGCATGCTTGATCGAAGATGAAAGGAGTATCCTTGGCAAGAAGATTGCACAAAGGTCTAGCGATTTTGCTAAAGTCCTTGATGAAGCGGCGATAGAAGCCGGCATGACCTAGAAAAGAGCGAACTTCCCTCACCGTTGAAGGTGGGGGTAGTTCAGAGATGAGTTCAACTTTCGCCTTATCTACCTCAATTCCTCTTCTAGATATGACGTGACCCAAAACAATTCCCTATTGAACTATGAAATGGCTCTTTTCCCAACTAAGAACAAGGTTTGTTTCACGGCATCTTTTAAGCACTAAGTCCAAATTTTTGAAGCAAGCATCAAAGGAAGACCCAAAAACAGAAAAATCATCCATGAAGACCTCAAGATACTCTTCCACCATATTTGAAAAGATAGACATCATACACCTTTGGAATGTAGCAGGAGCATTGCACAAACCAAAAGGCATCCGTCTATAAGCAAATGTGCCAAATAGACATGTAAAGGTGGTTTTCTCTTGGTCTAATGGGTCAAGGGCCACTTGGTTGTAACCGGAATATCCATCTAGAAAGTAATAGTATTGTTGCCCCGCCAATCTCTCTAAGATTTGATCAATGAAGGGTAAAGGGAAATAATCCTTTCTAGTGGCGGCATTTAATTTTCGGTAATCAATGCACACACGCCATGAGTTGGCAGTGCGCTTAGAGATTTCCTCACCTTTAGCATTTTTAACCACGGTAATTCCCGACTTTTTGGGAACTACTTGTGTAGGACTCACCCATTTGCTATCGGAGATTGGGTAGATGATTCCGGCATCCAAAAGTTTCACTACTTCTTTCTTAACTACCTCTTTTATGTTAGGATTCAATCTCCTTTGGGCATCCCTAAAGGGTTTTGTATCCTCTTCCATGAGTATACGATGCATACAAATGGAAGGATCAATTCCCTTAAGGTCCGCCACACTCCACCCTATAGCTTCTTTGTTTTCTTTAAGTACATTAAGTAGAGCATTTTCTTGGTCCTCATCTAGGCTTGAAGAGATGATAACCGGAAGAGTGTCGCGAGGACCTAGAAATGCATACTTAAGATTAGAAGGCAAAGTTTTTAGCTCAAGAGTTGGTGGAGATACCAAAGATGGAACCGGAGGAGTACTAGAAAGTGAATGAAGAGGCTCAATTGGAGTTTTCCATGGTGGACAATTCAAACTTGCTACGGATTCCATTATATTGCTTACTTCATTGATTTAATTTTCATTATGAAACCCACAACTCTCATACATTTCAAGAAGACATGAGGCAAGAGGATCATCGGATAAAAGAGATGAGAGATCATCCTCAAGCGGTTGTTTCATGATCATTGTGGGAATTGATTCCTCAATAACCTCATCTAACACATCAATAACATAACACTCATCTTCATCTATGGGATGTCGACTTGCATTGAAAACATTGAGTTTGACCATCATGTTGCCAAAAGAAAGATCCATGATTCCGGACCTACAATTGATAGTGGCATTGGCGGTGGCAAGGAATGGTCTTCCCAAGATGATTGGGATTTGAGTAGTGGAATTAGCAACCGGTTCAGTGTCTAACACTACAAAATCAACCGGAAAGTAAAATTTATTTACTTTGACAAGGATGTCCTCAACCATACCCTTAGGTGTTTTGACGGATCTATCGGCCATTTGAAGCACCACCGAGGTTGGTTTTAACTCATTTAACCCCAATTGGACATACACAGAATAAGGAATCAGGTTAACACTTGAACCTAAGTCAAGAAGAGCTCTCCGGATCTCGTGATTTCCAATTACACATGAAATGGTTGGAGCACCGGGGTCTTTGCATTTGAGTGGAGTATTTTGTTGAAGAATAGAGCTCACTTGCTCCGTGATGAACACTTTCTTAGGACCTTGTCCTTTGTTCCTCCTCTTTTGTGTGCAAAGATCTTTCAAGAATTTGGCATAAGGCGGAATTTGCTTAATTGCATCTAAGAGGGGAAGATTTATGTTCACTTGCTTGAAAACATCCATCATGTCAAGTATTTTCCCATCTTGCCTCTCTTGAGGTGAGGTTTCTCTCAAAGCATAAGGGAAAGGAGCTTTTGGCTCATGACATTTTGGCACTTGAGAAGATGATGAAGATTGAGTATTCCGATTTGGAACATTCTCATCCAAAGAGATAGGTATGGAATTGGAATTTTGATGAGTGACAACATTTGGTTGCACCGATTCACTATCCTCCTTTGGCAACTCAACCGTATTGTCAACTTGCTTACCACTTCTCAAAGTAGAGATTGCTTGTGTTTGAACTTGTGAGGCATTCTTCGACGTAAAGTTTGCCTCCACACAAAATTGAGCTTTTGGGTTCCTCTCGGGTTGACTAGGTAACTTACCCACTTCCCTTGCATTCAATGCATTAGCTATGATCCCGATTTGGGACTCTAGCTTTGATATAGATTGAGAGTGTGAATGCAACAAATTTGTGTTCTTCTCTAGGCTATCCAAAGCCATTAAAACCTTATCTTCAAATGTAGAATCATTATGAAGTGCATGAGGAGAATGATGCTCTGTTTGGAATTCATACAATTGAGGATGTGAAGAATTATTCATTCTTTGATGATATGAAGGAGTGAACCCTTGAAAACTTTCATTTCTCTTATAAGGTGGAATGTACTTGTTTTGAAAATTCTGAGCTTGAAAAGAATTTGGATGTTCATTCCACCTTGGAACATAAGCATTGGAATAGGGATGAGCAAATGTAGCATTGACTTGTTCATAGTGTTCATTATAAGCATGTCCATGGGGACAATCAAAAGTAGTGTGCAAAACACTTGAACATGTCATACAAGGCTCATTCATTTGAGAGGTATGATGATGAGGATAGGAATTGTTAGCCGGTTTTTGATTTAATAAGAATTGGTCAAACTTTTGAGAAAGAGTTTTAATCTCGGCTACAATTCCCATTGAACTCTCTATTTGACAAACTTGAGAATTTTTCTTCTTCTCTTTTCGTTCATGGTCAATTTGAGAAGTATAAAATTTTTGTAAAGTGTTTTCGCTCTTCTTCTCAAAGAGTTGCCAAATGTCATCCTCATGCTCCACATGATGTATCAACAATATCTTTATGAATGTCAGATAGGCTCTCATAGAAGGATTGAACCACTTGCCATTTTGGAATGCCATGATGTGGGCATTTCCTTAGCAAGTCATTCAATCTTTCCCAAGCCTCATGTAATAACTCCCCTTCTTTTTGAGAAAAAGTTCTAATTGAAGTACGCATAGCATTGGTCAAGCTCATGGGATAAAACTTTTTTAAAAATTCATTTTGCATTTGCATCCAAGAAGTTATAGAATTTGCTTCCAAAGTATTGAACCAATGCTTTGCCTTGCTTTTGAGTGTGAAAGGGAAAAGGAGTAGTCTAATCACTTCCTCCGGGACATTCATGTATCTAATGGTGGAACATATTTTAAAGAATTCATTTAGATGCTTATAAGGCTCCTCATCATTTAGACCATAGAAAAGTGGACACAATTGAATAGTTTCGGGCTTGATTTCATATTGATTTGTCTCGAAATTAGGCAACATGATACAAGAAGGTGCATGGTATGCATGGAGATCATAATAGTCACGAAGTACCATTGGAGGCATTGGAGCTTGAGCTCCGAGACCGTATTGATCGGGAGGGAGGTTTTGCATGAAATGCGGGTCTAGGTGGCCAAGATTACCCTCTAGGTTTTCCATGTGAATGCCTAGAGTGAATGATCAAGTAAAGACTACAAATCACAACAAAGCAATCAAACAAACACTTCTCCTCCACAACAAGTCAAATATCATCAACTTCCTCCATATACAATAATTCCCATACTCCCATGCTTTCAATGATATGCAATGCCACCACGTGGGCCCCCGATTTAACTAAGGAGATTGAGTAAGAAGGTCTCACAATAGTCCTTTAGCACTTCAACTCCAAATTTAAAAGCTTAGCTTAGCAAAAAAAAATTTTTAGCAACTCTTCATTTTAAGCATTTTTCCTTTGCTTTGCTTTGCTCCTTAGCTTGGAATTACTTTGCTAGCTCCTTGCTCAATGCACCTTGTTAATGAAGAACAAACTTAATAAGTAATCAAAAACAGAAAATAAAAAGAAAGTAAAGACACGATCAAAAGAGTACTAATCCTAATTGAATTTCACAATTCGACGTTGCCAATTTAAAATCCCCAGCAACGGCGCCAAAAACTTGCTGTCGGTTTCCTTGATGGAGTCGCCACAACCAACAAAGCTTGAGAGTTGTGTGTGTTTAGGAGGTGGCCAAGTTTTACATTTATAAAAAGCCACTACTACCTTTCTCTATATAAAATATAGATAGGGCGAGTAGGGATCGTCCCAAGGGATTTGATGGTGTATCGAATTGTGAACTATGGTAATTAGGGTTAGTAGGTCGAGTGATCACACAATTGGTTGGTTGGTTGATTATACTAAATGAGCTAAATTATAATAAAGCAATGCAATAAGAGAAAGAGTAAGTAAGAAGGAAAGGTCTTGGGGAGTAGACATCACCACCAAACAATACTATTCCAAACCATAATCAAGTGACTAATGAGGAAATGAATGTGTTGCAACAATGTTGTGTGTGTAAAAGACATTCAATTGGTAAGGGTGACTCAACAAGTGCAAATTGTCTCAATCAACATGTGTGAGGCCATAATACATCTATTGGTAGAGGAATATATTGTCTAAACATCATGTGAAGATAACAAAATAACAATTCAAGTCATTGAACCTTTCATTAAGCTCATAGTCCAAGCAATCCATAAGGATGACTTAGTTAAACATGCATTATCTAATCATCATGTGAGAGGTACAAAATATCTATTGGGAGAGGAATAAATTGTCTAAACACATGTGAAAGATACAACATATCATAACTAATCATTAATCCTTCATTAAGCTCAAAATTCCTTTACACCACAAAATTAGAGCATATGCTTCTTGCATTCAAAAGCATGGAACATCAAAGAACAAGCATGAATTGTTTCCCCAACTAACACTACACTACTTAAAAGAGAAACACAATCCATCAAGGAATAAGTATGAACCATCTAGAGACATAACAAGAGTATTATATTAAGAACTTCATATTTTGGCAATCTCAAGATTAAAGGCATTAATACACATAGACATGCATCAATAACATAAAATCTAGAGGTGAGCATCTACTCTAGCATACATAGACATATAGATAGAGAAAATGATCAATTAGAAGCATTAATCCATAGAACTCAATGAATAATCAAGATCTTCAAAAGTTCAAGAATCAAAATATGCATTACAACACAAATCCCTCAAAATTACACAAGATTAGGTAAGAAAGCATGTTTGGGGCTAACTCTAGCCCCAAGAAGATGTCTAGCCACTCATGGTAGTGATGATCTAACCCTCAAGGGCTAACTCCATGGCTGCTCCTTGTAGATGAAGATCTCCTCCAATGGTTGCTCTAGCTTCCTCCCTTCTTCTTCTCCAAGAATAGCCTCCAAGATGATTTTCAATGTGTGACAAGAGACTCTAGGCTCTTCTCCAAAAAGTGTATCATATTCCTTATATAGGTAGGTCAAATACACCCTATGATGAGCTGTGGTCGTGCAAGGCATATTCTCCAATGATTGGGTGAAGGACGGAATAAATGAGCTGGACCTTAACTTTTTCTCGCTGGAAGAAGTTCGATCGATCGAACTGCATCTTGGATTGATCGAAGTGGTCTAACTCCTCCGGATAAGGACAAGGCTGAGATATTTCGAAGATATTTATGGGGAAAAGGGCAAAAGTGGTTGGTAGGCGTACAGCTGTGGATAAGATCAATCATTTGAATAGGACAAAATAGGGTTCGATCGATCGAAGGTGATGTTGGATCGATCGAACTTGGAATTTCAGCAAAGGCCAAAGTTGGATCTATCGAAAAGTACTGTGATCGATCATAGATGTTCGATCGATCGAACTCTAAGTTGGATCGATCGAACTTTTCAGCTGCACAACTTTGATTCCTTTTTGCTCCTTTCTTTCTCCACTTTGCTCCCTCCTTTGGTTTATCTTAGGATTGCTTCAATTAAGCTCTTATTTGGTTGAGTTAGCTCAATTTTGGGATTAGTGCCTGAAAATATAAATAACACGTAATAAGTCTAAAACGGTAAAGTAAGATAGATAAAGGTACTAGAATGCTTAAGCTTAACGGGTTTAAATGTGCACTTTTCAGTGCTCATCAGACACATGAAAAACATTATGGATATGCCATAAATGGTCCAGAAGTGCTAAAAAATAAGCCACAGCTCCCACACAATATGTAATCATAAAATGACCTATAAATCATGGCGACAACTTCCCTTTAATTCTAAAGCGCATGACCGCTTCATAGGAGACAATTTGAGCAATACCTGATCACTGACCTGAAGCTCTAAACTTCAAGTACGACGGTCTTCATAATTTTTCTGCCTACTCTGAGCAGTACGTGTGATACCCCTCGAGTCTAGAGCCACGGGTGATTAAGTCCGAGCACAGATCCGAGGAATACCAAACAATTAAGTATTTAAACAAGCATGAGTACAAAAGAATTAAGAAATAAATAATTAAATAAGCTAAAAGAATTCTACATATTAAATCTCCAAAAGTTATAAAACTAATATAAACCAAACTTTCCAAAACCTCCGATAAGTACAACTTGGGAATCCATCTAGTGTGCCCCTAATAAAATCCCAATAGAAAGTAACGAACGGAAAATAAAATCCAAAGCTAAAACATAAAAGGAAATCCTACGTAGTCGGAGGAGTGAGTGACTGTCTCTGCTTAGCATGATAAAGCTTTAAGCTTGGAACTGACGAACACCTGAAAAATAGGAGTGAATTGGGCTCATGAGCAAGTTCTACTCTACTACAATCCAAGCAGAGACCCGATACACAGATACATCCTAGATAACTCAGCAATAACTAAAATAGTCCATATATGTATAAATACACACTATAGAAAGCTCACTAGCCCATAAGTCTGTCTTAGCCTGAGTAGAAGGTAACATGCAAATCGCACATAACGTGGGCATGTATACCTAGACCTACCAGGGGACTAGGTATCTACTATGTCCAGTTATCCATCCTAGGCGATATACGCACCCTAACCATGATCCTGAGACTCAAGCTCATATCACGGTACCATAATTATATATATATAAAAATCCATCCAAACTAAGGTATGTCATTCAATTGTTTATTGACCTGACACAAATATAAGTAGGACTTAACTTTTATAGTTAATCCATTCCTTATTCCAGAATAGGTAGGACTTAGTATTTTGAATTAATTCATTCCTAATATGCCACCGTCCCATACCGATGCATATAATCCATAAATCCAATGATTGACAATTTAAATAATTAGTTTAAACTTCAATTAATCCATAAAACAGTCTAATAATTGATAAAATAGAAATAAATAGTTCATCAATTATAATCCAGAAAATGATATAATATAAATCAGATAACTAACTGAGCATATTATATTAAATTATACAAGAGTATAATCATACTAATCCATTTAACTTGCTAGAACAATCACAAGCAATTAAATCTTCCACTTCCGTTGACAGCATGCAAATAAGTAATTCAATTTCATGATGTCATTTTAGCATAATAGCATATACTAACCATTATGAGATTTTAACATAATTATTTAAATCATTTAAAAGCCCCAATTAAAGTTCAGATTTACACAGGAGCCCCTGAAACCCAAAAAAATGTCAAAACTACACCTACTGGTGCAGTTACAACATGGAGCCGACTCCCCCCCAGAGGGAGCTGGCTCTCCCTAGCATGGAGCTGGCTCTCCCACATGGGGAGCCGGCTCTCCCTCTCCTAGAGCCGGCTTTCCCCTTAGGGAGCCGGCTCTCCCTCTCCTAGAGAGCCCTATGTTGAAAAATTAAGGGAGCCGGCTCCATCCCTTTGAGAACCGGCTCTACCCCTGCTTCTTATCATCTTCCTCATGTCCGATGGCGCTAAAAACCCTCTATAATGTTTTATTTAGGTTCTCAGAGGTCAGTCTATGTCCCAAACTTTTCCCTAAAACTTCTAAAACACCCGTATGCATCATTAACAACAATTAAAGTACATAAAACGAAACAATTGATATAATAATTCAATCTCAATTAACAACATGTAAAACATAGTTTAAACTCTAAATCACATGCATAGTAGATCAATTTTAATATTCATTTAACTCTTGGAGACTATCTAGGCATGCACAGAACACAAGTCTAAAGGAAGGAATAAGATATAAAACTTGCCTTTGATTTCAGTTTTGAAACCTTAAACCTTCTTTACTGCTAAATCCGATGACCTTGGTTACTTTAACAGACCCTCTATTGCTCCTTGTTCAACCCATGAGTAAGCTTTAATTATCCCTCTTTAGTTCAGCCTTTGTTCTTGACCAAAACCCTAATGCATTCTCTTCGTTCTCTCTTAAACCTCTCTGTTCTTTCTCTCGGCCTCCACTGTTATGTGAATAGCATTCTAAAACCCTTGGCAGACACATAACGATATATATATATATATATAGGCTTCTATGAAAACATAATTCTAATTCCAAACCAACATAAGTCAGCTATCCACCCACGTGATTTCATAAAAATATATATATATATATATCTATATATATATATATATATATATAAAACCCTAAAACTATACTATACTCATATAATAAATAATGATACTAATTCACAACATTAAATCATATAATTTAATAAACTAATTTATGCATTTACTCAAAACAAACAATGATTTCTATTTTCACATAAGCATATAATAATGAAAGCACATAACTCAATTAAATAATTAAACAATTAAACAAATACGAAAATAATCAAATAAGCAAATAATCAAATAATCAAATAATCAAATATACATGCAATAAAATAATAAAATAAATACCGAGACTATCATTTTAAAATTAGGGGTATTACAGTACTCATGCGATCTCGAATAAGAGTGATCTTTTCAGAGGTATCCTTAATAAACTCAGGACCCAAAAATTTGCTATCTCCAACCTCCATCTAACAAACAGGAGATCTACATGGTCGACCATACAATGCCTCAAATGGTGCCATACCAATAGTTTTCTAAAAACTATTATTGTATGCAAACTCTGCGAGACAAATAATCTTCTCGGCCAATTACCCTTAAAGTCAAGGACACAAGCTCGAAACATATGCTTCATAATCTAATTAACCCTTTCTGTCTGTCCACCAGTCTGAGGATGATAAGTAGTACTAAGATGTAAATCTGTACGCAAAGCCTGCTGAAAACTCTCCCAAAATCTAGATATAAAGTTCGAATCTCTATCCGAGATGATGGATAATGGTATGCTATGTAACTTCACAATCTTTGTAATGTAAAGTCTCGCCAACTGTTCCGAAGTGAAATCAGTGAGAATAGGCAAAAAATGAGCTGATTTAGTCAACCTATCAATAATGACTCAAATGAAATTGTGACTTTTATTGGAATTTGGCAATCTCTTCATAAATTCCATAGAAATATTCTCCTATTGCGACTCCGGTATAGGAAGTGGCTGCAAGGAACCTGGCAATCTCTGGTGATTAATCTTAATCATCTGGCACGAACTACATTTGGACACAAAAATAACTATGTCTCTCTTCATGCTTGCCCACTAAAACTGCTGTTTCATGTCTTAATACATCTTATCTCCACCTAGATGGATAGAGAACTCAAATTTGTGAACTTCAGACATCACATCCTTCCTCAAATTATCAGCAGAAGGTACTACTAAGCGTCCTTTATAACTCAAGCCTCTATCTTTCCTAACAGAATAATATAGAACATCACCAAAAGCTAATTCTATAACTCTATCGATGCACTGCTGATCCATAAGTTGTGCCTTAATTATTTTGTGGATGATGGCAGGTGTAATTACTATGCATACCACAAAAGCATCAGATAACTCATCAATAATCTTTAAAGCATCCCATCGAGTAGCAAACATCGCAGAATGACTAGCACAAGGTCGGCGGCTAAGTGCACCTGCCACGACGTTCGCTTTTGTTGGGTGGTACTCTATAGAGAACTGGTAATCTTTCACAAACTCCAATCACCTACACCATCTCATATTCAGCTCCCTCTGCGTGAAGAGATATTGCAAACTCTTATGGTCGCTGAATAGTCTGAAAGACTTTCCTAACAAATAATGCCTCTAAATGCATAAGGCAAAAACCATAGTTGCTAATTCCAAATCATGAGTCAGATAATTAAGCTCATACGGCTTAAGTTTATGAGACCCATAAGAAACTGGTCGCTCTTTCTGCATCAAAACACAACCTAGACCCTGTAAAATATTTATCTAGACAAAATACTCTCTCCCGCTTTGTGGTGTAGTTAGAATAGGTGTAGTAGTTAACTTGCTCTTTAACTTGTTAAATGCAGTCTAACAATGATCATCCCAGACAAACAGTACACCCTTCTTAGTTAGATGAGTGAGTGGTCCCGCTATCTTCGAGAACTCCTAAATGAATCTACGATAATATCTTACCAATCCCAGAAAGCTGCGAATCTCTATAGGTGAGAAAGGTTATCCCCACTCTAAAACAGCTGAGACCTTGGCTGGATCCATCGCTATCCCTTTCTTTAACACTGCATGGCCCAGAAACTTCACTTTTCACTACCAAAAGTCACATTTCTCAAACTTGGCATACAACTGGTGCTCACGAAGTGTCTGCAACACTGTGTGAAGATGTCTAGTATAATCATCTTCTGACTTAGAATAAATCAAAATATCATCAATGAATACGATGACAAACTGATCCAAGTAAGCCCTGAACACCCTGTTCATCAAGTCTATAAAGACAGCTGGTGCATTAGTTAACCCAAAATGCATGACTCGGAACTCATAAGATCCATATTTAGTGAGAAATGCTGTCTTAGGAATATCTTGCTCCCTAACTCGAAGTTGATGATAGTTATATCGCAAATCAATCTTGGAAAAATAAGTAGCCCATCAACTGATGAAAAAGATCGTTGATCCTGGGCAAAGGGTACTTATTACGAATAGTAACCTTTTTCAAATCTTTGTAATCTATACATAGGCGTAGTGAACCATCCTTTTTCTTTATAAACAAAACTGGCACTCCCCAGGATGAAGTGCTCCTGCGAATGAAACCCTAACTAAGTAATTACTGAATTCGATCCTTCAGTTCTCGTATCTCCATCGGTGTCATCTTGTATGGTGCCTTAGCAATAGGTGTAGTGTCTGGAGCTAAGTCAATCACAAAGTCTATCTCTCGACTCGGTGGTAATCCTAGAATCTCTTGAAATATGTCTAGGAATTCCTATACAATTGGTATACTATCCAATGCTACAGTAGTCTCCTCCTTAGACTCCTCCTCAATATAAAATAAATGAGTACTAGATCCCCCGTTAGACTGTGGCATAACAATGACATACATATCCTGACCCGGTATAATAAACACAATAAACCTATCATAATAATTAACCTGGGTATGGTAGTGTGATAACCAATTGATCCAAGTATCACATCATAAGAATGTATATCCAAGACTAATAGATTGACTAGAAATCTAAGTCTACTAATATCTAGTGTCATAGGTCCATCACTCTCATATAAAATAGAAGTATCACCTATAGGTGTAGCTATGCTATGCGGTCGATCATATAACCGCGTAGTCATCCCAGATAATGTAACAAAAGAACTAGACACGAATGAATGTGTAGCACCCATATCAAACAAAACACGACCATATCTACCGTGTATAGGAAACATACTCTCAATAGCTTGAGGTGCCTAAATGTCCTATGGCATGTGATTATCTAGTCTACCATAATGTAACTGTTACGGTACTTATCCCTGTGTTGGCGACGTCACTGGTAAAGCTGGGATTGTTTGTCCTCGAATACATGAAATCTATAGAGCAGGTAAAGGAAATGGTGCCCTCTGTCCCTACTACACCTATTGTCCCTACATAGTCTTGGGACACTGCCTAGATATGTGTCTAAGCTTTTCATAACTACAGCAATTACCCCTAAAAATGCCAAATTGATTCTTCAGCTAGTTCTCCTGAGGCTGACCCTATCATGTCGGTGTGCCCTATTATGTTGTCTCTATATAGAAGCCACATCTCTTTGAGCATCTGAATTGCCCTTGTGCTTCTTCCAAGACTGTTGTCCCTAAAATCTACTCCTGTCATTATGTCTATGACTGTTATCATTGCCCTTCTCAGTAGTCTGATTAGTAAAGTCTTTGTCACCCCGCTTTTCACCTTTGAGCTGCTTGTGCTCTCTCCACATTTGGAAATGTTGTAGTGTTGTGTCAACTACCTGATAGTAAGTAGTGTAAGCTAGACTACCCATGATAACTTGCTTAATGGGCCAGATTAACCAATTGACAAAACAAGTGCGCTTCTTTTCCTCGGTATCCACCTCTTTTAGAGCAAAAAGAGATAAGCTGGAAAACTATTTCTTATACTTTGCCAAAGTACTATTCCTCTACTATAAATTGAGGAACTCCTCGTCGAAGGGAGCCTGAAACTAATCATAAATCAAGGAAAGCATCCTCTCTATAGTGGTAACAGACTCCCACCATTGAAGAACATCTCCTACAAGCTTGAATGTAGCAAGCATCTGCTTCTGAACATCAGTCCCCTCAACCATGCAAATATGACGCTCTATGTTTTTCTTCCACTGGTATGCTTTTTTCACATCGGTGGAGCCTGAGAACTCTGGTGGATTCCCCTTTGTGAAAGTACTCCTGACCTTATCCCAAGTGTTAGGCTGAACCACTAGTATAGGTACATGTGTATGCTGAATAGGTGGCTGATTCTGAAGTGCAACTGCTACCCCTGTAGCTACTACCTGAGCGATGATATCAACTATCTGAGGAGGATACTCTGGATCTCTGCCCTGGTTATGACCTTGATCTTGAGGTTCTTGTTGCTCTTGGTCCTCCTCCTGAAACAATGACAATTGTTGCTCCTCTGCAACCTACTGGCATCACAGACTATTCTGATGTCTACGCGTCGCTCTCCTTTGTTGCCTCTCCCGTCTTCTTTTAGCGTTAATCATTCTATTAACATAGAAAGATAGACGTCAAAACAATTATAACAAACCATACAGGATTACAATGAATCCTAAAGTTAAGCTCTGAATAAAAGAGTACATAGCGCAGAAGTCTTATAATGAAAGAACCCTAGAGACACTTGAACCTGAAGTGCTCTAATACCAACTGTGATACCCCTCGATTTCGGAATACAGGTTGATTAAGTCCGCGCACAAAATTGAGAGAAATTTCAAACAATTAATATTTTAAATCGAACACAAAATACAAAATGAATAAATAATATTGATGAATGGAAAACTAATAAATAAATAAATAAATCACCTCCATTAAATAAAATCCTTTAATCCTCAAAGATGGATTAAAATCTCCATAGAGATACAACTTGGGAATCCTCAAACATGGACCCCTAATAAAATCCTATAACTGAAAATAATAAATGTCTAAAAACTGAAATAACTAATCATAAGATAGAATCCTATGTCGATGACACCGGAAGAGTGATGATGCTAAGTCTCTGATCTGCATGAATAACTGCTAATCCTGCTACTAACGAGGACTTGAAAAATATAACAATGGTGGGTTAAAACCCACAACAAGTCCTTTCTATGATAACCTAAACAGAGACCGGAGAAAACTACAAATCTATAGCTAACTCATGCAATAGCTAAATAGTTGATAAGTATATAAATATACACACTAAAGACTCTTACTGAATTAAGGCAGCCTCAACCGTGTAGTGAGTATCTCATACAAATCACACATAAAGGTGGTCACGAGTCCTCCTTCTACCAGGGCATACAAATCCCTAATTCAACTATTCATCTCACTCGGCAATATACGCCTCAATCTTAACCACTGATCCCAAGACCTCAAGCTTGTGTCATGGTACACATAATACCATTTTAGATATAATTAACTACATCCTGACAATGGTTAACAAATAACAACCACGCCCATATCCTGACAACATGCTAAAAGTTATAAAAATAAATAATAGCTATATCCCAACAATGACATGTCATCCATATCCTCACAATAGCCTGACATAGAATAAGTCTAAACTTATTAGCTAGCTCATCCATAGAATGCCCCATATCCTGACAATGGTGCATAAATAGAACTAAATCCCGACATTGGTCCTCAAACAAGTCCAAACATATAGATATCATGTTTCAAGATTATAAAATGCAGATATACAACTGATTAAAATCACACCATATCATAACAACATATAATATAATATCATGTTATCAAATCATAGGAATGACTTATAATTTATTTAAGTTTCCTACATTATGTATCTCATATAAACTGAATCTTAAGTATGCTGATAGTTTATTTTACAGCCAAGTAAGTATTCTCCAAATACATCTCATGCTAATATTTAACTCAATTGTTAAAACAAATTAAAAGATTAAATCCCATCTATTCTTTAAATAATTCAAATGGCATGCATCGTTGTGTTCAAGCCTATTTAAAATTCATTTAAAATCATCCCTAGTCTCTATTTAGTGTTCGGGACCTTAAATAATCAATTCAGGGTCATTTTAAGCATTTTCATTAAAATTCCCTAGAGGGTGCTCGAGCACTGTTTTGTCTTTAGGGTGCTTGAGCACTATTTCGTCCCTAGGGTGCTCGAGTACCCTCCCAAGGGTGCTCTAATGACCCGGTCATTTTCTTTCCTTTCCTTTTTCCCATTTTTACGGATTTAAATTTCTGTTGATATTTTCTTTCGCGTAACCTCAGTTTTCGTGTTTGGAGTTGATTTTTGACCTAACGTGTTTTCATTTCATTTGGTTTCCTCGAAGTGCGTAACTTTACTTTTGGAGAAAAGCTCGTTGGTTTTTTCTTTTTCCCCGCAGGGGCGTGGATAAAGAGATTCTTTAGAAACATTTTCGTTTCTTGAGGTGTTTTTCATAAATATATTTTAGAGATATTTTGATTTGGCGGTTTTTAGGAAAGTATCGTTTGTAAGATATTTTCTTTTGGGTCACTTGTGCAATTATCCTTTTGTGTAGATGCCTTTGTACAATTAACCAAAGTTAATTGCAAAATGTCTCATTGGGGCTTAGATCCTCGTACGTGATTTATTTTCACATTTCGTAGAGTTGTGTACTCTTAAAATTGTCTTTTGATCATTTTCCCCAGTTTTAGGGTTTTTGACCCTAGTTGCCGCCGAACTGGCTTGGGGCATATCTTCCTACACGTGACTCAGTTTTTGATACTGTTTCTTTTATTGTTCATTTTTTGTCATGACGGTGCTTTTTCGTTCATAGACTTTTGCCATTTGAACGCGTTTGGACAATTTTCACTTTTCGGGGCTGCGCGGGACTCGTTCGGAACACTTTTTTGGAAAATCTCTAAGTAGGGGGTAGGAGAGGAAAATTAGATTTTTCCTTCTCTCTCCCATGGCCGGCCAGCCCTTGCTCTCTCCTATTTTATTTTTTTTTTATTTTTTTTTCCTCCTTTTGGCCTCTTTCTTCTTTGATTTTTCCTTCGACGAAGAAGGCATAAATGTCGGCCTTGACGAGGCCTTCGATTCCAACCGATTAGAATCTCATTTTGGCCAAATTTTGAGTTTAGGATTTGGGTCAAGTTTGGATTTTGGTGTTGCCGCAAAAGGGTCTGTTGTTCCTTTCGTTGTCCCTGTCAAAACCCGGAGTGGCGTCGCATTAAAAAATGTTCCGTTTTGGTGGCTTTTGAGATTTTATCTCAAATTGAGGTAGGGGGTTGTTGTATGTTTATTTCCTAAGTGTTTTAGTGTATTTGGAGCTTAATATATATTATAAACATACTTGTTTAATCATAGTCTTGTATATAGATGGAAAGTTTTGGAAATGTCTTAGGGTTTAATGATTTAAAAGCATATTTGGTATATAAATGTGTATAACTTATTAAATTGTAACTTATATATATATATATATATATATATATATATTGTATAGCTTGTTTTATGATTTAAGGCATGCTTAGCTTATATATATATAATGTGTAGAGATAACATGATAATTAGTGGCTTATGGAATTGTAGCTTATATGCATTATATAGCTTGTTTGATAATTCAAAGTCTTAGAAGCATGTACATATATCTTGTTGTGAGTAAATTGCTTCATTTACTAGGTTGTTTAATTCTAGAGACTTTCACGTTGGGATGATAATCTCTTGCAAAATAACACATTTAATTACCTTGTGAGCATGTTACTAATTGGTTGTAGGATTAGTACTTGTGGCCTCTTCAAATGGTAATTTGACTTAGCATGATATATGATATCATTGTCTTGTATAACTTGTTTAAATATATCTTGTACAGGTATATTGCATATTTAGAATATCACAATCAATTACCTTAAAAACTTGTGACTAAATTGTAACTTATTTAGTATTTGTGGCTTAGGATGGTAATTTGACTAGATTGCTGTATGATATTCTTGTTTTATGTATAAATCACATATTGGAGACTTGACATGTCATATGCCATTTAGACTTGAATTCGAGGACATGGTTTGTGTGGATTCAACCTTACTTGTGAATGGAACGTGGTTACTTGCATTGTTTATTTTTAAAGTTTCAAACTTGTTGATTTTGGAAAGCTTGTGAGGACATAATTTATGTGATGGCTAGGGTTTGGCTCTAGTACAGGGACAAGAGTCTCCCTAAGTCATAAGTGTGCACTAGGTAGTACCTTGTGGGTCATAATTACTCAGAATAACTTGCTTGGTCTATGACCACATGTCCTAGGCTTTCCACTATTTGATTTCGCATTAAATTCCAAGTAGTTAATCATGGATTACTTGTAACTTGTGAATTAGTGCTTGCCTTGTGTATTTAAATCTCATTTAGTATACTTGAACTTGTATACTTGTTTCGTTTATTTAAACCTCATTTTGTATACTTGAACTTATATACTTGCTCCGTGTGTTTAAATTTCATTTAGTATACTTGTACCGTGTATACTTGTCTTACGCGTATTTCATTTAACTTAGTATACTTGTGCTTATATACTTGATTTAAGAGTATCTCCATATTAATTGTATACTTGTGTATGTATGCTTAGATATCACATATCTTGTTTTAATATGGTTACGTATACTTGTGAGCATATACTTAAGTAAGGTGTAATTCGTTTCAACATTGTTTAGTATACTTGAGCATGTATACTTGTATGTTGTCTTTCATATCAATTACTTGTGTAGCTTGAGATGATTCTTTAGTTCACCTTAGAACATAGACGTTAGGAGGAATGATCCCTTGTAATGATCTATATTGAACTTGCATGACTCTTGAAACTTTAGGATACACGTATGCACTTCTTCCTACGAGTAACTTGTTTACTCACCCTAGTTGTTTGGGATACTTTTCAGGTAATGAGACCTTGTTTTGGGATGCACAACATCCCTAGATTTGGCTTGATTGCATTGGAATACCTTTTGTGTCATTTTGTATGCATGCACTTGTTTAGCATGCCTTTTTTGATTCTCTTTGTAAACCATGGATGTATGACATTTTGAAGCTTGTGTGGCTTCCTTTGAGATATGTAATATATAATCAAGCACTCTAATTCGATGTTGCTTCAATATGTATGTAATGAGGCCTTAGAGCCATTTTTTTTTGCTTATCACCCCTTTTATTGATTAAATTTCACACTTAAGTATGTTGCACACACTTGCAAATGATCATTCCTGTTCACATATGCTTTGGGGACTTGTATTTCATTTTTGGGTGTTAATGGAACCATTCTTGAACACTTAGAGTGCTTGTATAGGGTCAAAAATGGACTTGCATCAGATAACAACATCTGCTGCAATTTTTTTTTGCCTTGTTCCCAGGATCGAGTCAGCTCAATTGCCAAAGGAGACGACTTTTTTTTTTTTTTTTTTTAACTGAACCGACTAAGTTCCCAAAGGAGTTGACTTAGTTCATCTGGGCATCATTTTCTTCATTTTTCATACTCTCAGCCCAAAGGAGCTGACTCAGTTCGTAAAGGAGTCAACTGGGTTCATTCACGCCTCATTTCCTTCAATTTTATTGCTCTTGGCCTAAAGAAGTCGACTCAGTTGTCAATTGAGTCGACTCTTTCTGGCTGCCTTGATGACCTGTCTTCAAATGGTCATAACTTACTCATTTTAGGTCCAAATTATGTCATTCTTGAGTCTAACTTCAAGAGCTTGAAGTCATCTTTCCAATGGCACCGACTACTCATAGAAAATCCAATCATAGTAAGAGTTATGATAGTTTAAGTGAGACAAGGGTCATGATATCTCTTAATCAGAGGACGCCACTTTGTTCTATCTTTAAATCTTTGTTATCTGGACTCCAAATCAAGAGATTATTGAGTCTAAACTTGTTGATTTTTAATTATCTTTCCAATGGTGTGTACGGTAACATCCATTCTGTGTGAAAAGATTATTTTACCCTTGGGGTTATACTTAGTCTATTTTCAACCCTAGTTTCCGTACTTGGTTCATTTGAGTTCTGTGACTTCATGGAAAGTCACCTTGGCATTTTAGGAATGACGTATATCTCTAGAGACCTTGTTTCTTTCTTTTGCTTTTGCATTTTAGATCCGTTATCGGGTCATCTTTGAGGTCATCACCAGACACACTGGGTTTGAAAACCAGGGCCATCATAGGTGCTCGAGCACTGTTTCCCAGAAAGGGGTGCTCGAGCACTGTTTCGTGAAATAACCCGAGAAACTCAGTTAAAAGCCCTGATCTTTATTGTTAAAGGTTCTAAAGTATATTACTAAGTCCCATTAACACATAAGCACGAAAATATATTATTATAGCGTGTAGAAATCCATCAAAAATCAGGTCTAAGCCATGAATTTATTAATTCATACAATAAAAAAAAAAACCATGAACATAAACTCATACAACCTATGTTCGAGATCAATTTAAACATGGATTCCAATTTTAATAATCTTTTAAATGTCCCTAAAGTTATACTAGAGACATATAGATCACAGATCTAAGGGAGAAGTGTAAAACATAGAACTTGTCTTAAATTTTTGGATTGAAAGCTAAACTCCTTTTTCCTTGTTCTTCTTCTTCCTCTCTTTTCCCCTTTCTCTCTCTAACTTTCTCTTTTTCTCTTTCTAGATCTACTCTTTATGCATATATAGGTAAAATATACTACCTATATTCTAAACCTAACATACGTCTGACAATTCACAGACTAGGTAACTAATTTAGTAAAACATTATTTTTAATGAAAGTAATATAGATATATATATACACCTCATTATATATATATAACTACTAATCCCCATGGGTCACTATCTGACCCATTTAGGATTTCACTCAAATAGTCCAAAACCCATCCAGTTGGTCCATGGGCTATAACCCAAATCTTTAAAATAAAAATCATTTAACTACCACAATTAAACATTTAAAACAATTCAATCACACAAACACATCACATGGAAGTAATTAAAATGCACATACAATTAACCAACATAAATTAATTTAATAAATTCAAATAAAATAATTAAATAAGACAATTAATCAATTAAACACATAACTAAATATAAAAGCAATTAAGCAAATAGCCACATAATTAAATAAAAAATAATTAAATAAATTTAAAAAAAATAGGGGTATTACATTGTTCTCTTCAAACCGGAGTGTGTTTGCATGCTTACCAATATTTTTATTCCATTTCTGAAACTAAGAAAAAAAAATAACACATAAAAAATGCAGCTCTATCGAACTAGTTTTAACATCAAAATTTACTAATTACAAAGTTTCATCTCACAATTATGTGAATATAAAGTGGATTAAAAATTAGGGTTAATTTCACTGACAACCCCTCAGGTTTGGCTAAATATCAACCACAAATATCTTTAAAAAACAACTGTCACTCACATTACAAATTTTTTTTTTTTCCATTTTTCTCTTACACCCCAACCGTTACTAGCCCAGTTCTAACCCAATGTAAAATGACTTAAATATCCTTTGACTTTTTTAACGTCCACAAAACTCCATAAACACCGGTAAGAAGCTTTGAGCAGCAACTTCAGGCAACGGAATCGGCGACATGGTTTAGGGTGATGTCGAGGTAGTGATGGCAGGGTGGTTGATTTAGGGCTTGATTTGCGAAGTGATTTATGGGTAACATGGGTTGCGATTGGATTTATTAGCGCTGCAAATGAAACCTCGATTATATATGGATGAGTTTATCATAGAGAATTTACAGGTTATAAAATTTTCTCTTGTCAATTTAACCAAGATTATCAACCCCAAACAACCATTTAAATTCATCATCAAAGATATACTTTAACCATATTATAGTGGAACTAATTTAATAGATCCATTATCCAAAAAATAGTTTGATTAATTGGTCTAGCAATAAACTTTTCAATAATTAATTTATAATAAGCATATAAGAATCAGATGTTTCAATTTTAACAGAAAGAGGAAAAAGTAGGGAGGGGGTCGCCGCTGCTGATGAGACATCTGTTGTGGTGGTGGCAAAAGCGAGGAGGGAGTATTACTCTAGTAAGAGAGGAGCCTTAGTTAAACCCAAAATCGGCGAGTTTCAATGGACCCAAAATTGGTGAACTTCAACATACCCAAATCAGTGACTTGAATAGATCCAAATCTGTGAGCATCATGATGAGTGCTCAAATGTGACACATTTTAGCACCTAAGATAGGCTATTTTAGTCCATTCATCTATCTTTATTTTCTCGTTTTAGTACTTATTTGTGTTTTTGTCTATTTTAGGTCAATAAGGTTCAAACGGGCTAAAAATGGTCTATTACAGCCTTTTTGGAGTCAAGCAAAAGTTCTGAGAAGATTCCACAAAAATCCCAAAAAAGGTCCAAAATGCTGAATTTTTGGATGGATTGAGAATTTTTCGATCGATCGAAAATACGCTGGCAGTGAGCTGTTTTATTCCTGCACGCCCGAACTTTACCTACCACATAGTAGTGGGATTAGATATTTTAAGGGCTTATTTTCTGACTTGTTCACTACTCCAAGGACCTTGTATTTAAAGGGAATTGAACCATTTTGTAATCCATCTTTTGTCTTCGATTTTATTTCATTGTAATTTTTATTTTCTTTCTCTAGAAAAGTTAGAGATTAGGGTTAGAAGAAAATAGAAGAGTGGAGGTTCCAAGAACACATCTCAACATCTATACTATGTTTAGCCATGACTAGATTCTCAATCAACCACATATAGACATGTAATTAATATAGAAAAACTAGCGTAAAGATCAATTCCTAAATAATCACACATAAGACAACATGTAATCATATAGAAAATAAATAGAAAGAATTAATCCATAGAAATCAAAGGAGAACCCAAGATTCATTAAATTCACAAGGCTAAAACACTAATCACAAGATATTATTCCCCAAAAAGTATGAAAGAGATAAGTTAGTTGGTGGCTAATCTAATAGAGCATAACATGATTAATGAGAACTTTTCTTATTTTGATCATGATTTTATCCCGGTCATTGCTACTCTAGAGAGTGAGGAGACGGTGACCACTATAGAGGTAGGAGAGGAGGAGGAGGAACTTGTTGAAGAGAGCCTTTCTTCTATTATCTCCAAAGACCCTCTTGAGATATGTCTTTTTGAAATGTATAAAAATTGTGGTTTTGACCTTGAAAGCTCTAAAAATGAAATAAACTTTCTAATGGACTCCTTAGCTAACTTGGAAAGTGAAGAGATGGTGATTATTGAGGAAGAGGAAAGGGATGAAGAGTGTACAATTTCTATTAATCTAATTGAGTCTTTGAAAGACTTTGCTTTACCAAGTGCAAGGCCGCTCATCATTGATTTTATTTTCAAGACCATGGATGAAAGGAAACAAATTGCATCTTTCGTAATTTCTTTTAAAGTCGTTCTTTTAGAGGATGTGTGTATTGTTGTAAGTGAAACATTAAATGAGAAAATGGAAAAGAGGGTTAATAAGGATGTTTCATATCCGGTTTTTGATTCGTTCGACTAGTGAGTCGAACCAACGTCTTGCTAGAGACGTTAAACACTAGCATTCGTAGAGTCTTCAACTCTATTCCTCTCCCATTTCTTTTTATTTTTCATTTCTTGCGTCGTCTAGATATGTTTCATTACACTTCATTGTCAAAAATCAGGTTTTTAAACCATATTCATGCATTTCGGGGCCTTAGAAAAATTTCTACTTTTGAATTTTTTTTCGAAATTCAGCATTTCGTGCGACAGTGCCTAGTTCGATTGATTGAAGACTTTCTCGATTGATCAACGCTTATTCCGATTGATCGAAAATGGTCTCAATCGATTAAAAATAATTTCGATCGATCGGAATTGCGTCGGAAATTTTTGTTCTCAGGGTATCATTCTACAAGCTTTTCGATTAATTGAGCCTATTTTCGATCGATCGAGAACTGTTCATAAAAAATAAAAAAAAAATAAAAAAATTGTATCCCTTATTTCCTTACATTTTCATTCCTTGCATGTTTATTTGTTTTATTTTTGTGTGTGTGTACATACTTGTTATGTCAAAAAATAAAAAATAAAATAAAGAGTTTTTATTTTCATTTTTCATTATTTTGTTCTTGCATCCTTTCTTATTTTTTGTTTTTCATTTATTGCATTGTATATATTCTTTCATTACATTTTACTTTCTTTATTTTTCTTTTTGTATTTTGTTCATGCATTTTAATCTTTAATTTTCTTGCATTTTGTATATACTTGTTTTAATTAAATGAAAAATATAAAAAAAAATTTACCATTGTGCCCTTACGTATAGTTATGCTACTTTCATATTTTCTATTGGGCTTAATCTTATATCTCTTTTTCATCTTGTGCTATATTGCCTTAGAATACTTGATTTACTTATCTTATCCCATTTGATATTTGATGTGAGTTTGCTAGTGTGGTTATTCAAGTAGGTTGTTGATTCCAAGTTTGGGGGTGTACTCTTTCCCAATGGATCACTACCGGCCTTCATGTCTTTTCCACCATTGTAATTTCTTTCCACCTCTTCCATTATTCTCATTGCACATTAAGGAAAATACGCAGTTTAAGTTTGGGGGTAAGGTAATTTTGTTGTATTCTACTTAAGTTGGAGCTTTAATTGTATGATTGAGATGTGAAATCCTTGAGCTATGATTTTAATCTTTTGAGGACCATGATACTTAGAATTTAAAAATTGCTTGACTTGAGAGTCCAATACTCCTTATATGCTTTATGGATGCCATTTAGGAGTAAATTTTTTGAAAGATTGAGATCTTGCTTGCATCTGTGGTCCACATCATCTTGATCTTGTGATTATTTTGAGATTCACTCTAGGATTCTACACTAGCACAGGCGTACACTAGCATTCATTTGTGGGGTACATGCTTTGTTGACTATTGATTTGATTATATCCCAATTGAGCTAGTAGTGCATTGAAAGCTTTCATTCTTGATAAAGGTGGATAACAAACCTTTTTTACTAAGTAGCCGGGATTTTAGCCTCATCAAGCACTGAATTTCTCGCGCCGAAAGGTGGAGGGCCCAAACTCTAGGTTAATTACTCGAAAGAAAAAGACAAAAAAAAAAAAAAAAAAAGAAAAAAGTTGCAAAGGCAAATAAAAAAAGTGAGGACTTCTCCCATAGGTGAGAAGAGGGAAATGATTAGATGGAGGTTGTTTTGATTTGTAGCTTAGTCAATTTAAGTTTGTAAGTCCTTAGGGACGTTGAAACACCTAATGCCCTAAAGGCGTCCGGTTTGGGAGTCATTGACCTAACGCTCGACCTCATGGATCGCTAGAAAGCTTAATAGATCAACACATTACATCATGCTTTTATCTTTGATCCTCTAGGTTAGTTAAAAAAAAATCGAGTGAAAAGAATAAGCGCACCTAGATGAATAAAACTTTAATAAAAGGTCCATTATTTGTCTTGATGGTCGGTACTAGATTTGTGTGCTAGTTTGAGGCCGGATGTGATAATTTCTTTAGTTGGCTCAGATAGTAACATATTTGATGCCGGTTCACTTAAAAAGGATTATAGAGATGTTTAGATTTGTATGATAATTGTCTTGATGTATGGAGGACCATATTTGTTTGCTTGGTGTTGAGATTTTGGGAGATTGCTTGGAAAGGTTTGAAAAATTGCATACTTGAGGTAGTTCTCTCCTAATGCTTGTTTTGTATATTGGTGCCTCTTTCGTGAGAAAAAGCTCAATGTTTGTGGGTATCATTTCTGGAAACCCTCACGAGACTTCACTCGTCCAGTAGGGGTAACCTAGGGGTTCAAAAGGCTTGTTCCATACACTATATGCAATCGTGTTCCCTACGAAAGTGGCATTATCATTTCATTACTTTCTAGTTCAGAGTTACTTAGTTGTTTATTTATTTATTTATTTATTCTTGTAGTTCATTACTAGGGACTAGCAATATCTAAGTTTGGGGGTGTGATGGTGTTTAAATGTGACGCATTTTAGCACATAAGCTAGGGTATTTTAGTTTATTCATCTATCTTTATTTTTTCATTTTAGTAATTATTTGTGTTTTTGTCTATTTTAGGTTAATAAGGTTCAAACGGGCTAAAAATGATCCATTACAACCTTTTTGGAGTCAAGCAAAAGTTCTGAGAAGATTACAGAAAAATTTGTAGAAAGGTAAAAAATATGAACTTTTGGATGGATCGAGAATTTTTCGATCGATCGAAAATACGCTGGCAGCGAGCTATCTTATTCCCGCACACTCGAACTCTACCTACCACATAGTTGCGGGATTAGATATTTTAAGGGTTTATTTTCTGACTTGTTCACTACTCCAAGGACCTTGTATTTAAAGGGAATGAAACCATTTTGTAATCTATTTTTTGTCTTCAATTTTATTTCATTGTAATTTTTATTTTCTCTCTCTAGAAAAGTTAGAGATTAGGGTTAGAAGAAAAGAGAAGAGTGGAGGCTCTAAGAACACATCTCAACATCTATACACACAATCTCTCTAGTATTCAACAAAGAAGAAGAAGAAGAGGATGAAGCCATGTTTGGGGATTGCCCTTGAGGGTTCCAAGATCACACCTACCTCCTCCATGATTGGCTAGACTTCTCCTTAAGGCTTGGATGAGCCCTAAGTTTGTAATCTAAACCTCTACCTCTTTTATACTTTGTAGGGAATAATATCTTGTGATTAGTGTTTTAGCTTTGTGAATTTAATGAATCTTGGGTTCTCCTTTGATTTCTATGAATTAATTCTTTCTATTGATTCTTTATGTGATTACACGTTATCTTATGTGTGATTATTTGGGAATTGATCTCTACACTAGTTTTTCTATATTAATTGCATGTCTATGTGTGGTTGATTGAGAATCTAGTGATGGTTAGATATGATTTTTATTAGATGGGTTTGTCAATTAATTTGATTATACTTATGCTTGATGGGTTGTTCCATAATTTAATTTATGCTTATGGGTAGGTAAACAATCTTTACTTGATTTGATATTCCATGGCTCATTATTGCAAATTCCATAATTCTCTAGATTGCTACAATTGTGACTAGTTTGATAGGTCATGCTTAGAATTGATGGGTTGTACTACATTTAGTTTATTTTTCGGTTAAATAGACAATTCATACGTAAATTTGATGGTCCATGCTTAATATTGCAATTGGTAGTCACGTTTTGTTCACAAGAAGGTTTTTCCCAAATTAGTTGAAAGTGTGTGGTTTGGTGAATGAGTTTGGTGGCGATTCTAATGCACCCCAAGACCTCACTTCTCATCTCTTAAATCCCTATCTTAACTTATTTTATTTAATTATTTTCTAGAGTAATCAACCCAACTCTCTCTCTTTTGCAATCAATTGATACATTAAAGTCGAAATTAAATTCCAACACATATAATCTCTGTGGACGATCCCTACTCGCTATTCTTCATTAGTTGTAGTAATGGTATTATAAATGTAAATTTGACTAGAAAGGCTTTTTAAACCAAAATCATATTTTGACCTTGCGAAGCGACCTCTCGCATTACAAAGTTCGTTTTCTAAACACCTAGGAAGGGGCTCGTCATATCAATAGACCCCAAATCCATAAACTTCAACAGACCCAAATCAGTGAGAAAGACAAATCCAAAGCTCATTGTTGGGTAAATAGATGTCTAACCAAAACCGAAGCTACGTTCTGATCCAACCAAGACCCAATCGGAAAGTCTCATTACAACCTAATATATATATATATATATATATATATATATATATATATATATATATATATATAAGGATTCAATAAACTGGAGTGTGTTTGCATGCTTCCCAATATTTTTATTCCATTTCTGAAACCAAGAATCAAGAATAACATATAAAAAAACAACTCTATCGAGCTAGTTTTAACATCAAAATTTACTAATTACAAAGTTTCATCTCACAATTATATGAATATAAAGTAAATTAAAAATTAGGATTAATTTTACTGACATCCCCTCAGTTTTGGCAAAATATCAACCATAACATCTTTAAAAAATAACTGTTACTCATATTACAAACTTTTGCTCCATTTTTCACTTACACCCCAATCGTTACTAGCCCAGTTTTGACACAATGTAAAATGAATTAAACATCCTTTGACTTTTTTAACATCCACAAAACTCCATAAACACCGGTAGGAAGCTTTGAGCAGCAACTTCAAGCAACGAAATTGGTGACGTGGTTTAGGGTGACGTCGAGGTAGCGATGCAATTTATGGGTAACATGGGTTGCGATTGGATTTTTTAGCGCTGCAGATGGGACCTCGATTATATATGAATGAGTTTGTCATTACTAGACTAAAGGACTTGAAAGAGAATTTACAGGTTAGAAAATTTTCTCTTGCCAATTTAACCAAGCTTATCAAACCCGAACAACCATTTAAATTCATCATCAAAGATACACTTTAACCGTATTATAGTGGAACTAGTTTAATAGATCCATTATCCAAAAAATAGTTTGATCAATTGGTCAGCAATAAGCTTTTTAACAATTAATTTATAATAAGTGTATGAGAATCAGGTGTTTAAATTTTAACAGAAAAAGGAAAAAGTGGGGAGGGGGTCACCGCTGCCGATGAGACATCTGTTGTGGCGGTGGCAAAAGCGAGGAGGGAGTATTACTCTAGCAAGAAAGGAGCCTTAGTTAGGCCCAAAATTGACGAGTTTCAACAGGCCCAAAATTGACGAGCTTCAACCTACCCAAATCAATGACTTCAACAGACCCAAATCTGTGAGCTTCAATAAACCCAAAATCCATAAACTGTAATAGACCCAAATCGGTGAGACAGACAAATCCAAAGCTCATGCTAGGTAAATAGATGTCTAATCAAAACCAAAGCTACGTTCTGATCCAACCAAGACCCAATCGAAAAGTCTCATTGCAACCTAATATATATAATTATATAGTAATGTCAGGAGTGCTAGGAGAATCATTAGATGATTGGGAAAAGGAACTGACTTCTGGATTACTACTACTATCATCTGTGTCTCCTAACTGGAGTATTTGGTAAAGAGATTCTTTAATGTCATCAGAAATTTGTAACTGACTAATTTTCTTCTTTGCATAACACCCCTTTGCAAAGTGTCTTAGCTTGCCACATTTATAACATTTAACTTTACTGGTGTCTTTACTAGTGTCTTTGGATTCCTTTTTACTAGGAATCTTTGTACTATATTTTCTTTTTAGTTTTCGTTTTTCCTTAGAATAATATTCTATTTTTGGAAAAACTGATTTTCTATTCTTGCAATTCTTACGATAACCTTTGTGACTTTTATAAGATTTTTTATAAGAGTTGGCCTTTTATCTGGAAGGGCCTATGGGTGGGAAACCATATTGTTCACAAAAGGTTCCCATTTCATAGTTGGCTCTTTTCCTATCATCATTTAATTGGTTACTAATTTTCATGTCTATACACATTCTTAATCCTTCTTTTTGGATTAAGCTAATGATGTTACCATAAGTTAGGTTGTCATAGTCAATAACACCTGTGGCTTTACTAAGATTTTCTCAAATTTTGTGGGCAAAAAGGTTGGATAATCATGGGAAGTGACATAATTGTTAGACACCATAGATATATGATTTAACTTGTTCAAAATTTCTTGCTCAGATAAACCATCTATATTCCATTCGTAGAGTTTATCAGAAGAGACAGAGAATTGGTTTTGGATGTTTCTTTCTTCATATTGAATATCTGGAGGAGTAGGTCTAGGGTACCAATTTTTGGTGAGGCTAGTAAGGTTAACTCGTTTATTAGAAATGCGATTAAGTTCTAAATTGGAGAAAGCATTTTCAATCAGTTGGATTTCTGAGGGATAACTAGAATAAGAGGAGGAAGTGTCAGAATCATCATTATTGTTGATGACAGTGACAGTTTTTTCATCCTTAACTTTAGCCTTAGCTTTCTCAAGGGTTTTGAGAATGGTTTCAATTTGGAGAACAACATAGGAATCGGGCAAAGTTGCCGGAAGACCTTTTCTGTGTGTGGGCATAGAAATGATGGGTTTTTCTATGGGGAGAGCAATGGTGGGTTCTATCTGTTGGTGTTGGCTTTGCTAGAGAAAGCTCAATTTTATCAAGTTGGGTACCAATAGTGTATAAGTATTGATTTGTGAAGTTGTTTTGTTCAATTATTTTTCTGGCATCTGGATCGGTAGTGGTGCTAACTTTTAGGGGAGAAGCAGTAACTTCAGTTCCCATGTGATCAAGAATCACGGATTCTAATGGAGGATGGGAAGATGAGATAGTTGTTGTATCAGATTTTTTCCAATTAACCTTTGTTAAGACATTGACTTTGTTATGACAATTCTTAATATAGTCAAAGAAATTAATCTTTACCTTGTGTTCAATCATGAACTGCTGCCAAGAGCGGAGAATCTTATTTTGTTCCTTTTCAATATGAGATTTTCTAAAAATTTTCTTTTTTCTTTATTGTCAAGAGATGCGTATTCATCATGTAATCTGGAGAGATTATACTTAGCAGGTTTACTAATGGTATTTAATTATGGGTTAATGGTGTTAAGATTGCCAATAAAATCAGAAGGGGTAGGAGAACTTGGTGTGGATTTGGATTTTGGGTTTTGTACATAACAAGGTCGATTATCCTGTTCTTCTATTTTAAGGCCTTTTAACTTAAGATCTTTTATCCGTGGATCTAGTTTCAAATTTTTTCTTACTAGAGGAGAAACTTCACTTTCTCTATCCAAGTGGCCATTATTTGATTTATCAAATGAAGTAGAAGGACGAGAGCGAGTCAGCAGACGTTGTTCATCGAAACTTATCTTGACTGTTCCATCCATAAATTCCTGAACTCTGTCAAGATTGCTTATATCATTTTTTATTTTGACTGGATAGTTTTCATTGTGGAGAATCCATTCATTGGGTAACGAAATGTCTTTACAAGTAATTGTTTTCTTGATTTGAATATTAGCATCAGGAGTGCTACTTTTGATTAAAAGAGTGTGACCTTTTATGTCTTTCTTGACTGCTTTGACATTAAGATTTGTTTTAGTTGTTTTGTAGTAAATTTGGTAAATTAGACCTAAGGGCTGAGACCTAATAAGCATAGGGTAACCTGATGTTTGAATGTTAAGGGTTAAGGCTTTTAATAAGTGAGGGTCACTTAAACTAAGAGTCAGATCGAGATAACATGTAATGACCAGGTCATTTTCTTTCCTTTCCTTTTTCCTAAAATTTTACGGATAATTTTTTTTCCGTTTAATTTTCTTTTTTGAGTTTAGTTTCTCATCTTATAGTGTCATCTTGAGTGCTTGGATATGGTTTATGAGACTCTTTTGTTTGGATTGACAACTTCCTTTGAGGACCGAGTCATTTCCACATTTTCACTTTTTGGACACTATGCACTATTTCATCCTTTTCTCTTTTTTGTCTTATCTCCGTTTGTCAGTTTTTGGTATAACCTCACTTTTCGTGCTCAGAGTTAGTTTTTGACTTCATGTATCTTCATTCAAAGTGGTTTCAACGAAATACGTATCTTTACTTTTGCAAGAAAGTACTCTGGTTGCTCCCGGTGTCCATAGGGGCATAGATGCAAAATTCTTCAGAATCTTTTTCTTTTCTTGGGGTGTTTTTCATAAATATATTTTTGAGATATTTTATTTTAGGGGCATCTAAGAAAATATCTTTTGGAAAATATTTTCATTCTGGGGCAGTTTCGCAGTTAACCCTTTTCGTAGGGGCCATTGTGTAATTAACGAAAGTTATTGCAAAATGCCTCGTCTGGAGCCTGGATCCTCGTACGGGATTCATTTTCACATTTTTTTGAGTCATGTACTCTTTGAATTTCCTTCTGGTCATTTTCCCCAGTTTTAGGGATTTCTGACCTCGGTTGCCGCCAAACTTGTTTGGGACATATCTCTCTGCTCGGAACTTGGTTTTTGACGCCATTTCTTCCGTTGTTCATATTTTCTCATTTTAAATCTTTTTCTTTTATGGAGTTTTGCTGTTTGAGCGCGTTTGCTCAAAATCCACTTTTTCGAACCCAGCGGGACCTTTTCGGGGCACTTTTAGGGTTCTCCTATAAATAGAAAGTCATAAAGTGAAAAATTAGATTTTCTCTCATCTTCCCCACTCCTTGTCCAGCAGCCATGGCAGCCCCTTGGGCTGCCATCTTCTCTTTCCTCCTTTGAACCACTTTTTCTTAGTGAAAAGTCTTCGGCCTTAACGTTTATTGTTCGTCTCGTCATGCTCTACCTTTCCCCCTTATTAGAACCCATTTTTGGCCAAATTTTGAGTTCAAGTTTGAAGTCAAGTTGTGATTTTCATGGGGATTCTTGTTCATTGTGTTGTCCCCGACAAAACCCCGCGGTATCATAGGATTCAGAGCACTTTTCTTTCGGTGGGGAATTGAGATTTTCATCTCAAATTGAGGTAGGGGGTGTTATAGTTTATATTCTTGTTATGTTGCATGCTTTTGATGCTATTACAACTCATTTACATGTTATTATATCAAATCTAGAAACTTTGACTAATTATTTCGTTGTGTAAGATTTAATTCTCCCGGTTGTTCATAGCTTTGTTTAAACATGTATCATGATATTAAATTACCCCTTGACATGATCATTGACATATATTAAATCTAGATCATTTGGACAAGTAACGAAGATTTTATTTAATAATTATCTTGAATAAAAGATTAATTCATGTAGCCTTAACTAGCTTGAAATCAATATGTGTTAGCATATTATATTAGGCCCTAGCATGCTTTTCAACATAGGTGAATTCGAGAGTAATCGGAGATGTTTTAAACTCTAGAGAATATTTAATTAGTTGATTAATTAATTTATTCTGAGTGCACTATTCACTCCATTGGAATTCCGACTTGATATTCTTGATATGCATATCATATAGTTTCACATATATTAAATCTAGAATATTTGATTAGGTTTTGAAACCTTTCATTTAATAATTTTCTAGTATTAAGGTTTAATACTCGTGGCCGTATCTTGCATGGAATGTACTCGTATCATGTCCTTAAATCAAGTCTTGGCATGTTGTATAACATACTTTAAATTGAGATCATTTGGACGAGTTTCAAAATCTAGAGATTTAATTAAATGAAATAACTTAAATCCATTCAATGGTTCTATGCACTTGATTAAGTTTCTAACCTTGTATTCATGATTTCCTTGATAAGTTCCTTCACGTGTATCAAATTGAGAATAATCGGATAAGTTTTGAAGCTTATATTTCATTATTTCCCTTGTATGGAAATTAGCTCACATGGTCGTAATTTGTACTTCATGAAGCTTCTAGCTTTTCATCATGTATTTAGACCCCTTGTACCTAGGTTTCATTAATGTACTGAATGAATATGCACATTTTTCTTGGAATGGTTTAATTACACATGTGTTGTTTAGTAAGTAATTGAATCATGTATCTTATACTTGTGGTATATTTGCTTCAATGGATGTCTTGTGCTATATATCGTGGTTCTAGTCTATATAGATGCACACTTTGATTTCTTGACATTTCGCATGCCATCATAGTTGAGAACTGTAATGACCCCGTCATTTTCATTCCTTTCACTTTTCTCAGATTTTCACGGATATTTTTTTTTTCCGTTTATCTTTTCCTTTCTGAGTTCAGTTCCTCATCGCTTAGTGTCATCTCGAGTGCTCTGGAGTGATTTCCGAGACTCTTTTCTTTGGATTGACAACTTCCTTTGAGGACCGAGTCAATTCCACATTTTTCGTTTTTCGACACTATTCACTTTTTGTCTTTTTCCTATTTCGTCTTTTTCCCTATTTTGTCTTTTTCCCGTTTGTCACCTTGTTTGCATAACTACACTTCTTGCGTTCAGAGTTGGGTTTTGACTTCACGTATCTTCATCTTGAGTGGTTTCCACGAAATACGTATCTTTACTTTTGTAAGAAAGTACTCTGATTGCTCCCGGTGTCCATAAGGGCATGGATGCACAATTCTTCAGAAACTTATTCTTTTCTTGGGGTATTTTTCATAAATATCTTTTGAAGATATTTTTTTTCAGGGGTATTTAAGAAAATATCTTTTGGAAGATATTTTCATTCTGGGGCAGTTTCGCAGTTTTCACTTTTTGGAGGGGCCATTGTGCAATTAATAAAAGTTATTGCTAAATGCCTTGTTTTGAGCCTGGATCCTCGTACAGGATTCATTTTCACTTTTTATCGAGTCGCGTACTCTTGGGATTTCCTCCTGGTCGTTGTTTTCCAGTTTCAGGGTTTTTGGCCTCGATTAGTGCCAAACTTGTTTGGGGCATAACTTTCTGCTCGGGACTCAATTTTTGATGCCGTTTCTTTCGTTATTCATATTTTCTCATTTTAATTTTTTTTTTATTCACAGAGTTTTGCCATTTGAGCGCGTCTGCTCAAATTTTACTTTTTAGGACCTGGTGGGGCCCGTTCGGGGCACTTTTTGAGATTTTCTATAAAAGGGGGGATGAGATATTTCATTTTTCATCTTCCCCACTCCTCTTGCATGACCTGAAGCTCCCATGGCAGCCTAAGGGAGGCTACCACCTTCTCTCTCCTCTTTTGAACTTCATTCCTTTGTCAAAACATAATAGGGCCTTTATGTTTATTGCTCGTCTTAGCGATACGCATCTTTCACCCTTATTAGAACCTATTTTTGGCCACATTTCGAGTTCGGGTTTGAGTTCAAGTTGGGATTTTGGTAGGTCCTCTTTGGAGTTTAATGTTCACGGCGTTGTCCCCGACAAAACCCCGAAGTATCGTCGGATTCAGAACCGTTTCATTTTGGTGGCTTTTGAGGTTTTCATCTCAAATTGAGGTAGGGGATGTTTTAGGACTATTTTTGTGTTGTATTGAGTGTTTCCCATGATTATACAACTTATATGTTTGTCTTGTATTAAATCTAGAAAGTTAGTAATAATTATTTCTTTGTATAAGATTTAATTCACATGATGATGTATAATTTAGATTTAAATTATGGCATGCTAGAAAGTTTAGTTTTAATATATTTGTTAACATATATTAAATTGGGATTTATTGAATAAGAATTGCACTTTTTATTTAATTTTTTTTCTTTGTGAAAGATTAATTCCCATGGCCGTACCTTGTATGAAATTAAGTTGTGACATGCTTTTAAATTAAGTCTTGGTATGTTTGTTAACGTACTTTAATTTGAGAGCATTTGGACAAGTATAAAAATCTAGAGATTTTAAATTAAATAACTAATTAAAATCTATTTAATGGTCTCCTTGGCCTAATTGAGTTTTTAACTTGATAACCATGATGACTAGGCTTTATGTTGCTCACCCCAAAGTTACTGGGGCATATTTCAGGTACAGGATTCGAGATTGGAGTTGTGCACTTGCTTTGGGTGATTTGCAAAGTTGAAGCCTCTTTAGAAGCATTCTTGTTCACATGCAAGTGTTGACATGTTTAGTTTTGCCTATGAAATATAATTTTTCTAACTTGGAGGTTTGACATGTCAAATGTTGTAAATGAATTGTAATAAGGTCAAGGGCCCTTGTAGAACGTTTAAAATGTTATTTTATACTTGCGTATATGTTTATATCATCATTTAATAGCATATAACTCATTTTGATCATACCATGGGGGATTCAAATGAGACTCAAAGTCTCTTTTTCAGCTTTGGTGCATGTAAGGTTCATTTTCACATTTTTGACCTATTTCGGTCGACCGATGGGTTGTTTTGGTAGACTAATGCTCTTTGGTTTTCAATTGAACAGTAAATGTCCAATTCCAGTAGCCATTTTCACCATCGAGGCTTATTTCGGTCGACCAATTTGTCACTTCGGTCGACCGAACTGAGAGCTCTTTTCTTTTCTTTTTACAGGCTTATTTTGGCAGACCGATGCTCCATTTCGGTCGACCGAAATGGAGCTGCCTTGTAGGTTTTGTTTGGTTGATTGGTTCTTTAGGCCTTTATCTCTTCGTTCCTTCCTACTAGACTTGTTGATCTTGTTCAAGCCATTTAATGGTGTTCTTGGTTTAGTTTGAACTAGATTTTGTCCCTTTGGTTGTCATTAGTGCCATAGGGTACCATTTGACCCTTTTCATGTTAGTTTTCGCTTTCGGTTATTTCCTTGAGCTCCATGACTTCATGGAAGGTCACATTGGTGTCTTGGGGATGGTTTTCATCTCTATAGACTTTGGATTTATCTTTTGCTTCCGCAATTCGGATTCGTTATCGGATCAACTTTCGGTTCATCGCTGACACACCAGGTTGAAAAACTTGGGCCATCACAAGAACTTAGGGCATGACTTATGTGTTCCAAAATGTTGGTTGTGTATGAAACATGGTTAATGCATTTCTTGTATTTTGATACAATCTTGACTTACACAACTTGTTGATTTTGGAACTTGGGATATCAATCAAGAATTGACATGGCTAGGACTTGTTCTAGTACGGGGGATTGTCCCTTTAAACTATAGTGCGCACTAGGGGAAGGTACCCATGGGTTAGTAGCCCTAAAGTGATCTCAAGAGCACAGTTTTAATTCGGGCGATATCCAAGTTTCCACATTAGTTGATTTCACTCTTTAAATTTCAAGTTACTATTCCTTGAAGATTTAAATTTGTCGTGTATGTGAAATAATCCAATCTTGTTTCATTGCATAGATTTTATGCCTCATTCGTGATTTTACTCCTTAAATTTCAAGTGTTGCATTCATTGAAGATTTAAGACTCTTTTCGTGTTATATGGAGTATTCTATCCTTGTATAAATGCATAGATGTTATGCCTTGTTCTTGATTTCATGTATAACTCTTTTCGTGTTTCATGGAATGTTCCATCCTTGTTTAGTTGCATAGATATTATGGCTTGACATTGATTTCTTGTATTACTTCATCGTGTTAATTGGAATACTCTAATCTTATTAATTGCACAGATATTGTTCTTGATATCATGTATTACTCTCAATCATGTAAATTGCATTTGATAATATGATCCTAGTATTCGAGTATTCGTCTTATTGTGTTTTTGGATTATCCCAACTTGACTTGTTTCATATATGTATATATATATCATGATTCTTGTTGTTTATACTCTATAGTAGCTTAGGATGCTCTATGAGTCTAACCTTTGACATAGACATTAGGTTGCATGACCCTTTTGAACTGTTTCAAGTCAATGTAAAAATCTATAAAGAAATCGAGTCGATGCATGCTCATTCTCTACGAGTAAACTTGTTTCCTCACCCTGAAGTTACTGGGGGTTTTGATCAGGTACAGGATTCAAGCTTCGGAGATTTGTACTTGCCTTGGGTGGTTTGGAGATTTGAAGTTTCCTTGAATGCATTCTTGTTCACATGCAAGTGTTAGCATGCTTGATTTTTACTTTTTAAGTTGTAATTCATAGTTAGGTCAAAAATGTTATTTTTGCCTTGAGACTTGTAGCATGTGCCTAAGCACACTTTTGATGTTCATTTGATGTATATGATATGTGGCCAAGGGCCAAACTTCATTTGAAATTCATGTATATTGAAAAATGTTGAATTTTGCCCTTAATGAGAAAAGTATGAAAATTAGGTTTTATCATGTCATTTTTACACCGGAGTGTGCATTGTGTGTGAAATTCATTTTTTGCCATTCATTTGACATGTATGAGTGTGGCCAAAGGCCAAGCACCATTTTGTTTCCACTTTTGTATTCTTGTTTCACATATTCATTTTTGGGGCTAAAAAGTAGAATTCAAGCCTTTAAGGGTTCATTTTCAAATCAGGTGGCATAACGTGTGTTACGGCATATCTACTAGGACCTATTCTATATGCATGAAGTGTGTCCAAGGGCCAAACGGTAATTTAAAGTCATTTGTAAATTTTAAATTTCAAATTTTCCATTTCATGTGCATTTTCGCTGTTTTGGCCGTTGGGGGTTCATATTTTACATTGGTGGTATTTTTAAGCCATGGATCATTGTAGCACGTCTGAATAGGTTAGTTACGTCTGTGTGCATGATCGTTTCAGGGAAAAACCCTTTCGTTTGTGTTTCGAGTCTCCTATGGACTCATTTCATTTTTTTTGTTGAAAATTCTAGCTTAAGGGAATTTTAGGGATTTTCTTTAGGAAATAAATTCCGTTCTTGACTCTGTCACATAGAAAATGTGATTTTAGGGGGAGTTTCTTCTCCGTGTTTTTCGGAAAAATGTCATCTTGACCTCATAAACCGCGCTCCAAGTTTAATTTTCTGCTAAAAACACTGTTTTTGCATTTTTGGAGGTTCCAGCCCATGCCACTGCCGCATTTAGCTGGCCCCTGCAGCTTTTGGGTGGGCGCCTGTGGGTTTCTGCCATAATTAGCGGGCCCCTGCAGCTTTTGGGAGGGCTCCCGTGAGTACTGTTCCTACTCTTGACACCTTTCTTCAACGGGCCATATCTTACTGGTTTTAACTCCGAATTTGTCCGTTCTTGAGTCTAAACTGACCGTGTCAAAATAAGCTTTCTAATGGTACCAATTAGAGCTTTAGATTCCATTTGTAGCTCAAGTTATTCATGCTTTAGTAAGGTAGTGTCAGAATTTGGTTCGAACCGGGATAGGGTTTTCCTCCCTTCGACTTCGAGACTTGATATCTTTTCCGTCCGGACTCCGAATCAGGTGATTCTTGAGTCTAACTTCATTAATTTTTTGTTTTCTTTCCAATGGTATGCTTGGTAGCATCCATTTCTATATGGAATAACCATTTTTCCCCTAGGTTCATTGGGGCTTATTTGTCATATTTTTGATCTTTTACTTCTGTGTCAGTTTTCTTTGAGTTCCGTGACCTCATGGAAGGTTATCTTAGGTCTTAGAGGTGTGTTGTGCCTTGGGAGACCATTTTCTTGCTTCTGCATCTGGATCCGTTTCCGGGTCAACTTTCGGGTCACCATTGACACACTGGGTTGAATAAAACCTGGGTTGCTACATAGCAGTTGAAATGAATTGGGCCATTACAGAGACTTGTTTCCATGACTCCTAAGAGGCTAAGGTCATAATCAAGGAACCTAGCATCTCTAAGGGCTAGCAAGACAGAGGCATTACCTCTATTGGTGAATGGTTTGACTGCAACATGTACAAGATCTAGATGGATGAAATTGTATCCTCTATCTCTATGTCTTTGCATTGTTTTGGCTATGAGTAATTGACATTTTTCATGTTCTTTTGACAAAGAATAAATTTGTTCAACTGTTTTAACTGTGTAGTCACCAAGAAAGGTTGACTTGAAGAAACTGTTTTCATAAATTTCTCGATTTGGAATTCTTGGAATATTCCAATCGCGAAAATCTAAGTTACTATCTTCAATGTGATATTTTTCGTCATTAACTATGTTAGATACTGGACGGGGTAGACTGGATCTGGAACTTATTGAAAAGGAAGATCTAAATAAACTATTCATGTTTACTTAACTCAAGCCATTCTTATTTAATTGACTGGTCAAAACAACCTATGGTCATGATTCGATCTATGTGATATCCACATCCTATCCACGCGCTCATTCACTTATGCCGCACCGCTCAGGCCCTACCTTGGGACTTACTGTTTGGGTCTAGCACTTATTGTTTGGATTTGGTCTCACAGGAAGGAAATAGAGAAAAATAAGATAAGAATCACTTAACAGATTGTTTAAACTGAATCAACAGAACAAGATAAGCAGGAGTAAAGTATGAAGAATAGATTAACTAAATCAACCACAAACAAATGGCTCTGATACCAAAAGGGGAAGTGCACATTAACTTAAAACTTAAAAGTATAGAAGCATAAACATAAAATAAATATAGAGGAGGTGTATAACCTTCGAAAGTATATTAGATTTAATTAAAATTAAACTGCAAAGTATATTAGATTTAACTAAAATTAAACTGGTATTACTGAAAATAAATTTTACTTATAAATAACTGATAATAGTTAGTGGTAGGAGTCTGTTGAATACAGCATACTGGAAGCGTATTACAAGTAGAGTGAGAACAGAAAATAAATATTACAGATTAGCAATATGAGAACTGAAAGGACTAAATTATAGAAGCCTCCGAGGAAGTCTACCTTGCAAATGGATTGGCATCTGTATTTATAGCTGAGTTTCTACACTGTGAGGGGCATCTTTGGCGCCATTTCTGGCTTTCAAAAAGTTACTTTTTGACTTTTGAGATTGCTTTTAACTGTAGATGAATAGTGAGTTACTGTTCTTGTCGTTTTGTGCCGACGGTTACTGTAGATGAATAGTACTTTGTCGGGAGAACTGTAGAAATAGTGATTTTGCCGATAGTTCCTGTAGAAATATTGACTTTGACTTGTACTGTAGTAAATAGTGATTTTTGACTTGGATAGCCCAAATCAAACAAATGGATCTTGGCTATCTTGAAACAGGGAATCATTGTACGGATTCCTCGGGTGACTTGTTTTGGCAGCTGAAGATGTATCATCAGCCTTTTCATCATCTTGAGAGAGGTCTTAGATGCGATCTAAGATGGATGCTGCCATTTCTTTAAGTTCTTCAATTTCTGACTTGGGTAGCCTTCTAGTTCTGGTTATTTTCTCAGATGAAGATGGGCGTTCTTGTTTATTTTGTGGAAGTATTTATCTTGGTGGTGGAGTAACTTGGGTAACTTGAGATGGTGGAGCAACTTGAGCTGGGATATGTTTTGGGTATTCATCTTCAACATAACCCATGATCTTGTCAATGTTGAAAGCGTCCCACCATTTAACATAATGACGGCGGACTGCAATGTGACCTTGGATATCATATTGCCATTTGAATATCCACGGGACTTTGTATTTGGAGGAGAACAGTAGGAGAATTGGGAACTGCGAGTTGTGTTTATTGACTTTGTAGACTGTTTGAAAGTATTTAACTTGATTTGCAAGGTTTAAAGGGATGATTTCTGGGATGGAGCCATGTTATGACCACCATTTGAGAAACCAGGTTGGGATTTGACTTTTGAACTTGTTCTCAAAATTGATAAACCAAGAATAAGTAAATGACTCATTTTGGTGTAACAATATAGTTGACCAAGCTGCCATGTAGTCATAATAACTAAAGGGAATTTCATGGTCAGGCAAGGGTTGGAGTAAGGAAGGATGATCACCCTATTCTTCCATAAAAATAATCCTATGGATATATAGGGAGTGGTAGATGACTTTGGTAGGATCATTGTGATCTTTTATGGACCTGATGGTGATGGATTAAGTATGGTAGAGAATGTCTCTGGAGAACCTAAGTGTCTTTTTGGGATGATTTAGGCAATAGTGGAGGTTACTAGGGAAATAAGATCATATCAAGGTGATGGGGTCTTTTATGTGACTCAGGTGTGGTTCAATATAGAAAAGAGGAACAGAGGGTATTTCAAAATAATCACTAGGTGACTTTTTTGGGACTAGTTGTAAACTCTGGCGAACTGTGGTTTTAACTTGGTTTTGGAAGGGATCTAGAGGAGGATTAACCAGGGCTGACTTGAATGTAGATGTTTGTGTAAATGGCTGGAATCTGTTAACTACTGCAAGAGCAGAAGAGGACTGTGCCTGGGCACTTAGAAGGTTACTAGGACAAATTTCAAATGATTTAACCTGTGGATGCCTCTGGGGAGGTTGCTTATTTGCCATCAAATTTCTACAAGAATTCTCTAATAAGAATATCTGGAATGGAATTGTTAATTCCTCTGATATATTCTATATCAAAATCAAATATACTTAAAATAGCTTGCCATCGGGCAAAAATCTGTTTAGAAGCTATATTTTCAACATCTTTTTCTAAAACATATTTTGCACTTTGACAATCAACATGAACTAAAAAATTTTGATTTAAAATATCATCCTGAAATTTACTAATGCATAAAAGAATAGATAAAATTTCTTTTTTAATAGTATTATAGTTACTTTGTGCTTTTGTCCAAACACCAGAATGGAAACGAACCAATTGTTCAAGAGCATTTGGACTGACTCTCTGTTTGAGGATGCCACCATAACCAATATCTGAGGCATCAGTTTCAATGATTTTGAAGGAATCAGTTGTGGGGATGCCAAGACAAGGCAAGGACTTGACATATTGTTTGATGGATTTTACTATATTAGTATAAATAGAAGTCCGTAGAGGATGATTACTTTGAAGGCGATCAAATAGGGGTTTATATTGCTTGTGAAGATCTTTGTAAAAATTAGAGAGAGACCCTAAGAATTTCTGGAGTTGTGACTTATCTAAAATCTTATCTGGGAATTTATCAGCAACTGGATCGATCTATCAATGGGACGAATTTGTCCTTGATGAATGTGATAACCTATAAACCCGATTTTGGTTTGAAATAACTTGATTTTTGAAGCAGAGACTACCAGACCATTCTTCTGAATGATAGCAAGAAATGTTTTAAATGTTTCCAATGTTCATCAAGTGACTTAGAAAAAAGGAGGATGTCATCAATGTAGACGATAGAGAAGTGACTGTGAGGATTGTAAATATCATTCATGATATTTTGGAATTCACTTAGAGCATTTTTTAATCCCAAGGGCATAACTTTCCACTCATAATGACCAAAGGGAGTAGTGAAGGCAGTTTTGTATCTATCCTTTTTTCGGAGACGGATCTGCCAAAATCCTAACTTCATGTCGAATTTGGAAAAGATGACTGCTTGGCTTAAATGACTAATAAGGTCTTTTTTGTTGGGAATGGGATATCTTATCCATTCTAAAACCTTATTCAGAGGTTTATAGTTTATAATTAGACAGGGAACATCTGTAACGACCCTGGTTTTTAGGCCAGTACGTCCTGTGATGAACCGAACTGGATCCAAGATGCGGAAGATAGAAACAAGGCAACGGTCTCCCAAGGTACAACACACCTCTAAGACCCTAAGATGACTTTCCATGAGGTCATGGAACCCAAAGGGATAAGTGCGGAAGCAAGAGATAAAAAAAATAACAATTAAGCCCCTAGGGGCAAAATAGTCATTTATGAGAATATAGATTCAGGTACCACCGAGTACACCGCTAGAAAGACAATGAAAAAATGATCAAAGTGGACTCAATAATCGCATGATTCGGTGTACGGACGAAGGAGAAACGACAAGACGAAGAAAAACGAGCACTTAAGGCTAAAAGGGTAAAATGGTTATTTTAAACTGAAACGAGTACCCCCGTGTACACCATTGGATAGACAATGAAAAATTAACAAAGATGGACTCAAGAATCGCATGATTCGGAGTCCCGATGGCAAAGATATCATGTCCTAAAGTCGAAGGAAGGGAAACCCAACCCCAATTCGAACCAAAAACTGACACTACTGTACTAAAACATTAATATCTTGAGCTAAAAATTGAATCTAAAGCTCTAATCGATACCATTGGAAATCGTATTTTGACACGGTTAGTTTAGACTCAAGAACGGACCAATTCGGAGTTGAAACGAGTGAGATATGATGATCCGAAGTTAGAGGTGCAGTGTAGCCTAGAAGTAATGCAGGCGCCCGCCCAAAACCAGCGGGCACCCGCCCAAATGGGCATAACCATGGGAAGAGGTGCGGGGTAGCCTTGCAGCTTGGCAGGGGACCAACAAGAATCCGCGGGCACCCGCCCAAATGGGCAGAAGTAACCCAAGGTAGCTGAAATAGTGTTTTTGCAGAAAATTAAGTTTGCAACGCGGTTTTTGAGATCAAGATGACATTTTTCGGAAAAACACAAATAAGAAACTCCACCTAAATTCACATTTTCTATGTGAAAAAGTTGAGAATGGAATTTATTTCCGAAAGGAAATCCCAAAAATGTCCTTGAGCTTGAATTTTCAACAAAAATGTGAAATAGCTCCGTAGGAGGCTCAAAACACAAACGAAAGGGTTTTTCACGGAAACGATCATGCACGCAAATGTAAATGATGATTTTGGACGCGCGGGAATAGTCCATGGCTCCAGAAAATGGTTGAGTCAAAATCCGACCCCCCGACGGCCAAAAAGGCAAAAATGAACTTGAAATGGAAAATTTGAAAACCAAAATTAGGAAATGGTTTCAAATGATCATTTAGCCCCTGGCCACACTTCATACAAGATAAATGAGACCTAGTGGAGGTACCGGAACACACTTTGCACCACCCGATTTGAAAATGAACCCTTAAAGGCTCGGTTTCTACTATTTTAGCCCAAAAATGCAATATGTGAACTAAAATACAAAAATGAAAACTAAATGGTGTTTGGCCCTTGGCCACACCTCACATATGGCAAATGAATGCTAAAGGATGGATTACATACAAAATGCACACACCGGTGCGAAAATGATATATTGAAACCCAAGTTTTCATATTTTTTCTCATTAAAGGCAAAATTCTACATTTTTCAATATACATGGATTACAAATGAAGTTTGGCTCTTGGCCACTTATCATATACACGAAATGAATGTCAAAAGTGTGCTTAGGCATGCATTACAAGTTTGAAATCAAATATACACATTTGACAAAATGGCTACAAATGGCATTTCAAGTCGACCTTTACAAGAATTGAAATCTTCAAATCTACAAATCATCTAAGCATGATAAGAATCACGAACCAAGTCTTCGTACCTGATCAAAACCCCCAGTAACTTTGGGGTGAGTAAACAAGTTTACTCGTAGAGAATGAGCATGCATCGACTCAATTTCTTTCAGATTTTTAGACTAACATGATATAGTTGAAAAGGGATCATGCTACCTAACGTCTATGTCAAAGTGAGACTCAGGGATCATCCTAAGCTACTCACACAATTGAAAGGAGATGCATGACATATATGCATACCGGTTACAAGTGTACTAAACGAAGATAAAAATATGCGAGATAAGTATACAAAACACAGGTATACTAAACGGTATTAGAAACACATAAGGCAAGTATACAAGACACGAGTATACTAAATGGAGTTCTAGATACAAGAAGCAAGTGCACGGTTTCAAGTGTGTCAAATGAGATCTAAATACATGAAGCAGGCATAATGTCTATGCAATTAAATGAGGTAGGAAATACTCCATACAATCACAACAAGATTCTTAGATCTTCAAGAGATAACAATTGAAATCTAAGTGTTCAAAGATTATGCTTGATAGTATAAACTATTACCTGTGGTCCATGCCACCTAGAATCTAAGTCAAGTTGTTTATATAGGATCACTCCTAAGTCATATTAACATGTAGCAACATAAGTTATGATGTCTATGACATTGAACAAGGTTGGGATAATCCAAAGAACACGACAAGTTTATGAATTAACATGGATCACATTATCAATGCAATTAGCATGATTTGGAACATCCAGTTAACAAAACAAGAAAAATACATGAAGTTCAAGATAATGCATAATAACTATGCAATTAGACAAGGTAGGAACAATTCAAATAACACGAAAAGAATTACATGTGAAATCAAGAATATGGCATAATATCTATGCGAGTGAACAAGATTGGAACATTCCAATTAACACGATAAGAGTTATACATGAAATCAAGAGCAAGGCATAACATCTATTCAATTAAACAAGGATGGAACATTCCATAAAACACGAAAAGAGTTATAGATTTTCAAAGAATAGCACTTGAAATCTAAGGAACGAAATCACGAATGACGCATAAAATCTATGCAATGAAACAAAATTGGAGCATTTCACATACACGACAGGGTTTAAATCTTCAAGGAATAGCAACTTGAAATTTAAAGAGTGAAATCAACCAATGTGGAAACTCAGATATCGCCCGGATTAAAACCGTACTCTTGAGATCACTTTAGAACTACTAACCCATGGGTACCTTTCCCCTAGTGCGCACTATAGTTTAGAGGGACAATCCCCATAGTAGAACCAAGTCCTAGCCATGTCAATTCTTGATTGATATCCCAAGTTCCAAAATCAACAAGTTATGTAACCAAGAGTGTATCAAGATACAAGTAATGCATTAAGCCACATTCCATGCACAACCAAGATTTTGGGACACACAACTCATGCCCTAAATTCTCAACTATGATGGCATGTTAAATGTCAAGAAATCATGGTATACATCTATATAGACTACAACCAAGATATATATATATATATATATATATATATATATATATAGCACGTGGAATCCATTGATGTAAGTATACAACTAGTATAAGATTAATGATTCAATCATTTGTTTAACAACACTTGAATAATTAAATCATTCTAATGCAAGGGTGCAAGTTCATTAACTACATTAATGAAGTTAAGTTGCAACAAATCATGATACATGCTAAATTGGCAAAAGCCCCATGAAATAGATGTCCAAATCATTAGAACACTAAGTATAAATTAATTAACCTAATTAATTAATTTCTCAAGAAATTAAAGTTTTCCAAAAATTCTCAAATTAATATATATGTGAATGTCCATTCCATGGTGATTGCAAATATCACATCAATTTCACAAAGTGAGTAAGATATAATCATGTGGAATTTAATTAATTTAAATCAATTAAATCTTTAGATTTCAAAGGTTGTTCAAATGACCCCAAATAAATATATGTCAAGGATTAAGTCATGGCCATGCCATATATCAAGTCAAAAATGGAAAATAAGTAAGGTACAATTAACTAGAATTTAAATCAAATCAAATTCATTAAATCTCTAGATTTGAAAACTCATTCAAATGGCTCCAAATAATTATATAACAAAGATCAAGTCAAGGCCTTGCCATATATCAAGTCTAAAGTGAGTTGTATGCAAACTATGATTCATCATTGATTTCATAAATTGATATAAAACATGCATAAAACTTTTATGTCATACAAAAGCAAGTAAAATCACTTGAAAAAAATAAATTATAACACCCCCTACCTCACTAGAGAAGAGTTTCTCTAAAATCCAAGGCAAAAAAGGTTAAAATGGCAAACCCTTCAAGGGTTATGAAGAGGAGTGTGAGGGGAACAAAAAGTGTTCCAAGCTTCATGGTCTAAGGTGAGTGCTCGAAAATTAAAGTCAAGGCTTAAGCATCAAACTCCTCTAATGGTGGCTAGGGTTTTTGGTTAGGAAGGAAATGAAAACAATGAGATGAAGTATGAGTGGAGGAATTAGAAATCCTCCACTCACGATGTGACCTTACACCATGGTCCACACACACAAGTCTTGGTCAATTACACAAAAACCCTTCTTTAAAACCATAATCCCAAAGTGGCCCAAAAATAATTACAAGACTAAATTGTAAGCCTACACTTGTCATAAATCTTAGGCTCCTTCCTAGGCTTAATCCCAAGCCTACACTTGTCAACCATCTAAGCCAACAAGTGCACCAATCCTAGGCCAACAAGTGGGTGAATCTACACCCTCCACATGTCATCATCCAAGGTATCTAAGTGTCTCCACACAAATGTCAACAAGTGGACCAATGAGAGTGTGACACTTGTCACACTTTCCGAAAATTACAAAAAGGTCCTTTTGAAAATATCTTCCAGATTAAATTATAAAATGGTCCCTATGACAAAAAATAATTACTTTACATAATTACACTAAACCCCAAAAATAAGAAGTTTCCAAAAAAAGTGTGCATCCTCACCCCTAAGAAAGAAAAGTGCACAAATGGCATGCATTTCTAGGAAAGTAAAAATACACATGGCATGGAATTTAAATATCATGGATGCATGCAAAACTAGAATGAAATCCGAACACGAAAGGTGGGGTTGTGCCAACAATTTGATAAACGAGAAAAAGATGAAAGATGAATAGTGTCGAAAAAGTGAAAATGTAGAAATGACTCGGTTCTCAAATGAAGTTGTCAATTTGAATGAAAGAGTCTCGGAAACCAATTTCAAGCACTCGAGACGACACTAAGTGACAACAAACAGAACTCGGAAAAGAAAATTAAATGAAAAAAATTTATTCGTAAAATTTCAAGAAAAAGGAAAGGAAGGAAAATGACCGGGTCATTACCACATACCCTCCTGAAAGGAATTCCATCCCTGAAATTCAGAACATATAGGAAAGAATAGAACAGGGACTGAACAAAAGGTCAAACGAAGGACAGCTCATAAAGCACTGAAGGATAACACCAGAAGTTTCCAGATCAACTGAAGGAACGCGAAACACGAACTGAGATAACACCTCATACGAATTGGCACGTTAACTTAACGTCAACTACCGAGAGAATCCCAAGACAACGAAACGTCGAAACACGATACAAGAAGAGAGTGACAAGGCAGTACGAATAACAACTAGAACCCGCCCACAACGTACTCAATGTATGGTAGCAATGACAGTGCCTAGTGCCCGCCCACTCTTACTCGTCAGTAAGGTAGCATTGAAGGCAACTAGCACCCGCCAACAACACACAACTTAGTACGGTAGCATGGCACTAGTTCATAACATGCCCTGAACCAGGTCAACTCTGAAAAACTATTGATATGGATTTCATCAATGTTGAAAATGATCATTACAAAAAGCACTATGAGAACCAGGTACTTTGTGAGAGTGGGGTATGGTCCAATGATGTTTGGCCAGACCATCTTAGCCAATCCCAAAACTCTGACAACCATGTAATAGGCACTGCTATGCTTAAGGCCTTAGATCCACGTCGTGAAGCCACGAAGGAAAAGGAAATGAAACGGTGCCTCCTTGGCGCGCGTCTCACTCCACCAGACAAGGATTGCGATTCTACGCTCATATGAGCCTTACTCGCATCAATCAATAGACGAAGGTCCCGAAACACCCAACTAAGAAAACAGACAAGAAGGTTCCCGACATGGGTCTTTACAGGATAAAATTCTCCTATCCAAGGAAGAAACTTGTGAAACAAGAATGCATCCAAGGGATATGATAGATCCTAAGAGATAATGTCAAAACCAGATATAAAAGTAAACAGCTAGTATGCAACATAGCAACAGACTATCTACTCACATAAGTAATAAGATCGCATAAAGCATGACAATATGCTACATATAATCATGTTAAGATAAATAAGTGCATATATAATATACTCAGGTAGACAAGCATACACCACATACTAAGATAACAAACAGGTACCATGCAAGGCAAATAAGCCTACATCACACGCTAAGACAATTAAGTAAGTTTCTAAACAAGTTGCCACATAAGCAAACAGATATGTTGTCAACTCAAAATATGTTATCAAGAAGCACGTAAGTGCATGGGACGACAATACACGTGAATGAAAAGCGTAAGGTATGCCGACATACATCGCATATGGTCATGCTAACATAGGCACACAGACATGATAGAAACCTAGATTATGTTATCAAGAGCATATATACACATAAAACATGCTTAACAAATGATAGATGTCTCAAAACACCTGAGCACATGAACATGTTATCATACAAAACATGTTATCAAGATATAAATGACATATCAAAGCAAAACAACGTGAGCATGATAAGCACCCAAACCCGTCGTCCAAGGTATTCGAACCCGACTTGTAACGACCCTGGTTTTTAGGCTAGTACGTCTTGTGATGACCCGAATTGGATCCAAGATGTGGAAGCTAGAAATAAGGAAACGGTCTCCCAAGGTACAACACACCTCTAAGACCCTAAGATGACATTCCATGAGGTCATGGAACCCAAAGGGATAAGTGCGGAAACAAGAGATAAAAAAAAAAAACAATTAAGCCCCTAGGGGCAAAATAGTCATTTATGATAATATAGATTCAGGTGTCACCGAGTACACCGCTGAAAAGACAATGAAAAACCAATCAAGATGGACTCAATAATTGCATGATTCGGAGTTCGGACGAAGGAGAAACGACAAGACGAAGAAAAACGAGCACTTAAGGCTAAAAGGGTAAAATAGTAATTCCAAACTAAAATGAGCACCCTCGTGTATAGCATTAGATAGACAATGAAAAATTAACAAATATGGACTCAAGAATCGCATGATTTGGAGTTCGGATGGCAAAGATATCATGTCCTGAAGTCGAAGGAAGGGAAACCCTTCCCCGGTTCGAACCAAAAACTGACACTACTGTACTAAAACATGAATATCTTAAGCTAAAAATTGAATCTAAAGCTCTGATTGATACCATTGGAAAGCTTATTTCGACGCGGTCAGTTTAGACTCAAGAATGGACCAATTCGGAGTTGGAGGTGCAGTGCAGCCCAGAAGCAATGCTGGCGCCCGCCCAAAACCCCCGGGCGCCCGCCCAAATGGGCAGAACTGTGGAAAAAGGTGTGGGGAAGCCCTGAAGCTTAGTGGGGGCCCACTCAGAATCCGCGTGCACCTGCCCAAATGGGCAGAAGCAACCCTAGGCAGCTTAAGTAGTGTTTTTAAAGAAAATTGAGTTTGTAACACGATTTTCGAGGTTAAGATGACATTTTTTAGAAAAACACGAAGAAGAAACTCCCCCTAAAATCACATTTTCTATGTAACAAAGTTGAGAACGGAATTTATTTCACAAAGGAAATCCCCAAAATGCCCGTGAGCTTGAATTTTCAACAAAAATGTGAAATAGCTCTATAGGAGGCTCAAAACACAAACGAAAGGGTTTTTCACGGAAACGATGATGCACGCAAATATAAATGATGATTTTAGGCGTGCGGGAATGGTATATGGCTCTCGGAAATGGCCGAGTCAAAATCCGACCCCCCCAACGGCCAAAAAGGCGAAAATGAACTTAAAATGGAAAATTTGGAAACCAAAATTAGGAAATGGTTTCAAATGATCGTTTGGCCCTTGGTCACACTTCATGCAAGATAAATGAGACCTAGTGGAGGTGCCGAAACACCTTTGCACCACCCGATTTGAAAATGAACCCTTAAAGGCTTAGTTTCTACTATTTTAGTCCAAAAATGCAATATGTGAACTAAAATGCAAAAATGAAAACTAAATGGTGTTTGGCCCTTGGCCACACCTCACATATGGTAAATGAATGCTAAAGGATGGATTACATACAAAATGCACACACCGGTGCGAAAATGACATATTGAAACCCAAGTTTTCATGCTTTTCTCATTAAAGGCAAAATTATACATTTTTCAATATACATGGATTACAAATGAAGTTTGGCTCTTGGCCACATACCATATATACGAAATGAAAGTCAAAAGTGTGCTTAGGCACACATTACAATTTTGAAATTAAATATACATATTTGACAAAATGGCTACAAATAGCATTTCAAGTCGACCTTTACAAGAATTGAAATCTTCAAGTCTACAAATCATCCATGCATGATAAGAATCACGAACCAAGTCTTCGTACCTGATCAAAACCCCCAGTAACTTCGGGGTGAGTAAACAAGTTTACTCATAGAGAATGAGCATGCATCGACTCAATTTCTTTTAGATTTTTAGACTAACATGATATAGTTCAAAATGGATCATGCCACCCAACGTCTATGTCAAAGTGAGACTCAAGGATCATCCTAAGCTACTCACGCAATTGAAAGGAGATTCATGACATACATACATACCGGTTACAAGTGTATTAAACGAAGATAAAAACATGCGAGATAAGTATACAAAACACAGGTATACTAAACGGAATCAGAAACACATAAGGCAAGTATACAAGACACGAGTATACTAAATAGAGTTCTAGATACAAGAAGCAAGTGCACGGTTTCAAGTGTGTCAAACGAGATCTAAATACATGAAGCAGGTATAATGTCTATGCAATTAAGTAAGGTAGGAAATACTCCATACAATCACGACAAGATTCTTAGGTCTTCAAGAGATAACACTTGAAATCTAAGAGTTCAAAGATTATTCTTGATAGTATAAACTATTACCTGTGGTCCATGCCATCTAGAATCTAAGTTAAGTTGTTTATATAGGATCACTCCTAAGTCATATTAACATGTAGCAACATGAGTCATGATGTCTATGACATTGAACAAGGTTGGGATAATCCAAAGAACACGACAAGTTTATGAATTAACATGGATCACATTATCAATGCAATTAGCAAGATTTGGAACATCCAGTTAACACGACAAGAAGAATACATGAAGTTCAGGATAATACATAATATCTATGCAATTAAACAAGGTAGGAACAATTCATATAACACGAAAAGAATTACATGTGAAATCAAGAATAGGGCATAATATCTATGCAAGTGAACAAGATTGGAACATTCAAATTAACACGATAAAAGTTATACATGAAATCAAGAGCAAGGCATAACATCTATGCAATTAAACAAGGATGGAACATTTCATGAAACACGAAAAGAGTCATAGATCTTCAAAGAATAGCACTTGAAATCTAAGGAACAAAATCACGAATGAAGCATAAAATCTATGCAATGAAACAAGATTGGAGCATTTCACATACACGACAAGGTTTAAATCTTCAAGCAATAGCAACTTGAAATTTAAAGAGTGAAATCAACTAATGTGGAAACTCAGATATTGCCCGGATTAAAACCGTATTCTTGAGATCACTTTAGGACTACTAACCCATGGGTACCTTTTCCCTAGTGCGAACTATAGTTTAGAGGGACTATCCTCGTACTAGAACCAAGTCCTAGCCATGTCAATTCTTGATTGATATCCCAAGTTCCAAAATCAACAAGTTGTGCAACCAAAAGTGTATCAAGATACAAGAAATGCATTAAACCATATTCCATGCACAATCAAGATTTTGGAACACACAAGTCATGCCCTAGATTCTCAACTGTGATGGCATGTCAAATGTCAAGAAATCATGGTATACATCTACATAGACTACAACCAAGATATATATATATATATATATATATATATATATATATATATATATATATATATATATATATATATATATATATATAACACGTGGAATCCATTGATGTAAGGATACAACTAGTATAAGATTAATGATTCAATCATTTGTTTAACAACACTTGAATAATTAAATCATTCCAATGCAAGGGTGCAAGTTCATACTACATTAATGAAGCTAAGTTGCAACAAGTCATGATACATGCTAAATTGGCAAAAGCCCCAGGAAATAGATGTCAAAATCATTAGAACACTAAGTAGAAATTAATTAACCTAATTAATTAATTTCTCTAGAAATCAAAGTTTTCAAAAAATTCTCAAATTAATATATGTGAATGTCCATTCTATGGTGATTTCAAATATCACATCAATTTCACAAAGTGAGTAAGATATAATCATGTGGAATTTAATTAATTTAAATCAATTAAATCTTTAGATTTCAAAGATTGTTCAAATGACGCCAAATAAATATATGTCAAGGATTAAGTCTTGGCCATGCCATATATCAAGTTAAAAATGGAAAATAAGCAAGGTACAATTAACTAGAATTTTAATCAAATTAAATTCATTAAATCTCTAGATTTGAAAACTCATTCAAATGGCTCCAAATAATTATATAACAAAGATCAAGTCAAGGCCATGCCATATATCAAGTGTAAAGTGAGTTGTATGCAAACTATGATTCATTATTGATTTCATAAATTGATATAAAAGATGCATACAACTTTTATTTCTTACAAAAGTAAGTAAAATCACTGGAAAAAAATAAATTATAACACCCCCTACCTCACTAGAGAAGAGTCTCTCTAGAATCCAAGGCAAAAAAGGTTAAAATGGCAAACCCTTCAAGGGTTATGAAGAGGAGTGTGAGGGGAACAAAAAGTGTTCCAAGCTTCATGGTCTAAGGTGAGTGGAAAGGCCTTAAAAATCAAGGTCAAGGCTTAAGCATCAAGCTCCTCTAATGGTGGCTAGGGTTTTTGGTGAGGAATGAAATGAAAACAATGAGATAAAGTGTGAGTGGACGAATTAGAAATCCTCCACTCACTATGTGATCTTACACCATGGTCCACACACACAAGTCTTGGTAAATTACACAAAAACCCTTCTTTAAAACCATAATCCCAAAGTGGCCCAAAAATAATTACAAGACTAAATTGTGGGCCTACACTTGTCATAAATCTAAGGCTCCTTCCTAGGTTTAATCCCAAGCCTATACTTGTCAACCATCTAAGCCAACAAGTGCACCAATCCTAGGCCAACAAGTGGGTGAATCTACACCCTCCACATGTCATCATCCAAGGCATCTAAGTGTCTCCACACAAATGTCAACAAGTGAACCAATGAGAGTGTGACACTTGTCACACTTTTCAAAAATTGCAAAAAGGTCCTTTTGAAAACATCTTCCAAATTAAATTGTAAAATGGTCCCTAAGATGAAAAATAATTACTTTGCATAATTACACTAAAACCCCAAAAAGAAGAAGTTTCCAAAGAAAGTGTGCATTCACACCCCTAAGGAAAAAAAGTGCACAAATGGCATGCATTTCTAGGAAAGTAAAATTACACATGGTATGGAATTTAAATATCATGGATGCATGCAAAATTGGAATAAAAAACTGAACACGAAAGGTGGGGTTGTGCCAACAATTTGACAAACGAGAAAAAGACGAAAGATGAATAGTGTCAAAAAGTGTCTCTGAAACCAATTCCAAACACTCGAGACGGCACTAAGTGACAAGAAACAGAACTCGGAAAAGAAAATTAAATGGAAAAAAATTATCCGTAAAATTTTAGGAAAAAGGAAATGAAGGAAAATGACTGGGTCGCTACAACATCTCGTTCTATTTCTGAGTTTTTCTGAACATAAAAAGCTAGACAGGACCAAGGTGATTTGCTTTTCCTAATAATCTTTTTATGTAAAAGATCTGAAATTTCTTTTTTACAAAACTCCATAACTTCTGGACACATCTAAATTGGTCTAGCTTTAGTTGGAATTTGTCATCTTTTAAAGCCTTTAATGTAAGGTAACTTAACTAAATGTCTCTTGCGGTGCCAGAAGGCAGTTGGGAGATCAGAACAAACTTGGTTTTTAATTTGTTGTTCCAATTCTTGAATTTTTTGTTGCAAAGTTGGATCAGCTAGTTGTTCATCTATGCGTTTGTAATTGACTTCTTCTTTTAGGAATTGTAGTTGTTGAGTTTTACTTTGGAGTAGATTTATAGTTTTGGATATAGAGGAATCAATTACTGACTTGAGTTCTTTTTTAGAGGGAGGATTCAAGAATTTAAATTGAACCTCTTGTCCGAAAGGCCAGGTTACTAATCCTTCATTATTAGTTGTGAATGGATAAAAGAGGTAAATAAATGGGACTCATAGAATTAATTTGTCAGTCATATTTTTTACCAGAACAAAGGATGTTTTGAAACATACATTGTTTTGACAAATATAAGCTTTAGACAATTTATATTTTATATCCATTTTACTTCCATTGGCGGAGCTTAACTTTTCAGAAGTTTTCTCATAATACTTAGTTGGTATAAGACCTTCTTGAATGCAATTAAGATCGGCTTTTGTATCAATCAAAGTAATGACCTCAAGTTTGAAGTCCTTGTTGATGATAAGAGTAACTTTAGTTTACCATTTCTGAAATGATATATTGGTTAAAGTTAGTAGTTTCTGGGAAGATTCTGAGCGTATTGAGTGATCAAAGTCTTCTTCTTCAGATGACTCTTTTTCTTTGAAGGAAAATGTAGGATCTGTTTTTAACTCATTAATATCGGTTTTGATGTTTTGATTTTCCAGTTTAAGATGTCTGATTTCTGTTTTGATTATATTAATTTTTGCTTGAAGATCTTGGATGGTAACTTCCTTGGGTTGATTGTTGAATCTTTCTAGTGTTTTGTATAAACTAAAGTTAGGTTTGGTTACTTTTGGAGTAACTAATTCTTGGTTTCCTAATAATGCTTTGAGTTTTTTAAGTTAGGCAGATTTTAACTTAGGGTCTTCTACTTTACTGATTAAATCAATAAGCAGGCGTTCCTGTTCCTCAGTTGTTGTGAGAACATTGAGTGTCTTAGATTTACAACAACTATCTTTACATCCTATAGTAATGTTAGGAGTGCTAGGAGAATCATCAGATGACTGAGAAGAGGAACTGACTTCTGGATTACTACTACTATCATCTTTGTCTCTTAACCGGAGTATTTGGTAAAGAGATTCTTTAATGTCATCAGAAATTTGTAACTGACTAATTTTCTTCTTTGCAGAACACTCCTTTGCAAAGTGTCCTAGCCTGCCACATTTATAAAATTTAACTTTTATGGTGTCTTTACTAGTGTCTTTGGATTCGTTTTTACTAGGAGTCTTCTTACTATATTTTCTTTTTGGTTTTCATTTTTCCTTAGAATAATATTCTATTTTTGGAAAAACTGATTTTCTATTCTTGTAATTCTTACGATAACCTTTGTGACTTTTATAAGATTTTTTATAAGAGTTGGCCTTTTGTCTGGAAGGGGCTATGGGGGGGAGACCATATTGTTCACAAAAGGTTCCCATTTCATATTTGGCTCTTTTCCTATCATCATTTAATTGGTTACTAAGTTTCATGTCTATGCACATTCTTAATCCTTCTTTTTGGATTAAGCTAATGATATTACCATAAGTTAGGTTGTCATAGTCAATGACACCTCTGGCTTTACTAAGAGTTTCTCGAATTTTGTGGGCAAAAAGATTGGGTAAACCATTAATGAATTTTTCTTTCCAAAATGGTTTATTACTATCATCTCTTATCATAACCCTAGATAAGAATACATCTTTATACCATCGAAAATCACTCATGGTTGGACAAGTGAGATTGGTAAGTTAGTCATGGATTCGGGCAGTAATGTTACTTGGAGTTCCTATAAAGTGTTCAACTATGGTGTAAATAAGTGTATTGACTCCATCTAGAATACTACGGCCTATATATATATATATATATATATATATATATAAGGATTCAAGTTTGGTCAATTGGGGGTTCTAGAGAAGATGATAAGTACAAAAAATAAGGGGATTTGCGAAGAAAATGATTGTGTTTGCTATATTTGTGTGTGTGTGTGTGTATATATGTATATTATATGTGTATAAAGATACTGCAAATTGGTGGAACTCATTCTCACATTTATGGCTGTGTGGGTTAAGCAATGTGTTATAGAGAGACAAAAAGAGTGAGATCAAGAGTTTTTTTTTTTGGGGAGGGGGGGGGGTGACAGAGTAATAAATGAGGGCAATTTTGTCATTTTAGGCTTTTGATATTTTGGATTAAAATATAGGGTTAAATGCAAAAAATTCCCCTAAATTATTGGGGTATTGCAAGAAACCCCGCTAAAATATTGTAATTTACTCCACTGGCTCATTTTTCGGTACCTGAAAAGTCAAAAAACCATGTTACCCTTCGAAAAAAAATATAATTTCAATTTTAATTTAATTTTTTTTAAAAGTAAGTAATGCAATTTTAATCATGAATCAATTAAGTGTAAACCCATTTAAATATAAACCATCCATGTCGTCCAACTCAAACCAAATCCATCCCCTCTTGGTCTCTCTCCGTAAACCTTATTATCAATCATTTAATATTAGGGTTAATTGATGCAATAATTATATCTATAAGTATACGGTGCTATATCTATATATCGATCTCCATCTCCACCTCTATTGCAACTATCGACCGTTGCAAGTCGTTGCCGGTGGCGGCCGTGATCTGGCGGGCTTGGTTGAAGGTGGTGAGGGATGAAGGTGATCTGAGTTTGGTGTTGCAGAGAAATGGTTTAATGGTTTTTTCTTTTTTCCTTATTTTTTTATTTATTTTTTTCAGTGATGATTAGGAACAGCTGAAAACGAAGCACTACATTGTTAGTATGACTGCGCAGTGAAAAACAAAATAAGATTTCGTGGATATATATATATATATTCAATGAACACTCTGCCGATGAGAAGAAATTAGGTTGTAGAAACTGAGTTTTTTGTTTTTTGTTTTTCCTCCAAATAATTGCTTAAGGAAAATAACGTGGCCGCTTGTATACGCCAAAATAATGTAGTGAATGTGCGGTTCAAGAAAAGCCTTTTAGGTCAAGTTTAAATTTATAAAAACCACTACTACTAACATAGCAAGAGTGAGTATGGATCGTCCCAAGGGATTATACATGTTGGAATTTAACTTCGACTCTAGTATATCACAAGATTGCAAAGGAGAGATTGATTGTTTGAATTAAACTAAAATTCAATTAATTAAAATGCAATTAAAATAAACTAAGTTGAGATAGGAATTTAGGAGATGAGAAGTGAGGTCTTGGGGTGCATTGGAATCACCACCAAACTCGTTCACCAAACTGCACACTTTCAACTAATTTGGAGAAAACCTTCTTGTGAACAAAATGCGACTACCGATTGCAATATTAAGCATGGACCATCAAATTCATGTAAGAATTATCTACCTAATCGATAAATAAACTAAGTGTAGAACAACCCATCAATTCTAAGCATGACCCATCAAACTAGTCACAATTATAACACACATCAATCTAGAGAATCATGGAAATTGCAACAATAAGTAATGGAATATCAAATCAAGTAAAGATTGTCTACCTACCTACAAGCATGAATTAAATTGTAGAACAACCCATCATGTATAAGTATAATCCATCAGATTAATTGACAAACCCATCTAATAAAAACCATGCATAGCCATCATTACTCAATCAACCACATATAGACATGCAATTAATATAGAAAAACTAGTGTAGAGATCAATTCCTAAATTATCACACAGAAGACAACATATAATTATATAGAAAATCAAAGGAAGAATTGAACCATATGAATCACGTGAGACATAATTCCCAATTTAATCACACATAGACATGTAAATAAACTAGAAAATTAATAAGAAGAATTAAAAGATAGAAATCATAGAAATATACCAAGATTCATTAAATTCACAAGGCTAGAACACTAATCACAAGATATTATTCCCCAAAAAGTATGAAAGAAATAGAGGTTTAGATTACAAACTTGGGGCTCATCCAAGCCCCAAGGAGAAGTCTAGCCAATCATGGAGAAGATGGGTGTGATCTTGGAATCCTCAAGGGCAATCCCGAAACATGGCTCTATCTTCTTCCTCTTCTTCTTTGTTAAATTCTGGAGAGAGAGTGTGTGTAGATCTAGAGATGTGTTCTTTGAGCCTCCATTCTTTTCTTTTCTTGTAACCCTAATCTCTACCTTTTCTAAAGAGAGAAAATAAAAATTACAATGTAAAAATAAAATTATAAAAAACTCTCCACAAAAATGGTTCAATTCCCTTTAAATACAAGGTCCTTTTCTTAGTCACTAAGTCAGGAATACGGCCCCAAAAATATCTAATCCCGCAACTATGTGGTAGGTGGAGTTCGGGCGCACGGGAATAAGATAGCTCGCTACCAGTATATTTTCGATCGATCCAAAATATCTTCCATCGATCAGAGTTCAATCGATTCAACTTTTCTTCGATTGACCAGAGTTGGTTCGATCAATCAGACTTTTCTTTGATCGATCAGACTTGGCAGTTTTTCAGCATCAGCCTCCTTTTGCTCCAAATTCTCACCAAGACTTAGTTTGACTCCAAAAAGGCCTTAAGAAGCTATTTTAGCCCGTTTTAACTTTATTGACCTGAAATAAACAAAAACATGAAATTTGACTAAAACGGGAAAATAAGATAGAATAATGTCCTAGAATACTCAAGCTTAAGGGGTTTAAATGTGCACTTTTCAGTGCTCATCACACCCCTAAACTTAAATATTGCTAGTCCCTAACAATGAACTACGAAGTAAAGGAATGAAATGAACAACTATACATTTATGAACTAGAAAGCAATAAAAGGATAGTGTTACTTTCGTAGGGAACACGACTGCATTTAGCATATGCAACAAGCCTTTTAAACCCCTAGGTTACCCCTAGTGGACGAGTGAGGTCTCGTGAGGGTTTCCAGGAATGATACCTACAAACATTAAGCTCTTTTTCACTAAAGAGGTACTAATATTCCAAATAAGCATTGGGAGAAAACTACCTCAAGTATGCAATTTTTCAACCCTTTCCAAGCAATCTTCCAAAATTTCAACATTAAGCAAGCAAGTATGGTCCTCCACACATTAAGAAAATGATCATGCAAATCAAAACAACTCTAGAATTCTTTTTAAGTGGACCGGCATCGAATATGTTGCTATCTAAGCCAATTAAAGAAATAATCACATCCTTACCCTCAAACTAGCACACAAATCTAGTATCGATCATCAAGAGAAAGAATGGATCTTTTATTAAAGTTTTATTCATCTAGGTGTGCTTATTCTTTTCAATCGATTTTTTTTTTTTTTTGGGTACTACCCTAAGGATCAAAGATGGAAGCATGGTGCAATATGTTGATCTATTAAGCTTTCTAACGATCCATGAGGTCAAGCTTTAGGTCAATGACTTCCAAACCGGACGGCTTTAGGGCATTAGGTGTTTAAACACCCCTAAAGACTTACAAGCTCAAATTGACTAGGTTACAAATCAAAACTACCTCCATCTAATCATTTCCCACTTCTCACCTTTTGGGAAAAGTCCTCACTTTTTTTTTTTTTTTTTTCAATTATTAACCTAGAGTTTGGGCCCTCCACCTTTCGACGCGAGAAATTCAGTGCTTAATGAGGCTAGTATCCCGGCTACTCAATGAAAAGTGTTTGTTATCCACTTTTGTCAAGAATGAAAGCTTTCAATGCACTACTAGCTCAATTGGGATATAACTAAATTAATAATCAACAAAGCTTGTACCCCACAAATGAATGCTAGTGTGCGCCTGTGCTAGTGTAGAATTCTAGAGTGAATCTCAAAACATTCACAAAATCATTATGATGTGGACCACAAATGTAAGCATGATATCAATCTTTCGAAAAATTTACTCCTAAATGACATCCACAAGGCATACAAGGAGTATTGGACTCTCAAGTCAAGCAATTTTTAAATTTTAAGCAATATAGTCCTCAAAAGATCAAAATCATAGCTAGTCATGGACTATTCATAGAAAATCCCTCAAATACACAAGTCATGCTCAAAATTTTGAATTGAAAACAAACACTGCAAAGAACACACATTACCCCCAAACTTAAGTGGCACAATGTCCTCAATGTGCAAAGAGAACAAAATAAAGAGGAAAGAGTATACTAGCACAATGATGTCAAAGAATGGCTAGGACATAAGTATCCGAAGTGGGTGGTACAACCCCCCAAAACTTGGGATTGACTGTGGTCCTGTAAAGATGGCACTGGGATAAAATCTCATCCAAACACAAAGGGGATAATAACAGTGCACAGTGGACATGCAAGTGTAAACGGGATAATGAATGAATTAAGGAGAGAGGAATAAGGGTGGTTCTGAAAAATTTGGGTAGCACTCTCTCACTGAAGTTACTGGGATGCACCTGATAATGGAGTCAATCACAGATAAATATATCAATATAATAACCTGACATCCAAAAATATCATGCATAAAATAGAAAAAATAAAATAGTATAATATACATCACAGTATCAGGCCAACAGACTGGTCGTAAAAATATAGTAACAGTATCAAAATAGTAGTCAAGAATCACAGATATATAAAATGAGGAGAGATATAGAGATATAGATCAGGCAGAGGAGCTCAGTCTAGTGGGATGTGAACCCTGGATATCTCTGGAAATGCCCTGCAGCGTAGTCAAGATGTCTGTGCGAAGAGTAGCTGTATCCGCTCGGAGAGAGACAACCGCATCCTCTAATGACTAGAAACGCTCTCCTAGGCTGGGTGTCTGAGATGGAACGTCAGGGATAACTAGATCAGGAAACTGAGGTACATCCTGACTCTACTCTTGAGAATATACTGGTGACCCTGTCAGAGTGTGATGTGGTAACTCTTCTGGAGGCTGCTGCTCTAGGTCTATATCCATTTGTGTTGCAGCCGCCGGTGCGTCTGGTGAATCGTCTACTGCTGCTACTGCTGCCTCTACCTCAGCTACCTCCTCAGTTACCAAGATAGCCACCTCCTCCAGGCTCCTAATAAGAGCATTGTAGCTCTTATTCCAGTCCTTCTTGCCATAGTGGCAAGTTCCTGTCTCAGGAGGCTCCTCTGAATGGAAAGGATAGTGCTGGTCTCTGAGGATCTGAGTAATTAAGTGAGCGAAGGGGAGGAATATAGCCCTCTTGGGCTTGGCCTTGCTGATGTAGTTCGTGTAAAGTCTCATCATTACACTCCAGTAGAGTGCAGGAACAGAAAACCAATGGCCTGTATAAAGCATAGAGGGCAACAAGAAAATCTGAGCGCCGCTGAATCTTATGGCCAGCCATAAATACATTTCGGTAGAACACCGAATCAAAGAACCATAAATCATCCGGCAAGTAAGTCTTAGTGGCAAATGTCTCGTTGGCACTGGCATAACCAGTCAAAGTTGCAGCTATGTTTGCATCAGATGGCCTCCGAAGAATAGGATAATCAAGGCTGGGAGGGCAGACGTGTGGGCACCAAGAAGATATGGCCATCAATGGTGGTTCGCAACTCCGCCAAGTTACTCGGGGCCGGTCGGAGGTTCTGGTAGAACAATTAAACGAGCCACGGGTAAACCAGATTGGCCACTGGGGCCAGAATAGCTGAAATGCCATAGTGAGAAATATCATCATAGGCTGCCCTGGTCAGAATCGACCGGGAAAAGAAAGTAATATCGAAGATGGACTCATGTGCCACTGAAAGGCGCAAATATCTGCGCTCAACTTAGTTGCGGACCATGCTGGGCAGTGCCGGTGGTGGACTAAGTGATGGGGATGGTGTCTGCTTGGCATCATCAGTGGATAAAGAAGACGAGGATGCCGAAGCAAAAGAGGAGGAGCACTCAGACTAAGCTGGAGCTGGCTCCTCAGGCTCCTTTACTCGCTGCCGCACTCTACGCTCATATGTTCTATGGGCAATAGTCTTGACTCGAGCCATGGTCTGCAAAAAAGAAAAATGTTTGTCAAGTCAGGATAGACTACTCAAAATAAACTATATGAATCTACGAAAGTTATAATGTAACCAGGTATAGACAGTAACTAAGTGAAATATGTTAGATATGATAGAGTGGAATGCAACCAATGTGAAAAACACAAGCATTGGGCATAAATGAGATAGCATGAAACACAAAAGATGGTATATGAAGTGTACATGCAAATCAACGAGGTTCGATCGATCATGAAAAGATGAGATCGATCCAGGTTGGATCGATTAGGATATGGATGAGATCGATCATGCTCTGATCGATTAGAGCATTACTGGGATCGATCGAACTGGTATGGAAACACGAACAGTCATAGATCTGTGACGTGGCCAACACGGGGGCACCCGAGTAAGCTCGTAGGCCCCTATACACCTCAACAAGTCATGATTGGTCACTTAGGTCGGCACGTGACCCCCGAAATCAAAATTGGATACAAAATATGTACATATATATACATATATATAGTCACATGCTTCAAAGGTTCAAAATTAGCAAGAAATCAATCATAGAAGGTCCAGATTTAAGCATGGCAACATCTAAAACATGCAGATTAACTTGAAAATGAACAGAGGGAACCCAAAAACTTACCAAAATGAGAAGAGAGAAGTGACCGAGAGAGAAGGATGAGATAAGGATAGAGAGAGAGAGTTTTAAAGCTTGAAGGGGATCACCAGGGGTTCGCTGAAATTGGGGAAGAAGAGAGAACAACACCGGGAAAGAAAGAGGGCTTTGGATCGATGTAAGAATCGATCCAAATGACCCTTGGGTCATTTTTAAAAAATTGTCTCCGACCTGTTCGATCGATCACTTGGGCGATCAGATCGATCGAACTCATAAATTGACAAGGTATTTTTGGATTTTTTTTTTTCTTTGAAAATTTGAAAATAAAAAAGAAGTCAAAGTTAATAGGAAGAATACAAATCGATCGAACATAGATCAATCGAAACTCGATCGATCCAACAGGTGAAAGCTTGCAGACATGTTCGAACGATACACAGAGAGCTAATTTTTCATGGGTTCTAAATTTTTTCTAAGTATGGAATGAAGATCGATCCAAGGGAAAACTGGATTGATCTTGGAATTTCAGATCGATCGAGAATGAAGTTCGCACGATCCACAGAGAGCTAAAATATGCAGGAAATTTCCGCACGATGGAACAAAGAGATGATTGGATGCAGGGATGGTGTTCGATCGACTGAACCTCTTTTGAGATCGATTGAATAGGCTCTAAATGTTTAATGCAAAAATAAAAGTGCATACATTCTCAATCAAAGTCCTTAGCAATGTGTATGACCCAGAACATATCTAGACGATGCAAGAAATGAAAGGTAAAATAGAAATAAGGAAGGAATAGGGTTATAAACCCTAGGAAGCACTAATGTTTAACTTCTCTAGCAAGACGTTAGGCTCTATTAGCCCGGATCAAAAATCTTGTTGTGCATCCCCTCCTTAACGGGGTGAAAAGCACTTTGACTCCCACCCAACAATTTGTTCCCTAGAGAACTCGTTGGATTTTACTCAAAGGGGATTGACAGTCCTTTACCAATGCAACTCTTAGGCTTCCATGCCCTTGTAACATTTGTTTTTGAAACAACATCTTTTGAAATCAAGTTTAAAGATTGACCTTTTGAAATTCTATTTTCAAGCAAAGACTCAACTCTTTTAAAGTCATTTTCAAGACACTTCTCCACAATACACACATCTTCATGTTTATCCATAGAATTTAGAGTTGGATTAAATATGTTCAACTTCACTTTCATGTAGCCAAATGAGATTTTCATTATTCCCGTCCTACAATTGATGTTGGCATTTCAAGTTGCCAAGAAGGGACAGCCAAGGATAACGGGAATTTGGCTCTTGGGATTCGGAACCGGTTCCGTGTCTATGACAACGAAATCCACCGGTGATGAGCACTGAAAAGTGCCCGTTTAAACCCCTTAAGCTTGAGCATTCTAGGACCTTTATCTATCTTATTTCCCCGTTTTAGACTAATTTCGTATTATTGCCCTTTTCAGGTTCTTATCCCAAAAATAAGTCAATTCAGCCAAATAAGAGCATTAAAAAAGTTAACTCAAGCTGAATAGAATAAAGGAGCAAAGTGGGAGCAAAATGAAGCAAAGTGTGGAAATTCAACTTTCGATCGATCTCAGCATTTCTTCGATCAATCGAAAGTTCATCGATCTAAACAATTCAAGATGGATCCAAGCCCTTGTCCTTATCCAAAAGAATCCACCAAGTTCAATCGATCCAACATTTCCCAGATCGATTAAAATGATTCAATCTAATCCACACCTACCACCCACCTACCATTTTTTTCTTCTTCCCAAAAATATCTCAGAAGGTCTTTATTCAAAAAGGCGCCGCCAAGGATGATCAATCTCTGCAGCATTCAATGGATCTCAGCCAAGTTTGATCAATCTCTCCACAGTTCGATCAATCAAATTTCCTCAAGTCCGAAAAAAAATAGATTCCAGCTTATTAAAAGTTGACTCATGGTGCAATCATTAGAGGGACCTTGGTGTATGAGCCCAGACCATTGGGTGTATCACTTGACCTACCTATATAAGGATTTTGAGCCATTTTTATATGATAACTGGTAACATTCAATATAACTTGTACTTTTCTTATCTTGGAGAGGAGGCTAGAGATTAGAGAGCTTTACACATTTTTGGGGAGTTCTTCCATTCTTCTAGGGTTTCCATCAAGAAAGAGGTCATTCCTACCATGGAGATAGCCTATGAGGGTTGGATGACTACTTTAATGAGTGGCTAGACATCTACTTGGGGCTAGAGTAGCCTCTAAGTTTGCTTCCTAGACTTAGTTCTTTGTATATTTTTAGGGATTTACGTAACAATGTTTTAATCTTGGATTTATATATATATCTTGTGGTTTCTACTTGATGTGTATGGATTAATGCTTTCAATTGATTATCTACTTCTAACCATATGTCTGTGTGATACCCCTCGGATCTGAGACACTGGTTAATCAGGCCCAGGTCCAAACCCGAGGGAATATCAAACAATTTATAATGACCCGGTCTTTTTCCTTCCTTTCTTTTTCTCAGATTTTCACAGATATATTTTTTTTTCCGTTGATCTTTTCCTTTCTAAGTTCAGTTCCTCGTCGCTTAGTGTCGTCTCGAGTGCTCTGGAGTGATTTCTGAGACTCTTTTCTTTGGATTGACAACTTCCTTTGAGGACCGAGTCATTACCATATTTTCATTTTTTGAACACTATTCACTTTCCGTCTTTTTCCCTATTTCGTCATTTTCCCTATTTTGTCTTTTCTCCGTTTGTCACTTTGTTGGCATAACCTCACCTCTTGTGTTCAGAGTTGGTTTTTGACTTCACATATCTTCATTCTAAGTGGTTTCCACGAAATACGTATTTTTACTTTTGTAAGAAAGTACTCTGGTTGCTCCTAGTGTCTATAGGGGCATGGATGCTTAATTTTTCAGATTCTTTTTCTTTTCTTGAGGTGTTTTTCGTAAATATCTTTTGAAGATATTTTATTTCAGGGGTTTTTAAGAAAATATTTTTGGAAGATATTTTCATTCTGAGCCATTAGTGCAGTTTTCACTTTTTAGAGGGGCCATTGTGCAATTAATGAAAGTCATTGCTAAGTGCCTTGTTTTGAGCCTGGATCCTCATACGGGATTCATTTTCATTTTTCATCGAGTCGTGTCCTCATAGAATTTCCTCCTGGTCGTTGTTTTCGAGTTTCTGCCCTAGTTGCCGCCGAACTTGTTCAGGGCATAATTTTTTGCTCGGGAGTCAGTTTTCGACGCTGTTTCTTCCGTTGTTCATGTTTTCTCATTTAAAATCTTTTTTATTCTTGGAGTTTTGCTGTTTGAGCGTTTCTGCTTAAATTTCACTTTTCTGGACTTGGCGGGGTTCGGGGCAGTTTTTGAGATTTTCTATAAATAGGGGACTTAAAGTTGAAAAACCAGATTTTTCTCTCTCTCTCTCTCCTCTCTCTTGGCCGGATTCCATGGTAGCCTTGGGCTGCCACCACCTCTTTCCTCTTTTGAGCTTCTTTTCTTTATCAAAACATCGAAGTGCCTTTGTGTTTATTGCTCGTCTTGATGACGCGTATCTTCAACCCTTATTAGAACCCGTTTTTGGCCAATTTTTGAGTTCAGATTTGATATGTTTATTAACCCTAAACCCTATAACTTAAAATTAAATTGTGACATGCTAGAAAGTTTGGATTTGATATGTTTATTAACATATATTAAATTGAAATTATTTGAATAAGAATTGAATTTTTATTTAATAATTATCTTTGGTGAAAGTTTAATTCCCATGATCGTACCTTGCATAAAATGAACTTGTATTATGCTTTTAAATTAAATCTTGGCATGTTCCTTAACATACTTTAATTTGAGAGCATTTGGACAAGTATGAAAATCTAGAGATTTTAATTAAAATGATTAATTAAAATCTATTTAAAGGTTCCATTGGTTTAATTAAGTTTTTGACTTGATATTTGTGAGGACTAGGACTTATATACTAGCATATATTAATTTGAGACCATTTAATGTTGTTTTAGAATTTAGGGATTTAATTATCATGTTTTAATTAAATTCTATTCTATTGATCCAATGACCTAAGTAAGCTTTTGATTTGATTCATGTAATGAATAAGTTATGTTGTTTAACATGTGTTAATTAGGGTTCATTTGATTGAGATATAAAACTTAGAGAAATTAATTAGGTTATATAATTAAATTTCGTTTCTATTGCATTATTGATTAAACCATGTGTTTAACATTGATATATGTTTGAAGCATGATTTTAGACTTGTAATGGATTTATACAATTATGTTTCAAACTCGAATTATATTGTTATAGCATGTAGTGAATCGCACACTAAAGATTCGACATGTGATGTTATTATAGCGCGTAACGAATCACGCTCTGAAGATTCAACATTGTCATCCTATGGTAATTGTGGATTTAGAGCATGTATTGTATGGTTTCAACCTACTTGTGCATGGAATGTAGTTTCGTGCTGTATATATATATCTTTCGTATATAAGTTGTTAACTTATTTATTTTGGAGTCTTGGGACATTGTTACTATGATATGGCTAGAGTTTGGTTCTAGTGCAGGAGGTAGGAGTTATCCCCATTGAGATAGTGCGCACTAGGGTCGTCTTCCTAGCGGGTTAATGCCCGAAATAACCATTTTGTTCTTAGTTTAGTCCGATACGTGATGTCCAAGTCTTCCACTATTTGTTTTCGCATTCAATTCCAAGTTGACAACCAATGTTTAATTGTGACTTGTGGTTTTGGTTATTGGCAATTTAATGTTATTAAGTATATTTACGCATTATGGTTTTGAATGAATCATAGGATGCTTTTAATGTTGTTAAGTACATTTATGTTTTATGATTTTTGATGAATCAATGTAAACCTTGATGTTATTAAGCACATTATGTTGTATTATTTAAATGTAGCTTAGGAATGATCCTATAGATTCGTTTGGAACATAGATGTTAGGTGGCATGACCCACTTTGTTGTTTTCGTATTTTAGATTTCAAGTTGGTGACTTTGAGAATCTACATCATGTTGCTTGTATAGCATCCTTTTATGTTGTTGAAATTACATGGATGATGTGAATTATGCTAGAAATGATTTAAGGTAGCATAGGATGCTCCCTGAGTCTTATTTTGACGTAGACGTTAGGTGACATGAGCCCTTTAACATGTTTCACCTTAAGGTGATAAAATTGTAAAACGTAAGTCGATGCATGCTCATTTCCTATGAGTAGCTTTGTGTTGCTCACCCCAAAGTTACTAGGGCATATTTCAGGTACAGGATAGAAGATTGGAGATTTGCACTTGCTTTGGGTGAATTGTAGAATGGAAGTTTGTTTAGAAGCATTCTTATTCACGTACAAGTGTTAGCATGTTTAAGTTTTGTCTATGAAATGTAATTTTTTCTAACTTGGAGGTTTAACATGTCAAATGTTGTAAATGAATTGTAATAAGGCCATAAGCCATTGTAGCATGTTTAGAATACCATTTTTACACTTGCGTGTATGTTCACATCATCATATATTAGCATACAATTAAGTTTAATCATGCCATGGGGAATTCAAATAAGACTTAGGAACTCATTTCAGCCTTAATGCATAACAGGTTCATTTTTCAAGTTTTTGACCAGTTTCGGTCGACTGGTGGCCTGTTTTAGTTGACCGAACCCCTCTTGGATTACATTGTTCAACAAAAATCCCAACTCCAGTAGCCATTTTCACCGTTGAGGCTTATTTCAGTCGACCGGTTCTCTACATCGGTTAACCGAAACTCATTTTTTTCATTTCGAGCCATAAACTGGTTAACCTGTTTGTCAGTTCGGTCGACCGAACTGAGAGCTCTTTTCTCTTCTTTTTCCAGGCTTATTTCGGCATACCAATGCTCTATTTCGGTCAACCGAAATGGAGCTTCCTTGTTGATTTTGTTTGGCTGCTGTTTCTTCAGGCTTACACCAATTGGTTTATTTACACTCAACTTCGTTAATCATGTTTGGGCTATGTAATGGCATATGTGGTCTAGCTGAACTTGGTTTTGTTTCCCTTGGTTGTCATTGGTGCCATAGGGTACCATTTGACCGTTTCTCTTTTAGTTTCCGCTTTTAGTTATTTCTTTGAGTTTCATGACTTCATAGAAGGTCACTTGGGTGTCTTAAGGATGATTGATATCCCTATAGACCTTGTTTTTGGTTTTGCTTCCGCATTTCGGATCTGTTATCGGATCAACTTTCGGTTCATCACTGACACACCGGGTTAAAAAACTTGGGTCGTTGATCGGTTGATCAACTATACATCAACCTTCGCAATAGCATGAATCATTGTAAAATAGGGCTATTGGTCGGGTAAGTCGAACCACTGGGACTGTGCTAGTCTATGGCAACCTAAAAGTCTATAATTATTCTTAGAATGATAAGGGGTAATAAGGGTTTGTTTGATAGTCACTAAACTAGGAAATCAGGAGTGCATAAAACAATAAATTGCAAGGAAATGAAAGGAGTGAGATACAAGTAGAAAAGACTAGGGAGATGAATCCACACTACACCCTAAGTACATGATAGATTAAGGCTAAATTGGGGAAGTACAATGTATAAAATGGTCACGAAATATATAGCAACACTAGATTACCATATACCCTTAGAGAAGTTCAGTAAATCATTAAACAAGAATAATCCCTCAAAAATTAATACATTTGAGCTACCTAAACTAAAGTGTAGCCTTCAACATACTCACTCAAGCAAGAACTATCAAGTTTGTAATCAAATGATAAAGCACATGAGGTAGGAAACTAGCATAACCCATCAAAGGAAGTTCCTAAGCAATGGACTATCCATTTTCTCTATCAACATGCCTTGAAAATTATTCATAATCCTATCTCCATTGTCACCATGAAGAAGCAAGCATTATGATTACTATAAGAAACCATCTAAGACAAGATAAATCACTTACAACAATCATTTATAAACATTAGAATTCATTACAAGAAGTAATATGCTCTAGATTATGAAAAGACCAAAAATGATACATCATAATCCCCAAAATAGAACATAATCTAAAACATAAGCAAAAGGGGAGGCTTCATCACCTCCCTAGATGAGGTTTAGTTACCTATGATTGAGCTAGAAGAAGGAAGAATCTTGCCCTTTTCCTCCATTTTCGAGCTCCCTTCCTTTTGCTCCAAGAACCCTCTTCTTGCTCCTCTTTCTCCCTCCAAAAATCTGATCCAAAAGTCAGCCCTGAGATTGTTTGGCTTTCCTCCCCTTATCTACCTCCAAACAAGGCTCTCTCTCTCCTCCAAAAACATCCCCAACCACTCCATAAAGAGGGAGATAAAAAATGAGGAAAATAAGGTGCAAGTGGCTGAACTCCGAAGGGCATTCTGCCCAAATTTCGAGTGCTCGAAATAGGGCCTCGAGCACTCGAAAATGAGCAGATTGCTCCATGCTTGCCTTGCTTCGCCCGGACCTACTTTGGTAAAACAGCCATAACTTTGAACTCCGAACTCCGAATGATGAACCGTTTGAAGATTTGGAAAGTAATTAAGAGCTCTAAAAACTTTATGTTTTGGTGGAGATCCAATTCTCAATTTTGGTTGGTCGAAATTAAAGAGAAAGACAGAAATTCATTGCTGCCAGGCAGTTCTGAGCACCTCTGATAAGAAGATCATAACTCTCTGCTCTAAACTCCGAATGACAAACTGCTTGAAGATTTGGAAAGCTGATTCAGAGCTCTAAATATGTCATGCTATAAGGGAAGTCCAGTTCTCAATTTTTCAAGGTCAAAATGGTGAGCAAAGTCTGGGTTCCACTGCTGCCAGAAATTCAGCATTGTGACCTTTGATGTTCAAAACTCCACAAAGCATCCTTCTTGCTTCTTTTTGGCCAATGAACCTGAAAATATTCAAAAACATGCATATGAAGGTAATCTACATAATTAAACAAATAATGGACTTAAATAATGCAATTAAGGGTGCTTGAATATGCAATATTCGGCGCTTATCACACCCCCAAACTTACATTTTGCTAATCCCTTAGCAAAACCAAAATGATTACTTCAATGAAAATACAACCATGGGCATGCTACCACAAAAATATCATCCATGGTGAAATGAAGTGCAAACATAGCTCAAATATAATTTGAAACAACAAAGAACTGGAGATGGGGTCATTGGGAAGACTACCTTGCATATATGAAGCATTGATACTAAACACATTTCAACATGTATGTATCAACATCATAGACTATATAAATAACTCAATTATGATCTCTTAAATGGAAATCAACTCTAACTTTAGTGAAAGTGAATTGGATTCTCAACATGCGACTTTTACTTTCTTTTCCAGTTCCATAGCACAAGTTTTCAAATCATTGAATTCCCCTTTAAATAAGGTCCCTAAGGCATGATTTTATTTACAAGACAACTTTTGTTGCTTGTTGACAATTTATTATAACTCAAAAGTGAAACATAAGATGGTTGTGCAATGCTGAAGTCCCTTAAGCTTTTTAACTAACCTATGTAGCAAGCGTTAGGCCAACAACTCCCAAACCAGATGGCTTTGGGGTGTTAAGTGTAGAGACACTCCAAAGAGCTTAATAGCTCAAGTTGGAAAGGCTACGAACTCCAATGAACCATGTTTATTACAAATTTTTTTGAATGACCGTGCAATGTTTAAGTCCTTTAAGCTTTCTAACCAACCCTTGTAGCGAGCGTTAGGCCAACAACTCCCAAACCAGATGGCTTTAGGGTGCTAAGTGTAGAGACACTCCAAAGGGCTTAATAGCTCAAGTTGGAAAGGCTACGAACGTCAACCGGTCATTATTTTATTTCTTTCTCAGTTTTTTTTTTTTTTTTTTTTTTTTTTTTTTTTCAAAATACATGCCAAAGGTTCCATCTATCAGGTTCATCAAATCAAATTAACTAGGCCAAGGTCAAGGTCAATCAAGTTGCATGCCTCACAGTTAAGTTTCTATTGTGCATCTGTGCACTGTGAAGCTTAAAAGAGTGTCAAATCCAGCGAGAATCTAATTGAGACATTTATACAGACTAATTTGAATCCACATAATCATTTCAACTCAAATTTTTCTTTATTTTCAAAAATGCCAATTGCTTCTATACACAAAGTATTAAACATATGCTTCGTCTCCGACAAGTGTCAAGTTATACTATCATTGCTTAGCAAAAATGCAAAACAAAAAAAATGCATAAATGCACCCCCAAACTTGAATGTCACATTGTCCTCAATGTGTGAAGACAAGTGAAACAAAATAAGAGCAAAGAAGGTAAAAGAACAATATTACCAAGTGGAGTGACGAATGCAAAAATATCCATCGATGTGAATGCGCAACCGCGTCCCCCAAACTTGGACAGGAAGACCTATCAAAACATAACTATTATACACAAGTAAAAGCATAGGCTTTTAAGAAAAATCAAAACAGAAATAAAAACAGTCACATGAATTATATGGCAAGATAAAAATCTAAACAAAACCCAAAAATTTATGAATTTATTTATTTATTTAGTATTATTATTATTATGTATATATATATATATATATATAGTAATATTATTATTATTATTATTTATATATATATATATAGATAGTATTATGTTTTTTTTTATTTTTTATTTTTTTAATGGATGGCATGCATAAGGGGTTGTGGAGGTTGGTTGGCTTTGAGAAGGATGAGAGTCGGTTATGTGGCTTGGGGAGGCTTGCATTTTTGAGGGTTTGTGGGTGGTTGAGAGAGAGGCCGAGAGGTGTGAGAAAGAGGTGGAGGTTGAGGCTTTGCATGCATGCTGTGGAGAAGGTTTAGAAGTTGGTTGTGGTTATGGAGAGAAAGTGAAGGTTGAAAGTGGGTTTGGGTTGGGAGCTGAGAAAAGGTTGCATGGGGAGGTTGGTTGGTGTTGTATGTTGGTTGAATGGTTGGGAGAGAGATGAGAGCATGGTTGGTTTGGTGAGATGCCGAGAGGGTTGGTGTGGTGTGTGAGAAGTGTGGTTGGTAGGTTGATGTCGAGAGAAGGAAATGAGGGTTGAGGCACGCAGAGATGTCGAGAGGTTGCTTGTGTTGCTTGTGCCGAGGGAAATGAGGTGGTGGGTTACTTGTGTTGGGAAGTTGGCTTGTGTTGGGGTTGGATGGTTGTTGGTTTGTTAGTGAGAGAGAAAGAGAAAGGTTAGATGGAGGATGGCTGAGATGATAAGAGAGAGTGAATTGGGTTGATGCTTGGATCACATTTCGAGCACTCAAAATGGGACTTCGCGTACTCGAAGTCTTGGCAGTGAGATTGAGAGAGGTTAGTATGGGATGGAGCAAAATTCGAGCACGCCAAAGAGGAAGCTGGAATGCTCGAACTTGGGGTAGAGAGATTGGCCAAGATGTGGGATGGAGGTTCGAGCACTCGAAATGGAGGCAGTAGCTGCGGGATGTTGGTGTGGTAATTTGGAGCGATCTGAATGGGATTTAGAGTGCTCCAAAAATGGGCAGTGAGCTTGGGATTGATGGTTTACATTTAGAGCACTCCAAATGGGAGCTAGAGTGCTCTAAATGAAGGCAGTAGGCTCACGTTGTTGGGCTGAAATTGGATGGTAGCAGCGAGCACTTGAAATGAGAGATAGAGTGCTCGGAAATGAGGCAGTGAGCTCATTAGGCAACATGGAGATGGAATTTGCAATGTGAGCAACATTATGCAAACTAGATGGAAAATTTTTTGCAACTGCTGCACCTGATGCCAAGCAATACATAGATGGATTTTCAGACCTTGCATGCATTATTCCAAACCAATGCATGGATGGAAATCAAGAACTTGGAAACTTCATGCAATGCATGGAAAATTTGGAAAATGCTTCAAACTGTGCAAATATTTTTACAGCATGGCAAATTTTTAAATTTTTCAAATTCAATCCATTCCAATGCATGGGTGGAATTTGGTCTCTTCAAATGCATGGATGAATGTAGGGAAGTTTTTTAAACCTTGCAAATTCATTCCATTCCAAAGCATGGATGAAAAATTTTGAAAACTTTTCAACTTCGTTCTAATGCATGGACAATTTTCAAACTTTTGAACTTCAATCCATTCTAATGCAAGGAGGGAAAATTGTCAAACTTTACACTTCATTGCAATGCATGGAAAATTTAGAAAATTTTTCAAATTGTGCAAAAAAATTTTCAATGAGTGCATGGATGATTTCAAGAAGATTTCCCAACTTTTGCAACCTCACACAATGCATGGATGATTTTGAGAAAATTTTCAAACTTTGGAACATCTCTTCAATGCATGGATGAGATTAAGAACATTTTCAACAATGCATTGAAGATGAGAGGTTATGCATGTGAGTGCCATGTTGAAAGTCCGAGAAAATTGCCTGATAGAGCCGGAAACTTTCGGGAATGAAAACAAGAGTTGAGAAGGTCTAAGAAGCTGGTCTAAAATTGTGGAACACAACTGAAGAGCATTCCAGGAAAATCAAATTTTTGGCTTTTCGAAACCATTTCCCAGAAAATTTCAAAGCTCAGGCAATTGAAAGGTGGGAAGCTTGGAAATTGAAAGAATTGCTTCCCATGAGTGCTAAAGTTAACGTCAATAGCTAGACGCACTGAGATCAGGTTAGTCCTTATCACCCTATACCATGTCTCTCTAGAGAGTCATGTTTCCCCAAATAGGATCATTCTTTTAAAAGCGGAGGAGGAAGAGCTTGAAGACAAAAGTGGAAAAGAGGTAACGGAAAGACCTCAACCCATTCTTCATCCTCAATGAAGAACTTTGGATTATGGGGATTATTTGGATTATGGGAAGATGGATTAGGTGAGGGTGCACCAAGCAAAGACTGATGAAGTGTCATATTGAGCACGGGAATGCTTGACAAGTTATCCTTTAGACTTTCAACATCCTCCTCACACTTATCCGGCGGTTCGGGCTCAACAGCCTGAGATAACTCAAGTGACGGAATGGGATGAGATACAAGCTCCCAAGAGATAGGTGCATTTGATGTTGCCCAAAGAAGAGAATGAATAGGTGGAGGAATTTCAAACAAAGAATTTACCTCCAGAATAGAATTGTCAACATCAAAATCCTCATAATTGAAATGAGCTAAGCAAGCTTTTAAAGGATCCTCCATTAAAGGAGGTGCATCAAGCAAGGGATTATGTAGGGGCTGTGCTGGATTTTTATAGGATACAATCTCATCATCATTAATTTCCTCATTTTGAACCACAAATTCTTCAATTTTTTGTGTGGCTACAATTTGATCTTCACCCACTATTTTTTCATTTTCACATGCGGTAACCACTTGAACATTCTCGTGATGAAAATTACTAGAAGTAAACTCATCATTCATAGAATTCTCTTTTGGATTGACCACAAGTTCAATTGGAAATTCTTCTTCCTTTTCCTGATTTAGAACATCAACCATTTGTTGAATTTGGGCTATTTGGTCATCTAAATCAACTCTAGATTGGGAATGAGAATAGGCGGTGGATTGCAGGCTAGCAATGTCATCCAACATTTGCTTGTTGGACTCCTTCATTTGCGTATGCATAGACTCTATCTTTTGTTCATTTGCAGCTATTAACTCATCCAATGGAGACAGTAGAAAAGGAGAAGAAGAGGGCTGGAAATAATGATCATTGGGTTGAAAATTGGAGTGAAAATGTTGCCCAAGAGATTGTGGAGCTGAATTTCCTATGTCAAGCCACAAGAAGTTTTGATGATCTCCTGAACCCGAGTTATAACCATTGAAGTATGGATCACTACCCGGTTCAGAGAAATTTGCATTTAGTTGCTCTAGATAAAAATCCGAGAATTGTCTCGTTGGAAGACAATCTCTTGTATGATGTGTATTACTAGAGCAAAAAGCACAAAACGCATATGGTGTGTAGAATTGAGTTGGGAGATAATTATTCTCCATCTAGGAGTAATTCAACAATACACAAAGCAATCAACACAACACTTCATCACTATAACCTCCACATATGATATTCCCTCTCTCATCAATTTTCAAGACAAAAATTTAATTGGCCACGACAAGGACCGTGCTTGAACATGAAATTTAAACAGGATAAGAGCCTCAACAAGGGCTTCACAACTAAACTAAAACTAAATTTAATACATGCATAATATTCACAACTCGAAACTAGAAGTCACGAGACTTACCTAGGGTCCTCTAGACTTACAATTTGCTAGCATTCCCCCAGCGAGCTTCGAGTCCCTAGAATCTCACAACACTTAAAAGATTGAGATGGTCAAACCACACAAGAAATATTCACAAGACACAATATTCACAATCAAACTAAAATTAACCCTAGAACTTTGGTCGCTAAACTGTTTGCAGTCCCCGACAACGGCGCCAAAAATTGATCGGTTGATTAACTATACATCAACCTTCGCAATAGCACGAATCATTATAAAATAGGGCTATTGGTCGGGTAAGTCGAACCACTGGGACTGCGCTAGTCTATGGCAACCTAAGAGTCTAGAATTGTTCTTAGAATGATAAGGGGTAATAAGGGTTTGTTTGATAGTCACTAAACTAGGAAATTAGGAGTGCATAAAACAATAAATTGTAAGGAAATTAAAGGAGTGAGATACAAGTAGAAAAGACTAGGGAGATGAATCCACACTACACCCTAAGTACATGCTAGATTAAGGTTAAATTGGGGAAGTACAATGTATAAAATGGTCACAGAATATATAGCAACACTAGATTACCATATACCCTTAAAGAAGTTCATTAAATCATTAAACAAGAATAATCCCTCAAAAATTAATACATTTGAGCTACCTAAACTAAAGTGTAGCCTTCAACATACTCACTCAAGCAAGAACTATCAAGTTTGTAATCAAATGATAAAGCACATGAGGTAGAAAACTAGCATAACCCATCAAAGGAAGTTCCTAAACAATGGACTATCCATTTTCTCTATCAACATGCCTTGAAAATTATTCATAATCCTATCTCCATTGTCACCATGAAGAAGCAAGCATTATGATTACTACAAGAAACCATCTAAGACAAGATAAATCACTTACAACAATCATTTATAAACATTAGAATTCATTACAAGAAGTAATATGCTCTAGATTATGAAAAGACCAAAAATGATACATCATAATCCCCAAAATAGAACATAATCTAGAACATAAGCAAAAGGGGAGGCTTCATCACCTCCCTAGATGAGGTTTAGTTACCTATGATTGAGCTAGAAGAAGGAAGAATCTTGCCCTTTTCCTCCATTTTTGAGCTCCCTTCCTTTTACTCCAAGAACCCTCTTCTTGCTTCTCTTTCTCCCTCTAAAAATCTGATCCAAAAGTCAGCCCTGAGATTGTGTGGCTTTCCTCCCCTTATCTACCTCCAAACAAGGCTCTCTCTCTCTCCTCCAAAAACATCCCCAACCACTCCATAAAGAGGGAGATAAAAAATGAGGAAAATAAGGTGCAAGTGGCTGAACTCCGAAGGGCATTCTGCCCAAATTTCGAGTGCTCGAAATAGGGCCTCGAGCACTCGAAAATGGAGCAGATTGCTCCATGCTTGCCTTGCTTCGCCCAGACCTACTTTGGTAAAACAACCATAACTTTGTGTTCCGAACTCCGAATGATGAACCGTTTAAAGATTCAGAAATCTAATTCAGAGCTCTAAAAACTTTATGTTTTGGTGGAGATCCAATTCTCAAGTATGGTTGGTCGAAATTGAAGAGAAAGACAGAAATTCATTGCTGCCAGGCAGTTCTGAGCACCTCTGATAAGAAGATCATAACTCTCTGCTCCAAACTCCGAATGACAAACTGCTTGAAGATTTGGAAAGCTGATTCAGAGCTCTAAATATGTCATGCTATAAGGGAAGTCCAGTTCTCGATTTTTCAAGGTCAAAATGGCGAGCAAAATCTGGGTTCCACTGCTGCCAGAAATTCAGCATTGTGACCTTTGATGTTCAAAACTCCACAAAGCATCCTTCTTGCTTTTTTTTGGCCAATGAACCTAAAAATATGCAAAAACGTGCATATGAAGGTAATCTACATAATTAAACAAACAATAGACTTAAATAATGCAATTAAGGGTGTTTGAATATGCAATATTCGGCGCTTATCAGTCGTCACAAGTGGTATCAGAGCTCCTAGGTTCGAAAACCTTCGGACGACCGATTTTGGGTGCATATCATGCTATGTTGCTATGCTCTATGTGTTTATTTGCTTCATGATAACATGTTTTGGTCTGATAATATGTTTATGTGCTTATGTGCTACATGTGGTATGCCGTTTGTTTAGCATGATTTAAATTTTATTGTAAAGAGCATGACATATGATGTATTTGAGATTTGATTTGTATATGCATAATTGTGTTGCATATTTGGCATGATACGGGATTGGTTATTAAGGCACGAGTTTGGGTTGATGGTGATTATAGTCATAGTTTCGTGGTTGTTGTTGACCTAGCATTGGTTTGAGGTAGGTGGTGACACACCTTTTGTTTAGGCTCTTGTGAGGTGATTCATTTGGCGTTGCCGTAGTGCGGGATTTGTTGGTTTTGCGCCATGATAAGGTTATGGACCTCTTAGGATCCTTGATTGATCGGGATGATTCCTTTGGGATTGCAATTTTCGTGGGCGGGTACGTTGTGGGCGGGTGCATGGCACTGTCATGCTACTGTACTGGCGAGCTACAAGTGCAGTTCGGATGGAATCGATGTTGGTTTTGTTTTGATAGGCGTTGTCCTTTTGATCGATGATGATGATGGTTGTTTTGAGGATCAGTTGTAGTGATTGATTTGGTTGTTGTTGATATGGTTATAGTTGCCATTTTATTTGAGTTCTCCTGGCGTGATGACACTTTTAGGATTAAGTCGATTGATTGATGTTAGGGTAGAGAGAACATCGCACTGTTAGTGTCACTTGTAGTGTCACCTTTAGATTCAGAGATGGATTGTTACAGTCTTACCATTGTGGTAAGGGCTTACGTATATTTTGAGACAGGTTGTTGTCGCATTGGTTTTTGGAGTCAGTTTATGGCTAGGACTGGTCTTTCCTTTCACCTAGACACTCTAGGACATTGTCCATAGGGTTCATTGTTGCATCATTTTTTTTTTTATCTTCTGCAGTTTCTTTTGCTACCATGTTAGTAGTGAGATTTATGTTATTGTGATGCGTGAGTAGGTGGTGGTCTATTTACATTTGCCTTTTTGTTGTGTAGTATTAGCATGCCTTCTTTATATGCTTAGAGATGCCATGTTGTTACTGTATTTTAGTGACATGATTTTGTGCTTACGTGGAGACGTGCTGCATGCACCCTTGATTTTATCTATATGAGTAGATTTACTTTCTTGGTAGTTGCATTTCCTTGTTATTTGCATGACTTCCATGTTTAGTTTTTCCCTTTTGTTTCCCCTCGGTCGCACGTAGTGTGTATGTGGGTTTTCGTAAGGGTTTCGTTGTGAGATTCCTTGTAGAGGAGTTGTCATATTTGTTTTGTCTTCGGTTTCCACTTCCTTAAGGTAGGAAGGATGCTCCATTTTCGTGTTTGTCATATCAACACTTGTGGGAGAATAGGATTCCTTCTGTTTCCTTAGTTTGTGTTAGGGATATCACAAGGAGTGAGTCTCTTTTCCCTTCGTTACGTTGTGCACAGTTTTGGGGTTGGCTGATCTGTGAGGATCACCATTGTTGTTTTGAGTCCTTGGTGAGGATTTGGTTGATTTTGGTCGACTTACTTCCATGTAGGGGGTGAAGTCTTTGATCTTGTTGTCTTTCGTTTCAGAGACTGAGTTGTGGTGTTGTCCTTCTTGAGATTGGTGGTTTCCTTTCATTCGTGTCTTCCCTTGGGGAGTTTTGCTGTGGTTGTTGACGGGTTGTGGCGCTCAAAGTGAGTGGATTGGTGTGAGATCATTTTTACGGAGACTTTTGTCCATATCATTGAGGAATTATTTGGTTCATGAGGTGAGCTCGATGCTCTTTTGAGGATGTCTTTTGGAGACTTGCTTTAGTTTTAGAGATCTAGATGTGGTTGACTTTTAGGAGAAGTTTTGGAGGATCATTGTTGGATATGGCTTGTTTGTGGAGTTTTTTTTGTCCTAGCTATGGCTAGGCGTAGTTTTGAGGAATTGTAGTTCCAATGATTGGTTGTGGATCGAAATTAAAGAATTTTGATTTAGCTTGGTATTGCCAAGCACGGTTTTGAGATACTCGTTTTGTGACCTTGTCTGTCGAGATTTTGATATGTGTGACACTTGGTGGATTTGTATTTTGAGGATTTAGTTATCCATGATAGAGATGTGGATCCGATGTTTGATTTCAGTGTGGTCTTATAGTTGATCTGTTTCAGGGAGAAATGAAGGACTTTCAATGAAATGTCTTGTTGTGAGGTTTGTTTTGATTTTTGTAGGCGTTGATTTGCTTATCGGGCTTTGGATTCTTGATTGATGTTGTCAATAGGAGTATTTTGAGACATTGGAGTTGTCGGTTTTGTTATATTGAGGATTTGTGGCCTTAAGCATATTGGTGCCTATGACATTGTTGTCAGAGTTTGGGATTGGCCAGGATGGTCTAGAACGTCCTTGTACCATATTCCAACTCTCATAGATGCCTGGTTTCCACATTGCTTCTGGCTATGATCGTTTGTGACATTGATGTCATTTGTATCGAGAGTTTCATGGGTAGACTTGGTGGGGGACAGGTTATGAATTAGTGCCTTATATTGTCATGCTACTGTATAAAGTTATGTGTTGTGGGTGAGTGCTAGTTGTTGTCGATGCTACCTTACTGACGAGTAAGTGTGGGTGGGCACTAGGTACTGTCATTGTTACCACACATTTGAGTATTCTTACTACCATGTCGTCTTTGTCCGGTACCATGATTTGATACGTGGTTATCTTGGAGTTCTTTTGGTGATTGTTTTTAGATCAGTATGATGGTTCATCTAGAGGGATGCTTACGGTTATTATTTTCTATTCTTTTGTCTGACCTTGGGTTTTGTGCATGAGTTCTGACTTGTCGTGTGGCCATGTGGTCACTTTTCCTCGGAGAGGTTGTCTTGTCATGAGCACAGGGGTGCAAATGACACTAGTTTGTGGATTTCCTTTCAGTTTTGAGGTCGCTGTTGTAACGTGTTGTGCGGGATACGCGAAGATGTACTCCGTAGTTATCCTAGTTTTGCCTTTTATTTTGTTGGGGTAGGATTTCGGGGATGAAATCCCTTTAAGGTGGGAAGGTTGTAATGACCCGGTCTTTTTCCTTCCTTTCTTTTTCTCAGATTTTCATGTTTATTTTTTTTTTCCGTTGATCTTTTCCTTTCTGAGTTCAGTTCCTCGTCGCTTAGTGTCGTCTCGAGTGCTCTGGAGTGATTTCTGAGACTCTTTTCTTTGGATTGACAACTTCCTTTGAGGACCGAGTCATTTCCATATTTTCATTTTTCGAACACTATTCATTTTTCGTCTTTTTCCCTATTTCGTCATTTTCCCTATTTTGTCTTTTCCCCGTTTGTCACTTTATTGTCATAATCTCACTTCTTGTGCTCAGAGTTGGTTTTTGACTTCACCTATTTTTATTCTAAGTGGTTTCCACGAAATACGTATCTTTACTTTTGTAAGAAAGTACTCTGGTTGCTCCCAGTGTCCATAGGGGCATGAATGCAAAATTTTTCAGAATCTTTTTCTTTTCTTGGGGTGTTTTTCATAAATATCTTTTGAAGATATTTTATTTCAGGGGTTTTTAAGAAAACATTTTTGGAAGATATTTTCATTCTGGGCCATTAGTGCAGTTTTTACTTTTTGGAGGGGCCATTATGCAATTAATGAAAGTTATTGCTAAATGCCTTGTTTTGAGCCTAGATCCTTGTACGAGATTCATTTTCACTTTTTGTCGAGTCGTGTACTCATAGAATTTCCTTCTGGTCGTTGTTTTCTAGTTTCAGGGTTTCTGGCCCTAGTTGCCGCCGAACTTGTTCAGGGCATAACTTTCTGCTCGAGACTTAGTTTTTGACGCTGTTTCTTCCGTTGTTCATGTTTTCTCATTTAGAATCTTTTTCATTCATAGAGTTTCGCCGTTTGAGCTTGTCTACTCAAATTTCACTTTTCCAGACCCGGCGGGGCCCGTTCGGGACACTTTTTGAGATTTTCTATAAATAAGGGACTTAAAGTTGAAAAACCAGATTTTTTTCTCTCTCTCCTCTCTCTTGGCCGGATTCCATGGCAGCCCTGGGCTACCACCACCTCTCTCCTCTTTTGAGCTTCATTTATTTATCAAAATATCGAAGTGCCCATGTGTTTGTTGCTCGTCTTGATGACGAGCATCTTTCACCCTTATTAGAACCCGTTTTTGGCCAGTTTTTGAGTTTGGGTTTGAGGCCAAGTTAGGATTTTGGTAGGTCCTCTTTGGAGTTTAATGTTCACAGCGTTGTCCTCGACAAAACCCCAAAGTATCGTCGGATTCGGAGCCATTTAATTTTGGTGGCTTTTGAGATTTTCATCTCAAATTGAGGTAGGGGAGTAGAAGGGAGCCGAGGAAGTGGTTCTTTTGGAATTTTCCATGGAGGAGAATCCATGACAGCATTAATGTCAAGCAAGGAATTGACTTCTTGGATTGAATGGTCAAATCAAAGTTTGAGAAGTCGAAATGAGACATGCAAGTTTCTAAAGGATCCTTGCTTAGAATGAAGGGGAGGGATTCTTCGACCACTTCATCTACCACATCGATAAGGAATCAATCATCCTCATCGGAAGGATGTTGAGTTACATGGAAGATATGGAGTTTGACTTGCATATTTCCAAAGGCGATATCCATCACCCCGGTTCGGCAATTAATTGAAGCGTTAGCCGTAGCTAAAAATGTCCTACCGGGGATCACTGGAATATATTTCTTTGGGTCATGGACCGGTTCCGTGTCAAGAACCACAAAGTCTACTGACAAGTAGAATTTGTCCACTTTGATAATGACATCCTCAAGAATGCCTTGTGGGTGCTTGACCTATCTATCGGCAAGCTGCAAGACGACGGAGGTTGGCTTTAGATCTCCCAACCCAAGCTGCAAGTAAACTGAATATGGAATCAAAATTACACTAGCTCCTAGGTCAAGGAGGGCCCTTTTTATCTTGTTGTCGCCAATGACACACGAGATAGTTGGGGCACCCGGATCCTTATACTTTTGAGGAGCACTGTGTTCAATGATTGCACTCATATTTTCAGTTAATCTCACTCTCTTTGGCAAATGATTTTTGGAAGTGCGCTTTTGAGTGCACAAATCCTTGGGAAATTTTGCATAGGGAGGGATTTGCTTTATAGCATCCAAGAAAGGCAAGTTGATTTTTACTTGCTTGAAAACTTCCCACATGTCTTGAATTTTGCAATTCTTGTTCCCAATATGTGTCGACTTTTGGAGACGTTGAGGAAATGGAGCTTTAGGCTCATAAGAAGTTTCCACATTTGGGGTGACAAGCTTGAGATTTTCATGAGTAGGATTTGGATTAGAAGAGCTGGGACTTGGATTTGGATTTTTCAAAGGAGAATTTTTCTCATCTTTGTTTCCATCAACCTTGTTGTCAACAACACGACCACTCCTAAGGGTGGTGATTGCTTGGACTTGTTCATGAATTGGCCCACTCGGGGGAGGGGATTCATCAATCACATGCATCCCTCTAGGATTTTCAAATGGTTGAGCGGGAAGCTTACCCTTGTCTTTTTGCAACAACTGGTACATGGAGTTAGCTATTTGACCCACTTGATTATCAAGTTTAGCTATGAACAGAGTATGAGAATGAATTATTTGGAGAGTGGGCTGCAAAGATGACAAGAGTTGCTTGTTTGAATCCATCATTTGCTTATTTAAAGATTCCATCATCTGCTTGTTTGCAGCCAAGATTTCATCGGTTGGAAGCAGGCGATAACATGAAGAGGCTAGAAATGGCCTATTTTGAAATTGAGGAGGGGGCTAATTTTGATGCCCCGGATTTTGGAATTGCAAATTTTGTGGGGCTTGTTGCCTCCACAAGAAATTCGGATGATCTCTCCATCCCGGATTGTAAGTATTGGAATATGGATTATTCCCGGGCCTTGAGAACATGGCATTTGCTTGCTCTTGATTTGGATTAGAAAATTGCTCCGATGTGGGGCAATCTTCTGAGAGATAGAAAGGACTAGTGCATGATGTGCAAACCGCACTTGCTGAATTTTGAGACAAAGAGGGGGAGAGATGTGGTGCCATCAATTGATAGAATTTATGAGCTATGGCATCCACCTGGGACGATTCCTCCCTCAGTGTTTTTGGTTGACAAGGGTTGGTGTTCTTTGTATTGGTTGAGGTTGGACCACTACGAGAGTTACGCTGCAATGAGTTTTCACTCAAATTTTTAAGTAAGGTCCATGCCTCATCCGCACTTTTAGACATGAACATCCCTCCACAAGATAAGTCAACCATGAACCTATGTGGGTTGGTTAACCCAGCATAGAAAGCTTGCACCAATTGCCATTTTGAAATTAGGTGGTGCGGACATTTCCTTAAGAGGTCTTGAAATCGCTCCCAAGTCTCATGGAGTTGTTCCCCCTTGCTTTGTGAAAAGCTAAGAATAGACCACCTCATTAAATTGGTTTTACTCACTGGATAATATTTCTTTAAGAATTCTTGCTGCAGTTGAGCCCATGTGGTGATGGAATTGGCAGCAAGGGAGTTCAACCAATATTTTGCCCGTTCTTTTAATAAGAATGTGAAGAGATGCGATTGGAGAGCATTATCTGGAAAGCCCCTCAACTTGATGGTAAAGCATATTCAAGGAATTCATCAAGGTGCTTATAAAGGTCCTCATTTTCAAAGCCATGAAAAGATGGAAGCATTTGGATGGTGCTAGATTTGATTTCATATTGAGCGGCCTCAATCTTTGGCATCACTAAACAAGAGGGAGAAGCATAAGTGGTAGGGATGAAGTGGTCTCGAAGAGTAATGGGAACCACATTTGGAATTTCGACCCTATCATTATTAATTCCCTCATTTTCGACATCTCCAATATTATCAGCCATTGCGTTAAATTTAGTTTCAAGTTCTCTTATGCTAGTAGATTCCCTAAGGTTTCTTCTAAGAGTTGTTTCTAGTGAATTTATGTCAACTGGCGATTCTAACATTGGTAGGGAGAGTGATCTACGGCCAAACATCAACAACACACAACACACTTATCACAACAATTTATCATCATCAACTCCACATAAGATGTTCCCTTTCTCTGCAATTATCAAGACAGAAATTAAATGGCCACGACAAGGACTAATGCTGGCAATTGAAAATATACAATAAAATAGCCTCGACAAGGGCTTCACAACTTAACTAATACTAGATTTAACGCATGCGAGATATTCACAATTTCGAACTAGAAGGTCAAGAGACTTACTTGGAGTCCTCTAGACTTACGAATTTGCTAGGGTTCCCCCGGCGAGCATCAAGTCCCTAGAATCTCACAAACAACTTATACACAAAGATGGTCAAAACCACACAAGAAATATTCACAAATCACAATATTAACAATCAAACCAAAGTTAACCCTAGAACTTCGGTTGCTAAACCGTTAGCAGTCCCCAGCAACAGCGCCAAAAATTGATCGACGGATCGATTACCAATTATAAATCAACCCGTTTGCAATAGCACAAATCACTGTAAAATAGGGCTATTGGCGGGTAAGTCGAATCACTGGGATTGCTAGTTTATGGCAACTTAGGTATCTAGGATCATCTTTTAGAATGATAAGGGGGTTTATAAATGATTTGTTGGAGTGTCACTAAAACTAAAATATGAGGTTCATAATATAAAGCTTGCGAGAATTAAAGCGAGATAAAATACGAGTAAAGACAACTAGGAAAGTGAATCTGCCTCCATCCCTCTACACATGCTAGATATAGAACTAATTTAGGGGATAAACAATATATAATGGTCAAGAATTATATAGCGACACATAGTTGCCATATAATTAACAAGAAGTACATTAAGCCTTAAACAAGCATAATCCACCAAAGGTGAATGTGTTTAAACTACTTAAAGTAGGATGCAACTTAAACACACTTACTTGGATGAAAGATTATCAAGTTCTTGACAAAAATGATGAAACACATGAAGGTAGAGATTAAGCATACACCATCAAAGGATTTTCCTAAGCAATGATCTATCAAAGTCACCTATCAACATGCCATTAAACTATTTCATAACCTTATTTCTATTGTCACCATGAAAACATAAGCAATATAATTAATGTAAGACATCACCTAGAACAAGATAATCAACTTAGAAAAATCATTTATATATATATTAACATCCATTACAACCAATGAAGTGCTCTTGGTCATGAAAAGACCATAGAATATACATTGTAATCCCCAAAATAGAACTATACTAGAACATGCTTACAAGGGGGAGGGGCTTCATCACCTCCCTAGAGGAAGAATTAGTTACCCATGGATGCCCTAGAGGAAGGAAGAAGCTTGCCTCCAACCTCCATTTTCGAGCTTCTTCTTTGTAGCCACAAGAACTCTATCCTCTTCTCCTTTCTCTCTCCAAAAATCTTGCCAAATGATCTATGATATGGTATCCAAGCTCTACCTCTCCTTTTGTAGACATCCTCTCACCAAACCCCTCAAAAACCGAGCTTCATCTCCCCCCAAAAGAATATTTCCAACCACTCCATAAAAGAGGGGAACCAAAAATTGAGGGAATCAAGGAACAAGTGGGCTGCAATGTTCCTTCGAGTGCTCGAAGAAAGCTCTGGAGTAGACTGTTAAGATTTCGAGCGCTCGAAGGGGGGCTTCGAGCACTCGAAAATGCACCAGCATGCTCTTCTCCTTCTGCTGCTCCGAATTCTTCTTCATGCATTCATCCTTGGCTTATTGAGAATCTTTTACTCCTTTTTCATTGTAGGAAGTTTTCATAAACCCTCTTTAACGGTTTCCTCTTGGAATTCAAAAGACAAAAAGGCTCGGAGTGACTTGATCTTCAAAAAGGCCTTCAAAAGCTTCCATTTTACTTCCTTTTGGAGGATAAACCTGAAAATACACAAAAATACAGAATTGGAGATAATCTATACAAATAAACCATAAACGGACTTAACTAATGCAAGTAAGGGCGCTTGAATATGCAATATGCAGCGCTTATCACACCCCCAAACTTACATTTTGCTAGTCCCATAGCAAAACAAAAATAAAGTATTCACTACAATGACAACCATTGGATTGCTTTCCAAAAATATCAACCATAGCAAAATGAAATACACACATAGCTCAGATACAACTTGAAACAAACAAAAGACTGGAGATGGGGTCATTAAGCAGACTACCATGCATATATAAAGCATTGATACAAAAGTTTACTAAACACGTTTCAACATACATCCATCAGCATCCTAGTCTATATAAATAACTTAATTGACATCTCTTGAATAGAAATCAACTCTAATTTCAGTGAAAGTGGATTGGATTCTCAACATGCAGCTTTTACTTTCTTTTTCCAAATTCAAGACACAAGTCTTCAAATCATTGAATTCCCCTTTAAATGAAGTCACTAAGGCATGAATTTATTTACAAAACAACTTTTATTGCTTGCTGACAATTTATTATAACTCAAAAATGATACATAAAATGGTTGTGCAATGTTGAAGTCCTTTAAGCTTTCTTACCAATCCATTTAGCAAGCGTTAGGCTAACAACTACCAAACCAGATGGCTTTAGGGTGTTGAGTGTAGAGACACTCCTAGGGCTTAATGGCTTGAATTGGCAAGGCTACGAACTCCAACGGACCATGTTTATTATAATTTTTTTTTTGAATGACCGTGCAATGTCTAAGTCTTTTAAGCTTTCTAACCAACCCATGTAGCAAGTGTTAGGCCAACAACTCCGAAACCAGATGGCTTTAGGGTGTTGAGTGTAGAGACACTCCTAGGGCTTAATAACTCGAGTTGGAAAGGCTACAAACTTAAACTAGTCATTATTTTCTTTTTCATATATTATTATATATATATATTATTATTATTATTATTATTATTATTATTATTATTATTATTTTTATATCATGCCAAAGGTATCCATCTATTAGGTTCATCAATTCAGATTAACTAAGTCAAGATCAAGGTTAATCAAATAACATGCCTCACGGTTAAGTTTCCAATATGCATCTGTGCATTGTGAAGCATAAAAGAGTATAAGATCCAGCGAGAATTTAATTGAAACATTTATATGGACTAAATTGCATCCACATGATCATTTCAAATTCAAATTTTTCTTTATTTTCAAAACTTAACAATTGCTTCTATACACAAGGTATTAAACATGAGCATCATCTCCGACAAGTTTCAAATTGCACTATCATTGCTCAAAAATGTGATGCCAAAAATATGCCATTTATAGAAATGCAATATTGCACCCCCAAACTTGAATAACACATTGTCCTCAATGTAAGACAATGACTACCATCTATTAAAAATGAGAGAAAAACAAGAACAAAAATACCCAGAATAAGAGGAAAGCCCATGGAGAAGTGATAAAAAGCTCCCATGAAAATGCCAACACAAAAAGGCCCCTAAACTTGAAGTGTGCAACCTGCAAGGGATCAGAAATAGCTAGGGAAAGAAAATAAGTAACAATGAAGCAATAAAAGAAAATAATTAACAGACAATAGAATAAAATAAAAGAGGGAATTTTCATTCAAGAGCAGGTAGACATGATTACAAAAAGGACTGAAGTGCTAGCCTGGTCCAACCGGATCAACGATGACAAAAAAATAAATTCCCAAGTTCTAACTGGAAGACAATAACAGAAATTAAAAACAGAAAACATGTGCAACTAAAGACTAATTGCCCGGGTAACCAATTACAAGCCAGGAGGAAAACGAGCAATGAGGGCATTGAGGAGGGATTTTGTTTCACACCGTTCCTCTTGAGCCATGCGAAGCTCTTCAGCCGCAACACGGCGGTCCTCGGCAGCAGTACAATGGTCTTCTTCTACACGGTAGTAGTCCTTACGCACGGTCCGATTGTAGTCAGCAAGGGTGGCCTCAAAATGGTCCATACGGGTATGGATACCAGTGATGCTAGCCTGCAGGAAAACATAGTCCTGTGGAGGGTCAACAGGGGGCTCCTTCCCTTCAGCAGCCTCAGCTATAGGATCATGCTCAGAAAAAGGAGGAGATGAAGAGCGGGGGAATGGAGGGGCAGCGAGCTGAGGTGGCCGAGAATGGCTAAGAACATTGGTCCACTGGCGGAGAGGAAAAGTCTGAATCTTTTTGTAATTTTGGTTCATGAGGAGGAACAATGAAGCCTTTGTGCTTCAAGAGCTTGATGATGAAGAATAGTAATGGCAAAGGCCGATTTTTAACACACTGATGCCATGCATTGATACACTCGTACCAAAACCGCATAAATGTGTCCCAAATGAGCTCTAGGACAGAGAACCATTTACCTTGGTCCATGGCATACAAGGCTTGCAACATCAGGCCTCGGCGCTCGGTGCTGTGCGCCAAGGGGTAAACATTGTGTTTGAGAACGGAGTCAAGGAACCAAACTCGCTCCGGAAGAGTGGATTTGAGTGTAAAGCTCCGGGGTTAATGAGGGTCATCTACGTTGCAAATGGCAGCAACAACCTGCTCCACAGTTAAAGTATCCGGCTCCTCATATAAAGGGAGATTCTCACGATTGACAATATCATCGGGGCACTCCAGAGAACAGCCAGAGACTGCCACAATGTCAGCAAGAGTGAAGGAATAAGGGACGCCATCAATGGATGTGGTGAGAGAGATAGGCGGCTCTTCAGGGCAATTGAGATTCTGGTAGAAGAGTCATACCACATGGGGGTAAGTGACCTTTGCAACGGGTTGGCAAATATACTGAAGGCGCCGGTTGACTAATTCCACGGCAGCCCATGAAGTGGTGGGAAGAGTGTCAAAGACACCCGTGAACGGAAAGAGAAGCTCATAATTGAGCTTTTTGTCGAGCCAAGGGTCTCGGGGTTGCTCATGAGCAACAACGGGGACATCCGCAGAAGGTCTAGGATGACGAGAAGGGCCGGCATGAGACATTTAGAGAGGCGGACGTGGATGGGGAATTTCAGCGAGCACCTGGCGTGCACCAAGAGAAAGAGAAAGTGAGAATGAGAGTTATGGAAGATCAAACCCAAAAATTTTGTTAACAAAACACTTTTAAGATTAGACTAACATCAACAATCACACCCAACCTCCATAATTTCCATGCCCCTACTCCTCAAAAAGATAACAATAATTAAACAAAAAGAATGAAACAAAAAGGATGAGGAAGCATACCTTGAGAGGATGAGGGGGAGAAAGATAGATGGAGTGAGGAAGGAGGATGGAGGTGATGAGTATTTATAGAGGTTTAGTGCATAAATGGGGTAGTGGGAAAGATAGGGAAGTTATGGAGGGATGTGATGGAGGGAGTTCGTGGGTTGATGGAGGGAGTGGTTGAAGTAACTGAAGTAAATGGGAGAGGTAAAGTCGGATTTAAATGGAAGGGGGTGAGTTCGAGCGCTCGAAGAAGGCTCTTTGAGCGCTCGAAGAATGGGCAGACAGTTTTGAAACCGTGGGTTGAGGCTTCGAGCCCTCGAAGGTGACTCTTCGAGCGTTCGAAAAATGGATAGTAGGCTTTTTGGAACTTTCGAGGGCTCAAAGGAGAGGCTTCGAGCGCTCGAACTTTGGGCAGAGAACTTGGGGCTGTGGAATACAGGTTTTGAGTGCTCGAAGGTTCGGCAGAGAGCTTGGTGGCATCATCAAGAACTTAAACTGAAGTGCAAAGTTTCTCTAAGACCTTTAAGCACGTGAATTGCAGGCGTTGCCACACGGAAATGATAACGAAGTCAAAGAGTGCCAATGTAGGACTTAAGTGCTCGGAAAGAATTGGGAAACCACAATCAACTAGTGTATTGAAAATAAGAGGTTATGCACACGAGTACCAATCCGAAGGTCCGATGAAATTGCTAGATAGAGCTGAAAACTTCTGGGAATGAAGACAAGGGTTGAGAAGGTCTAAGAAAGCCCGTCTGAATTGCGGGAACATAATTTAAGATAGTTCCAGAAAAATTAAATTTTGGCTTTCCTTAACCATTCCCCAGAAAATTTTAAGGCACGAGCAATAGAAAATTAGGCAAACATGGGAATAGAAAGAATTTTTTCCCTTTGGTTGCTAAATTTAAAGTCGATAGCTAGACAAAGCGAGATCATGCATCAGTCCTCATAAATTGGCTCTATCAAGGGGACTTTCTCAACTTTGCAGATTAGGACTATGCTGTCAATGCAAGGCTTAAGCCGTTGGTCATTAACCTTAAATAGGGATCCATCAATAGGATTCTGAAGTTCGATTGCACCATGAGGAAAAATAGTATTGACGAGGTAAGGACCATCCCATCTTAACTGGAGTTTACCGGGAAAGAGTTTCAAGCGAGAATTGAAAAACCAAACCTTTTGTCCCGGGGCGAAAGACTTGTTGACAATGTGTTTATCATGAAAAGCTTTAGTCTTTACCTTATAGATTTTTGCACTTTCATATGCATCATTTTGGATTTCCTCAAGTTCATTTAGTTGCAATTTACAAGTAGAGCCAGCTTGTTTGAGATCAAAGTTGAGCCTTCTTATGGCCCAATAAGCACGGTGCTATAGTTCAACGGCGAGATGACACGCCTTGCCAAAGACAAGTCAATATGGCGACATGCCAATGGGTGTCTTATAAGCTGTCCGGTAAGCCCAAAGCGCATCGTTTAGTCTTAATGACCAATCTTTGTGGTCTAGTCAAACCGTTTTTTCCAAGATGTACTTAATCTCCCGATTAGAGACTTCCACTTGACCACTCGTTTGAGGATGGTAAGGTGTGGCAACCTTGTGGATGATGGAGTACTTAGAGAGGACGGATTTAAGATAACGATTTCGGAAATGAGTTCCACCATCACTAATGATTGCCCGGGGCGTACCAAAACGACTAAAAATGTTGGACTGAATCAAGTTGATCACTACTTTATGATCACTGGTTTTGGTAGCTTCGGCTTCAACCCACTTGGAAACATAATCCACCGCTACAAGAATGTACTCATAGCCATAAGAAGATGGAAATGGTCCCATGAAGTCGATCCCGCACACATCAAAATTTCTATGATTAGGATGGGAGTGAGGGGCATCATGTCTCTTCTAGACATGGATCCGAGCTTTTGGCAACGCTCACAAGATTTGCAGAAGTTGTAAGCATCCCGAAACAAGGATGGCCAATAAAATCTGCTTTGAAGGACTTTGTCGGTTGTCTTTTTGGCACTGAAATGGCCACCACAAGCAAGAGTATGACAGAAATTTAGAATGCTTGTGGTCTTAGTTTCAGGAATGCATCGCCGAATGATTTGATCCGGGCAATACTTGAATAGTTCCGGATCTTCCCAAAAGAAATGCTTAACTTGGGAGAAGAAATGGTCTCTTTCTTATTTGGACCAATTGGATAGAATTTTGCCTATCACTAGATAGTTGACAATATCCGCATACCAAGGGAGACTGGAATGGGAAATCTGAAAAAGTTGCTCATCCGGAAAGGAATCACGGACTGCAGTAAATTCAGAAGATTTTTCAATGAGTAAGCGAGAGAGATGGTCTGCGATAACATTGTTGGTCCCTTTTTTATCTCAGATTTCAATGTCAAACTCTTGAAGTAAGAGTATCTATCGAATCAGGTGGGGTTTGGTCTCTTTTTTAGCGAGCAAATGCCTAAGAGCGGCATGATCCAAAAAGACTATGACCTTGGAGCCAAGAAGATATGAACGGAATTTATCCAAGGCATACACCACAACTAGCAATTCTTTTTCCGTGGTAGTGTAATTTAACTGAGCATCGGAGAGAGTCTTGCTAGCATAATAGATGACGTATGGAAGTCTTTTCACACGTTAGCACAAAACCGCGCCTAATGTATAATCGGATGCATCACACATGATCTCAAAAGGAAGAGACCAATTTGGCAGTTTCATGATTGGGGCAAATGAGAGGAGAGTGCGGAGTTTAATGAAAGCTTCCATGCAAGCTTCATCAAAATTGAATGGAACATCCTTGGCAAGAAGATTACACGAGGGCCGAGAGATTTTGCTAAAATCTTTGATGAAGCGACGATAGAATCCGGCTTGGCTAAGGAAGGAACGGATTTGACGGACCGAATTTGGAGAAGGGAGATTAGAGATTAACTTCACTTTGGCTTTGTCAACCTCAATTCCCCTTTTTGAAACGACATGTCCTAAAACAATGCCTTCTTGGACCATAAAATGACTTTTCTCCCAACTTAGAATGAGATTTGTTTCCTTACACCTTTGAAGCACAAAAGATAGATTTTGGAGATGCGAGTCAAAGGAGGATCCAAAAACGGAGAAGTCATCCATGAATACCTCTAGGAATTTTTCAACCATATCTGAAAATATGGACATCATGCATCCTTGGAACGTGGCCGATGCATTGCATAGCCCAAAAGGTATGCGTCTATAAGCAAAGGTTCCGAAAGGGCATGTGAATGTGATCTTCTCTTGATTTTACGGATCAATTGCCACTTGGTTATAGCCGGAATAAACATCAAGGAAACAATAAAAGCTTTGGTCGGCTAACCTCTCTAGGATTTGATTAATGAATGGGAGTGGAAAATGATCCTTTTTAGTGGTAGAGTTAAGTTTCTGGTAGTCAATGCACACACGCCAACCGGTGGTGGTGCGTTGTGGCACGAGCTCTCCCACGGAATTTTCAACGACGGTGAGGCCAGATTTCTTAGGAACAACTTGAGTGGGACTCACCCATTTGCTATCAGAGATAGGGTAGATGATTCCTGCATCCAATAGCTTGATCACTTCTTTCATGACCACTTCCTTCATGTTGGGATTCAACCGGCGCTGCACCTCTCTAGAAGGTTTAGCGTCCTCCTCCATATAGATGCGATGCATGCATATAGAAGGGTCGATTTCTTTCAAATCAGCCACTGCCCAGCCAATAGCTTCTTTGTGCTCTTGTAGCACCGCTAAAAGGCTAGTTTCTTAATCCTTTAAAAGGTCAGAAGTAATGATGGCTGGAAGAGTTTGATTAGCACCAAGAAACACATACTTGAGGTGAGCCGGAGCGGCTTTAGCTCAAGTTGTGGAGGAAACTCCAAGGTAGGGACCGGAGGAGTAGAAGAGAGCTGAGGAAGTGGTTCTTTTGGAATTTTCCATGGAGGAGTATCCATGACAGCATTAATGTCAAGCAAGGAATTGACTTCTTGGATTGAATGGTCAAATCAAAGTTTGAGAAGTCGAAATGAGACATACAAGTTTCTAAAGGATCCTTGCTTAGAATGAAGGGGAGGGATTCTTCGACCACTTCATCTACCACATCGATAAGGAAACAATCATCCTCATCGGAAGGATGTTGAGTTGCATGGAAGATATGGAGTTAGACTTGCATATTTTCAAAGGCGATATCCATCACCCCGGTTCGGCAATTAATTGAAGCGTTAGCCATAGCTAAAAATGTCCTACCGGGGATCACTGGAATATGTTTCTTTGGGTCATGGACCAGTTCCGTGTCAAGAACCACAAAGTCTACCGGAAAGTAGAATTTGTCCACTTTGATAATGACATCCTCAAGAATGCCTTGTGGGTGCTTGACCTATCTATCGGCAAGCTGCAAGACCACAGAGGTTGGCTTTAGATCTCCCAACCCAAGCTGCAAGTAAACTGAATATGGAATCAAAATTACACTATCTCCTAGGTCAAGGAGGGCCCATTTTATCTTGTTGTCGCCAATGACACACGAGATAGTTGGGGCACCCAGATCCTTATACTTTGGAGGAGCACTGTGTTGAATGATTGCACTCACATTTTCAGTTAATCTCACTTTTTTTGGCAAATGATTTTTGGAAGTGCGCTTTTAAGTACACAAATCATTGGGAAATTTTGCATAGGGAGGGATTTGCTTTATAGCATCCAAGAGAGGCAAGTTGATTTTTACTTGCTTGAAAACTTCCCACATGTCTTGAATTTTGCAATTCTTGTTCCCAATATGTGTCAACTCTTGGAGACATTGAGGAAACGGAGCTTTAGGCTCATAAGAAGTTTCCACATTTGGGGTGACAAGCTTGAGATTTTCATGAGTAGGATTTGGATTAGAAGAGCTGAAACTTGGATTTGGATTTTTCGAAGGAGAATTTTTCTCATCTTTATTTCCATCAACCTTGTTGTCAACAACACGACCACTCCTAAGGGTGGTGATTGCTTGGACTTGTTCATGAATTGGCCCACTCGGGGGAGGGGATTCATCAATCACATGCATCCCTCTAGGATTTTCAAATGGTTGAGCGGGAAGCTTACACTTGTCTTTTTGCAACAACTGGTATATGGAGTTAGCTATTTGACCCACTTGATTCTCAAGTTTAGCTATGGACAGAGTATAAGAATGAATTATTTGGAGAGTGGGCTGCAAAGATGACAAGAGTTACTTATTTGAATCCATCATTTGCTTATTTAAAGATTCCATCATCTGCTTGTTTGCAGCCAAGATTTCATCGGTTGGAAACAGGCGATAACTTGAAGAGGCTAGAAATGGCCTATTTTGAAACTGAGAAGGGGGCTAATTTTGATGCCCCGGATTTTAGAATTACAAATTTTGTGGGGCTTGTTGCCTCCACGAGAAATTCGGATGATCTCTCCATCCCGGATTGTAAGTATTGGAATATGGATTATTCCCGGGCCTTGAGAACATGGCATTTGCATGCTTTTGATTTGGATTAGAAAATTGCTCCGATGTGGGGCAATCTTCTGAGAGATAGAAAGGACTAGTGCATGATGTGCAAACCGCACTTGCCGAATTTTGAGACAAAGAGGGGGAGAGATGTGGTGCCATCAATTGATAGAATTTATGAGCTATGGCATCCACCTGGGACGATTCCTCCCTCAGTGTTTTTGGTTGACAAGGGTGGTTGAGGTTGGACCACTACGAGAGTTATGCTGCAATGAGTTTTCACTCAAATTTTTAAGGTCCATGCCTCATCCGCACTTTTAAACATGAACATCCCTCCACAAGATAAGTCAACCATGAACCTATGTGGGTTGGTTAACCCAGCATAGAAAGCTTGCACCAATTGCCATTTTGAAATTAGGTGGTGCGGACATTTCCTTAAGAGGTCTTGAAATCGCTCCCAAGTCTCATGGAGTTGTTCCCCCTCGCTTTGTGAAAAGCTAAGAATAGACCACCTCATTAAATTGGTTTTACTCACTGGATAATATTTCTTTAAGAATTCTTGCTGCAGTTGAGCCCATGTGGTGATGGAATTGGCAGCAAGGGAGTTCGACTAATATTTTGCCCGTTCTTTTAATGAGAATGTGAAGAGATGCGATTGGAGAGCATTATCAGGAAAGCCCCTCAACTTGATGGTAAAGCATATTTCAAGGAATTCATCAAGGTGCTTATAAAGGTCCTCATTTTTAAAGCCATGGAAAGATGGAAGCATTTGGATGGTGCTAGATTTGATTTCATATTGACCAGCCTCAATCTTTGGCATCACTAAGCAAGAGGGAGAAGCATAAGTGGTAGGGATGAAGTGGTCTCGAAGAGTCATGGGAACCACATTTGGAATTTCGACCCTATCATTATTAATTCCCTCATTTTTGATATCTCCAATATTATCAGCCATTGCGTTAAATTCAGTTTCAAGTTCTCTTATGCTAGTAGATTCCCTAAGGTTTCTTCTAAGAGTTGTTTCTAGTGAATTTATGTCAACTGACGATTCTAACATTAGTAGGGAGAGTGATCTACGGCCAAACATCAACAACACACAACACACTTATCACAACAATCTATCATCATCAACTCCACATAAGATGTTCCCTTTCTCCACAATTATTAAGACAGAAATTAAATGGCCACGACAAGGACTAATGCTTGCAATTGAAAATATACAATAAAATAGCCTCGACAAGGGTTTCACAACTTAACTAATACTAGATTTAACGCATGCGAGATATTCACAATTTTGAACTAGAAGGTCAAGAGACTTACCTGGAGTCCTCTAGACTTACGAATTTGCTAGGGTTCCCCCGGCAAGCATCAAGTCCCTAGAATCTCACAGACAACTTATACACAAAGATGGTCAAAGCCACACAAGAAATATTCACAAATCACAATATTAACAATCAAACCAAAGTTAACCCTTGAACTTCGGTTGCTAAACCGTTAGCAGTCCCCAGCAACGGCGCCAAAAATTGATCGACGGATCGATTACCAATTATAAATCAACCCGTTTTGCAATAGCACAAATCACTGTAAAATAGGGCTATTGGCGGGTAAGTCGAATCACTGGGACTGCTAGTTTATGGCAACTTAGGTATCTAGGATCATCTTTTAGAATGATAAGGGGGTTTATAAATGATTTGTTGGAGTGTCACTGAAACTAAAATATGAGGTTCATAATATAAAGCTTGCGAGAATTAAAGCGAGATAAAATACGAGTAAAGACAACTAGGAAAGTGAATCTGCCTCCATCCCTCTACACATGCTAGATATAGAACTAATTTAGGGGATAAACAATATATAATGGTCAAGAATTATATAGCGACACATAGTTGCCATATAATTAACAAGAAGTACATTAAGCCTTAAACAAGCATAATCCACCAAAGGTGAATGTATTTAAACTACTTAAACTAGGATGCAACTTAAACACACTTAAATGGATGAAAGATTATCAAGTTCTTGACAAAAATGATGAAACACATGAAGGTAGAGATTAAGCATACACCATCAAAGGATTTTCCTAAGCAATGATCTACTAAAGTCACCTATCAACATGCCATTAAACCATTTCATAACCTTATTTCCATTGTCACCATGAAAACATAAGCAATATAATTAATGCAAGACATTACCTAGAATAAGATAATCAACTTAGAAAAATCATTCATATATATATCAACATCCATTACAACCAATGAAGTGCTCTTGGTCATGAAAAGACCATAGAATATACATTGTAATCCCCAAAATAGAACTATACTAGAACATGCTTACAAGGGGGAGGGGCTTCATCACCTCCCTAGAGGAAGAATTAGTTACCCATGGATGCCCTAGAGGAAGGAAGAAGCTTGCCTCCAACCTCCATTTTCGAGCTTCCTCTTTGTAGCCACAAGAAATCTATCATCTTCTCCTTTCTCTCTTCAAAAATCTTGCCAATTGATCTATGATATGGTATCCAAGCTCTACCTCTCCTTTTGTAGACATCATCTCACCAAACCCCTCAAAAATCGAGCTTCATGTCCCCCCAAAAGAATATTTCCAACCACTCCATAAAAGAGGAGAACCAAAAATTGAGGGAATCAAGGAACAAGTGGGCTGCAATGTTCCTTTGAGCGCTCGAAAAAGGGGCTTCAAGCACTCGAAGTAATCCGTGGAGTAGACTGTCAAGATTTCGAGCGCTCGAAGGGGGGCTTCGAGGGCTCGAAAATGCACCAGCATGCTCTTTTCCTTCTGTTGCTCCGAATTCTTCTTCATGCATTCATCCTTGGCTTATTGAGAATCTTTTACTCCTTTTTCATTATAGGAAGTTTTCATAAACCCTCTTTGACGGTTTCCTCTTGGAAATCAAAAGACAAAAAGGCTCGGAGTGACTCGATCTTCAAAAAGGCCTTCAAAAGCTTCCATTTTACTTCCTTTTGGAGGATAAACCTGAAAATACACTAAAATACGGAAATGGAGATAATCTATACAAATAAACCCTAAACGGACTTAACTAATGCAAGTAAGGGCGCTTGAATATGCAATATTCGGCGCTTATCAGCATGTTCCTTAACATACTTTAATTTGAGAGCACTTGGGCAAGTATGAAAATCTAGAGATTTTAAAATCTATTTAAAGGTTCCATTGGTTTAATTAAGTTTTTGACTTGATATTTGTGAGGACTAGGACTTGTATACTAGCATATATTAATTTGGGACCATTCGATGTTGTTTTAGAATTTAGGAATTTAATTATCATGTTTTAATTAAATTCTATCATATTGATCCAATGACCTAAGTAAGCTTTTGATTTGATTCATGTAATGAATAAGTTATGTTGTTTAACATGTGTTAATTAGGGTTCATTTGATTGAGATATGAAACTTAGAGAAATTAATTAGGTTATATAATTAATTTCAGTTTCTATTGCATTATTGATTAAATCATGTGTTTAACATTGATATATGTTTGAAGCATGATTTTAGACTTGTAATTGATTTATGCGATTATGTTTCAATATTGAATTATATTGTTATAACGTGTAACGAATCACACACTGAAGATTCTATATGTGATGTTATTATAGCGCGTAACGAATCGCGCTCTGAAGATTCGACATTATCATCCTATGGTAGTTGTGGATTTAGAGCTTGTATTGTGTGGTTTCAACCTACTTGTGCATGGAATGTAGTTTCGTTCTGTATATATATATTTCGTATATAAGTTGTTAACTTATTTATTTTGGAGTCTTGGGACATTGTTACTGTGATATGGCTAGAGTTTGGCTCTAGTGCGGGAGGTATGAGTTCTCCCCATTGAGATAGTGCGCACTAGGGTGGTCTTTCCAACCAGTTAATACCCAGAATAACTATTTTGTTTTTGGTTTAGTCCGAGACGTGAAGTCCAAGTCTTCCACTATTTGTTTTCGCATTCAATTCCAAGTTGACAACCAATGTTTAATTGTGACTTGTGGTTTTGGTTATTGGCAATTTAATGTTGTTTAGTACATTTACGCATTATGGTTTTGAATGAATCACAGTATGCTTTTAATGTTATTAAGTACATTCATGTTTTATGATTTTTTATGAATCAATGTAAACCTTGATGTTATTAAGCACTTTATGTTGTATTGTTCAAATATAGCTTAAGAATGATCCTATAGATTCGTTTGGAACATAGACGTTAGGTGGCATGACCCACTTTGTTGTTTTCGTATTTTAGATTTGAAGTTGGTGACTTTGAGAATCTACATCATGTTACTTGTATAGCATGCTTTTATGTTGTTGAAATTACATGGATGATGTGAATTATGCTAGAAATGATTTAAGGTAGCTTAGGATGCTCCCTGAGTCTCATTTTGACATAGACGTTAGGTGGCATAAACCCTTTAACATGTTTCACCTTAAGGTGATAAAATTGTAAAACGTTGGTCGATGCATGCTCATTTCCAACGAGTAGCTTTATATTACTCACCCCAAAGTTACTGGGGCATATTTCAGGTACAGGATACAAGATTGGAGATTTGCACTTGCTTTGGGTGAATTGCAGAATAGAAGTTTCTTTAGAAGCATTCTTGTTCACATGCAAGTGTTAGCATGTTTAAGTTTTGCCTATGAAATGTAATTTTTTCTAACTTGGAGGTTTGACATGTCAAATGTTGTAAATGAATTGTAATAAGGCCATAGGCCATTATAGCATGTTTAGAATACCATTTTACACTTGCGTGTATATTCACATCATCACATATTAGCATACAATTAAGTTTGATTATGCTATGGGGAATTCAAATAAGACTTAGGAATTCATTTCAGCCTTAATGCATAGCAGGTTCATTTTTCACGTTTTTTACCAGTTTCGGTCGACCGGTGGCCTGTTTCGGTTGACCGAACCCCTCTTGGATTTCATTATTCAGCAAAAATCCCAACTCCAGTAGCCATTTTAACTGTCGAGACTTATTTCGGTCGACCGGTTCCCTACATCGGTTGACCGAAACTCATTTTTTTCATTTTGAGCCTTAAATTGGTTGACCGGTTTATCACTTCGGTCGACCGAACTGAGAGCTTTTTTCTCTTCTTTTTCGAGGCTTATTTCGGCAGACCGATGCTCCATTTCGGTCGACCTAAATGGAGCTACCTTGTTGATTTTGTTTCGTTGCTGTCTCTTCAGGCTTGCACCAATTGGTTTACTTACACTTAACTTCGTTAATCATGTTTGGGCCATGTAACGGCATATGTGGTCTAGTTGAACTAGGTTTTGTTTCCCTTGGTTGTCATTGGTGCCATAGGGTACCATTTGACCCTTTCTTTTTTAATTTCCGCTTCTAGTTATTTCTTTGAGTTTAATGACATCATAGAAGGTCACTTGGGTGTCTTAGGGATGATTGATATCCCTATAGACCTTGTTTTTGGTTTTGCTTCCGCATTTTGGATCTGTTATCGGATCAACTTTCGATTCATCGCTGACACACCGGGTTGAAAAACTTGGGTCTTCACAAGTGGTATCAGAGCTCCTAGGTTCGAAAACCTTACGACGACGGGTTTTGGGTGCATATCATGCTTATGTTGTTATGCTCTATGTGTTTATTTGCTTCATGATAACATGTTTTGGTCTGATAATATGTTTATGTGCTTATGTGCTACATGTGGTATGCCGTTTGTTTAGCATGATTTAAATTTTATTGTAAAGAGCATGACATATGATGTATGTTAGATTTTATTTGTATATGCATAATTGTGTTGCATATTTGGCATGACACGGGATTGGTTATTAAGGCACGAGTTTGGGTTGATGGTGATTGTAGTCATAGTCTCGTGGTAGTGTAGGTTGTTGTCAACCTAGCATTGGTTTGAGGTAGGTGGTGAGACACTTTTGTTTAGGCCCTTGTGAGGTGATTCATTTGGCGTTGCCGTAGTGTTGGATTTGTGTGTTTTGAGCCATGATGAGGTTATGGACCTCTTAGGATCCTTCATTCATCACTGACACACCGGGTTGAAAAACTTGGGTCGTCACACAATTAATATTTAAAATGAACATAGATTACAAAATGAATTAAGAAGAAATAAACAATAATGCTGAATAAATACTAAATAATAAAATCTTCAATCGTTAATCATTAAAACCAAACTTTCCAGAACCTCCAATCCATACAACTCAGGAATCCATCTAGTAGACCCCTTAATAAAATCCCAAACTAAAACTAAAACAACTGAAGTAGAATTTAAAACTAAACATAGAAAGCAATCCTACGTAATCTGAGGAATGAGTGTATGTATCTGCTCTGCACGTCCAAGCTCTAACCTTGGAACTGACGAACACCTAAAAAAAATAAGCGAGTGGGTCAGGCCCACATGCAAGTCCTATCCTACTACGATCCATACAGAACTCTGATACGCAGATACATCCTAGATAGCTCAACAATATCTAGAGTAGTCTATTTATGTATATATTGCACACTATAGGACGCTCACTAGTCCAATAAGTCTGTCTCAACTTGAATAGAAGGCAACATGCGAAAACGCACCCAAAGGTGGGCATAAATACCTAGACCTACCAGGAAACAACACTTATGTCCAGTTATCCATTCTAGGCGATATACGTACCCTAACCATGGTTCCAAGACTCAAGCTTATACCATGGCACCATATCATAAATATATAAAGTCCGTATACTCCTAATACAAAATATCATCCATCTAGTATAGTGGTCTGATATATGTATAACAATCCATCTAGAAACCAAAGTTGGTCATACAATTATTTTATTGACATGACACAAGTAGGAGATGGATTTAACCTTTATGGTTAATCCATACCTCAATCCAGATTAGGTAGGATTTAACTTCTTTGGTTAATCCGTCCCTAGAATGCCATCGTCCCATACCGGTGCATTAATCCATCCAGTCCAACAAATGATGTAACAAAATAATAACACATCAATTAAACCAGAAATATTATGATACAAAATTAAACCATCCAGTCCAATAAATGATGCAATATAAAAATAATACATCAATTTAATCCACAGATAATATGATACACATCATACAAATAAGTATTGCATTTATTTAAACAATGCCACAGTTTAAATAGCATGCAGCTAACTTACCCTCCAAGTCACTACATACATCTCAGATAAACAAATAGCGTTTCATAAACATTGTTAATCTGTTTAAACATTAATTTCAATTAAATTAATCTAAGCAAATAAATTTACCCTTCTATCCGATCTAAACAACATATAAGTTATTTAATTTCCAAACCATCCACCTTCTTAGCATATATTGATATAAGATGCATTCTGGGATCTTCCTAAGTCCATTAAACCCATTTAGATTAATTAAAATAGGTTTAGACATAATTCGGAGCAATTAAAACCAAAATCCAGGTCGCGGTCCAACTGAGCAGGCTGAGTTGCCAACTTAGTCGGCTAAGTTGTCAATTTAGTCAGCTAAGTTGCCAACTTAGTTGGCTGAGTTATTGCTGAAGTTGTCTTCTTCGTCTGTTCAGCCTCTGTAAACCCTAAAACTTCATTGTTAAGGCCACTAAACTTCAACCTAAGTCTCATACGTCCATACTAAACTATTTTAGATGTTTTAACATGCAAAGATTAAACTTAAACATCAATTGTGCATCAAGAATTTCCAGAATCATTCAAAACAGGAATATGAAAACAAAATCATACACCCTCTGTTTTAGTCCAACTAAGCATGCATAATTACTCAATTTGAGCATTCATTAAACCCCTGGAGTCCAGCTAGGCATGTACAGAACACAGATTTAAGGGAAATAGTGGAACACAGACTTGCCTTTAGTTTCTGTGATACCCCCGGACTTCCGAATGCGGGTTGGCCAGGCCCATGCCCGAATACCCGAGGATATTAAAAACAAATCGGCAATAAACGAACACAGAGTACAAAAGAATAAAGAAGAATAAATAAAATGCTAACAAGAAACTAAAATGATAATCTAATAATAAACCTCAGAATATATTTCCATTAGTTAATAAACTCTTCTGATACAACTGATCCTCCAAAATATAACTCGGGAATCCATACTGTGTGGACTCCTAGAAAATCCAAACTAAACAAATGATAGCAATAACTATCTAAATCAGGAAATTGAATCATAAAGGAACTCCTATGTAGCATCGAAATAATGAAGTAGACTGATCCCCGCTCAGCACGAACAACCTCTACTCCTGACGAACACTTGAAAAATAATGGTGGGTCAGGCCCACAAACAAGTACTACTCTACTACAGTCCAAGCAGAGATCGATACACGTATACATCCTAGTCAATCCAACAGTAACTAGTAGTCCGTATAGATATTTATATATACACACACTAAAGGAACCTTACTAGACTATAGGGTTGTCTTAACCTAAATAGTAGGCAACATGCAAAACGCACATATAGTGGGCATGAGTACCTAGACCTACCAGGATACACAACTACACTATATCTAGCTACATATCCCTGACGATATACGCGCCTTAACCACTGATCTTGAGACTCAAGCTCATATCATGGCACCATGCTTATATATATATAATCTAAAAACCATCCTATCCAGTATAAATTAATCCTCCATAAGTCATTCAACTTGTTCAGCTGACCTGACTTGAATATAAGTAGGACTTAACATTTTAGTTAATCCATTCCCTTATATAATAAATTAATCCTCCATAAGTCATTCAACTTGTTCAGCTGATCTGATTTGAATATAAGTAGGACTTAACATTTTAGTTAATCCATTCCCTTATATAAAATAGGTAGGACTTAACTGATAAGTTAATCCGTCCCTAGAATGCCACCGTCCCATACCGGTGCATTAAACCACACAATCCAACAATTGATGTAACGATTAAGGAAATACATCAAAAAATCCAGAAAAAACTATGATAATATGATATCAAGTTATCACAAAATAGGAATGACTTATTATTTATTTAAGCTTCCTATATCATATGTCATACACAAACTGAATCTTATATATGATGACATTTTATTATAGCGTCAAACAAGCATTCTCCATATCCAATTCATCCTACACATTTAATCTTAATTGCTAAAACATTTTAAAAGATTAAATCCATTCGTTTGTTTAAAACATTCAAATAGCAAGCATCATTCTGAATGAGTCTACTTAAATTTATTTAAATCCAAACCTAGTTCCTATTTAATGTTCAGGAATCCTAGGCATGTTTCTACGTTCCATCATTTCACAGATATGAAAAATACATAATGTAAACATATAAAAATTCACACCGAAAATCAAATCAAAATCATGCATTTATCAATTCATAACACAAGAACAGATATGAACCAATTTCATAAAACCTATGTTCTAATCCAATTAAACATGCATAATTATTTAATTTTATGTGTTTAATAAATCCTGGAATTTCCTAGGCGTGCATAGAAACACGAATCAAAGGAAAAGAGATAGAAGAAGAACTTGCCTAAAACTTTCCGATCGAAAGTTAAACTTCTTCTTCCTTAATCTTCTCTCTACAAGGTTTTCTTCCTCCTTCCCTCTCTAACTCTCTCACTCTCTCTAGAATATATCACGTGAATATTTCTAACCCCCTTTTACAACCTATAGTTATATATTCATTGGCTAAATAAAATAACCTTAACCCTTTTCCCAATCCAAGTCAACTTAAAAAAAATAAATATTAAAAAGGTAAGTAAAATATGTTACGTATATAATTTATGTATATATTTATTAAAGAAATAAATTATACACATTCCATTATTTATTAATGGATTATCCAATAATGCTTAAGTTACCATAATATTACAAACTAACTTAAAACATAACACTTATCAAATCTATGTATATTTTTATTATTTAAATATAAAACATATACATCAGATTAAATAATAGTACCCAAGTCACCATAAAAGTAATTAATATATTGCTTTCTTTTTTATATACGTATATAATATATATCTATATATATACATACACAACTATTCATGGGTAATAATCCATACACATCCAACCTCCTATCCAAGTAGTCCATGGGACCCAGTTGGTTGGCCCATTACTACTAACCATAACTATAAAAGAAAAATTAAATAAAATAATAAAAGAAAAGAAAACATTTAATTTACAATTAATCAAAATACCATTTAAGCACATAATCTAATTAAACAATTAACACATAGACAAATACAAATAATACATAGACGCATAATCAAATAATCAAGTAATACCTAATTCAATTAAACACATAAGCAATTAGTCAAATAATCAATTAAATAATTAAAAATACAATTAAAATAAATAAATAAATACCAATTCCATCCTTTTAAAATTATGAGTATTACATTCTTCCCCCCTAACAAAAGGAATTCCGTCCTCGGAATTCGCCCATACTTTTTTCCATTATGCTTGGAAACTATGAGCGAAAAACATCCTCCTATTCCCAAGTAGACGCAACCTCACTATAAGGGCTCCATTTAACTCCAATATACCAAGTGGTATACAGGGTTCCTATATTTTAAGAAACACAATAATCATACGATGCGTAGGTTGTATCAAATAACAACGTAATCCTCCTATGTCGACAAGGGAATGATCTACATACCTCCAAGTGCCACAGAATATGCGCACAAACTCTTATGCACCCAGCGCTAATAATTTGGTAACGCTAATTTAGAGGCGACTGCCTCAATTGCGAAACACAATCCTCTAAAAGTCAATGTAATAAGTAAAATTGACCTTTATCCAAAAATCGCCTTTCTTCCTACATGGAAAATAGAACGAGCAAACTACTCCCTGATAGAAAAACTCTAGTATACGAGTTCAACTATTTATAACATCCCATTGTCGCCTCCCAACGTCGCGCAGTTCAATACAAAGGGAAGTATCTCTTTCCGACATATTTTTAAATGAAGTCGAGGTCTGATTATACAACCCTTACTTCCATTTCCAACCAACAAATGAGAGGTATGCATTGTGAAAGATACAAAACCTCCAAAGTTGTCACACTAACCTCCTTGTGCCAACAATATCACAGACAAAATTCCGACAAGTGAAGTAAACACTTCCAACTGTTCATGAAAATCTAGGATATACGCCTCAAATATATCCTTTATGATCTAATTTAATCTCTCGATTAATTCCTCCGTCTATATATATGAAGTAGAGCTGCTGCTCCAAAATCTTCATAAAGCTCCTTCAAAATAGCACTTTGCATCCACTAATATGGACATCCACATACTATAACACCACTATCACTGAACTATAGAACTACTATGAAGTTCTAAAATAAGAATCACTCAAATTTATGTCCTCAAGCGATCTTTCTCAATCCACCACTCGGATTCCATATGGAAAATTGAAATTCCAAATCAATGTCGATCTTTTCCACCGACCGTCATTCATGTTTAGCTCAACTTCCATATTTGTTATAGGAAGTGGCTAAAGATTCCTACGATATCCGATGATCAATTTTTCACCTTTGTAGCTGGTTTTGCACTTAGGGCAATTATATATGCATCCTTATCCGTATCTGTTCACAAAACTGACATTTGATGTCATGATGTACATTCTAACCGTCTGAGAACACCGAGAAAAATTATAAACTTTCCAGCTCAGTCACCCGATCATTATATCACTATTTACATAAACTACTAAATCCTCCTCGAGTACCTTAAACTCCATCTGAGTAAGGTAATACCGTCTCCAAGGTCAGCTCCAATATTCAAAGTTGACATTCTCAACTACCGTAGTAATAACAAGTGTTATTATTTCACTTGCTATAAATGCATTTGATAACTCAACAACTAACCGAAAGATTTAAATATTATATCGTTTGTTGAGAGCATCCATTTACATCATTACTTCCACCAGACGGAACTTGATATAAAGTGTGAATCACCACTGTAATCTATCTAAACCGTCTCATGATCCATTCTATTTGTATGAACTGAAGTCCTACCAGTTTGAAACAGATAAGAATCAAGCTGACCTAATGTATCAGTCAACTAATATCCCATCCAGAATCCTGACCCTTGTGTAAAATCAGAAATCCCGCAACTAAATCCGTAAAATGCTCTCTCATTTCCACTTTAGTATAGGAAATGGCTGCAAAGGATCTAGCGATCTTTGATGGTCCATCTCTACTATCTAATAAATATTAGACTTAGAGATAAATCACTGTGTCCCTTCTCCTGCCTATCGTGAAGCATTATGTTTCCACCAGGATAAAGAACTAAAATTTATGAAACTCAGTCCGTGCATCCTCCATCCAATTTGTCTATAGAAAGTACCGTTAGTCTGGTACCACCAGCTTTCGTCTGTACCCAACGTTTAAATTGGAACATCTTCAAAAGCGAATTCTGTAACTAAATCTATCCACCACTGATCCGTGATAAAATTACCGATATTGAAAATCAATCGGTAATTCCATTTATCAATAGTCAATTATGACTTTAACTCAATAAAAGTCAACAAGTTACGACCTTTCCATACATACCATGCACCTCATCTTTATATAAGTGTTTGGTCTTACCATCTTGTCTTTGACACACCCTGCTTCTTTAAGACAAGTTAGTGGCAATTCGACTTCTTTGTCTAACTTCAAAAGAATATGAAATCTTTCCATCCTCTACATAAGTCATCAATTTCCTTACAACAGCTAATTGTTGCAAATTATGACTAAAAAAAATAATTCTATATTATTTATGAAAATGAAGAGACTTGGTTTCCTCCTCCGTGTGCAACACCGGAAAATTCCTCCTAATGACACACCCTCTTGAATAAATGCTTGATTAAGAATTTACTGATGAATATTTATTCAGTCTCCTATCCTCACTCGGTGTCATTCCAATAAGTACTTAATCCAATACTAAATCCTCCTTCCGACTTGGTAACAACTTCTGAAATTTTCAAGAAGATGTTCAGAAAATCCAGCACTTCTGACATGTCATCATGGCATTACAGTGATCTTCATTTACCACTACTTCACGCATACCGAAATATTAACAATTACCAATATCATGGTGTTGTAATATGATACGAATCCATACCTAATGTAAAGCATATCAAACTAATCGTTCTAGATTGTTTGACTCGTAGTGATGGTTTAATCATCCCATCCCAAAACACGCCATAATGACACATGTCCAGGTCCAATAGATTGGCTAGATTTATGTGTATCTACCAAATCCTAAGACCGTATGCTTACAAATCTAGCGTAAATAGCGCTATTACACCATGTTATTAAAACAATAATTGGCTGATCACACACTTATGTCTCCAACTAAACCACATATCAAATCTTGAGTAATTAACAAAAATAAATAAATAAATAAATAATAAAACACGTATGATAAATACAATAAAACAAAATATACTCCTACTTAGGACATCGTTCTTTCTAAAAAAGAAAGTCTCATTTGAAATCAACCTTACTAGATTGTTTCAAAATTTCCTTTTATAATTTCGTAAATAATCATCCAACCTCGAAACATATCATTTAAAATATAGCTTAAAAACACAAATGTTTGCCTAAGCAAATACCAAGGGCTTAACCCTCATCCTTATTATATGCGGAATGTAAACTGTCTAACTTGGTTTTTTAAAGCGAATTAGAACGTCACAACATAATACTAATGCCCTCTTGTATGTGATTTAAAAATTATGTATTTCATTCTGATAAGAACACATCCGATCCCCAAAATTTTGAACAATACTTCTTATATACCTCTTTTAGAGATGATAAGAAAACTTAATTATTTGTAGATTGATCAACCCCAATTCTACTAATAACATTCACTATACTACTATCAATTCAGATCACCTCGCGCAATCATCCATCTTCAAGATTTAGTACCCTCTCTATTGGATGCACATAAATCTCCTCCATTAGGATCATCTTCGGCTCCTACTCCTCGCTTGTCTCCTTTTTGAGATCAACTGAAGTCGTGTTGGCCCCGATATGCGGTGACCTATCACGTGCACCTAAATCATTCCTTGGCTTATACTTTTAAAGTAACGCCAAACGAACCTAAACCATCGATCCCTAACTCTGTCTTCTGGCAACAAAATCGATAACGTACTCCTTTACTCCTTTGGGTCTTTATCGCTTTCGCCTTGAACCCATCCTTTTCCTAGTGCCAACCATTCTATAACTACAGAATATAATTGACATTAGCTCCTCCAAACAAACCGTAAATAGAGTACAACGAATCCTAATACGGCCTCTAAGTTTTAAGAGACACAACGCGGAAGTCACATAACGAAAGACACTCCAAAGGACACTTGAACATGGAGTGCTCTGATACCAACTGTGATACCCCTAGATTTCCGAATGCGGGTTGGTCAAGCCCACGCCCGAATACCCGAGGATATAAAAAACAAATCGGCAATAATTGAACACAGAGTACAAAAGAATAAAGAAGAATAAATAAAATACTGACAAGAAACTAATATGATAATCTAATAATAAACCTCAGAATATATTTCCATTAGTTAATAAACTCTTCTGGTACAACTGATCCTCCAAAATACAACTCTGGAATCCATACTGTGTGGACCCCTAGAAAATCCAAACTAAACAAATGACAGCAATAACTGTCTAAATCAGGAAACTGAATCATAAAGGAACTCCTATGTAGCATCGAAAGAATGAAGTAGACTGATCCCCGCTCAGCACGAACAACCTCTACTCCTGATGAACACCTGAAAAATAATGGTGGGTCAGGCCTACAAACAAGTTCTACTCTACTACAGTCCAAGCAGAGATCCAATATACGTATACATCCTAGTCAATCCAACAGTAACTAGTAGTCCGTATAGATACATATATATACACACACTAAAGGAGCCTCATTAGACTATAGGGTTGTCTCAACCTGAATAGTAGGCAACATGCAAAACGCACATATAGTGGGCATGAGTACCTAAACCTACCAGGGTACACAACTACACTATATCTAGCTACACATCCCTGGCGATATACGCGCCTTAACCACTGATTCTGAGACTCAAGCTCATATCATACCACCATACTTATATATATATAATCTAGTAACCATCCTATCCAGTATAAATTAATCATCCATAAGTCATTCAACTTGTTCAGCTCACTTGACTTGAATATAAGTAGGACTTAACATTTTAGTTAATCCATTCCCTTATATAATAAATTAATCCTCCATAAGTCATTCAACTTGTTCAGCTGACCCGACTTGAATATAAGTAAGACTTAACTTTTTAGTTAATCCATTCCCTTATATAAAATAGGTAGGACTTAACTGATAAGTTAATCTGTCCCTAGAATGCCACCGTCCCATACCGGTGTATTAAACCACACAATCCAACAATTGATGTAACGATTAAGGAAATACATCAAACAATCCAGAAAAACCTATGATAATATGATATTAAGTTATCACAAAATAGGAATGACTTATTATTTACTTAAGCTTCCTATATCATATGTCATACACAAACTGAATCTTATATATAATGATATTTTATTATACCGTCAAATAAGCATTCTCTATATCCAATTCATCATACACATTTAATCTTAATTGCTAAAACATTTTAAAAGATTAAATCCATTTGTTTGTTTAAAACATTCAAATAGCAAGCATCATTATGATTGAGTCTATTTAAATTTATTTAAACCCAAACCTAATTCCTATTTAATGTTCAGGAATCCTAGACATGTTTCTACGTTCCATCATTTCACATATATGAAAAATACATAATGTAAACATATAAAAATTCACATCGGAAATCAAATCAAAATCATGCATTTATCAATTCATAACACAAGAACAAATATGAACCAATTTCATAAAACCTATGTTCTAATCCAATTAAACATGCATAATTATTTAATTTTATGTGTTTAATAAATCTTGGAATTTCCCAGGCGTACATAGAAACACGAATCAAAGGGAAAGAGATAGAAGAAGAACTTGTCTTAAACTTTCTAATCGAAAGTTAAACTTCTTCTTCCTTGATCTTCTCTCTACAGAGTTTTTTTCCTCCTTCCCTCTCTAACTCTCTCTCTCTCTCTCTAGAATATATCACGTGAATATTTCTAACCCCTTTTTACAACCTATCGCTATATATTTATAGGCTAAATAAAATAACCCTAACTCTTTTTCCAATCCAAGTCAACTTTTAAAAAATAAATATTAAAATATTAAAAAGGTAAGTAAAATATGTTACGTATATAATTTATGTATATGTTTATTGAAGAAATAAATTATACACATTCCATTATTTATTAATGGATTATCCAATAATACTTAAGTTACCATATTATTACAAAGTAACTTAAAACATAACACGTATCAAATCTACGTATTTTTTATTATTTAAATATAAAACATATACATCAGATTAAATAATACTACCCAAGTTACCATAAAATTAATTAATATATTACTTTCTTTTTTATATATGTATATGATATATATCTATATATATACATACACAACTATTCATGGGTAATAATCCATACACATCCAACCTCCTATCCAAGTAGTCTATGGGACCCAATTGGTTGGCCCATTACTACTAACCATAACCATAAAAGAAAAATTACATAAAATGATAAAAGAAAAGAAAATATTTAATTTACAATTAATCAAAATACCATTTAAGTACATAATCTAATTAAACAATTAACACATAGACAAATACAAATAATACATAGACACATAATTAAATAATCAAGTAATATCTGATTCAATTAAACACATAAGCAATTAGTCAAATAATCAATTAAATAATTAAAAATACAATTAAAACAAATAAATAAATACCAAGACCATCCTTTTAAAATTAGGAGTATTACATTGGGCGTGGGCCTGGCGAACCCGCATTCGAAAATCCAAGGGTATCACAGTTTCAGATTTTGAAACTCTAGACCACCGTCTCTGAGTTTTCCGTTAACGTTCTAGATTGCCGTTCCACCCCTCCTGTAATGACCCAGTCATTTTCCTTCCTTTCCTTTTCTCAAATTTTCATGGATATTTTTTTTCCGTTGATCTTTGCCTTTCTGAGTTCAGTTTCTCGTCACTTAGTGTCATCTTGAGTGCTCGATGATGGTTTTCGAGACTCTTTTCGATACTAGGGCATATTTCAGGTACAAGAATTAAATTTGAGACTCCTATTATGCTTGGATGACTTGTGGACTTGAAGACTTCCATCTTTGTGAAGGTTGGCTCGGAATGTCAATTGCAGTCTTATTTGACAAAACGTGTATATTTGATTCCATATATGTAATGTGTACATGAGTACACTCCTTACAATATATTTGATATGTATAAGATGAGACCGGAGGCTAATGACATGTATTTATATTCTATGTAGTTTTGACTTCATTAAATATTATGAAAATATTGTAAAAAAATGTTAAGTTTTGTCTCACTATGTTTGCATCGGGTGTGGGAATTCCGTTCTGATTCTTCCGGAGGATCTCATTAATCACGCATGAAGTGCAGCCAAGGGCCAAACGGTAATTTCCAATCATTTGTTAAATTTTGGTTTTCAAAATATCCATTCCAAATTCATTTTCGCCCTTTTGGCCGTTAGGGGGTCAGATTTTAACTCGACCATTTCTGGGAGCCGCGGACCATTCCTGCGCTCTCAAAATCACTTATTACATTTGTGTGCATATTCGTTTTAGCCTAGAAGTGCATTTAGGGTCAAATGTATGTTTGGTGCAAATTCACATTTTTGCCATTTTGAGCCTAAACCGAGCATAAGGGCATTTTGGGATTTTCATTTGAAAAATAAAGTTTTCTTTTGGCATGGTTGGCTAGAAAAAATGATTTTGAGGGTAGTTTCGTCTTTGTGTTTTTCTCAAAAAGGCCCAGAAAGTCCTCAAAATTGCATTTCAAGTTAGCATTTTAGGAGCAGCCTACAGGAGTTCGAGCACTCTAAAGGGGGGGTTCGAACGCTCTAACTTTGGGCAGAATTCTCAGGGCAATTTTGGAGCACTTGAAGTCCTTGTTCGAGTGCTCAAGGTACTGTTCACGGGTGTATTTGTGTCTTGGTTCAGCACTGCACCTCCGACTTCAAATCATCATATCTTCTTCGTTTTAACTCCGAATTGGTCCGTTCTTGAGTCTAAATTGATCGCGTCAAAATAAGATTTCTAATGGTACTAATTAGAGCTTCAGATTCTTCTTATGGCTCAAGTTATTCAAGTTTTAGTAAGGTAGTGTCTGTTTTTTATTCGAACTGGGATAGGGTTTCCCTTCCTTCGACTTCAGAACTTGATATCTTTGTCATCCGGACTCCGAATCAAGTGATTCTTGAGTCTATCTTTATTAATTTTTTGTTGTCTTTCCAATGGTGTGCACGGTGGCACCCATTTTAGTATGAAATGACCATTTTGCCCTTAGGTTCATTCTTATCCATTTTTGATACGTTGCTTCCGCATTTTCTTCCTTTGGGTTTTGTAACCTCGTTGAGGGTCACATCAATGTCTTAGAGGAGTGTTGTATCTCTAGAGACCATTGTTCTATCTTTTGCTTCCACATTTTGGATCCGTTTTGGGTCATCACAGGACACACTGGGTTAAAAAATCCAGGATTGTCACAGGTGGTATCAGAGCTCCTAGGTTTGAATACCTTGGACAATGGGTTTTGGGTGCATATCATGCTTATATTTCCATGCTCTATATGTTTATATGCTTTATGATAACATGTTTTGGTTTGATAACATGTTTATATGCTTATGTGCTTATGTGGTATATGCAGTATGCCGTTTGTTTAAGCATGATTTTATTTTAATGTGAAGATCATAACATATGATGTGTGCTAGATTAGAATTATATATGCATAGTTGTGTTACATATTCGGCATGACACGGGATTGGTCATTGAGGCACGAGTTGAGGTTGATGGTGATTGAAGTCACAGTCTCGTGGTAGTATAGGTTGTCGTCGACCTAGCATTGGTTTTGAGGTAGGTGGTGAGACACCTTTTGTTTAGCCTCTCGTGAGGTGAGTCATTTAGCATTGCCGTAGTTCTGGATTTGTTGGTTTTTGGCCACGAGGAGGTTATGGACCTCTTAGAACCCTTGGTTGTTTTGGAAGGTTCCTCTGAGATTGCAATTTTCGTGGGCGGGTACGTTTGTGGGCGGGTGCATGGCACTGTCATGCTACCGTACTGGCTAGCTACGAGCGCAGTTCGGATGGAATCAGTGTTGGTTTTTGTTTCGATAAGCGTAGTCCTTTTGGTTGGCGATAATGTGAGTTTTGTTTTGAGCATTTGGTGTTGAGACGGTGATTGATAGTTGTTTTGAGGACGATTTTGGAGATTGATTCGGTTGTCTGATTGTATGGCTAAAGTAGCCATTTTGTTTGAATTCTCCTTGTGTGACAATGCTTTTGGGATCGAGTCAATTGATCGATGTTTTGGATTGGTGAGAACATTACATTGTTAGTGTCATTTATAGTGTCTCCTCTAGATTCGGAGTTGGATTGTTGGAGTCTTACCATTGTGGTAAAGGCTCACGTTTGTTTTGAGACAGGTTATTGTCGCATTGGTTTTGGGAGATAGTTATGGCTAGGATTGATCTTTCCTTTTTCTTAGACACTCTAGGACACGATGTCCATGGGGTTCATTGTTACATCATTTTATTTTTCTGCAGTTTCATTTACTACCATGTTAGTAGTATGATTTCTGATATTATGATGCATAAGTAGGAGTAGGTCTATCCATATTTGCCTTCTTGTTGTGTGGCATTAGCATGCCTTCTTTATATGCTTAGAGATACCATGTTGTTATTGCGCTTTAGTGACATGCTTTTATGCTTACATGGAGACGTGCTACATGTACCCTTGATTTTTATCTACGTGAGTAGATTTATTTCTTGGTAGTTGCATTTCCTTGTCATATGCATAACTTCTAGGTTTGGTTTTCCCCATTCGTTTCCCTCAGTCGCACGTAGTGTGTATGCGGGTTTCCACAAGGTTTTGTGTTGGTTCGTGTTAGGGACTTCACAAGGAGTGAGTCTCTTCTTTTCGTTGCAGTGTGCACAGCTTTAGGGTTGGTTGGTCCATGAGGATCACTATCGTTGTCTTGAGTCCTTTATGAGGATTTGATGGATTTTGGTCGACTTACTTCTATGTAGGGGGTGAAGTCTTTGACCTTGCTGTCTTTTATTTCAGAGATGGAGTCGTGGTGTTGTCCTTCTTAGGACTGGTGGTTCCCTTTCTTTCATGTCTTCCCTTGGAGAGTTTTTGTCGTGGTTGTTGATGGGTTGTGGTGCTCAGAGTGAGTGGATTGGTGTGAGATCATTTTTTGAGGACTTGTGTCCATATCATTAAGGATTTGTTTGATTCGTGAGGTGAGCTCGATGCTCTTTTGAGGATGCCTTTTGGAGACTTGTTTCAGTTTTGGAGACCTTGATGTGGTTGACTCTTAGGAAGAGTTTTGAAGGATCGTTGTTGGATACGATTTGTTTATGGAGTTTTCTCGTCCTAGTATGACTAGGCGTGGTTTTGAGGAATTGTTGTTCTGGTGATTGTTTATGGATTGAAATTGAGGAATTTTGATTTAGCTTGGTGTTGCCAAGCACAGTTTTGAGAGATTTGTTTTGTGACCTTAGTTGTCAGAATTTTGATGTATGTGCCACTTGGTGGACTTGTATTTCGAGGATTTAGTTATCCATGATAGGAATGCGGATCTGATGTTTAATTACGGTGTAGTCTTGTAGTTGATCTGTTTCAGGGAGATATGAAGGACTTTCGATGAAATGTCTTATCGTGAGGTTCGTTTTGATTTCTATAGGCGTTGATTTGCTTGTCAGGTTTTGGATTCCTGATTAATGTTGTTAATAAGGGTATTTTGAGACATTGGAGATGTTGGTTTTGCTGTATTGAGGATTTTGGGCTTTAAGCATAGCGGTACCTATAGCATTGTTGTCAGAGTTTTAGGATTTGCTAGGATGGTCCGGCCGGACATCTTTGGACCATATCTCAACTCTCACAAAATGTTGGTCCCCGTAGTGCTTTTGGTAATGATCACTTTTGACATTGACGTCATTTGTATCGAGAGGTTTCATAGGTAGACCTAGTGGGGGGCAGGTTATGAACTAGTGCCTCATGTTGTTTATTGTGGGCGAGTACTAGTTGCCGTCGATGCTACCTTACTGACGAGTAAGTGTGGGTGGGCACTAGGCACTGTCATTGCTACCACACATTTGAGTGCGTCGTAGGCAGGTTTTGGTCACTATTCGTACTGCCACGTTATGTTTGTTCTGTACCCTGATTTTATACGTGATTATTTTGAAGTCCTTTTTGGTGGATGTGTTTTGGATCCGTTTGATGGTTGTCAGGAGGGATGCTTTCGGTTGTTGTCTTTCGTTCCCTTGTCTGACCTTGGTTCTGGGTGTGAGTTCTGACTTATTGTATGGCCGCGTGGTCATTTTCCTTTTGAGAGGTTATCTTGTCATGAGCACATGGGTGCAAATGACACTGGGTTATGGGGTTCCTTTCAACTTTGAGGTCGTTGGGGTAGCGTGTTGTGTGGGATACTCGGAGATGTACTCTGTAGTTTTCCTGGTTTCGCCTTTTGTTGGTTGGGGCTGGATTTCGGGGATGAAATCCCTTTTTAGGTGGGAAGGTTGTAATGACCCGGTCATTTTCCTTCCTTTCCTTTTCTCAGATTTTCACGGATATTTTTTTTCTGTTGATCTTTTCCTTTCTGAGTTCAGTTTCTCGTCACTTAGTGTCATCTTGAGTGCTCGGGGATGGTTTCCGAGACTCTTTTCCTTGGATTGACGACTTCCTTTGAAGACCGAGTCATTTTCATATTTTCACTTTTGTGACACTATTCACTTTCATCTTTTTCTCGATTGTCACTTTGTTAGCATAACCTCACTTTTCGTGTTCGGATTTAATTCTAGTTTTGCATGCATCTACGATATTTAAATTCCATGCTATGTGTATTTTCACTTTTGTAGAAAAGCATGTTAAGTGCTTACTTTTCTTGTAAAGGGTATAGATACAAGATCTTTTTGTAATTTTCCTAGCTTTGTGGTTTTTGTGTAATTACTGTAAAGTAATTATTTTTCGTCTTAGGGACCATTTTGTAATTTAATTTGAAAGATATTTTCAAAAAAGACCTTTTTGCAATTTCCAAAAAGTGTGACAAGTGTCACACTCTCATTGGTCCACTTGTTGACATGTATGTGGAAACACTTTGAGGCCTTGGATGAGGACATGTGGATTGTGGAGATTTAACCACTTGTTGGCCTAGGATTGGTGCACTTGTCGGCTTGGATGGTTGATAAGTATAGGCTTGAGATTTAGCCTAGGATGGAGCCTTGGATTTGTGACAAGTGTAGGCTCACAATTTAATCTTGCATTAGTGTGTGTGTGAGAGGTAGTGTAAGAGCACATAGTGAGTGGAGGATCTCTATCCCCTCCACTCACATTTCATCTTCATCATTTTTCATTTCCTCCATTTCTTGTAAAGAAAACCCTAGCCTCCATGGATGGAGCCTAAAGCCTTAAGCTTTAACCTTGATTTTTGAGAGCTTTCAATTGATTTCCAAGCTTGAACTTGGGAATACATTTTGTTCCCCTCATCTTCCTCTTCATAACCCTAGAAGGGTTTGCCATTTTGTGTTGATTTTGCCTTGGATTCTAAAGAGACACTTCTCTAGTGAGGTAGGGGATGTTATAGGGTTATATTTTTGTTTCTTGCATGCTATTGATGCTTTTATAAGTTGTATGCATATCTTTTGCTAATTTGATAAATTAGTGATTTATCATATCTTGCATATAAATCATTTTAGACTTGGTAAATGGCATGGCCATGAGTTGATCTTTGACATATGTTAATTTGAGATGATTTAGATGAGTTTTCGAATCTAGAGATTAAATGGATTTAATTTGATTTAAATTCTAGTAAATTGTGTTTTGCTTGTATCCCATTTTAGATTTGAGATATGGTATGACCATGATTTGGTGCTTGTTATATATTAATTTGGGATCATTTGAATAACTTTTGAAATCTAGAGATTTAATTAAAATTGAATTAATTAAATTCTATATGAAGGTATCTTGCTCATTTTGTACTTTTGATATATGTAATGAGCATGCTATGTTGTTTAACATATATTAATTTGATGTTATTCGAATTTGATTTGAAATCTAGAGAATTTGATTATCTTGTTTAATTAAATTCTATCTAATGACTCTATGGATCTATTGGTATTTTATAAGTTGTTTTTATATTCCAATCATGGACTTGAACTCGTTATGTATTCACTTTGTTGTGTTTTGAGCATTGGACAACTTTGTCATTATATATATATTCATGAGAACATGTTTTCTTTATGGAATATATTAATGCCATGTGTAGTGAATTGTACACTTTGTAATTGACATTATGTATGTCATTTTAGAATTGAAATTCTAAGGCATGGATTGTGTGGTTTCAACCTACTTGTGCATGGAAGGCGTTTTCATGCATTATATAAGTTATGTATAAGTTGTGAACTTATTTGGTTTAATTTTGGAATCTTGGAACATTATTGAGTTGAGATGGCTAGGGTTTGGCTCTAGTACGGGCACGTGAGTTCTCTAAGTCATTGAGATAGTGCGCACTTAGGGTGGTCTTCCCTGCGGGTTAGTGCCCGGAATAACCATTGAGGTCTCGGCAGAATTCCGAGCTTAGATATCCAAGTCTTCCACTATTTCTTTTCGTATTCAATTCCACTATTTGTTTTAGTTATTGGCGATTTTGATGTTGTTAAGTACATCCATGTTTATGATTTTAATGAATCATTCTGATGTTGTTAAGTACATCTATGTTTTATGATTTTTTGTGAATCATTTTGATGTTGTTAAGTACATCCATACTAAATTGATATATTTAGTTGATTTCACACTTTTAGATTTCTAGTTGATAACCTAGAGAACCTATGTCTTGATGTGTGGTATTAGATATTCTAATTATGCTAAATTATTATATTTAGTTGATGTTGCATTTTAGACTTCAAGTTGATTACCTTGAGAATCTATATGTTGTTGCTTTGTGTAAGCATGCTCCTATGTTGTTGCTTTGTGTAAGCATGACCCTATGTTGCTAAGATTGCATGAATGAGATGATTGATGCTAGAAATGATCTTAGGTAGCTAAGATGCTGTTGAGTTTCACCTTTGACATAGACGTTAGGTGGAATGAACCACAATAATTAAATCATGCAAACTTGTAAAACGTAGGTCGATGCATGCTCATTTCCTACGAGTAGCTTTATGTTACTCACCCCTATGATACTGGGACATATTTCAGGTACAAGAATTAAAGTTGAGACTCCCATTATACTTGGATGACTTGTGGACTTGAAGACTTCAATCTTTGTGAAGGTTGGCTCAGAATGTCAATTGTAGTCTTATTTGACAAAATATGTATATTTGATTCCATATATGTAATGTGTACATGAGTACACTCCTTATAATGTATTTGACATGTATGAGATGAGGCCGGAGGCCAATGACATATATTTGTATTCTATGTAGTTTTGACTTCATGAAATATTATGAAAATATTGAAAAAAAAAAATGTTAAATTTTGTCTCACTATGTTTGCATCGGGTGTGGGAATTCCGTTTTGATTCTTCCGTAGGATCTCATTAATCATGCATGAAGTGCAGCCAAGGGCCAAACAGTAATGTCCAATCATTTGTTAAATTTTGGTTTTCAAAATATCTATTTCAAATTTATTTTCGCCCTTTTGGCCGTTGGGGGGTTGGATTTTAACTCGACCATTTTTGGGAGCCACGGACCAATCCTGCGTGCTCAAAATCACTTATTACATTTGCGTGCATATTCGTTTCAGCCTAGAAGTGCATTTGGGATCAAATGTATGTTTGGTGCAAATTCACATTTTTGCCGTTTTGAGCCTAAACCGAGCATAAGGGCATTTTGGGGTTTTCATTTAAAAAATAAAGTTTTCTTTTGGCATGGCTGGCTAGAAAACATGATTTTGAGGGTAGTTTCTTCTTTTTGTTTTTCTCAAAAAGGCCCAGAAAGTCCTCAAAATTGCATTTCAAGTTAGCATTTTAGGAGCAGCCTACAGGAGTTTGAGAGCTCTAAAGGGGGGGTTTGAGAACTCTAACTTTGGGCAGAATTCTTGGGGCAATTTTTGGGCGCTCGAAGTCCTTGTTCGAGCGCTCGAGGTACTGTTCAAGGGTGTATGTGTGTCTTGGTTCAGCACTGCACCTCTGACTTCAAATCATCATATCTTCTTTGTTTTAACTCCGAATTGGTCTGTTCTTGAGTCTAAATTGATAGCATCGAAATCAGCTTTCCAATGGTACTAATTAGAGCTTAAGATTCTTCTTATAGCTCAAGTTATTTAAGTTTTAGTAAGGTAGTGTCTGTTTTTGATTCGAACAAGGATAGGGTTTCCCTTCCTTCGACTTCAGAACTTGATATCTTTGTCATCCAGACTCTGAATCAAGTGATTCTTGAGTCTATCTTTATTAATTTTTCGTTGTCTTTCCAATGGTGTGCACAGTGGCACCTATTTTAGTGTGGAATGACCATTGTGCCCCTAGGTTCATTATTATCCGTTTTTGATACGTTGCTTCCGCATTTTCTTCCTTTGGGTTTCGTGACCTCGTTGAGGGTCACATCGATGTCTTAGAGGAGTGTTGTATCTCTAGAGACCATTGTTCTATCTTTTGCTTCTGCATTTTGGATCCGTTTTGGGTCATCACAGGACACATTGGGTTGAAAAATCCAGGGTCATCACACCTTCGGTGCTCTTGGTTCAACCCAGAAGCAAACATGTTCCTTTCTCCTTGAACCTCTCTATAAATCTCTTAAGGTTCACTCTGTGTTTCTCTCTAATTTACTCTCTGTTTCTCTCTGCCTCAATACGTGAATAAGGTTTGTTTGTAACCCTTATACGGACGTATAATAATGTATTTATAGGCTTTACTTGAAAACCTAAATCAAAACCTAAACCAACTATAAGTCGGCTAAATCCCACAATGTGATAAAACATAAAAACCTAATAATTATTTTATACAGTTAAAACCATTAATAAAACTAATTTAACCAAATAATGCATATAAACAAAATAAATAATACAATTACACCATTAAGCAAATTAAAACAATTAATTTAATTAAAGAAAATAAAAACATAATTAAATAAAATAAATCAACAAGTAATTCAAATAAAAAAACAAACAAGCACATAATCAATTAAGTCCAATAATACAAGCAATTAAACAACTAATTTATTAAAAATGCACATAAATAATTAAATTAAATTCCAGGACTGTCCTTTTAAAATTAGGGGTATTACACTATGTATGCTAGAATGGATGATTCATGTGCTTTTCTCTAGATTTAGTGGAATTTATGCATGTCTATGTGTATGGATGAAGTTAATCTAGAGATGGTCAAAACACAGAGCTTAATTGAATACTCTTGCAATTTATTTGATGGTTCACACTTGTTTCTTGATGGATTGTACCACAACTTTAGCTTACTTAGTTAAATTTCATATTTTTAGTGTAGATGTAGTGTTGTTGCTTTAAATTCATAGATAGGTGGACAATCTACTCTTGTTCCTTGGTGTTCCATACTTATAAATGCATTAGGTGTATGTTTTTAGATAGTAGTGTGTTCATAAATTGTGGTTTCATTGAATGGATTTTGGTCTCATTTAATAGGTTGTGCTTTCCATTTGATTTAGCTTGATAATCTATGCTTATTTACCATCCATGTCTAGTTTTAATTAATGTCACACACACACACACACACACACACACAAGTTACAAGTCAATTTCCCCATTAATATACAATTGCTAGTGTCTAGTGAAGTCAAGCTTAGTGGTGAGCTCTAGTACCCCAAGTATTCCCCTCTATATCTTTCTCTACTTTATTAATCATTGTATTTTATTTACTTTAATTTCATTTGCATAATAGCTTAATCAATTAGTCCAACCAATCTTTGATCACTCGACCTACTAACCTTATAAATTGTTTCCATTGCAAAGGCACCCACAATCCCTTAGGACGATCCCTACTTTCTCTTGCTACGTTAGTAGTAGTGGTGGAAGTGGTTTTTATAAATTTAAATTTGACCTAAAAGGCTTTTCTTGAACCGCACATTCACTACATTATTTTGACTTATACAAACGGCCCATCGTCAGCCGGGAAGAAGAATTTATCAATCTTGATCAACACATCCTCAATAATACCCCGGGACTTTTTGATAGATCGGTCGGCAAGTTACAAAACTACCGATGTCGGTTTTAAATCTCCTAAGCCCAATTTAACATATACCGAATATGGAAGAAGGTTCACACTTGCTCTTAAATCAAGAAGATCCCGATTAATGACATGGTCACCAATGACACAGGAAGTAGTAGGTGAACCGGGGTCCTTAAACTTTGAAAGTGTGTTATGTGGCAAAATAGAGCTTACTTGTTCGGTCAATACCACTTTCTTTGGTGATTGGCTTTTGTTCTTCCTTTTTTGGATGCAAAGATCTTTCAAGAATTTGGCATAAGCTGGAATTTTTTTTATTGCATCCAAGAGAGGAAGATTTATCTTTACTTGCCTAAACATTCCAATGATTTCATTGGCCTTGCCTTGTTGTTTTTCAAGAGAATTGGATCCTTTCAAGGCATCTGGAAAATGGAGCTCTTGGCTTATAAACTTTTTTAAAATTATTTTGAGAACTACCTTCAACACAAAAAAATTTCAAATCATTTTTTAAAACTTTTTCAACACAAGAATCTTTCACATGCAATGAAGGAAGAACAAAATGTGAGACTGGACGGGTGTCAACTTCCGGTTGCAACGGTTCACTCTCTTCATTTTGGATATCAACTTGATTGTCAACAATCTTCCCACTTCTTAAGGTTGTCACTGCATTGACATGTTCAATTATGGGACCTTCCAATGAGGAATTGGTTTCCACAACAAATTGTTGCTTTGGTGAGGTATTTAAAGTACTAGCTATTTGTACGACTTGGGTTTCTAGCTTAGCAATAAAATAGGGAATAAGAGTGAAGCAATTGAGTGTTTGCCTCTAGAGTACCCAAAGCGGTCAATACTTTTTCCTTAAAAAAGGACTCCTAGAATTTCCTTGAGAATAAGATGATTGATTAGGAAAATGAGAGTTAGAAAATTGATTTCCATGTGATGATTGAAAAGATGATCTAAAACCTTGGGAACCTTGGCTTTGCATTGGGGGCGGAATATACTTGCTTTGAAAACTACCTTGGGGAGGGTTTGAGCCTTTCCCTTGGCTTTTCCAAGAGAAGTTGGGATAGGTCCTCCACCCGGGATTGTAATGTGTACCATAGTGATTATTCTCTTGGTTGACAAATATGGCATTCACTTGTTCATGGTTCTCACTTTGCACATGTCCATAGAGACAATTGGAAGTAGAATGTAAGACACTAGAACAAGTCATGCAAGATTCATTAGATGAATGATGAACATGATTAGGAGAGGAAAACACTTGATTCGCTGAATTTTGGTTAATAAAAAATTGATCAAATCTTTGAGATAAAGATTTCACCTCGGCGGCTATGTCATTGGAATTGTCAACTTGGTACAAGCCAACATTTTTCCTTTCACCTAGTTTTCTACCATTTTTAGATGACAAAGATCTATGCAATGAATTCTCACTCATGCTTTCATAAAGGCGCTATACGTCATTCTCATGCCTATCAAGATAAGAGCCACCCATGGAAGCATCAACCATTCCTTTAAAATTATCCAACAAACTTTCAAAGAAAAATTGAACCAATTACCATTTGGGAATGTCATAATGTGGGCACTTCCTAAGTAAGTCATTGAGGCATTCCCATGCCTCGTGAAACAATTCCCTTTCCCCTTGAGAAAATTCTCTAATTGAAGTTCTTATTGCATTGGTCTTTGAAACCAGATAGTACTTTTTTAACAACTCTTGTTGCATCTCTGCCTAAGAAGTTATCGAAAAAGGCCTAAGATTGTTGAACCAATATTTTGTCTTGTCTTTAGGGTTAAAAGGAAAATGTTTAAGTCTTAAAACCTTTTATAGTATGTCCGTGTATTTCACGGTGGAACACACTTTAAGAAACTCATCCAAATGCTTGTAAGGCTCTTTACTTGGAAGTCCATGAAAGTTAGGAAGCATTTGAATGGTTTATGGTTTAATCTCATAGTGATGTGTTCTAAATGGGGGCAATTGAATGCATGTAGGTGCATTATATTCATTTGGCACATAATGATCATGCAAAGGAAGATGGGGATTCACAATCGGTGGTGCTACACGAACACCTTAATTTACTTAAGCAATAGGAGGTGGGGGTGGAACAAAAATTGGCCGAGGCATTCCCAATGGAACTTGGCCTTGTTGTTGTGGGGGAATGAATGGTCTTGGCATGCCTAATGGTACTTGAATATTGTCATGATGCACATTAGGGTGGAGGATACCTTGTTGGTCTATGTGACCAAGTTCCTCCACATGGTCGTCATTTTACTCCTCCATTGGTAAAATGGAGTGATGAGAGCTACCTCTTCCCTTAGGATTACGAATAACCAATTCAAGATGAAAATCAAGTAGGACAAGAATATGATTTAATGACCTATGACCATGCATGCACAAACAAAGGAAAAACAAGCAACAAGCAAGTAGCAATCACTTCTCTACCGCAACAAATCAATCAACAAATATCCTTCACATACATTGATCCCATACTCCCATGATTCAACAATATGCAAAGAAAAGTAAATTGTTTCCACGCGGTCCGATGATTTAACTAGAGATTGAGTTTAGAAAAGCTCACAAAGGGTCCTTCAGCAACTTCAAAGTATTTTTTCAATTTTCGCTTAGCTTTGCAATTTTTTAGATTTTTAGCCTTTTTATGCTTACCTGAGCTCCTTGCTTTAGAATTTTCCTTACTTCACTTCCTTTACTCAATGTACCTAGCCAATCAAGAACAAACACAATAAGTAGTCAAACACAAAATAAATTGAAAACACGATCAAAAGAGTACTAATTCCTAATTGTTTCCAAAATACGGCGTTGCCTATCCCCGGCAACGGTGCCAAAATTTGACGAGGCCACTTGTATATGCCAAAATAATGTAGTAAATGTGCGGTTCAAGAAAAGCCTTTTAGGTCAAGTTTAAATTTATAAAAACCACTACCACCACTGCTACTAACGTAGCAAAAGTGAGTAAGGATCGTCCTAAGGGATAATACGTGTTGGAATTTAAGTTCAACTCTAGTGGATCACAAGATTGCAAACGAGAGATTGATTGTTTGAATTAAACTAAAATTCAATTAATTAAAATGCAATTAAAATAAACTAAGTTGGATAGGGATTTAAGAGATGAGAAGTGAGGTCTTGGGGTACATTGGAATCGCCACCAAGCTCATTCACCAAACCGCACATTTTCAACTAATTTGGGGAAAACCTTCTTATGAACAAAATGCGACTACTAATTGCAATATTAAGCATGGACTATCAAATTCATGTATGAATTGTCTACCTAATCAACAAATAAATTAAGTGTAGAATAACCCATCAATTCTAAGCATAACCTATCAAACTAGTCACAATTGTAGCATACACCAATCTAAAGAATCATGGAATTTGCAACAATAAGCCATGGAATATCAAATCAAGTAAAGATTGTCTACCTACCTATAAGCATGAATTAAATTATAGAACAACCCATCAAGTATAAGTATAATCCATCAAATTAATTGACAAACCCATCTAATAAAAACCATACATAACCATCACTAGATTCTCAATCAACCACACATAGACATGCAATGAATATAGAAAAACTAGTGTAGAGATCAATTCCTAAATAATCACACATAAGACAACATGTAATCATATAGAAAATCAATAGGAAGAATTAAACCATATGACTCATGTGAGACATAATTCCCAATTTAATCACACATAGACATGTAAATAAACTAGCAAATTAATAGGAAGAATTAAACCATAGAAATAATAGAAATATACCAAGATTCATTAAATTCATAAGGCTAGAACACTAATCACAAGATATTATTCCCTAAAAAGTATGAAAGAAATAGAGGTTTAGATTACAAACTTGGGGCTCATCCAAGCCCCAAGGAGAAGTCTAACCAGTCATGGAAGAAGTGGGTGTGATCTTGGAACCCTCAAGGGTAATCCCCAAACATGGCTCCATCTTCTTCCTCTTCTTCTTTGTTGAATTCTAGAGAGAGTGTGTGTATAGTTCTAAATATGTGTTCTTGGAGCCTCCACTCTTCTCTTTTCTTCTAACCCTAATCTCTAACTTTTCTAGAGAGAGAAAATAAAAATTACAATGTAAAAATAAAATGATAAAAAGCTCTCCACAAAAATGGTTCAATTCCCTTTAAATACAAGGTCCTTTTCTTAGTCACTAAGTCAGGAATACAGCCCCAAAAATATCTAATCCCACAACTACATGGTAGGTGGAGTTCGGGCGCACGGGAATAAGATAACTCGCTGCCAGCATAATATCTTCAATCGATCAGAGTTCGATTGATCCAATTTTTTTTCAATTGATCAGAGTTGGTTCGATCGATCAAACTTTTCTTCGATCGATCAGACTTGGCAATTTTTTCGCATCAGCCTCCTTTTGCTCCAAATTCTCACCAAGACTTAGTTTAACTCCAAGAAGGCCTTAAGAAGCCATTTTTAGCCCATTTTAACTTTATTGACCTGAAATAGACTAAAACATGAAATTAGACTAAAACGAAAAAATAAGATAGAATAATGTCCTAGAATACTCAAGTTTAAGAGGTTTAAATATGCACTTTTCAGCGCTTATCAGAAAATGAATACAATATATATATAATGGTAAATAGAAAAGGTCAGCAAAACAGTGTTATATCTCGGCGATATAATTATTTGGGTTTCACACTATGAATTATTTGGGTTTCCAAGACGATAGAGAAGGTGGTGGTTAAATTGGCAATGGGGTGGTGGTGGAAGCGAAAAGCACGCTACTATGTTTGAGCACCAGAAGATGTGTCAATACAAAAATTGATACAGAGAGAGTGAAATTCCCCAAACTACCCAATAAAGCAAGCACTCAGAGTTGTGAAATTGGTGATAAAGCATGAACTTGATAATGCTCTGGTTGGGTTTACCTTAGTTGGGATGCAGGTTTAGTAGAGTTAGGTGTTATGGAGCAAGTGATGAGCGCTGAATATTTGCATATTCGAGCCCTTAAATAGACATATGTTGTAGCCTAAAGTGATATATCTATCCTATTTTAGACTAATTTATAATTAATGTATTTTTGTAGGTACTTTCCCAGAGAAATGGTTAAAACCGGGACTTTATGATGATATCGAAGTTTACAGAGTCGTTGCCGGTTATCTAGAGCAAGTCGAGAGCTTAAATGGTGAAGTTTGGAAGAATGCAGAATCCAAAGCTCGAGCCTAAGTCTTGAGGCTCGAGCCTTACAAGTCAAAGAAGACAAAAATCAATAAGGCTTTAATGCTTGAGCCTTGTACCATCAGGCTTGAGCCTGAACAAAGGGTGTTCGAGCCTGCCCGTAGGGTGCTCGAGCCTTGACCCTTAAGCTCAAGCATAAGGCATCGAAATTTGAAGAGTCAATTTTCAAGCTCCTAGACCTCGTGCCTAACCCCAAGGAACGAGCACCATCTAGGAAAGCTCGAGCCTTGAGAACCAAATGCTCGAGCCTGGTACCTAGTGCTCGAGCCCATGAATTTTTTATCGAGCAATGTTAAAAGATTTCAATCCCAAGAATATTCTAAGTGTTGAAGAAAAAGACACTTCGAAAAATAATTGAAGAAATTTGGCTAAGTGGCAAAGTGAAGATCGAGCACCAATTTTTGAAGCTCGAGCATCAATCTAGAGAAGCTCGAGCCTTGTTCCTAAAGCTCGAGCCTGAACCTTAAAGCTCGAGCCTTTGTTCCTGAATCTCAAGCCTTCCATGACATGTCAGATTTAAGTTATGGGATTACTTCCTTTTTAAGTCGTATCTCATTCCAGATGGCCAGAAGACCTAAAAGCCTACCAGATCCTTATTTTCTTCTATAAAAGAAGGCTTAAGCCTTGATAGAAGAGGTCCGAAATTCCAAGTCATTTTGCCGTGTTATTCAGAAGGCTGATATTGTGAAGATCCTAAGAAGAGAAGTGTCGTCCATGACGATGGAGACAACTCCAATATAGATGATATCTGACATCGTCATAAGTAGCTAATTCCTCTCTTAGGGCACTGATGTAACCCAATCTAGTATTATGGTTTGATTGTTTTAGCTCTGGGATTATTTTAATATATTATGTTTCCTTGATTATACGACTATGAGCAATTGAGACAACTTAATTGGTTTTCATGCTTTAATAGATTACAAACTGTTATTACCTTGTCTTAGATATAATTGTTTGTTTCATATTCTCAAGCTATCTTATTGGACGGTATCTGGCGGAACCCTGCTGGACATGAGAATAGAGTTCATATAATGGTGTGCCAATATATATATTTCTTTTCCTAATTGAAGAATTTTTTTTTATAAATATGAACATAAGAGTACAAATCAAAAGTGAGGGCATACCCTCACTAAACACAATCCTTAAAAATGGATAACACCTCAAGACTAGGGAAAAACCCTATCCAAAAAAGAAAAACTCAAACCAACTAAAACAAAGCTAAAACATTTTGAAGACAGACCCCCAACACATCCAAAACCTCCCAAACAATGCTTTTAAAAAGTACTCAATTGTGTCTAATAACATCATTATGTATCCTACCATTCCTTTCACTCCATAAGAAATACAAAGTTGCAGAAAAAATCATCCTACTAAGTTTATTCCTCCATGAATTAACTGCAAATTGATGTGCCAATTCCAAAGAAAAACCAGCAACAGATTGCTGCCTTCTAATTCTCCACTTAAACATATCAATAACATCACACCAAATCTGCCAAGCATACTTACATTCCACAAATAAATGATCCACAGATTCTTCATTATTATAGCATAAACAACATCTAGAACAAGTGAGATACCCCTTCTTTGAACATTAGAGCCAGTTAGAACTGCATTTTGTAAAACAAGAACTCTTAGCACAGCCCACCTCAGCCAACCACCATTCCAGATTAAAAAAGACCAAAAAACCTCAGGTTTAGATAATCTACAAGCCTCTCATGCTGCCTTGTAAGTAAACACAGTATACTGCTAAAGAATATTATCTTCCCCTCCATAAATTTTAAATTGTTGCATGTAAGTCTGAATCTCTAAAGGAATATCAGGAAGCTGCCACTGACCTTGTAGCAGAAAGTTACTTAAAACCATACTCTTATCAGTAGCTAAAGCTCTAAGAGTTCTAAAACTGAATTCTTCAGAAAGAAATTTACCATCACACCATGGATCGAGAAACAACTTGATCTTCTCACCATCACCAATATGGAATCTGCAATTTGTCTTCAAAATCTCCCTTACAGCCACAATGCTCTTCCAAATAACAGACTGAGTTTCTCTAGGAACAACAGACCAATAAGTAGCTTTCTTCAAATTCATCTGTTTATACCAAGCCATCCACAATCTATCCTTTGAAAGAATAAATTCCCAAGCCAAAACACACTTAGCAGCTTTGTCAATGTCAATCAACCTTCGTATGCCCAAACCACCTTCAGATTTTGGAGTAGTTAACTTCTTCCAACACAAACCATGGAGTTTATAAGATTGAGTATTGTGACCCCAAACAAAATTTCTCATTCTTCTCTCTATAATATTAACAACAGCAGCTGGAAGAGAAGATAAAGAGGTCCAGTACAATGCCACAGGAGTAATAACTGCTCTAATCAATTCAACTCTCCTAGCCATAGATAGATTCATACCAGCCTATCTTATGGTAGCTGCTTCAACCTTTTCAATCAAAGGTTTACAATCCAATCTCTTCAAGCCTCTATCAGAAATAGGAACACCTAAATAAGTGAAAAGAAGATTGCGTTGTTTACATCCAAGCACTCTAAGAATCATGGATTTTCTTCTCACTGATCTTGTAAAAAAAACCTCAGACTTATCTCCATTAACAGCCAAACCAGAAACTGATTCAAAATGTCTCATCATTCTCCTTAAATTCAAAACTAAAGCCATGTTTGCCCTCACTACTACAAGAAGATCATCTGCAAAAAACTAGTGAGTGACCCCAACCTTTGCTCTTTGAGCTACTACAGAAATCACAAGATGTCCTGCATCACATTCATATTGAAACATACCTGAAAGATAATCTATCACTAAGGTAAACAAGAGGGGGGATAAGGGGCAGCCTTGCCTAATTCCTCTAGATGGTTTGAAAAAACCATAAGGACTCCCATTAATTAACAATGAAAACCAAACTGTAGTAATACATCCCTGAATCCAACCAATCCATTTGCTGCCAAACCCAAACAGTTGAAGAATTTTAAGCAAGAAGTTCCACTGAATAGAATCATACGCTTTTTTGAGGTCCGCCTTCCAGGCAAGAGTAGGCTTAGTAAACTTGGCACCAAAACCTCTCAGTAATTCACTGGCAATAATAATGTTATCTTGAATTTTTCGGCCACTAATAAAAGCATTATGTTCTTTCCCTACCAACTGTTGCAAAACAGTTCCCAATCATAAAGCTAGAAGTTTAGTAATCACCTTTTACAAACTATTGCAAAGCGAGATTGGTTTGAACTCCCCTACCTTGACAACATCTTTACCTTTTAGAATTACAGTCATAAAAGTGCTATTAAGCCTCTTATCCATAAAAGAATGAGCAAAAAAATTCAGCACTGCATTATTAACATCCTCCCCAACAATATCCCAATAAACCTTGAAAAATTTTACAGGAAATCCATGTGATACCCCTCGACTCCGAGACATGGGTTGATCAGGCCCAAGCCCAAACCCGAGGGAATATCAAACAATTAATATTTAACAAACACGGAATACAAAAAGAATTAAGAAAGGAAATAAATAAATACACTAAAAGAATTATTAAATATAAAATCCTCAAAATGATAATGAATAATAATAATCCAATTCTCCAAAACCTCTAAGAGTACAACTCGGGAATCCATCTAGTGGACCCCCTAAACAAAATCCCAACTGAACTGAATAACTAAAAATAAAATCCCAAACTAAAACATAGAGAAAAGTCCTACGTAAATAGGTGAATGAGTGATTGTCTCCGATAAGCACGATCAAACTCTAAGGCTGGAACCGTCCCGTACCTGAAAAGAATATAAAAGTGGGTTAGGCCCATGAATAAGTTCTATTCTAACTGCAATCCATATAATGACTCGATACGCAGATACATCCTAGATATCTAACAATATCTATCTAGTCCATAAGTATATATATATACACACACTAAAGGACATTCACTAGACTACAATGGGGTCTCAACCTGAATAAAAGGCAACATGCAAAAAAGCACCCAAAGGTGGGCATGAATACCTAGACCTAACAGGGTACACCTCAACCTATCATAGCCAGCTACGCATCCACTCAATATACGCACCCTAACCAATGAGCCTGAGACTCAAGCTCATCTCGTGGTACCATAACCATATATTTAAAGTCCGTCCACAACCAGAGTATATCACTCAATTATATATTGGTCTGATATACAATTTATAAACCAGTTAGTCACTCAACTTATTCAATTGATCTGACTTAACTACACATAACAATTAATCCATGTAGTCACTCAACTTACTCAGTTGATATGACCTAAATATAAGCAGGATTAAACCTTTACAATCCATTCCCTTGTTCCATTAGGGCAGATCTTAGAGTTTTGAGCTAAACCATCCCTAGTATGCCACCGTCCCATACCGGTGCATACAATCCACAATATCTAGATAATTGACAGAATTTAATATAATAATTCAGCAATTATAAACCAACACACAAATCCATGTAATTAACAGAATATAAGTTAAGAATTCCTCAATAAAAATCCAGTTTAACTTCCATGTAAATTACAGAACATACGTAACAGTTCAGCAATTTAAATCCAAAACCATGTAAACTACAGAATTATAAATAGCAGTTTAGCAACTAAAATCCAAAACCATGATCTAGGTAATTGCAAAATAGTGTACAAAATCTCAGCAACTAAATCCAATCCTTAACTCATGAAATTGCAGAAAAAGACAAATATTTCAGCAATTAAAATCCAGAGTATGCATAGGTTAAATTTGATAAATAAATGACCTTACTGTGCATCTAAAACAAGATATAATCCGTTAAATATTCGAATTAAACTAAGCGATTAATTTCCCTCCAATCGTTAACAGCATGCAAAGTGGTTTTATTTCATACTATTCATTCAATTAATTTATTGGGGTAACTTATGCAATTAAAGGTCCTAATAACCCCTAAAGTTAAAAATTAAAACCCCCAGTAAAGTCCCAAAACTGATCGGGAAGAACCAAGTGCTCAAACAGTACCCGTTAAAAATCCCAGAACGAGCAAATATGAGAGAGCCTACTCTCAGAACTTGGGAGCAGGCTCCCTAAAGCATGGAGCCAGCTCCATGCCTCTCGAAGCCGGCTTAATAGAAGTGGGAGCCGGCTCTAAACCCCACAAAGCCGGCTCTGCACTTTAAGGGAGCCAGCTCTCTCTTTCATGGAGCCGGCTCTCTCCCTCTTGAAAGCCCTGATCCATTCCTGCTTCGTCTGCTCCATCTTTGGCCTCTTCCAACCTTTCTGTTCTTCATTAATACTGCTCTAGACAGTCTAATATCCATCCAGTATCATCCCAGTCCTTTGTTTACAACAGTAAGAACTAATGCAACAATTAAAATAGTACCAATTTGCTATGCTTTAAACACAGACGACGAACACCAAACTTGCAAGAATTATTTCAGAAAAAATTAAACACATACAGAAGATCAATTTGACATAAACTAAGCATGCAAGATTCAATTAACGTTTAATTAAAACCCTAGAGACTATCCAGGTATGCACAGAACACAGGCCAACGGGAGAGAAACATAATAGAACTTGCCTGTGTGGTTTTGGAAATCAAAACCTTGTCACCGTCTTCCTAAGTTTTCTGACAACGTCCGTTCATTGTCAACCTCCTATTGCTCTGGTTTAAATCCACAAACAAAACCTTTCCTTCCTACTTGGTAGCCTTAACTGAGCCTCTGTTCTCTCAACCCTCTATTACGTGAACATAATTTATGTTTTATGTTTTTAAAACCCTAAGCCATTGTAATGATATATTTATAGGCTTAGAAAAATATAACCCTAATTCTAATTATGATCCGAGAAGAAAAGAAAAACAATAAAACATATAATCTAAGTCGGCTCATACGTGACCCCTAACAGACTAATACCCTAATTAAACATTACAATAACCATACTAATTTAATCCAATTAATTCCATTTATTCTATTTAAATTAATTAATAAACCATTAACAATTAAGACAAGTAACTTAATCAAAGAGAATAAAATAATTAAACAAACAATAATTCAATTAAATAAAATAAGAAACCAATTAATTACAAAAACAGGCAATTAAACAAATAAACAACTAAAAATGCAGTAAAAATAACTTTAAAAATGCCGAGACTATCCTTTTAAAATTAGGGGTATTACAATCCATCAAGGCCTGGGGCTTTATCAGCTCCTATTGAAAATATAGTACTCTTGATTTCCTCCCTTGTAATAGGTCTCTCCAGAAACCTTGCTTCTTCATAAGTTAAAACATTCCTAACATACTCTGCAACTGGATCACTGTACTGTCCTTTAGATGAGAAAAGTTCAGTATAATAATTTAGTAGCATTTTTTGAATACCAATATCATTATGAATCAAATTACCACGATCATCCTGAAGTTTAGTAATGTTATTTTTCACTCTCCGAGCCTTAATCTTCTGATAAAAAAACTTAGAACATCGATCTTGATCTTTAATCCAACAAACTCTAGCCTTCTGTAAAAGCAAAAGCTCCTCATTGGACTGAGCATTTTCATACTCTCTTCGAGCATCATCCTCTTTCTGAAGAAGATTATCATTAGAAGGAAAATAAAATAAATCTCTCTGACAATCCTCAAGATCTTTCTTAGCAATAATTAGCCTTTCAAAAACTGAACCAAATTTGGTAGTGTTCCAAACCTTAACAGCCTATTTCACCCCTTTCAGTTTCTTAATAAACCTAGCAATTGGATCTCCAACCACTGCCATTTTCCAAGCCTCAGCCACCACTTGTTTAACCATAGGTTGAACATTTAATGAGCGCTGAAAAGTGCGCATTTAAATCCTTTAAGCTTAGGTATTCTAGAACCTTAATCTATCTTATTTTCCCGCTTTAGATTGATTTTGTATTATTTCCATTTTCAGGTATTTATCCCCAAAATAAGCTAACTCAGCTAAATAAAAGCATAATTGAAGAAATCTTGAGGTGAATCAAAGAAGGGAGTAAAGTGGGAGCAAAAGGAAGCAAGTGGTGGAAATTCATCAAGTTCGATCGATCTCAGGAAATATTCGATCGATCCAACTTTGATCGATTTCAGCACTTCAAGATGGATCTGAACTATTTTGTCCTTATCCAAAGATCCCACAAAGTTCGATCGATCCAACAATTCTCAGATCGATTGAAAAGATTCCATCTTATCCTGTTCTACCACCCTACCTACCACTTTTGTCTCTTTCCCCAAAATATCTCAGATCTGTTCTTATCCAAAAAGGCACTGCCATAGAGGATCAATCCAGCTTAAGTTCGATAGATCTCAGCCATGTTCGATCGATCTCACCACAAGTTCGATCGATCAAACTTCCCCAAGTGGGAGAAAATTCAATTTCCAGCTCATTAAAAGTTGTCTCATATCCAATCATTGGGGAGAATATTGGTTTACGAGCCCAGGTCATTGAGGGTGACATTTTAACCTACCTATATAAGGAATATGAGCTATTCTTGAGGATATACATACACATATACTTGGAGAGACAATTTTCATATCATATTCTTAGTGAGGAAGAAAAGAGGTTAGGAAGCTAGAGACACAAGCTTGGAGTTCTTCCATCAACCAAGAAGAGGAACAAATTCTACCATGGAGTTAGCCCTTGAGGATTGGAGGACACCATTCATGAGTGGCTAGACATCCTCTTGGGGCTAGAGTTAGCCCTAAGCATACTTTCTACATCTTGATTTGTATATTTTTGAGGGGATTTGTATTGTGATATATGTTTTGATATTTTTATATACATAGATCTTGTTTATTCAATGATTTGTGTGGTTTAATGCTTCCAATTGATCATTTCATTCTATCCATATGTTTATGTATGCTAGAATAGATGTTCATGTGTTTGTCTCTAGATTTTGTGTTATTGATGCATGTCTATGTGTACTGATGCTATAGATCTAGAGAATGTCAAGACATAGTGCTTAATAAAATGCTCTTGTGGTTTATTTGATGGTTCATACTCATTTCTTGATGGATTGTGCCTCTCCCTTAGTTTAATTAGTTTAATTTCATGTCATTAACTTAATTGTAGTGTAGTTATAGTTTAGATGTTAAATGGGAGGACAATCCATGCTTGTTGTTTGATGTTCCATACTTATGAAAATAAGTAGCATATGTCTCTAACCTTGTGATATGTTTGGATTGTGAACTTAAAGAAAGGATTAATGGCTTAGTTTGATATACTGTGCTATCCACTATGTTGCTTAGACAATATATACTTAATTAGTCATCCATGCTTGTTAAAACAACCACACACACACACACACTATTGTTGCAATACATGTTTTCCCCCTCATTAATCATTCATTAAGGGTGTAGAAAAACTATGCTTAGTAGTGATCTTTAAACCCCAAGATCTCTCTCTCTTATTTTCTCTCTATTGCATTTAATTGTTTACTTTAGTTTAAATTACAGCTTAGTATAATTTAATCACCAACCAATCTTTTGATCACTCGACCTACTAACCCTAATCTCGATTCCACAACCTAATATAACCCACCAATCCCTTGGGACGATCCCTACTCACCCTAACTATATTTTTAATGAAAGGTAGTAGTGGCAAATTATAAATGTAAAACTTGACCACACTCATCTTGGAACACCTTTTAAGCGTTGGTGCCATGGCAACACCAACATTCCACAAATGTAAAAATCTAAAAGGCTTTGGACTTGAAGCAACCTGCAAAGAAATTTGTACACATATCCCCCAATGGCTGAAGCTAGAGGAGGAGTAAGTTCAATCTGAGAAGAAGGAAAAAGTTCACTCCATTCTTCATTCATCAACCCTTTATCCAGCTGAAGATAAATTCTACGTGAAAATTGTCTCTTATTACACCATGTATAAGTGCCATTAAGAACAGGAATATCAACAAGAGTTAAGAGATCAATCGCATCATTGAAATCCTTCAACACTCTAAGTGATAAAGTTTTCCCACCAATTTTCTCATGATTATATCTAACAATATTCCAATCACCAACAAGTAACCATGCCCCTGTAATCTTAGAAGCTATATCTGCAAGACATCTCCAAAAATCCTGTCTTTCTGCAGCAATATTTTCACCATAGACGCAACTAACCCAAAAAGACATATTAGTATTTCTAACCTTAACCTTGAGAAGGATAACCTAAGCTTTGACCTCATTAATCTAAACATCAAACTTCAAACCTAGTCTCTACCAAACACACCAGGGCCAAAGAATATTTGCTCATCCAGGAGAGGACCTCCAGTTGCATCCTACTCCTATTGAGCCCCCTAACATTCCACATACCTATCATATAATAGTAGTAGTTGGTGGAACAACTCCACTAGCCACCATACCTCTTATAATCCTAGAAGCTACAACAATCTTCGCAGCTTCCATCTGTCTAAGCTTCCTCCTTTGTTTCTTAGTTAGTGAACTACTTCCTTGAAGGGAAGTCTCCTTGTTTGGACCAGATGAAATATTTAATTGATCATCTTGTACACGTGAATCAATTCCCATACTAGACATTGGAGTACTACTCAACTCAGTGGACATTATCTCACCAGCTGGCATATCAATTCCTTTCAAAATCTTCAAATTATCAGAGTTGAACAATGATTCGACCAATATCGAATCCTTTTTCTCATTCTGTAACTCACCAGTATCCACCTCAATCATAGACTTTAATCTTTCTTCCAAAATCTGCACACCTTCTTCACAAACCACTCAGTTGCAGGAACTGTCTTTAACAAGTCAGCTTGAGTTTGAGAACCCACAACAACCTCCACCCTAATGGTATCCAGAATAAAATCTAAGGCCTCTTCTTGAACCAGTTTTCTTTTTTGTTTAATTACCCATTCAGAAACCACCCTTTTCTTCTTGATCTGCATTGGACAATTAACTTTAGCATGTGTATAGCCATTACACTTCCTACACAATTGAGGCTTCCAATCATATTTCACTACAGCCGCATATTCAATCCCATGCATATCAATATGAACCACTTCAAGAAGTTCATCATGAACATCAACCTCCACCATTACCTTCACAAACCCCCCACGTTCTCTAGCAAGAGTAGCCTCATCAGGGAACAAAAGCTTAGAGAATTGTGAACAAACCCTAGCAATGGACATTTTCCTACTACATTGCATAGGTAACCCAATCAACCTAACCCAAATGGGGACCGATCGTAAAACTTCTTTCTCTAAGTTAACATTCTTCTCCCATCGCTTTAGAATCATAGGTCGACCTTGATATGTATGAATCCATTGCAAAATATTATGAACAGCCTCTACAGTCTCAAACCTCACCATAAAGAACCCTCCCGGCAATGATACCACTTTAAACACACCAACAGATTTCCAAATACGCTTTAGAAAATCATTAAATAGTGGAAAATATGGACGTTTTCCCACCACATAACCCACAATAGAGTTTTTCCAGTATTCTACCTCTTCCTCAACATCTTCCTCCATAATTTTTACCACCTTCACCCTACGACATTCCAGAATGTAAGGTAATTTTTTCATTTTCTTTTAAACCTCAACATCGAACAACTTCCTCCATGATGGTGGAGAGACCTTTTCCTTTTCCCGAACTGGAGCATAAGGATTATTGGCCCCCACTAGCGTGAGAGAGGAGGAAGGATCCTCCCCCATAATTTTGATCACATCAGTCCAAGCCGCCGGCTAATTGCCGGAACAGTAACTGAAACCCTAGAAAGCTAAAACCCTAAATCGCCCTGGCTAGAGAGAATTAAATGACTTCTACTTTTGACACTATTATCATTGTTTCAATATTTTTTATAAAAGAATGTTTTCATAATCTATGCTTAGGAAAGGTGGATTGTTTGCAAAGTAATTAATGTAGTTAGAATAAGTAGGTGGATAGTCCACGCTCACCGCATATAGGTTATAGTTAACTGAATTTTGTAAAACATCTTTCTTTAAAACCCGAATTGAACAAATGTTATTGAGTTCAATTCATTTGGAAAACATAATTGTTAAATCCCCAGAGTTGGTACAATTAACCATAGTATGATGATTGTGGTGAAGTCAAAGCCCTAAAATTCCTCTCTCTGATTGTTTAATTTACTTTAGTTTAATATTTTGTTTTAATTTTAGTTTATTTAATCGTGACAACCAATAAACTTTTCAATCAGTTACCTTTAAACCATTAGGACTAAATTAAAGATTGAATATTAAACTCATCTCTCTGTGGGTTTGACACCTCTATTTACAGCACTATCCTACACGGAATCGTACTATTACAAGTGGTAAAATTAGACACATCAACAAGGTTAGGTAGTGTTTGGGTGTGTAGTTTATAAGTTGTTTGGGTCTGGTTACAAAAGGGCATTATTGTACTTCAATGTTCATAAGGGCATTATGGTCCTTTAGTACAAAATGTGGGTCACGTGCCTGCATATGCTGCATTTAACGGTGATATACAACCGGAATGGAGTGATCTGCAAAAAAAAAAAAATGTATAGTTTAGGGGGTTTTTTGCAATTTTTGTAGTTCAGGGGGGTTTGTTGCAGATTGATTAATAGTTCAGGGGGATTTTTTTGCATTTAACCTTAAAATATATTTAACAAACAGGGATAAAATTTTCATTTTGCACCTTTTTAATAAAAAAGTAACAGGAGGAATTTGGGGTCTGAGTGATAGTTAATTTTGAAAGATGTTTGAGGGTGATATTTGGCTAAACCTGAGGGGTGTCAATGAAATTAACCCTAAAAATTAAAATACATTTTTCCTTCGGAATAGAAATCCTAAAATGTATTTTAATGTGAAAAAAAGATTTAAGATAAAATTGTTTATAAATCAAAAACATTTATCCTTTATTCCAGTCAAGTATATTTAGTCAAAATTTATTTTATTATTATTATTTTTTTACATAGACATGTAAAAAAGGGTCCCCAAATTAATAATAAAAATATAAATCTTATTATATATCGCATATTATTGAGTTATGCTAAGTTTAAAGGTGGCAATATTTGATACAACACATTAATACGACTCAAACACGACACGGAATAAGTAGGTTTGGGTTTGGGTTTGGCTTAATCATACTCGTTTCGTAATTGTATCGACCCGAATTGACACGGTAATTAATTGTAATGACCCGGTCATTTTCCTTCCTTTCCTTTTTCCTCAAATTTCACGGATATTTTTTTTCCGTTGATATTTTCTTTTCTGAGTTCAGTTTCTCGTTACTTAGTATCGTCTCGAGTGCTCGAAAATAGTTTCTGATACACTTTCCTTTGGATTGACAACTTCCTTAAAGGACCGCGTCATTTTCACATTTTCACTTTTTGGACACTATTCACTTTTCGTCCTTTTCCTCGTTTGTCGCTTTGTTGGCATAACCTCATTTTTTGTGCTCGGAGTTGATTTTCAACTTCATGTACCGTCATTCGAAGTGGTTTCCACAAAATATGTATCTTTACTTTTGTAAAAAAGTATTCTGGTTGCTCCCGGTGTCCTTAGGGGCATGGATGCATAGTTCTTCAGAAACATTGTCTTTTCTTGGAATGTTTTTCGTAAATATCTTTTGAAGATATTTTGTTTCAGAGGTTTTTAAGAAAATATGTTTGAAAGATATTTTTATTATGGGTCATTAGTACAGTTAACCCTTTTTGGATAAGCTTTATGTAATTAATGAAAGTTATTGCAAAAATGTCTCGTTTTAAGCTTGGATCCTCGTATGGGATTCATTTTCACTTTTTGTCAAGTCGTATACTCTTAGAATTTCCTTCGGGTTGTTTTTCCCAGTTTTAGAGTTTCTAACCCCAGTTGCTGCTGAACTTGTTCGGCGCATATCTCTCTTTTCGGGACTCAGTTTTTGATGCCCTTTCTTCCTTTGTTCGTCTTTTCTCATTTCGGTTTTTTTTCATTCATGGAGTTTTGCCTTTTGAGCGCGGCTGCTCAAATTTCACTTTTTCGGACTCGGCGGGACTCGTTCGGGGCACTTTTTAAGTTTTTTTATAAATAGGGGGTCTTAAATGAAAAAGTCAGATTTCTCTCTCTCTTTCTCACTCCCCTCTCTTGGCCGGATTCCATGGCAGCCAAGGGGCTGCCACCTTCTCTCTCTTCTTTTGAACTTCCTCCCTTCAGTAAAAAGTCGTAGTGCCTTAGTGTTTAATGTTCGTCTTAGCGAGGCCTTTGATTCCACCGATTGGAATCTCGTTTTGGCCATTTCTTGAGTTCGGGTTTGAAGCCAAGTTGGGTTTTTGATAAGACTTCCTTAGTGTTTAATGATCACCTTGTTGTTCCCGACAAAACTTAGCAGTTTCGTTAGATTCGGAGCGGTTTCATTTCGGTTAGGATTTGAGATTTCATCTCAAATGGAGGTAAGAGGTGTTATAGTTTCATATTTTTGTTGTCTTGCATGATATTGATGCTTATACAACTTGTATACATACTTTTGTTCATAATCTAGAATTTAATTTAATTATTTTCTTTGTATAGGATTTAATTTACATGGTTGTATATAGCTTAGAATTAAATTGTAGCATGCTATTAAATTAATCTTTGATATGTTCATTAACATATATTAAATTGGGAGTATTTGAATAAGTATTGAAAGTTTTATTTAATCTTTCACTTATATGAAGATTTAACTCACATGGTTGTAACTAACATGAAATCAACTTGTAATGTGACATTAAATTAGGCCTTAGTATGTTCTTTAACATATGTAAAATTGGGGATATTTGGAATTGTTTTAAAATCTAGAGGAAATTAATTAATTAGTTTAATTAATTTTATTTTAAGTGTTTTAGTCACTTAATCAGAGTTTTAACTCGATATTGTCGATAACCATACTATGTCCCTTAATTTATATTAAATTGAAGCCATTTGGAATAGATTTGAAATCTAGAGAATTTAATTATTTTTATTTAATTAAGTTCTATCTAATTGTTACATGGATTTAATTATCTGTTAGAAGTTGTTTCTATGTTTAGATCATGGATTTGAACTTGTTGTGTATTCACTTGGCTATGCCTTAAACATTGAATAACATTGTTGTTATGTTTTTATTCATGAGAACATGTTTCTAATATTGAATATATTGTTGACTTGTGATTTCATAGTATTGTGAATATGGAATGCTTATTATGCACTATTGGAAGTTAAATTGCTAACTTGTTGCTATGTAGTAGTAATATTAGATTCTTGCGAATCATTGATAGTATTAGCTTTGTAAACTTCTTACTACAATGTCATAGAATTAGTGTCTAAAGTTACTATGAAGGCAAAATTTAAATTGTTAAGTAGATGATATTGTATTGTACATTATATCATAGTAAAGACTTGACATTATATATATGCCATTTTAAAATTAAAACTCTAAGGCATGGATTGTGTGGTTTCAACCCATTTGTGCATGGAAGGTGGTTTCATGCATCATTCAATTGCGTATAAGTTGTGAACTTACTTATTGATTTTGGATTCTCTTGGGACATTGTTACGAATGTGATGGCTAGGGTTTGGCTCTGGTACGGAGACAAGAGGCTTCTAAGTCATATGTGCGCACTAGGGTGGTATTCCCGGCGGGTTAGTGCCCGGAATAACCGTTTAGGTCTTGGTTTTACTCCGAGACTTGATGTCTAAGTTTTTCACTATTTGATTTTGTATTCAATTCCAAGTTGACAACCAATGCTTGATTGTGACTTGTAATTTTGGTTGTTAGCGATTTAATGTTGTTAAGTACATTTATGCATTATGATTTTTTAATGAATCGTTGCTATTTTGATGTTGTTAAGTACATTTGTACATTGTGATTTTTAATGAATCATTGCAAAAATTTAATGTTGTTAAGTACATTTATACTATGATGTTCAAATGTAGCTTAGCAACGATCCTATAAATTCATTTGGAACATAGACATTAGGTGGTCTGACCCACTTTAGTTATTTTCATGTTTTAGATTTCAAGTTGATGGCTTTGAGAATCTATATCTTGTTGTCTCGTTTAACATGCTTTTATGTTGTTTGAATTGCATGAATGATGTGATTTATGCTAGGAATGATCTAAGGTAACTTAGGATGCTCCCTGAGTCTCACCTTTGACATAGACGTTAGGTGGCATGACCCTTATGAATTGTTTTACATTAATATGATAACCTTGTAAAATGTTAGGTCTTAACATGCTCCTCTCTTATGAGTAGCTTTATGTTACTCTTCCCAAAGTTACCGGGGATATTTTTCAGGTACAGGATTCAAGATTTAGGGATCTGCATTTGCCTTGGGTGATTTGTAGATTTGAAGTTTTTTTACATGTATTCTTGTTCACATGCAAGTGTTAGCATGTTTGAGTTTTACCTTTAAAGTTGTAATATTTAGTTAGGTTCAATGTGCCATTTTTGCCTCATATTATGTAAAGTGTACTTAGATACACTATTTGGAACCTATTCGATATGTATGACATAAGGTCAAGGGTCACAAACTTTAAAGTTCAGGTGTATGCATTTAAATTTTAAGTTTTGCCTTTGAAATGTAATTTTGCTAACCTTAGATGTTTGATATGTGATTTGGAGTAAATGAAATGTAATGAGGTTGTGGGTCATTGTAGCGCGTCTAAAATGTTATTTTATGTTTGCATGCATGCTCACATTAGCACACAAATACACGGTTTTAAGTTTGATCATGCTATGGGGGGATTCAAATGAAACTTAAGTACTCTTCTCATTTCTTGTTCATGGTAGGCCTCATTTTCACCTTTTCGACCTGTTTCGGTCTACCGGTCCTTTGTTCAATTCAATTGTACAGTAAAAACTCATTTTTCAGTAGCTTTTGCACTATTTAAGTCCATTTCGGTCGACCGATTCATCATTTCGGTCCACCTAAATGATTTTCCTTCATTTTCAGGATTTTGGGTTCATTTTGGTCGACCTAAATAGCTCTCACCCAGCTGCCTCTTTAGTTTTGTAACAGCACTGTTGTTCTGACTTCAAACGGTCATAACTTCTTCATTTCTAATCCAAATGGGGTCATTCTTGAGCCTAAATTCAAGTATTTTGAGTCAGCTTTCCAATGGTACTAATGCCATTCTCAGATTCAAATCAAAGTGGGAGTTATTCATGTTTTAGCAGTGTCATATTTTGTTTAAACCGGGAATGGGAGTTTTGTGGGATTCTTGGCCAAAGTTCTTAGAATTTCTTAGAATGTTGTGAAATGATTAGTTTAGATTATATGGACCTCATTTGACTTGCTTAGAGTCAAATCTCCCTTCTCAATTATAAATTGACCATTTTGCCCCTTGATTAACGAATTTTGCCTGTTTTTACTCTCGTTTGCTCTTTCGTTTACCTTGAGCTCTGTGACTTCATGGAAGATCACATTGGTGTCTTAAGGATGATCTATATCTCTAAATACTATGGTTTTATCTTTCGCTTCAGCATTTCAGACCCGTTACCGGGTCAACTTTCGGTTTATCACTGACGTACCGGGTTACAAAACTTGGGCCGTCACATTAAACGTGTCGTGTTTGTGTTTCACCTGCTAACCTGTTTATAACCCGATTAACTCGTGTAACTAAATGTGTCATATAAACGTGTCGTGTTTGTGTTAAAAATTATCTATTTAGCTAAGCGTGTTAAATAAATATGTCGTATTCGTGTCAGAAATGATTTAAACGTATTTTGTTGTGTCGTGTCGTGTCCAGTCTTGACCCATTTATTAAATGGGTTACGCGTGTCATGTCGTATCAACGGTGTAGTAATATTGTTAAGTTCGTGTTAGGATTTCTTGACACGAATAATAATCGTGTCAACACATAAAATAGAATACCGACACGACACGAACACAAATTGCCACCCCTATCTAAGCTACCAAAGAGTCAAAGACTTTTATTTTTAGAAATTGAGTAATTTCTCACTTGATGGGTCGGAAGAGTTATATAATTAGTAATCACAATCCTATTTTTGTTAACGAAGCACAAATACTTTTACGAGGGTGGTGTATCTATATCGTATTCGTATCAAATATTAATAATTTTCGAATATGTGTTCGATACTTCCTAAACGTATGTTTTCGATACTTTTTAAACATATCTATAATTTTAATTATAATTATAGATATGTTTAAAAAGTATCGAAAACATACGTTTAGGTATATATATAAAAAGTATTGAAAACATACGTTTAGGTATATATATATATATATATATATATATATATATATATATATTATTTTTAACATGTATATGATACATGTAAAATGCTTCGACCACGAATCTGATATTTCTCAAATATTACACAATACATTTTAAACAAATTTTTGCATATTAAAATGTAACTTTTCCTACCATATTATAATAGTCTAATTATTAAAAAAAAAAGGTTAAAAACTTATTTTAAAAAGAAGTATTGAGATATATATATATATATATATATATATATATATATATATATATATATATATATATCATGATCTAGTACAAAATTTAGAACATATTAATTATTGCATTTACATTCATAGTTTTATAAAAATAAAAAATAAAAATTGACCAAAAATTAATTCTCTTTATATATATAAAAATATAATTTATTATCCTACCGTACCGTACTAGTATCATGGTTTTTATTAAAAAAATTCTATATCACTATACTCGTATAATCTTGTATCCATATTCGTATTTTAGGCAGCTAGTTGTAATCGACACAATATATAGTTACTATTTGATACTTCTCAGCACAATACATTTTGAATAAATTTTGAATATGAAAATGTAACTTTTCCTATCATGTTATCATAGTCTAATTATTAAAAATAAAAAAAAATAAAAAAAAAATTATTTTGAAAAGAAGTATTGAAATATGTATCATGATGTAGTACAAAATTTAGAACATATTAATTATTACATTTAGATTCATAATTTTATAAAACAAATTGACCAATAATTTATTCTCTTTATATATATAAAAATATAATTTATTATCCTATCCTACCATACTAAGTATCATGGCCTTTAAAAAAAGAGCTATATCACTTTAGTGGCATAATCTCGTACCCATACGTAGGCAGCTTGTTGTAACCGACACAATATATAGTTACCATTAGGACAGATACTTTAGGTACCATTAGGACAGATACTTCTAAGATGCTTCGATCACTATATTTTTAATAAATTTTAAACATTAAAATATTACTTTTTCTATCATATTATTATAATCTAATTATTAAAATTTTAAAAGAAGTTGAAATTTTATTTTAAAAATAAATATTGAGATATATATATCAAATGTAGTACAAAATTTAGAACATATTAATTATTGCATTTAGATTCATAATTTTATAAAACAAATTGACCAAAAATTAATTCTCTTTATATATATAAAGTTATAATTTATTATCCTATCCTATAGTACTAGTATCATGGTTTTTAAAATCTTTCTATATTATTGTACTCTTATAATTTTGTATCTATATGTGTATTTTTAGCTGGTAGGCAGCTATTTATAACCGATACAATATATAGTTACCATTAGGACACCTGACATTTTATACATTAATCTTTCAATGTTACATACATACTTTACAAGTTGATGGTGTGGTGAAGAGACCTAGGGCCCAACGTCTAATAATCAATACAGTTACAGCCTCATTGAAGACTTTCTTTTTTTTCCGGAAGGTTACTTCATTGAAGACTTGGACTGCCACTGAAATGGCCCACGTGTTTCTTGTTTTTTTTACATGTATTTAAAATTGAAAGAGACTTCAAGACAACTGATGAGTCCATATCCTCCAAAAATTATTTGGCGGTCAGACTCGTGTGGTTTTAATTAGGTTCAAAACAGCCATGCAATGTTTTTTTTAAGGATTTATGAAGTCTTTTCATTGCCCGAATTAAATTATTCCAAATTTATTGTTTTATTTAATTAAAATATTTAAATCTATTTCAACACATTAATTTTATATTTCAATGCAATTTTAATATATAAATAAATGTGTCAAAACTTAATTTAAGTGTGTTAAAATTAAAATTAATAATATTTTGAAAAGAGATTTTAAATGTGTTAAAATGAATTTAAATGTATTTCACATAAAATGTTATAAACACCACAACAATCGGAATTACTACAACAAATTATCCAGAGCTAAACTTTTATTAAAATTGGCAATGATTTACTGTAGATTAATGGATGCCACCTCTCCGACTATGATTCACTTGCATGTACCTGCTATTTCCATCAATGATGATATATATACATTGATGGAAATAAACACATATTTCATTATTCACAACATAATATTACAAACTAAACAAACACATATTTAATTATTCACAACATGTTTTTAGTGAAAATTCAAATCTCAACCTTTGTTTTTAAGAAGGAAAGATTATATCATTATACCAAGATAATATTACAAACAAAACAATGCTAACTAAATTTTTGTGTCAAGATTTGTGGTGCCCTCAAAATAAGATAATTTAGAAGGCCCAATGTATTAAGATCAACCTACCACTTGGAAAGGAAATATCATATCATTGTTATTATCATTATTTTTTTAAAGTACGTGCATCGACCTCATAATACATGCATCATTTAAGTAAGGAGTGTGATTCGAAAGCAAGATCTCAAGAACTTACATTTCGAATCCCTGCCAACACCACTATACCCATAAAAACGAAATATCATATCATTATACTAAATTCCTTTCATCCATCAATGATAATATCACATCAATTATAAACTACATGGAATAAAAAATAACTAACACGCAATTTAGTAAAAATCTGTACCAAGACTATAAATAACATTTGTACCAAGATTTGTGGTGCTCTCCTAATAAGACAATTTAAAATATCAACCTTCCACTTTGAAAAGGAAAGATCATACTATTATTATTGTGCCAATTTTCTATGATGATTGATCATATTATATCCAACTAATGTACTAAACAAAATTAATTTGAAATTTTGCGCCACAATTTGTGGTGCTCTCGAAATAAGACAATTTAAAACCCACAATGTCTTAAAATGATAGCTTAGCTTGGTTTAGGAATTGCTCCAACATGATTTATAAGATGAGGTTATGCTATTATTATTTAGCATAATTTGGAGGAAAAAGTTTTGGAACCAAGTACTAATAATAGACCTAAAAAGTAGAAATCAGCCATGGTCAAGGGAGTTGCATTAAGTTTTGAATTTTAATTTCGATCTTCTCAATTATCACAGACCAGATTTGAAATGCGGACGTGACACTTCAAAAATTTTAAGGTAATAATTTTTCATAAAACAAAAAGAAAAAGATATTTTTTTCGCTTAAGACCCTTAAATTATTGAACGGCCTCTATAATTTGAGGCGGCTCTACATATAATTGTCACACGAAAAATGTATTTAAATGTCTACTCATATCAATTTCGCTGACAACAAAATTTCGTATCAATTAATCATCAACTGTCTATCGTGTTATGGCATGTTATTGTTTACGGGAATCAAACAAACTATTTGGACTTTGTTTCATCCATCTTTCGAAAAAACAAAAATGAAAATCTAATCTTAGGTTAGATTATGGATGGGGCCTGGACAAAGGACACAAAAGTCGTCACAATTAATCTTTTCTTTAGACATTTTGTGTAGGAGGGACCCTTACTTTTCCTTAGACATGATGTGACTCACATTCAGTGAAGGGAACATAAAATTTGTCTTGTGGAAAATGTGTAATTAAAGCACCAGTTTATAATTGAGCCGTTATCAACAGAAATGGTGACTACATTACCCCTTTTTTTACCCTTCTCTCTCTCTCTCTCTCTCTCTCTCTCTCTCTGTATTTGAGGTTTCGCCCAGATTAATTTTTAAAAATTTAATTCACTATCTCAAACTAGGTAAGTCACTAAGTATGACAGTAGAGGCATAGTCCCAAGTTATCGTAAATTCTTAGTAAAAATCGAATCCTAAACCTTGATGCTCGTAAATACCTAAATTTAGATGATTTTATCACTAGGCCAATCCCTTACCCTTTATTTAGAATCAATTATTTTAGGATTTGGAAAATGAATCAGAATTGGAATAGGAATTGGAATTAAAATGAAATTCTATTTATATGTTTGTAACAAATTGGATTTAAAATGGGATTTTGAATAAAAATAAAATAATACCATTTTTGCCCTTATTTAAATAATAAATGAAATATTTATTTTATTGCAAAATATACTCCAAAGTTACAGCAAGAAGAAGACAAACAATGAGAATAATTATGTGATAGAACTCTGGAACATGAAATTTATTTAAAAAAAAAAAAAACAATTATTAAAGATAATACTGGCAATATTGGCATATATATATATATATATATATATATATATATATATAAATGACTTATCGATGAATTCTCAAGAATTGGATAATATGATTTTTACTTATAAAATTCTGCTTTATTCATTTAAATTTTTAAGTACACAAATACTAAAGTATTGGATTCCATGACTTTTGGTTATATGTAAAAAAAAAAAAAAAAAAAATTTAAGGTGGTGGATCCATTGTTAAACGCAGACTTTTGGTTATACAATTTTGTATTGTGGTAGATCAATCTGTTGGAGTATCCCAAACAAAAAAAAATGGTGTGAATTATGGGGGATTGTATTATAGATTTTTCAAACACAAGAATACAAAAGTGGTGGTAGATCAATTTATTAAACGCAATATAAGATACTGGAGTATACCAAACAAAAAAAAATTGGTGTGAATTATGGAGGATTGGAGTATGAGTTTTGGTTATAAAATTCTGTATTGTAGATTTTTCAAGTATATGAATACAAAAATGATGGCGGATCAATAGGTTAAACATAGATTTTTAGTAATTTTCAGAAATCTATGTCTTACTCGAAGGAGAAATCCATGTTTTACTCAAAGGAACTTTGAGGATCAATATGTTAAAAGTAAGATACTGAAGTACAAAAAAAAAATTTAAAATATATATATATATATATATGCTCAACAATAAGAGGAAAATATATATGTGTGTATATATATACATTAAAACAACGACGAGGTGGTAGTAGGTATTTAATAAGATAGGGTTTAATAAGAAAAAAGGGTTTAATAACAAGAAACGTTGGAGGGTTAATTAAGGAAGAATTCCGTGAAGACCTGACATTTTAGACTGGATTTGAAACGCAATGAAAATGGTATTTGAAATCTTATAATTATCAAATCCTATTTGTAATTCTGTGATTCCAAACGAGACAAATCCTGTTTCCAAATCCAAATCTCATTAAATTTAGCATTTCAAACAAAGCGTTAGGGTTATCATTGATTTCAGTAGTATGATCTCATCGTTTTAAAGAAAAATTTGAGAGCTCAAGTTCATTAACTTTTGGCAGAGGAGAAAAATAGAAATAAAAATAAACAATAGTAGTGTATAATCTAAGTGACTTTTGAAAAGGAGGTCAAAACTATCTGCATTCCGTTTAGTCCTTGGAAGCATTTTTAAATTTGATTTTCTTGTTACTAAAGAATGAAAAGATAATCATAGACCACCTTAGGATAATTTTACGGTTTTAAATATTTTGATCTATTAATGTCATTTCCAGAAATTCCAACTTTTTTTGTGTGACGTAACTCAATATAAGTGATATTCAAAATTCCAAAAACACCCTTCTAAATATGAGAAAATATAACAATTTTCAAAATTTAAATATGATTTTAAAGAGAGTAACGCGGTAGAGGGCAGCTCTCCTGACAAGAGTCAGTAACCTTTTTATATTTTGATTGTTTGACTTAGAAAAATCTAAAAGTTTGCAAAAATAAAAGCAAAGTAAAAATAAATAAATAAATAAAAAGAAATTATTTCAATATATGTGATAATTAATATATTGAGCTTCTGATAGATTGAGAGATTGATTTAATTATAGCTTTTTTTTTTACCTGTTTGAAAGAGATATATATTTTGAGACGTTTCAAAATGGTAGGAGGGACCTTACTTTTGGACCTAAAATGAAAAGAGATTTGATCAGAAAATTCAATTGTTGTGTGATATAATGGTATTTTCTTCATATGTAGTAGGAGGTAGAGAGTTCAAGCCAGCCTTGATAGAAATAATATGAATATGTGAGGTTTATTTATTTATTTATCAATATTAAACATAAATATATTTGTATTCTTTCTTCCTGTTATTATATTTTTTCATTGGCAATAAACTCAAACCTCCATTTTCACTTATGAGGTTTGAGTATAAATAATAAAATTATTTTGTGGTCCTATGCACTAAAATTCGTTTGATTACAAAAAGTCAAAATTAATGCAACAAATTCAAAGAATAATCAAACAAAACAACCAGAGATTGCAGAATTTTCTCATGTCCCTTATTTTGGGGACCTTGGCTTCTATTTATAATAAATTACAGTGGTTGAATTGGCTTATGATCCGCATTGCTCATCCTCCAAAATTTTACTATATTGTGTTCATTTCCTTGTACAATTCTGTATAGTTTTACATAAATAAAATGTGATTATCTTGTATTTCCTTCTTTACGTAGGACTTGATTAGTAAAAGTGGGCCGGGCCTCCTTAAGATGTTGGGCAGAATCTTGGGGCTTGTTGGCATGGTTATGACCCGTCTCCCCTGTGGCTGGGCCATTAATGGAGTCGGGCTTGTCTACTTGGACTTGTGCTACTTCTTTTGTTCAGCCCATATGGATTGCTTCTTGTGGACCTCCACTTGATGATGTGTCATGTCATTATTGGAGGGTAAATTTTCCCTCCACACCATGTTTCCTAAAATTGAGTTGCAATGTGATTATCGATATTTGATGGGTTGGGGTGACACTTGTCAATTTTATGGTCTAATTGGCAGTATTATTTTTACTATTAAATTGTGGTTTTCCAACTTTATTTGGTAAGATTTAATTCTAATAATTGATATCTAAATTTTCATTATGGGAAAGTAGACTTAAATATATTTGTTTGTAAAAAAGCCATCCCCTATTGTTGTCATATAGACCCCTCAGATGACAACTCTTAAGAACTCTAATATTTTACCAGAAACTCTCAAAGGGGTTTTAAGGATATTCTTCAAAATCTAAAGGTACAATGTGGAAGGGGAAGGCACGAAACTAATTATTGTGAGTTGTGCAAGGCGGAATGGTTATGGAACACAATCCGGACTTGTTTGGCCGAATCTCATTAACAAATAATCAAGTTACATATGTGACTGAAGAAGTATTGAAAATACCTAGAGGGGTGAATATGGTCGACTTTCCCTTTTATTTGATTTTTATCAAATTAAATTTTACAGAAATAAAACTAACAATCAATCCACAAAGCAAAAATAAAAGTGTAAGTAATGTAAAGCAAAAGTTTAAGTTTGACACCAGAATTTTAGCAAGGAAGCCCTAATTGAAAAAATCCATCCAATTGAGAGAAAAATCTTGGAGACTTTCACACAATCTTTAGCAAAACGATCCACTATCTTCAAAGCAAAGTACAATGGATTTTATCTCAGGCTTACACCCACTTTGCTCTACCAAGAACTAATTGTTGAATAGCTTTGCGACTCCCCCGTCCCAACACTCTAGCTTTTAGGTTTACACCTTACTCATTGTAGAAGGGTGTTGTAGGTAAAACATAAACACTCCGTGAATGCTTTGTCCCCTTCATAGCTCAATTGATTCCTCATTTCCTTCAAATCTAAATTGGTGAAGATAAAAGAGAAACTTTGATTTTCTCAATGGTAGGAATGAATCTTTAATAAGTCGAACTCCAATCAAATAGAGAACAACATTTTAAATCACTCATGTGTATAATGCACTATCAAATTGAAAACAAACACTACAAGAGGGCTCTTTCAAAAATTGCAAAAGTTGATTTCAAAAGCCATAAAAATTCTTAGAGAAAAAAGTGTTTATATAGATTTTGTAAAGACCTAAAACAACTTATAAAACAGGTCTAACTTGTGAAAAAAATGTCTTCTCGGTTGAACAGGCCCATGTCACTTGTCTTGATCTTAGTAGTAAGCTTAAATTTCTCAAGCAAACCCTCAACCTTGGCCATGCTCAAGTTCTCCGCAGGTAAGATGACTTCAAAATATACGGTTGTGACATCATTGCGCTCTATGTGATCCTACAACATGAAAACGTTGCTATAATTATTCCAATTTTCCAGTACACTTTTTGTTTATATTACTGAGAGAGAGTTGGGAGTGTTTGTACCAACAATAAGAAAATAAAATAACAGAGCCTTGTATCCCTTCCTCCGGCATGATAATTCAAGGTGTTCAACTTCCTATTGGGAGGTTTGTGTGTGACATACTGTGTGAGTTGTAGTTTTGGTACCAGCAATAAAGAAAAAAACAATACCTTGATGAATGGATCATTCCCTTTCATCATCGATCCCAGAAAAAGCTCACCAACAAGGTTCAACAGACTTTCCATCTTCTTCTCTGTACTCAAGCAGAGTATCATCATCACTGGGGAAGCGCTCCCGTGCGAAAGGAGACAGCCGAGTGTATATATATGAAGGAAGAGCATGATCTTTGCCTCCCTGTAAAAGAACAAATTAATCTAGGAAATGAAAGTTAAAGCAAACATAATAACTTTTAATATCAATTTGGAGAGCTGAAAGTTGTTTGTTCGACTCACTAGGTAACGAGTTCCAAATAGGCCATTTGGTTCAAGAAGATTTATGTTGTGGGTGCCCAAATAATCCTGTGCCATGAGAATAATGGCACTGGCAAGATTTCACTTAGTACGAAGAAGATAATTAGATTCACAATCTACATAATCAGAGAATTGTGACACTAGTACGTCCTCGTCCATGTTCAGCTTGAAAGCACAGAAAAGGACCTTTCTTTGACCTCGGGTCAGGCCATCAACTATTGAAGGAGTTGACCATAGTGGATTAGCCATCAAAAACAGTTTAAGCTCCTTGTTGACAAAGTCGCAAGCTTCTCCTTCTGATCAATATCTGCATTGCACATTGTTCATAATATCAGCCATCGAAAAATAAACATAATACCAATTAAAAGCTAAAATACTCATAAACTGCATGCATACATAATTTAATCACATATCGCCATGTATACAACAAGTTCAGTTGGCAATCTAATCAATTCACCTTCAAATCGGTTTGGAATGTTTGTAGGGTCAAAAATCATAAGGTTTATTGGCATAATTTATGTTGGAATAGGGGAAGACCAAGATGGTCTGTACATTCTGTTTTGGTGCTACACAAGGCTATCTTAACCAATCTGTATCTTCTTCAGCAAAGAGGGATTATTCTGGTTTCTAGATGTGTTGTCTGTGCCTTAAAATCATTGAAGATGTGGACCACCTTTTTTGTGCCTGTGAGTTTGCTAGGCAGGTTTGGATGAACGTGTACTCTATTTTGTCTAGTGTCTCTATAAAGCTTCTCTACAGTCCATGAAATGGCGTGGCATTTCACTCAATCAAGAACAAGATGGTAAAAATGATTTTTACCGCCACATTGTATTTTCGTTGGAAAGAGAGAAATGATAGATTGCATAATAACAAATCCAAAGCATCTACAGAATTTGCTAAATGTATCTTGTGGGAGTTTATGGACATTTTGGGGGGTATGCCTTCATGATGTTCTTAATCTTCTTATCTAGTTAGCATGAATCTAGGTTCCTGTCACTGGATTCTTTTCGTGTCGACACTCTCTGTTTTTAACTGAGGGTATGCCCTCAAGCTTCTCTTTTGTACTATACTGTTTTCATTTATAAAAAAATTCCTCCATTTAGGGAAAAAAAAAACCGCATGATATCATATATCACAACTTGAAACCAACAATCAATAACACATTGTCAACAAGAAATGAGAGACAAAATAGATTCTAAAGTCAGAGAATAAGCTAGATTTGGCATTTGAGAAGTATGTGGAACATCTCTGTTTCAAGTCTGATACAAGTAAATCGCAGGTACGATACTTCTTCATGACAAGTGAGGAATCTATCATTCTTTGAAAGTTAGATAGAGATGTTGCTATAAGAGAAAATTAGGGCTTGTGTGATGGAGAAAAAGAAAAGGAATAAGCAAACAGAATACTCGGTTTCAAACGGAAGTTACAGCGATCAACCGACTAGATATTTGCACCGAAGAAATTTCGATCCATCTACTCGGCGTCGATCATAACACTCCGAATTCTTGAAGAACGTAAGTTGTTTCAGAAATCGATGTGCCTATCGGAATTCTCTAAAAATTCATTCGTGCCAGAACACAAAAAGTAGTGAACCATGCCAATATGAGAGAGAGAGAGCGAGAAAGATGAGAGAGAAATTTGTAAACTGAAGAGAGATACATACATTAACCTACTTAGAAATCAACTACTTCAACGAAGGAGTTGTCCACGCTTTGGTTGCGGTTTGGTGTGAGGTCGTCGCCGCCGCAGCAATCTTCAGATTAGGTCATGTGAACGAGGAAGAGAGAGATTTCTTTCTACTTTGGTTAAATAATGAAATACTCCTTAAAATGCCGACGTTTTATGCTTGAAGCCCCCCATTGGATAATTCCTAAAACGCCGACATTTTATGCTTAAAGTTTGGCTCTTCTGCTACGCCGTACTTGGATCTGAGCTCACCGGTTTACACTAGTTTGGGCTGTGAGAAAAAAAAATCTTAGCCTATGTCTGGTTCGCCTCAATCGACACTATGTGGAGTGATTGATGGGTGTGGTTGCAAGAAATATTTAACTTGTTCAATTTTCCTCTTCTTTAGTGGCTTATCGCCGTCGCTGGAGTCCGATGAAGATGTCAAAGCATCAGGCATGCGTGCCTCCTCCGCCGACAACAAAACAATGGCCACCGCCGCCGTCAATAGCTACGCGTGAAGCACCAGTTAAAGCAACATCGTTGAGACATCAGGCTTTGCGCCGCCGATCGCCGCCGCTCCTTTCCCTCCACTGTCGCTTGACCTCAGTTTGGCGCATCTCAGGGGAAGCTGCCATTTTGCCGGATTTTGGGTTCGTTTGTGTATATTTGTATTTGCAATTAATGTTTATCTGCCAATATAAATGTTGATTCTTTGAATTAGGTTTGTTTTCGCCGATGCTCTCTGCTTAAAAACAAGATTGATTGATTGTTGTTGTTGTTCTTGTGGTTGTTTCGTTTAATTTAGATTAAACTGTGAATTTTTGAAACAAATAGTTGCCCAAGTAATGACCCTAGGGGTGACTAGAGTATTGGCAAACGAAACTTTTTTTCGATTTAGTATCATTTTATTTTTCTCTATAGTTTAGAGACAAATATGATTCATTGTAATTGAATACTTTTCTAGTTGTAATGTAGTTACCACTTAATATTTGGAATGTAAAACAATGAGCTTGCTACACATGAGAAGATTGCTTTTAGCAAATGAAAAAGTCATTTTGTATATTCAATCATGCTAATTAGTCATGCAACTAAGTGTGATCATCATTGATTCAAATAAATAAATTCATTTTAGTTTCAATGCATTTAATTCAACTAATCTTTTAGAATTAGCATTTGCACAATATTGAAGTGATTAATATTCAAGGTGCAAATGTTATGAAAACATTATCATAGAGTTTATAACAAATTTATCAAACACTTGGTGTGCATATAAACTCTAAAGGTGAATGATGTGTTGAATATGCATTTTATCAAACATTTGGTATGCAACATCATTTTAACTATATATGAATCAAATATAGAACATATAATCTAAGCTAAAATCAATCACTCATTAAACTTAATCCAAGCATTCATCCAATCCTTCTCATACAATCAATTAAGCTTCACATACTAGTTAATTGATTTATATAACTATTCTACTCAAAATAAACTAAACATTTGATATATGAAGATTGAGTAAATAAATATGCAATCAAATGTAAAGAGAGTAGAGATTAGAGAGTAGAGAAAATGCAAACCAAGGGACACACGATGTACATGGTTCGGGACAATCTCGGCCTACGTCCATGCCTTGAGAAAACATCTCAAGGATTCCACTATGGCTCCTCTTTACGGGTGAAGAGCAAACCTTTACATGTTCTTGCTTGCGAGTGAAGAACCGACCTTGTAATAAAGCCATCTCTTTTCTCCTTCTTTTGACGGCTAAGAAGGAACCATTGGTCACTCTTGTGGGTGGAGAGCTCTACCAAATCCTCTCATTAGAGAGACACCTTCTTTCTTTTATGGGTTAAGAAAGAGAACCCTTACAATAGCTTAAACAAGCTTTCCCTTGCCAAGAGCACCTTTTGGTCTTTTTCTCTCAAGAATGGATATATAATGAAGCTTACAATGAATGTCTCTCAAATAGACAAATATACAAATCAAAGCTCTCATACTTAGAGTTACAATTGAAATAATCAAATGAAAGCTCAACTCTAAGTTTGCAAGATGAATCACATGAATGATATGTAATGTATTTCAATTGGTGATTCCTTGTGTGGCCATTTAGAGCAAAAGCTCCACAAGGAGAGGGAGAAACTAGAGCAAAAGCTCTGTAGAAGTTCCTTTTAAAAGCCTCAACTCGAAACCAGAAAACCCCAACTCTATTTATAGAGTTTCAGCAGTTAAATAAAAAATATAGCTATTGTGCACACTGCCCGAGAGGAAATAGCCATTCAGATTCAGATCTGGGTGAGATTCGGTCGACTGAAATGAAACACTCTTGTGTTTCGGTCGTCCGAAATGACTTAAGGTTGGTCATCATCCTCGGTATCTCTGTTTCGGTAGACCGAAGTGAATTAATGTTCTATTTCGGTAGACCGAAATAGCTTGAGGCTTGGTTCCAAGCTCCGTGTTTACATCGGTCGACTGAATCAATATTGCCTATGCATTTCGGTCTCCCGAAATGAAACTGCAGCTCCAAGAATTTTGTTCTAAGTTAACAGATGAAACAGATTTACATAGGACATCTGCACAGACCTTATTTCCATTAAAAACATTTAAGTAAATGTCTTTACTTTAATTTATATGTCCATTTACTTTAAGTTTACAATGTAAATAAGGAAGTACCCCCTATTTGAATTCAATATGTCCATGTACTTTAAGTTTACAATGTAAATAAGGAAGTACCCCCATTTGGATTCAATAAAAAATACTAGAAAATTGAAATCCAACTAAATCAAAATGTACAAATTCAGTTTTAGTACAAATTTGGATTTCTGACTGTTTTCGTATAAATGAATCCTTATATAGACCAATGTAGACTTGGTCAAAAATTCTGATAAAATCAGTTTAGGCTAGTTTAAGTATAAAGAGTTATTACCAGGAAAAATTATTTTGAAATAATCATTATTTTAAAAATTCATTTTTCACACTTAGCCAAAAACACAGTTTTTCATGACGCGCATTCTGGGGTCCTAATGTTCGTTACCAACTCATGGTAATGAAGGTTTCTCATGCCTTAATTGTTGACCAATATGAATTATATGATTGATGTGCATGGTCTTAGCATTTCTAGCACAAGTGATGAGTTCTTTCAAAACTTATGCAAGCTTGAACTAACTCACTCTTTAGCAAAGACTCCATGTGCAATTATATATGAATGAAGTGCATAGTCTATTGCTAATGGATATAGGAGCATATGAATGATGATATGATATGCATGGCCCTATAGAGATGAGCTTTCAAATGAAGTTACTTCAAAAATAACTTTACAATTTAAGCTAGCACTCACCAAGCTATTTACCCCTTTCTTCAAGCTTTGCTCATGATCTTTTAGGCTTTGAGGTATTTTTGCTTCCTTCCTTTCTTTAAATTGCTTTCTTAATCCTTAATGTCCAAGTTATCTTTGGATGGACTTTGCATTTGGTTCCTTGCAACTTCATGTTTTCTTTGTCTCCTTTGTTATCCATAGATGTGATATTAAGTAATGGAATTCTAGGAATGGTCTTTATGATCTTCATTGAGGTTTTTTTTTTTTTTTAATGTGAATCATCTACAACGCTCAATGTGAACATTAGTCCATAAATACCATTAATGGTTTGTTATCATCAAAACACCTAGATTGTCCTTAGATGAAATCCTTAAGGTCAACAATCTCCCTATTTTTGATGATGACAAAACATTGATGTGTTCATAAGCAAGTGGAGTAGCAATTGAAAAATGATCCCCTTATTAAAGTGCATTCAATGAACATAATGTTATGAAATAGCATGATTGTATATTCTTCATGAATTGTAGACATTAACATGCATATAAGTTCATTTTTCTTTTCAAGAGATTTCTAATGATCATTTTAAGCTTTAAGAGATTTCTATAAATCTCCCCCTGTCAATAGGCTTCCATTAAAAGATATATATCATTCATTTGACATGTAAGCACAATGAGATAATGATATATATAACATCAAGCATTTGAATCACATCACACATATTTCTCCCCTTTTGTCATCTCAAAAAGGTGGGAGGCCTAGACAACTTCATTTAGCATTTATCATTAAGCATAGTGAAGTGATGGCATCAAGAATTGGCAATATTGTGGTAATGACTATAATATGCTTTGAAATGCAACATATAAGTAATTATATCATAAGATACCAATTTCAATGATAGTATGAGTTCAATAGATCATTGAGGTTCATGGTATATACAAAAGTATACATGAGACATAAACCAAAGAATGAAGCATAAACTCAAATAGGCAAAAGTATACAAAAGTATACATAGTAAAGCATAACAAAAATAAGAATGAAGCATGGATTAGAATGAGCCAAAAGGCAAAAACCTTTGTAAAGACAAATCTAAGAATTTAAGTGCTTTAATCCTAATATATTTTTCCCATTTGATATTTTCAAGAAGAAATCATCAAAATCATGAAAGCTCATGGGTATGAATATGATGACCAACAAGTCATTTTGTAGCATGCTTGACAATTTCCAAAATAAGTCAATTAAGCATAACAAGTCATGTAATAAACATTTATAAGAGATTATCAATAATCTCCCCCTATGAGTGTACTTCCATTTATATCATATATCAAGTATTGGAGATATGCTAGATAATGTAATAAAACAATAATATATGAAATGAGCCATTGATACCAAAGATCTTCTTTTTATAAGCATATGATTGAATGATCAAAATCTTACAAGACAAGAGACATACAAGGCATATATATAAGTGGTGGCATTACACCTAGTCATATGCAATAGACTCCTAATTATACAAAAACACATTTTCTTGGATATATATGATTAGAAATAATTGGCTACATGAGTTTTTATGTGGATGAGCTCAACATTTCTCTTATACATATTTTTCACGGAGTCATGTCAAAGCATCTTATGGAATACTAAGGTGCGAAAAATGATAAATAAGGCATGGTCTTGATACCAAAATATCTTCTTTAAGAGATGTGGTGAGAGATTTGCTACATGAATTTCCATATGGATAAGCTAACTATCTCTTCTAGACACATTCTTTTAAGAGAATATTACATGAAGTTCTAAAGTGCTAAAAATGGATATATCAAAATAGAATAGCACTTGATATCACATAAATCATTTAAGCTAGAACAAAGTGTCTTTTGAATGTCATATTCCCAAGATTAAGAGTCAAATAGATATATGAAATTTAAGTTCATGACACTTGAGGAGTTTAAACTCTAGAAGAAATCAAGTTTACTCATCATGCTAATTTTAATTTATTTTACATGCTAGAGATAAGCTTCTTTGCATAAAACATAAATGTTGATTCAATGATAGTATATAAGTTCAATCAACATATTTTCATGAATGGTTTTGAAAACACATATATATCAATTAGTCAAAACCATCAATCTTGAGAAAATCACTAAGCCTTTCAAAGAAAGCTCTAGGAGATTATTTTAATCACACAAGGCCAAAGATAATTTTAAACATATAGTTCAAAATATTGTAAATTTCAATTCCGGGTGATTTTTCTTCATAGTCTTTTTTTTATAAAAATGAAGTCAATTAAAAATCATTTCATGCAAAATCATGTACCGTTTTTATTGCTTCAATTGAAAGTCATATGTGCACAACGACATGTTTTCAATTTCTTTTACTTAATGAAACCTTTGGGAGTAGTCTAACTTAGTTGCGAATGATACTCAAGATACCTATCATGATGTGATCACATGGTAAAGGAACATGGTTAAAAGTATATCAACTTTTTAAGAAATAATTAGTTCCTTTAATTAGCACAAAGGAACATTCACCATTAAATGATCAAATGAATGGTGGTGAACATTATTTAATCCTTGGGAAGACATTAGAAATTCGTATTCTTATTTTTCATGAGATGGCTCTTCCAATGAGATTTGTTCATTTAGGTATTCAAAATAGGACCTATATGATTTATCATTTCTCAAGTCCATCTAAACCTTTTCAAGTTGAACAACTTCATTTTCTATATGCATGGAGGTGACACAATAAAGTATGGATAAAACATATAAGATCACAAAAGCATATAGATGACTTTTTAAACATTGCTACTTTAATAGATTTGATAAGGTTCAAATGAATTAGCATTGGTGGTTTATATGAGATAATGTATGCTTTCCTTTGATGGCATATCTTCCAAAAAGCAAATCTTTCACAAAGATTGGTCATTTTTTAATCTAAAGATCATTTGAAAGATAGAAAATCATTTCGTGTTAGCATGTACATAACTCATATACTAAAACAAACTACTTTCATGCGCAATATCAAAATCTATAACATAGACATTTTTGTATCTATCAGCAACAAGTAGCATATCAAGAGTATCATGCTTAAAATTTCATGATTGAATTCTTCATATAAAACACGTTGATAAGAAATGAATTCTTTACCCATGGTACTAACTCCATTAGCTTGGGAGTCGTTTCTCAATGTGATGCATCATTTCCATTTTGTGAGTGAGAAGAATTCTTGGTATGATATTTCTTTTGTGCTTTAGGCACCAACTTGAGAATCCACTTGTCCTTGAATGAAAATCATTTCTATACCTACAAAGCACACTCAAGTACCATTCTTTGGTACCCAATTCCTTATGGGTCCATATAGGTTAGCATATATTGATAAAGTTCCTTTTGGAATTAAATTCAATAAAATGTACAAGTGAGTTACTCCATACAATTAACATGCTTCAATTTAAATTGAATCTTAAGTGATCTTAGCATGCAAAAAAACATTTGTCAATTCAAAGAATAGATATGCTTACGGTTACATACAACTCAATGAACCAAAATGAAATAAATAAGAAACACAATTTCATTTATGGATCATAACAACAGTACCATGTGCATTATCCATGATAGAATCTAGAATTGACAAAATGAGAAAAATTCTTCCTAATTGGTTAAGGACAAATAAGGTTCCCAAATTTGAAATCCTTAAAGGATTCAACAATTATAAGGAAGATACATTTCTTTTCATAATCAAATTTACATTTAAAAAAAAATGATAGCACATTAGAAAGTAATGTTTCTCTAGAGACCTATACTTTTCAAAGCAAATTTGATCTAATTCTAAATGTATCAATCCAAGAGCAATAACAAGATTGTAGTGTATGAGTAAAACTATTTTCAATCAATAAATGATGCATTAAACACAAAATAGCATACTTAATGAAAACTTGTACCATGTAAATAAGAATCCCATAATACATGAATATAACACATCATGATCTAGAGTCATCTTTTGGGAAATGTATATCATTTATGGTCTTTTGGGTACAATGAAATCATTTACAAAAACTCTCCATCTAAGGCTTGGTGATAAATTTTTATTTAGCCTTTTAATGATCATAATTGGTTCCAACGCACCATGGAGGTCAAAGGTCATGAAACCCTTAGTAAGACTAGTTCCTAAAGTGTTTGCCATGGATCAACTCTAAGCCGGTTAAGGCCAAGATTAGAGACGAGGCTCTGATACCAATTGTTGCCCAAGTAATGACCCTAGAGGGGGGGGGGGGGGGGGTGAATAGGGTCATTGGCAAACTATGAAACTTTTTTTGATTTAGCTTCTCTAAGATCATTTTATTTGTCTCTATACTTTAGAGCCAAATATGATTCATTGTGATTGAATGCTTTTCTAGTGAGTTGTAGTGTAGATACCACTTAATATTTGGAATGTAAAACAATGAGCTTGCTACACATGAGAAGATTGCTTTTAGCAAATGACAAATTCATTTTGTACATTGAATCATGCTAATTAGTCATGAAACTAAGTGTGATCATCATTGATTCAAATAAATGAATTCCTTTAAGCTTCAATGTATTCAATTCAACTAATCTTTTAGAATTAGAATTTGCACAATATTGAAGTGATTAATATTCAAGTTGCAAATGTTATGAAAACATTATCATAGAGTTTATAACAAATTTATCAAACACTTGGTGTGCATATAAACTCTAAAGGTGAATGATGTGTTGAATATGCATTTTGTCAAATACTCAGTATCTAACATCATTTTAGCTATATATGAATCAAATATAGAACATATAGTCTAAGCTAAAATCAATCACTCATTAAACTTAATCCAAGCATTCATCCAATCCTCCTCATACAATCAATTAAGCTTCACATACTAGTTAATTGATTTATATAACTATTCTACTCAAAATAAACTAAACATTTGATATATGAAGATTGAGTAAATAAATATGCAATCAAATGTAAAGAGAGTAGAGATTAGAGAGTAGAGAAAATGCAAACCAAGGGACACACAATGTACATGGTTCGGGACAATCTCGGCCTACGTCCATGCCTTGAGAAAACCTCTCAAGGATTCCGATATGGCTCCTCCTTACGGGTAGAGAGCAAACCTTTACATGTTCTTGCTTGTGGGTGAAGAACCGACCTTGTAATGAAGCCATCTCGCTTCTCCTTCTTTTGACGGCTAAGAAGGAACCATTGCTCACTCTTGTGGGTGGAGAGCTCTACCAAATCCTCTCATTAGAGAGACACCTTCTTTCTTTTATGGTTTGAGAAAGTGAACCCTTACAATAGCTTAAACAAGCTTTCCCTTGCCAAGAGCACCTCTTAGTCTTCTTCTCTCAAGAATGGATGTATAATGAAGCTTACAATGAATGTCTCTCAAATAGACAAATATACAAATCAAAGCTCTCATACTAAGTTACAATTGAAATAATCAAATGAAAACTCAACTCTAAGTTTGCAAGATGAATCACATGAATGATATGCAATGTATTTCAATTGGTGATTCCTTGTGTGGCCATCTAGAGCAAAAGCTCCACAAGGAGAGGGAGGAACTAGAGCAAAAGCTCTGTAGAAGTTCCTTTTAAAAGCCTCAACTCGAAACCAGAAAACCCCAACTCTATATATAGAGTTTCAACAGTTAAATAAAAAATATAGCTGTTGTGCACACTGCCTGAGAGAAAATAGCCGTTCAGATTCAGATCTGGGCGAGGTTCGGTCGACCGAAATGAATCACCCTTGTGTTTCGGTCGTCCGAAATGACTTAAGGTTGGTCATCATCCTCAGTATCTCTGTTTCGGTAGACCGAAGTGAATTGATGTTCTATTTCGGTAGACCGAAATAGCTTGAGGCTTGGTTCCAATCTCCGTGTTTACATCGGTCGACTGAATCAATATTGCCTATGCATTTTGGTTTGCCGAAATGAAACTGCAGCTCCAAGAATTTTGTTCTAAGTTAACAGATGAAACAGATTTACACAGGACATCTACACAGTCCTTATTTCCATTGAAAACATTTAAGTAAATGTCTTTACTTTAATTTATATGTCCATTTACTTTAAGTTTACAATGTAAATAAGGAAGTATCCCCTATTTGGATTCAATATGTCCATTTACTTTAAGTTTACAATGTAAATAAGGAAGTACCCCCCATTTAGATTCAATAAAAAATACTAGAAAATTGAAATGCAACTAAATCAAAATGTAGAAATTCAGTTTTAGTATAAATTTGGATTTCCGACTGTTTTGGTAAAAATGAATCCTTATGTAGACCAATGTAGACTTGGTCAAAAATTCTGATAAAATTAGTTTAGGCTAGTTTAAGTATAAAGAGTTATTACCGGGAAAAATTATTTTGAAATAATAATTATTTCAAAAATTCATTTTTCACACTAAGCTAAAAACACAGTTTTTCATGACGCGCATTCTGGGGTCCTAATGTCCGTTACCAACTCATGGTAATGAAGGTTTCTCATGCCTTAATTGTTGACCAATATGAATTATATGATTGGTGTGCATGGTCTTAGCATTTCTAGCACAAGTGATGAGTTCTTTCAAAACTTATGCAAGCTTGAACTAACTCACTCTTTAGCAAAGACTCCATGTGCAATTATATATGAATGAAGTGCATAGTCTATTGCTAATGGATATAGGAGCATATGAATGATGATATGATATACATGGTCCTATAGAGATGAGCTTTCAAATAAAGTTACTTCAAAAATAACTTTACAATTTAAGCTAGCACTCACCAAGCTATCTACTCCTTTCTTCAAGCTTTGCTCATAATCTTTTAGGCTTTGAGGTATTCTTGCTTCCTTTCTTTCTTTAAGTTTCTTTCTTTCTTAATCATTGATGTCCAAGTTATCTTTGGATGGACTTTGCATTTGGTTCCTTACAACTTCGTGTCTTTTTTGTCTTCTTTGTTATCCATAGATGTGATCTTGAGTAATGGAATTCTAGGAATGGTCTTTATGATCTTCATTGAGGTTCTTCTTTGAATGTGAATCATCTACAACACTCAATGTGAACATTAGTCCATAAATACCATTAATGGTTTGTTATCATCAAAACACCTAGATTGTCCTTAGATGAAATCCTTAAGGTCAACACAAATCTTTTATTTAGTAACGAAAAATTATTGTTCTTTTGTGCTATTTGTGATGTGTTTCAGTGCACATGTGTGCGCGCACACACACACACATATATAGAGATTGATTCAAATTTATAGACTTTTTAATAACTGGAGATTGATTTTTCACTTGAGGCATGTGTAAATGATATGTCACTCTGAATTGTGATTGGTTCAATTTACCCGAGACAATTTCATCATCTGAGATAGATTTATGTTTTGGGATTGTTTCATAATTTAAGATTGATGTTTTTTTTTGTTTTTTTATTGTTTCATAATTAAAATTGACAATTCATCCCTAACGAGAAAATAAAGCTCAATCAACCGTAAAATTAGAACTCCGGTGAAACCCCAGTTTGGCGTATCTTAGGGGAAGCTGCCATTTTGCTCAATTTATACTGGCGGTGCGACCTGTGTTCCTTTTTAACTGCCTTTCACGTCCTGAGACTCTGAATCAACCCTCCAACAACCGACTTATGGCACAAAATCAACGATGGGATATAGAGCGACTGTGACTCCTCATTCGTCGTTGATTTCAATTACTCTAATAAGCTTACCTGCTCTAAAAAAGTACCCGATTTTGATCTCAACCTCCCTTCTTCACCGGAAGTTGTCTAATTTCGTCGGATCATCACCACCACCGGTGACTCTGATCTCTGCTTCGACGATCGATGTGCTGATATATTACAGCCAAATTAAAAAATTAAACAGGAGAGAGAAAATATTTTTATTATATATAAAGAAATAATTAAATAAGCGTAATATATATTATATATAAAATGCTTAAAAATAATGAATTACTGCATTTAGTTAAAGAAAAGAGAATAAAGAAAATTAAAAATTATTTTCATAATTGTATAAAACTCCCTGTATTTTCAAAAGTGTGCAAAAAACCCATGTGTTTTCAAAGGGGTATTTTAGGTAGTGCAAAAGGGTAGTTTGGGTATTAAAGGCCAATTTTTAGTCATATGCATGGTACATGCCAATTAATTTTCTTGGTCAGAAGCCTTTTTTTGTACTATTTTGAAACTGCAGGGGTGACGTTTGAACACCAGGAGTGTTATTTGCACAGTTTTGAAATTACAAGGGTGTTTTCTGCACTTCACCCGTTTTCAGAGGCTTGGTAGGGGAGAACAATTTAGCTCGAATTGTTTCCAAAGTGAGGTGAAGTACTGAATTAGCATTGAGTGATTTCTTCTTAAAGATTCTTCTATTCCTTTCATTCTAGATATGGTACACTAGGGATGCTAATCCCATTTTGGAGTTTGAATTGCTGTGAAATTCTAAGTTACCCTTCCAATGGTGTGATGCCCAAACAATGAGTCATGTCCAAGAATAAGGTTGGTTATGATACCTACATTGTGCCTGTAGAAAGTGCCACAAGGGTTTGACAAAGGAACAAAAGAAAAATAGGTGATCATGTGATTCAAGTTCTGTGTTGCAAAGGATACACATTGTGGAGTTGATGTGTGTTGTACACCTTCTGTTGAGTGTTGGTAGTTTATGCTGGATTACAACCCATATGGTAAAGGAATGCTTAGGTATGGATGGTTTAGACAGACAAGATGAGGCCAAGGAAGGGTAGGGAAATGCTGGTTGTAATGCTTCGTGGTTTTTGATGTGGAAAACAGGCTAGAGCTGGATGGGAGCTAGATATATTTATCTCTGTTATTGGGATTGGGATTTGGCAGAGTGGCAATGTTTTGTAGCTGTGACAAGATGTTGAGAATGGCTATTGGGAAGGACTATGTGTTGGTGGTGATGAATGCACTTACTTTGGTCATACTGTCAAAAATCTAGCTTTAGCCCTCTGTTAGGAATACAACACTTATCCCAAGCAACCTTAGCACCTGTCTTTTTTAAAACTGGACCAGACCACACGAATGCACAAAAAATGCTTTCAAGCTTATATATAATGCTCATCGGTAGTATAAGTTTAGAGCTTCAATAGATTTGGGTTGAGAAGAGGATAGCCCTAATGAGCTGAAGTCTACCTACAAATAAAAGATTCTTGCTTGTCCAATGTGCAATTCTGGATGTAATTTTATCCACTAGGGCTTTGTAGTCATTAGCTCTTAGCATTGTAGTAACCAATGGTACCCCAAGATACCTCACAAGATGGGTTCTTTTGTGATACTCCCTAATTTCGGAACACCGGTTGATCAAATCCGTGTACAAAATTAAGGATATCAAAACAATTAAAGTATTTAAACAAACACAGATTACAAAATGAAATAAAGAATAAATAATACGCTGAAGAAAACTATTAAATAATAATTTCATTAATACTTATCCAAAACTACAACTCGGGAATCCCGTAATTCAAGGACCCCTAAAACATAATTCAATAATCGAGTCAACAATAAAATAAATCTATCATCTAACAATGAATAAATATCATACTTTGAAATAGGAAGAAAGAATGGATAAGTCTGTTGCCCAAGAATGGACTCTAGAGGGGGGGAGGGGGGTGAATAGAGTCATTGTCCAAATACAGCAGATTCAAAGTTTTATAAAAATGTAATTTTACACTAACTACTTGAGCTAATATGCAATAATGAGTTGATAAAATCAAGTTAAACAAATCAGCAGATAAATATAGACTGTAATGTAAAGAGGAGAGATAGAGAAGTTGCAAACATAGACACAACGATTTTAGCGAGGTTCGGAAACTCATACTTTTCTGCTCAAGACCTTTCTTGAGACTTCCCAATCCAATATGGCTCCTCCTTACGGGTAGAGAGCAAACCTTGTAAGGAACAATTCCTTCTTTCTTCTAGCTGAGAGACACCCTCTCTAGGTCTTAGGGCCAAGCTAGCCCTTACAGTAGTTTGACTGAGAGAATTTCTTCTCCTAGTCTTACAAAGAAATGAAGAAGTGTATTACAAAGATCTCACTCTTACAATTTGAAATTACAGTTCACACTCTTTAGAGAATCAAATGATACAAATGAAGCTCACTCTCTCTAAATGATGTAAGTGTGTGAGAGAAGAAGTATCTGAAGTTTAGCTTAGAGAATCAATGAATGGAGGATTGCCAAACTTTTTACTCAGTAAGATGGTATGAATAACTCGTAGTGAATTGAGGCTTAAGCATACTAGCAGCTAACTTAACACCACATATATATAGAGCTCTTCTATGATCAATAGCTATTGTAAACCCTTCTCTTAGCCGTTGAGAATCCTTCTCTTGATTAAGACATTACATAGCAACATTTGGCAGAGAAACTTCTTGTGACAGAGATACCTTGTTTGACAGAAGTGTTCAGTGCATAGGGAAGGTATTAGATTTAGAATCATGTGAAAGGCTCTTTTAGAGATAATATAGCTTTTAACCTCAAGACAAGAACATTTATGCTGCTAGAATTCAGTCAATCATGTCAGTATACACATGTGAATCAAATTGCAAAGTCATAAAATGAGTCACGGGTTGAAAGAAGAGTGATCTTTATAGCAGATCTGGTTTGACCAATAAAGAAGTCGATTTAGTTGAGAATTAAGTCGGCTCAGTTCAAGAACAAGTTGGCTTGGTTTAAAAATGAGTCGGTTGGGTTGAGTGTCTTCAAGATTCTAAAGGTAAAGAGCCTCGGTCTGACTTAGTCGGCTGGGTTGAGGAAGGAGTCGGCTCAATTATGAATTGAGTCAGCTGGATTATCAAATGAGCCGGCTGAATTGAATTTTGCTTTTGATGAGCCTCAGCCTAACTGAGTCAGCTGGATTTCAAACTGTGTTGGCTGTGTTGGGAGTTGATCGTGATGAGTCTCGGCCTAATCTAGTCGGCTGGATTGCTGACTGAGTCGACTGAGTTTTACCTTGGTCTATTTATTTACTATTCTGTGATGCCTCAGATTTAGATGCTTAGTGCTAATGATTGGTAATTTAATTTTTCATAAGAGTGATGATTTGAAGTGTGTGAGTGATGTAAGATCTTAGAAGGAGCTTCAGATGATCTCATAGATTCTTTACACTTTGTTCCTAAGTCACTCACCAACCTGTCTACCTCATAGGCAAGCGTTGATGATCTTTGAAGTTGCATAGACTTCTTTGAGCCAGTGATTTCAGCTTTAATGACTTGGAAACTTCCTTCCTTTCCTCACGACATTCCTTTTGATTTGGAATTGAACTTCAATGTAAACATTAGTACATTGGGCATCATTAATGGTTTGTTATCATCAAAAGTACCGAATTGCCCTTAGGAGAAATCCGTAGGGTCAACAATCTCCCCCTTTTTAATGATGACAAAACATTGATGTGTTCTTTATAAACATAGGAAGGGTGCTCCCCCTGTCAGTAGGCATTAATTTGAATTCTTTGTATAACAAATGCTTTAATAAGTAAACTGTGAATGATAATCATTAAGCATGAGATTTATAGAGATTTTTTATCTCCCCTTGTCATTTTGCAGACATAAACTAATTTGAAATAAAACACATAATGTCATATATATCAAAAACATGTCACTTCATTTAATGTAGAAGTCGGTGCATGATGGACATTGAGACAAAACAACTAACATAGAGTGATAAATCCACAAAACATCAAAATATCCTAAGCTAGACCTGTAGTAAGACTTAAATAAAACTTCCTCAACATAATTAACACATCAACCACACATTTCTCCCCCTTTGGCACATCAAAAAGGAGGGAGGTCCAAAGCACCATGAATCTCAGAGAGATTATCCTTCAGCTCTTCATAGTTGAGAACCAATGTATCGACAAGAGTAGTGAGTGTGTCAATTTTTGTTTCCATTCTACGCGAGATGGCAAGCTGCTCTAGTAAGATATCTCATATGGAGGGTGCATAAGAAGGAATGACAACATTAGCAAGTGTAGGATCATCCTCATGATCATCTTCATCATCAGTACCTTCAGGCTCGTTAGCATCACAATCCTCATCAATTGGTTCCTCTCCCCTGGCAATTGCGTCTTCCCACCTTTTCTACCTAGGGTAGAACCAGGTGCCCTGCTCAGCTTATTCAAGCCCCATGAGTCTTATTTGAGTGGGACTGAATTTGTCTTTGGACCCAAGCATTTCAGATTCTTCAAATTTGAGAGGATAATTCCATTTTGTTAATAAAAGAGTCAAAGGCATAGCATAGTGGAGAAATCTGGATTTTTTATCCTTACACTTGAGCATGCGATGGAGTATTACATAGGCAAATTCGAACAACTTGCCATTAAGGACATACCACATAAGAAACACCTCCATTTGAGAGACAATCGAGTGACTCCCGGACTTAGGGAGAAAGTTGTATGTAATGATGTTGTGAAGAACTCGGGCTTCAAGAGGGAGCTGGTTGGTTTTGATACAGGAGATGTTGGTGAGAGTCTTGTTATACCTGATTTGACGCACAACCTCATGCTTGTCAAAGTCAGGCCCCTCATACCATTTGTGAGATGAATAATGTTGAATACCTCCGCGAAAAATTTATAAAGCAGCCCCAAGTTCTTCTACCCTAAATGTGTGGGTGGCAAACCCAAGGAAGGTGCGAACATCACGGGTTCAACCTGCTTATTCAAGGTGGTATAGAATACTCTGACAATGCGAGGGTAATAGGGAATATCCAATTGCATAAACTATTCCAGACCTATATCTTTGAAGAGGTTGAAGGTATTGAGATGAAATTCATCACAAACCTCCTTGGTAAGACATTTACCCTTGGCAACCTTCCGATTTCCAAAATTTGTTTCGAATGAGGTCTTGTAGGTTGGCCCTCTGAAGAGATGGTTGTAAGGAATGGGTATGCCGCGAGGTTGAGTTTCTAGGGGTTGTGGAGGGATTGGGTTGCTAGGGCCCGATTCAGCATCGTGAGCGCGCCTAGATCTCTTAGGGTTTCGGCGAGGTAGAGTGTTGGTAGGCATAGTAAGTTAGGGTTTGGGATGTGAAGTGAGGGGAAGGGTGTAGGGACGAGATATATATATATATATATATATATATATATATATATAGCAATAGAATGGGATAATTAAAGAGATAGGTGCAATGATTTTACCTGATTCGAAGGAGAGAAGAGGAATGGAATCGCTTATGTTGCATGCCCTTTAGACGATGAAAATGAGTGAAGAGAATGGGGGAATGAACCCTAAACAAAAGACTTTGACCCGTTAAACAGAGTCGGCTCAGTAACTAACTGAGTCTGCTCAATAAGTAATCGAGTCGGCTGAGTTTAAAACTCAGTCGGCTGAGTTAGACCGAGACAAGTCAAAAGAGTATTCAAACTTAGTCGGCTCAGTTCAAAACTGAGTCGGCTTAGTTTGGAACCGAGTCGACTAGTTAAGAACTAAGTCGGCTGAGTTAGACTGAGGCACTTGAATTTGAGAGATAAGGGTCTTGATCACTACAGGCACACTTGTTAACCCAATTTCTCTTCTAAGGGTGCAAAACCTATCTTCATGAAGAGGTTTAGTGAAAATATCTGCTATTTGTTTATCGGTGGGAATGAATTCAAGTTCCATATCGCCTTTAGACACATGATCTCTAAGGAAATGGTATCGAATTTCAATATGCTTGGTCTTTGAGTGCTGAATGGGAATTTTTGAGATGCATATGGCACTTGTGTTGTCACATTTGATAGGAACATGATCATATACTAGCCCAAAATCTTCAAGTTGTTGCTTGATATAGAGCGTTTGAGCACAACAGCTTCCCGCAGCCACGTATTCAGCTTCTGCTGTTGATAAAGCCACTGATTTTTCTTTTTACATGACCAAGAGACAAGAGATTGACTAAAAAGATGACAAGTTCTGCTGGTGCTTTTCCTATCAATTTTGCACTCGCCAAAGTCCGTATCGGAGTAGCCTACTAGTTCAAGTGAGGTGTTTCTAGTATACCATAAACCAAGATTGATAGTGCCACAAAGATATTTAAAAATGCGTTTAACAACACTTAAATGAGATTTCATAGGACATGATTGAAATCTAGTAAACAAGCATACACAAAACATAATGTCCGGCCTACTTGCCGTTAAGTATAAGAGGCTACCAATCATTCCTTTATACTTTTTGATATCCACTTCTATGCCTTTCTCATCTTTATCAATTTTCAAGGAGGGACTCATAAGAGTTTTGGCATGTTTGGCATCCTCCAAGCCAAATTTCTTTAACAAATCTTTAACGTACTTGGATTGACAAATGAAATGCCATCAAGTGTTTGTTTGAATTGCAACCCTAAGAAAAAGTTGAGTTCTCCCATTATACTCATTTCAACTCATTTTGCATGACAGAAGCAAATTCTTCACATAGCAAGCTATTAGTTGAACCAAAGATAATATCATCAACATAAATTTGAACAATTAACAAGTTATTTTTAATAGTTTTGGCGAAAAGAGTATTATCAATTTTACCTCTAACAAAACCATTTTGAAGTAAAAAACCACTAAGTCTTTCATACCAAGCTCTTGGAGCTTGCTTCAAACTGTAGAGAGCTTTAGATAATTTAAACACATGATTAGGCCACTCAAAGCTTTCAAATCCCGGTGGTTATTCAACAAGCACTTCTTCATCAATGAAGCCATTTAAGAATGCACTTTTTACATCCATTTGAAATAGCTTAAAGTTCTTATAGGATGTAAATGCAAGGAGCATTCTAATAGCTTGAAGTCTAGCTACGGGGGTAAAGGTTTCTTCATAATCAATGCCTTCTTCTTGATTATAACCTTGAGCGACAAGTCTTGCCTTGTTCCTCACTATATTACCCGATTCATCTTTCTTATTTCTAAAGATCCATTTAGTGCCAATGATAGTCTTTTCTTTAGGTCTAGGCACTAATTCCCAAACTTTGTTCCTTTCAAATTGATTAAGCTCTTCTTGCATGGCTAAAATCCAAGACTCATATTTTTCGGCTTCAATAATGTTTTTAGGTTCAATATAAGAAACAAAAGCTACATAATTGCAAAGATTTTTAAGTTGTAATCTTGTGCCTACCCCTTTGGATGGATCACCTATAATTTAATTAATGGGATGATCATTGACAAACTTCCATTCCTTAGGAGGGTTGTCAATAGAGAGAGTTTCACTTGCATTATCCTTTTGGGGATTATTAAGTTTGAGATTTTCAATGTTAATGTTGTCAACATTTTTGTCAATGTCATTCTTCTCATCATCATCATCCAATGGGATACTTGGCCGTGGAAATCAGATTCATCAAACACCACGTGAATTGATTCCACCACAACTTGTGTTCTTTTGTTGAACACTCTATAAGCACGACTTTTGGATGAATAACCAAGAAAAATGCCTTCATCCAATTTTGGTTCAAACTTTCCTAAATTATCTTTATCGTTAAGCACAAAACATTTACATCCAAAGACTTTAAAATAGGCAATGTTGGGCTTCTTTTGATTCCAAAGCTCATAGGGAGTTTTGTTGAGAATTTTTCTAACAATAACTCTATTGATGACGAAGCATGAAGTGTTAATGGCTTCGGCCCAAAGAGATTTAGGAGACAAATGCTCATTAAGTATAGTCCTAGCCATTTCTTGAAGAGACCTATTTTTTCTTTCAACAACTCCATTTTGTTAAGGAGTTCTAGGAGCTGAAAGGTTATGATCATATCCATTTTCATCACAAAACCTTTCAACATCTTGATTGTCAAATTCTCTTCCTCTATCACTTTTAATGCATTTGATCTTACATTCCTTTTCATTTTCCACTCTTCTACAAAATCTAGAAAAGATTGAGAAGGTTTCATTTTTGTGTGTAAGAAAAAATACCCAAGTGAATCTAGGGAAGTCATCAACAATGACATAAGCATATCGCTTTCCACCAAGACTAGCAATTCTTTCTGGACCAAATAAGTCCATGTGAATTAACTCAAGTAGTCTAGAGGTTGTTACATCCTTTTTCTTTTTGAAAGAAGACTTGTTTTGTTTGCCTATTTGGCAAGCACCACAAGTTTTATCTTTAACAAAGTTAGTCTTTGGGAGGCCTTTGACTAACTCAAGCTTAGATAATTTTGAAATAGAGTCCATGATAGTGTGACCAAGTCTTCTATGCCATAGACAATTATTATCACTAGATGATACAAAGCATTTAACATTTTGTCATGCAATTCACATAAAAGCAAAGTGTATAAGTTTCCATTTCTAAGAGCATTAAAAATTTGAATTCCATCTTTTTCAATAATGCGTTTATCCGATGTAAATATCACATTAAAGCCTTTATCACAAAGTTAACTAATGCTAAACAAGTTGTGTTTGAGACCTTTAACAAGTAGCACATTATCAATGGATAAGGTTGAAGATATACCTATGGTTCCAATGCCGATTACCTTTCCTTTGGAGTTGTCACCAAATGTAACATTTCCCCCATTGTGAGGCCGAAGAGCTGAAAATTTTAAACGATCATCGGTCATGTGACGCGAGCAACCACTATCGAGGAACCATTTGTCCTTGAAGGAGGGAGAAGACTTTATCCCCACCTATAAAACAGATCAATGTGATCTTCCTTTGGTACCCATACGTTCTGGGGTCCATATGGGTTAGATTGACAAACATAAGATCCCTTGGGAATCCAAATTAGTTTAGTTCTAAAAGGCTTCCATTTCCTTTTTGAAGATCTATCATTTTCATGGTGAAAGTGAGATGATCATTCAGTACTACTCTTGATAAAATGCACAAACAATGGCTTTCTTCTTTTTAGTAAACATGCATCCTTGGAGTGAGGATTGTATCCTAGGCCGGTTTTAAAAAATGCACTTTGTTGATTTCCAAGCATCTTTCTCAAATTTTATTTACGTTGAGTGAATTTAGCAATGATGTTCAATTAATCTTCAATAATTAAGTTTAGTGAATCATTTTTAGAAATGAGTTTACTAGGATTCTTGTGAGAGATAGATTCTATTTCCTTTTTGAGAGAACCATTTTCATTTCTAGTTTTTTCAAGATTGTTTGAAAGAATGAAGTTTTCCTTTTTGAAAGAAGCACATTTCAAAACCATTTTTCCTAGTTCTTTATGGAGTTCTTGAAAAGCATCTTGTAACCCATTATATTCATCAAGTAAGTCATTAAAGGAGATGTCTTGCTCAAAAGAAGAGTTTGAGGAAGAGCTTACCTCATCGTCATTTGCCATAAGGCAAAGATTAGCTAGGTTGTTTGTGCCAAGGTCATCATCACTTCCGGAGGTAAGAGAGTCATCATCTTCCTATGAGGCTTTCATGGATTTCTTCTGGGATTTTTCTTCCTTTTCGTTTTTATAGAAGAAATAATCAGCTTTGAAGTGCCATGGTTTTCCACAATGGAAGCATGTGGATTGTTCCTTTTGAGAGGAGTCACGTGATGATGATGAAGAACTCTTTTTGAGATTGCCTCTTTTATTGTATTTCTTCTTTTGAAGATATCTTTTGTAAGAGAATATGGCAAGGGTAATTTCTTAATCATCTTCAATGGTATCTTTAGACACCTCTTCATTTATGGAGGCTTGGAGGGCGGTAGTCTTGGATTGAATGGCTTCTTTTGCTGATTGGTCCTTCATGGTGATTTCATATAGAAGGAGAGACCCAAGGAGTTCATCTTGAGGTAGCTTCTTAATGTCTTTGGCTTCTTGAATAGCGGTAACCTTCGAATTCCATCCTTTTGGAAGTGCCCATGAGATTTTTCTAATATGATCGGAAGAAGGATATACCCTACCAAGATTCTTCAAGGGGTTAATAATGTTAGTAAAATGAGGAAACGTTTCACTAATTGATTCATTTTCATTCATGTTAAAGAGTTCATATTGATGCACAAGTCTATGAATTTTGGAATTCTTAACTTGACTAGTTCCTTCATAGGTGACAATGAGTTTGTCCCAAATTTCTTTGTCCGTGTCACAATCACAAATTTTATTGTACTCATCTTTACTTAATGCGCAATAGAGATTGTTTTTGGCCTTGGAGTTGCATTGAACTAGTCTACGGTCATTTGCATCCCATTCGGATTTTGGTTTGGGAACTTCATTCCCTTTTACTATTTTAGTGGGAACATTGTTTCCAACTTCAACAACATCCCATACTTCAATATCAACATTTTCAAGAAAGACTCTCATTCTATTTTTCCAATAGTTAAAATCGTTACCATAAACAAGGGAGGTCGATTGTTGGACTGACCTTCTAAGGAAGACAATGATCCAATGTTGGACATGATCGTATTCTAAGACGGTTAAGTCTTATAGATAGAATTTAGGCTCTGATACCAATTGTTGCCCAAGAATGGACTCTAGAGGGGGGGGGGGGGAATAGAGTCCTTGTCCAAATATAGCAGATTTAGCAGATAAATATAAACTGTAATGTAAAGAGGAGAGATAGAGAAGTTGCAAACATAGACACATCGATTTTAGCGAGGTTCAGAAACTCCTACTCCTCTGCTCAAGACCTTTCTTAAGACTTCCCAATCTAATATGGCTCCTCCTTACGGGTGGAGAGCAAACCTTGAAAGAAACAGTTCCTTCCTTCTTATAGCTGAGAGACACCTTCTCTAGGTCTTAGGGCCAAACCAGCCCTTACAGTAGTTTGACTGAGAGAATTTCTTCTCCTAGTCTTACAAATAAATGAAGAAGTGTATTACAAAGATCTCACTCTCACAATTTGAAATTACAGTTCACACTCTCTAGAGAATCAAATGATACAAATGAAGTTCACTCTCTCTAAATGATGTAAGTGTGTGAGAGAAGAAGTATCTGAAGTTTAGCTTAGAGAATCAATGAATGGAGGATAGCCAAACTTTTTACTCAGTAAGATGGTATGAATAACTCGTAGTGAATTGAGGCTTAAGCATACCAGCAACTAACTTAAGACCTCATATATATAGAACTCTTCTATGATCAATAGTTGTTGTAAACCCTTCTTTTAGCCGTTGAGAATCCTTTTCTTGATTAAGACATTACATAGCAACATTTGGCAAAGAAGCTTCTTGTGACAGAGATACCTTGTTTGACAGAAGTGCTCAGTGCATAGGGTAGGTATCAGATTTGGAATCATGTGAATGGCTCTTTTGGAGATAATATAGCTGTTGACCTCAAGACAAGAACATGTATGCTGCTAGAATTCAGTCAATCATGTCAGTATACACATGTGAATCAAACTGCAAAGTCATAAAATGAGTCACGGGTTGAAAGAAGAGGGATCTTTATAGCAGATCTGGTTTAACCAACAAAGAAGTCGACTTAGTTGAGAACTGAGTCAGCTCAGTTCAAGAACAAGTCGGCTTGGTTCAAAAATGAGTCAGCTGAGTTGAGTGTCTTCAAGATTCTGAAGGTAAAGAGCCTCGGTTTGACTTAGTCAGCTGGGTTGAGAAAGGAGTCAGCTTAATTATGAATTGAGTCGGCTGGATTATCAAATGAGCCGGCTGAATTGAATTTTGCTTTTGATAAGCCTTGGCCTAACTGAGTCGGCTGGATTTCAAACTGAGTCGGTTGAGTTGTGAGTTGATCATGATGAGCCTTGGCCTAATCCAGTCGGCTGGATTGCTGACTGAGTCGGCTGAGTTTTACCTTGGTCTATTTACTTGCTGTTCTATGATGCCTCAGAATTTAGATTCTTAGTGCCAATGATTGGTAATTTAATTTTTCATGAGAGTGATAATTTGAAGTGTGTGAGTGATGTAAGATCTTAGAAGGAGCTTCAGATGATCTCATAGATTCTTTACACTTTGTTCCTAAGTCATTCACCAACTTGTCAACTCTATAGGCAAGCTTTAATGATCTTTGAAGTTGCATAGACTTCCTTGAGCCAATGATTTCAGCTTTAATGACTTGAAAACTTCCTTCCTTTCCTCACGACATTCCTTTTGATCTGGAATTGAACTTCAATGTAAACATTAGTACATTGAACACCATTAATGGTTTGTTATCATCAAAAGTACCGAATTGCCCTTAGGAGAAATCCGTAGGGTCAACAATACCAGGTTTCAAGATCAAGCGTTTTACCACTGCGCCAAAAGCTATAGCTGTTAGCCAAAGTGCAACTTTATTTCCTTATACTAGTAGCGCAGAGCCCCGCATTAAGTGGTAGGTGGATATGGGGAGCTGCGCCATTACGGCGCCAATGGGTCGGGCTGTCAAGCCCTTTTTCGAGTCAAAGGTAGATTGCTAGCTCCTATAAACCAACAATCTTCCCCCCAGCAACTACCCTGGGACTCGAACCCGTGACCTCGCTCTAATACCAGGTTTTAGGATCAAGTGCTTTACCACTGCGCCAAAAGCTATGGATGTTAGCCAAGGTGCAACTTTATTTCCTTATACTAGCAGCGCAGAGCCCCGCAGTAAGTGGCAGGTGGATATGAAGGGTTGCGCCATTACAGCGCCAACAGGTCGGGCTGTCAAGCCCCTTTTTGAGTCAAAGGTAGATTGCTGGCTCCCATAAACCAACAAAGTCCTCCAGTTGCGGATCCTCAACCTTGAGACTTGAACCTCTAATAACCTGAAAGATAAAAATAAGTGGGTCAAACCCCCGAGCAAACTCTCTCTACTAATCCTCTAAAAACAAATAAAGAGATCATTTCTTACCAAAACCAAACATATAAAGTTTTTATCTTTAATATATAATGACACACACATACATCTATATATATATATATATATATATATATATAATATAAAACAATAATCCCATCCATTAATAGGTTTATTAAATTTCACAATCATTAAACAATAATTAAATTAATAATTATTCCTAGACCAATCCACAATTTATTTTTCTTTTAAAAAGAAATTTCCTTAACCTTAATTCCATCATTTACAGTTGTTTAATCATTTAAAAAATAAATTATAATTAAAGGACTAATTTCTTTAATCCAAAACCCGATAATAATTTTTATTTATTTAAATTACATATCCAATACCTAGGCTTCGACAAATCAACCATGCCTTAGTTTGGTATCTTTCGAAAACAAAATCAACCATGTCTCCACCAATATTATTTTATTAATATTATAAAATAAATAACTAACTTACAAGTACTAGATTATTCTAATATAAGAATATCTAATTCTAATCTAACTTATACATACAATAACCATAGATGAAATTTTAATTATCTAACATATAGCAATTTAATTATCCATTGGCAATTCAACCATGCTTTCACCATTATTATTTTATTAATATTATAAAATAATATAACTACCCATTTAAATAATAGATTATTCTAGTATAAGAATATCTATAAACTCCAAGTTATACATACAATAACCCTAGATGCAATTTAAATATCTAATACATATGCAATTTAAACATCTAATACATATAGCCATTAACTAATGCGTTGACAAATCAATCATGCCATTATAAATATATTTATTTATATATTGGCAACTCAACCATACCTCCTTAAGTATATATTTATATTTTTAAATTAGCAACTCATCCATACTTCTTATGTATGTATTTTATCCATACAAATATTTAGGCATATGTTTAAGCCTTTGGTAACTCATCCATGCCTACAATTTAACTATTTACTAACTTTAAACTTAATTAACGATGAACTAAATCACACATAGACATCTTATGCATATCATACATATAACATTAATTTAATAACTAGTCTATTCAGATATACCAAATAAGAATAATTAATATTGATCATCTTAAATAATATATACATATCCACATATATTATTTAATATAAATATGAGTAAAGAGCAAATAACCCCCTTGATCTATCGGCCAAAAACATAAAACCCGCCTAAACTAAGTATCACCCCCCTAAACTTTTAAAAAAGTGTAGTTTGAGGACAAAATAAAAAATTGTCCTATCAGAGGTCACCGAAAATATTAAATTACAAATTTACCCTTTACTTTAAATAGCAATTTTAATGCTTTAACAACTGTTATTCATGACGTGTTAAATGCAATCTCAACCCCTAATAGTAGTGTGACACATCACCTTATCACAATCACCATCTAACACTCCCTCTTTTTAACGCCATATGTACAAAACTCTCTCTCTTTACGCTCTCTGTAGCCTATACACTGTTGTTCTCTGGCAACCGATGATATCGCCAACTAATAGCAATCCTCCGGCAGCCGACTTCACCGACCAGCACTCGACCATCACCGATGACAACCGTCATTCTCTGTACCCGATTGCTTTTCATCGCCGTCGTTCAATTCCTCAAACAAGGGGCCCAATAGCTTCACTCTTTTTGCTTTTGGTAAGTTAATAACATCACCCTCTGAAGCAAATTACCGTATATCTTCTTCAAGGTGTGTCAGCACTCGGGTAGCCCAAAAATGTCCTTTATGCTCTCTCCCAGTTTGTGATACCCCTTGATTCTAGAGCCACGGGTGATCAAGTCCGAGCACAGATCCGAGGGATACCAAACAATTAAGTATATAAACAAGCATTGAGTAGAAAAGAAATTTAAGAATAAATAATTAAGTTGAAAAGAATCTAAATAAAAATAAACCAATAATTCCAAAACTTCCAATATTATTACAACTTGGGAATCCATATAGTAGACCCCTAATAATATCCCAACTAGAAAATTTGAACTAAAAAGAAAAACCAAAACTAAAACATAATTAGTAGTCCTACATAGTTAGAAGAGTGAGTGACTATCTCTGCTCAGCACGAATAATCTCTAAGACTGAAACCATCCGATATTTAAAAAATAATAGTGGGTCAGGCCCACAAACAAGTTCTACTCTACTACAATTCAAATAGAGACCCAATACACAGATACATCCTAGATAACTCAACAATAGCTAAATAGTCCATACATATATAAATACACACTATAGGACGTTCACTAGACTATATGTCTGTCTCAACCTGAATAAAAGACATGCAAATCGCACATAAAGTGGGCATGTATACTTAGATCTACCAGGGTACCCAGATGTCTACTATATCTAGTTATCCATTCTAGGCGATATACGCATTCTAACCATAATCCTGAGACTCAAGCTCATATTGTGGTACCATAATCATATATATATAAATCTATCCAAAACCAAGGTATGTCATTCAACTATTCATTGACCTGACACAATATAAGTAGGACTTAACTTTTATAGTTAATCCATTCCCTTATTCCAGAATAGGTAGGACTTAGTGTTTTGAGCTGATCCGTCCTTAATACGCCACCGTCCTATACCGGTGCATATAATCCACAAAAAATCCAATAATTGATAAAATAGAATAAAACAGTTCATCAATTAAAATCTAGAGAATGATATAATGAAAATCAGATAAATAACTGAGCACATTATGTTAAATATTCAAGAGTATATTCATATTAATCCATTTAACTTGCTAGAACAACCACAAGCAATTAAATCTTCCATATCCATTGACAGCATGCAAATAAGTATTTAAATTTCATGATGTCCAATATTTTAGCATATTAGCATATACTAACAATTATGGGATTTTAACATGTTTATTTAAATCATTTAAAACCCCCCATTAAAGTCCAGAATTCCATTTTAGCCCCTGAAGTTTCCAAAAACACAAAAAATACATCTATTGGTGTATTTCAACAATAGAGCCGCCTCCCCCTAAAGAGGGAGCCGTATGCTAAAACCCATTATCTTCCTCGCCTCCGGCGATGTTAAAACACCTCTGTAACTCTAAAGAGCCGTATGCTGAAACCCATCATCTTCCTTGCCTCCAGCGATGTTAATACACCTTTGTAACTCTTTGTTAAGGTTCCTAGGGGTTCAATCTATGTCCCAAATTTATCCCAGAAACTCATAAAAATACAGTATGTATCATTAACAACAATTTGAATACATAATATGAAACAATTGATAAGGTAAATCAATTTCAATTAACAACACATAATATAGTTAAAACTCTGAATTAATATGCATACAAGATCAATTTTAATGTCTGATTAAATCTTAGAGATTATCTAGGCATGCACAGAACAAAAGTCTACGGGAAAGAGTAAGAGAAAAAACTTGCCTTAGGTTTCAGGTTGAAACCTTAAACCGTCTTCTCTGATTTTTCTGATTACTCCTGAACTGTTGTTAAAATCCTCTGTTACTCCTGGTTCAACCCACAAGCAGACACTCTTCCTTCCTCCTTGGTCTGATCTTCAATCTATGGCCAAACCCTAGCTTGTTCTCTCAGTTTTCTCTCAAACCTCTCTGTATATTTTTTGGCCTCTATGTGTACGTGAAAAGGCTTCTTAACGCTCGACAGACTAAACTTATATATATATAGGTTTATACAAACCCTAATCCTTCTTTCACTCCAAGTCTGTGAACTTAAGGAAAAACAGAATAAAGAAAAGAAAGAATATATATATATATATATATATAATTATAAATTATATGTATATATTTGGTTATCACGTATAGGACTTTATAATTATATATATATATATATATATATAAAACCTACTAACATAATATTACTTTTATTTACATAAAAGAATAAATAATTAATAATAATAATACTCTATCCTCTTGAACGTATATACTCAAGTATATATACAACCAACCATATATGGGTAATTATCCGTATCCATAAACAACCCCTATTCAAGTAGTCCATGTAACCTAATTGTTGGTCCATTACTACTATCCATGTCAAAATCCTTTTTTTAAAAAATAAAAATAAAACTAAACACATTTAATCTACAAATAATTTCAATCAAACAATTAAACAAATAGCCAAAACATCAAATAATGAATGTAAAAATGCACTTAAACAATTAATTAAATTCCGAGACTATCCTTTTAAAATTAGGGGTATTACATTCTTTCCCCCTAACAAAAGAAGTTCTGTCATCGGAATTCGTTCTTACCTTCTTCCAGTATTTCAGGAAACTGCGAGTGAATAATATCCTCCAGTTCCCAAGTAAACTCAGCCTCATTATGGTGACTCCACTGAACACGCACTAAAGATATAACCTTATTATGAAGAATCTGATCCTGACGGTCTACAATACGACACGGTGGCTCCATATATATTGCATCCGTCTGTAACTCAATCTCACCAACATCGATATGTTGATACCAATCCTCATCACGCAGAAATTTCCACAATATGGAAACATGAAACACATTGTGCACACGATCTAAATGATCTGGAAGTGCTAACCGATAAGCCACAGTTCCAACTCGATCTGTAATCATGAATGGACTGACAAACCGTGGTGACAACTTCCCTTTCTTCCAAAAGCGCATTACTCCTTTCATAGGAGACACTTTGAGTAGAACCTAATCCCCAACCTAAAACTCCAATGTATGAGCACGACGATTGGCATAAATTTTCTCCCTACTCTAGGTAGTACGCATGCGATCCCTAATAAGAGAAATCTTCTCTGAAGTATCCTTAATGAACTCAGGACCCAAAAATCTGCTCTCTCCAATCTCCATCCAACAAACAGGATATCGACATGGTTGGTCGTACAATGCCTCAAACGGTGCCAAACCAATAGTCTTCTGGAAACTATTATTATATGTAAACTCCATAAGTGGCAAATAATTCTCCCAGTGGCCCTTGAAATCAAGAACACAAGAATAAAGCATATCCTCCATGATCTGATTAACCTTTTCGGTCTAACCATCTGTCTGAGGATGATAAGTAGTGCTAAGATGTAATTCTGTACCGAAAGCCTGCTGAAAACTCTTCTAAAATCCTGACACAAAGCTCAAATCCCTGTCCGATATAATAGATAACGGAATGCTATGTAACTTCACAATCTCTGTAATGCAAAGTCTAGCCAACTGCCCCGAAGTGAAGTCAGTGTGAATAGGCAAGAAATGAGCTGATTTAGTCAACCTATCAACGATGACCCAAATGAAGTTGTGATACTTGAATGAATTAGGCAATCCCTCCACAAAATCCATAGAATTGCTCTCCCACTTCCACTTTGGTATAGGTAGTGGCTGTAGAGATCCTGATGGCCTCTGATGATCGATCTTGACCATTTGGCAAGTACTACACTGAGAGACAAAAATAGCAATGTCTTTCTTCATACCTGCCCACCAAAACTGCCACTTCATATCCTGATACATTTTGTCTCCTCCTGAATGAACAGAAAACTCATAATGATGACTCTCAGTCATCACATCCTTCTTCAAATCATCAGCAGAAGGTATTACTAAACGCCCCTTGTACCTCAAACCTTCATCAGTCCTAACATAGTAAAATAGAACCTCCCCAGAAGCTATCTCTGCAACTTTTACAATATACTGTTGATCCGTAAGTTGTGCCTTCAGGACCTTGTGAATGATAGAAGGTGTAACTACCATGCAAGCCATAAAAGCATCAGACAACTCATCAACGGTCTTCAAAGTATTCCATTCAGTGGTGACTAAAGCAGAAAAACTCGCATAAGGTCGACGACTGAGTGCATCTGTCACCACATTCGCTTTTCCTGGATGATACTGTATAGAGAAATGATAATCTTTCACAAACTCTAACCATATGCGTTGTCTCATATTCAGCTCCTGCTGAGTGAACAAATACTGCAGACTCTTATGATCATTAAATAATCTAAAAAACTCTCCCAACAGATAATGCCTCTAAATATGTAAGGCAAAGACTACAGCTGCCAACTCCAAATCATGTGTTGGATAATTAAGCTCATAAGGCTTAAGTTTATGAGATCCATACGAAATCGGTCGTTCCTCCTACATCAACACACACCCAAGACCTTGCAAAGAAACATCTGTGTAGACAAGATACTCTATCCCGCTCTGTGGAGTATACAGAACCGGTGCAGAAGTTAACTTGCTTTTTAGCTCATCAAAAGCTTTCTGACAGTATTATCCTATACGAACTGTACCCCCTTCTTAGTTAAGTGCGTGAGTGGTCCCGTTATCTTTGAGAACCACTGAAAAAACCTACAATAATATCTTGCCAATCCGAGGAAACTCCGAATCTCGGTAGGTAAAGTAGGTTGTCCCCACTCTACCATAGCTAAAACCTTGGTTGGATCTATTGCTGTTCCGCTTTCTGACACTACGTGACACAGAAACTTCACTTCCTGCTGCAAAAATTCACATTTCTTGAATTTGGCATATAACTGGTGTTCACGAAGCGTCCGCAACACTATGTGAAGATGTCTAGCATGATCATCCTTTGACTTAGAATAAATCAAAATATCATTAATGAAGACGATGACAAATTGATCTAAGTAAGCCCTGAAGACTCTGTTCATTAAATCCATGATGAATGCTGGTGCATTAGTCAATCCGAAAGGCATGTCACGAAACTCATAAGAATCATATCTAGTGAGAAACGCTGTCCTAGGAACATTCTGCTTCCTAACCTAAAGTTGATGATATCTAGAACACAGATCAATTTTAGAGAAGTATGTAGCTCCCTTCAACTGATCAAAATGATCATCAATCCTGGGCAAAGGGTACTTGTTACAAATAGTAACTTTGTTGAACTCCCTGTAATCTATACACATGCAAAGTGAACCATCCTTCTTCTTCACAAACAAAACTAGTGCTCCCAAGGTGAAATACTCATACGAATAAACCCTAACTGAGCAATTTTTGAATCTGATCCCTCAGCTCTTGCATATCCACTAGTGCCATCCTATATGGTGCTCTAGCAATAGGCATAGTACCTAGAGCTAAGTCAATCACAAAGTCTATCTCTCGACTAGGTGGACACCCTAGAATCTTTTGAAAAACATCCGAAAATTCCTGTATAATTGGTATGCTATCCAGTGACACAATAATCTCCTCCTCAATTTCCTCCTCCATATAGAATAAATAAGTACTAATAACCCCATTAGAACGTGGCATAGCGACAACATACATATCCTGACCAAGTATGGTGAATACAATAGACTTATCATAACAATTAACTTGGGCATGGTAGTGAGATAACCAATCCATCCCAAGTATCACGTCATAAGTGCGCATGTCCAGGACCAATAGATTGGCTAAAAATCTGAGTCTACCAATATCTAGTGTCACATGCCCATCACTCTCATGTAAAATAGTAGTATAGCCTAAAGGTGTCGAAATACTATGAGGTCTATCGCATACTCACGCCGTCATCCTAGATAATGCAATAAATAATTTAGACACGAATGAATGTGTAGCACCCATATCAAATAAAAGATGACCCTATGTACCATGAATAAGAAATATACCCTCAATAGCCTGAGGTGCCTGAACATCCTATGGCATAGGGTTAAACACCCTACTGTAATGCAACTGCTGCAGTGCCTGTCCCTGAGGTTATAGCAGTGTTGGTAAAGCCGGATATGTCTATCCCTGAATTCGTGGAATCTGTGGAGTGGGTAAAGGTAATGGTGCCCTCTGTCCCTACTACATATGCTATCCTTGTCCCTGTCTTGCTTTAGGACACTACTTGGAAATATGACCAAACTCTCCAAAAGTGTAGCAACTACCCTAGAAAGTGCCAAATCTCCTCCTTTATTGGTTAGCTTGTGGTTGACCCTATCCTGCCTGTGGTCTCCCATCCTGCTACCTCTAAATAGGTGCCCCATTCCTGTAAGCATCTGAACCACCCTTATGCTTCTTCAAAGACTGTTGTCCCTGGAATCTACCCTTATCATTATGTCGGTGTCCATTGCCATCCCCTTTCTCAGCTGACTGGTTAGCAGAGTCTCTGTTACCCCGTTTCTCACCCCTAGCCTGTCTGAAGTCCACGGTCAACTGATACTGCTTTTATAGCGTCTACAACCTGAACATAAGTAGTATAGGCTAGACTACCTATAATAGCTCGCTTAATAAGTCCCTTAATGAAACTATTAGGTTTCTTCTCCTCTGTATCCACCTCCTGTGGAGCAAAAAGAGATAAGCGCGTGAACTGCTGCTCATACTCCATCACTGTCATGTTCCCCTACTTTAGATTAAGGAACTTTGTCTTCATAGCTGTCCTGACTGCATATAGAAAGTACTTCTCATTGAAGCGAGTACTGAACTGCTCATAGGTCAATGAAGTCCTCTCTTCTGTGGTGGTAACTGACTTCCATCAATGTAGTGCATCCCTAACAAGCTTGAAGGTAGCAAACATCTGCTTCTAAACCTCTATATACTGAACCATGCGAATATATTGTTCGATGTCCTTCTTCTACTGGTGAGCTATTTTTGCATTGGTGGAGCCTGAGAACTCAGGTGGGCTCCCCTTTATGAAAGAACTCTTAGCCTTTTCCTAAGGATCAGTCTAAACCACTGGTACTGGTATATGTGCCTGTTGAACCTGTGGCTGATTTCGAAGTGCAGTTGTTACACCTGCTTCTATAGCCTGAGCAATGAGGTCATTGAGATGAGGAGGATACACTGGATCTCTTCCTTGATCCTGAGTCTGCTGAACTTCTTCCTGCTCTTCATGCAATTGACCATCATCGTCTTGAAACCCAAACAACTGCTGCTCTTCCTCCATTAGCTAACGCTGTAGAAGATCTTGCTACCTACGTGCCACTTCCCTTCGCTGCCTATTGTGCCGTCTAGTTCTAGCATTAACTATTCTGTTAACATAGAAAGACAAACATCAGCACGATTTTAAACAAACCGTAAAGGAATACAACGAAACCTAAACTTAAGCTTTAAACAAGAGAATACGCTATGCGGAAGTCTTATATGAAAGAATCCTAGAGACACTTGAATCTGGAGTGCTCTGATACCAATTGTAATACCCCTTGATTCTAGAGCCACGGGTGATCAAGTCCGATCACAGATCCGAGGGATACCAAACAATTAAGTATATAAACAAGCATTCTATACAAAAGAAATTTAAGAATAAATAATTAAGTTGAAAAGAATCTAAATAATAATCATGGAAATACTAATTAAATAAACTACTAATTCCAAAACCTTCAATATTATTACAACTCGAGAATCCATCTAGTGGATCCCTAATAATATCCCAACTGGAAAATCTAAACTAAAAAGGAAAACCAAAACAACAACATAAATAGTAGTCCTACGTAGTCAGAAGAGTGAGTGACTATCTCTGCTCAGTAAGAACAAGCTCTAAGAATGGAACCGTCCGATACCTAAAAAATAATAGTGGGTCAGGCCCACAAACAAGTTCTTCTTTACTACAATCCAAACAGAGATTCGATACGTAGATATATCCTAGACAACTCAATAATAGCTAAATAGTCCATATATATATAAATACAAACTATAAGACGCTCATTGGACTATAGATTTTTCTCAGCCTGAATAGAAAGTAATATGCAAATCGTACATAAAGTGGGTATGTATACCTAGACCTACAAGGGTACCCAGATGTCTACTATATCTAGTTATCCATCCTAGGCAATATACGCATCCTAACTATGATCCTGAGACTCAAACTCATATCATGATACCATAATCATATATATATATATATATAAATTCATCCAAAACCAAGGTATATCATTCAACTGTTCATTGACCTGACACAATATAAGTAGGACTTAACTTTTATAGTTAATTCATTCCCTTATTCCAGAATAGGTAGGACTTAGCGTTTTGAGCAAATTCGTCCCAAATATGCCACTGTCCCATACCGGTGCATATAATCCACAAAAAATCCAATAATTGATAAAATAGAATAAAGCAGTTCATCAATTAAAATCTAGAGAATGATATAATGAAAATCAGATAAATAACTGAGCACATTATATTGAATATTCAAGAGTATATTCATATTAATCCATTTAACTTGCTCATATCCATTGACAGCATGCAAATAAGTATTTAAATTTCATGATGTCCAATATTTTAGCATATTAGCATATAATAACAATTTTGGGATTTTAACATGTTTATTTAAATCATTTAAAACCCCCCATTAAAGTCCAAAATTCCATTTTAGCCCCTGAAGTTTCCAAAAATACTAAAAATACACCTATTGGTGTATTTCAACATTGGAGCCGCCTCCCTTAAAGAGGGAGCCGGCTCTCCCTTTTGTGGAGCCAGCTCTCCCTCGTAGAGAGCCGGCTCTATCCTTTGTGGAGCTAGCTCTCCCTCATGGAGAGCCGACTTTCTCTCTTCTAGAGAGCCGTATGCTGAAACCCATCATCTTCCTCGCCTCCGGTGATGTTAAAACACATCTAGAACTCTTTGTTAAGGTTCCTAGAGGTTCAATCTATGTCCCAAATGTATCCCAGAAACTCATAAAAACACAGTATACATCATTAACAATAATTAGAATACATAATATGAAATAATTGATAAGGTAAATCAATTTCAATTAATAACACATAATACAGTTAAAACTCTGAAGATTATCTAGGCATGCACAAAACACAAGTTTAAGGGAAAGAGTGAGAGAAAGAACTTGCCTTGGGTTTCAGTTTGAAACCTTAAACCGTCTTCTATGATTTTTCTGACGACTCCTTAACTGCCGTTAAAGTCCCCTGTTGCTCCTGGTTCAACCCACAAGTAGACCCTCTTTCTTCCTCCTTGGTCCGATCTTCAATCTATTGCCAAACCCTAATCCTTCTTTAACTCCAAGTCTGTGAACTTAAAGGAAAAACAAAATAAAGAAAAGAAAGAAATATATATATATATATATAATTACCTATACATAATGTCCTATACGTGATAACCAAACATATATATAAAATTTATAATTATATATATATAACCTACTAACATAATATTACTATTATTAATATATAAAAAATGTAATAATTAATAATAATAATACTTTATCCTTTTAACTGTATATACTCAAGTATATATACAACCAACCATATATGGGTAATTATCCGTACCCATAAACAACCCCTATTCAAGTACTCCATATGACCTAATTGTTGGTCCATTACTACTATCCATGTCAAAATCCTTTTTTTAAAAAATAAAAATAAAACTAAGCACATTTAATCTGCAAATAATTTCAATCAAACAATTAAACAATTAAATAAATAGTCAAAACATCAAATAATGAATGTAAAAATGCACTTAAACAATTAATTAAATACCGAGACTATCCTTTTAAAATTAGGGGTATTACACAGTTGACTCACCAATGCATCATTAGGATCGTCCATTGTAATAGTATGGATCACCAATTAAAGCTATATGAAATGCTTACAAAAATTAAAGATTTTAGAGCAATTGAGAGACCCAGATAAGAAAATTGCTTGAATTTTGATGATTTTTTGTTGGATGAATGAACTCACCAACTTGGGTATGACAAAACCCTTTAAGAGGCTGAAAATAAAAAAAATATAAGATTTTTGGGGAGTAATTTCATAAACCCATTTTCTTATCATTGATAATTGGAGTGTTGGTGTGTAAATCTGGGAATGAGGTAGTTATTTATGCTATTGAGTGAAAGATATAGAACTTTATAACTTGGGTATGGCCATCATGAAGTGAAGTTTTGATTGGGATGCGATTAGGGTTTGAGACATTTTCTTCTTCTTCCATGGTTGATTAAATGAGAAAACTTAAGGATTGGGCTCCTTTCCCTTTAACTTTACGTGGTATAAACCAGTAATCAGGGTTGAGAGAGAAAAATTGGAAGTAAGAGGGATGGAAAATTACTGGAATTTTGAAATGAGAGTCAAGATACAAAGAGATGTTAATTTGAAAGATGCCCAAGTAAAGAGGAGATGATTGTTTTACTGAAATAAACCGATGACGTGGCCATTGTGTATTTTTAAAAGGGAATAATGTCTTTTTGAATAAATGAGTTGATCACGTGACAACGTACCGTTACTATATGGTCGGAACAGTGATGGTTGGGGTTTTTCTGCAAAAAACAAAATAGTTTAGGGGGTTAACTGTAAAAATAAAAGTTCAGGGAGGTTTATTAGGAGAGAGAGTATAGTTTGAGGGGGGTTTTTTGCCCTTTACCTTATAAATATATTTACAACACCTTCCATAATAATCCTTGATTATTTAAAATCAAATATATATATATATATATATATATATATATACATCTCCTTCCATACTAATCACATATTAATAAATTCATATATATACATATATACACACACATATATATATATATACTTCCTTTCATAACCAATTTATTAATTAATTATAATTACACCAAATAAATGAAACTAAATATTGTAGTAGTATCCTACAGCCCTCAAACACCTAAAATATATCCTCTAATGATTAATTTCAACATTAACAAGCTTGAAATCAATTCTGGAACATCACCAGACTCCATAACAACTTTCTAGGACCCCAAATAGTGCCCACGCGCCCGTCACATGCTCATACACACACTGCATGTGCCACCTTGCATTTACAGGGTTGTCCACGTGCCTTCACGCGCTAGCTACACTCTCGGTGTGAGGTGGCTTGCTCCTATTGGCCCTCCTTCTGTGTTCTGGTGCGCTTGCCCGCATTAGATTATTTTAATGTTGACTGGACCGCATCTATGGTTCAGATCTAATGCGCACATAAACTCCATAGAACCGCACCACACTAGATCATCCTACACCCATCAACACCTCCCAACAGCCCATATCAGCGAGTGCAACCCTGTCCCATGCATATACCCACACTAGATCACTCGCTGGTTATCAGGACCATCCTATGATCCTAATTTGGGCGCACATGAAGGGTTGTGTGCTGTGCCGCACCGAATTCAACCTCTCTCTGATGCGCCAAAATATAGATGCTTATATATATATATATATATATATATATATATATATATAATCCAAACAAAGAAAAGGAAAATAAATCTAATAAACTCCTAAAAAAATTTAAAAAAATACCAGAAAAATTCCAGAAATTCCAGAAAACATAAATAACCCTGTTGGGTCAAAGATCAACCTATAATTAGATTTTAAAAATATATACAACACTTATATATACAATTAAAATCTGATAATCCACAAATTAAATATAATAATTTATGCTTTTAATCATTCATATCTAACAATGATTTTAAGAAAATAAAATTAATCTAAACATTGATACTCAAGGTGAAATCCTAATGAGTTTTAAGAGGAAAGATAGAGAAGAACTTGCCTGAAGATTTCAAAATGAAACTGACGCTTCAAGTTCTTCCAATCCCTACGTCCTCATTCTAAGATCCGGCCTTGTAACGACCCGGGTTTTCTTCAACCCGGTGGGTAAGTGATGAACCGAGGGTTGACCTGTTAACGGATCCTGATGCGGAAGCAAAAAATGAAACCATATTCCTTTGAGATATAAATCATCTCTAAGACATAAATGTGACATTCCATGTGGTCACGGAAGCTAAAGAGAGCAAAAGGGGAAACTAGAGTTAAAACGGGCTAAATCCGTTAAACAAGGGCAAAATGGTTAATTCACAATTAAAAGGAGAAAATTGACTCTAAACAAGTCAAAAAAGGTGAATACAACCTAATCTAATCATTTCACAACATTCCAAGAGGTTCTAAGAACTTTGGATAAGAATCCCACAAAATGCCCTTTCCCGGTTTAAGCGAAAACTGACCCTACCTCACTAAAGCATATATATCTCTCACTGTGTTTTGAATCTGAGGATAGGACTGGTATCATTGGAAATCTAACTCAAAATCCTTGAGTTTAGGCTCAAGAATCACCCCATTTGGATTAGAAATGAAGAAGTTATAACCCTTTGAAGTTGGAAGATCAGTGCTAAAACTCAACAGAAGCTATGCTCGGGTTCTTGGTATTTCGGTCGACCGAAATGGAGTTTCGGATGACTGAAATGAACATGCTGAGAGCTGAAATCATGAAGGAAAGGTGCTTGCTACTTCGGTAGACCGAAATAAAGGTTCGGTCGACCGAAATGACTCTTGAACAGTAGATTTGGCTATCAGAATTGAGTTTTACTGTTCAAATATAAAACCATTAACCATCGGTCGACCGAAATGGAGTATCGGTCGATCGAAACACCTCGAAAACCTGCTATAAAAGCTGCTATGAGTCCAAGGTGCTAAGGTTCAACCTCTACCTTGAATCCCATAATGATTTAGTTCAAAATGAATGTGCAAAACTGATTTTCAATGAGATTTTTGAGTATGTGAACATGCCAACAACCTTGAAATGACTAAATTAATACAAAACAATGGCTCATGGCCTAACACACTTCATTTACAAGATTTTCATATGCTAAACCTCCAATTTAGCTAAAGTATGCTTTTAAGGCAAATTAATGCACCAACTGAATACAAATACTAAAGGAAACATGTTTGGCTCTTGGCCACATTACAACACATCCATAGAGCATCAAAAGGTACACTTAAGTGTACATTACATAGTATAGATAACAAATACATATTTTGTCATACTAAGCAAAATAGAACAAGATATGCTAACATGTGCATATTCTAGCATAGCAAAAATACTCCAAGAAGTCTAGCAAGTCTATGATTCTTGTGCATCCCACAATATTGCTTCTTTACCTGAAAAACACCCGGTAACTTTAGGGTGAGTAAACAAGTTTACTCGTAGGGAATGCATAGGTTTATCTTTATACAAGGTTTGTAATTCAATACAATTTAATCCATGCTATTAACGTGACATTAAAACTTTCAACATAGCACAATGAGATGTAAATTCACAAAGTTAACAACTTGGAATTTAAATGCAAAATCAAACCAAAGTGGATACTTGGATATTGCCCAAATTAAAACCGTACTCTTGGGATCACTTTAGGGCTATTAACCCATGGGTACCTTCTCCTAGTGCGCACTATAATGTAGGCAGCTCTCTATCTCCCGTACTAGAACCAAGTCCTAGCCTAGTCAAGTTCTTAATAATATCCTAAGTTTCCAAAATCAACAAGTAGAGCAACAAGTCATGATATGTGATAAAACACAACAAGTTCTATGAATTGAATGACTAAATCATTAGAACACTAACATAGAAATTAATTAAACTAATTAAGCAATTTCTCTAGATTTCAAGAGTTGTCCAAATGATTCCAATTAAATATATGACAAGTAGTAACTCATAGACATGCCATATATCAAGTCAAAAATGGAATTTAAGCATGGTGCAATTAAGTAGAATTTAAATCAATTTAGATTAATTAATTCTCTAGATTTAAAAGCTTATTTAAATCATACCAAATTAATATGCAATAAAGATCAAGTCATGACCATACCATTTATCAAGTCTAAAATGAATTATATGCAAGTTACCATTAATCATTAGTTTATCAATTTAATACAATCTTGCATACAACTTATACATCATTATGAGAAACAATAATTGACTTGAATAATAAACTATAACACCCCCTACCTCAATAGAGAATAGAATCCCTTTAAACGAAGGCAATCAAGCTTAAAAATGGAAAATGAAACAAGGATTTTATAGAGGAGAGTGAGAGAAAACTTAAGTGTTCCAAGTTTAATGGTTTTAGGTGAGTGGAAGGGCACCAAAATTAAAGCCAAAGCTATTGGTCAAGCTTTTCTTTCAATGGAGGCTAAGTTAGAGTTCTTGAGAGGAAAGAGATGAATGAATAAAAATGCAAACCCTAAGTTAAAATGGTGGGATTCTCCACTCACTAGGTGCTCTTGCACTACCTCTCATACACACACTAATGCAAGACTAAAGGTGAGTCCTACACTTGTCACCATCCTATGTAAACTTCTAAGGCTTAATATTAATCCTACACTTGTCAACCATCTATGCCAACAAATGGATGAATCTCCACCCTCCATGAGTCAAGAGATTAAGCCTCAAAATGGTTCCACCACAAGACCAACAAGTGGCACCTTAGGAATGTGACACTTGTCACATTTTTCAGAAATTGCAAAAAGGTTATTTTTGAAAATATCTTCTAAATTAAATTACAAAATGGTCCCTAAGACGAAAAATAATTACTTTTCTTAATTACACTAAAACCCCTCAAGTTTAGGATAATTACCAAAAAGTCATGCTTTCATACACGTTACAAGGGAAGTAAACATTTAATATGCTTTTCCACAAAAGTAAAAATGTAGATATCAAGGAAATGAAATATCATGGATGTATGCCAAGCCGGAATCAAATCCGAGCACAAAAAATGAGGTTATGTAAGGAAAAACGAAAAAACTACAAAAGGACGAAATAGGGAAAAGACGAAAAAAAAAAATTTCCGAAAAAAGAAAGGAAGGAAAATGATCAGGTCATTACAGGCCTCTTCCTTATTAGCCTTCTCTTTTTCTCTCTCTGCCTTTCTTATTTTTCTAACGTGTAAACTTTTAACAATAAAACCTTAAGTGTATATTTATACACATTAATACCTAATCCTATTCCAATACCGACTACTAAATAAAAGAAATAATAATAATCATTAACCAATATATCTATATATATATACACCTTCCATAATTAATTATTAATTAATTAAATCATATATACCTATATATATACCTATATATATACACCTTCCATAATTAATTATTAATTAATTAAATCATATATACCTATATATATATATATATATATATATATATATATCCTTCCATAACACTTATTAATTAATTATATTTATATATAATTATATATATATTTATAATTAATACAAAAATGATCATTTAAATGATCACATAACCATATACCTTTATTAATTAACCCAATAAGACTTCCTTCAAGTCCAAAACCACATCCATTGGTCCCACGCCTCTTAAGCCCAATCCAATTAAAATAAATTAATTTAATTAAATGTAATAATTACAAATAATTCACACAAGCATAAATACACACAAATCAAATAAACAATTCAATCATAGCATTCCATAAAGCAAAACACCATATCAATTCAACAAATATAATCATGAAATATAATCTAATTAAAATAAAACAATTAATTTAAGCACTTAATTAAATAAAATAAATCATTTAAAAATAAAATAAAAATAATTAATCTCAATTAAATCACACAAATAATTTAAAAATAAAATAAAAGTAATTAATCCCAATTAATAAATCCTTTAAAATATAGGGATATTACATCCTTTTTCAAATCCTAGAAAATCTAGGATGTTAGATTCCAGCTGAGAATTTACACCAAATAGAAACACTTGACTCTTATTATGGTTGATTTGGAGACTAGATAGGGTATGAAACATGTCAATAGCAGTTTTGAGTGTGTGTAGAGATGGCATACTGCCATGTGAAAATAACATAAGGTCATTTGCAAAGATGAGATGGGACAGACCTAGCTCTTTGCACCTCCAATGATATTTGAAAGTCATTTCAGAAATGAACTTACTTACAATTAAGGAGAAGTTTTGCATGACAATTGTGAAAAGGAAGGGTGAGAGAGGTTCACCTTGCCTCAACCCCTTGATACTTTTGAAATTGCCACTCAATTCCTTATTGATTGATATGGTGAAGGATGGGGTAGAGACACATGATTGAATCCAGCCCAAGAAAACAGAAGGAAAACCTAAGAGCTTTAAGGAATTCCTAACATACAGTATCAAAAGCATTTTTGATGTCAATTTTAATGGCACATCTTAGTGAGCCGGCATGCTTGTGATAACCATTAAGAAGCTCTTGTGCTAGTAGGATAGAATCATCAGTATGCCTACCTTGTATGAAGGCTAACGATTCAGGTCCAATGATGTGTGGTAGAGTGGGTTTGAGCTTGTTTGCAAGGAGAGTGGATATGCATTTTTATATTGTGGAGCAACATGAAATAGCTAATTATAGGCCTGAAGTCATTAAGGTTAGATGGCGGGTTGGAGGTTTACCTTAAATTGTGTTGTTTTAATAAGGTTATAACAGTCTTTTGGTTTTTCCGGTATGGAAACGTTTGCTTATCGACTAAATTGTAACAAATACATTGTTCAAGAGGTCAAATATATGGTTCAAGAGGAGTTTTGTAGTTCGTGGAGGTTTCTTGCAATAACACCCCAGTATATTTTGGAATTTTAATTAAATTGTACATATATATCAGTGTAAATATGTACAGTGCTATTGTGTGCTTAGAACAAAAGACAACCCAATTGGGTAACAAATAAGAGGGTACACAATAGTTACTCAAAGCCCAATATATCAAGCTCAATGGCAATGAATATTAGATCGTTGGAGATTAATTAATTGAATCTTTACGGTGATCAGTTTTATTATTACTATTCTGAGTTATAAACATGTAATATCTTTTGTGATACCCCCGGATTTCCAAATGCGAGTTGGCTAGGTTCGTGCCCGAATACTTGAGGATATCAAAAACGAATCGATAATAATCAAAAACAGAATAAAAATATGATAAACAAGAATAAATAAAATGCTGAAAAGAAACTAAAATGATAATCCATTAATAAAATCCTCAGAATAAATTTTCATAAATAAAAAAATATTTCGATATATCCAAACCTCCAATAATAATACAACTCGGGAATCCATACTATGTGGATCGCTAGAAAATCCCAACTGAACAAGTGATAACAATAGCTGTCTATATCCGAACACTGAAATATAAAGGAAACTCCTATGTAGATAATTCAGAAAAGTGAAGTAGACTGATCCATACTCAGCACGAACAACCTCTACTCCTAACGAACACCTAAAAAATAATAGTAGGTCAGGCCCACAAACAAGTTCTACTCTACTACAGTCCAAGCAGAGATCTGATACACGTATACATCCTAGCCAATCCAACAATAACTATTAGTCTGTATACACACACATACACACACACACACACACACACACACTAAAAAACCTCACTGGACTATAGGGTGACCTCAACCTGAATAGTAGGCAACATGCAAAAACGCACATATAATGGGCATAAGTACCTAGACCTACCAGGGCACATAACGAACCACTATATCCAGTTACATATCCCTGGCAATATACGCACCTTAACCATAATCCTGAGACTCAAGCTCATATCATGGCATCATAATCATATATATATAATCCATTCTATCCAACTACAAGTAACCCTCTATAATTAATCCTCTATAAATAATCCTCTATAAGCCATTCAACTTGTTCAGCTGACCTGACTTGAATATAGGTAGGACTTAATATTTGTTTGGTTAATCCATCCATTTACATAAAAATAGGTAGGAATTAACTGATAAGTTAATCCGTCCGTAGAATGCCACCATCCCATACCGGTGCATCACATCCATACAATCCAATTATTGATGAAAGAAATAAAATAATACATCAATAAATCCAGAAATAAGAATAATAATAATCAGATATAAAGAATCATATTATGCAACCAACACAAGATTAAAATAATATAATCTCCATTTAACTTACAGAAATAGTTCAAAGCAATTAAAACCTCCATTATCAATATGCAAATTTAATTAAAATTTCATACCGATTAATCTTTAGTATAACAACATCAGAAACAATCCATGATTATATTATACTACTACTAAATTATAAAAATCATATATTATCGAATTAAATTGCTGAAATTATATTAAGTAGTGACATTATCCATTAATACTATGTCAATTTCATTAAAATTTCGTATTGTTCAAGTTATTAGCATAAGAGCACAAATTATGCATTCCGGGATTTTAATCTACTCATTTAAAATTATTTAAAACCCCTATGACCTTCCAGAGCAACCCTAGAACGTCAAATTCCAACCACAGTAGCAAAAACTCACACACAGGTGAGCTTTCAGCAAAGGAGCTGGCTCTTTCCAAAAAGGAGCCAGCTCTCACCATCATTGAGCCGGCTCTCTCCAAAAGAGAACTGGCTTTCGGCCTAAGGGAGCCGACACTTTTCTCTATAGAGCCGGCTCTCTCCTCTGAGAGCCGTGATTTCTTGCAGAAGAAGCCGGCTCTCTCCCCTTAGGAGTCGGCTCTCGTCCTACTGCAACCTTCATTCTCCTTCTTTGATGACCTTCAACCCCTCTATTCTCCATTGTTAATGGTTGTGACGACCCTGGTTTTTAGGCCAGCATGTCCTGTGATGAACCGTAAGGATGATCCGATAACGGATCTGAATGTGGAAGCGAAAACAGATAACAAGACTCTAAGAAGTCAAAGTGACCTTCCATGAGGTCGTGGAACTCAACAAGAACTGATGCGGAAGCAAAAGATCGAAAATATGACAAATAAGCCCCCAGGGGCAAAATAGTCATTTCTGAAAACTATAGATTCGGGTGCCACCGAGCACACCGCTGGAAGGACAATGAAAAACTAATCAAGATGAACTCAAGAATCGCATGATTCGGAGTCCGAACGAAGGAGAAACGGCATGACGAAGAAAAACGAGCACTTAAGGCAAAAGGGGTAAACTGGTATTTATCCAGGAAGAACCGGGTGCAACTGAGCACACCGTTGGAAAGACAGCAAAAAATTAGTCAAGTTCAACAAAAAATTCACTTGAATCGGAGTCCAGACGAAAGAGAAACGCCCAAAAGAAGAAATGACGTAGCGGCGGCCCGACAAGGGGCCACAACAGCCCCATGCGCACGCCTATGCGCGTGCCCATGCACGCCGCGCGTGCGCCGGTGCACACATGGCTGCCAGCAGCAGCCCAAAAGCTGCTATGTGATTTTTTTCAGAAAAAAGACAGAACAGAGGCTGAATTTGGAGGCCTAGATGAACTTTTTTGCAAAAACACAAAGAAGAAACCCCCCTCAAAAATGACTTTCCTACGTGACTTGCGAGAGAATTAAAGAAAAACGCAATGTAGAATGCCCGAAATGCCTCTCCATGAAATCTGGTCATGGAGGTCCAAAAACCTGTTATTTTGAAAACTGAGAACAGAACTTCGTAGGCGATTTCTGATACCAAGACGACCTTTTCTGGAAAAACACGAAAAAGAAATCCTCCCTAATATCACGTTTTCTAAGTGACCATGTTGAAAGAAGAAAATAAAACTGAGGTGAAAGGTCCATAATGCCCCTAGATCAGAATATGCAAAAAAATGCGAAATGAATTCACAAGAGGCTCAAAACACAAACGATGAGGTTTTGCCCGGAAACGACTATGCACGCAAACGTAACTTACCTATTTAGACGTGCTACAATGGTTCATGGCTTAAAAATATAGCCGATGCAAAATCTGACCTCCCAACGGGCAAAAAGGCAAAAATGGAACTTGGAATGAAAACTAGGAATCCAAAAATACAAAATGGGGTCAAATGACCGTTTGACCCTTGGCCACACTTCAAACATGATTTATAAGACCCTACGAAAGAATGAAAATAGAATTCCCACACCCGATGCAACTATGGTGAACCAATGACTTGCTATTTTTCAAGGTTTTTATAGCTTTTCAAGAAATCAAAAGATACATATGATACAATATAATGGTTATTGGCCTCCGATCTCATCTCATACATATCAAATACATTGAAAGGAGTGTACTTAAGTACACATTACATACATGGAATCAAATATACATATTTTGACATATAAGTCTACAAAATGACATTTCATGCTAACATTTGCATGAAATGGAAACTTGAAAGTTACACGACATCCAAGGAATGCTAGGCGTCACGAACCAAGTCTTCGTACCTAAAATATGCCCCAGTATCGTATGGGTGAGTAACATAAAGCTACTCATAGGAGATGAGCATGCACCGACCTAGCATTTTACAAATTTATCACCTTATGGTAAAACATGTTAAAGGGGCTCATGCCACTTAACGTCTATGTCCAAGTGAGACTCGTGGAGTATCCTAAGCTACCTTAGAGTCTAAGCAACAAGAATCATGATATACATACGTGTATGAAACGAATCATGGTTGGGATAATCCACAGAACACGACAAGAAGAATGCTTGAGCATAGATTAACATGAATTGCATTTTTAATACAATTGAACTAGGTCTAGAGTAATCCATACAACATGACAAAAGCATATTTGAATACAAGTTAACAAGAATCACATTATCTATGCAATTCAACAACAAAAGAGCATGTTATACAATGCAACAAGGTTTAAGTTCTCAAAGCCATCAACTTAGAATCTAAAGCATAAAATAACAGTAGTGGTTCATGCCACCTAACATCTGTGTTATAAATGAATCAATAGGATCAATCCTAAGCTTTATTAGAATGTCAAAACACGATTTTCAATATCGATACAATTTAACCAACATTGAAACTTCCAATACAATGCATAAAGCACAATTTCGCAAAGTTAACATCCTGTAACTTAAAATGGAACGACAAATAAGAAACAACAAGTTACAACATCATCTAGTTATCAACTTGAAAATGAAATGCGAAATCAAACAAAGTGGATACTCGGACGTCACGCTGGATAAGACCGACAACATAGTTACTTTAGGGTTACTAGCCCATGGGTAACCTCCCTATGTGCGCACTAGACCATATAGAGGGACTATCCCCCGTACTAGAACCACGTCCTAGCCATAGTCAAACAACGACATCCCCAAATTTCTAAAATCAACAAGTTGTGCAACAACGCATATATCAACAGGAATATGCAAGATAATCAACTATCTACCAAGCACAACCAAATTTGGAAACCTATACAATATATGCTCTAAGTCCACAACTAATATGATGTGATGAATGTCGAATCTTCAGTGTGCGATTCGTTATACGCTATGCATGAATGATGCTAAATATGAAATGTGCAAATCATTACACAAGGAAATAATATATTCAATAAGGATAACATATTCTCATGAGTATAAACATAGCAACTATGTTATCCAATGCTCAAAACATAACCAAATGAATATACAACAAGTCTATGTCCAGGATTTTGATATAGAAATGACTTTCAAACACAATTAAATCCATGATTCAATTCGATAGAATTTAATTAAATAAAAATAATTAAATTCCCTAGATTCTAATTCAATTCCAAATAACCTCAAATTAATACATATTAAAGAACATGGCATGGTCATCACCTATATCCATTCTAAAACTCAATTAGGTTATTAGAACAACAAAGTTGAACTTTAATTAAATCATGTTAATTTAAATCCCAAGGTTCTAAAACAACTTCAGATAGTCCCAAATTAATATATACTAGAAAACAAGTCATGGCCAATACAAATATCAAGTTAAAACCTTAATTAAGCTAATGGGACCGCAAAATAGATTTTAATTAATTCTTTTAATTAAAATCTCTAGATTTTCAAACTTAACCAAATGCTCTCAATTTAACATATCTTAGAGAACATGCCAAGGACTAATGTAATATCACATTACAAGCTTATTCATGCACGTTACACCTATGTAAATTAAACTTTCACTAAAGTTAAATATAGAATAAAGGTTGTAATTCTCATGCAATTAATCCCAATTTAATATATGTGAACAACCACACCAAAACTTAATTTTTCTAGCATGCCACAATTCAATTCCAAGTTGTATATCACCATGAGGATTAAATCTTAAACATGGAATTTAATTAAACGAAAGGTTTCAAAATCTCACCGAATATTCTAAATCAAATATATGTGAAGCTATATGGCATGTAAATCAAGAATATCAAGTCGGAATTCAAAAGGAGTGAATAGTGCACTCGGGGTAATTTAATTAATCAAATTAATTAATAATTACTAATTTTCAAAACACCTCCAATCACTTTCAATTTTAACTATGTTGAAGAGCATGCTAAGGCCTAATGTAATATGCTAACACATATTAATTTCAAGCTAGTTAAGGCCATGTGAATTAATCTTTCACCTAAGATAAATATTAAATAAAATCTTTAATACTTATTCAAATGTTCCACTTTTAATACACGACAATGAGCATATCAAGGGGCAATATAAAATCATGCTATATGTTTAAACTAAGTCATGAGCAACCGAAAAAATTAGATCCCGTACAAGAAAAATAAATAATAAAATCTCTAGATTTTATATTTAATCATGCAAACAAGTAGTATAAGCATCACAAGCATGCTATATAACAAGAATTTAAACCTAAAACATCCCCTACCTCAATTTGAGATGAAAATCTCAGATGCCATCAAAATGGACCGGCTCCAAATCCGACGAAACTACTAGGTTTTGTCGGGGACAACGCCGTGAACATAACCCCCACGAAAGCCCCATCAAAATCATAACTTGACCTCAAAACCAAACTCAAGAAATGGTCAAAACTGAATTCTAATAAGGGGGAAAGGTAGAGCACGGCGAGGGGAACAACAAACGTTAAGGCTGAAGACTTTCCATCAAGGAAAAGTGTACCAAAAGAGGAGAGAGAAGATGGCAGCAGCACCCCTTGGGCTGCCATGGGAGCTCCAAGTCGTGCATGAAGAGGGGAGAAGATGAAAAATGAAATATCTCACCCCCCTTTTATAAAAATCTCAAAAAGTGCCCCGAACGGGCCCCGCCGGGTCCGAAAAAGTAAAATTTGAGCAAATGCGCTCAAATGGCAAAACTTTGTGAGTGAAAAAGATTCAAAATGATAAAATATGAACAACGGAAGAAACGATGTCAAAAACTGAGTCCCGAGCAGAAAGTTATGCCCAAAACAAGTTTGGCAAAAACCGGGGCCAAAAACCCTGAAACTGGAAAACATCGACCAGGAGGAAATTCTAAGAGTACACAACTCGACGAAATGTGAAAGTGAATCCCGTACAAGGATCCAGGATCAAAACAAGACATTTTGTAATAACTTTCATTAATTGCACAATGGCCCCTCCAAAAAGTGAAAACTGCACTTATGGCCTAGAATGAAAATATGTTCCAAAAATATTTTCTTAAAAACCCCTAAAATAAAATATCTTCAAAAGATATTACGAAAAACACCCCAAGAAAAGAAAATAATTTCAAAGAACTTTGCATCCATGTCCCTATGGACACCGGGAGCAACCAAAGTACTTTCTTGCAAAAGTAAAGATACGTATTTCGTGGAAACCATGCAAGATGAAGGCACGTGAAGTCAAAAACCAACTCCGAGCATAAGAAGTGAGGTTGTGCCAAAAACTGACAAATAGAGATAAGACAGAACAGGGAAAAGGACGAAATAGCGCATAGTGTCGAAAAACAAAAAATGTGAAAATGACTTGGTCCTCAAAGGAAGTTGTCAATCCATGGAAAAGAGTCTCAGGAACCAATTCTGAGCACTCGAGATGACACTAAGTGACATGAAACAGAGCTCAGAAAAGAAAATTAAACGAAAAAAATTCATTCGTAAAATTTCAGGAAAAAGAAAAGGAAGGCAAATGACCGGGTCGTTACAATGATCCTAAGGGTCTGAATTATGTCCCGAATAATTTCAGATAATTATATAAAATAGATACACATCTTAAACACAGATTAAAACAAGGTATTGTATATTTAATTCAAGATTAATCAAGAACACCAAATAGCACATAAAATCAGTTTTAAATCAATTTAGGCATGCATACATGATCAATTAAAGTCTGATTAGTTCCTGGAATTAACTTACGCCTGTATAGAAACACAAATCTAAGGGAAAGAGTAAGAGCAAAACTTGCCTTCAAGGATTTCGGATTGAAACCCTGAAACTCCTTCTTCTCAAACTTTTTGGTGACCTTGGTTGCCGTCATAGACCGCTGTTGCTCGAGCCTTAGCCATGAAGAGACTCTCCTTTTTCCTCCTCCTTGGTCCAGCCCTTCTTGGCTGAACCTTCTCTTTACCTCTCTTAGTTCTCTCATTTTCCCCTCTCTGTTCTCTTTCTATCTCTTTATGTAATATATTTCACGTAATATATCCAGCCTCCTACAAACTTAATACTTACATATATATAGGCTACTTACAAAACCCCAATCCTAGTTTAACCCTAAGTCTTCCAACAAAAGGAAAAGAATAAGAGAAAGATGGAAAAATAAAATATAATATGAAGTAATAATACTAACTATACTAACGTAATAATCATATTTATATAATATATAATTACATATACAATTAATGTACTAACTATAGTTATTAATATTAATAATTTATAATATTAATAAATATAAAATCCTCATATACATATATATATATATATATATATACACAACCATCAATGGGTAAATATTTGTACCCATTAATAATTCTATCTAAGTAGTCCATGCGACCCAATTGGTTGGTCCATTACTACTATCCAAATCCATCATTTAAATGAAAATATAATAAAATATAAAGAAATTAAATCATTTAATCCTAACAAATAATTCCAATTAAACTACACATCATTTAAGCAAGCAAAACACCCAATTAATTAATCACGCAAACACCCAATTAAATCAAATAAATCACATAAGCAATTAAAACAAATAAGCATATAATCATTTAGCCACATAAGCACATAGCCAGGTAAGCACATAAAATACAATAAAATAAATAATTAAATCTCTTTTATATCCTTTTGAAAGACTAGGGGTATTACATTCTTCTCCCTTAACAAATGGAATTTCGTCCTCGGAATTCACAAAACTCTGAATTATTTTCTTTAAAAATTCATTTCCGTTCCCGTGGAGACTCAGCCTCTATGTATGGGCTCCACTGAATTCCAATGCATCCAACAATATACAAGGTTCCTATATTTAAGAAATACAATAAATGTACAACACCTAGGTTGTATCCGACAATGACTCAATCATACCCAATATTTATACAGTGGTAACGATCCAAATTCTTCCAAGTTCCATAACATATATGCACAGAACTCCTACGCATCCAGCGCTAACGATTTGATAACGCTAATCTATAGGCTATTGCCTCAATTGATAAACACAATCCGTGAAAAGTTAATTTAATACGTAAAAACTGACCTTCCTCCAAAAATTACCTTGCTTCTTATATGGAAGACAACACGAGCAAACTACCTCTTGCTAGAAAACTCTAGTATACGAGTTCAACAATTTATGAAAATCTGTTGCTGCCTCCAATCCGCGCGTAAACCATTACAAATTAGAGTATTTCTCTCCGACGTATCTTTAAATGAAGTCAAGGTCAGATTGTACAACTTATGCTACCATTTCAAACCAACAGGTGAGAGGTCTGCACTATATGATATACAAAAGCTCAAACGTTGTCACACTAACCTCCTTGTGCCAACAATATGACAGACAAAAATCTGAAAAGCGAAGTAAACACTTCCAATTATTCATAAAAACCTAGGATATATATCCCAAGCATATACTTCATGATCAAATATAATTTCTCGATCAAATCTCCCATCTAGAGATAAGAAGCAAAGTTGCTGCTCCAATATCTTAAGAAAAATTCCTTCAAAATAGCACTTTTCATCCACGATAATAGATGTCCACATGCTATAATGTACTCCATGATTAGCGCAATGTAGAATTGATATGAAACTCCAAAGTGAACAGTACTCTAATTAATGTTCATAAGTGAACTTACTCAATTCATCACTCTTATCCCATATGGAAAAAATTTCCAATTTAATGTCGATAATTCCTACCGACCATCCACTCCTGATTAATCCAACTCCCATTTTGATATAGGAAGTGGCAAAAATTTTCAATAATATCTGATTATCAATTTTTCCACCTTTCTGACAGGTGTTATACTTAAAGACAGTTATGTACATGTCCCTATCCGTACCGACTCACCAAAACTAACATTGGATGTCTTGATGTAACTTATAACCATCTTAGTGCACCATAAAATTATGAATTTTATATTTCAGTCACTTCGACCTTCGTAACATCAGTTACAGAATCGATTAAACCTTCTCTAGTACCTTAAACTTTATCTATGCAAGGTAATACCTCCTCTAGGGTCAGCTACGATATTTAAAGTTAACCTCCTTAAATACATTAGTAATAGTAAGTGTTATTATTACATATGCTAAAAACGTCAACTAATAACTCAACAACTAACCGAAAGATTTAAATATCATATCGGTTTTTTAGAGCATCCACTTCTATATTCCCTTCCACTAGACGGAACTTAATGCAAAGTGTGAATCACCACTTCAATTCATTTAAGTCGTCTCGTAATCCATTCTATTCATATGAACTGATGTCCTACTAGTTTGAAATAGATAAAAATTAAGCTAATTTAATTTATAAGTCAACCAATATCCCAACCAAAATCCTGACCCTTGTGTAAAACCAGTAATCCCTCAACTAAATCCGTGGAAAATGCTCTGTCATTTCCACTTCAGTATAGGAAATGGATGCAAGGATCTAGTGATATCTGATGGTCCATCTCAATTATCTAATAAATATTAAATTTGTAGACAAAATCACTATGTCCCTCCTCCTACTTGTCCTCCAAACATCTGCTTCATATCGTGAAGCATCATGTTTCCACCAGGATGAATAAAGAACTAAGAGTTATGAACCTTAGTCCTTGTATCCTCCTTCCAATTTGTCTACAAAAAGTATCGTTAGTCTGGTACCACCAGTTTTCGTCTGCACCCATTGTTTAAATTGGAGCATCTTCAAAAGCTAACTCTGCATTGAATCCATGCACCACTGATCCGTGATAAACTTATCGATAATGAAAATCAACAGGTAATTTTATTCATCAAAAGTTAACTAGCTATAACTTTTCCATACACACCATGCACTTCTTCCTTATATAGGTGTTTGATCTTACCATCATGTCTTTAACACGCCCTGTTTCTTTAACGAAAGTAAGTGTCAATCAGACTTCTTGTTTAACTTCCAAAAGAATATAGGACCTTTCCATCCTCCAAATAAGTCATCAATTTCCTAGCAACAGCTAATTGTTACGAATTGTGACCTAAAAAAAAAAAATTCATATTATTTATGTAAGTGAAAATACTTGGTTTTCTCTTCCATGTGCAACACCGGCAACTCCTCCACATGACACACCCTCGTGAATAAAATCTTGATTAAGAATAGATTGATGATGATTTATTCAGTCTACTATCCTCACTCGGCGTCATTCTAATAAGTACCTAACCTAGTACAAAATCCTCCTTCCGCCTTGGTGGCAACTTTTGGAATTTCCAAGAAGATGTCCTACAACTCTGACACCTCTGATAAACCATCATGGCATTACAGTGGTATTTATTTAGCACTACCTCACGAAAACCAAAACGTTAACAACTACCATTATCATGGCGTTGAAATAAGATATGAATCCTGACCTAGCGTAAAGTATATCAAACTAATCGTATTAAATTATTTGACTCGTAGTGATGGTTTAATTATCCAATCCTAAATAACTTACCATAATGATGCATGTCCAGGTCCAATAGATTGGCTAGATTTATGTATATTTACCAAATCCTATGACCACATGCTCACAATCCTAGCATAAATTAATGCTATTACTCCATGATATTAAAACAGTAGTTGGCTGATCACATACCTGTGTCCCCAACTAAACCACATACCAAAATCCCGAATAGTTAACAAAAATAAAAATATGTATAACAAACACAATACCATAAAATATATTCCTACATAAGACATCGTTCTTCCAAGGGAAAATCTCCTCTAAAAACAAAATTACAAAATTGTTTCTTACAATTTCCTTTTATAGTTTTATAGGTACTCATCTAACCTCGAAACATATCCTTTAAAGTATAGCTTAAAAACAACATCTGTTTGCCTACGCAAATACCAAGGGCTTAACCATTGTCCTCCTTATACACGGAATATAAACTGTCTAACTTGGCTTTATAAAGAAAATAGAATGTCACAACATAATACTAATGTTCTCCTGAATGTTATATGAAATCATATGTTTCGTTCTGATAAGAACTCCATCAAATGCCCATAGTCCTGAAGAATACTTCTTATATATCTCTTTTAGAGATGTTAAGAAAGTTTAACTATATGTAGATTGATCAACCAATTCTACTAATATAATTCACTATATTTCTAGCAAATAAGATCACCCTCGCGCGATCATTCATCTTTCAGATTTAGTACCCTCTTTCTTGGATACGCTAAAATCACCTCCTTTAGGATCTTCTTCGGGCTCTTACTCCTCGTTTGTCTCCTTTTTTAGAACAACTAAAGTCGTGTTAGTCCCGATATACGGTGACTTGTCACGTACACCTAAATCTTTCCTTGGCTTATACCTTAAAGTAGTGCCAGCTCGAACTAAACCTTCAATCCTTAACTCTGCCTTTTGGCAAACAAATCGATAACGTACTCTCTTACTTCTTCGGGTCATATCGCTTTCGCCTTAGACCCCATCCTCCTCCGAGTGCCAACCATTCCATAACTACATAATGTAATTAACATCAGCTTGTTCTAATGGACTGTAAATAGAGTACAACGAATCCTAATATGGGCTCTAAGTTTTAAGAGACGCAACGCGGAAGTCATATAACGAAAGACACTCCTAAGGACACTTGAAACTGGAGTGCTCTGATACCAACTTTTATACCCCCGGATTTCCGAATATGGGTTGGCCAGGCCCACGCCCGAATACCTAAGGATATAAAAAATGAATCGGTAATAATCAAACACATAATACAAATATGATAAACAAAAATAAATAAAATGTTGAAAAGAAACTAAAATGATAATCCATTAATAAAATCCTTAGAATAAATTTTCATAAATAATAAAATATTTTGATACATCCAAACCTCCAATAATAATACAACTCAGGAATCCAAACTATGTGGACTTGTAACGACCTTAAAATGATACCAATTTTTAAAAAAAAATAAAATAAAAAAAATAATAATAATTGGCATGACCTATGCTAAAAAGGGTCCTACAACAACCTGCTTAAATGTATAAAAATACAATGGCCTCTCTTGGACCTTCAAAACTTATCTAACCTATCCCAACACACAATGCAAATAATAATTTTTAACATTCCTTTCATCCATTCATTATGCCTAAACGTAGTTCATCTCATGGTGGAACAACCACATACCATTTAATCCAAATATCATAATTACAGTCCCAAAAATATGGTTAAGATCAAAACTCCATATCTTAGAATGTTTAGACAACTTATATTAAAGTTACAGCCCATGAATATAATTACAATAACAAGAGTCCATAAGTCACAGTACAAAATACAATATGCTAAGTTTTATAAAAAATAATGAGACTTAGATACAAAGACAACAAAATGATCTTCTAATCCATACTAAGCCTGTGGTGGGACATCATCTACCACTTCTTCATGACCTGAAAAATGTTAATAAATAGAGGGGTGAGCAAATTGCTTAGTAGGTGATGCCTAATACACACCTCTTGTGACCCCATGAATCCAAACAATGAATAGAACAAGGGAAACGAGATCATGCCATGCCGGGAGAAAATACAATAAGACTAAAATAGACAATGTGATGCTATGGAATGCTATGCCATGCTATGTCGCTCCCCGTTTTCAAAATCACTTCTATTCTCCACTTTTCAAACCGTTAACATAACCCGTCCCAAGGTGACTCCCTGGCGACACGAGAGAAGGATTGGCTACTGTCCCTGACCCTTGGTAACCCCACAACGTCATTTGGGGCCCAGATAGCTCAACCACGCTAGGGTAATTTTCCTAGTTCCCTCTAAGTTATATTAACGCCACGGACCCTTGGTACCTCCTCGGCGTCCAAGTTTTCTCAAAACCCCTAATAAAAAATCTTTCCCAAAACCCCTTCTTTTTTGTTTAATTTCTTTCAAAACATCATTCTCATTTCCTCCCAATGAAGTGCATGGATGCTTCATGCCGCAATTTAGCATTTCACAACTAATTCAACATAAACCACTAGCAAGCTTTACAAGAATTTCCCATAAAAAAATACAACATGCTTTCATTTAATAATAATCTGGCATGGCAAACATATAAAACATGAATTCTAGTCCATATAAGCATGCTTGAATCACCACACATCCGTTTACACATAAAGAAACATTCCATATGCAACATTTAAACAATTTTGTAAGAATTTATACAACATAGGCATGCTAGATAACAATTTATACAAGAATAATTCACTAAAATCCAAGAAAGTATGAATTAAACACCCCTACCTCAAAGAATGAGAAAACCCCCAAAATAGGTCCAATTTTTCAAAATCGCTAAGGTGGCCAAGTGAATTGCTGGTATCTATGTGTAGATCTCGCCGTGCTCTCCGATTTGCCGCAAACGACACCCAAAAATTCCAAGTGATGAGAGAGTAATTGTAGTTTGAAAATTATGAAAAAGAAAAGGAAAAACTGAAGGGAAAGAGAGAGATACTACTGGAGAGATAGAGAGAGAAATGGAGGCCAAAAAGAATGGCCTCTTAGACATAAAAATGGTCTCACCATTATAAATTCTCCCCATAATATATATATATATATATATATATATATATATATATATATATATATATAAGTCATAGACATTACATTCTCCTCAACTTTAAAAGATTTCGTCCCCGAAATCAAGCCATACTTGAGGGAGAAAATAACTTTAGATACTTTGAGTGAACCTCTATTCAAGCTCCCAAGTAGCCTCCTTAACTCCATGATGCCACCAAAGAACTTTCACCAATGGTATCGTCTTGTTCCTCAACACCTTCTGCTGTGTGTCAAGGATCTGAACTGGTCCCTCCTCATAGGAAACATCCTCATCAATGTCCATACCAACCCAACCAAAAATGTGAGATGGATCCGGCTCATACTTTCGTAGCATCGATACATGAAAGACATTGTGGACTCTGTCCATCTGCGGTGGTAAAGCAAGTTTGTAAGTAACCTCTCCTACCTGGTTCAAAATCTCTAAAGGTCCAATGAATGACAACTTGCCACTATTTCCGAACCTCATTAGCCCCTTCCGTGGAGAAACCCGAAGAAAAATGTGGTCTCCTACCTCAAAGGATAGCGGTCGTCTCCGCCTATCCGCATAACTCATCTATCGGCTTTGAGCTGTAAGCAATCTCTGTCTGATCAGCTTAATCTTCTCGGTAGTCTCGAGTACTATGTCCTCAGTCCAACAAACAGGAGACCTACAGTCTACTATATAATGCCTCAAATGGAGCCATTCCAATGCTTTCCTGATAACTGTTGTTGTAGGCAAACTTAATAAGTGGTAGATGATCTTCCCAACTATTACCCAGATCAAGTACACATACCTGAAGCATATCCTCCATGATCTGGATGGTATGCTCCGACTGGCCATCCATCTATGGATGGAATGTCGTACTAAGGTGTAATGATGAACCAAACACTGCCTAAAGTCCTTCCCAGAACCTCGAAGTAAACTTGGCATCCCTATTTGAAACAATAGCCACTGGAACTCCGTGCAACCTCATAATCTTTTTCACATAAAAAAAACCAATTGCTTATTCGTCATCCGTTGTCTTAATAGGCAAAAAGTAAGCCGTCTTGGTCAATCTATCAATAATGACCCATACGACTTCATTTCCCTTCTGTAATCTAGGAAGACCTGTCACAAAATCCATAGCAATCTGCTCCCATTTCCACTGCACTACAGGCAATGGCTGCAATAAACCAGCAGATCTCTGATGCTCGGTCTTCACCTGTTGATAGGTAAGGCATCTAGCCACAAACTATGCAATATCCTTTTTCATTCCATTCCACCAATACTGATGTCTCAAATTATGATACATTTTAGTACCACCTGGATGAATTGTAAAGCGGGAAGTGTGAAACTCCCGCAGAACGTTCTCACGACAAATTATGGGAATAACCAATAAACCTTTGAACCGAAGACCTCTATCTGTATGCAAGGTCCAATCTTTCACTGTCTCACCACTGGAAATCAAAGTATAAATGACATCTAAATCCGGATCATGTCTCTGTGACTCAATCACTTGTCCGACAAGAGTAGGCTGAGCCACAAGGCTAAACAAGAATGCCGACTTATTGCAAACATCCTCATCAAAGCAACACAATCCCATTTCTGTTAAGTCTTCAAGCATCTTCTACTTCTGAATGGCTAAACTGGCCAAAGTCCCTCTAGATTTTTGGCTTAAGGCGTCAGCTACTACGTTTGCCTTACCTGGATTAAACTGTAAGTCAAAGTTATAATCTTCTAAAAACTCAACCCATCGCCTCTATCTATTGTTCAGGTCCTTTTGAGAGAAAAGGTACTTGAGACTCTTGTGATCTGAGAACACTTCGAATCCCTCGCCATACAAGTAGTGTCTCAGCAAACACGACTGCCCCTAACTCTAAATCATGAGCAGGGTAGTTAAGCTTGTGAGTCTTCAACTGTTGAGACCCATAAGCCACTATTCTACCATCCTGCATCAACACATAACCCAAACCATCACGTGAAGCGTCACAATAAATCATATAACCTAAGCCACGCTCGGGTATCACCAACACTGGAGCTGTAGTCAATCTTGTCTTCAACTCTTGAAAGGAAGACTCACAGGCTTCATTCCATGTAAACTTGATCCCCTTCCTTGTCAAACGAGTCATAGGTGCTACCAAAAGGGAAAGATTCTTCACAAATCTACGATAATATATAACTCGCTAGGCCAAAAAAACTTCGGATCTCAAAAATATTCTTGGGTTACTCCTAATTCAAAACCAATTCTATCTTCGATGGATCCACTAACACTCCAACTTCCGGGACAACATGCCCCAAAAATTTCACCTCTTGTAGCCAAAACTCACATTTCTCATATTTGGCATACAAACGGTGTTCTCTCAAAATCTACAATACAATACTCAAATGGATTTCATGCTCCTCCCGAGTCCATAAATACATAAGAATGTCATCCATGAAAACTACCACAAATTGGCCGAAGTAATCATGAAAGACACGGTTAATTAAGTCCATGAATGCCGCTGGCGCATTAGTCAGACGAAAGGGCATGACAAGAAACTCATAATGTCCATACCGTGTACGGAACGCTATCGTTGGGATATCTTCATCCCTAACCCGCAACAGACAGTAGCTTAACCTTAAGTCAATCTTAAAAAAATAACTGGCTCTCCTCAACTGATCAAACAAATCATCTATCCTTGGCAAATGATACTTGTTCTTGATGGTGGCATGATTCAACTTCCGGTAATCAATGTACAACCTCAAAGAACCATCTTTCTTCTTAGCGAACAAGACCGGTGCTCCCCACGCTGATACACTCGGTCGAATGAAGCCTTTCATTCTTAAATCATCAAGTTGTTTCTTCAATTCTTCTTATTCAATAGGTGCCATGCGATACGATACCATAGAAATTGGCGCGGTATCGAGCATCAAACCAATAGCAAACTCAATTTTCAGGTACGGAGGTAACTCCGTCAAATCTTCAAAGAAAGACGTCTAAAAAGTCACGAACAACTGCCGGATAATTATTTTCCACATCATCATCTTCTTTGGCTAAAAGACTAGCTAAGAAGTAGTCACCACGTCCTCGTCCACGAATTCCATAAAATGATGAAGTGTGGGAATCACTCCGATTTCCCACAAAAAAGAAATAATCCCCTTTAGGAATGCAAACTGTGACTTTTCCTCTAAAACAATCGATCATTACACGAAATGAAGCTAACCAATCAATCCCGAGTATGACATCAAAACCAATCATCTCTAGGAGGATGAGATCAAACACAAAATTCCACCCAGCTATCACAATGGAATAATTCCTTACAACTCAGCTCAAGGACACTGAAACCCTAACAAGCGTATCAATACATAATGCCCGATCCATAAAACTGACCTCTAACCTTGATGCAAGTGCAGATGATGATGATATGAAGGAATGAGATGCACTAGAGTCAAATACAACACGAGCCCAGGAACCAAACACTGGAAAGATACCTCGAAAAACTGATGGACTAGAAGGCATGTCAGCCTGGACAACTGCAAAGACACATCCCTGTGGTCTGGTTCTTGCACCTGTGAACTGTCAACCTGAATGCCTGACTGCTACACTGACATAGTAGAAGTATCCCTCCTGGCCGTGAACCCTGTGAAGACATGGCAGGTTGCGGTGGTCGTGGTGGTCTGAAACCCGACTGAACTGTAGCCGACTGTGAGTGCCTTTGCTATGACCCTCTGCCACTCGATGCCTGTTCCCCGATTAAAAAAATCCTGAATCATATGGCCTTACTGGCCACACCTATAATAAGCTCTCGATGCTGAAGGAACTGTGATGAGTGCTCAATCTTACGCATTTTAGCACCTAAACGAGGGTATTTTAGTCCATTTATCTATCTTATTTTCCTGTTTTAGTCTAATTACATGTTTTTGTCTATTTCAGGTCAATAACATTAAAATGGGCTAATTTTGGTCCATTAAGGCCTTTTTGGAGTCAAACTAAGTCTTGGTGTGAATCTGGAGCAAAAGGAGGCTGATGCTGAAAACTGCTAAGTTGGATCGATCGAAGAAAAGTTGGATCGATCGAACCCTGATCGATCACACCATACCTCTGATCGATCACACTATTGGTTGGATCGATCAAACTATCCGCAAAAGTTATTAAAAAGCAGATCTAAACCTCATTTCGAACTAACTCGAGCTGTGCTTGAAATAGGAGATCCTAGGGCTGAGTTCTCACATTTTTGGGCTCTAAAAGCATATGCATATAAGAGGGATTGAGCCATTTTTGTAGAGAGATTCATATTTTTATATTATAATTTCTATATTGTTGTAGTTTCTCTCTCTAGAAAGTTAGAGATTAGGGTCAGAAGAAAAAAGGGAAGTGGAGACACATCTCAAGAACACATCTCTAGATCCACATACTTTCTATCTCTAGAGCTTCAAAGAAGAAGAAGAAGAAGATGGAGCCTTGTTTGGAGCTTGCTCTTGAGGATTTCATGACCACATCCACCTCCTCTATGATTGGCTAAATCTACACTTAGGGCTAAGTCTTGTGTAATCTTAACCCTTGTATTTCTATTTTTGGGGATTTATATATATATTATTGTGATTAGTGGTTAGCCTTGTGATTGTTGATTTAATTCTTCTTTATGATTCTCTATTTGAATTACATGTTGTCTTATGTGTGATTATTTAGGAATTGATCTCTACACTAGATTCTCTATATTGGTTGCATGTCTATGTGTGATTAATTAAGGATTTAGTGATGGCTAAGCATGGTTTTCATTGAATGGGGTTGTCAATTAATTTGATGGATTATACTTATACTTGATGAGTTGTTCTACAATTTAATTCATGTTTGTAGGTAGGTAGACAATCTATTCTTGATTTGATACTCCACACTTATTATTGCAAATTTCATGATTCTCTAGATTGATGTGTGCTCTCGTTAGACCCATTTGTTAACTAATTGATGGATTATGCCTTTGTCTTGGTGGGTTATTCTACACTTAGTTTACTTGTTGGTTAGGTAGACAATTCACTCTTGTATTAGATAGTTCACACTTTTAGATGCAAATTGTGTTTATGTTTGTGGCCACATCTAGATTGCAATAATGTATTCCCCATTAATGAAAAGCAAGTGGTTAATTACATGAGCTAAGTGGTGATTCCAACACCCTAAGACCTCTTTTCATATCTTTTAAATCCCTATCTCTCATTAGTTTACTTTACTTGCATTTTAATTTTATTGCATCTTAGTTTAGTCAACCAATCTCTCTTTTTGCAATCAATTGATACATTAAAGTCGAAATTAAATTCCAACACATATGATCCCTGCGGACGATCCCTACTCACTATACGTCATTAGTTGTAGTAGTGGTTTTTATAAATGTAAATTTGACTAGAAAGGCTTCATCAACCACAATCATATTTTGACCTTGCGAAGCGACCTCTCGCATCAAATAGTCTGTTTTCTAAATACATAGGATGGGGCCTCGTTATGTAGACGATTTCATAGGACAATTGGACTTGTAATGTTCAGGTTGCTGGCACAGACCCTGGCATAGGAGTAGTAGGATTAGATCGTGCCAACTACTGTCCCTGAAACTGAGACGAATTACCCTTGTTCCTCTTCCATGACTGCCCCTCTGATGATGGTCCTGCATTTCTCTTTTACTTCCACTGTTCCCTTCCCGCATTTTTATTTTTGGCCTCCGCCTCTAGCGTTAATGCTCTTTCCACTGCCTCTGAGTAAAGCTTGAAGTACTGTGCCGTTATCAATGGCCTCATTTGGTAATGAAGACCTGAAACAAACTTCCGAGTCTTGTCAGCTTCATTCCTCACTATTTATGGAGCAAAGCGAGAAAGAGAGGTAAACTTATTCTCATATTCTGTCACTGACATGTTGCCTTGGATGAGATCATCAAACTGCTTCCTTAGCTCCCACCTCTTGGTAACTGGAAAATACTTCTCATAAAACAACTCGAACATATACAACCTCATGTATTCTACCTTGTGCTGGTTAATAACTGACTTCCACCAAAGCTTGGCGTCCTTGGAAAACTTATAAGTAGCCAAAATGATTTTCAAATGATAATCCGACACATTAATAGAAGTTAAGTGGTTTTCCACTTGGCCCATGTAGTCGTCCGCTACCATTGGATCTGCACCACCCTCAAATATCATTGGCATCAACTTTGAAAACCCAGTAATCAACTTAAGACGTTTCTGTGCTACCATCTCCTCAACTTGAACTACCGGTTGTGGTACCAGTTGCAGAAAATAAGCAATTGTGGCCCTCAAGGCTCTCTGTACAAATGATTCAGTGCTAGATCAGCCAAACCTTCACCCTCTTTAATGGGTGTCTCAATATTGTCCCTTCCAGTAGGAACACCTCTTGGGGGAATCAAGTCCCTAAGAAGTGTATCCTCATCAACTTGCTCCGCGGGATTGAAGCTAGAGCTTTTACCAACATCACCCCTTGTCGGCCTAGGGCCAACTCCCCTTTGTTCCTTTCGCGGTGGCATTGATCTATAAAAAACTAAAAAAATAAAAAAAAATAAAAAATAAAAAAAAAATTGAGAAAATGGTTCAACAAAAATGACACTAAAGTCCCACCAAGAACGACTCAACACAAAATAATATTATACTAACACCAAGCATGCAAGGCTATGCAATAAACACATTAGCATAAGCATAAACACATAAACACGTAAGCAAGTAAATAGTTAAGCATGCTTTTCAAATAACAAAACACTTTAGCAAATAGCCACATAGATATACAAATAACTTCCCACACAACCCTATGCAGGCCTCTACCCATCGTCCTAAAGGTTTTTGAACCATCGCTCTGATACCAAATTTGTAACGACCCTAAAATGATACCAATTATAAAAAATAAAAATAAAAAATTCGGCATAACCTCTGCTAAAAAAGGCCCTATAACAACCTGCTTAAATACATAAAAATGCAATGGCCTCTCTTGGACCTTCAAAACTTATCTAACTTGTCCTAACACACAATGCAAATAATACATTTCAACATTCCTTTCATCCATTCATTATGCCTCAACATAGTTCATCTAATGGTGGAACAACCACATACTATTTAATCTAAATATCATAATTACAGTCCCAAAAATATGGTTAAGATGAAAAGTCCATATCTTACAACATTTAGACAACTTATATTATGTTGAACTAAGAGGGGGGTGAATTGGTTAAACTTTCTCTTTTACAAGTTAGCAAAGTAGGTAGATAACACACATTCAAGCACTGAAACAAGATTTACAAGGAAACCCTTCCAACAAGGGAAAAATCTTGGTTCAGCCAATAAAGTCCACTACTAGCTGTATGTATTTTGTTACACACTCAGCTGTCTCACCCTCTACACACACCCAAACACAAGAATGAAAGCTAGTTTTCACAACCAACACACACACTAGTTGATATCAGTGCACACACACACATTCCCCCTGTCCTAAGCACCCTTGCTTGGACCAACAAAGCTCTTACAACTCATCTCGTACATCTTTACAAGTTGTAAACACAATGTTCAGATTCATTCTACAAGTGAAAACAAATCATTCAACATAAAACACCAAGTTACTGCCTAAAAAACACTCAACTGCTGCAGCTAAGATTTGAGGGGTAAAATTGGAATTTCTATCCGAGATCAATTCACCAGCAGCTTCCACAGTCTTGTCTCACTGAATTATTCATGTTCATAACTTTAAACAATCAAGCATAGCATGAATATATATATATATCAAAGTTCAATCTCAGTTCTTGAGCAACACACCACTATACTATTTAAGGGGTTTTGCAAGGTCACAATCAGGCACTGCCTAAGTTTTGCATCATAGTCAATTTCAGCAGCTGAGATTCATCAAAATAAACTTGGTAGCACATAGATAGTCCATAAAATAGCTAGCCTTAATCATTTTGTACTTGAATCAAAGCAAATATCATAAAATCAAGCTTAACAATTGATCTAAGAATCCAAAATCCATTTCAGCATGTTTCAGTTCAAAAACAGGTAGTGAGCAAGTGTGAAAAGCTTAATTATACCTGTAACAGTCTTAAAAAATGACAACAGCAGCAGGGAACAAAATCTCACTACTCATACCAGCCCTTCCATCAGCAATTTCAACAGTAGTAGTATTACAGCAAGAGGAATTCACACAGGAGATGAGTCAATCAATTTTCCTAGCTTGGAATCATCATCAATTAGCTCAGAAAAACTTGTTTAACATTTGTTCTCGAGAGTTCTTCGCTACAATGTCAATCTCAGTATATTTTTTAGGCTTCTTAACCCTAGAGGCTCTTATAACAGCATATACATAGAACAATGCAAATCATTGGCTACTTTTCATCTCGTCTCTTGCTATCACCTTTCAACCAATGATTATACACGAGTAATTCTGACATTCTCTCAGAACAAGGATATTATTACCCTTAATTTCTTACCATAAAGTGACACTTTGTGCACCAGCAGAAATACACTATACAGGTGAGGTACACTGAAGTACATTTCTTTGCTTAGCCTCTAAGCTCTGCAGCATCATTGGAGGACTATATTTATGGACCACAACCACATGTCACACTCTTGAGTATACTAGAGAAGCTAAAAAACCACCCATACAACAGCTGTATATAACATTCAGTACAATACATTTGCTGAGGCTGTATCAGTCATAATGTAGTCTAAGATACTGCTATTTAGTGCAATGCAGCTAGATAGGCATGCGAGATTTCATAGAATAGATCTGAGAAAGTACTAAAATACCCCTGTAAGCACCTATAGCATGATACTTATATACTGAATTCTACTGAAATCATCCAATTTCGCTAAATCAAGTGTACAGGCACTACCATGTAAATGACAATTTAGCTAAATTAGTAAGAAAGATCTGTCACTACCATGTAAATGACACTGCTGCCCCAGAACATATATTAAGCCACAATGCAGATAGATAAGGCACTTAGACTCACTGAACCAAAACCTTTTTTATTTCTTTTTGGCATTAATAGGCAAACAGGTCTTTAGAGAACCTTAGGACCAACAATCTCCCCCTTTTTGCCTTTAATGACAAAAACTTTGATGTGAAATAAGACCTCAACCATATAGAGTCAGATAACAAATAGAATACAACCAAACACTCATTAAATGATAAGAATAGCCTGACACTATCCTTATTTCAGTCTTTTTCTCCCCCTTTTTGAAATTGAAGGTGAAAAGGGGAGTAGGACCAACAATATTAGGTTCAAAGAGGTGGGGGAACAACCCTGAGAAGAGCTCTAAGGGTTGAAAATCTGTGAGGAAGAAGAGATTTGGTCATGATATCTACAATTTGATCCTCAGTGGGAAGATAAGTAATATCAAGTAGGCCTTTTTGAACTTTATCTCTGAGAAAATGATACCTGATATCTATATGTTTGCTCTTCCAATGCAAGGTAAGGTTTTTATTGATGGCAATGACACTTTGATTATCACAAAAGAGCTTGGGAGGCATAGAGAAATGAAGTCCAAGGTCTGTCAAGGTAGACTGCATCCAAAGTAATTGTAAGCCAGCCTGAGAAGTAGCTATATACTCAGCTTCTGAAGTAGATAGAGAGACTGTGTCTAGTTTTTTACTGAGCTAAGAGACAACATTAAAACCAAGAATGTAACAGCAACCAGATGTACTTTTTCTATCAGGTAAGGATCCACCCCAATCAGCATCTGAAAAGACAGCTATAGACATTGTAAGTGAGCAAATGTAGTGTAAGCCATAAGAGATTGTGCCCTTAATATATCTGAGAATTCGTTTGGCAGCTTGAAGATGAGACATTTTTGGATTACTTTGAAACCTTGCTACCAATCCCACTGAGTACATTATATCAGGTTTTGAGGCTGTGAGATACAGTAGACTCCCAATGATAGACCTGTATAGTGTTGGAGGAACTGCTTCTGAAGTACAATCAAGTGACAACTTGGTATTGGGACACAATGGTGTTGAAACAGACTTGCTATCACTCATGTTAAATTTCTTAAGTAACTCTAAGGCATATTTCTGTTGTGAAATGAAGATCCTTTTGAATGTTTAAGCAATTTGCAGCCCTAAGAAATACCTGAGAGTACCCAAGAGTGACATTTCAAACCTTGTCTTCATAAGATTGGCAAATTCTGATGCTAAAGAAGTGTTTGATCCACAAAACATGATATCATCTACATAGATTTGTAGAATCAGAAACTATTCTTGATGAATTATGATATATAAGGCGTTATCAACCTTGCCTCTATGAAAGCCTTGTTCAATTAAGAACTGATGAAGTTTTTCATACCAGGCCCTAGGAGCTTGTTTGAGGCCATACAAGGCCTTACTCAGTTTAAATACATATGAGGGATATCTAGAATCTTCAAAAGCTTCAAGCTGCTCTAGATAAACTTCTTCATTTAGATATTCATTTAGAAAAGCAGATTTGACATCCATTTGGTACACTTTGACTTGTTTATGACATGCAAAGGATAGTAGCATTCTTATAGACTCCATTCTAGCCACAGGAGCAAAGGTTTCATCATAGTCAATACCAGCTTGCTATGAATAGCCTTTACACACCAACCTTGCTTTATTCCTGATAATAGATCCTTTTTCATTCAACTTGTTTCTATAAATCCATTTAGTGCCAATTACATTCTTATCTGCAGGCCTAGGAACAAGTGTCCAAGTATTATTTCTGTTAATCTGATCAAGTTCTTCTTGCATAGCTACAACCCAATCCTCAATCTTCTGAGCTTTAAGGTAGGATTTAGGTTCAATAGAAGATAACATTGCAAAGTGACTGTATTATTTACCATCTTTAGCTTCTAACTTAGTTAGTTGCTTCTTATTTCTTGTTTGAACTCCAGCCTTTGGTGAACCAATTATGCTTTCAGCTTGAACTTGCTTTTGCAACACTGGATAAGTAACTTCCTTTAAAACCTCAGGGTGAGTTACAGAGGAGCTGGTTTCACTTGGGCCAATTACATTGCAACTGTCCTCAAATATAGTCAGTTGAGGATTCTCATCAAATTTCACATGGATTGACTCAACCACTTTAGAAGACCTAAGATTATAGCATCTATAGGCTTTGTTTTTTGTAGAGTAACCCAAAAATATACCTTCATCAGCCTTTAAGTCAAACTTCCCCAGGCTATCAATGTGATTAAGTGCATAACACTTGCTGCCAAATATCCTAAAATAGTGTACTATTGTAGGCCTTCCATACCACAGCTCAAAAGGCGTCTTCGTTGAATTTGGTCTACGAAGAACTCTGTTTATAATGTATACAGCAGTGTTTACAGCTTCTACCCAAAATCCCTTTGCCAAACCTTTTTCAAGTAACATTGTTCTTCCCATTTCTTGTACTGTCCTATTCTTTCTCTCTACAACTCCATTCTGCTGAGGTGTGGCTACAGTAGAGAATTCCTTCTTGATTCCCTTGTCATCACAATAATGTTCAAACTCTTTCATAGTAAACTCTGAGCCAAAATCAGACCTGAGTTTCTTCACAGTACAGTTTCTTTCATTCTCCATAAGATTGACAAACTTGATGAAATGAGTAATTATCTTAGACTTTTTTTAAAAAAAAATAAACCCACACCATTCTGCTGAAATCATCAATGAGAAGCATGAAATACTTACTTCCACCAATACTAGTAGTTTTGGTAGGACTACACAGATCCATGTGTATCAAATCAAGAGCCCTTGAGGTGTTAATCTCTTTAGAAGGAAATGAAACTTTGGTTTGCTTTCCTTGCTGACATGCCTTGCAGAGATGATTATCCATGAAACTAACCTCAGGCAACCCTTTGACAGCTTTCAGCTTCAGAATCTTGGATAGGTTTTTTGAGTGAAGATGTCCTAGCCTTTTATGCCATAGTTTAGCTTCATCATAAGTTGTTAAGTTGCATTGAGTGGGCAAACTTTCATCAGTGACAGTATACACATTCCCTGAAGATCTACATGCTGAGAATATAACTTGTTTTGATTTAAGATTAACTACATTGCATCTTTCTTTATTGAAACATACTTCCTTTCCACTGTCACACAATTGACTCACACTAAGAAGATTATGTTTAAGTCCTTCAACCAGTAGAACTTCTTGTATTTCAGGTAATTCTTCAGTCTTGGTCACTGTAACAATACCCATAATTTTAGCTTTTTGATTATCTCCAAATATTACCTTTCCACCATCAAACTACTTTAGAGAATTAAACTTTGAACTATCACCAGTCATGTGTCTTGAGTAGCTACTGTCAACATACCATTTATCTTGTGAATTACAAGCTTTAAAAGCTGTGTACACAAGAAGACTCACAGAATTCAACTTCTTAGGGATCCACATCATTTTAGACTTCACAATTGACCCTTTATCCTTGGCTTTCTGAACTAGAGTTAAGTCAGACTTCTTCACATACATCTTAGTAACCTTGTAGTTTCTTATGGCTGAGGTGACAAAACTCTTTGATTGAAACTTAAATTGTTGTCAAAAAGATCAAGCCTGGATCTCAGGGCTTTTATGATAGGAAACTTGGCATACACTTCACCTATTGTAGCCTTAACAAAAACAAAATGATTTTGTTTGAGCTTTGATGCTGTATCACACACGTAACCAATTCCAGTCTTCCCAATTTGCTTGGTAGATTGCTTCTAAATTTCAGCCATCTTTAAAGACCTTTCTTCAAGTATAAGAGACAGTTTTTCTCTGCACCTTTTAGTAGATCACTGAGTGTTAACATGAGACTTAAGCAGACCTAGAAAGATAAGAGAGATTGAGCACAAGGTTGATAACTTTAGTTTGAAGTGTTTGATGAGAATTTGTCTTGACTTTAGCAGTTCTGAATTCAGCTTTCTAATTTGAGACTTCTATCGATTGCACTTCACTACAAGTCTTTCACATTCTTCCAGAATTTCCTCAATCTCAGCATCACTGTCTTCTTCAACTTTAATTACATCTTGTGGTGCTTCAAGAATAGCCATGAACAAGCATTCATCTTCTTGAGTTTCCTCAACTGTTTCTTCCTCCGGAGTTGTTTCCCAATCAGACAACAAGGATTTTCTTCCAAATCTTCTCTTGTTGCTTGGTCCTTCAAACCTTTTTTGAGGTTGTCCCTTATAAATAGGACAGTTGGACACAACATGACCAAGCTTTCCACAGCCATAACAGGTTAAATTTTGAACCTGAGACTTCTTCTTAAACTTGAATTTTCTAAATTTCTTAACAAGGTAAGCCACTTCATCATCTTCAAGATCATTTTCAGACTTGAAGAGAGTCCCATATTTCCTTAGCTTGAAGAGAGTCCCATATTTCCTTAGCTGTTTTACAATTTTTGACTCTTGTAAACTCCTGTTACTTTAAGGCACAGAAAAGAACATGTTTAGCCTTTCCATCATTAGCTACAGCTAGCTTATCTTCAGTAGTTGGATTATCAGGATTCAGAATTACAACACCATATATAGCAGCATGCCACACCTCATAGGATTGAGACATCAAAAAGGCTTCCATTCTAGTTTTCCATGAGTCATAGTTTGAACCTTTAAATCTAGGAGCTTTGTTTATAACTTGGCCTTCATCCATAGTTAGGATCTGCTGCAGGCTTGTTAGAACCTTCCAACGTAGACCAATCTCTGATACCAAATATTGAACCAAGAGGGGGGGTGAATTGGTTAAACTTTCTCTTTTACAAGTCAGCAAAGTAAGTAGATAACACACATTCAAGCATTGAAACAAGATTTATAAGGAAACCCTTCCAACAAGGGAAAAACCTCGGTTCTTGGCTTTAGCCAATAAAGACCACTACTAGCTGTATGTATTTTGTTACACACTCAGCTGTCTCACCCTCTGCACACACCCAAGCACAAGAATGAAAGCTAGTTTTCACAACCAATACACACACTAGTTGATATTAGTGCACATACACACTCCCCCTGTCCTAAGCACCCTTGCTTGGACCAACAAAGCTCTTACAGCTCATTTCATGCATCTTTACAAGTTGTAAACACAATGTTCAAATTCTTTCTACAAGTGAAAACAAATCATTCAGCACAAAACACCAAGTTACTACCGCAAAAACACTCAACTGCTGCAGCTAGGATTTGAGGGGTAAAATTAAAATTTCCCTTCGGGATCAATTCACCAGTAGCTTCCACAATCTTGTCTCACTGAATTATTCATGTTCATAACTTTAAATAATCAAACATAGCATGAATATATATATATATATCAAAGTTCAGTCTCAGTTCTTGAACAACACACCACTGTACTGTTCAAGGGGTCTTGCAAGGTCACAATCAGGCACTGCCTAAGTTTTGCATCATAGTCAATTTCAATAGCTAAGATTCATCAAAATAAACTTGGTAGCACATAGATAGTTCATAAAATAGCTAGCCTTAATCATTTTGTACTTGAATCACAGCAAATTTTAGAAAATCAAGCTTAATAACTGATCTAAGAATCCAAAATCCATTTCAGCATGTTTCAGTTTAAAAACAGGTAGTAAGAAAGTGTGAAAAGCTTAATTATACCTGTAACAGTCTTAAAAAATGACAACAGCAGCAGGGAACAAAATCTCACTACTCAGACCAGCCCTTCCATCAGCAATTTCAACAGTAGTAGTATTACAGCAAGAGGAATTCACACAGGAGATGAGTCAATCAATTTTCCTAGCTTCGAATCATCATTAATTAGCTCAGAAAAACTTGTTTAACATTTGTTCTCGAGAGTTCTTAGCTGTAATGTTAATCTTAGTATATTTTTTAGGCTTCTTAACCCTAGAGGCTCTTATAACAGCATATATATAGAATAATGCAAATCATTGGCTACTTTTCATCTCATCTCTTGCTGTCACCTTTCAACCAATGATTATACACAAGCAATTCTGACATTCTCTCAGAAAAAGGACATTATTACCCTTGATTTCTTACCATAAAGTGACACCTTGTGCACCAGCAAAAATACACTATACAGGTGAGGTACACTAAAGTACATTTCTTTGCTTAGCCACTAAGCTCTGCGGCATCATTGAAGGACTATATTTATGGACCACAACCACGTGTCACACTCTTGAGTATACCAAAGAAGCTCAAAAACCACCCATGCAACCGTTGTATATAATATTCAGTACAATACATTTGCTGAGGCTGTATCAGTCACAATGTAGTCTAAGATACTGTTATTCAGGGTAATGCAGCTCGATAGGCATACTAGATTTCATAGAATACATCTAAGAAAGTACTAAAATACCCCTGTAAGCGCCTGTAGCAAGATCCTTATATACTGAATTCTACTGAAATCATCCAATTTAGCTAAATCAAGTGTACAAGCACTACCATGTAAATGACAATTTAGCTAAATCAATGAGAAAGATCTGTCACTACCATGTAAATGACACTGCTGCCCCAGAACATATATTAAGCCACGATGCAGATGGACAAGGCACTTAAACTCACTAAACCAACACCTTTTTTTTTTTGGCATTAACAGGCAGACAGGTCTTTGGAGAACCTTAGGACCAACATATTAAAGTTACAGCCTATGAATATAATTACAATAACAAGAGTCCATAAGTCCTAGTACAAAAAAAAATATGCTAAGTTTTACAAAAAAGAGTGAGACTTAGAGACAAAAATAACAAAATGATCTTCTAATCTATACTAGGCCTATGGTGGAACATCATCTGCCACTTCTTTTCCGTGACCTGAAAAATGTTAATAAATAGAGGGGTAAGTGAATTACTCAGTAGTAGATGCCTAATACACATCTCTTGTGACCTCGTGAATCTAAACAATGAATAGAACAAGGGAAACTGGATCATGCCATGCTGGGAGAAAATACAACAAATTACAAGATCAAAATGGACAATGTGATGCTATGGAATGCTATGCCATACTACGTCGCTCCCTATTTTCAAAATCACTTCCATTCTCCACTTTTCAAACCATTAACATAACCTATCCAAAGGTGACTCCCTAGCGACACGACAGAAGGATTGGCTACTATCCCTAACTCTTGGTAACCCCGCGGCGTCATTTGGGACCCAGATAGCTCAACTACACTAGGGTAATTTCCTTAGTTTCCTCTAAGTTATATTAGCACTACGGACCCTCGGTACCTCCTCGGTGTCTGGGTTTTCTCAAAACCCCTTATCAAAAATCTTTCTCAAAAACCCTTTCTTTTTTTTTTTTTTCTTTTTTTTCATTTCTTCAAAACGTCATTCTCATTTCTTCCCAATGAAGTTTATGGATGCTTCATGCTGCAATTTAACATTTCACAACTAATTCAACTTAAACCACTAGCAAGCTTTACAAGAATTTCCCATAAAAAAATACAACATGCTTTCATTTAATAATAATCTAGCATGACAAACATATAAAACATGAATTCTAGTCTATATAAGCATGCTTGAATCACCACACATCCATTTACACATAATTAAACATTCCATATACAACATTTAAACAATTTTGCAAGAATTTATACAACATAGGCATGCTAGATAACAATTTATACAAGAATAATTCACTAAAATTCAAGAAATTATGAATTAAACACCCTTACCTCAAAGAAGGAGAAAACCCCCAAAATGAGTCTAATTTTTCAAAATCCCTAAGGTGGCCAAAAGTGTGAATTTCTGGTATCTATGTGTAGATCTCGCCGTGCTATCCGATTTGCCACAAACAGCACCCAAAAATTCCAAGTGATGAAAGAGGAATTGTAGTTTGAAAATTGTGAAAACGAGAAGGGAAAAATAGAGATACTGCCGGGGAGATAGAGAGAGAAATGGAGGCCAAAAAGAATGGCCTCTTGGCCATAAAAGTGTTAATGGAAAGTGGGTCCCACCATTTTAAATTGTGCACCATAATATATTTATATACATATATATAAGTCATAAACATTACAGGACCCCTAGAAAATCCCAACTGAACAAGTGACAGCAATAACTGTCTACATTAGAACACTGAAACATAAAGGAAAGTCCTATGTAGATAATCCAGAAAATTGAAGTAGATTGATCCCTGTTCAGCACGAAAAACCTCTATTCTTGATGAACACCTGAAAAATAATGATGGGTCAGGCTCACAAATAAGTTCTACTCTACTATAGTCCAAGTAGAGATCCGATACACGTATACATCCTAGCCAATTCAACAATAACTATTAGTCCGTATATATATATACATACTAAGGAACCTCATTGGACTATAGGGCGACCTCAACCTGAATAGTAGGCAACATGCAAAACGCACATATAATGGGCATGAGTATCTAGACCTACCAGGGCACATAACGAACCACTATATCCAGCTATACATCGATCACTGGCAATATACGCACCCTAACCATGATCCTGAGACTCAAACTCATATCTTGGCATCATAATCATATATATAAAATCCATTCTATCCAACTACAAGTAATCCTCTATAATTAATCCTCTACAAATAATCCTCTATAAGCCACTCAACTTGTTCAGCTAACTTAACTTGAATATTGGTAGGACTTAACATTCTTTTGGTTAATCTATCCCTTTACATAAAAATAGGTAGGACTTAACTGATAAGTTAATCCATCCCTAGAATACCACCATCCCATACCGGTGCATTACATCCATACAATCCAATTATTGATGAAAGAAATAAAATAATACATCAATAAATTCAAAAATAAGCATAATAATAATCAGATATAAAGAATCATATTATGCAACCAACACAAAATTAAAATCATATAATCTCCATTTAACTTGCTGAAATAGTTCAAAGCAATTAAATCCTCCATTATCAATATGCAAATTTAATTAAAATTTCATACCGATTAATCTTTAGTATAACAACATCAGAAACAATCCATGATTATATTATGCTGCTACTACATGATAAAAATCACATATTATCCAATTAAATTGCCAAAATTATATTAAGCAATAACATTATCCATTAACAATATGTCAATTTCATTAAAATTCCATATTATTTAAGTTATTAGCATAAGAGCACAAATTATGCATTCTGGGATTTTAATCTACTCATTTAAAATTATTTAAAACCCCCATAACCTTCCAAAGCAACCCTAGAACTTCAAATTCCAACCACTGTAGCAAAAACCCACGCACAGGTGAGTTTCCAGGAAATGAGCTGGCTCTTTTAAAAAAGGAGCCGGTTCTCACCATCATGGAGCCGGCTCTCTCTAAAAGAGAGCTGGCTCTCGGCCTAAGGGAGCTGGCTCTTTTCTCCATATAGCCGGCTCTCTCCCCTTGGGAGCTGGCTCTTAACCTGCTGCAACCTTCCTTCTTTGTCTTCGGTGACTTTTAACCCCTCTGTTCTCCATTGTTAATAATCCTAAGGGTCTGAACTATGTCCCGAATAATTCTAGATAATTATATAAAATAGATATACATCTTAAATATAGATTAAAATAAGCTATTATGTAATTTATTTCAAGATTAATCAAGAACACCAAATAGCACATAAAATTAGTTTTAAATCAATTTTGGCATGCATACATGATCAATTAAAGTCTAATTAGTTCTTGGAATTAACTTAGGCCTGTATAGAAACACAAATCTAAAGGAAAGAGTAAAAGCAAAATTTGTCTTCAAGGATTTCAGATTGAAACCCTCAAACTCCTACTTCTCAAACTTTCCGGTGACCTTAGTTGCTGTCATAGACCTCTGCTGCTCGAACCCTAGCCACGAACAGACTCTCATTTTTCTTCCTCCTTGGTCCAGTCCTTCTTAGCCTAACCTTCTCTTTACCTCTCTCAGTTCTCTCATTTTCCCCTCTCTGTTCTATTTCTATCTCTCTATGCAATATATTTAACGTAATATATCCAGCCTCCTTCAGACCTAATACTTACATATATATAGGTTACTTACAAAACCCTAATCCTAGTTTAACCCTAAGTTTGCCAATAAAAGGAAAAGAATAAGAGAAAGATGGAAAAATAAAACATAATATAAAGTAATAATACTAACTATACTAACGTAATATTTATATTTATATAATATATAATTACATATACAATTATATGTACTAACTATAGTTATTAATATTAATGATTTATAATATTAATAAATATAAAATCCTCATATACATATATATGTCCATATATATATGTACAACCAACCATGGGTAAATATCCGCACCCATTAATAATCCTGTCAAAGTAGTCAAGTGACCCAATTGGTTGGTCCATTACTATTATCCAAATCCATCCTTTAAAATTAAAATAAAATAAAACATAAAGAAATTAAATCATTTAATCCTAACAAATAATTACAATTAAACTACACATCATTCAAGCAAGCAAAACACCCAATTAATTAACCACACAAACACCCAATTAAATCAAATAAATCACATAAGCATTTAAAACAAATAAGCATATAATCATTTAGCCACACAAGCACATAACCACATAAACGCATAAAATACAATAAAACAAATAATTAAATCCCTTTTATATCCTTTTTGAAAACTAAGGGTATTACATCTTTCTCCAGCTCCAACAACGTTTTTGAGTTACTAGTTTTGAAAAATAATGCATGAATCGACTGTGACCATATACTTTGGCTATTATCATCAGAGACCAATTTATCAAAATTTCAAACAACTTTAGACGAAGCATTTGTAGTACTACTAATCACATTCGGTCCAAGACATTACATCAAACGAATCTCAACCCTTCATAAAGTGTAGAAATACGTACACTAATTTATAAGGTAAACACACCAACACAAATTATTATTATTGTTGTTGTGTTTTTTTTTTTAAATCAATTCATCTTCAAAGAAATAAACCAACCACAATGCAAATAGCAAATCATGCTCATACGGGTATGGGATCGATGAACGTCGAGACAATGTGATCTTTCTACACTTTTTCTAGATGAGTATATCCATCACCATTCTTGAAAATGACATCCATTAGTCTGGTTAGGTTGACAATTCTCCTTAAAAGATGCCTCGAGATAGAGTTTGGCTTAAGGCATTCTTCATTGATATCTTTCCATGCATTTTTAATCCTGTATATTGTGAGCAGGAAATAACCAGCGGTGTTAAGTGCGTTGCCCATGTACTCATCGAATGATGGCACATATCTTTCATTGGACCACTTGGCCTCTACGTAGTTACTCCTAGCAAGTTCTTATAACTGGTAATGAGTTAAAACAAAATAAATCCTTGTTACTATTAGGATATATAAGGTGGAAATAATAGTTCTTTTTAGACCATGAAAATGACATACTGCATTTTTTGAACCACAAACGCTATAGGATCTTCCCTGCTTTGTGTTAGACTAATGGAAAATTCTAGATGGGTGGCTCATTTTTTCAACAATAGGACTTAGGCAACTTCTAGATGGCTGCTATACCTAATTTTGATTTGTTCACACCTTAGACAACTCTTAATTCTCCACAATTGTAAGCTTCAAATTTGACACGGCACTAATATTTTTACCTATAAAAGAAAAAGCATGGAAGGCATTTTAATCACAACAACAACAACAACAAATAAGAGTTGTGTGGAGAGCACAGAGAAGAAAAACCTCAGTAGCTCAGATTAAAGCAGAGTAGAGTGAGAGATAAGAGAAAAATACAATGTAAGTATTTTTCAGAAAGTGAGCAAGAAAACACAGAGTGTATTTTTCAGGAAAGAAAAAGAGATACATGGTGTATGTGTGTGTGGGATCTGCTGATCCACATCTTGTAATTACTCAACAGATATAGTGAATTTCTAGTGCGCGCCGTGGACGTAGGCAAAGTTAGTCGAACCAAGTATAAATTATTTTCTTGTGTTTCTGTGGACGTCATTGTGCATATTAACGGCAGGGTCCTAAGGGAATTAGTGGCATCTAATTTCCCATAACAATTGGTATCAGAGCCTAGGTCACTGTCAGTGTACTATGGAAGTACTATTGAAGTATTGTGTAAATAGTGTTCTGCCGAAGTCACCGTAGTAGAGTACAGAACCGTTGCAGAATACGCAACTGTTCCCAAATACAATTATTGTATCAAAATACGGTATTGTTCCAGTATATAGAACTATTCACAAAATTGTTTGTTCGAGTGGGAGCAATGATGTCAGAAGATAAATCATTATCCACCATGATCGAGAAGTTTGACGGTACAAATTTTGGATTCTGGAAGATGCAAGTTGAAGGCTTGTTATTCCAGAAGAATTTTTATCAACCTCTAGAGGATAAGCCGAAGGAGGCAAAAAGGGTAGAATGGGAATTGTTTGATCGGAAAGCTCTTGGCACCATCAGATTGATGTTGTCAAAAACAGTTGGCTTTAACATCAAGAACGAGAAGACAACGAAGTCTCTCATGGTGGCCCTTTCCAATATGTATGAACAGCTGTCTACAGCAAACAAGGTATACTTGATTAAGAAATTGTTCAACATGAAAATGGTTGAAGGTGGAAAATTCAACAAGCATCTAAATATGTTCAACGAGATTGTTGACCAATTAGAGTCTATTGAAATTGACTTCAATGACGAGATCCAAGCACTACTAATTCTTGGGCAATTACCCAAGAGTTGGAGTGGCACAGTTATGGTGATCAGTAGCTCTGCAGGGAAGACTAAGTTAAAGTTTGACAATATTGTTAGCATGATTCTGACTGAGGAAATCAGAAGGCAAACAATAGGAGTTTCCACCAGTGGTTCAGCCTTAATTGTTGACAGTAGAGGTAGAAGTTCAAACAAGAAAAAGGGCAACAAAAAAAAGTATAGAGGTAGATCCAAGTTGAGGAATGGAAGATCACAACCTCAAATTACCAAGAATTCCACTGACCACAATGATGTTGAGTGTTGAAATTGTGGCAAAACTGGTAATTACAAAAACTAGTGTAGATCTCCGAAGAAAAAAAAGGAGAACAAGATAGAGGCGAACGTGGTCTTAGAAAAATCAAATGATACACTGATATGTTCTTTGGAGAGCAAGGCAGCATCATGGGTTCCAAATTCCGGAGCATCATTTCATGCAAGCTCAAGTCAAGAGCATTTTGAGAGCTATGTACTAGGTAACCTATGAAAGGTGTATCTTGAGAATGATCAACCCTACAGTATCGTCGGCAAGGGTGAAATACAGATGAAGCTAAATGGATTTGTATAAAAGTTGAAGGATGTGAGGTACATCCCTGACTAGAGGAAGAATCTGATTTCTATAGGTTAACTGTCAGAAGAAGGTTTTGTTATAACCTTCAATGGAGACTCATGAAAAGTTTCCAGAGGTGCTATGACCATTGCACGTGGTGAAAAGGCTAGCACTCTATATACAACCACCAGTGCTTTTGGGTCAATAGCAGTTGTAGAAAGCAAAGAGGATCACAACCTTTGGTACCAGAGGCTAGGTTACATAAGTGAAAAGGGGCTCATGATCATGCATTCAAAAGGGAAACTACCAGGCATACAGAAGATTGATATTGACTTCTACTAGAGTTACGTGATGGGCAAGCAAAAGAAGTGGCAGAACTCTTAGGAAGGGGAAGCTTGAGCTAGTTCACACAGATGTCTGGGGGCAACAACAGTCTCATCCATTAGCGAAAAATCATACTTCGTGACTTTTATATATGATCACACGAGGAAGGTATGGGTTTATTTTTGAAATACAAATCTAAAGTGTTTAAGGTGTTTAAGAATTGGAAGGCCATGGTAGAGAATGAGACAGGTTTGAAGATCAAAAGGTTGAGATCAGACAACGGTGAAGAGTATGAAGATATCAGGTTTAACAAGTTCTGTTTTGAGAATGAAATCAGATTAGAGAGAACTGTGCAAGAAACCCCACAGCAGAACGGCATGGCAGAATGGATGAACCGAACATTGACAGAGAGAACCAGAAGCATGCGCATAGATATGGGTCTACCCAAGTAGTTCTGGGTAGAAGCAGTCAACATAGTAGCCTACCTGATTAACCACGGACCATCTGTGCCGTTAGAGCTTCAGATACTAGATGAGGTATGGAGTGGCAAGGAGGTAAATCTATCATGGTTGAAAGTTTTTGGCTGTATTGTATATTCGCATATTAGTGACCATGCTAGGGGAAAGCTCGACCATAAGTCACTAAAATGTATCTTCATTGGTTATAGAGGAGATGAACTTGGTTATCGACTATGGGATTACCAGAACAAGAAAATCATCAGAAGTAGAGACGTGATTTTCAATAAGAATGTGATGTACAAGAATAGAGATGCAACATAGTCAACTAGTCCTGTATAGAGGAGCCCTAAGTATGTCAAGTTTGATAATGATTCAGAAGATATTGAGGATCAGATAGGTAAGAGTTCACAGCAGGAACTCATCGATTAGAGTACATCGAGAAGTCTAACTCTTATACCTAAACGAAAGTCCCCACGAATTCATGTTCTAAATAAAAAGTATTTGGATTATATGTTGCTCATAGATGGTGGTAAGCCTGAATGCTATGCCGAAACATGTCAGATTGAAGATGCTAGCAAGTGGGAGCTTACAATGGAAGATGAGATGAAGTCCCTTATCTCCAACAAAACATGGGTACTTGCCAAGTTACCAACAGGAAAGAAAGTTCTTCACAACAAATGGGTGTACAGGGTCAAAGATGAACATGATGGTTCTAAGAGATATAAAGCAAGATTGGTTATCAAAGGCTTTCAGCAGAAGGAAGGGATTAACTACACCGACATTTTTTCATCGGATGTGAAACTGACTACCATTCAGTCAGTTCTCAGCATTGTTACAACAAAGGGTTTGCACCTAGAGCATTTATATGTCAAAATTGCTTTCCTCCATGGAGACCTAGAGTAGTAGATTTACATGCAACAACAGGAGGGTTTCTCAGTCAAAGGAAAGGAGAAACTTGTGTGCAAGTTAAAGAAACGTTTGTACAGTTTGAAACAAGCCCCGAGGCAGTGGTACAAGAAATTTGATGGGTTTATGCGAAGACATGGCTACAACAAATACAACGCTGACCATTGCTACTACTTCAAGAGGTTTGAAACAAGTTACATCATCTTCCTACTTTATGTTGATGGCATGTTAGTAGCTGGTTCTGATTTTGAAGAAATCAGCAAGTTGAAGAAGTAGTTGTCAAATGAGTTTGAAATGAAAGATCTTGGTGCAGCAAAGCAGATTCTTGGGATGAGGATTAATAGAGACAAACAGAAAGGTACTTTGTAGTTGTTTTAGACTGAGTATGTTGAATGGGTTCTAAAGAGGTTCAACATGAGTAATGCTAAGGCGGTGAGTTCACCCTTAGCTAATCACTTTTGATTATCCCAAGATGAGTGTCCAAAGACAGATAATGAGAGGAACTTCATGGCTAAGATTCCGTATGCCTCAACTATTGGAATTTTAATGTATGCCATGGTTTGCACTAGACCAGACATTACATATGCAGTGAGAGCTGTAAGCAGATTCATAACGAATCCAAAAAAGCTACACTAGGAAGCAGTGAAGTGGATATTGATATATCTACGGGGTACCACAGACAGATGACAGATGTTTATGTTTTAGAAACGGTAAGGTGAAGCTACAGGGTTATGTAGATTCAGACTTTACTGGTGAAGTTGATCATAAAAGAAGTACTACCGGGTATGTTTTCACGGTAGGTATGACTACAGTTAGTTGGGTTTCGCAGATACAGAAGATTGTAGAGTTATCTACTACAGAAGAAGAGTATGTTGCTATAATAATGGCTAGTAAGGAGATAATATGGTCACAGAATTTGCTGGCAGAGTTAGGATTCGAGCTTATGAAGAATGTTTTGCACAGTGATACTCAGAGTGTTATACATCTGGCAAAGAATTCAGCATTTCATTCGAGAACCAAATATATAGGACTTCAGTATCACTTCATCAGATCTTTATTGGAAGATGAGGTGTTGACACTTGGGAAGATACTTGGAACCAAGAATCTGGCCGACATGTTAACCAAGACAATAACTATAGAGAAACTGAAGTTGTGCTCAACTTCAATCGATCTTCTAGCTTGAAGACAGGAACAAGCGCACCGTTATTACTAGAGTTGAGTTACTTATGCAAAGTTCGCCAAGTGGGAGATTGTTAGACTAATGGCAACTTCTAGATGGGTGGCTCATTTTTTCAACAATAGGACTTAAGCAACTTCTAGATAGCTGGTATACCTAACTTTGATTTGTTCACACCTTAGACAACTCTTAATTCTCCACAATTGCAAGCTTCAAATTTGACACGGCATTAATGTTTTTGCTTATAAAAGGAGAAGCATGAAAGGCATTTTAATCACAACAACAAATAAGAGTTGTGTGGAGAGCACAGAGAAGAAAAAGCTCAGTAGCTCATATTAGAGCAGAGTAGAGTGAGAGATAAGAGAAAAATACAGTATGAGTATTTTTCAGAGAGTGAGCAAGAAAACACAGAGTGTATTTTTCAGGAGTGGGAGAGAGATACACGGTGTATGTGTGTATGGAATCTACTGATCCACATCTTGTAATTACTTAACAGATATGGTGAATTTTTGGTGCGCACCATGGACGTATGCAAAGTTAGTTGAACCATGTATAAATTATTGTCTTGTGTTTTTGTGCATGTTATTGTGCGTATTGACGGCAGGGTCTTAAGGAAATTAATGGCGTCTAATTTCCCCCAACACTTTGTCATTTCCTTGTCGAATTCTCCCTAGAGATTTAGGAAAGCTCTATAACATATCTTCATATAATCTAGGAGTTAATTGACAACGCTCATGTCTCACCTAAAAAATAACCGTGTCAATAATTTCCTTTTTCATTTAATATAGTAGACCATAGGAAAATGAACAAGAAATTTATTTGTTACTTTTATAGCATGCACAAGAAAATACAATGGAACTTATACAATTCATATACTAGAGTTTGAAGGCCTGGTCTGGTCTGGTCTAGTCCACAAATTCTATAAACCTATCTTCTTTACTAAAACAAGAACTTAGAGTTGGAAATATTTTACCTTTGCATTGCATCTGTAAAGGTTCGAGTTCTTCAATTGTACCATATGTATCATCTAGAATTGATGCCATAACAATAATTTTGGCAAGCATGATTTGTCCATTGGAGTAACAAGGTTCAAAATATGCTGTTATAGCCCCGAAATAACACTTAACCACTCTGTTCCTGGAGTAGGAAGTTTAGATTCAGAGTCTAGTTCTTTCCACCACCTATGTACAATAGAAAAGATGAATCAGATTTACACAAAATGCATCCTTTCTCGCCTTCTCCACACACACACACATAAACGAACACCCTAGTATATTACTTTGAGACATGGCATAGTTCTTGTTTGTGCATCAATTGTACTAGATTGAAGTCAAGCTTTACAAGTTTTAATAACATATCATTCTTAGAAGCATCTTCTTCATAGACAGAGATGTAATGCCTTGCTTCTGATCTTGGGAGGCCTTTGTGGAGAGGTTGCTTTAGGGCATGCATCACTTGCTTTGCAAGAAAAGGGCTTAATTTGGTTACCATGGACTCAAGGTGAATAGTGGTGAAAGCACGAGCCTCATCTAGAATATCTTCTCCTTGTATACTCAAATGTGCAGCTTAGCATCCCCATGACATCCCTAGTAAGGTTCTCATTGAATTTACCATTGTTGTCTTTAAATTTGTTGAAGACATCTATTTCACAGCACACAATACCATATCAGCCATTTCTAAGGACAAGTTGTGAATTGCTTACGTTTATATAAACATTTCTATAAGTGATCCATGTGGGGCTTAATTACCACAAGATATGTTATGACCATGTTGTTTGAATACTCGAAAATGAACAGCAGCTGTGAACAAATCATTGCAGTCTTCACTATTTTCAAGGTGAGCATGAGAATGACAGATTTTTTCAAGCTGCTTTTCGATCTCTTTCTTAAAGTGATAGAAAATTCCAAGGCACTCAAGTGTGTTGATCAAACTCATTTTCTCGGCCGTTTTACTTTTTGCATTTACTAGCATACTTCTCACTTCTTCTTTCAACACTTTAATATCTTTAGAATACATTTCATATGCCCACATCATACAAAAATAACATATCAACTTAATTAACATATGCATATCTGGAGGCATTGGCTATAAGTTCTCTTCAGAACAGTTACTTGTCCAAGTGATTTTCTTCAATAGTACAAAGCTTGAGGAATTATCTAAGTATGCATGGAAACTATTATCAATATAGCATAAAATGAATGAAAAGGATAAGTCATGCATGACATGTTTCATTGGCTTTGAAGTGAAATAAATTGCTTTTTGAAGACAAGATATGCTGTGCATATAATATTTAGGGAACATGTAAAGTGTTCAGTGAAAACTAAAAAATAAAAAAAATTTAAAAAAAAAAAAAAAAAGAAACCAAAAAACAAAAGAAACCAGTAATTTTGGAATGTGCATAATTATCACATGAAACAACAACACTCAGGCTATGCTAAAATTGTGCCGTCTCACGTCATAAAAGGAAAAGTTTTTTTTATTTATTTTTGTTAAATGGGTAAGCTTTTAATAAATAAAGAGGAAAATATACAAAAGGTCCAACTAAGGACAGCACAAGCCAAGGCCAACAAGACAACCAAGGCTATCGCAAGACCACATAAGCGGTCACCAAGAAAATAAATAATACAACACATTACAACACCTTCTAAAGTACCCTAACTTGAAAATTGTTCTCTCATCAAGCTGCACCAGTGTAATAAGCAGTAAGTAACACCAAAAGTCCGCCAGTAAGGAAATTTCAGCAAAAAGTAAGCTGCATATGTGCAATAAGCAGACTCAAAGTAGAAAAAGAAGATAATAGCTACAGTAGCTACAAAAATCAATGAAGAACCATCAATAAAATTGTATAAGTAGAATAAGCAGGCAGTAGCAGCAGATGTTTATAAGGAACCAACAAATACCAGACTTAATGCAGCACCATTAATCCCTGCACCAATAAATCCTCCAGTAACACCATCTAACCATCAAGACCAATGCTAATCCATGATACGCCATGAGTGTCCTCCTACAAAGGAGCAACCCTGCACAAATAGTTGATGAATATCTGCCATAGAGTCCATCTTCCTCAGCTCATTACTAGTTTTCAATATGATAAAGACAAATCTATCTCTAATTGTGCTCTTGATAAGGGTTATGGTGTGTTGAGGGGATAAAGAAGTGTTCCTAAATACCCTTGCATTGTTTTCCTGCCAGATGTAGTAAATTGTAGCTGTCAGAAGAAGCTTATGTGTGATGTTGTATCTATGTGTCCAATTACTACTGCACCAGGTAATGAGATCATTCCAAGTGTTGGGTTGAATGTAAACACTAGTTGTGTGCTGAATAAATTCCTAAATAGCAAAACTGTAACTGCACTTAAAAAAGAGATGGTTAAAAAACTCCTAATCTGAAAGGCAAAGGTAACAAGCATTTGTGTAATGCTTATTCAACATTAATTTGGTGTCTAAGGTGTACAACCTCTTTCTCATTGCTATCCATGCAATGTAACTGTGCTTTGGGATATGGTGTTTAAACCAAATTAGTTGGTGCCAGGGAAAAACAATGGAGGGAGGGTTGAAGTACTCCATGGTGTACTTCTGTGTGAAGCCTTCTGTAGGACATGGTAGCCAATCCACCAAATCTGGGACTAATGATGGAGAAGAAAGAGTTTTCAATTAAGTGGTAAATGATTGGGACTGTAGGAAAGGTATATGTTGAAGGTGAGGTGGAATAACCTATTTATTGTTGGAAATTAGGCTATCAACAGAGACTTGTGTGTCCAGTTGAAAATTTTCCACATCAGTGAGGCCTAATTGAGTGGATAGTGTTCCATTTGGTAACCAATAGTCCGACCAAAGCTTTGTATCCTTTCCAATCCTTATTCTGTGCTTTACAAGTCCCCTGGCCATATCTCTTAGTTTAAGCAAATTTCTCCAAAACCATGAACTTAGTGTAGAAGCCTTGACAGTCCAAAAAGATTTGCTCTTAATCAGGTACATGTGAGTCACCCAAAGGCTATCTTTCTTAGCACATAATTTCCAGATGAACTTAAGACCTGAAACTCTATTAGATAAATCCACATATGGGAATCCAAGCCCCCCAAATATCCTTGGTCTGCAAAAAGAGGACCATGCAACTTTGGCCCCTCTTTTCTTTAATTTTATTCCACACCAGTAAAAAGATTTCAAAATCTAGTTGATTTGATCAATAATATTCATTAGGAGTCTAAAATCATATGCCTAATAAGCTTGAATGGAGTAAAGGATTGACTTGATAAGGACTTCTCTCCCTGCATAGGATAAAAATCTTGATTTCTAACAAATAATTTTTGTTGTGATTCTCTGCACTAGGGACTAACAATCAATAGCATTAATTGAAGAAGAGGATAAAGGGAGTTCAAGATAGGTGATTGGAAGGGTTCCAGCCTCAAATTGTAACAGCGAGAGAATGGCAACTCTAGAAGTACCATCAACACTAAAGAAAAAACACTTGGTTTTTGGAGCAGTTAATTTAGAGCCCGGAGATGGAGAGAAACTCTCCCAAAGCAGAATGTAGAACATTAACAGATGCAAGACTACCATGAAAGAAGATGAGGATATCATACACAAAGGCAAGATGTGAAATAGACAGTTTCCTACACCTCCAATGATACTTAAAACTTGGGTTAACTGAGATAGCAGAACATAGAGACAGAGATAAGACTTCCATAGCCAACACAAATAGCAAAGGTGAGATGGGATCACCTTGCCTAATGCCCCTTTTACCTTTAAAGAACCCAAACAATTCCCCATTAAGTGATATGGAGTAGGAAGGTGTAGTGATACACTGGCCAATCCAATGAACAAAAATGCTAGGGAATCCAAACAAGTGTAGTGTGTTAAGGATAAATTGTCAATGCAGAGAATTAAATGCCTTTTTTAGATCAATTTTAAGAGTACTGCAAAGGGGGTGGTTGATCCTATGATACCTATTAAGAAGCTCATGGGCCAAAAAAATGTTGTCAATGATTTGTCTATCTTTAACAAATTCATTCTGTGGGGGATTAATGATTGAGGGAAGGATAGTACTAAGCTTGTTAGTAATGAGTTTGGAGATACATTTATATAAAAGATTACAACAAAAAATAGGTCTAAAATCATTAACACATGAAGGATTAGGGAATTTAAGAACCAAAGCAATATAAGAACAATTTAACTCAGAAAGCATTCTCTTAGAGGTGAAAAAATCTTTAATTGCCCCAATTATGTCCTGGCTAATGATAGGTTAGGCATAGTTGAAAAAATATGAATTAAAGCCATCTGGTCAGGGCTTTTGTAGGGGTGGAAAGAGAGAATGCAGTTTTGAATCTCCAAGTGTAATGACCCGGTCATTTGACTCCCTTTCCTTTTTTCTGAAATTTTACAGATATATTTTTTTTTTTCGTTTAATTTTCCTTTCTGAGCTCTGTTTCTCGTCGCTTAGTGTCATCTCGAGTGCTTGGAATTGGTTTCTAAGACTCTTTTATTTGGATTGACAACTTCCTTTGAGGACCGAGTCATTTCCACATTTTCACTTTTCGGAAACTATTCACTTTTTTGTCATTTTCCCTATTTCGTCCTTTTCCCTATTTTGTCTTTTCCCCATTTGTCAGTTTTTGGCACAACCTCACTTTTCGTGCTCGGAGTTGGTTATTGACTTCACGTGTCTTCATCTTCAGTGGTTTTCTCGAAATACGTATATTTACTTTTGCAAGAAAGTACTCTGGTTGCTCCCGGTGTCTATAGAGGCATGGATGCACAATTCTTCAGAATCTTTTTCTTTTTTGGGGGTGTTTTTCATAAATATCTTTTGAAGATATTTTATTTCTGGGGTATCTAAAAAAATATCTTTTGGAAGATATTTTCATTCTGGGCAGTTTCGCAGTTAACCCTTTTTGTAGGGGCCATTGTGCAATTAACCAAAGTTATTGCAAAATACCTCGTCTGGAGCCTGGATCCTCGTACGGAATTTATTTTCACATTTCGTCGAGTCGTGTACTCTTAGAATTCCGTTCTGGTCATTTTTCTCCAGTTTTAGAGTTTTTGGACCCGGTTGCTGCCGAACTTGTTCGGAGCATATCTCTCTGCTCGGGACTCATTTTTTGACATTGTTTCTTCCGTTGTTCATATTTTCTCATTTTGAATCTTTTTTGTTCACGGAGTTTTTCCGTTTGAGTGCATTTGCTCAAAATTCACTTTTCCGAACCCGGCGGGGCCCTTTCGAGGCACTTTCTGAGATTTCTATAAAAGGGGGAGGAGATATTTCATTTTTTCATCTTCCCCACTCACCTTGCACCACCAAAGGCACCCACGGCTTCCCAAGGTGGCTGCCACCTTCTCTCTCCTCTTTTGAGCTTCATTCCTTTGTCAAAACATAGTAGGGCCTTTGTGTTTATTGCTCGTCTAGGCGATACGCATCTTTCACCCTTATTAGAATCCATTTCTAACCATTTCTTAAGTTTGGGTTTGAAGTCAAGTTGTGATTTTCATGGGGCTTCCTTCGGATTCATGTAGATCGTGTTGTCCCCGACAAAACCTATGAGTTTCGGCGGATTCAGAACACTTTTCTGTCGGTGGGGATTTGAGATTTTCATCTCAAATTGAGGTAGGGGGTGTTATAATTTATTTTCTTGCTATATTACATGCTTGTGATGCTTATACAACTTGATTACATGCTTGGATATAAAATATAGAGATTTTATTATTTATTTTTCTTATGAAGGATTTAATTTTCTCGGTTGTCCATAGCTTTGTTTAAACATGTAGCATGATAGAATATTATTCCTTGATATGTTGATTGACATATATTAAATCTAGATCATTTCGACAAGTATTAAAGATTTTATTTAATATTTATCTTGAATAAAATATTAAATCATGTGACCTTAACTAGCTTGAAATTAATATGTATTAGCATATTATAGTAGGTCCTAGCATGCTCTTCAACATAGGTGAATTTGAGAGTAATCGGAAGTGTTTTAAAATCTAGAAATATTTAATTAATTAGATTAATTAAATTGTTCCAAGTGCACTATTCATCCCATCGGATTTCCGACTTGATATTCTTGATATGCATGTCATATAGTTTCACATATATTAAATCTAGAATATTTGATTAGGTTTTGAAACCTTTCAATTATTATTTTTCTAGTATTAAGGTTTAATACTCATGGTCATACATTGCATGGAAGTCACTTGTATCGTGCTAGTAAATCAAGTCTTGACATGTTTAATAACATACATTAATTTGAAATCATTTGGACGAGTTTCAAAATTTAGGGATTTTAATTAAATGAAATAATTAAAATCCATTCAATGGTTCTATGCACTTAATTAAGTTTCTAACCTTGTATTCATGATTTTCTTGACAAGTTCCTTCACGTGTATCAATTTGAGAATAATCGGATAAGCTTTGAAACTTATATTCATTTATTTCCCTTGTATGAAACTTAACTCACATGGTTGTGTCGTGTATGAAATGAGCTTGAAACTTAACACTGAACTTGGCCTTAATATGATCCTTGACATAACTTGTTCGTAGAACATTTGGACTTGCTATGCAACCTTGATAATTTAATCCTTTAAGTAGATTAAATTCTCTTTTATGCTTCCCTCGAGTTAATCATGCCTTGGCATCATGTATCTAGACTTCCTATATCTTAGTTTCATTAATGTACTTAATGAATATGCACATTTGTCTTGGAATGGTTTAATTACACATGTGTTGTTTAGTGTGTAATTGAATCATGTATCTTATACTTGTGGTATATTTACTTCAATGGATTTCTTGTGCTATATATATCGTGGTTCTAGTCTATATGTATGCACACTATGACTTCTTGACATTTCACATACCATCATAGTTGAGAACTTAGGGCATGACTTGTGTGTCCAAAATCTTGGTTGTGTATGAAACGTGGTTAATTGATTTCTTATATTTGATACAATCCTGACTTGCACAACTTGTCGATTTTGGGACTTGGGATATCAATCAAGAATTGACATGGCTAGGACTTGGTTCTAGTATGGGGGAATTGATGAGCGCTGAAAAGTGCGTATTTAAACCCCTTAAGCTTAGGCATTCTAGTACCTTTATCTATCTTACTTTACCATTTTAGATTGATTTTGTATTATTTCCATTTTCAGGCACTTATCCCGAAAACAAGCTAACTCAGCCAAATAAGAGCTTAATTAAAGTAATTCTGGGATTAAACAAAAAAAGGAGCAAAGTGGAGAAACAAGGAAGCAAATAAAGCCAAAGGTGGGAAGCAGCAAAGTTCGATCGATCCAACTTCAAGGTTCGATCGATCGAACACTGGTCGATCTCAGCACTTCAAGATAGATCTAAACCTTGACCCAAAAGCAAAAAGTCCAAAGTTCGATCGATCCAATACCACCCTTCGATCAATCGAACACTTTTGTCCTTGATGAGAGCTGAAAAGTACACATTTAAACCCCTTAAGCTTAAGTATTCTGGGACCTTTATCTATCTTATTTATCCGTTTTAGTACTTATTTGTGTTTTTATCTATTTCAGGTCAATAATGTTAAAATGGGCTAAAAATGAGTTCTTAAGGCCTTTTTGGAGTCAAACTAAGTCTTAGCGATGATCCGGAGCAAAAAGAGGCTGATTTGGAGCAAAAAGAAGCCGATACTAAAAAGCTGAAAAGTTGGATGGATCGCAGAAAAGTTGGATCGATCGAACTTTTAGTTGGATCGATCAGAAAAGTTAGATCGATCAAAAAATAAGTTGGATCGATCGAAAAAGTTGGATCGATCGAAAATAAGTTGGATCGATCGAACTGGACACGCTGGCAGCAAGCTATCACTTTTTCCGTGCGCGCCCAAAAGTTCACCTACCAAAAAGTTGCGGGATTAGATATTTTTGGGCATATATTCTAGACTTAGTGACTAAGAAAAGGACCTTCTATATAAAGGGAAGCAACCCATTTGTAAAAGGGGATTTTTTAGCTTTTATCATTTTTTTCTACATTGTAATTTTTAATTTCTCTCTCTAGAAAAGTTAAAGATTAGGGTTAGAAGAAAAGAGAGAAGTGGAGGCACATCTCAAGAACACATCTCTAAATCTACTATCTCTCCATCTCTAGAGCTTCAAAGAAGAAGAAGAAGAAGAGGAAGAAGAAGATGGAGCCATGTTTGGAGCTTGATTCCATGACTACATCCACCTCCTCCATGATTGACTAGATCTACACTTAGGGCTTGGATGAGCCCTAAGTCTTGTGTAATCTAAACCCTTGTATTTCTATTTTTGGGGATTTATATATATATTGTTGTGATTAGTGTTCTAGCCTTGTGAATTTCATGAATCGTGGAATATTTCTATGATTTCCATGGTCTAATTCTTCCTATTAATTCTCTAGTTTATTTACATGTCTATGTGTGATTAAATTAGGAATTATGTCTCACATGATTCATATGGGTTAATTCTTCCATTGATTCTCTATTTTAATTACATGTTGTCTTATGTGTGATTATTTAGGGAATTGATCTCTACACTAGTTTTTCTATATTAATTGCATGTCTATGTGTGGTTGATTGAGAATCTAGTGATGGCTAGACATTAGTGCTTAATGGAATGCTCTTGTTATGTCTCTTGATGGTTCATACTTATTCCTTGATGGATTGTACATCTCCCTTAGTTTATTTTCATGCTAGTAGTGTAGTTGTAGTGTAGTGTTAGATGGGGGAGACAATTCATGCTTGTTCTTTGATGTTCCATGTTTTTTAATGTAAGAAGCATATGCTCTAATATTGTGGTGTAATGGAATTTTGAGCTTAATGAAGGATTAATGACTAGTTATGATATATTGTATCTTTCACATGTGTTTAGACAATATATTCCTCTCCCAATAGATATATTGTGGCCTCTCACATGATGTTTAGACAATATATGTTTAACTAAGTCATCCTTGTGAATTATTTGGACTATGAGCTTAATGAAAGGTTTAATGACTTGATTTGATATTTTGTTCTCTTCACATGTTGTCTAGACAATATATTCCTCTTCCAATAGATATATTGTAGCCTTTCATATGTTGTTTAGACATTATACACTGGTTGAGTCACCTTTGCTAGTCGAACCAATTTTGTTCACAACAATGTATTCCCCATTAATGGAAAGCAAGTGGTTAATTACATGAGCTTAGTGGTGATTCTAACACCCTAAGTCCTCTCTTCTCATCTCTTAAATCCCTATCTCTACTTAGTTTTATTTTTATTGCATTTTAATTAATTCTTTTCTAGAAGTAATCAACCAACCCAACTCTCTTTTGCAATCATTTGGTACGCTAGAGTCGAAGTTGAAATTCCAACACGTATAATCCCTTGGGACGATCCCTACTCACTCTTGCTACGTTAGTAATGGTGTTGGTAGTGGTTTTTATAAATTTAAATTTGACATAAAAGGCTTTTCTTGAACCACACATTCACTACATTTAGTTTGGCGTATTGGAACGGCCCTCGTCAGTCCTTATTCAAATGATTGATCTCATCCACAACTGTACCACCCACTAACCACTTTTGTCCTTTTCCCAAAAATATCTCCCAAAATATCTCGGATTTGTCTTTTCCCAAAAAGCTCAACCAGTTGGATCGATCCAGCCTTAGTTCGATGGATCTCAGCCAGTTTGATCGATCCAAGTCCAAGGTTCGATCGATCGAACTTCCTCCAGTGCGAAAAAGTTAAAAAGCCAGCTTATTCAATCCGTCCTCTATCCAATCATTAGAGAATATTCTTTGCACGACCCTAGCTCATTTGGTGTGTCACTTGACCTACCTATAAAAGGAATATGATGCACTTTTTGAGGAGAGACTTAGCATTTAGTCGATACAACTTTAGAGGCTATTCTTAGTGTAAAAGAAAAGAGGAGGAGGCTAGAGACACCATTGGAGTTCTTCATCAACAAGGAGCAGATTTTAACCATGGAGTTAGCCCTTGAAGGTTGGAGCAACATCACCATGAGTGGCTAGACATCCTCTTGAGGCTAGAGTTAGCCCCAAGCATGCTTTCTATATCTTAATCTTATGTATTATTGACGGATTAGTGTTGTAATTAATGTTTTGGCACTTTGATATATATAGATCTTGATTGTTCAATGATTTATGTGGTTAAATGCTTTCAATTGATCATTTCATTCTATCCATATGTCTATGTATGCTAGAATAGATGTTCATGTGCTTGTCTCTAGATTTTGTGTTATTTATGCATGTCTATGTGTATTAATGCTATAGATTTAGAGATTGTCAAAACATAATGCTTAATGGAATGCTCTTGTGATTTTCTTGATGGTTTATACTTATTCCTTGATGGATTGTGCCTCTCCCCTAGTTTATTTTCATGCTAGTAGTGTAGATGTAGTGTAGTTGTAGTGTAGTGTTAAATGGGAGGACAATCCATGCTTATTGTTTAATGATCCAAGCTTTTGCATGCAAGTAGTATATGTCTCTATCCTTGTGTTGTATTTGGATTGTGAGCTTAATGAAAGGATTAATGACTTGTTTTGATCTATTGTGTCTTTCACGTATTGTTTAGACAATATATGCTTCATTGCTTAGATATATTGTGCCTTTCACATGATGTTTAGACAATACATGCTTAACTAGTCATCCTTGCTTGTTGAGTTAACCAAACACACACACACCAATATTGCAACACATCATTTGCCCTCATTAATCACTTGTCAATGGTATAGAAATGCATTGCTTGGTGGTGATCTCTAAACCCCAAGACTCTTCTCTCTCTTACTTACTCTTAGTTGCATTCTTTTGTTATTACTTAATTCAATTTAGTTGCTCTCTAATCAACCAACCAACCAATTGTTTGATCACTCGACCTACTAGCCCTAATAGCGATTCCACAACCTTGTCCGACCCTCACATTCCCTTGGGACGATCCCTACTCGCCCTAGCTATATTTATAGTGAAAGGTAGTAGTGGCTTTTATAAATGTAAAACTCTTGGCCCTCACCTTAAATATCACACTCTTAATCTTGGTGGTAGTGCGGACTCTGTCCAGTCAGTTTCTGGCGCCGTTGCCAGGGATTGATTTGATTTGGCAACGTCGGATTTGTGGAATCAATTAGGATTAGTACTCTTTTGATCGTGTCTTTACTTTACTTTTATTTTTCTTTTTGGTTACTTATTGTGTTGTTCTTACTTGACTAGGTGCATTGTTGGAGAGGAAGCGAGCAAAGGAGCATTCAAGCTAAGCAAGCAAGGAAAAAAGTTAAAAATTCTAATTCAATCCCTTAGTTAAATTGTCGGCCCGCGTGGAGGCTTGTTTTTAATTGTTCTTTGCATTATTGTTGTTAAAGCATGGGAGTATGAATTAAGTGTTTACGGAAGAAGTCTAATTGCATTGTTGTGAAGGCATAGTGTTTGTCATTCTTTGTGCTTGTTGTGTTTTGCATTATGCATGCATGGACGTCGTTCATTGAGACCAACTCTTGTCCCTCTTGATTTGCATCTTGAATCCATCGTTAGAAATCCTAGGGGAAGAAGAAGTTCAAATATAACCAATCTATCAATGGATGACCATAATAATGATCATGTTGAGGACCTTGGTCACATAGACCAACAAGGTATTCTTCATCCTAATATGCACAATGAGAACATACAAATACCATTAGGCATTCCTAGGCTATTCATTCACCAACCACCACAACAACAAGGTCAAGTTTTATATGGAATGCCAAGGCCAATGTATGCTCCACAACCTCCCATCATCAATCAAGGAATTCAAAACCAAGGTGTTCATGTTGCACCTCAAGTAGCTAATCCACCTCTTGCTTTAAGAGACTATTATGTGCCTAATGAGTATAATGCACCTACATACATCCAATTGCCTCCATTTAGAGCGCATCATTATAAAATTAAGCCACAAACCATTCAAATGCTTTCTAACTATCATGGACTTCCAAGTGAAGAACCTTACAAGCATTTGGATGAGTTTCTTGAAGTATGTTCCACCGTAAAATATACGGACATGCCGGAAGAGGTCTTAAGACTCAAAATTTTTCCATTCACCTTAAAAGACAAGGCAAAGTATTGGTTTAACAATCTTAGGCCTTTTTCAATCACTTCTTGGGCAGAAATGCAACAAGAGTTCTTGAAGAAGTACTATCCGGTTTCTAAAACCAATGCCATGAGAACCTCAATTCGAGAATTTTCACATGGGGATGGAGAAATGTTTCATGAGGCATGGGAAGGCTTCAATGAGTTGCTTAGGAAGTGTCCACATCATGACATTCCCGAATGAAAATTAGTTCAATATTTCTTTGAGAGATTATCGAACAATTATAAGGGTATGGTTGATGCTTCCATGGGTGGCTCATACATTGATAAACATGAGGATGACGTGTGGTATCTTTATGAGAGTATGAGTGAAAATTCTTTACATAGAACATTATCATCCAAGAATGGTAGAAATTCACAAGGTAGGAAGAGTGTTGGCTTATATTAAGTCGACCATTCAAATGAAATAGCCGCCGAAATGAAGTCTTTATCTCAAAGGTTTGATCAATTTTTTATTAACCAAAACTCGACGAACCAAGTATCTTCCTTCCCTAACCATTCTCATCGTGCATCAAAGGAAACATGTATGACTTGTTCTAGTATTCTTCATTCTACTTCTCATTGTCCTCACGGACAAATGCAAAATGAACCTAATGAGTAAGTCAATGCAGCTTTTGTAAACCAAGGGAACAATCCTTATGGTACTCATTATAATCCAAGTTGGAGGAATCATCCAAATTTCTCTTGGAAAAACCAAGGAGAAGGCTCAAACCCTTCCCAAGGCGGTTTTCAAAGGAAGTACATTCCACCTCTACTTTAAAACCAAGGATCCCAAGGTTATAGACCTTATCAATCACAAGGAAATCAATTTGCTAATTCTCATTTTCCCAACCAATCTTATTCCCAAGGAAATACTAGAAGTCCCGCCTTTGAAGAAAAAGTTTTGAATGCTTTGGGCATTTTAGAGGCTAACACTCAATTGCTTCATTCTCACTCTTAATCTATTGCGAAGCTAGAAACCCAAGTAGGGCAAATAGCAAGCACTCTTAATGCAAGAGAGAAGGGAAAGATGCCTATAAATGCCCCACCTAAGCAACAATGTGTTGTGGAAACCCATTCCTTATCGGAAGGCCACACCATTGAACATGTTAATGCAGTGACTACCTTGCGGAGTGGTAAGATTGTGGACAATCAAGTTGAAATGTCCAATGAAGAGAGTGAACTGGTGTAACCTCAAGTTATCACCCGTCCCGTTTCACATCCCATTCTTCCTTCATTGCATATACATGATCTTGTGAATGAAAAAATCTTGAAAAATGTGTTTGCAAAAGAAGTTTTGAAAAATGATGTTGAAAAAGTTTTGTTGAAAAATGATTTGAAAACTTCTTGTGTTGAAGAGAGTTTAAAAGAAAATTCTGAAAAAGTGTTTGAACCAAAAGTTCCATTTCCGGATGCGTTAAAATGATCCATTTCAAAAGACAAGCAAAAGGCAAAAACCAATGAAATTATGGAAATGTTTAGGCAAATTCCGGCTTATGCCAAATTCTTGAAAGACTTTTGCACCCAAAAGCGGAAGAACAAGAGCCAAGCACCAAGAAAAGTGGTTTTGACCTAGCAAGTAAGCTTAATTTTGCAACATAACACTTTTCCAAAGTTTAAGGACCCCAGTTCACCCACTACATCATGCATTATTGGTGATCATATCATTAATTGGGGCACTTCTTGACTTAGGAGCAAGTGTTAACCTTCTTCCATACTTGGTTTATGTCAAATTGGGTCTAGGTGAACTAAAACTGACGTCAGTAGTTTTGCAACTTGCTGACCGATCTATTAAGAAGCCTAGGGGTATCATTAAGGATGTTTTGATTAAAATTGATAAATTCTTCTTCCCGGTTGATTTCGTTGTCATTGACACGGAACCGGTCCCCAATCCTAAGAGCCAAATTCCCGTTATCCTTGGCCGTCCTTTCTTGGCAACCGCTAATGCCAACATCAATTGTAGGACGGGGATAATGAAGATCTCATTTGGCCACATGAAGGTGACGTTGAATATCTTTAATCCCACACCCAATTCATTTGACAAATATGAAGGAGAGGTTAATGTTGTAGATAAATGTCATGATCTTCAATGTCAAGGAAATGAGCTTTTGTGTAAGACCAAAACTTCCAAAGGATCATCTTTAACCTTGCATTCTAAAAATCTTGTTTCAAATTCTTGCTTTGAAAGGGTATGGAAGCCCAAAGGTTGTGATTGCATAGACAAATGATCAAAAGTTTCTTTTGAGCTTAATCCAACAAGTTCTTCAAAGAACCATTTATTGGGTGGAGTTCAAAGCATCTATCACCCCAACAAGGAGGGGATGCATTACAAGATCTTTGATCCAGGCTAAAAGAGCCCAATATCTTGCTAGAGACGTTAAAGACTAGTAAAAACATTTCGTAAGGTGTCAAAACCCTATTCCTCCCTTATTTCTATCTTAAATTTCATTTCTTGTGAAGTCTAGATACTTGTTTTTGGTTCATATGCATTGAAAGGAACTTTGGTGAGGATTGCATGAGCTTTCATGTCATTATTGAGCATTCTGCATAGTTCAATCGATCTCAAACCAGAGTTCAATCGATCGAACTCCATTCTACATCCAACACTTAGAAAAAATTTCGACCTGCAGAAACCTACATCCAAATCACCTCTCTGTCCCATCATTCGAACTAATTCTTAGATCGATCAAGAGACCTTCGATCGATCAAACTTCAAAGTTCGATCGATCTCATTATTCAACACTTAGAAATTTTTTGAGCTTGCATCAACCTGCATAGTTTTGCTCTCTGTCTCATTGATCGAAACATTCCAAGATCGATCTGAAGTTCTTTGATCGATCCAACTTCCAAGTTCGATCGATCTTCAAGTTCCAATACTTAGCCAATTTTCTGAGCCAAAAACCTGCATATTCTTGCTCTCTGTCTGATCGATCGAACTCTTGTTTCAATCAATCTCAGTTCTCTATTTCATTGTTTGACTTTATTTTGACCTTTCAAATTTCAAAAATCTAAAAATATTTTCACTTTTATTTTATTTTCATTTCATTTCATTTTATTTTATTTCTCAAAAATATTTCCAAAATACAAAAATATTTTGTTTTATTTTATTTATTGTTCAATGAAAAAAAAAAAAACAACAACAACAACAACAAAAATCCAAAAATAGTTTATTCTATTTTATTTTATTTTATAATTTTTAATTTTAATTCTAATTTATAATTTTAGTTTTGCATTTTTTAAAAATTTCAAAAATCCAAAAATACTTTGAGGAGAGTTCATCAAAGTTTGATTGATCTCAGTTGAAGTTCGATCGATCGAACTCTATAGGGAATGTTTTTAAAATAGACCTGGAGGGTCTCAAGATCGATCATTTAGATCGATCCAACCCTCCAAGCCCTTACTTCCCTCTTCATCACCACTGTGCACTCCATCTCCCTCATCTCCGGCGAGATCCAAGCTACACTCTCTCCCTCATCTCGGATTTCTCATCCAATCTTCGCATCCACTTCTCTCCCTTCAATTTGAGGTAAGATCTGAGCATCTCATGTTCATTTAAGCTTCAATCTCATCCATACATACTCTATGTGTTGAATCCATGCCATTTTTATGATGAAATCCACCATTGATGACCTTGAAGCATGTTTGTATATATGTGTATATATATGTGTATATATGTTATTATATTTTTGATTTTCGAATTGATTTTGGGAGAATGGGCCTTGATTGGGTGATGGGATTTGATGATGTGTTGTGTTGATGGGCCATGATGTGTTGTGTTGATGGGCCCACGAACACGTTCGTGTGGGCCCCATGCTTCCAAAGTCACAGATCTGTGACTGTTTACATTCGTCGCACACTTCGATCGATAAAACTTGTATCGCAGATCGACCTTGAGAGATCGATCGAACTCATGTCTCATATTGATCAAAGTTGTGAGATCAATCTCACTTATTTTCGATCGATCCAACTTTTGTGATCGATCTCACTTTTTTTTCTGATTGATTGAATTTCACAGATCTCAGACACACACTTCATTCATCATGCTTTATGTTCATGGTATCTCATATATGCCCAATGCCTATGATATTCCACATTGGATACATTTCATACTTACATTGTTTAGCATGTTTCATATCATATTGCTTGCATAGATTCATGTTATATCTGTTTTCTCTATTTTACTTGACAGACATGTTTTTATATTGTGCTTAAAATTTCTTATTTTGGCACTAACTACCATTGCAAGTTTTTCTTTTCTTTTTGCAGGCCATAGTTAAGAGGAAGACCGTTGCCAACAGGCAACACGGGCCTCAACGCCATATCAGACCATGGACAGAGGAGCCAGCAGAGCCCTCTCATGCATAGCAGGAGCCAGCACAGGCTACCCCACCTCAGTCACCATCTCACGAGGCTGAGGCTGAGGCTGATCATATTCCATCCACCTCTGCAGCTCATCCTGCATTTACACCATCACCATCTCTACCACGTGCTGGAGCTGAGCATTCACCCGTACCATCTCTACCACCAGCCAGCTCAGGAGCGTGATAGGCCCGTGCCTAGATATGCGCATATGGCAGTCGACCATGAGTCAGTGTTTGACACGGCTTTTTTCTCTAGATCGGTGCTGACCCGATCAGCTTACCATGATATCATTCAGTGGCGCCTGACAGCTATTCTTGCCTCAGTCATAGAGCCAGTCTACCCGCGGCTGGTACGGTTGTTCTACCAGAACCTCCGACCATCCCCGCGTACCACAGCAGAGCTGGTTACTTCTGTAGATGGCCATTAGATCACCATCACAGTGGACTCACTAGCTCACTCTTGCAACTGCCCACACCGCTATCCTCCAGAGCTTCAGGAGACATATCCGAGGCTGTACAGGCCTTCATATGCCGACATGGCAGTTTTTTTTACAAGTCACCATGCCAGTGACGAGACCTTCGCCACTCAGACTTTCCTTCCAGATGACCTTTGGTTATTGATTCCGTGCTCTTCCGGAACATATACATGGAAGGGCACAAGATTTAGAGGAGGGGAGACTATTTGACAGCCCTTTATGCCTTCTACACCGGGCACTGGGTATCTATTCCTGCGCTCATCTGGAGCTTGATGAGGAAGCTATATGATGAGTATATTAGCAAGGAGACGCTCGGTCTGGCTAAGTCTCTCCCATTCAGCCACCTCATCACCTAGATTCTTATAGACCAACGCTACCCTATTCATCCTCGGGAGCACCCCGAGAGAGGTTCCTGTCACTTTCTGAAGAAGGACTGGACCAAGAGCTATAACTCTATTATTACTAGACTACATGACCATGCAGTAGTGGCTACAGAGGAGCTAAAGGCTGAGGAGGAGGCAGAGGCAGCAGCTCAGGCAGCAGCAGCAGATCCCGCAGCGGACGACGCACCAGTTGATCCAGCTGCTGAGTAAATAGATATTGACTTAGAGCGCCCTGTAGATGACACAGAGCAATATTCTCCAGCTGGGTCGCCCATTTACGAGCAGGAGCAGACTTAGGAGTTTTCTTCTGATTCATCTATACCTGAGGCTCCAGATCTGACCCTCGGCTTTGGAGTACGCCTGCAGACTCTTGAGGATGCTGTTGTTGCCATACGAGCTGATCTTACAACCCACAGAGCTGATTTTGCTGCCTTCCGCATGGATGTCGCGACTATGTTCCAAGATCTATCCAGAGATATCCGCGGAGCCCGACCTGCCCATCCTACCTCATCCTCCTGAGTTCCCAGTTCCTTCTATCTTTTGATCCTTCTCTGCTCTCTGATCTCTGATCTATATTTTTGTCACTGTACAGTACTATTATTTTTGCAGCCAGTCTGTCGGCTTTGATATTTCTGTTGTACCTGCACTTTATCTATTTTATATATATCTGTTTTTGCTATAGATGTTATATATTATATTCTCATACCTGTATGTTTGACTCCATCAGGTGCATCACAGTGACTTCAGTGAGAGAGTACTTCTTGATTTTCAGGACCACCCTTATATTTCTCTCCCTATTTTATTTCATTATCCCATTTACACTTGCATGTCCACTATGCACCGATTATCCCATTTTGTTATCTGATGAGTTTATCCAAGTGCCAATTTTCAGGACCACAGTTAATCCTAAGTTTGGGGGGCCATGCCATCCACATTGGATACTTCAGTCCCGATCATTCTTGCTTAGTTGCACTGGTATACTCTTTCCCTTGTTCTCTTGCACATTGAGGACATTGTGCCATTTAAGTTTGGGGGGAATGGTGCTTTACAATGTTAGTTTAAAATTTAAAATTTTGAGCATGACTTGTGTAATTGAGGGATATTTTTTATGATTGGTCCATATCTAGCGGTGATTTTGATCTTTTGAGGACTATATTGCTTAAAATTTATAAATTGTTTGACTTGAAACTCCAATACTCCTTGTATGCCTAATGGATGCCATTTAGGAGTAAATTTTTCAAAAAATTGATATCTTGCTTGCACTTGTGATCCACATCATCCTAATTTTATAATTGTTTTAAAATTCACTCTAGTATTCTACACTAGCACAGGCACACACTAGCATTCATTTGTGGGGCACATGCTTTGTTGATTTTTGAATTGGTTATATCCCAATTAAGGTAGTAGTGCATTGAAAGCTTTCATTCTTGATAAAGGTGGATAACAACCCCTTTTCACTAAGTAGCCGGGATTCTAGCCTCATCAAGCATTGAACTTCTCGCACCGAAAGGTGGAGGGCCCAAACTCTAGGTTAATAATTGAATATAAAAAATAAAAAATAAAAAAAATAAAAAATAAAGTTGAAAAAGCAATAAAAAAAAAAGTGAGGACTTCTCCCAAAATGTGAGAAGTGGGAAATTATTAGATGGTTGTTGTCTTGATTTATAGCCTAGTTGATTTGAGCTTGTAAATCCGTAGGGGTATTTGAATGTCTAATGCCCTAAAGCCATCTGGTTTAGGAGTCATTGACCTAACGCTCGACCTCATGAGTCGCTAAAAAGCTTAATAGATCAACACATTGCACCATGCTTCCATCTTTGTTCCCAAAAAAAAAAAAAAAAAAAAAAAAAAAAAAAAAAAAAAAAAAAAAAATCGAGTGAAAAGAATAAGCGCACCTAGAAAAATAAAGCTTTAATAAAAGGTCCACTTTTTGTCTTGATGATCAGTACTAAATTTGTGTGCTAGTTTAAGGGTAAGGATGTAATCATTTCTTTAGTTGGCTTAGACAGCAATACATTTGATGCCGATCCACTTAAAAAGGATTCTAGAGTTGTTTTGATTTGCATGATCATTGTCTTGATTTGTGGCGGACCATACTTGCTTGCTTGATGTTGAGATTTTGGGAGACTGCTTAGAAATGTTTGAAAAATTACATACTTGAGGTAGTTTTCTCCCAATGTTTGTTTGCAATATTGGTGCCTCTTTTGAAATAATGACCTTAATGTTCGTGGGTATCATTTCTGGAAACCCTCACGAGACTTCACTCGTCCACTAGGGGTAATCTAGGGGTTTAAAAGGCTTGTTGCATATGCTAAGTGCAATCGTGTTCCCTGCGAAAGTGGCGTTATCCATTTATTATTTTCTAGATTCATACTTGTATAGTTGTTCATTTCATTCCTTTACTTTCTAGTTCATTGCTAGGGACAAGCAATATTTAAGTTTGGGGGTGCGATGAGCGCAAAAAAGTGCGTATTTAAACCCCTTAAGCTTAGGCATTCTAGTACCTTTATCTACCTTACTTTACCGTTTTAGATTGATTTCGTATTATTTCTATTTTCAGGCATTTATCCCGAAAACAAGCTAACTCAACCAAATAAGAGCTTAATTGAAGCAATTATGGGATTAAACAAAGAAAGGAGCAAAGTGGAGAAAGAAGGAAGCAAATGAAGCCAAAGGTGGGAAGTAGCAAAGTTCGATCGATCCAATTTCAAGGTTCGATCGATCGAACACTGATCGATCTCAGCACTTCAAGATAGATCCAAACCTTGACCTAAAAGCAAAAAAGCCCAAAGTTCAATCGATCCAACACCACCCTTCGATCGATCGAACACTTTTGTCTTTATTCAAATGACTAAAATCATCCACAGCTGTACCACCCACTAACCACTTTTGTCCTTTTCCCAAAAATATCTCCCAAAATATCTCGAATTTGTCTTTTCCCAAAAAGCTCAACCAGTTTGATCGATCTAGTCTCAGTTTGATGGATTTTAGCCAGTTCGGTCGATCCAAGTCCAAGGTTCGATCGATCGAACTTCCTCCAGTGCAAAAAAGTTAAAAAGCCAGCTTATTCAATCCGTCCTCTATCCAATCATTAGAGAATATTCTTTGCATGACCCTAGCTCATTTGGTGTGTCATTTGACCTACCTATAAAAGGAATATGATGCACTTTTTGAGGAGAGACTTAGCATTTGGTAGATACAACTTTAGAGGCTATTCTTAGTGTAGAAGAAAAGAGGAGGAGGCTAGAGACACCATTGGAGTTCTTCATTAATAAGGAGCAGATTTTAACCATGGAGTTAGCCCTTGAGGGTTGGAGCAACATCACCATGAGTGGCTAGACATCCTCTTGGGGCTAGAGTTAGCCCCAAGCATGCTTTCTATATCTTAATCTTGTGTATTATTGAGGGATTAGTGTTGTAATTAATGTTTTGGCACTTTGATATATATAGATCTTGATTGTTCAATGATTTATGTGGTTAAATGCTTTTAATTGATCATTTCATTCTATTCATATGTCTATGTATGCTAGAATAGATGTTCATGTGCTTGTCTCTAGATTTTGTGTTATTGATGCATGTCTATGTGTATTGATGCTATAGATTTAGAGATTGTCAAAACATAGTGCTTAATGGAATGCTCTTGTGATTTTCTTGATGGTTCATACTTATTCCTTGATGGATTGTGCCTCTCCCCTAGTTTATTTTCATGCTAGCAGTGTAGTTGTAGTGTAGTGTTAAATGGGAGGACAATCCATGCTTGTTGTTTGATGATCCAAGCTTTTGAATGCAAGTAGCATATGTCTCTATCCTTGTGTTGTATTTGGATTGTGAGCTTAATGAAAGGATTAATGACTTGTTTTGATCTATTGTGCCTTTCACATGTTGTTTAGACAATATATGCTTCATTGCTTAGATATATTGTGCCTTTCACATGATGTTTAGACAATACATGCTTAACTAGTCATCCTTGCTTGTTGAGTCAACCAAATACACACACATCAGTATTGCAACACACCATTTGCCCTCATTAATCACTTGTCAATGGTATAGAAATGCATTACTTGGTGGTGATCTCTAAACCCCAAGACTCTTCTCTCTCTTACTTACTCTTAGTTGCATTCTTTTGTTATTATTTAATTCAATTTAGTTGCTCTCTAATCAACCAACCAACCAATTGTTTGATCACTCGACCTACTAGCCCTAATAGCGATTCCACAACCTTGTCCGACCCTAGCAATCCCTTGGGACGATCCCTACTCGCCCTAGCTATATTTATAGTGAAAGGTAGTAGTCGCTTTTATAAATGTAAAACTCTTGGTCATCGCCTTAAATATCACACTCTCAAACTTGGTGGTAGTACGGCACACCTGGTCCAGTTAGGAATGTCCCTCTACATTATAGTGCGCACTAAGGGAAAGGTACCCATGGGTTAGTAGCCCTAAAGTGATCTCAAGAGTACGATTTTAATTCGGGTGATATCCGAGTTTCCACATTGGTTGATTTCACTCTTTAAATTTCAAGTTGCTATTCCTTGAAGATTTAAACTTGTCGTGTATGTGAAATGCTCCAATCTTGTTTACTTGCATAGATATTATGTCTTGTTCTTGATTCATGTATAACTCTTTTCGTGTTTCATGGAATGTTCCATTCTTGTTTAATTGCATAGATATTATGTCTTGCTCTTCATTTCGTGCATTACTTCTATCGCGTTAATTAGAATGCTCAAATCATGTTAATTGCATTGATAATGTAATTCGTGTTAACTTGTATTCGAGTATACTTCTTGTCGTGTTAATTGGTATGTTCCAAACCTTGTTCAATTCCACTAATAATGTGATACTTGTATTGTAGTACTTTTTTGTCGTGTTGTACGGATTATTCCAAACGTTGTTTAATTGTATTAAAAATGCAATTCATATCGATCTATACTCAAGCATCCTTCTTGTCGTGTTCTTTGGATTATCCCAATCTTGACTTGCTTCATATATGTAGATATATCATGATTTTTGTTGCTTTTACTCTATAGTAGCTTAGGATGATCCCTGAGTCTAATCTTTGACATAGACGTTAGGTGGCATGATCCCTTTTGAACTATATCATGTTAGTCCAAAAAATCTCTAAGGAAATCGAGTCGAAGCACGCTCATTTTCTACGAGTAAACTTGTTTACTCACCCCGAAGTTACTGGGGGGCTGTTTCAGGTACGAAGACAGGGTTTGTAATACTTGTCATTCCTTGGATGACTTATAGCTTCAAGTTTCTATTTCATGAAATGCCATTTTTGTAGCCTTATGTATCAAACAAGTATTCTTGATTCCATTTATATAATATGTACATAAGTACACTCTTTTCATTATATTCAACATGTATAAGATGAGGCCGGAGGCCAATGACATGTACCTTGTGTACTATGCACTTTCGTTTTCAAGGTTCACTATGATAATATTGAAAATCCACAAGTTTTTGTTTCATAACTTTTGCATCGGGCATGGGAATTGCATTCTTTTTGTTTCATAGGGTTTCTATGACCATGTACGAGGTGTGGCCAAGGGCCAAACACCATTTCATTCTAAGTCTTACATTTTGGTTTCATTTATAGCATTTTTAGGCATTTTTGGCTGTTGAGAGGTCATATTTTGTATTCTTGACATTTTGAGGTCGCGGACCATTGGGATGCATCTTAAATGTCTTTTTACGTGTGCGTGCAAGTCCACATTTCACAAAACCCTTGAGTTTCAACTTTTGACCTATTTTTGGGTGATTTTATGATTTTTTATGAAAAATTCATCCATGAGAGTGTCATTTGAGCTCCTCATTGTTTTGGCTTGTTTTACATGTTTGAACGGGCCTAGAAAGTGTTTTGAAACTTGTTCGGATCATGTAGAAAGCATATAATACTTTAGAGATGGACCTAGCACCACATATACACATTGCAGCAGCTTTTATGAGCTGCAGCAGATGTGTCGATCGGCTGATGAGGATCCATCAGCCGGCTGACGTTTCCCTCGAGACCATTCCAGTAGGCTTTTCTTAAAAAACCCTGTTTTGGCCGGCTAATGATTAGGGTTCGGCCAACCGATGGTTGAGTTTTGGCCAGCTGATGGTTGTATTTCGGTCGACCGATCCTCCCTGGAACTTCCCATTTTAGTTTTTCCTTGGTCAGCTTTGTTGCATTAACTTCAGAAGGTCATAACTCTTTCATTTCAGATCCAAATCAGCTCATTCTTGAGCCTAACTTCAAGAGCATGAAGTTAGCTTTCCAATGGTATCAACCACTCATCAAAACTCCACCTGTAATGGGAGTTATTCCAGTTCTAGTGAGATAGGGTCATGGTAATCCTTAAACGAAGAAAGCCATTTTGTTTTCATTCATATCTTTTCCGTTCGGACTCAGAATCAGGCGATTTATGAGTCTAACTTTGTTCATTTTTGTTGTATTTCCAATGGTGTGCACGGCAGCACCCATTTTAGTGTGAAATGACCATTTTACCCTTGGTTCATTTCCTTTCGGGTTAGGCATTCTTGCTTCATTTGCTTGGGTCATTATAGGTGACACACTGGGTTGAAAAATCTAGGGTCGTTACACCAAGTCAGATGGAATATCAGTAAGGTGTGGAAGATGGTGGGAAGGAACTGACTTGTAGATAAGATGGGAGAATGAGGACATACTTGGGTAATTGCTATGTGGTTGTCCAAGCAGGTTTTTGAAGTCGCCAAGAAACTTATTTTTATGGTCTTGATCTTGCACTGTGTTTCCATTTGCATCCTTGATAGAGACAATCTTTCTTCTATTGGCTTTGGATGAGAATAATTTCATAAAGTAGGTGGTATTTTAGACCCCCACTTTCAGCCAATGAATTTTTGCCTTCTGCTTATAGAACATCTCATCAGCCAAATAAAGCTCAGTATATTTTGAAGCCATCCCTCTTTCATTAAGCCTGAGCTGGTCATCTGCAGGGTTCAAATTTAAGCAAGTATGTCATTTAGACAACTTTTCCTTGCATAGTGCAACCCTTAATGCGATAGCATTAAATTCATTTCTGTTAATTAACTTGAGGGGTTGGTTTAAAGCTCTCAATTTTTGAACCACATAAAATATTTTAGTTCCATGCACTTCCTTCTGCCATCCATTATAAACAATATCAATGAAATGCTCATTTAGAGTCTAGAAATTAAAAAACCTAACTGGCAAATTCTTTTTTGGTGATAAGCAGCCCAATTTGACCACCACAAGGGAGTGATCTGAAATCCCATGTGGTAAAAATTCACAGGCAACTTTTGGTAACATTTACAGCCAAGTATAGTTGACCAGCACCTTATCTAGCTTCCTTGATAGATTGGCACATCCAAAGCTACTGTTTGTCCAAGTAAAATAAATTCCAAAGAATCTTAAGTCCTCTGGCTCATTTCTATCTAGACAGCTTTTAAAATCATACATCCCATGAGTCCACTTTAAAGCCCCACCAAAGGTTTCATTCACATATAGCAATACATTAAAATCTCCAATAAGGATCCATGGTACATTTACTTCACCATGATTATCAAGACTATTCCACAAGCGAACTTTCTCCAAGGCTGTATTTGCAGCATACACAAAAGATGTAATACATTTCAACTTCAAGTCATTCAACCAAATAGAACAATTAACTACCTGCCCATTGCAAGAAGAATAAATCATTGAGATCGTCCTTGGGTCCCAAAGTACCCAAACCCTTCCCAAAACTGAAGGGAGTAGTTACACAAAATATCCCAACTAGGGGCAATGACACTATGGATAATATCAACATTATCCTGACTTACCTTGGTTTCCAAAATTACAACAAAAGATAGACCTTGCTCATTAATTAGTCTCTTTACCTCTACTTGTTTGGGGGTAAAGTTCAAACCCCCTTATATTCCATGTAACCTAGTTCACTGAGAGGAGGTGGTTAGCTTACTCAACCCCCTAAACCCTTTAAAGGTGTGACATTGGTCAAAATAGGCTTCATTACCTTTGTCTTCTTGTTAATCTTGGAGTGCTTACCACTTATAGGCTTTCTATGCTTGAGTGCCTTGTTCAACATTGGTGAAAATGCAGGATCATAATTCCCCACTGTGGTAGAGTCATCCTTTTTTGAAAGCTCGGCATTACCTTCTGTGTTGCCAAGCTCACCATCACAAGTATTCGAATTTAGTGCATCAAATGGATTTAAAACTGGAACTGGTAGAGGGGAGGAGGCACCCTTATGGGATAAGGTCAACATATGGTGGGATAAGTCTACAACAAGGTTCAAGGCCTTAACATGTTAAAGTTTGGGGGTGATGAATCATGGTTGGGCTCTGTAAAGAGAAGTTAATAGTATGCAAATCCAACAATATCTACACAGTGAGGTGTGTAAATATTTTTGAACAATTATTATGGCTACCCATTATGGTAATCTCTATCTAACACATACAGTGGCAAAAAGTACACACACACACACACACACCACATAAATGTTACCTGGTTATCTAGAACAAATGAACTGAAACGATCACCCCATAAACTAGGGTTGAAGTTTGCTAAAGGGTGAGGAATTTTGAACTACAGGCAGTTAATCGGATTACCATGTGTAGACATTAAAATTTTATGGACTTCTGTTTTGATAAATTGACCCATCAAATATGGGTCTCATGTTTAATTAAATTATTTGGCCCAAACTTGGTCCACTTAAATTATTTAATTAGCCCTGCCTAGATGATTAAATGAAAAGATAATTATTCCTAATAAAATATATTTGGAATAATTATTTTTAAGGATAATTATCATAATATAACCAGCCCGGCCAATTATAATTTTGTCCTAATCAAGAGAGGACATATGTTATCATCCTATTAATTCAAGAAACCTATAAATAGAGGCATGGAGGAAGGAGGAAGGAGGTCCAGAAATCCAGAGGGTCCAGAAATTAAAAGACTCAGAAATCCAGAGAGGAGAATTCTCGAAATCCATAATTCCATAAAGAAATACAAAAGCTCTACTGACATTCATCCCCAGGCCAACACCCAAACCTGAAGGTGAGTCATGCCGTTCTTCATCAAAATTCCATGGTGATCAACAACAAGCACATCAAATCGTGCCGTTCTTCATCAAAATTCAACAGTGATCAACAACAAGCACACCAAAGTCATGTCGTTCTTCCACAAATTCAACAAATTCTCTGAAGATGAAGAATAATAAGTATATCCAATTCAAAGTCATGCCATTCTTCCTCAAATTCAACAAAGAACAACAAGCACATCAAAATCGTACCCTTTTTTCCCTGCAATTCAACAAGTTCAAAGAATCATCAAACAAAACTGTTCGACATCAAGCTTTGTCAGCCCTCGATCAGAAATCATCGGCGATCTTCTTCAACTACAAATACTTGAAGAAAATTGTCAATAATCCGATTCAAGATCAAGCTCTAACAGCCCTTGAATCCAACCAATAAAGGAGATCGAATTAGAGGACACTTTCTTTCTTTTGTAAAGAATATCTCAAAGGATTGTACTCAAATTTTCATAAATGAATAAAATTCTATTTGCTCCCTATTTTGTTCTTTATTTGCAGACTATGAAATTTGTGTGTACAAATTTTTGGCATGCCCGGTGGGACATCCTCTGCCTCTCATCTCTTCCTCCTACATCAAATCCTCAACAAATTCATCGTTAGATTCTATGGCTTCCAACAAGATTCAGATAAAGAGCAAGAAAACCCCTAAAGACATTGCAGTTGTGACAGATAACATCATTCCCACCACAAAAGGTGGCAATAAGGTTGCAAATTCACAAGTGGTATAACCATCCCTACAAGTTCAATGATGTGGAGCATGGTCAAAGTATCTGTTCCTGCCAAAAGACAGCATGATGCAATGAGAATCGATTCCGTCAAATCTATCAAAGTAACAACTCAAACTCATACCGCCTTCACCCCGCTGGGGTAAGGAGGAAGGTTCCTACAACCTCAGAGGTTGCTCCAGTCACAAGTTCAAGTTCAAGGCTAGTCCACCCAGGGACAAAGATTTTTTCTGACTCCGTCACTATGTCAGTCAAGGTGACGAGTATGGCCCGTGCAATTGAAAGATTACAACACACTCTCAAGGAGCAAGATCTGAGAATTGCCTCGCTGACAGAAAAGTTAAAATTACGTGATGATAATGCTGAGTTAAGCAAAGGCCGAATTCCTCATTCTAATTCCATGCCAGAGACTACTCCAATTGATGATCAAAATGGCATGTCCGCTAATCCAACAATTGAAGCTGCCTCCGTCACCTCACTTTCTGTCTAACAACTTCAAGACATGATAGTGAATTGCATAAGAGAACAATACAGTCCTCAAAGTGCTCGCATGTACTCAAAGCCTTACACAGAAAGAGTTGACATATTAAAAATACCGGTTGGGTATCAACCTCTAAAGTTTCAACAGTTTGATGGAAAAGGCAATCCCAAGCAATATGTCGCACAACTTGTAGAAACTTGCGGCAATGCTGGTACAAACAAAGATCTCTTTGTCAAGCAATTCGTTCGTTCCCTTAAAGGGAATGCATTTAATTGGTATACAGACCTCAAAGCTGGTGGTATTGATAGTTGGGAGCAGATGGGACGAGAATTTATCAACCGTTTCTACAACACTCATCGTATTGTAAGTATGCTGGAGCTTACAAACGCAAAACAGATGAAGGGTGAACCCATGGTTAACTACATCAACCGTTGGCAAGCTCTAAGTCATGACTGCAAGGATCATTTGTTTGAAATTTCTGCAGTTGAAGCATGTATACAAGGCATGTGCTGGGAGCTTCTTTACATCCTACAAGGGATTAAGCCTCGCACATTTGAAGAGCTTGTTACTCGAGCCCACGACATAGAGCTTAACATGGAAAATTATGGTGCTAGAGAAGATGTTCCTGATATATCCGGCAACCTTCAAGAAGATGAGGGAAGTGAGTCCGAAGAAGAAGACAATATACTTCCTAACTCGGATGACGAAATAGCTTCATATTTCATTATAAGCATCACCTCGATAGAGTTGCATCAAGAAACGCACCATAGTACAACAATGACTTCAAATGAAAGTGCAAAATCACAGGGGACATTAAGTCAAGGAAACCAAAAAGAAAATCCTCGAAGTGACGACGAGATAGTTTATGCCCTCCAATATAAGCTTGGATTGTCGTTTGATTTTCTCAAAGTTAAAGTGCTCCCCAATACGAGCCTAAACTGTCGATGACACTCCTTGATACGAGTATAAAATGTCTACCTAAAAAAGAAAATATATATATATATATATCAAGAACTCCTTGGTATGAGTATAAACTGTCTTAAAAAAAAAAAAAAAAAAAAATCTCCTTTGACACGAGTATAAACTGTTTGCCCAAAAACAAAATTTTGATGACACCCCTTGATATGAGTATAAACTGTTCGTCTGAAAAAAAAAAAAAAAAAAAAAAAAAAAAAAAAAAAAAAAAAAAAAAAAAAATTCAAGAACTCCTTCACACGAGTATAAACTGTCTACTTGAAAAAAAATCAAGAACTCCTTAATACAAGTTTAAACTGTCTCCCAAAAAAAAAAAAAACAATGGCACTCCTTAACACGATTTTAAACTGTCTACCTGAAAATAAATAAATAAATAAATCAATCAAGAACCCTTTGATACGAGTAAAAAAAAAAATCCTCTTTGACACGAGTATTAACTTTTTTAAAAAAAATTGAACTACGTAATGACTTGATCCCTGTTTAGGGTACGTAGGCATCTTGGAGGTCTGTTCCAAGTTCAATCCATAAAGAAAAAAAAAAAAAAAAAAAAAAAAAACTCTTTAGAGTTGCAAAATGGCAAAGCGTGCTCGTCACGAGATATCAAAAGGACTAATCGCAATTTTTCAACTTCACATGCTGTCAAGATATTATTGTCTCTCATCATGCAATATCAAAAGTGCTCATCGAACCCTATCAACTTGGCACACCACCAAATTGTAGTTGTAAAGGAAATTTTGGTCTATCGCCGAATTGTAGCTGCAAGAAAGAAATTAGGCCCACTGCCAAAGTGTAGATGCAAAAAAATAATTTTGGTTCGTCGCCAGAATTGTAGCTGCAAAAGAAAATTTGACCCGTCAGCAAAGTGTAGTTGCAAAGAATAATTTTGCTTCGTCACCAAAATGTCGTTGCAAAGGGAAAAAATTTCGGTTTGACGTCAAGGTGTCGCTAAAAAATGACTTGCCGCCAAGGCGTTGCTAAATAATCTGATTGATCACGATATCATTGGAAAGAAAAAAAAATATTTGCTCGCCACCAGAGTGTTAATGCAGAGGTCAATTCGTCGTCGAGGTGTGGCTGGAAGAAAGAAATAAATAAATTTGACTTGCCGCGCCACCAAGGCGTCGCTGAAGAATCCGGTTCATCGCCAAGGTATTGCTGCAACAAAATTTTGACTCACCACCTAGAAAGAAAAAACTCTACTCGTCGCTAAGGTCTCGCTGAAAAAGAAATTTGGTTTTCAGAAAAAAAATTTGCTTGCCGCTGAAGTGTAGGTATTGCTAAAAGAAAATAATTCTGTTTGCTGCCGAGATCTTACTGAAAGAAAAATTTTAGCTCTCCATCAAGATGTATCTTGGAAAAAAAATTGTTGATCATGGGATGTAGACCAAACGTCACTGGAGGAGATGAAGTTTTGTCCACTTTGGGTCACATATGCCCACCCTTTTCTTCCATCAATGTTGGTCTTGAAGATATCACCAAGGTACTACTCGGATGAGTAAAATTTAGGCCTCACATGACTCCTTCGACTTCTCCGACAGGAAGTTGATGATGTTGATCGCCAATATGTAACAAATATTCGGCTATATGAATCAAATCCTACTCCTGCACAAACTTGAAGATCTCAGTGGATTGGCATCAATTTGGATCACTAGGTCACATACAACTTTGACTGACCTAGAGCTAGTACATGAAATGTGCTGAGAAAAAAAAAAAAATAGGGGCATCCCTTGATGAAGTGTGGGTAATTCAGAGCCACCGACATGTAAAATCTCACATGTACCTTGGAGATAGAGTGGGTGTCATCAAAGTCAAAGAAAAAATAAATAAATAAATAAATAAAATAAAATTATGGTCTCTTGCACGAAGTCTGGGTTACGCCTTGTGAAAGAAAAACTCTACAGTGAAAGCAATACACAAGTGCATGGAGGTTTCCTTCTTGTACTCGGATTAGGTGGCAGTAAAAAAAAAAAATTCCAAGCCATAAAAAAAATAAAATAAAAAAATATCCAAGATCAATGATGGTAAATGTCAAGCCCATACAAGACAAAGGTTATGAGTGCACGATGATCACAAGGAAGATGGACTGGAAAGAAAGAAAGGTCAATGTGGTTTAGGTACATATGCTTGTTAAAGCCTGGCTGTAGCTTGTATTCATATATGTGTCAAGGGAAATCATGTATTGTTTTATGAGAATCATTATCAGAGAGCAAAATCTTGAATGGTGTGGTGAAATTGCAGACCAATTCATGAACATAGCAGTGTGCCGTAGAAGCTAATGCGCGCATAAGGAAAAAAAACATAGAAGAAAAAAGATTGGGACGTTGGAGTAAACAGTGTACCAGTGTAGAAAAAAAAAATTATCAAACCCGTGGTCAACATCGGCTCGTCGACTCTAGACGGCTTTCAAGTCTCGGCTATTGAATTCATGTCAGACCCTATGACAAGGGTTGTATATATAGCCAATAAATGACCTCATATTTGCAACAAGATTAGCAGGTTCAGTTCAACAAGGAAATTAAAAAAAAAAAATTAAAAGAAATTATTATTTGATTGGACAATAAAAAACCAACACATCATAATTCGAAAAGGAAATCAAAGTTGTCTACTAAATTGAATACTTCAAGTCTCACTTAAAATAGGAGACAAGTCCAGTCAAACATGGGACTCAAAGTGGGGCAATTTGTAAATATTAAAATTTTATAAATTTTTGTTTTGATATATTCGCATGTTTAATTAAATTATTTAATTGGCCCAAGCTTAAAATTTTATGAACTTTTGTTTTGATAAATTAACCAATCAAATATGGGTCTCATGTCTAATTAAATTATTTAATTGGCCCAAGCGTAGTCCACTTAAATTATTTAATTAGCCCAGCCCAGATGATTAAATGAAAAGATAATCATTCCTAATAAAATATATTTGAAATAATTATTTTTAAGGATAATTATCATAACATAACCGGCCCGACTCAGTTATAATTTTGTCCTTATCAAGAGAGGATACGTGTCATCATCCTATTAATCCAAGAAGCCTATAAATAAAGGCCTGGAGGAAGGAGGTCCAGAAATTCAGAAACTCATAAATCAGAGAGTTTAGAAATTGAGAGACTCAAATTCAAAGGCCAGATAGGAGAATTCTGGAAATCCAGAATTCTAGAAAGAAACATTCATCCCCAAGCCAACACCCAAAACTGAAGGTGAGTCGTGCCGTTCTTCATCAAAATTCAACATTGATCAACACCAAGCACACCAAAGTCGTGCCGTTCTTCTACAAATTCAACAAATCCTCTGAAAACGAAGAATAATAAGCATATCCAATTCAAAGTCGTGTGAGTCTTCCTCAAATTCAACAAAGAACAACAAGTACATCAAAATTATGCCATTCTTTCCCTGCAATTCAACAAGTTCAAAGAATCATCAAACAACACTGTTCGAGATCAAGTTTCGTCAGCCCTCGATCAGAAATCATCAGTGATCTTTTTCAACTACAAATACTTGAAAAAGATTGTCAACAACCCGATTCAAGATCAAGCTGTAACAGTCCTTGAATTCAACCAATAAAGGAGATCGAATCAAAAGATACTTTCTTTCTTTTGTAAAGAATATCTCAAATTTTCATAAAATAATTTGCTCTCTATTTTGTTCTTTATTTGCAGACTGCGAAATTTGTGTGTACACCATGAACTGCGTTGGAGGCCATTTTTAAGATGTATAGATTGTGACTAGCTTTTCTTGATACCAAGAGTTAAAAGAAAGGTTAACTATGTAAATTGTAATATACACTTCTATCCACATGCATATTTATAGAGAAAAACGGAGTGAATTTAGTTCGTCTGCATTTTAGATTTATCAATATGATTGGTTTCACATGTTTCACATATATATTACAGAGGAATGGAAGTCTCTGCCCGGATCACGCCCCGTAGTGGAGTTCGTCTCCTTCATTACCGGATTGGAAGTCAAGACCAGCAATGGTTCTTGCATTTGAATTGTGGGGTTGGTTTTTGGGCCTCTTTGTTTGGGCTTTCTTAGGCCTTTGTTTATCGCGTTTTTTGGGCCTTTGGCCTTTATTTGTGCCTTTAGGATTCTTGTATCACCGGTTAGCTATTGCTAGCCTGTATATCTTTCCTTTTATTGAAATTTAATTTATCTTTCAAAAAAAAAAAAAATCACATTGCATTTTAGATTTATCAATATGCATGTTTCACATGTGTTATAAGAACATCACATTTTCCTTTTACGTAGTTGATAATGAATAGACCTTAATTCTTTATGTTTGTTTGGATTGGGTCAGCTAACATATGCATCTTTAACATGCTTAATTGTGGAAAAATAAAAAAATACATGTTTGATTTAAGGTTTTTATGGTGTACCTAGTAGTATTTCTTGGAGTCTAGTACCCGGTCTCAGTGCTCCAATATAGAAGTTTTTTTTTTTTTTTTTTAGTTAAACCAATTTCAAAGTTATACTACTAAATATATATAGGTCACATTATTAACATTTTGGGCTTTCTATAGATCTTCTATCAACATCATAGTTTTTTTTAGTACTAAGAGGTGTAAAATTTTTTTTTTTTTTTTAAGAAAAAATAAAAAGACTGTAGCAGAAATGTCATGCACAAATGACATGGGGGAATGTAGTGTTTTTTTTTTTTTTTTTGGTAAGTAAATGAGGAACGGAGTTGCTAAGCAATAATCTATGAAGTACAAATATTTTTACCAAGGAGCCATACTGGTATTGTGCTCGTGTTAGACACCGAAACTGGTCGGACATGTGTTTGACACTTACTTTCGGACACTTCGTCTACACTCTTTGGACATTTAGTTCGACACTTTCAAACATTTCTAACACAAGCCTATCCTGTAATCCTGAAAATAATATGAATACATTTTACGGAGTTCAACTTTAAAAAAAAAAAAAAAAAAAAAAAAAAAATTGATATTATACACCTATGATCAAAACGAAACATCAAATGATCTTTGTTAATTTAGAATAAAAAACGAAACATTAAATGATCTTTGTTAATTTAGGTGCAATGACATTTATACACCTATGATCAAAAACGAAACATTAAATGATCTTTGTTAATTTAGAATAAAAAGAATATATTATGACAAAGTAATGAAACAAGTGTACATATGATACAAATGTCATTACAACTCTTATTATAAAAATTAGAAATAAATTAAAGTTTTATACTACTATTCTTTAATAACATGCATGTATATAAATAAAAATTCATATTTATATATAACCATGTCCAAGTTGTACTCGTGTCCTATTTTTAAATATTTAACATGTCGACGTATTTGTGTATCCGTTATCCATGCTGCACTGGTGATATCTCACCTTTTTTTCCTTTCCTTTTTTCCTTTCCTTTTCTTTTGTTTTTTTAACGGAGTACTATCTCACATACTGGTTCCGAAGAGATATAATCACAAACTCATTTATGTGGACATGATTTAAAACACATACGCCTAATCGCGCGCAAGTCACAAATTTTTGCTTATTTATTTTCTTTTTTAGGCGTCTCACATCAACAGATTATTACTTAGCAACTTCGTTCCTCCACACAATGAAAAGGAGTCACTAAGTAATATCTCATGTTTTTTCCCCCTTTGAAAGTTGAAATGTCATAAATGACATGGTGGAAAAAAGTCACTGTACTATCTCACTAATAGATCCGATGAGTCACAAACTCATTTTTTTTTTTTTTTTTGGAGTACTATATCACTTACTGGGTTGGAAGAGATACAATCACAAACTCATTTATGTGGACATGATTTAAAACACATATGCCTAATCGCAAGCCACAAATTTTTGTTTATTTATTTTCTTTTTCAGGCGTCTCACATCAACAGATTATTAGTTAGAAACTCCATTCCTCTACATGGTGAAAAGGAGTCACTGAGTAATATCTCATATTTTTCCCCCTCTGAAAGCTAAGCAATAATCTATGAAGTACGAATATTTTTCATAAAGGAGCCATACTGGTATTGTGTTTGTGTCAGACACTCCTCAGACACGTGTCCGACACTCACTTTCAAATACTTTGCCTACACTTTTTGGACATTTAGTTTGACACTTCCAAATATTTCTAACACAAGCCTACCTAGTAATTCTGAAAATAATATGAACACATTTTAAAGTATTTAACATTTTTCTTTAAAAAAAAAAAATTGATATTATAAACATATGATAAAAAAAAGGGAACATTAAATGATCTTTGTTAATTTAGAATAAAAACAATATTATAACAAAGTAGTGAAATAACTGTATATATGATATAAATGTCATTACAACTCTTATTATAAAAATTAGAAACAAATTAAAGTTTTATACTACTATTATTTAATAACATGTATATAAATAAAAATTCATATTTATATATAGCCGTGTCCAAGTCGTACTCGTGTCCTAACTTTTAAAAATTTAACGTGTCGATGTATTCATACATCCGTATCCATGCTACACTGGTGATATCTTCTTCTTTTTTTTTCCTTTTCTTTTTTTTTTCTTTTGTTTTTTTAATGGAGTGCTATCGCACTTACTGGCTCGGAAGAGATATAATCACAAACTCATTTATGTGGACGTGATTTAAAACACATATGCCTAATCGAAAGCCACAAATTTTTGTTTATTTATTTTCTTTTTCAAGCGTCTCACATCAACAGATTATTACTTAGCAACTCCGTTCCTCCACACAGTGAAAAGGAGTCATTGAGTAATATCTCACGTTTTTTCCCCCTCTAAAAGCTAAAATGTCAAAAATGACATGGTGGAAAAGAGGCACTGTACTATCTCACTAATAGGTCCGAAGAGTCAAAAACTCATTTTTGTGGACACTGTACGTTTTTTTTTTTTTTTCTTTTATTTTTTTAACATAGTACTATCTCACTTACAGGGTCGAAAGAGATATAATCACAAACTCATTTCTGTGGACATGATTTAAAACACATATGCCTAATCGCAAGACAAATTTTTGTTTAGTTTTTTTTTTTTTTTTTTTTTTTAGACGTCTCACATCAACAGATTATTACTTAGCAACTCCATTCCTCCACACGGTGAAAAGGAGTCACTGAGTAATATCTCACATTTCCCCCCTGTAAGCTAAGCAATAATATATGAAGTACGTATATTTTTACGAATGAGCCATACTGGTATTATGAGCTTGAGATCTCAGAATCAGTGGTTAGGGAACGTATATTGCTTTGGGGATGCATAGCTAGATATATTGGATTGTTGTGTGCCCTCACAGATGATGGTACTCATGCTCACTTTGTGTGCGTTTTGCATGTTATTTTCTATCCGGTTGAGTCTGCCCTATAGTCCAGTGAAAGTCCTTTAGTTTGAATCTGTAACTATATATAGACTACATAGCTATTGTATGAGTTAACTAGGATGTATACATATATCAGGTCTGTATTTGGGATGTAGTAGAAAGGACTTGTTCGTGGGCCTGACTCACTATTATTTTTAGGTGTTCATCAGTATCCAGCATAGAGATTGTTCATGCTGAGTAAAAACCATTTTTCATCACTTTTTCTGATTATCTACATAAGATTCTATTTTATGTTTTAGCATTTAGATCAGACATTTATTCATGTAATTTATTTTCAGTTGAGATTTATTGCAAGGACCGTGTTTTCTTTTACCTTTTCCCAATTTTCCATCATCATTTTTTTTTAATTATTTGATTATTTAATTAATTGTTTAATTATTTAATTTATTCTTTTTCTTGTGACTTAAGGATTTTGTCTAACCCGAAGTAGGTTTCGGTGTTCAGAAATGATTTCCAACACCACATGCATTGCATTATATTGTCTTTTACTGCCCGCGCAGGTCTTTAATTTCATGAAAAACATGTTTGTTTATTTTTATTTTGTAGGGGTATGGATGCATGGTTTCTTCAGAAACAATTTTTGATTTTTAGGGTGTTTTGTGTAATTATATTTTTGAGATATTTTGCCTTAGGAACTTTTGTGCAAATATTTTTTGGGATATTTTGGAAGAGGGACTAAGTCGAAAATAGGAATAAGAGTGACAAATGGCACTCTCCCATTGGACCATATGTTGACTTTCCTTTGGATACACTTGGAAGCCTAGGATAGGGATAAGTGTAAAGCTATGATTAAACCTTGTGCGGAGGCCTAGATGGATGACAAGTGGATGTGTTTGTGTGTGAGAAAGGTGGTGTTGGTGTGTGTGTGTTTGGCTAACAAAGCCATTGTTAGTGAAAAAGTTAGAGGAATTTGTTGCATCCTCACTTAACCACTTTGCAGCCAACCAGAACCTCAGCCACCATTTTTTTATTTTTGACCCCCTTGCCTTAGGAATTTTGTAATACCCCTAGTTTTACAAAGGATATAATTGAAATTTTATTTTATTATTTTATTGTTTTTAGGTGCTACGTGGCTATGTGTTTAATTAGTTTCGTGTTTTATGTTTAAATGAATTAAGTGTTGTGTGACTTGATTTGTTGGTTTTAACGTAATTATATTTTTATTTTTATTTAATTGTTTAATTATAATTTTCAAATAGATTAAATATGTAGTTTATTTTATTTTATTTTATTTGTTTAAAAGGATGGGCTTGGATAGTAGTGATGGGCCAACCGTTTGGGTCTCATAGACTACTCGGATAGGAGAATAATAGGTACAGTTAATACCCATGGATGATTATACATAGATTCTTGGGTATATGTGTATAGAGGGTAAATCTAATTATTATGATTTTAGGATTTTATATAACTATGAAATCCGTAGCCGACTTATATATTATATATTTTATATTATATTTTATTTTCTTCTGTTTGTGTTTCCTCTTGGAATTAGAATTAGGTTTTGCACTAAGCCTATATAAGTATAATACTACGTCTGCTTAGGGTTTAGAAGCAACAAAACCTTTTCTCGAACAGAGAGTTTTAAGAGAGAAACTGAGAGGAAGGGGACTAAGGTTTTGGCCAACGAATTAGGCTGGACCAAGGACGAAGGTTGAGGGTTGTTCGAGGGTTAGAACCGGAACAGAGGGGTCCTTGACGGCAGTCACGACTGCCGAAAATACATAGGAAGACGGCAACGGGGTTTTTATTCAAAAACCACAGAGGCATTTCTCTCTCCCGTTGGCCTGTGTTCTGTGCACGCCTAGATGATCTCTAGGACTTTAATTGGAAATTAAATAAATCTTACATGTTTAATATATGATGGATTATTAGCCTGTATGTGTTTAGTTTTGATTGGAACTGCTGTTGCAAAAATTGTATCTCAGTGTTTAATAGTAAGCATGTTAAATCGGTAATAGTTTATATGTTTTTTTTAATGCAAACTGTTTTAAATAAATAACTGGGAGAATATAAAATAAAATTTAGACCCTTAGGTTCAGTTTTTACCAAGAACAGAAGGGGTGGAAGCGGCCGGAGACGAAGCAGAAGGTCGGAGGAGGTTGGAGCCTGCTCTATTATTTTTTTGGAGCCTGCTTTATTATCTTTGAGCATGCTCGATTATTTTTTTGAGCCTGCTCTATTATCTTTGAGCATGCTTTATTATTTTTTTTGAGCCTGCTCTATTATCTTTGAGCATACTCTATTATTTTTTTGGGCCTACTCTATTATCTTTGAGCATGCTCTATTATTTTTTTTTAGCCTGCTCTATTATCTTTGAGCATGCTCTATTATTTTTTTTGAGCCTGCTGTATTATCTTTAAGCATGCTTTATTTTTTTTTCGAGCTTGCTCTTTAGTTTTTGGAGCCTGCTCTACAAGTTTAAGAGTAGGCTCTCTCACAGGGAATGTTTTCTGAAGTTTCTAGGCGACGTTTGGATGATTTTAATTCTTTCTGAACTGTGTTGTGAGTATACTTGGGTTCTTAATTCCAATTTCAAGTATTATTAAAACGTCTTAGTGCATAGTTTATGTCCATAGGCTAAAGGATGGAGCAGTAGAAAGGTAAGCAACTTTGCACGCTGCTAACGGATAGGAAAGACTAAACTGTTAAATCTTGTTTTAAAATTTTAAATGGATTATAACAGGGTTTCCAAACATTATATTATGCTATATTAGAGCCTACATTGAATAAATTAATGTCTTTGTGTTCATGGATTTAACCGTAGGAAAGTTTAACCGATTTTGCATGCTGTTAACGAATAAGCAGTATTAAATTGATTAGTTTTGCTTTACAAATTTAATGGACTGTAGAATGATTTATGAATCATGTTCTGGATGCAAAATAGAGTCATATACATGTTAGAATTTGTTATGACTATCCTGGACTTTATTTGATGAATTAATAAGTTATATTTTATCAAATTACGTGGATGTGAGTCTGGATTTTAATTGAAGAATTGGTAAATTATATATTCTATCAATTTCATGAAAGTATTCTGGATTTTTAATTGATGAACTATTCAGTTTTGTTTTGTCAATTACATGGGTGGATTTTGGGTTTTAAACTGACGACCTATTAAACTCTGTCTCGTCAGTTACATGGATACTGTTGTGGATTTTTAGTTGATGATCTGTTTAAATTCTGTTTTATCAACTATATGGATTATATGGATTTTATTTGATGTACTATATGAAAGGTTGCATCATTTACGGATCATTTGCATATATGTACCAGAATGGGACGGTGACATACGGAGGGATGGATTAGATCAAAACGTTAATCCCTACCCATTCATACATACGGAATGGATTAACTAAAACAGTTAAATCCTACATGGTTTCATATCCTATCAACTAAAACAGTTGAACGACATAATTGTATGGTTGTTATATTTCTGTACTAGGATGAATAGGGATTTAACTAAAACACTTAAACCCTAGTTATATGTCGTGGCTGAACGACGAACAGTTGACCATTACAACATTTTATTTGAATGGAGTTTATACACATAATAATGTAGGTTAGTCAAACAAGCTGCACAAGCTGAATGACTAACTAGACCACTTGATATCTATATTGTGTCAAAGAAGCTGCACAAGCTGAATGACTAACTGGATTTTCTTACTGATGGATAGGACAGGACTATATATATATATATTTATGGTACCGCAACATGAGTTTGAGTCTCAGAGTCGACGGTTAAGGAGCGTATATGCAGTTGGATGCGTAACTAGCTATGGTAGTTGAGGTATACCCTATTAGGCTTAGGTAGTCATGCCCACTCAGGTGCGTTTTGCGTGATGCCTTCTATTCAGGTTGAAACCCTCATCATAGTCCAGTGAGAGTCTTGCAGTGTGTATATATATATATCTACGGACTATATAGGTATGGTTTAGACATCTAGGGTGTATCTGTGTATCGGGTCTCTATTTGGATTGTAGTTAGGATATAACTTGTTCGTGGGCCTGACCCACTATTACTTTTCAGGTAACGGACGGTATCAGGTCTTAGAGCTTGTTCATGCTAGTAGAGACGACTACCACTCTACTGATGATGTAGGCGGTTCCTATATGGTTTAGCATTAGATTCCTTTTCGGTGGTTTATTTCTCAATGTTTGTTTTATTAGGGATCCACCAGATGGATTCCCGAGTTGTATTAGAATTGGAGAAGTTGGATGTATCAGATTATTACTTTATTTATAAAAAATTTATTCTGAGGTTTTCAGTTTTGGTTTATCATTCTAGTTTCTTTTCAGCAATTTATTTATTCCTATTTTCTTAATTGTATTATGTGTTCGTTTATTGCTAATTGGTTTGATATCCTTGGGTAATCGGGAGTGGGCCTAGCCAACCCGCATCTGGGAATCCGGGGGTATCACAAATTTGATCACCCACTTTAAAGATTATATTTCCTCTCTTCTTGATCTAGAACACCTTTTTCTAGTTTTTCATTTTGAGGTTGTTTTCCTGTCATTCTAGAGGGGTGAATCTCGAGTTTGGCAGTTTGAGAAATCCTGAAACCCTGTTTGCCATTTATGAAATTCGAACCTCTTGCTTTGGTAATTTGGTCTTTTACCTTGAAGACAAAAGTTTCTTCTCTTCTTAATATAGAACACCTTTTCACAGTTTTCCAATTTGAGTTCATTTACCTTAGATTCTGGAGGAACAATCCTCTAGTGAGGTAGGGGTTGTCCTATGTTTATACTCTTGTTGTTGTTTCATGCTTCCTTTGTTGTTAATATACATTGTATGCATGTAAATTGATGTTTTAGGGTTGTATTAGATTAATTTTGATTATATCTAACCTAGGATGACATTTTTACACAAGTCTTATTTGTGATTATTCTCTTGTGTAAATGTTGTTATACATAGTAGAGGTGGGAATTTTTGTGTAGTCTTGTTGTGTGACTATGATATTTTTGTTTATTTATTGTCCTTGATTGTGTTGTTACATTAAACTATGTTGTTGTTAAATTGGGGATTTAATGATTTCTATGGTAGCATGACTAAAATCTCTATGTTGATTTCCTTGTGTAGAGATATTATAACATTTAGTGGCCTTTTAAATTATAAAGATTTCATGAGTGTTGTGATATAGAACTCTTGTTAATTATGGCCATTATTTCACGTAAAAACTTATTATTAAGTGTTGTTGATTTAATGTTTAAGACTTACGATGGTGATATGATTTAGTTGATAAGTTGAATATTAATGTATTGCATAGTGAATCACATGTTGGGATTTGTCATTTTGAATGCCATTCTTGACTTGAACCCTAGGACATGGTTTGTGTGGTTTCAACCCTACTTGTGCATGGAAGGTGGTTTCATACATTGATTAATTGTGTATAAGTTGTGAACTTATTTGTTAATTTTGGAAACACTTGGGACATTGTTACTTGACATGGCTAGAGTTTGGCTCTAGTGTGGGAGGTACGAGTTCTCCCCAATTTATAGTGCGCACTGGGGTTGTTCCCGGGGGTTAGTTGCCTGAATAACTTTCTATGTCTTAGTTTTATTCCGGGATTTGATATCCAAGCTTTCCACTATTTGATTTTGCAATTCAATTCTAAGTTGACAACCAATGTTTAATTGTGACTTGTGATTTTAGTTATATTACGGTTTTAATGTTGTTAAGTACATTTTTGCATTGTGGATTATTTGATTTTTACAATTCAATTTCCAAGTTGACAACCAATGTTTAATTGTAACTTGTGGTTTCGGTTTTGATATCCCTGTTTTGATTTAGTATACTTCATGTTGTGGATTGTGATAAATGTTCAAAGGTAGCTTAAGATGATCCATTTGTACCACGTTAAATATAGACGTTAGGTGGCATGAACCACATGCATGTAACCGTTTATATTACGTTGCAAAGAACCGATGAAACTTTAGGATATACGCATATGCTTCTTCCTACGAGTAACTTTGGTTGCTTACCCTAGTTGATTGGGTTATTTTCAGGTATGGAGACTTCATTTTGGGATGCACAACATCCCTACGTCGCTTGGCCGTATTTGGATACCCTTTTGTGTAATTTCACATGCATGCAAGTGTTAACATGTATTACTTTCTTTTGAAATTATAATATATAGCTTGGTTTGACATGTCGTTTTCATTTTGGGATATGTTAAGTGTGCCTAATGTAATGGGTAGGCGCTTGCCCATTTATCCAAAAGCTCGAACTATTGGGTAATGCTACATACCCACCCATTTATACCCAATCACTTTCCCATCCAATTCCGATGTGGAACAAATAACCCTTGTTACATTCTCCCCCACCTAAACTGCAACGCCCTCGTTGCGGCTCGGGCCACCCTGCCTACCCAGGGTGCTCACCCGGACGCCTTCCGTGCCAGGTGCTTGGCGTGACACCGGATCAAGGACTGGGTCTGGCTCTGATACCAACTATAACGGGTGGACGCTTACCCATTTACCCAAAAACTCGAACTATTGGGTAGTGCTGCATACCCACCCATTTATACCCGATCACTTTCCCATCCGATTCCGATGTGGGACAAATGACCCTTGTTACAACATTCCCAAACTCTTTTGCTCACTTGCCTAATCTCTTCCTACACACTCAAGTAAGCAAAACACTTGTCTAACCTTAGTCTTCACTAAGCTAGCACACTCGAGTAGGCTGACTTAGCGCTTTAAGGGGGCTTGAAAGTGTCTAAGGCCGCACGTGAGCTTGGAAAGGTTCAAGTCCTTGACTGTTGGTATCAGAGCCAGACCCAGTCCTTGATCCGGTGTCACGCCAAGCGCCTGGCCCGGAAGGCGTCCGGGTGAACATCCCGAGTAGGCAGGGTGGCCTGAGCTGCAACGAGGGCGTTACAAGTTTGGGTGGGGGAGAATGTTACAAGGGTCATTTGTCCCACATCAGAATCGGATGGGAATATGCAACACTACCCAATAGTTCGAGCTTTTGGGTAAATGGACAAGCGCCCACCCATTACACTAAGTACACTATTTGGAACTCTTTTTATATGTATGACTTAAGGCCAAGGGCCAAACATTTTATTTCTATGCAATGGATGTTTTCCGTTTTAAGCATTTTATCTTTTTTTGCAAAGTTTGTGCATAAGGGCATTTTGCGCATTTCATGTGGAAAATAAGATTTGACTTTGACCTGGTCGTGTAGGAAAACACATTTTAAGGGTCGTTTCCTCATAACTTTTTTTCAAAAAAAAATCATTTTGGCATTGAAAATCACTCGCAGCCTCAGATTTTCTGGTGCAGCCCTACAGTCAGCGATTGATTGCCAATTGTAGCGATTGATCGCCAACTTGGGGATCGTTCACTGGGCTTTCTTTTGATCCTTCGCGAGCTTCAGCAATCGATTGCCAAAGTGGCTATTGATCGCCACTTTCCCTAGGCACATTTAAAAAATTTGTTTTTATTTTAAAACTTCGAGGTCCCATGTCTTTATTATTCGGACTCCGAATCAGGTGATTATTGAGTTTAACTTTATTAGTTTTTTGTTACATTTCCAATGGTGTGCATGGTAGCATCCATTTTCTATGTAAAAAGACCATTTTACCCTTGGGGTTTGTTTTGTCCTATTTTGAAAACCTATCTTCCTTATTTGCTTCCGTTGAGCCTCGGGACTCCTCGGGAGGCCATTTTGATGTCTTAGAGGCGATGTACATCTATAGAGACCTTATCTCTTTCTTTCACTTCCACATTTGGGATCCATTATCGAGTTAGTTTCGGCTCACTCGCTGACGCACCGGTTTTGAAAACTTGGGCCGTCACATTTATTAGGGGTCCACATGGTATGGATTCCCGAGTTATATTCTAGAGGATTATTGGTATCAGAGATAGCTAGTATTTGTTGAATTTTATTCTTGGGAGGATTTAATTAATTATTACTTAGTTTTCTTTTTTAACTTTATTTATTTATTCTTTATTATCTTTTTTGTAACCTGTATTCGTTTATTACCTAATTGTCTTGATATCCATCAGTTTTGTGCGTGGACCTGGACAAACAGTGTTCCAAAATCGAGGGGTATCACATTTAGGACTTATGACTTGATGATGGTTTGACTCATGTTGAGATCTAGAGATGCTTAGGTGTCTATGACTTAATTTTATAGACATGGATGATATTGATTGAATAACTATATTTTTTAAGATATTTTGATGATCATGTTTATATTTCGATGTCTTTTGATAACACTATTTTGATGATGATAACTATTGATGGAGACATCTTTTGATGATGATGATGGATATATCTTATATATTTTGTGGATGATGCATGATTTTATTTTCATTATTATCTTTCATATTGTTCATATATATTCATCAAATGAGAACGTTTAGCTCAATTTTTTTTTGGATTTTGATATTTTCTCATAATTTGTTCTTTTCTTCCTTTTATGCATGGTTTGTCAATTTCTTACAAAAGGGAGAGAATGGGTATTTCATGTTTAAGGGGGAGATATCATGTGTGATTTTGAGCATGATTCGTTCTATTTATTTTGTGGATGGAACATGTGTTATCTTTGATATTTCTCTTTTGTTCCATTGCTATCATATATCATCATGTTTTTGTGTTTATTGTTATATTTCTTGCATGACTGATATTTTGTCTATCTTCTTGTTAATTCTCTCTTATTATTTCTTTTCCTTCCTTGCTGAGTTTTATCTGTCAATTTGTAACAAAAAGAGGGAGAAGTGTGCATATTTGAAGGGGAGAGTTTCTTGAATTGAGGGGGAGGCATATACATTGATATTCACATATTGATATATATTGTTTATCTTTCTTAATTAAGCTTCACGGGTAATTTTGTTATGCTAATGTGCATATTACAAGGAGAGAAAACTACAAATGATGAAGCTTTATATGGTTCAAGAAGAATTTTGGTTTGTGTTCATTCTTGGGCAATCATTGTAATTTACTTTTCTTTCTTAGGAAGATTACATATTATCTTAAGGGTTTTGCCACGAAATTGCCAAATGGGGAGATTGTGAGATAATTAATTTGTATTTTGGCTAATTTCGTTGTCAAAACAAGTCCGATCGAGTTGTAAAATTTTGGTTCAAAATTTCAAGATTTAAGATTGGAAGTGGAATTGAAGAAGTTCAAGTATTCATACTTTGATACACTCTGGGATGATGAGAACAATACTTTAGAAATGTAAGAGAGTATGTGAGTATACTTGGGAGGTTTTAAATTATGCTTTTGGGAAGACTTTACATTCTGCCCAACTTAAACTGGTTCAAGTCTCTTGGAACAGGTTCAACTTTTGAGGCTTATTGGTATTTTTCAAGTTTGACCAACTTAAACCGGCCGTTCAAGCACCCTGAACCAATTCAAGTGTCAAAGGTTTTTTTTTCAAATTTCACTACTAGCCAACTTAAACTAGTTCATGTACCTTGAACCGATTTAAGTGTTTATGTTTCTATTCTTCAAAAAACCTACTGGCCAACTTGAACCGATTCAAGTTTTTCAGATCTTTTTGGTAACTTTGTTTCCTAATCTGTTTTGGCTTTCTATTTTTGATAGACTTTTACCATTTTAATAATGCACAAAATTGACTTGTTTTCCAAGTACAATTAGGTTTTCAAAAGACTATAAATATATGTTTTCTCTCTTAAATTTTCAGGACTTGAAAATATATATTTTTCTAATTGAGAGAATTGTTTGAGAGAGATTTTTAGTTAGAAAATCTAATCTGTTTTTTCTGATTTTATTTTTGAGAGCACACACATATACACATGAGTGATTTAGGAGTGGAGTTCTATATCTGATCGGAGTTGGAGCATAATTGAAGATTTAGAGATTCTGAGAAGCATGATTTTAATTGTTCTTCATCAAATTCAGAACTAAAGAAAATGGGCGATTGGATCACACACTTTGAAGGGGTTAAAGCATTCATGTAGTGTTGTTTGATCCACCAACAATCCTTCTACAGAGATAAAAAAAAATAAGCCTGAGGTTGAGAGTTGTTGGACAGGGGAGTCGCAAAGCTAGGATTGTGAGCAATTGGTGTTTGGTAAAACGATAGGGTGTGGACCTGAGTATGTTGGAGTTATGTTTCAAATTAATATAGTAACTCTATATTTATGAAGACAAAGTATTAATATTACAGATATTACAAAGTTTGTATTTAATCAACTATATTAATATGTTATTTATGAGTTAAAGTTTAAAGCTACATTAAATACTTTATTAATGTCTTCTAAATATATTAGTATAAATAAGAGGCTTACATAGCCAACTAAAGACACACTCTCAATACAAGTAAAAGAGAAAAAGATATTTGAAAAAGTGTTTTCAAATTATTGAGTTTGAGTGTGTGAGTTCTATTTTCTGTTGATCGGATGGAGAAAAATACATAGGTTCATGAAGAAGAAGTGCAACATTCATGAACATACAGTTTTGATATCCGGGCTTAGTTGAATCCCAGAGATAGTGCTGCCATTTGTCTTCCGTTGCATGTGGGAGAGGCTTCAACTATCTTCAAGAAGCGATTACGCACCTCTAAGCCTCGATACTCACCATTTTTAATGTATTGGTTCCAACAATTTAAAGATAGTTTTCTCTCAATGGATTCATTTTTGTTGTTGTTCAACACTGATTATTTGGTTTCTCAACCGAATATTGAGGCTTTTGATGGTAATACACACACACACACACACACCAAGGGTGGAAAGGAAAATTTTAATTTTCCTTTGACAATTGAAAATCACTTTTGTCATGACTAAGCCATGCCCAGCTGTTCTGGGTGACAAAACACCATTTAATCAAATTTTAATTTAATTAATGAGAAGATCACAAGGTGGATTGAATTGGCATCTCATCCTACTAAAGGTGACCAGAATTCTTCCATGCCTAGTGGGGGAATCATGTAACCCAATATCCTATGTTGGTGAGCACAAGGGCAATTGGATGAAATTGCACTTCTGGTAAGCTGGTCATTCTAAAGGATGAACACCATATTCCTTATATTCATATGAATATGGCTTATAATTCATTTCCTTTCAAGTGTGGCTTCATTGTTATCTTTCAATCTGGTATGTTCCTTGAAATAATCTTTTTATTAAAGGTGTGTCTAAATTTGTGCAATAATTTATGTTTATATTGCCAAATTCATTGATTAATAATGTGTTATAAACTTGATCAATGAACAAAATCCTTTTATCAAAGGATCTGTTAGGGATTGATCGAAAGGTTATGGTAAAACCTATATGGGTTAATGCATTATAGGTAGCATATGAAAATTTATTGGTCTAGCTTTCATATATGTTGAAAGAAATATGGTACCTTAGAATTGATCTCCATCGATCACATTATTGATGCTCATTTTGAATATAATTATGTTTATTACTTGAAAGGTGAAAGCTCTAGTAGGTCAGTTTCTGCCTGATTAGATCATATTCTGCGATGAACGAGAAGATCACAAAAGAAGTTTATTATCTTTCGGGACGCGTGCCATTAGTTGATTGAAACTAGATCATCTTTCCACATTACAATTAGTCAAAATCATACAAAATCTATGACTAGTGGGGGGATCAGATGACAATATAAGAGGAGAACTCTTCAACTACTAAAGTGGCATGCATAAGCATAATTTCTGGTAAGTGATACATCTGAAAGAGGTCTTCAGATTTGCAAATAATGGCCTCGAGGTGAGTTCTAAATTCATCAATTTTTCATCCAAAATTGGTATGATTGTCAAAATGAGCCACTCTATTAACGGTATGCTTTCCAATTATAAAACTGATTTTTGGTTACTATAAATTTCTTAATTTATGGCATGTCATATACTTGATTACGTGAGTTTAAATTCATTAATCAAAGGATAACCATTGGTAAGGTTCATGTGGATCAAAGCATTACGTGTAGTATGTAAACTTTTGTTAATGTGTTGAAAAGACACTAATACTAGAAACTTGATCCATATTGACATGTTTGAAATAAGCTAATTATATTAATGAAATAAAGTGATATGTTATCATTTTATTGATTATACTAATTTTTATCCTTGAAAGCTCATTTTTGAAAGCTCCTAAATAGAGGAATGAATGTTTGAGAAAGAAATGATTGCAGCTGAATTTCAGATTGATAAAAAGAGATTCCAAGGAAATTCTTGCAATTATTATTTGCCTATTTTTATCCTTGAAAGCTCTTAAATAGAGGAATGAATGTTTGAGAAAGCAATGATTACAGCTGAATTTCAGATGGATAAAAAGAGATTCCAAGGAAATTCTGGCAATTATTATTTGCCTATTAAGTTCTTAATTTGAACTTTTGACATGATGGATCTTAGCGAGGCCGGTATTTTATCAATTAATCTTGAAAGGTTTAAAATCTTATCAGATGTTACAATTTTTGTTCTTATTAATCCCAAATCGAAGCCAGTTTGCAATCAAGGCAATGCAGAGAATCAACTTGAATTCTCAAGTTATTGGTGGTCATTATGATGCAATGAACTACACCAGGGTAAACACAACTTGTTATCAAGTACATTAATAATCTGGGAAAAGATCATTGAATTTCTCTTGTGAGAATATAGAGGTACTTGCAAAGTACTATGGATCATGGGTCACATTATTGCAAATATTCAGCTATTCTTTGCTATGGATGCTCAATGTTCGTAGCAACTTGGATCTTCACCCTGGTGGTGTTGTGATTTCTTGGAAATTAAAAGGGTGGACTTATATAACTCATTCCTCGAAGGAATCTAAGTTTTATTGCACTTTCTCTGCTGGAGAAGAAGTTGATTGGGCAAGGATCTTACTGGAGGGTATTCTAATACGAAGTAAGCCTATACTGCCTTTGAAATATTTTTCGTGACAATAAGGTTGCGATGCTTCAAGCTCATAACGAGTGTTACAATGAAAAGTCCATACATGTGCAGTTGAAGCACAATCATCTGGAAGAGATCCTAGCTAATGGATTATCATAGTTTGCTGCATAAAGGCGAAATCTAATTTGGCATATCCACTATCAAAAGACATATGAAGGGACCTAATTTCCAAGGCCATATCTCATTTGGCATATCCACTGTCGAAAGACATGTGAAGGGACCTTGTGTCCAAGACATCGAAAGGGATGGAACTAAAGCCTGTAATTGAATAAGTTGTATTGTTATGGGAACCCAACCCAGTGATATTTCTCCTGGGTTCAATGGGAAAAACAAGTAACTGGACAACTTGTGTGAGCACATCAATGTTCCTTTCCCTATGATGTGATATGGGTTCTCAATCCTGTAACTAAGGAGGTTGAGATTTTAGATCTCTTAATGAATCTATAGATCAATTTTCGATTGGAGTGTAAAAGATCACTCTTGATAGATTCACCATAAAATTAATGAGAAGGCTGAGACATGAGTCTCTTAATGAATTCTATAGATCGAATTTCCGATTGGGGTGTACACAATCACTCTTGATAGATTCACCGATTTATCTTGTAATGAGGAGGATGAGATTAAATTCTCTTAATGAGTCTATAATCGGTATTCGGTTGGAGTGTGCAAGGTCACTCTTGATGGACACACTGATCTGAGTGTGGAAGTAGGGCCGCTTCTATAGGATCTAGACAGGCTCGATCCTTAACGACACTCAGAAGTATGGATTCCGGACACATGGCCGAAACGTGTCAAGCTTTAGTACTTTATCTCCGAACAGAAGTGTGTGTGTAGTATTTCTTATCCATCAACAGGGTTCTTGGTTCAAGACATCGTTCACCAAGTTCCTAGATGAAATTAAGGGTACTTACACTAGGTAAGGGTTCAAGTCCAAAAGACACCATTATTGATCCACATGACTGTACCGATCAACAAAAGAATTTGAAACAAGTGGGGGATTGTTGGAGTAATGTTTCAAATTAATATAGTAACTCTATATTTATGAAGACAAAGTATTAATATTACAGATATTACAAAGTTTGTATTTAATCCACTATATTAATATGTTATTTATGAGTTAAGTTTAAAGCTACATTAAATACTTTACTAATATCTTCTAAATATATTAGTATAAATAGGAGGCTTACATAGCCTACTAAAGACACACTCTCAATACAAGTAAGAGAGAAAAAGATAGTTGAAAAAGTGTTTTCAAATTATTGAGTTTGAGTGTGTGAGTTTCTATTTTCTGTTGATCGGACGGAGAAAAATACACAGGTTCATAAAGAAGAAGTGCAACATTCATGAACATACAGTTTTGATATCCGGGCTTAGTTGAATCCCGGAGATAGTGTTGCCATTTGTCTTCCGTTGCATGTGGGAGAGGCTTCAACTATCTTCAAGAAGCGATTCGCGCCTCTAAGCCTCGATACTCACCATTTTTAATGTATTGGTTCCAACAGAGTAAAAGTTCAGTGTACTTTTTTTCAAACATAGTGGATCGTTTTGCTTTGGAGGACATAGTCCATGAGGCTTTTCCTATAACGATTGGTTGATTTCCACCAAATGGGTTTCTTCGCTAAAAATCTCAGTGCCATCTCTCAAACTTTATTTACTTTACTTGCACTTTATTTTTGCTTTGTGGGTTTGATTTTAGTTTTATTTTGATAAAATTAAAATAAGTAAAAATTAGATACATGGGCAACTAAAATCTATTCACCACCCTTCTAGGTTATTTTTATTATAAACTTTCCACAACCTATTTCACTGCACAACTCACAATTAATTCATAGGGAGAATGTTATTCATATGAACAGTGTTTGAGATTATTTAGGGGATGAGTGTTTGGCTGTAAGAGAGTTACTGATAAAGGGTTCCAAACATTGTAGAAAGAGATATGTTAGGGTTTTCAGTGACGTTGTAGCAAGAAAGATGATGGGGTTTAAAAGGGTTACAGAGCTAGCTATGTATGCCTAAAATATTCCTTAGTTGCCTTTCAAACTCTCACTACCGAAAGAAGCTTGCCTCTACTTTTCATTATCTGCTTGGCATGATTATCACAAACCCTCTTATTGTTGAAGAAGAAAAGAAAATGCGCGTCCTTGGGTTGGATGTGTTATTGGGTTGGTTGTGTGATGGAGGGGATAATTGACATACCTTATCACAATCGGTGTGTAGTTAACTTATCATTGGTTTGTCAGATTTCCCTTTCCTCCTCATTCAGTAAAGCTTTAATTACCTTAAACTGTGTTGTTTTATTAAAGTTATAACAGTCTTTTGGTTTTCCGGTACCGAAACGTTTGTTTATGGACTAAATTGCGACGTACTTTAAGAGGACAGATATATAGTTCAAGAGGGGTTTTTGTAGTTCGTGGAGGTGTCTTGCAACAACACCCCAGTATATATATTTTGGAATTTTAAGCAAATTGTACATCTATATCGGTGTAAATATGTAAAGTGTTGTTGTGTGCTTAGAACAAAAGACAACCCAATTGGGTAACAAACAAGAGGGTACACAATAGTCACTCAAAGCCCAATATATCAAGCCCATTGGCAATGAATATTTGACCATTGGAGATTAATTAATTCAATCTTTCCAGTGATCAGTTTTGCTACTGCTATTCTGAGTTGCAAACATGTAATACCTTTCTCCAGCTCCAAGAATATTTTTCAGTTACTATTTTTGAAAAATAATGCATGAATCCACTGTGACCAGCTTTGGCTATTATCATCAGAGACGAGTATATCAGAATTTCAAACAACTTTTGACGAAGCATTTGTAGTACTACTAATCACATTCGGTCCATTACATTACATCAAACGAATCTCAAACCCTTCATAAAGCGTAGAAATGCGTACACTAATCTATAAGGTAAACACACCAACCCAAATTATTATTATTGTTGCTGTGTTTTTTTTTTTCTTTTTTTCAAGTCAATTCATCTTCAGAGAAGTAAACCAACCATAATGCAAACAGCAAATCCATGCTCATACGGGTATGGGATCGATGAACGTTGAGACAATGTGATCTTTCCACTCTTTTTCTGGATGAGTATATCCATCACCATTCTTGAAAAGGACATCCATTAGTCTGGTTAGGTTGACAATTCTCCTTAGAAGATTCATCGAGATGGAGTTTGGCTTCAGGCATTCCTCATTGATATCTTTCCATGCATTTTCAATCCTTCTATTGAACTCGCTAGTTACCTCTTCTATGGACATGCCTGCGTGCTCCTTCATGTAGCATATAATTCCTGTAGCGAAGTGTCCCCTCTCCTGTTCTTCCTTCAAATGTTCAAGATTTACAAATATTAAGATTCGATTGTGGCTAGCATTTCGTTTTCATTTTATATATATATATATTTTCATTTCCATAGAAAGTATTGTAGGTAATTACATAACATACCTCATAATCTACTATGTCGTCCATGAGCCTTACAATTGTACATGAAGCAACAAGAATTTTAGGTTTATTTTTAATCCAATCAAAAGCCTCAGTTGTACCAATTTCTCCCATGCCCACAAAGGATGATGTTGTCAGCAGGGAATAACCAGCGGTGTTAAGTGCGTTGCCCATATACTCATCGAATGATGGCACATATCCTTCATTGAACCACTTGGCCTCTACGTAGTAACTCCTGGCAAGTTCTTGTAACTGGTAATGAGTTAAAACAAAATAAATCCTTGTTACTATTAGGATATATAAGGTGGAAATAATAGTTCTTTTTAGACCATGAAAAGGGCATACTACATTTTTTGAACCACAAACGCTATAGGATCTTCCCTGCTTTGTCATTTCCTTTTCGAATTCTTCGTAGAGATTTAGGAGAGCTCTATAGTATATCTTCATATAATCTGGGAGCAGATTGACGGCGCTCATGTCCCACCTAAAAATTAAACGGCTCAATAATTTCCTTTTTCATTTAATATAGTAGACCATGTGAAAATGAACAAGAAATTTATTTGTTACTCTTATAGCATGCACAAGAAAAGATAATAGAACTTATACAATTCATAAGCTAGAGTTTGAAGGCCTCGCCTGGTCTGGTCCACAAATTCTATAAACCTATCTTCTTTACTAAAACAAGAACTTAGAGTTGGCATTATTATACCTTTGCACTGCATCTGTAAAAGGTTCGAGTTCTTCAATTGTACCATATGCATCATATGTATCATCTAGAATTGATGCCATAACAATAATTTTGGCGAGAATGATTCGTCCAAGGGAGTAACAAGGTTCAAAATATGCTGTCATGGCCCAGAAATAGCACTCAACCACTCTGTTCCTTGAGTAAGGAAGTCTAGATTCAAAGTCTAGTTCTTTCCACCACCTATGTACAATGGAAAACATGAATCAGATTTACACAAAATGCATCCTTTCTCTCCCTCTCCACACACACACACACAAACGAACACCCTGGTATATTACCTAGAGACATGGCATAGTTCTTGCTTGTGCATCAATTGTACTAGATTGAAGTCAAGCTTTGCAAGTTTCAATAACAGATCATTCTTAGAAGTATCTTCTTCATAGACAGAGATGTAATGCCTTGCCTCTGATCTTGGGAGGCCTTTGTGGAGGGGTTGCTTTAGGGCATGCATCACTTGCTTTGCAAGAAAAGGGTTTAATTTGGTTACCATGGACTCAAGGTGAGCAGTGGTGAAAGCAAGAGCCTCATCTAGAATATCTTCTCCTTGTATCCTCAAATGTGCAGCTTCATACAAGCTTAGCATCCTCATTACATCCCTAGTAAGGTTCTCATTGAATTTACCATTGTTGTCTTTAAATTTGTTGAAGACATCTGTTTCACAGCACATAATACCATATCAGCCATTTCTAAGTACAATTTGTGAATTGCGTACTTTTATATAAACATTAATATATATTTATGTAAGTGATCTATGAGGGGCTTAATTACCACAAGATATGTTATGACCATGTTGTCTGAATACTCGAAAATGAACAGCAGCTGTGAACAAATCATTGCAGTCTTCATTATTTTCAAGGCGAGCATGAGAATGAAAGATTTGTTCAAGCTGCTCTTAGATCTCTTTCTCAAAGTGATAGAAAATACCAAGGCACTCAAGTGTGTTGATCAAAGTCATTTTCTTGGCCGTTTTACTTTTTGCATTTACCAAACTTCGCACTTCTTCTTTCAACACTTCAATCTCTTTAGAATACAATTCATATGCCTGCATCATACAAAAATAACATAACAACTTAATTATCTTATGCATATCTGGAGGCATTGGTTATAAGTTCTCTTGAGAACTGTTGCTTGTCCAAGTGATTTTATTCAATAGTAAGAAGCTTGAGAAATTATCTAAGTATGCATGAAAACTGTTATCAAGATAGCATAAAATGAATGAAAATGATAAATCATGCATGATGTTAAATTTAGGATGCGAAAATATAAGATGTAAAATAGGAAAATGAAATAGAGAAAGATTAAGAACACAACATATACATGGTTCGGCGCTAAAACCTACATCCATGGATCAAGAGCCACTGAGACTACATATCTCTTATTTCTTGTATTTCTTGATATGTTTACATTGTATTGATACACAATATATAAGAAATAAAGTTGCAACAAAAGGAATCAATTAAGGAGGAAAGAAGGCAAACAAAAGGAATAAATCAAGCTAAGAGGAAAGAAAGGAAAACGAATATAATATATATGTATATATAATATATATTTCAATATTCTCCCGCAAACTCAAAATGGGTTTCTTGAAATCAATTTGAGTTTGGAGATGAGATCTTGAAAACTGTGGTGGAGCGAAAAGCATCCAAAAGGCCGGAACAATGCCAGGAAATGGGTCGAAACAATGCCGGAAAATGGGCCGAAGCAACACTGGGGGACATTCGGATGATCCATCCGAGAAATGAAAAAGATCCGGAACAAAGCCGATAAAAGGCCGTAACTAAACCGGTAAACTACCGAAACTAAGCCGGTAATCAACAATAGGCCGAAAAACTCTGGTGGAACGAGAGACATTGAGCCATGTGAACATCTTACGTATTGGGTCTTCTAACGTTGGTATGCGACGCACATGCTTAGACATACATGCATATATGAAATATAATACTTTATAAAGTATGCTTAGCCGATATATTTGGCCCATCACCCACTTTTTCAGCTACCGAAATTTTTTTTTTTTTTCCCTTACCATCAGACAACCATCACTCCTCTTTTCCAATTTTTTATTTTTTATTATTATTTTTTTTAACAAATCACAGACTCAAAAAGAAACTCCACAAAAAACAAACCTAGTAAAATAAGGCAAACACTGCCCCAAAAATTTTCAAGTGGTGGAAACCAACCAAGGAAGGAGAAAATAATTGTTGTGGTGGAAGAATGAGGTCGCCAACATGAGAGGTGTCGCCGACGGCGACTGTAAGTAAAGCAAAGGAAGCCTCTGTAACTAAAGGCGAATTTGGAGATGATGCCGGATATTCGCCAAACTAAGCATAGTAATAATGGCAGCGAATTAATTAAGCACATAAAAACGTGGAGAGTGGCAGCGAAGGACTCGGTGGGAGATACACACCTCACAACGGCTAGAGCACAAATAGCCTCTCTCTGACCAGGAACTAAAATGATGGTGGGTTGGTAACCACTTCGGAGGGTTGACTACTACCATCGTTTGAGGAGGAGCACGTGAATGCATGTAGCGTGAGTGAGATCTACTCACAGGAGCGTGCGGTGTGTGTAGAGCTAGTCAAATCAGTGGGCAATGATGCATAAGTCAGATCTATTTCGCAGGAGCATTGGCGCATGACAGTGCGGGACGTCACTTGTAAATGCCTAGTTAATCGATAAAGGAAAACAAAGAGAGATCTGAACCAGAAATCATTCACTGCTCTCTGTAAATTAGTAAAGGAAAGGGGGGAAAAAAAATTGGCAGAAGAAGACAAGTAAACTTTGGTGCAAACGATCTAGGATCGTTACTTTGATACCATGTTAAATTTAGGATGCAAAAATATAAGATGTAAAGTAGGAAGATGAAATAGAGAAAGATTAAGAACACAACATATATATGGTTCGGCACTAAGGCCTATATCAATGTATCAAGAGCCACTGAGGTTACATTTCTCTTTTTGCTTGTATTTTTTAATGTGTTTACATTGTATTGATACACAATATATACAAAATAAAGTTGAAACAAAAGGAATAAATCAAGGAGGAAAGAAGAGAATCAAAAGAAATAAATTAAAGAGTAAATCAAGAAAGAAAGAACGGAAAACGAATATAATATATATATATATATATATATATATATATATATATATTTCATAATTGGTGTTGTATAAAGAAAGAAGAAATATTTACAGATGCGCAGAAGGCATACCTCAGAAATTACAAACATAATAAACAAGCTTATTACAGATGTACAGTGATAGAAGATTTGCTGGGGTAAGGCTCGGCCTCGATGGTCTACTGCAGCAGTTTTTGTGATGCAAAACAAGCTTCCTAGTATGGTTAATTTACAGTCAAGGAAGGTTCATTTAGCGCCTAGATGTTCCTTATGTCTTTGTGCTGTGGATACAAGGGAGCATTTGTTTGTCTCCTGTTCGTTCACCAAAGATTTCTAGGGATGGATTGGAGGAGTTTTGGGATGGGAGATCGACCAGTTTTGGGGTTTAAGCTCAGTTGAAGAGGTTTGGAAGTGGTGTCATCATAGATACTTGCATTAGAAATCTCTTTAAGAGTCTATTTCCTGCTGCTCTTTGGGCTGTTTGGAAGAAGAGGAATGTTAGGCTGCGTGATGGGGTATCTAGTTCTCCAGAAGTGGTGGCTAGAACTATACTTTTTGAGGTGCTGCAAGCTCAAGATGCTAGTTTAACAGCCAATTTGGGTTAAGGTTGCTGCAATAATTGTGCTGCCGTTGCTGGTTTTTCTGTGACTAGAGAATGCTTTTGCTTTGTTTTCCATTATCCTTTGTAGCGTTCATTTTTAGTATAATATATATATATATATATATATATATATATATTTCAATACATGACATGTTTCATTGGCTTTGAAGTGATATAAATTGCTGTCTGAAGACAAGATATGCTGTGCATATAATAGGGAACACGTAAAGTGATCAGTGAAATCTTAAAAAAAAAAAAAAAAAAAGAAAAAAAACCAGTAACTTTGGAATGTGCATAATTATCACATGAAACATCAACAACACTCAGGCTATACTAAAATTGTGACGTCTTGGGTTATAAAAGGAGAACTTGATATCAATTATATGTGTAGATGTCTTTGAACTAGAAGGGTGGGTTCGTGACAGAAAGTATCAAATCGATCAATCCATGTAATGTCTCACTTGCAAATTGTGAAAAAGAGAAGTATGCAAATCCAACAATATCTACACAGTAAGGTGTGTAAATATTTTTGAGCGCTATATTATGGCCACCCATTGTGGTAATCTCTATCTAACACATACACTTGCAAAAAGTATATATATATATATATATATACACACACACAAACGCACACCACATATATGTTACCTGGTTATCTAGATCAAATGAACTGAAACGATCACCCCATAAACTAGGGTCGAAGTTTGCCAAAGGGCGAGGAGTTACGGACAGCAGGCAGTTCATCGGATTACCATGAACTGCGGTGGAGGCCATTTTTAAGATGTATAGATTGTATCTAACTTTTCTTGATACCAAGAGTTAAAAGAAAGGCTAGCTATGTAATGCACACTTCTATCCACAGGCATATTTATAGAGAAAAATGGAGTGAATTTAGTTCGTCTGCATTTTAGATTTATCAATATGCATGTTTCACATGTGTTATAAGAACATCACATGTACCTTTTACGTAGTTGATAATGAATAGGACCTTAATTCTTTATGTTTGTTTTGATTGGGTCAGCTAACATATGCATCTTTAACATGTTTAATTGTGGGGAAAAAAAAAAAAAAAATTTAATTTAAAGTTTTTATGGTGTACCTAGTACTATTTCTTGCTGTCTAGTACCGTGTCTCACTGCTCCAATACCAAAGTTTTTTTTTTGTTTTTTTTTTAGTTAAACCAATTTCAAAGTTATACTACTAAATATATTCACATTATTTAACATTTTGGGCTTTCTATAGACCTTCTATCAACATCATAGTTTTTTTTTAGTACTAAGGGGTGTAAAATTATTAATTTTTTTTAAGAGAGAAAAAAAAAAAAAAAAAAAAAAATGGTCTGCAGCTGAAATGTCATGCACAAATGACATGGGGGAGTGTAGTTTTTTTTTTGGGTAAGTAAATGTGGAGGAACAGAGTTGCTAAGCAATAATCTATGAAGTACGGATATTTTTATGAAGGAGCCATACTGGTATCGTGTTCATGTCGGACACCGATACTCGTCGGACACGTACCCGACACTCACTTTTGGACACTTCGTCTAAACTTCTTGAACATTTAGTCTGACATTTTCAAACATTTCTAACATAAGCTTATCCAATAATCCTGAAAATAATATGAACACATTCTAAAGTGTTCAACTTTCTTCTTTTTAAAAAATAATAATAATAATAATATACATATATAATCAAAAACGAAACACTAAATGATATTTGTTAATTTAGAATAAAAATACTATTATGATAAAGTAGTGAAATAATTGTACATGTACATATGACATAAGAGTCATTTGCAACTCTTATTATAAAATTTAGAAATAAATTAAAGTTTTATACTATTATTCTTTAATACATGTATATAAATAAAAATTTATATTTATATATAGTCATGTTCAAGCCGTACTTATGTTCTATTTTTTAAAAATTTCACATGTTGATGTATTCATGTATTCGTATTCATGCTGCACAGGTGATATCTCACCTTTTTTTTTTTAAACAGAATACTATCTTACTTACACGGTAGGAAGAAATATAATCACAAACTCAATTATGTGGATATGATTTAAAACACATATGCCTAATCGCAAGTCACAAACTTTTGTTTATTTATTTTTATTTATTTTCTTTTTCAGGCGTCTAACATTCACAGATTAGTACTTAGCAACTCACAGATTAGTACTTAGCAACTCCTTTCTTCCACACGATGAAAAAAAGTCACTGAATAATATCTCACATTTTTTCTCCTCCGACATTGAGTACCATCTCAAAAAAGAAAGCTGAAATGTCAGAAATAACATGGTGGAAAGGAGTTACTGTACTATCTCACTAATGGTCCGAAACTATTTTCTGGTCGCTACATCCTAAAACATGTATGCCTAATGGCCAGCCACAAATTTTTATTTTTATTCATTTATTTATTTTCTTTTTGAGGTTGCTTGAGTTTTTGTGGCACTATCTGTTGCTTTTTTAATAGGTCGACATTAAAAAAAATTTTAAAAAATTAAATTTTGAAAAGGACATGACATACGGCGTACAATGACAAAAAGATAATTCACTTAGACATAACCCATTCTTTTAAGAGAAAAGTTATTGCCCTTTCAATTAGTTATTCTAGATGCAACCGGTGTGCAAACTCTATGTGCCACTTGTTTATTTTGTTATAAATTGAGCTATAATTTTATTTTATTATTTTTTATTATTATTATTTTTTTGTTTGGTAAAAGTAACGCTCCATCCTAAACCCATCCCTTAGTAACTTAAGGGAAAAAAAATAAAAATAAAAATAAAAAAATAAATTATGTGACAGAGAAAAAGTTGTTGCCCTTTTAATTGTTCTAGATATAGACCTTTGTGCAAACTCTATGTGTCACTTGGTTAATTTTATGACAAATTGAGCTATAATTTGTTGTTTTCATTTTAAAATAATTGTGAGTCAAAACATTCAACTTTTAAGATAATATGAAAAAAAAGGTAAAGTACAGCAACATCCCTTGAAGTTTACCAAAAAGACATATAGATATATCTTACCCTACTTTGGGACAAAGATACCCCCTCAAGTTTGATAAAGGTACCAAAAACACCCTAATAATAATAAATTGATATTTTAGCCCTTTGACTTCTATATTGACCGATTTGAATGTTAAAATGACCTTTCTAACCTCTATGTGCAGATCATACCCCATTCTTTTTTTCTCTCCTCTTTTCGTTTTCTCTTCCTTCTCTTGCCGCACCAATACACACACACATATATGTATATACAGATACATACATATATATATCCCCACACGCACACAAGGCAGCGACGGGCGGTGGCGACGACGGTGAGCTATTATCAAGGAGAGTCACACCGGTGAATTAGATGATGATGATGATGTCGATGGGCTGCGGCGATTGTATCACGTGCAAGTTTTAGAAGGAATGGACCGAGATTAGGGTTATCAAGAGATGACTTATTGATAACTGGCTTCTTTGGGCGACGTCTTATTGACAAAGCTCCGATCCGGCGACGACTTGGCAGTGAATCGACGATAAAAACGAGGTACGTAGGTCACCTTGGGACCGGGTTGTGGTCTTGGGGTTTAATGCTTCATATTGGGTGAAATTGGGTCAAAAATGGTTGTGGGTGTTGTCATCGGGAACAGCACAAAGCCCAAGGACTCGATGGACCTGCTCTAACTAGGTTTACGACGGTGATGGTTATTTTGTTGTCGACAATTTTGGTGGTTGTTTTGTTGCTGGCGATGGGTGTTTTGGTGGTTGTTTTAGTGTCGGTGATGGGTGTTTTAGCGGTTGTTTTGTTGTTGGCGGTTGGTGTTTAGGCAGTTGTTTTTGCCTTGGACTCGTCGATAGCGACAGAGGACGCAAACTACAAAGTGGTCATCCTTATAGGATGTGCAGTGCACAGGGATGAAGTTGCGAGGGTAGATGATTTCTGAGTGTGTGTGTATATATATATATATATACCAACAAATATCAGTCGAAGGTGGCGATTTGGGTTGGAGAGAAAAATGATGTCTAGTGTTTTGGTCTCCACTGGTTTGGACTGAGAAATTTTATGATTAATTTGGGGAAGGTTCGGGTAGCGTATGAGTGGATTGGATTGCAAATGTATGTGTCCCTGTAATACATGTGTGTTAAAAATAATTAATGCCATGTTCATTCATGTATATGTTCATTCATGCATCTATTATTGTACATGTATCAAGAGTGTACATGTATCAAGTGTGTGCATGTATCATATGTGTGGTTGAGATTGTCTTGAAAAGTTCAAAGGTCTATGGGAGAATAGTATATATAGGGTAATGTATTTATTGTTAAGATATGAACACAACAAAGAATTCAATTCAATACAATATTTGTTTCTCTCCTCTCTTCACTTAGAAATTATTTAGTTGGTTGAAACTATAGCCAACATAAGTGGTATCAGAGCTTGATTTCGATCAAGAGCAAACTGGGCGTAAAGCTTATTGACGGGAAAACAAACCACGAAGAAGATCCATCGTGATGGCGACTACAGGCAATCAAAACCAAGGTGCCCATCATTCAGCACTTCCCATTTTTGATGGGGAAAATTATGATTTTTGGTATGTGAAGATGAAGACCATTTTTCTCTCATATGATTTATGGGATTATGTTGAAGATGAGTATGATGAACTGGAGGATACAACAACTTTGACGAATGCCCAAAGACAACAATTGAAAGATCATAAGAAGAAAGATGCAAAAGCTTTAGGCTTGATTCAACAAGGAGTTGCTGATACAATATTTCCTAGAATTATCAATGCTTCTAAAGCAAAGGAGGCATGGGATATTCTCGAGAAGGAGTATAGAGGCAGCACGAAGGTAAGAACTGTAAAACTCCAATCTTTGAGAAGAGATTTTGAAAATATGAAAATGAAAGAAATGGAGTTGTTGAAAGATTATTTTTCTAAACTTATGGAGGTGGTAAATCAAATGAAGACCTATGGGGAAGATATTTCTAATCAAAGAATTGTTGAAAAAATTCTGATTAGTTTGCCGGAAAAATATGACTCTATTGTTACTGTTATTGAAGAGACTAAAGAACTTGAAAACTTAAGTGTTGAAGAATTGATGGGTTCCATAAAAGCATTTGAGCAAATGTTGAGTAGGCGCTCCGAAAAGACAATTGAAAATGCTTTTCAATCCAAGCTCAATGTTAGTTCCAAAAATCAAGAAAAATACCCATCAAGTTTTGATCGATCCAAAGGTGAATCTTCTAGAGTTGGAAGACACGGAAGAGGAAAAGGAAGAAATTCAAGAGGAAGAAGAAGAAATAATTTTGAGAGAAGTGAAAATATAGAGTCCACTCAACAAAATTGTGGAATTTGCTAGAGAAGTAGCCATGTTGACAAAGATTGTTGGTTTCAGGGAAAACCTCAATGTTTCAATTGCAAGAAATTTGGACATGTTCAAAAAGATTGCCGGTTGAAAACAAATCAGCAAGCTAATTTTTCCGAAGAGCAAGAAGGTGAAACGAGCATGTTTTATGCTTGTCACTCGACATCGGAACAAAATGATGATGTGTGGTTTCTTGATAGTGGGTGTAGTAACCACATGACCGGAGATAAAAACATATTCTTGGAGATTGATTCTTCATCCAATTCTCAACTGAGGATGGGAAACGGTGCCTTGGTCCAAGCAAAGGGAAAAGGTACTATTGCCAGAGTTGGGGTAAAATGATAACATTGTTATATTGTTAGGGGTTTTTTAAACTAGTTGGGGTTTTATGATCATTTTTTATAGTTTTAGGGGTTTTGAGAAATTTTTCCATTATTATTATTATTATTGTATATATATATATATATATATATATATATATATGGATTGTATGCTGAAGGACAGGTCAGCCAAAGTGGTAGAAGAGAGAAAGGTGATTGTGATGTGTACATGGGTCCCACTAGGACTTTTTGGCACAACACTTTTTGCTTTTGAAATATGTTCACTTGGGTTTGGTTTGATATATTGGAGATGAAATGGTCTGATGATGCAAATGTGATGGTTAGCAGTTGTATGAGTCGGTGGAATTGCCTGTATATCTTGTGCATTTGATAATTATGTGCATTTGATAATTATGCAAAAAATATATAATAATAAAAATAAAAATAAAAATAAAAAATAGAGACAGAGCACACAGAGTGAGTGAGCCGAGAAAGAAATAGTGAGCAGAGAGAGACGGGAGTTGCAGAGAGGAGCTGAGAGTTGCAAAAGAGGCCAGAGTTTGAGGCTTGATGATCCAGTAAGGAAAATTCTTATTTTTTTTCAGTGTATGATTCTCTATATCTTGAATGGCTTGGAGTGGTTTTGCTTCAAATGATTTTATTAAATGTTTTTAATTAAATGCATATTTTGTTTACATATTCACCTGACTATGTATATTTTGTGAAGTTATTTTGTTAAACCTCCATGGAATTCTTGTTATGATTTTTTCGTCTCACCACCCTTCAGTTTTAGGTACCGAAAATGAACGGGGATTGCTAGATACGAGCTTAGGGTGAAGAGTCGACATTGCAGGATTTATTTTATTTATTTGGAGAATTTTTGTGTATATTTGAGGAAATTGATTTTTTGTATAAAAGAGAGCATTTTTTTTTTTTTTTTTTGTTCCTAGTTGTTTTTCGATGTATTTGGATTTGTATAAATTGAGAATTTCATTGGAATTTTTGGGGCATGACAAAAATGGTATCAGAGCATTTTATTATAGTTTTCGGGTCGTGACATTTGTATTTGGTATAAATAGTCGGTTAGGCAATTCACTCCAAATGTTCGGTGTAAGTATCACTACTATATATATATATATATGTATATATATACAAAAATGAATGAACATGGCAACTAATACATAAATGACTTTAATTAATACATAAATGACTTCAATTAATGAACTTGATTCAACCTGGATATATATATATATATATATATATATATAATGACCAATTTGAGCATGTAAACAAATGATGCAAAAGAATTAATAGTAATAATGGTGACACATGCATTCACTATATTTTTATGAACATGGCTTTTAAACAATATATATGATCCAAATAGAAGCTATAGCCTCTGTGGCCTCGTTGCAATCCAGAAAGTGAGAAATAATGTTATGGGATTACATGAGTAGAAATAAGAGAGGAAATTTCATACCTCATTACAATCCAGAAAGTGAGAAATAATGTTATGGGATTGCATGAGTAGAAATGAGAGAGGAAATTCCATAAGAACTCCAAAAAATAGATGGGTAAGTTCTTAAGTCATTTCTCCCCTCCAAAATAATATTACAAACAAATCATCAATTATAACATCCAAAATACACACCATGAATAAAAATACAATTAAAAAAGTAAGCTACACAATGCATGTCACAATTATCGTAAAGTGTTTCAAAACATTGTCAAGATCCCAATGAAGCTAGAGATAAGGAACCTCCTCTTGGGCAGTGCCCTTTCTTGAAAAATATAAGAATCAATGAGATGAGCAATGAATTGTTCCATAGGAATATCTTATTAATATAAATTAAGTTTCTCAAAATTCTATAAATATAGCATGACCATACTATACAAGGAACATGTTTCCTAAATAATGAAAAAATAGAATAATGATAAATCACAATTGTGAGATATTGTTCACCATTTATTGTGAGGACCTTTGGTTGAATTTATCTAGGACTTGCGTTGCTTGTCCCCCAAGTTCTTTCCATCCCGTGTACGTTTCCTTATATAATTCTATATAGTTTACATAAATGAATTTCTTCTATTTTACAACTAATTCTTCATGCAGGAGTCGGCCTGTAGAGACGAGCCTAACCTTTTGTGCCATATTGGCCACAATTCAAGATATGTTATGCTTATCCAGCTTGATCTTATATTGGGCGTATACTTTCCCTCTAGCTCGACCCATGTGGTTCATTCAATTGTGGTCCCTACTCGATAACGTGTCTTGCTCTTATTGGATGAAAATTTTTCCCTTCACACTTGACCTAACAAGATTATGAGACGATTAACTAAACAGGTTTAATCAGATTAAATGGGCTGAGCTCCAAAACACAAACACGCATGACACGATTTATTAAATAGGTTAAATGGGTTGACACATGATCAGTTGGTCAATCATATATCAACCTTCGCAATAGCACGAATCATTGTAAAATAGGGCTATTGGTCGGGTAAGTCGAACCACTGGGACTGCGCTAGTCTTAAGGCAACCTAAGTATCTAGAGTTATTTAAGAATGATAAGGTGTAATAAGGAGTTATTGATTGGTTTGTCACTAAGCTAGTAATTGAAGTGTGCATAAAACAAGAATGCTAGGAAATGTAAAGGAAGGAGATCTAGGTAGAGAGGGCTAGGGAAGTGAATCCACTACCTATCCATAAGCATGTTAATACATGATTTACTTGGGGAATAATATATACACATAACCATGAAATACAACAACATAAAATTGCTACATTACCTTCAAGAATTTTTATGAAATCAATAGGCAAGAATAACTTATCAAAGTATTGCATATTTTGGTTACCTAAACTAGGTTGCAACCTTAGACATACTCACTAAGCATAGAGTTATCAAGCCCTTAATCACATAGTAGAAGCACATGACATTAGGAATCAAGAATAATCTATCAAAAGAGAACCCTAAGCTATAGACTATCAAATTTCCCAAGCATCATGCCAATAAAAACATTTCCATAAACTCATCTTCATTGTCACTATGAAAATGGAAGCAAAATAATCATAAGAGGAAACAATCTCAAGACAAGATCTTAAACTCAAAATGATCATTAATAGACATTGAAGCTCTTCACATCAAATAAAGCTCTAGTTCATGGAAAGGTCATATATATACATTACATCCCCAAATGTAAATAAAAAACAAGACATGCTTACAAGAAGGAGTTTCATCACCTCCCTAGAAGGGAGTTAGTTACCCATTGCCAAGCTAGAAGAAGGAAGAAGCTCCATCTTCATGGCCATTTTCGTGCAACCTCCTTGGAGCTTCAAGAACACCTTTCTTGCTCTCTTCTCTCTCCTCTAATCTTGTAGAAAATGAAACTTCTGAAATGTGTGGCTCTTATCCCTCTTATCTACCACCAAACTAGGCTCTCTCTCTCCTCCAAAAGCATCCCCAACCACCTCAGTAATAGGGAAATCCAAAGTTGGAAATTTCAGAGCACAAGTGGGCTGTCTCGTGGAGCAAACTGCCCAAGTTTCGAGTGCTCGAAATAGGGCCTCGAGCACTCAAATTTAGTGTAAAAAGCTCCATGCTTCATTTGTTCCGCCCAGACCTACTTTGATGAAATGACCATAACTTTGTGTTCTGAACTCCGAATAACAAACCATTTAAAGATTTGGAGAGCTAATTCAGAGGTTTAAAAACTTCATGTTTTGATGAAGACCCAAATCTCAAGTCTGGTTGGTCAAAAATGGGGAGAAAGGCAGTACTTCAGTGCTGCCAGACAGTTCTGCGCATCTCTGGTAACAAGGCCATAACTCTCTGCTCCGAGCTCCGAATGATGAACCGTTTGAAGATTTAGAAAGCTAATTCAGAGCTCTAAATCTTTCATGTTATGATGGAAGTCCAGTTCTCGAGCTTTCTGGGTCAAAATGGCGAGCAAAGTCCTGACTCCACTGCTGATCTCGTGAAGCAATCTGCCCTAATTTCGAGCACTCGAAATAAGGCCTCGAGCACTCGAAAATTGGCCAGAATGCCTTATGCTTGGTTTGCTCCGCCCGGACCTACTTTGGTAAAACGGCCATAACTTTGCGCTCTAAACTCCAAATGATGAACCGTTTGAAGATTTGGAAATCTAATTCAGAGTTCTAAAAACTTCATGTTTTGGTGGAGATCCAATTCTCAAGTATGGTTGGTCGAAATTGAAGAGCAAGGCAGAAATTCATTGCTGCCAGGCAGTTCTAAGCACCTATGATAAGAAGATCATAACTCTCTGCTCCGAACTCCGAATGATGAACCGCTTGAAGATTTCGAAAGCTGATTCAGAGCTCTAAATATGTCATGTTATGAGGGAAGTCCAGTTCTCGAGTTTTCAAGGTCAAAATGGCGAGCAAAATCCAGGTTCCACTGCTGCCAGAAATTCAGCATTGTGACCTTTGATGTTCAAAACTCCACAAAGCATCCTTCTTGCTTCTTTTTGGCCAATGAACCTGAAAATATGCAAAAACGTGCATATGAAGGTAATCTACATAATTAAACAAATAATGGACTTAAATAATGCAATTAAGGGCGCTTGAATATGCAATATTCGGCGCTTATCACACCCCCAAACTTACATTTTGCTAGTCCCTTAGCAAAACCAAAATGAATACTTCAATGAAAATACAACCATGGGCATGCTACCACAAAAATATCATCCATGGTGAAATGAAGTGCAAACATAGCTCAAATACAATTTGAAACAACAAAGAACTGGAGATGGGGTCATTGGGAAGACTACCTTGCATATATGAAGCATTGATACTAAACACATTTCAACATGTATGTATCAACATCATAGACTATGTAAATAACTCAATTATCATCTCTTGAATGGAAATCAACTCTAACTTCAGTGAAAGTGAATTGGATTCTCAACATGCGGCTTTTACTTTCTTTTCCAATTCCAAAGCACAAGTTTTCAAATCATTGAATTCCCCTTTAAATGAGGTCCCTAAGGCATGATTTTATTTACAAGACAACTTTTGTTGCTTGTTGACAATTTATTGTAACTCAAAAGTGAAACATAAGATGGTTGTGCAATGCTGAAGTCCCTTAAGCTTTCTAACCCACCTATGTAGCAAGCGTTAGGCCAACAACTCCCAAACCAGATGGCTTTAAGGTGTTAAGTGTAGAGACACTCCAAAGGGCTTAATAGCTCAAGTTGGAAAGGCTACGAACTCTAGCGAACCATGTTTATTACAATTTTTTTGACTGGCTGTGCAATGTTAAAGTCCTTTAAGCTTTCTAACCAACCCTTGTAGCAAGCGTTAGGCCAACAACTCCCAAACCAGATGGCTTCAGGGTGTTAAGTGAAGAGACACTCCAAAGGGCTTAATAGCTCGAGTTGGAAAGGCTACGAACGTCAACTGGTCATTTTTTCTTTCTTTCTTAGTTTTTTTTTTTTTTTTTTTTTTTTTTAGACAACTTAAATCATGCCAAAGATATTCATCTATTAGGTTCATCAAATCAGATTAACTAGGCCAAGGTCAAGGTCGATTAAGTTGCATGCCTCACAGTTAAGTTTCCAATGTGCATCTGTGCATTGTGAAGCTTAAAAGAGTGTCAAATCCAGCGATAATTTAATTGAAACATTTATACAGACTAATTTGAATCTACATGATCATTTCAACTCAAATTTTTCTTTATTTTCAAAAATGTCAATTGCTTCTATACACAAGGTATTAAACATATGCTTTATCTCCGACAAGTGTCAAGTTATACTATCATTGCTTAGCAAAAATTATGAAACCAAAAATGCATAAATGCACCCCCAAACTTGAATGTCACATTGTCCTCAATGTGAGAAGACAAGTAAATCAAAATAAGAGCAAAAAGGGGGGAAAAGAACAATAATACCAAGTGGAGTGACGACGACGTAGATGTTCAGCCATGTGAGTGCGCAACTGCGTCCCCCAAACTTGGATATGAAGACCTATCAAAACACAACTAATGTACACAGGTAAAAGCATAGGTCTCGTAAGAAAAACCAAAACAAAAATTAAAACACTAACCTAAATTTTAGTGCAAGATAAAAAATCCAAACAAAAGACAAATGCTGACATTAGCCACAAGCGTAAAATGCAAAACAAAATAATGCCAAAAAATTTATTTATTTATTTAGTATTATTATTATTATTAGTACTATTAATTTCTGTAGGAAGACAAATGGTGGAAGATGCCGAGAGATGTGTGCATGCAGGAGGGGTGCCCGAGCATGGTGGTGTTGGGTTGTGGGTTTGGTTGGTTGATGGGGGTGGTGTGTGCATGGTGTTGAGGGGGTGGTTGTGCTGTGGAGAGAGAGAAATGAGATGAGGAAGGTTAGTTTGGTGTTTGATGCCGAGGGAGTGAAGGGAATGGAGAGCAGCCGAGAGGAAGGAGATGCATGAGGTTGGGAGGTTGGTTGCGAGGGCTCGGAATGTGAGGATGGTGTATTGTGCTTCACACTTCGAGCACTCGAAATGGGACTTCGAGTGCTCGAAGTCTTGGCAGTGAGTGAGGGAAAGGTTGAAGGGGTGTAGATTGGTGATGGGTTAGTTTGTGGAGGAGAGGGAAGATTGGTTGTTGTGAGGCTCGGTTTGTGTTATTGGTTGATGTGTGGAGAGAGATGCCGAGGGGTTGGCATGGTTGGGTGGTTTGCTTGGGTTTGGTGGTAAGCCGAGAGAGAGGAGTTGCACAAGGTTGGGAGGTTGGTTGCGAGGGCTCGGAATGCAGCAGCGAGGTGATTCATGCATTGTGGTTGTAGGGCTGCAGGCAAGTTGCATGGAAGTGTGGATGCCGAGAAGGTGGAAAGATGGGTTGGTGTGCATGGATTGCAAGCATGGTTGCTTGCTTGCATGGTGAAGTGGAGAAATGCCGAGAGAAGGTTGCATGGTTGTAGGAGCTTGCTGCAAGCATAGAGGTCTTGGGTTTGCTGAGTGGTGAGAGAGAGAGGTGGAGTGATGAGTTTAAAAGAGAGTGAGAGGCTAACTTCGAGTGCTCGAAAATGAGCCTGCGAGCACTCGAAATGAAGGCAGTGTCTCCGGTGTTTGGTGCAAGCAATTTCGAGCAATCGAAATGGTATTGCGAGTGCTCGAGATTTTGGCAGAGAGTGAGGGTTGGTTGGTTCATGGAGTTCGAGCACTCAAACCAGAATTTAGAGTGCTCTAAAATGGCTCAGAAGGCTACGGAAGTTGGGCTGAAAATTTGGAGCAATCCAAATGGGAAGCTAGAGTGCTCTAAATGAAGGCAGTGAGCTTGGGATTGATGGTTCACATTTAGAGCACTCCAAATGGGAGCTAGAGTGCTCTAAATGAAGGCAGTAGGCTCATGGAAGTTTGGTTCACAATTGGAGCAATCCAAATGGAAGCTAGAGCGCTCCAAATACAAGTAGTAGCCTCGGAATGATGGTGAGGAAGTTTGGAGCAATCCAAATGAGAGTTAGATTGCTCCAAATTTTGACAGTAGCATTCGAATTGATGGTGAAGACATCTTTTTGAAACTACTGCACCTGATGCCAAGCAATACATAGATGGATTTTCAGACCTTGAATGCATTATTCCAAACCAATGCATGGATGGAAATCAAGAACTTGGCAACTTCATGCAATGCATGGAAAATTTGGAAAATGCTTCAAACTGTGCAAATTTTTTTACAGCATGGAAAATTTTTAAAAATTTCAAATTCAATCCATTCCAATGCATGGGTGGAATTTGGTCTCTTCAAATGCATGGATGAATGTAGGAAAAATTTTTAAACCTTGCAAATTCATTCCATTCCAAAGCATGGATGAAAAATTTTGAAAACTTTTCAACTTCGTTCTAATGCATGGACAATTTTCAAACTTTTGAACTTCAATCCATTCTAATGCAAGGAGGGAAAATTGTCAAACTCTACACTTCATTGCAATGCATGGAAAATTTAGAACATTTTTCAAATTGTGCAAAAAAAAAAAAATTTCAATGAGTGCATAGATGATTTCAAGAAGATTTCCCAACTTTTGCAACCTCACACAATGCATGGATGATTTTGAGAAAATTTTCAAACTTTGGAACATCTTTTCAATGCATGGATGAGATTAAGAACATTTCAACAATGCATTGAAGATGAGAGGTTATGCATGTGAGTGCCATGTCGAAAGTCCGAGAAAATTGCCTGATAGAGCCGGAAACTTCCGGGAATGAAAACAAGAGTTGAGAAGGTCTAAGAAGCCGGTCTAAAATTGTGGAACACAACTGAAGAGCATTCCAGGAAAATCAAATTTTTGGCTTTTCGAAACCATTTCCCAGAAAATTTCAAGGCTCAGGCAATTGAAAGGAGGGAAGCTTGGAAATTGAAAGAATTGCTTCCCATGAGTGCTAAATTTAGCGTCGATAGCTAGACGCACCGAGATCAAGTTAGTCCTCCTTACCCTATACCATGTCTCTCTAGAGATTCAAGCTTCCCTAAGTAAGAAAGTTCGTTTGGAAGTGGAAGAAAAAGAGCTTGAAGACAAAAGTTGGAAAGAGGTAATGGAAAGACCTCAATCCACTCTTCATCCTCAATGAAGTGCTTTGGACTATGGGGCTAATTTGGATTATAGGAAGATGGAGTAGGTGAGAGTGCACCTAGCAAAGGCTTTTGAAGGGTCATATTGAGCACGGGAATGCTCGACAACTTATCCTTCAAAATTTCAACATCCTTTTCACACTTATCCGGCGGTTCGGGCTCAACAACTTGAGACAACTCAAGTGAGGGAATGGGATGAGATGCAAGCTCCCAAGAAAGAGATACATTTGATGTTAACCAAGGAAGAGAATAAATAGGTGGATGAATATTAAGCAAAGAATTCACCTCCGAAATGGAATTGTCAACATTAAAATCCTCACAATTGAAATGAGCCAAACAAGCTTTTAGAGGATCCTCCATTGAAGGAGGTGCATCAAGCAAAGGATTATGTAGGGGCTGTTTTGGAGTAGGGTAGACAATCTCTACATCATTATTTTTCCCATTTTGAACCACAATTGTTTCATTTTGATGTGGGGCAACAATTTGATCTTCCACCACCATTTCATCATTTTCACATGTAATAACCACTTGATCATTCTCATGATGAAAGTTACAAGGAGTAATCTCATCATTCATAGAATTTTCTTTTGGATTGGCCATAAATTCAAATGAAAATGTTTCCTCTTCTTCATGATTTTTAGCATTAATCCTTTGTTGAATTTGAGATATTTGGTCATCTATCATTGCACTAACTTGGGACTGGTGATATGGTACCACTTGATTGATAGACTCTACTGTGGATTGCATGCTAGCAAGGGAAGCCAATAGTTGATTGTTAGAGTCCATCATTTGCGTGTGCATAGACTCCATCATTTGTTTGTTAGCAACAATTAGCTCATCCAATGGAGACGGTGGAAAAGGAGAAGAGGGCGGGAAAGGATGATCATTGGGTCGAAAAGGTTGCATATGAGATTGTGGGGTTGAATTTCCTATGTCATGCCACAAGAAGTTTTGTTGGTCTTCCCAACCCGAGTTATAACCATTGAAGTATGGATCACTACCCGGTTCAAAGAAATTTTCATTTGGTTGCTCTAGATAAAAATCTGAGAATTGTCTCGTTGGAAGACAATCTCTTGTATGATGTGTATTACTAGAGCAAAAAGCACAAAACGCATGTGGTGTGTAGAATTGAGTTGGGAGATAATTATTCTCCATCTAGGAGTAATTCAACAACACACAAAGCAATCAACACAACACTTCATCACCATAACCTCCACATATGATATTCCCTTTCTCCTCAATTATCAAAACAAAAATTAAATTGGCCACGACAAGGACCGATGCTTGAACACGAAATTAAAATAGGATAAGAGCCTCAACAAGGGCTTCACAACTAAACTAAAACTAGATTTAACACATGCACAATATTCACGACTCGAAACTAGAAGTCACGAGACTTACCTGGCTCCTCTAGACTTACAATTTGCTAGCATTCCAACGGCGAGCTTCGAGTCCCTAGGATCTCACTTACAACTTAAAGATGATTAAAACACACAAGGAATATTCACAAAACACGATATTAACAATCAAACTAAAATTAACCCTAGAACTTTAGTCTCTAAACCGTATGCAAGTCCCCGGCAACGGCGCCAAAAATTGATTGGTTGGTCAATCATACATCAACCTTCGTAATAGTACGAATCATTGTAAAATAGGGCTATTGGTCGGGTAAGTCGAACCACTGGGACTGCGCTAGTCTTAAGGCAACCTAAGTATCTAGAGTTATTTAAGAATGATAAGGTGTAATAAGGAGTTGTTGATTGGTTTGTCACTAAGCTAGTAATTGAAGTGTGCATAAAACAAGAATGCTAGTAAATGTAAAGGAAGGAGATCTAGGTAGAGAGGGCTAGGAAGTGAATCCACTACCTATCCATAAGCATGTTAATACATGATTTACTTGGGGAATAATATATACACATAACCATGAAATGCAACAACATAAAATTGCTACATTAACTTCAAGAATTTTTATGAAATCAATAGGCAAGAATAACTTATCAAAGTATTGCATGTTTTGGTTACCTAAACTAAGTTGTAACCTTAGACATACTCACTAAGCATAGAGTTATCAAGCCCTTAATCACATAGTAGAAGCACATGACATTAGGAATCAAGAATAATCTATCAAAAGAGAACCCTAAGCTATAGACTATCAAATTTCCTAAGCATCATGCCAATAAAAACATTTCCATAAACTCATCTTCATTGTCACTATGAAAATGGAAGCAAAATAATCATAAGAGGAAACAATCTTAAGACAAGATCTTAAACTCAAAATGATCATTAATAGACATTGAAGCTCTTCACATCAAATAAAGCTCTAGTTCATGGAAAGGTCATATATATACATTACATCCCCAAATGTAAATCAAAAACAAGATATGCTTACAAGAAGGAGTTTCATCACCTCCCTAGAAGGGAGTTAGTTACCCATTGCCAAGCTAGAAGAAGGAAGAAGCTCCATCTTCATGGCCATTTTCGTGCAACCTCCTTGGAGCTTCAAGAACACCTTTCTTGCTCTCTTCTCTCTCCTCTAATCTTGTAGAAAATGAAACTTCTGAAATGTGTGGCTCTTATCCCTCTTATCTACCACCAAACTAGGCTCTCTCTCTCCTCCAAAAACATCCCCAACCACCTCATTAATAGGGAAATCCAAAGTTGGAAATTTCAGAGCACAAGTGGGCTGTCTCGTGGAGCAAACTGCCCAAATTTCGAGTGCTCGAAATAGGGCCTCGAGCACTCGAATTTAGTGTAAAAAGCTCCATGCTTCATTTGCTCCGCCCAGACCTACTTTGATGAAATGACCATAACTTTGTGTTCTGAACTCCGAATAACAAACCATTTAAAGATTTGGAGAGCTGATTCAGAGGTTTAAAAACTTCATGTTTTGATGAAGACCCAAATCTCAAGTCTGGTTGGTCGAAAATGGGGAGAAAGGCAGTACTTCAGTGCTGCCAGACAGTTCTGCGCATCTCTGGTAACAAGGCCATAACTCTCTGCTCCGAGCTCCGAATGATGAACCGTTTGAAGATTTAGAAAGCTAATTCAGAGCTCTAAATCTTTCATGTTATGATGGAAGTCCAATTCTCGAGCTTTCTGGGTCAAAATTGCTAGCAAAGTCCTGACTCCACTGCTGATCTCGTGGAGCAATCTGCCCTAATTTCGAGCACTCGAAATAAGGCCTCGAGCACTCAAAAATTGGCCAGAATGCCTTATGCTTGGTTTGCTCCGCCCAGACCTACTTTGGTAAAACGGCCATAACTTTGCGCTCTAAACTCCAAATGATGAACCGTTTGAAGATTTGGAAAGCTAATTCAGAGTTCTAAAAACTTCATGTTTTGGTGGAGATCCAATTCTCAAGTATGGTTGGTCGAAATTGAAGAGCAAGGCAGAAATTCATTGCTGCCAGGCAGTTCTAAGCACCTATGATAAGAAGATCATAACTCTCTGCTCCGAACTCCGAATGACGAACCGCTTGAATTTGGAAAGCTGATTCAGAGCTCTAAATATGTTATGTTATGAAGGAAGTCCAGTTCTCGAGTTTTCAAGGTCAAAATGGCGAGCAAAGTCCAGGTTCCACTGCTGCCAGAAATTCAGCATTGTGACCTTTGATGTTCAAAACTCCACAAAGCATCCTTCTTGCTTCTTTTTGGCCAATGAACCTGAAAATATGTAAAAACGTGCATATGAAGGTAATCTACATAATTAAACAAATAATGGACTTAAATAATGCAATTAAGGACGCTTGAATATGCAATATTCGGCGCTTATCAACACAATTATGACATAAACACAATTAAGGTCAACCTAAAAACTGACAACATATTAAATGAGAAAACTGTATAAACATTTTTTTATAATCAAAAACTGCGTATTCAATTTTAAAAACAGAAACGTCGCGTGTACAATAACTACGTATACGTTTTCGAAACCAAAACGTCACATATACAATATTTAAATAGAGTATATTAATAATATCAAAAAGTGTATATAAAAAATAGAAATAGAATACACTTTTATTGGGTAAATAATATATATACAATTCTATATGTATATATATATAATTTTATTCATCGGATCACCATAATTCATATCCGATTTGTTAGGTTAATGGGTTATTCGATTCGGATCGTAATATAGTTATCGAATTTATTTTTCAATTCACATCCGACTAATCGAATTGGATTCGGATAAGAAACCTATTATGAGTAATTAGCACCTTTAACAAATTACTATAATAAAATAGAAAATGGTATATATATATATATATATATATATATATATATATATAGAAAATAGTACCTGTACCACGCATGTATCATCCTCTTTTACACTAATTACTAAATATCTCATATTTATCATTACATAAATGCCACGCCACTGCTTCCTATCAGGAGACGTGAGGTTTGCTTGTTAACACCATCTAACAAATATATATATATAACAAGAAAGGTACATGTATCTTTATTAAGTATTATATAATCAATATTATATATGTGTGTGTATATATATACATATATATATATATATATATATATATATATATATATATATATATAAATGTAGTAATGATATGTTATAGCAAAGACTATCAAAACAATGAACTTACATTTTTATTTTATAATATTTAGACTTAAGAAATAAGGCTCAAAAAGTTTAATTAATATTTTTATAAATTTGAAAAAACATATAAGTTATACTTATTTTCAAATTGCTCTAATTAGGTTAGTTAAAATATTTTTGTTCCTCATAGAAATATGATAACCGCGCGCAGTGATGCTTATTCAAAATCATCAAGGCGCGTCTAAGATCATCTATCCTTTTCTCTAACAACAAAGAAATCGAGCTATAGAAATCTTCAGAAGACTAAATAGAGTCTAGATAGTTTGCCACTCCATGTCAACAATAACATGCTATAACATAGGCCAAGAGTTGATAATTGATTTAAAGTTCAGAGGAATTAATATTACGCATCTATAATAATCTATTATTGATCATTGAGGATCTGATTATTAGTTGTTCATGAAATAAAAGCAATTCATTTTTCACCATTACTTATTGTGCGTATATGCAGCGAAAGATTTAGAAAGTTTTGTATTTTTAGAAACAAATCTGTGTCTTTCTAATTTTACTTATTTTAGTAATTAATCAATTAATCACATGCAAAATAAAATAAAGCAAAGTAATAGAGTTACAGATGACACCAAGATTTTTAGCGAGGAAACCCCAATTGGTAAAATAGACCAATTGTTTGTGTGAGAAAAACCTTGTGGACTTTACAGTCCAAAGTAAACCGATCCATTTTGACTCAGGCTCACACCCTATCATTCAAAACAAATTACAAAGACTTTGAGTCAGGCTCACACCCTATCGTTCTACCAAACACTCCTGACAATCATTTGGCTTTGCAATGTCCCGTCCAACAGCTTTTGACCTCAAGCTTACTATTAATCTCGTAGAAGGATTGCGGGTAGATCAAACAACACTCCTCGAATGCTTTAACCATTTCAAAGTATGATCACTTCACCTCTATTCTTTAAGATCTGAATTTATAGAAGAAGTAGATTTGCTTTTCTCTGATCGTTGTAAATGCAAAACTTTAATCACGATTAGGATTTTAACAACACTCTAAACTCACTCTTGTGTTTATATGTGTGTTCTAGAAAGAATGGTAAAAAAATCAACTGTGATTTTCTGCAAAAATATCTCTCTAAGGCTTTTATGAAATATGAAGTTGTAATGCAAAAGCCATACAAACCTAGATGAAAATCAAGGTTTATATAGAATATTTAAAGACCTAATCATGCATAAGAAAAGGAAATTTTCGTGCATAGGATTTTTAGTAGTATTCTAAACCAACTAAGAAGTTTTAGACAAAATATGAAATTGGAATCCTAAACTGTATAAGCAATTGGTACTGGTAGCCACCTTTGGAACTGGTTCCCAAAGGACAGAATGAAATCTTCGAAGCTAAGGTTCTTAAACCGGTTCCCAAACTTGGTATCGATTCCCATTTGACAAAATTTTGAATAAAGGTTTGATTGAAACCAACTTGGAAAAACTCTGTTTTTGGTAACTTGAAAAATATACCATATAGGTATAGTGTCCTAAGTGGGAAACTACTTCCTAAAGTGTTGTTCTTTCCTTGTTCGTAAATCTCAATATAAATAACCTTTCAATTCCGTAGCCGATTTCGATCTTGATATGGTAACTGGAAATTACAACTCGATCAGACTTATTTTGACATCGAAATTTGCTAATTACAAAAATTATATCTCACACTTAATTTACCTGAAAAGTAACTTGTTGTACATATTACATAGTGAGGCCGTAAGGGCATCTATTGGTTTTGATCTAGCAAGTTAGGACCATATTTTTCTTTCACTACCAAGCAAGAAATCTGACTAGAAAGAACTTCAGAAGACTAAACTAATTGCAGATCGATATGAGATAACTATATCACTGATCACATCCTATCCTATGCATGGTTTATCGAGAGGGCAACAGAGTTGTTCATATGATGAGTGAACTAGCTATGGTTAGAAATGATCGGGTCTTGGGGGATTCTAATTTTTCAGGTGCAGTTTTAGAAGAGTAATGTTATCAAAAAAATTCTTTCATGACAAGAGTCATAAGCTCTCCACATTTTACTACAAGATTGAGACAATTTTTGAGGATATGTGAAAACTCAAATAACTCATTTAATACATTTTTCAACAATGCTATAACCATATTTTAGGACAAATCTCAATTTACACAGCCCCAAATTAACAATATAGATATGCTCAAATGATAAGAATGCAACTCATAGCAATATATAACATATAAGTGCTCAGATCAGATAGCTAAACCAGCAAACAAGGCCTAAATGGTGGTTTAAAACATCAAAATCAACGACAATAAGAATATCTGTATAAACAATGATTTTGCAGTTGTCAAATGGTAAAACAAACTTACCTCAACCTCTGTGAACCCTTGGAAAGACCTTAGACCTTGATAAAGCTTCTGAACCAGCTCCCAGCACCAGCAAACTAGCAAAGGCCACCTTGGCCCATCTTCTTCAAATGCACACTCACATTATATGGATTTCTAGAATGATTCAGACTCAAAAACTCAGTGAAAGTCCATTGTTCTTAGTGTTTTGAGTATGTATCACAATGTAGCTCATAGGATGCTCATTAGGGTGCTCTCAAGAGTGTTCACAAGGGTGCTTAATTAAAGCTTTAAGAGGCTCAAGACTAAAACAACATATATATATAGGGTACATTGTCTTATACTTCTACCCTAAAGAGGAAATCCACATGGCACCATCAACCAATTATTAGCCAAAAGAATATTCTGATATTCATTCAAGGAAAGGACCACATTGCCCTGCCAACTCTCAGTTTTGTCCTTTAGTGTGGGCCACTTTACAACTTGTATAATGGTGTATATCTCAGCTAGGGCTGCAAACGAGCCGAGCCATTCGCGAACTGATCGGGCTCAGCTCGAGTTCGTTTGTTTAATAAGTGAACCGAGCTTAAACAGAATTGTGAGGCTCGATTTATAAACAAGTCGAGCCTGAACATTAATAGACTCGGCTCGTTTGTTCGTGAGTCGTTCATGAACTAGGCTCGATAATACGTTTGTGAACAAGTTCAAAGATAAAATATTATGTATATAATATACATATATATTTGGGCTTTAACCCTTTAGATATTTAATAATTTTGGCCTATTTGTTAAGCCCAATCCAATCAATTTCTTTCTTAAAACCCAAACATTAATCCCAATAATCCTAATATTACATTCACCTCAAAAGCCCAATAAATTAAGCCTACTCTATATTAACTCTATAACCCTAATTTTAATGCTCTTATCTTTTCCATCCAAAACCTAATTGCACACCCCTACAGACCCAGCCACCGTATGTCGCTACCATGCTTCTTTTGGTAGTCGGAGAACTACTTCCAGTTAGTTAATTTATTTTTTTGCTCCTTATTTCCATCATATACCATCAACGAGTAGATCTACAAGTGTCTTTTGATGGCAAAAAAATCATGGATAGAGGAGATCGATAGTGAATATCAAGGATTAAAAACCAGCCACAAATCAATTGAAGTAGGAACGGTCATGTATGAGCAAGCATATATATCTACATATATAGACACACATATAGACATACATAGATGCTTTTTTGTTTAAGATTTTTGCATATAAATGTGTGATTGTGTGTGTATATATATACACATATATGTATATATCTATGTGTACACGAGCTTTGAGCCGAGCTCGAGTTGCTCGGTGACCATTATTGAGCCAAGTTCGGACTTTTAGGATGGAGCTCGAGTTGAGCTCGAGCCGAGCTTGAGCATCCTGTTAGCACCACCAAGCCAAGCTCAAGCACACCCCTACTCGGCTCGGCTCGGCTCAATTGCAGCCCTAATCTCAGCCTTAGCCACTAAGAAATGTATAGCAGCCCTTTGTTTCTTACACTACGACCACAAGGCGTGTGTCACACAACTGAACAATACCTGCATTGGCCAAAATACCCTTGAAACACATACTTGTCAATATACATAGTTTTTTGCAGCTGCAACTGTTAACACTTGATCAAACTATGATTTTGAGCTAATCAATACAATGCACCATCTTTAACTAAGTGTAAAATGATAGAATACAGTTGTGAAAAGAATTAATTGTCCTTGAATGTCTCTATAGCCAAATATCACTTTCTGAACCTAAGATTGTCAACACAATGTAGCTTCCTTAAGCTATCTAAAAAGTTATCTCAAGGATGTAGAATGACAATGCTGCCCCATAAAGCTCTAGGCACATTTAAATCCCTTGAAGCTCACCAAAATGGACCTATGACATCTTTTTGACATTTAAAAGGGCAAACCCTAATTCAAATATAAGACCAACAGAAATCAGGAAGAAAGGATGATGGGGATATCAGCAATACCATCATGCATGAATTTCATAAATTCACAACAATTGCAATGCACAAGAAATGCAATGCTCTCTTCTTCCCTTCCAACCCAAATCTCATCACAACCTTCCCAACTATCACCCCAACTTACAACATAGTCATCAACTCATTTCTCATCCACCTCACCCACTTCACGACTTCAACTCCTCAACTCACCCCAATGCCAAGGATATGCATGTCATACAACTACTCATCAATATACTATCCATGAAACACATCATAATATTAAAATATGAAATTAACCATACAAGTCATACTTCAACATTTTATCATAGAAAATTGGCATGCTTTGACACAAACAGATGAAATCATTGTTTTCACAAAACAAATCAAGTAGATCCACAATTTATCATGCTTAAACATCACAACCAACACTTTACAAATCTAAGCATGCTGCATATCACCAAGATTTCACGCTAAGAGCACATAGAAACTCACTAAATGTAATACCCCTATATTTTACAGGAATTATTTATAAAGATTAGTTATTTTTATTTTATTTAAAAATAATTTGTTTGATTTAATTGGGATTCATTATTTTTATTTTATTTTAAATGATTTATTTTATTTAATTAAGTGTTTTGATTAATTGTTTGATTGTAAGTAAATTATATTTCGCATTTTTCTTGTTAAATTTATATGATGTTTTGCTTTATGAAATGTTATGATTGAATTGTTCATTTGATTTGTGTGTATTTAAGGTTGTATAATTTTATTGTGAATGATTTGTATTTAATAGATTTAATTTAATTATTTTATTTATTTAAGTTAATGGGATTGGGCTTAAGAGGAGTGGGAGTAATGGATGTGATCTTCGGCTTGGATGAAGCCTTGTTGGGTTAATTAATAAAGGCCCATGGTTATGTGATTATTTAAATGATTATTTTTGCATAGTTATATATATATATATATATATATATATATATATATATATATATATTAAATTAATAATATATATGTAATGACTCAGTCATTTTTCTTCCTTTCCTTTTTTCTCAGATTTTTACGGATATTTTTTTTCCGTTGTCTTTTCTTTTCTGTGTTCAGTTTTTCGTTACTTAGTGTCATCTTGAGTATTCAGGAATGGTTTCCGATACTCTTTTCCTTGGATTGACAACTTCCTTTGAGGATCGTGTCATTTCAACATTTTTATTTTTTTCCGGACACTATTCACTTTTCGTCTTTTTCTCGTTTATCATTTTTCTTTGCACAACCTCACTTTTGTGTTCGGAATTGATTCCAGTTTTGTATGCATCAAAGATATTTAAATTTCATGCCATGTGTATTTTTACTTTCTTAGAAAAGCATGCAAAATGTTTACTTTTCTTGTAAAGGATATGAATGCATAACTTTATTGTAATTATTCTTAACTTGTGGGGTTTTAGTATAATTAAATAAAGTAATTATTTTTTATTTTGGGAACCATTTTACAATTTAATTTAGAAGACATTTTGGAAAAGGACCTTTTTGTAATTTTTGGATAATGTGATAAGTGTCACATTCTCATGGTGCCACTTGTTGGCTTTGGGGTGGAGTGACTTGGAAGTATGATCTCTTGACATTTGGAGGGTGGAGATTCACCCACTTGTTGGCCTAGGATTGGTGCACTTGTTGGCTTGGATGGTTGACAAGTGTAGGCTTGAGATTAAGCTTAGGAAGGAACCTTGGATTTGTGACAAGTATAGGTTCACAATTAAGTCTTGCAATTATTTTTGGGCCACTTTGAGATTATGGTTTTAAAGGAGGGTTTTTATGCAATTGACCATAGATGTGTGTGCTGACCATGGTGTAGGATCGCATAGTGAGTGGAAGATTTCTATTTCCTCCACTCACACTTTTTCACATTGTTTTCATTATCTTCCTCACCAAAAACCCTAACCTCCATGGATGAAGCTTAAAACCTTAAGCTTTGACTTTGATTTTTGAGAGCCTTCCACTGATTTCCAAACTTAACCTTGGGAATACTTTTTGTTCCCTTCATCCTCCTCTTCATAACCCTTGAAGGGTTTGTCATTTTGTGTTCATTGGCCTTGGATTCAAGAGGAACAATCCTCTTGTGAGGTAGAGGGTGTTATAGTTTATTTTCCAAGTCATTTTGATTGCTTTTGTAATGGAATACAAGTGATATGCATGTTTTAATGTTAATTTGAGAAATTAATGATTGTTGTAACTTGCATATAATTCACTTTTGACTTGGTATGTGGCATGGTCTTCACTTGATCGTTGTTATATAATTAATTGGAGCCATTTGAATGGGTTTTCAAACCTAAAGATTTAAATGAATATAATTTGATTTAAATTCTATTTAATTGTATCTTGGTTTTTCATTTTTGACTTGATATATGGTATGACCATGACTTAGTGCTTGACATATATTAATTTGGGATCAATTTAACAACTTTGAAAAATTAGAGATTTAATTAATTTAAATTAATTAAAATCTACATGATGATGTCTTGCTCATTTTGCTCTTTTGATTTGATATATGCAATGAGCATACTATTTTGTTTAACTTATATTAATTTGAGATTATTTGGGATAGATTTGAAATCTAGAAACTTTCCATGATTAGGTTAAAAATCTCTTAAAATGTAGTATTCTAATTACATTGTGAGCATGCTACTAACTTGATGTATAATTAGTACTTGTGGCCTCTTAAAATGGTTATTAGACTTAACATGATATATAATATCATTGATTTGCAAAGCTTGTTTAAATGTATCTTGTGTAGGTATATAGCTTGTTAGAATATAACAATTGTTTACTTTGGAAGCAAATTACTAAATTGAAGCTTATTTAATACTTGTGGCTTAGGATGGTAATGTGACTCAATTGTTGTAAAATATTCTTACTTTATGTATAAATTGCATATTAATGACATGATTTGTCATATGTTATTTAGACTTAAATTCTAGGACATGAATTGTGTGGATTCAACCTTACTTGTGCATGAAATGTGGTAACTTGCATTTGATTTTGTATAAGTTTTGAACTTATTGATTTTGGAAAGCTTGTAAGGACATAAATTATGTGATGGCGAAAGTTTGGCTCTAGTACGGAGATAAGAGTCTTCTAAGTCATAAGTGCACACTAGGTGGTACCTTGTGGGTCGTAATTACCTGAAAATACTTGCTTGGTCTAGTGGCAGAATGTCCTAGTCTTTTCACTATTTGTTTTCGCATTTAATTTCAAGTTGTTAATCATGGATTACTTGTAGCTTGAGAATTGATGCTTACTTTGTGTATTTGAATCCTATTTAGTATACTTCAACTTGTATACTTGCTCTGTGAGTTTAGATTGCATTTAGTATACTTGTGTCATGTATACTTGTCTTATGCATATCTTGTTTGGCTTAGTGTACTTGTGTTTGTGTACTTGATTTACGAGTTTTCCATATTAAAAGTATACTTAAGTAGATATGCTTAGACGTTACATAATTTGTTTTAATATGGTTTAGTATACTTGAAATGTATGCTTGAATGTCGTATAACATGTTTTGACATTATTTAGTATACTTGAGCATGTATACTTGTATGCCTTAGTTCATTTCAATTGTATGAATAGCTTAGGATGATCCCTGAGTCTCACCTTGACATAGACGTTAGGTGGCATGATCCTTTTGAATTGTTTCAAGTTAATGTAAAAATCTCTAAAGAAATCGAGTCGATGCATGCTCATTCTCTACGAGTAAACTTGTTTACTCACCCCAAAGTTACTGAGGGCTGTTTCAGGTATGAAGACTTGGTTCGTGATGTTCATCATTGCTTGGATGATTGTAAATTTGACTGTCTTAGTTCTTGTAATGGTTGGCTTGAAATGCCACTTATAACCTTTTATGTCAAAATGTGTATATTTGATTCTAAATATGTAATGTGTACATGAGTACACTCTTTGCAATGTATTTGACATGTATGAGATGAGGCCGGAGGCCAATCACATGTAATTTGTATCCTATGTAATTTTTTTGACTTCATGGAAGATTATGAAAATATTGAAAAATATTGAATTATTGCTTCACTATGTTTGCATCGGGTGTGGGAATTCTATTTTGATTCTTCCATAGGGTCTCATTAACCATCTATGAAGTGTGGCCAAGGGCCAAATGGTATTTTGAAATCATTTCATAGTTTTGAATTTCGAGTTTTCATTTCAAGTTCTATTTTTGTCATTTTGGCCGTTGGGGGGTCGGATTTTTCATCGACTATTGTAACGCATCCAAATAGGTAAATTACGTTTGCGTACATGATTGTTTTCAAGAAAAATCCAATCTTTGGTGAAATGAGCTTTCTATGGACTCATTTTGCCTTTTCATTGCACAATCTGATCTAGGGGCATTCTTGATTTTTCATTGTAGTTTTATTTTCTTCTTTCAACATAGTTAAATAGAAAACGTGATTTTAGGGGGGATTTCTTCTTCGTGTTTTTCCAGAAAATGTCGTCTTGGTACCGGAAATCATTCACGAAGTTCAACTTTCAGTTTTGCATTTAGCAGCTTTTTGGACCCTTATGACCTAATTTCATGGAGGGGCATTTTGGGCATCTTACAATTGTGAGGGGGGTTTCTTCTTTTTGTTTTTCCAAAAAATGTCATTTTGGCCCTAAAAAATACTTTTTTTGACAAAAAAACCTTTGCTGCCAGTTTTCTTTGCTGAACCTACTGTTTTTAGTTATCTAACCGGTTAGATGGGGTCTTCTAAATGGTTAGATGTTCTTGGGCAGTGTTGTAGTCGTGATTTTTGGCCTTGTAACAGGTTAGAAAGGTGTGGTAACCGGTTAGATGTTCTAGGGTTGGCTCATTTTGACCTTGTTGCCCCTTCTTCTTCCGTTAGCCATATCTTCTTCATCCAGACTCTGAATTAAGTGATTCTTGAGTCTAAGTTCATTAATTTTTCATTGTCTTTCCAATGGTGTGCTTGGTAGCACCCAATTTCATGTTGAAAATGACCATTTTGCCCCTAGGTTCATTCTTGTCCGTTTTTTAAACGCCGCTTCCGCATTTATTTCTTTTGGGTTCCGTAACCTCGTTAAGGGTCACATTGGTGTCTTAGAGACATGTTATATCTCTAGAGACCGTTGTTTCATCTTTTGCTTCTGCATTATGGATCCAGTTCGGGTCATCACAGGACACACTAGGTTGAAAAATCCAAGGTCGTCACAATATATAATTAATTAATAATTTTTATGGAATGATATATATATTTATTGATATATATGTGTATATGATTTTAATTAATTAAGGATTAGCATAGAAAGAAATATACATATATATAATATATGTGTATATATAAATAATATAATATATGTGTGTGTGTGTGTATATTATTTAAAGATTTTTATTATTATTATTTTTTATTTGGTAGTTATACTAGGAATAGGATTCGGTTATTAAGGTGTATAAATATACACATAAGATTTTATCGTGAAAAGGTTTTTCACGTAAGAAAAATAAGAGAGGCAGAGAGAGAGAGGCTGACAAAGAGGAAGCCGGATTAGAGAAAGATGATGTCGGATTTAGGAGAAATAACCAAGGCTTGAGGCGTCAGTTTCGTTTCGAAACCTTCACTCGAGTTTTTCTCTATTTTTCCTCTTAGGAGTCATAAGTATTTCACCTTGAGTATCAAAGCGTTAGGTTAAATTTATTGGTTAAATCATGGTTGAATCGGATTGTTTAAAAGTATGAATTATTATATTTTTATTTTTGGATTATTGGATTTTTATTGTATATATAAGTGTTGTATATATTTTAAAATCAAATTATAGGTTTGATTTATGACCCAAAAGGGTTAATTAGGGTTTCTAGAATTTTTGGGATTTTTTTGATTTTTTTGCAATTTTTTGGGATTATTTTATATTTTCTGAATATTTATTTTGAATTACTTTCTCTATTTTCTAGGCAAAATATATTTTGTTATGTATATATATATATATATAAGGCTCTGTAAATCGACGCATCAACAAGGGCGAGGAATCCAGTGTTGTGCGGAGTATGTTCTAAAGGTTTGCATACATATCTGAGCCATAGAGATAGTGTAGATCAGAAGAAACGAATCGATGTGGCATGGCGTGCACATGTTATGGTGCGCACGAATCTGGGCCATTGAAGAGGGTGAATTGATTTGGTGCAGCGCACCCATGGGAATGCGGTGCAACCGGCTAATAGGGGCGCGCCGCATCACTAAAAAGGACATCCAGCGCCAGTGGCCGCGCGTCTGTGCGCGTGGCAGTGCTTGTGGGGGCACGTGCGCGCGTGCACGCGCGTGGAAAAGGTTGTGGAAATGCGTCCAGGGTGTCTAAGAGAGTGTGGAGGCGCGTAGAAGCACGTGGGGAGGTGTTTGGAGTCTCGAAAGGGTCCTATGAAGTTTGGTGATGTCCCAAAAATGGTTTCAAGCTTATTAGTGTTGAAATCAACCATTAGAGGATATGATCCTGGTGTTCTGAGAGCCATAGAGTGTTAATAAGACATTTAGTATAATGTAATTTGCGTAAATATAATTAATTAATAATTTGTTATGGAAGAAAGTGTGTATATATATATATAATTATTTATATATATGTGTATATGGTTTACTTAATTTATGATTAATATGGAAGGATGTATGTATATATATATATATTTATTGATATATATGTATATATTATTTAAATAATCAATGATTATTGTGGAAGGTATTATACATACATGCATATATATATATAAAATATAATATATGTGTGTGTGTGTATATATATATATATATGTTATTTAAGATTATTAGTATTATTATTTTTATTTGGTATATTATGATTTATAGATAGTATGGTTGATTAAATCATAATAGGCTAATTATTTAATTAATGATATGCTTATAATATGCATGAGATGTTTATGTATGATTTAGCTTATTATTATGTTTAAAGTTGGTACATGATTGAATTGTAGACATGGATGAGTTGCAAAATGCTTAAATATATTGCCTAATTATTGGTATGAATAAAATACATACATAGGAAGTATGAATGAGTTGTTAATTTGAAAGTATAAATATCAACACTTGAGGAGGCATAATTGAATTGCCAATATATAAATAAATAGATTTATAATGGCATGATTGATTTGCCAAAGCATAATTAACTTGCTATGTGTATTACATGATTAAAATTACATCTATGGTTATTGCACGTATGAGTTGGAGGTAATAGATATTCGTATATTATAATAATCTAGTGTTTAAACGTTAGTGTATTATTTTTAATTAATTGGTACGCACACACACATGCCTCTACCAAGGCTCGAACCCCTGATCTTTATTTGGAAAGTAGGAATAATAAAATAATATTGGTGGAGACATGGACGATTTGTCAAAACATATATATTGGATATGTGATTTAAATAATTAAAACTATTATTGGGTTTTGGATTAAATGTAATATTCTTTTATTTATAATTTATTATTTAAATGATTAAATAACTGTCTAGGATGAAATTAATATTAAAGGAGTTTCTTTTTAAAAAAATAAAAAAATAAATTGGTATAAGTATGATCATTGTTTAATAATTGTTTAATGGTTTTGAAAATTTAATGAACCTATTAATGGATATGATTATTGTATTATATATAATTTTTTATATATATGTATCATGGCATATTAAAGTTAAAACTTTATTAGGTTTGGTTTTGGTTAAAAATGGTCTGTTTATTTGTTTTTAGAGGTTTGGTAGAGAGAGCTTGCTCGTGGGTTTGACCCATTTTATTTTTATCTTTCAGGTTATTAGAGGTTCAAGTCTCAAGATTGATGATCCGCAGCTTGGGGGACTTATCTACTCTTTTTTTCTATTTTAAAGTAGGATATTTATCCATTATTAGATGATGGACTTATTTTATAGTTGATTGGTTTATTGAATTTTTTAGGGGTCCTTAAATTACGGGATTCCCGAGTTGTAATTTTGGAGAAGTATTATTGGAATTATTATTTAATAGATTTTCCTTCAGTGAGTTATTTATTCTTTTTATTTCTTTTTTGTAATTTATGTTTGTTTAAAATACTTTAATTATTTTGATATTTCTTGATTTTTGAGTGTGGACTTGATCAACCTACGTCTCTGAAATCAGGGAGTATCACACTAAAACCATTGGACTTGTAGTTTAGACTCTCCTATCTCAAGAAAACAATCCAAGCTCTAAGAACTCCAAACTCGAAATCCTCCAAAAGCTTGCAAACTTGATATCAAAACGAAGCTTTTAAAATGACCTACAACTTTGCTAGCAATGGATTAGCTCAAATCTTCCTCTAGCTTGTGGAATTTTAGAGAAAAAAGAGAAGAATATAGAGAGAGAAATAGAAAGGTAGAGAGAGATGTGTGGTCCGAAATGAGAGGAAGAGAATGGGTGCAAAAAGAAGCCAAGTCACCAATTCTAACACCTTCGTTGGTAAAAGGTCAAAGAAATTCACAATGCCTAAAATGCCCATCAAGTATCACCCCATTTACTCTTATGTCACAAAATATCCCTTTTCCACTCAACGACACACATAATCACACACACACACACCCCTATATATATATCCATGCCTCATATCAATAAATAGGTGAATGAAATAAAATAAAGAAGAACATCGGGACCCACATAGCGCACAAACCAAGACACGTAAAAAAATGAAATAAAAATAAAGAAAAATTCAGAAAAATACGAAATGTTACATTCTCATAATTAGGTTTTCCTACCCATTTAAAAAGGAATCGGAAGTAAATACAATATCTTATCTTTATTCACGCACTTGGATTACTCTTTCAATCTTACTTTTATTTTTCATAGGAGGACTTGATGGCTCACCTTTATCTCTACCAATTTATCATTATGTTGAATCTCTGGAGGTACCTCGTTCATATTTGGTGGATAGATTATACTCTTCCCTAATTTGTAAATGTACTTTAAAACTCGATGGAAATAATTATCCACAATCGCCGTAGGATGTTGATATCTTTCTACCACTATTCAAACACTCTTATTGTGTGCAAGTGTAATGTCCTATATTTTTCCAAATTTTTCAAACACTATTATTGTGTGCAAGTGTAATGTCCTATATTCGAACACTCTTATCGGGGCGGTTTAAGTCTTTTTCTCTAGCCAAGAGTCTTAGAAATGCATTTTTAATTATTCTAAGCCAATTGTTAGTGACAGGATTATTTTTAGAATTTTTTGAAGTCGGGACGACTTCCGGGTTCGAGAACCTCTCCCTGTTTTGCCATTTGCATTAAAGGACATTATAGACATTCCACTCATATATACATATATATGTATCTATGTATTAGATGAGATATTCTGGGGACAAGCATGGCATTGTAATAGAAAAGAGAGAGCAATGTAGTAAGTTTACTTTAAGTTAGAATCCACAATGTGTTGACATGTGGCATCATTTGGACCAGAAGGCAAAAAGGAAGACCAAGCCACCTCCCACTCCTCTTCCCCACTTCGGCCAACCTCCTTCCTTTCTCTTTCTCTCTCTATACCTATATACACATATATGTCTTCTATGTTTCAAGCTCCAATTTGAGAAGTTTGGAGTAGGAATTTGAAGAAGCCATAGAAGGGAAAATGGAAGAGCTTAATAAAGGTTATTTTTTTAGACCACCATTGATAGGGTTTGGAGCAAATTTGAAATTAGGACTAGTTAAGGGCTTGGTTGGCTAACATCCTTGAGCTAGGGATTTCTAAGTCTCACATCCTTTGGTCTTTTGTGAATTTATTGTTGTAAGAGCATGCTAAAGTATATGTATATAATGATGATATATGCATGATGAGTATGTGGTATAGCTTTCAAGAATGAATTTTATGTCAAAGTTGGTCAAGAAGTGTAAATTTGCATGCCTATGTGATTGAATATGGCTTTATATGCTTACATGGTTATATGGTGAAATTTGATGGATTTCAATGTTGACGTCTATGATGTCTATAATGACTTATAGTATAAGAAGGTTATGCATCTTTATACTTTTGGAAAGAGAATATTGAGAGAGAGAAACTAGCCTAAGAAAAAGAAGAGAGTGACTTGGGTGGAGAAATACGACATCGTACTTACTATTTGATTTGCTTGATTTTTTTTTTTTTTTTTTTTTAATTTCGTGAAGTCCAGCACTACTGAAACTATTTTTATTGATATACTATTAATTATATAGGGGTATAAACAACATTTAATCATGTAATTTAACATATGAAACTTGATTATCTGTAATAAGGGAAGTCGATGTAATAAGTGTAAAATGCTCCACTCAAATGTAATTTGACAAAACCCTTAAAAAAAAAACGGAAAAAAAAAAAAAACGTAAACCTCCCAAATCGATTGGGAGAGAGGACGAGACTTCCAGCGACTTTCTCGGTTGAGTGAAAACTTTTATTACCCATCCTCGTCTTCCATCTCCATCTCCATCTCCATCTCGCCCCTCTCTGTGTGGAACGTTGGGCTCGATCTCCTCAAGAAAAATTTTCAGGTCGCAGATTGGAGATCACAACAAATTTTTTTTGCTCTCTCCCCTCGTTATTGCTATGGTTGGATGAGTTTCCTGACTCCGCTTCTTTGTCTTCAAGGAGTCCTTTTCTTCCATCACTAATCAAGTTCTCCAGAGTGAAGCATAGGAGGATGATGGATACAATATTTTTACTTCTTCGCTGAAGTAGAAGAAATTCTGAGGAGGAAAAAACTAGGGCTACAGTACTCCTGATTTGGGTTTTCTGAAATTGTTTTGCTTTGGCCGAACTTTGGTTTTTCAATTATTTTGTTTTTGGTCGTGGTTGGATTTTTCTCTCTCCGAATTTCTGTTCATCTAATTTTGAATCTTTTAGGGGAGAGCTTTTATCCATTTCCTCTTCAATAAACCCGAACCAACTTCTCTCTCATCAGATTCTCTCTCTGTATGTGCGTGCGTGTTGTGACAATAGGCTATGGATTAACAATTTCTTGTCATGGGTAAGATAGAGAAGAAGCAAGGAAGTTGTTCGATGGAATGTCTCAGAGTGACATTGGCCCGGTTTGGTTTGCACTCTCGGAATTGTTTTTGAGAACAATTTTTCAGAAAATCAGAATATAGAATAATTCTTAATTTTTTTAATTTAAAATTCTGCATGGTAAGAAAAACTGTAGAATAATTTTCAAAGAACAAAATTTTTGTATTAAATCAGCACACGTCATATGCAAATATCCAAACTCTTAAATCTTAAATACCAACATAAATAAAAATATTATGAACAATTTGTTCCATCTCATTGATCAAGAACAAGTAACAAACAAGGCCACACATTCCAATTTAAAATTAACAATTTTTTTTTCAGTGAATGTGTTTATTCCATGAGTACCGATGGTGCCCATGCATAATCATTTGAACGTAAGAAATAATAAGGAATTGGGTAAGTTTGGGTATGGGTCAAGTTGATTCCCTTTTGTCTTTGGTTCTATAAAAGTAAACCTCCCAAATCGGTTGTGAGAGAGCACCAGACTTCCAGCGACATTCTAGGGCCCGGCGAAGCTGCAGGTACCTCTTCTGCTTTTTTCTTCAATGTTGTTTACAAGTGTTTGGAATGTTAGGGTAATCGGTGGTAGGGTTTCGTGAAGGGTGTACAGTTAATGTTGATATAGATTAGGTTGGGTGGTGATGGATTTCTGTGAGGATGAAGGCAGCGGGGTTAGGGCTTTGATTGTAGGGCTGCGTTTTATCGGTTCCCGGTAAAGGGTGCTTGGGTTAAGGCCGAAGATTGTCAGAAGGTATGTTGATTTGGGTTGTAATAAACAGAAACAAAGAAGGGTGTGGATCATGGAGAACATTTAGAATCAGAATGAAAGAAGGGGATTATGACAATGGGAAGATGAGATTAGGGCATAAGGCTAGAAGAAAAGGGAAGTTGAGGAGACAAAACAGATAGGATTGACTGAGGTGTAGAGAACAGCAATAAATGGGGGAAAGTTCTCTGACAGTCAATATTTACTCACTATCACATTTCCATTCTATCAGATTTTGTATATGTGCCCTCTTAAATTTTTGTGTTAGTTGTTGGTTGATATGTAATTTTTTGCCATTTGCCTGATGTTTCAAGTTCTAAAAGGTTCAACCGTTTGTGTAGAAAGGAAGCTCATCGATTGTGTCCCCAGATGACTTATGTCGCTGGACGAACAAGATTCAGCGCTTGGGTCGGAAGGTGTGGATGGGCTGCCCCCTCTTATTGAAGCTTTAGAAACTCTGAGGTAGAAGTTCGGATTCATCTTGGATTTGTTTCTTTCTTTCACTGTACTTATGCACACAGAGGGAAACTATATATATATATATATCTTCTTCTTCTTTTTCATCTTTTGGTAATTTTGGATTTGTTTGAGGTTTTTTTTGGTTTTTTGTCAGCCACAATGTTCAGTGGATCCCTAAAGATTCTATTTTCAAGTTGATTATCATGTTTTTCCTGCCGGAAATGGTATGGTTCTCTAGCATATCACTCACATTGATAGTAGAAAATCCATCATTCAGATCAATTAAGTATGTTGATATAAATTAGAGTAATGTTGTTCCAAAAGTCGCTTATTGTGATTCGTTATTATTTTGTGACAGAAAAAACAATTGGAGGTTATTAGGTTTCGAGTATCAGACATGGAGAAAAAGGACGTTCAGGACGTCATTTGCCATTATGCAGAGGAAGGAAAGCTCATAGAGTTGGCTGCTTTGCTTTCGATATATTCACGTTCTTTTTTCTCATCAGTTTCTCTAGCTTTTCATGTTAATGTTGGTGACCCAAAGTTAAGTAGAATGGAGACATTACGTGAACAGATTGTCTCTATGATCATGGCATATAATGAAGAGGAGCGGTGGATATTAATGGGCAGTGGTAGCAGTAAATTGGCTCAGGCATGCAAGGACAAAAAGAGGTTGATGATGTCGGTGATGTTGTTGCTTGAGATCTATGAAAGGATCGGTCTTAAGATAGAATATTACCTGCACGAGGCGCATGCCACTGTATGTTAACAATACTTACTCAGTTCCTCTGCTCTCATGATATTGATGACATTGGTGCTAATCGTGCCCAATAACGTTAATGTTTGTTGACCTCGTGCAATACCGGTAGATCCCTTTTCTATTTTTTATTTTATTATTATTATTATTATTTTTTTAATAAGATCCTTTTGAGTGGGGTTTGATTGTAGAATTTGGCATGTTTACAACACATTTTTCTGTTCCTTCTCTCTCTTCGGTTTAAGCAAATTCGTTAATTATATTTGCCTTTTTTTTGGTTTCTTGCAGTGGAGAGGTTGGCCAGAGCAGGGTTTAATAATGGCAACATATGTTTCAAGACTTCTCAAGATTTCAAACTTCCAATCACGAATGAACTTTTTCACGTTTTTAAACATCAGGCCTGGTTTCTCATGTCATCTACTTGTAGTTTATATAGTCTTTTGTTTCATTCTTGGCTTGGATTTGTTTGCTATTGTGGTTTGTAAAATGTTTACCCTGAATTCTTAATAGCCAAAGCTAATGGATATCTTCTTCTTTTGTTCCATATCTGGACGTAAATTTCATGGTTTGTTGGTGAAAATTTCTTGGATGAGCGGCGAGTGAAGCTGTCAGGTTGTTGTTTGATTCCTTTCTCTTACAATAAGCTCACTTATATTTCATGAGTGTGGCAAAGAAAAAACAGTTTGACACATCTTGTTCAAAGTTGTTAATGGTATAATGTTTTTTCTTGTCAACTGATTCAGGTATGGATTACGAATATGAATTTGAACAAAAAAAAACCTCCTCAATGTTCGTGAAAATTCACAGTCTTCCAATAACAAAGGTAATAAAAATTATAGCTAACTTCTTTATTTTATTTTATTTTCTTTTACCAAGTGTTAGTGAGGTTTTTATCTCACACAATTTCCTAGCAAGAGATATGTTCAATCAATAATAATAAAGGAAGTTAGTTCATGATAGTATGATTAGACTTGGGACTTGGAATATAGGAATATTGACGTGCAAGAAATGGAGTTGGTAGTCATTATGATTAGGAAAGTTGATATTCTTATGTCTACATGAAACTAAGTCAGTAAAAGGTCAGAAATAGTGAGAACACAGAATATAAAATTTATTAAACTGGAAAAGATAAACATAAAAATGGAGTAGAGATAATTATTTATGATAATATTAAAGATGTTATAATTAATATTAGAAAGTGGCTGGATAATATAGTCAGCACTTAGCACTTGTGCACCCCAAAGTAGGAAAATTAGACGTGGAAGGAGACTTTAATTGTTATGTAGGAAAAGCATGTCGAGGGTATGAGATGGTACATGTTGGACATGGATTTGGAGCCATGCCTATCTTCTGCGAACTGATTGGTTGGGTTGGATTGGTGGCCTTTTCTGATGGGTTTTCACTATGCCCCACCTCTTCTCTTTTTGCTTGATTTTGTATATGATTTATGACCAGCCCATGGTCATGTGTCCCACTCCTCTTTTCATTTCTTCGAACTAGCCCATATTTAAAATCCATACCCTTTTGAAGATTCACTAGGCCATACCTTCTTGATGCAGGTCATCCATGATTTAATATATATAATATATAATAATATATATGGGTAAACAAAAAGGTGCAAGTTGCATTCTCTTACTTAGTGAGCAAGGAGGTGACATGTGAGAGCATCATTATGAAAGTGAGTGCAAGTTGCATTCTTTTACTTAGTAAGGAGGTGACATGTGAGAGCATCATTATGAAAGTAAGTGCAAGTTTCATTCATTTACTTAGTGAGTAAGGTGACATGTGAGAAAGTGGGTCCGCATCATTATGAAAGTGAAGGCAAGTTGCATTCCTTTACTTGGTGAGCAAGTTCAGATTAGGCTATAATAAGGCTTACCTTTGTATTTTTGAGGGCAGCTTGAATGAAATTAACAATATGTCAGTTTTATAAACTGTTTGAGCTTTTGCTCTGTGTGAGATATTCATCTCTTTTCCCGCTTCCGCTATGTCAGTTGGTGTCATAACCTTGATTTATCCGGTCTGATGGCAAATGATGGTAATGGTAGTAACCACTCTAGCCTTGATTTACAGTTGCTTCCATCTTCTTGCACATACAGCACCAATTCACCACCATATGTTGTCTCCTTCGAAGGTTATGAAGAGTGAGAATACTCCCGAGGGCGGCTGACCAAGCGAAACAAAGTCACCTTTAACGGAGCTTTGGACTTCCAAATTGCCTTCTAAGGAAAAGAAGGGCCTGGAATCTCAGGCAAGCTTCGGTAGAAAGCCCAAACCATCTCATCCATGCCCTCGGCCTCCGCCACCTAGCTATAGAGTAAAGCTAGGAACTCAGCGACCTCCGTAAGCTTCCAATCATGAAAATCTCTGCGAAACTGCATGTCCCAAATCAACCTCACGTTATCAAGTGTATAACTGTCAACAACCCGAGCTCGTTTGCTCGTGGAGATTCTGAAAAGCCGAGGAAACCTACGAGCAAACACAAAGTCCCCACACCAGCAATCCTCCTAAAACCTGACATGTCTCCCACTCCTAACTTTGAATCAGATGCATTTGGAAAACTCATCCCATCCCTTTCGAATAAGCTTCCAAGCACCCACTCCCACTTGTGATCTCGTCTCCCTAGACAACCACCCACCCTCATCCTCCCCCCAGCGACAAGCAATGACCCTCCTCCATAAAATATGGTCCTCTATCCAACTAGACCAAGTGAATGGCTGTCAGTCCAGCTGCAAATCAATCAACTTGGAAAACTGCTCAAAAGTGCACCTTCCACCCAAAGATCTCTTCAACGGAGATCTACTCTCATTGAAATGCCCACCCACACACCAAGGAAGGGACCAATGCCTCCGGGCTGAACTCAACTCTCCCACAAAGAGTCCCAACCCCATCCTCAACAAAACTGTAAAATTTGGAAAGAGCCTAGTGGAAACCATCGTCCATTGAAAAAAAACACAAGAGAACGAGAACCTCCCTGTCCATGCATCCACCTTGGAGGTCCACGACCTATCCCACATCACAAGAATACCCCTAAAGTACCCGTAGGATCCAACGCCTCCTACTCCGCAAATCACCCACCTTATGGACTCCTCACCACCTTTTCTGGAACTGAAGCCAACTTCGTCTCCTGGGCACCCCACTTCCGCACCACCAACTTCACCTCATTCCTCTTGTCCAAACATTGATACCACGAACATTCCATGAAGCAACACAGAACTTCATCGGCAAACAATGCCTTTCCCCTAACCTTCTCCACCCCTTTCTTACCTTGGTAGTTCACGTATAAATGAGATTTCTCACCTCCCTTTGCCTCTCCCTATTACAAGAAGGATTCTTGTTCTTGTTGACCACCTGGGAAGCACGGACACTCCAAAATGGGCGAAGAATCCGTGTCCGACACGTGTCGGACACGGACACGCGTCGGACACGCCCCGACACGTGTCGGCCACGCAAAAAAACGTGTCTGGAATTTTTTTATTTTTTTTAATTTTCGGACATGGCATGGACGCGGCTCGGATACGGTACGGACACGGCTCAGACAGCTCGGACACGGCTCAGACACGGCTCGGACACACTTTTCTGGAATTTTTTTTTTTTAATTTTTAATGCTGATATGTTATTTTTTTTTTTTAATTTTTAATGCTGATATGTTCTATTTTTTGTTTTGTACTACCCTTTTGGTATTGTAAATGGTAAAAGTCCTAGGTCAAATGATGGATGGGAATAGATAGATAGTACACTGATTTGTTTTTGTATCTTTTTTGGGGACTAGCCTTTAGGTTTTTGTGAATATTAAGTACTAACAGTAAAGTCCTGAATGTTAAACAGTCATGGATGTTAATAGTCCTTTCTGTCTATGCTTTTGTATTTGGAGTAAAGTTGCAATCTAAGAAGCACGGACACGGATACGGGATACGGATACAACACGACACGGATACGGCGACACGGCAAATCCAAAAAAATTAGGACACGGACATGGCAAATAGTATATATATATGTGTGTGTGTGTGTGTGTGATGTAGTACTTTAAAAATTACCGAGTGTTATTATTTTCCATCAACCTCACAATGAGAAAAAATACAAATCATAACTCGTAACTAATAAACTATAAAAGAATAATGTTGCATAGTTATAAAATCAAATAAAAAACAAGACATTAGAATAATAACTAGTATCATTTAATCATCATTGCAACTTTACTTCAAATACAAAAGCATAGACAGAAAGGACTATTAACATTCATGATTGTTTAACATTCAGGACTTTACTGTTAGCACTTAATATTCACAAAAACCTAAAGGCTAGTCCCCAAAAAAGATACAAAAACAAATCAGTGTACTATCATCTATTCCCATCCATCATTTGACCTAGGACTTTTACCATTTACAATACCAAAAGGGTAGTACAAAACAAAAAATAGAACATATCAGCATTAAAAATTAAAAAAAAAAAATAACATATCAGCATTAAAAATTAAAAAAAAAAAATTCCAGAAAAGTGTGTCCGAGCCGTGTCCGAGCTGTCTGAGCCGTGTCCGTGCCGTGTCCGAAAATCAAAAAAAAAAAAAAAAAAATTCCAGACACGTTTTTTGGCGTGTCCGACACGTGTCGGGGCGTGTTGCACACGGATTCTTCGCCCATTTTGGAGTGTCCGTGCTTCCTAGGTTGCAATGATGATTAAATGATACTAATTATTATTCTAATGTCTTGTTTTTTATTTAATTTTATAACTATGCAACATTTTTCTTTTATAGTTTATTAGTTATGAGTTATGATTTGTGTTTTTTTTTCATTGTGATGTTGATGGAAAATAATTACACTCAGTAATTTTTAAAGTACTACATCACATATATATATATATATATATATATACTATTCGCCATGTCCGTGTTCTAATATTTTTGGATTTGCTATGTCGCCGTGTCTGTGTCGTGTCGTATCCATGTCCGTGCTTCTTAGTTGACCACTTTCCACCCATCATCTATGGAGTGGATCATCTCCATTACTCTCTCTTCATTCCCCTCATATGTTAAACCCAAACATGTACTTACATCTCCAATATTCTCCCTCATCCATTCACCCCTCTCAACTCCACCCACACCCTCATTCACATCACCTCTCTCTCTAATGGAACGACTATGGAAAATGGTTCAATCGATCCCGTGCCGTTGTTTTCTTCTTCTTCTCAAGGAATTGTTTGCACGCAAGAGGAGTCGAACCTCAGACCTGATGCTTCCCGAGGCACCAGGGCCAAGTTCTTACCCACTTGAGCCAACCCCATACTAGAACTCTGTGTTCCATAGTCGGTTTAAAATCTTTCTTGGTCCTTGCTAATGTGCCATGTATACATGTGACTACATGAGTATACAAGTATAATTGTATAAGCATTGTTGCACATTGATATCATGTTTAACTTGTCTGTATTCATCTGACAATCACATACAATATTTGCATGTACTAAGGAGTTTCAGTCTATGTTTCTGTCTCTCTAAAGTGGAGATATGTATGTGCGTGTACATATATGTTTTTTTTCCATGTATGCGTATTTCCTAAACTTAGTTAATAGTGATTTTGTACTTTCCAGGTAAAGGAAATTAATTAAAGCCATATTTAGAAATCTTAAATAACTAAGTCATATTATTTATTATGCGTGTATTCCAATGACATGAGGGAGAACATATTCATTAAGAACTAGAATTACATATTCTTAAATTGAAGCAACTAAGGTTTTCACTTGCATTTTCCTACTTATCATAGGCTTGCCTAATCTACTTTATTGTAGGTTGTTTTCCTCCAGTCTCTCTACGGAGATGGATCGCGTCTCTTAACAGATCATCTTTTTCTTCCCTATTTTAGAATACTATATATTTTTTTCTTTTTATTCTTTTTATGTGTGTCTTTAGGACTATGGTATATTCTATTTTGATATAGATTAGTTTATCCTATATGTAAAATTTGAGATTTTCTTTTTAAAATTTAACATATCACAGTTGTTACAAATATCTTCTCATCTTGTCATACTTTTGATTTTAATCTTGCTTTGTAAATATCCATACTTTATGTTTTGTAGTTATATAAAACTAGCATTTAAAGTTTATAGTGTTTCTTGGAAACAGTTTGCCATTTGTCTATATTATATTGACCACATTATTTTAAGTGCATATAGACCATAGAAAATGAAATATATGTTTGAGTGATGTACCTTATGCAGTTATGCGTACCCTATTATGTATGCGTATAATGATTTCTGGATTCACCTATGGGAGCTATAGTTCTAGATTCCACCAAAACATTCCTGTAAATGTATTGTTTAACTCCTATGATTTCATTACTTTTTTTTTTTTTTTTTTAACGTATATTGAAGTTAAAATATTATGTTACAATTATTCTGCCTGCACTTGCTGTAGTGAATAACTCAGCAAAGTGTTCCTGGTACTAAGTTTAAAGAGTAAGGTTGTCATAGGATACTGTATCCCATTTCTGCCTTCCCTCTTTTGTCTTCTCAATTGTGATATTAACTGGTTCTATAACTGTTTGCCTTCCCAATTTTGCAGAAGCGAACCACTAGAATGCCACTTCAGCAGCAACGGAGGTCAATCTCGACACACTCTTCACAGGACAAACCAGGTTTATTTTCTGTGGTGCAGTCATTTTATATGTCACCGAGGTATGAAATAAGCTTCAGTCCAAAGTTTTGCGCAACTACCGAAGCTCAAACAACATTCCAAGTGATCGAAAAACACGTGCCAGGTCTTGTGTTAAGGAAAAGATTGCCCTCTTTTCTATCAGCCATGAAGAGGGTTATTTGATATCCCAAGTAACATCTTTTGAGGTATGGATGATGATTTCATCCTCCCTTTTCAACATATTTCTGGCTAATTTAAGGAGATGTCTCCTTGTGCTGGGATTTACTATTTTCATTTTGTTCTAGGAGCACTATGGAAGTATTTCAAAAAAGGGTTATCTTGGCATAGATCTGCCTTTGGCTTAGATCAATCTAAGTTGAATGAGGTCTCTAGCCCTCTCCTTAAAGAGCAAATGTGAAACTTAATACACCTTAAAAGTTCATAGACGTAGAGATTTTTTGATTGTGTATTCGTTATGTCTATTTTTTTATCTCGCCGACTAAACGCTATGCCTTCACTGACAAGTCCGGGTGTCTCTTCTTGGAAATAGCCAGGGCTTGATGTTGGGCGAGATTTTTGTGTGATTTAGGCTATGTTACCTGGATTCGGCTATGGGTGTCGGACATGGGTGCATGTGTAGGGGTCGGATCCATAGTTCTATCAAATTAGAGACATGGGGACACGAAAAAGAAAATGTCCAGAAGTCAGACACAGGTACTTGGACACGGCAAAAATAAAAATAATTATCAATCACAGATATAGGGCATGGCACACATATACAGGAATACAATAAATAACTTTGTGTTTTAGTCAAAGAGAAAGATGATACAACTGGTAAGTGGTAATGAGAAAGATGTTACAATGGTTCAACTAGTAAGTGGCAAGCAGTAAATTTTGTAAGTAAATACTAAATATATATATACTAATATATAATTATATATATTTATATATGTATGTTACAGCCTTACAGCTATAACCCACAAGTTTTACTTTTACTTGAAAGAAAAATAATAAACAAATAAAAATACTCACAGCAGAACAGGTGCATGATTGTAACCAACATAGTAAGTTAAAAAGAAGTTTTAAAGAGATAGTGGGTGACAGCTGTGTTTAGGCTGTAACCCACACAGTAAGTTTAAAAGTTACTCTAGTAAATTGTAAAGGAATATAGAGGCATGCATTTTTTTAGCCATCTTCTACGTTCAAAACCCTTTTCGACAAACTAGTGAACCACTATTTTTGAACTAGATGTGAAGGTTTCTGTCGTCAGTTGTGTCGGACGAAGTTGAAGCGTCCGACACATATCCCGTGTCCGTGTCGTGTTGACATAGACACCCTCGCCGGTTCCGGCAAGTCTAGGTAACACATGATTTAGGCGAAATGAACTTGAAGATTTCTAGATCGATGAAGTTGACCAACCCACATTCCCACGCTAGTGGAAACTAGGGGTGGCAAAATTCAACCCGACTTGAACACGATACTAAGTTAGTGGGTTTGGGTTGACTTTAATTTTGTTCCCGTCATAATCTTGTCAACCTGTTTAAATAAATAGTGTTGTGTTCGTGTTTTGGAGGTCAACCTATTCAACTCAACTATTCAACTCAACTATACCTGTTTAATTAATTGTGTCTTGGATGGAGTTATCTCGGAATCCTATAATGCTTTTATCGATGGTAGTCCGATTTTGGATTCTACTCTTGTTACCAGTGAGTGTGTGGACTCTAGATTGAGTTGTGGCATTCCAAGAGCTCTATGTAAGCTTGATATTGAGAAAGCAGATGATCATGTTTGTTGGAGTTTTTTGTTGTACACGTTGGAGAGTTGGGCTTAGGGAGAGGTGGAGGAGGTGGATCGAGTTCTGCATTTCATCTGTGAGGTTTTCGGTTATGGTGAATGAGGCTCCGTCTGGCTTATTTGGCAGTTCCCGGGGATTGAGACAAGGAGATTCGCTCTCTGTTTTTTTTTGTTCATCCTCGCTATAGAGGCCCTTAGCAGGTTGATGAGGAGGGCTGTGGACTTGGGATTTATTAGGGGCTTTAGGGTGGCAGAGATTTGGATCATTTGCTCGAGATCTCCCATTTGTTATTTATGGATGATACTTTGGTGTTTTGTGATGCAGATGTGTCCCCTGAGATACTTAAGGTGTGTCTTTGTTTGCTTTCAGGTTGTCTCTGGCCTAAAATTGAACGTGGGGAAGAGCTCCTTGGTTCTGGTGGGGGAGGTGCAGGACATTGCCAATCTTGCTGCGGTGCTAGGGTGTGGGGTTTCCTCTTTCCCCATTTCTTATTTGGGTTTGCCTTTGGGTTGGCCGTCGAGAAGGGTGGGGGCTGGACCCTGTGATCGAGAGGTTCGAGAAGAGGCATGCCGAGTGGAAGAAGTAATATCTTTTTAAGGGTGGGAAGGTTACCCTCATGAAAAGCACGTTGTCAAGCCTTCCTATATATTTCCTCTCTTTTTCAGATTCCAATTTCTATGGCTGAAAGGATTGAGAAGGTCAGCGGAATTTCCTTTGGGGTGGATTGGGGGATGAATTCAACTATCACCTTGTTCGATGGGAGCAGGTGTGTAGACCTCTTCAGTTGGGAGGCTTGGGTATCATGAGGGTTATCCTTTTCAATAAGGCTTTGCTAGGGAAGTGGTTGTGTAGATTTGGAGGTGAGCGCCATTGGGTATGGAGGACAGTCATCTCTTGCCGTTTTGGGGAGGAAAGAGATGTGTGGTGCTCCCGAGTGGTGAGATCTTCCGAGCGTTGGTGTTTGGAAGTTTATTCGAAAGGGTTAGGATGATTTCCAAACATATCAGATTCAGAGTTTGAGAGGGCAACTCAGATTTGGGAGGACATATGGTGTGGCGAGCGTTCGTTGGCTTTTTCGTTTCCCAGGCTCTTCAAGATTGCCCTTGACAGGCATGCTCGGGTGGCCGACTTTTATTGGCTTGATAGCGGGAGGATCACTTGGGATGTGCATTTTCAGCGACAGTTTCATGATTGGGATCTGGACGACATTCCAGACTAGTTGGATCCAAAGTTGTTAAAATCCCGATTCTTGATCATAGAATCTTACGATTCTACGATCTCAAATTGCCAAACTGATCTCGATCCCATCTAAAATCTCTGGGAAGTGGAATCTTAGTAGAATCTATAAAGTCAGAATTAGGATCGTAAAATCGCTTAGAATCTTACGATTCTATCGATTATACTAAATTGTGTTATTTTGTTCTTCTTCCGAATTTATTTGGGCCTTCAATTAATTTTGGACTTAATAAATTTAATTATTTTAAATATAAGGTCCAACTCTTTAGCCTAATTACATTTAAAAATAACGAATGTCAAATGTAAAGACGATCACACTCTGATTTTCAAAGGTATGGTGCAAAATTTCAAAATTTTCCTATATTTTTTTATTCTTCTTAATTTCTCTTTTCTTCTCTCTTTTTCAGTACAAGGAACAAAAATAATATTATTTTCACCTATTCTTCGTCAATTTTGAAACAAAAATAAAGAAATACTTTTTTTTTCTGTTGTAGTGACCATTTTCTGTATTAAATGTGACCATAGGTTGAAAGCATCAGTATTTTGTTGTGATTGTGGTCTGACTGTCCAAAATATATGGTAATGGGCTGCATGATTCTGATACCCTAACTTGTAAGGAGGCAAGAGTTACGGAAATAGTTGAATGACTTGGGATAAGGGACCTGCTCTGGTCCTCATTCCACTTGATTAAGTGCCTTTTGCTTGCTGATGATGTTTATTTCAGTATTATTCATGCATTTCTCATTGAGAACTGAGACCATCCCTCTTTTTTATGTATGATATGCCAACTTCTTTTGTGTTTTTTTTTTTGTAGGTGATTGTTGGTGGAAGCAGTGGAGGTGGTGGAGCTGCAGCAGCAGCTCCTGGAGGCGGTGGTGCCCCAGATGCTGAAGCACCTCCTGCTCCTGAGAAAAAGGAAGAAAAAGAGGAGAGTGATGATGATCTCACTCTTTGATTAGTACATCTTTATATATGATGTACCCTCACTTATTCAAGTCTATTCTATCTCTAGAATTTTTGATAGTTTGAATTGAGAACTTGTGAATTGATGGAGAGTTCTTGTTTACCTCATGGTTATCTTTTTTTTAAGAAAGCTTGTTCGTCATGGTTATCTTAGTTTCAAATAAATAATTGTGTCAAAAAATGTCTTCCAGGTTTTTGAAGTATATGTTATATTGAAGATGAAATTTGAATGATTGAGAGTTGAGAACGGGGGCGATAGCTAACAACAGTGGTGTTGATGCTTGGGCTAGTCTGGCTAGATGGGTTGTTATAGATTGTTGTTGAGCGTGGTAGTGTTCATTGTGTTCTTTTCCATGATCTGATCTTCTTGAGTGGTGTTCATTTTCAGTTAAAATTGTTTTTAGAGAACTGAAAATTAAAAAAGAAAAGGGAGATGATATTGGCGCTACAATTTTATCCTTTGGCGCTCTCCTCTCTAACTTCCTATAATTATAGGACCAATTTACCCCTGTTCAAGCCATCTCTGTCAACAGTCAATTGGGGGCTCTGTTGGTTCTTTCAGGCCCTACTTTCTCTCTCCATCTCCAAAATAATAATCTTTTTGTGCTCTATTCATCACTGTTTTTTTCTATTTATCTTCTTTCTTTTTATTCTTTTTATTTATTTTTTTCTTTTTCTTTTTTCTTTTTAGTTTCTGATTCCTATCATTGCAAATTTTCTTAAAAACTTCGAAACATATAGACAAGGCAGCAGAAGGGCATATATACCCAGAAAGTATAGAACAAAATCAATAATCTTTTACAATTTGGTATTTTTGTAATTGAATAATGGACCCAGATTAGTTTGGTGCCTAGAATTACTCACTATGATTCTTCGATTGATGGATTATACAGAGTATATGTATCTAGAAAATTCAGAACTTTCTCAATATAAATACATGTATATATGTATGTATATATATATATATATAAATATAAATATTTGGTATAAGGATTGTGATTTGTAGAGGCAGATGTTGCTTTTGTGAAGAGAATGAAGGAGCCGCTACAGTCGTCGCCGTTCGCCGATGCTGACTACCGTACCTTCTCGCGGCTTTCACGTTGAGTTTTGAAGGCCTTCAATATTTTTTCGATTATTATTAGTAGGTTGGAAGAGCGATCAACCAGAAAAAGAAGAAAAAAAAAAAGAGAGAAAATTTGAGAGAGAATAGACAATGAGAGTGAAATAACTTCTCTCTCTCTCTCCTGTTGTGCACCGTGGTCGCTGCTTCTATACCTTCATTGAAGGGGAAGGACACTTTAGTAATTAAACTTTGATATGGAGGGCCAGATGATAAAATTGGAGCCTCGGTAACCCCTCCCAAAGAAAACAGCTTTTTGAAAATTCAATTATAAAAAAATAATGATAATTCAATTTGATTTCAAATAATTGAAGTTTTCTGAATTTTTCTATTTTGAGAGTTACAGACTAGATGGGTGTTATAGATTGTTGTTGAGACTAGGTGTAGCGGGCGCTTGCCCTCAATCCAAAGCTTACACGGGTGGGTAGTGTTCATTTTCATGATCTGATCCTCTTGGGTGGTGTTCATTTTCAGTTAAAATTGTTTTCAGAGAACAGCAAATTAGAAATATATATACAGCAAATTAGAAATATATATATATATATATATATATATATATATATATATATATAGCTTTTTGAAAATTCAATTATACAAAAAAAAAAAAAAAAAAAAAAAGAAGAAAAAGCTCAATTTGATTTCAAATAACTGAAGTTTTTTGAATTCTTCCATTTTCAAAGTTATAAACTAAATAGGTCTTAAGCTATTGGGTAATGATTTTGTAAGAATTTATTATTATTATTTTTTACCCTTTGTTTTGTGACAAAATTGAAATAAATAAAAATATTGAGGTGCTAGTAAAACTAAACTTAAACTTAAAAATATTCAGGTCTCATGTACATTACTGGGAAGGAAAGAGATTATTATAGAAATTTTAAATTAAATATTATCATAAATTACACAAATTTTAAATTGTAATATTATCCTCTATGAATTACTATAACATAGATACTATAGGACATAATGGTAAAAATAATGTAAAACTTTATCTTTCATTCTCTCTAACATAATAAATTAGGAGATTATGCTTTTATCTTCCATCCAATCAAACAAAAAAAAAAAAACATGCATAATCTCTTTCATAGTGATGTCCTATCCATCATTTCTTCTTTTTCTTCCGTCCAATTATTTTATTTCCTACCGGAGCATCAAACTTTCATTTCTTCAGAAGTATTGGATTATAAGACTTGGAAGTATTCTAAAGGGGTTAACTCATTGTACACATTTTCAGACTGTTTGGGCCAAAAATTACTGTAGCTTATAATTGCAACTTTTATAATCCACATGTAAAATGAAAATGAGCAACATTTCTTCCGTCCAATTATTCTATTGATGGACTCTTATATTGTTTGATTTGAGCATAATTTTGAAACTTAAATGACTTTTTCGAGAAACTGTAACCTTTTCTTTGATTTTCTTGGAAGAATGACCATAAAAATGATGTGATGGAGGTTTATATTGTTCTATTCAAGCTTCATTTTAAAAGTTGTATATATATTTGGGGAAACCCTATTATTATTATTATTAGAATAAGGACCACAAAATAGACCAAATACCAGCCACCAATTGGTCCAATTCCATTTGAGAGTGTAACGGGCATGGTTGTGTAGATAATTCAAAGTTTACCCATTTTGCATGAAACTTAGAGAAGCTCTTAAAACTAACTCGAGGAAGGGAAGAGATAGATAATAAATATTAATACTTGAAACTTTCAATTGTGGAGAGACTTTGAAAATCCATAGAGTGAAGTAATCCCTCTCAAATGGTGAGTGACTCCCCTGTTTGAGTGAATAGTTGTTCAAGTGTGTAAATCCAATCTCGAAACTACAGTAACTAATTAAGTGAATTGGATTTACTCAATGCCATTAATAAATATATCTGGTGGTTTTCTGTTCAGACTTAGAAGAAAAGAACTTTGCATATAAGATTAAACTAAAATATGGTGATTAAAAGAGTTTTACTTAGACAAAGAAATAACTCGAGAATACTGAACACAAGCAGAAAAACTAATTGTTCATATAGCCTTCAAATAAAGCAAGTACTTACAAGATCTCACTCCTATACATGCTTAACTAATTAAGTGAATTGGATTCACTCATTGCCATTAATAAATATATTCATGGTGGTTTTCTGATCAGACTTAGAAAGAAAAGAACCTTGCATATAAGATTAAACTAAAATATGGTGGTTAAAAGAGTTTTACTTAGACAAAGAAATAACTAGAGAATACTGAACACAAGCAGAAAAACTAATTGTTCATATGGCCTTCAAATAAAGCAAGTACTTACAAGATCTCACTCCTATATATGCTTAATATAACATGGTCAGATCCTAATATAAGTACTCAGCCCCATCATGGCCTAGGTGATGGATCTCTTTTACTGATCACTTATGTTGTATTTGCACCACCAAGAAGCAAAAATTTCCAATCCTTCACCTCCTATTGCCAGTGAAATTACAATTCCTCCACCTGTATTATCATTTCTATTCCCAAAGTTGCTGAATTACCCATTTTCACATTAATTGGTTGCATCTATTCTTATCTTCTCTGAAGTAAAAATTCAGAATGAAATAGATGTTACTGATTAAGGTGAGACAATGAATTTAGTTAATGGGCATGGTATCATCTGTAATTTTATATATCATCTTCAGAGCATTCGAGTAAATCCATCATGTTATTTCTTTTACTTGCACAAATATATTTATACATGGTTGACTACATGATTCTTGTTTTATCTTTCTTCTTCCCTAGTTGGTAGTAAAAATTATACTAAATCTAATGGATGTGATTGATGACAATGTGGTGGCAGTAGAAGTGGAGGACCTTACAGACATTACCGATGATGCAAAACTAGTATGTGATGATTCTCATATTGAAATTTTCATCATTCGTATGGAGGAAGAAGTGAAGTTTGGTAATCGGACTTCCGAAACTTTTAGCACAATTGATTGGAGGAATTTAGTAGAATGCATGAGGTCCATATAGGGAATAAGTCCACAAGGAGCCAAATTAGGAACAAATTCAACCACTTGAGGTTAGACTACAAAGAATTTAAGAAATTGTTAGCAGAAACAAGCATGGGATACAATGTTGAGACTGGCATGGTTATAGTTGAAGAGGAAAGATTGGATAGGTTGATTAAGGTTTCTTATTCAAATTAATGTATCTTAAATTTACAAATGTAGACTTAACTTAATGTTACTAGTACATTAATAATTTGTAGGATAATAAAGGTGCAAAAAAGTTTCGAAAGAAGGGATGTAAGCATTTTGACAAGCTCACCATCTTTGGAGACACATATGCTATAGGTGCACATGTCCATTCTTCGACTAGACCACCCACTATCAACCAAGACCATACAACCATGCATATAGGGCTGCAAATGAACCGAGCCTAGCCGAGCCGAGCTTTGGGTTGCTCGGGCTCGGTTCGGCAGAGATTCAACAAGCTCGAGCCTGGCTCGATTACATACACAACAATCACCCATTCAAGAAATCATCCATGAAATCTTATCTCCTCCGACAAGAATGAAATCCATCTGATCTCCATCTCCGATACGACTGCAATCCATTCGAACTCCATCTTCGACAAGAAAGAAAAAATATAATTATAAAACAAATTTTCAAAATGATAGCAAAGTTTCCAAGGTTTTACCGACTTGATCTACAGTATTGTTGCACAATTCCATGTTAGATCCTTTAAGAGAGAGAGAGAAAGGAGGTTTGTGTCAAATGGTGAAGGCTGCCGACGATAGCATTCGCCAAGCTGAAGAAAGGGAGAGAAGAACATGCAACTTTAGACTTTTAGTTCTAGGTTATACCTATCTCTTAACTTTAGTGAATATACGGCTCTGATGTATTACATGTCAATGGTTCAAGAGATAAGGTTATGTGGTCATGTGTCAATACCTAAAGAATCCAAAGAGGTGAAAAAAAGTAAACAAAAGAATGCAAAGAGATAAGTTATGCACATGTTTGCAATTTATTATTTTTTATTTAGGGTACTAAGCTTAATAAAACCAATGAGGTCCACCCACGTGATTATATATATATATATATATATATATATATATATATATATATAATGAGCTTTAAATGAGCCTTGTTCACGAACATTATCGATGAGCTTTAAATGAGCCTAGTTCACGAACATTATCGAGCCTAAACGAACTCATGTTCACGAACCTATACGAGCCGAGCCTAACGTTGTTCGGGCTCGGCTCGTTTAGAAATTGGGCTCAAGATCGGCTCGTTCGCTTAACAAACAAGCCCGAGCCAAGCCCGAACTGGTCATGAATAGCTTGGTTCATTTGCAACCTTACATACATAGCCTATTTGAAAATGATGATTTGGCTAAGGTAGATGGTCACGAGATTAGTCTCTCTCCTCACCCTCACGGTAAGAAACAAAAGAAATATAGTTTTGCCTCCACAATGAGCGTTGTCACGGCAACTATGAAAGACAATGCTAACATGAAAGCTGAGGGAATTGAAAAGGCCATAAAAGAAGCTCCATCATCTAATATTCTACCATCCCATGACAAATATGAGGTTGTCTCCGTAAAAAAAAAAAAACAAGGCAAAAGATGATTTTAAGTTATGCCGTAGTATTTTGAATCAATTGGAGGGCATTGATATTGTGCAATATGCTAAGGTCACCAAGATGCTACATAGTGATGAAATCTGGAGGGATTTTTTTTTCTAAATAACCTTCCTGATGATTAGAAGGCTAATTGGGTTATGAATCTTTTTTTTTTCTTGTTGCTTTCATGTGTTACTTTAATGTGCTATATGTTTTCTTATAACTTTGGATGACTATACTATTAATTATACTTTATTTGGTGTGTTACTTTTACTTCTTATTTGTTTTTCTTATCACTTTGGATGATTGTACTATTAAATACGCTATTTACTATTTGGCTTTGGATGATTGTAATGACAATATCAGTATGAACATCACTAGTGGTTTTTTATTTTTTTTTTATGCAGTATTAATATTAATATATGTCTTTTCTTACATTTTGTATTATACAAATGGATATTAAGGCAATCATAGAGTTGATGACTACGGGAATGAATCTGGCGTCATAATGGCAAGTATGTTGGAATATTATAGGAAATATTACCATAAACAACTTTGTAGGGATTCAATTTTAAAAGGGAAAACATATATATTGGAAATCTTGAATGGGCATGCAAGTAGATGTTATGAAAACTTTAGGATGTCCACCCCTGTTTTTTTGAAGTTGTATGGTGAGCTTAGGTCATTAGGATTGAAAGATGCAAGTGTTTTTGAACAAGTTGGCATATTCTTGCTTACTTTAGCTCACAATGAAAGAAATCATGTAATAGTAGAAAGATTTCAACACTTTACTCAAATAATTTCTAAACATTTCCATTCGGTTTTACAAAAAGTGTGTGATTTAGGTCATTAGTGCCGCGCGGGATTTAACCCTAATTCCTGACCATATAAAAAAGTCAAGAAAGTTTTATCCTTTTTTTAAAAACTGTGTAGGGGCAATTAATGAAACTCATATCCATGCAAACGTGCATGTGGATCAGCAAATACCATTTTGTGGTATGAAGGGGAATATCACACAAAATGTAATGGTTGTTTGTTAATATTTGATATGATATTCACATACGTTCTAGCAGGGTGGGAGAGGTCTATTAATGATTCAAAGATATTGAATGAGTGCATTAATAATGAGGGTATGCAAAATGTCATTAGTAGCTACAATTTTATTTTAAATATAGTGGTACAATTGTTTATAGTTTGTAAAATGGCAGGAAAATATTATTTGGTGGACTCCGGGTATGCCAATCAGCCAAAATTATTGCCTCCCTACAGGGGTCAACGGTACCACTTATAAGAGTACCGTAGGTCTTCTAGGCCACCTGAGGTAGAGAAGAAATATACAATCATAGGCACTTGTCTTTGCAAAATGTCATTGAGCGTTGTTTTGGGATGCTTAAGATGAGATTCCACATCTTGAAGCAAATACCCTAATATAAATTTGAAGATCGGGTTGCTATTGTTTTGGTTTGTTGTACACTTCACAAGTTTATAAGAATGGAAGCGCAAATAGATGATATATTTGATGATCAAACTATGGAGGCACAAATAAATGAAACATTTAAAGATGAGGATGATGATGTTCAGGTTAATGTGTTGCAGTCTGAGTCATAAACAATGGATCAATTACGTGATCGTATTTAACAGTATATGGAATACAACTCAACACCCTTAATATGCAATTTTAATGTTTAACATGTTTTGATAACTGTAATAGTTACTTTGTTTTAACTCTCTTTTAGGATTTGGATAATTGTAATAACTACTTTATTTTAACTCTCTTTTATGATTTGGATAATTGTAATAATTTTTGCCAAGTCTACATTACACATTTTACCACTTCTATATGTAGTCATGTATGAGATACAGGGTGAAGGGCCACCTTGTGCATGTGGAAGGGTTCCAATGAATCTTTATACGGCTTGAACTCCAAAGAATTATGGACGTTCATTTTATAGATAGCTTGGGAGGTATAGGATCCATTGAATACCAATTTTTTATACATACATTGTGACGACCCTGGTTTTTAGGCCAGCGTGTCCTGTGATGAACTGAAGATTGACCCGATAATGGATCCGATATGCGGAAGTGAAAACAGAAAATAAGACTCTAATAAGTCAAAATGACCTTCCATGAGGTCGTGGAACTCAATGAGAACTAACGCGGAAACAAAAGATCAAAAATATGACAAATAAGCCCCCAGGGGCAAAATAGGCATTTCTAAAAATTATGGACTCGGGTGCCACCGAGCACACTGCTGGAAGGACAATGAAAAACTAATCAAGATGGACTCAAGAATCACTTGATTCGGAGTCCAGATTAAGAAAATATGAAACTCTAAAGTTTCATAAAATCAAATTTTTGGGTTTGAAATCAATGCGGCAAGGGTACTTTACATGGGTTGAAATGGTCCTTTCAGACCAAACTAGATGCAACTGAGAATATCGTTAGATAGATCAGGAAAAATTAATGAATCTAGACTCAAGAATCACTTGATTCGGAGTCCGGACGAAGAAGATATGAAACGTCAAAGTTTCATAAAAACCAACTTTTGGGTTTAAAATCAATGCGGCAATGGTACTTTACAAGGTGTAAAATGGTCTTTTCAGATATAATTTGATGCAACCGTGCATACCATTATATAGACCAGCAAAAACTAATAAACATAGACTCAAAAATCACTTAATTTGGAGTCCGGATGATGAAGATATAAAGCCTCAAAGTTTTAAAAAATTAGACTTTCTGGGTTTCAAGTATGAGCAGGGCCTGCACACATTTTCTAAATTCAAATGGGATTTTGAGGGCTTAAATGACATTTTTTAGCAAAAAGTTGTGAAGAAACCCTCCTCCCCCCCCCCTCCCCCCAGCCCCAACCAAAAATCATGTTTTCTACATGACCATGTCAAGAGAAGTTTTTATTTTTCAAGTGAAATACCTGAAATGCCCCTTAGATCAGCACTTTTTCCTGAAAAACCTGGAACGACCAGATTTTTCCAGATCTGCGAGTTGTTTTCGGCATCAAGATGATTTTTTTTGTAAAAACACGAAGAAGAAACCCCCCCTAAAATCACGTTTTCTACCCGGATCAAGGACGAAAACGAAAAAAGAAACACTATGAAGTACACAGAATGCTCCTAGATCAGGAAAGGGCAAGAAGTTGAAAAAAAGCTGCTATAGCATAGCAAAAAAACCGAACTTTGCACGGGATTTCCAGTACCAAGACGACATTTTCTGGAAAAATATGAAGAAGAAACCCCCCTAAAATCACGTTTTCTAAGTGACCATGTCAAGAACGGAATTTATTTCCCGAAGGAAAACCCCAAGGTACCCTAAAATCAGATTATACAACAAAACTTCAAATGAGTCCATAGGAAGCTCAAAACACAAACGATAAGGTTTTCCCCGGAAATGACCATGCACGCAAACGTAACTTACCTAAGGAATGAAAACTCGGAATCCAAAAATACAAAATAGGGTCAAATGATCTTTTGGTCCTTGGTCACACTTCAAACATGATTTATAAGACCCTATGAAAGAATGAAAACGGAATTCTCACACCCGATGCAACCATGGTGAGACAATGACTTGGCTTTTTCAATATTTTCTTAATATTTCATGAAGTTAGAAGTTACAAAAAATTCAATATACATGTCAATGGCCTCCAACCTCATCTCAAACATGTTGAATACATTGAAAGGAGTGCACTTAAGTACACATTATATACATGGAATTAAATTTACACATTTTGACATATAAAGTTATAAATGGTATTTCAAGCCAACATTTTCATGAAATGAGAACTTCAAGTCTACAAATCATCCAAGCATGATGTGAATCCCAAATCTTGATCCCGGTACCTGAAAAATGTCCCCACTACGTGGGTGAGTAACATAAAGCTACTCGTAGGAGATGAGCTTGCATCTACCTAGCATTTTACAATTGTATCACCTTAAGGTGAAACATGCTAAAAGGGCTCATGCCACCTAACGTCTATGTCAAAATGAGACTCAAGGATCATCCTAAGCTACTCATGCAATTGAAATGAACAACGACATACAAGTATACCTGCTCAAGTATACTAAACAATGTTAAACACGTTATACAACATACAAGCATACATTTCAAAGTGTACTAAACCACATTAAGACAAGTCATGCAATGTCTAAGCATATTTACACAAGTATGCATTTTATATGAAAATATCGTAAATCAAGTATACGAACACAAGTATATTAAGCTAAAAGAGATACGCCTAAAACAAGTACACACAGCACAAGCATACTAAATAAAATCTAAACTCACAAAGCAAGCCTACAAGTTCAAGTACACTATATGAGATCTAAATGCACAAAACAAGTATACAGTTTCAAGTATACTAAGTAAGATTCAAATATCTAAAGCAAGCATTAATTCTCAAGTTACAAGTAATCCATGATTAACAACTTAAAATTGAATGCAAAATCAAAGTAGAAAGATTAGGACATGTGGTCACTAGACTAAGCAAGTGTTTCCGGGTAATTACGACCCACAAGGCACCACCTAGTGCGCACACGCATAAGTTATTCCGGGCAATTACGACTCACAAGGTACTACCTAGTGTGCACTTATGACTTAGAAGACTCTTGTCTCCGTATTAGAGCCAAACCCTAGCCATCACGTGAAATATGTCTTTACAAGCTTTCCAAAATCAATAAGTCCAAAACTTATACAAAAATTAATAAGTTAGACAAAACTTATACCAAATCCACTAATGCATAAAGCCATCTTCCATGCACAAATAAGGTTGAATCCACACAAACTATGTCCTAGAATTCAAGTCTAGATAGCATATGACATGTCAAGCCTCCAATATGCAATTTATACACCAAAACAAGAATATTTTATAACAATTGAACCACATTACCACACTAAGCCACAAGTACTAAATAAGTCCCAATTTAGTAACTAGCTTCCAAGGTAAACAATTGTAATATTCTAACAAGCTATACACCCACACAAGATATATCTAAACAAGTTATGCAAGTCAATGATATTCTATATCATGCCAAATCCAATTACCATTTCAAGATGCCTCAAGTACTAATTCTACATCAAATTTGTAATATGCTCATAAGGTGATTAAACGGACTACGTTTCAAGGGATTAATAACCTATTACCTCCGATATCGATTTAAGTGACCAACACACTTAAAATAAAATTAATTAAGCTCATTAATTAATTTTTCTCTAGATTTTCAAATATACCTAAATGTCCTCAATTTAATATATGTTAAAGAACTCACCAAGGCCTACTTTAATATCACATTACAAGTTGATTCTATGCTTGATACAATTAGGTGAATTAAACTTTCACAAAAGATAAATATTAAATAAAATTTGCAATTCTTATTAAAAAAACCCCAATTTAATATATATCAACCACCATACTAAGGCCTAAATTTCTAGCATGCCATAATTTAATTCTAAGTTTCCTAGCATCATGAGAATTAAATCTTAAACAAAGAAAATAATTAAATTAAATTCTATAACTTGAACAAGGCATGCTCACAAGTTGTATATGCTCCTATAACAATCAATACAACATTAATATAACCCTAAAACATCCCCTACCTCAATTTGAGATGAAAATCCCAAATCCCCACCGAATTGAAACGGCTCTGAATCCAACGAAAATCCAAACTTGACCTCAATCCCGAACTCGAAATTTGGTCAGAAATGATTTCTAATAAGGGGTAATGGTGCGCGTAGTCAATACGAACACAAAACGTAAAGGTACTTCAACTTTTTAACAAAATATTGAAGTTCAAAAGAGGAGAGAGGTGGTGGCAGCCTCCCTTGGGCTGCCATGGGAGCTCTGGTCATGCAAGGTGAGTGGGGAAGATGAAAAATGAAATATTTCACCCCCTTTTAAAGAAATCTCAAAAAGTGCCCCGAAAGGGCCCCGCTGGGTCCGGAAAAGTGAAATTTGAGCAAACGCGCTCAAATGGCAAAACTCCGTGAACGAAAAAGATTCAAAATGAGAAAATATGAACAAGGAAGAAACGGCGTCAAAAATCGAGTCCTGAGCAGAAAGTTATGCCCCAAACAAGTTTGGTACAAACCGGGGCCAGAAATCCTGAAACTGGAGAAAAACGACTAGAAGGAATTTCTAAGAGCACACGACTCGACGAAATATGAAAATGAATCCCGTACGAGGATCCAGGCTCCAGACGAGGTATTTTACAATAACTTTCATTAATTACAAAATGGCCCTTCCAAAAAGGGTTAATTGCATTAATGCCCCAGAATGAAAATATCTTTCAAAAATATTTTCTTAAAAACCCCTGAAATAAAATATCTTCAAAACATATTTATGAAAAAACCCCAAGAAAAGAAAATAATCCCAATGAACTTTGCATCCATGCCCCTATGGACACCGGGAGCAACCAGAGTACTTTCTTACAAAAGTAAAGATACGTATTTCGTGGAAACCACTTAGAATGAAGACACGTGAAGTCAAAAACCAACTCCGAACACAAGGAGTGAGGTTACGCCAACAAAGTGATAAACGGCGAAAAGACAGAATAGGGAAAATGACAAAACAGGAAAAAGGACAAAAAGTGAATAGTGTCAAAAAACAAAAAATATGGAAATGACTCGATCCTCAAAGGAAGTTGTCAATCCAAAGGAAAGAGTCTCAGAAACCATTTCCGAGCACTCGAGACGACACTAAGCTACGAGAAACTGAACCCAGATAAGAAATTTCAACGAAAAAAATTCAACCTCTGAGGAAAAAGAAAATGAAGGAAATGACCGGGTCATTACATACATGTTATTGTCACAGGGGCATTGTAATTACATACAAATGTTTGATGTTTTAGTCACATGCTCGTGCATTTATATGGTTAGATGACATGCACCAACGTGTGTAAGTGGGTGGTTATGCGGATCAAGAGTTGGAGAATGTAATTGTTGTTATGCAAGGTCATGAAACTCATGTCTGTATAGTGACAAAAAAGTTTGATAATAACTTGTTGACCAATTTTTTCATAGTCAATTTTAGTTCGATATTGAAACAATGTCTTCTAGAATACTCAAAACAATATTCAGCATTTATAGGTTTTACAATTTTTAATTCAATAAATTTGACAACAAATCAACACTCCAAAATTTTTTTAAAAGGTAAAAAAATGAAAGGAGTGGTACGGTAAAATGTAAAGAAAATTACCATCAAGTTCTACTTTTTTTATTTAAAGATAAATAAGTCTTAAAAAATTTTCTTTAATAAATTAGATATTCTCATTGCTAAATTAGGTATAAAATCAAACTTTTATTTTTACAAAATTAAACAAAAATAAAATTTAATAAAAAGGAAATAAAATACATTTTATTGGTTTTGATAAATTAGTTAAAAAAAAAATTGTAATATAAAGCCATAGTGTAATATTATTAAGTAAACTTAAAATAAATTGTATATATAAAAAAAAGAGTTATGTCAATTGTAGAATAAAATTAATAAACCATAAAATTTTACTTTATATTTAGTAAAGTTATAAATTTTCAAACCATATAAAACAATGTACTCTTATAAATAAATAATAATGTATTAATATAATTTAAAATTTCAAAAACAAATTAAAAACACTCTTTACCAAACAAATTTTATATTTTTATTTCGTAATTTTGGCTACAGTTTGACTCTGCCAAACATGTTTTGTTTTCATATTTCTTAAAACGAAATACCTTACCAAACATGTTATACATGTTTCTATTCCAAAATTCTACAAATTATCGTCGTCAAACATGTTTCCGTTTTTAACTCAGAACACTCCATAACAAAAGACTTGTTTTGTTTTAGGCTAAAACAAAATACCAAAAACACAACGCGTACCAAAAATGGCCTCAATTAAAGCAATTAAGCATGTAGAGATCAAAATTAAACAATAATACATAGTTCAAATCTCAAGTTCATATAAATTAAGATCATGTACATATATACATATATAGTCTCTGTTTTAATCCGATTTAGCATACAAACAAGTTCATTAATCTTGTTTAATCATCCTAAAGCCATCTTAGATATATATTGAACACTAAACCAAAGGATATGAGTAGAGCATAGAGCTTGCCTTAATGATTTCAAATTGAAACCCAAAACTCCTTCTTCTCCAGCCAATTCCTCAACACCGGCAGCCTCTGGTTGCCGTCGTCGCCCTAGTGCTGCTCTGGTTCACACACACGAACAACCTCCTTCGCTCCTACCTTGGTTCGGCCTTGCTTCCTTGGCCAATTCCTCTATTTTCTCTCTCAGTTTCACCCTTTCTTTCTCTGTCGCCTCTCTATCTAACCCTCTTATCAGTCTCTCGAAAAAGGGTTATGAACTAGACAATACGTTGCATATCGCGAACCATGGTGGCATACACTTGTACATATTTTGGTCGTAAGCACCATGGACCTGTGCATCCAACTTATGCACTCGTGCATGGACTTTGAATTGGAAAATGATTTTAGTTTTCAAATCCAATCGAACATGGACATCAGTTAGGCTTTGGGGACGAATTCTAATAATTTTTTTGATTCTTTTGCTATCACGTTTAACTCTGAAAAACCTTTGTGAACATATGATTTTCATATTGAAGAATGCTTTTGAAAAATGTTCAAGCTTTATGCTTATTTGCGTATCTTGAGAGAGAGACTATGATTATTTACTCCTAAGCTATTTCTACACACGATTGCACTGCCAGTGTTAGTTTTTGTAGATTAGGAGCAAGTGTCAGAGAATAATCAATGGAATTTTTTTCTTCAAAAGTATTGGATTATAAGACTTGGAAGTATTTTAAAGGGGTTAACTCATTGTATACATTTTCAGACAGCAAATAGGTGTGCATTCTTATAGCATTGTCTTCATGGTTTTTCTCGTTTGGTTTTTCACATTACAAATTGCTTGTGTTCTCTCTTTATTTTATTTTTCAAAACAATGTATGTTTACTTACATCCTTGGTAAACTGGTTAATTAAATAATTTAAAATTTAATTAAGCAGCAAATTGAGAGAAAAGACATATTTACCCCTTGTATGGGTAAATACTATCAGCTTCAAATTGTGCAATTTTCATTTTGTTTAGTGTTGGTTGCTCTAGATATCGAGCAATATTTTACTGCTTAAAAATAGCTTTTAAAACCTTTTTTTTTTTTGGAGAAAAATATTGGATATGGTAGGGCTAAGATGAGCCGGATGGATGAAATGGAAATTCTTTTGGGATGGTCGTCTTGTATTCTCATGAAGGAAAAGAGTGTCTTTGTAGATATGCTCTTTACTTTTTGGTCAGCTAAAAAAACGTGGTGTTACCTAATAATAATTCTTAAGCTTTGGAATCTATATTCGTTTCGAGTCATCTACTAAGTTCTCTAGGAATTTTTGCATTACTGTTAATCAATTTTATATATATTGTTAAGTAAGATTGAGTTAGAAAGATTAATCAAATATGTGGTTTCCTATACTATCTGCTGGGAGGCCAAGAGAGTCTGCTGACCGACTAAAAGGCAGCATTTTAAACATTTTTGGTGAGTTAAATACCCCTATAGATTTGGAGATACTTGCTGACATCAAAACATATTTTCTTCACTTGCATACAATATATGACTCAGAAAAGTGCATAGCTTGCATGGGTGCTTGCTGAGAGACCTATTGGGCAGATAAAGTGGTACCAGCACTTTTCATTTTCACTCTTTCTCCATCTGAAGCAAACCGAGTTTTGATAGATGGGTAGATAAAGTTGAAGGAATAGGTGAAAAAAGAGTTTGAAATTGATAGGTTGTTGATGAGGGGACAACCTAGAGCTTAAGGGCCTACTGGTAACTAATATTAATTTATATTTTATTTTGTATTGATGTCAACAATGCTGTTACTGTTCTAACACTATAATTTGTTGTATTTTCAGTGGCATTCTCCGTCAGCTTAAGGAATTTGGCATCTATGATGTTAACAGCCATTTACTTGGCAATAGATAGAGGGCTCGGAGGATGGTGAAGTGAACTTGATACAGAGAAATTTATAGAGCTACTGTATAAAGACACTCAGATTGCGAACTATTAATCCGCTGTTCTGAATGGCTTGCCAAGGGCAGTGGACATTGCTGATTGCACCATGGTACACACAAAACCATACTAAGATATTTATCCATTACAATTGGTGGATCCTGTGATTAATCGACTTCATTTGTGCATCCAGTAATTTAATTTCTTAAGATATGTTGTGTGTGTGTGTGTATATATATATATATATATATATATATATATATATATTATTAGCTGCCTTTTGAAATTTAATACAAATGACGTTCATACCATGGATTGACGTATTGCCAGATACACGACGTATCGTTTGATTCATGTCGATACCTATAGATAAGTTTCTATTTTCTGGTCGGCTAAAACAGTGGTGTTACCCAATACTAATTCTCAAGCTTTTGAATCTATTTTAGTTTTGGGTCATCTATTTAGTTCTCTAGGAATTTTTGCATTACTATTAAGAGATCTGAACAACATTAGTTTCTCACGTGTGACATTTTAATTCAATCTTGCATGATCGAGTTTTAGTTCTAGAGTCTAGTGGCTCACAACACCACCCTTTGTTCTGTATAAATTACTCGACCCGTTTGTTTCTTAGATTCTTGATTTAGGGAGTCATGGGCATGAGGAGTTTTGGACATATCAGCGTGGATGTTGGGGAAAGGTGTGGCTACCACCCTATCTGTAGGGATGGTAACGAGGTGGTTATGGGTCGGGTTCCCTAAGCCTTACCATGTTTGTCTAGTTTAGGAGTGGGTATAGGGTACCAAGAAGGCAAGAAGAACTTTTATTTCATCATGGCCAAGCAATGCCTTAATTTTTTTTTTCCTAACAAATTAAGAGACCGGGATTCAAATACGGGCACACTCGTTCAGGGAGTTGGGCGCTCTACCACAGTCCTCGGCCTAGATGGCCAAGGTGGTGGCTTAGAGTGTCCAAATTTGGGGGCCTCAAATTTTGGCCCAACCTATATAGTTATACTAGGCCACAAAATTTGGCCCAAAACAAAAGTTGATCCTACTGAAGAAAAAAAAAAAAAAAATGCTGTTGGGGGCCTCAAATTTTGGCCCAACCTATATAGTTATACTAGGCCACAAAATTTGGCCCAAAACAAAAGTTGATCCTACTGAAGAAAAAAAAAACAAAAAATGCTGCTGATACAGAAATAAAAAATGTTGGCCCATAATAGAAATACAAGGCTTGGGTTTATGGGCCCAATTTTGTTCAGTTTGGCTGTCTTTTAGCCACTGAATTTCTTTACCCATTTTTATGTTTTTCGAATCAAGAAAAAACCATAGAAAAACGAATTGTGTTCTAGGGCGTTTGTTGCTCCTCGAAGTCCAAGGATAAGATTTGCGTTTGGTGTGTTGTCTTCAATTGATCCACACACATATTTTCATCCTTTTTTTTCTTTTTTTTTTTTAACATACATATCTTCATAATTATATTAGTTGTAGAATTTGAAAATATCGTGTGAAAATTTTGCACTCTTATCGTTTGGGAAACTTGACCTCGCATTTGAAAGTTCGCCTATAACCTCTGAAAATTTGGAAAACACAAGATCGACCTGCGCTCTATTAACTAAGTCAAGCATTGCCTTAATTGAATCTTGACATTATGTGCATTTTCTCAAGCAACTGGAGTCAAAATCGAAGGGATCACTTTGTCTTAGAAACAACAAATTTTTGATAATTTGACAAAAAGAGGGGCTATAAGACTTTCAGTCCAAGCTTTAGACGAAAGAAAAAAATGGAATTTACTTCATAAATTCTACATGTAATACCGTTAAAATAATAATAATAATAATAAATTAATTTTAAATTAAAATTTAGAATTACTTTATGAATTTGAATCAACTCGTTTAGGTTTGAGTTAACTTGTACAAGAATAATTCTAAGTCGGACAATACAGAATCGTAAATATAAATTTGCTGGCGATTAAGAATTGTACTGCAGTTGTATTTTTTTTTTGCCATACATATCATTAAATTAATCTTTATAAAAGTTAAGCTAAGCAATTTAAATACGTTTCATGTATTAAAAGTTGCAATATAATGCAATTTATACTTTAAAAAGATAATTGATCTTACTTCAATCAAAAATGCAATTTGAATTGGACCAAGAACCCAAGAAAACCCTAAAAAAATTGCTCACTTAAATGTTTTAATTAGTTTATATAAAAATTGACCAACACAACGTATATAATTAGGCACTCTTTTAAATATTCGGTAGAACAAATTTTTATGTTATGTTTGGCGGCATCGATTATTTGAAATTAAAAAAAAAATTAGTACAAACTTTTTACACTTTCTGGAATCCTAAATTCAAAACACCAATCCTCCCAAACATAACAGTATCTAGCCCCCAAGCCCATATGTATTTACAGCCCATCAGTGTGTGAACCTCTATCCCCAGCCCATTTCTTATCCCCAAGCCCATTCCCCCTTTAAATCTCATCGAAACCCTAGCCGCAACAACTCACTACATTCATTATCTGTTCTCTCCTCACTCACTGCCCCAATCCGCAAAAACCACCACTTCCTTATACACCCGACGACATAGCAGCATCAAAACGACGGCTTCAAAATTCTACTCTCTCAGGTTAGCGTTCTTCCTCTCTCTTCTGATCTCACTTCTCTCTTCTCTTAATATAGTCATGATCGAAATTGAGAGTTTTTTTTTTTTTTTTTTTAAAATTGGGAGACTTGAGCTCTTTCGAGTTAACGATCTCCAACCGAATCGAGTTCGAGCATTCCATTCCTGTTGAACACGGCAAAGGGTTACCATTTACTCTCTTTTTCAAATTTCACTCTCTTTTTCAACTGGTAGGTCTGAACTTTTGAATCTTTGACTATTTGTTGTTTTGTGTGGTTTGTTTAATAATCACTTCATTATCTATTTTTTTATAGATTTTTTCCTTTTCTGTGGGAAATTTAGTACTTCTTCATTTTTTCCTCCTATTTTTTGGGCAGGCCTCTTAGTGTCATTCATTTTATACTCAGATTTGTTGTTGTTGTTGTTGTCGTTGTTTCATGCTTTTTACTTCCACAATTTATCATTGATGCACTTCCTGTAACTATTATATCCCTGTATAGGCTTATAATCTCATAAAGCCATAATTACAAAAAAAAATCTTATCTGTTTTTTGCTGGGTGATACTGTACTTGATAATGATTAAAAGTTTCCTTTGATTTCTAACTTTTAACTTTTATTGTGTTTGTGAAATATAATGGGATGATCAGTCCATATAAGGAAATGTATACATTTTGTATTGTGATTGGAACTTTAGTAGTGGCTATTGTGAATTGGCAGCAATAGAGTTATTTATGATTTTTGTGTGAATGCTTTTGTAAATTGGTGTATTGTGAATTGGCAGCAATAGAGTTATTGTGATCGGAATGTTAGTAGCAGTATTGTGAATTGGCAGCAATAGAATTATTTATGATTTTTGTGTGAATGCTTTTGTAAATTGGTGTCCTGTTGCTTCTAGGTGATCTTTAGCAGGTACTTTTGAATCTTTGACTATTTGTTGTTCAAGCACTCTTTCTGTTTTCATGTCAAAGTAGAGTAACCTTTTGACTACCTTTTTTTTGTGCAACATTTAAACAACAGCAATAGATAACTCCTTGACTAGTCACAGTGAGTGTTGAGCTGTATCCAAAATTTTGACTGGAAGTAAAGTAGGCAATATTAATCATAAGTCACAACTTCAGTGTTTTCTTATTTTTAGGGTTAGCATTGGGCCTTAACAACGACTAGCAAGTACAAGAAGGTAAAGGGTCAAGAAAGAAACATGCCTCCTCAGTCATCAGGTAACAAACTCCTATTCTCTCCTACTGATTTGTTGTTGTTTATGTTTCTATATTACACACACACACACACACATATATATATATATAACTTTTAAAATTTTCTCTCCTTTGTCCTAGTAATATAGGTAGCTTTTATGAAAGAAGAGAGTTGATTGGAACTGGGTGGAGTAGGGAAAAAAATAGTTATGTTTTTTTGATATATTATCATACTTGTTTGATTAGATGCTCTGTTTTGTACATTAAGGATGTGACAATAATTATTAATTGCTTTTTCTCATTCATTCTAAAAAAAAATTTATGTTCAATCCTGGCATTTTCTTTATTTCTTTATCCTCTTCTTCTATCTTCTCTACATCCACTCATATTAATTACATTAAATTTAGCCAAAATAAGTTTTTTTTTTTTTTTTTTTTTTTTTTTTTGTGGGGCCTTTGTGAATTTGTTCTGGATATGCTCCCCTCTTGAGCGCTCTTTAATGAAAGTAACTCATCAATATATATAAATATTTGAGTCAGTTTTTGGAAGTCTAACCAAATTAAAGACAAAATTTGGTTTTAAAATGTTTTTTTTGTTTCAAAGGTTTTATTTCTTCAAAATTGGAATAGTAAGCTCAATGCATTGTATTGGTACACCCAGCTCCAGTAATCATTATGCATGAGTCCTTACAGGGCATGCACTAGTACATCCAACTTATGCACTTGTGTATGGACTTTGGAATTGGAAAATCCAATTGAACATGGGTATCACTTAGACTTTGGGGATGTATTCTAATGATTTTTTTTTTTCCCGACTCTTTCCCTATCAAATTTAACTCCGAAAAGACTTATCAAAAAAAAAAAATTAACTCTAAAAAGCATCTATGAACACATGATTTTTTTTTTGGCCTTTGTGAAGTTGTTCTGGGATATGCTCCCCTCTTGAGCGCTCTTTAATGAAAGTAACTTATCAATATATGATGTTAAAACTCAAGTTGATATTATTTTAGCATGTTGCATCATACACAACTATTTAATGGCCTTATTAATGAAGTAGACCGGGAGCTGTTGAATGAAACTCGAAATGAAGAGGCTGGTCCAATTGAGAGAAGTGAAGATCATAGTTTGGGAGAATACTTAAGAGATTCAATAGCTTCCCATATGTGGCATGACTATGTAGCTAAAAGTGTGATATTTCATATGTTTATTTGTTTGAAATAACTTTGCGTCTTTTATATTAGAGTGCTTGTTTTGATTTGGAGATGTATAATGCTAATAACTTGTTATAAACTCCTACCTTGCATGCATTTTTTTATCTATCTTCAATTGAATCTTTATCTTTTTGTCCCTTTCTTTGTATTATACTTGGTTATTATGTAGACATAAGAATGAGTAAAGAATCCTAGTACATGTTCCTCGATGCTGAGGGCATCCCCGAAGAGCAAAGCATAAGTGGTGTGTCGAAGAGGATAGATTGGATTGGAATGCACAAATGGATGATATATTTTTGGATGAATTACATAATCAATATTTCAAGGGGCGTATGCTTGATGAGACATTCACAACAAAAGCTTATCGTGAAATTATTGAAGAATTGAAAGAAAGACTAGGCATGGATATCAACAAAGCTAGAGTGAAGACTCGTTTTAACGAGTGTTTTGACTTGTTCAAAATTGGTTTGAGTGGGTTTGCTTGGAGTCAAGAAACAAAAATGTGGAGTGCTGAACCTGAAGTTTGGGCTAATTTGATTGCGGTTGGTTTTCTAATTGTGATTATTATTATTATTATTTTACTCATAAGAGATACATTCTTTATTTTTTTTTTTTTTTTTTTTTTCATTTTGAAATAATGATAATTCTTTTTTTCTTTTTTATGTTTTGGCAACAGGCAAAACCAGCAACTGAGAAATGGAAGACTATTCCGATTTCTAATTATGATTAGTTGCTGGATTTATTTGCCAAGAATAAGGCAAGGGGGTTTAATGCCCTAATGGCTAAGGAGAGGAATGATAAATGGGTAGCAAATGATAGGGAGAGGAATAATCAATCAGCAGCAAGTGCTAGTGAGAGGAGCAATGAATATGTGCCAACTCGTAATGAGGATCGTATGGATAGCATTTGTGGTATTGATCACTTGGTGTCACGGAATGAAGCAAGTTTGGATAATACGGGTTTTTTTGGATACAGAGTTTGAAAACATGAATATAATGTCTTCTGAAACACCTTCAAGTGTACCTTCCCATTCCACTTCTTCAAAAGGTAAAAGAAAAAGGAATTCTTCGACTGTTGATCAAGATAATGAAATGATTGGAGTAAAGAGAGGTGTTCAAAATGAAATGTTTTCTGAAGATCATTTCCCTCTTTAAGAAGTTCATAAACAGGGAAATGAACTTCTTAGAGAGGGAAATGATCTTTAAAAACATTCAATAATCTTTATGAAAAGTGCAACTAAAAGGGAAAAGAAAGAAATCTTTAAGGAGTTGGCAACAATTGCAATAGAGGAGTATGTAATTGTTAAGGCTTTCATTTTTTTGACTTAAGTGGCTGTTTGGGATTGCTGTTAAAATCATGAAAGCACTTTTAGCAGTAAGTAAAGCTGTTGTTATAAAATTGTTGTCAGTAAAAAATATGTTATGCATTTGGTGATATATTTTATAAAGCGCTTTTTATATTTAAAGCATTTTTAAATTTGTTTGGTAACAATGTTGAATAAAGAACTTTTACAACCAAAATTACTAATAGTATTCCTATTCTCTGTATATTTTGTTTTGGTTCTATATAATATGAATTCTTGCTTATCAAAGGAAAAAAATAGAACATTAGCTCATATTTATGAAATTCAAACGGGTAAGATTCAAGGTTGAAGTTTAGTTTTACTAATTATAGCATTGTAGCTTTTTGTTAGATTAGTTTTAAATAAAGTTAACCTAAGAGTGAAATCAAAAAAAAATTCAAAAGTAATAATTACCCGATTTAAGAAACTGATCTAAAAGAACATTCTGATAGACAAGAAATGATATAAATATAGATTTTGTAGAAACTGATAAATGAAAGAAAAAAAATTGGATGATTATGGAACTGAACTCCTATTAAACTAAATTTCTAATATAACTTGAATTTCTAATACATAGGTTTCTTAGAAGGAAGGATATTAAATTTCTAATATATAGGTTCCTTAAAGGAAAGGGTACGGATGTTTGCATAATATTTGTATATTTTTTAACATGAGGGAGAAAATTGTACTTATAAAAAGTAAAAAGGGATTAAATTGTCTAAAATAATATAATTATCATAAAAATATCTACATCTACTTAAAACACAATTTTAAAAGCTACGATTTGCAACTTCAAGTGAATGCGCTTTTTTGATGAAACCTCTATTATCTAACTGCATTTATTTTTGTTACCAAACACATCTCACCGCAGTTTTTAAAAAATGAAAGTGCTTTTTAATGGTAGAGAAGCAATCCCAAACAGGCTGTTAAGCATGACTATCCTGATGGAATGACACAATTTCTTGGTTGCCCATTTAATCACCGCAAGCAACTCTTGGAGGAATTGATGTCCGATGATTCTGGATGTTGACTATTGTTTTAGTTATATTGTCTTTTGGGGATGTGAACCATTGATAACTTTAACTTGGCAATATTTTGGGACAATTGGTTGAACTTTCTACCATTTCTATGTTTTGTTATATTATGTTTCTCTTTGGCTATGAAGCTTTTGGAATATTAATTTTGAAACCATATGTTTGTTTTATTTTAATGAGACATTATAATGTGTTATCTTTTGTGGAATGATTGTTATCTCATGTATTTATTTATTAAATTTTTTTTTTTTTTTTGATGGTTGATTGGAAATTTCATATACATGAGCCTTCTGGATTTTTTGTGGGATTGCCTTCTGGATTTTTGGTTTGGAAATTTTCGCTGTTCTTTGAATTCTATTACTGTTGTTATTGTCATTGGAAATTTTAGCTTTTCCTTGGATTCTTGCAGATTGCATCATCTCATCATGGGAATGTAGGACAAAATTGGTTATGAAGGGTGACCATTTGTTTGGATTGAAAACATTATGTAGTTAGAGCTGTTGTTGTGTGCTATTCTTTTTAAATGTTCCTTTGTTGGGTTCTTATCTAATAGAAACAGATGCTGAATTAGACCTTCCCTCAGTGTCATCTTTTATATTTGACCTTCCTAGGAAAAGTGACTCATCTTGTTCAGGTAGAAGCTACATCTATGGTTTCAACAGTACTGTTTAGAGCTAAATCTTACTATGACTTCTCAAAAAAAAAAAGAAAAAGGATTAGAGCTGCGATTTATGCAATCATCCATCACTGCTGTGTTTAAGTTACCTGCTGCTACTATCCATGCTATTGAAAAAATAATCAAAAATTTCATTCGTGGCTGCTATATGAAATCCAAAAAACTCCATTTGCTGCAGTGGAATAGAGTAGCTTGTCCAAAGGCTGAGGGGGTTTTTGGTATTAGGAGGGTGGTTGAGCTGGACTGGGCTGCTAAGCCTCTATTAGAAATGTTATCCAAAACGGCAGATGGTGTAAACCAAGGTTTATGGCTGAAGAAATAATTTGACATTTGGAATTTAGTTGTTAATATTCCTATTAGACAAGGTTCAGATTTGATCAACTGCAAGCATGGGAATGCATCTTCCAAGTCCTTCTGGAAGTGTTATAGAAATGAAGCTCCTAGAAAGTATTGGGTTAAGTTAATTTGGAATGGTGGAAGACCAGCAGCTAGTGTGCACGGGCGGAGCCAGAAATTTAAGGCCCCCCTCTACTCCGCCCCTGCTGCCTCCCTCTAGCTTGGCTTTGCAGAATTAACTTTCCACCTTATCAACCTTGTAGCATAGAGGTATTTGTGTCATTCCTATGTCACAATTGTATGAGGGATGTTGATATTGGGGAACATCTGTTTTTCAACTGCATGTTTGATAAAGAGACTTGGAAATGGATTGTTGATCTATTTAACTGGAATTTGGACAATATGCAGAGTTTTGATCACCTTGTAAAATGGTTCAACAATCAGTCATACATTAATTCACAAAGTAGTAAGATTCTGAGATTAACCTTTTTTTTTTGTTTTTTCCTAATGGTAGATTCTGAGATTAACCTTTACATTCACCATTTGGCACCTAATGTGGTCTAGGAATCAAAAGAGTTCATGATGATATTCAATTTCTCCTTCTAAAGTTGCACGATAGGTCATTTGGAATATGGTTGACACTTTGGGGATGCATTTACAGGATCTGGTGGGAATTTTCACGTGCTGATTATAGGGATTTTGATGATTGTTATTGTATTTAGAGATGGGCTGGGTGGTTGTGTTTGTAAGAGTGGTTTGCTAGTTCTTTTGCTGGCTTTTCCTTTCTTTTATTGCTGTTAGCTAACTTTTGGAAATGGGATTTTTTTTTTTTTTATTCTTTTATGTTTCTAAAGAGGTATGCCTCTGTTATTTTTGAGTTTGGTTGTTTGTTAAAAAGAAGCTTAGGAGAAATATATATATACTAAAATTGCAAAAATTATGTAGTAAGTCAGGGCTGCCATGATATACAAATTTGAATGATAACTTCAATTCCCAACAATGAAGTGAAAAGAAACTTCCAGTCTGTATTTGATTTATATATCAACAACCAAAAAGCAGCCATGTCACCATGATAGGAACACCTGGAACAATTATTCATTCAGAAATATCTCCAATATGTGATCATTTGAGACAATCAAAAGCTAAGAGACCTTGTAGCTGAGTAAAAAAATAAGCCCAGAAGGATTTAAATTTACTAAGAAAGAAGGCTTAAAAAGGTATAATCAAATCAAAATCTAAGGAATATATCGATCAAAACAGTGGCTCAAGTCAACCCAACAAAGCTGTTAATCTACATAAATCAAAACTGTGGATGGGATCATCTACTTGGTTTCCTTCTATGTGCAAGGCATAGCCCTATTGAGTATTTATTAAACATATTATAACAATCAGAAAACGACATATGAAAAAAAAAAAAAAAAAAAAAAAAAAAAAAAAAATGGGTGACCATTTCTGGACTAGTGGATCGAATAGTCTAGAAAATCCAAGATATATATGCAAACCAGAAGTAGTTGTACATAAATGTCAAACTATTTCAAGATGCACTGCCAAGCAAGCAGAGAGAGTTTGCTTTAATTAATTCTTGGTGTATTTTAATTAAAAGTGTCCATAAGAAATAGAAGAAAAAGGAACAATGGTTTGGGGGAACTAAAGACATCATGAAAGGGTAAGATAATAATTTGGTCACTATTTTTTCTTTTCTTTTCTCTCTTTTATTTTATCAAAATAAGAACAACTATTTTTTTTTCTTTTTCTTTTTTCTCCTATCTATCCAAACATGAATAGAAATTATTACTATCATTTCTTTTCTTTTCTTTCATAACTAATACTATCATTTCTTTTCTTTTCTCTCATATGTATCCAAACACACCCTACATTTATTATCTGTTATCTCACTCGTTCCCTACCCCCATCCGCAAAAACCAACACTTCCCCATACACCCGACGACATAGCTACAACTAATCGGAAAATCGAACCCACGGATCGGGCGAGAAACATGCCTCCTTAGTCATCAGGTATCAAACTCCTGCTATCCCCTACTGATTTCTTGTTGTTTATGTTTCTATATTACACACACACATATATAAATATATATATAACTTTTAAAATTTTCTCTCTTGTCCTAATAATATAGGTTGCTTTTATGAAAGAAGCGAGTTGATTGGAATGGGTAGAGTAGAGAAAAAAATAGGTATGTTTTTTTTGAGATACTATCATACTCGTTTGATTAGATACTCTGTTTTGTACATTTACTATGTGACAATAATTATTAATTGCTTTTTCTCATTCATTCTAAAAAAATTTATGTTCACTCCTGGCATTTTCTTTATTTCTTTATACTCTTCTTCTATTTTCTCTACATCCACTCATATTAATTACATTAAATTTAGCCAAAATAAGTATTGTGTTTTTTTGGGGGCTGGTGAAGTTGTTCGGATATGCTGCCCTTTTGAGCGCTCTTTAATGAAATGAAAATAACTTATCAAAATATATATATATATATTTGTGTCAATTTTTGGAAGTCTAACCAAATTAACTCGATAAAATTTGGTTTTAAAATGTTTTTTTTTTCAAAGGTTTTATTTCTTCAAAATTGGAATAGTCAATGCATTGTATTGGTACACCCAGCTCCAGTAATCATTATGCATCAGTCCTTACAAGGCATGCAGTAGTACATATTTTGGTAGTAAGCACCATGGACCAGTACATCCAACTCATGCACACATCCATGGACTTCGAATTGGAAAATCCAACTGAACTTGGATATGAGTTAGACTTTGGGGATGTATTCTAATGATTTTTTTTCCCGACCCTTTTCCTATGATGGCCCAAGTTTTTAAAATTCGGTGCATCAACGAGTGACCCGAAACTGACACGATAACGAATTCCAAATGTGAAAGCGAATAAAAAAACGAAGTCTCTAGAGATGTATATCATCCTTAAGACGCCAACGTGGCTCCCCATGAAGTAACGGAACTCAAAAGATAACTACATGGAAGTTAGGGTTAAAAACGGATTAAGTGGAACCCTAGGGGTAAAATAGTCTTTTCACGTTTAAATAGTCTTTTGTGCACGTCATTGGGTCGACAACGAAAAATTAATGAAGTTGAACTCATTAATGAAGTGCACGCCATTTGCTGGCCATTAAGAATTGTACACTTCTTGTACTTTTTTGCCATACATATCATTAAATTAATCTTTGTAAAAGTTAATCTAAGCAACTTAAATACGTTTCAGAGTATGATGTATTAAAAGTTGCAATAGCAGGTGATCATTTTTTTGTTTTTTCCCCCTAGATAATGCAATTCATACTTAAGAGGCGATCAAATAAAATAATTTATATCACTTCAATCAAAAATGCAATTTGAATTGGACTAAGAACCCAAGAAAACTAAAAAGATTTGTCATTTTTTTGTCCAAAATTGATCATCAATTCAACATTCTCCAATCCTGTAGCCACAAAATATTAATAATAATAAGGGTAAAGTGCATTAAACCCCCCCTTAACTATACCCCAATGAGCAAAAAACCCCCCTGAATTTCAAAATGAACAAAAAACCTCCTTGAACTATTCAGTCTGTTGCACTTTACCCAATCCGGCAACCAGCCGATAATTTTCCTTGCACGTGAGAGGACAAATTTATGTAAATGACCATACTGCCCTTGTCAATTTAAAATACTATACTGCCCATGAAACACCATTGGACCCAAACAAGCCCTAACAAATTCACTCATTGTCTTTTTCCTCCAGCACATATGATATATATATATATACATATATATACACAACACATATGATGCTCATCCTTTGGCATTAGAACTGAAACGATCCAAGGTATAGTTTGAAGCTTTTGTACCCATATGTTAGCTTAGTATACAGTGAGTAAAAATAAAATCAAAATCAAAATCAAAATCAAAAAATCAAAACCCATTTGGCATATACAGATAAAGAAATCAAAACCCATAGACATATTCTATCTGTACACCCCACTCCAGTTCAAGAGTATTTAACAGACTCAATCCATTCTCCAACCTCCAACGAAGCAGGCACTCTTCTGCAACTTGACTCATTCTGATTTAGATATCCATCACAAAAATCAACTAGAAAGTGTTCTCACTTCGATTGGGACCGTCACACAGTTCTTTATCTAAATCGATATCAAAATAAAAAATAAAATCAAAAATCAAAACCCACTTGCTAGCCGCTCCTCTCCACCGACACATTTCTTCCTCACGGCGGAGCCCTCGCCGGTCCGTCACTGCCGCTGCACCACCCACCGTCCATCACAACCGACATCATCCAAAGCTGAAACCGCCGACGCCGTCTTCATCCTCTCCACCGTCCGAAGCCTCCTTGCTCGCCGTGAGTTCGGCCGCCGTTCAATCCCGCCAAGCTTGCCCACGGCCGAGTCAACTGAGCCCTCCACCGGCTCAGCCGCCGCCGTCTCTGCCATTCAGTCCACCCACCTCACCGTCACAGAGCCCTTCTCCACCTCGCCGTCACAGCCAACCCTTCTCCATCAAGCCACCATAGCCAAGCTCGTCATCGCCTTGCCCGCCGTTCTGTCAATCACCGGCTTTGAGGTCACCTTTTCAATTTGGGGGTTCATCGAGTTAGAGAAAGAAGGGAGTGAGAAGAGAGACCCAGTTGAAGATAACAAAAAGAAAAGGAAAAATAATAATAAAGTCAGCAGCCAATAGTCTGCTGACACGTGTCCTCCAGGCATTTTATTTTCATCAATGTGATGCGGCACCGTTTTTTGAAGGGGTAAATTAGACTTTTCCAAATTCCGGTAGCTAGAAGTGACCTGAAAAACATTCTCTGTGCTAAGACTACAACAAGACCATAGTTGAAGGGGGTTATTTGTAGTTGAGGGTGGTTAGTTACACTTGGGGTATAGTTGAGAGGAGTTTATTGCACTTTACCCTGATAATAATAAAATTGCTCACTTAAATGTTATAATTTGTTTATATAAAAATTGATCAACACAATGTATATAATTAGGCACTCCTCTAAATATGAGGTTGAACAAATTTTCGGGAAAAATAGAGAGGTTAAACTAAGCTTGAAAAATATAAATATTTTTTGTCCATATATAATGGTAGGATTCCCGAAAAATTATTCATTACAGCCGTAGCAATGCTGACGTGGTGTAACGAATGGTTACAAACACTCCATCAAAGTAAATTGAACATATAATAGAACTAAAAAGCTGATATATGTGCTTTGGTGGAGTGTTTGTAGCCGTTCGTTGCACCATATCATCGTTTCAACGATTGCAATGAATAATTTCTTTTATATGCACTTAGGGTGAAAAATTCAGAATATTTATGCGCTTAGGATCCCCTTTTAAATATTAGATATTTTTATTAGCCGTTTCTTGTTTAATATATTTCTTATTTAAGGTTAGGAAGCATCTTGAGCCTATTGAGGGTCATTTCAAGTTGACCTGAGTATCAAGTTAAACCCAATCCAATGTAAGGAAAATCATAAGCCTTAATACGTGTTCATTTGTTTAGTAAATAAAGAATCAAGTTGAAACAAGATTGTTAGACTCATTTATTCATGAATAGTTTCATTTAAAAGATCGTTTACCAAGACTCGAACTTTTACCTTTCTAGTTGAGAATGAAGAGATTATACTATTGGAGTAGATGTCCACTAATATTTCATTTTAACCCATCAACAAAGTCCAAGCCTAATGCAGCCCACCCCAAATTTAATTTATGATATGTTTGGCTGTACGAATTATTTAAGATTGCGAAAATTTTAGTACAAATTTTTTACACTTTCTTCAATCCGAAATACAAGCACGTATCCTCCCTGACATAACAGTATATAACCCCAAGCCCATATGTATTTACAGCCCATCAGTGTGCAAACCTCAATCCCAAGTCCATTTCGTATCCCCAAGCCCATTCTCCCTTTAAATATCATCGAAACCCTAGCCACAACAACTACATTCATTATCTGTTCTCTCACTCACTCACTATCCCCATCCGTAAAAACCACCTCTTCCCCATACAACCGACGACATAGCAGCGGCAACACTAATCGGAAATTCGAACCCACCGGTTGGGCGCGAAACATGCCTCCTCAGTCAACAGGTATCAAACTCCTACTCTCCTCTACTGATTTCTTGTTGTTTATGTTTCTATATTACATACACATATATAAATATATATATATATATATATATAACTTTTAAAATTTTCTCTCCTTTGTCATGACAATATAGGTTGCTTTTCTGAAAGAAGTGAGTTGATGGGAATGGGTGGAGTAGGGGAAAAAATAGGTATGTTTTTTTTGAGATATTATCATACTTGTTTGATTAGATGCTCTATTTTGTACATTAAGTATGTGACAATAATTATTAATTGCTTTTTCTCATTCATTCTAAAGAAATTTATGTTCACTCCTGGCATTTTCTTTATTTCTTTATCCTATTATTCTATCTTCTCTACATCCACTGTGGCAAATTACATTAGCCAAATATATATATATATATATATATATGAGTCAGTTTTTGGAAGTCTAACCAAATTAACTCGAGACAAAATTTTAATTTTTTTCTTTTTTCAAAGGTTTTATTTCTTCAAAATTGGTATAGTAAGCTCAATGCATTGTATTGTACACCCAGCCATGGGTGGATCTATTCATGGGCTAATATTGCCCAAGTCCAAAATAAATAAAATAAAATAAATTAGTACTACTATTTCCTATCAGCCATTCAGGCCAGCCCAATCCATAATAAAACAAAAAGGCCAGCACAGCAAACCAAAGTTACAAACAAAATTTATGGGCCCTCAAAATTTATAGGCCCGTGGATGATGGGCCACCAAAAAAAAAAAAAAATTAGGGCAAGTCAGTTAACCTTGCCAATTGCCTCCAATCTCCATTCTCGTTATCAACCCTCAAGATTGATCTCCCGAATCAAAAGTTCAGAGTGAACTGTAAGTTTTCTGGCTGTTCTTTGTGCTATCTTTTTGATGGGCTGTTCTTTGTGCTATCTTTTTGAAGGGTTTTGTTTTAAATTTTTTTCCCTGAATGTTTTGTTTTAATTTCTTGCGTGTTTATAATTTATTGCATTTTGCTTTGATACGTTATAGTGATTTTGTACTTCACTGGCAGTGTGTGTTGGGTTGAAATTTGGAAAATCTGATTTTGTGATTTTGTAATCTTTGTAGGAGACGCCTTTAGAACGTTCTGTTCACCCGAACTGGACTTACCAAGTTAAATGCCAATTAGTGAGCCGACAGATGGCTTAAGGATCAAAAACGGTTGGGGAACTGTTCAACCTTTTCAACCCAGAACCTCATCCATCTCCCGATCCCTCACCATCCTCTCCGCCGGCTTCTATGAGTTTCTTCCGAAACTCACAGAGAACAATAGTAGATGCAGCGGCATTTCGAACAATCGTTGTGTTTTTGAATCCTATCCAGGCCGCTTTCCAACTCATCATGAGGGAATCCCTTGATTGTCGTTGCCCTTCCAAAGTCCACAGCTAGACTTCCCGAATCTCGATAAGCTCGATAAGGAAGTTGGTGGAGACAGATTTACACTATGGACTCTAAAATGGTTTGCTTAGACTAACGCTTTCATTTCCTAACTTCTGTAAGTTTTTCTTAACTGATTTTCACTACTTTTTTAATTATTTTTTATGTTATATCTGTCTGAATTGCAAGTTTTCATAAAGAAAGGCTGTGTTATGTAAATTTTATAGGGTTGTAAGTAATCTGACCATGTAGTACGGTGGGTTTTAATATTTGGGGTTTGTTGTTTTCATAATTTTGGTGATTTGTGTTGTGACATGCGGGTTTGGGGTTCGCATAATTTTCTAAGTTTACATATTTTCGGTTCATAATTGGAGGGTTTGGGTTTTATTTTTTTAAATTTTATTATTTCATGAAGATTGGAGTTTTTCAGCAAATTTCTTTGTTCAAATTATATATATACATACAGAATATACAGATTGACAGAGAGGGAGAGACAGACCACATTAAGAGTAAATGACTTAGATTTTGAGCATGGTACGTGCTTACATACATGGAATGATTGTTATGCAGATAATTAATCTGTCAAGCTTGAGTTACAACCATCCGGTGGGAGGGCCTAAATTTTTTTTTTTTACTTTTTCATAATATGCCAACGATAGACTGAAACAAATAAAAAAATTACACTGGAATTCTTGGCCTAAGATTATTCCATCTCCCGTGAACAAACTAAAATAGTATATCATCATCCCCCCACATCCCATTCAAATGAACAAATTATATATTATTATTCAAACATTTTTTATTTTTATTTTTATACTAGCAAGTAATTCACATGCTTACTTTTGTTAAGCAAGAATTTGAATTTCTTACCTTTTATTTAGGAAGGTAGAAAAGATCCAACTTATCTGTATGAATAATGTTAAAAAGACCAGTAGTTCGGGAGGAATGAACCGGAAATGATAAAACATTACTTTTACTTAAACAATAGAAAAATGCGTTTGAACTGTAACAAAATGGTAAACTTTTTGTTATTAAAAAAACAATTCAAAAAATTCTTCTAAGAACTAACTGAAGATGCAAGCAATACCCCAAATTCCACGTCCAACCGAAATGTTCTCCAAGTTTACTCCCTATCCCGATTACCTTAGACCCTTGGTCAATTGTTTTTAAAGTTGGTTAGAGATGCAGGTTATATTCATTATATTATTGTTCGGCATCATTTAGTCAAAAAGGTTTGAGCTTTTGGATGAGTTGGTGGTTAATATAGTATCACATTAAACAGTTTGTCATTTATGATATCCTTAATTTCATCTACAGTAGTATATCTTCTTTGGAGGGAGAAAAAATTCATTCTTTATTTTGATTTAGGGGCCTTCATCTTTGCAACTTCTTTTCCATCGTTGATTGCCCGTTGTTCAATCTTTTTGATGGGTTTTGTTTTAAATTTTGTTTCTTGAATGTTTTGTTTTAATTTCTTGTGTGTTTATAATTTATTGCATTTTGCATTGATACATTAGTGATTTTGTACTTCACTGGCAGTTTGTTGGGTTGGAACTTGGAATTTTAATCTTTCATTGGATTATTTTGCTGACAAGTAACTATAATCGATAAGAGAGCAGAGATGTTCATTGTTAATTTTCGTCGTAGAGATGTTTATATTTGCGTTTTTTGGGGATAAATTTGAATTGGTTCCATTTATAGTAAATGAAGTGATAGGTTGTCTTGGTTCATGTTTTATGTTACTTCGATTAAAATTTAGAAATTTTATTTCTATTGCTTGCCACTGCTACTTTAGAATTGGGGAAATGAACGTAAATCACTTATTCAAGTGGCGATTTGAATTGAAGAGCTATCTAAATCAACAAGGACTAGATGAGTTGTGCTGCACAAAGAATTATTTGGTCAAACAACATTGTCAATTAGAGACTTAGTTTTACCGAATTTCTTGGTAATTTGAATTTGTTAGTTATTAACATGTATACCTTTAAGACCGGCCTATACTATATTCTGAATTCTAGGTTACTTTGTACTACATTGAATTCTTTCTTGTGCTCATATTTTATTTATTTAACTTGCTGGAAAGTTTACAGGGGATTGGGAATTTATATATATATATACCTAGAGCATGGATGACACATTGACACTATTTTTTTTTTTTTTTCTCATAGGTGATAGACAATTAGGCATGCCCTTTATTTTCTTGTCTTTAGCCCCCCTGACTTTGCAATCCTAGCTCCTCCCCTGCACCCAACTCCAGTAATCATTATGCATAAGTCCTTACAGGGCATGCACTAGTACATATTTTGTAGTAAGCACCATCGACCAGTACATCCAACTTATGCACTCGTGCATGGACTTCGAACTGGGAAAAAAAAAAAAATCATTAGAATAAATCCCCAAATAATAATAATTGTATTTATTGTTATTTTTGCTTAAGGAAATTTTAGGTATTTCATCATTCAAATAGAAAATATGTCCTTATTTGGTCAATTTGAATGTAGTAGGCATATCAGTGATATTTTGGTATATTTTTAATTATCCAAAACACTACTGGATGTCTCTCCTTTTTTCTATTTTAAACACCAATGGAATGTCTCAAGTTCCCTAATTCAATATTTTCTATATTTTTCTTATTTAGTGTTATTGCTTACAAAAAAAAATGAAGATGGATGCTGGATCATTTTACATACCCAAGCACCTGACTCCTCCAGGGCAGGATAATCATTTCATTTGTTCTGAGCAAAAAACAGTAGGAGTTGCATATGGCGTTGGTGGTTGGAGCAAGAAGGGTGTGGATGCGAGCTATTATGCGCGAGGATTAATGGCTAATACTGTGATAGCAATTTATGATCAAACCGAAGGACCTATTGATCCAAAGAGTGTCTTGAATGAAGCTTTCTTAAAAACTTAGCTCAAAGGATCCTTCACAGCTTGCATTATAACCCTCATCGGCAATATATGTCATCCGTCCATTTGCTCCTTCCTTGTTATAAATGTGCTTTTTTTTATTCTCTTAAGGCAAAAGGATATATTTTTAACTAATTTGCAATCTTTGTTTTTAATTATTGTAAAACTTGCATGCTGCTAACATTGGAGATAGTGGATTTTTGCTGCTAAAAGGTGGTGAAGTTGTATACCAATCACCAGTGCAGCAGCCTAGATTTAACTGCCCATATCAGCTTGGAAAGAGCAATGATTCCCCCAGCTCAGTGCAGGTTAGTGCTATTATTAATCTATTGTTATTTATGCTTAACATTAATACTGGGTCAAATTGGGATTGCCCCCTGAAGAAGACAGTCATTAGAATACTAGTTGCATATATAACATATATAGTTCTTTTAATTTTTAACATTTTGATTTTGTACTAATTATAAATATTTGGTCCATAGGAGCTCACTTTTTCATGGTGTGGAAGAAGAGTACACCCCACAACAATTAGCTTGGTCTCTAGCATAGTTTGCTCACAGTTGTTCTTTCGACAGATTAAGTTCTAGTCCATTCGAAATAGCTGTTGAAGAGGCAAGAATGGAACACATGGGAGGTAAAGTTGACAACATCACTGTCATTGTTGCTTATATCAGACCAATGGACTGGTTCTTTCTTCAGCAACAAAACAAAAAGAAAAAGAAAAAAAAAAAAAGAAAAAAAAGAAAGAAAAAAAAAAAGGAAGAAGAAGAATGCTAATGCTATGGATAACACGACATTATAGGAGTTTTTGCAGAGAAGTTCCAAGTGAATTTGTGCATATGATTAAGTTGATTCGTGTAATTGTTCCAAATTGTTGGTGATTTACAATTGCAAAATGTATCAAATTACCAATTTTTTTTAATTGGATGTGAAATTTGTTTTATGTGATGGTATGATGATATATTCTTGCCCATTTTTCAGAATTTGAGATATGTTGATGGTCTTGGTTTGCTTCGTTGTATATCTGATCTTTTTGGGTTATTTGTTTATTTATTTATTTATTTTACCATGTGGAGATTTAGTAGGAATTGCCATTCCAAGTTGAGTGGCTCTACATGTGTTGTGTTAAGCTAGGAATACAAATAACAGTGGCTGTAACTATTTTGATTCTAACTTTATACAAATAACAGGAGCTGTAACTATTTTGATTCTAACTTTATGAGAATTCTTCAACAAATTAGTGCAATTAGTTATGACAGTATGTTCAGGAGATTGGTAATCCAATCATTAGCAATATTCAAGCCAAACATGACAAGTAATATATTGTACAAATGATAATCATAGTGACTGGTCAAGTAAGTTGAATAAGGATGGTCTAAACCTATATGTTAAAAATACAGTAAATGGCACCCTCTTCTTTTTTTTTTTTTAATATATATATATATATATATATATATATTTTGCCTTGATTTTATATATGAAGCTTGTTGGCTGCATTGGGTTTATATCTCTATCTTCCGCCTATAATCCAGTGGGCAGAGAAGTATGGGAGTGAGAGCTCTAATTGTGCTGCTTATCATGGGTGCATTGCAAAGCTCTCATGTAAAACCCTAAAGACGCTAAATGATTCTTCTATCCTAGTCCACTTTGAGGTTCTGTGCAAACTAGCTGCCATTGCGGTATGTGATACAAATAGTTCCTATTAACAATAAACTGATAAATTATAATGTGACATATACTTGCACAACCATGATGTATTTAGATTTCCAAAGTTCAAACTCTTTCTATTGCACAAAAAATGACTATATTTGTCTGGCAACATTGTGACATGATTATTTTCTTCATATTCTATCCTCACGGGTTGAGTTAATTATGCAATGGAAATGAAATTTGATGAGTCTCCGTAATTTAGGGTTAGAAGTCTTATCTATAATGTCGTGAAAGTAATCATCAGGCAAGAGACTAGACTGATACAAGTGCTCAATTGCAATTAACTTTATGGTGCTGACGGACTCAGTCAGACTCAGTAACGTCTATCTCTTAGGATACAACGACTTTTGTTTATTCGATAATAACACTGCAAATCGAAAAAATGGGCGAACCGGCTCGGTGTAATACTCTCTTCTACATACCGGACTCACTCACACACTATAACTATATGTATGCAGAGAAGAAAATGAGAGAGAGAGAGAGAGAGAAAATTCAGAAATCTGTAAAGAAGATTCTGAACGGTGTACTTTGCGAGAAAATTCAGAAATCTGGAAAGAAGATTCTGAACGGTGTACTTTGCAAATGAACCTGTGGGGTTATTTATAGGCAACTAGGTGCCTTTCCAATTCCGCTCCTACTCGGTGACGGATTATATGGTATACTATCCCGCTCCTACTCCGGTAGACAAAATACCTACTCCACCCTATGTCCTCCATTTAATTGCAGGGCGTGTCGGGACAGGTTTAGTTATGTTACTTTTATTATGTAATAAAATAATAAAATTTAGCACAATGTGTTCAAATTGATCTAATTTTAAAATTACTAAGTATTGAATATTAATATATTAACAGAGATTTTCAACAAAGTAATAAGGGTCTTAAAAATACTAAATATATATAAAAAATTTAAAGGTACATATATAATCGAGGCAGGTTCATAACTAAATCTGCCCCTATCCCAAACTCGCCTTAGAGTTTTCAATTATTTTATCATACTCGTTTCAAACTAATTTAAGGGGCTACCAAATCTAGCCAATTAAAAATAAAATTGGCGAAAACTTCTTAGTCTAGAGAAATTGCCATCCCTCGATTTTTCTATTAAAAAATACTAGCACACGATCAATTCAAGAGAACAATGCCTGCAAGTGTAGGTCGTAAAGGCATAATTGGAAATCTCCTAATAATAGGAACAGGGGCCATAAACATTTTTGTTAAACGTGTCACAAACTTTGAGAAAAAAAAAAAGGACAAATTTGTCTAATTATAATTTAATTTGTGATTAAATGCTCCAACACCCCCTTAGATTTGCCTTTATTACTCACAATTAAACTAAAAAAAAAGACCCTAATCCTTATCTTAGATTTGGTTAACTTTGCCCTGACATACTCTTTCGTTAGTTGATAGTTAGAAAACTCAAACGTCAACTAATTAAAAAAATATAATGTCAAAACTACCCTTCCACAATTTAAGTCATTTCAATTTGGACACAAATATCAGCCTAAATTAAGATATATCATTCTAATTTACACATAAGTCATGAATCAAAGAAGTGCATGTACCATATGTGTAAGAATATAGAATTCCTCCATGATTGAATCAAAGAAGTGCATGTACCATATGTGGTAGAATATGGAATACACCCATTAGTGGGCATCTCATGGAAAATCTAAAAAACAACATTTAGTGTTCTCAATCTCGTTTGGTTCCTGTTTTCTTCTTTAAATCAATTCAATGAAATTATTATAAAATTGATTAATATGATGAATATATATTTTTTTAAATCAATGCAATAAAATTATTATGAAATTGATTTTGAATCATGATACACAAGTTAGCTAATTAAACTAATAATATAAATCGACTACAATATGATTATTTAATATACTTTATATAATGTTCATAATATGATGTCATCTTTTTTCTCTATTTATTTCTACCTTTTTTTTTCTGTCTTTCTTCATTTTATGAATTGAATTGATTAGAAGTACTAAAACATTAGTCAACATGAAGCATATAATTAGTTTTACCAATCATATATCTCAATTAAACATCCAACAATATATTAATATAATTTCACAATATGTTTAATCCAGTTACTCTCATACTCGACGATTTCCAGTAAGTATCTAAAGCTGGTGATTAACGCCACCTTTCTAATATTGCTTTGTCATCCCCAAGTCAGCAAGTTAAATAAAAAATTTACTAATTTACACTTTATTTTACTATATATATGAATACTGTTGAGGCTGAAATTCGCGCAGTCCGATACAATACCGTTTTCCTGCAAGTAAGAGAGGAGAAGATCGATGAACCTTGATGGCACCGGTATGGTGCCTGCCAAAAGCTCTCCGACGATCAAATTAGTCACGGAGGTCTAAAAAGAAGGCAGGGATCAATAATAGTTTTTTACCTCGTCCCTTCTTCAATGGCTTGATGCCCTATTTATGGCTGTGGATTGGAATCAAAATCGTTCTGCTGATGTCGATGGTTGACCTTATCTTCCGCTTGTGCGAAATTATAGGAGATTTATTATCAGATTTGTCGGGATATGATTTAATCCTTTTAACCTTCTCCAGTTATAGTAGGATTATTCTTACTTGTTGAACAACGTCAGATTTGATTTCATTATCCTTGATAATGAAATCTAACCAATCTTATCGATGGTAGGGTAGGTTTATATTTTTCCTTATCAGTTGCCCCCCATTTCCAAGCTTGCACGTGTAGCTTTGGGAATGTAATAAATAATAATAATACTTTTTCTTTTTCTTTTTTTTGCTTTTTTTTTTTTCCAACCCCGGTGAACAGTACCCGCGGGTACTATTCACGTAAATAGTAACTCAAGGAATTTTTTTTTTTTGCACCCGAGGGAACAGTACCCTCGGGAGGGTACTGTTCCTGAATAGTTTTTTTTTTTTTTTTTTTTTTTTTTTTTTTTTTTGCACCCAAGGGAACAGTACCCTTGGGTACTGTGAATAGTAATAATATTTTTATTTTTTATTATTTTTTTTTTTTTGCACCCGAGGGAACAGTACTCTTCCTTTTATAAGGGAATAAATTATACGAGTTTCACTCCTTAATAAGGGAATTGAACTTGACGAGTTTTACTCAACTTGTCCCTTTAGTAAAGGAATTGAACCTTACGAGTTTTACTCAGCTCACCTCTTTAATAAATGATTTTTATTTACTATCCCTTATTGTAAGGGGATATTAATTATGGGATTCATCCAACCTAGGTCCTTGTAGTACAGGACATTCATTTATTATCCCTTATATTACAGGGATATGGATTACGGGATTCATTCAACCCGGGTCCTAATAATACAAGATACTTATCCCCTATAGTCCAGGGATATGGATGACGGGATTCATTCAGCCCGGGTCCTTGTAATACAGGACACTCATTTACTATTCCCTTTAGTACGGGGATACAGATTACGGGATTCATTCAGCCCGGGTCCTTGTAATACAGGACACTCATTCACTATCCCTTATAGTACGGGGATACTGCACGTATAAACTAAAAGGAATTTTATTAAAGACCATCATTATTAAAAACAAAATAACACGTGATGGAGCTACCCTCCATTTAAAATGATTAATTAAGATGCCCCCAGTCTTTATCGTGAATGACTTGATAAGGTTAATTCCAGCCGCGAGACAATTTCTAGTCGGTATACTCATCTGAGTCATTCTCATGGTATGTGCTGTCACTCTAGCTGAAGAACGATTTCTTATATTTGGTACTATTTTCATCCCTAGCGAGAGGGGCTGGCCTCTTCTTGTCCTCTCCTTCCTTCCGTGCACTCATGGTGTTTTCAGCGTTGATGTGTTTTTGCGCTCTGACCAGCAACTCTATCATGCTGGTGGGAGGTTCTTTTGATAAGGAGAACAAGAATCTGGAGGTTTGGAGTCCTCCTATGAAAGCGGTCAAAGCTACCTTGTCGTCCGCCTCTTCTACCTGCAACATCTCTGCGTTGAATCGGGTGATGTATTCCCGAATCGACTCTTCCTTTTGTTGCTCTACGGTAAACAGGTAGGTAGCCGGCCTCCTATGCCTCTGACCTGCAATGAAGTGGCTCACAAACTACTTACTCAATTCTTCGAAGGTGTTGATGGTTCCTGGCTTCAACTTGTTGAACCAAAGTCTCGCTGATCCCTTAAGTGTAGTGGGAAAAGCTCGGCACATGATTTCATCTGGCACAGCGTGTAAATGCATAAGAGCTTGAAAAGTTTCCAGGTGATCGAGGGGATCTTTGGTCCTATCGAAGCTTTCGAACGAGGGCATCCTGAACTTGCTAGGTAGTGGACATTTCATAACGGCGGGGTTGAAAGGCAAGTTGGTCCTTTGTACCAGGTCATCTACGGCGGCAGGATCTTTCCCTTTCATAGCCTGCATTACATCTTCCATTTTCCCCTTGAGATCCTTGATCTGCAAGTCGAGATGGGTAACTTTCTTTGTCTTTTCCTTAAGACAGAAGGCTATGCTTTCAGGAGGTCGGGAACTCCGTAGGAGAGATGGGTGAACCACCTCTCTATGTCGGGTTCCCACCTGGCTTTGTTCCACTTCAGTCTCATTTTGGGGGGAATGATTATCCCTCTCTTCAAGATTTTCATTAGCTCCATTTGGACTTGAGAGATCTTGTCCTAGAAAGTTTTGTTGAACCGGTGGAATAAGGTGTTGCAAGAGCGTTGCATTTTGCTGAATCAACTGGTTCATACCCTGACTCAGAGTTTGAACCTATAGTTCCAATGTTGCAAACCGTGCCTGGTCGTTTGGGACGTCTAGGTTTTCACCTGACTCTACCCTTTGACCAGATCCCTGTGACGGTGTTCCTTCGGTAACCATACCGGACTGCAAACGTATATACCCAACGAGTATTTAATTGATTCAAGGGAATCGTGATTCCCACAGACGGCGCCAACTGTCGAGGCTGAAATTCGCCCAGTCCGATACAATACCGTTTTCCTGCAAGGAAGAGAGGAGAAGATCGATGAACCTTGACGGCACCGGTGTGGTGCCTGCCAAGAGCTCTCCAACGATCAAATTAGTCACGGAGGTTTAAAAAGAAGGCAGGGATCAATAATAGTTTTTTACCTCGTCCCTTCTTCAATGGCTTGATGCCCTATTTATGGCTGTCGATTGGAATCAAAATCGTTCTGCTGATGTCAATGGTTGACCTTATCTTCCGCTTGTGCGAAATCATAGGAGATTTATTACCAGATTTGTCGGGATATGATTTAATCCTTTTGACCTTCTCCAGTTATAGTAGGATTATTCTTACTTGTTGAACCATGTCAGATTTGATTTCATTATCCTTGATAATGAAATCTAACCAATCTTATCGAGGGTAGGGTAGGTTTATATTTTTCCTTATCAAATACTATATATACAAATACTGCTTTATACAGTTATACTTTATATGATATATTATACAACTAAAAAATATATACCATTTAACTTTACTTTTTTATTTAAATTAATAATACCTTTTTACTTCTTTTCTTCTGTATCGGGAAATCGTTCAGCTCTAGTTCGCTTTTAAAACAATGTAAAATGCGTTCCAAAATCTGGTTTTACAGATTTTTTATGTTTATCAGAACTAATAACTCAGACTTCAAATTCTTTGGATAACCAAAATAATCCTGGTTGTCTCTAAATAAGATAATACCTAATAGTTGTTTTCTCATTTTGAAAAAAAAATACAAAAAATAAAAATCACAACTTCTCACTTACAATTGCCAAATAGCTAGAATCTTCTTTCCGAAATAGGTGTGTTTTTGTTTCTTTGAAAATAGAACTCATTAATCACAAAGTATCACTTTATGTAATGTGTTCTGGATTTGATTTACGTTTGGATTTTGTTTTTTTTGAAGAGAGAGCTCGTTAATCATAAAGTATTACTTTATGTAATGTGTTCTGGATCTGCTTTACATTTGATCCGGTTTTGCTTCTTTCAGACTTAATTTTGACGAGGGGAAGTTTTCATTTTGTTTTCGGGGAAGGTTTCATTTTTTCTTTAATTTTCAACTTTTCTACCACTTATTTTGTCAAGTGGGACCCATAAAGTGAAAATTAAATTCATTAAATATTGCAATATATATATATATATATATATAGAAAAGTAGAAAATAAGTGGTCCCACAATTTATTAAATTGCAATATATTTAATGAATATATTGCAATAAATTCATTAAATATTGCAATATATATATATATATATATATATATATATATAATACCAAAGCTGTATGTATAAATTGAAAATTTGGTAAATACAAATTTAACCAAAAGCAACTTTTGCGTCCACTTCAATAGACGCGCATGGGCATAGAAGGATTTCAAAGCGAAACTGTTATGAAAGCTGGGACGAATCTATTGACGTGACGAATTCGTTCGTCCACTTGCTGCGTGCAGCTGTAAACACAAGGCAGTACGCCCTCAAATTTAGGAAAAGAGAGGCAAAGGCCGCCTGAAACCTTACATCATTGCTGCCCCGTCAACACCAAATGCAACGAAAGAATTGACTAGCCATCTAACTGCTTTAAAACGTCCGAGCGATTCCCCAAGTAAGAAACCTTTCTTTTCTTGTATCCAAAGAAGGCCCAACTGTAATTTCTCCACACCCATTAAGAAAGGGGATGAGAAGACTGCGCAAGTAAGAAACCTTTAAAGTGTCAAGTTAGCATTTTTACCCCAAACCAATCCAGTTAGAGAGTAACTGGAGATGATTTTTTTTTTTTTTTTTTTTTTTCACTAGTTTAATATGCGAGTAATAAAGGCAAACACGAGGGTATCAGAGCATACCCTTTAATTTATTATAGGAAAGACATTTATGTAATATAATATCAATTGGTCACTAACTCTCATTTAAGTTTTAGATTTGGTCACTATTTATAGTTTTTTGACTTTATGGTTATTTGTAGAGTATAGAGCAATTTTGTTTAGATTTAATCACGAAAATATAATTTTTCCCGTACTACTAATTAGGAAGAGACCTCTAAAAGCATAACCAATGAATTGCAATTGATGGCCAACTATTTCAAAATAATAATTGTTTTTGAAAATTATTTTTAAAAAATCTTATTTTTGTATTTTAGAAAAAAGTAAAAAATGTATAAAAATAATTAAAATTGATACACTTTTTAAAGTAGGATTGATATAGATATGGATAAGAGTTTCGATTATGAAAATTAATTAGTTTATTTGTGATTTGAGGCTTGGATCTGAAGTTCAAAAGCTTAAAAAATACTCCATTTAATATAAAATTCTTGACAAACGCCTTCGTAACCTAACATGTGGGTTGCTTCCTGCTGTTCTTGGGAATCTAGTTTCTAGTCTTGGCACCTCCAACTTCCTAATTTAACATTCTTTCTTGAAATATATATATATATATATATATATATATATATCCCACGTTTGGGGATCCAACATTTTGGTACAGTAGGTTTTTAACATTTTGTTATTATTATTATTATTTTTAAGGATGCAAGACTTGTACATAAATTCTCAAACACGAGAAGCAATCGATTAATCGAATAATACAATACTTGCGACCAATGCCATATAAGTGATTACCATTCCAAAAAAGTGTTTCTACATATCAAGCATTAACCTTTATAATGGCAGATTTGAACTCTTATACTTCCTCTAGTGGCTCTTGGTCCATGTATTTTCTGTACTATCTTCTCTCTATAGCTGTATGGAATAATTGATTTTAAATATTGAAAAGATGATTTATTTTGTTAATACATAGCTTTATGTGTGCCAGTTTTTATATATATATATATATATATATATACACGTATGGGTAATTATAAAAATATAATTTTTCCTTGCTTAACCAATAACATTTCAGTTAGTTTCACAAAAAAAAATATAAAAAGAATTTCTCGAATGTAGGGGTGGCAAAATCTTTAAATTTGGTGGGTCCTCGCCCTGCCCCATTTAGGACAGGTTTGGGACCCTTTTATGCATATGGGAATGGGGGTAGTTTTTGAAACCCCGACAAGGGCGGGGATAGGATAAACCCGTCTAGCTTGTCCTGTTTAGGGTGTACATTTACTAAAATACCTTTGTATATTATGATATATTACTAAATTAGATTAAGTATAGATAAAAAAAACACTTTTGAAATACACTTAAAGAAAAATTATAATTTGGTTGTGCTGAATCTTGAACTTTGAGATTGAGAAAATTATGTGCTAAAAAAAATTATAGTGTCTGTTAATCGATTATGAGAGAGGGGGAGGGGGCGGGAGTGAAATTTTAAACGAGAATAAAGTGTGGATAGGGATAAATAAAATTTACTAGGCATGGAGATGGCTAGGGAATGAGATCCCCGCCCTATTGCCCTAGTCACACATGTACATGTATGTTCAATTTTATTTTATTTTTATTTTTATTTATTTTTTTTTCCCTTAAAATAAGTGTATTGATCCTACAACACATGAACTATTCAAGTCAGGAATGCGGTTCGTTCAAGTCAGGAATGCGGTTCGAAAACGAGACCTCGCGGATTTATCTCCCAGATCCATTCAAACGCCATTATGCCCCTAGGGACTAAATGTATATTCATTCTATGTGATTACTTCTTTTAAAGTCACATTATTTTAGTGAACCTTATATTATTTCCCTACCTGTGCATATTGCATAGTGAAAATAGGAAATGAATCAAGTAATGTATGTTTTCTGATTTGAAAAAAAAAAAAAAAAGGAAAAGAAAAGAAAAAATATATATGATATTTCATAATTTTATAAGATTTTAATCACGTGCCCTAGTAACAATTTGAAATTAAAAGACACATTATAATTCTTTATTTTTTTTAATGATATGATTAAAATTTAACATTTCGTTCACTTATTTAAAATAAAAACTTAACAGTCCATTATGTATAAAACTTTTATACATATTTCCATTTGTGTAGCATATAAATTCTATATTATCCAAATTGTAAAAAATTTAAAGAAGATAAATAATTATTAAGGGCACGAATGTGGAAACAAATTGTAACCTAATTCATTTCCATTTTCGGGTGTATGTTTGTACCTTGAGCCAAAATTCCCGGCGAAACCACCGTCGATTTGCCAATTTTCCCGGCGGAACCACCGTCGTCTCCGGCGAGCCTCCTTGTACTGATATATACTACTTGCCATAGACATAGAGATTGATGCGAAGAAACGATGCCGTCCCAAGCGGATCTGGATCGTCAGATAGAGCAGTTGATGGAGTGCAAGCCACTGGCGGATGCGGAGGTGAAGACGCTGTGCGATCAGGCGAGGGCGATCTTGGTCGAGGAGTGGAACGTACAGCCTGTGAAGTGTCCCGTCACCGTCTGCGGCGACATTCACGGACAGTTCCATGACCTCCTTGAGCTGTTTCGCATTGGCGGTGCTGCTCCCAACACCAATTACCTCTTCATGGGAGATTACGTTGGTCAGTTCAATTACTTCATATATATATACTAATTTAATGTTAATTCGAGGTTTAATTTTCTTCACATTGTGTTCTTTGTGGTGGATGTGATGTGAATGTTAATGTTAATCTGGTGTTTTGGTTTTATCATTGCTTGAGAAGAGGAAATGTCAGGTTATAAGGTTTTGATTAATCAGACAATGACAGAGGAGTTGAATTAGGATTACTACAACTCAAAGAGTTTTCGTATTAGTTGAGGGATTTCACCAATTTAGGTCTGATGAACTATAGTTTTTTTTTTTTTTTTTTCCCTGAATTGATCAAGTATAGTTGGTAATGCAACTCACACAAAAATTAAAATAAAATAGAGATTTTATGAGAGAGATGAAGATGAGAATAAGGTATAAATGAGACTAACTGGCCTTGTGTAGCTTTTGAGGAGGGCCGCGTTCCCCTTTTGAATGCTTTTGATACAATCATTACTTATAAAAAAAGTATAAATGAGACTAATTAAATAAGGAGAAATTTATAGTTGATTTGGGGACTCCCTCACTTTAGAGGGCTACTAATCTCTAATGAGTCTCTACTTGGGTATTCACTCACCCAAAATTGGGACTCATTCACTATCTAGAAGACCTTATACTCAATGAGACTCATGTTCACCCAAAATTATTAAGCAGGTCCACTCAGAACTTTATCATTTTTCCGAATATCTGATTTATAAAGGTGTCCGAAGCTAGCCATTCTAAAGTAGATGTTAGAGAGAGAATTCAAAACAATGATTTGGGAAACTAGCTGTTACTTAATTTGAGGATAATTCCATGCATGCAGTACTCCGAATAGCTACATTACATCAATCTCCTCCTCCTGGAAAGAAATCTTCTTCGGGTTAAATTTTGCAAGCGTTTCCATCATGGTCAGGCTTTCCTAATTCTCCTTCCCTATTGCATGCAATTGGTATGGCTTAATTTTCAACATTGGGATGTCATAAAATTGTTCGACCTCTATGAAGCAGTGACCTTCTATCAAATGGAATGAATTTGCATCAATTTTGAGAATCTATAATCAAGAATAATAAAAAAATTAAAATGTATCAATATTTGGTCAATTCAAGAATGAACTCTATGCCTATGTCATTCCATGGATGGTAAGTAATGGTATTGGTTGATACAACCCACAACTTTGTATACCACCATTGGTCTTTTGGCACTCTGCAATTTCAAATGCACTGCTTTGTCTCACATTTTATATTGATCCAAAAGTAGCGGTCTTTAACCGAAGATATGGTGTTGCACCTACTAAATTGACCTTCTAAACCACCAAAAATTACTTTTGAAAAAATATTATCTCAAATTTGCTCGAAGAATGCAATATTAGTTTCCATTAAAAAGATGAACACAACTAAAAATATAATTGGTACTACCTATGCAAGCAAGATGGTGAGTTAATTGATCATATCTTCGAGCAAATTTGAGATAATATTTTTTCAAAAGTATAATTTTTTAAAGTGATGATTTCATAACATTAAAAAATTACAAAGAACTGGAAGCTAATATTGCATTCTTTAAAAATATAATTTTTAATGTTATGAAATCATCACTTTTTTTATTCTTCCCAAAATTTTCTAAAGTATGGTAACTATCTTAAAATGTTGTAATATAAATACTCTTTTAGGAATTTAGAAAACGAAGGCTTTCATGGTTATTTTTGCAACATGAATTAGTCAAGTTGGGGCTGCTACATTATGGCCTTGATCATTGGTTGCATTAGTCAAGTTATCATGGAATCAAGTAGAATACTGATCACCCACTAAATCTTAGCAAAAAGAAGATTGAAACAAAGAAATTCCAATTTGATTCCTAAAGTGACACACACACACGACAGTATACGAAAACCAAAAGAAGATTGAAACAAAGAAATTCCAATTTGATTCCTAAAGTGATATACACACACACGACAGTATACCAAAACCTGAGCGCAAGACAAGATTGAAAGAATACCATACGAAGGTTGAACCTTTGGAGATTAACGGGTGGCAGATTTGACAGTTTCCAAATTCAAGGCCGTGGAACTACAGTTTTCATGCTTTACTCTCCATGACATCCTTTGTTTAATGATGGGATGCGGCTATACCCGTCGAGAGAGAAATTGAGGATGGGAAGTTTGTAGGGTTACCAGAAAAGCAATTGAATAGACCTGGGGCAGTTGAAAAAACAGGGAAGGAGTTGGAGAGTAAAGCAGTAAATAGTTAATGACATTACCAATGAATTCCATATGTGTTGATTACTATTTGAGCCAGGCTGAGCTTTGGACTGAGCTAGGTTCAGGCCTTAATATTCGTCCAAGCTTGGTAATTGATATTAGACCTTGACCAGCCAAATTGAGTGTCCTACTCCTACTTCGAGCCTACGTAAGCTTTACCTTGAAAAGTGTGTATTTCTATTATGCATATTGCGGCACGGTCTTCCATCTTTTCAAAGTAATTAATGGTTATACTTATCAAAAAAGAAGAAGTAATGAATGGTTATTCACATCCTCATTCATGAATCATGCTCCCTATTTTTAAATAATCATATTTCCTTCTTTTCTGAATTAGTGATATTCGTTTTGATTTTCAAATTTTTCACATTTAATTATTTGTGTAAGTCCTATATTCTCACGCATTATTTTTGGACCTTTAAATTTAAGATTTCATATTTCAAGCGTGGTGTTTACTAATGCAGATCGAGGGTACTATTCAGTGGAGACTGTCACACTTTTAGTGGCCTTGAAAGTTCGATATAGAGATAGAATTACAATTCTTCGAGGAAATCATGAGAGCAGGCAGATAACTCAAGTGTAAGACTTCTATACTTTCCAAGTCTAGCCATTTTTGAAGATGCAATTTTGATATCTATGGTATCGGATAACATGTCTTCTAATGCTTGTTAGCAACTTTAAGTGTCCATAGTCCCAGTGTTGTTTTTTCAGTTAACTTTTTAAGCAAATGGTATGAATATCTTAAAGTATAATCTGAATTTTCTTCTTCTTCTTTCTTCTTCTTCTTCTTCTTCTTCTTCTTCTTCTTTTTTTATTTATTTTTATTTTTATTTATTTTATATATTTATTTTTTAACATAGGGTTTTGCAGTTCTATGTAATTTTTAGAGTTGGTGAAAGTATTGTGATATATTGGACGATGAGACAATCTGAGAGTGCAGAGAGATATAATTTTTTTTTTTTAAATTTTTAAAAAGAGGGTGGACAATTATCTAGTGTGAATCATCTTACGAGAATAGAGTATGGTGTTGATTAACTGGAAAAGGTATGCGTAAAATTATTTCCCTCTGATAATCATCCACACACTTGGAATTTTTCTTAATGCCTGAAAGTTGCAAAGGTGTCCTATAAATGAGTATTTTATTACCCCCAAGGTTCTATGATTTTTTTTTTTAACTTAGATAACTACCTTTCTTCAGAAAATTCTAAATATAGGGGCAATAGTTTATGCTTTATTCTTACAAAGGTGGGAGAAAAGATCAAATTAAAATTGATTATTAATTTTAAATTTGAAACTCGTGTAATTAACCACTTTTTGTTTATCCAAAAAAAAAAAAGGGTATAGTTGTATGAGAAATCTCATTCAATTAGATATTATAGATTATAATGGGCCACTAAAAGTATTGACTGTTGAGCCATATGAGGTGAGAATCTCTCAAATACGATTCTGAGGGAAGGAACTGACTTGCTTATTCTGACCGCAGAGCACAATCCTATAATTTTACCGGGAGATCCCAAATGTTGTTGAGGCTATTCATAAACTTAGACAAGACGTGAGAGAGTACCAAGTGATATGATTTGGTGACCTACAAATAAAAGGAATATCTATTAAATCTTATTTAAAATTATCATGGATAGGTATACGGATATGAGGATTAGAGTTCATACTATATATGGAGAAACCAATGATTTTTGTATAAAAATAGGATTATGCTAAGGGACAACACTAAGCCCATACCCATTCATTATATTTCTGGATGAAATAAGAAAATATATATAAAGAGACATTTAATGGTGCACATTATTTGATGTTTTTGTTTTATTAGATAATCCTAAGAAGATATTAATAAAAAAATGAGAACTTGGAGAAATACATTAAAATCAAAAGGTTTAAAATGAGCAGCTAGTTTGGCATGGATGTGACAATACAACTACTCATAAACTAAACCCAAAGAACACTTGTCTTCTGGGTTGGATGATTATCCACGTGCATCTCACCTTAGTGATGAAGAACGCCACTTGGAACCTATATGTTGGGTGCTTCTTGCAGCAAATTGCATGCATTCCATCTCAAAGCTTTTTAAGAAGGAAAATGCAAGTGGGGAAGGAGTACGGTTTGACAGCTAAGTTATTCTCACATTTTGAATTTCTAAATCAGATGCACTTTGATGATGCACATGGAGCTTACTTTGATTTCAGGAATCACACAGAAAAGGTTAGTTTGAGTTGGCGAACAGTAAAGGAAAGCAACAATTATTCAAGTAGAGAGCTTGTCAGAAAAGAACTAAAGACGCCAAAGTTGAGGTTGGTTCCTTTTATTGGATATGTTGGCCTTTTCCCATTTGTGGGGAGGATCATTTCACCTGAATCCTGGATCCTAGAAAAATAACTTAGTCTGATTTCTAACCAGAGCATCTTATGGACTGACTATGGCATCTGCTCTCTTTCCAATTCAATCTCATTGTACATGAAATATAACACAGCGTGACCCACCATTTGGATGAATATCAATTACATGAGTCTTTCTTCATTTCACTACTACTCTAGAGAAGATGGACCATATAAAGACAATGCTATGATCATATACAATGATCTGAAGAGCAATTTGATCAGAAACTTGGTTTGTAACTATGATCAGGTTAGGTATGTGTGGGAATAATATAATCAGAAAAGGCGAAAGGAAAAGGTGCATGCTTATTTACTAGTTGGACATCACTTGTGCCGTTGATTACCAACTTGTTTCAACAAATGGAGGGGATGTCCAGTTTCTGTTTGTACTTGGATTACCGATAGTGAGGGTTGGAGGATTTAAATATTAAAGGTAGACCCTCTCTAACAGCCTTATTTTTTAGAGTAGTTGGTGGTTAGTTAACATGGTCTCAAAGTAGGGAAGGTCTTGAGTGATGTAGGACTTCAAGAGCAGCCTCAAATGGTACAAAAATAAAGATTTTAGTGCCTGAAAATTCAGATAATCAGGTCTGTGGTTTGAGATGTGTTAGTAGAGAGAAAGGATTTGAAATAACACCCCATTGGAGTCACACCAATAAACCTAGGCCTCACACCTAAAGGAGGCCTCACACTCCTAATTTGTGACTCACTCACAAGGAAATTTCAAAACACATTTTATTATTCATTCATTTACTCCTCAGCAAGATTACACTCCATCCCTTTGTATGATTCTGCTCATGCCTTAGACTTTTGGACTTACCTCATAATTGAGGTAATCAATAAGACTTTACTGCATCATAATATCCATCAAGCTGATAAATTTATAACTCATGATTCATGACAATAAAGGAAACCCATCTTTCAATGCTTCATAATATCCACCAACCTCATAAATGATGCAACTTGACCAAAACCCTCAATTTTCAGGATTCCAAGTGGACCCCCATCATCTAGCATATGCCAATTTAAGGCTTGAGCCTTATATTCCCCGTTTCCGCACCTTCAAAAGCTGCTGCTACTGATCTCCATCACTAAGTTTAAACCTCACTGTCACACTGATATTTAAATTGAAACACATGTTGGACCAAAAGAAGGCCACACATGAGGGGGCATGTTGGAGGATTTAAATGTTAGAGGTACACCCTCCGTAATAACTTAAGCGTTTAGAGTAGATGGTGGTTAACAAGGAGTTCCTAAAACCTATCTCCTGATCTTTATGAACAATTTCATCCCTTTACATCGTTGGGGTCGAATTTTTCCAAGATGGGGAGAATTGATGGAGATCAGTGGCAGCAGTCTTTAAAGGTTTATACATAAAATCTTAATTTGGCATATGCTTGATGTGGGGTCCACTTGGAGTCTTAAATAATTGAGGCATTTTTGTAATTTTAAGAGTTGTGAGTCTTATTGATTACCTCAATTATGAGGTAAGTCCAAAAGTCGTGAGTTAACCTCCATGTAAGTCAGGTATGAGTAGAAATCCTATAAAAGGGATGGATGTAATCTTGGTTGAATCAATGGTCAGATATCTTGTGAAATTTCCTTGTGAGTGATTTACAAATTATGAGGGTGTGAGACATCTAGGTGTGTTGCCTAGACCAGTTGGTGCGACTCCAATAGGCTGCTCTTATTCCATTTCTTTTCTCCTTGATTTTTCAACATCTCTACTATCAAACCTCAAATTTCAGTCCTGATTATTTGAATATTCGGCTCCTGCACTCTTTAATTTTCAGTTATATAAGGCTGTTCCTAAAGTCCTACATCAGTTTGGTATCAGAGTCAATCCCCAACCAGAATACGGGGGGAGCATGGACAAGCCCATGAGGGTTGCGCCAGCGAGGACGATGGGTCACAAGAGGTGTGGTTGTGACACCCCTCATCGCAATTTCTTATTGTAGTATTTTACCCTGTCCAGAGTTTAGCAATTCATTATGGAAGCTATAGCAAAAAGGTTGCTCCAGAATGAAGATTGGGTGATCCCTACTCTACCTTTCATGGCAAGGAAAAAGATGATTTTTGTTCAGCAAAGGTTTAAACTGTGGGATTTACGGGGAAATGTAAGTTAAAATGAAGAACTGTCCTAGAAGGAGTGGCCTTTGCAGGGGGCAGGGGATTAGGTGGGTCTGGAGGTGGGAGGATTTTCATGGTTTGAGATTTTTGTTGCATTAATGCATGTAGAGTGATGATGAAAGTCGTGAAGTGTTGATGATTTATTCTGTCTTCTTACTATATTGCCATATATTCGCCATATGCTGACATTATTGCTAGATTTTCATCATTTATGATGGGCTATGGATTTCTGGCTAATATCAGTGTAGCACACATTTGGGCTTTATTTACATCGGAAAATATTTCCTAGTAAACTAGCTGGGTATCATCTGACTCTTGTGAGGATCGTAATTATGACTGGCTCCTGAAGCCACTGCCAATCTTCCTTGCCTCTTTTCTATTATTTTCTTATTAATATGTTTTGGTAGACAGTAGGAAACTGATTATTTTCTAACTAGATGGATCATGTGAGGAGAGGGTACTTTGAATGTGTGGTACATAGTTTTGGCCTCTGCGTTCTTTTTTAATTCGAGAATTGCACACCTTGCTGTTGTGTGGTTTCAGAAGGGGGAAGGGTGCTAGATCTAAATTCTTCCATTATCTAATCATTTTTATGCGAAGTTTTCGGTTTGAGTCAACTTGGCAGTTTCTCTTTCCAGGTATGGGTTCTATGATGAATGCTTGAGAAAATATGGAAATGCAAATGTGTGGAAATATTTCACTGACCTTTTTGATTATCTTCCGCTTACAGCCCTTATTGAGAGTCAGGTAGGAATTCTATATAGCACTGCTTTTAGTTTATTTTCCCATCATATCATCTTACAGCCATTTGTTGTTACCTTGCAGATTTTCTGCTTACACGGTGGACTCTCCCCTTCACTAGATACACTAGATAACATCCGTGAGCTGGACCGTATACAGGAGGTACATGTTCAATTATCCTCTGCTATGGTATTTCTAAATGTGATTCCTGGATATGTTTATGTTCCAAGTTCCAACTGTAAATTTATTTGGTCATCTTCATGAATGTGTCATAGCGGCGGGGAAAAACCTGAAGCCATGTTGTCATATTGTTGTTATAGTTTTCATTGATTATTGCAATGATAAGAAATCAGCTCACAAGTGTGAGGATTGGAGTTGAATCCAAGAGCGGGCCACTTCCTGCAAAATTAATGTCAATGTTAGGTTTGTTTCTGGTATTCCTCTCCTAGAACTTGGATAGGTGTGACCAGCACTTTAGTGGCCTTCTTTTATTAGATTTGTTGACTGAAAGAGGTTACTATAGATTGACGGAGGTAGAATGGCCGGCAGTATTTACTCATGACATGATATCTTCTATGCAAATATGAAATATGTATTGGATGGTGTGCACCTGAATGTTAGGTGGATTCTTAAATAGAAAATAGACCTAGAGGGAGTTGAATAGGTGTCCCTCTCAATTCATAATTTCAACTTCTTATGTTTACTGATTATTGAATTATCCAAAGTAATCAATAATAAAAAGAAAGCAAACAGAGGCACTACTTTTTACATGGAAAACCCAAATGGGAAAAACCATTGGACTGTGATTTCAGAGCTCAATAATTTACTAATAATAAGAGTATAACATTTCCCAGCCAGTGTAGATTTTGTCTCTAGCCTGCTTAATTTCTAATGCACAGTGTTCCACAATTAGTTCAAATTCCACCGTCAAACCACTGACCAACTGTTCTCCACGTTAACACAGATGCTCCTCATGATCCACTTCTTTTATAGTGATTACTAGCCAACACAAACAAGCCACGGCTATTGTGAAACTATTATGAACTATACTGCTAATTGCCCTTTGAAATCTTCGGTTAAATATGGAAACAATCTCATAACTTTCATGCAAGTTGTATGCCCAATTTCTCAATTATTATTATTATTTTTTTTGGTTAGGTAAGTACTCACATGCACATTTTACAAATCTCGTAAGTATTTTTTTGGTTGGGCTAATGGACCATTGATATCTCTCTCTCTCTCTCTCTGAGGTCTTTGTTTGATCACAACAACTTAAAACTTGATTTTTTTAGAAGCGAAGGTTGCTGGTAAATCCCATGAAAACTCATGCAAGCAATCTTCTCTATTCAATCTCTCTTCTACTCTGAAACTCACTGAAATTTTGTTTTATATATGCATTAAGCAATAAAACCCTGATTTGGTCTAATAACATAAAAAAAAAGTTTGGAAACTTTTGTCCAAGTTAGAGAGTAACTAGGACATGACCTTTTTATTCTTCTTCTTCAAAATTTTCCCCCTCCCTTAATGATTAGTAGTAACTAGGACATACCCTAATTATTCACAACCAGCTTACTTGAGTGCCAATCCTTCAAATCTGGTACCCGTGCTTTGGTCGCTGGAGTGTTGAGTACCAGTGCTTGCGACATAAGCAGCAGTGCCCAACTATATCCTTGAAATCTTGCATCAGTCCTACAGACTCCTACTCTCACTATTTGTAAAATAAGGCATTCCGAATCATTTTAAACACATTATTATTATTATTATCAAAAAATTTTTTCAAAAACACTTGCAAACTCAAAATAAATTAAAAATCAAGTTCTCAAAACAATTTAAAAAAATTCAAAACAAAATACTCTTGGTGGTTACTTTTCCTGTTGGATTGTTCCTTAAATTCATAGGAATCTCCAGGAAGCTCACTGTTCTCAAACTAAATGCGGACTATGACGAAGAAAATTACAACTTGATAAACTCTTGACACAGAAGTTGTCAACAACTAGAACACCAAGTCATAAAATGCATAGATGCCCTGATCACCTTCTTTTTGTTGGGAAGATTTTCCCTTTCATATATTCTCAGTAGAACTATAGCGGACAGAAACCATGAAAACATGAACATCAAGCACATCACTCTGATATTGCTTGGGTTGTTGAATGGGTAACTGACGTGAAATCCCGTAATGCTTTTCAACGAAAATGTTAAATAACTAAATCATGTAGTGTCATTTTAATGAGTGAATTTGAGTATGGCATGATTCGTCAATTACAGCTTCAAAGCAAAATAATCACCATGATGGCTTTGAGAATACTCCCCTGCTACCTGAAGAAATATGAAACTACCTCACAGATTCTAGTAAAGCATGTCTTGTGTTTTCCTTCTTCTCTTTCCTAATATTTTTTCGGCCCTGCATATTCTCTGCTATTCTGTGTCCTTCGTCTGGTCTTATTTTCTGATCAATTCCCTTTAATGCCATCAAAAAAAGAGAAAGAAGTTGAGATCATTAAGCTAAATTGTCGGGGGCCAACTTTGTAATTTCCTTTTGCCAATTTTATTTAATTCTTATTTTTCTACTGTGTGGAATAGGTTCCTCATGAGGGGCCAATGTGTGATCTCTTGTGGTCTGATCCAGACGACCGGTGCGGTTGGGGAATCTCTCCTCGGGGAGCTGGATATACCTTTGGACAGGACATAGCTGCTCAATTTAACCACAAAAATGGGCTCTCTCTTATTTCAAGAGCTCACCAGCTGGTCATGGAAGGTTACAACTGGTGTCAGGTTTGTATTCCCAAAAAGCAAAACATAATGAATTTTAGATTTTAAATTCCAGTCCCGTTTATTTACTTTTCGGCTTCAATGTTTGTAGGAAAAGAATGTTGTAACAGTATTTAGTGCACCAAATTACTGCTATCGGTGTGGAAATATGGCTGCAATACTTGAAATTGGGGATAATATGGATCAGAATTTTCTACAATTTGACCCAGCACCTCGTCAGACTGAGCCTGACGCCTCTCGTAGAACTCCCGACTATTTTTTGTAATCTCCATCGCTTACCTCCCACCAGCGATTCTCCTTTACTTCTTGGTGTTTTTTGTAGAATATCTCCCAAAAAACAAAGAAATTTTGGTGTTTAGTTGAGGGATTAAACGAAAGAAATTATTGTTTTTATCATTCTTTTGTTTTTGTAGGTATCCTGCTTCATTTATTTGAGATTGCTAGTGTTTTGATTTGTTTTGTATCGTAGAAGTGAACGGCAAAACATTCTACTGTTTTATAAATTCACATTCGTAGGCGAAACAAGTGACGGAAGGTTTTTTTTGCCATTAAATTTTGTTCTCAAGCTGTCAAATTAAGTGAATCCTGATGTAGTTAGTATATTGCAGAAAATGAAATTGAAGCCATGTCACTGAAAACGTATAGCATAAAGAACTGAAATGGTGTGGAACAGGGGAGGCAGAAGCATTCAGGATCAGTTTAGTCTTCGCATTAGAAAGCAAACACCTACAAGCATCTTGTTGTGACACACACAGTGACACACACATACAAACCTATTCGTGTGTGCAAAAACCAAGATTAAACTTACTGAACTACAAGTCGAAACCTTTGATTGTGTGGTATTATTATAGGCAATTAGTACCAGTAAAATTTTCAGAACATTTGTAGTTTTTACCTAGGCCGTTGCAATCAACTAATCAACACAATGTTATCTTAAGGGCCATCAAGATAGAAGAGATTTGGAGGACATCTTACTTCTGTAGGCCTCTTGGGGCCTGTTTGGTAACCAGAAACGTTTATAAGTGTTTGGTTATATAGTGTTTTAAATAGTAATAGTTTGTTGCAAAAATTTTAAAAGAAAAAAACATTAAACTTGTTTGGTAAAAATTGCTGTAAGTTTGACATGCGATCGTTATATTTTTTGTCAATACCAAAACAACTGTTTTGTTGTACGAGTTTAGAAATTGAAGCCATGTTGGTAACGAAAATTAGAAATTGAAGCCATGTTGGTAACGAAAATTTGTTTTAAGAAATTCAAAATTTTGATTTAGCTCCTTCAGTACCAAAACATACAATTTCACCAATTTGGTGATATGAATTTGGACAAAAAAATTAATATGTTATGAACTATTCTAAACTAATATATCGCCGTCTTAAACATGATATGAGTTCAAATTTAAAGACTAATATTAAAAAAATAATATTATAACAAATTCCAAATAGGCCAATAATGGACCTAATGGTTAATTTAAAAAATGTTTTTTCAATTTTTTTCTTTTGGTACTATTTAGCGGTACAATGCACAAATATGCAAAAATGCCATAGTGGTGTTTTGACTTTTGACCATTCACGAAAGTATAAAACAAAATATTTTTTAACCAAAAAAAAAAAAAAAAAAATTAAAAAACATTGCTATATTATCTGACCAAAAACAAAAATACTGAAAAAACAGCCAACCAAACACGACCTTAGTAATCATCACCAAATTTATATAAAATTGTGTTACGGTGATTTATGAGAACAAAATGATGGGTTTAAATTAATAATCTAAAATGTAGAAATTAAGAGTTCAACAATAAATTAAAGAGTGATGCATAAATCTTAAATTACTTGTAGAAGATCCTCATATGAATATTAATTTGGGGGGTGGGGTTTAGTAACTAAGTAACTACGTATTCATATAATTCTTAATTCTTTTTAACGGGGGTCGCTCTTATACTTTATTCATTCTTACACTTCGTATACACTCTGATTCAAATTTTCACTATTTATAATTTAATTCTGTCATTCTTACCCTCTCATTTTTTAATTTGTTCTCACTCTCGCTCTCGCTGCCACTTTTCTCGTTTTCAAATTTGCTCTGGTACTCCCTCCGGGGTAGGCTATAACATGTGTTACTAATTGTAACTTCAATGGTGCATTAGTCATTTCACTTGGTAATGAAGATTAAAAAACAAAGTGAGAAGTGAGAGCATCTTTGACCGAATAGATTCTTTTCCTCATGTATCTATTTGATCGAACGGCTTCTATTATGTCTTGATCCAACAGCCGAAGAAATTTATGTAGTCAAAAAAGCACTATAGAGTCTGGTGTACAGTGACGTTGCACACAGAGTAGCACAGTCTTGTGCACCATACATGTGATGAACCGCTACAGAGCTTCACTCTCTTTCTGTCTCTATCAATTTGTGAACTGAGCTTCAGACTCACTCACTCACTCTCTCTCTCTCTCTCTCTCTATCTCTCTCTAGGTTATGTTTGGTACTGTGGGTTTGAAGGGGATGAGTTATTATGGGTCGGATTGCACTCCTCCCACACAATCCGACCTATAATAACTCATCGATCCGGCCGACGTTGAGCCGATCGACGCAAAACTCAAACTCGAACAAGCCCGACGCTTCTGACACAGTAGACGACGAGCTCGGAGAGGCCAGAGGGCTGTAGAAGAATCCGGAGCCGGCAAAGGGCGGGCTACGTCCGTCGCCGGGTTGTTGTCGATGTGCCGCTTCGGCATGCTCATCACAGTCGCTATCTCTTGGATGTACAGGTACTTTCGAGGGCTGAACCAGCCAGACCAGTTTTTATTTACAAGCATGTATATAATCCATTTTCTTTCATGCACCCAGTCTTTTCCAAAGTTCTGAGACTTCAAAACAATCGTGTAGTCTGTTGTGTGTGATTTTCACTGAAATAACGTTGTTGATGGGTTTTACCCACTGAAATCTTTTGTGGGTTAGTGTCTGTCATGAGATTTGAGTTGAATTTTTGATGGGTAATGCTTAATGTTCAGTTATGTATTGAATTTTGTTGAAGTATATATATATATATATATATATATATATATAAATTTTTTTTTTTTGGGAGCTAAGCGTTATTAATCCAATGGGATGTGCAAGTCATGAAAACCCCAAACCCACCAAATGAAAAGAAACCCCATAGCTAAAACGAACAAGAAACTACAGTACTTAGACCAAAGAACAAACTTCCACAATAGCAAAACAGGAAGTCCACTCCAAGTAGCATGATGCATAGACTACAGAGATTGCCGCCTCCACTGGAAACCAAGCACCCACCACCAGAACATACCCAACAACATGATGCCCAGTCATAATACCAAAGAAGATGCTCTAAGCAACCAATAACCACAAATCGACCCAACCTCCTCCAACAAAATATCAACCCACCAAGGGGACAACAACTAGGAAACCAGAGGAGAGAAGAGTGGAACCACAAATAAAGCACAAACCCACCTCCAGAACCAGCCGTATCCAAAAATCTGGAAGCATCAACACAAATAAAAAAAATAGAGCATCAATCATACCTGATGAGAGACTCAGGTAAATCCCAAACTTGACAAAGCCAAGCATCTCTCGGGTCCTGCTGCAACTTTTGAATAGACAGCAATCTCCACTTAATTTCCTGCTCAATAGCGTGGATGAGAGAGTCAGAAGAGTTAGACCTTTGCTCACAGTGTCTCAAATATCTCTTGCTCCAAACAGCATACACACGGGCTGAGAGAAGAAGCTTATTAAACCACTGAAAACAAAGAATTGTCATTAAACCCCATAGAAGACCACTGAACAATCCCATGCTAGTCATAAGTAGGCCAAGTAGCAGCACCTTTAGTAGGCACCTGCTTCCAAATCCTACCAGTAAAGCTGCAAGAGAAAAATAAATGGTCCATATCTGCAATCCGCCTTCTACAAAAAGTACACAATCCAGAAGCAGTGGAACCTCTCTCGAGTAAAATATCTTGAGTAGATTACCTGCCTCGAACAGCCAACCACAGCCTAATTATTCCAAGGAACCTGAGGTTTTTTATACCTCAAAAACTCCCAAGCATTGCGAATAGAAAACTTACTACCAATAGGCCCCCAAATAATCAAATCCTCTCTATCAGGATCAGGAAGAAAATCTGCAGGAACAGTGGCTCTCTACTCCATCCACTCCATAGTATTGATTCTAGGCCGCCTCCACCCACCATTGGATATCACAACAGTGACAACCCTAACCCTAGCATCCCTTCCCAAATCCGAGGCCACAATGATCCTCTCATGATAATTCAAGCAAATGGGCCGCATAGGAAGCCAATTATTGTACCACAGTGAAGTAAGAGTCCCAGTACCAATTTTGTATGTAATAGCAGACTGAACTTTGCCTCTCAAACGGAGAATTTTGCGCCAAGTCCAAGAACAAGATGTGGAATTTTGAGGGTCCAAAAATTCCTATCCTTAATCAAGAAATGACGAACCCATTGAACTCAGAGAGAATTCGAAGCTGGATCAAGAACATTCCAAATATGTTTGGTCATGGCAGCCTCATTCCAATTTCCAAGACACAAGGTCTTTAGATTTTAATCCCTAACCCTCCCTCACATTTAGGACAGCACAAAGAATGCCAATTAATTTTATTACCACCCTCCTCTAAATCTGAACCATTCCATAAAAATCTCCAAAGAACTAAATTAATATCCTTCATGATGCCTTTGGGGAGAATAAAATGAGCAGGCCAGTACACCTGAATTGAAAATAAAACAGTAGAAATTAACTGCATCTGGCCTGCAAAAGACAAATGCCTACTATTCCAAGACTTCACTCTCCTAACAATGCTGTCCACTAAACAACTACAATCTTCCTTCCTCGGTCGAGTAGAAATAATAGGGACACCCAAGTACCGAACAGGGAGAGAAGCCAACTTGAAACCCCAGAGACTGAGTAAGAGAGAGAACCTGTTGATCAGCCATACCAGAATAGAAAAACTGGCATTTAGAGTTGTTTGGTACTAAACAACTACAATATTCCTTTCTCAGTCGAGTAGAAATAATAGGGACACCCAAATACCGAACAGGGAGAGAGCCAACTTGAAACACCAGAGACTGAGTAAGAGAAAGAACCTGTTGATCAACCATACCAGAATAGAAAAACTGGCATCTAGAGTTGTTTGGTTTCAACCCCAAATAACTCCCAAACTGCTGAACCACATCCCAAAGAATTTGAACTGAATGCAAATCCCCTTTCAGAAAAAAGCATTAAGTCATCCGCAAAAATGATGCTAGATAATTGATGCTCCTTACAACGCCAATGAAACTTGAAATCCTCCTGCAGAGTATGGGTTCTTAACATCCCAGTAAAGACCTCCATACACATAACAAAAAGGTAAGGGGACATGGGATCCCCTTGCTTTAACCCTCTGCCACTACTAAAGTAACTCTCAAGGCTGTCATTGATGTTTACAGAGAAATTAGGAGAACAGACACACACCATAATCCTACGAACCATAAACTCCGGAATATTAAAAGCATACAACAGCTTCTCCAAGAAATCCCAAGAAACTGTATCATACGCCTTACGAAGATCAACCTTTAGAGCAACTCTAGCAGGGGTAGAATTCTTATGGTTATCTTTCATCAACTCTTGAACCATTAACACATAGTCAGATATACTTCTACCAGCAACAAAAGCACCCTGATTAGCACTTATACAATCATTCAAAAACCGCTTCGACCTATTAGCCAAAACCTTCACAATAATCTTATATATTGTATTACACACAGCTATAGGCCGAAAATCTGAAACACTATTAGGGTTATTAACCTTTGGGACCAGAGTTATAAAAGTAGAATTAACCTCTCTGAGCAACTTCCCAGTTCCAAAGAATGACTTAGCTGCCCGAAGGCCATCTGAACCCACAATACCCCAAACCTTCGTGTAAAATAAAGCATTAAATCCATCACTCCCAGGAGCTTTGCCATCTTTTAGAGAAAATACAGTTGTAGTGATCTCTGTATCAGTAATTGGCATCAAGAGATCATGAACTTGCGGAAGAGAAAGAGGATGGAGCACATATTGCCTAGGAGAAGACACTGCAACTGTAGACTCATCAGTTTTGAACAAATTCTGATAGAGGATAAAATTTTTTCCACAATCTGACCACTATCCACCAACCTCACACCATCAGCATTAGTATTAGACAGAATACTATTGTACTTCCTTCTCTGCTGCAAAACTTTGTAGACGAAAGCAGTATTCTGATCCCTAAGGTTGAGCCACTGAATCCGAGACTGCTGCTTCCTAATGCTTTCCTCAGCCTCGTAAAGATTTTTATAATCTACAAGGCTAGTCTTTTCAGCCCCAAGCAAGGAAGGATTGAGAGGATCAGCATCTAGAGCCCTTTGACACAAATATAAATGATCCTGAGCCCTTTTAACTTTTGAAGACGGATTACCAAAGCTCCTATTGTCAAGATTCTTCAGAGCAGCTTTCAAAATCTTCAATTTTGAGTAATCTGGAACATAGGATTACCCGTAATCCGCTCTAACCAAACATCGGACTCTATACCCATGAAATCAAGTAATCAACATGATTCAAAAGATAGTTATTTATCCGAAAAGGTCTCCTAGGCTTCCTAGTCTGCACCATGAGCTTCAGAATAATAAGAGCATGATCAGAGATACCCGGAGGCTCAAACACGGCCTCAGAGGATGGAAAACAAACACCCCATTCTTCATTAGTAAGAACACGATCCAACTTTCTGAAATAGTAACCATTGTACCAGGTAAACTTCAGGCCACCATGCCTTAGGTCCATCAGTTCAGGCTTATTGATACAGTCCTCAAATTCATTCATGTGCTCAGGCCACAACTCTGAACCACCCAATCTTTCATTGCAAAACTGGATGGCATTAAAATCCCCAGCTAGGAAACAAGGAGAAATGACACCAGCGGCAGCCAGATGATCAATATCACTCCAAAGCTTCCTCCTTTGCATATAACAATTGTCCCCATATATGAAGCTCCCCATAATATATAGAACCAGAGTAATTAGTAATAGAACAATGTATAAATTGACTAGATCTACTGAGACAAGGAACATGAAGTTGAGAAGGATCCCAGCAAACCCAAATTCTATCCCGAGGAGAAAACTCATAATTGGTAAGTGTTTGAATGTATATCTTATAGAATGTTGGGCCATTATGTAATTACCCATAGTAGTTAGGGTTGTGTAATTAAGCAATATTGTGTAAATTAGGGTGTATATGTAATACCCCTATATTTTAAAGGAATTAGTTATAAGGATTAATTATTTATATTTCATTTAAAAATGATTTGTTTGATTTAATTGAGTTTAATTGTTTTTATTTTTATTTTATATGATTTATTTTTACTTAATTAAGTGCGTAGATAAATTGTGATTGGTTTTATTTAATTAAGTGCGAGTGCATAGATAAATTGTGATTCGTTTTATTTAATTAAGTGCGTAGATAAATTGTATTGATTTAATTAAATTATATTTTGTAATTATATTTGTTAAATTTATATGGTGTTTGATTTGTGGAATGCTAATGAGTGAATTGTTTATCTGATTTGTGTGATTTTATGCTTGTGTAACTTTATTGTTAATTATTAGTAACTATTAGATTTAATTTAATTATTTTATGTATTTAAATTAATTGGACTGGACTTAAGGGAGGTTGGACCAAATGATGTAGTCTTGGGTTTGGATGAAGTCTTGTTGGGTAATTAATTAGAGGCCCATGGTTATGAGGTTATTTAAAGGATTTTTATTGTGCTATATAATAATTATTATTATTTGAGGTTAATTAATTAATTATATTTATTAATTAAGGAAGGATGTATACATATATATTATGTAATATATGTGTATATATAATATAATATAATATATGTGTATATAATTATATTATTTAAAGATTATTGTTAGTTCCCTTTTTATTTGGTAGTCATTATTGAAATAGGATTATGTATTTATGTGTATAAATATACACGTAAGATTTTATCGATAAAAGTTTTTCACGTTAGAAAATAAGAGAGAACTTATTCGTAGGGTTTAACCCACGATTTTTTTTCAGGTTATTAGAGGTTCCAGTCTCGAGGTTGAGGATCCGCAACTGGGAGACTGTCATTCATCTATTCATCTAGTGTACTTTAAGTAGTATTGGATTATTAGATAATGTTTTAAGGGGTCCTTGAGTTACGGGATTCCCGAGTTGTAATTGTTGGAGAATTATTAATTAATGAAATATTTATTTATTAGTTTTTTTCAACGGTTTATTTATTCTTTATTATTCATCTTTGTATTCTGTGCTTGTTTAAATACTTTAATTGTTTTGATATTCTATAGTTTTGTGCGCGGACTCGATCAACCCGTGTTCCGAAATTAGGGGGTATCACAGTATATCCCTTGTTCTCAATATAGCCTCATGCTTGAGAGGCCTGAATCAATATATGAAATTTATGCATCTCTCTCTCTCTCTCATGAATCTGAACATGGTATCAGAGCAATGAAGATTCATGGGTGTGGGAAACGTGAGTGTGTCGTTGTATGAGATCGGACTCGCGACTGGAATCGTGAGTGTGTCGTTGGTGTCTTCGTCGGAAGTTCGTGTCTCCGGTAGGTTGAGAACATCACTGTTAATCGTCATTGTCCTTCGTCGCCGTTAGATTTGAAGCCTGTAGTCGTCGTCGTCAGATCTGCAGCCTCCTTCGTCGCCGTCAGATCTGAAGCTCTTTGGCCGCTTGTGTTGTTGCCGTGTTGATCGTCAGTAAGCTCGCCGACATCCATCATCATTGTTTGCAGAGGTAGACCTTCATCGATTCGCCCTGTTTCTTGGTCGGAAGTTGTCGAGGTTTGGTGTGGTGTTGTCGCTATGTGCTCACCGGAATCTGTTGGGGTTGTGGAGAAGAAAAGCCTTGTTTGGTTACGTGGCTATGCTATCCCAATCCTGGTTTACTAAAACCGGGATAGCAGAGACCTGTTTTTGATTCAACCCGGTTCCAGATCCGACCCGGTTTCGAAACTGCAATTTTCCCAGGTTCATTTTTCTTTACCTTCTCTATGGCTTCTAGTTCTGATCTTCTATCTTCTGCCTCCTTTAATCCTCCTATGACTTCAGTCAAACTTAATGGAAAAAATTACATTTTATGGGCCAAGTCAGTAGCCATTTTCCTGAAAGCCAAAGGCTTTGGCGATCATTTGGTTAGGGATAAACCCAAAAGCAGTGATGTTGATTTTAGTTCATGGGAACAAAGAGATGCTCATATCATCTCCTTAATGCTGAATTTGTGATACCCCCTAATTTTGGAACACGGGTTGATCAAGTCCGCGCACAAAATGAGGGGATATCAAGACAATTAAAGTATTTCAAACAAACACGAAGTACAAAAAGAAATAAAAAGAATAAATAACTCGCTGAAGGAAAATCTATTAAATAAAAGTTTCATTAATAATTCTCCAAAACTTACGTCTCGGGAATCCTGTAATACAAGGACCCCTAAAGCAATATTTAATAATCCATTCAATTAAAAATTATATATAAATAATTATATATACTACACTAATCACATCCGTTAATACATTTATTAAATTTCTAAACCTATTAAATAATGATTAAAATAATAATCATACCTAATCCAATTCACTATTTCTTTTAAAAAGAAATTCCTTAAACCTTAATCCTATCCTAAACAGTTGTTTAATCATTTGAACAATAAAATATAATTAAAAGAATAATACATTTAATCCAAACCCAATAATGATTTAAAATTATTTAAATCATATATCCAAAATCTAAGGTTTGACAGATCATCCATGTCTCTACCAGTATTATTTTATTAATATGTATAAAATAATACATTAACCTGTAAGTACTAAATTATTCTAATTTAAGAATATTTAATCCTAATCCAACTTATACATACAATAACCATAGATGATATTTTAATCATCTAACACACAATAATTTAATTACGCTTTGGCAAATCAACCATGCCATTATAAACATATTTATTTATATATTTTGGCAACTCAACCGTGCCTCCACAGGTATATTTATTTATACATTGGCAATTCAACCATGCCTTTCCTATGTATATATTTTATTCATATAAATAAGGCAATATTCTTTTAAGCCTTTGACAACTCATCCATGCCTATTATTCAACCATGTACCAAACCTTAAAAGTTAATTCATCAATCAAATAATTCCCACATAGTAAAATTAACTTACAAACAAAACAACTCATACTTAGGCATTCCATGCATATCTCATCAAGTAAGAATAATAGTTTAATCCTCTTAAATGATATATACATATACCAATATATATATATATACACTTCATTCCATATTAATCACAAGTTAAATGAACCATATATATACATATATAATTAAATATATATATATATATATACACACTTCCTTCCATACAAAACATACATTAATTAATCCATATATACATATATATAAATTAATGTTTATATATATATATATATATACACCTTATTCCATCACAAAATTATTAATTAATTATGTACGCAAATGAAATACAGTGGTGATACTCTATGGCTCTCCAAACACCAATAATATCCTCTGAGGGTTGATTGCAACACTAATAAGCTTAAAACCAATTCTGGAACATCACCGGACTCCATAGTAACTTTTCGGGACCCCAAACACCTCCGCACGTGTCCCCACGCGCCTCCTCACTTGCCCAAACCATGCTCACGCGCTTCCACGCGCTTACACCATCTAACTAGCTCGTCTACGCGCTGCCACGCGCCGGATCCATTCTCGGCGCGTGTGTGGTTGCTACTGATTGGTTGTCCTCTAAGTTTTAGTGCACTCGCCCACACCAGATAAATATCTTGTTGACCAGAACTCATCCATGGCCTAAATGCATGTGCACATCAAATCTCCATGCTCTGCGAAGCACTGGATTATCTGTCCTTCATCATCGCATCTCAGCCGCTGAATCCGTGTGTGCACCATAATACAATGTGCCGCGTCGCACTGGATTACTCCTTTAATCATCAAACCCATCCAAGCCTCTGTACTGCGCGCGCACCACAATGATGTGTGCCGCGCCGCACCGAATCCTATCCTATTTTTGAGCGTCGGTTACTAAACCCTACAGGCGTTCATATATACAGTATATATATATTATATTTATACACATGAATAATTGTATATAAAATTCTAAAAATATCAGAAAAATATAAAACAAACCCAGAAAAATGTAAAAAAATTCTAGAAATTCTAGAAAAATTCTATAAATCTTAATTAACCCTTTTGGGTCATAGATCAAACATATAACTTGATTTTAAATATATAAAGAACACCTATGTACACAATTAAAATCCGATAAATTCACAAATTAAATATAATAATTTATGTTTGTAATTATTCCGATCTAATCATGATTTAATTAATAAATTTAGTCTAAAATTCTGATACTTAAGGTGATCAATTTATGGGTCCTTAGAGAAGAGTTAGAAAAGCACTTGCCTGAAGATTTCGAAATGAAACCGACGCTTCAATCTTTTATTGTCTCTTCCAACTCCGGCATCCTCATCCTCAGATCCGGTCTACTCCTTGTCAGCTTTCTTTTCTTCCTCTTTCTCTGCCTCTCGTATTTTCTTAACGTGTAAAACTCTTAACCCTAAAACTTTATGCGTATATTTATACACATTAGAATCCAAATCCTTTTCCTACTACAACTACGGAATAAAATAATAATCTCTAAATAATATAATATATATATACATATATTATATTACATATATATATATATATATATATATATATATATATATATATATGTCTTCCATAATTAACCATTGGTTAATTAAATTACATATTCTATATATATCCATAAATATATATCTATATATATTTCCTTCCAGTATTAATTAATTATATTTATATAATTAAATATATACATTTATAATTAATACAAAAATGATCATTTAAATAATTAAATAACGATGGGCCTTTATTAATTAATCCAATAAGGCTTCATACAAGTTCAATACCACATCTTTTGGTCCAACTTCCCTTAAGCCCACATCTAATTAATTTAAATAAAACAAATAATTAAATAAATACTTAAATTAAAATAATTAATTACATGAAACACATAAACGAAACAAGAAATTACAATCAAGTCAAACACACACAACAATCATCATATCAATCACGAAATATAATTTAATAAAAATAATACAATTAATCTAGCAGTCAATTAAAACAAATCAATTAAAATTAAAATAAACACAATTAATTAAAATTAAATCAAATAAATCATTTACAAATAAAATAAAATAAATTAATTGTAATTAATAAATTCTTTAAAATATAGGGGTATTACAAAATTGTATTGAACCCCATATTAGCTCCAACTTGTCATATCTGTACACAGCCAAGGAGATATGGACCCGACTCCAACAACTATATTCTGGTGCTGGTAATATAACCAAAGTGTATGAGGTGTGTAAACAATTTTTTGAGCTCCAGCAAGGGACTCAAAGTTTGGAAGAATTCCTCTCACGGGCTATGGGACTATGTGAAGAAATGAATATGTAAAAACCATTACCTCTGATGTAAAAAGCATACAGCAACAACGTGAGGATTTTAATGTTGTTCGAGTTCTCACAAGATTGTCACAAGAGTATGAACTTGTTCGTGCACAGATTCTGGGTAGCTCTACACTACCCTTTTTACCTGATATGTTATCCAGGCTCCAGCTTGCCACTTTATCTAGTGGTGCTTTAGGAAGTGCTTCCAGTGGTGTTACTGTTCCTTCTAACAGTGAACGTTCTGCCTTAGTTGTGAACCAGGGTGGCTTTTAGTCTTCTCGTGGAGGTGGTGGTGGTGGTCGTTTCAACTGTGGCCGTGGTCGAGGTAAAGGCAGAGACTCAAAAATTTGCACTCACTGCGGTCTTACTAATCACACTGTTAATTGCTGTTGGGATCTTCACGGGAAACCGTCACCTTCTTCCTATACACATCAAGTGACTTCTAATTATGAGGACTCCTCTCTATCTGCCACCTCCACTGCTCCACATGTGGCTGTTGATACTGCTATGGTCACGATTCCCCGTGATGAGTATGCTCAGTTTATGTCTCAACAACGGACTTCCACCTCATCTTCCATGGGGTCATGGGCTCAATCAGGTAGTGCCCCTGCATGTCTTTTGTCCTCTAGTCAGAGTCCCTAGATTCTTGACTCTGGTGCATCCGATCACATGACTGGTAGTTCTCATCTCTTATCTGATTTTTAGTCTGTTCCTTCCTCTCAAAATGTTACTCTTGCTAATGGATCATTAACTAAAGTATTAGGTTTGGGAACTAGTCATCTTACCTCTTCTATGTTCCTTTCCTCTGTGTGATATGTTCCTCAATTCCCTTTTAATTTGTTATCTATTAGCAAAATTACTAAATCTCTTAACTGTTCTGTACCGTTTTATCTCACATGTTGTCTTTTTCAGGATCTCAAGATGAAGAAGAGGATTGGTACGGGACATGAAGTAGGTGGCTTGTATTACTTCGATCTTGCACCATCTCTCACAGCTCTTCAATCATCTTTGTCTTCTTTCCAGTGGCACTGTCGTCTCGGTCATCCCTCACAATCGGTTCTGCAGTGTCGAGTTCCCGATCTTAGTCATGTTGAGTCCATGTCTTGTGAAACATGTCAGCTTAGTAAGCATTGTCGTGTATCTTTTAAGCCAAGAGCTAATAATCGTGTAGCTAGTCCTTTTCAATTAGTTCATTAAGATGTATGGGGACCAATAAAACATATTTTTAATAATGGATTTCGTTATTTTGTGAGTTTTGTGGATGATCATTCTCAGATGACTTGGTTGTTTTTAATGAAAACTCGTTCCGAGTTGTTTTCTATTTTTCAAATATTTCGCAAAGAAATAAACACTTAATTTGGGTGTTCCATTAAAGTTTTACGTTCTGACAATGCCAAAGAATATTTCTCAGACCCTTTTGAGACTTATTTTCATGCTAAAGGCATTATTCATCAATCCTCTTGTACTTATACTCCACAGCAAAACGGAGTAGCTGAATGTAAAAATTGTCATTTTTTGGAAGTCTGTCGTGCCCTGTTATTTCATATTCATGTTCCCAAACGGTTTTGGGGTGATGCTGTTCTTACGACATGTCATCTTATCAATCGGATGCCCTCGTCAGTGCTAAAAGGTAAATCACCTCATTCTGTTCTCTTTCCCGACTCCGTACCGTTTAATCTGACTCCGCGGGTCTTTGGCTGTACGTGTTATGTCTATAACCTTAGACCTGGTGTTGACTGTAATACCCCTAATTTTAAAAAGACAATCCTGGAAGTTAATTTAATTATTTATGTGTATATTTAATACATTAATTGTTTATTTGCTTATTAATTGATTAATTGCTGTTCTGTTTTATGTGAATTACTTGTTGATTTATTTTGAGTTACTTGTGTTTTATTTTCTTTAATTAAATTAATTGTTTTAATTGGTTTTAATTGGTTTTAATTGAATTGTTTTAATTGGTTTAATTATTTAAATATAAATTAGGGTTAGGATTTTAGGTTTCACGGTGTAGCCGACTTAAATATGAATTAATAGGTTTCATTCTTGTGTTACAACTAGAATTAGGGTTGTGTTACACTTATATATATACAGGTATAAGTTTTGTCTAGGGTTTTAAAAATCCCTTACACGTAGTGAAAATACAGAGAGTTACAGAGGGAGCTAAAGAGAGGAAGGCTAGGGTTTTGGGCTTAAGCTAAGACTAAATCAAGGAGGTGAGTTGGTGTATGTTACTGGATTGAACTAGGAGCAGCAGAGGTCGTGTAACACAACCGACGTTGTCGGAGTTGATAGAGACGACAGTTAGAGATTTTAAACCAAAGTCTTGAAGGCAAGTCTCTGTTTTGCTCTATCCCTTTAATCTGTGTTCTGTGCATGCTTAAGAAGACTCCAGGGATTAAACTAAAGCTTAATTACATCTTTTATGCATGTTTAATCAGTGTTTAAATTCATGAAATTAAATCTGTTCTTAGTTGCTTTAGAAATTCAACTTGTAACCTTGCTCCGTTGTGTAATAATTTGTGTATCAATTCAAGTTTTGATTGTATATTATTGTTTTATGACCAATTTGGAACTAGGATGGACCTTAAAGTATGTAATAAAATTACTATAGAACACTATGCTCTCTCTTAAAACGCACAGAAATTTGGTTTTAAGGTGTGTTTGGCTGAAACTGGGTTTCCTAAGGCTGTTTAAAGGCTACTGAATGATGTAATTCAATGCTTAAGACTTATAAAAATGTTGGAAAGCAAGCTTACATTCGGATATTGAGGATGGATTTGACTTAAGTTTAAATAGAGAACCCGTAGGTGGATGATTGGAGAATTAACTTCTATTGTCTACTGTTTTTGGAATTTTGATTTCTCTGCAAATTTTTAAATTGCGAGTCATGTTTTTGGTTGCAGTATAAGCATATAGTAGTATAAATATGTGTATGCGTGGATGGAATTAACTGATGGTTTAAACTTGTTGTAAATTGCATCAGTTAAGGTGTTGTTTGGGGAAGTAAATTACATACTCTTGCTTTGTCATTTAATGGACTGCAATTGGGATTTTTGTTGCATATAATTTATTATTGTTTAAAGTATATTTAGACAGTTTTATAAGCGTAGTAAATTCTTGAAATCATCTATGCTTGGTTGGAAGTAAATTGATATAACAATTCTGTTAATTTTATCAATTAATGGATTTTGTGGATGATATAAATGCTATGTTTCATAATTAGCAATTTAAATGGTTGGAATATAATTTCTAGGCCTGGACTGAATGCCTAATATTTATATATATGGATTAACTTGGTTTGTGCATATTTTGGAGTTGGGTTGATGACTATTTAATACTGTTATATCAACTATGTTAACTGAAGGATTGTATGTACCGGTGTGGGACGGTGACATATTAAGTATGGACTAGTTCAAACACTAAGTCCTACCTAATTTGGATTAAGGTATGGATTAACCATATAGGTTAAGTTCATCACCTACTTGTGTCATATCAACAATAAATTGAATGACTTACTATGGTTTCAGGATGGATTTGTTATACATATATCAGACCACTACACAGATGGATGGTATTTTGTATTAGGAGGAGTACAAACTTTATATATCTATTATATGATGCCATGGTATGGGCTTGAGTCTCAGGACCATGGTTAGGGCGCTTATATCGCCTAGGATGAATAACTGGACATAGGTGTTGTTCCCTGATATGTCTAGGTACTCATGCCCACCTTTGGGTGCGTTTTCGCATGTGGCCTTCTATTTAGGCTGAGACAGATCTATTGGACTAGTGAGCGTCCTATAGTGTGTACTTATACATATATGGACTACTCTAGATATTGTTGAGTCTTTCTAGGATGTATCTGCGTATTGGATTCCTGTTTGGATAGTAGTAGATCAGGACTTGCATGTGGGCCTGACACACTCTTTTATTTTTCAGGTGCTCGTCAGTTCCAGAGTTAGAGTTTGATCGTGCAGAGCAAATACAGACTTCCACTCCATCGACTATGTATGACTGCTTCCTCATTAGCTTTGTTTTGGATTTCAGCTATTTTAGTTACGGTTGGGATTTATTTTTTAGGGGTCCACTAGATGGATTCCCAAGTTGTTAAATAATTGAAGGTTTTAGAGTTCGGATTTTAATAATTATATATTGAGGATTTTCATTAGTATTCAATTCAGCTTATTATTTTTATTTCTTATTTCATCTTGTATTCTGTGTTCGTATAAAATACTTTAATTGTTTGATATTTTCCTCGGGTTCGGGCCTGGGCCTGATCAACCCGCGTCTCGGATCCGAGGGGTATCACATTGACAAACTCGACCCTCGTGCCACTAAATGTGTTTTTCTTGGGTATTCACGGACTCAAAAGGGCTATCGTTGTTACAGTCCTCATCTTCAACGCTATTTCACTAGTGTCGATGTCACATTTTCTGAGTTTATCCTATATTTCTCTGATTCTACTACTCCTCTCGATATTACTTCTGAGCCACCTCTGCCATCGGTTCCATCTCAGCTTCCTGTTTCTGCACCTCCTCGCTCGGCTGTCCCATTGAAGGTTTATACTTGACGACCTCGACCACCTACTCACTCCCTCCATCTTCTTCAGAGTTTTCGGATCCGACGCCTTTACCTGATGATTTGCCTATTGCCTTCCGTAAAGGTATTCGGTCATGTGTTACTGCACACCCCATTTCTAACTTTGTCTCCTACCGTCATATTTCATCCTCTTTATCTTGTTTTTTATCCAAAGTATCTGCTACTTTTGTTCCAAAGACTTTGCAGGATGCTCTCTCTGATTTGGGTTGGCGACAAGCCATGGTAGATGAAATGGATGCCCTTCATCGTAATGGAACATGGGATCTTATTCCCTTACCTCCGGGCTCCAAACCGGTTGATTGTAAGTGGGTCTACACAGTTAAATACCTTCAAGATAAGTCACTACAACAAATTTGGCCTTTGGCGACCAAAGAGTTTGTCGCTAAAAGTGCATATTTTGTCGTGAAAAGATTATCGCGACAAAAATAATTTTGTCATCGGTCGCGATATGTATTTCGTGACAAATTTTGATTTGTCGCTAAAGGTAAGATATATTGTGACAAATTATTTTTCGTCACAAAATGAGTAAAAATTGCGACAAAATATTTGTTGCAAAATATTCAAAATTTGTCGTCTTATACCCTCCAAAACGTATGAAATTTGTCACTATTCAACACTATTTTGTGACGAAAAGAATTTTTGTCGCTATATGTATACTCTTTTGTGACAAAAATTGTCACTATAAGATATTTTATTGTGACAAAATTTTTTGTCATAATATATGTCCCATGCTGCGACAAAATTATTGTCGCTATAAGCTACTGTTATTATGACAAAATCATTTGTCGTAATATAAATATCATATTGCGACAAATAATTTGTCACAATATAAGTTGTTTTATTGTGACAAAATATCTTTTGTCACAATATGTTTACATGTTGCGACAAAATCATTTATCGCTATAAGCTATTTTTTTATTGTGACAAAATCATTTGTCGCAATATAAATAACATGTTGCGACAAATATTTTGTCACAATATAAGTTGTTTTATTGTGACAAAATATCTTGTCACAATATATTTACATGTTGCGACAAAATTATTGTCGCTATAAGCTATTTTTATTATGACACAATCATTTGTCTCAATATAAAAATCATGTTGCGACAAGTACTTTGTCATAATATATTTACCATTTTACGACAAAATTATTGTCGCTATAAGCTATTTTTATTGTGACAAAATACCATGTGCTGCGACTAATACAATAATATAATTTTGTTTTCACCTATTTGAAATTTGGAAGCAATAACTTAAATTAAAATAATAATAAACTTAACAATCTAAACTAAAAGACAAACATCTCACTCAAAATTAATATATTTGACAATCAAACATAGAAGATAAAACACATTCCATTCAGAATTTAGATATTCCAACATATATCAAAATGTTAATATCCGAATCTAGTATTACACCATGCTAATCGCATACACATATCAAAATGCCAAAGGAATTTTGAATCCAGAAGCCAGATTGCAATCGATGTGAAACCTGCAAAAAATAAATAAATAAGAATAAGAATACACTACAAGAAAAAAGGCTTTTAACAACCTGTAATTGACGACATGCTTAAAAAGTAAGTCTTCATAAGTACTAATTTAACACTTATTTTTAAAGTAAGTCGTTAAATATCAAAACACACTTATATTCATGGCTTATACTAGTTTACCCATTCAAGTTTCTTTTAAAGTCCTGCATTCTTTCCTGTATCGACTTATTTTTTATATAGTAAAATGTGGGCCAAAAATTCTAATTCCCTTGCGCTATGACTATAGGAAAAAAAAAAACTTTCCCATGCTAAGCCCTCTAATACACGATCTAACCTACACTTAATTAGATCATTTTCTCTCCTCCATTCTAAACCCTATCTTTTCAATGACTCATACCTAATCTAACGACACATCCCTAATCTATACAATCATTGACAGCTACCAGGCAGAGTAAAGGTTTTTGACAAAGCTGTAATAGCCTAGCGATTTCAAGTCTTTGTGAGTTTTATTTGCTTTATACTTCTTTTTCAATTTTGAAATTGTGAATTAGATTATGAGTTAATTACATCCCTCTCTGTACATGTTTATATATGCATACAAATATACAAATGCTTGTGTATATTAGTTTTTTTTATTTAATAATTCTCCCCTATAAGAGATCGAATAAATTTAAACCATTCTTATTAGCTGATGTTTGTAATCAGAAGGTGATTCTTTAAGTGGATTAGCAAAATTTGTTGTCAGACCTATTTGGGCTGAAGAACACAGAATTAATACACTAAAAGCACTAAAAATGAGTGATCTTATATTACTTGAACTAACATGCTTTTATTCATGTAATCAGTAATGTCTCATTGGGCTGTAAATTTATTTTATTCTTTTTAATTTTTTGCCATCTCACTTGAGCTGCTAATGAGGCCCAAACAGATAAGTTGTTAATGTGTTACAGATCAATGTATACATATGTGACGATAGAACTTGTTTTTATTTATTTATTTATATTTTTTTACGCCGAACTAATCAGGAATGGTTTTTCATAATAAGGCCTGATTGAAATAAATTATAATTCTGGGATTGGTTCTCATTATCTCTAATTATAGGATGTGGTATGTCTACTCATTAGTATAGGGTCATAAATAATTAGAATATGGAGAAGTCATTCTCCAATTTATCTACAAATATTATTTTCCTATGATTGAAATTTTTTAAATTTAGTTATTACGTAAAATGTTATGAATTTATTTGCAGGTTTTTGGATAGGATTGGAGTGATTTTAGCTTCTAAAGTGGATTTGTTCATTATTTGAAGACAAAGAAAGCCTCAACTTAAGGTGAGTGTTTGTTTTGAATTTGTAATGCCTATGCACTTCTCATGGTTGTTTGAGTGTTTTAGTTGGTGGTTCTCTTTTGTTCATCTCATTAATGTAATTAATTAATTTATTGATGCATTAATTAAAATTTAAATTTGTGGGAATTGTTTACCCATTTTCAATTAAAGTATTAGTTTGATAGAACTCCTAATGTTACAATATAAATTGATGTTGAAAGGTTTAAATTTAACTAAAGAATTATGTATATAATTTTTATACATTATTGATAGAATTATTGTTATTAAGCTTGGAAGAGAAAATGATGGTGATATTTGAATGTGAATTTGGTTTTTAAAGTGCTTAATGTTTCATAGAATAGATGGTAATAAATAGTCCAAGTGTGTACGAAAAACATATTAAAGTATTTTTTTTTTCAGGTTTGTTCAAGTGTTTTAGTGTTTTTTGCTCAATTTTATTTGTTTATTTCTGGTCTGCTTGCTCTCTTTTGTAGGTCCCATTAATTGATGTATATTAATTAAATTATTGATGCATTAATTTCCTTTTCCTTCATATCTACACCTGAAATTTAAATTTATTGGAATTGTTTGCCCATTTTCAATTAAAGTATTGGTTTAGTATATAGCTCCTAATGTTAGCAATGGAAATTGACAATTCTAAATACCAGGTTCTATAAAAATTTGAACATATCTATCAATCAAGCAACAAACAATGGATATAAGGTTGTTTGCACAACTTGATAGGTCTAACTTTCATTTTATTCGTATCCATTGTTTTCCTTTTCAATTTTTCTTTCTTTTTAGCAAGACTTCCATTATAAAATATGTTAATAGGTTTGTCAATTCTGGAGATGTTACTTGATAAAATTAGTATCATACTTGGAAAGAGGAAAAAAAAAAAAAAAGGATCAGAATATTGTAAAATTACACTTCAAAGCAAATGATTTATGATTAATTATATTCTAAAATGGTGGTATCTTATAAATTCTCTCTTTTTTATGTAGTCCTGATGGAGAAGTAAAACAAGGTCGTATATGAGATGTCATTTACAAATGGAGTCAATTGTTTGCATTCAATTTATCAATTGTATTCGTCCTCTTACTTATTAAAATATGTTAAATACGCAATTATCTTATTTCCACCTTCCTTCACCTATAAAATAAGACAAAATTAAGGAAAAATGTATTCTGGAAACGATGTCATTTAATTTACAACTTCTTTTGGAATAATATGTATAGATTTGCATTTAACTATCAAACAAGAGCTTGTTCTATGGAAGCAAGTAGACTGTCTATTTTGATTTCTATTAACATGTATGTAAATTTATTAAATATTTGGTCCTTAATATCTAATATCCTCTTCAGTTTCAGTTTAGACTATAAATAATCATTAGAAATTAGAAATTAGAAATGAAGAGATGTCTAGCAAACGTGACAAAATAAGATAGTAATCATGCCTCCTAATACTTCTAAATATAGTAAAACTTGCAAAACTTACATTTCTGTTTATATATAAATGATTTGTCTACAGTTAGTAGGAATGCACAAAGGTAAAGTGTGTCCATTTTTATTAGATGTGGATTCTGATGGCCATCATGAGTCATTCTGTAATGACCCGGTCATTTTCTTCATTTTCCTTTTTCCTCAAATTTTGCGGATAAATTTTTTCCGTTGTCTTTTCTTTTATTGATGGTTTTTCGTCACTTAGTATCGTCTTGAGTGCTCGGAAATGGTTTCTGAGACTCTTTTCCGTGGATTGACAACTTCCTTTGAGGACCGAGTCATTTCCACAATTTTCGTTTTTCGACACTATTCACTTTTTTGTCCTTATTCCTATTTCGTCCTTTTCCCTATTTCGTCTTTTCCCCGTTAGTCACTTTATTGGCAAAACTTCATTTCTTGTGTTCGGAGTTAGTTTTTGACTTCACGTACCTTCATCTTGAGTGGTTTTCACGAAATACGTATCTTTACTTTTGCAGAAAAGTACTCTGGTTGTGCCCGGTGTCCATAGAGGCATGGATACATAATTCTTTGGAATCTTTTTCTTTTCTTAGGGTGTTTTTCATAAATATCTTTTGAAGATATTTTAGTTCAGGGGTATCTAAGAAAATATCTTCCAAAAGATATTTTCATTCAAGGGTAGTTTTGCAGTTAACGCTTTTTGTAGGGATCATTGTGCAATTAACGAAAGTTATTGCAAAAATACCTCGTCTAGAGCCTGGATCCTCGTACGGAATTCATTTTCACATTTCGTCGAGTCGTGTACTCTTAGGATTCCCTTCTGGTCGATATTTTCCAGTTTCTGGCCTTAATTTGTGTCAAACTTGTTTGGGGCATAACATTCTGCTCGGGACTCGGTTTTTGACGCCGTTTCTTCCGTTGTTCATATTTTCTCATTTTGAATCTTTTTCGTTCACAGAGTTTGGTCATTTGAGCACGTCTGCTCAAATTTCACTTTTCCGGACTCAGCGGGGCCCTTTCGGGGCACTTTTTGGATTTTCTATAAAAGGGGGATGAGATATTTTAATTTTCATCTTCCCCACTCACCTTACACGACCAGAAGCTCCCATGGCAGCACAAGGGAGGCTGCCACCTTCTCTCTACTCATTTGAGCTTCATTCCTTTGTTAGAACATAGTAGGGCTTTTGTGTTTTGTGTTCGTATTGACTACGCGCTTCTTTCACCCTTATTAGAACCCATTTCTGGCCAAATTTTGAGTTCGGGTTTGAAGTCAAGTTGTAATTTTGATGGGGCTCCTTGTGGGTTCATGTAGATCGTGTTGTCTCCGACAAAACCCTTCGGTATCGTCGGATTCGGAGCACTTTTTTTTCGGTGGGCTTTTGAGATTTTCATCTCAAATTGAGGTAGGGGGTGTCTTAGGATTATATTTGTGTTGTATTGATGATTATATGAGCATATACAACTTGTGAGCATGTTTTGTTCAAGATTTAAATTTAATTTAATTAATTTATATATTTGAGTTTTAATTCATATGGTTGTGTGTAACTTGGAAATTAAATTGTGACATGCTAGGAAATTATGATTTGATATGTTGATTAACATATATTAAAATTGGAGTATTTGGATAAGAATTGTAAAACTTATTTAATATTTATCTTTGGTGAAAGTTTAATTCACATTGTTATAACAAGCATGAAATTAGGATGTAATGTGATATTTGGATAGGCCTTGACATGTTTTCTAACATATGTTAAATTGAGAGCATTTGGAATTATTTAAAATCTAGAGGAAATTAATTAATTAGCTTAATTAATTTTGTTTTAAGTGTTTTAATCACTTAATTAGTTATTTGATGTTATATATGTGATAACCATGACATGTCTTTCAACATATATTAAATTGAGGTTAATTGAAATTAACTTGGAATCTAGAGAATTTAATTATTTATATTTAATTAAATTCTATTTAATTACTCCATAGATTTGATTGCATTTTGGAAGTTGTTTCTATGTTTAAATCATGGACTTGGACTTGGAGTATGTACACTTGATTACGTTTGGATAACATAGTTGTTATAGTTATATTCATGAGAATATGTTTTCCTTATTGAAAATATTGTTGCCTTGTGTAAGGAGTTTCACACTTTGTATTTGATATCTTTCATACCATAGTAGTTGTAAACTTTGAGCATTTATTGTATATGTTTCCAAATTTGGATTGTGCTTAGTAAATAGTTGATATCTTGTATATACATGTTGATATATACGTTGTTGCACAATTTGTTGATTTTGAAAACTTGGGAATGTCGTTGTTTGGTTACGGCTAGGACTTCGTTTTATGCTGAAACATGTTAAAGGGGCTCATGCCACTTAACGTCGTTGTTTGGCTACGGCTAGGACTTCGTTTTATGGTGAAGCATTTATTGTAAATAGTTATGTTTGACAAAAATTGTTGTCGCTACAAACAACCTTCTAGTGACAAATGATGCATTGTCGCAAAAAGGTTGAGTTATTGTGACAAACATAACTTTGTCACAATTGGTGGCATTTTAACGACAAAAATTGTTGTCGCTACAGACAACCTTCTAGTGACAAATGATGCATTGTCGCAAAATGTTGAGTTATTGTGACAAATATAACTTTGTCACAATTGGTAGCATTTTAACGACAAAAATTGTTGTCGCTACAAACAACCTTCTAGTGACAAACGATGCATTGTCGCAAAAGATTGAGTTATTGTGACAACACTTACTTTGTCACAATTAATAGAGTTAATGGGGCATTTCTGGGAACCCATTAACTTTATTATTAGAATTAATTTATCATTTAAAAAAAATATTTATAACTACCATTTTATAAAATGATTAATTTATTATTAGAACATTGGGGCATTTTTGGCAATAGGTGGTATTAGGAACAAAATATAATTCAAGAGGGTTATTTGCAAATTCAAGCATAGTTTAGAGAGTTTTTTGCACTTTACCATATATTTATATATATACACACACTTTTATTTATTAAAAACATACCTTATAATAAGTTTTAATTTTTCTTATTGTTTTCCAAACAAGTATATGGTGACAGAAGGCTAATTTGTGACAAGAATTTACTCTTTTGTGACGAAATATCTTTTGTCGCTAAAAGATAGAAATTGGCGACAAATAATTTGTCACTAAAAGTCTATTAATTGTGACAAAGTAAGTTTTGTCACAATAACTCAATCTTTTGCGACAATGCATCATTTGTCACTAGAAGGTTGTTTGTAGCGACAATAATTTTTGTCGTTAGAATACTACCAATTGTGACAAAGCTATATTTGTCACAATAACTCAACCTTTTGCGACAATGCATCACTTGTTACTAGAAGGTTGTTTGTAGCGACAACAATTGTTGTCGTTAAAATGCCACCAATTGTGACAAAGTTTTATTTGTCACAATAACTCAACCTTTTGCGACAATACATCATTTGTCACTAGAAGGTTGTTTGTAGCGACAACAATTTTTGTCGCTAAAATGCCACCAATTGTGACAAAACTATATTTGTCACTAAAAGCTAGTTAATCGCGACAAAGCTATATTTGTCACTATATCATAATTAATTGCGACAATATATTTGTCACTAAAATCAATTTTGTTGCCATACCCTTTCCCGCCATATGGCGGGACGTGAGGAAATTCTTGGGATAGATATTGCGACAACTTTTTGTGACAAATTTGGTTTTTGTCAAGTAAAGTTAACTTAAGGCGACAAAGTTACTTTTTGTCACAAAAGGTCATTTTATTGCGACAAATTCATCTTGTCACTATAGGTTTTGTCGCCAAAGACCAAATTTGTTGTAGTGGGTCTATTGAGCGGTTGAAGGCTCGTCTAGTGGCAAAGGGGTACACTCAGACTTATGGTGTTGACTATGATGAGACCTTTTCTCCTGTTGCGAAAATTTCTTCTATTCAGATTCTTATTTCCATTACTGCCAATTGTAACTAGCCATTCTTCCAATTGGATGTCAAAAATGCCTTTTTACATGGCGACCTGGGTGAAGAAGTTTATATGGAGCAACCACCTGGGGTTGTTGCTCAGGGGGAGTATCGTCACATTGTTTGTCACCTTAAAAAGGCCATGTATGGATTGAAACAATCTCCACGGGCTTGGTTTGGAAAATTCTCTGAGGCGGCATTAGAATTTGGTCTTAACAGATGCTAGACCGATGATTCGGTATTTCACCTACGCACTAAAGCTGGCTTCATTTTTCTTGTGGTGTATGTAGATGATATTGTGATCACAGGTGATGATTCTACAGGCATTGCAAAGTTGAAATTGTTCCTGCAAAATCTATTCCACACTAAAGACTTGGGTAAACTTAGGTACTTCTTGGGTATTAAAGTTGCTAGATTCAAGAAAGGTATAAGTTTATCTCAACGAAAGTATGTGTTGGATTTGCTAGACGAAACGAGTATGTTAGGTGGTCGTCTGATTGATGCTCCTATGGATTCAAATACAAAACTTGTGTCTGATGAGGGTGATATGTTTAATGACCCAGGCAGATTTCGTCGCCTTGTTAGGAAATTGATTTACCTCACTATCACTCGACTTGATATTTCATATGCAGTTAGTGTTGTAAGTCAGTTTATGGGAGCTCCTAGAATGCCACATTGGAATGTTGTTCTTCGGATCGCCCGATATCTCAAGCGAGCTCCAGGTTTTGGGTTACTATACAAATCAAATGGTCATCTCAGGGTGGAAGGTTTTACAGATAATGACTGGGCTGGTTCTCATTCAGATAGGAGATCTACTACAAGCTATTGTACATTTGTAGGAGGAAATCTTGTTACGTGGAAAAGTAAAAAGCAAACGGTGGTAGCTCGATCTAGTGCTGAAGCTGAGTACAGGGCAATGGCACATACCACTAGTGAGTTGACATGGATACAAAATCTTCTAAAAGAACTTGGGTTGACAGTTGAAACTCCTACTCCATTGTTCTGTGATAACCAAGCAGCTGTTCACATTGCATCGAATCCTGTATTTCATGAGAGAACCAAACATATTGAGGTTGATTGTCATTTTACTCGGGAAAAAAATATTAAGTGGTAATATCTCTACTCCATTTGTGAAGTCTGAAGATCAACTAGCTGTTAGGTTTACCAATGCACTGGGTCATAATCGGTTAAGGACTATCTATTCCAAACTGGGATTATTTGATATATATTCTCCAGCTTGAGGGGGAGTGTTAGAATGTATATCTTATAGAATGTTGGGCCATTATGTAATTACCCATAGTAATTAGGGTTAGTGTGTAATTAAGTAATATTGTGAAAATTAGGGTGTATAACCCTTGTTCTCAATATAGCCTCATGCTTGAGAGGCCTGAATCAATATACAAAATATATGCATCTCTCTCTCTCTCTCTCACACACACACACACACACACACACATGAATCTGAACAGTAAGAATATCCCAATTATCAACAATAGATCTCCTAACCTTATCAACATTATTTAAACACACTTTATTCTCAACCAAACAGATGAGGGATAAATGAAATTTAGAAACAGCATTTTTCACCTCATACTGCTTAGAGGGATCATTAAGATCCCTTATATTCCAAATACAAAAAAACATAAAACTAGGGGAGGGGAGGGGAGGGGAGGGGGGGGGGGGGGGGGGGGAGGGCCAGAATACAAGCACATTCAATCCACCCCAGGGGACTGAACATACCTACCGCTCTTGTCAACAAGACCAGTGGAAGCCAAATTCAGCCTCCCTAACTTCTTAGGATGACCACGCTTCTTCACAGGATCACCATCTGTCTTAAGAACAAGCACATCAGGCCCTATCAAACTACTCCCCTTAGGAGAAACAATACAAGACCCTTCCTTGGAACAAATAGGACCAGCAGCATCAGACACCTTACTCTGAGAGACACAACACCGGCAACATGACCTATAGGACTCCTCTCAGGCGATTCAGCAATAGGAACTCGAGATTTCCCTGCTTGAGAAGAAACAGCAATAGGAACTACAAAGTCCCCTGCTTTAGAAGAACCAGCAACTTCAACATAAGGTAGAGAAACTTCTAGGTCTTCAAGCACCTGAAACTTATTTGGACTACAAGCCACAGGACAAAGACACCCCAGCCGGCACCGAATCCTTGGAAGGCTTACTGACATCAACAGCAGGCCTCGACCCCTTTGCACCCACCATCACCCATTCAGACATCACCTTCTGAACCGCTACCATGGGAGCTTCCACCTTCTCCTAAACAACTGCAGCCTTTTTTATCACACTACAGGTACGGTCCCAATGCCCAAACACTTGACAATGACCACACTTGGACGGAATCCATTGGTACTCAGCATAAATTGGAACCAAATCCCCATTAGGTAGGACCAACTTAAACTCTTTCCGCAACTCAGAATTAACATCAACCACCATGCATATCCGAGCGAAACTCAACCTCCTCCTAATCTCAGTCATCGCATCAGCATATAACGGTTGACCAATTGCACTCACAATATAGCTAAGCCCCTCCTCATCCCAATACTCCAGCGGAATATTAGAAAATTTAACCCACAACGGAAGTTTATCCACTTGATCTTTGTGAAGCGACATCCCCACATGACATTTCTTCAAAATGAGCAGGTGATTCGCAAAGTGCCAAGGACCCTGCTCCAAAATACTATCCCGATCCTGCTCTGAACCAAACTGAACGTAGTAGAAACCTCTCTCCGTGCCATGCACCTCCCTTAAACCAAACTTGCCCCAAATTCTTAATGCAATGGATTCTATAGTGTATAAAAGGGAGGCTTTTTGTCAATAAAGTACACCACCAAGCAACTGCTCCATTCAGCTTTACCAGTCTCAGGCACCACAACTGGAGGAGAAGCACGAATCTCGCTCTCAGCTTTCAAAGGAAGAAAAAACTTGAATTTTCATTTTAACCGAGTCGGGTTGATCCGAGACCACTTAGCCCAGGATCATGTATTCGGATGCTCCATACCCGACTCTGCAGAATCCAAATTCGACACCCGAACATTAGATGGATCTATTTGACATGTGCCCGAATTCTTATCCACATGCAAGGCGGGCACAAAATACAATACTCAAGTTTTTGCCCTTTGAGTATTGTATTTTGTTCATAAAATCTGAATTCTCCTTTCCAAAAAATGAAAAATCTTTCCTTTCCGAAAAAAACTATTTTCTCTTATTCTTCTTATTTTGCAATATTTTCTGATATATTATTTTAATCAGGTTTTGCATGCTTTCTGTAGCAATTAGTCATTATGAACTCCAGTCAAATTTTTTAACTTCAAATTCTTCCACTTTCTCATATTATATTGTTCTGCATAAGTTGTGAATGCAATTTTTTTTTGTCCTTTCTTTTTTCTTTTTGTTAAGATGTGAATTAAAATGCTTGAAAATATTTAAGTCAATCTTCCATAAATTTCAGAGATTCCCTAACATGTATACATTTTATGCTTTTGATGTAGGTTTGCTCTTTGGGAAGGGAAAAGCTAATTGGAAATTTGGAATGAGTTGGGTCTGAAATGAGCAAGTTTTGCGTTTATTTTTTATTTTCTTTTTTAGAGGGGCATCATGACAACTGAATTTTGAGTAACAAGTTTAAGAATATTGGATGTTGTTTTTGCAATATGAAGCATAAAATGGAACTACTCTTTTCTTGTCTTTTTCTTTAATTATGATAATCCTAGGAGGAATTTTAATTACTGATGTCTGTCTCTAATATGAGACAAGGCCCATTGTCTGTATAAGTAAAATGAAATGATAAGGGACCCTATGGCATGACGGTTAATTCTGGTGGTTTATTTGTTGTTAGGATTTGAATTATTGGTTCTTCACTGTATATGTAAGCATCCATAAAGGGGTTGATTAAGGATTTCTATTTAGGAAACCTGTATATATAAATATGGAGTCAAGAGGAAGCTAGGAAGAATTTTGGTGAGCAAATTGCTATTTTTTTTTGGGAGTTCAAGAGCTTTGTTACTCCCAAAATAAGTTTTTGTGCTGTTGTCTTCTATGTCCACGACATGCTTCCACATGTTTCATAATTGGTTCGGCCACTACGGCCTACATTCACGGCATACAAAGTCCAAAGAGCTGCTTCTCTTCATTATATTCTTCTCCAATGTTGTTTACAATGATTACTTCTGTTTATAGGTGAAAGAATACAAAACATATGATTAATATGGAAAATACATTGAAAGAGGATTTCTAAAATGACTCCCTTAAATCACTCTCTCAGTATTTTAATAAAGGTTTAAATCATTCCTATAATGACATTCTCCTACATAAATAATATATTGTTGGTATACAAGAATCTAAAGGCATAAAAATACAGTCACTGAACCAAAACTCTTTAGATTGACTTCTTTGGATTTCCTAGAGGATCTAAAGGCATAGACGAACGAGCAACATTCTGAATTGAAACAGACGAACGAGCACCATTCTGATTTGAAACTTTCTCACCTAAGAATCAACTCATCTTTTCTTATTCAAATGACTTTGACTTTAGGTTATAACTTGTACCATTTGTGAACGTGTGTTGGATTTAAAATGCGAGTAGTCATTTTTTTGGCCGCATTTTTGCCCCCAGAATGAGCCACATTATTGAATTTGTTATATGAGTTAAATATATTCCCTTTATGGATATATGAACTCCTACTAAAGCTTTTAAATTTTTTTAAATTTAAAATCTCTTTACCTGGGGCTGTATGTTTCCACCAACTCTTTCATCTCTTTTTGTAGTTCTTTTTCTTCTTTCTTGAAGGACTTGACTTTTTCTTCTCAACTATATCATTAAAACGCTCATGACACTATATTTATGTGACCATTTAAACTACACTAATGAAAAGTTTGAATTTGTTTAGGAGGATCAACAATTTTAGGAAATCAAATTAAGCGCTAATAGTAGAGGGTCTGCTAGAATTACTAACAAATTTCAAAATCTCTCTCATATCCAGCATATTTGTTATTCTTAAAGAGTTTATCTAATTTTCCAGTGCCACTTGTATAGTTTTGAATGGTCTCTTTTGATTTCTAAAAGTTTCACTTTATTTAGAAGAAATTCTTTTTTCAAATTTTCGGTTCACGTTTGAAACTCTATTTGCGGTTTAAAATATCTAATTCTTCTACCTTTTGTTGTCTCAGGTAGTCGTCGTTTATGGCGCAGTCTACTCATCAGTTAAGTTTAAAAATATAAAAATAACTAAATAAATAAAACCCCAAAGTCTTGATGACTAAGTCAAAGCCCAAACGATGACTACCTGAGACAACTTAACTTAAGTTTTTGAAAATTTTCTATCCAGACTCAACCATAACAAAAGAGAATTGCTCAAATCTGTGAAAAATTAGACTAGACTCGAGTTGGGTTTGGATTGGCCCGTCCAAATTACATCCCTCGTTATTAGGTAGACATAGTACGAATATGACCTATCAGCACAATTAGGAGACTCGCGTTTGGGTTTGAATTGGGCCGCCCAAAGACATTGCAAAAAACGTAACCCATCAACACAAATGGGCTCTCCTATTATTATTATTATTATTATTATTTTCTGTTTTTTATTATTTATTTATTTATTGGATGAAATGTGATATTGGAGCTCCCAAAAAGGCATTTGACACTATTTCTAGGGTTTACGGAAAATTATGATGGGAAGTGAAAGTGAAAGAAAAGAAAAGGAAATCAAGTTTCCATCATATTGGTTAGCAAGAAATTTTTCTTTTTTTTTCAAGAAAGTTATGAGAAAATATTATTTTGTGAATTTAGAAAGCATGAAAGTGAAAATAAAGTGATTGCAGTTACCAAAACTACTCTTTTAGTTATAAGATTATTTTGCACTCTTTTAGACATTATTCTATCTTCTGAATTATGAACAAAATTAAAATTTAAAGTTCAAAATGAAACAATAAAACTAATATTTAATAATTTTATATATGTGATTATAAGTACAAGTTTAATTAATAAAAAAATTTGTTCCGAAAAATATTTAGGAAAAAGATTGAAGTTTAATATATATATATTTTTAGTCATAGAAATAAAAAAAGTTTGTCTAAACCAAATACAATGCTTCAACTAAATTAGTTTGATATATCTAATATATATAGAATTAAAATTAAGTTAGTTTGGTATATCTAATTACTTAGAGTCCTAAAGTCGAGAGGAGTCTATGTATAAAAAAGTACATGTACGAATTAAATTGTAAATTGTATGCGTAGAGACACTAATCATAATTTTTCACCTGACACTGTGCTCTTAAATATATATATATATATATATATATATATATATATATATATATATATATATATATGTCATTCTAAATCATTATTAATTATGGAAAAAAAAATATAATAAAATTTTAATTTTGTATGCACATATAAAACTGTATACTGTTAAAATATTATTATATAAGCAATTTACAATAGAAGGGAACTGACCTATTAATAAAGTTTGTGGAGAAAGTGGCATGGACATAATAGGAAATTAAGATATAAAGACACCGGGAAAGTAAAATTTCCCTGTATTTTTTGAGAGAAATATTTTGAGGAAAATGTGAAAAATTTACTTCCTAAAAATTTTCATTTTCACGCTAACCAAATTTAAAAAAATTTCTATTTCTTTTTCTTCCTATCTGCTTCATCCTACCCACACAAATATCTTGATATAATAATAATAAGGGAGACATGTTATTTTTTTTAGTGGTAATATAAAAAATTGGAAGAATAGATAAAATCACGGGTTACATAGGTGGGTAAGGGCCATTCATTTGAAATCCAAAGAGGAGATTGCGAATTAGGGTTTCCTCTAAATCGAAACTGCGAGGATGCTGAAACTTGGGAAGAAGCTATCCTTGGTCCTTCATTCCTGGCTTCCTCTCGGCTATTGTCAAAGACGTATTTGAATTAACTTTAATTTGTTTTTGGTTCATTTGAGATGCTTTTAAAAAAGGTTCTTGGCTGAAGGGATTGATTTTTTTCATTTTCTATTTAAGAAGTATGTTTTTGATGAGTTTTATTTGGTTCTATATAATTAATTGCACACCAATTTATTTATATATAGTTGAGTGAAAATTTACCAGAAACAGCTTACATTTGCACAAATTGACTTTGAACTCCACAACATGTTCTGTATGTGGACAGTGGACAGTGGACTGTGGACGAGTTGGATGATCTTTAGTATCTCAAGTTCAATCTCAACAGTTTACTGGTTGGACTATTCTTTTGAATATGGAGATAGCTCTAGGGACTTCTTCAAGGGACATCTACCATACATATGGAGACTTCTGTGCATTATCTGTACAATAGCAAATGAATATGGAGATAGCTCTAGGGACTTCTTCAAGGGACATCTACCATACATATGGAGACTTTTGTGCATTATCTCAGCTCAAGGATTCGGAGACATACATTATTTATTTTGATGCGACCTGGATAAGGGTACTGTAGGTGGCTTTTCTTAGAGACCTTACCAGGGTGGAAAAGTGGTTCACTAAATTACACTTTCTTAAGAAAGTGTATTCTTCTTACCAAGCACAGCTTGAAACGCAAGATGTGGTGCTGATGCAATTAGGTCTTTTTCTCATTAATAATCAATAATTAATCACTACGAATGCTAATAAGCTGGAACATTCAAAGGTTGGTTATAATTGGCGACAATGTGGATTTAATGGATAGGCTAAGGGGGCTTAATTCCCTTCCTAGTTGAGAGGGCCATATTAGCCCTGGGCCAAGTCAGCGAGATTGAAGAGCTGACCCTAACCAAATTGAAAGGTCCAACAGCCTCATTTGGCCAATCCACACTCAGTTGAGGATGTGGCCTGGCAATGTCTTAACCCGGCTGCGTACCCGACAAAGATGAACCTCCAACCCGAATGGGCCTGAAGGATAGAATCTGGTCCATCAGCTCACACCTTGGGGACCAAGATAGAGTGAGGCAACTTCGGTGTGTACACAAAAATGTGTTATATTTTGATATGAAAATATGCTAAGTGGGTATCAACTTTTAAATTTATAAAAGTCACAAAACACTTATACGTGAAGATGAAGTGAGAAGGGATCGTCCACAGGGATTAAACACGTGATTGGAATCTAACTTGACTTAGTGAACGTGAGATTAAAAGGAAGTTTGTTTGGTTGATTAATATAATGTTCAATTAAATGAAACATGCAAATGTAAATTAAACTAAGAATTATGGTTTAAAAGATAGGAAGAGGGACTTAAGGCTTAGGATTCACCACTAAGCTCATGCATTAAATCACTTGCCTTCAACTAATGGGGAAAACATGTTGTAATCAAAATGTGGCTACAAGCACACATCATATCATGAGGATAATACAAATTGCAATAATAAGTATGGACTATTAAATTTAAGTATGAATTGTCTACCTAACTACAATTAACCTAATGGTGTAGTGTAACCCATCAAGACTAAACATAATCCATCGAACTAATTAACAATTGTATTCAATACAAACCATGCATGGCCATCACTAAACATAATTACAAAAAGCATTTAGTATAGAGAACAATCCTCAATTAATTACACATAAGACAACATGCAACCAATATAGAGAATCAATAGAAAGAATTATCCATAAAAATTTTGGTACAACCAAGTTTGATTACACAAGATTATAGCACAAATTACAACATATAAATCTCCGAAAATTGAAGAACAAGAGCTTAATTATACAAGTTTAGGGCTCATCCAAGCCCTAAGTGAAGGACTAACCTCTCATGGAGAAGGTAGATGTCATCAAGGTGTCCTTAAGATCCATCTCCAAGCTTGGATTCATCTTCTTTGTTACCCAAGAATGGACTCTAGAGGGAGGGGGGGGGGGGGGGGGGTGAATAGAGTCCTTGTCTAATAATGGCAGATTTAAAAACTAAGTGGATAGATAATATGCAATTTCAGTTTTGACAAATATGAGCTAAACAAAATCAGCAGATAAATGTAATAGCATGTAGTGGCTAAATTTTAGTTTATAAAACTCTAATTTCTAACAAGTAACTTTTAGTAATTGTGCAATAATAGAGATATGAATTCAGTAAATTAATGGCACAATAATAAGAGAGATAAGGGAAGAGAAATTGCAAACATAGATACGACGATTTTAGCGAGGTTCGGAAACTCCTACTCCTTGGCTCAAGACCCCTAACCTTGATTAGAAGCAACTCTTGCTAAGAGAAAACCTCTTTTAGTATTCCTTTGGGCCAAACCAGCCTTTACAATATCTTTGCTAAGAGACCCCTCTCAGTCTCATATAGGCCACACGAGCCCTTACAATAGCTTTGCTAAGAGAATTCCTTCTCTTAGACTTACAACAGATTTGTTGGAAATATAGAAGTGTTACAAATCTCTCTCTCTCTCTCTCTCTCTCTGATTTACAGATTATAACTCACTCTAGAGAATCAATGAATACAAGTGAAGCTTCCTCTCTAAGTGTAATGAATGTGTGAGAATGAATGACAGAACAACAGCTTTGTATGAGTGTAGCTTGTAGAGCAAAAACTCTTACTAGAGGTTTGGAATAACTTTCTATTTTCCTAGCTCTACACCTCTTGTTTTTGCAAACAACCTATCTCAGCATATATAGACTTTTTTGTTGCAAATAGCCGTTGTGAAATTATTTCTTCAATGATGCAAAGTCCAAGCATGCTACATAAAGTATTCAAGTCAGAATATGCATGGGGGACGACCTATAAGAAAATCTGTAGAGAGAATGAAGTAAAGCATGGACTTCAAGACAACGGTAATCTGCAGCAGAAATAACTGTCAGAATTTTGACTTTGTAACATCAATGTTCCCTTCTAAAGTCTCCTCAAATATTAAGAAGAATCCTTTTTGATATGCAGATCAGGACATCTGCACATACTTTATTTCCATTCTAAACATTGAAGTAAATGTCTTTACAGTATTTATATGTCCATTTGATTTAAGTTTACAATGTAAATAAGGAAGTACCCCCCATTTTGGATTCAATAAAAAATACTAGAAAATTGAAATCTAACTGAATCAAAATGTAGAAATTCAGTTTTAGTACAAATATGAATTTCTGACAGTTTTGGTAAAAATGAATCCGTATGTAGACCAATGTAGACTTAGTCAAAAATTCTGATAAAATCAGTTTAGGCTATTTAAAGTATAAGGAGTTATTATCGGGAAAAATTATTTTGAAATAATCATTATTTCAAAAATTCATTTTTCACACTTAGCCAATTTTCATACTTAGCTAAAAACACAGTCTTTCATGACATGCATTCAGGGGTCCTAATGTCCGTTACCAACTTATGGTAATGAAGGCTTCATATGCCTTAATTGTTGTCCAATATGAATCATGTGATTGATGTGCATGATCTTAGCATTTCTAGCACAAGTGATGAGTTTTTTCAAAGCTTAAGCAAGCTTGAACTAACTCATTCTTTTGCAATAACTTCATATGAAAATATATATGTGATGAAGTGTATAGTCTATTGCTAATGGATATAGGAACATATGAATGATATATGATATACATGGTCCTATAGAGATGAGTTTCAAATGGATTCATAAATACCTTGAGAATGAATCATAAATACTCATCAATCTATTTACCCCTTTTTTCATGCTTTGTTTATGATCGTGTAGGCTTTAAGATATTCTTACTTTCTTCCTTTCTTAGAGTTGCTTTCTTACTCGTTGTAATCCATGCTATATTTCCTTGCAACTTCAAGTCTTATTTATATCCATTTCTTTCATTGATGTGATCTTGAATAATAGAATACTTGGAATGATCTTTATATTTATTGAGTTCTTTCTTTAATTGTGAATAATCTATATAACACTCAATGTAAACATTATTCCTTAAACACTATTAATGTTTGTTATCATCAAAACACATAGATTGTCCTTAGATGAAATCCTTATGGTCAACAATCTCCTCCTTTTTGATGATGACAAAACATTGATGTGCTTATAAGCAAGTGGAGTAGGATTTAAGAAATGCTCCCCTTATCAAAGTGCATATAATGAACATAATGTAACAAAATATCGTGCTTGATATATCATAAATCATTTTAGACATAAACATGCACTTAAGATCATTTCACACATCACATATCTCTTCCCTTTTGTCATCTCAAAAAGGTGGGAGACCTAAGCAATTTCATTTAGCATAGATCATTAAGCATAGTGAAGTAATGGAAACAGTGGTAATGACTATAATATGCTTTAGAGTGCAACATATAAACAATTATATCATAAGATACTAATTTCATTGATAGCATGAGTTTAATAGATTATAAAGGTTCATGACATATACAAAAGTATTCATAAAGCATAAACCAAAGATGAAGTATAAACTAGAAGAAGCAAAAAGGCAAATAACCTCTCAAAGGAAATTCTAGGAACTCAAGAGAACTTAAATTTTAATATTATTTTCCCATTTGATATTTTCAAGAAGAAGGGAAATAATATTAAACACATGAGAGCTTTGATGAGCACTGAAAAGTGCGTATTTAAACCCCTTAAGCTTGAACATTCTAGGACTTTTATCTATCTTATTTTCCCGCCTTAGACTAATTTCGTGTTATTTCCATTTTCAGGCACTTATCTCCAAAATAAGTCAATTCAGCCAAATAAGAGCATAAATGAAGCAATCTTGAGCTGAATGGAAGAAAGGAGCAAAGTGGAAGCAAAGTGTGGAAAATCAGCATCTTAGATTAATCTCATCAATGTTCGATCGATTTGACATTGATCAATCTAGGCTTCATCAAGATGGATCCAAGCCCTTGTCTTTATTCAAAAGAATCCACCATCTTCAATCGATCCAACTTTCCTTAGATCGATCAAAATTGTTTGATCTTATCCCCACCTACCACTCCACCTACCACTTTTGTCTTTTTCCCAAAATATCTCAAAAATATCTTAGATTTGTCTTTATCCAAAAAGGCGCCGCCATGAATGGATCGATCTCGCCAAAGTTTGATAGATCTCGCCTAAGTTTGATCGATCTCACCAAAGTTTGATAGATCTCGCCTAAGTTCGATTGATCGAACCCTCTCAAGTGCGAATTAAAACAGAGTCCAGGTTATTAAAAGTTGGCTCATGGTGCAATCATTAGAGGAGCCCTTGTGCACGAGTCCAGACCATTGGGTGTGACACTTGAGCTACCTATATAAGGATTTTGAGCCACTTTTATGAGATATAATCTATACATCATACTTTACAAAATCAATCTTAGAGAGGAAGAAAAGAGAGGATGAGAGGCTAGAGACTAGAGACACACCATTTGGTAGTTCTTCCATTCATCTAGGGTTTCTACTAAGAAGGAGATCATCCCTACCATGGAGATAGACCTTGAGGGTTGGAGGACTACATCAATGAGTGGCTAAACATCTTCTTGGGGCTAGAGTTAGCCCTAAGCATGCCTTCTAGACCTTGATGTTTTGTATTTTTGAGGGGATTTGTGTTGTAATTCTTGTCTTGACTCTTGTTTATATATGAATCTTGTTTATTCAATGATTTGTATGGTTTACTACTTCCAATTGATCATTTCATTTTATCCATATGTCTATGTATGATAGAATAGATGTTCATGTGTTTATCTCTAGTTTTTGTGTTGTTAATGCTACAGATCTAGAGATTGTCAAGATATTATGCTTTAATAGAATACTCTTGTGGTTTATTTGATGGTTCATACTCATTTTTTGATGGATTGTGCCTCTACCTTAGTCTAATTAGTTTTATTTTTATGTCCTTAGCTTAGATGTAGTGTAGTTGCCTTAGTTTGTTAGATGGGAGGACAATCCATACTTGTTGTTTGATGTTCCATGCCTATGAATGCAATTAGTATATATTTCTCTAACCACGTGATGTGTTTGTATTGTGAGCTTAAAGGAAGGAATAATGGCTTAGTTTGATATATTGTGCTGTTCATTATGTTGCTTAGATAATATATACTTAATTGGTCATCCATGCTTGTTGAAACAATCAATCACACACACTATTATTGCAACACATGTTTTCCCCTCATTAATTACACATTGAGTGTCTAGAAAGGTGATGTTTAGTGGTGACCTCTAAGTTCCAAGACCTCTCTCTCTATTGTTTTCTCTATCATTTATTTGCTATCATCTGATTTACATTGAACTTGCTTAGTTTTAGTTTAATCAACCAAACAACCCACATTTTGATCATTCGACCTACTAACCCTATATTGCTTCCATATTAATACTGCCCCTTAATTTCTTGGGATGATCCTTTCTCACTCATACTACATAGTATAGGTGTTGAGTGGTTTATAAATTTAAAATATGGTGCCCACTTGACACTAATTCCAAACTCAAAGTGGTGTGCACTGTTTTGTGCACACGCGAGGAAAACCACCAAGCTTATGAATATAATGACCAAAAAGTCATTTTATAGCATGGTTGTCAATTTCCAAGTAAGTCAATTAAGCTTAGCAAATCATGCAATAATAAGAAACTATTAATAATCTCCCCCTAAGATCATGCTTCCATTTCCATTAGATATCATTTATTGGATACACATAAGCACAAAGATATATATAATGAGGAAGTGATACCAAAAGATATTCTTTCATTGAAGAATATAAATTGTTATATGATTTTATTGTCCAAAACAATTTTTAAATCATATATGGCATGAAAAACATAAGGCATATGTAAGTAGTGTCACTACTTTAGTTATATGCAGTAACTTTCCAAGTATGCAAAAGCATATTTTCTTGGACATGAATTGTTAGAGATAATTGGCTACATGATTGTCTATATGGATGAGTTTAATATTTCTCTTATGCATAATTGTCAAGGAGTCATGTCAAAGCATCTTATGGAATCCTAAGGTGCTAAGAATAATAAATAGAATATGACCTTGATACCAAAATAAAATCTTCTTTAAGAGAAGTGAGAGTTTGACTACATGATTTTTATGTGGATGAGCTTAATATCTCTTTTAGACACATTTTTTACGAAGTGATGTAGAAACATCACATGTAGTTTCAAAGTACTAAAAAAATGGATATATCAAATAAATTAGCACTTGTGATATCTCTTTAGTCATCTAGGTTAGAACAAAGTGTTCTTTGAATAATATAATCCCAAAACTGAAGTGTCAAATAGATATATGAAATTTAATTTTCATAACACTTGTGGAGTTTCACTCCTTAGAAGAAAACAAGTTTACTTAACATGCCCATTTCAATTTATTTTACATGCTTGAGGTAAACTTCTTTGTATAAAACATAAATGTTGATTTAAAAACTATATCATCCTTGTAAGTGCAATCAACATATTTTCAGTAATGGTTTTGAAAACTAAAAGATACAAAAATATCGAGTTTGTCCAAAAACCATCATTCTAGAAAGAAACCACTAAGCCTTTTGAAAATAGCATTAGGAGCTTATTTTTAATCATATAAGGTTATAGATAATTTTAAACATGTAGTTCAAAATATATACATTTCAAATCCGGGTGGTTTATCTTTAGAGATCTTTGAATTTAAAGTCACTTAAAAATGCATTTGATAAAAATCATTTCAGGCAAAAACATGTAGCATTCTTATTACTTTAATCAAAGTCACATGTGCACATAGACAAACAATCAAGGTAAATTTATTTGTTGAATCGTTAGGAGTAAATTCTAACTTAGTTACTAATGATGACACATGTTGCATATTATGATGTGAAAACGAAGTCAAGGAATTAAGATAATATCATAGCAAAACAAATTTGTTCCAGTAACTAGCACATTTATAAAGTTCACTAATAATGAATCAACAAATGAAGGTAAACTACTCTTCAACTCCTAGGAAAGCATTATAAACTCTCATTCTTAGATCACATTAGTTGGTTTTTCTAATGAGTTTTGTTCCTTGAGGTTTTCAAGTTTGGACTTATTTGATTTTTCATTATCTTAAGTCTAACAAAATATTTCAAATTTAGTAACCTCATTTCATATATACAAGAAGTGATACCACTAAAATGTAGATAAACAGTTTAAGATCACAAAATTGCATAAATGACTTTCTTGTACATAGCTACTTTAATAGATTTGATTAACTTTGAATGAGGTAACATTAAGACTCAACAATGTGTTATAACATACTATTTTCATATGAATCATCAAAATCTATACAATAAACATTTTAATAATAAGTAACATTTATGTCAAAATCACCATCCACATTAATTATGCCATAAAAATAATCTTGTATTACCTTTTATCTAGCATAATCAAGTTACATTAAAGTTTATCAACTAAGAACACATTAGTGATGAAGAAGAGGATATCTGCTAAAGCAATTAATTCCATTAGCTTTGTCACGATTTCTCAAAGTAGTGAATCCTTCATCCTTTTGTTAGCAAGAGGAAATCATGACTTGATTTCTCTTCATGTGCTTTAGCCATCCATATTTGTGAATCCACTTATTCTTCAAAGAGAAGGTAGTTAATCTACAAAACATACTCAAGTGGCATTCTTTGGTACCCAACACTTTTAGGGTCCTTATGAGTTATCACACATTGTTAAGGTTCCTCTTGGAAGCTCAACTCAATACAAGGCATGAATGTGATACTATCTTTATTCAACATGCTTCATAATAGATTTTTAATTTTAGTGGATCTAGCATGCTAGTGCATTTGCCAATTCAATAAGTATATATGCTTATGGCAAAATACAACCCAATGAATCAATATGAAATGAGTGACTATTGAGTGGAAAACACAATTTCATATATGGATCATAATGAAATTTCATATGCATTATCCATGATCAAATTCAAGAATTGACAACAAAAATAAGATTCTTCCTAAGTGGACAAAAATTAATTATGTGCCCCATTTTTGAAATCCTTAAAGGATTTAACAATTAAGGTAGAACTTTTCTTTCCAAAAATAAATTTCCATGTTCAAGGAATGATAGTATATTGGAAAGTAATGCTTCTCATGAAACCTACACTTTTTAAATCAAATTTTAAACCATTATAAGTGTAGCAAAATAAATGCAATATCAAGAAGGTAATGCATGAACAAACTGTTTTCAATAAAAGATACACAATTTGCATTTTCAATGAAAGCTTGTACCTAGATGGTACATGAGTAAATCATATCATTAACATGTAATGCCAATGCTTTTATAGAGTATAATATATTTTTAAGTACTTTTCATAGAGGTAATGATACCAAATACATTGTCATTTGAGTTATTCCCATTTGTAAGACTTCCTTCATCATAATATTTGAGAATGTGGAAGTTGGAACACTTTCTTGTTACATGCTGCCCTTCAAGCATCCCTATAAGATAAAATCAATAGATTTTCTTTTGGTACCCAAATTTTCTTGGGTTCATAAGCATTAGGAAGAGGCACATATGTTCCTTGGAAATCTTCTTAGCCTTTATCTTCTTTTTAAAAGGACAATTGTGAATTTTATGTCTTAACTTTTTATAATAAATGCAATGAGAATAGTTCTTAATAAAAGAATTTTTCTTTTTCAATAAACATGCATCTTTATTATAAGGATCAAAAGCTATCCTATTTTTCAAGTAATGTAATGACCCGGTCATTTTCCTCCCTTTCCTTTTTCTAAAATTTTACGGGTAACTTTTTTTCGTTTAATTTTCTCTTCCGAGTTCTGTTTTTCATCGCTTAGTGTCGTCTCGAGTGCTTGGAAATGATTTTAGAGACTCTTTTATTTGGATTGACAACTTCCTTGAAGGACCAAGTCAGTTCCACATTTTCACTTTTCGGGACACTATTCACTTTTTGTCCTTTTCCCTATTTCGTTCTTTTCCCTATTTTGTCTTTTCCCCGTTTGTCACTTTTTGGTACAACCTAACTTTTCATGCTCGGAGTTGGTTTTCGACTTCATGTGCCCTCATTCGAAGCGGTTTCCACGAAATACGTATTTTTACTTTTGTAGAAAAGTACTCTGGTTGCTCTCGGTGTCCATAGGGCATGGATGCACAGTTCTTCAGAATCTTTTTCTTTTCTTAGGGTGTTTTTCATAAATATCTTTTGAAGATATTTTATTTCAGGGGTTTTTAAGAAAATATTTTTGAAAATATTTTCATCCTGGGTAATTAGTGTAGTTAGCCCTTTTTGGAGAGGCCATTATGCAATTAACGAAAGTTATCGCAAAAATACCTCATTTTGCGCATGGATCCTCGTACGGGATTCATTTTCATTTTTCGTCGAGTCGTGTACTCTTAGAATTTCCTTCAGGTCGTTTTTTTTTCCAGTTTCAGGGTTTCTGGCCCCGGTTGCCGCCGAACTTGTTCGGGGTATATCTCTCTGCTCGGGACTCGGTTTTTGATGCCATTTCTTCCGTTGCTCATATTTACTCATTTTGAATCTTTTTCATTCACAGAGTTTCACCGTTTGAGAGCGTCTGCTCAAATTTCACTTTTTCAGACTCGGTAGGGCCCTTTCGGGGCACTTTTTGAGTTTTCTATAAATAGGATGACTTAAAGTGAAAAGTTACTTTTCCATCATCTTCTTCCTCTCTTTGGCCGGCATCCATGGGATGCTATCTTTTTTTTTCTTCTCCTCCACTTGATTTCCTTGGTAGAAAGTCTTCGGCCTTAACGTTTATTGTAGGCCTCGTCGTGCTTTACCTTTTCCCCTTATTAAAATTCATTTTTGGCCAACTTTTGAGTTCGGGTTTGAAGTTAAGTTGTGATTTTGATGGGGCTTTCTTGGGATTCTTATTCATCGTGTTGTCCCCAATAAAACCCCGCGGTATCGTCGGATTCAGAGCACTTTTCTTTCGGTGGGGAATTGAGATTTTCATCTCAAATTGAGGTAGGGGGTGTTATAGTTTATTATTGTTGATGTATTATATGCTAGTGATGTTTATGTAACTTATTTACATGCTTTGATACAAAATTTAGAGATTTTATTATTTATTTTTCTTGTGAAGGATTTGATTTTCCCGGTTGATTATAGCTTGGTTTAAACATGTGGCATGGAATTATATTACCCCTTGATAATGTCATTGACATATATTAAATTGAGAGCTTTTGAATAAGTATTGAAGATTTTATTTAATATTTATCTTGAATAAATATTTAATTCTTGTGGCCTTATCTAGCTTAAATTAACATGTGTTAGCATATTATATTAGGCCCTAATATACTCTTCAACATAGGTGAATTTGAGAGTAATCGGAGATGTTTTGAAATCTAGTAATATTTAATTAATTTGATTAATTAATTTATTCCATGTTCATTATTCACTCCATTAGATTTCCGACTTGATATTCTTGGTGTGCATGCCATATAGTTTCACATATATTAAATCGAGAATATTTGATTAGGTTTTGAAAACCTTTCATTTAATTATTTTCTAGTATTAAAGTTTAATACTCATGGTCGTACTTTGCATGAAAAATTCTTGTAACCTGTCTTTAAATCAAGTCTTAACATGTTGTATAACATTTATTAATTTGAGATCATTTAGATGAGTTTCAAAATTTAGAGATTTTAATTAAATGAATTAATTAAAATCCATTTAATGGTTCTATGCACTTGATTAAGTTTTTAACTTAGTATTCATAATTTTCTTGACTAGTTCCTTCACGTGTATCATATTGAAAATAATTGGATAAGCTTTGAGACTTATATTTAATTATTTCCCTTGTATGACACTTAATTTACATGGTCGTGTCTTGTATGAAATGAACTTGTAACTTAACATTGAACTTGTCTTTGATATATCTTATTCATGGAACATTTGGACTTGCCTTGTAATCTTGATAATTTAATCCCTTAAGTAGATTAAATTCCCTTCTATGCTTCCATCGAGTTAATCATACTTTGATATTGAACTCTTGTCAAACATATGAACTGGACTTGTATTTCATGGACTTTTGTCTTTTTATCAAGCATCATGACCCCTTATATCTTAGTTTCATTAATGCACTTAATGAACTTGTATAATTCTCTTAGAATGGTTTAATTACACATGTGTTGTTTGGTAAGTAATTGAATCATGCATCTTATGCTTGTGGTATATTTACTTCAATGGATTTCTTGTGCTATATATCTTGGTTCTAGTCTATATAGGTGTACACTATGATTTCTTGACTTTTCACATGCCATCATAGTTGAGAACTTAGGGCATGACTTGTGTGTTCTAAAATCTTGGTTGTGCATGGAATGTGGCTTAATGCATTACTTGTATCTTGATACACTCTTGGTTACACAACTTGTTGATTTTGGGACTTGGGATATCAATCAAGAATTGACATGGCTAGGAATTGGTTCTGGTACGGGAGATAGTGCTCCCTACACTATAGTGTGCACTAGGGGAAAGGTACCCATGGGTTAGTAGCCCTAAAGTGATCTCAAGAGTTTGGTTTTAATCCGGGCGATATCCAAGTTTCCACATTGGTTGATTTCACTCTTTAAATTTCAAGTTGTTATTCCTTGAAGGTTTAAAACTTGTCGTATTATGTGAAAAGCTCCAATCTTGTTAATTGCATAGATATTATGAATTATATTTAACTTCATGTGTTCTTCTTATCGTGTCAATTTGAATGCTTCAATCATGTTAAATTGCATAGATATTATGCCATGTTCTTGATTTCATGTATTCTTCTCGTCGTGTAAATTAGAATGTTCCAAGAATGTAAATTGTATTGACAATGTGATCTTTGTATCCTAGTATCCTTCTTGTTGTGTTGTATAGATTATTCAAAACCTTGCTTAATTGTACTGATAATGCAATTTATGTTGATCCTTGTATTCAAGCATCTTTCTTGTCGTGTTATATGGAGTATCCCTACTTTGTTTAATTGCATAGACATTATGCTCATTTCGTGTACTTCGATCTCGTTTAGCATACCTGAAACTGAGTACTTGCTTCTTATATATAGATTTCATTTAGTGTACTCGTGTCTCGTATACTTGCCTTGTATGTTTTTGACTCCATTTAGTATACCCGTGTCTTGTATACTCACCTCTCATGTTTTCATCTTTGTTTAGTACACTTGTACCCTGTATGCTTGCTGATAAGCGCCGAATATTGCATATTCAAGCGCCCTTAATTGCATTAGTTAAGTCCATTGTTCGTTTAATTATGTAGATTACTTTCATTTGTATGTTTTTGTGCATTTTCAGGTTCAATTGCAATAAAGGAGCAAGAAGGGTGTTTTGTAGAGTTTTTGAATATCAAGGTGCCAATTCTGAAATTCTGGCAGCAGTGAAGCCCAAAATTTGTTCACCATTTTGACCTACCAAACTCGAGAACTGGACTTCCCTTATAGCATGAAAGATTTAGAGCTCTGAATCAGCTTTCCAAATCTTCAAGAGGTTCGTCATTCGGAGTTCGGAGCAGAGAGTTATGATCTTCTTATTAGAGGTGCTCAGAACTGCCTGGCAGCAATGAAAGTCTACCTTGTTCTTCAATTTCGACCAATCAGACTTGAGAATTGGATCTCCACCAAAACATAAAGTTTTTAGAGCTCTGAATTAGCTTTCCAAATCTTCAAACGTTTTGTCATTCGGAGTTTGGAGCACAAAGTTATAGCCATTTTACTAAAGTAGGTCCGGGCAAAGCAAAGCAAGCATGGAGCAATCTGCTCCAATTTCGAGTGCTCGAGGCCTTGCTTCGAGTGCTCGAAATTCAGGCAGAATTGCCTTCGGGAATTCTCAGTTTGGCAGCCACTTATGCATTGGTTTCCTCATTTCTACTTACTTCTTTATGAGGTGGTTGGGGATGTTTTTGGAAGGGGAGAGAGAGGCCTTACATATACAAAAGAAGAGAAGGGAGGCCACACATTATCAATCTCACTTTTGGATCAGATTTTTGGAGGGAGAAAGAGGAGCAAGAAGAGAGTTCTTGGAGCAAATAAAGGGGAGCTCGAAAATGGAAGGAGGATCCATGGTTCTTCTTCATTCTAAGGCTCCCACGTGTAACTAACTCCTCCTCTAGGGAGGTAATGGAACCCCTCATTGTAAGCATGCTTTACTTTTGATTCTAGTTTGGGGGAAATAATATATTTTTGTGGTGATTCCATAATCTAGAACTCTTACTTGATGTAATGAATTGATTTTGATTTAATGATCATGTTGGACCTACTTTCTTGTCTTAGAATGTATGTTTTCATGGTTGTATGGTTTACATTTTCATAGTGACAATGAAGATGAGATTTTTGGAATGGTTTTAATGGCATGTTGTTGAGAGATTTGATAGGCCATAGCTTAGGTTCTTCCTTTGATGGCTTATTCTTAATTCTTAGCTTCATGTGCTCTTATCATGTGATTGATGGTTTGACAATTTCTAGCTTAGTGAACATGTCTTAAATTACACTTTAGTTTAGGTAATTGAGCATGTAAAATCTTTGATAAATTGTTCTTGCCTATTGATTCCATGAATCCTTTGAAGGTAATGTAGTAACCATGAGTAACTATTTATCATAGCCACATATTTATGTTGTTTTTCCCCGAATGAATCATATTCTAGCATGTTTATATTATAGGTGGTGAACTTACTTCCCTAGTCTCTTTTACCCACATTTTATCTCTTTTAAATTCTTGCAAGTTCTTAATTTATGCATCTTTACATTCCTATCTTTAGTGACAAACAAACACTCTATACCCCTTCATCATCTTAAGAATGACTCTAGATACTTAGGTTGCCTTAGACTAGCGCAGTCCCAGTGGTTCGACTTACCTGACCAATAGCCCTATTTTACAATGATTTGTGCTATTGCGAAGGTTGATGTTTAATTGACCAACCGATCAATTTTTGGCGCCGTTGCCGGGGACTTGTAAACGGTTTAGTAACCAAAGTTCTAGGGTTAATTTTAGTTTGATTGTGAATATTGTGTCTTGTGAATATTTCTTGTGTGTTTTGACTATCTCAATGTTTTAACTGTTGTAAGATTCTAGGGACTCGAAGCTCGCCGGGGGAATGCTAGCAAATTGTAAGTCTAGAGGACCCCAGGTAAGTCTCGTGACTTCTAGTTTCGAGTTGTGAATATTGTGCATGTGTTAAATTTAGTTTTAGTTTAGTTGTGAAGCCCTTGTTGAGGCTCTTATCCTGTTTAAATTTCGTGTTCAAGCATCGGTCCTTGTCGTGGCCAATTTAATTTTTTTCTTGATAATTGAGGAGAGAGGGAATATCATATGTGGAGGTTATGGTGATGAAGTGTTGTGTTGATTGCTTTGTGTGTTGTTGAATTACTCCTAGATGGAGAATAATTATCTCCCAACTCAATTCTACACACCACATGCGTTTTGTGCTTTTTGCTCTAGTAATACACATCATACAAGAGATTGTCTTCCAACGAGACAATTCTCGGATTTCTATCTAGAGCAACCAAATGCAAATTTCTCTGAACCGGGTAGTGATCCATACTTTAATGGTTATAACTCGGGTTCAGGAGATCATCAAAACTTCTTGTGGCTTGACATAGGAAATTCCGCCCCACAATCTCTTGGGCAACATTTTCACTCCAATTTTCAACCCAATGATCATTATTTCCTACCATCTTCTTCTCCTTTTCTACGGTCTCCATTGGATGAGTTAATAGCTGCCAACGAACAAATGATAGAGTCTATGCATACGCAAATGATGGAGTCCAACAAGCAAATGTTGGATGACATTGTTAGCATGCAATCCACCGCCTATTCTCATTCCCAATCTAGAGTTGATTTAGATGACCAAATAGCCCAAATTCAACAAATGGTTGATGTTCTAAATCAGGAAAATGAAGAAGAATTTTCCATTGAACTTGTGGCCAATCTAAAAGAAAATTCTATGAATGATGAGATTACTCCTAGTAACTTTCATCATGAGAATGATCAAGTGGTCATCACATATGAAAATGATGAAATGGTGGTTGAAAATCAAATTGTTGCCACTCAAAAAAATTGAAGAATTTGTGGTTCAGAATGAGGAAATTAATGATGATGAGATTGTATCCTATAAAAATCCAGCACAGCCCCTACATAATCCCTTGCTTGATGCACCTCCTTTAATGGAGGATCCTCTAAAAGCTTGCTTAGCTCATTTCAATTATGAGGATTTTGATGTTGACAATTCTATTCTGGAGGTAAATTCTTTGTTTAAAATTCCTCCACCTATTCATTCTCTTCCTTGGGCAACATCAAATGCACCCCTCTCTTGGGAGCTTGTATCTCATCCTATTCCCTCACTTGAGTTATCTCAGGCTGTTGAGCCCTAACCGCCGGATAAGTGTGAGGAGGATGTTGAAAGTCTGAAGGATAACTTGTCGAGCATTCCCGTGCTCAATATGACACTTCATCAGTCTTTGCTTGGTGCACCCTCACCTAATCCATCTTCCCATAATCTAAATAAACCCCATAATCCAAAGTTCTTCATTGAGGATGAAGAGTGGGTTGAGGTCTTTCCGTTACCTCTTTTCCACTTTTGTCTTCAAGCTCTTCCTCCTCCGCTTTGAAAAGAATTATCCTATTTGGGAAAACATGACTCTCTAGAGAGACATGGTATAGGGTGATAAGGACTAACCTGATCTCGGTGCGTCTAGCTATCGACGTTAACTTTAGCACTCATGGGAAGCAATTCTTTCAATTTCCAAGCTTCCCTCCTTTCAATTGCCTGAGCCTTAAAATTTTCTGGGAAATGGTTTCGAAAAGCCAAAAATTTGATTTTCCTGGAATGCTCTTCAGTTGTGTTCCACAATTTTAGACCGGCTTCTTAGACCTTCTCAACTCTTGTTTTCATTCCCGGAAGTTTCCGGCTCTATCAGGCAATTTTCTCGGACTTTTGACATGGCACTCACATGCATAACCTCTCATCTTCAATGCATTATTGAAATATTCTTAATCTCATCCATGCATTGAAGAGATGTTCCAAAGTTTAAAAATTTTCTCAAAATCATCCATGCATTGTGTGAGGTTGCAAAAGTTAGGAAATCTTCTTGAAATATCCATGCACTCATTGAAAAGAAAATTTGCACAATTTGAAAATTTTCTAAATTTTCCATGCATTGCAATGAAGTGTAGAGTTTGACAATTTTCCCTCCTTGCATTAGAATGGATTGAAGTTCAAAAGTTTGAAAATTGTCCATGCATTAGAACGAAGTTGAAAAGTTTTCAAAATTTTTCATCCATGCTTTAGAATGGAATGAATTTGCAAGGTTAAAAAATTTTCCTACATTTATCCATGCATTTGAAGAGACCAAATTCCACCCATGCATTCGAATGGACTGAATTTGAAAATTTTAAAAATTTTCCATGCTGTAAAAAATTTGCACAGTTTGAAGCATTTTCCAAATTTTCCATGCATTGCATGAAGTTGCCAAGTTCTTGATTTCTATCCATGCATTGGTTTGGAATAATGCATGCAAGGTCTAAAAATCCATCTATGTATTGCTTGGCATTAGGTGCAGCAGTTGCAAAAATTTTTCCATCTAGTTTGCATAATGTTGCTCACATTGCAAATTCCATCTCCATGTTGCCTAATGAGCTCACTGCCTCATTTCCGAGCACTCTATCTCTCATTTCAAGTGCTCGCTGCTACCATCCAATTTCAGCCCAACAACATGAGCCTACTGCCTTCATTTAGAGCACTCTAGCTCTCATTTGGAGTGCTCTAAATGTGAACCATCAATCCCAAGCTCACTGCCTTCATTTGGAGCACTCTAGCTTCCCATTTAGATTGCTCCAAATTTTTAGCCCAACATCTCGCAGCTACTGCTATGATTTCGAGCACTCGAAGACTGGATTTCGAGTGCTTGAAGCTGAAACCCAAAGCTGCTGAGTGCTCGCAACTACCACTCCTCGGCACACCATGAACCTACTCACCTCCAAACCTCTAACACCCTTCATGCATGCATTGCATGCCACCCACAAACCATCCAACAACCATCTCAAGCCTTCCTCTCTCTCCTGTAACATCAATCTCATGCATGCCCAAAACCATCTCTCTCTCTCTGCAATTTCCACAACCCACCTGCAGCAGCCAACCATGCAACCCAACTCATCCCACCGAGCCTCAACCACGCAATCACACCTTAACTCCCATGCATGCCCCTGCAAATCAACCTCCCACTCATCCCCAAACCATGCATGAACTCTCCCCATGCATACCTCTCGGCATCATCCTCAACCCATTTCTTCCTCATCCCTCACGGCAACCCACACACCAACCTCCACCCAGCAACCATCTTCCCTTCCCACTCTCGGTCACATTCAAAACCAACCAACCTCACCCCTCAACTTTACAACCTCAATCTCACAAACCCAATTCACTCTCTCTTATCATCTCAGCCATCCTCCATCCAACCTTTCTCTTTCTCTCTCACTAACAAACCAACAACCATCCAACCCCAACACAAGCCAACTTCCCAACACAAGCAACCCACCACCTCATTTCCCTCGGCACAAGCAACACAAGCAACCTCTCGGCATCTCTGCAGCCCATCTTCTCAGCACCAAACCAACTTCCTTCCCTGTATCAACCTCCATTCCCCAAACCAACCACTCTCGGCATATCTCTCTGCAACCCAAAACACCAACCCCACAACCTCATCTCCATAAACCATGTATGCATTTCAACACCACCCCATCAACCACAAACCAACCCATCCATGCATGCTCACTACAACCCAAACCAACAACCCAGCTCTCGGCATCCCTCACTTCACTACCCTAACTCCTTTCAACCTCATCAACCTCAACACCAACCATCTCACCTCCACCCTCTACATTAAACCAACCTTCTCACAACCCACAGCAACCTCTCTCTACACAACCGAGCCCCTCCACCTCACACCAACTCCAACCTCATGCATCCCATTCTCGACCACCCTCACAAACCACCACCTCCTCAATGCATGCAGCCCATCCTGCATGTAAACCCAATGCTCACTCCCTGCAAACCAACCTCCTCACAACCCACAACAACCAACCTCACCCCATGTATGCCTCTTCCCTCACCACCATGCAAGCATACCCCAACCTCACCACCCACACCAACCCCACCACCCCAAACCCATCTCGGCTTCAACCTCCAAAACCCACCACCCATCCAACCTTCTTGCATTCTCTTAAAAAAAAAAAAATTATTATAGATTTCTATCTTTTATTACAATTCCTGTTAGTCCTATTTTTTGTCTGTTCTCGTTCTCCTTACGAGACCAATGCTTTTACCTGTATATTTTAGTTGTGTTTTGATAGGTCTTCATATCCAAGTTTGGGGGACGCCGTTGCGCACTCACATGGCTGAACATCTACGTCATCATCACTCGACTTGGTATTATTGTTCTTTAACCCTCTCTGTTCTTATTTTCATTTACTTGTCTTCCACATTGAGGACAATGTGACATTCAGGTTTGGGGGTGCATTTATGCATTTTTGGTTTCATAATTTTTGCTAAGCAATGATAGTATAACTTGACACTAGTTGGAGATGAAGCATATGTTTAATACCTTGTGTATAGAAGCAATTGACATTTTTGAAAATAAAGAAAAATTTGAGTTGAAATGATCATGTGGATTCAAATTAGTCTGTATAAATGTCTCAATTAGATTCTCACTGGATTTGACACTCTTTTAAGCTTCACAATGCACAGATGCACATTGGAAACTTAACTATGAGGCATGCAACTTGATCAACCTTGACCTTGGCCTAGTTAATCTGATTTGATGAACCTAATAGATGAATATCTTTGGCATGATTTAAGTTGTCTAAAAAAAAAAAAAAAAAAAAAATGAGAAAGAAAGAAAATAATGACCAGTTGAAGTTCGTAGCCTTTCCAACTCGAGCTATTAAGCCCTATGGAGTGTCTCTACACTTAACACCCTAAAGCCGTCTGGTTTGGGAGTTGTTGGCCTAACGCTTGCTACATGGGTTGGTTAGAAAGCTTAAAGGACTTAAACATTGCACGGTCATTCAAAAAAAAACTTGTAATAAATATGGTTCGTTGGAGTTCGTAGCCTTTCCAACTTGAGCTATTAAGCCCTAGGAGTGTCTCTACACTTAACACCCTAAAGCCATCTGGTTTGGGAGTTGTTGGCCTAACGCTTGCTACATAGGTTGGTTAGAAAGCTTAAGGGACTTCAGCATTGCACAACCATTCTATGTTTCGCTTATGAGTCACAATAAATTGTCAACAAGCAACAAAAGTTGTCTTGTAAATAAAATCATGCCTTAGGGACCTCATTTAAAGGGGAATTCAATGATTCGAAAACTTGTGCTTGGAAATTGGAAAAGAAAGTAAAAGCCGCATGTTGAGAATCCAATTCACTTTCACTGAAGCTAGAGTTGATTTCCATTCAAGAGATGATAATTGAGTTATTTATATAGTCTATGATGTTGATACATGCATGTTGAAATATGTTTTGTATCAATGCTTCATATATGCAAGGTAGTCTTCCCAATGACCCCATCTCCAGCTCTTTTTCTGTTTCAAGTTATTTTTGAGCTATGTATATATCTCATTTTACCATGGATGATATTTTTGTAGTAGCATGCCCATGGTTGTCTTTTCATTAAGTTGTTCATTTTAGTTTTGCTAAGGGACAAACAAAATGTAAGTTTGGGGGTGTGATAAGCGCCGAATATTGCATATTCAAGCGCCCTTAATTGCATTAGTTAAGTCCATTGTTTATTTAATTATGTAGATTACTTTCATTTGTATGTTTTTGTGCATTTTCAGGTTCAATTGCAATAAAGGAGCAAGAAGGGTGTTTTGTAGAGTTTTTGAATATCAAGGTGCCAATTCTGAAATTCTGGCAGCAGTGAAGCCCAAAATTTGTTCACCATTTTGACCTACCAAACTCGAGAACTGGACTTCCCTCATAACATGAAAGATTTAGAGCTCTAAATTAGCTTTTCAAATCTTCAAGAGGTTTATCATTCGGAGTTTGGAGCTGAGAGTTATGATCTTCTTATTAGAGGTGCTCAGAACTGCCTGGCAGCAATGAAAGTCTGCCTTGTTCTTCAATTTCGACCAGCCAGACTTGAGAATTGGATCTCCACCAAAACATAAAGTTTTTAGATCTCTGAATTAGCTTTCCAAATCTTCAAACAGTTTGTCATTCGGAGTTTGGATCTCAAAGTTATAGCCATTTTACCAAAGTAGGTCCGGGCGAAGCAAAGCAAGCATGGAGCAATCTGCTCCAATTTCGAGTGCTCAAGGCCTTGCTTCGAGTGCTCGAAATTCAGGCAGAATTGCCTTCAGGAATTCTCAGTTTGGCAGCCACTTGTGCATTGGTTTCCTCATTTCTACTTACTTCTTTATGAGGTGGTTGGGGATGTTTTTGGAAGGGGAGAGAGAGGCCTTACCTATACAAAAGAAGAGAAGGGAGGCCACACATTATCAATCTCACATTTGGATCAGATTTTTGGAGGGAGAAAGAGGAGCAAGAAGAGAGTTCTTGGAGCAAATAAAGGGGAGCTCGAAAATGGAAGGAGGATCCATGGTTCTTCTTCATTCTAAAGCTCCCACGTGTAAGTAACTCCTTTTCTAGGGAGGTAATGGAACCCCTCATTGTAAGCATGCTTTACTTTTGATTCTAGTTTGGGGAAAATAATGTATTTTTGTGGTGATTCCATAATCTAGAACTCTTACTTGATGTAATGAATTGATTTTGATTTAATGATCATGTTGGACCTACTTTCTTGTCTTAGAATGTATGTTTTCATGGTTGTATGGTTTACATTTTCATGGTGACAATGAAGATGAGATTTTTGGAATGGTTTTAATGACATGTTGTTGAGAGATTTGATAGGCCATAGCTTAGGTTCTTCCTTTGATGGCTTATTCGTAATTCTTAGCTTCATGTGCTCTTATCATGTGATTGATGGTTTGATAATTTCTAGCTTAGTGAACATGTCTTAAATTACACTTTAGTTTAGGTAATTGAGCATGTAAAATCTTTGATAAATTGTTCTTGCCTATTGATTCCATGAATCCTTTGAAGGTAATGTAGTAACCATGAGTAACTATTTATCATAGCCACATATTTATGTTGTTTTTCCCCGAATGAATCATATTCTAGCATGTTTATATTATAGGTGGTGAAGTTACTTCCCTTGTCTCTTTTACCCACATTTTATCTCTTTTAAATTCTTGCAAGTTCTTAATTTATGCATCTTTACATTCCTATCTTTAGTGACAATCAAACACTCTATACCCCTTCATCATCTTAAGAATGACTCTAGACACTTAGGTTGCCTTAGACTAGCGCAGTCCTAATGGTTCGACTTACCTGACCAATAGCCCTATTTTACAATGATTCGTGCTATTGCGAAGGTTGATGTTTAATTGACCAACCGATCACTTGCACGTCATGTATCTCATTTCAACTGCTTATGTAGCTTAGGATGCTCCCTGAGTCTCATTTTGACATAGACGCTAAGTGGAATGATCCTTTGGAACTGTTTCATGTTAGTCTAAAAATCTATAAGAAATCGAGTCGATGCATGCTCATTCCCTACGAGTAAACTTGTTTACTCACCACGAAGTTACCGGGGGTTTTGTTCAGGTATAGGTTTCAAGATTTGGAGATTTGCACTTGCCTTGGGTGGTTTGGAGATTTGGAGTTTCTTTTAAAGTATTATTGTTCACATGCAAGTGTTAGCATGTTTAAGTTTTACTTTTGATGTTGTAATACTTAGTTAGGTTCAATATGCTCTTTTTGCCTTATTATATGTAAAGTGTACTTGGATACATTATTTGGGACCTAATTGATATGTATGACATAAGGCTAAAGGCCACAAACTTTAAAGTTCAAGTGTATGCATTCAAATTCCAAGTCTTGTCTTTGAAATGTAACTTTTCTAACTTGGAGATTTGGCATGTTAAATCTTGTAAATGGAATGTAATGAGGTCATAGGCCATTGTAGCATGTTTAAAATACCATATTACACTTGCGTGCATGTTCACATCATCAGACAATAGCATATAGTGTAAACTGATCATGCCATGGGGGATTCAAAAGAGACTTAAGGACTCTTTTCCAATTTTGGTCCATAGTAGGTTCATTTTCACATTTTTGACCTGTTTCGGTCGATCGGTGGCTTGTTTTGGTCGACCGATGGCCTTTAGATTTCAATTGCACAATAAAAATCACGACTCCAGTAGCCATTTTTCATCTTGAGCCTCAAACGGGTCGACCGGTTTGTCATTTCGGTTGAATGAAATGAAGGCTCATTTCTCTTCTTTTCCTGGCTCATTTCGGCAGACCGAAGCTCTATTTCGGTTGACCGAAATGGCGCTACTTTATGGGCTTTGCTTGGTTTGTTGCCTAGACAGGTTAACTTCGTTTCGTTCGTTCCTACTTGACCTTGTTGATTTTATTCAAGCCATTTAATGGTTTACGTGGTCTAGTTTGAACTAGATCTTGTTCCTTTAAGTGTCATTGGTGCCATAGGGTACTATTTGACCTTTTCATTCTAGTTTTCACTTCCGTATTTATTTTCATTGGGTTCCGTGACCTCGTGGAAGGTCATCTTAGGGTCTCATAGGTGTGTTATGCCTTAGGAGACCATTGTTTTGTCTTTTGCTTCCGCATCTGGATCAATTAATGGGTCAATCTTTGGTTCATCACTGACGTACTGGGTTGAATAAAAACCCAGGTCGTTACAAGTAAACACTTCTTTCTTTTCCAAGCATAATAGATAGGTTTTCTTTCCTTTATTGAACTTGGGTAAAACATTAATTTGGTTCTCAATGACAAGTTTCAATGACTTATTTTTTGAACATAAGTTAATTGATTCTTTTTGCAAAACACATTCATTTTCCTTTTTCAAAAGATCATTTTCAGTTTCAATCTTTTCAAGCTTTTGAAGAAGAATGTAATTTTCCTTTTTAAGAGGAGTACATTTCAAAAACATTTTTCCTAACTCATCATTAATGGCATTTTTTAATTCATTATGTTCATTAACTAATTCATTATAAGATATATCTTCATCACATAGTGAGTCTAGATTAGAGTTTACCTTTTCTTCTAAGGCCATGAGACACAAGGCAACATCTTCATTATTTTTAATTTTCTCATTGATGTCACTTGCTTCTTTGCTAGAAGCTTGAGGAGCTATGTGATACCCCTCGGATCTGAGACACGGGTTGATCAGGTCCAAGCCCAAACCCGAAGGGTTATCAAACAATTAATATTTAAAAACAAACAAGGAATACAAAGAGAAAAATAAGAAATAAAAATTAAAGCTGAAAAGAATTCGAAAATATAATCCTTTAGAAATTAATACTAAAAATCCAAAACCTCCAATAGTTTAACAATTCAGGAATCCCTTCAGTGGACCCCTAATAATAAAATCCAAACTGAAATATAAATATCTAAAAGAACATCCAAAATTAAACCACGGAGAGAAGTCCTACGTCATCGGAAGAGTGAGTAATAGTCTCTGCTAAGCACGATCGGGTTTGGGACTGGAACTAGTGAATACCTGAAAAATAAAAGTGGGTCAGACCCATGAACAAGTTCCATCCTATTACAATCTAACAGAGACTCGATACGCATGTACATCCTAACCAACTTAACATTAACTATGTAGTCCGTACATATATATATATATATATATATCTACACTATGGGACTCTCACTGGACTATGAAGAGGGTCTCAACCTGAGTAGAAGGCAACATGCAAAACGTACCTGAGTGGGCATGACTACCTAAGCCTAACAGGATATGCCTTAACCAACATAGCCAGTTACGTATCCTACTACATATACGCTATCTAACTGTCGACTCTGAGACTCAAGCTCATATCGTGGTACCATAAAAATATATTTAAAGTCCGATCCTATCCATCCATAAGAAATCCAGTTAGTAGTTCAGCTTGTTCAGCTGCACTGACTTACATATCCATAACAAGTAATCCAATTAGTCATTCAACTTTGTTTTAGCTGATCTGACTTATTTATAAGTAAGATTTATCTTATAATCCATTCCCTTATTCTGTATAGGTAGGATTTAGTATTTTGAAACTAATCCGTCCCTAGTATGCCACCGTCCCATACCGGTGCATACAATCCATACATCCAATAGTTGATAACACAGTTAATGAAAGTAAATATCAACTAATCCATACATCCAACAATTGATACTAAAAAATAGTAATGTAAGCATCAATTAATCCCTAATAAGCATAGTAAAATTATATACATAAACATGCTTAGTTCATATTACTCCACAAGATCTGGTAAATTGATAAATTTAAATCATAATACCTTTAAACATCAACTCACCCCAAAAGTGCATAATTAAAAAAAATACATGATCATAATATGTTGCAATACAAGTTTCAACTATATTATCATTCACAGAAAAATTACTAACAAAGAGGGTTAAGCAATTTAAATCTTCCTCCTCCGAAAACAGTATACTAATTTATTTAAACCATATACTGTTCAAGCGACAACAATTAATTAGATTATTAGTATGCCTCCTGGAGCTTTAATATGTATCTAAGCATCATCTATACTTCCCACATACAGCTCTACACTCATCTGGAACAACAGAAATCCAACCTCAGTAGCCAAACCTTACTGAAAACGAAAAAAAAAATACAAATTTCAAAAAGGAGCCGGCTCTTTTTGAAAGGAGCCTGCTCTTTTCAAAAGGAGCCTGCTCTTTCTTTAAAAGAAGCCTGCTCTTTATTTAAAAGGAGCCTGCTTTTTTTGAATGGAGCCTGCTCTTTCTTTAAAAGGAGCCTGCTCTTTCTTCCTTCTCCGTCTCCGGCGATGTTCAACCTCTCTGTTCTCCATTACCATTGGTCCTAAGGGTCCGAACTATGTCCTAAATAATTTCAGATGATTATATAAAATAGATATATATCTTAAACACAGACTAAAACAAGTAATCATGCAAGTAAATTCAAGATCAAACAATTTTAATATCATTCGTATACATACTGGTTTACTCCGATTTAACGTTCATGTTTTAATAAATTCAATAGGCATGAAAGATCAATTTAATATTCCCTTACTCCTGGAATTGTTTAGGAATGTAAAGAACACGAATCAAAGGGAGAGAGTTAGGAATAGAACTTGCCTGCAGGTCTTAGTTTGAAACCTTTCACCGTCGTCTTCCTAAACTGTTGGCAATTCCTACTGTTCTCGACTCCTCTATTTCTCTTTCTACCTCCAGTACGTAAATAGGGTTCTTCAAAACCCTTGGCAACCCAATACTAATATATTTTTAGGCTTAAGGAAAACACCAACCTTAATTCTAATAATTTAGAGATGGGAATTGACAAATTCATTCTATATCTAAGGCGGCTAAATAAATCGTGACTACCAAAAAACAAAACCCTAATTAAATAATTAAAACAATTAATACTAACTTAATCCAATTAAAGAAAGCACAAAACACAATTAAATAAACCATGCAATTAAATAATTAAAACAATTAATCAAGTAAATCATTTAATTAAGGAAAATAATTAATCAAGTAATGCAATTTAAATACCCAATTAAATAATTAAATCAAACCAAATAATAAAACAATTAAATAATTAAGCACATAAGCAAATATTCACACCAAAAAAATAAAACAAAAGCAACAATTAAAATGCCGAGATTATCCCTTTAAAATTAGGGGTATTACATTCTTTCCCCCTAACAAAAGGAATTCCATCCTCGGAATTCGCTCTTACCTTCTTCCAATATTTCAGAAAACTGCGAGCGAATGACATCCTCCTGTTCTCAAGTAGACTCAGCCTCATTGTGATGACTCCACTGAACACGAACCAAAGGAATAACCTTATTACGAAGGATTTGATCCCTACGGTCGACAATACGATATGGTGGCTCCAAATATGTTGCATCCGGCTGCAACTCAATTTCCCCAACATCGATATGCTGATACCGATCCTCGATCTTCATCTCGCAGAAATTTTCGCAACATGGAAACATGGAACACATTGTGTACGCGATCCAAATTATCTGGAAGCGCCAACCGATAAGCTATAGCACCGACTCGATTCGTAATCATGAATGGACCAACAAACCGTGGTGACAACTTCCCTTTCTTCCCAAAGCGTATTACACCCTTCATAGGAGATACTTTGAGTAGAACCCGATTCCCAACCTGAAATTCTAATGCACAAGTATGATGATCCGCGTAACTTTTCTGCCTACTCTGGGTAGTGCGCATGCGATCCCTAATAAGAGCAATCTTCTCAGAAGTATCCTTAATGAACTCAGGACCCAAGAATCTGCTCTCGCCAACCTCTATCTAACAAACAGGTGATCGACACGGTCGACCGTACAATGCCTTAAATGGTGCCATACCAATAGTCTTCTGGAAACTATTGTGATATATAAACTCCACAAGTGGCAAATAATCCTTCTAGTGACCCTTGAAATCCAGAACACAAGAACGAAGCATGTCCTCCATGATTTGATTAACCCTCTCGGTCTGTCCACCAGTCTGAGGATGATAAGCAGTACTAAGATGTAATGCTGTACTCAAAGCCTGCTGAAAATTCTTCCAAAAGCCTGACACAAAGCTTGAATCCCTGTCCGATATAATAGATAACGGAATGCCATGCAACTTTACAATCTCTGTAATGTAAAGTCACGCCAACTGCTTCGTGGTGAAGTCAGTGCGAATAGGCAAGAAATGAGCTGATTTAGTCAACCTATACACGATAACCCAAATGAAATTGTGATCTTTATAGGAATTTGGCAATCCCTCCACGAAATCTATAGAAATGCTTTCCCATTTCCACTCCGGTATAGGTAGTGGTTGTAAAGCTCCTGGTGGCCTCTGATGATCTATCTTGACCATCTGACAAGTACTACATTGAGAGACAAATAAAGCAATACCCCTCTTCGTACCTGCCCACCAAAACTACTGCTTTATATGCTGATACATCTTGTCTCCTCCTGGATGAACAGAAAACTCAGAATGATAAGTCTCAGTCATCACATCCTTCCTCACATCGTCAGCAGAAGCTATCTCTACAACTTTGTCAATGCACTACTGATCCGTGAGTTATGCCTTCAAAGCTTTGAGAATGATAGAAGGTGTAACTACCATGCAAGCCATGAAAGCATCCAACAACTCATTCACGTTCTTCAAAGCTTTCCACTCAGTGGTGAATAAAGCAGAGAGAGTAGCATTGGGTCGGTGACTGAGTGCATCTGCCACCACATTCGCTTTCCCTGGATGGTACCGTATAGAGAAATGATAATCTTTTACAAACTCCAACCATTTGCGCTGTCTCATATTCAATTCCCGCTGAGTGAACAAATATTGCAAACTCTTATGATCATTAAATAATTTGAAGGACTCACCCAATAGATAATGCCTCCAAATGCGTAAGGCAAAGACCACAGCTGCCAATTCTAAATCATGTGTTGGATAATTAAGCTCATAAGGCTTAAGCTTACGAGATTCACAGCAAATTGGTCGCTCCTCCTGCATCAAAACACATTCAAGACCTTGCAAAGAAGCATCTGTGTAAACAAGATACTCTATCCAGCTCTATGGAGTAGACAGAACCGGTGCAGAAGTCAACTTAGTCTTTAGCTCATCGAAAGCTTTCTAACAGTGTTCATCCCACATGAACCATACACCCTTCTTAGTCAGATGAGTGAGTGGTCCTACTATCTTCGAGAACTCCTGGATGAATCAATGATAGTATCCTGCTAATCCAAGAAAACTTCGAATCTCGATAGGTGAAGTAGGTTGTCCCCACTCAACTACGGCTGAAACCTTGGCTGGATCCACTGCTATTCCCCTTTCTGACACCACGTGACCCAGAAACTTTACTTCCCGCTGCCAAAATTCACACTTCTCAAACTTGGCAAATAACTAGTGTTCATGAAGCGTCTGCAACACTATACGAAGATGTCTTGCATGATCATTTTCTGACTTAGAATAGATCAAGATATCATCAATGAAGACAATGACAAACTGATCCAAATAAGCCCTAAAGACTATGTTTATTAGATCCACGAAGATTGCTGGTGCGTTAGTTAATGCAAACGGCATGACACAAAACTCATAAGATCCATATCTAGTGAGAAACGCTGTCTTAGGAACATCTTGCTCCCTAACCTGAAGTTGATGATATCCAGAACGCAGATCAATCTTAGAGAAGCATATAGCTCCCCTTAACTGATCAAACAGATCATTAATCCTGGGTAGAGGATACTTGTTATGAATAGTAACCTTGTTCAACTCCCTGTAATCTATACATAGGTGAAGTGAACCATCCTTCTTCTTTATAAACAGAACCAGTGCTCCTCAGGGTGAAGTACTCCTACGAATAAAACCTTGGTTGAGTAATTGCTGAATCTGATCCTTCAGCTCTCGCATCTCCACTAGTGCCATCCTGTATGGTGCTCTAGCAATAGGCGTAGTGCCTGGAGCTAAGTCAATAACAAAATCAATCTCGTAACTAGGTGACAACCCTGGAATCTCCTGAAAAACATCCGGGAAGTCCTGTACAATTAGTATGCAATCCAATGACACAGTAACCTCCTCCACATGAAATAAATAAGTGTTAGTGCCCCTTCTAGAATGTGGCATAGCAACAACGTACATATCCTGACCAGGTATGGTGAACACAATAGACCTATCAAAATAATTAATTTAGACATGGTAGTGAGAAAACCAATCCATTCCAAGTATCACGTCATAAGTGTGTATGTCCAGGACAAATAGATTGGCTAGAAATCTGAGTCTACCAATATCTAGTGTCATAGGCCCATCACTCTCATGTACAATGGCAGTATCGCCCAACGGTGTAGAAATACCCTGAGGTTTATCACATACCCGCGTGGTTATCCCAGATAAAGGAACAAAAGACCTAGCTACAAATGAGTGTGTAGCATCCATATCAAATAAAACACGTCCTTGTAAACCATGAATAGGAAACTTACCCTCAACAAACTGAGGTGCCTGAACATTCTGTGGCATGGGGTTATACACCCTGCCATAGTACAATTGCTACAATGCCTGTCCCTGAGGCTATGGCGGTGCCGGTAAAGCTGGATGTGTCTGTCCCTGAATCCGTGGAACCTATGAAGCAGGTAAAGGTACTGGCGCCCTCTGCCCCTGCTGCACGTGCTGTCCTTGTCCTTGTCCCTGTCCCTGTCCTGCTTTAGGACACTGCTTGAAAGTATGACCATACTCCCCACAAGTGTAGCAACTACTCTTACAGGTGCTAAACTATCCCCTCTACCATCCATCTTACCAAATTGATTCCCACGAATTGCTTTTATAACTCGTTGGTAATCATCCCATCTCAACACAGCGAACCTATAAACAAAGCTTTGTTTGCTTACTCAAATACAAATCACTCCACTGTGATTTTCCTTCATTATCGCAACATACACATTCCAATATCATTTAATACAACCATATATGTAAACATCACAAAAATGTTCTCATAAAACACAAGAGAAAAACTAAAACCATCAGTTCATTTTATTGAGAACTTTATTAAATCATAAACCTCCATAAGAATAATTGTCAAATATTCTTTAAAATACTAGTGTATGCAATCTAAATAGTATTATTCTTTAAATAATACTCCCACTCCTACAAGTAATGAAAATCATATCACTCTTAGAAGAGCATTCATTCTTGAACTCCAGTAACCTCCATCTTGGATGCTCCAGTATCTCCTCCCTCCGGATCTTCTTCGGGTTTTCCTCTCCACTTAACTTAGCTTCAAGCACCACCGAAGTTGTGTTGGGTCCACAGTGTGGTGGCCAATCTCGCACACCAGAAACCTTCCTTGATTTATACTCCAAAAACACACCTATTAGAACAAATTCCTTGGTCTCCAATTCTGCCTTTTTGGTGTTCCTTCGCAGAGGAATTGTCGGAGTAATCTTATTCTTCCTTAGGTCCTTCTTTGCTTTCATTGTGGACCACATCATTTTCCTAGTGCCAAACATTCTGAAATTACAGAATAAGTTTGACATCAGTACGTTCTAAGTGAACCGTAAAGGAATACAACGAATCCTAAACTTAAGCTCTAATCAAGAGAAAACGCTACGCAGAAGTCTTAATACGAAATACGCTAGAGACACTTGAACCTGGAGTGTTCTGATACCAACTATGATACCCCTCGGATCCGAGACATGGGTTGATCAGGCCCAAGCCCAAACCCGAGGGGATATCAAATAATTAATATTTAAAAATGAACACGGAATACAAAGAGAAAAATAAGAAATAAAAATTAAAGTTGAAAAGAATTCTAAAATATAATCCTTTAGAAATTAATACTTAAAATCCAAAACCTCCAATAGTTTAACAACTCGGGAATCCCTTCAGTGGACCCCTAATAAAAAAATCCAAACTGAAATATAAATATCTAAAAGAACATCTAAAATTAAATCACGGAGAGAAGTCCTACGTCGTCAGAAGAGTGAGTAATAGTATCTGCTCAGCACGATCAGGTCTAGGACTGGAACTGGCGAATACCTGAAAAATAGAAGTGGGTCAGGCCCACGAACAAGTTCCATCCTATTACAATCCAACAGAGACTCGATACACATGTACATCTTAACCAACTCAACATTAACTATGTAGTCCGTACATATATATATATATCCACACTATGGGTCTCTCACTGGATTATGAAGAGGGTCTCAACCTGAGTAGAAGGCAACATTCAAAACGCACCTGAGTGGGCATGACTTCCTAAGCCTAACAGGGTATACCTCAACCAACATAGCCAGTTACGCATCCTACTGCATATACGCTCCCTAACCGTCGGCTCTGAGACTCAAGCTCATATTGCGGTACCATAAAAATATATTTAAAGTCCGATCTTATCCATCCATAAGAAATCCAGTTAGTTGTTCAGCTTATTCAGTTGCACTGACTTACGTATCCATAATAAGTAATCCAGTTAGTCATTCAACTTTGTTTCAGCTGATCTGACTTAAATATAAGTAGGATTTATTTTATAATCCATTCCCTTATTCCGTATAGGTAGGATTTAATATTTTGAAACTAATCCGTCCCTAGTATGCCACCGTCCCATAACGATGCATACAATCCATACATCCAATAGTTGATAACACAGATAATGAAAGTAAATATTAACTAATCCATACATCCAACTATTGGTTCACTCCGATTTAACATGCATGTTTTAACAAATTCAATAGGCATGAAAGATCAATTCAATATTCCCTTACTCCTGGAATTGTTTAGGAATGTAAAGAACACGAGTCAAAAGGAGAGAGTTAGGAATAGAACTTGCCTGCAGGTCTTAGTCTGAAACCTTTCACCGTCGTCTTCCTAAATTGTTGGCAATTCCTACTGTTCTCGACTCCTCTGTTTCTCTTTCTACCTCCAGTACGTGAATAGGGTTCTTCAAAACCTTGGTAACCCAATACTAATATATTTATAGGTTTAAGGAAAACACCAACCCTAATTCTAATATAATTTAGAGACGGGAATCGACAAATTCATTCTACATCTAAGGCGGCTAAATAAATCGTGACTACCTAAAAACAAAACCCTAATTAAATAATTAAAACAATTAATACTAACTTAATCCAATTACAGAAAGCACAAAATACAATTAAATAAACCATGCAATTAGATAATTAAAACAATTAATCAAGTAAACCATTTAATTAAAGAAAACAATTGATCAAGTAATGCATTTTAAATACCCAATTAAATAATTAAATCAAACCAAATAATAAAATAATTAAATAATTAAGCACATAAGCAAATAATCACAAAAAAAAAAAAAAAACAACCATTAAAATGCCGAGACTATCCTTTTAAAATTAGGGGTATTACAAGCTATATTCTTCTCTTGAGTTATTCCATCTTCTTCACTACAGGAGTATGAGTGAGTTCTATCAAGTGCATTTAAAAGGTTAGAAATTTTAGTAGAACAAGAATGCATTTCATGATAAGATCCATTGTCTTTCATGCTAAGAGAATCATATTCATTGAGGTGCATATTTAATTCCTCAACTTGACATATACTTTCATAAGTTAATTCAAGTGAGTTCTACATATCTTTAGCCATCTTACAAAAGACAATTTTATTGAACTCATTTTTGCTTAATTTACAATAGAGATAACATATAGCTATAATATTGCATTGAGTTAGTCTAAGCTCATTTTTAGACTATTCCCTTTTGGATATCAGAATTTCATTTCCTTTAATAACTTTGGTTGGGATATGATCACCATTTTCTATGACATCTCATACATCAATATCAATACTTTCAAGAAAGACCTTCTAATTTTCCAATAGATATAATCAATTCCATCAAAACAAGGAGGTCTATCAATGAAATGTCCTTCTAAGGAAGTGGATGTGCCAATGTTAGATATGATTGTACTCTTAGACGGTTAAGTCCTTTAGATAGAGTTTTGGCTCTGATACTAACTATTGCCCAAGAATGGACTCTAGAAGGGGGAGGGGGGGGGGGGGGGGGGGGGTGGTGAATAGAGTCCTTGTCTAATAATGACAGATTTAAAAACTAAGTGGATAAATAATATGCAATTTCAGTTTTGACAAATATGAGCTAAACAAAATCAGCAGATAAATGTAGTAGCATGTAGTGGCTGATTTTTAGTTTATAGAACTCCAATTTCCAACAAGTAACTTATAGTAATTGTGCAATAATAGAGATATGAATTCAGTAAATTAATGGCACAATAATAAGAGAGATAAGGGAAGAGACACGGCGATTTTAGCGAGGTTCAGAAACTCCTCGGCTCAAGACCCCTCTTAAGACTTCCCAATCCACTATGGCCCCTCTTTATGGGTGGAGAGCAAACCTTGATTAGAAGCAACTCTTTACTTCTCCTTGCTAAGAGAAAATCTCTCTTAGTATTCCTTGGTGCCAAACTAACCCTTACAATATCTTTGCTAAGAGACCACATCTCTTAGTCTTACATAGGCCACATGAGCCCTTACAATAGCTTTGCTAAGAGAACTCCTTCTCTTAGGCTTTTAAAATAGATTTGTTAGAAATATAGAAGTGTTACAAATCTCCCTCTCTCTGATTTACAGATTATAACTCACTCTAGAGATTCAATGAATACAAGTGAAGCTTCCTCTCTAAGTGTAATGAATGTGAGAGAATGAATGACAGAACAACAGCTTTGTATGAGTGTAGCTTGTAGAGCAAAACTCTGACTAGATATCTGGAATAACTTTATATTTTTGCAGCTCTACACCTCTTGTTTTTCCAAACAACCTATCTCAGCATATATAGACTTTTTTGTTACAAATAGCCGTTGTGAAATTATTTCTTCAATGATGAAAAGTTCAAGCATGCTATATAAAGTATTCAAGTCAGAATACGCATGGGGGACAACCTATAAGAAAATCTGCAGAGAGAATGAAGTAAATCATGGACTTCAAGACAAAGGTAATCTGCAGCAGAAATAGCTGTTAGAATTTTGACTTTGTAGCATTAATGTTTCCTTCTAAAGTCTCCTCAAATATTGAGAAGAATCCTTCTTGATATGCAGATCAAATAGGGTCAATTTTAGCTGATGTGAATGAAGTAAACAAGGGACAAGACAAATAAGTTGCATGATTTGAATTTTATTTTCATTTATCAACTGCAATGAATCAGGTCTGCCGAATGCCTCTATTTTGGTCGACGTGAAATGTGGCTTCTCAATTTTGGCTACTAGAATGAACCGGTCGACATCTTCAGGAATTCGGTCGACTGCTATGCATGAACCAGTTGACGTGAAATCTATAGGTGTCGATGTGAAACCTGGTGCTATAACAGTTTATACTGCTTTGACAGTTTTGAATTTTAACAATTTATGCCCATTCTAAGCATTTAAGTAAACGTCTTTACAGTATTTATATGTCCATTTATTTTAAGTTTACAATGTAAATAAGGAAGTACCCCCTATTTGGATTCAAGAAAAAATACTAGAAAATTGAAATCCAACTAAATCAAATGTAGAAATTCAGTTTTAGTACAAATTTGGATTTCCGACAGTTTTGGTAAAAATGAATCCGTATGTAGACCAATGTAGACCTGGTAAAAAATTCTGATAAAATCTGTTTAGGCTATTTGAAGTATAAGGAGTTACTACCAGGAAAAATTATTTTGAAATAATCATTATTTCAAAAATTCATTTTTCACACTTAGCCATTTTTCGTACTTAGTCAAAAACATAGTTTTTCATGACACGCATTTAGGGGTCCTAATGTCCGTTTCCAACTCACGGTAATGAAGGCTTCATATGCCTTAATTGTTGACCAATGTGAATCATGTGATTGATGTGCATGATCTTAGCATTTTTAGCACAAGTGATGAGTTTTTTCAAAGCTTAAGCAAGCTTGAATTAACTCATTCTTTAACAATGACTTCATCTGAAAATATATATGTGATGAAGTGCATAGTCTATTACTAATGGATATAGGAACATATGAATGATGTATGATATGCATGGTCCTATAGAGATGAGCTTCAACTGGATCCATAAATACCTTGACAATGAATCATAAACACTCACTAACCTATCTACCCCTTTTTTCATGCTTTGTTCATGATCGTGTAGGCTTTAAAATAGACTTGCTTTCTTCCTTTCTTAGAGTTGCTTTTTTGCTCGTTGTAATCTGTTAGGTGCTGAATGTTATATATTTTAGTCCTTTTACTTGCATGTTTTATTATCTTAATACTAGTTTATTTGTGATTTTACATTGTTTTATTATTTTTATTTATTTTTGGGTTTTAATTGTAAAATCAGTTAAGACTAGTTATTTTGAGCTTTAAAAGATGACATTCCATGGGACCGAGCAATGTTGAAGATCCAAGTCTAATTATACTTAGAAAATAGTCCAAAAGAAGTCATAAGTTGATGAGAATGGAAAGAAGAAGAAAAGGAAAAATCATTCTCCACAAAGGAAACTTTCGCCAAAGTTGGTAACTTGAACCCATTTTGGTAATCTAGCTGTATCTCTCCCCTCAAGTGTCAAAACGGCTAAATTTTGGCTTAGGTCGAAAGGAAATTCGAAGAGCTACAATTTTGTATTTCATGAGGATTCCCTAAAACAGCTGTTTACCTTGCAAACTTGGGCTTAAAGTCTGTATGAATTTTGGAGTCCTTATTTGACAGAATTTCTATGTATGTCTTCGATATGAAAAAGGGAACTTTAGGACCAATCTTTTATTATTTAAAGGGAGTCTCCTACAACATTGGGGGATCAGACAGAGGAGCTTGAGGCTAAGATCAGAGAGGAGCATTCAGAAGAAATAAGAGATCGATTTATGGCGGTGAATATGTCACCCTCAACCATGAAGAATTCCATTCCAGTCATGCTTGGCTAAACGCTTTGCTAGGGTTATGATGTAGCCCTAGCTTAGCACACTGGTTTGATTGTATTTATTTATTGGAGAACAATTTTTATCATGCATGATTTTGTAATCTATAGGATTTTTAATTGACTTTTCAATAAGAATCGGTTTTAGAGTTTTAATTCAATTACAAATTTTTTCTATCTTGTCTTAGATATTTTAATCTTGTAATTGAATACAACTCATTCACTTCTTGTAGTTGTGAATGAGATGATTACACAATGATATTTCTCTGAATATAATGTTAGAGATTTGATGGATTATGCCTAGAAAAGATAGACCATGCTACACCCTAGAATAAAGTAGATAGGTAGATGGTTTATACCAATCGAAGCTAGTCCATGCTTCGCTTTAAATTATATTATTTTCTAGCTGAATTAATATGTGCTTGTAGCCATGATTAATTCCCTATGCATGTTATATGATATATCTCCAATAAATAGATACAATGCAATTAACTGGTGGTGCGACGTTAGTGGTGAAGTCATTCCCCTAGTTCTTTCTCTATTTTCTACATCCTATTTAATTATTGTTCTTTATTTTATTTTCTATTTAGTTAGTTTAGAATAAATCATCACAATTCGATTATCCTACTTTCAAGTTAATTTGGAATTTAAGAAATCTGTTGACAAACTTATTTTACACAAGTCCCTTGAGTACGACACCCTTAGAAGTAAACCCTATCTGCAAAGATTCGTGCACTTACGAGTGGTACATATAAATCTCACAACAAGTTTTTGGTGCCGTTGCTGGGGACTTGTTTTGCACCGCGTAGATCCCGAAAAAAATACCCAAAATGAAATTTTTTTTTTTTTATCCAAAACGGACCATCGATGCCAAAGTTATGGCCGTTTGAAGCTTTCCTTTGAAAAAAAAAATAAAAAAAAAAAATTTCGGACCAGCAGTAGGCATGGGCGACCATCACTCGGGTGAGGCGCAAGTATCAGATACGGGCGCACGATCGCCCAGCCCATGGGCGACTTTCGCTTGACAATTGAATTCCAACACAAAGTAGCAGCGCCGGGCGATCATTTGCCCGGCTTCACGGCGACCATCGCCCGGTGGCGACAAAAAGGCATCAGATAGCAAGTTCGGGCAATTAATCGCCCGGCCCATGGGCGACCGTCACCCGGGTATCTTTACGGTTACTTTAGAAAAAACAGAAGGAAAAAAAACACGGCAGTAATTCATGAAGCAGTGGCCTTCATCCTTTTCCATCTATCGTACTGTCATTATCATAACCTTATTCCGTTGCTTTCCTTCTCTACTACTGCCCATCATCACCAATTACAGAAGTCATCAACCCACTACCATCATCAACTCATAACCATATTCAATTCCTCAATTCCTCACCACATCCTAACCAAAAGTGCTTAGCACACCTTTCATCTTTCTATATATATATATCTCCACCCAAATCAACCCATTCCATCCCATTAGTAATCATCTACCCATTACCATCTCATTGTCCACGTCCCAATACCAATTCCATTACGTAATTGCCATATTGTTCACCAATTTAGAGAAGAAATCAAAGATTCAAGGCAAAAAATTGGGGGTGCTCACCAAGTGTTTGACAAAAGGCTTTAAAGAATTCTTTTTCATTTTACATGGCTCTTAGAAAGAAAAACACCACATAAGGCGGTGCTTCCACAAGCCACTTCATTCAATCATCCATGAGGCGGCCAACTCTTCGAGATACCATAGATGAGAGGTGGCATGAATGCAAACTTAATTATGAAGTGGGTTTTGACATCGAATTTCTTAATGCATGTGTTCCAGAAACTCAGTGGCCCATTGCAGATTTACAGTGCCGGCAAGCTGAATGCCTTTTTGAGCCGGCTGGTGAACTCATGTACCCCAGACTAGTTAAGGTGTTTTATCAAAATCTTCATTCCAATCTAGATGAACGGGGAGCACTAGTGTCATCCGTTGATGGTACTATAATTCGCATTACTCCTTCGACGATTGCCATGGCTTTGGGATGTTCACATCAATGCCTGGCTGATTTGGAGTCAATTTTCACTCCGATGTCAGAGGTTCCCTCTAGACTGATGATTAGTCGCCTTGCTGCTAGTCATTTCTCCGGCTCCAAATATAATTCTACTGCTAATTCGTCTCTGCCATTACACCTATGGTTCACCAATGCCATTCTTTTTCATAATGTGTGCCCTCTTACTCATCAATCTGAGCATTGTCAAGATTTTCTGCATGCCTTATATGCCATCCATTTTGGCCATTGGATTTCTTTTTCGAAAATCATCTATGGGCAACTTAGAAAATTTTATGATTTAGTAATCCAGCAAACTCTGGAAAAAGAAAAAGATTGGGAGTTTCCTTTGCGATTCTTTATTATTCGACTGCTCACTTCTCAGGGCTACACTATTGCTACAGATGAGTTATATTCTAAGCACAATGATCGCTATGGTGAGGTTAAATGGAATCACAGTCGATCTCATATGAAATTACAGGTGGTTGCTGCACTTGGAGAAACGGCTCGCAAAATTGTGGAGGGTGAAGAAGTTACGCTTGTTTATCCAAGTCAATTGGCTACTAGATAGGTCATAGAAGATGAGTCTACTGATGAACCCCATGATGAGCCTATGGCAGTGGCAGCTAGTGATGACGAAGATGACACTGATGATTATCCCTATGACTATTTGGTGGGTCTGAAGTTCAAGAAATCAATCAGGGGCAGAGGATAATTATTGAGGGGTAGAGGATGATTCTTGAGGAACAAAGGATGATTCGTCAAGATCAAAGATCAATAATGGATATGATGCGGGTGCTTTTGTTTCATAACGGGCTTAATCCTGATGCTCCACCGCCTCTATTTTAGCTATCCCGTCAGGAGTTTTCGTTCTATGTTTTATTTATTTATTATTATTATTATTAGTTCTTATTTTTCTTATTTTTTATTTTTGCCCAGTGAGGACACTGTCCAATTCAAGTTTGGGGGCATAGAGTCTACACTAGTTGTTAAAAAAAAAAAATTTAAAAAAAAAAATTCTATTATTTTTCTTTGGCATATTGACTTTAATTCAAGTATTTGAGAATTGTTGGGGGGATTAAGACACTTAAGTACTTTTTAAAATTCTCTTCAGAGATCATCTTGAATTCTTAATTTTCGTGCTTTATTTTATATGGGTTCCATGTGACGGCCCTGGTTTTTCAAGCCAGTTCGTCCTGTGATGAACCGAAGATTGACCCGATAACGGATCCAGATGCGGAAACAAGAAAATCAGCCAACGGTCTCCCAAGGCATAACACCTCTAAGACACTTTGATGACCTTTCGTGAGGTCGTGGAACTCAATGAGAATTGACGCGGAAGTAAAAGATCGAAAATATGACAAATAAGTCCCCAGGGGCAAAACGGTAATTTTAGAAAAATATAAACTCGGGTGCCATCGAGCACACCGCTGGAAAGCCAATGAAAAACTAATGAAGATGGACTCAAGAATCACTTGATTCGGAGTCCGGATGGAAGAGAAAAGTCAAAACAAAGTTTTGACATCGCCGTAGCTGTGAATAGTAACTGGGCAAAATGTTGAAATCGTGTGCCGTTTTGAGATACTAAACGACGTTTTCTGGAAAAACACGAAGGAGAAACACCCCTCAAAATAATTTTTACAAACTGACCATGTTGAAAGAAAATTTTATTTTTGACGTGAAGTCCCCAAAATGCCCTTACAACAGACTTTTTCAAATAGTGCAAATGCGCACAGGAAATCAGATTTGACGCGGGGTTTTCGGGTCTGAGACGACGTTTTCTGGAAATTGTTGTGAAGAAACCCCCCCTAAAATCATGTTTTCTATGTGACCATGTCAACACTGGAATTTATTTTTTACAATAAATTCCCAAAATGCCCCTAGATCAGTTTAGACCATGAGGGTTAAAAGATGCTACAGTGACTGTCTGCAACTGAGAGCAAAAACGGGCTAGTAGATGAATTTTTTTGGGAAAACACAAAAAAGAAACCCCTCCCGAAATCAAATTTTCTATCAGGCCACATGGATGGAAACAAAGAAAATGCACTGTAAAATGCCTAGAATGCACCTCCATGAAATCTGGTAGTGAGGGTCCAAAAAGCTACTAAAATGAAAATAGAAAGCTGAAGTTTGCGAGGGATTTTTGGTACCAAGACGACATTTTCTGGAAAAACACGAAAAAGAAACCACCCCTAAAATCACGTTTTCTAAGCGACTATGTGGAGACTGAAATTTATTTCCTGAAGGAAAACCCCAAAATGCTCCTAGACCAGATTATGCAACAAAGATGCGAAATGAGTCCTTAGGAGGCTCATTTCACTAAAGAAGAGGCTTTGCCCGAAAACGACCATGCACGCAGATGTAACTTTCCTATTAGGACGTGCTACAATAGTCCACGGCTTAAAAATACCGCCGATGCAAAATCCGACCCCCCAACGGCCAAAAAGGCAAAAATGCATTTGAAATGGAAAATTTGAAAACCAAAATTATGAAATGACTTCAAATTACCGTTTGGCCCTTAGCCACACTTCAAATATGATTAATGAGAGATCCTATAAAAGAATAAAAACGGAATTCCCACACCTGATGCAACCATGGTGAGACAATGACTTGTGATTTTTCAATATTTTCATAATATTTCATGAAGTCAAAAATTTCATAAGACGCAATATACATGTCATTGGACTCCGGCCTCATCTCATACATGTCAAATACATTGAAAGAGTGTACTTATGTGCACATTACATAAATGGAATCAAAGGTACAAGTTTTGATACATAAAGCTACAAAAAGGATTTCATGCCAACATTTTCATGAAAATGATACTTCAAATCTACGAAACTTCCATGGTTTAGTGTGCATCCCAAAGCAAGGTCCCTGTACCTGAAAAATGTCCCCACAATGTGGGTGAGTAACATAAAGCTACTTGATAAGCGCTGAAAACTGCACATTTAAACCCGTTAAGCTTAGGTATTCTAGAACCTTTATCTATCTTACTTTACCGTTTTAGATTGATTTCGTGTTATTTCTATTTTCAGGCACTTATCCCAAAAATAAGCTAACTCAGCCAAATAAGAGCTTAATTGAAGCAATTTTGAGATGAAACAAAGAAAGGAGCAAAGTGGAGAAAGAAAGAAACAAAAGGAGCAAAAGGGTGGCATTCAGGATTTTCGATCGATCCAACTTCAAGGTTTGATCGATCCAATATTGATCGATCTCAGCATTTCAAGATAGATCCAAACCTTAACCCTAAAGCAGAAACTCCAAAGTTCGATCGATCCAACACCATTCTCTGATTGATCGAACACCTTGTCCTCATCCAAATTATTGATCTTATCCATTTATACCACCCCACTAACCACTTTTGTCCTTTTCCCAAAAATATCTCCAAAAATATCTCAGATTTGTCTTTTCCCAAAAAGCACAACCAGTTGGATCGATCCAGTCTTAGTTCGATAGATCTTAGTCAAGGTCGATCGATCCATGTTTAGGTTCGATCGATCGAACTTCCTCTAGTGCGAAAAAGTTAAAAATCCGGCTCATTCAAACCGATCTCTATCCAATCATTGGGGAATATTCTTTGCACGACCCCAGATCATTTTGTGTGTCATTTGACCTACCTATAAAAGGAATATGATGCACTTTTTGAAGGAGAATCTTGGCATTTGGTAGAGGCAACTTTAGAGGCTATTCTTAGTGAAGAAGAAAAGGAGGAGGCTAGAGACACAAAGGCGAGAGTTTTTCATCAACAAGGAGCAGATTTCATCCATGGAGTTAGCCCTTGAGGGTTGGAGCATCTTCACCATGAGTGGCTAGACATCCTCTTGGGGCTAGAGTTAGCCCCAATCATGCTTTCTATATCTTAATCTTGTATATTTTTGAGGGATTAGTGTTGTATTATATGTTTTGACTATGATTCATGTATAGATCTTGTTTATTTCATAATTTATATAGTTTAATGCTTCCAATTGATCATTTCATTCTCTCCATATGTCTATGTATGCTAGAGTAGATGTTCATGTGTTTGTCCCTAGATTTGATGTTGTTGATGCATGTCTATGAGTATTGATGCCTTTAATCTAGAGATTGTCAAGACATTAGTGCTTAATGGAATGCTCTTGTGAATCTCTTGATGGTTCATACTTATTTCTTGATGGATTGTGCCTCTTTTTAGTTTAATTAGTTTATTTCCATGCTAGTAGCTTAGTTGTAGTGTAATTGTAGTGTAGTGTAGTGTAGATGTTAAATGGGAGGACAATCTATGCTTGTTGTTTGATGTTCCACACTTTTGAATGCAAGTAGCATATGTCTCTAACCTTGTGTAGTATTTGGAATATGAGCTTAATGAAAGGTTTAATGACTTGATTTGATATTTTGTTCTTTTCACATGTTGTTTAGACAATATATACTTACCTAGCTTGATATATTGTGCCTTTCACATGTTGCTTAGACATTATACACTTAATGAGTCAACTTTATTGATTGAACCAACCAATTACACACACACACACCAATATTGCAACACACATTACCCTCATTGATCACTTGTTAATAGTATAGAAAAGCATGTCTTGGTGGTGATCTCTAAACCCCAAGACCTTTCTCTTTCTTATTTACTCTTTTTTACATTACCTTAGTTTCACTTAGTTTAATTTGCATCTAGCTTAATCAACCAACCAACCAATTGTTTGATCATTTGACCTACTAGCCCTAATTGCGATTCCATAACCACAATACGACTCCACAATCCCTTGGGACGATCCCTACTTACTCTAGCTATATTTTTAGTGAAGTAGTAGTGGCTTTTATAAATGTAAAACTTGGCCCTCGCCTTAATGCACACTCTCTTAAGCTTATGGTAGGATGACGACCATAGTTTTTGGCGTCGTTGCCGGGGATTGAGTTGGCAACGTCGTATTTATGGAATCAATTAGGATTAGTACTCTTTTGATCGTTGCCATGGGCCATTGTAGCATGTTTAAAATACCATTTTACACTTGCGTGTATGTTCACATCATCACACAATAGCATATAATGTAATTTGATCATGCCATGGAGTGTCATTTTGATGCCTTAGGGATGACGTATATCTCTAGTGGCCACTTAGTTTCTTTCATTTCCGCATTTCGGATCCGTTATCGGGTCATTCTTTTGATTCATCACAGGATACACTAGGTTGAAAAATCTAGGGTCGTCACAAATAAACTAATTAAACTAAAGAGAGGCACAATCCATCAAGAAATAAGTATGAACCATCACGAGAATCACAAGAGCATTCCATTAAGCACTAATGTCTTGACAATCTCTAGATTAAAGGCATCAATACACATAGACATGCATCAATAACATCAAATCTAGGGACAAGCACATGAACATCTACTCTAGCATACATAGACATATGGATAGAATGAAATGATCAATTGGAAGTATTAAACTATATAAATCATGAAATAAACAAGATCTATATATGAATCATAGTCAAAACATATAATACAACACTAATCCCTCAAAAATACACAAGATTAAGATATAGAAAGCATGCTTGGGGCTAACTCTAGCCCCAAGAGGATGTCTAGCCACTCATGGTGAAGATGCTCCAACTCTCAGGGGCTAACTCCATGGATGAAATATGCTCCTTGTTGATGAAGAACTCCCCCCTTTGTGTCTCTAACCTCCTCATTTTCTTCTTCACTAAGAATAGCCTCTAAAGTTGCCTCTACCAAATGCCAAGAGTCTCCTTCAAAAAGTGCATCATATTCCTTTTATAGGTAGGTCAAATGACACACAAAATGATTTGGGGTCGTGCAAAGAATATTCCCCAATGATTGGATAGAGATCGGATTGAATGAGCTGGCTTTTTAACTTTTTCGCACTGGAGGAAGTTCGATCGATCGAACCTAAACTTGGATTGATCGAACTTGACTGAGATCTATCGAACTAAGGCTGGATTGATCCAACTAGGAGTGCTTTTTGGGAAAAGACAAATCTGAGATATTTTTGGAGATATTTTTAGGAAAAGGACAAAAGTGGTTAGTAGGGTGGTACAAATGGATAAGATCGATCATTTGGATGAGGACAAGGTGTTCGATCGATCAGAGAATGGTGTTGGATCGATCGAACTTTGGAGTTTCTACTTTGGGGTCAAGGTTTGGATCTATCTTGAAATGCTGAGATCGAGATTGCTTAATAGGTGAATGCCACCCTTTTGCTCTTTTTGCTTCTTTCTTTCTCCACTTTGCTCCTTTCTTTGTTTCATCTCAGAAAATTGCTTCAATTAAGCTCTTATTTGGTTGAGTTAGCTTATTTTTGAGATAAGTGCCTGAAAATAGAAATAACACGAAATCAATCTAAATGGTAAAGTAAGATAGATAAAGGTTATATAATACCTAAGCTTAACGGGTTTAAATGCGCACTTTTCAGCACTCATCACATCCCCAAACTTAAATATTGCTAGTCCCTAGCAATGAACTAGAAAGTAAATGAATGAAATGAACAACTATACAAGTATAAACTAGAAAGCAATAAAATGATAGCGCCACTTTCGTAGGGAACACGATTGCACTTAGCACATGCAACAAGCCTTTTAAACCCCTAGGTTACCCCTAATGGACGAGTGAAGTCTCGTGAGGGTTTTCATAAATGATACCCACAAACATTAAGCTCATTATCACAAAAGAGGTACCAATATTGCAAACAAGCATTGGGAGAAAACTATTTCAAGTATGCAATTTTTCAACCCTTTCAAAGCAATCTCTCAAAATCTCAACATCAAGCAAACAATTATGGTCCTCCACACATCAAGAAAATGATCATGAAAACCAAAACAAGTCTAAAATACTTTTGAGTGGTCCAGCATCAAATGTGTTGCTATCTTAGCTAACGAAAGAGTTAATCACATTCTTACCCTCAAACTAGCACATAAATCTAGTCCCAATCATCAAGACAAAAAGTAGACCTTTTATTAAAGCTTTATAGTTCTAGGTGCGCTTATTCTTTTCACTCATTTTTTTTTTTTTTTTATAGGATCAAAGATGGAAGTATGGTGTAATGTGTTGATCTATTAAGCTTTCTAATGATTCAAGAGATCGAGCGTTAGGTCAATGACTTCCAAACCAGACGGCTTTACGGCATTAGGTGTTAAGACACCCCTACGGACTTACAAGCTCAAATCAACTAGGCTAAAAATTAAGACAACAACCATCTAATCATTTCCCACTTCTCACCTTTTGGGAGAAGTCCTCATTTTTTATTGCTTTTTTACAACTTTTTTTTTTTTTTTTTTTTTTGAATTCAATTATTAACCTAGAGTTTGGGCCTTCCACCTTTCGGTGCAAGAAGTTCAATGCTTAATGAGGCAAGAATCCCAACTACTTAGTGAAAAGAGGTTGTTATCCACCTTTATAAAGAATGAAAGCTTTTAATCCACTACTAGCTCAATTGGGATATAACCAATTCAATAATCAACAAAGCATGTACCCCACAAATGAATGCTAGTGTGCGCCTATGTTATTGTAGAATCCTAGAATGAATCTCAAAATAATCACAAAATCAAGATGATGTGGATCACAAAGTGCAAGCAAGATATCAATCTTTCGAAAAATTTACCCCTAAACGGCATCCATAAGGCATACAAGGAGTATTGGACTCTCAAGTCAAGCAATTTTTAAATTTTAAGCAATATAGTCCTCAGAAGATCAAAATCATAGCTAGTCATGGACCAATCATAGAAAAATTCCTCAAATACACAAGTCATGCTCAAAATTTGAATTTAAAACTAACACTGTAACGCACACCATTACCCCTAAACTTAAATGACACAATGTCCTCAATGTGCAAGAGAATAAAGGAAAGAGTATACCAGTGCAACTAAGGCATAGAATGATTATTACAACTCATTTACAAAATTTGACATGTCAGACCTCCAAGTTAGAAAAATTACATTTCATAGACAAATCATGAACATGCTAACACTTGCATGTGAACAAGAATGTTTCTAAAGAAGCTCAACTCAGCAAATCACCCAAGCAATTGCAATCTCCAATCTTGTATCCTGTACCTGAAATATGCCCCAGTATCGTAGGGGTGAGTAACATAAAGCTACTCGTAGGAAATGAGCATGCATCGACCTACGTTTTACAAGTGTACATGATTTAATCATTGTGGTTCATTCCACCTAACGTCTATGTCGAAGGTGAGACTCAGGGAGCATCCTAGCTACCTAAGATCATTTCTAGCATAAAACACATCCTTTATGCAATTTCAACAACACAAGAGCATGCTACACATAGCAACAAGATATAACATGCTTACACAAAACAACTAGTTAGAAACATGATTACACAAAGAAACTAGATATAGATTCTCAAAGTTATCCATTTGAAATCTAAATGCTAAATCAACTAAATATAGCAATTTAGTATGGATGTACTCAATAACATCAAATGGCCAATATAAACATGATTGATAACTTGGAATTGAATACAAAAACAAATAGTGGAAGACTTGGACATCACGTCTCAGACTAAACCAAGAACAAATTGGTTATTCCGGGCATTAACTCGCTGGGAAGACCACCCTAGTGCGCACTATCTCAATTGGGAAGAACTCATACCTCCCGCACTAAAGCCGAACTTTAACCATATCACAGTAACAATGTCCCAAGACTCCAAAATAATCAAATAAGTTCACAACTTATACGTAATTTATATAATGCACTAAGTCACCTTTCATGCACAAGTATATTGTATCCACACAACGCATGCTCTAAATCCACAACTACTATAGCATGACAATGTCGAATCTTTAAAGTGCGATTCGTTACACGCTATAACAATATAATCTAATATTGAAAACATAAACTCATAAATTCATTATAAGTCAAAAGTTAAGCTTTAAACATACTATCAATGTCAGATACATGAGTTAATCAATAATACCATAGAAACGGAATTTAATCTATAAACTAATTAAATTCCCTAGGTTTCAAATCTCAATCAAATGACTCCAATTAATACATGATAAACAATATAGTATGGTCATTACATACACCACATCAAAACTCGATTAGGCCATAAGAACAATAAAGTGGAATTTAATTAAATCATGATAATCAAATCCCTAACTTCTAAAACAACATCAAATGGTTCCAAATTAACATATGCTAGAACATAAGTCCTAGTTATCACAAATATCAAGTTAAACACTTAATTAGGCTAATGGAACCCTTAATTAGATTTTAATTAATCATTTTAATTAAGATCTCTAAATTTTCATACTTGTCCAAATGCTCTCAAATTAAAGTATGTTAAACAACATGCCAAGACATAATTTAAAAGCATATCACAAGTCAATTTCATGCAAGGTACGGCTATGGAATTTAATCTTTCACAAAAGATAAATATTAAATAAAATATGCAATTTTTATTCAATCAATACCAATTTAATATATGTTAACAAACATATTAAAACATGATTTTCTAGCATGCCACAATTCAAATCAAAGTTATATATCATCATGAATTTTAAATCTTATCCAAAGAAATAAAAATTACCAACTTTCTAAATTTGATACAAGGCATACATATAAGTTGTATAATCATGAGAAACACTCAATACAACACATATAAATCCTAAAACATTTCCTACCTTAATTGGAATGAAAATCCCAATTACCACCGAAATGAAATCGCCCCAAATTTTTGGTCCCCAAGACAGATATTTCAGCTTGTTACCTTCAACTTGGGAAATTCATAAAAAATTCAATTCTAATCCAAATTGAATGAATCCAAAGCCCAATGAAAGCTTAAATACTGTAATTTGATAATATCAATTTAGTTTAATAAAATATTTTCCCAATTAAAATAGTTTTGACCCACAACTTTGAAACAAATTCTGCCCAGAAAACACATTTTTAGCCTGTAGCTTCCAACTTTGAAAATTCATGAAAAATTCATTTGACATCCAAATTGGGAAAACCTAATTTATTTTTAAAGGAAACATATGGGAGTATAAAACTGAAAATTTAAGCCATGATTCAATGTCAAAAGGTTAGTGAAATAAATCATCTAAAAATATGTTTTCCAACTGCAATAAAAACATGGATAGCAGATAGTTTCAGATTTTTAAAATTTTTTAGAAATGCTCTAAAATTGTGAAAAAATTCTGAGTTGTGTAAAATCCATGGGGAAAGTTCTAGTAAAAATTTCAAGGTAATTGAAGCACCATAGCTCTATATAAAAATTCATTTCTGGACTAGATAAGAAAAGATTTAAATTTCTAGCAACTAGCTTGCAACTTCAAAAATTCATAACTAATTCATTTTAAATCCAAATTACATGAAACCAAAACTAAATAGAAGCTAATTGATTATATTTTCATGTTATATATTTAATTTGACAAGATTTATTTCAAGTTAAAATAGTTTAAGGGTAGAATACAAGTCATTCTCTTCTATGCATGTAAAACACTCAATAATGACATAAAAATACTTCAAAATAATAGATCAACACCTCACTAGAGAATTGAATCTCTAGATACCCAAGCAAAACTAGGAGTTAGGCTAGATCCTTCAAGGGTTTTTAAGAAGAAGATGAGGGGAACAAAAAGTATTCCAAACTTTATGGTCTAAAGTAAGTGGAAGGGCCTCAAAGATCAAGGTCAATGCCTAAAGCTTCAAGCTTCATCTATGGAGGCTAGGGTTTTGTGGTGAGAAAGAAAGAGATGAAAATGTGAAATTGTGTGAGTGGAGGAAATAGAAATCCTCCACTCACTATGTGATCCTACACCATGGTCAACACACACATCTATGGTCAATTGCACAAAAACCCTCCTTTAAAACCATAATCCTAAAGTAGCTCAAAGATATTTGCAAGACTAAATTGTGAACCTACACTTGTCACTAATCCATGTCTCCTTCCTAGGCTTAATCCCACACCTACACTTGTCAACCATCCAAGCCAACAAGTGCACCAATCCTAGGCCAACAAGTGGGTGAATCCTCACCCTCCAAATGTCATCATCCAATGCATCAAAATGTTTCCACACAAATGTCAACAAGTGGACCAATGAGTGTGTGACACTTGTCACACTTTTCAAAAATTGCAAAAAGGTCCTTTTTGAAAATATCTTTCAAATTTAATTGCAAAATGGTCCCCAAGATGAAAAATAATTACTTTATTTAATTACACTAAAACCCCAAAAGTTAAGAAGAATTACACTAAAGTATGCATTAATGCCCCTTTATGAAGGAAGTAAGCAATCAACATACTTTTCTAGAAAAGTAAAAATACCACTATCATGGAAATCAAATATCATGAATGCATGCAAAACCGAAATCAAATCCGAGCACAAAAGGTGAGGTTGTGAAAGGAAAAAGGATAAACGAGAAAAAAACAAAATGTGAATAGTGTTCGGAAAAATAAAATATGGAAATGACACAATCCCCAAAGCAAGTTGTCAATCCAAGGAAAAGAGTTCGGAAATCATTCCAGAGCACTCGAGATGACATCAAGTGATGAAAAACCGAACCTAGAAAGGAAAAGACAACGGGAAAAAAATATCCGTTAAAATCTGAGAAAAAGAAAAGGAAGAAAAATGATCGGATCATTACATTATTTTCACGCTAGTAGCTTAGTTGTAGTGTAATTGTAGTGTAGTGTAGTGTAGATGTTAAATGGGAGGACAATCCATGCTTGTTGTTTGATGTTCCACACTCTTGAATACAAGTAGCATATGTCTCAAACCTTGTGTAGTATTTGGAATGTGAGCTTAATGAAAGGTTTAATGACTTGATTTGATATTTTGTTCTTTTCACATGTTGTTTAGACAATATATACTTACCTAGTTTGATATATTGTGCCTTTCACATATTGCTTAGACATTACACAATTAATGAGTCACCTTTATTGATTGAACCAACCAATTACACACACACACACACCAATATTGCAACACACATTACCCTCATTGATCACTTGTTATTGGTATAGAAAAGCATTGCTTGGTGGTGATCTCTAAACCCCAAGACCATTCTCTCTCTTATTTACCCTCTTTTACATTACCTTAGTTTCACTTAGTTTAATTTGCATCTAGCTTAATCAACCAACCAACCAATTGTTTGATAATTTGACCTACTAGCCCAAATTGCAATTCCACAACCACAACACGACTCCACAATCCCTTGGGACGATCCCTACTTGCCCTAGCTATACTTTTAGTGAAGGTAGTAGTGGCTTTTATAAATGTAAAACTTAGCCCCCGCCTTAATGTACACTCTCTTAAGCTTATGGTAGGACGACGACCACTACTCGTAGGAGATGAGCATGCATCGACCTAGCGTTTTACGATTATATCACCTTAAGGTGAAACATGTTAAAGGGCTCATGCCACCTAACGTCTATGTCATAGTGAGACCCAGGGAGCATCCTAAGCAACCTTAGATCATAAGCAACAAGAATCATGATACTTAAACACATATGAAACCACTCAAGATTAGGATAATTCAAAGAACATGACGAGAAGGATGCTTGAATACAAGTTAACAAGAATTACATTATCAATGCAATTGATATGAGTAATACATTCCAATTTACAAGATAAGAGTTATACACAAAATAAAAAATAAGGCATAATGTCTATGCAATTAACAAGATTTGTGCATTCCACATAACACAACAAGAAGTATACTCGGATATACATTAACAAGAATTACATTATCAATGCAATTAACATGATTGGAATGTACCAATTAACACGACAAGAAGTATACTTGAAATCACGAATAAGGCATAATATCTATGCAAATAACAAGATTGGAACATTTCACATAACACGACAAGGTTTAAATCTTCAAGGAATAGCAACTTGAAATTTAAAGAGTGAAATCAACCAATGTGGAAACTCAGATATCGCCCGGATTAAAACCGTACTCTTGAGATCACTTTAGGGCTATTAACCCATGGATACCATTTCCCTAGTGTGCACTATAGTGTAGGAGGATAATTCCCCGTACTAGAACCAAGTCCTAGCTATGTCAATTCTTGATTGATATCCCAAGTCCCAAAATCAACAAGTTGTGCAAGTCAACATTGTATCAATACAATAAATACATTAACCACGTTTCATGCACAACTAAGATTTTGGAACACACAAGTCATGCCCTTAGTTCATCAACTATCATAGCATGTGAGATGTCAAGAAATCATTGTATGCAACTATATAGACAACATCTAAGATATATAGCACATGGAGTTCATTAAAGTAAATATACTACAAGTATACGATACATTATTCAACTACTTTCAAGACAACACATGAGTAATAAAATCATTCCAAAACAAATGTGCAAGTTCATTAACTATCTTAATGAGATCAAGATGCAAGGGGTCACGATGCTTGATAAAAGTTTATGAATACAAGTCAAATTCACAAGTTTAACAAGAATTCAATATCAAGGCATGATTAACTCGATGGAAGCATTAATGTAAATATAATCTACCTAAGGGATTAAGTTATCAAGATTACAAGGCAAGTCCAAATGTTCTATGAACAAGGTACGTCAAGGATCATGTCAAGGTCAAGTTTAATGTAAAGTTACAAGTTCATTTCATGCAAGACATAACCATGTGAGTTAGGTTCCATACAAAGGAACTCAATAATTATAAGTTTCAAACTTATCCGATTATTCTCGATTTGATACACGTGAAGGAATTTGTCAAGGAGATCATAAATATCAAGTTAAAAACTTAGTCAAGTTCATGGAATCATATAATAGGCTTTAATTAATCCTTTTAATTAAAACTCTAGATTTTGAAATTTATCCAAATGCTCTCAATTTAATGTATGTTATACAACATGTCAAGACTTGATTTAAGAGCATGCTACAAGTGAATTACATGCAAGATACGGCCATGAGTATTAAACTTTAATACTAGAAAATTAATAAATGAAAGGTTTCAAAACCTAATCAAATATTCTAGATTTAATATATGTGAAGCTATATGGCATGCACATCAAGAATATCAAGTCGAAAATTTAAGGAAATGAATAGTGCACTTGGAGCAAATTAATTAATCAAATTAATTAATTATTACTAGATTTCAAAACATCTTCGATTACTTCCAATTTCACATATGTTGAAGAGTGAATTAAGGCTTAATATAATATGCTAACACACATTGATTTCAAGCTAGATAAGGCCACATAAATTAAATATTTATTCAAGATAAATATTAAATAAAATCTTTAATACTTGTTCAAATACTCTCAATTTAATATATGTCAATAACCATATTATGGAGTAATATAATACCATGTTACATGTTTAAAACAAGCTATGAGCAACTGGGAAAATCAAATCTCATACAAGAAAAATAAATAATAAAATCTCTAGATTTCATATTTAAGCATGTAAACAAGTTGTATAAGCATCAATAGCATACTATATAACAAGAATTAAACCTATAACACCCCCTACCTCAATTTGAGATGAAAATCTCAAATCTCCACCAAAAGAAAAGTGCTCCGAATCCGACAATACTTCGGGGTTTTGTCAGGGACTACGCCGTGAACAAGAATCCCTAAGAAGCCCCATGAAAATCACAACCTGACTTCAAACCCGAACTTAAGAAATGGTCAGAAATGGATTCTAATAAGGGGTAAAGGTAGAGCACGTTGAGGCGAACAATAAACATTAAGGCTGAAGACTTTCTACCAGGGAAATCAAGTGGAGGAGAAGAAGAAAGGGTGGCAGCCCCTTGGGCATCCATGACTGCCGACTAAGAGAAGGGAGAAGATGATGGAAATATTACCTTTTCTCTTTAAGTCCCCTATTTATAGAAAATCTCAAAAAGTGCCCCGAAAAGGCCCCGCCGGGTCTGAAAATGTGGAATTTGAGCAGACGAGCTCAAATGGCAAAACTCTATGAATAAAAAAGATTCAAAATGAGAAAATATGAACAAAAGAAGAAATAGCGTCAAAAACTGAGTTCTGAGCAGAGATAAATGCCTCGAACAAGTTCAGCGGCAACTGGGTCTAGAAACCCTGAAACTGGAGAAAATGACCAGAAGGAAATTCTATGTGTACACGACTCAACGAAATGTGAAAACGAATCCCGTACGAGGATCCAGGCTCCATACGAGTTATTTTTCCAATAACTTTTGTTAATTGCACAGTGGCCCCTCCAAAAAGGGTTAACTACATTAATGACCCAGAATAAAAATATCTTACAAAATATCTCCAGAAGATATTTACAAAAAACACCCTAAGAAAAGAAAAAGATTCTGAAAATTTGTGCATCCATGCTCCTATGGACATCGGGAGCAACCAGAGTATTTTCTTGCAAAAGTAAAGATACGTATTTTGTGGAAACCATTTATGATGAGGTTACGTGAAGTCAAAAACCAACTCTGAGTACGAAAAGTGAGAATGTGCCAAAAAATGACAAACGGGGAGAAGACAGAATAGGGAAAAAGACGAAATAGGGAAAAGGACAAAAAATGAATAGTGTCCGAAAAGTGAAAATGTGGAAATGACTTGTTCCTCAAAGGAAGTTGTCAATCCACATTAAAGAGTCTCAGAAACCAATTCTGAGCACTCGAGATGACACTCAGTGATGAGAAACAAAACTCAGAAAGGAAAATTAAACGAAAAAAATTTATCCGTAAAATTTCAGGAAAAAGGAAAGGAAGGAAAATGACCGGGTCATTACAACCTACCCTCCTTAAAGGAATTTCATCCCCGAAATTAGGAACACACCAGAAAGGAACACAACAAGGACCGAACAATAGGTCAAACCAATGACAACTCATAAAGCACTAAAGGACAGCCCTAGAAGTCTCAAGATCAACTGAAGGAATGCAAAACCACGAACTGAGATAACACCTCATACAAATCGGTAGGTTAACTCAACTTCAACCACCGAGAGAATCCCAAGACAATGAAACGTTGAAACACGACAAAAGAAGAGAGAGTAACAAGGCAGTACGAATAGCGACCAGAACCTGCCCACACTTACTCGTCAGTAAGGTAGCATGACAGTATAAGGCACTAGTTTATAACCTGCCTCGACCAGGTCAACTCTGAAAAACCTATCGATACGGATACATCAATGTCAGAAATGATCATTGCCAAAAGCACTGCGGGAACCAGGCATCTGAGAGAGTTGGGGTAGCTAATCCCAAAACTCTGACAACAATGTCACAGGCACCGCTACGCTTAAGGCCTTGGATCTAGAAGCCACGAAGGAAGGGAAATGAAACGGTGCTTCCCTCACCCGCGTCTCACTCCACCAAACAAGGACTGCGATCCTACGCTCACATGAGCCTTACTCGCATCAACCATCTTACTAAGGCCTCGAAACACCCAACCAAGAAAACAGACGAGGAGGTTCCCGACATGGGTCCCTACAGAATGAATTTCTCTTATCCAAGGAAGAACTTTGTAAAACAATAATGCATCCAAGGGATACGACAAATCCAAAGGGACAATGCCAAAACTAGACATAAAAGAAGATAGCTAGAATGCAACAAAGCAACGGACTACCTACTCACATAAGTAGTAAGATCATATAAAGCATGTCAGGATGAACAAGTGTATGTAATGTACTCAGGTAGACAAGCATATACTGTATGCTAAAATAACAAGCTGGTACCATGTGCTAAGGTAAACAGGCATATATCATATGCTAAGACAATCAAGGTAAGCTTCTAAACAAGTTGCCACATAAGCAAACAGACATGTTATCAAATCAAAACATGTTATTAAGAAGCACGTAAGTACATGGTACGACAACACTCGTGAATGAAAAGCGTAAGGTATGCCGATATACGTCGCATACGGTCATGCTAACATAAGCACACAGATATGATATCACACCAGGATATGATAGCAACGCAGACATGGTATGGGTCTTATGTTTTCAAGAGGCATATATATACATAAAGCATGCTTAACAAATGATAGATGTCTTAAAACACCTGAACATATAAATATGTTATCATACAAGACATGTTACGAAATAAAACATGTTATCAAGATATAATGACATATCAAAGCATAACAACGTGAGCATGATATGCACCCAAAACCCGTTGTCCAAGGTATTCGAACCTGGACGCTCTGATACCACCTGTGACGGCCCTAATTTTTCAAGCCAGTGTGTCCTGTGATGAACCGAAGATTAACCCGATAACAGATCCAGATGCGGAAGCAAGAAAATAAGACAACGGTCTCCCAAGGCACAACACACCTCTAAGACACTTTAATGACCTTCCATGAGGTCGTGGAACTCAATGAGAATTGACGCGAAAGCAAAAGATTGAAAATATGACAAATAAGCCCCTAGGGGCAAAATGGTAATTTTAGAAAAATAAGAACTCGGGTGCCACCGAGCACACCGCTGGAAAGATAACGAAAAACTAATCAAGATGGACTCTAGAATCACTTGATTCGAAATCCTGATGGAAGAGAAAAGTCAAAACAAAGTTTTGACATCGTCGCGGTCATGAATAGTAACCTGGGTAAAATGCTGAAATCTGTGTGCCGTTTTGAGACACTAAACGACGTTTTTTGGAAAAATACGAAGAAGAAACCCCCCTCAAAATAATTTTTACAAGCTGACCATGTCAAAAGAAAATTTTATTTTTGACGTGAAGTCCCCAAAATGCCCTTACAACAGATTTTTTCAAATAGTGCAAATGCGCACAGGAAATCAGATTTGACGCGGGGTTTTCGGGACCGAGACGACGTTTTCTGGAAAAATGTTATGAAGAAACCCCCCCTAAAATCACGTTTTCTATGTGACCATGTCAACACTGAAATTTACTTTTCAAAAGAAATTCCCAAAATGCCCCTAGATCAGTTTAGACCAAGAGGGTTAAAAGATGCTACAGTGACTGTCTGCAATTGAGAGCAAAAACGGGCTAGTAGATGAATTTTTCTGGGAAAACACAAAAAAGAAACCCCTCCCGAAATCAAAATTTTAACCTGGTAGCACAGACGAAAACAAAGAAAATGCACTGTAAAATGCCCAGAATGCCCCTCCATGAAATCTGATAGTGAGGGTCCAAAAAGCTACTAAAATGAAAATAGAAAGCTGAACTTTGCGAGGGATTTCCAGTACCAAGACGACATTTTCTGGAAAAATACAAAAAAGAAACCCCCCCTCTAAAATCACGTTTTCTAAGCGACCATGTGGAGACCAGAATTCATTTCCCGAAGGAAAATCCCAAAATGCCCCTAGACCAGATTATGCAACAAAGATGCGAAATGAGTCCTTAGGAGGCTCATTTCACCAAAGAAGAGGTTTTGCCCGGAATCGACTATGCACGTAGACATAACTTACCTATTAGGTCGTGCTACAATGGTCCACGGCTTAAAAATACCGCCGATGCAAAATTCGACCCCCCAACGGCCAAAAAGGCAAAAATGCATTTGAAATGGAAAATTTGAAAACCAAAATTATGAAATGACTTCAAATTACCGTTTGGCCCTTAGCCACACTTCAAACATAATTAATGAGAGGCCCTATGAAAGAATATAAACGGAATTCCCACACCCGATGCAACCATGGTGAGACAATGACTTGTGATTTTTCAATATTTTCATAATATTTCATGAAGTCAAGAATTTCATAAGACGCAATATACATGTCATTGGCCTCCGGCCTCATCTCATACATGTCAAATAAATTGAAAAGAGTGTCCTTATGTACACATTACATAAATGGAATCAAAGGTATAAGTTTTGATACATAAAGCTACAAAAAGGATTTCATGCCAATATTTTCATGGAGATGATACTTCAAATCTACGAAACTTCCATGGTTTAGTGTGTATCCCAAATCAAGGTCCCTGTACCTGAAAAATGTTCCCACAACGTGGGTGAGTAACATAAAGCTACTCGTAAGAGATAAGCATGCATCGACCTAGCGTTTTGCGATTATATCACCTTAAGGTGAAACATGTTAAAAGGATCATGCCACCTAACGTCTATGTCATAGTGAAACCCAGGGAGCATCCTAAGCTATCTTATATCATAAGCAACAAGAATCATGATACTTAAACACATATGAAATGAATCAAGATTAGGATAATTCAAAGAACATGACGGGAAGGATGCTTGAATACAAGTTAACAAGAATTACATTATCAATGCAATTGATATGAGTAATACATTCCAATTTACAAGACAAGAGTTATACACGAAATCAAGAACAAGGCATAATGTCTACGCAATTAACAAGATTTGTGCATTCCACATAACACGACAAGAAGTATACTCGGATATACGTTAACAAGAATTATATTATCAATGCAATTAACATTATTAGAATGTACCAATTAACACGACAAGAAGTATACTTGAAATCACGAATAAGGTATAATATCTATGCAAATAACAAGATTGGAACATTTCACAAAACACGACAAGGTTTAAATCTTCAAGGAATAGCAACTTGAAATTTAAAGAGTGAAATCATCCAATATGGAAACTCGGATATCGCCCAGATTAAAACCGTACTCTTGAGATCACTTTAGGGCTACTAACCCATGGGTACCATTCCCCTAGTGCGCACTATAGTGTAGGAGGACAATTCCCTGTACTAGAACCAAGTCCTAGCCATATCAATTCTTGATTGATATCCCAAGTCCTAAAATCAACAAGTTGTGCAAGTCAAGATTGTATCAATACAATAAATACATTAACTAGGTTTCATGCACAACCAAGATTTTGGAACACACAAGTCATGCTCTAAGTTCATCAACTATTATGGCATGTGAGATGTCAAGAAATCATTGTATGCAACTATATAGACAACATCCAAGATATATAGCACATGGAGTTCATTGAAGTAATAAAATCATTCCAAGAAAAATGTGCAAGTTCATTAACTATCTTAATGAGATCAAGATGCAAGGGGTCACGATGCTTGATAAAAAGATAAAAGTTCATGAATACAAGTCAAATTCACAAGTTTAACAAGAATTCATATCAAGGCATGATTAACTCGATGGAAGCATAAATGTAAATTTAATTTACCTAAGGGATTAAATTATCAAGATTACAAGGCAAGTCCAAATGTTCTATGAACAAGGTACGTCAAGGATCATGTCAAGGTCAAGTTCAATGTCAAGTTACAAGTTCATTTCATGCAAGACATAACCATGTGAGTTAAGTTCCATACAAAGGAAGTAAATAAATATAAGTTTCAAACTTATCAGATTATTCTCGATTTGATACACGTGAAGGAATTTGTCAAGGAGATCATGAATACCAAATTAGAAACTTAGTCAAGTTCATGGAATCATAGAATAGGTTTTAATTTATCCTTTTAATTAAAACTCTAGATTTTGAAATTTATCCAAATGCTCTCAATTTAATGTATGTTATACAACATGTCAAGACTTGATTTAAGAGCATGCTACAAGTGAATTACATGCAAGATACGGCCATGAGTATTAAACTTTAATACTAGAAAATTAATAAATGAAAGGTTTCAAAACCTAATCAAATATTCTAGATTTAATATATGTGAAACTATATGACATGCACATCAAGAATATCAAGTCGGAAATTCAAGGAAATGAATAGTGCACTTGGAGCAAATTAATTAATTATTAGTAGATTTCAAAACATCTCCGATTACTTCCAATTTCACATATGTTGAAGAGTGAATTAAGGCCTAATATAATATGGTAACACACATTAATTTCAAGCTAGATAAGGCCACATGAATTAAATATTTATTCAAGATAAATATTAAATAAAATCTTTAATACTTGTTCAAATACTCTCAATTTTATATATGTCAATGACCATATTATGGAGTAATATAATACCATGCTACATGTTTAAAACATGCTACGAGCAACTGGGAAAATCAAATCTCATATAAGAAAAATAAATAATAAAATCTATATATTTCATATTTAAGCATGTAAACAAGTTGTATAAGCATCAATAGCATGCTATATAACAAGAATTTAACCTATAACACCCCTTACCTCAATTTGAGATGAAAATCTCAAATCCCCACCGAAAGAAAAGTGTTCCAAATCCGACAATACTTCGGGGTTTTGTAGGGGACTACGCCGTGAACAAGAATCCCTAAGAAGCCCCATGAAAATCACAACTTGACTTCAAACTCAAACTTAAGAAATGGTTAGAAATGGATTCTAATAAGGGGTAAAGGTAGAGCACGTCGAGGTGAACAATAAACGTTAAGGCTGAAGACTTTCTACCAAGGAAATCAAGTAGAGGAGAAGAAGAAAGGGTGGCAGCCCCTTGGGCATCCATGGCTTCTGGTCAAGAGAAGGGAGAAGATGACGGAAATCTGACTTTTTCTCTTTAAGTCCCCTATTTATAGGAAATCTCAAAAAGTGCCCCAAAAGGGCCCCGCCGGGTCCAAAAAAGTGGAATTTGAGCAGATGAGCTCAAACGGTGAAACTCTGTGAACAAAAAAGATTTAAAATGAGAAAATATGAATAACGGAAGAAATAGCGTCAAAAATCGACGTCCGAGCAGAGATATATGTCCCGAACAAGTTCAGCGGCAACTAGGTCCAAAAACCCTGAAACTGGAAAAAAACGACCAGAAGGAAATTCTATTAGTACAGGACTTGACAAAATGTGAAAACGAATCCCGTACGAGGATCTAGGCTCCAGACGAGTTATTTCTGTAATAACTTTTGTTAATAGCACAATGGCCCCTCAAAAAAGGGTTACCTGCATTAATGACCCAGAATGAAAATATCTTCCAAAAATATTTTCTTAAAAACCTCTGAAATAAAATATCTTTAAAAGATATTTACGAAAAACACCCCAAGAAAAGAAAAAGATTCTGAAAATTTGTACATCCTGATCGGTTGGTCAATTAAACATCAACCTTCACAATAGCACGAATCATTGTAAAATAGGGCTATTAGTCGGGTAAGTCGAACCACTGGGACTGCGCTAGTCTAAGGCAACCTAAATGTCTAGAATCATTCTAGAGTGATGAGGGGTTTATAAAGGGTTTGTGTGTTTGTCACTAAACTAAGAAATTAAAATGTATAAAACAATAGATTGCAATGAAATTGAAGAAGTGAGATACAAGTAGAAAAGACTAGGGAGATGAATCCACACTACACCCTAAGTACATGTTAGATTAGGTCTAAATTTTGGGGATAAATAGCATATATGCAATGGTCAAGAAATATGAAGCAACTCCGTTGCTTAATAATCATCAAGAAGTTCACTTAATCAAAACAAGAATGATCCATCAAAAGCTACCATAGTTGAACTACTTAAACTAAGGTATAGAATCAAATACACTATCTCAAGCAAAAGACCATCAAGCTTTCAATCAAATGGTGAAGCACATGAAGGTAGGAATCAAGTATAAACCATCAAAGGAGGTACCTAAGCAATGGAATATCAAGTTTCAAAATCAACATGCCTTGAAAAACATTCATAGTCTATATTTTCATTGTCACTATGAAAATAAAAGCAATAAGATTGATCCAAGAATCATCAAAGATATGACAATGAACTTACATCAACCATTTACACATTAAAATTCATTACAAGAAGGAATATGCTCTTAGACTATGAAACTACCATACATTATACATTATAGCCCCCAAAAGTATAGCCTAATCTAGAACATGATCAAAAGAGGAGGCTTCATCACCTCCCTAGAGAAGATTTAGTTACCCATAGGAGCAATGGAAGAAGGAAGAAGCTTGAAGACCTCCTCCATTTTCGTGCTCCCTTCTTCAAGCTTGAAGAACTCTCTCTCCTTGCTCTCTTCTCTCTCCTCTAATCTTCTAGAATGAAGCTTATTGATATGTGTGGTCCTTCCTCTCTCTTATCAAGCTCAAGTCAAGGCTCTCTCTCCTTCAAGGAACACCTCCAACCACTTCATAAAGAAGGAAGATGGCATTGAGGAAACCAATGTGCAAGTGGCTGAAATTGAGCCATTTCCGAGTGCAATCTGCCTGATTTTCGAGCACTCGAAGAGTGGTCTCGAGCACTCTAAATTAGTGTAATGTGCAACATGCTCTTCTTGCTCAGCACTGACCTACTTTGGTAAAATTGCTATAACTTTGTTCCCCGAACTCCGAATGATGATCTGTTTAAAGATTTAGAGAACTGATTCAGTGCTTTAAAAACTTCATGTTTTGATGAAGACCCAATTCTCAAGTATGGTTGGTCGAAAATGGGGAGAAAGGCAGTACTTCAGTGCTGCCAGGCAGTTCTGCGCACCTCTATTAAGAAGATCATAACTCTCTGCTCCAAACTCTGAGTGATGAACCACTTGAAGATTTGGAAATTTGATTCAGAGAGCTCTAAATCTTTTATGTTATGATGGAAGTCCAGTTCTTGAGTTTTCTAGGTCAAAATGGCGAACAAAGTTTGGGTTTCTCTGCTGCCAGAAATTCAGCTTTTGAGCACATTGTTGATCAAAAATCCACAAGGGCTTATTTTTGCTCCCTTTTTGCAATTAAACTTGAAAATGCATAAAAACACACAAATGAAGATAATCTATAGAATTAAACAAACAACGGACTTAACTAATGCAATTTAGGGCGCTTGAATATACAATATTCGGCGCTTATCACATCCATGCCCCTATGGACACTAGGAGCAACTAGAGTACTTTCTTGCAAAAGTAAAGATACATATTTCATGGAAACCACTTAAGATGAGGGCATGTGAAGTCAAAAACCAACTTCGAGCATGAAAAGTGAGGATGTGCCAAAAAATGACAAACGGGTAAAAGACAGAATAGGGAAAATGACAAAAAATGAATAGTGTCCGAAAAGTGAAAATGTGAAAATGACTTGGTCCTCAAAGGAAGTTGTTAATCCACATTAAAGAGTCTTGGAAACCATTTTCGAGCACTCGAGACGACACTCAATGACAAGAAACAGAACTCAGAAAGGAAAATTAAACGGAAAAAATTTATCCGTAAAATTTCAGGAAAAAGAAAGGAAGGAAAATGACCGAGTCATTACATTCCACTATCTAGTATGATAGGAATTTTAGTAATTGTCGGTCCTTGATAGATTTCACATGCACACTAGAATTTTATCTATGGGTATTTGTATTTTTTGTTGAATTCTGATAGCTATGGATGGATATGAATTAGTGAACTTTGAAGGTTATTACTATGACTTATATATTGAAAAATATGTATACATATTTTGTAACCCTTTCATGGAATAATCGGGGCTCATGTCTTATATGCATAGAGTGTTCGCATGAAGAAGTGGGGGTAAGGATAAAAAAGAAGAAGAAGAAGAAGAAGAAGAAGAAGAAGAAAGAAGAAAGAAAGAAAAGAAATAAATAATATTTTTTCATAGAAAATAACTTGAGAAAAGATATGAGGAATTGAAGTTATAGAAGTTGTGTTCAATTGAAAAGACATTACTACATAGGTGATTTGCCAGTTCACAAATTTCACAGATTTTGCTATTTTTCTTGTTATATAAGTGTGTGGGAAACATTGGGATGAAGTATGAAAATAGGGACTAAGGAGTATAGTCAGATGATAATTTTTAAAGTACTTTTGTGTAGTCTTCCCTATGATTATTATGATGATATGAGAATATGTTGATTGCCAAAGGATTTAATTGTGTTGTATGTTTATGGGTATCATCTCTAGAAACCCTCATGAGACTTCACTCGTCCACTAGGGGTAACTTAGGGGTTTAAAAAGCTTGTTGCATACGCTAAATGCAATCGTGATTCTCACGAAAGCGACATTTATGTTTTCTTTAATTTTTTGCTATGGGACTAGCAATATGTAAGTTTGGGGATGTGTTAGGCGCAGAAAGTTATACATTTTAGCCCCTTTACTTGCATGTTTTATTATCTTAATACTAGTTTATTTGTGATTTTACATTGTTTTATTATTTTTATTTATTTCAAGGATTTAATTGTAAAATTAGTCAAGACCAGTTATTTTGAGCTTTAAAAGATGACATTCCATGGGACAGAGCAATGTTGAAGATCCAAGTCTAATTATACTTAAAAAATAGTCCAAAAGAATCCACAAGTTGATGAGAATGGAAAGAAGAAGAAAAGGAAAAATCTTTCTCCACAAAGGAAACTTTTGCCAAATTTGGTAACTTGAACCCGTTTTGGTAATCTGGCTGTATTTCTTTCCTCGAGTGTCAAAATGGCTAAATTGTAACTTACAACAAAAGGAAATTCGAAGCGCTACAATTGTGTATTTCACGAGGATTCTCTAAAACAGCTGTTTACCTTGTCAAAATTGGGTTGGAAATCTGTACGAATTTTGGAGTCTTTATTTGACAGAATTTCTATGTATGTCTTCGATATGAAAAAGGGAACTTTAGGTCTGATCTCTATTATTTAAAGGGAGTCCTCTACAACATTGGGGGATCATACAGCGGAGCTTGAGGCTGAGATCAGAGAGGAGCATTCAGAAGAAAGAAGAGATCGATCCACGACAGTGAAAATGTCTTCCTTAACCATGAAGAATTCTATTCCAGTCAAGCTTGGCTAAACACTTTGCTAGGGTTGTGATGTAGCCCTAGCTTAACACACTGGTTTGATTATATTTATTTATTGGAGAACAATTTTTATCATGTATGATTGTGTAATCTATAGGATTTTTAATTGACTTTTCAATAAGAATTGGTTTTAGAGTTTTAATTCAATTACAAATATTTTTCTATCTTGTCTTAGATATTTTAATCTTGTAATTGAACACAACTCATTCACTTCTTGTAGTTGTGAATGAGATGATTACACAATGGTATTTCTCTGAATATAATGTTAGAGATTTGATGGATTATGGCTAGAAAAGATATACCATGCTACACCCTAGAGTAAAGTAGATAGGTAGATGGTTTATACCAATCGAAGATAGTCCATGCTTAGCGTTAAATTATATTACTTTCTAGCTGAATTAATATGTGCTTGTAGCCATGATTAATTCCCTATGCATGTTATATAATATATCTCTAATTGTAATGACCCGGTTATTTTCTTCCTTTTCCTTTTTCCTCAATTATGTTGTCTTTTCTTTTCTGTGGATGGTTTTTCGTCGCCTAGTGTCGTCTTGAGTGCTCAGAATTGGTTTCTAAGACTCTTTCATGTGAATTGACAACTTTCTTTGAGGACCGAGTCATTTTCGTATTTTTCGTTTTTGAACACTATGCACTATTTCATTTTTTCCCTATTCTGTCATTTTCCCTATTTTGTCTTATCTCCGTTTGTCAATTTTTGGCACAATCTTACTTCTTGTGCTCGAAGTTGGTTTTTGACTTCACGTATCCTTATCGTGAGTGATTTTCACGAAATACGTATCTTTACTTTTGCAAGAAAGTACTCTGGTTGCTCCCGGTGCCCATATGGGCATGGATGCATAAATCTTTGGAATTAATTTCATTTCTTGGGGTATTTTTCATAAATATCTTTTGAAGATATTTTATTTTAGGAGCATTTAAGAAAATATCTTTTGGAAGATATTTTCATTCTAGGGCAGTTTCGCAGTTAACCTTTTTTGTAAGGGCCATTGTGCAATTAACGAAAGTTATTACAAAATGTCTCGTCTAAAGCTTAGATCCCCGTATGGGATTCATTTTCACTTTTTGTTGACTTGTAAATTCATAGAATTCCGTTCTGGTCATTTTCCTCCTATTTCAGAGTTTCTGGACCCGGTTGCCGCCGAACTTGTTCACGGCATAACTTTCTGCTTGGGACTCAGTTTTTGACACCGTTTGTTCATAGTTTCTTATTTTGAATCTTTTTGGTTCAGGGAGTTTTGCTGTTTGAGTGCGTTTGCTCAAAATCCACTTTTCCGAACCCAGCTGGGCCCTTTCGGGGCACTTTTTGTGATTTACTATAAATAGGTGCCTTAAAGAAGAAAAATCAGATTTTCTTCTTCTTCTTCCTCTCCTTGCACGACCAAAGGCAGCCATGGATGCCCATGGAGCTGCCATTTTCTCTCTCCTCCTTTAACCTACTTTTCCTAAGTGAAAATCCTTCGGCCTTTGCATTTGTTTCTCGCCTCGTCGTGCTCTACCATTACCCCTTATTAGAAACCATTTCTGACCAAATATTGAGTTTGGGATTTAGGCCAAGTTTGGATTTTCATGGGGCTTCTCGGAGATTCATATAGATCGTGTTGTCCCCGACAAAACCTAGGAGTTTCGTCGGATTCGGAGCCGTTTCGTTTTGATAGCTTTTGAGATTTTCATCTCAAATTGAGGTAGGGGGTGTTTTAGGATTATATTTGTGTTGTATTGATGATTATATAAGCTTATACAACTTGTATGCATGTTTTGGATAAATCTTGGACTTTAATTTTAATTAATTTCTTTGTAAAGGATTTAATGCTCAAGGATATGTATGACATGGAATTGAATTGTAACATGCTAGGAAATTATGCTTGGATATGTTGGTTAACATATATTAAATTTGGCTCATTTGATTAAGAATTACAACTTTTATTTAATATTTATCTTTAGTGAAAGTTTAATTTACATGGTTGTATTAAGCATGAAATCAAGTTGTAATGTGGTATTTAAATAGGCCTTGGCATGTTCTCTAACATAGATTAAATTGAGGGCATTTGGAATTGTTTAAAAATCGAGAGGAAATTAATTAATTAGCTTGATTAATTTTGTTTTAAGTACTTTAATCACTTAAATTATCATTTGATGTTATATATGTGATGACCATAACATGTCCTTCAATATATATTAAATTGAGGTTATTTGGGATTAACTTGGAATTTAGAGAATTTAACTATTTATGTCTAATTAAATTCCATTTTATTAGTCCATGGATTTAATTTCATTTTGGAAGTTGTTTTTATATTTAAATCATGGATTTGGATTTGGTGTATGTTCACTTAATTACTTTTGAGTATTGGATAATATAGTTGTTACTTTTATATTCATGAGAATATGTTTTTCCTTATTGAATATACTGTTGCTATGTGTAAGGAATTGCACACTTTGTATTTGACATCTTTCATGCCATAGTAGTTGTTGACTTTGAGGATGTATTGTATATGTTTCCAAAATTTGGGTTGTGCTTAGTAAATGGTTGATATCTTGTATATACATGTTGATATATATACATTATTGCACGATTTGTTGATTTTGGAAACTTGGGGATGTCATTGTTGGCTACGGCTAGGACTCGGTTCTAGTACGGGGGATTGTCCCTCTATATCGTCTAGTGCACACATAGGGAGGTTACCCATGGGCTAGTAACCCAAAAGTAACTATGTTGTCGGTCTGATCTGGCGTGATGTTCGAGTATCCACTTTGTTTGATTTTGTATTTCATTTCAAGTCGATAATTAGATGATATCGTAACTTGTGGTTCTTTATTTGATTTCCTATTTTGAGTTTAAGATGTAACTTTGTGAAAGCATGCTTTGTGCATTGTATTGGAAGTTCCATTGTCGGTTAAATTGCATTGATATCATAAATTGTATTTTGATGTTCAAATGTAGTTTAGGAATGATCCTATAGATTCATTTTGAACATAGACGTTAGGTGGCTTGACCCACTCTTGTTGTTTTCGTATTTTGAATTTGAAGTTGAAGACTTGAGAATCTATATCTAGTTATTTTGTATAACATGTTTCCATGTTGCTTGAATTGCATGAACAATGTGACTATGCTAGAAATGATCTAGGTAGCTAGGATGCTCCCTGAGTCTCATCTTGACATAGACGTTAGGTGGCATAAGTCCCTTTAACATGTTTCACCATAAGGTGATATAATTGTAAAATGCTAGGTCGATGCATGCTTATTTCCTACGAGTAGCTTTATGTTACTCACCCCTATGATACTGGGGCATATTTCAGGTATAAGAATTAAAGTTGAGACCCCCATTATGCTTGGATGACTTGTGGACTTGAAGATTTCCATTTTGTGAAGATTGGCTTGAAATGCCTTTGTAGCTTTTTATGTCAAAATGTGTATATTTGATTCCATTAATGTAATGTGTACGTAAGTACACTCTTTACAATGTATTTGACATGTATGAGATGAGGCCAAGAGCCATTAACATGAAAGACTACAAGCATATTCTCTTTAAAACTCAAGTATTGCCATTGTAGCTTATTTGTGAGAAATGGAGGCTTTGTATGCTAAAACTTGTTAATGGAATGTAAAGAGGCTTTAGACCATGTTGGTGCATCTATTTTATCATATTGCATGCACTTGCATACTCATTTTGGCAAACAATACCTTCCTTGATGAAACAAAAACTCTAAGTAGCATTTTTAGGGAGTTTTACCCTATTCTGTTTCAGGGGTATTTAGGGCATTTCACAATACATTTTTTTTTCATTTTTCCTCACATATCACGTAGAAAACTCAATTTTGAGGGGGGTTTCTTCTTTGTGTTTTTCCAGAAAACATCATCTTGGGCCTCAAAAATCAATTTTTTTACGAAAAATCCTTGCTGCCAGGTTTTGCAAATTTTTAGTACAAATTTAGTTGGTACTATTCATCGACTTTTTTTTGAAAATCGTCATGACCAATCCGAAACTTCCGGAGGTCTTGTGGGTGTATTTTAAGATTGTATTTTCAATTTAGGCAATTTAAAAACCTCCTGAAGCTCTATTTCTAAAACTTGGGCAGTAGCTCGGATTATTTTTTTCCTCTTGACCTGATTTTTCTTGTGGGCATTCTGGGCATTTTAGAATGCATTTTTTTCTTGTTTCCGTCCATGATCGGGGTAGGAAACTTGATTTTAGGGGGGTTACTTCTTTGAGTTTTTCCAGAAAAGTCCGTTTAGATGCCCGTTTTTACTCTCAGTTGCAGCAGTAATGGGTTGACGACACTATAGCTGTCACGGCCTTTGTCGGGCCGCCGCGACGTGGATTTTGTTTTTGACCTTTCTCCCTCATCCAGACTCCAAATCAAGTGACCACATTGGTTTTCCTTTGGGTTCCATGACCTCATTGAGGGTCACATTGGTGTCTTAGAGACGCATTATATCTCTAGAGACCGTTGTTTCACCTTTTGCTTCCGCATTTCGGATCCTTTATCGGGTCATCTTTTGGTCATCACTGACGCACCGGGTTTACAAAACTTGGGCCGTCATAAGTGGTATCAGAGCTCCTAGGTTTGAATACCTTGGATAACGGGTTTTGGGTGCATATCATGCTTGTGTTGCTATGCTCTATTTGTTTATATGCTTTATGATAACATGTTTTGGTTTGATAACATGTTTATGTGCCTAGGTGGTATATGTAGTATATCGTTTGGTTAAAACATGATTTTATTCTAGTACAAGAAGCATGACATATGATGTATGCTAGGTTAGATTTGTATATGCATATTGTTTTGCGTATTTGATAGGACTTGGGATTAGTCACGGATGTTTAACTCGAGGTTGGGTTGTTTGGTGAGTTTGCACTTAGTACAATGTTTGGTGTGTTTTGGTTTTGTTTAGGTACTCTTCTTAGATGTTGTTAGCAATTGTCAGTTTGGTTTCATGGTAGTTTAGGTTGTTGTTGACCTAGCGTTGGTTTTGGATAGGTGGATGGTCACCTTTTGTTTAGGCTCTCATGGGGTGAGCCATTAGGCGTAGCCGTAGTGCTGGATTTGTTGGTTTCGGGCCATGATGAAGTTGTGGACCTCTTAAGATCCTTGGTTATTGAGGAAGATTCCTCTGAGATTGCAATTTTCGTGGGCGATTACGTTTGAGGGTGGGTGCATGGCATTGTCATGCTACCATACTAGCTAGCTACGAGTGCAGTTCAGATAGGATTAGGGTTGGTTTTTGTTTTGATAGACGTAGACCTTTTGGTCAGTGTTTGATGGTTGTTTTAGGGACGATTCTTGAGATTGATTTGGTTGTTGATGGTATGGCTATAGTTGCCATTTACTTTGAGTTCTCCTTGCATGATGACGCTTTTGTGGTCGAGTCGATTGATCAATGTTTTGGGTTAGTTAGAGCATTGCATTATTAGTGTCACTCATAGTGTCACCTTTAGATTTAGAGATGGATTGTTAGAGTCTTACCATTGTGGTGAGGGATCACGTTTGTTTTAAGACAGGTTGTTGTCATATTGGTTTTTGGAGTCAGATTATAGCTAGGACTTGTTTTCCTTCTACCTAGACACTCTAGGACACGATGTCCATAGGGTTCATTGTTGCATCACCTTATCTTCTACAGTTTCATTTACTACCATGTTAGTAGTATGATTTATGTTATTGTGATGCATGAGTAGGTGGAGGTCTATCCACATTTGTTTTCTTGTTGTATGACATTAGCATGCCTTATTTACATGCTTAGAGATGCCATATTGTTACTATGCTTTAATAATATGCTTTTGCGTTACTTGGAGACATGCTGCATGTACCTTTGATTTTATCTATGTGAGTAGATTTTCTTACTTGGTAGTTGCATTCCTTGTCATATGCATGACTTTCATGTTTATTTTTCCCTTTTGCTTCCTCCGATCGCACTTAGTGCGTATGTGGGTTTTTGTAATGGTTCTATTGTGAGATTCTTTATGGAGGATTTTTCACATTTGTTTTGTTTTGAGCTGTCTGCTTCCCTAAGGTGGGAAGAACGCTCCATTTTCATGTTCGTTGTGTTAACACTCATGGGGGGATAGGGTTCCTTCTCTTTTTCTTGGTTGTCTCTTCTCTTCGTCGCCTCATGCACAGTTTTGGGGTTGGTTGGTCCGTGAGGATCACTGTGGTTGTCTTGAGTCCTTGGTGAGGGTTTGGTGGATTTTGGTCGACTTACTTCCAAGTAGGGGGTGAAGTCTTTAACCTTGTTGTCTTTTGTTTCAGAGGTGGAGTCGTGGTGTTGTCCTTCTTAGGACTAGTGGTTTTCTTTCTTTCGTGTCTTCCCTTGGGGAGTTTTTGCCGTGTTTGTTGACGGAGTTATGGTGCTCAGGTGAGTTGATTTGTGTGAGATCATTTTACGAGGACTTGTGTCCATATTATTGAGGATTTTTTTGATTCGTGAGGTGAGCTCGATGCTCTTTTGAGGATGTCTTTTGGAGACTTGTTTTGATTTTGGAGACCTGGGAGTGGTTGACCCTTAGGAGAGGTTTTGAAGGATCGCAGTTGGATTTGGCTTGTTTATGGAGTTTTCTTGTCCTAGTTATGGCTAGGCATAGTTTTGAGGAATTGTAGTTCCAGTGATTGATTGTGAATTGAAATTAAAGGATTTTTATTTAGCTTGGTAATGCCAAGCACGGTTTTGAGAGATTCGTTTTGTGACTTTGGTTGTCAGGACTTGATGCGTGTACCACTTAGTGGACTTGTATTTCAAGGATTTGGTCATCCATAGTAGGGATTTTGATCCAATGTTTGATTTCAGTGTGGTTTCGTAGTTGATTTGTTTCAGGATGATATCTGGGATTTCGGAGATGATGTTTTGCTTGTTAGACTTTAGACTCTTGATTGAGGTTGTTAATAGGAGTAATTTGAGGCGTTGGAGTTGTTGGTTTTGTTGTATTGAGGACTTAGGACCTTAAGCTTAGCGGTGCCTATGATATTATTGTTAGAGTTTTGGGATTAGCTACCCCAACTCTCATAAGATGCCTGATTCCTGTAGTGCTTTTGGTAATGATGATTCACGACATTGAAGTCATTTGTATCGAGAGGTTTCATGGGTAGACCTAGTGGGGGGCAGGTTATGAATTAGTGCCTTATATTGTCATGCTACCTTATTGACGAGTAAGTGTGGGCGGGTTTTGGTCGCTATTCGTACTGCCACATTGTCCTTGTTTTGTACTTTGATTTGATCTGTGATGATCTTGGAGTTCTTTTTGGGTTGTTTTTGGATCGGTATAATGGTTCATCAGGAGAAATGCTTACGGTTGTTGTCTTCCGTTCCTTTGTCTCGCGTTGGGTTTTGTGAGTGACATTTGACTTGTCGTGTGGCCGTGTGATCATTTTTCTTTTGAGAGGTTGTCCAGTCATAAGCACGTGGGTGCAAATGTCATTGGCTTGAGCGTTGTCTTTCAGCCTTGGGGTTGTTTTCGTTGCATGTTGTTTGGGGTACTCGGAGATGTACTCCGTAGTTATCCTAGTTTTGCCTTTTGTTTTGTTGGGGCTGGATTTCGGGGACGAAATCCCTTTAAGGTGGGAAGGTTGTAATGACCTGGTCATTTTCTCCCTTTTCCTTTTTCCTCAAATTTTGCGGATAAATTTGTTCCGTTGTCTTTTCTTTTCTGTGGATGGTTTTTCATCGCCTAGTGTCGTCTTGAGTGCTCAGAATTGGTTTTTGAGACTCTTTCATGTGAATTGACAACTTCCTTTGAGGACCGAGTCACTTTCGCATTTTTCGTTTTTGGACACTATGCGCTATTTCGTCTTTTCCCTATTATGTCATTTTCCCTATTTCGTCCTATCTCCACTTGTCAGTTTTTGGCACAACCTCACTTCTTATGCTCGGAGTTGGTTTTTGACATCACGTATCCTTATCGTGAGTGATTTTCATGAAATACGTATCTTTACTTTTGCAAGAAAGTACTCTGGTTGCTCCCGGTGCCCATAGGGGCATGGATGCATAAATCTTTGGAATTAATTTCATTTCTTAGGGTGTTTTTCATAAATATATTTTGAAGATATTTTCTTTCAGGGGCATCTAAGAAAATATCTTTTGGAAGATATTTTCATTCTAGGGTAGTTTCGCAGTTAACCCTTTTTGTAAGGGCCATTGTGCAATTAACGAAAGTTATTACAAAATGTCTCGTCTGGAGCCTAGATCCTCGTATGGGATTCATTTTCACTTTTTGTTGACTTGTAAATTCATAGAATTCCGTTCTGGTCGTTTTCTCCAGTTTCAGAGTTTTTGGACCCGGTTGCCGCCGAACTTGTTTGGGACATAACTTTCTGCTTGGGACTCAGTTTTTGACGATATTTCTTCTGTTATTCATATTTTCTCATTTTGAATCTTTTTTGTTCACGGAGTTTTGCCGTTTGAGCACGTTTGCTCAAAATCCACTTTTCCGGACCCGGCGGGGCCCTTTCGGGGCACTTTTTGTGATTTACTATAAATAGGTGCCTTAAAGAAGAAAAATCAGATTTTCTTCTTCTTCCTCCTCTCCTTGCACGACCAAAGGCAGCCATGGATGCCCATGGAGCTGCCATCTTCTCTCTCCTCCATTAACCTACTTTTCCTAAGTGAAAATCCTTCGGCCTTTGCATTTGTTGCTCGCCTCGTCGTGCTCTACCATTACCCCTTATTAGAAACCATTTCTGACCAAATTTTGAGTTTGGGATTTAGGCCAAGTTTGGATTTTCATGGGGCTTCTTGGAGATTCATATAGATCGTGTTGTACCCGACAAAACCTAGGAGTTTCGTCGGATTCAGAGCCGTTTCGTTTTGATGGCTTTTGAGATTTTCATCTCAAATTGAGGTGGGGGTGTCTTAGGATTATATTTGTGCTGTATTGATGATTATATATGCTTATACAACTTGTATGCATGTTTTGTATAAATCTTGGACTTTAATTTTAATTAATTTCTTTGTAAAGGATTTAATGCTCAAGGATATGTGTGACTTGGAATTGAATTGTAACATGCTAGGAAATTATGCTTGGATATGTTGGTTAACATATATTAAATTTGGCTCATTTGATTAAGAATTACAACTTTTATTTAATATTTATCTTTAGTGAAAGTTTAATTCACATAGTTGTATCAAGCATGAAATCAAGTTGTAATGTGGTATTTAAATACGCCTTGACATGTTCTCTAACATAGATTAAATTGAGGGCATTTGGAATTGTTTAAAAATCTAGAGGAAATTAATTAATTAGCTTGATTAATTTTGTTTTAAGTGCTTTAATCACTTAAATTGTCATTTGATGTTATATATGTGATGACCATGACATGTCCTTCAATATATATTAAATTGAGGTTATTTGGGATTAACTTGGAATTTAGAGAATTTAACTATTTATGTCTAATTAAATTCTATTTTATTACTCCATGGATTTAATTACATTTTGGAAGTTGTTTTTATATTTAAATCATGGATTTGGATTTGGTGTATGTTCACTTGATTACTTTTGAGTATTGGATAACATAGTTGTTACTTTTATATTCATGAGAATATGTTTTTTCTTTGTTGAATATATTGTTGCTATGTGTAAGGAATTGCACACTTTGCATTTGACATCTTTCATGTCATAGTAGGGTTAGACTTTGAGCATGTATTGTATATGTTTCCAAAATTTGGGTTGTGCGTAGTAAATGGTTGATATCTTGTATATACATGTTGATATATATACGTTGTTGCACAATTTGTTGATTTTGGAAACTAGGGGATGTCGTTGTTGGCTACGGCTAGGACTCGGTTCTAGTATGGGGGATTGTCCCTCTATATTGTTTAGTGCGCACATGGGGAGGTTACCCATGGGCTAGTAACCCTAAAGTAACTATGTTATCGGTCTGATCCGGCGTGACGTCCGAGTATCCACTTTGTTTGATTTCGTATTTCATTTCAAGTTGATAACTAGATGATATCGTAACTTATGGTTCTTTATTTGATTTCCTATTTTGAGTTTAAGATGTAACTTTGTGAAAGCATGCTTTGTGCGTTGTATTGAAAGTTCCATTATCGGTTAAATTGCATTGATATCATAAATTTTATTTTGATGTTCAAATGTAGTTTAGGAATGATCCTATAGATTCATTTTGAACATAGACATTAGGTGGCATGACCCACTCTTGTTGTTTTCGTATTTTGAATTTCAAGTTAAAGACTTGAGAATCTATATCTAGTTGTTTTGTATAACATGTTTCCATATTGTTTGAATTGCATGAACAATGTGACTATGCTAGAAATGATCTAGGTAGCTAGGATGCTTCCTGAGTCTCATCTTGACATAGACGTTAGGTGGCATGAGCCCCTTTAACATGTTTCACCATAAAGTGATATAATTGTAAAATGCTAGGTTAATGCATGCTCATTTCCTATGAGTAGCTTTATGTTACTCACCCATACGATACTGGGGCATATTTTAGGTATAAGAATTAAAGTTGAGACTCCTATTATGCTTGGTGACTTGTGGACTTGAAGATTTCCATTTTGTGAAAATTGGCTTGAAATGCCTTTGTAGCTTTTTATGTCAAAATGTGTATATTTGATTCCATTAATGTAATGTGTACGTAAGTACACTCTTTACAATGTATTTAACATGTATGAGATGAGGCCAAGAGCCATTAACATGAAAGACTACAAGCATGTTCTCTTTAAAACTCAGGTATTGCCATTATAGCTTATTTGTGAGTAATGGAGGCTTTGTATGCTAAAACTTGTTAATTGAATGTAAAAAGGCTTTAGGCCATGTTGGTGCATCTATTTTATCATATTGCATGCACTTGCATACTCACTTTGGCAAACAATACCTTCCTTGATGAAACAAAAACTCTAAGTAGTATTTTTAGGGAGTTTTACCCTTTTCTGTTTCAGGGGTATTTAGGGTATTTCAAAATGCATTTTTTTTCATTTTTCCTCATGATTCAAGTAGAAAAATCAATTTTGAGGGGGGTTTCTTCTTTGTGTTTTTCCAGAAAACGTCATCTTGGCCCTTAAAAATCAATTTTTTTCTGAAAAATCCTTGTTGCGAAGTTTTGCAAATTTTTAGTACAAATGTAGTTGGTACTGTTCATCGACTTTTTTTTGAAAATCGTCACGACCAATCCAAAACTTCCGAAGGTCTTGTGGGTGTATTTTAAGATTGCATTTTCAATTTAGGCAATTTAAAAACCTCCCGAAGCCCTATTTCCAAAACTTGGGCAGTAGCTCGGATTATTTTTTTCCTCTTGACCTGATTTTTCTTGGGGGCATTCTGGGCATTTTAGAATGCATTTTTTTTTTGTTTTCGTCCATTTTCGGGGTAGGAAACTTGATTTTAGTGGGGGTTTCTTCTTTAAGTTTTTCCAGAAAAGTCCTTTTAGATGCCCGTTTTTACTCTCAGTTGCAGCAGTAGTGGGTTGACGGCACTGTAGCTGTCACGGCCTTCGTCGGGCCGCCGCGACGTCGATTTTGTTTTTAACCTTTCTCCCTCATCCGGACTCCAAATCAAGTGATTTTTTTTTTAAATTGATTCATTTTTCATTTTCTATCCAACGGTGTGCTCGGTTGCACCCAGATATTTCTAAATAATTACTAGTTTACCCCTTTTAGCTTTATTGCTCGTTTTTCTTTGTTTTGTCATTTCTCCTTCGTCCGGAATCCGAATAATAAAATTCTTGAGTCCATCATCATTAGTTTTTCATATCTTCCTAGTGGTGTGCTTGATAGCACTTGAATCCACTTTTTTGCAAAATAACCATTTGCCCCTAGTTCCTTTTTGTCCGTTTTTAAAACGACACTTCCACATTTGTTTTCCTTTGGGTTCCATGACCTCATTGAGGGTCACATTGGTGTCTTAGAGACGCATTGTATCTCTAGAGACCGTTGTTTCACCTTTCGCTTTCGCATTTCAGATCCGTTATTGGGTCATCTTTTGGTCATCACTGACGCACCGGGTTTACAAAACTTGGGCCGTCACACCAATAAATTGATACAATGTAATTAACTAGTGGTGCGACGTTAGTGGTGAAGTCATTCTCCTAGTTCTCTCTCTCTATTTTCTACATCCTATTTAATTATTGTTCTTTATTTTATTTTTTGTTTGGTTAATTTAGAATAAATCATCACAATTCGATTTTCCTAATTTCAAGTTAATTTAAAATTTAAGAAATCTATTGACAAAATTATTTTACACAAGTACCTTGGGTACGAAACCCCTATAAGTAAACACTATCTGCAAAGATTCGTGCACTTGTGAGTGGTACATATAAATCTCACAACATAGTCCGTGCTATCTTTTCTTACAACTTCAAGTCTTCTTTGTATCCATTTCTTTCATTGACGTGATCTTGAATAATGGAATACTTGGAATGATATTTATAGCTTCATTGAGTTCTTTCTTTGAATGTGAATAATATATATAACACTCAATGTAAACATTAGTCCTTAAACACCATTAATCTTTTGTTATCATCAAAATACATAGATTGTCCTTGGATGAAATCCTTATGGTCAGCAATCTCCCCCTTTTTGATGATGACAAAACATTGATGTGTTTATAAGCAAGTAGTGTAGCATTTAAGAAATGCTCCCCCTATCAAAGTTGTAATGACCCGGTTTTTTTCCTCCTTTTCCATTTTCGGAGATTTTCTTTTTTTGTCTTTTTCTTATTTTGTCTTTTCCCTATTTCGTCTTTTACCCATTTTTCATTTTTCATTGCATAACCTCACTTGTTGTGTTCGGATTCGATTCCGGTTTTGCCTGCATTCATGATACTTGATTTCCATGACATTGGTATTTTTACTTTTCTTGAAAAGCATGCTAGATTATTACTTTTCTTGTAAAGGGCCGGCACGACTTATTGTAATTATTCTTGAATTTGGGGATTTTAGTGTAATTATGTAAAATAATTATTTTTCGTTTGAGGGACCTTTTTGCAATTTATTTTGGAAGATATTTTGAAAAAGGACCATTTTGTAATTTTTGAAAACTATGACAAGTGTCACACTCTCATGGTGCCACTTGTTGGCAATGGGGTGGAGTGTCTTAGTTACATAATCTCTTGGCATTTGGAGGGTGGAGATTCACTCACATGTTGGCTTAGGATTGGAGCACATGTAACCATTGATTTGTGACAAGTGTTGGCTTGAGAATGAGCCTAGGAAGGAGCCATTAGATTGTGACAAGTGTAGGAGCATGATTTAGTCTTCCATGTGTGTGTGTGAGAGGTAGTGTAAGAACACATAGTGAGTGGAGGTTCTCTAGACACTCCACTCACCACTTTCATTTCATCTTTTTCATTTTGCACTTATTCTTGAAAACCCTAGCAAATCCACCATTGGAGGAAAGCTTAGTTCACAGCTTCTCCCTTCAATTTGGCTCACTTCCATTCACCCTAGACCATTGACCTTGGGAGAGAAAAGATTCCTCTCACTTTCCTCTTCAAGAACCCTAGACTTGTTTTCCATTTGGTGCTTGTTAGCTTGGATTATAGAGATACAATTCTCTATTAAGGTAGGGGTGGTAGTATGTTTATATTCTAAGTGTTTTATAATCCTTGAGGTTTAATATATATTGTGTACATGCTTTTAATATGATAGTATTGCATATTATAGGAAACCCTCACTTCTTGACTTAGGGTTTATTGATTTAAGCATGTATGATATGTATAAACCATGTGTAGAGAATTATATAATTTAGTAGTATGCTAAATTCTAGAAATTTCACATGTGTTAGTGATATGGGACACTTGTAGAATTATTAATGTTATATGCAAATTCTATTGATATGAATTGTTATATTTGTTGTATAATAATTCTATGTCCTTGTGAATTACAAATTGTAATTATTTAGAAGCTTATTGCTATAATGTTGACTTTTAGTATATGAAGCTTATTGTTAAGGCATGACTTGAGTTGATAAGTTGTTGATATTGTATTATGCACAATATCATAATGAGGACTTGTCATTTGGCATGCCATTCTAGACTTGGAACCCTAAGACATGGTTTGTGTGATTTCAAAGTACTTTTGCATGGAAGGTGGTTGATATGACATATTATCTATATATATAAGTTTTGAACTTGATATATATATTTTGGAATCTCTTGGGACATTGTTATTGTGATATGGCTAAAGTTCGACTTTAGTGCGGGAGGTATGAGTTCTCCCCAATTGAGATAGTGCGCACTAGGGTGGTCTTCCCAGCGGGTTAATGCCCAGAATAACCATTTTGACTCGGCGGAAATCCGAGCTTTGATGTCCAAGTCTTCCATTACTTGATTTCGCATTAAATTCCAAGTTGACAACCAATGCTTAATTGTAAGTTGAAATTCTTGTTAATTGCGAATTGATGTTGTTAAGTACATTGACATTGATATGTGTTGTTTAAGAATCATTTAAGTTAGCTTAAGATGATCCCTTAGCACACCTTGAACATAGACGTTAAGTGGAATGATCCCTTGTATTCGTCTATATTGATCTTGCAATGATATTGAAACTTTAGAGTATACACATATGCTTCTCCTACGAGTAACTTGATTACTCACCCTAGTGGTTTGGGTTGTTTTTTAGGTAAAGAGACCATGTTCTTGGATGCTCATCATCCTTAGAAGTTTTTGAGCTATTTGAAGCATTTTTGTATATTAACATGCAAGTGTTTAGCATGCTTAATTTTTTATGTATATTTTGTATACCATGTATGTATGGTACTTTTGAAGATTATGTAACCTCCTTGATGTGTAAAGATGCTTAAGTAATCACTTTTGACATTAGAAGCATGCATGTAAAGAGGCCAAGGGCGAAGCATGTCTATTTTTGTACTTAGACACTTTTGGTATAGCATTTTTGCTTCAAATGTCTTTTAATCAAATTTTGAGGTTTGAGAGGTCAAAATCTTGTAAATAATGTGCATGAGGCCATGGGCCATTATTTTGTACTCAAATCTTCATATCAAAGTTGTTGACATGTTCATTTACTCATTTTCATTGAAGCATCAACTTTGTACATTCATTTTGAACCAAAACATCATGGGATTCAAAGTTGAGGTTGAGCCTTAACACCTTAAGTTTATAGCAGGTTCAGCAGTAGGTTTTCGAGGTGTTTTAGTCAACCAAAACTCCATTTCGGTCGACCGATGGTAGATGGTTTTGTAATTGAACAGTAAATCATCATTACAATAGCTAAATGTACTGTTCAAAGGTCATTTCGGTCGACCGAACCCTTTGTTCGGTCTACCAAAGTAACATGAACCTTTTCTTCATGTTTTTAGGTCTCAGTATCTCCATTTTGGTCATCCAAAACTTCATTTTGGTTGACTGAAATAGCTAGAACCCAAGCCTAGCCTCTGTTGAGTTTCAGCACGGATCTTCCAACTTCAAAGGGTCATAACTTCTTCATTTCTTATCCAAATGGGGTGATTCTTGAGCCTAAACTCAAGGATTTTGAGTAATATTTCCAATGGTACCAATCCCATCCTCAGATTCCTAGCATAGTGGAAGTTATTCATGTTTTAGTGAAGTAGTGTTAGTTTTCACTTCAACCGGGACGGGGCATTTTGTGGGATTCTTAGCCAACGTTCATGGAACCTCTTGGAATGTTTCCAAACGATTAGATTAGGTTGTATTCACTTTTTTTGACTTGTTTAGAGTCAAGTTCCTCTCTTTTATTGTGAATTGACCTTTTTGCCCCTTGGATAACGATTATTGTCCTTTTTGACCTTTGTTTCTGTTTTTGTTCTCTTTAAGTTTTGTGATCTCATGAATGGTCACACTGGTGTCTTAGGAGTGACTTTTACTTCTTAAGACCTTCGTTTACCCCGAAGATCCTCCTAAAGAGAACCTTCTGCAGAAAGAAGTCAAGAATAAGAACATCGGCTTAGGAACTTGCTTCCCATTGTAATAAACATACTTCCAAGCTTCCTAAATATAAGAGCACTAAATATATGAAGATTCATAGTCACGTCGTCTGGCTGTGAGCCCTTACTCTTATCTTCGTGGTGCCTGCTTCTTCTAATGGTATACTCGCTACATACATGAATGGAGATGTGAATCTGTCTTTCTTTATTCTATATAATATTTCGATCCATAAACATCTTATTTACAAATAGATGTAACATGGAGTAATACAATTTCTCATTTTATGCTTCTCATAGCCTAAATACTCCATTAGGCTTTTCAGGCAACTCTTTCTCTTCTTTTCCAGATGACGAAGTAGATGCAATGGCTCATTCTGGAGAGTCAATGTAGTTGTCAGATGCTTACGTTCCCGTGAAGATAGCAACTCTGCCTGTTTCATAATTTCATTCCAAATCCAAGTTAAACTCTTCTCAATTGGAAAACCTCCTCAATGACCATCTCCTGTAGCTGGAAACTACTTTCTACCCCTCTGCAATGGTTTGCCCCATGGACTCGTCCCTCTTCGGGTTAGCTGCCTTTACGTAGTCTATAGAAAGGAAGATCTGAAACTGATTTTCTATCTTTTTCATTAAAGGCTAGGAAGGAAAGAAAACTCATATTGTAAGAGATAGTAGCCCTTTAGAAAGCTTCTTAGTATTCTTATTACTCATTTGTTTCGAACAAAACGGGGTTTTTGCTCGGAGACTTGTTCTAGTTTTTTCAAAAGTTTGATCTCATATAGCAGGAAAAGCTTTTGTTAATTGCTTTAGCATGACAATATGTTGCATATCTTGTCTTCCTTTGTGTTCCATCATTCATAGTGTGAGTTGCACTTGGTCATAATAACTTGTGTTATTGTTGACCTCATTTCTTTCATGCATTTAGCATCATGGTTAGGACGCGAGGAGAGTCTTCACGTCAGAATGGAGGGGATGAGTAGGTGGAGGACACCGAGCTTGTCAGGAACCTTCCTAGGAAATCGAGGGTTCGTGCACGGAGAGTGGCACTTGGGATTGCTGAATCCATTCTGGAGTTAATTTGCCGACAGGTGGCAGGGATGCAGATTCTGACACCGGCACTGGCACCAGCAGTCTCTGAGGCTTCGGAGTATCTTAGGGGACTTCAACATGGCTTGCAGCTTGAGGTCAAACTGTGACGGCCCAAATTTTTCAACCTGGTGCGTGAGTGATAAACCGAAAGTTGACCCGATAATGGATCTGAAATACGGAAGCAAAAGATAAAACAATAGTCCCTAGAGGTACAACACGTCTCTAAGGCCCTAATATGATCCTCAATGAGGTCACAAAACCAAAAGAAAACAAGTGCGGAAGTGACGTTTCAAAAATAGACTAAAAGGGGCCTAGGGGTAAAATGGTCATGTCCAACATAAAAGTGAGTGTTAACGAGCATACCGTTGGAAGGACAACGAAAAATTAATCAATTTTAAAAAAAAATTCACTTGATTTGGATTCCGGATGAAGAAGTTATGGCTGACGGAAGAAGAAGGGGCAAAAAGGTCAAAAGTAGCTAACCCTTGGTCATCTAAACATTTAGGAAGCCTTTCTAACCGGTTAGAAGGCTGAGAATCACGTCCAACCCACTGCCCAAGCACATGTAACCGTTTACATAGCCCCTTGTAACCGGTTACGAAGCAAAAAAACAGAATAGGCAACAAGGAAAACTGGCAGCAAGGGTTTTTCGGCAAAAAATGTGATTTTGAGGGCTAAGATGACATTTTCTGGAAAAGCACAAAAAATAAACCCCCCTCAAAATTGAGTTTTCTAAGTGAATTAAGAGGAAAAATGAAAAAAATGTATTTTGAAATACCCAAAATGCCCATGGAACAGAATAGGGTCAAAACTAAAAAATATGCAACTTTAGGATTTTGTTTCATCAAGAAAGGTATTGTTTGCCAAAGTGAGTATGCAAGTGCATGCAATATGATAAAATAGATGTACCAACATAGCCTAAAGCCTCATTACATTCCATTAATAAGTTTTAGCATACACAACCTCAATTTCTCACAAACAAGCTACAATGGCAAAACTTGAGTTTTAAAGAAATATACTTGCAACCTTTCATGTTGATAGCTCTTGGCCTCATGTTATACATACAAAACAAGTATCAAAAAGAGTACTTAGATACACATTACATGAAGGAATCCATCTTAGCTTCTAAAATACCATACATCCATGGTATGCAAAAGTATTACATCCAAAAGATAAAACATGCTAAACAAGTGCATGCTAATACACAAAAATGCTTCAACTAGCTCAAAAGCTTCTAAGGATGATGAGCATCCATGAACATGGTCTCTTTACCTGAAAAACAACCCAAACCACTAGGGTGAGTAATCAAGTTACTCGTAGGAGAAGCATATGCGTATACCCTAAAGTTTCAATATCATTGTAAGATCAATATAGACGAATACAAGGGAGCATTCCACTTAACGTCTATGTTCAAGGTGCTCTAAGGGATCATCTTAAGCTAACTTAAATATTCCTTAGCAACACATATCAATATCAATGTACTTAACAACATCATCTCGCCAATAACAAGAATTTCAAGCTACAATTAAGCATTGGTTGTCAACTTGAAATTTAATGCGAAAACAAGTAATGGAAGACTTGGACATCACGCCTCGGATTTCCGCCGAGAACAAAATGGTTATTCCGGGCATTAACCCGCTGGGAAGACCACCCTAGTGCGCACTATCTCAATTAGGGAGAACTCATACCTCCTGCACTAAAGCCGAACTTTAGCCATGTCACATGTAACAATGTCCCAAGAGATTCCAAAATATATATCAAGTTAAAAACTTATATATATATAATAAGGTATACAAACCACCTTCCATGCATAAGTATTTTGAAACCATACAAACCATGTCTTAGGGTTCCAAATCTAGAATGGCATGCCAAATGACAATTCCTCATTATGGTACTCTGCATAATAAAATACCATTAACTTAACAACTTAGGTCATGCCTCAACAATAAGCTTCATATATTAAATATCAACATTATAGCAATAAGCTTCCACATAATTACAATTAGTAATCCACAAGGACATAGAATTATTGTAACAACAAATATAGCAATTCATATCAATAGAGATTACATATAACATCAATAATTCTACAAGTGTTCCATATCACTAACACATGCGAAATTTCTAGAATTTACATACTACTAAATTTTATAATCCTCTACACATGGTTTATACATAACATACATGCTTAATCCAATAAACCCTATGTCAAGAAGTGAAGGTTTTCCTATAATATGCAAAACTATCATATTAAAAGCATGTACACAATATATATTAAACTCCAAAGATTATAAAATACTTAGAATATAAACTTACTACCACCCCTACCTCAATAGAGAATTGTATCTCTATAATCCAAGCTACCAAGCACAAAATGGAAAACAAGTTTAGGGTTCTTGAAGAGGAGAATGAGAGGAAAATTTTCTCTCCCAAGGTTTTTAGTCTAAGGTGTATGGAAGTGAGCCAAATTGAAGGGGTAAGCTATGGACTAAGCTTTCCTCCAATGGTGGATTTGTTAGGGTTCATGCGAGATAATGAAATGAAGAAGGTAAAGTGTAAAAAATGGTGAGTGGAAGGGCTAGAGATCCTCCACTCACTATGTGCTCTTGCACTACCTCTCACACATACACAATGCAAGACTACATCATGGCCTTACACTTGTCACTAATCCAATGCCTCTTCCAAGACTCAATCCTAAGCTTACATTTGTCACTAATCCAATGCCTCTTCCAAGACTTAATCCTAGACCTACACTTGTCAACAATCAATGGTTACATGTGCACCAATCCTAGGCCAACACATGGATGACTCTCCACCTTCCAATTGTCAAAGAACTATGATACCAAGTCTCTTCACCCAATTGCCAACAAGTGGCACTATGAGAATGTGACACTTGTCACATTTTCCAAAAATTGCAAAATGATCCTTTTTCAAAATATCTTCAATTACAAAAAGGTCCCTTAAACGAAAAATAATTATTTTACATAATTATATTAAAAACCCAAAATTAAAAATAATTATACTAAAGTATGCATTCATGCCCTTTATGAAAAATAAAAGCAACTAGCATGCTTTTCAACAAAAGTGAAAATACCAATGTCATGGAAATCAAGTATCATGAATGCATGCAAAATCGGAATCAAATCCGAACACTCGAAGTGAGGTTAAGCAAGGAAAAAATGAAAAACGAGTAAAAGACGAAATAAGAAAAAGACGAAAAAAAGAAAATTACTAAAAATGAAAAAAGGAGGAAAAAGATCGGGTCATTACACAAGCCACGGTCACCATTCCCAGACTTAAGGACTTATGAGGATGTGATTTAGCGGGCTATACTCATCGGGGCAGAGGCTTTAGATGTAGTGCGGGTTAAGGTGTCTAGGAAGCGAAGTGAGGATGAGGCTTCATCTTTAGGGGTGCAGGCAAAGATGGCTAAAGTTGGGGACGTTGTTTGCTCACGGGGACCATCACAGCAGATTTGTCCTATGACCACAGTTCCTTTGACAGGAGGGTCCACTCGTGAGATAGTTTGTCACCATTGCCACCGGCTAGGGCATATCAGGCCTCATTGCCCACGGCTTCAGGCTTAGATCATTTGGCATGCAGCTGTTACTATTAATGAGGTTCACGGGACTTGCAACTACTGTAAGCAGCAGGGCCACTTCAAGAGGGGGTGTCCAATACTGCAGGCCAAGGCATATAAGGGTTATTTCTCTCCCACAGGCTGATGCTTTCGTAGGGATTTCGAGGACCGAGGTACCTTTCCTCTTTTTAGTTTTTCATTGAGTCTTCCTTTTCTGCGTACATTGTTCTTTTATCCCATTTCTGCATCATTTGCACATTCACTGGGTTTGGAGGTCACACTTCGGGACAGTTTTCTCTGTGTTGACACACAGTGTCTTTGGATAGTGTTTGTCGGGGTTGTGCTATTGAGATAGCTGGGCGAACCTTAGTTCGATTTTGTTGTTCTCGACATGATGGGTTTTGACATTATTCTCGGGATGGATTGGTTGTCATTCTTTCAGGCTACGATCGATTGCTTCCGTGGGAGGGTGTCTGTTTGCACTCCCAAGGGAGATTGTTTCCATTTTATGGGAGATCAAAACGATTCCCACCCAGTGATAGTTTTCAGCATTGGTGACTGGAGTCGCCACAGATCCTACTTGGCTAGTTTGCTTGTTGATGAGGATAGCAGTTTGGATAGTGTTTTTTCGATAGTTGTTGAGGAGTTTGTTGATGTCTTTCTAGAGGAGCTAACGGAGTTACCTCTGTTAAGGGAAGTTATTTTTGCCATTGATGTCATTCCCGGTACGGCACCCATCTCTATGGCACCGTACCGTATGGCACCGGCAGAGCTTAATAAGCTGAAAGGTCAGTTGGATGATTTAAAAGCTAAGGGCTTTATTCATCCTAGCGCTTCACTATGGGGAGCACCGGTTCTTTTTGCAAAGAAGAAGGATGGGTCTTTGAGACTTTGCATCGATTATCGCAAGTTGAATCATGCTACGATCAAGAACAAGTATCCTTTGCCAAGGATTGATGACTTGTTTGATCAGTTGAAGGGAGCAACATGCTTTTCAAAAATTAACTTGAGGTCAGGTTACTATTAGTTGAGGGTTAAGGATGAGGATATATCCAAGACCGCTTTTCATACACGGTATGGCTATTATGAGTTTCTGGTGATGCCATTTGGTTTAACCAATGCTCCAGCAGCTTTTATGGATTTGATGAACTGTGTATTTAGTGATTATCTTGACAAATTTGTGGTGGTGTTCGTTGATGACATTCTCGTGTACTCAGCTTTTAGGGAGGAGCATGAGTATCACCTAAGAGCAGTTTTACAAATCCTTAGGGATAACCAATTGTCTGCCAAGTTCGAGAAATGCGAATTTTGGCTACCAGAGGTGAAGTTCCTCGGACATGTTGTGTCAGGGGGCGATGTTGCAGTTGATCCATCGAAGATTGAGTCTATGATGGATTGGGAGCAGCTGAAGACAGTGTTTGAGATTCGGAGCTTTCTTGGCCTAGCCGGCTATTACAGGAGATTTGTTTAGGATTTCTCTCGTCTAGCGATGCCTATGACTCGACTTACTCGCAAGGGGGTCAAGTTCATATGAAATAAGGCTTGTGATTTTGCTTTTTAGGAGTTGAAGGTCAGGTTGACATCAGCTCCAGTTTTGATCATACCTGAATGTGGTTTGGGTTACGTAGTCTATTGTGATGTTTTGCGAGAAGGTTTAGGTTGTGTTCTGATACAGACTGAACGGGTGGTAGCTTATGGGTCTCGACAGCTGAAGACTCATGAGTTGAACTATCCAACATATGATTTAGAGTTGGTAGCAGTTATCTTTGCCTTGAAGGGGTGGAAACATTATTTGTATAGGAGAAGTTCAAAGTTTTCTCCGATCACAAGAGTCTTAAATATCTCTTCTCACAGAAGGATTTGAATTTGAGACAACGCAGATGGGTTGAATTCATGGAGGACTATGACTTTGAGTTGCAGTATCATCCGGGAAAGGCTAATATGGTGGCTGATGCATTGAGTAGGAAGTCACGGGGTACTCTTGCTAGCATTTCCATTCACAGATGGAAGATACTAGAAGAGCTTGTAGATCTTGGTTTGCAGTTGTGTGAGGATGTTTCACTGGCTATTTTGTTTAGCCTTATAGCTCAATCGGCTCTTGTTAGCAGAGTTATTGAGGCATAACAGGAGGATGGGGGGATGAAGTCCATCCACGATCAGATTTCAGGCGGCGGGAATATAGAGTGTTGGACCTTGCATTCAGACAGTGGTCTCAGGTACAGAGGGAGGATGTATGTCCCTTTGTCTTGTCGTGATGATGTTTTTCGGGATTTTCACCATTCTTGACTCGCAGTTCATCTTGGTGGTACGAAGATGTATCACAATTTGCGGAGATAGTTTTGGTGGAAAGGCATGAAACGGGATGTTTCTCAGTTCGTGGCTAAATGCCTTACTTGTCAGCAAGTGAAGGTAGAGTATTAGAGACCGGCAGGTTTGTTGCAACCACTACCAGTGGCAGAGTGGAAGTGGGAGCACATCACCATGGGTTTCGTAATGGGACTTCCGAGATCCAAGGCAGGGAATGATGCTGTTTGGGTCATTGTTGACAGATTGACTAAGACGGCTCACTTTTTGCCTATGGCCGTGACAGATGACGCATATAGACTTAATGGACTGTATGTGGGGCAGATTGTCAGGCTTCATGGGGTTCCAGTATCCATTGTTTTGAATAGGGATCCCAGGTTCACATCTCACTTTTGGCAGAGTTTTCAGGAGGCTCTTGACACGGGGCTTCATTTCAGCACAACATTCCATCCTCAGACTGATGGTCAGTCGAAGCGTACCATTCAGATATTGGAGGATATGCTACGGGCTTGCATTTTGGATTTTGGGGGTAGTTGGGAAGACTACTTACCTTTAGTTGAGTTTGCCTATAACAACAGTTACCTAACTAGTATTGGCATGGCACCTTTTGAGGTGTTGCATGGAAGACCTTGCAGATCCCCAGTTTGTTGGATCGAGGTAGGTGATACAGTTGCCTTAGGTCCCGATATTGTCTTTGAGACTACAGAAAAGATCAAGTTGATTCGGCAGCGGTTAGCTACAACTCAGAGCAGGCAGAAGAGCTATGTTGACAAGAGGAAGAAATCCTTATCTTTTGAGGTAGGGGACCACGTATTTCTCAAGATTTCTCCATGGAAGGGACTTCTAAGATTTCGACAAACGGGTAAGTTGTCTCCTAGGTTCATTGGACCATTTCAGATTTTGAAACACGTCGGTGAAATTGCTTATCATTTGGCATTGCTGCCAGACCTGGATAGGGTTCACGACGTCTTTCATGTATTTATGTTGAGGAAGAACGAGCCGGATCCATCGCATATTTTTCGGTGGACAGATGTTGTTGTTGATGAGGAAGTGACCTACGAGGAGGGTCCAGTCCAGATTCTTGATTCACGGGAGCAGGTTTTGCGGACCAAGACCATTCCATTGGTTAAGGTCTTGTGGAGACATCACGGTATAAAGGAGGGTACTTGGGAGCTTAAAACAGGAGGTTCACTCTCGGTATCCCCATTTGTTCTCTCTTTCAGGTACGACTCGATTTCAGGGACAAAATCCATTTAAAGAGGGTAGGTTGTAATGACCCGGTCTTTTTCCTCCTTTTCCATTTTTTGAGATTTTCTTTTTTTGTCTTTTTCATATTTTGTCATTTCCCTATTTCGTCTTTTACCCGTTTTTCGTTTTTCCTTGCATAACCTCACTTGTTGTGTTCGGATTCGATTCCAGTTTTGCAAGCATTCATGATACTTGATTTCCATTACATTGGTGTTTTTACTTTTCTTGAAAAGCATGCTAGATTATTCCTTTTCTTGTAAAGTGTATGGGTGCATGACTTATTGTAATTATTCTTGAATTTTGGGGTTTTAGTGTAATTATGTAAAATAATTATTTTTCATTTGAGGGACCATTTTGTAATTTATTTTGGAAGATATTTTAAAAAAGGACCATTTTGTAATTTTTGAAAAGTGTGACAAGTGTCACACTCTCATGGTGCCACTTGTTGGCAATGGGATGGAGTGTCTTAGTTACATAATCTCTTGACATTTGGAGGGTGGAGATTCCCTCACATGTTGGCTTAGGATTGGAGCACATGTAACCATTGATTTGTGACAAGTGTAGGCTTGAGATTGAGCCTAGGAAGGAGCCATTAGATTGTGACAAGTGTAGGAGCATGATTTAGTCTTCCATGTGTGTGTGTGAGAGGTAGTGTAAGAACACATAGTGAGTGGAGGTTCTCTAGACACTCCACTCACCACTTTCACTTCATCTTTTTCATTTTGCACTTATTCTTGAAAACCCTAGCAAATCCACCATTGGAGGAAAGCTTAGTTCGTAGCTTCTCCCTTCAATTTGGCTCACTTCCATTCACCCTAGACCAATGACCTTGGGAGAGAAAAGATTCCTCTCATTCTCCTCTTCAAGAACCCTAGACTTGTTTTCCATTTGGTGCTTGTTAGCTTGGATTATAGAGATACAATTCTCTATTAAGGTAGGGGTGGTAGTATGTTTATATTCTAAGTGTTTTATAATCCTTGAGGTTTAATATATATTGTGTATATGCTTTTAATATGATAGTATTGCATATTATAAGAAACCCTCACTTCTTGACTTATGGTTTATTGATTTAAGTATGTATGATATGTATAAACCATGTGTAGAGTATTACATAATTTAGTAGTATGCTAAATTCTAGAAATTTCACATATGTTAGTGATATGGGACACTTGTAAAATTATTAATGTTATATGCAAATTCTATTGATATGAATTGCTATATTTGTTGTATAATAATTCTATGTCCTTGTGAATTACAAATTGTAATTATTTAGAGGCTTATTGCTATAATGTTGACTTTTAGTATATGAAGCTTATTGTTGAGGCATGACTGGAGTTGATAAGTTGTTGATATTGTATTTTGCATAATATCATAATGAGGACATGTCATTTGGCATGCCATTCTAGACTTGGAACCCTAAGACATGGTTTGTGTGGTTTCATAGTACTTTTGCATGGAAGGTGGTTGATATGCCATATTATCTATATATATAAGTTTTGAACTTGATATATATATTTTGGAATCTCTTGGGACATTGTTATTGTGCTATGGATAAAGTTCGGCTTTAGTGCGGGAGGTATGAGTTCTCCCCAATTGAGATAGTGCGTACTAGGGTGGTCTTCCCAGTGGGTTAATGCTCGGAATAACCATTTTGACTCGGCGGAAATCCGAGCTTTGATGTCCAAGTCTTCCATTACTTGATTTCGTATTAACTTTCAAGTTGACAACCAATGCTTAATTGTAACTTGAAATTCTTGTTAATTGCGAATTGATGTTGTTAAGTACATTGACATTGATATGTGTTGTTTAAGAATCATTTAAGTTAGCTTAAGATGATCCCTTAGCACACCTTGAACATAGACGTTAAGTGGAATGATCCCTTGTATTCGTCTATATTGATCTTGCAATGATATTAAAACTTTAGGGTATACACATTGCTTCTCCTACGAGTAACTTGATTACTCACCCTAGTGGTTTGGGTTGTTTTTCAGGTAAAGAGACCATGTTCTTGGATGCTCATCATGCTCAGAAGCTTTTGAGCTATTTGAAGCATTTTTGTATATTAACATGCAAGTGTTTAGCATGCTTAATTTTTGATGTATATTTTGTATACCATGTATGTATGGTACTTTTGAAGATTATGTAACCTCCTTGATGTGTAAATATGCTTAAGTAATCACTTTTGACATTAGAAGCATGTATGTAAATAGGTCAAGGGCCAAGCATGTCTATTTTTGTACTTAGACACTTTTGGTATAGAATTTTTGCTTCAAATGTCTTTTAATCAAATTTTGAGGCTTGAGAGGTCAAAATCTTGTAAATGATGTGTATGAGGCCATGGGCCATTATTTTGTACTCAAATCTTCATATCAAAGTTGTTGACATGTTCATTTACTCATTTTCATTGAAGCATCAACTTTGTACATTCATTTTGAACCAAAGCATCATGGGATTGAAAGTTGAGGTTGAGCCTTAACACCTTAAGTTCATAGCAGGTTTAGCAGTAGGTTTTCGAGGTGTTTTGGTCAACCAAAACTCCATTTCGGTCGACCGATGGTAGATGGTTTTGTAATTGAACAGTAAATCATCATTTCAGTAGCCAAATGCGCTGTTCAAAGGTCATTTCGGTCAACCGAACCCTTAGTTCGGTCTACCGAAGCAACACGAACCTTTTCTTCATGTTTTTAGGTCTCAGCATCTCCATTTTAGTCATCCAAAACTTCATTTCGGTCGAACCGAAATAGCTAGAACCTGAGCCTAGCCTTTGTTGAGTTTCAGCACTGATCTTCTAACTTCAAAGGGTCATAACTTCTTCATTTCTTATCCAAATGGGGTGATTCTTGAGCCTAAACTCAAGGATTTTGAGTTTAAACTCAAGGATTTTGAGTTGTATTTCCAATGGTACCAATACCATCCTTAGATTCCAAGCACAGTGGAAGTTATTCATGTTTTAGTGAAGTAGTGTCCGTTTTCACTTCAACCGGGACGGGGCATTTTGTGGGATTCTTAGCCAACGTTCATGGAACCCCTTAGAATGTTTCAAAACGATTAGATTAGGTTATATTCACCTTGTTTGACTTGTTTAGAGTTAAGTTCCTCTCTTTTATTGTGAATTGACCTTTTTGCCCCTTGGATAACGATTTTTGTCCTTTTTTACCTTTGTTTCCATTTTTGCTCTCTTTAAGTTTTGTGATCTCACGAATGGTCACATTGGTGTCTTAGGAGTGACTCTTACTTCTTAAGACCTTGGTTTACCTTCTGCTTCCGCATTTCAGATCCGTTATTGGATCGATATTCGATTCATCACTGACGCACTAGGTTAAAAAACTTGGGCCGTCACAAAAGTGCATATAATGAACATAATGTAATAAAATATCATGCTTGATATATCATAAATCATTTTAGACATAAACATGCATTTAAGATCATTTCACACATCACATATCTCTCCCCCTTTGTCATCTAAAAAAGGTGGGAGACCTAAGCAACTTCATTTAGCATAGATCATTAAGCATAGTGAAGTAATGGCAACAAGAATTTGCAATATTGTGGTAATGACTATAATATGCTTTGGAGTGCAACATATAAGCAATTGTATCATAAGATACCAATTTCATTGATAGCATGAGTTCAATAGATCACAAAGGTTAATGACATATACAAAAGTATACATAAAGCATAAACCAAAAATGAAGTATAAACTAGAATAAGCCAAAAAGGCAAATAACCTCTCAAAAGCAAATCTTAGAACTCAAGAGAACTTAAATTTTAATATTATTTTCCCATTTGATATTTTCAAGAAGAAGGGAAATAACATTAAACACATGAGAGCTTATGAATATAATGACCAAAAAGTCATTTTATAGCATGCTTGTCAATTTCCAAGTAAGTCAATTAAGCTTAGCAAATTATGCAATAATAAGAGATTATTTATAATCTGCCCCTAAGATTATGCTTCCATTTCTATCAGATATCATTTATTGGATACACATAAGCACAAAGATTTATAGAATGAGGAAGTTGTTGGTCCTAAGTTATCTTAAGGAATGTTTGCCTTTTAATGTCAAAAAGTGTGATTTCAGTGGCTTCAAGTATGATTTCTATTTGCATTGTGTGTTGAAATAAGGTCCAGGGAATCTGTTCTAAGGGCATATTGGTCTTTTCCAGTAGTGCTCAAGAATGTGCCACGTATTAGTGATCCTAGAATGGTTGTATATGTAAGAATATTACATTTCTTGGAGTCTAAGTCTGGATAAAGTTGTCATTGCAGCATACAACTTGTTACTTGCTGTAGCTGGTCAGAATAGTGACAAATTAGCTGAGGTGGCAGGCCTGCATTGGTGCATTGCTCTGAAAATATCTAAAATATGCTTTCTCAATCATTGGCTAGAGGTGATAGGTGTATATCCGTGGTGTGTGAGGCCTTGTGTAATTCAGTGTCACTATAAATATGCTGTTATAGTGACTTTTAGGGTTTAAGCCTTTGAGAATACATTGCACATTAAGCTGATGCTGAGAACCCTTGAGTATACTATGTCTCTGTTGTTTGATGATGATCTATGCAAGAAAAACTCATTAAATCAACTCTGAGGTGTGTATTGATTGCTGAGATGAGGCTGTTATCAAATTTGCTGATACAAGGGCTGTATTGAATAGTGACTTTGTGTTTCAAGCTGCTGTGGTTCATTCTGAAGGTTGACACAGGTATAATTCATCTCTTTACACTTGCTCAGACTGTGTTTGTGTTGAGAATATGCTGAAAATGAATTTGGACAGTGTGGTCAATAGTTAAGCTTGTTTTTCTGATGTAATCTTGGATTCAAGTGTTGTTTGATTATACTTAGCTATTTCATGATGATTTATGCTGCTAGCAAGTATATTTTGATGAATCAAGATTGTTAAAGTTGAGCTTGTGATAGAAATATGGTATGCTTTGATTTTGAGTATTCTGTGCCAAAGCTATTCTGTGCTGAAGCAATTATGTGCCGAAGCTACTCTGTGCTAAAGATATTCTGTACTGAAGCAATTCTATGCTGGAGCTATTCTGTGCCGAAGCTATCTTGTGCTGAAGCTTTTTATGCCGAAGCTGTTGTGTGCTGAACCAAGGACTTTGATTGAACTTTGTGATATACTCATGCTGTGTTTGATTATGCAAAGCTATGAACATGAGTATAACTATGAAAGAAGACTGTGTAAGGTGCTGGTGAATTGATCTCGAAAGGAATTTACCATTTTACCCCTCAGACCGTAGATGCAGCAGATTGCAGATCCGAGGCAGTTACTTGGAATTCTATGTTGTCTAGCTTATTTTAATTGTTGCAAAGACTTTATTGTACTGAACTACATCTGTAATGGTGTGTGTGGTGAGCTATGAGAGTTTATTTGGTCCAAGCATGGTTGCTTAGGATATGGGGAGTGCGTGGATGTATTATGGTGTACTAGTGTATGTATTGGTTATGAAAACTAGTGTCTATTCTCGTGCCAGAGTGTGTGTAGAGTGTGACGGCCCTGGATTATCAAACTCAGTGCGTCCTGTACTGACCCATTAATGGATCCAAAATACGGAAGCAAATAGTAAGACAACGGTCTCCCAAGGCACAACACAACTCTAAGCCACTTTGATGACCTTCCATGAGGTCGTGGAACTCAATGAGAACTGACACGAAAGCAAAAGATTGGGAAAGTAACAATTAAGCCCCCAGGGGCAATATAGTCATTTCTGAAACTATAAATTTGGGTGCCACCGAGCACAGTACTGGAAAGACAACGAAAACCTAATCAAGATGGACTTAAGAATTGCATGATTCAGAGTCTGGACCAAAGAAAATGGCATGACGAAGAAAAATGAGCACTTATGGTTAAAAGGATAAACTGGTAATTATCTAGGAAGATCTGGATGCAACCGCACACACTATTGGAAATACAGTGAAAAATTAGTCAAGTTCAAAAAAATTTCACTCGATTTGGAGTCCGGACGAGGGAGAAACGTGGGTTTGAAGTTGAGACGTCGCGGTGGCCCGACGAAGGCCATGGCAGCCCCATGCGTTCGCGACGCCCATGCACGTACCAATCGGCGCCCAATGGCATGCACATGCTGACAACAAGGGTCCAAAATAGATTTTCTAGAACTGAGGCTTGAAACGGAGGCCAAAATGAATTTTTATGGAAAAACACAAAGAAGAAACCCCCCCTAAATTGAGTTTTTTACCCGACCGCACAAAAGAAAATGAAAAAAACTCACTGTGAAATACCCAAAATGGCCCTAGATCAGAAAAGCTCAAGAGGGCCAAAAAGCTGCTATAGGATCTGTCCGCAACTGAGAGCAAAAAGGGGCCATCAAACGAATTTTTCTGGAAAAACACGAAGAAGAAATCCCTCCCGAAATAAAATTTTCTACTTGGCTATGTTAGAAAAAAATGAAAAAAAAAATACACTGTGAGATGGCCAAAATGCCCCTAGATCAGAAGGGGACTAAAAACTAAAAAAATGCAACTTTGCACCAAGTATGCATTTGACCCTAAATGCATTTCTAGGTTGAAATGAATGTGTACGCAAGTATAATAAATGATTCTAAGTACGTGGGAATGGTCCGCGGCTCCCGATAAGCCCCGACTCAAAATCCGACCCCCCGACGGCCAAAACTGATAAAAATGGACTTGAAATAGAAAATTTGAAATCTAAAAATATAAAATGGATTCAAATTACCGTTTGGCCCTTGGCCACACTTCATACATGATTAATGAGACCTTATGGAAGAATAAAAATGGAATTCCCACACCCAATGCAACTATGGTGATACAATGACTTGTGATTTTTCAATATTTTCATAATATTTCATAAAGTCAAAAGTTACCTAGAATACAAAATACATGTCATTGGCCTCCTGCCTCATCTCATATATGCCAAATACATTACAAAAGGTGTATTTATGTACACATTACATATATGGAATCAAGGATACAACTTTTGATGTATAAGGCTACAAAATGACATTTCATGCTAACATTTGCATGAAATGGAAACTTAAAAGTTGCAAATCATCCAAAGTATGATTAGCATCACGAACCAAGTCTTCGTACCTATAAAATGTCCCTGGTAACTTTGGGGTGAGTAACATAAAGCTACTCGTAGGAGATGAGTATGCATCGACCTAGCATTTTACAATAATATCACCTTAAGGTGAAACATGTTAAAGGGGCTCATGCCACCTAACGTCTATGTCAAAGTGAGACTCAAGGAGCATTGTAAGCTACTCATGCAATTTAAAGTGAACAATGGCATACAAGTATACATGCTCATGTATACTAAAAAATGTTAAAACATGTTATGCGACATATAAGCATACATCTCCAAGTATACTAAACCATATTAAGAGAAGTCATGCCATGTCTAAACATATTTACACAAGTATACATTTAATGTGGAAATCTCGTAAATCAAGTACAAAACACAAGTATACTAAGCTAATAGGATTACACATAAGACAAGTATACACGGCACAAGTATACTAAATGCAATTTAAACTAAAAGAGCAACTATATAAGTTCAAGTTTACTAAATAGGATTCAAATACCCAAAGCATGCATAAATTCTCAAGATACAAGTAATCCATGATTAACAACTTGAAATTAAATGCGAAAACAAATAGTGGAAAGATTAAGACATGCGGTTGCTAGACCAAACAAGTATTTTCGGGTAATTACAACCCACAAGGTACCACCTAGTGAGCACTTATGACTTAGAGGACACTTATCCATGTACTAGAGCCAAACTTTAGCCATCACATAAATTATGTGACGGCCCAAGTTTTGTAAACCCAGTGCGCAGTGATGACCAAAAGATGACCCGATAATGGATCCGAGATGCGGAAGCGAAAGGTGAAACAACGGTTTCTAAAGATACAATGCATCTCTAAGACACTAATGTGACCCTCAATGAGGTCACGGAACCCAAAGGAAAACCAATGCGGAAGTGTCGTTTAAAAAATGGACAAAAAAGGACCTAGGGGCAAAATGTTCATTTTGTAAAAAATGGATTCAAGTGCTATCGAGCACACCGCTGGGAAGACAATGAAAAATTAATCATAATGGACTCAAGAATTTCATTATTCGGAGTCCGAATGAAGGAGAAAGGTCAAAAACAAAAATGATGTCGTGGCGGCCCGACGAGGACAGCCCACTGTTGCTGCAACTGAGAGTGAAAACGGGCATCTAAACGAACTTTTCTGGAAAAACTCAAAGAAGAAACCCCCCCTAAAATCAAGTTTTTTATCTCGGAGAGTAGACAGAAATAAAAAAAAATGTAATCTGAAATTCCCAAAATACCCTCAAGAAAATCAGGTCTTGAAGAAAAAAAACGTTTCTAGCTACGGCCCAAGGAAAGGAAATGGGGCTTCGGAAGGTTTTTAAATTGCCTAAATTAAAAATGCAGTCTAAAAATACACCCACAAGACCGCCAGAAGTTTCGGATTGGTCGTTATACTTTTCAAAAAAAAGTTGATGAATAGTACCAAGTACATTTATACTAAAAATCTGCAAAACCTGGCAGCAAGGATTTTTCAGAAAAATATGGGTTTTTGAGGGCCAAGATGACGTTTTCTGGAAAAACACAAAGAAGAAACCCCCCCCCCCCCCCAAATCGAGTTTTCTACTCAGTAACGAAGGCAAAAATGAATTAAAAACATTTTAAAATACCCGAAATGCCTCTGGAATAGAATGGGGTAAAAACTCAAAAATATGCAACCTTAAGTTTTTGTTTCATCAAGAAAGGTATTGTTTGCCAAAGTGGGCAACCTTAAAAACACAATGGTCTGTGGCCTCATGGCATGTCATCAACAAAATATGACCATTCTATGCATTAAATCACATATCTTCCATAGACAACAATGATATTAAAGTTGGCATACACATCACATAAGTGTCTTTGGCCCTAGGCCTCATTACAAACACATTCTAAGAGTGACAAAAAGTGCAATTAAGTGCACACTACATAGTTCAGACAACTAGTACAAGTTTTTATACAATACACCAAAAGATCATGATATGCTAACAAGTGCATATTCAATGACACCAAAAAATACTTCAAGACTTTTAGCATGTCTAAGAGTGATGTGCATCCCATACTAAAGCTTCTTTACTTGCAAAACACCCAATAACTTTAGGATGAATAAACAAGACTAACAAGTTTATTCGTAGGGAGTAAACATGTTCAATTTTATCTTTACCCAATTCCATAATTCATGTCATTTTAATACAAAGTGATCAACGGAAAATTGGAACTTCTAACATAATGCAACAAGAGGCAATTTCACAATGTTATCAAATTGGAATTTAAATGCGAAATCAAACCAAAGTGGATACTTGGACATCATGCCGAATCATAATGATACCATAGTTACTTTAGGGTTACTAGCCCATGGGTAACCTCCCTGTGTGTGCACTAGACTTGTAGAGGGACAATCCCCCGTACTAGAACCATGCTCTAGCCTTGGTCATAACAATGATATCCCAAGTTTCCAAAATCAACAATTTGTGCAATATCAATATATGTACCAACATAACATATATATATACAAAGTTAAGCCATCTACCATGCACAACCAATTTTGGAAACACAATACATGCCCTAAGTTAACAACTACAATGGCATGAAAAATGTTGAATAGACATTAAGCAATTTGTCATTCTTTATAATACTATCATTCAACAACAAGTATATAGTCTCACAAGTATGACATAAGTGTAAAATTCATAATTTAAACACCCTATCAACATAGGATACACACTCTCAATCATTAATACAACAAAGATAGAAATTAATTAATTCAAACAATCAGTTTCTCTAGATTTCATTTCTTGTCCAATTATGCTCAATTTAATATATGTTCTAGCATCTACCATGGTCATGTCATAATTCACATCAAAACTTGATTTAAATCATAAGAACATAATTATAATAATTAATTACATTAATTAACTAATTTCTCTAAATTTTAAAACAACCTCAAATGACTTCAAATTAACCTATGTCATGAATCAAGTCATGGCCTTCCAAAAAATCATGCTCTAGCTAGATTTCATGCAAGATACCATTAATAACTCATTTAAAAAGTTGGTTAGAGGTATGTATTCCATTTATATCAAGATACCAAACATATATAACATCAAAAACATAAATTTAGAACACCCCCTACCTCAATAGAGAATTGTATCTCTATAATCCAAGCTATCAAGCACAAAATGGAAAACAAGTTTAGGGTTATTGAAGAGAAGAGTGAGATGAAACTTTTCTCTCCCAAAGCTTTTACTCTAAGGTGCTAGGAAGGAAGCCAAATTGAAGGAATAAGCTATGGACTAAGCTTTCCTTCAATGGTGTCTTTGCTAGGGTTTTCAAGAATAAGTGTAAAATGAAGAAGGTGAGGGTAAAAATGGTGAGTGGAGTGTCTAGAGAATCTCCACTCACTATGTGTTCTTACACTACCTCTCACGCACGCACATGCAAGACTAAATCTTGAGCTTACACTTATCACCAATCCAGTGCCTCTTCCAAGACTTAATCCTAGGCCTACACTTGTTAACACTCAATGGTTACATGTGCACCAATCCTAGGCCAACACATGGTTGAATCTCCACCTTCCAATTGTCAAGAAACTATGGTACCAAGTCTCTTCACCCAATTGCCAACAAGTGGCACCATGAGAATGTGACACTTGTCACATTTTTCAAAAATTGAAAAATGGTCTTTTTCAAAATATCTTCCAAAATAAATTGCAAAAAGGTCCCTCAAACGAAAAATAATTATTTTGCATAATTACACCAAAACCCCAAAAGTTATGAATAATTATACTAAAGTATGCATTCGTGCCCTTTATGAATAAAGTAAGCAACTAGCATGCTTTTTTACAAAAGTAAAAATGCCAAAGTCATGGAAATCAAATATTATGAATGCATGCAAAACCGGAATCAAATCCAAGCACAACAAGTGAGTTTATGCAAGGAAAAACGAAAAATGAGAAAAAGACGAAATAGGGAAAAGATGAAATAGAAAAAAGACGAAAAAATAAAATTCACCGACAATGGAAAAGGAGGAAAAGAACTGGGTCATTACAACCTACCCTCCTTAAAAGGATTTCGTCCCAGAAATCAAGTCGTACCTGAAAGAGAGAACAAATGGGGATACCGAGAGCGAACCTCCTGTTCGAGCTCCCAAGTAGCCTCTTTAACGCCGTGGTGTCTCCATAAAACCTTAACCAATGGAATGGTCTTGGTCCGCAAGACCTGCTCCCGTGAATTTAGAATCTGACTGGACCCTCTTCGTAGGTCATATCCTCATCAACAACAACATCTGTCCATCGTAAAATATGCGATGGATCTGGTTCGTACTTCCTTAGCATAGAGACATGAAAGACGTCGTGAACTCTATCCAGGTCTGGCGGTAATGCCAAACGATAAGCAACCTCACCAACGCGCTCCAGAATCTCAAATGGTCCAATGAACCTAGGAGACAACTTGCCAGTCTGTCGAAATCTTAGAAGTCCCTTGCGCGGAGAAATGTTGAGAAAGACATGGTCTCCTACCTTAAAAGACAAGGATCGCCTCCTCCTGTCAGCGTAACTCTTTTGTCTGCTCTGTGCGGTAGCCAACCGCTGCCGAATCAACTTGATTTTCTCTATAGTCTCTATAACAATGTCGGGACCCAAGGCAATGGTATCACCAACCTCGGTCCAATAAACTGGAGATCTGTAAGGTCTTCCATACAATGCCTCAAAAGGTGCCATGCCAATACTGGTCTGGTAACTGTTGTTGTAAGCAAACTCTACCAAAGGTAAGTAGTCCTCCCAACTACCCTCAAAATCCAAGATACAAGCCCGTAACATATCCTCCAATATCTGAATGGTGCGCTCCGACTGACCATCAGTCTGAGGATGGAATGCCGTGCTAAAATGAAGCCCAGTGTCAAGAGCCTCCTGAAAACTCTGCCAAAAGTGAGATGTGAACCACGGATCCTTATCCGAAACAATGGATACCGGAACCCCGTAAAGCCTGACGATCTGCCTTACATATAGTCCACTCAGTCTCTCTGCACTGTCCGTCACTGCTATGGGCAAGAAGTGAGCCGTCTTAGTCAACCTGTCAACTATGACCCAAATGGCATCATTCCCTGCCTGAGACCTCGAAAGTCCCGTTACGAAATCCATAGTGATATGCTTCCATTTCCACTCAGCTATAGGTAATGGTTGCAACAATCCCTCCAGTTGCTGATGCTCTGCCTTCACTTGCTAACAAGCAAGGCATCGAGCCACAAACCGTTTCATGCCCTGCCACCAAAACTGTCACCGCAGATTGTGATACACCTTCGTACCACCAGGATGGACTGCGAGCCGAAAGTGGTGAAAATCCCGAAGAACTTCTTCACGACAGGACAAAGGAACAAACATCATCCCTTTGTACCTGAGACCACCATCTGAATGTAAGGTCCAACCCTCTACATCCTCACCGCCTGAAATCCGAGTGTGGATGGCCTTCATCTCCCCATCCTCCAACTGTAACTCAATAACTCTACTAACAAGTGTCGGTTAAGCCACAAGGCTGAACAAAATAGCTGGTGAAACGTCCTCATAATACTGTAAACCAAGATCTGCAAGCTCTTCTAGCATCCTCCATCTATGAATGGAAATGCTAGCAAGAGTCCCTCGTGACTTCCTACTTAATGCATCGGCCACCACGTTAGCCTTACCCGGATGGTACTGCAACTCAAAGTCATAGTCCTCCATGAACTCAACCCATCTGCGTTGTCTCAAGTTTAAATCCTTCTGACAGAAAAAATACTTGAGACTCTTGTGATCAGAGAAAACTTCAAACTTCTCCCTGTACAAATAGTGTCTCCACCCCTTCAGGGCAAAGATAACTGTAGCCAACTCCAAATCATGTGTCGGATAGTTCAACTCGTGAGTCTTTAACTGTCGAGTCCCATAAGCAACCTCCCACTCTATCTACATCAACACGCAACCCAAACTTTCCCGTGAAGCATCACAAAAGATCACATAACCCAAACCACATTCAGGAATGATCAAAACTGGAGTCGATGTCGACCTGACCTTTAACTCCTGAAAGGCAAACTCACAAGCCTCGTTCCATACGAACTTGACCCCCTTGCGGGTAAGTCGAGTTATAGGTGCCGCTAAACGAGAGAAATCCCTAACAAATCTCCGGTAGTAGCCAGCTAGGCCAAGAAAACTCTGAATCTCAAACACCGTCTTTGGACGTTCCCAATCCATCACAGACTCAATCTTTGACGGATCCACAATATGTCCAAGGAACTTCACTGTCGGTAGCTAAAATTCGCATTTCTCGAACTTGGCGTACAATTGATTATCCCTAAGGATCTGCAATACTGTTCTCAAATGATACTCATGCTCCTCCCTCGAAGCTGAGTACACGAGAATGTCATCAACGAACACCACCACGAACTTGTCAAGATAGTCACTGAATACATGGTTCATCAAATCCATAAAAGCTGCTGGAGCATTGGTGAAACCAAATGGCATCACCAGAAACTCATAATGGCCATACCGTGTACGAAAAGCGGTCTTGGATATATCCTCATCCTTAACCCTCAACTGATAGTAACCCGATCTCAAATCAATTTTCGAGAAGCATGTCGCTCCCTTCAATTGATCAAACAAGTCATCAATCCTGGGCAAAGGATACCTGTTCTTGATCGTAGCATGATTCAACTTGCGATAATCGATGCAAAGTCTCAAAGACCCATCCTTCTTCTTCACAAAAAGAACCGGTACTCCCCAGGGTGAAGTATTAGGACTAATAAAGCCCTTTACTTTCAAATCATCCAATTGAGCTTTCAGCTCATCCAACTCTGCCGGTGCCATACGGTATGGTGCCATAGAGATCGGCGCAGTACCGGGTATGACATTAATGGCAAAGACAACTTCCCGAAAAGGAGGAGGCTCTCTCAACTCCTCTGGAAAGACATCCAGAAACTCGTCTACAACTGCTGGAAAAACATTGCCCAAACCAGTGTCCTCCTCGGCTAATAGGCTAGCCATGTAGGACCTGTGGTGACTCCAATCACTGATACTAAAAACCATCGCCGGGTGGAAATCGCTCCGATCTCCCACAAAATGGAAACAATCTCCCTTGGGAGTGCAAATGGACACCCTCCCACGGAAGCAATCAATCGTAGCCCGAAAGAACGATAACCAATCCATCCCAAGAATGACGTCAAAGCCCGCCATGTAGAGAACAACAAAATCAAACTCTAAAATCCGCCCAGCTATCTCTATAGCATAACTTTGACAAACACGATCCAAAGACACTGGACCCCCAACTAGTGTGTCAACACAAAGGAAACTATCCCGCTGCCTGACCTCCAGACCCAAATAATGTGCAAATGAAGCAGATATAAATGAATGTGATGCACCCGTGTCAACAAGAACTAAAAACTGGAAAGATACCTCGAACTGTAGAAGTCCCTGCGGAAGGTATTGGCTTGTGGCAACGCATAGACTCATCCCTGAGCCCCTGACTGCTGAGAACTGCTCTGGTGGCTCGACTGATGTCCGGAAGCAGTAGGTGTAGAACCCCTGACGGGATATGAACCAACTGACGGCGCCACTGGTTGTGGTGCCTGAGGCACCCTGAAACCTAACTGAACATTTGCAAACTGTGCCGGTGTGGCCAATAAACCAGTGCCACTCTATGCTCTATTTTATAGGTGTGGACACTCTCTCTTGAAATGTCCGAGCTGCTTACAGTAATGGCAACCCCCTTGAAGTCCCAGTACTTAAGCTGAAGACTTACCCGTCTGAGAACGACTGCCCTGAGGCTGCAACTATGGGCAACGAGGCTTGATGTGCCTCGGCTGTTGACAGTGGTGACAAATCAACTTCCCCAAAGGAATAGAAACTGTGGGTGCAAACCGAGTCTGCTGTGACTGTCCCTGAACACGAGAACTGTCCTCGGCCTTAGCCTTCTTCCACTGACCCTTAACAGATACTGCTGAAGCCTCTCTATGAGACTGCTTATATGAACCCTTAATCCTGCGCTGATCTCGGTCCTCTGCCTCAACCAATATAGCTTTTTGGACCACCTCCCCGTAGGTCCTCAAATCCAACACTGAAATCCGTGGCCTAATATCAAGATGTAACCCATCCTGAAACTTCCTTGCCCTGAGCTCATGGGTAGCTGCTATCTCTGGTGCATAACGGGAAAGAGAAGTGAAGCGTGTCTCATACTCGATGACACTTATCCTGCCCTGATAGAGACCTGTGAACTACACCCTCATGTCATGCCTCATAGCCCTCGGAAAGAAGTAGTCAAAGAAAAATGTCCTGAACTCCTCCCACGTCATTACCTCTACATCGTGGATATTGGTCATAGACCTCCACCAGATATCGGCATCTCCCATGAACATAGAGGCAGTCAAGGAGATCCTCAATCGGTCAGGCACTGCTATGCTATCAAGCTTGCGTACCATCAGATCAAACCATGCCTCCGAAGTAAGCGGATCCATACTCCCTGCAAACTGGTCGATCTTAACCCACTGTAACTTCATAAAGTAGTCCAATGCCTCATTAGCAACAGGTGTCGGTGCTGGTACCGGTACCGGAATCTGCATCCCTGCAATATGCTGATGAAACATCTGTTGAATGGACTCTGACATCCCCTGAGCCACTCCCTGAGCGATCTACTCCTCATAAGTCGGTGCCCGTGGTGGGTTAGGACCCATGCCACGAACTTGAATCCTAGGCCTCCCCGGACCCCTCGTAAACTCGGTGTCATCCACCTGCTCCTCAACGCCTTGACGCGAAGACTCCCCACGCATGACAACCATGATGCTAGACATACACAAAAGAAGAGATTAACAATAACACAAGTTATTATGACCAAATGCGACTCATACCATGAATGCACAAAACACGAAGCAAGACAACGTATACAACATACGGTCATGCTAAAGCAATCAAGGGAAGCTGTTGAAACAGTTAAGCACTTAAGCAATTAAGCATACATGTCAAACAAGGATGTTTCTTAAACACAAAAGTACAAAGAGACATGTCATAATGCCAAGTATGTCACCAAGAAACACATAAACATGTTATAATGCCCAAAAACGTGTTATCAAAGGTATGCAAATAAATCAAAGTACATAAAAAAAAAGCATGTTATGTACCCAAAACCTGTCATCCTAAGGTTTTCGAACCTAGGAGCTCTGATTCCACTTGTGACGGCCCAAGTTTTGTAAACCCGGTGCGTCAGTGATGACCAAAAGATGACCCAATAATGGATCAGAGATGCGGAAGTGAAAGGTGAAACAACGGTCTCTAGAGATACAATGCATCTCTAAGACACCAATGTGACCATCAATGAGGTCACGGAACCCAAAGGAAAACAAATGCGGAAGTGTCGTTTCAAAAACGGACAAAAAGGAACCTAGGGGCAAAATGGTTATTTTATAAAAAGTGGATTCAAGTGCTATCGAGCACACCGCTGGGAAGACAGCCCACTACTGCAGCAACCGAGAGTGAAAAGGGCATCTAAACGGACTTTTCTGGAAAAACTCAAAGAAGAAACCCCCCCTAAAATCAACTTTCCTACCCAAAAGGGCAGACAGAAATAAAAAAAAATGCAATGTGAAATGCCCAAAATACCCTTAAGAAAATTAGGTCTTGAAGAAAAAAAACATGTCTAGCTACTGCCCAAGGAAAGAAAATGGGGCTTCGGAAGGTTTTTAAATTGCCTAAATTGAAAATATAATCTTAAAATACACCCACTAGACTCCCGGAAGTTTCGGATCGGTCGTTACACTTTTCAAAAAAAAGTTGATGAATAGTACCAAATATATTTGTACTAAAAATCTGTAAAACATGGCAACAAGGATTTTTTAGAAAAATATGGGTTTTTGAGGGCCAAGATGACATTTTCTGGAAAAATACAAAGAAGGAACTCCCCCCCAAAATCGAGGCTTCTACTCAGTAACATGGGCAAAAATGAATAAAACACATTTTAAAATACCCGAAATGCCTCTGGAACAGAATAGGGTAAAAACTCAAAAATATGCAACCTTAAGTTTTTATTTCATCAAGAAGGGTATTGTTTGCCAAAGTGGGCATGCAAGCGCATGTGATAACATAAAATAGGTATACTACAATGGCCTATGGCCTCATGGCATGTCATCAACAAAATATGACCCTTCTATGCATTAAATCACATATCTTCCATAGGCAACAATGAGATTAAAGTTGGCACACACATCACATAAGTGTCTTTAGCTCTAGGCCTCATTACAAACACATTCTAAGAGTGACAAAAAGTGAACTTAAGTGCACACTACATAGTTTAGACAACTAGTACAAGTTTTTATATAATACACCAAAAGATCATGATATGCTAACAAGTGCATATTCAATGACACCAAAAAATACTTCAAGACTTCTAGCATGTCTAAGAGTGATATGCATCCCACACTAAGGCTTCTTTACCTGCAAAACACCCAGTAACTTCGGGGTGAATAAACAAGACTAACAAGTTTATTTGTAAGGAGTGAACATATTTAATTTTATCTTTACCCAATTCTATAATTCATGTCATTTTAATACAAAGTGATCAACGGAAAATTAGAACTTTTAACATAATGCAACAAGAGGCAATTTCACAATGTTATCAAATTAGAATTTAAATGCGAAAGCAAACCAAAGTGGATACTTGGACATCACACCGAATCATACCGACACCATAGTTACTTTAGGGTTACTAGCTCATGGGTAACCTTCCTATGTGCGCACGAGACTTGTAGAGGGACAATCCCCCGTACTAAAACCATGTTGTAGCCTTAGTCATAACAACAATATCCCAAGTTTCCAAAATCAACAATTTATGCAACATCAATATATGTATCAACATAACATATATGTATACAAAGTTAAGCCATCTACCATGCACAACCAATTTTGGAAACACAATACATGCCTTAAGTTAACAACTACAATGGCATGAAAAATGTTGAATAGACATTAAGCAATTTGTCATTCTTTATAACACTATCATTCAACAACAAGTATATAGTCTCACAAGTATGACATAAGTGTAAAATTCATAATTTAAACACCCCATCAACATAGGATACACACTCAATCATTCATACAACAAAGATAGAAATTAATTAATTAAAACAATCAATTTCTCTAGATTTCATTTCTTGTCCAATCATGCTCAATTTAATATATGTTCTAGCATCTACCATGGTCATGTCATAAATCACATCAAAACTTGATTTAAATCATAAGAACATAATAATAATAATTAATTACATTAATTAACTAATTTCTCTAGATTTTAAAACAACCTCAAATGACTTCAAATTAATATATGTCACGAATCAAGTCATAGCCTTCCTAAAAATCATGCTCTAGCTAGATTTCATGCAAGATATCATTAATAACTCATTTAAAAAGTTCGTTAGAGGTATGTATTCCATTTATATCAAGATACCAAACATATATAACATCAAAAACATAAGTTTAGAACACCCCTACCTCAATAGAGAATTGTATCTCTATAATCCAAGCTACCAAGCACAAAATGGAAAACAAGTTTAGGGTTATTGAAGAGGAGAGTGAGAGGAAACTTTTCTCTCCCAAAGCTTTTACTCTAAGGTGCTAGGAAGGAAGCCAAATTAAAGAAATAAGCTATGGACTATGCTTTCCTCCAATGGTGTCTTTGCTAGGGTTTTCAAGAATAAGTGTAAAATGAAGAAGGTGAGGGTAAAAATGGTGAGTGGAGTGTCTAGAGAACCTCCACTCACTATGCGTTCTTACACTACCTCTCACACATATACATGCAAGACTAAATCTTGAGCTTACACTTGTCACCAATCCAATGCCTCTTCCAAGACTTAATCCTAGGCCTACACTTGTCAACAATCAATGGTTACATGTGCACCAATCCTAGGCCAATACATGGTTGACTCTCGACCTTCCAATTGTCAGGAAACTATGGTACCAAGTCTCTTCACCCAATTGCCAACAAGTGGCACCATAAGAATATGACACTTGTCATATTTTCCAAAAATTGCAAAATAGTCCTTTTTCAAAATATCTTCCAAAATAAATTGTAAAAAGGTTCCTCAAACGAAAAATAATTATTTTGCATAATTACACCAAAACCCCAAAAGTTATGAATAATTACACTAAAGTATGCATTCATGCCCTTTATGAATAAAGTAAGCAACTAGCATGCTTTTCTACAAAAGTAAAATTGCCAATGTCATGGAAATCAAATACCACGAATGCATGTAAAACCGGAATCAAATTCAAGCACAACAAGTGAGGTTATGTAAGGAAAAATGAAAAACGGGAAAAAGAAGAAATAGGGAAAAGACGAAAAAAAAAAAATTCACCGAAAATGGAAAAGGAGGAAAAAGACCGGGTCATTACAAATTATGTCCTCATAAGCTTTCCAAAATCAATAAGTTCAAAACTTATACAAAATCAAATGCAAGTTACCACATTCCATGCAAAAAATAAGGTTGAGTCCACATAAACCATGTCCTAGAATTCAAGTCTAAATAGCATATGACAAGTCATGTCCTCAATATGCAATTTATACACAAAGTAAGAATATTTTACAACAATTGAGCTACATTATCATCCTAAGCCACAAGTACTAAATAAGCTTCAATTTAGTAACTAGCTTCCAAGGTAAACAATTGTAATATTCTAACAAGTTATATACCTACACAAGATATATTTAAACAAGCTATTCAAGATAATGATATCACATATCATGCTAAGTCCAATTACTTGATTTAAACATAGAAACAATTTCAAAGACACAGTTAAATCCATAAAACAAGTAGATAGAATTTAATTAACTAAAATAATTAAATTCTCTAGATTTAAAATCAATCCTAAATAATCTTAAATTAATATATGTTAAGGGACATAACATAGTCTTCACATATATCACATCAAATATCGAATCAAGGGATTAAAACACTTTTAAAAAAATTAATTAAACTCATTAATTAATTTTCTCTAAATTTCTAAACAACTTCAAATGTTCTCAATTTTACATAGGTTGTAGAAAATACCAAGACCTATTTTAGTATCACGTTACAAGTTGATTTGATGCTTGTTATAACTATGTGAATTAATCTTTCACAAAAGATAAATATTAAATAAAATTTTCAATTCTTATTCAAATGCTCCCAATTTAATATATGTTGATATACATACCAAGGCCTAATTTACTTGCATGCCACAATTTAATTCTAAGGTACACACCTTCATGAGAATTAAATCTTAAATATAAAAAATAATTAAATTAAATTCTAAAACTTGAACAAAGGCATGCTTACAAGTTGTATATGCTTATATAACAATCAATACAACATTAATATAAACCTAAGACATCCCCTACCTTAATTAGAGATGAAAATTTCAAAAGCCACCAAAATGAAACCACTCCGAATCCGGCGATACTTTGGGGTTTTATCGGGGACAACACGGTAAACATTAAACACCAAGGAGGTACCACTAAAATCCAAATCCGAACTCAAAACCCGAACTCAAAAATGGTCAAAAACGGATTCTAATAAAGGGGAAAGGAAGGCCTAGTCAAGGCATTCGCTAAACGTTAAGGGACAACGACAAAATACCTAAGGGAAGAAGGTTAAAATGAGAGAAGAAGAGTGGCAGCCCCCCTTGGGATGCCATGGCAGCTTCTGGTCATCCATGAAGAGAGGAGAAAGTAAAAAATGAAATGTCTCTCCCCCATTTTATAGGAAAACCCTAAAAGTGCCCCGCTAGGTCCGGAAAAGTGGAATTTGAGCAGACACGTTAAAATAGTGAAACTCCATGAACAAAAAAGAACCAAAATGAGAAAATATGAACAACAGAAGCAACAACATTGAAAACTGAGTCCCGAGCAGAGAGATATGCCTCGAACAAGTTTGGCAGCAATTGGGCCAAAAACCCTAAAACTGGGGAAAAACGACCAGAAGGAAATTCTAAGAGTACAGCTCGACAAAAAGTGAAAATGAATCGTATATGAGGATCCAAGCTCGGAACTCGACATTTTTGCAATAACTTTCATTAATTGCACAATGGCCCCTCCAAAAAGGGCTAACTGCACTAATGACCCAAAATGAAAATATCTTCCAAAAATATTTTTTTAAAAACCCCTAAAATAAAATATCTCCAAAAGATATTTACAGAAAACACACAAGAAACAAAAATATTTTTGAAGAACTTTGCATCCATGCCCTTATGGACACCGGGAGCAACCAGAGTACTTTCCTACAAAAGTAAAGATACGTATTTCATGGAAATCACTTAGAATGAAGATATGTGAAGTCAAAAACCAACTTCGAATATGAAAAGTGAGGTTGTGCCAAAAAGTGACCAACGGGGAAAAGGACGAAAAATGAATAGTGTAGAAAAGCAAAAAAATGTGGAAATGACGCGGTCCTGTAAGGAAGTTGTCAATCCAAAAGAAAGAGTCTCAGAAATCATTTTTGAGCACTCGAGATGACACTAAGTGATGAGAAACCGAACTCACAAAAGAAATTCCAATGAAAAAAATTTATCCGTAAAATTTGAGGAAAAAGGAAAGGAAAAAAATGACCAGGTCATTACATAGAGAGTGAGACAACTGAGTGTGTAACAAGATACATACAGCTAGTAATGGATTGCTTATTGGCCGAGGACAAGACCAAGGTTTTCCCTAGTTAAGAGGGTTTCCTTATAAACCCCGTGTTATCTGTTCTTTAATTGCTTGCTTAATTGTGTTGAGAAAGTTTTTGAAAGCAAAGGCTTTACCAATTCACCCCCCTCTTGGTTTAACAATTGATATCAGAGCTTTGGTCTGCATTGTGAGGTTTTAATAAGCCTGCAGTTAATCCAAGCAATGGATGAAGGTCAAGTTATCAACAAAGCTCCAGGATTTGAGGGTTCAAACTATGACTCTTGGAAAACTAGAATGGAAGCCTTCTTAATGTCTCAGTCCTATGATGTTTAGCATGCTGCTGTACATGGTGTTGTCATTCTTAATCCTAATAACCTTTTAGCTGAAGACAAATTGGTTATTTCTAATGATAACAAGGCCAAACTTGTTCTCTTTTGTGCCTTGAGGCAGTATGAGTTCACCAGAGTTAAAAACTGTAAAACAACCAAAGAAATGTGGGATTCTCTTCAAGCAGCTCATGAGGGAAACAATGTTATTAAGGAGAACAAGATACATCTTTTCCAAACTGTTGCTGAGTACATGTTCAGGATCAATGACCTTGTCAATAATATGAGAGCTCTTGGTGAAGATATTAAGGATGTTGATGTTTGTAAGAAGATACTAAGGTTACTCACTTCTAGATTCAATCCTAAAGTGACAACTCTCGAAGACAAAGATCTTTCTCAGATGAAGATTAATGAGCTTTAGGCCTCTCTCACTGCCTATGAAATGAGAATTGGTGTTCCAGCTATTCATAGAAGAAAAACTGCTCTTAGAGCAAAGGAAGTTGTTGAAGAAATTGAAACAAAGTCTGAAGATGATCTTGAAGAAGATGAGGTAGCCTACCTTGCAAAGAAATTCAGAAAGTTCAGGTTTAAAAGGAAGAATCAGCTGTAAAATTTAACTTATTATGGTTGTGGTAAACATTGTCATGTTGTATCTAATTGTCCTAACTCAAAGGGGCAAAGTCGGAAGAAGAATGAGGGAGGAAACTGCAAAGGAAGGTTTGGTAGAAAAACACTTATCTCAGACTGGGATGCAGCTCCTGAAGAAGATAAACCTGAGGAGACACAAGAAGATGAATGTCTCTTTATTGCAATTCTTGAAGCACCACAAACTCCAGTTCAAGTAGAAGAAGATAGTGACACTGAGATTGAGGAAATTCTTGAAGAATGTGAAAGGCTTGCAGTGAAGTGTAATCAACAGAAGTCTCATATAAAAAGGCTCAATTCAGAATTGTTAAAGTCCAAACAAGTTCTTACTAAACACTTCAAACTTAAACTATCAATGCTGTGCTCAGTTCCTCTTATTTTTCAAAGCCTATTGAAATCTCAAGTCAATACTCAGTGGTCTACCAAGAAGTTTAAAGAAGAATTGACTCTCATTCTTGAAGAAAGATCCCCAAAGATGGTTGAGATCTAGAAACAATCCATAAAGCAACTTAGGAAGACTGGAATTGGCTATATGTGTGATTCAACTACAAAAGTCAATCAAACTCACTCTGTATTTGTCAAAGCCACAACTAGTGAAGTGTATGCAAGGTATCTTGAGATCAAAATTCGATTTGCTTGACAACAATTTCAACTCCTCAAGACTAAACAGAAGTGATTTTGTTACAACATCTATAAGGAACTTCAAAGTAACCAAAATGTATATGAAGAAGTCTGATATAGCCCAAGCTCAGAAGGTCAAGAACAAAGATTCTATTATGAAATCCAGAATGATATGGATTCCCAAGAAGTTAAACTTAGTGAATTTGCTTGTGTATACAGTGATCAGTTGTCAATTATCACTTATAATAAACCCTTTGTAATAGCACAAATCATTGTAAAATAGGGCTATTGTTCGGGTAAGTCAAACCACAAAGATTACTAGCTTATGGCAACCAAGGTCTTAAAAAATCACTTTTTGTTTGATGATAGAGGTGTAGAGTTTTGTTTGGTTTGTCACTTAGAGCTAGGAATTAAAACATGCATAAAACAATAAATGCAAGGAATTGAGGAGATGAAAATAATGTAGAGATGAGTAGGGAAGTGAATCCACTACCTACCATATAAACATGCTAGAATATGATTTACTTAGGAAAACAACATATATAAGTGGCCATGATATGTAACAACACTTGGTTGCTACATTATCTTCAAGAAAGTTATGAAATCAAGAGGCAAGAATAACCTATCAAAGTTTTACATGCTTGAACTACCTAAACTAGGGTGTAGCCTTAGACATGGTCACTAAGCTAAAGACTATCAAGCCCTCAATTAAATGATACAAGCAGATGAAGTTAAAAATCAAGAATAGACCATCAAAGGAAGGACCTAAGCCATGGACTATCAAGCTTCTCAAACACCATGCCATTAAAACCATTCCACAATCTCATTTTCATTGTCACCATGAAAATATAAGCGATACAACCATGAGAACATACAATCTAAGACAAGATAATAGATTCAACATGATCATCTCTAGAAATTAATATCCATTACAATATGTAAAGTGCTCTAAATTATGAAACCACCATATATATACATCATTTCCCCAAAATAAAATCAAAACTAGAGCATGCTTACAAAGAAGGGCTTTATCTCCTCCTTAGAAAGGGAGTTAGTTACCCATAGATGCAAAAGAGGAAGGAGAAGAAGTGCTCTTACCCTCCATTTTCGCACCTAGGAGCCCCAATACACCCAAACCCTCAAGCTCACAATATTTATCTCTCTAGAACCTTACAAAATGTGAGATATCCCTTTACATTGTCTCAAGCTCCTAATATATCAACCTTAGCCTTCCATCCACTCCCAATTCGTGGTCCAAAACTCCCAGACAAGGTGCAGAGTAATCCTCCAATTAAAGGGATAACATTAGGTGAAGAAGAAAGGGCCATGCTCTCTTGTCTGCAGAGCGGCGGGCGCCCGCAGGCGTAGGGCGGGCACCCGTGCTATTTCATGGAAGCGAGATACAGCACACGGCGGGGGTCCTCAAGTCATGGTGGGGCCCCGCAACTTGTGAATCTTTCTACCTTAATCGGCGGGCACCAGTATTTTCACACACTCATTGCCTTAATTGGCGGGCACTCGCAAGGGCTTGGAGGGCTCCCGCGATGATTAGAACTTTTGGCTCTGAATTTGCTTTTGAATTGCTTTTGGTACAGACCGTTGATGCGTTCATCATGGTTAACGCTTTTTGCAGGGATAACCAGGAGTTCAATGGGTTACTGGCTTGGCCAAAATAAAGTTCCTTAGCAATGGCATGCTTTGATTCTTTAATAACTCATCAAAACGTCTCTTTTAATTCTCTTTGGGGAACCAACCTGAAAATAAACAAAAGTATGCAAATGAAGCTAATATATACAATATGATAAAAAATTGACTTAACTAATGCAAATAAGGGCCCTTGAATATGCAATATTCGGCGCTTATCACACCCCTAAACTTACATTTTGCTAGTCCCATAGCAAAACCAAAAATGAAGATCTTAACAAAAATGACAACATTTTAAATATTATCCACCAATATCAACCATGATGCAAGAAAATGTACACAGCTCATTCGCAACTTAGAACAGACAGAATATTGGAGATGGAATCATTATGCAGACTACCTTGTGTATACGAAGCCTTGATATAACAAAATGGCTAAACATAATTCAATTTTGATGCATCAACATCATAGTCTATATAAATACTTCAATTGTCATCTCTTTAATAGAAATCAACTCTAACTTCAATGAAATTGAACCGGATTCCCAATATGTGGCTTTTACCTTCTTTTTCCAATTTCAAAACACAAGTCTTCAAATCATTAAATTCCCTTTTAAATGAGGTCACTAATACATGAAATTATTCTAAATATACATATTTTTTATACATATTATGGTCGTGCAATGCCAAAGTCCCTTAAGCTTTCTAACCAACCCATGTAGCAAGCGTTAGGCCGGTAACTCCCAAACTGGATGGTTTTAGGGTGCTAAGTCTAAAGACACTTATAGGGCTTAATAGCTTGAATTGGCAAGGCTACGAACTCTAACGAACCATATTTATTTATGTTTATTTTGTGAATGATCATGCAATGCCGAAGTCCCTTAAGCTTTCTAACCAACCCATGTAGCAAGCGTTAGGCCAGGAACTCCCAAACCAGATGGCTTTAGGGTGTTAAGTGTAAAGACACTCTAAGGGCTTAATGACTCGAGTTGGCAAGGCTACGAACTTAAACTGGTTATTATCATTATTTATTCATTTAATTTATTATTATTATTATTTTTCAACATGCCAAAGGTATCCATTCATTAGGGTTATCAATTCAAATCAACTGAGTCAAGGTCAAGGTCAATTAGGTTGCATACCTCACAATTAAGTTTCCGGTGTGCATCTGTGCAGTGTGAAGCATAGAAGAGTATGAAATTCGACGAAAATCTAATTGAAATATTTATATAAACAGATATGAATCAACATGATCATTTCAAATTTTTCTTTATTTTCAAAATTATCATTTGTCTCTGTACACAAAGTCTTAAACATATGCTTCAATCTCCAACAAGTTCCAACTTACAAGATCATTGCTTTCAAAAAAAAAAAAAATGATTTTATTACTTTACATGAACCAAATTAGAACATGCAAGCAAAATGTACTTCCAAACTTGAATGTCACATTGTCCTCAATGTGAGAAGATAAAAAAATGGAATTTGAAAGGAAAAATAAAGAGGGTACAAAGAACAATAATACCAAGTGGAGGAAGAAATTCAGTAGCGGTGTAAAAATAAGCCACCATGTGAATTCCAAAAGCACACCCCCAAACTTGATCCTTAAAAACTGTCAGAACACATCTATGCACAACAAGCATCATATAAATCTAGACAGAGATAAAACTAAACAACTGCAATTTATTTACCTAAAAACCAAATATCCATGCAAAATAGTAAAAGATTTGCAGTTATAAGTTCAAAAGAGGAACTAAAAAGCATGCCAAAAGTGACCCAACATAAAGCAAAAGAGTACTACTGAAAATGAAAATAGGTACGGAAAGCAGAAAAATCACTCCATCATTGGAGTAGAGGACGAGCCACTAACTCCACCGGGTGTGCAGTCAAGCAAAGACTGTAGCATGGCCTGCAAAACCTACTGTCCCTCCTGAGTCTCCTTACGAAAGTCCGTAAGGGTTCCCTCGAGGTTCCTGACTCGCATGTAAAGTGCATCAAGACGAGCTTTAAGAGAGAAATAATCAGCACGGGATATAGCAGTCGGTGGCGGAGCAACAAGGGCGGGGCCAGTAGGGGCAGGGGCAACAGAGCTCCCTAATCCAACTCATCACCAATGCGGGCTTGACGAGAAGTCTTAAGCTGGACAGTTCTTGACTTCCAAGCCCCAAGGTCAAAATGAAACACATCCGTCATCTTCTCCTTATTACGTGGGGCTTTGAACCCTTTGTTCTTAAGTAAACTGGTGATTAAGTACGGAAAAGGAAGCGCCCAAGTGATGGAAAAACACGAAGAAGAAACCCCCCCTAAAATTGAGTTTTTTACCCAACCATATGGAAGGAAATGAAAAAAACTCACTAAAAAATCCCCAAAATGTCCCTAGATCAGAACTGGACAAGAGGGCAAAAAGCTGCTACAGTGACTGTCCTAATCTGAGAGCAAAAACGGGCTAGAAGATGAATTTTTCTAAAAAGATACGAAAAAGAAACCCCTCCCAAAATCAAATTTTTTACTCAGATACGCAAGAGAAAATGAAAAAAAAAAAGACAATGTGAAATGGCCAAAATGCCCCTCCAAGAAATCTGATCAAGAGGGCTAAAAGGCTGCTAAAATGTAAAACTGAAAGCTGAACTTCACGAGGGATTTCCGGTACTGAGGCGACATTTTTTGGAAAAACACAAAGAAGAAACCCCCCCTAAAATGACGTTTTCTAAGTGAAGATCAGAATTTATTTCTTGAAGGAAAATCCCAAAATGCCCTAAAATCATATTATGCAATAAAAATGCAAAATGAGTCCATAGGATGCTCAAATCACCAAGGATGAGGTTTTTCTTGAAAAAAATTATGCACACAAACATAACTTACCTATTAGGCTGTGCTACAATGGTCCATAGCTTAAAAATATCGCCGATACAAAATTCAACCCCCCTACGGCCAAAAAGGCCAAAATGAACTAGAATTGGGAAATTTGAAAACTAAAATTAACAAATGATTTCAAATTACCATTTGGCCCTTGGCCATACTTCATGCATATTAAGTAGGTCCTAATGAATATGTTCGTGCACACTTTGCATCACCCAATTTGGAAATGAACCCTTAAAGGTTCGAATTTTACTATTTTAGCCCAAAATGCAAAGTATGAAACTAAAATGCAAAAATGAAAACAAAATGGTGATTAGCCCTTGGCCACATCTCATACATATTAAACGAATGATAGATAATGAATTTCATACCCAATGCACACTCCGATGCAAAAATGTCATGCTAAAACCCCAATTTCTCATATGTTCTCATTAAAGGCAAGATTTCAACATTTATGAATATACATGAATTTCAAATATGGTTTGGCCCTTGGCCTCATATCATATATATAAAATGAGAATCAAAAAGTGTGTTTAGGCATACATTACAAGTTTAGAATCAAATATACACATTTGACAAATAAGGCTACAAATGGCTTTTCAAGCTAGTCGTCGTCCTATTATAAGCTTAAGAGTGTGCAATTTAGGCGAGGGCCAAGTTTTACATTTATAAAAGCCACTACTACCTTTCACTAAAAATATAGCTAGGGCAAGTAGGGATCGTCCCAAGGGATTATTCATGTTGGAATTTTACTTTGACTCTAGTGGATCACAAGATTGCAAATGAGGGTTGGTTGATTAAACTAAGGTGCAATGAAATTAAAATGCAAGTTAAATAAACTAGTGAGAGATAGGGATTTAAGAGATGAGAAGAGAGGTCTTAGGGTGTTGGAATCACCACTAAGCTCATGTAATTAACCACTTGCTTTCCATTAATGGGGAATACATTGTTGTGAACAATATGCGACTACTAATTGCAATATTAAGCATGGACCACCAAATTAAAGAATGAATTGTCAACCTAAACTAAGTGTAGCACAACCCATCAATTCTAAACATGACCTATCAAACTAGTCACAATTGTAGCACACATCAATCTAGAGAATCATGGAATCTGCAATAATAAGCCATGGAATATCAAAGCAAGTATAGATTGTCTACCTACCTACAAGCATGAATTAAATTGTAGAACAACCCATCAAGCATAAGTATAAAACATCAAATTAATTGACAAACCCATTCAATGAAAAACCCATGTCTAGCCATCACTAGATTCTCAATCAACCACACATAGACATGCAATTAATATAGAAAAACTCGTGTAGAGATCAATTCCCCAAATAATCACACATAAGACAATATGTAATTAAAATAGAGAATCAATTGGAAGAATTAAATCATATGAATCATGTGAGACATAATTCCTAATTTAATCACACATAGACATGTAAATAAACTAAAGAATTAATAGGAAGAATTAAACCATAGAAATCATAGAAATAAACCAACATTCATGAAATTCACAAGGCTAGAACAATAATCACAACAATATATATAAATCCCCAAAAATAGAAATACAAGGGTTTAGATTACACAAGACTTAGGGCTCATCTAAGCCCTAAGTGTAGGTATAGCCAATCATGGAGGAGGTGGATGTGGTCATGAAACCTTCAAGGGCGAGCTCCAAACATGGCTCCATCTTCTTCTTCCTCTTCTTCTTCTTCTTCTTTGAAGCTCTAGAGAGAGAGAGTGTGTGTGTGTGGATCTAGAGATGGATCTTGAGATGTGCCTCCACTCCCCTCTTTTCTTTTAACCTTAATCTCTAACTTTCTAGAGAGAGAAAAATGAAATTACAATGAAATAATAATGGGTCTTTACAAGAATGGTTGAATCCCTCTTATATATAAGGCTTTGAGGGGCCAAAAATGTGAGAACTCAGCCCTGTTCCTTGAAGCACAGCCCGAGTTCTCCCGAAATGAGATTCAGATCTGCTTTTTAATAACTTTCGCGAACAGTTCGATCGATCCAACTTGCTTGATCGATCCGACTTTTAAGTTCGATCGATCTAACTTATTCGATTGATCCAACTTTGATCGATCTCACTTTTCTATGATCAATCTCACGATCGATCTCACATGACAGCTTTTCAGCATCAGCCTCTTTTTGCTCCAAATCAGCCTCCTTTTGCTCTAAATCCTCACTAAGACTTAGTTTGACTCCAAAAAGGCCTTAAGAAACCATTTTTAGCCCATTTTAACATTATTGACCTGAAATATACAAAAACACAAATAAGTACTAAAACGGGAAAGTAAGATAGAATAAAGGTCCTAAAATACTTAAGCTTAAGGGGTTTAAAAGCGTACTTCTCAGCGCTCATCACACCCTCAAACTTAAATATTGCTAGTCCCTAACAATGAACTATGAAGTAAAGAAATGAGATGAACAACTAAACAACTATAACTAGAAAGCAATGAAATGATAGCACCACATTCGTAGGGAACACGATTGCATTTAGCATATGCAACAAGCCTTTTAAACCCCTAAGTTATCCCGTGTGGACGAGTGAAGTCTCGTGAGGGTTTCTAGAAATGATACCCACAATCATTAAGCTCATTCTTTCAAAAGAGGCACCAATATTGGAAACAAGTATTGAGAGAAAACTACCTCAAGTATGCAATTTTTTAACCCTTTCCAAGCAATCTCCCAAAATTTCAATATCAAGTAAGCAAGTATGGTCCTCCACACATCAAGAAAATGATTATGCAAATTAAAACATCTCTAGAATTCTTTTGAGTGGACCAGAATCAAATATGTTGCTATCTTAGCCAATTAAAGAATTAATCACATCCTTACCCTCAAACTAGCACACAAATCTAGTACCGATCATTAAGACAAAAAGTGGACCTTTATTAAAGCTTTATTGTTCTAGGTGCGCTTATTCTTTTCACTCATTTTTTTTTTTAAGGATCAAAGATGGAAGCATGGTGCAATGTGTTGATCTATTAAGCTTTCTAGTGATCCATGAGGTCGAGCGTTAAGTCAATGACTCCCAAACCTGACGGCTTTAGGGTACTAGGTGTTCAAACACCCCTACGGACTTACAAGCTCAAATCAACTAGGCTACAAATCAAGACAACCTCCATCTAATCATTTCATACTTCTCACCTTTTGGGAGAAGTCGTCACTTTTTTTATTGCTTTTGCAACTTTTTTCTTCTTCTTTTTTTATTTTTTATTTTTTCAATTCAATTATTAACCTAGAGTTTGGGCCCTCCACCTTTTGGCGCGAGAAATTCAATGCTTGATGAGGCTAGAATCCTGGCCATTTAGTGAAAAAGGGGTTGTTATCCACCTTTATCAAGAATGAAAGCTTTCAATACACTACTAGTTCAATTGGGATATAACCAAATCAATAGTCAACAAAGCATGTACCCCACAACTGAATGCTAGTGTGCGCCTGTGCTAGTGTAGAATCCTAGAGTGAATCTCAAAACAATCATAAAATCAAGATGATGTGGACCACAAATGCAAGCAAGATATCAATCTTTTGAAAAATTTACTCCCAAATGGCATCCACAAGGCATACAAGGAGTATTAAACTCTCAAGTCAAGCAATTTTTAAATTTTAAGCAATATAGTCCTCAAAAGATCAAAATCATAGCTAACATCAATCTCAAATCTCAATCATGCATTTAAAACTCAACTTTAAGTAGAATGCAACAAAGACACCTTACCCCCAAACTTAAACCGCACATTGTCCTCAATGTGTAATGAGAACAATGGAAAAGATGGAAAGAGTATACTGTGGTGGCGTAGACATGAAGCCTAGTCATGATCCAATTCGAAAGACGTCTCCCCCAAATTTGGAATCAATAACCTACTTGAATAACCACACTAGCAAACTCACATCAAATATTAAATGGGATAAGAATAATCAAGCATTATAAGGCAATATAGCACAAGATGAAAGAGAGATATAAGATCAAGCCCTACCTAAAGCATAAAATATGCATGACTACACAAAAGGGAACAATGGTGAAAAGTTTTTTATGTTTTTCTTTTTATTAAAGTATGTACAAAATGCAAGAAAAGCAAAGAATAAAATGCATGAACAAAATACAAAAAGAAAAATAAAGAAGGTAAAATGCAATGAAAGAATATATACAATGCAAGAAATGAAAAACAAAAAGTAAGAAGGGATGTAAGAACAAAATAGTGAAAAATGAAATCAAAAACTTTTATATTTATTTTTATTTATTTTTTGAAAGTATGTACAATAAAACAAAATGCAAGAAAGATAAAGAAATAAAAATGAAAATGAACATGTATAATACAAGAGATAAAAGACATAATGTGTCATGTGGGTGCTAAGTTTAACGTCTCTAGCAAGACGGGATGCTACTTTGAAAAACCCTTTTTTTATTATATTTATTATTTTTTTTAATAATTTTTTTTTTTTTTTTAGACAAGACAAATATGTACACAAACAAAAATAAAAAGGCAAGTCAATAAAAATGTAAGAAGTAAAAATGCAACGAAATAAAGAATGCAAAGAATAATTTTTTTTTTATTTTTTTTTTTAAATTAAAAATTAAAAATTAAAGTTAAACAAAATATCTTTGGAAATAAGATAAAAGGAAATAAAATCAAATAAAAGAAAAGAAGAATATTTTTGGAATTTTTTTTATTTAAAAAAAAAAAAAGGAAATAAAAATAAATCTTGAAAGTAAAAATGAAAATAAAAATCTTTTTGGAGTTTTCAAAAATAAAATAAAATAAACAAAAATATTTTTATATTTTTAACAAGTTTTATTTTATTTTATTTTTTGGAATTTAAAATTTTAAAAAGTCAAAACAAAGTCAAAGCAATGAATTTCCATTATTGAGATTGATTTGAACAAATGTTCGATCGATCTGACAGAGAGCCAAAAATATGCAAGTCTTCGGGTTTAGAAATTTTCTAAGTGTTGGGACTTGTAGATCGATCTAGGAACTTGTTCGATCGATGGGACAAAGAGCTGAAATATGCAGGTTTATGCAGGTCCAAAATTTTTCTAAGTGTAGGAACTCAAGATCGATCGAACTTGATGTTTGGATCGATCGAAGGTCTTCTGATCGATCTAACAGAGAACTGAGATCCATGGATTTTCTTGGATCGATGAGACAGAGAGGTGATTTGGATGCAGGTTTGCTGCAGAATGAAGTTCGATCGATCTAACCCTCATTTGAGATCGATCGAACTTATGCCAAATGCTCAATTATGACATGAAAGCTCATGCAATCCTAATCATAGTCCCTAGCAATACATATGAACCCAAAGCCAATATCTAGACTTCGCAAGAAATAAAATTTAAAATAGAAATGAGGGAGGAATAGAGTTGTGAAACTCTATGAATCGCTTTGCTAGTCTTTAACGTCTCTAGAAAGACGTTAGGCTCACTAATCAAAAGAATCAAAAGCCAGATATGAAACATCCTTATTGATCCTCTTTTCCATTTTTTCATTTAATGTCCCACTTATGACAATAAAATCATCCTCCTAAAGAATGACTTGAAAAGAAATAAAAAAGATGATATTGTTCCTTTCATCCATGGTCTTGAAAACAAAATCAATCATGGTTGGGCTTGCCTCTTTGTTGTGTTCTTGAAACACATTCAAATAATCATTCACTTTGATAATTGGTGAGGCATTGTCTTTCAAAGACTCATTTGGAATATCAATGAACACTTTCTCTTCATCCTTCTTCTCTTCCTCAAAAATCACCATCTCCTCACCTTCCAAGTTAGCTAAGGAGTTCATTAGAGAGTTCACTTCATTTTTGGAGCTTTCAAGGTCAAAACTACAATTTTTATACATTTCAAAAAGACACTCCTCAAGAGGATCATTGGAGATAATAGAAGGAAGGCCCTCTTTTACGAGTTCCTCCTCTTTCTCTCCTTCCTCAAGTGTGGTCAACATCTCCTCACTCTCTAGAGTAGCAATATCCGAGATAAAATCATAATCAAAACAAGGAAAGTCCTCATTAATCATGTTATGCTCTATTGGATTAGCTACTAACTCACTTGCTACTTCCTCCTCTATACAAAATAGAGTACTAGACATTAGCTCACTTAATACTTCCTCTTCACTTTCATCAACCTCATTTATATACATTGAAGTTCTTGCGATTTTTTCATTTGCCTCTTTCTCCTCCTCTTAACGAGAAAGAGTACTTACAATTTTCTCAACTTGAGCTTCAAGATTGGCTAAAGCTTGAGAATGAGAATTAATAAGTGAAGTGTGTGAAATATGCACATCAAGTAAAGATAACACTTTTTCTTCAAATCTGGGTGAGTACCTAGAAGGTGGTGGAGTTGGTTCATCATAAATTGGTGGTGGAGGGTAATAGTCACAAGAAGGATTAAATGAGTGATCAAGTCCATAAAAAGATGATGCATGAAATGAATTTGACTCAACCTCATAAGGATCAAAATATGGTGGAGGGACATAAGGTGAGGGGAAGTAATTTTCCCCCAAACTTGGATCAAATAATGGCTCCATCTACATTCAAAATCCAAATGCAAGAACAAATAATGGCCTTCACACGGGCCAATGCTTGGACAAAAATTTAAGCAATTCAATTAGCCTCAACAAGGGCTATCACAAGCATGCAAAGAAATGAAACAATTAAAATACAAGAGTTCCAAGAATTGCTCACAACGGTCCTTAAGCAACTTCAAATTTAAATATTAGTTTTAAGCTCCAATTATTGCTTTAAGATCCAAAGTTTGCCTTCCTTGTAGTCAAGTATCTAATTGAACAAATAATAATGAGAACAAGAGAAAAGAATGTACAATGCAAAATAAAATAAAAATAGAAGCAATCAAATAAACACTATTATCTACTTTAATTCCAACAAAACCGTTAATCCCCAGCAACGACGCCAAAATTTGAAGATGCCGCTTGTATACGTCAAAATAATGCAGTGAATGTGCGGTTCAAGAAAAGCCTTTTGGGTCAAATTTTAAGTTATAAAAACCACTACCAACACTACTACTAACGTAGCAAGAGTGAGTTGGGATCGTCCCAAGGGATTATACATGTTTGAATTTAACTTTGACTCTAGCGTATCACAAGATTGCAAAAGAGAGAGATTGATTGTTTAAATTAATTAAAACGCAATAAAAATAAAACTAAGTAAAGATACGGATTTAAGAGATGAGAAGAGAAGTTTTAGGATGTTGGAATCACCACTAAGCTCATGTAATTAACCACTTGCTGTCCATTAATCGGGAATACATTGTTGTGAACAATATGCGACCACCAATTGCAATATTAAGCATGGACCATCAAATTAAAGAATGAATTGTCAACCTAAACTAAGTGTAGCACAACCCATCAATTATAAGCATGACCCATCAAACTAGTCACAATTGTAGCACACATCAATCTAGTTAATCATGGAATTTGTAATAATAAGCCATGGAATATCAAAGTAAGTATAGATTGTCTACCTACCTACAAGTATGAATTAAATTATAGAACAACCCATCAAGCATAAGTATAAAATATCAAATTAATTGACAAACCCATTCAATAAAAAACCCATGTCTAGCCATCACTAGATTCTCAATCAACCACACATAGACATGCAATTAATATAGAAAAACTAGTGTAGAGATCAATTCCCCAAATAATCACACGTAAGACAATATGTAATTAAAATAGAGAATCAATAGGAAGAATTAAATCATATGAATCATGTGATACATAATTCCTAATTTAATCACACATAGACATGTAAATAAACTAGAGAATTAATAGGAAGAATTAAACCATAGAAATCATAGAAATAAACCAAGATTTATGAAATTCACAAGGCTAGAACAATAATCACAACAATATATATAAATCCCCAAAAATAGAAATACAAGGGTTTAGATTACACAGGACTTAGGGCTCATCGAAGACCAAAGGATGCAAGAACAAAATAATGAAAAATGAAATCAAAAACTGTTATTTTTATTTATTTTTTGAAAGTATGTACAATAAAACAAAATGCAAGAAAGATAAAGAAATAAAAATGAAAATGCACATGTATAATACAAGAGATAAAAGTAACAATGAGTGATCAAGTCCATAAAAAGATGATGCATGAAATGAATTGGACTCAACCTCATAAGGATCAAAATATAGTGGAGGGACATAAGGTGAGGGGAAGTAATTTTCCCCCAAACTTGGATCAAATAATGGCTCCATCTATATTCAAAATCCAAATGCAAGAACAAATAATGGCCTCCACACGGGCCGATGCTTGGACAAAAATTTAAGCAATTCAATTAGCCTCAACAAGGGCTATCACAAGCATGCAAAGAAATGAAACAATTAAAATACAAGAGTTCCAAGAATTGATCACAACGGTCCTTAAGCAACTTCAAATTTAAATATTAGTTTTAAGCTCCAATGATTGCTTTAAGATCCAAAGTTTGCCTTCCTTGTAGTCAAGTATCTAGTTGAACAAATAATAATGAGAACAAGAGAAAAGAATGTACAATGCAAAATAAAATAAAAATAGAAGCAATCAAATGAACACTATTATCTAGTTTAATTCCAACAAAACCGTTAATCCCCAGCAACGACGCCAAAATTTGACGAGGCCACTTGTATATGTCAAAATAATGTAGTGAATGTGCAGTTCAAGAAAAGCCTTTTGGGTCAAATTTTAATTTATAAAAATCACTACCAACACTACTATTAACGTAGCAAAAGTGAATAGGGATCGTCCCAAGGGATTATACATGTTTGAATTTAACTTTGACTCTAGTGTATCATAAGATTGCAAAAGAAAGAGATTGATTGTTTGAATTAATTAAAATGCAATAAAAATAAAACTAAGTAGAGATAGGGATTTAAGAGATGAGAAGAGAAGTCTTAGGGTGTTGGAATCACCACTAAGCTCATGTAATTAACCACTTGCTTTCCATTAATGGGGAATACATTGTTGTGAACAATATGCGACTACCAATTGCAATATTAAGCATGTACCATCAAATTAAAGAATGAATTGTCAACCTAAACTAAGTGTAGCACAACCCATCAATTCTAAGCATGACCCATCAAACTAGTCATAATTGTAGCACACATCAATCTAGAGAATCATGGAATTTGCAATAATAAGCTATGGAATATCAAAGTAAGTATAGATTGTCTACCTACCTACAAGCATGAATTAAATTGTAAAACAACCCATCAAGCATAAGTATAAAACATCAAATTTATTGACAAACCCATTCAATGAAAAACCCATGTCTAGCCATCACTAGATTCTCAATCAACTACACATAAACATGCAATTAATATAGAAAAACTAGTGTAGAGATCAATTCCCCAAATAATCACACATAAGACAATATGTAATTAAAATAGAGAATCAATTGGAAGAATTAAATCATATGAATCATGTGAGAGATAATTCCTAATTTAATCACACATAGGCATGTAAATAAACTAGAGAATTATTAGGAAGAATTAAACCATAGAAATCATAGAAATAAACCAAGATTTATGAAATTCACAAGGCTAGAACAATAATCACAACAATATATATAAATCCCAAAAAATAGAAATACAAGGGTTTAGATTACACAAGACTTAGGGCTCATCCAAGCCCTAAGTGTAGATCTAGCGAATCATGAAGGAGGTGGATGTGGTCATGAAACCCTCAAGGGCGAGCTCCAAACATGGCTCCATCTTCTTCTTCCTGTTCTTCTTTGAAGCTCTAGAGAGAGAGAGAGAGTGGATCTAGAGATGGATTTTGAGATGTGCCTCCAATTCCCTCTTTTCTTCTAACCCTAATCTCTAACTTTCTAGAGAGAGAAAAGTGAAATTACAATGAAATAATAATGGGTCTTTATGAGAATGGTTGAATCCCTCTTATATACAAAGCTTTGAGGGGCCAAAAAGAAGAGAACTCAGCCCTAGAATCTGTTCTTTGATGCACAGCCCGAGTTCTCCGAAGTGAGATTCAGATCTGCTTCTTAATATCTTTCGTGAACAGTTCGATCGATCCAACTTGTTCGATTGATCCAACTTTTAAGTTCGATCAATCCAACTTGTTCGATCGATCCAACATTTAAGTTGGATCGATCCAACTTTGATCGATCTCACTTTTCTGCAATTGATGTCACGATCGATCTCACTTGGCAGCTTTTTAGCATCAGCCTCTTTTTACTCCAAATCAGTCTCCTTTTGCTCCGGATCCTCACTAAGACTTAGTTTGACTCCAAAAAGGTCTTAAGAAACCATATTTAGCCCATTTTAACATTATTGACCTGAAATATACAAAAACACAAATAAGTACTAAAACGGGAAAATAAGATAGAATAAAGGTTCTAGAATAGTCAAGCTTAAAGGGTTTAAAAGCGTACTTTTCAGCGCTCATCACATGCCAACCTTTACAAGAATGGAACCTTCAAGTCCGCAAATCATCCAAGCATAACGAGAATCTCAACCTTGATTCCTGTACCTAAAAAATGTCCCCACTACGTGGGTGAGTAATATAAAGCTTCTCGTAGGAAATGAGCAAGCATCGACCTAACATTTTACAAAGTTATTACATTAACTTAAAACAATTCAAAAGGGTCATGCTAACTAACGTCTATGTCAAAGGTGAGACTCAGGGAGCATCCTAAGCTACCTTAAAACATTTCTAGCATAAACCATATCATTCATGCAATTCAAACAACATAGAAGCATGCTATACAAAGTAACAAGATAGAGATTCTCAAAGCCATTGACTTGAAATCTAAAATGTGAAAAACAACTAAAGTGGCTCATGCCACCTACCGTCTATGTTTCATATGAATCTATAGGATCATTCCTAAGTTGCATTTGAACAATATATCATAGATGTACTTAACAACATCAAAACCTGCAATGATTTATTAGAAATCAGAATACCTGAATGTACTTAACAATATCAAAACCTACAATGATTCATTAAAGTCATAAAGTATAAAAGCACTTAACAACATTAAAAACATGCTATGATTCCTTACAGATCATAATGCATAAATGTACTTAACAACATTAAATCGCCAATAACCAAAACCACAAGTCAGAATTAAATATTGGTTGTCAACTTGGAATTGAATATGAAATCAAATAGTGGGAGACTCAGACATCAAATCTTGGATAATGCCATGAACTACGGTTATTCCGGGCATTAACTTGCTAGGAATACCACCCTAAGTGCCCACGATAAATGCGGAGAACTTAACCTCCCGCACTAGAGCCAAACTCTAGTCATGTCTCAGTAACAATGTCCCAAGTGACTCCAAAATAAATAAGTTAACAACTTATATACGAAATATATATAAAGCCTGAAACTACATTCCATACACAAGTAGGTTGTAACCACAAAACACATGCACTAAATCCACAACTACTATAGGATGACAAATGTCGATTCTTCAGAGTGCGATTCATTACATGCTATAACAACATCACATGTCGAATCTTCAGTGTGCGATTCGTTACACGTTATAACAATATAATTTAATATTGAAAGCATAAACTGATGAATCTAACACAAGTCTAAAATCATGCTTAAAACATACCACCAATGTCAAACTCATGATTAAATCAATAATGCAATAGAAACGGAAATAAATCAAATGAACTAATTAATTTCTCTAAATTTCAATTCTTAACCAAATGGTCCCTAATTAACACATGTTATACAACATAACTTGATCATTACATATATCAATTCAAAAACTTAATTAGACCATTGAAATAACAAAATGGAATTTAATTCAATCGTAATAATCAAATCCATAATTTATAAAACAACATTAAATGGTCCCAATTTAACATATGCTAGTATACAAGTCCTAGCCATCACAATTATCAATTTAAAAACTTAATCAAACCAATGGAATCTTTAAAATAGATTTTATTTAATCCTTTTAATTAAAATCTCTAGAATTTCATACTCATCTAAATGTTCTCAAATTAAAGTATGTTAAAGAACATTCCAAGGCTTAATTTAAAAGCATATCATAAGTTAATTTCATGCAAGGTACGTCCATGAAAATTAAACTTTACCAAAGATAATTATGAAATAAAAAATGCAATTCTTATTCAATTAATTCTAATTTAATATATGTTAACAAACATATCAAAGCATAATTTATCATCATACCATAATTCAATTCTAAGCTATATACATCCTTGTAAATTTAATCTTATACAAAGAAATAAATATTACTAATTTTCTATATTTGATACAAGGTGTAACGACCCAGGGTCGTTGCACAAGGCATGCAAATAAGTTGTATAATCAGGGAAAACACTCAATACAACACATACATAATCCTAAAACATCACCTACCTCAATTTGAGATGAAAATCTCAAAAGCCACCAAAATGAGACAGCTCCGAATCCGACAATACTTCGGGGTTTTGTCGGGAACAACGCTGTGAACATTAAACTTCAAAGAGGACCTACCAAAACTTGAACTCAAACCCAAACTCAAAAATTGGCCAAAAACGGGTTCTAATAAGGGGAAAAGATGCGCGTAGTCAAGACAAACATAAAACACAAAGGTACTTCGACTTTTTAACAAAGGAAAGAATGTTTAATTGAGAGAAGAAGGGTGGCCGCCCCCTTGGGCTGCCATGGATGCTGCTGGACGTCCATGAGTAGAGGGGAAGATTACTTTTTGATTTTATAACCCCTTATTTATAGTAAAACCCTAAAAGTGCCCCGAATGGGCCTCGCCAGGTCCGGAAAAGTAGAATTCGAGCAAACGCGCTTAAACGGCGAAACTTCGTGAATGAAAAAGATTCAAAATGAGAAAATATGAACAATGGAAGAAATGACGTCGAAAACTAAGTCCCGAACAGAGAGATATGCCCCGAACAAGTTTGGCGGCAACTGGGGCCAAAAACCTTAAAACTGGAGAAAAATGACCAAAAGGAAATTCTAAGAGTACACGATTCGAAAAAATGTGAAAATGAATCCTGCACGAGGATCCAGGCTCAAAATGAGGTATTTTCCAATAACTTTCGTTAATTGCACAATGGCCCTCTAAAAAGTTAAAACTACACTAATGGCCCAGAATGAAAATATCTTCCAAAAATATTTTCTTAAAAACTCCTGAAATAAAATATCTTCAAAAGATATTTATGAAAAAAAACCCTAAGAAAAGAAAATGATTCTGAAAAACTATACATCTTTGCCTCTATGGCCACTAGAAGCAACTAAAGTACTTTACTGCAAAAGTAAAGATACGTTTTTTGTGGAAACCACTTGGAATGAAGATACGTGAAGTCAAAAACTAACTTTGAACACAAAAAGTGAGGTTATGCCAGCAAAGTGACAAATGGGGAAAAGACAAAATAGGGAAAATGACGAAAAGTGAATAGTGTCGAAAAAAGAAAAATGTGGAAATGACTCGGTCTTTAAAGGAAGTTGTCAATCCAGGGAAAGGAGTCTTAGAAACCATTTCTGAGCACTTGAGACGACACTAAGTGACGAGAAACCAAACACAGAATAGAAAAGACAGCGGAAAAAATTTATCCGTAAAATTTAAGGAAAAAGGAAAGGAAGAAAATGGCCGTAAAATTTTATACCCAATGGCATGGACAGAAACAAAGAAAATGCACTGTAAAATGCCCAGAATGCCCCTCCATGAAATTTGGTAGTGAGGGTGAAGAAGCTGCTACATTGCAAAACTGAAAGCTGAACTTTGCGAGGGATTTCTGGTACCAAGACGACATTTTCTGGAAAAACACGAAGAAGAAACGCCCCCTTAAATCACGTTTTCTAAGTGACCATGTAAAGACTGGAATTTAATTCCTGAAGGAAAATTCTAGAATGCCCTAAAATGAGATTATGCAAGAAAATTATAAAATGAGCCCATAGGAGGCTCAAATCACAAAGGAAAGGGTTTTTCTTGAAAACGATCATGCACGCAAATGTAACTTATCTATTTAGACCTGTTACAATGGTCCACGGCTTAAAAATACCGCCGATGCAAAATCCGACCCCGAACGGCTAAAAAGGCAAAAATGCATTTGAAATAGAAATTTTGAAATCTAAAATTATGAAATGGTTTCAAATTACCATTTGGCCCTTGGTCGATACATAATTAATGGTATCCTATGAAAGAATGAAAATGGAATTCCCACACCCGATGCGACCATGGTGAAGTAATAACTCAATATTTTTTTAATATTTCATGAAGTCAAAAAAAATTACATAGGATACAAAATACATGTCATTGTTCTCCGGCCTCATCTCACATAAGTCAAATACATCTTAAAAGGTGTACATATGTACACATTACATATATGGAATTAAAGAATACAAGTTTTGATACATAAGGCTACCAAATGATATTTCATGCTAACATTTATATGAAATAGAAACTTGGAGGCTGCAAATCATCCAAGAAGTAATAAGCATCACAAACCAAGTCTTCATACCTGAAACAAATACCCCCAATAACTTTGGAGTGAGTAAACAAGTTTACTCGTAGGGAATGAGCATGCATAGACTCGATTTCTTTCAAATTTTTAGACTAACATGGAACGGTTCAAAAGGATCATGCCACCTAACGTCTATGTTAAAGTGGGACTCAATGAGCATTCTAAGCTACCTTAGATCATTTTTAGCATAAGTCAGATCATTCATACAATTTAACAACATGGAAGCATGTTATACAAAGCAATAAGATATAGGTTCTCTAAAGCATCAATTTGCAACCTAAGATATGAAAATAACTAAAGTGGGTCATGCCACCTAGCGTCTATGATCTAATGAATTTATAGGATCATTCCTAAGTTATATTAGAACATCGAAACACAGATCACAATATCGATGCCATTTAACCAACATTATAACTTCCAATACAACGCATAAAGCATGATTTCTCAAAGTAAATATCTTGAAACTCAAATGGGAAATCAAAGAAGAAATAACAAGTTACGATATCATCTAGTTATCAACTTGAATTGAAATGCGAAATCAAACAAAGTAGATACTTGGACATCATGCCGGATCAGACCGACACCATAGTTATTTTAGGATTACTAGCCTATAAGTAACCTCCCTATATGCAAACTAGACTATAGGAGGACAATCCCCTGTACTGGAACCATGTCTAAGCCGTAGTTAAACAACGACATCCCCAAGTTTCCAAAATCAACAAGTTATGTAACAACGTATATATCAACATGTATATACAAGATAATCAGCTATCTACCATACACAACCAAATTTGGAAACACATATAATTCATACTCTAAGTCCACAACTACTATGGTATGACAAATGTCGAATCTTCAGTGTGCGATTCGTTACACGCTATAACAATATCTTTCAATATTGAAAATATAAGCTCATGAATTTAAATATAACAACAATGTTATCAATTGCTAAAATGTAATCAAGTGGATATACAACAACTCCAAGTCCATGATTTAAACATAGAAACAACTTCTAAGACGCAATGAAATCTATGAAGCAATTTGATAGAATTTAATTAAATAAACATAATTAAATTCTCTAGTTTCCAATTCAATTCCAAATAACCTCAAATTAATACAGGTTAAAAGACATGACATCGTCATCACATATATCCATTCTAAAACTCAATTAGGTTGTTGGAACAATAAAGCAGGATTTTAATTAAATCATGCTAATTTAAATCCCAAGGTTCTAAAGCAACTCCAATGGTTCCAAATTACTATGTGCTAGTAAACAAGTCATGGTCATTACAAATATTAAGTTAAAACTTAATTAAGCCAATGAAACCATTAAATAGATTTTAATTAAAACTTTTAATTAAAATCTCTAGATTTTTAAACTCACCCAAATGTTCTCAAATTAACATATGTTAGGGAACATGCCAAGGCCTAGTGTAATATTACATCATAAGTTTATTTCATTCAAATTACAACAATATGAATTAGACTTTTTCAAAAGAAAAATATTAAATAAAATTTGCAATTCTTATTCAAATGATTCCAATTTAATATATGTTAACAAGTATACCAAGGCCTAAATTACTAGCATGCCACACTTTAATTCCAAGTTGTATATCATCATGAGGATTAAATCTTAAACAAAGAAATTAATTAAATGAAAGGTTTCAAATCTAATAAATTATTCTAGATTTAATATATGTGAAAGTACATGGCATGCACATCAAGAATATCAAGTCAGAATTTCAAGGAAATTAATAGTGCACTTGGAGCAAATTAATTAATCAAATTAATTAATTATTAGTAGATTACTTTGAATTTCACATATGTTGAAGAGTATATTAAAGCCTAATATAATATGCTAACACATATTGATTTCAAGTTAGATAAAGCCACATGAATTAAATATTTACTCAAGAAAAATATTAAATAAAATCTTCATTACTTGTCCAAATGCTCTCAATTTAATATATGTCATTGAACATGTCAAGGAGTCATATACTATTATGCCACATGTTTAAACCAAGTTATGAGCAACCAGAAAAAATTAAATCTTACACAAAGAAATAATTAATTAAAATTTCTAGATTCGATACTAAGTCTTGTAAATGAGTTGTATAGGCATCCATAGCATGCAAAATAACAAGAATTTAAACTATAACACCCCCTACCTCAATTTGAGATGAAAACCTCAAATCCCCATCGAAAGAAAAGTGCTCTGAATCAGACGATATTGCGGGGTTTTGTCGGGGACAACACGGTGAACAAGAATCCCAAGGAAGCCCCATGAAAATCACAACTTGACTTCAAACCTCAACTCACAAAATGGTCAAAAATGGGTACTAATAAGGGGGACAGGTATAACATGACGAGGCTTGTAATAAATGTTAAGGCCGAAGACTTTCTACCAAAGAAATCAAATGGAGGAGAAGAAAGAATGGTAGCAGCCCAAGGGGCTGCCATGGATGCCAACCAAGGAGTGGGGAAGAGGATGGAAAAAGTGACTTTTCACTTTAAGACATTCTATTTATAGGAAAACCTTAAAAGTGCCCTGAAAGGGCCCCGCCGAGTCCGGAAAAGTGAAATTTGAGCAGGTGCACTTAAATGGTGAAGCTCCATGAATGAAAAAGATTCGCAGGTGCACTTAAATGGTGAAGCTCCATGAATGAAAAAGATTCAAAATGAGAAAATATGAACAAAGGAATAAATGGCATCGAAAACCGAGTCCCAAGCAGAGAGATATGCCCGAACAAGTTCGGCGCTAACCAGGGTCAGAAATCCCAAAACTGGAGAAAAATGACCAGAAGGAAATTCTAAGAGTACACGACTCGAAGAAATGTGAAAATGAATCCGGTATGATGATCCAGGCTCAAAACAAGACATTTTTGTAATAACTTTCGTTAATTGCACAATGACCCCTCCAAAAAGGGTTAACTGCACTAATGACCCAAAATGAAAATATCTTCCAAAAATATTTTCTTAAAAACCCTTGTAATAAAATATCTTCAAAAGATATTTATGAAGAACAACCCAAGAAAAGAAAAAGTTTATGAAGAATTGTGCATCCATACCCCTATGTACACCTAGAGCAACTAGAGTACTTAATTGCAAAAGTAAAGATACGTATTTTGTGAAAACCACTCATGATGAAGATACGTAAAGTCAAAAACCAACTCCGAGCTTGAAAAGTGAGGTTGTGCCAAAAATTGACAAACGGGGAAAAGACGAAATAGGGAAAAAGACGAAAAAGTGAATAGTGTTCGAAAAGTGAAAATGTGGAAATGACTTGGTCCTTAAAGGAAGTTATCAATCCAAATGAAAGAGTCTCAGAAACTATTTCTGAGCACTCGAGAAGACACTAAGCGACAAGAAACAGAACTCAGAAAAGAAAATTAAACAGAAAAAAATTATCCGTAAAATTTCAGGAAAAGGGAAAGGAAGAAAAATGACCGGGTCATTACATTTGTAGCATAAACCACATCATTCATGCAATTCAAACAACATAGAAGCATGCTATACAAAGCAACAAGATAGATATTCTCAAAGCCATTAACTTGAAATCTAAAATGCGAAAAACAACTAAAGTGGGTCATGCCACCTAATGTCTATGTTCTAAATGAATCTATAGGATCATTCCTAAGTTGCATTTGAAGAATATATCATAGATGTACTTAACAACATCAAAATCTGCAATGATTCATTAGAAATCATAATGCCTGAATGTACTTAACAACATCAAAACCGGCAATGATTCATTAAAATCATAAAGTATAAATGTACTTAACAACATTAAAAACATGCTATGATTCGTTACAGATCATAGTACATAAATGTACTTAAAAACATTAAATCGCCAATAACTAAAACCACAAGTCACAATTAAACATTGGTTGTCAACTTGGAATTGAATGCGAAATCAAATAGTGGGAGACTCGGACATTAATTCTTGGATAATGCCAAGAACTACGGTTATTTCGGGCACTAACCCGCTGGGAATACCACCCTAAGTGCGCATTATAAATGGGGAGAACTCATACGTCCCGCACTAGAGCCAAACTCTAGCCATGTCTCATTAACAATGTCCCAAGTGACTCCAAAATAAATAAGTTAACAACTTATATACAAAATATATATAAAGCCCGAAACTACATTCCATGCACAAGTAGGTTGTAACCACACAACACATGCTCTAAATCCACAACTACTATAGGATGACAAATGTCGAATCTTCAGAGTGCGATTCGTTACACGCTATAACAACATCACATGTCGAATTTTCAGTGTGCGATTCGTTACACGCTATAACAATATAATTCAATATTGAAAGCATAAACTGAGGAATCTAACACAAGTCTAAAATCATGCTTAAAACATACCACCAATGTCAAACTCATGATTAAATCAATAATGCAATAGAAACATAAATTAATCAAGTAAACTAATTAATTTCTTTAAGTTTCAATTCTTAACCAAATGATCCCTAATTAACACATGTTATACAACATAACTTGATCATCACATATATCAATTCAAAAACTTAATTAGGCCATTGAAACAACAAAATGGAATTTAATTCAATCATGATAATCAAATCCCTAATTTCTAAAAAAACATTAAATGGTCCCAATTTAACATATGCTAGTATACAAGTCCTAGTTATCACAATTATTAATTTAAAAATTTGATTAAACCAATGGAAGCTTTAAAATAAATTTTAATTAATCCTTTTAATTAAAATCTTTAGAATTTCATACTCATCCAAATGATCTCAAATTAAAGTATGTTAAAGAACATGCTAAGACTTAATTTAAAAGCATATTATAAGTTAATTTCATGTAAGGTACGTCCATGAGAATAAAACTTTTACCAAAGATAATTATTATATAAAAAATGCAATTCTTATTCAATTAATTCTAATTTAATATATGTTAACAAACATATCAAAGTATAATTTATCATCATGCCATAATTTAATTCTAAGTTATATACATCCTTGTAAATTTAATCTTATACAAAGAAATAAATATTACTAATTTTCTAGATTTGATACAAGGCATGCAAACAAGTTGTATAATCATGGAAAATACTCAATACAACACATATATAATCCTGAAACATCCCCTACCTCAATTCGAGATGAAAATCTTAAAAGCCACCAAAATGAAATGGCTCCGAATCCAACAATACTTCGGGGTTTTGTCGGGGACAACACCATGAACATTAAACTCCAAAGAGGACCTACCAAAATCCTAACTTGACCTCAAACGGAAACTCAAAAATTGGCCAAAAATGGGTTCTAAAAAGGGAAAAAGATGCGCGTAGTCAAGACAAATATAAAATACAAAGGTACTTTGACATTTTAACAAAGGGAAGAAGGTTTAATTGAGAGAAGAAGGGTGGCAGCCCCCTTGGGCTGCCATGGATGCTGCTGGACATCCATGAGGAGAGGGGAAGATTACTTTTTGATTTTATAACCCTCTATTTATAGTAAAACCCTAAAAGTGCCCCGAACGGGCCTCGCCAGGTCTGGAAAAATGGAATTTGAGTAGACATACTCAAACAGTGAAACTTCGTGAATGAAAAAGATTCAAAATGAGAAAATATGAACAACGAAAAAAATGATGTCGAAAACTGAGTCCCGAACAGAGAGATATGCCTCGAACAAGTTCGGCGGCAACTAGGCCAGAAACCCTGAAACTGGAGAAAAATGACCAGAAGGAAATTCTAAGAGTGTACGATTCAACAAAATGTGAAAATGAATCCCGTACTAGGATCCAGGCTCAAAACAAGGTATTTTGCAATAACTTTCGTTAATTGCGCAATGGCCCATCCGAAAAGTGAAAACTGCACTAATGACCCAGAATGAAAATATCTTCCAAAAATATTTTCTTAAAACTGAAATAAAATATCTTCAAAAGATATTTGCGGAAAACAATCCAAGAAAAGAAAAAGATTCTGAAAAACTATGCATCCATGCCTCTATGAACACTAGGAGCAATCAGAGTACTTTACTACAAAAGTAAAGATACGTATTTCATGGAAACCACTTAGAATAAAGATACGTGAAGTCAAAAACCAACTCCAAACACAAAAAGTGAGGTTATGCCAACAAAGTGACAAACGGGGAAAAGACAAAATAGGGAAAAGGACGAAAAGTGAATAGTGTCAAAAAACGAAAAATGTGGAAATGACTTGGTCCTTAAAGGAAGTTGTCAATCCAGGGAAAGAAGTCATAGAAACCATTTCCGAGCACTCGAGACGACACTAAGTGACGAGAAACTAAACATAGAATAGAAAAGACAACATAAAAAATTTATCCGTAAAATTTGAGGAGAAAGGAAAGGAAGAAAATGACTGAGTCATTACACATGTCTTATGCATAATTAGTTTAGCTTAGTATACTTGTGTCTGCATACTTGATTTATGAATTTCCATTTTATTTGTATAATTGTATATGCATGCTTAGACATTACATAACTTGTTTGATATGGTTTAGTATACTTGTAAATGTATGCTTGCATATCGTATGTCATGTTTTAACATTGATGTGTATACTTGAGCATGTATACTTGTATGCCGAAGTTCATTTTAATTGCATAAGTAGCTTAGGATGATCCCTGAGTCTCACTTATGACATAGACGTTAAGTAGCATGATCCTTTGAATTACTTCATGTTAAAGTAATAACCTTGTAAAAAGTTAGGTCGATGCATGCTCATTCCCTATGAGTAAACTTGTTTACTTACCCCGAAGCTAACGGGTTATTTTCAGGTATGGATACTTTGGTTCAAGGTGTGTATCATTCCTTGGATGACTTGTTGCTTTTAAGTTTACATTTCATGCAAATGTTAGCATGAAATATCATCTTATAGCTTTATATATCAAAACTTGTATCCTTGATTACAAATATGTAATGTGTACCTAAGTACACTTTTTGGATGCTTATTTTGTATGTATGACATGAGACCAATGGCCATTAATTCTAAAGTTTACAAATATGTTTTAAAACTTGAGATTTTAATACTTGGTACTATTCATCGACTTTTTTTTGAAAAATGTGTCGACTAATCCGAAACTTCTAGGGGTCTTGTGGGTGTATTTTAAGGTTACATTTTTAATATAGGAAATTTAAAAACTCCCGAAGCCCCATTTCCTTTCCTTTGGCAGCAGCTCGGAAAGATTTTTACCTTCTTGACTTGATTTTCTTGGGGGCATTCTGGGCATTTCATAACGCATTTTTTTTTTGTTTTTTGTTTTTGTCCACATTACCGGGTATAAAACTTGATTTTAGGGGGGGTTTCTTCTTTGAGTTTTTCCAAAAAAGTCCATTTAGATGCCCGTTTTTACTCTCAGTTGCAGTAGTGGGCTGACAGCAACAATAGCTGTCATGGCCCTCATCAGGCCGCTGTGACGTCGTGTTTTGTTTTTAACCTTTCTCCCTCGTCTGGACTCCAAATCGAGTAAATTGTTTTTCTAACTTGACTAATTTTTCGTTGTCTATCCAACAGTGTGCGTGGTTACTCCTAGATCTTTCTGAATAATTATTAGCTTACCCTTTTTGCTTTATATGTCCGCTTTTCTTTGTTTTGCCGTTTCTCTTTCGTCTGGACTCCGAATCATGCGATTCTTGAGTTCATATTGATTAATTTTTTGTTTTATTTCTAGCAGTGTGCTCGGTAGTACCCGAATCCATATTTTTACAAAATGACTATTTTGCCCCTAGGGGCTTATTTGTCATATTTCTGATCTTTTGCTTTCGCATCAGTTCTCATTGAGTTCCATGACCTCATGGAAGGCCATCAAAGTGTCTTAGAGGCGTGTTGTGCCTTGGGAGATCGTTATTTTATTTCTTGCTTTCGAATCTGGATCCGTTATCGGGTCAATCTTCGGTTCATCACAGGATGCTCTGGCTTGAAAAACTAGGGCCGTCACAGGGTAATTGAGACGACTCAATTGGTTTTCATGCTTTAATAGATTAGAAATTGTTATTACCTTATCTTAGATATAATTTTTTGTGTTCTATTCTCAACCTTCCTTTTTGGACGGTATCTAGTAGAGCCTTGTCGGCCATAAGAATAGAGGTCTTATAATGGTATTCCAATGTTTTTTTTACCAAATAATGTTTTCATAGTCTATGCTTAGGAAATATGGGTTATTTGTAAAGTAGTTAAAGTAGGTAGAGTAGGTAGGTGGATAGTCCATGCGAACCGCAGATAGGTTATAGTTAACTAAATTTGGTAAAACATCTTTCTTTAAAACCCGAATTGAACGAATGTTATTAAGTTCAATTCATTTGAAAACATAATTGGTTAAATTCCCAGAGTTGATACAATTAACCATAGTATGATGATTATGGTGAAGTCACAACCCTAAGATTTCTCTCTCTGATTACTTAGTTTAATATTTCAGTTTAATTTTAGTTTGTTTTTAATCGTGACAACCAAGCAAACTTTTCAACCAGTTACCTGTAAATCAATAGGACTAAATTAAAAACTGAATATAAATCTCATTTCCCTATGGGTTCGACATTCGCTTTACGTAGAGCTATCCTACACTGAATCGTTCTATTGTGAGTGGTAAAATTAGTTACACATCAGTAGCCAAAATGAGCTACCAGTAGTAAAAAACTTAAACTCACTGTTTTTTTATTTTTTTCAAAATGGGGGCTTAAATTAATCCCCAAAATTATGAAATTACATATTTAGCCTCCTTAGGACCCTAAACACCTAGAATAACCATCGAAACTGAAATCGAGACCCGTTTGCAAAAGCGTAAATTTTAGGATCCAAAAATGCCCTTCTTTTTTTTTTCAAAAATGGCCGGGACAAAATTCTGAAATTGCTACTGAGACCTTAATATGACTAAAGAAACCCAAAACGACCATTGGAACGGACATCGAGATGATTCAAAAAATTGCACATTTTGAATCCATACTTAGTCATTTTTCAAAATTTTGGTCAAGGCAACAATGGAATGAGGAAGCTGTGAATTGAAGGAATTGCTTCCTAAGAGTACTAAATTTAATGTCGATTGCTAGATGAACCACGAATCAGGTTAATACAAAATAATTAGGATCCATCGAGGAGATGGTCCCTTGACCTTCCTTAGGTAACTTTCCTCCTTCATATGGTTTCAAACTTAGATCAATGAATGGTGAAGGATATTGATCCTTCCGAAGAGAGCCAAAATTGGCCTTAGGAGATTTAAGTATCTCTCGCAATCTTATTTTTTTCATTTTCAGAGTCAAGTAAAGTTGTTGTTTGTGCGAGATTATGGAGTCTCTTTCAATGTCATTGTTTTGAATAACAACGGGAAGATCATGACCTTTCATAATTGAAATCTCTAAGTCACGTACCTCCTTATACTCATATGGTTCATTCAAAGGTTGAGTATCATTGACAATGATTATAGACTGGGCCAGAATGATTGGAAGAATTTCCAGCAAACTGTCAACATTCTCCTTGTACTTGTCCGGTGGTTTAACCTTAAAATGTTGAGGTAACTCTGGTGAAGGAATAGAAGGGGATGGAAATTCCAAAGAAAAGGATGCATTGGGTGTTTCCCATAAAGGAAAGGGAAAACATGGGGTAATATTAAGCAAGAAGTTTACTTCCCAAATAGATTTCTCCACATCAAAATCCTCAAAATCAAATTGGGCCAAGCAAGCTTGTAGAGGATCTTCCGTTGAAGGTGATAAGATTATACTTTCAATGAGTTTATCAGCAATCATGACTGCAAAACACTCACTGTTATCCAAAGGAAGTTGTGCCTCATTAAATTTGTAACAACCCACTCCACCACATGGTATGATATTGTCCGCTTTGGGTCTGAGTCCACACAGTTTTGCTCTTGGGCTTCACCCCAAAAGGCCTCATACCAATTGGAGTGACACATCTACATATAAGCACTTCACCTTCCCTTTACCCAGGTGATGTGGGACTATGCACCTATAGCTCGCTAGTGTGGTAGCCTAATAGTGTCTCGCACGTGCCCACGGCACACCCGCCCACAAGGTCATCGCAATTCACCCCCCTTGGAGGCCTGACGTCCCCCTCGGCATACTTCCGACTGGGTCAGGCTCTGATACCATTTGTAACGACCCACTCCCTGACTTCCTTGTCGGCACACTTCCATCTGGGTCAGGCTCTGATACCATTTGTAATGACCCACTCCACTACATGGTATGATATTGTCTGCTTTGGGCCTGAGCCCGTACGGTTTTGCTCTTGGGCTTTACCCCAAAAGGCCTCATACCAATTGAAGTGACACACCTACGTATAAGCACTTCACCTTTCTTTTACCCAGGCGATATGAGATTATGCACTCGTAGCTCGCCAGTGTGGTAGCCTGACAGTGTCTCACACCCGCCAACGGCACACAGCCCACAAGGTCATCACAATCCACCTCCCTTGGAGGCCCGACGTCCTCATCGGCACACTTCCATCTGGGTCAGGCTCTGATACCCTTTGTAACGACCCACTCCGCCACATGGTATGATATTGTCCGTTTTAGGCCTGAGCTCACACGGTTTTGCTTTTGCTCTTGGGCATGGTGATGACCTTATGGGCGGGTGTGCCGTGGGCGGGTGCGAGACATTGTCAGGCTACTACACTAGCGAGCTACAGGTGCACAGTCTCACATCGCCTGGGTAAAGGATAGGTGAAGTGCTTATATATAGGTGTGTCACTCCAATTGGTATGAGGCCTTTTAGGGTGAAGCCCAAGAGCAAAACCGTGCGGGCTCAGGCCCAAAGCGGACAATATCATACCATGTAGTGGAGTGGGTCATTACAGAAGATATTAAACTTAACATTCATAATCCCAAAAGAGATGTCTATCAACCTTGTTTTACAGTTAATGGAAGCATTAGTTGTAGCTAGGAAGGGACGTTCGAGAAGTACAGGAATGTGTTTTCTTGGGTTATGGACTGGTTCCGTGTCAAGAACTAAGAAGTCTACCAGGAAGTAGAACCTATCCACCTTTATGATAACATCTTCAATGATTCCCCGTGATTGCTTAATGGACCTATTAGCAAGTTGTAACACTATCAGAGTTGGTTTAAGCTCCCCCAAGCCTAATTGTAAGTATACCGAGTAAGGGATTAAGTTAACACTCACTTCTAAATCAAGGAGGGCTCGTTTAATCTCATTGTTTCCAATGACACATGAAATAGTTAGATGACTCGGATCCTTGTGTTTTAGAGGAGTGTCATGTTGAATGATTGCACTCACTTGCTCGGTAAGGCATACTTTCTTAGGAACATGACTTTTAGAAATGCGCTTTTGAGTGTACAAGTCTTTGAGGAATTTAGCATATTTGGGGACTTGCTTGATGGCATCAAGGAGAATGAGGTTAACTTGCTTAGAAACCTCCAACATGGCCTGAGTTTTATCACACTTGTTCCCAAAATGTGTAGTTCCTTAAAAACGTTGAGGGTAAGGAGCCTTAGTGTCACGCCTCGTCTATGGAAGTTACGCCATACAGGCGACACACAAGCGCTGAGTAGGACGCTGCATGGCGACTGCATAGCATGGGAGTTTCTAGAGTCTTCTAAAGTAGTTTAGAGTTGTGTGAAAGATTCTAGATATGTGCAAAAATGTGTAGAAATGTGTGGAAGGTTCTAGAGTTCTCCAGAATTGTGTGGTGTAGTATGGAGAGTTCTAAAATGTTATAAATACTTGTAGTTATATATGAAAGTGTGAAGAAGGTGGAAGAAAATTCTAAAGAATCGATCTCCACCATCGGTTAGAATGCATCCTAGCCGTCCATTAGGGATGAGGGTGCCTATAAATAGGAGAAGGACTTCATTTTGTAGCCAACAAGTCCTAAAGTGAGTCTTGAAAGCCTTGTAGAGAGTTTGAGAGCTAGCCTTGTACAAAGCATTCTTTGAAGTAATAAAAGTGTTATTTCCTTGCCAACTTAAGTGCTTTAATGTGTGTGAGTGTGCAAGCCAAGTGAGGAGAGGGTGAGGGCCACTACAACACTAGTAAGCGTACGAGCGGAGTGCGTTGGCTAAGGTAAGCACAGGAGTTAGGCCGACCAAGTACTTTCGAAAGTGGAAGCAATATCTTAGTGCTGCTCGGGAGTAAGTAGAGTGGTACTGAAACTCTAAGCCCGTGACAGTTGGTATCAAAGTAGGTTCGTCAAGGATGCTTTGTTGGAGTAGATATGGCTAGCAAAGGAGACCACCATATCCATGTCTTGGAGCAGAGCTTGGAAGAGAAGCTCGCCACACACTTGGTCTATAGGGAGACCAAGTTTAACAGGCTCAAGAGAAAGATGGTAGAGCTCTACGAGCTGATTGACGGCATCGCCATTAAGGCACGAGAGAAGGAAAGGGACTTGCATGATCGGGTAGATAACTTGTGCTTAGAGATTACCAAGTGCAAGAAAGAGTTCTCCCAGGTGTGCGAGGTCATAGTGAAGCCAAAGAAGAAGAAGTCGCCAAAGCCTAAGGAGTATGATGGGATAAGGAATGCGCACTAGATTGACAACTTCTTCTGGCATATGGAGCGGTACTTCGAGTGTATGGTGATTGAGGATGAGAATGAGAAGGTGCAGACGGGTACTATGTACTTCATGGACACTGCCACTTTATGGTGGAGGTAGCACTTCACTAGTAAGGATGTAAGAATGGTTTACACATAGGAGGAGTTTAAGAGGTAGCTCAATAGGCAGTTCTACCCCGAGTGCGTCGAGGACCTCGCCATGATCAACCTAAGGCGCCTGAAGCAGAAGGGCAGCATAAAGGAGTATGTGAATGAGTACTCCAACTTGATGTTAGAGATCCCAGAGATGCCAGAGCTACAACGTATGTGCTTGTTCATAGATTGGCTGCAGTCTTGGGTGGCCACAGAGATGAGGAAGAGGGAGCCTAGAGACTTGGCATCCACAATGGCTATAGTAGAGTGCCTTAAAGACTTTAGACGCGATGACAAGAGGACCACGTCTCCTAGGAGGGACCACGACAAAGGTGGGGGAAACTGGCACTCCAAAAAAAGGGACTCGCCTAAGGCTAACGATGATGAGCACAGTGACGAGGAGAGATGCCCACGCCATGACAAGGGTAAGGACCATGGAGAGAGGTCCAAACCTAGTGGCAAAGGGGAGTGCCGCGATAAGGGCAAGTGGGAACCGAAGTGCTACTTGTGCGATGGGCCGCACATATTGTGACACCACCCCAACAAGAAGACCATGAGTGCCCTTGTGAAAGATAAGGGCAAGGCCAAGGTGAACGATGCGGGCAGGGATGAAGATAGGTGTATGGAGGCTATGAAAATGCTGAGTAACATAGCACATGACACTAAGAAGAAGGACAAGGTGAAGAAGGTAGCCGAGGTGCACTATATGGATGCGCAGGTTGGTGGTAAAGTTATGCAAGCGTTGGTAGACACGGGCGCCACACACAACTTCATTACCATGAAGAAGGTGCAACGACTTAGCTTAGAGATATGCAAGATGGAGGGCTGGATCAAGGCCGTCAACTCCTAGGAGGCATGCATGAGCAGAGTATACAAGGAAGTGGAACTATGCATGCAAGGGTGGAAGGGCAAGGCTGACTTCCAGGTTGCGGATATGGACGACCATGACATGGTGCTGGGGCTGGAGTTCATAGATAGGAACAACACTGCGCCACTACCATGCCTTGGTGAGTTGATGATACTTGGAGGCGAGGAAGGCAAAACCGCATGCATGGTACCCATCCTCAATGGTTATTCCGGGCACTAACCCGCGGGTCATACCACCCCCAGTGCGCACTATCTCAATTGGGGAGAACTCAAACCTCCCGCACTAGAGCCAAACTCTAGCCATATCACAGTAACAATGTCCCAAGTGACTCCAAAATAATCAAATAAGTTTAAAACTTATACATAGTTTATATAATGCACGAAATCACTTTCCTTGCACAAGTAGGTTGAAACCACATAATCTATGCCTTAGTGTTTTAATTCTAAAATGGCATACATAATGTCAATTACAAAGTGTGTAATTCATTACACAAGGCAACAATGTATTCCATAAAGAAAACATGTTCTCATGAATATAAATATAACAACAATGTTATCCAATGCTCAAAACACAACTATGTGAATACACAACAAGTCCAAATCCATGATTTATATATAGTAACAACTTCTAGTACAAAATTAAATCCATGGAACAATTAGATAGAATTTAATTAAACAAAAATAATTAAATTCTCTAGATTTCAAATGAATTCGAAATAAGCTCAATTTAATCTATATTAAACAACATAGCATGCTCATTACATATATCAAGTCAAAAGTGCAAAATGAGCAAGATACCATCATATATAATTTAATTAATTCAATTTTAATTAAATCTCTAGATTTCAAAAGTTATTCAAATGATCCCAAATTAATATATATCAAGCACCAAATAATGGTCATACCATATCTCAAGTCTAAAATGGAATACAAGCAAAATACAATTTACTAGAATTTAAATCAAATTAAATCCATTTAATCTTTAGATTTGAAAACTCATCTAAATCATCCCAAATTAATATATATCAAAGATCAACTCATGGCCATGCCATTTACTAAGTCTAAAATGAGTTATATGCAAGGTATGATAAATCACTAATTTCTCAAATCAACAAAAGACATGCATACAACTTATATAAGCATTAATATCATGCAAGAAACAAAAATATAACCCTATAACATCCCTTACGTCACAAGAGGATTGTTCCTCTTGAATCCAAGGCAAGCAAGTTCAAAATGGTAAACCCTTTTAGGGTTATGAGGAGGAGGATGAGGGGAACAAAAAGTATTCCAAAGTTCAAGCTTGGAAATCAATGAAAGGCTCTAAAAAATCAAAGTCAAGGCCTATGGCTTCAAGCTCCATCTATGGAGGCTAGGGTTTTTGGTGAGAAAGGAAATGAAATAATGAGATGAAGTGTGAGTGGAGGAATTAGAAATCCTCCACTCACTATGTGATCTTACACCATGGTCAACAAACACAAATCTTGGTCAATTGCGCAAAAACCCTTCTTTAAAAATATAATCCCAAAGTGGTCCAAAAATAATTACAAGACTTAATTTGGAGCATACACTTGTCACTCATCCAAACATCCATTATAGGCTTAATCCCAAGCCTACACTTGTCAACTATCTAAGCCAACAAGTGGTTCAATCTCCACCGTCCATATGTCATCATCCAAGGCCTCAAAGTGTTTCCACACAAATGTCAACAAGTGGACCAATGAGAGTGACACTTGTCACACTTTCCAAAAATTACAAAAAGGTCCTTTTTGAAAACATCTTCCAAATTAAATTACAAAATGGTCCCCAAGATAAAAAATAATTACTTATAGTAACTACACAAACGGCCCCAAAAGAAAGAGGAATTCCAAAGAAGTGTGCATCCACACCCCTAAGGAAGAAAGTAAACAACTAGCATGCTTTTCAACAAAAGTAAAAATACACATAGTATGGAAATTAAAAATCATAGATGCATGCAAAACCAGAATCAAATCTGAACACGAAAAGTGAGGTTATGCCAACAAAGTGGCAAACGGGAAAAAGACGAAAGTGAATAGTGCCACAAAAGTGAAAATGTAAAAAAGTCTCGGTCCTCAAAGGAAGTCCTCAATCCAAGAAAAAGAGTCTCGAAAACTATCCCCGAGCACTCAAGATGACACTAAAAGACGAGAAATCGAACTCAGAAAAGAAAAGATCAAAAAAAAATATATATATCCATAAAAATTTGAGAAAAGGAAATGAAGGAAAATGATCGGGTCATTACATTTCTTTTCTTTTGCTTTGTTCATCTTTCACTTCTGCATTTTAGATCCATTATCGGGTCATCTTTTGGTCATCACTGATGCACCAGGTTTAAAAACTTGGGCCGTCACAAGTGATATCAGAGCTCCTAGGTTTGAATACCTTAGGATAACGGGTTTTGGGTGCATATCATGCATTTGTTGATCTACTTTGATATATTCACATGCCTCTAATAACATGTTTCGGCATTATATCATGTTTATGTGTTTCTTAATAACACTCTAGGTATTATGACATATCTCTATGCTTATATGCTTATGTGCTTAAAAGCATCTTCATTTGACATGTATGCTTATTTGCTTAAGTACTTAGCCCTTTAAACAACTTTCTTTGATAGCTTTAGCATGACCATATGTTGCATACCATGTCTTGCATCATGTTTTGTGCATTCATAGTTTGAGTTACATTCGGTTATAATAACTTGTGTTATTGTTGACCTCTTTCCTTACGTACATTTAGCATCATGGTTGTCACGCGTGGAGAATCTTTACGTCTGGGCATTGAGGAGCAGGGGTCTAGGGAGGCCCAGGATTCTAGTTTGTCGCATGGATGCTAATCTGCCACGGGCATCGACTTACGAGGAGCGAGTGGCTCAGTGAATAAATCAGGGGATCACTGAATCCCAATAGGAATTGATACGCAGGCAGGTGGTAGGGATACAGGTTCTAGAACCAGCACTGGCACCTATAGTCAATGAGACAATGGAGTACTTCATGCGACTACAGAGGGTTAAGATTAATCCATTTGCAAGGAGTTCAGATCCGCTAATCTCAGAGGCTTGGTTGGACCTTATGGTTCATAAGTTGGACAATATAGCGGTACCCACAGACAGATTGAGGGTTTCTTTGACTACCTCTATGTTCATGGGAGATGTAGATATCTGGTGGAAGTCCATGACCAATATCCACAATGTTGAGTTGATGACTTGGAATGAATTTAGAGATTTGTTCTTCGAGCGCTTCTTTCCTAGGGCTATGAGACGGGAGATGAGGATATAGTTCACAGGTTTTTATCAGGGCACTATGAGTGTCATTGAGTATGAGACACGATTTATTTCTCTCTTTTGTTATGCCGAGGATATGGTGGCGACAGATGAGGCTAGGGCAATGAAGTTTTAGGATGGACTACATCTTAACATCAGGCCACAGGTTTCAATTCTTGATTTAAGGACTTATAGAGAGGTGGTCCAGAGAGCATTGCTAACTGAGGTTGAGGAACGGGATCAGTTACAAATCAGAGGTTCACATAAGCAGCCTCATAGTAACACTCCATCATCTTCTGGGAGTCAGTGGAAGAAAGCTAAGGCAGGGAATAGTACACACTCACATGGGGCACCACAGTAGATTCGTTCTGCACCCACAGTTCTTGTATCTTTGGGATTAGCCCGGGATGTGGTTTATCACTATTATCATCAGCGGGGGCACATCAAGCCCCGCTTTCCATAGCTTCAACCACAGGCTAGTCAGACATCCGTTTCTACGAGAGCAGGGCAGGGAGCTTGCTTCTATTACAGGTAGCCAAGTCATCTCAAGAAGGATTGTCCAAAGTTATTGAATAAGTCACATAGTGGCACAGATTCACAGATGGTACTGGCACAATCTACAGTGGTTCAGTCTGGTTTCAGAGTTCCTCAGGCACCACAGCCAATGGCGCCAGTTGGCACTTATCCAACTAGGGGTTCTACACCTACTACTTCTACACATCAGTTAGACTACCATGGTAGTTCATAGCAGGGCTCAGGGGCTCAGGGATGAGTCTATGCTCTTCCACAGGCGGATGCTTCCGCAAGGACCTCTTCAGTTTGAGGTATCTTTCCAGTTTTTAGTTCTTGGGCATGGGTTCTTGTTGACATAGGTGAATCATATTCTTTATTTTCTGCATCATTTGCACATTCATTGGGTCTGGAGGTCACACTACAGGATAGTTTTCTCTATGTTGACACGCCAGTTGGGGTCCAGTATCTTTGGATTGTGTTTGTCGGGGTTGTGCTATTGAAATAGTTGGGTATACCTTAGAGTTCAATTTTGTTGTTCTCAACATGACAGGCTTTGACATCATTCTCGGGATGGATTGGTTATCATTTTTTTGTGCTACGATCAATTGCTTCTGCGAGAGGGTGTCCGTTTGCACTCCCAAGGGAGAGTGTTTCCATTTTGTGGGAGATTAAAGTGATTCCCACCCGGCGATAGTTTTTAGCATTGGTGACTGGAGTCACCACAAATCCTACTTAGCTAGTTTGCTAATTGACGAGGATAGAAGTTTGGGCCGTGTTCTTCCGGCAGTTGTTAAGGACTTTGCTAATGTCTTTCCAGAAGAACTGACAGGGTTACCTCCTTTAAGGGAAGTTATTTTTGCCATTGATGTCATTCTTAGTACAACACCCATCTCTATGGCACCGTACCATATGGCACCAGTAGAGCTTGATGAGCTGAAAGGTTAGTTGGACGATTTGAAAGTTAAGGGCTTTATTCGTCCTAGTACTTCACCATGGGGAGCACTGGTTCTTTTTACGAAGAAGAAGGATGGGTCTTTGAGACTTTACATCGATTATCGTAAGTTGAATCATGCTACGATCAAGAATAGGTATCCTTTACCTAGGATTGATGACATATTTGATCAGTTAAAGGGAGCGACATGCTTTTCGAAGATTGATTTAAGATCGGGTTACTATCAATTGAGGGTTAAGGATGAGGATATATCCAAGACCGCTTTTCGTACACGGTATAGCCATTATGAGTTTCTGGTGATGCCATTTGGTTTAACCAATGCTCTAGCAGCTTTCATGGATTTGATGAATCGTGTATTCAATGACTATCTTGACAGATTTGTGGTGGTGTTCGTTGATGACATTCTCATGTACTCAACTTCGAAGGAAGAGCATGAGTATTACTTGAGAGTAGTTTTGCAGATCCTTAGGGATAACCGATTGTATGCCAAGTTTAAGAAATGCGGATTTTGGCTACCGGAGGTGAAAGTCCTTGGACATGTTGTGTCAAAGGGCGGTGTTGCAGTAGATCCGTCAAAGATTAAGTCTGTGATGGATTGGGATCATCCGAAGATAGTGTTTGAAGTTCGGAATTTTCTTGGCCTAGCCGGCTACTACAGGAGATTTGTTTAGGATTTCTCTAGTCTAACGGCACCTATGACTCGACTTACTCGCAAGGGGGTCAAGGTCATACGGAATGAGGCTTATAATTCAGCTTTTCATGAGTTGAAGGTCAGATTCACATCGGCTCCAGTTTTGATCATACCTAAATGTGGTTTGGGTTACATGGTCTATTATAATGCTTCGCGAGAAGGTTTAGGGTGTGTTCTGATGCAGACTGAATGGGTGGTAGCTTATGGGTCTCACTAGTTGAAGACTCACGAGTTGATCTATCCAACACATGATTTGGAGTTGGCAATAATTATCTTTGCCCTGAAGGGGTGGAGACATTATTTGTACAGGGAAAAGGTTGAGGTTTTCTCCGATCATAAGTGTCTCAAATATCTCTTCTCTCAGAAGGATTCGAATTTGAGATAGTGCAGATGGGTCGAGTTCATGGAGGACTATGACTTTGAGTTGCAGTATCATCCAGGAAAAGTCGATGTGGTGGCCAATGCATTGAGTAGGAAGTCACAGAGTATTCTTGCTAGCATTTCCGTCCACAGATGGAAGATGTTAGAAGAGCTTGCAGATCTTGGTTTACAGTCGTATAAGTATGTTTCACCGGCTATTTTGTTTAGCCTTGTGGCTCAACTGGCCCTTATTGGTAGCGTTATTGAGGCACAGCAGGGGGATGGGGAGATGAAGTCCATCTACGATTGGATTTCAAGCGGCGAGAATATAGAGGGTTGGACCTTGCATTCAGAGAGTGGTCTCAGGTACAGAGGGAAAATGTTTGTTCCTTTATCTTGTTGTGACATTGTTCTTTGGGATTTTCACAATTCTCAACTCATAGTTTATCCTGGTTGTACTAAGATGTATCATAATTTGCAAAGACAGTTTTGGTAGAAAGGCATGAAACGGGATGTTTTTTAGTTCGTGGCTAAATGCCTTACTTGTCAGCAAGTGAAGGCAAAGCATCAGAGACTGGCAGGTTTGTTGCAACCACTACCAGTGGTAGAGTGGAAGTGAGAACACATCATGATGGATTTCGTGATGGGACTTCCAAGATCCAAGGTAGGGAATGATACCATTTGGGTCATTGTTGACAGGTTGACTAAGACGGCTCACTTTTTGCCTATGGCAGTGACAGATGACGCAAAAAAACTTTGTGGGTTGTATATGGGGCAGATTTTCAGGCTTCACGGGGTTCTAGTATCCATTGTTTCGGATAGGGACCCCAGATTCACGTATCACTTTTGGCAGAGTTTTCAGGAGGCTCTTAATATGGGGCTTCATTTCAGCACGGCATTCCATCCTCAGACTGATTGTCAGTTGGAGCGTACCATTCAGATATTAGAGGATATGCTACGGGCTTGCATCTTTGATTTTGGGGGTAGTTGGGAAGACTACTTACCCTTGGTTGAGTTTGCCTACAACAACAGTTACCAAACTAATATTGGCATGACACCTTTTGAGACATTGTATGGCAGACCTTGCAGATCTCCAGTTTGTTGGATCGAGGTAGGTGATGTAGTTACCTTGGGTTCCGATATTGTCTTTGAGACTACAGAGAAGATTAAGTTGATTTGGCAGTGGTTGGCTACAACTCAGAGCAGGCAGAAGAGTTATGTTGACATGAGGAGGAGATCTTTGTCTTTTGAGGTAGGGGACCACGTCTTTCTCAATATTTCTGCACGGAAGGGACTTATGAGATTTCGGCAGATGGGCAAGTTGTCTCCTAGGTTCATTGGACCATTTTAGATTTTGGAGCGTGTCGGTGAAGTTGTTTATCGTTTGGCGTTGCCGCCAAACCAGGATATGGTTAACGATGTCTTTCATGTCTCTATGTTAAGAAAGTACGAGCCGGATCCATCGCATGTTTTACGGTGGGCATATGTTGTTGTTGATGAGGATGTGACTTATGAGGAGGGTCCAATCTAGATTCTTGATTCACAGGAACTGGTCTTGCAAACCAAGACCGTTCCATTGGTTAAGGTCTTGTGGAGACATCACGGCGTTGAAGAAGCTACTTGGAAGCTTGAACAGGAGGTTCGCTCTCGGTATCCCAATTTGTTCTTTCTTTTAGGTACGACTTGATTTCAAGGATGAAATCATTTTAAGGAGGATAGGTTATAATGACCCAGTCATTTTCCTTCCTTTCTTTTTTCGGTAATTTATTTTTTTTCGTCTTTTTCCCATTTATCCTTTTTCTTCACATAACCTCACTTTACGTATTCGGATTTGATTCCGGCTTTGCATGCATCCATAATATTTGATTTCTAAGGTATTTGTATTTTTACTTTTTTAGGAAATCATGCTTGTTGCTTATTTTTTTTCATAAAGGGCATGGATGCATAACTTTCTTGGAAATATTCTTAATTTTTGGGGTTTTAGTATAATTATGTAAAATAATTATTTTTCATCTTAGGGATCATTTTGCAATTTAATTTGGAAGATATTTTGGAAAAGGACCTTTTTGCAATTTTTGAAAAGTGTGACAAGTGTCACACTCTCATGGTGCCACTTGTTGGCATTGGGGTGGAGTCACTTAGAAGCATTATCTCTTGACATTTGGAGGGTGGAAATTCACCCACTTGTTGGCCTAGGATAGGTGCACTTGTTGGCTTGGATGATTGACAAGTGTAGGCTTAGAATTAATCCTAGGAAGCAGCCATGGATTGGTGACAAATGTAGGCACCAAATTGAGTCTTGCATTGTGTGTGTGAGAGAGGTAGTGTAAGAACACCTAGTGAGTGGAGGTATACTAGATCCTCCACCCACCACATTTCATTTTATCTCTTCATTTCCTTTGCTCCCAAAACTAAACCTAGCCACCATTGGACGAAAGCTTGGTTTACAGCTTACTTCTCTATTTTTGGCCTCTTTCCACTCACCTTAGACCTTTAACCTTAAGAAGTAAAAGTTTCCACTCATTCTCCTCTATAAACCCTAGAATTATTTTCCGTTTTAAAGCTTGGTTGCTTGGATTATAGAGATTCAATTCTTTATTGAGGTAGGGGTGATAGTATGATTATACTTTAAGTGTTTTATGATCCTTTGGGGTTTAATATATATTGTGTACATGAATTTAATATTGTAGTCTTGCATATTATAGGAAATCCTCACATGTGACTTAGGTTTTATTGATTTAAGCATGTATGATATGTAATTACCTTGTGCAGAATTATTAATGTTATATACAATTCCTATTAACTTGAACTGCTATATTTATAGTGATGAAAATTCTACATTCTGGTTGATTTCTTTTGGTATGTAAAGCTTATTGTTGAAGCATGATTTAATTTATAAGTTGGTGGTATTGTTTTGTGCATTATATTATGATGAGGACTTGTCATTTTTTATGTCATTCTAGACTTAGAACCCTAAGACATGGTTTTTGTGGTTTCAAATTACATGTGCATGGAAGGTGGTTTACATGCCCTGATTTTTGCTCTCTGTCTTGTCGTTCGGAGGTCAGTGCGTTAGAACGCCTGACCATATAGGTTAGAACGTCAGAACGTCATAACGTCAGAATGCCTGACCATATAGGTCAGAACGTCTCTTCAAAAGCGGGAATCCTAGAATTTCCTTGGGAATAAGACAGTTGATTGGGAAAATGAGAATTAAAGAATTGATTACCATTTGATTGATATGATAATGATCTAAAACCTTCGGATACTTGGCCTTGCATAGGAGGTGGAACATACTTTCCTTGAAAACCACCTTGGGGAGGGTTTGAGCCTTCCCCTTGGCTTTTCCAAGAGAAATTCAGATGGTTCCTCCAACTAGGATTGTAATGATTGCCATAAGGATTATTCTGGTGATTAACAAATACAGCATTGACTTGTTCATGATGCTCATTTTGCATATGTCTATGAGGACAATTGGAAGTAGAATGTAAAACACTAGAACACGTCATACACGATTCATTAGATGTATGATGAATATGATTAGGGGAGGAAGACACTTGGTTTACCGAATTTTGGTTGACAAAAAATTGATCAAACATTTGAGATAGAGATTTCATCTCGGCGGCTATGTCATTTGAGTTGTCGACTTGATATAAGCCAACATTCTTCCTACCACTTGAATTTTTGCCATTTTTGGAAGACAAGGATCGATGCATTGAATTTTCACTCATGCTTTCATAAAGACACCACACATCATCCTCATGTCTATCAATATAAGAGCCACTCATGGAAGCGTCAACCATTCCTTTAAAACTGTCTGACAACCCTTCAAAAAAGCATTGAACTAATTGCCATTTGGGTATATTGTGGTGTCGACACTTCCTAAGTAAGTCATTTAGGCGCTCCTATGCTTCATGAAATGTTTCCCCATCCCCATACGAAAACTCTCGAAGTGAGGTTCTATTGGCATTGGTCTTAGAAACCGGATAGTACTTTCTCAAAAACTCTTGTTGCATTTTTACCCATGTAGTTATTGAAAAAGGCCCAAGATTGCTGAACCAATATTTTACCTTGTCTTTAAGGGTGAATGGAAAAAGTTTTATTCTCAATACCTTTTCCAGCATGTCCATGTATTTCACAGTGGAACACACTTCAAGAAACTCATCCAAATGCTTGTAAGGTTCTTTACTTAGAATTCCATGATAGTTAGGAAGCATTTGAATGGCTTGCGGTTTAATCTCATAGTGATGTGCCCTAAATGGTGGCAATTGAATGCATGTGGGTGCATTATATTCATTGGGCACATAGTGATCACGCAAAGCAAAAGGAGGATTTGCAACCGGTGGTGCTACATGAACACCTTGGTTACCTTGAATTATGGGAGGTTGTGGAGCAAACATTGGCCTAGGCATTCCCAATAGAACTTGGCCTTGTTGTTGTGGGTGAATGAATGGCCTCGGCATGCCTAATGGTACTTGCATGTTATCATGATGCACATTGGGGTGGAGGAAACCTTGTTGGTCTATATGACCAAGGTCCTCCACATGGTCTTCATTATGTTATTCCATTGATGAAATGGAATGACTAGAGCTATCTCTTCCCCTAGGAGTACGAATGACAGATTCAAGATTAAAATCGAGTGGGACAAGAGTAGGATTCAATGATCTTCGACCATGCATGCACAAACAAAACATAAGCAAGCACAAAGCAATAAGCAATCCCTTCACCTTCGCAATAAATCAATGATCAACAAACTTCCTCCACATACAATGATCCCATACTCCCATGCTTTCAACAACACGCAAAGAAAAATTAAATGCCTCCAAGTGGGTTCATGATTTATTTAAGATTATAAAAACAATGCCTCCACGCGGGCCGACGATTTAACTAGAGTTCAAGTTAGAAATAGCTCACAAAGGGTCCTTAAGCACTTTAAATAATTTTTTAATTTTATTTTAGCCTTGCAATTTTTTATATTTTTATCCTTTTATGCTTTGCTTAGCTCCTTGCTTAGAATGCTCATTTGCTTACTTTTCTTGGCTCAATACACCAAGTCAATCAAGAACAAACACAATAAGTAATTAAAATGAAAATAAAGTAAAAACAAGATCAAAAGAGTACTAATTCCTAAATGTTTTCAAAAATATGGCGTTGCCTACAATCCCCGGCAACGACGCCAAAAACTTGGTGGTTGTCTTGAACCAAAGCTTGAAAGAGTGCTAAGTGAGTGGCTAAGTTTTAAATTTATGAAATGCCACTACTACCTCTAACTAAAAATATAGCTAGGGCAAGTAGGGATCATCCCAAGGGATTAGGGGTCGTATTGGTTTTAGAAACACTTTAGGGTTAGTAGGTCGAGTGATCAAAATGTGGTTGGTTTGATTGATTAAGCTACAAATTAAACTAATCAAACTTAATGTAAAACTAGTAAATAGAAGATAGAGAAAACAAGAGAGAGAGATCTTGGGACTTAAAGATCACCACTAAACATCACCATTCTAAACACTTGATGTAAAATTAATGAGGGGAGACATGTATTGCAACAATAGTGAGTGTGTGTGGTTGGTTTTAACAAGCATGGATGACCAATTGAGTATATATTGTCTAAACAACCTAATGAATAACACAATATATCAAACTAAGCCATTAATCCTTCCTTTAAGCTCACAATCTAAACACATCACAAGGTTAGAGACATATGCTGCTTGTATTCATAAGCATGGAACATCAAACAACAAGCATAGATTGTCCTCCCATTTAACAACCAAGGCAACAATACTACAACTATACTATAACTAAGCTAACGATATAAAAATTAACTAATTAAACTAAGGGAGAGGCATAATCCATCAAGAAATGAGTATGAATCATCAAGTAAACCACAAGAGCATTCTATTAAGCACTAAGCGTTGACAATTTCTAGATCTATAGCATCAACACACATAGACATGCATCAATAACATAAAAGCTAGAGATTATCACATGAACATCTATTGTAGTATACATAGACATATGGATAGAATGAAATGATCAATTGGAACTATTTAACAGCACAAATCATTAAATAAACAAGATTCATATATAATTAAGTGTTAAGACAAGTATTACAACACAAATTCTCTCAAAAATACACAACATCAAGGTATAGAAGGTATGCTTAGGGCTAACTCTAGGCCCAAAAGGATGTTTAGCCACTCATTGATGTAGTCCTCCAACCCTCAAGGGCTATCTCCATGTTAGAAATACTCCTCTTCTTGATGTAGATGGATGAACTCTCAAGAATGTGTCTCTAGCCTCCTCTCCTCTTTTCTTCCTCTCTAAGAATGAATCTCTAAAATGATATAGAATTATATATGTAAAAGTGGCTCATAATCCTTATATAGGTAGCTCAAGTGTCACACCCAATGGTCTAGGCTCGTGCACAAGGGCTCCTCCAATGATTGCAACATGAGACAACTTTAAATGAGCTGGAATTTACTTTAAGTCACACTTGGGAGGGTTTGATCGATCAAACCCTTGGTGAGATCGATTGAACATGGCTAAGATCTATCAAACTTTGGCTAGATCGATCTTTCCATGGCGGCGCCTTTTTGGATAAAGACAAACTTGAGATATTTATGGGTTATTTTGGGAAAGAGACAAAAGTGGTAGGTGGGGTGGTACAATAGGATAAGATCGAATCTTTTTGATCGATCTGAGAAATGTTAGATTGATCGAAGATGGTGAGATCTTTGGGATAACGACAAAAGCTTGGATCTATCTTGAAATGCTTAGATCGACCACTTCCTAATCGATCGAAGTAATACTGAGATCGATCGAACTTGATGCTTCTCCACCACTTTGCTTCAGTTCGCTTCCACTTTGCTCCTTTCTTCCTTTCATCTCAAGATTGCTTCAATTATGCTCTTATTTGGCTGAATTGACTTATTTTGGGAATAAGTGCCTAAAAATGAAAATAACATAAAATTAGTCTAAGGCGGGAAAATAAGACAGATAAAAGTTCTAGAATACCTAAGCTTAACGGGTATAAATGCGCACTTTTCATTGTTCGTTACTCTTCTACTTTGGTAAGCAAGGGGAGAAAATTCAAGACATGATAGAGGTCTTCAAACAAGTCAAAGTTAATATTCCTCTCCTTGAAGCCATCAAGCAAATCCCAGCTTATGCCAAATTTCTAAAAGACTTAGGCGCCTAAAAGAGAAAATCAAATAGCCAAGTCTCTAAAAAATTCTATCTCACTGAGCAAGTCAGTGCAATCATTCTGCATAACACTCCTCCTAAGTTTAAAGATCCTGGTGCTCCTACCATATCTTGTATCATTGGAAACAATGTGATAGATATAGCACTTCTTGATTTTAGAGCGAGTGTTAATCTTTTTCTTTACTTGGTGTATGAGAAATTAGGTTTGGGAGAGCTTAAACCCACATCAATGGTGTTGCAACTTGCTGATCAATCTATAAAGCAACCACGTCGGCTTCTTGAAGATGTTCTCATTAAAGTTGATAAGTTCTATTTTCCGGTTAACTTTCTTGTCCAGGATACAGAACCTGTCCATGATTCCAATAGATATATTCTTGTAATCCTTGGGATTCCGTTCTTAGCTACAGCAAATGCCAACATTAACTGTAGAACTGGGGCTATGGATATTTCTTTTGGGAACATAAAGCTTAAATTAAACATCTTCAATGCCACTCCATATTCCTCAGAGAAAGATGGGTGCTTCTTTCTTGATGTCATTGATGATAATTCAGTCACCATCTTTCCAACAAAAGATCCTCCTTTTTTGATTTCCAGTCCTCCTTGTCCTTCTTGTGAGTCTTCTCACAAACTTGAGCCTTAGCCACCACCGGATAAACTAGAGTATTCTTTCTTGGGTCATGATGGAACCACCTTGGTTCCTCCTATTTTGAATTTTGTAATCACCCATAGGAAAGATTTTAGGATGAAGGAGGTAGTTGAGTAATTGGATACAGGTTAAGGAGTTGTATACAGTCGAGCTAGCGACGTTAAACTTAGCTTGTTGTCGAGCTATCGACGTTAAACTTAGTATTTGTATGTTTGTACCATAGTCTATTCTATTCTTTTTAGTTTTTTTAGGTTTTTAGTTTATTTGTGTATTTTTCTTTTATTTTTAGATTAGATTAGTCTTGATTAAAAAAAAAAAATTAATACAAAAATAAAACAATTTCATATCTCTTGACTCTACATGTTTGATTTTGTGATGTGATTACTTATGCTTTTATTCTTTGTTCACTCTCACGTGGTGGTGTCTAGATGCTTTCTTTGACAGGTTTTTGTATTCAAGTTTGGGGGTGCCACCTAGTCTGCCAATTGCCTATGCTATCAACGGTTTACTTTGGCATTACTCGTTCTTATGATAATATTATTCTAACCCTTTGTCTAGTTTTGTTCTCATTGCACATTGAGGACACTATGCAGTTCAAGTTTGGGGGTAAGGCAATATAATTGCAAATTTGGTTTGGTGATAAATTTGTTTGGTGAAAAATTTGAAAATTTGAGTAATTTTTTAAATTTGCAATTTGCATGATAGAGTCGAGAGCATGTGCTGTAAGCATGAGTTTGAGTCTGTTAATTGTCGTATATTCTGTTGCAGTTTGATGTTGGTTAGAAATAGTTTGTATGCTAAAATATGGTGAAAGGGATTCCTAATTTTTTTTTGAAATCGGTTGGTGGCCTGTGGTTCACTTTGATAGGATGGTTATTGTTTAATGATGTTGATCTCTGAGAGGCTACACTTTGCACATATTTACACTTGCATGAATTATGTGTAGTACAAATTGGAAGTCTTGTTTTGTTTTGAGTTAGACTAAGATAAGTAGGTAGAGTTAATAATTTTGATGATCAAGGCATAAAAATAATAAAAAAAAAAAGAAGAAAGAAAATAAACAGAAAATATTGGTATATATGCAATACAATAAAAAGAAAATTTCTTCACCAATGTAAATGAAAAGAAAAGGAAAAAAAAAAAAAGACAAAAAAGTGGAAAAATTATAAGTTCAAGTTTGTACTTAGATTGCTTGAGTGATTAAGTCCTTTGGGGTGTGTTCTAACACCTAATGCCCTAAGACCATCTGGTCTGGGAGTCATTGGCTGAAAGCTTGTTACATGAGGGGTTTAGGTTGCCTAGATTACTTGAACAATTAAATCCTGAGGGGTGCTTCATCACTTAATTCCCTAAGACCATCTGGTCTGGGAGTCATTGGCTAAAATTTCATTACAAGGGTGATTTAGAAATCTTAATAAATCTGAACTTTGCACAGTATCCTTTTTGAAAAAGATGCATACTCATAGAAAAAAAAATGCCTTGGGAGTTGGAATTTGAAAAGTCTGCCTGTGAATTGAGGAATAGCAAGGAATAAATGCAAGAATAGACAGTAAGCCATAGGTTGGATTATAAGATCACTTTAGAAAAGTGGTTTAGAGATCAAGATTGTTGAATGAATGATTAAATTGGTATGTGGGGAACATGGCTGCTTAATTGAAATTGGAAGTTGAAAGTTTTTTTGATTACATAATTGGTATACTTGTCGTATTTGACTAATTAATGAACTGCAGGTGGTGTGTCGCTGCACCACAAGCTTAAGAGTGTGCGATTCAAAGGCGAGGGCTAAGTTTTACATTTATAAAACCCACTACTACCTTCACTAAAAATATAGCTAGGGTGAGCAGAGGGATTGTGGAGTCGTATTGTGGTTGTGGAATCATAATTAGGGCTAGTAGGTCGAATGATCAACAATTAGTTGGTTGGTTGATTAAGCTAAATGAAAATTAAAGTAAGTGATACTAATGCAATGTAAAAGAGAGTAAATAAGAGAGAGAAGAGTCTTGGGGTTTAGAGATCTCCACTAAGCATAACTTTTCTTCATCCATTAATAAGTGATTAATGAGGGAAAAATTGTGTGTTGCAATATTGGTGTGTGTGTGCTTGGTTGATTCAATTAGTAAGGATGGCCAATTAAGCAAATAATATCTTAACAACATGTGAAAGGCACAATATATCAAACAAGGTAAGTATATATTGTCTAAACAACATGTGAAGAGAACGAAATATCAAATCAAGTCATTAATCCTTTCATTAAGCTCACATCCAAACATACCACAAGGTTAGAGACACATGCTGCTTACATGCAAAAGCATGGAACATCAAACAACAAGCATGGATTGTCCTCCCATCTACTAACTACACTACCACTACACTACAATTAAGCTACTAGCATGAAAGTAAACTAATTAAACTAAGGATAAGGCACAATCCGTCAAGAAATAAGTATGAACCATCAAGACAATCACAAGAGCATTCTATTGAGCACTAATGTCTTGACAATCTCTAGATTAAAGGCATCAATACACATAGACATGCAGCAACAACATCAAATCTAGAGACAAACATATGAACATCAACAATTCTAGCATACGTAGACATATGGATAGAATGAAATGATCAATTGGAAGCATTAAACCATATAAATCATGAAATAAACAAGATCTATATATGAATCATAGTCAAAACATATATTACAACACTAATCCCTCAATAATACAGAAAATTAAGATAGAGAAAGCATACTTAGGGGTAACTCTAGCCCCAAGAGGATGTCTAGCCACTCATGGTGATGTTGCTCCAACCCTCAAGGGTTAACCCCATGGAAGAAATCTGCCCCTTATTGATGAAGAACTTCCCAAGCTTGTGTCTCTAGCCTCCTCCTCTTTTCTTCCTCCCTAAGACTTCTCTAGAATTGTATATGGTAGCCTTTAAGGTAGCATCCAAGGTCCTCTCTCAAAAAGTGCATCATATTCCTTTTATAGGTAGGTCAAGTGACACATAAAATGAGCTGGAGTCATGCAAGGAATATTCTCTAATGATTAAGTAGAGGATAACTTTAATGAGCTGGAGTTTTAACTTTTTCACACTGGAGGAAGTTCGAGCGATCAAACCTTAGACTTAGATCGATCGAACTTGGCTTAGATCTATCAAACTAAGGGTAGATCGATCCAACTGGTTGTGCTTTTTGGGAAAAGACAAATCTGAGATATTTTGAAAAATATTTTTGGGAAAAGGACAAAAGTGGTTAGTGGGGTGGTACAAATGGATAAGATCAATCATTTGGATAAGATAAAGGTGTTCGATCAATTGAAGAATGGTGTTGGATCGATTGAACTTTGGAGTTTCTACTTTGGGGTCAAGGTTTGGATCTATCTTGAAATGCTGAGATCAATCCATGTTGGATCGATCGAACCTTGAAGTTGGATCGATCGAAAATCCTGAATGTCACCCTTTTGCTTCATTTGCTCATTTCTTTCTCCACTTTGCTTTTTTCTTTGTTTCATCTCAGAATTGCTTCCTTTTAGCTCTTATTTGGCTGAGTTAGCTTATTTTCGGGATAAGTGCCTGAAAATTGAAATAACAAGAAATCAATCTAAAATGGTAAAGTAAGATAGATAAAGGTTCTAGAATACCTAAGCTTAACGGGTTTAAATGCGTACTTTTCAGCGCTCATTAGTAGGGATGATATGACTTGAAGATAAGCTTGAATGAGCTTACTGTGCAATTAAGGCACTAATTTGAAGTTTGTGGGTATCTTCATTGGAAACCCTCACTAGCGTACAACTCGTCCACTAAGGGTAACTTAGGGGTTCAAAGGCTTGTTGCATAAGCTAAATGCAATCATGACTCCCACGAAAGTGGTTGTTTAGTTCTGTATTGCTAAGGGACTAGCAATATGTAAGTTTGGGGGTGCGATGAGCGCTGAATATATGCATATTCGAGCCCCTAAATGTACATATGTTAAAGACTAAAGTAATACTTATATCTATAGTTAGACTAATTTATGTTTATATATGTTTACAGGTACTTTCCCAGAGAAATGGTTAAAACTGGGACTTTATGATCATATCGAAGCTTATAGAGCCATTATTGGTCATTTAGAGTAAGCTAAGAGCTTAAATGGTGAAGTTTGAAGAACTTCAAGCCCTAGAGCTCGAGCCTAAGTGATGAGGCTCGATCCTTGCAACAAAGAAAAGAAGAAAAGTTAACAAGGCATTAAAGCTCGAGCCTTGTACCTTGATGCTCGAGCCCCAGCATAGGGTGCTCGAGCCTTGACCCTCAAGCTCAAGCATGAGGCGTCGGAAGTTGAAAAGTTGATTTTAATTCATAGGCTATGCTCTCAGGTCTCGTGTCTCACTTTCAGGATCGAGCACTATCACTTGAGGCTCAAACCTTGAGTGCCAAATACTCAAGCCCGGTACCTAGTGCTCGAGCCCATGAAGGTTGGATCGAGCAATGTTAAAAGATTTCACTCCAAAAATAGTCTAAGTGCTGAAGAAAAAGACTCTTCAGAAAATAATTGAAGAAAATTGGCTAAGTGTCAAAGTGAAGATTGAGCATCAATTCTTAAAGCTCAAGCATCAATCCAGAGAAGCTCGAGCTGTGTTCCTAAAACACGAGCTTGAACCATAAAGCTCGAGCCTCTGTTCCTAAAGCTAGAGCCTTCCATGATATGTCAGATTTAAAGTATGGGATTGTTCTCTTTATCAGCCGTATCTCATCCCAGATGGGCTGGAAGACCTAAAAGCCCACCAGATCCTTATTTTTTTCTATAAAAGAAGGTGTAAGCCTTGATAGAGGAGGTCTAAAATTTGAAGTCTTATTACGGTGTTATTCAGAAGGTTGGTAGTGTGGTAACTTTTAGGGTTTCCATAACCTTAGAAGTGAAGATCCTGAGAAGAGAAGTGTCATCCGTGACGATAGAGACAATTCCAATACAGATGATATCCAACATCGTCATGAGTAGCTAATTCCTTTCTTAGGGCACTGATGTAACCCAATCTAGTTGTGACGACCCTGGATTTTTCAACCTAGTGTGTCATGTGATGACCCGAACCGGATCCAAGATGCGGAAACAAAAGAAGCGAGACGGCCTTAAGAGATGTACATCATCCCTAAGGCGCCAAGATGACTCCCCATTAAACCACGAAACTCATATAAGCTAAACAGTGAAGCAAAAATGTTAATCTCGAAAAGAAATGAACCAAGAACAAAATGGTCATTCCACACTGAAATAGGTGCCACCATGCACACCATTCGAAAGACAATGAAAAGCGAACAAAGATAGACCCAAGAATCGCCTGATTCGGAGTCCGGACGGAAAAGATATGAATTTAAAACAAGTGGCCTTCATCGTTTAAGAGTTCCCGCGAACCTATCTTACTAAAACTGAAATATCTCACACTACAGATGTAGTTAAGATGAATGGTTGGTACCAATGGAAAGCTAACTTCAAGCTATTGAATTTAGGCTTAAGAATGACTAGATTTGGTTTAGAAATGAAGATGATAAGACCTTCTGAAGTCAAAGCAACAGGGCTGACCAAGGAAAACTAGAAGGAGAAGGTCCCAGGGAGGATCGGTCGGCCGAAGGCAATGGTCAGTCGGCCGAAACTCAAACGTCGGTCGGCCGAACCCCAATCATCAGCCGATCAAAACACCATTTTTTCCTAAAAAGCCTACTGGAATGGTTCGAGACAATCGTCAGTCGACCGATGAAGCTTCATCAGCCGACCGACACCTCTGCTGCTACTATGAAAAGTTGCTGCTATTATGAAAAGTTGCTGCAATGGTGAAAATGGTGCTAGGTTCATTTTTAAGGCTCTACATGATTTCTACATAATCCGAACAAGATTCAAAACCTCCTATGGACTCAGACAAGCATTAGAAACAAGTTAAAACAAAGAGGAACCTCAAATGACATCCCAAGGCACGAATTTTCTTAAAAATGCATAAAATCGCCCAAAAATAGGTCAAAAGCTGAAACTCAAAGGTTTTGTGTAATGTGGACATGCACACAAACATAAAAAGACATTTAGGATGCCTCCCAATGGTCCGCGGCCTCAGAATAACTCGAATGCAAAATATGACCTCTCAACGGCCAAAAATGCCTAAAAACGCAATATATGGAACTACAATGCATAACCTAGAATGAAATGGTGTTTGACCCATGGCCACACCTCAAACATGATTAAAAAAACTCTATGAAAGAAATAGAATAGAATTCCCACACCCGATGCAAAAGTTATGACATAATAACTCATGAATTTTCAATATTTCCATAATGAACTTGAAGTCAAAATTACCTAGGATACATGTTACATGTCATTGGCCTCCGGCCTTATCTTATACATATTGAATACAATGAAAAGAGTGTACTTAGATGCATTTTACATACACAGAATCAAAGAATACAAGTTTTGACGAATAAGGCTCCAAAGAGGCATTTCATGCTAACACTTGCATGAAATGGAAACTTAAAAGCTATAAGCTATCCAAGGAGCAATAAGTACCACGAACCAAGTCTTTGTACCTGAACAAATCCCCAATAACTTCGGGGTGAGTAAACAAGTTTACTCATAGAGAATGAGTATGCTTGACTCGATTTCTTGAAGATTTTTAGATAAACATGATACAGTTCAAAAGGGATCATTTCACCTAACGTCTATGTCAAGAGTTAGACTCAGGGAGCATCCTAAGCTACCTTAAAAAGTAATCAATAAGAATCATGATATATATATACATGTGAAACAAATCAAGTTTGGGATAATCCAAGGAATATGATTGAAAGGATACTTAAATGTAGGTTAACATGAATTGCATTATCAAAACAATTAAGCGAGATTTAGAATAATCCATACAACACGACAAAAGAATACTATGATACAAGGATTACATTATCAATGCAATTAACAAGATTTAGAATCATCTATATACATGACTAGAAGGATATTTGAATACAACTTAACAAGAATTACATTATCAATGCAATTAACAAGATTGGTACATTCCAATTAACACGACGAAACTAACACATGGGATCAAGAACAAGGCATAATATTTATGCAATTTAACATGATTGGAGCATTGCAATCAACAAGAAAGGAATAATACATAAAGACAAGAACAAGGCATAATATCTATGCAAATAACAAGATTGGAGCATTTCATGTAACACGACAAGTTTTAAATTTCAAGGAATAGCAACTTGAAATTTAAAGAGTGAAATCAACCAATGTGGAAACTCGGATATTGATAAGCGCCGAATATTGTATATTCAAGCGCCCTAAATTGCATTAGTTAAGTTCTTTATTTGTGTATTTTATATAGATTATCTCCAATTGTATGTTTTTGCACATTTTCAGGTCCATTGGCCAAAAAGAAGCAAGAAGGATGCTTTGTGGAGTTTTGGCCATCAAAAGGCACAAGGCTGAATTTCTGGCAGCAGTAGATCCTGAACTTTGCTCGCCATTTTGACCATGAAAACTTGAGAACTGGACTTCCATCATAAAATGGAATATTTAGAGCTCTTAATTAGCTTCCTAAATCTTCAAACAGTTTGTCATTCGGAGCTCGGAGCAGAGAGTTATGGCCTTGTTACTAGAGCTGCGCAGAACTGCCTGGCAGCAATGAAATTCTGTCTTGGTCTTCATTTTCGACCAACCATCCTTGAGAATTGGATCTCCACCAAAACATGAAGTATTTAAAGCTCTGAATTAGCTCTCCAAATATTCAAACGGTTTGTCATTCAGAGTTCGGAACACAAAGTTATGGCCATTTCATCAAAGTAGGTCTAGGCGGAGCAAGTGAAGCATGGAGCTTTTTACACTAAATTCGAGTGCTCGAGGCCTTGCTTCGAGTGCTCGAATTTTGGGCAGAATGCCCTTCGGAAATGGCTCATTTCAGCCCACTTGCACCTTGGTTTCTTCATTTTGTTTTCCTCTTTAATGAAGTGGTTGGAGATGTTGGTTGGTAGCCTCTTGGAGTGGATAAGATATCTAATAAAGGGAAGCAAGGCCACACAAAAAATCAAAAAGCTTCATTCTACAAGATGAGAGGAGAGAGAAGAGAGCAAAGAGGAGGAGTTCTTGAAGCTTCAAGGAGGAAGCTCGAAAATGGAGGGGAAAGCCTTGCTTCTTCCTTCTTCTAGCTCACTCATGGGTAACTAAACCTCATCTAGGGAGGTGATGAAGCCTCCCCTTTTGCTTATGTTCTAGATTAGGTTCTATTTTGGGGATTATGATGTATCATTTTTGGTCTTTTCATAATCTAGAGCATATTATTTCTTGTAATGAATTCTAATGTTTATAAATGATTGTTGTAAGTGATTTATCTTATCTTAGATGGTTTCTTGTAGTAATCATAATGCTTGCTTCTTCATGGTGACAATGGAGATAGGATTATGAATAATTTTCAAGGCATGTTGACAGAGAAAATGGATAGTCCATTGCTTAGGAACTTCCTTTGATGGGTTATGCTAGTTTCCTACCTCGTGTGCTTTGATTACAAACTTGATAGTTCTTGCTTGAGTGAGTATGTTGAAGGCTACACTTTAGTTTAGGTAGATCAAATGTATTAATTTTTGAGGGATTATTCTTGTTTAATGATTTAATGAACTTCTCTAAGGGTATATGGTAATCTAGTGTTGCTATATATTCTGTGACCATTTTATACATTGTACTTCCCCAATTTAGCCTTAATCTAGCATGTAATTAGGGTGGAGTGTGGATTCATCTCCCTAGTCTTTTCTACTTGTATCTCACTCCTTTAATTTCCTTGCAATTTATTGTTTTATGCACTCCTAATTTCCTAGTTTAGTGACTATCAAACAAACCCTTATTACCCCTTATCATTCTAAGAACAATTCTAGACTCTTAGGTTGCCATAGACTAGCGCAGTCCCAGTAGTTCGACTTACCCGACCAATAGCCCTATTTTACAATGATTCGTGCTATTGCGAAGAGGGTTGATTTATAATTGATTTCGACCGTCGATCAATTTTTGGCGCCGTTGCCGGGGACTGCAAACGGTTTAGCAACCGAAGTTTCTAGGGTTAAATTTAGTTTGATTGTGAATACTGTGTTTTGTGAATATTTCTTGTGTGGTTTAACCATTTTTGTGTTGTAAGTGAGATTCTAGGAACTCGAAGCTCGCCGTGGGGAATGCTAACAAATTGTAAGTCTAGAGGACCCCGGGTAAGTCGCTTGACCTTCTAGTTTCGAATTGTGAATATCGTGCATGTGTTAAGCTTAGAAGTAGATAAATTGCAAGCCCTTGTCAAGGCTATTTCAATTGTGTATTTTCAATTCCAAGCATCGGTCCTTGTCGTGGCCATTTTAATTTTTGTCTTGATAATTGAGGAGAAATGGAATATCATTGTATGTGGAGTTGATGATAAAGAATTGTTGTGTTGATTATGTTGTGTGTTGTTGATGTTTAACTCGTAGATGGAGAATAATTATCTCCCAACTCAATTCTACACACCACATGCGTTTTGTGCTTTTTGCTCTAGTAATTCACATCATACAAGAGATTGTCTTCCAGCGAGACAATTCTTGGATTTTTATCTAGAGCAACCAAATGCAAATTTCTCTGAACCGGGTAGTGATCCATACTTCAATGGTTATGACTCGGGTAGGGGAGATCACCAAAATTTCTTGTGGCATGACATGGAAAATTCAGCCCCACAATCTCATGGGCAACATTTTCAAGCCAATTTTCAATCCAATGATCATTATTTCTAGCCCTCTTCTCCTTTTCCACCGTCTCCATTGGATGAGCTAATTGTTGCTAACAAACAAATGATGGAGTCTATGCACACACAAATGATGGACTCCAAAAATCAACTATTGGCTTCCCTTGCTAGCATGCAATCCACAGTAGAGTCTATCAATCAAGTGGTACCATATCACCAGTCCCAAGTTAGTGCAATGATGGATGACCAAATATCTCAAATTCAACAAAGGATTAATGCTAAAAATCATGAAGAGGAGGAAACATTTTCATTTGAATTTATGTCCAATCCAAAAGAAAATTCTATGAATGATGAGATTACTCCTAGTAACTTTCATCATGAGAATGATCAAGTGGTTATTACATGTGAAAATGATGAAATGGTGGTTGAAGATCAAATTGTTGCCCCACATCAAAATGAAGCAATTGTGGCTCAAAATGGGAAAAATAATGATGTAGAGATTGTCTACCCTACTCCAAAACAGCCCCTACATAATCCTTTGCTTGATGCACCTCCTTTAATGGAGGATCCTCTAAAAGCTTGCTTAGCTCATTTCAATTATGAGGATTTTGATGTTGACAATTCTATTTTGGAGGTAAATTCTTTGTTTGATATTCCTCCACCTATTCTCTCTCTTCCTTGGGCAACATCAAATGTATCCCTCTCTTAGGAGCTTGCACTTCCTCTCATTCCTTCTCCTGAGTTATCTCAAGCTATTGAGCCCGAACCGCCGGATAAGTGTGAGGAGGATGTTGAAAGTCTGAAGGATAACTTGTTGAGCATTCCCGTGCTCAATATGACCCTTCATAAGTCGTTGCTTGGTGCACCTTCACCTAATCCATCTTCCCATAATCCAAATAAGCCCCATAATCCAAAGTTCTTCATTGAGGATGAAGAGTGGGTTGAGGTCTTTTCGTTACCTCTTTTCCACTTTTGTCTTCAAGCTCTTCCTCCTTCGCTTTTAAAAGAATTATCCTATTTGGGGAAGCTTGAATCTCTTGAGAGACATGGTATAGGGAAGGAGGACTAACCTGATCTCGGTGTGTCTAGTTATTGAGATTTTTGAGGATTAGTACCTACTCCAACTTCGTCTAGCTATCGACATTAAATTTAGCAAAGCAAGGGAATAAATTCTTTTGACGTTCCAAGCTTCTCTACCTTCTTAGATTGCTCGTGCCTTGAAATTTTCTGGGAAATGGTTTCGATAAGCCAAAAATTTGATTTTTCTGAAATGGTCTTCAGTTGTGTTTCCCAATTTTAGACTGGCCTCTTAGACCTTCTCAGCTCTAATTTTCATTCCCGGAAATTTCCATCGCTTTCGAGCAATTTCATAGGATCTTTGGCATGCAACTCATGTGCACAACCTCTCATTTTCAATGCATTGTTGGATCATGGTTCCCCAAAATTTTCCATGCATTGGAGATGAAGTGCAAGGTTTAAAAAAAAATTCCTACATTCATCCATGTATTTGAAGAGACCAAATCCCATCCATGCATTGAAGAGATGTTCCAAGGCTTGAAAATTTTCTCAAAATCCATCCATGCATTGGATTGGAATAATGTGTCAAGTTTCAAATTTTCCATGCATGGCTTGAATTTAGGACTGACATGCAAATTTTCAAAAATTCTCTATGCTTAAAATTTTCATTTTTGAGAATTATATCCATTTTGCATCATGTTGCAAAAAGCTTGAAAATTTTCTTAAACTCATACATGCATTGTGTGCAATGCAAAGTTTAAAAAAAATTTCCATCCATGCAAAAATTTCAATCCATTTCATCCATGCACTCAAAATCTATCCATGCAAGATCTTCTATGCATTCAAGTTGGCTGAAACATTCAATCTCCAAGTGCCAATTCATTTCCAAGCTACTGAGCCAATTTCGTGCCCTCCAAATCCCATTCAGATTGCTCCAAATTACCACACCAATTTTACATGCTCACTGCCCAAGTTTGGAGCGCTCTAGCTTCCATTTGGATTGCTCCAAACTTCTCCACCATCATTCCGAGGCTGCTGCTTGTATTTAGAGCACTCTAATTCCATTTTAGAGTGCTCTAAATGTGAACCAATCTCATCCCAAGCTACTGCCTTCATTTAGAGCACTCTAGCTCCCATTTGGAGTGCTCTAAATGTGAACCATCAATCCCAAGCTCACTGCCTTCATTTAGAGCACTCTAGCTTCCATTTAGAGTGCTCTAAATTTTCAGCCCAACATCCCGCAACCACTGTCTCCAATTCGAGCACTCGAAGGCCAAGCTTCGAGTGCTCGCAGCTGCTATCCCACTGCAACCCAACATACTGAACTCTCTGTCTTCAAATCGAGCACTCGAAATCCCATTTCGAGTGCTCGAAATCTCTTTCTCACCCAAGCCAATAACCATGCAACCTTCTCTCGGCATTTCTCCACTTCACCATGCAAGCAAGCAACCGTGCTTGCAAGCCATGCACAGCATCACACCAACCAACCTCACACCCCCTTCCTCTCGGCATCCAACCATGCAAGCACCTACCATCACACACATCTCCCAACCCATGCAAACCTCTCCTCTCGGCAACCCCTCACCCAAGCAAACCTCACACACCATGCACCAAACATCACCCTCTCGGCATCTTGCCTGAACCATCCAAACCCAACAAAACCAAATCAACCACAAACCACCCAACCCTCACTTTCAACCAACTTTCTCTCTCTCTCAACCCAAGCTACCCATGCAACCAACCATGCCTGCCCCTTTGGAGTGCTCGACCATCCCCTGCATCCATCCCTCACTCTCTGCCAGTTTCTCGAGCACTCGAAGAAGGCATTTCGAGTGCTCGAGCATGCTCGACACCCAACCCAGACCTCACCTTCTCTCTCTCGGCAACTACACCCACCATCACCCCTCACCTCCATCAACCCACCCCAACCCTCACCTTCTCACTCTCGGCATTCCCCACTCTACCTCCCTCATTTCCCTCAACCCCAACCTTCCAACATCATCACTCTATCACCCCAACACCCACTCAACCTCATGCATGCCCACTTCTCGATTTCCACCAAGCACCCAAACCATTTCTCTCTCAGCACCTTCCTCACCACCCAACCATCTACACCATGCACCAAACCAACCCCTGCAACCCCCACTCAACCTCGGCCGCACCCACAACCCCACCACCTCACAATACTTCATCTTCCTCACTCCAACACCACCTCACCATCCATGAACCAACCTTCCTCTCTCACTCACCCACCACCTTGGCTCCCAACTCACCCAACCCACCCCATGCACACCACACCCCAGCCATGTAACAACCCAACCTCCTCCTACCTCCCCCACCTCACCATCACAAAAGAAAAAAAAAAAAAAGAAAAAAAAAAAAGAAGCTAAATTTTAAAATTTAAAAAAAAAAAATCTATTTATATGTGACTGTTTTTCTTAAAAGCCTATGCTTTTACATGTAAATTTTAGTTGTGTTTTGATAGGTCTTCATATCCAAGTTTGGGGGACGCGTTTGTGCATTTACATCGATGGATATTTTTGCATTCGTCACTCTACTTGGTAATATTGTTCTTTTACCTTCTTTGTTCTTATTTTGTTTCACTTGTCTTCACACATTGAGGACAATGTGACATTCAAGTTTAGGGGTGCATTAGGACATTTTTGGTTTTGCATTTTTGCTAAGCAATGATAGTATGATTTGAACTTGTCGGGGATGAAGCATATGTTTAATACCTTGTGTATAGAAGCAATTGACATTTTTGAAAATAAAGAAAAATTTGAGTTGAAATGATCATGTGGATTCAAATCAGTCTATATAAATGTCTCAATTAGATTCTTGCTGGATTTGACACTCTTTTAAGCTTCACAACGCACAGATGCACATTGGAAACTTAACTGTGAGGCATGCAACTTGATTGACCTTGACCTTGGCCTAGTTAATTTGATTTGATGAACCTGATAGATGAATATCTTTGGCATGATTTAAGTTGTCTAAAAAAAAAAAAATAAAAAAAATAAAAAAAATAAAAAAAAAAAAAAACCTGAGAAAGAAAGAAAGAAAATGACCAGTTGATGTTCGTAGCCTTTCCAACTCGAACTATTAAGCCCTAGGAGTGTCTCTACACTTAGCACCGTAAGCCGTCTGGTTTGGGAGTTGTTGGCCTAACGCTTGCTACACGGGTTGGTTAGAAAGCTTAAAGGACTTAAACATTGCACGGTCATTCAAAAAAATTGTAATAAACATGGTTCGCTAGAGTTCGTAGCCTTTCCAACTTGAGCTTTTAAGCCCTTTGGAGTGTCTCTACACTTAACACCCTAAAGCCATCTGGTTTGGGAGTTGTTGGCCTAACGCTTGCTACAAGGGTTGGTTAGAAAGCTTAAGGGACTTCAGCATTGCACAACCATTCTATGTTTCGCTTATGAGTTGCAATAAATTGTCAACAAGCAACAAAAGTTGTCTTGTAAATAAAATCATGCCTTAGGGACCTCATTTAAAGGGGAATTCAATGATTTGAAAACTTGTGCTTGGGAATTGGAAAAGAAAGTAAAAGCCACATGTTGAGAATCCAATTCACTTTCACTGAAGCTAGAGTTGATTTCCATTCAAGAGATGATAATTGAGTTATTTATATAGACTTTGATGTTGAAGCATGTATGTGGAAATGTATTTAGCCAATTTTTGTATCAATGCTTCATATATGCAAGGTAGTTTTCCCAATGACCCCATCTCCAATTTTTGTCTGTTTCAAGTTGTATTTGAGCTATGTATCTATTTTATTTTACCATGGTAGATATTTTTGTAGTAGCAGTCCCATGTTTGTCATTCCATTGAGTTTTGCATTTTGGTTTTGCTAAGGGACTAGCAAAATGTAAGTTTGGGGGTGTGATAAGCACCGAATATTGTATATTCAAGCGCCCTAAATTGCATTCGTTAAGTTCTTTATTTGTGTATTTTATATAGATTATCTCCAATTGTATGTTTTTGCACATTTTCAGGTCCATTGGCCAAAAAGAAGCAAGAAGGATGCTTTGTGGAGTTTTGGCCATCAAAAGGCACAAGGCTGAATTTCTGGCAGCAGTAGATCTTGAACTTTGCTCACCATTTTGACCTTGAGAACTTGAGAACTGGACTTCCATCATAAAATAGAATATTTAGATCTCTGAATTAGCTTTCTAAATCTTCAAACGGTTTGTCATTCAGAGCTCGGAGCAGAGAGTTATGGCCTTGTTACTAGAGGTGTGCAGAACTGCCTGGCAGAAATGAAATTCTGCCTTGATCTTCATTTTCGACCAACCATCCTTGAAAATTGGATCTCTACCAAAACATGAAGTATTTAAAGCGCTGAATTAGCTCTCCAAATATTCAAACGGTTCATCATTTGGAGTTCAGAGCACAAAGTTATGGCCATTTCATCAAAGTAGGTCTGGGCGGAGCAAGTGAAGCATGGAGCTTTTTACACTAAATTCGAGTGCTCGAAGCCTTGCTTCGAGTGCTCGAATTTTGGGCAGAATGCCCTTTGGAAATGGCTCATTTCAGCCCACTTGCACCTTGGTTTCTTCATTTTGTTTTCCTCTTTAATGAAGTGGTTGGAGATGTTGGTTGGTAGCCTCTTGGAGTGGATAAGATATCTAATAAAGGGAAGCAAGGCCACACAAAAAATCAAAAAGCTTCATTCTACAAGATTAGAGGAGAGAGAAGAGAGCAAAGAGGAGGAGTTCTTGAAGCTTCAAGGAGGAAGCTCGAAAATGGAGGGGAAAGCCTTGCTTCTTCCTTCTTCTAGCTCACTCATGGGTAACTAAACCTCATCTAGGGAGGTGATGAAGCCTCCCCTTTTGCTTATGTTCTAGATTAGGTTCTATTTTGGGGATTATGATGTATCATTTTTGGTCTTTTCATAATTTAGAGCATATTACTTCTTGTAATGAATTCTAATGTTTATAAATGATTGTTGTAAGTGATTTATCTTGTCTTAGATGGTTTCTTGTAGTAATCATAATGCTTGCTTCTTCATGGTGACAATGGAGATAGGATTATGAATAATTTTCAAGGCATGTTGACAGAGAAAATGGATAGTCCATTGCTTAGGAACTTCCTTTGATGGGTTATGCTAGTTTCCTACCTCATGTGCTTTATCATTTGATTACAAACTTGATAGTTCTTGCTTGAGTGAGTATGTTGAAGGCTACACTTTAGTTTAGGTAGCTCAAATATATTAATTTTTGAGGGATTATTCTTGTTTAATGATTTAATGAACTTCTCTAAGGGTATATGGTAATCTAGTATTGCTATATATTCCGTAACCATTTTATATATTGTACTTCCCCAATTTAGCCTTAATCTAGTATGTACTTAGGGTGTAGTGTGGATTCATCTCCCTAGTCTTTTCTACTTGTATCTCACTCCTTTAATTTCCTTGCAATTTATTGTTTTATGCACTCCTAATTTCCTAGTTTAGTGACTATCAAACAAACCCTTATTACCCCTTATCATTCTAAGAACAATTCTAGACTCTTAGGTTGCCATAGACTAGCGCAGTCCCAGTGGTTCGACTTACCCGACCAATAGCCCTATTTTACAATGATTCGTGCTATTGCGAAGGTTGATGTATAGTTGATCAACTGATCAGATATCGCCCAAATTAAAACTATACACTTGAGATCACTTTAGGGCTACTAACCCATGGGTACCTTTCCCCTAGTGCGCACTATAGTGTAGGAGAACAATCCCCTGTACTAGAACCAAGTCCTAGCCATGACAATTCTTGATTGATATCCCAAGTCCCAAAATCAACAAGTTGTGCAAATCAAGATTGTATCAAATACAATAAATGCATTAACCACGTTTCATGCACAACCAAGATTTTGGAACACACAAGTCATGCCCTAAGTACATCAACTATAATGGCATGTGAAATGTCAAGAAATCATAGTATGCATCTATATAGGTTAAAACCAAGATATATATAGCATAATAAATCCATTGAAGTACATAGACCACAAGTATAAGATATATGATTCAATTACTTACTGAACAACACATGTGTAATAAAACCATTCTAAGACAGTCGTACTATTTCATTAACTACCTTAATGAGTTCAAGTTTTAAATGGTCAAGATACATGATGGAAAAGCTAAAAGTTCATGAAATACAAGTCCAACATCAAGTTACAAGTTCATTTCGTACGAGACAAGACCATATGATTTAAGTTCCATACAAAAGAAGTAAGCAAATGTAATTCTCAAAACTTATCCAATTATTCTCAATTTGATACATATGAAGGAACGTGTCAAGAAAAGCATGAATTCCAAGTTAGAAACTTAATCAAGAGCAATGAGCTATTGAATGGATTTTAATTAATTCATTTAATTAAAATCTCTAAGTTTTGAAATTCATCCAAATGTTCTCAAATTAATGTATGTCATACAACATGTCAAGACTTAATTTTTAAGCATGATACAAGTGAATTCCATGCAATGAATGGCCATAAGTATTAAACTTTAATACTAGAAAAATAATAATTGAAAGTTTTCAAAACCTAATCAAATATTCTAGATTTAATACATGTGAGACCATATGGCATGCACATCAAGAATATCAAGTCGGAATTCCAAAGGAGTGAATAGTGCACTCGGAAAAAATTAATTAAAATTAATTAAATATTACTAGATTTCAAGCCAACTCCGATTACTCTCAATTTTACCTATGTGGAAGAGTGTATTAAAGCCTAACATAATATGCTAACACATATTGATTTCAAGCTAGATAAGGCCACATGAATTAAATATTTATTCAAAATAAATATTAAATAAAATCTTCATCATTTATTCAAACGTTCTCAATTTAATATATGTCAATTAACATATAATAAGGTAACATAATATCATGTCACAAGTTTAAAACATGCTATAACCCACCGGGAAAATCAAATCTCATACAAGAGAAATAAATACTAAAATTTCTAGATTTGATATCAAAGTCATGCAAAAGAGTTATATAAGCGTCCATATCATGTAATACGACAAGAAAATAAATTATAACACCCCCTACCTTGATTTGATATGAAAATCTCAAAAGTCATCAAAACGAAACGGCTCCGAATCTAACAATATTTTGGGGTTTTATCGGGGATAACACCATGAACAAGAATCCCTAAGAAGCCCCATGAAAATCACAACTTGACTTCAAACCCGAACTCAAGAAATGGTCAAAAATGGATTCTAATAAAGGCTAATGATAGAGCAAGTCGAGGCAAACAACAAATGTTAAGGCCGAAGACTTTTCACTAAGGAAAAGTGGATCAAAGGAGGAGAGAGAAGGTGGCAACCATGGTTGCGATGAAATCCGGCCAAGAGAGGTGGGGAAGATGATGAAAAATCTGATTTTCCTCCCTAAGTGAAATTTAAGCAAACGCGTTCAAACGGCAAAGCTCTGTGAATAAAAAAGATTCAAGATGAGAAAATATTAACAACAAAAGAAATGGCATCGAAAACTGAGTCCCAAGCAGAGAGATATACCCCGAACAAGTTTGGTGCAAACCGGGGCCAAAAACCCTGAAACTGGAGAAAAACGACCAGAAGGAAATTCTAAGAGTTCACGACTCGACGAAAAGTGAAAATGAATCCTGTACGAGGATTTAGGCTCCAGACGTGGTATTTTTGCAATAACTTTCGTTAATTGCACAATGACCCCTACAAAAAGGGTTAACTACAAAACTGCCCCTGAATGAAATATCTTCCAAAAGATATTTTCTTAGACACCCTTGAAATAAAATATCTTCAAAAGATATTTATGAAAAACACCCCAAGAAAAGAAAAAGATTCCAAAGAACTATGCATCCATGCCCCTATGGACACCGGGAGCAACCAGAGTACTTTCTTTCAAAAGTAAAGATACGTATTTCGTGGAAACCACTCAAGATGAAGGCACGTGAAGTCAGAAACCAACTCCGAGCATGAAAAGTGAGGTTATGCCAACAAAGTGACAAACGGGAAAAAGACAGAATAGGGAAAAGAACGAAAAGTGAATAGTATTCAAAAAGTGAAAATTCGGAAATGACTCGGTCCTCAAAGGAAGTTGTCAATCCACATGAAAGAGTCTCAGAAACCATTTCTGAGCACTCGAGATGACACTAAGTGACGAAAAACAGAACTCAGAAAAGAAAATTAAACAAAAAAAAAAAAAAAAAATTTCCGTAAATTTTCAGGAAAAAAGAAAGGAAGGAATATGACCGGGTCATTACAACTTGCCCTCCTTAAAGGAATTTCATTCCCGAAATTTGGAACATACCAGAAAAGAACAGAACTGGGATCAAACAAAAGGTCAAATCAAAGGATAGCTAATTGAGCACTGAAGGACAACTCCGGAAGTCTCATGATTAACTGAAGGAACACGAAACCATGAATTGAGACCACACCTCATACGAATTGGCACGTTAACTAAATGTCAACCACCGAGAGAATCCCAAGACAACAAAATATTGAAACACAACAAAAGAAGAGAGTGATAAGGTAGTACGAACAGCGACCAGAACCCGCCCACACTTATCCGTCAGTAAGGTAGCATGATAATATAAGGCACTAGTTCACAACATGCCCCAACCAGGTCAACTCTAAAAACATATCGACACCAATGACATCAATGTTGAAAATAATCATTACCAAAAACACTACGGGAACCAGGCATCTGCGAGAGTTGGGGTAGCTAATCCCAAACCTCGGACAGCAATGACTCTGGCACCATTTTGCTTAAGGCTTTAAATCTTAAAGCCAGGAAGGAGAAGGAAATGAAACGGAGCCTCCCTGGCCCACGTCTCACTCCACCAGACAAGGACTGCGATTCCACGCTCACATGAGCCTTACTCACATCAACCGATAGAATAGACAAAAAGGTTCCCTACACGGGTCCTTACGGAATGAATCTCTCATATCCAAGGAAGAACTCGTGAAACAAAAACACATCCAAGGGACATAACAGATCCTAAGAAACAGCGTCAAAACCAGACATGAAAGAAGACAGCTAGAATGCAACATCGCAATGGACTACCTACTCACATAAGTAGCAAGATCACATAAAGCATGCCAAGATGAACAAGTGTATGCACTGTACTAGGATAGCAAGCAAGTACAATGTGCTAAAGTAAACAGGCAATATCACATGCTAAAATAATAAGCAGGTACAATGCACCAAAGCAAACGAATATACATCATGCGCTAAGACAATCAAAGTAAGCTTCTAAACGAGTTACCACATAAGCAAACAAACATGTTATCAAATCAAAACATGTTATTAAGAAGCACGTAAGTACATGGTACGACGATACACATGAATGAAAAACGTAAGGTATGCCGACATACGTCACATACGGCAATGCTAACATAAGCACACAGACATGATATCACACCAAAACATGATAGTAACGCAGACATGGTCTAGGTCACATGTTATCGGGAAGCATATATACACATAAGGTATGCTTAACAAATAATAGATGTCTCAAAACACCTGAACATATAAACATGTTATCATACAAGACATGTTATCAAATAATACATGTTATCAAGATATAATGAAATATCAAAGCATAAAAACGTGAGCATGATATGCACCCAAAACCCGTCATCCAAGGTATTTGAACCCGAACACTCTGATACCACTTGTGACGACCCTGGATTTTTTAACCCAATATGTCCTATGATGACTCGAACCAGATCCAAGATGCGGAAGCAAGAGAAGTGAGTTGGCCTTAAGATATGTACATCATCCCTAAGGCACCAAGATGACTCCCCATGAAGCCACGAAACTTACATGAGCTAAACAATGAAGCAAGAATGCCAATCTCGAAAAGAAATGAACCAAGGACAAAATGGTCATTTAACACTAAAATAGGTGCCACCGTGCACACCATTCGAAAGACAACGAAAAACGAACAAAGATAGACCCAAGAATCGCCTGATTCGGAGTCCGGATGGAAAAGATATGAATTTAAAACAAGTGGCCTTTGCCGTTTAAGGGTTCCCGTGAACCTATCTTACTAAAACTGAAATATCTCACACTATTGATGGAGTTAACTTCATGCTTTTGAATTTAGGCTCAAGAATAACCAGCTTTGGTTCAAAAATGAAGATGATAAGACCTTCTGAAGTCAAAGCAATAGGGCTGACCAAGGAAAACTGGAAGGAGAAAGTCCCAGGGAGGATTGGTCGGCCGAAGGCAATAGTCAGTCGGCCGAAACTCAACTGTCGGTCGGCCGAACCCCAATCGTCAGCCGACCGAAACACCATTTTTTCCTAAAAAGCCTACCGGAATGGTTCGAGACAATCGTCAAACCGACCGATAAAGCTTCATCAGCCGACCGACACCTCTACTGCTGCTATAAAAAGCTGCTGCAATGGTGAAAATGGTGTTTGGTTCATTTCTAAGGCTCTACATGCTTTCTACATAATCCGAATAAGATTCAAAACCTCCTATGGACACAGACAAGCATTAAAAACAAGCTAAAACAAATAGGAACCTCAAATGACATCCCAGGGCATGAATTTTCTTAAAAATGCATAAAATCATCCAAAAATAGGTCAAAAGCTAAAACTCAAAGGTTTTGTGCAATGTGGACATGCACGCAAATGTAAAAAGACATTTAGGACGTGTTACAATGGTCCGCAGCCTCAGAATAACTCGAATGTAAAATATGACCTCTCAATGGCCAAGAATGCCTAAAAATGCAATATATGGAACCGCAATGCATAACGTAGAATGAAATGGTGTTTGACCTGTGGCCACACCTCAAATATGATCAAAGAAACCCTATAAAAGAAACAGAATGGAATTCCCACACCCGATGTAAAAGTGATGACATAATAACTCATGATTTTTCAATATTTCCATAATGAACTTGAAGTCAAAATTACCTAGGATACATGTTACATATCATTGGCCTCTGGCCTCATCTTATACATATTGAATACAATGAAAAGAGTGTACTTAGGTACACTTTACATACATGGAATCAATGAATACAAGTTTTGACGAATAAGGCTACAAAGAGGCATTTCATGCTAACACTTGCATGAAATGAAAACTTAAAAGCCATAAGCAATCCAAGGAGCAATAAGCATCACGAACCAAGTCTTCATACTTGAACAAATCCCCCACTAACTTCAGGGTGAGTAAACAAGTTTACTCGTAGAAAATGAGCATGCTTGACTCGATTTCTTGAAGATTTTTAGACAAACATGATACAGTTTAAAAGAGATCATGTCACCTAATGTCTATGTCAAGAGTTAGACTTAGGGAGCATCCTAAGCTACCTTAGAATGTAATCAATAAGAATCATGATACATATATACATGTGAAACAAATCAAGTTTGGGATAATCCAAGGAACATGATAGAAAGGATACTTAAATGTAGGTTAACATGAATTGTATTATCAATACAATTAAGCGAGATTTGGAATAATCCAAACAACACGACAAAAGAATACTATGATACAAGGACTACATTATCAATGCAATTAACAAGATTTAGAATCATCTATATACATGATAAGAAGGACATTTGAATACAACTTAACAAGAGTTACATTATCAATGCTGTAGCGACCCGGATTTCTCAACCCGGTGCGTTAGTGATGAACCGGAAGTTGAACCGATAATGGACCCGAAATGCGGAAACGAAAGAAGCCAAATGACCTCAAGAGATGTACGTCATCCCTAAGGCCCCAAAATGACTCTCCATGAAGCCACGGAACTCAAATGAGCCAAGCAAATGAAGTAAGAATGCCTAACCCGAATAGAGATGAACTAAGGGCAAAATGGTCATTTCCCACTGAAAAGGGTGCCACCGTGCACACCATTGGAAGGACAACGAAAAATGAACAAAATTAGACTCAAGAATCGTCTGATTCTGAGTCTAGGCAGAAAAGATATGAAATTCCAACACCCGATGCAAAAGTTATGAAGCAATGGCTTAACATTTTCTAATATTTTCATAATAAACTTTGAAAACAAAAGTGCATAGAAAATGAGATACATGTCATTGGCCTCCGGCCTCATCTCATACATGTTAAATACATTGAAAAGACTTACGTACACTCTACATATACGAATCAACGAATACAAGTTTAAATAAATAGGGCTACAAAGAGGCATCTTATGCTAATACTTGCATAAAATAGAAACTTAGAAACTGTAAGCCATCCAAGGAGCAATGAAATCTTCAAATCCTGAGTCCTGTAACTGAAATATGCCCCAGTATCGTAGGGGTGAGTAACATAAAGCTACTCGTAGGAGATGAGCATGCATCGACCTAGCATTTTACAATTTTATCACCTTATGGTGAAACATGTTAAAGGGGCTCATGCCACCTAACGTATATGTCAAGATGAGACCCAGGGAGCATCCTAAGCTACCTAGATCATTTATATCATAATCACATTGTTCATGCAATTCAAACAACATGGAAACATGTTATACAAGGCAACAAGATATAGATTCTCAAAGTCTTCAACTTGAAATCCAAAATACGAAAACAACAAGTGTGGGTCATGCCACCTAACGTCTATGTTCAAAATGAATCTATATGGTCATTCCTAAACTACATTTGAACATCAAAACACAAATTATGATATCGATGCAATTTAACCAACAATGGAACTTCCAATACAACGCATGAAGCATGCTTTCACAAAGCTACATCTTAAGCTCAAAATAAGAAATCAAATAAGGAACAACAAGTTACGATATCATCTAGTTATCAACTTGAAATGAAATACGAAATCAAACAAAGTGGATACTCGGATGTCACGTCGGATCAGACCGACAACATAGTTACTTTAGGGTTACTAGCTCATGGGTAACCTTCCTATGTGCGCACTAGACTGTATAGAGGGACAATCCCCCGTACTAGAACCAAGTCCTAGCCGTAACCAAACAACGACATCCCCAAGTTTCCAAAATCAACAAATTGTGCAACAACGTATATATATCAACATGTATATACAATATATCAACTATTTACCAAGCACAATCCTAATTTTCGAAACTTATACAATACATACTCAAAATTCACAACTACTATGGCATGTAAGATGTCAAATACAAAGTGTGCAACTCCTTACACATAGCAACAATATATTCAATAAGGAAAAACATATTCTCATGAATATAAAAGTGACAACTATGTTATCCAATGCTCAAAAGTAATCAAGTGAACATACATCAAATCCAAATCCATGATTTAAATATAGAAACAACTTCCAAAATGCAATTAAATCCATGGAGTAATAAAGTAGAATTTAATTAAACATAAATAGTTAAATTCTCTAAATTCCAAGTTAATCCAAATAACCTCAATTTAATATATATTGAAAAACATGTCATGGTCATCATATATATAACATCAAATGACAAGTTAAGTGATTAAAACAATTAAAACAAAATTAATCAAGCTAACTAATTAATTTCCTCTAGATTTTTAAACAATTCCAAATGCCCTCAATTTAATCTATGTTAGAGAACATGCCAAGGCCTATTTAAATACCACATTACAACTTGATTTAATGCTTGATACAACCATGTGAATTAAACTTTCACTAAAGATAAATATTAAATAAAAGTTGTAATTCTTAATCAAATGATCCAAATTTAATATATGTTAACCAACATATATAAGCATAATTTCCTAGCATGTTACAATTCAAATCAAAGTTATACATCATCATAAATTTTAAATCTTATATAAGAAATAAAAATTACTAACTTTCTAGATTTGATACAAGGCATACATATATGTTGTATAATCATAGCAAACACACAATACAACACACAAACAATCCTCAAACATTCCCTACCTCAATTGGAATGAAAATCCCAATTACCACCGAAATGAAATAGCCCCAAATTTTAAGTCCACAAAACAGATTTTTTAGCTTGCTACCTTCAACTTGTAAAATTCATAAAAAATTAAATTCTAACCCAAATTGAATGAATCCAAAGCCCAATGAAAGCTTAAACACTGTAATTTGATAATATCAATTTAGTTTGACAAAATATTTTCCTAATTGAAACAGTTTTGCCCCACAACTTTGAAACAATTTCTGCCCAGAAAACACATTTTCAGCTTATAGCTTCCAACTTTGAAAATTCATGAAAAATTCATTTGATATCCAAATTATGCAAACCTAATTTATTTTGGAAGTAAACACATGAGAGTATAAAACTGAAATTTAAGCCATGATCCAATGTCAAAAGGTTAGTGAAATAAATCATCTAAAAATATGTTTTCCAGCTGCAATAAAAATATGGACAGCAGATAGTTTCGGATTTTTAAAAAAATTTAGAAATGCTTTAAAATCGTAAAAAAATTCTGAGTAGTGTAAAACCCATGGGAAAAGTTCCAGCAAAAATTTCAAGGCAATTGAAGCACTACAGCTCCAAATAAAAAATTCATTTCCGGACTGAAAAGGAAAAGCTTCAAATTTCCAGCAACTAGCTTGCAACTTCAAAAATTCATAACTAATTCATTTTAAATCCAAATTACATGAAACCAAAACTAAATGAAAGCTAATTGAGTATATTTTCATATTATATATTTAATTTGACAAGATTAATTTCAAGTTAAAATAGTTTAAGGGCAAAATACAAGTCATTCTCTTCCATGCATGTAAAACACTCAATAATGACATAAAAATACTTCAAAATAATAGATCAATACCTCACTAGAGAATTGAATCTCTAGATACCAAAGCAAAACTAGGAGTTAGGCTAGATCCTTCAAGGGTTTTAAAGAGGAGGATGAGGGGAAAAAAAAGTATTCCAAGTTCAAAGTTCTAAGGTGAGTGAAAGGGCACCAACAATGAAGTCAAAGCTACTAGTCAAGCTTTTCTCCAATGGTGGCTTCCTTAGGGTTCTTGAGAGGAAAGTGATGAATGAATTAAAATGTGTAAACCCTAAGCTAAATTGGTGGGCTTCTCCACTCACTAGGTGCTCTTGCACTACCTCTCACACACACACTAATGCAAGACTAAAGGTGTGTCCTACACTTGTCATGAATCCAAGTAAGCTCCCAAGATTAAATATTAACCCTACACTTGTCAACCATCCATGCCAACAAATGCACCAATCATAGGACAACAAGTGTGTGAATCTCCAACCTCCATGTGTCATGAGATTAAGCCTCCAAGTGGTTCCACCACAAAATCAACAAGTGGCACCATAGGAATGTGACACTTGTCACATTTTTCGAAAATTGCAAAACGGTCCTTTTTGAAAATATCTTCCAATTTAATTTGCAAATGGTCCCTAAGACGAAAAATAATTACTTTACTTAATTACCCAAAAACCCCTCAAGTTATGGATAATTGCAAAAAGTCTTGTTTTCATGACTTTTACAAAGAAAGTAAGCATTTAATATGCATTTCTACAAAAGTAAAAATGTAGATGTCATGGAATTTAAATATCATGAACGTATGTAAAACCGGAATCAAATCCGAGCACAAAAAATGAGGTTATGCAAGTAAAAGTGAAAAACGAGAAGAGGATAAGGAAAAGACGAAAAATGAATAGTGTCAAAAAACAAAAAAAAATGTGGAAATGACTCAGTCCTCAAAGGAAGTTGTCAATCCAAAGGAAAGAATCTCAGAAACCATTTTCGAGCACTCGAGACAACACTAAGAGGCGGGAAATCAAACCCGAAAAGGAAAAGATAATGAAAAAAAAAATTTATCCGCAAAATTTGAAGAAAAAGGGAAAACGAAGAAAATGACTGGGTCATTACAAATGCAATTAACAAGATTGGTACATTCCAATTAACACGACGAAACTAACACATGGGATCAAGAACAAGGCATAATATCTATGCAATTTAACATGATTTGAGCATTCCAATTAACACGAAAGGAATATTACATGAAGACAAGAACAAGGCATAATATCTATGCAAATAACAAGATTGGAGCATTTCACATAACACGACAAGTTTTATATTTTCAAGGAATAGCAACTTGAAATTTAAAGAGTGAAATCAACCAATGTGGAAACTCAGATATCGCCCGGATTAAAACCATACTATTGAGATCACTTTAGGGCTACTAACCCATGGGTACCTTTCCCCTAGTGCGCACTATAGTGTAGGAGGACAATCCCCCATACTAGAACCAAGTCCTAGCCATGACAATACTTGATTGATATCCCAAGTCCCAAAATCAACAAGGTGTGCAAATCAAGATTGCATCAAATACAATAAATGCATTAACTACGTTTCATGCACAACCAAGATTTTGGAACACACAAGTCATGCCCTAAGTACATCAACTATAATGGCATGTGAAATGTCAAGAAATCATAGTATGCATCTATATAGGTTAAAACCAAGATATATATAGCATAAGAAATCCATTGAAGTACATATACCATAAGTATAAGATACATGATTCAATTACTTACTAAATAACACATGTGTAATCAAACCATTCCAAGACAATCGTACTAGTTCATTAACTACCTTAATGAGTTCAAGTTATAAATGGTCAAGATACATGATGGAAAAGCTAAAAGCTCATGAAATACAAGTCCAACATCAAGTTACAAGTTTATTTTGTACGAGACAAGACCATACGATTTAAGTTCCATACAAAGGAAGTAAGCAAATGTAATTCTCAAAACTAATCCGATTATTCTTAATTTGATACATGTGAAGGAACTTGTCAAGAAAAGCATGAATTCTAAGTTAGAAACTTAATTAAGGCCAATGAGCTATTGAATGGATTTTAATTAATTCATTTAATTAAAATCTCTAAGTTTTGAAATTCATCTAAATGTTCTCAAATTAATGTATGTCATACAACATATCAAGACTTGATTTTTAAGCATGATACAAGTGAATTCATGCAATGATTGGCCATGAGTATTAAACTTTAATACTAGAAAAATAATAATTGAAAGGTTTCAAAACCTAATCAAATATTCTAGATTTAATATATATGAGATCATATGGCATGCACATCAAGAATATCAAATCGGAATTCCAATGGAGTGAATAGTACACTCGGAATAAATTAATTAATCAAATTAATTAAATATTACTATATTTCAAACCAACTCTGATTACTCTTAATTTTGCCTATGGGGAAGAGTGTATTAAAGCCTAACATAATATGCTAACACATATTGATTTCAAGCTAGATAAGGCCACATGAATTAAATATTTATTCAAGATAAATATTAAATAAAATCTTCATCATTTATTCAAACGTTCTCAATTTAATATATGTCAATGAACATATAATAAGGTAACATAATATCATGTCACAGGTTTAAAACATGCTACAACCCACCGGGAAAATCAAATCTCATACAAGAGAAATAAATACTAAAATTTCTAGATCTGATATCAAAGTCATGCAAAAGAGTTATATAAGCATCCATGTCATGTAATACAACAAAAGAATAAATTATAACACCCCTACCTTGATTTGAGATGAAAATCTCAAAAGTCATCAAAACAAAACGGCTCCGAATCCGATAATACTTCTGGGTTTTGTCGGGGACAACGCCGTAAACAAGAATCCCTAAGAAGCCCCACGAAAATAACAACTTGACTTCAAACCTGAGCTCAAGAAATGGTCAAAAATGTATTCTAATAAGTAGTAATGATAGACCACGTCGAGGCGAATAACAATTGTTAAGGCCTAAGACTTTTTACCAAGGAAAAGTGGATCAAAGGAGGAGAGAGGAGGTGGCAGCCATGGTTGCCATGAAATCCGGCCAAGAGGAGGTGGCAGCCATGGTTGCCATGAAATCCGGCCAAGAGAGGTGGGGAAGATGATGGAAAATCTAATTTTTCTCCTTAAGTCCCCTATTTATAGAAAAAGTCAAAAAGTGCCCCGAAAGGGTCCCGCCAGGTCCAAAAAAGTGAAATTTGAGCAGACGCGCTCAAACAGCAAAACTCTATGAATGCAAAAGATTCAAGATGAGAAAATATGAACAACAGAAGAAATAACGTCAAAAACTGAGTCCTGAGCAGAGAAATATGCCCCGAACAGGTTCGACACAAATTGGGGCCAGAAACCCTGAAACTAGAGAAAAACGACCAGAAGGAAATTCTAAGAGTTCACGACGTGATGAAAAGTGAAAATGAATCCCGTACGAGGATCCAGGCTCCATACGAGGTATTTTTGCAATAACTTTCGTTAATTGCACAATGACCCCTACAAAAAGGGTTAACTACAAACTACCCCTGAATGAAAATATCTTCCAAAAGATATTTTCTTAGATACCCTTGAAATAAAATATCTTCAAAAGATATTTATGAAAAACACCCCAAGAAAAGAAAAAGATTCCAAAGAACTATACATCCATGCCCCTATGGACACCGGGAGCAAGCAGAGTACTTTCTTACAGAAGTAAAGGTACGTATTTCGTGGAAACCACTTAAGATGAAGGCACGTGAAGTCAGAAACCAACTCCGAGCATGAAAAGTGAGGTTGTGCCAACAAAATGACAAACAGGGAAAAGACAGAATAAGTAAATGGACGAAATAGGGAAAAGGACGAAAAGTAAATAGTGTCCGAAAAGTGAAAATGCGGAAATGACTCGGTCCTTAAAGGAAGTTGTCAATCCACATGAAAGAGTCTCAGAAACCATTTCTGAGCACTCGAGATGATACTAAGTAAAGAGAAACATAAATCAGAAAAGAAAATTAATCAAAAAAAAAAAAAAAAAATTTATTCGTAAATTTTCAGGAAAAAGGAGAGGAAGGAACATGATCGGGTCATTACATAAGTATTATGGTTTGATTGTTCTTAACTATGGGATTATTTTAATATACAATGTTTTCTTGATTATATGACTATGAGCAATTTAGACAACTCAATTGGATTTCATGTTTTAATAGATTACAAACTGTTATTACCTTGTCTTAGATATAATTGTTTGTCTTTTATTCTCAACCTACCTTATTGGACGGTTGGTGCGGCCTTGTCTTGTGTGCCGATAAGCTAAATGTGTGTAGTGTGGCCAAGTTTGAATTTGTAAAGTGCCACTACTACCTCTAACTACATAATATAGCTAGGGTGAGTAGGGATTGTCCACAGGGAAAAAACATTATTGATATGGAAACAATGTTGGATTAGTAGGTCGAGGATCAAAATGTGGTTTGTTGGTTGAGTTAAACTACAAACTAAATTAAACAAGTTTAATATAAAACAAGTAAAGTAAGTGAAGTATAGGGAAACAAGAGAGAGAGGTCTTGGGATTTAGAGGTCACCACTAAACATCACCTTTCTAGACGCTCAATGTGTAATGGATAAAGGGAATTATATGTTGCAATACTAGTGTGTGTGTGTGATTAATTGAATCAACAAGCATGGATGACTAATTAAGTATACATCGTCTAGACAACCTAATGAATAGCATAATATATCAAATTAACCCATTATTCCTTCCTTTAAAAAACACATCAACAAGCGAAAGAAATATACTACTTGCATTCATAAGCATGGAACATCAAACAACAAGCATGGATTGTCCTCCCATTTAAGAAAATAAGGCAACTACAGTACAACTAAGCTAGGGACATGAAAATTAAACTAATTAAACTAAGGGAGAGGCACAATCCATCAAGAAATGAGTATGAACCATTAAACAAACCACAAGAGTATTCCATTAAAGCACCATGCCTTGACAATCTTTAAATTCGTAGCATCGACACATATAGACATGCATTAATAACACAAAAACTAGAGATAAACACATGAACATCTATTCTAGCATACATAGACATATGAATAGAATGAAATGATCAATTGGAAGCATTAAACCACACAAATCATTGTACAAACAAGATTCATCTATAAATCTTATGTCAAGACAAGAATTACAACACAAATCCCTTCAAAATACAAAATATCAAGGTCTAGAAGGCACACTTAGGGCTAACTCTAGCCCAAGAAGATGTTTAGCCACTCATTGATGTAGTCATCCAACCCTCAAGGGCTATCTCCGTGGTGGGAATGATCTTCTTCTCCTTGATGGAAACACTAGATGAATGGAAGAATTCCCAAATGGTGTGTATCTCTCTAATCTCTAGACTCCTCCAATTTCTCTCTCAAACTTGTGTATCTCTCCTTATTATCCAAGCTCTCATGTAAAATGGCTCAAAATCTTTATATAGGTAGCTCAAGTGTCACACCAAATGGTCAAACCTCGTGCACTAGGGCCTCCAAATGATTGCACCACGAGCACACCTTTTAATTAGTTGGATTCTATTTTTTTTTGCACTTGAGAGGGTTCAATCGATCGAATGTTGATGAGATCGATCGAACCTTGGCGGCGCCTTTTGGAATACTAACAAATCTGAGATATTTTCGGGATATTTTGGGAAAGAGACAAAAGTGGTAGGTGGGGATAAGATTAAAGAAGTTCGATCGATCGAAAGAATGTTGGATCGATCGAAGATGGAAATTTCTTGAGAATAAGGACAAGAGGTATGATCCATCTTGGTGAGGCTGGATCGATCACTATAAGATCGATCGAAGATTTGTCTGATCGATCAAAGCTTGCTATTTTTCACCACTTTGTTTCCACTTTGCTCCTTTCTTCCATTTAGCTTGAGATTGCTTCTTTTATACTCTAATTTGGCTAAATTGACTTATTTTGGGGATAAGTGCCTGAAAAGGGAAATAACATGAAATTAGACTAAAACGAGAAAATAAGATAGGATAAGGTACTAGAATACCCAAGCTTAAGGGGTTTAAATGCGCACTTTTCAACGCTCATCAACGGTATCTGGCAGAGCCCTGCCGGCCATAAGAATAGAGGTCATATAATGGTATTCTAATGTTTTTTACCAAAGAATGTTTTCATAGTCTATGCTTAGGAAAGATGAGTTATTTGCAAAGTAGTTAAAGTAGTTAGAGTAGGTAGGTGGATAGTCCATGCGAACCGCAAATAGGTTATAGTTAACTAAATTTGGTAAAACATCTTTCTTTAAAACCCAAATTGAACGAATGTTATTGAATTCAATTCATTTGAAAACATAATTGGTTAAATTCCCGGAGTTGATACAATTAACCATAGTATAATGATTGTGGTGATGTCACAACCCTAAGATTTCTCTCTCTAATTACTTAGTTTAATATTTCAGTTTAATTTTAGTTTGTTTTTAATCATGACAACCAAGCAAACTTTTCAACCAGTTACCTGCAAATCAATTGGACTAAATTAAAAACTGAATAAAAATCTCATCTCCCTATGGGTTCGACATCCTCTTTACGTAGAGTTATCCTACACGAAATTTTTCTATTGCGAGTGGTAAAATTAGATACACACCAGAACCCTATTTATGATATAACAGCCGTACTCACAGCTTCAGCCCAAAAACCCTTTGCTAGACCTTTTTCTAGAAGCATTGTTCTACCCATTTCCTAAACTGTCATGTTCTTCCTTTCCACAACCTCATTCTGTTGAGGAGTAGTAACAACTGAGAACTCTTTCTTGATACTTTTACTATCACAGTAGTGCTCAAACTCCTTCATAATGAATTATAAGCCGAAGTCAGACCTAAGTCTCTTCACATTGCTACTTCTTTCATTTTTAACATGATTAACAAACTTAATGAAGTCTGTAATAGCCTCAGATTTTTCTTTTAAGAAGTAAACCCACACCATCCTACTAAAATCATCAATAAGAAGCATGAAATACTTACTTCCACCAACATTAGTGGTTCTGGTAGGGCCACAGAGATCCATATGTATCAAGTCAAGAGCTTTTGAAGCGGTGGTTTCCTTAGACGAAAATGAGACTTTGGTTTATTTTCCTTGCTGACAAGCTCTGTAGAGATGATCTTCTTTAAAGATTATATCAGGCAGACCTTTGACAGTATTTAGTTTGAGGAGTTTAGACAAATTTCTTGAGTGTAGATGTCCTAATCTTTTATGCCATAACTTAGCTTTATCATAAGTTGTCAAATTGCATTAAGTATTTTGAACTTCTTCAATGACAGTATAAACATTTCCTGAGGATCTATACGCCGAGAAAAGGACTTATTTGGATCTGAGATCAACCACACTACACTTCTCTTTATTAAAGCATACTTCTTTTCGATTATCACACAGTTGGCTAACATTAAGAAGATTGTGTTTGAGCCCTTCAACAAGTAGAACTTCATGAATCTCAGGTATTTCTTCAGACTTGTTTACAGTTCCAATACCAATGATTTTTGCCTTTTGATTGTCTCCGAAGATAACATTTCCCCCATCAAACTGCTTCAGAGAAGTAAATTTGGATTCATCACCTGTCATGTGTCTAGAGCAGCCACTATTAATATACCATTTGTCCTGAGTGTTACAAGCTTTAAAAGCTGTATACATTAGAAGGCTTACAGAATTTAATTTCTTTAGAATCCACATCATTTTAGTCTTCACCAATGATCCTTTGTCCATGACCTTCTAAGCTGAAGCTAAGTCTGACTTCTTGACAAACATTCTAGTTATCTTGAAGTTCCTTATAGATGTGGTAATAAAGTCTCTCTTGTTGAAGCTTAAAGCACTGTAGGTGTTATTAAGTAACTTACCCTTGAACCTCTGAGGCTTTATAATAGGAAACCTTGCATACACTTCACCAGTTGTGGCTTTAACAAATACAGAGTGAGTTTGATTGACCTTTAAGGATGAATCACATACATAGCCAATTCTAGTCTTCCCAATTTGCTATATGGATTGCTTCCAGATCTCAGACATTTTAAGGGATCTTCCTTCAAGAATGAGAGACAGTTCTTCTTTGCACTTCTTGGCAAACCACTAAGTGTTGACTTGAGATTTCAATAGGCTTTAAAAAATAAGAGAAACTAAACAAAGGATTGACAGTTTAAGTTTGAAGTGTTTAGTGAGCATTTGTTTGGACTTTAACAATTTTCTGGGCCTTCTGTTGATTACACTTTACTGCAAGCCTTTCACATTCTTCAAGAATTTCCTTAATCTCAGTGTCACTATCTTCTTTAACTTGAACTGGAGTTTGTGGTGCTTCGAGAAATGCCATAAAGAGACATTCATCTTCTTGTGTCTCCTCAGGTTTATCTTTTTTAGGAGCTGCATCCCAATATGAGATAAGTGTTTTTCTACCAAACCTTCATTTGTAGTTTCCTCCCTCATTCTTTTTCTGACTTTGTCCCTTTGAGATCGAACAATTAGATGCAACATGACCAGATTTACCACAACCATAACAAGCTAAATTTTGCAGCTAATTCCTCTTTTTAAACCTGAACTTTCTGAATTTCTTAGCAAGATAAGCTGCCTCGTCTTCTTCAAGATCATCTTCAGACTTTGTTTCAGTTTCTTCAACAACTTCCTTTGCGTTAAGAGTAGCTTCTCTTCTATGAATAGCTGGAACACCAAGTCTCATTTCATAGGCAGTGAGAGAGGCCTAAAGCTCGTCAATCTTTACTTCAGGAAGATCTTTGTCTTCGAGAATTGTCACTTTAGGATTGAATCTAGAAGTGAGTGACCTTAGTATCTTTTTACAAACATCAACATCCTTAATATCTTCACTAAGTGCTCTCATATTGTTGACACAGTCATTGATCCTAAACATGTACTCAGCAACAGTTTCTCTTTCTTCCATCTTACATACCTCATACTGAACTTTGAATAGTTGTATCTTGTTCTGCTTAATAACCTTATTTCCTTCATGAGCTGCCTGAAGAGAATCCCACATTTCCTTTGTTGTTTTACAATTTTTAACCCTGGTAAACTCTTGTTGCCTCAAGGCACAAAAGAGAACATGTTTAGCCTTGCCATCATTAGCCACAACCAATTTATCTTCAGCAGAGGGGTTATCAGGATTAAGAATCACAACACCATGTATGGTAGCATGCCAAACATCATATGACTGAGATATTAAGAAGGCTTCCATTCTAGTTTTCTAAGAATCATAGTTTGAACCTTCAAACCTTGGAGCTTTGTTGATAACTTGACCTTCATCTATAGCTGGGATCAACTGCAGGCTTATTAGAACCTCACAATGCAGACCAAAGCTCTGATACCAATTGTTGAACCAAGAGGGGGGTGAATTAGTTAAACCTTTGCTTTCTAAAACTTTCTCAACACACTAAGCAAGCATTCAAGAATAGATAACACATGGTTTACAAGGAAACCCTCTTAACTAGGGAAAACCTTTGTTCTTGGCCTCAGCTAATAAGTAATCCACTACTAGCTGTATGTATCTTGTTACACAATCAACTGTCTCACTCTCTGCACACACCCAGGCACAAGAATAGAAATTAGTTTTCACAACCAATACACACACTTATACACCACAATGTATCCACACACTCCCCCTATCCTAAGCAATTATGCTTGGACCAAATAAGCTCTCATAGCTCACTCAACAATGGGATGAGGATGTAAAACCTCACTGCCACTTACAATAAGTGTCACACTCAACAATGGGGTGAGGATGTAAAGCCTCACTTCTACTTACAATAAGTGTCAACACACTGAATACAATAAAGTCTTTGCATAAAATAGAATAGGCTGGATAACCCAGAATTCTAAGTTACTGCCTCAGAACTGTAATCTACTGCATCTACGATCTGAGGGGTAAAATGGGAAATTCCTTTCGAGATCAATTCACCAGTTCCTCATACATTCTTCTTTCACTTTTATACTCATATTCATAGCTTTACATAATCAAACAAAGTATGAGTATATCACAACGTTCAGTCAAAGTCCTTGGTTCATCATATATTAGCTTCAGCACAAAAAGCTTCACCACGAGATTGGTTTTGGCACAAGACAGCTTCAGCATAGATAGCTTTGGCATAAAAGCTTTTCGGCACAGAATAGCCTCAGCATAGATGAACTTCAGCACAAAACTTCTTCGACACAAAATAACCAAACTCAAAGTATATCATATTTTTATCACAAACTCAACTTTCACAATCTTGATTCAACAAAATATACTAGCTAGCAGCATAGATCATTATAAAATAGTAAGTATAATCAAATAGCACTTGAATCCAAGATTTCTTCAGAATAACAAGCTTAACTAGTGACCACACTGTCCAAATTCATTTTTAGCATATTCTCAACATAAACTCAGTCTGAATAAGTGTAAAAAGATAAACTGTACATGTATCAACCTTCAAAATCGACTACAGTAGCTTGAAACACCAAGTCACTACTTAATACAGCCCTTGCATCAGCAAATTTTACAGCAGCTTCATCTCAGCAATCAGTACACGCCTTAGAGTTGATTCAATGAGTTCTTCTTACATAGATCATCATCAAACAATAGAGAAAAAACTTGCTTGACATAGTATACTCGAGGGTTCACAATAACAACTCAATGTGCAATGTATTTTCAAAGGCTTGAACTCTAAAGGTCACTATAACAGCATATTTATAGTGACACAAAATTACACAAGGCCTCACACACCACAGATATACACCTGTCACCTCTAGCCAATGATTAAGAGAGCATATTTCAGATATTTTCAAAGCAATGCACCAATATAGACCTACCACCTCAGCTAATTTGTCACTATTTTCACCAGCTGCAATAGGTTATAGGTTGTATGCTGCAATAAAAACTTTATCCAGACTTAGGTTCCAAGAAATGTAATATTCTTGCATATACCAGCTCTCTATGACCATTGAAACGTGTCACATATTTGAGCATAGCTGGAAAGCACCAAAATACCCTTATGATAGATTTTATACTTCTCAACTAAACAAAAGTCCTGGCAATGCAGGTTTATTTAGGACAATTTAATGCAATGTAGCTACCTGAGTATACGTACATATATATGATATACAACTAAGAAGAAACCATAGTACCCTTGTGAGCACTTGTAGCTAAAACTGAAGTGCTAAACCTTCACTGTTCGAGGCTGAAGCATTACAATGAATTATTACAGACCACTGAAGCAATACTTTTTGACATTAAAAGGTAAACATTCCTTAAGGTAACTTAGGACTAATATGTTTGTTGGGGTTATGCTATTACGATAGCTGGGCAGACTTTAGAGTTTGATTTTGTTGTTCTTGACATGACGGGCTCTGACGTCATTCTCGGGATGGATTGGTTATATTTTTTTTGGGCTACGATCGATTGCTCCCAAGGGAGGGTGTCCATTTGCACTCCAAAAGGAGATTGTTTCCATTTTGTTGGAGATCGGAGCAATTCCCACCCGGTGATGGTTTTCAACATTAGTAACTAGAGTAGCCATAGGTCCTACTTGGTTAGTTTGCTAATTAATGAGGATTGTAGTTTGGGCCGTGTTCTTCCAACAGTTGTTGAGGATTTCGTTGATGTCTTTCTAGAGGAACGGATAAAGTTACCTCCTTTAAAAGACATTATTTTTGCCACTGATATCATTTATGGTACGACACCCATCTATATGGCACCGTACCATATGGGAACAGCAGAATTAGATGAGATGAAAGGTCAGCTGGATGATTTGAAAACTAAGGGCTTTATTCATCCTAATGCTTCACCATGGGGAGCACCAGTTCTTTTTGCGAAGAAGAAGGATGGGTCTTTGAGACTTTACATCGATTATCGCAAGTTGAATCATGCTAAGATCAAGAACAGGTATCCTTTGCCTAGGATTGTTGACTTGTTTGATCAATTGAATGGAGTGACATGTTTTTTGAAGATTGATTTAAGATCAGGATACTATCAATTGAGGGATAAGGATAAGGACATATCCAAGACCACTTTCCCTATACAGTATAGCCATTACGAGTTTCTGGTGATGCCATTTGGTTTGACCAATGCTCCAACAGCTTTCATGGATTTGATGAACAGTGTATTCAGTGACTATCTTGATAGATTTGTGGTGGTGTTCATTGATGACATTCTTATATATTCAGCTTTGGTAGAGGAGTATGAGTATCATTTGAGGATAATGTTGGAGTTCCTCAGGGATAATTGGTTGTACGTCAAGTTCGAGAAATGCGAATTTTGGGTACTGGAGGTGAAGTTCCTTGGATATGTCTTGTCAAGGGGTGGTGTTGTAGTGGATTCATCGAAGATTAAGTCTATGATAGATTAGGAGTGTCCGAAGACAGTGCTTGAGGTTCGAAGCTTTCTTGGCCTAGCTGGCTATAACAGGAGATTTGTTCAAGATTTCTCTCATTTAGGGGCACCTATGACTCGACTTACTCATAAGGGAGTCTAAGTTCATATGGAATAAGGCTTTTAATACTACTTTTTAGGAGTTAAAGTTTAGGTTGACATCGGCTCTAGTTTTGATCATACCTTAACGTGGTTTGGGTTACGTGGTCTATTATGATGCTTCACGAGAAGGTTTAGGGTGTGTTATAATACAGACAAAGCGGGTGGTAGCTTATGGGTCTCGATAGTTAAAGACTCACGAGTTGAACTATCCGACATATGATTTGGAGTTGGCAGCGGTTATCTTTGCCTTAAAAGGGTGGAGACATTATTTATACGGGAAAAAATTTAAGGTTTTCTCTGATCATAAGAGTATTAAGTACCTTTTCTCTCAGAAGGATTTGAACTTGAGATAGTGTAGAAGGGTTAAGTTCATGGAGGACTATGATTTTGAATTATAGTATCATCCAAGAAAGGGGCCGATGCATTGGGTAGGAAGTCACGGAGTACTCTTGCTAGCATTTCCGTCTATAGATGGAAGATGCTAGAAAAGCTTATAGATCTTGGTTTACAATCGTATAAGGATGTTTCACCAGCTATCTTGTTTAGCCTTGTGGCTTAACTGGCTCTAGTTAGCAGTGTTATTGAGGCACAACAGGAGGATGGGGAGATAAAGTCCATTTACATTCGAATTTCAGGTGGCAAGAATGTAGAGGGTTGGACCTTGTATTCAGACAATGGTCTTAGGTACAGAAGGAAGATGTTTGTTCCTTTATCTTGTCATGACGTTGTTCTTCAGGATTTTCACCATTCTCAACTTGCAATTCATCCTGGTGGTACGAAGATGTATCACAATTTGCGGAGACAGTTTTGGTGGAAAGGCATGAAACGGGATGTTTCTCAATTTGTGGCTAAATGCCTTACTTGTCAGCAAGTGAAGCAGAGCATCAAAGATCGGCGAGTTTGTTGCAACCACTACTAGTGGCAGAATGGAAGTTGGAGCACATCACTATGGATTTTGTGATGGAACTTTTGAGATCCAAGGCAGGGAATGATGCCATTTGGGTCATTGTTGATAGATTGACTAAGACGGCTCACTTTTTGCCTATGGCAGTGACAGATGATGCTGAGAGACTTAGTGGACTATATGTGGGATAGATTATCAAGCTTCATGGGGTTCCAGTATCCATTGTTTCGGATAGGGATCCCAGATTCACGTTTCACTTTTGGTAGAGTTTTCAGGAGGCTCTTGACATGGGGCTTCATTTCAGCACGGCATTCCATCCTCAGACTGATGGTCAGTCGGAGTGTACCATTCAGATATTGGAGGATATGCTACGGGCTTGCATTTTGGATTTTAGAGGTAGTTGGGAAGACTACTTACCCTTGTTTGAGTTTGCCTGCAACAACAATTACCATATCAATATTAACATGGCACCATTTGTGACATTGTTAAAGAAAAAATGGAAGCGATTATAAATTTTCTAGATCTTAACCATGTGATTTTTCATCAAATCAAAAAGCATGGAAAAAGAGATCTCATACCTTTGGATGATTGATTAATCATCAACACTCCGAGAATAACATTGAATTAGATTGGTCCTCCTTTGGCCTTGAACACCAGTAAACTTTTGATCCTCATCTTTAGCACCACCTATATACACGATATATCTCTCAGGTTGTTCATTTGGTAATTCATACACAATCTTACAGAATACAGAATAACGAGAATGAGAGATATAGGGTTTCTAAAAACCTATGTATTTCAGGGATATAGAGGTGAAAGTTGTAATGACCCGGTTATTTCCTTTCTTTTCTTTTTCCTCAGAATTTCACGGATGAATTTTCTTCGTTGAAATTTCTTGAGTGCTCAGAAATGGTTTCTGAGTCTCTTTCCTTTGGATTGATAACTTCCTTTAAGGATTGAGTCATTTTCATATTTTCCATTTTTCGACATTATTCACTTTTTGTCTTTTCCCATTTGTCACTTTGTTAGCACGACCTCGTTTTTTCGTATTCAATTTTGCTTCTTTAATTGCATGCACTCATGATATATGATTTCTTAGAAATGTGTATTTTGGAGTAATTAAATAAAGTAATTATTTTTGGTCTTGGGGACCATTTTGTAATTTAATTTGGAAGATATTTTCCAAAAGGACCGTTTTGTAATTTCTGAAAAGTGTGACAAGTGTCACACTTTCATTGGTCCACTTGTTGACATTTATGTGGAAACACTTTGATGCCTTGGATGATGACATGTGGAGGGTAGAGATTCACCCACTTGTTGGCCTAGGATTGCTGCATTTGCTGGCTTGGATGGTTGATAAGTGTAGGCTTGAGATTAAGCCTAGAATGGAGCCTTGGATATATGACAAGTGTAGGCTCACAATTAAGTCTTGCAATTAATTTTGAACCACTTTGGGATTTTGGTTTTAAAGAAGGGTTTTTGTGCAATTGACCAAGACTTGTCTATGTTGACCATGGTGTAAGATCACATAGTGAGTGGAGGATTTCTAATTCCTCCACTCACACTTCATCTCATTGTTTCATTTCCTTCCCCACCAAAAACCCTAGCCTCCATGGATGGAGCTTGAAGCCTTAAGTCTTGACCTTGATTTTTGAGGGCCTTCCATTGATTTCCAAGCTTAAACTTGGGAATGCTTTTTGTTCCCCTCATCCTCCTCTACATAACCCTTAAAGGGTTTGCCATTTTGTGTTGATTTGTTTTGGATTCAAGAGAGACTCTTCTCTAGTGAGGTAGGGGGTGTTATAGGTTATTTTCTATGTGGTTTTAATTGCTCTTGTAATGGAATACAAGTGATATGCATGTTTTAATATTGATTTGAGAAATTAATGATTGTTGTAACTTGCATATAATTAACTTTTGACTTGGCATGTGGCATGGCCTTCACTTGATCCTTGTTATATAATTAATTGGAGCCATTTGAATGAGATTTCAAATTTAGAGATTTAAATGGATTTAATTTGATTTAAATTCTATTTAATTGTGCCATGCTTGTTTTTCATTTTTGACTTGCTATATGGCATGACCATGACTTAATCTTTGTTATATATTAATTTGGGATCATTTGAATAACTTTTGAAATATAGAGATTTGATTAATTTAAATTAATTAAATTCTATATGATGGTATCTTGCTCATTTTGTACTTTTGATTTGATATATGTATTAAGCATGCTATGTTATTTAACGTATATTAATTTGAGGTTATTTGGGATAGTTTGAAATCTAGAGACTTTCCATGATTAGGTTGAAAATCTCTTGAAATGTAGTATTCTAATTACCTTGTGAGCATGCTACTAACTTGATTTATAATTAGTACTTATGGGCTCTTAAAATGGTAATTGGACTTAACATGATATGGAATATCATTGATTTGCAAAGCTTGTTTAAATGTATCTTGTGTAGGTATATAGCTTATCTAGAATATTACAATTGTATACCTTGGAAGCTAGTTACTAAATTGAAGCTTATCTAGTATTTATGGCTTAGGATGGTAATATGGCTAAATTGTTGTTAAACATTCTTGCTTTGTGTATAAATTGCATATTGGAGACTTGACATGACATATGCAATTTAGACTTGAATTCTAGGGCATGGTTTGTGTGGAATCAACCTTACTTGTGCATGGAATGTGGTAACTTGCATTTAATTTTGTATAAGTTTTGAATTTATTGGTTTTGGAAAGCTCGTGAGGACATAAATTATGTGATGGCTAGGGTTTGGCTCTAGTACGGAGATAAGAGTCTTCTAAGTCATAAGTGCGCACTAGGTGGTACCTTGTGGGTCGTAATTACCCGAAAATACTTTCTTTGTCTAGCGACCACATGTCCTAGTCTTTCCACTATTTGTTTTTCCATTTATTTTCAAGTTGTTAATCATGGATTACTTGTAGCTTGAGAATTGATGCATGCTTTGGGTATTTGAACCCTATTTAGTATACTTGAACTCGTATACTTGCTCCATGAGTTTAACTTTCATTTAGTATACTTGTGCCATGTATACTTGTCTTATATGTATTTCATTTAGCTTAGTGTACTTGTGTTTGTATACTTGATTTATGAGTACTCTGTATATATTGGATACTTGTGTATGTATGTTAGATATTGTTTATCTTGTTTAACATAATTTAGGGTACTTGAATATGTATACTTGTGTTATGTACTTGATTTATGAGATTTCCATACTAAATGTATACTTGTGTAGGTATGCTTAGACATTGCATGACTTGTCCTAATATGGTTTAGTATACTTAGAGATGCATGCTTAGATGTTGCATAACTTGTTTTAATATTGCTTAGTAGACTTGAGCATGTATACATGTATGCTGTTGTTCACTTTAAATTGTATGAGTAGCTTAGGATACTTCCTGAGTCCAATTGTGATATAGACGTTAAGTGGCATGAGCCCCTTTGACATGTTTCACCTTAAGGAGATATAATTGTAAAATGCTAGGTCGATGCATGCTCATTTCCTACGAGTAGCTTTATGTTACTCACCCATGTAGTGGGGACATTTTTCAGGTGCAGGAATCAAAGTTGGGATTCTCATTATGCTTGGATGGTTTGTAGACTTGAAGATCTCCATTCTTGTGAAGTTTGGCTAGAAATGCCATTTATAGCTTTATATGTCAAAATGTATATATGTTATTCTAAACATGTAATGTGTACATGAGTATACTCTTTATAATGTATTTGACATGTATAAGATGAGGGCGGAGGCCATTGACATGTATTTTGTATCCTATGTAGTTTTGACTCGTGGAATATTATGAAATTATTAAAAAATGTTAAGTTATTGTCTTCCTATGTTTGCATCGGGTGTGGGAATTCCATTTTGATTCTTCTGTAGGATCTCATTAGTCATGTATGAAGTGTGGCCAAGGGCCAAATGGTAATTTGAAACCATTTCATGATTTTAGTTTTCAAATTTTCCATTTCAAGTTCATTTTTGCCCTTTTGGCCGTTGTGGGTCGGATTTTGACTCGGCCATTTTTGGGAGCCGCGGACCATTCCCGCGAACTTAAAATCACTATTTATGTTTGCATGCATGATCATTTTCATGATAAAACCTTTCGTTTACGTTTTGAGCCTCTTACGGATTCATTTCACCTTTTTTGTTGGAAAATCTTGCTTAAAGGCATTTTAGGGATTTTTTTTAAGAAATAAATTTCATTCTTGACTCTGTCGCATAGAAAATGTGATTTTAAGGGGAGTTTCTTTTTCGTGTTTTTCTAAAAAATGTCATCTTGAACTCGAAAACCTTGTTGCAAACTTAATTTTCTGCAAAAGCACTATTCCTGCATTTTTTTGAAGTCCCAGACCACCCCACTGCCGCATTTGGCGGGTCCCCCGCAGTATTCTGGTGGGCGCCCGCAGGTTACTGCTCTTTTTGGTGGGCCCCTACAGGTTTTGGGCGGGCCCCCGTGGGAACGGTATCCTGCTCCAGATATCTTTCTTCAACGGGCCATATCTCACTTGTTTTAACTCCGAATTTGTCCGTTCTTGAGTCTAAACTAACCGCGTCAAAATAAGCTTTCCAATGGTACCAATTATAGGTTGATATTCATCTTGTAGCTCAAGTTATTTATGTTGTAGTAAGGTAGTGTCAGAATTTGGTTCGAACCGAGATAGGGTTTCCTTTCCTTCGACTTCGGGACTTGATATCTTTGCCGTCCGGACTCCGAATCAAGTGATTCTTGAGTCCAACTTCATTAATTTTTCTTTGTCTTTCCAATGGTGTGCATTGTGGCACCCATTTCAATTTGGAATTACCATTTTTCCCCCAAGTTCATTCTTGTCCGTTTTTTAAACGTCGCTTCTGTATTTGTATTCGTTGGGCTTCATGACCTCATTGAGGATCACTTTGGGGTCCTAGAGATGTGTTAAATCTCTAGAGACCATTTTTTTTTATCTTTTGCTTCCACATTTCGGATCCGTTATCGGGTCATCTTTCGGTTCATCACTGATGCACCGGGTTGAAAAACTCGGGTCACGACAAGTGGTATCAGAGCTCCTAGGTTTGAGTACCTTAGGATGACGGGTTTTGGGTGCATATCTTGCTTGTGTTGCCATGCTCTATGCTTTTATTTGCTTTTTAATAACATGTTGAATGTGATCATATGTTTACGTGCTTATGTGAACATATGTTCAGAAGTTTACTTTAATTGTCTCAGCATGATATATATGGTTGTTGCTTAGTAAATTCTACGTGCTAGTTTATCTGAGTACATTATCTATACTTGTAGGGCTTAGCATATTGTCTGTGATTATCTGCCTGAGCACATTATATATGCCTATTTGCATTAGCATGTTATATATGCTTGTTTGCCTTAGCATACCGTATATGCTTGTCAACTTTAGTACATTATATATGCTTAGCTATCTTAGTATGTTGATTTATGCTTGTCTACTTAGCATGATGGTTATGCTTGTTTGCCTTAGTGTACCATATGAGTTGTCCATCTTTGCATGATTGTATGATGCATACATTGACATGCCTCATATGATTCTTTGCTACTTGTGTGAGTATGTAGTTCATTGTTATGTTGCTTGGTAGTTGTTTACCTTTATGTCTTGTTTAGGCATTGCGGATTGTTCCAGCTTGGTTGGTAGAAATTGATGCTAGGGCATTGTCTTTTGGGATCAGCCATATCCCTTGGTTGCATTCTTGACTTGCGGAATTTCTTCCTTGGGTAGGAGAAATTCATTTTGTAAGGACCTCATGTCGGGGGAACCCTCTTGTCTGTTTACTTATCTAGGGTGTTGGTATCCTCTCTTGGGGTTTCGTGGTGACCTTAATGTGGTGACATCATTGGTATCTTGTTTCTAACGTCATAGGACGATAGGTCAGATTGACTCGAGTCCTTCCTTGGGGATTGGGAGTTTTGTTTTCATAAGCCTCAATGGCGAGGTCCTCGTATTTCTTCTTCTTAAAGTGATGGTTGGCTATTTGATAGGTGCGTTGACCTAGGATTCTTCTAGTCTTGCCTTGGACAGCTCTTACGAGCTAAGGTTGGGGTGTGAGTGGTTTCGTGTAATTAATTGCATTGGTGCAATTAATTACTCTCCCTCGTCCTTGGAGACTTGGGATTTTGTGTTTAGGGTTTCGATAGGATCCTATAGAGTTCTCATCCAACTCATTGGCATCTTGGGTTGAGTTCTCTTGTTAGTGTCTCGTAATGGTTAGTATTAGAACTATCCATTACATCGTTGTTTGTTTTGTGTGGCATTAGGATTCCACCTTATGTTTGAGCCAGTCTTGGGAAAAACTTATAGACTCTTTGTTTCTGGGACCTTAGTGTTCATTCTGGGAGATGATTCATTTCCTTATGGTGAGAGATCGGACTCGTTCGGGTTTTTGAGATTCTTTTTTTGTGAGTATGTCCTTCTGAGAGGTATTTCATCCGTTCTTGCTCTTAATTTTACGGGATTGTTATTTTGCATAGTCATTCTTACATGTTTATATGCCTTGTTGTTTTGAGCATGCTTTAAAAACATGTTAGGGAATGTGACTATTTGGTGGTTAGGTGATGATATGGATGATGTGTCTTCCATTTACTTTGTCTTTTTGTCATGCTGGCATCATGGGTGATGTGTAGTGTGTCTCTGATGCTTGACCCCTATGTGATAGGTAGCGTATTTGATTGCCCTTGTACACTATGTGTTTAGTTGTTTGGTGCGTAGATTTTTAGTTATGTTTAGTATACTTGTACCTAGTATGCTTGAACGTTGTTTATTTCATTCTGTTTTGGTTTAGTATACTTGAGCCTGTATACTTGTCTACCATGGACTCAGGACTGCTTAGATACTTGTACATACATATATATATATATATATATATATATTGTGTTTCTGTTTCGATTTTTGCTTAGTATCCTTGTGTATACTTACATATGTATATATATTTCATAACTAATTGCTTTATTAGTTCATTCATTTTTATCATTCTGTACTATGCTAGGGGTTGTATGACCTTGGTTGTCGGGATTGTGTGTGTGAGCTTGATCTGATGTCTTGATTCATAGGTGTAACCTTGTAGTAGCTCAGCTTTAAGATGACGTGGAGGATTTTGGGTGCATTGTCTTGTTGAGAGTCATTGTGATAGGGGCGATGATGATGTTGTTTGATTTGTAAAGTCCGATCCATTGGCTTAAGGGCATAGACTCGTTAGGCTTTGGATTTGTGACTGGTGTGGTTGACAACGGTGTTTTGAGACTTGGGGTAGTTAGTTTTTCCAGTATTGAGGATTTAAGGCCTTAAGCGTAGCGGTGCCTATGACATTGTTGTCAGAGTTTTGGGATTGGCCAGGATGGTCCGGCCAAACATCTGTGGACCATATCGCAACTCTCACAGAATGTCTGGTTCCCATGGTGCTTTTGGTAATGATCATTAAACATTTGATGCCATTGGTATCGATAGGTTTCACGGGTAAGCTTATTGGGAGCAAGTGATGAATTAGGGCTTTATACTATCATGTTACCATACATGTTGTGTGTGGGCGAGTGCTAGTTGCTGTCGATGCTACCTTGCATTACCTAGCTAGTAATGTGAGTGTGGGCGGGCACTTGACACTGTGGATGCTACCACACCTTGGGTACGTTATGGGCGGGTTCTAGTCGGTATTCGTGCTTGATCGGTTGGTCAATCATACATCAACCTTCGCAATAGCACGAATCATTGTAAAATAGGGCTATTAGTCGGGTAAGTCGAACCACTGGGACTGCGCTAGTCTAAGGCAACCTAAATGTCTAGAATCATTCTTAGAATGATGAAGGGGAAATAAGGAGTTGTTTGTTTGTCACTAAATTGAATATGTGAAGTGTATGAAATAGAAACTTGCAATAATTGAAGCGAGATAAGATACGAGTAAGAAAAACTAAGGAAGTGAATCCGTCTCCATCCCTATACACATGCTAGGCTAAATGTAAATTCGGGAAATCAACATAAACGATGGTCATGATACATAACAACCCTTTGTTGCTATAATATCCTCAAGAGGTTCATTGAATCAAAAACAAGAATAATCCATCAAAGAAATACATGCTTAAACTACCTAAACTAGGGTGTAGTCTTCAACATGCTCCCTAAGCCAAAGATTATCAAGCCCTTAATTGAATGATAAAAGCACATAAAGTTAGGAATCAAGAATAGACCATCAAAGGGGGAACCTAAGCAATGGACTATCAAAGTTCTCCAACTTCATGCCATTAAAACTATTCCATGATCTCACTACCATTGTCACCATGAGAGTGCAAGCACTATGATTAAAAGAATAAACCATCTAAGATAGATAATTAATTCAACAATAATCATTAAAATACATGAAGATCCATTACAAGAAGCAAAATGCTCTAGACCATGAAAAGACCATAGGTTATACATTGAAATCCCAAAATAAAATCTACACTAGAACATGCTTACAAGGGAGGGACTTCATCACCTCCCTAGAAGAAGAGTTAGTTACCCATTGGAGCCTTAGAATGAAGAAGAAGCTTGAAGACCTCCTCCATTTTCGTGCTCCCTTCTTCAAGATTGAAGAACCCTCTTTCTTGCTCTCTTCTCTCTCCTCTATCTTGTAAAAAATGTAGGATATGAATTGTGTGGCCTTTGGTTGCCTTTTGTCCTCCAACAAAACCCTCTCTCTCCTCCAAGGAACACCTCCAACCACCTCATAAAGAAGGAAGATGGCATTGAGGAAACCAATGTGAAAGTGGCTGAAATTAAGCCATTTTCGAGTGCAATCTGCCTGATTTTTGAGCACTCAAAGAGTGGTCTCGAGCACTCTAAATTAGTGCAATGTGCAACATGCTCTTCTTGCTCAGCACTAACCTACTTTGGTAAAACTGTTCTAACTTTGTACCCCGAACTCCGAATGATGATCTGTTTGAAGATTTGGAGAGCTGATTCAGTGCTTTAAAAACTTTATGTTTTGATGAAGACCCAATTCTCAAATATGGTTGGTCGAAAATGGGGAGAAAGGCAGTACTTCAGTGCTGCCAGGCAGTTCTGCGCACTTCTGTTAAGAAGATCATAACTCTCTGCTCCGAACTCCGAATGATGAACCGCTTGAAGATTTGGAAAGCTGATTCAGAGCTCTAAATCTTTCATGCTATGATGGAAGTCCAGTTCTTGAGTTTTCTAGGTCGAAAATGGCAACAAAATTCAGGTTCTACTGCTGCCAAAAATTCAGAATTGGCACCCTTTTTGTTCAAAATTCCACAAGGCATCATTTTTGCTTCCTTTTTGCACTTTAACCTGAAAATGCATAAAAACATGCAAATAGAGTTAATTTACATAAAATAATCAATTAATGGACTTTGTTAATGTAATTTAGGGTGCTTGAATATACAGTATTCAGCGCTTATCACACCCCCAAACTTACATTTTGCTAGTCCCTTAGCAAAACCAAAATGCAAAGCTCAATGGAATGAAAACATGGGAATGCTATTACAAAAATATTCACCATGGCAAAGATAAACATAAACATAGCTCAAATACAACTTGAAACAGATAAAGAGCTGGAGACGGGATCATTGGAAAGACTACCTTGCATATATGAAGCATTGATACAAAAATTGGGAAAAATCATTTCAACATGCATGCATCAACATCATAGTCCATATAAATAATTCAATTGTCATCTCTTAAATGGAAATAACTCAAACTCCAGTGAAAGTGAATTGAATTCTCAACATGCGGCTTTTACTTTCTTTTCCAATTCCAAGGCACAAGTTTTCAAATCAATGAATTCCCCTTTACATGAAGTCCCTAAGGCATGATTTTATTTTCAAGGCAACTTTTGTTGCCTGTTGACAATTTATTGTAACTCATTAGCGAAACATAGAATGGTTGTGCAATGCTAAAGTCCCTTAAGCTTTCTAACCAACCCATGTAGCAAGCGTTAGGCCAACAACTCCCAAACCAGATGGCTTTAGGGTGTTAAGTGTAGAAACACTCCAAAGGGCTTAATAGCTCAAGTTGGAAAGGCTACGAACTCTAGCGAACCATGTTTATTACAATTTTTTTTTTTCTTTTTTTTTGAATGACCGTGCAATATTTAAGTCCCTTAAGCTTTCTAACCAACCCTTGTAGCAAGCGTTAGGCCAACAACTCCCAAACCAGATGGCTTTAGGGTGTTAAATGTAGAGACACTCCAAAGGGCTTAATAGCTCAAGTTGGAAAGGTTACGGACGTCAACTGGTCATCTTTTCAATCAATTTTATATATATATATATATATATATATATATATATATATATATATAGATATATATAGATTCATGCCAAAGGTATCCATCTATCAGGTTCATCAAATCAGATTAACTAGGCCAAGGTCAAGGTCAATCAAGTTGCATGCCTCACAGTTAAGTTTCCAATGTGCATCTGTGCATTGTGAAGCTTATAAGAGTGTAAATCCAGCAAGAATCTAATTGAGGCATTTATACAGACTACATTGTATTTGCATGATCACTTCAATTTTAAATTTCTTTATTTTCAAAAATTTCTCAACTGCTTCTATACACAAGGTATTAAACATATGCTTTGTCTCTGACAAGTTCCAAATTACACTATTATTGCTTTACAAAAATATGATACCAAAACTATGCCAAGAATACTTTGATGCACCCCCAAACTTAAACTACACAGTGTCCTCAATGTGGGACATGGATGTAAGCTAGAGACAAAAATGACAATGAGTATAAAAAGGAACGTCAATACCCAGGGGGAGGAAACGGCATGGTGATACAAAAACCCCCAAACTTGAATTGGACTGCGCAACCTGGAGAGCATCATGAAGAACAAAAAGAAACAACCACAAACAGCATTAATAGCACAAGCATAAATACAGAAAAAGAATGTACAGAAAGTTAACAGAACAAAAAGAATTTGCATTTCAAAAAGAGTTTACATGATTACAAAAAGAGCGGGACAGGGATCATGTCTACCAGAGCAACCTATACATAGCAAACTCTTACTGTTCAAAAGGAAATCAAAAGATACAAGAGAAATAGTTACATATGAAACAAAAAGATAAGAGGCAACACTCGCAACAAGCTACGGTCCAGAGGGTAAACGGGCGAGGATGGAATGGAGGAGAGATTGAGTCTTACGCCGTTCAGCGGAAGCTAAACGACGTTCCTCAGCTGCGACACGACGGTCTTCAGCAGTAAGAAGACGATCTTCTTCAGCACGTGAAGAAGTCTCACATAGAGTCCGAGTGTATGCGGACAAAGAATTCTCAAAACGATCCAGTCGCTCATGAATACCGGCAATGCTAGCCCGGATGAAAGCCTGGTCCTGGTGAGGGTCGACCGGAGGCTCTACCCTTGCAGCGGCTGCTGCGGTAGAAGCATCCTCAGAAGGAGGAGGAGGTGGAGCTTGGATGAACAGGGGTGCAGCAGGCTGAGGGGTATTAGAATGGCTACGAACATTGATCCACCGGCGCTTGGTAAAAATTTTAATCTTTTCGCCTTTTGGTTCATGGGGAGGAATAACGAAACCCTTGTGCTGAAGGAGCCGAGTGATGAAAAACGACAAAGGCAATTTCCGATTTTCAACTTGCGGAACCCGTGCATTATGAGCGTCATGCCAAAACTTCATAAATGTGGTCCAAATGAGCTCTGGGATGGAGAACCATTGGCCTTGGTCCATGGCATATAAGGCTTGCAAAAGGAGGCCCCGACGTTCGGTGCTATGCACCAAAGGGCAGACATTGTGCTTGAAGACAGTGTCAATGAACCAGAGGCGTTCCGGAAGATTGGTTTTGCGGATAAAAGACCAGGGCCTGGTAGGATCGTCAACAGTGCAAATGGCAGCGGCAATCTGCTCCACAGTTAATGTATCCGGCTCCTCATATAAAGGGAGATTTTCACGATTGACAATGTCATCGGGGCACTCAATAGGGCAACCAGAAACCTGAATGATGTCAGTCATAGTGAAAGCATAGGTGGTGCCATCAATGGATGTAGTGAGAGAAATGGGTGGCTCTTCAGGGCATTAGAGATTCTGATAGAAGAGGCGCACTACACAGGGGTAGGTAACCCTGGCAAGGGGCGCGCAAATATGCTGCAGACGCCGGTTAGTCAATTCGGCTACAGCCCACGAAGTTGTGGGGAGAATATCAAAGGCATCGGTGAGCGGAAAAGAAAGCTCGTAGTTGAGTTGTTTGCGATCCCAAGGATCACGTGGTCGCTCACGATTGACAGCACGGGCACCCGCAGAGGGTTTAGGAGGGCGAGAAGGACCGGCACGAGACATTTAGAGAGGTGGACTTGGTTTAGGACTTTCAGCGAGCACCTGGCGTGCACCACAAAAGAGAGAATGTGAAGATGAGTGGGAGGGATGAAGAAAACCAAAAATTTTTACAACCAAACCAAGCTCTAGCATAGAGCACTGATCAACCACATACAACACAACCTCCACAATGCATCCCCATCCTCCTTATAAAGGAAATAAAGACAAGGAATTGAGAAGAAAATGCAGCTCACATACCTTGAGAAGAAGAATAAGAATGGAGGCACATGGCGTGAATGCATGCATGCATTAGAGTGAAAACGGGGAAGGTGGGGTGGAAGTGAGAGAATGTGGTATGTGGTGTGTGGCCAAAGGTGAGGGGTTAGAGGGAGAGATGAAGAGGGAGGCCGAGAGGTGATTGTGAGATTGAGTTGTTGGTTGTGAGGTGAGGGTGATGGTGAAGGAGGTTGAGAGGGATGGTTGAGGTGGTTTGGTTAAGAGGGTTGTGTGGGTGGCTTGGTTTTTGAATGTGACCGAGAGTGGGAAGGGAAGTGGAGTGTGGGTTTGGGGTTTAAAAGAGAGGAGGGAGGTTTGGGCCGAGAGAGAGAGGTTGTGTGGTTTTAAAAGAGAGAGGGAAGCTTGGTTCGAGCACTCGAAGGGTGTCTTCGAGTGCTCGAAATTGAGGCAGTGGCCTCAGCTGAGGATGGTGCATTGCTCCACACTTCGAGCACTCAAAATGGGACTTTGAGTGCTCGAAGTCTTGGCAGTGAGCTCGGGTGTGAGCTTCAAACAAGCTCAAGCACTCAAGAGGGAAGTGAGAGGGCTCGGGTGAGGTTTGGTGTGTCATGAGAGGTGGTGGTGTGTGAAGTGGGGGTTGGTTGGTTGTTGGGGGCATGCATGGAGTGTGGATGCATGAGGGTTGCATGGTTTGATGATGGTGGTGAGGTGGCTTGGCATGGAGGCATGCATGAGGTGGTGGGTTTGGAAGTTGGTGGTCGAGAGTGATTGAGGCTGGGTTGGTGAGGAGGTTGGTTGTGGTTTGCATAGAGAGAGAGGAGTTTGGTGGCTGGTTTCATGGTGGGGTTTGATGCTGAAGTTGCATGCATGCATGGAGCTTACATGCATGCATGCATGTCTTGGGGATGGGTTGTGTTGGTTGAGAGGAGGAAGAAAGGTGGTAAGGTTGGTGGTTCAGTGAATGGTGAAGATGGTTGGGTGGTGGATGGTTGAGGAGGGATGAGGGATGGTTGAGTTGAGTTAAGGAGAGAGATAGGAGTTGAGGTTTGAGTTGATGCATGCATGGTTGTATGGTTCTGTGTGTGCGAGGTGATGGAGGGTTGGTGCATGGAGTGGTTGATGAGATGGTTGATGGGTTTATGAGGAGTGAGGAAGTAGATTCGAGTGCTCAAAATGAGCCGACGAGCACTCGAATTGAAGGCAGTGGGTTTGCTTCGAAGTGGAGGTGTTGGGTTGAGGTGCTTCAAGCACTAGCAAGGGGGAGGTCGAGTGCTCGACATGGAGACAGTAGGCTCAGGTGGTTTGTATGGGGAGTTTGAGCACTCGGAAGAGGGAGTGAGAGTGCTCGAAAATAAGGCAGTGGGCTCGGCTGTTGGGACTGAAATGAGAGCAGAGGGTGAGCTTGAGCAATCGGGGCTTGGGCATGAGGATGAAGCTGATTCTTGAAACCATTGAACCATGGAGGGACAGTGAGCATGCCAGTGAGCAAATGATGACAGTGGCATGCCATGTAACATTGAGTCCAATGCATGCAGGGTGTTAAGGCATGCAAGAATTGCTACATGGAATTTGCATGCATGCATGAAGGCAATGCATGCACTGAGAGCTGAATGCAGGTATCATAATGCATGAATGCAATGCATGCAAGAAAACTTTGAACTGGAACCTTAAAAATTTTGCATTATTATTATTAATAATAATAATAATAATAAGTTGACATGAACGTAAAATTTTTTTTTTTTTTTTTTATTTAAAATGTTGTCATTCTGATGCATGCATGTAATGGAATGAAAAATAAACTATCATGGCTGCATGCATGCATGAAAAACTATGAGCTCATGGCTGCAATGAAATTCCTATGCATGAAAATGGAAGAAAAATTTTCAATGAATGAAATTCCCCCCCCCCCCCCCCCTTTTTTATTATTATTTTTTTTTTTATATGCCAATGGAAAACTTTCCAAGCTTGATACATTGCAACATGATGCAAAATGGATGGAATTTTTCAAAAAAGAAAATTTGAAGCTTAAAACATAGCAACATGATGCAAAATGGATGGAATTCTCAAAAATGAATATTTCAAGCATAGAGAATTTTTGAAAATTTGCATGTCAGTCCTAAATTCAAGCTATGCATGGAAAATTTGAAACTTGGCACATTATTCCAATCCAATGCATGGATGGATAATTTGTCAAACTTTGCAACAACTTGCTAATGCATTGATCAAATTGGAAAAAATTTCAAACTTTGCACTTCACACAATGCATGGATGAGTTTAAGAACATTTCAACAATGCATTGAAGATGAGAGGCTATGCATGTGAGTGCCATGTCGGAAGTCCGAGAAAATTGCCTGATAGAGCCGAAAACTTCCGGGAATGAAAACAAGAGTTGAGAAGGTCTAAGAAGCCAGTCTTAAAATGTGAACACAACTTAAGATAGTTCCAGAGAAAGTTAAATTTTGGCATTTCTACACCGTTTCCCAGAAAATTTGCAAGGCACGAGCAATTTCAAAGAGAAGGAAGCTTGGAAATTGAAAGAATTTCTTCCCTTGAGTTGCTAAATTTAATGTCGATAGCTAGACAAAGCTAGAGCAGGCACTAATCCTCATAAATTAGATCCATCAAGAGGACTTCCTCAACTTTTCGGGTTAGGATTGTGCTGTCAATGCAAGGCTTAAGCCTTTGGCCATTTACCTTGAAGAGTGATCCACTTGCAGGATCATGAAGTTCGATTGCTCCATGAGGAAAGACGGTAGTGACAATGTATGGACCATCCCATCTTGACCGGAGTTTACCGGGAAAGAGTTTCAAGCGGGAATTGAAAAGCCAGACCTTTTGTCCCGGGGCGAAAGACTTCTTGACGATGTGTTTGTCATGAAAAGCTTTAGTCTTTGCCTTATAAATTTTTGCGCTTTCATACGCGTCATTACGCAATTCCTCAAGCTCATTTAATTGCAACGCACGATTAGAGCCGGCTTGTTTGAGATCAAAATTGAACCTTTTTATGGCCCAATAAGCACGGTGCTCTAATTCTACCGGGAGATGACATACTTTGCCAAAGACAAGTCGATATGGTGACATGCCAATGGGTGTCTTATAAGCTGTCCGGTAAGCCCAAAGCGCATCGTTTAGCCTTACTGACCAATCTTTGCGGTCTGGTCTAACCGTTTTTTCCAAAATGTGCTTAATCTCCCGGTTAGAAATCTCTACTTGACCACTCGTTTGAGGGTGGTAAGGTGTAGCAACCTTATGAATGACGGAATACTTAGCAAGGACGGATTTTAGATAACGATTTCGGAAATGAGATCCGCCATCACTAATGATTGCTCGGGGCGTACCAAAACGACTAAAGATGTGAGACTGAATGAAATGGATCACGACTTTATGATCATCGGTTTTGGTAGCCTCGGCTTCAACCCATTTAGACACATAATCCACCGCTACAAGGATATACTCATAGCCATAAGAAGATGGAAATGGTCCCATGAAGTCAATCCCCCATACATCAAAAATTTCAACAATTAAAATGTTAGTGAGGGGCATCATGTCTCTTCGAGACATGGATCCAAGTTTTTGACATCGTTCACACGATTTGCAAAAATTGTATGCATCCTGAAACAAGGTAGGCCAAAAGAATTCGCTTTAAAGAACTTTGTTAGCGGTCTTTTTGGCACTGAAATGGCCTCCACAAGCGAGAGTATGGCAAAAATTTAGAATGTTTGTGGCCTCGGTTTCAGGAATGCATCGCCGGATGATTTGGTCCGGGCAATACTTGAATAGTTCTGGATCTTCCCAAAAGAAATGCTTGACTTGGGAGAAAAACCAGTCCCTCTCTTGTTTGGACCAATGAGCTGGAATTTTTCCAACCGCAAGATAATTGACAATATCCGCAAACCATGGAAGAGTAGAATGTGAAACTTGAAGAAGCTGCTCATCCGGAAAGGAATCACGGATGGCTGCGAATTCTGAAGATTTCTCAATAAGCAAACGAGAGAGATGATCGGCGACAACATTGTCGGTCCCTTTTTTGTCCCGGATGTCAATGTCAAACTCTTGAAGTAAGAGGATCCATCGAATTAAACGGGGTTTTGTCTCTTTTTTCGCTAACAAATGCCTGAGAGCGGCATGATCCGAAAAGATGATGACCTTGGAGCCAAGAAGATAAGAGCGAAATTTATCCAAGGCGTACACCACAGCTAGCAATTCTTTTTCAGTGGTGGTGTAGTTCAATTGGGCATCGCAGAGAGTTTTGCTAGCATAATAAATGACATGCGGAAGTTTATCCACACGTTGGCCCAAAACCGCCCCTAATGCATAGTCGGATGCATCACACATGATCTCAAAGGGAAGAGACCAATTAGGGGGTTTCATGATTGGGGCGGATGAGAGGAGAGTGCGAACTTTGATGAAAGCTTCCATGCAAGCGTCATCAAAATTGAACGGAACATCCTTGGCTAAGAGATTACACAAGGGCCATGAGATTTTGCTAAAATCTTTGATGAAGCGACGATAGAATCCGGCATGGCCAAGAAAAGAACGAATTTGACGGACTGAATTCGGAGGAGGAAGATTAGAGATTAACTCAACTTTTGCCTTGTCTACCTCGATTCCCCGCTTAGAAATGACATGTCCTAAAACAATGCCTTCTTGGACCATGAAGTGGCTTTTCTCCCAACTTAGAATGAGATTCGTCTCTTTGCATCTTTGGAGCACAAGAGATAAATTTTTGAGACACGAGTCAAAGGAGGAGCCAAATACGGAAAAATCGTCCATGAAAACTTCCAAGAACTTTTCAACCATATCGGAGAATATGGACATCATGCACCTTTGGAACGTTACCGGTGCATTGCATAGACCAAAAGGCATGCGTCGATAGGCAAAAGTACCAAAGGGACATGTTAATGTTGTTTTCTCTTGATCTTGGGGGGCGATTGCCACTTGGTTATAGTCGGAATAACCATCAAGAAAACAATAGAAGCTTTGGTCTGCTAACCTTTCTAGGATTTGATCAATAAATGGGAGTGGGAAATGATCCTTCCTAGTTGATGAATTGAGTTTCCGATAGTCAATGCACACACGCCACCCGGTGGTGGTTCGTTGTGGCACGAGCTCACCCGCTGAATTTTCAACAACGGTGAGACCGGATTTCTTGGGGACAACTTGTGTGGGGCTTACCCACTTGCTATCAGAGATAGGGTAGATGATTCCCGCATCTAGCAATTTGATCACTTCTTTCATGACCACTTCCTTCATATTTGGATTTAACCGGCACTGGACCTCTCTAGTAGGCTTTGCGTCATCCTCCATATGAATGCGGTGCATACAAATGGAGGGGTCAATTCCTTTCAAATCTACCACTGTCCAACCAATAGCTTCTTTGTGCTCTTGGAGCACCGCTAAAAGGTTGGTCTCTTGGTCTTTTTGAAGGTCCGAGGCAATAATGACCGGAAGGGTTTGCTTTGGACCAAGGACCACATACTTGAGATGGGCCGGGAGCGGCTTAAGCTCAAGTTGTGGCGGAGATAACAATGATGGGACCGAAGGAGTGGTGGAAAGTTGGGAAAGTGGTTCTTTTGGAATTTTCCAAGGAGGTACATCCATGACAGCATTAATATCAAGCAAGGAATTGACTTCTTGAATGGCCTGATCAACATCAAAGTTTGAGAAGTCAAAATGGGACATGCAAGTTTTAAGAGGATCTTTGCTTAGAATGAAGGGGAGAGATTCTTCTACCACTTCATCAATGACATCCACAAGAAAACAATCATCCTCATTGGGGGGATGTTGAGTTGCATGAAAGATGTGGAGTTTGACTTGCATGTTTCCAAAAGCAATGTCCATCACCTCGGTTCGGCAATTAATTGATGCATTAGCCGTGGCTAAAAATGGCCTACCAAGGATCACGGGAATGTGCTTTTTTGGGTCATGGACCGGTTCCGTATCAAGAACCACAAAATCTATCGGGAAGTAGAATTTGTCCACTTTGATGATAACGTCCTCGAGAATACCTCGTGGATGCTTGACCGATCTATCGGCAAGTTGCAAAACCACGGAAGTCGGCTTAAGATCTCCCAAACCAAGTTGTAGGTAGACTGAGTATGGAATCAAATTCACACTAGCTCCTAAGTCAAGGAGGGCCCTCTCGATTTTGCTGTCACCAATGACGCAAGAGATTGTGGGGGCGCCCGGATCCTTATACTTCGGAGGAGTGCTGTGCTGAATGATAGCACTAACATTTTCAGTCAACCTCACCTTTTTTGGCAAATGATTTTTAGAAGTGCGCTTTTGAGTGCACAAATCTTTGAGAAATTTTGCATAGGGAGGGATTTGCTTGATAGCATCCAAGAGGAGCAAGTTAATCTTCACTTGCTTGAAAACTTCCCACATGTCTTGAATTTTACAATTCTTGTTCCCAAAATGTGTTGACTCTTGAAGACGTTGAGGAAACGGAGCTTTTGGCTCAAAAGTAGTTTCCACATTTGGGGTGACATGTGTGCGATTTCCGTGAATGGTATTTGGATAAGAATTTGGATTAGAAGAGCTTGAATTTGGATTTTTTAAAGGAGGGTTTTTCTCACTTGTGTCTCCATCAACCTTGTTGTCAACCACTCTACCACTCCGAAGGGTGGTGATAGCTTGAACTTGTTCATGAGTCGGCCCACTCGGAGAAGGGGTTTCATCAATCACATACATTCCTCTAGGATTTTCAAAAGGTTGAGAAGGAAGCTTGCCCTTGTCCTTTTGAAGCAATTGATTCACCGAGTTAGCTATTTAGCCCACTTGATTTTCGAGATTAGCTATGGATTGAGTATGAGAGTGAACCATTTGGAGAGTAGGCTGCAAGGATGTCAAGAGTTGCTTGTTGGCATCCATTATTTACTTATTTAATGATTCCATCATTTGCTTGTTTGCAGCTACTATCTCATCAGTTGGACACATAGGAGGTTGATTGGAGACATTTGGATTATAAGGAGGATGGTAGCTTGAAGAGGCTTGGAAAGGTCTACCTTGATATTGAGAAGAGGGCTGATTTTGCCGCCCTTGGTTTTGGAATTGGGAATTTTGTGGGGCTTGTTGCCGCCACGAGAAATTCGGATGATCTTGCCAACCCGGATTGTAGGTGTTGGAATATGGATTGTTCCCGGGCCGCGAGAACATGGCATTAGCTTGCTCTTGGTTGGGATTGGGAAATTGCTTCGGTGTGGGGCAATCTTCCGAGAGATGGAATGGACTAGTACATGAAGCACAAACTAAACTTGCCGAATTTTGAGACAATGAAGGAGGAAGATGTGGTGCCATCAATTGGTAGAATTTATGAGCTATGGCATCCACTTGAGATGATTCCTCCCTTATAGATTTTGGTTGAGAAAGGTTGGTGTTCTTTGCATTGGTTGAGGCCGGAGCCCTACGAGAATTATGTTGAAGTGAATTTTCGCTTAAATTCTCAAGTAGGGTCCAAGCCTCATCCGCATTCTTGGACATGAACATCCCACCACAAGAAGAATCAACCATGAATCTATGGGTTTCGGTCAAGCCGGCATAGAAAGCTTGCACTAATTGCCATTTTGGGATCAAATGATGAGGACACTTCCGAAGAAGATCTTGTAACCTTTCCCAAGTCTCGTGGAGTTGTTCTCCATCAACTTGAGAAAAGCTTAGAATGGAACGCCTCATTTGGTTAGTTTTACTCACCGGATAATACTTCTTAAGAAATTCTTGTTGCAATTGAGCCCAAGAAGTAATAGAGTTGGGAGCGAGGGAGTTCAACCAATATTTTGCCCTATCCTTTAGGGAGAATGGGAAAAGATGGAGATAAAGTGCATTGTCCGGAAAACCTCTCAACCGGATGGTCGAGCAGATTTCAAGGAACTCATCAAGATGCTTATATGGATCTTCATTATCAAAGCCATGAAATGATGGAAGCATTTGAATGGTACTAGACTTGATCTCATATTGAGCTGCATCGATGTTTGGCATCACTATACAAGAAGGAGAAGCATAGGTGGTAGGAATGAAATGATCTCTAAGAGTCATTGGTTCTACATTAGGAATTTCAGCCCTTTCATTCCCCGGATTTCCTACGTTATCCCCCATTGTATTGAATTCAATTTCAAGATCCCTTGTAAGAGTGGGTTCCCTAAGGTTTCGTCTAAGAGTTCTTTCAAGTGAATTTATATCAATAGGCGAGTCAAGTGTGGGTAGAGAGAGTGACCTACGGCCAAACATCAACAACAAAGCATATATTCAACAACACAATTCATCATCAATACTCCACATACGATGTTCCCTTTCTCCTCAATTATCAAGATAAAAAATAAATGGCCACGATAAAGACCGATGCTTGTACACGAAATTAAACAAGATAATAGCCTCTACAAGGGCTTCACAACTAAATTAACTACTTCTAAAATTAACACATGTACTGTATCCACAATTCGAAACTAGAAGTCACGAGACTTACCTAGGGTCCTCTAGACTTACAATTTGCTAGCAATCCCACGGCGAGCTTCGAGACCCTAGAATCTTACAACACGAAGATGATCAAAACACACAAGGAATATTCACAAGACACAATATTCACAATCAAACTAAAATTAACCCTAGAACTTTGGTCGCTAAACCGTTTGCAATCCCCGGCAACGGCGCCAAAAATTGATCGGTTGGTCAATCATACATCAACCTTCGCAATAGCACGAATCATTGTAAAATAGGGCTATTGGTCGGGTAAGTCGAACCACTGGGACTGCGCTAGTCTAAGGCAACCTAAATGTCTAGAATCATTCTTAGAATGATGAAGGGGAAATAAGGAGTTGTTTGTTTGTCACTAAATTGAATATGTGAAGTGCATGAAATAGAAACTTGCAATAATTGAAGCGAGATAAGATACGAGTAAGAAAAACTAAGGAAGTGAATCCGTCTCCATCCCTATACACATGCTAGGCTAAATTTAAATTCGGGAAATCAACATAAACGATAGTCATGATACATAACAACCCTTGGTTGCTATAATATCCTCAAGAGGTTCATTGAATCAAAAACAAGAATAATCCATCAAAGAAATACATGCTTAAACTACCTAAACTAGGGTGTAGTCTTCAACATGCTCCCTAAGCCAAAGATTATCAAGCCCTTAATTGAATGATAAAAGCACATAAAGTTAGGAATCAAGAATAGACCATCAAAGGGGGAACCTAAGCAATGGACTATCAAAGTTCTCCAACTTCATGCCATTAAAACTATTCCATGATCTCACTACCATTGTCACCATGAGAGTGCAAGCACTATGATTAAAAGAATAAACCATCTAAGATAGATAATTAATTCAACAATAATCATTAAAATACATGAAGATCCATTACAAGAAGCAAAATGCTCTAGACCATGAAAAGACCATAGGTTATACATTGAAATCCCAAAATAAAATCTACACTAGAACATGCTTACAAGGGAGGGACTTCATCACCTCCCTAGAAGAAGAGTTAGTTACCCATTGGAGCCTTAGAATGAAGAAGAAGCTTGAAGACCTCCTCCATTTTCGTGCTCCCTTCTTCAAGCTTGAAGAACCCTCTTTCTTGCTCTCTTCTCTCTCCTCTATCTTGTAAAAAATGTAGGATATGAATTGTGTGGCCTTTGGTTGCCTTTTGTCCTCCAACAAAACCCTCTCTCTCCTCCAAGGAACACCTCCAACCACCTCATAAAGAAGGAAGATGGCATTGAGGAAACCAATGTGCAAGTGGCTGAAATTGAGCCATTTTCGAGTGCAATCTACCTGATTTTTGAGCACTCGAAGAGTGGTCTCGAGCACTCTAAATTAGTGCAATGTGCAACATGCTCTTCTTGCTCAGCACTGACCTACTTTGGTAAAACCGCTATAACTTTGTGTCCCAAACTCCGATGATGATCTGTTTGAAGATTTGGAGAGCTGATTCAGTGCTTTAAAAACTTCATGTTTTGATGAAGACCCAATTCTCAAGTATGGTTGGTCGAAAATGGGGAGAAAGGCAGTACTTCAGTGCTGCCAGGCAGTTCTGCGCACTTCTGTTAAGAAGATCATAACTCTCTGCTCCGAACTCCGAATGATGAACCGCTTGAAGATTTGGAAAGCTGATTCAGAGCTCTAAATATTTTATGTTATGATTGAAGTCCAGTTCTTGAGTTTTCTAGGTCGAAAATGGAAACAAAATTCAGGTTCTACTGCTGCCAGAAATTCAGAATTGGCACCCTTTTTGTTCAAAATTCCACAAGGCATCATTTTTGCTTCCTTTTTGCACTTTAACCTGAAAATGCATAAAAACATGCAAATGGAGTTAATCTACATAAAATAATCAATTAATGGACTTTGTTAATGTAATTTAGGGCGCTTGAATATACAGTATTCAGCGCTTATCAGTGCTGCCATGTTACTTCTGGTTGTGTACCTAGTTTTGATGAGTAGTTGCCTCGATCTCCTTGGGGTGGTTGACTTTGGGTTAGTATGTCAATTTGTTGGAGAGGTGTCTCACAGTTCGTGGATTTCATGTCCTTTCGTTGATCTTGAGACCTTTGGAGTTGTCCTTGGGTACTTTATGATCTATTCTTTGGTGTGACCTTGTGTATGGTCCTTCTTCGATTCTTCTGGGAATGTTCCTGATTTCAAAGACGAAATCTCTTTAAGGAGGGTAGGTTGTAATGACCCGGTCATTTCCTTCCTTTTCTTTTTCCTCAGAATTTCACAGATGAATTTTTTTCATTGAAATTTCTTATCCGAGTTCAGTTTTTCGTCGTTTAGTGTCATCTCGAGTGCTCAGAAATGGTTTCTGAGTCTCTTTCCTTTGGATTGACAACTTCCTTTAAGGACCGAGTCATTTTCACATTTTTCATTTTTCGACACTATTCAGTTTTTGTCTTTTTCCGTTTGTCACTTTGTTTGCACGACCTCATTTTTTTGTGTTCGGTTTTGCTTCTTTTTTTGCATGCACTCATGATATATGATTTCTTAAAAATGTGTATTTCTATTTTCTTAAAAAAGCATGCTAAGTGTATACTTTTTTTGTAAAGGGTATAGATGCATAACCCTTTTGAAATATTCTAAACTTTTGGGGTTTTGGAGTAATTAAATAAAGTAATTAGTTTTGGCCTTAGGGACCATTTTGCAATTTAATTTGGAAGATATTTTCCAAAAGGACCGTTTTGTAATTTCGAAAAAGTGTGACAAGTGTCACACTTTCATTGGTCCACTTGTTGACATTTATGTGGAAACACTTTGATGCCTTGGATGATGACATGTGGAGGGTGGAGATTCACCCACTTGTTGGCCTAGGATTGGTGTACTTGTTGGCTCGGATAGTTGACAAGTGTGGGCTTGAGATTAAGCCTAGGATAGAGCCTTGGATTTATGATAAGTGTAGGCTCACAATTAAGTCTTGCAATTATTTTTGGACCATTTTGCGATTTTAGTTTTAAAGAAGGGTTTTTGTGCAATTGACCAAGACTTGTGTGTGTTGACCATGGTGTAAGATCACATAGTGAGTGGAGGATTTCTAATTCCTCCACTCACACTTCATCTCATTGTTTCATTTCCTTCCTCACCAAAAACCCTAGCCTCCATGGATGGAGCTTGAAGCCTTAGGTCTTGACCTTGATTTTTGAGGGCCTTCCATTGATTTCCAAGCTTGAACTTGGGAATGTTTTTTGTTCCCCTCATCCTCCTCTACATAACCCTTGAAGGGTTTGCCATTTTGTGTTGATTTGCCTTGGATTCTAGATAAACTCTTCTCTAGTGAGGTAGAGGGTGTTGTAGGTTATTTTCTATGTGGTTTTAGTTGCTTTTGTAATGGAATACAAGTGATATGTATGTTTTAATATTAATTTGAGAAATTAATGATTGTCGTAACTTGCATATAATTCACTTTTGACTTGGTATGTGGCATGGCCTTCACTTGATCCTTATTATATAATTAATTGGAGCCATTTGAATGAGATTTCAAATTTAGAGATTTAAATGGATTTAATTTGATTTAAATTCTATTTAATTGTGCCATGCTTGTTTTCCATTTTTGACTTGATATATGGCATGACCATGACTTAGTCTTTGTTATATATTAATTTGGGATCATTTGAATAACTTTTGAAATCTAGAGATTTGATTAATGTAAATTAATTAAATTCTATATGATGGTATCTTGCTCATTTTGTCATTTTGATTTGATATATGTATTGAACATGCTATGTTGTTTAACATATATTAATTTGAGGTTATTTGGAATAGATTTGAAATCTAGAGACTTTCCATGATTAGCTTGAAAATCTCTTGAAATGTAGTATTCTAATTACCTTGTGAGCATACTACTAACTTGATGTATAATTAGTACTTGTGGCCTTTTAAAATGGTAATTGGACTTAACATGATATGGAATATCATTGATTTGCAAAGCTTGTTTAAATGTATCTTGTGTAGGTATATAGCTTATCTAGGATATTATAATTGTTTACCTTGGAAGCTAATTACTAAATTAAAGCTTATCTAGTACTTGTGGCTTAGGATGGTAATGTGGCTCAATTGTTGTTAAACATTCTTGTTTTGTGTATAAATTGCATATTGGAGACTTGACATGACATATGCAATTTAGACTTGAATTCTAGGACATGGTTTGTCTGGAATCAACCTTACTTGTGCATGGAATGTGGTAACTTGCATTTGATTTTGTATAAGTTCTGAACTTATTGGTTTTTGAAAGCTTGTGAAGACATAAATTATGTGATGGCTGGGGTTTGGCTCTAGTACGGAGACAAGAGTCTTCTAAGTCATAAGTGTGCACTAAGTGGTACCTTGTGGGTCGTAATTACCCGAAAATACTTGCTTGGTCTAGCGACCACATGTCCTAGTCTTTCCACTATTTGTTTTTCCATTTATTTTCAAGTTGTTAATCGTGGATTACTTGTAGCTTGAGAATTGATGCATGCTTTTGGTATTTGAACCCTATTTAGTATACTTGTGCCATGTATACTTGTCTTATATGTATTTCATTTAGCTTAGTATACTTGTGTTTGTATACTTGATTTATGAGTACTCTATATATATCGGATACTTGTGTATGTATGTTAGATATTGTTTATCTTGTTTAACATAATTTAGGGTACTTGAATATATATACTTGTGTTGTGTACTTGATTTATGAGATTTCCATACTAAATGTATACTTGTGTAGGTATGCTTAGACATTGCATGACTTGTCCTAATATGGTTTAGTTTACTTAGAGATGCATGCTTAGAAGTTGCATAACTTGTTTTAATATTGCTTACTATACTTGAGCATGTATACCTGTATGTCGTTGTTCACTTTAAATTGCATGAGTAGCTTAGGATGCTTCCTGAGTCTAATTGTGACATAGACGTTAGGTGGCATGAGCCCCTTTGACATGTTTCACCTTAAGGTGATATATTTGTAAAACGTTAGGTCGATGCATGCTCATTTCCTACGAGTAGCTTTATGTTACTCACCCACGTAGTGGGGACATTTTTTAGGTACAGGAGTCAAAGTTGGGATTCTCATTATACTTGGATGGTTTGTGGACTTGAAGATTTCCATTCTTGTGAAGTTTGGCTAGAAATGCCATTTATAGCTTTATATATCAAAATGTATATATATTATTCTAAACATGTAATGTGTATATGAGTACACTCTTTACAATGTATTTGACATGTATAAGATGAGGCCGGAGGCCATTGACATGTATTTTGTATCCTATGTAGTTTTGACTCGTGGAATATTATGAAATATATGAAAAATGTTAAGTTGTTGTCTCCCTATGTTTGCATCGGGTGTGGGAATTCCATTTTGAATCTTCCGTAGGATCTCATTAGTCATGTATGAAGTGTGGCCAAGTGGCAAACGGTAATTTGAAACCATTTCATGATTTTAGTTTTCAGATTTTCCATTTCAAGTTCATTTTCGCCCTTTTTACTATTGGGGGTCGGATTTTGACTTAGCCATTTTTGGGAGCTGCGGACCATTTCCGCGCACTCAAAATCACTATTTACGTTTGCATGCATGATCGTTTTCATGATAAACCCTTTTGTTTGCATTTTGAGCCTCTTACGGATTCATTTCACCTTTTTTTTTGGAAAATCTTGCTTTAGGGTGTTTTGGGGATTTTATTTGGGAAATAAATTCTGTTCATGACTTCGTCACATAGAAAATGTAATTTTAAGGGGAGTTTCTTTTTCGTGTTTTTCCGAAAAATGTCATCTTAACCTAGAAAACCTTGTTGCGAACTCAATTTTCTGCCAAAGCACTGTTCCTGCATTTTTTTGAAGTCCTAGACCACCCCACTACCGCATTTGGCAGGCCCCCACAGTATTCTGGCAGTTGCCCACGGGTTACTGCCCTTTTTGGTGGGCCCTTGCAGGTTTTGGGCTGGCTCCCGCGGGAGCAGTATCTTGTTCCAGATATCTTTCTTCAATGGGCCATATCTCACTTGTTTTAACTCTGAATTGGTCCATTCTTGAGTCTAAACTGACCGCGTCGAAATACGCTTTCCAATGGTGCCAATTAAAGGTTCAGATTCATCTTGTAGCTCAAGTTATTTATGTTTTAGTAAGGTAGTGCAGAATTTAGTTCGAACCGGGATAGGGTTTCCTTTCCTTCGACTTCGGGACTTGATATCTTTACCGTCCGTACTTCGAATCAAGTGATTCTTGAGTCCAACTTTATTAATTTTTTATTGTCTTTCCAATGGTATGCTCGGTGGAACCCATTTCAATTTGGAATAACCATTTTGCCCCCAAGTTCATTCTTGTCCGTTTTTGAAACGTCGCTTCTGTATTTGTATTCGTTGGGCTTCGTGACCTCATTGAGGATCACTTTGGGGTCCTAGAGATGTGTTGAATCTCTAGAGACCATTTTTTTAATCTTTTACTTCCACATTTCGGATCCGTTATCAAGTCATCTTTCAGTTCATCACTTACGCACCGGGTTAAAAAACTCGGGTCACGACAAAAGTTTACTGGTATTCAAGGCCAAAAGAGGACCAATCTAATTCACTGTTATTCTCGGAGTGTTGACGATTAATCAATCGTCCAAAGGTATGAGATCGCTTTTTCCATACTTCTTGATTTGATGAAAAATCATGTGGTTACGATCCAGAAAATTTATTATCGCTTCCGTTTTTTCTTCAATTGGTTTCAGTCACCCATCTGATTTTTATCAAATCATAATGACTGGTGATTTGATTTATTGATTTATATCTATGTTTAATTAAATGTTATTCGTAACTTGAATTAATTTTGATAGCATGAATAAATTGATCTGTTCATAAAACATCATAGATCATTGTGTACCTATTGTTACGGCTTGTGCTAAGACGCGCGACTACATAGAGCAGCCGCTGGTAATGAAAGGAGATGCCAAGGGGGTATTCTCCTAATGTAATTGAATCACCTCATATATATATTATTATTATATATATATATATAAGTGATACCAAGGATACCCATGTGATGGGTTTCTAGGACAGAGAGTAGACTTTTGAGTTAGGTTTCCTCACACATAAATTGTATATATGTAACAGTTAGGTTTCCTCACACATAATGATTTGCACGCATGAGAATGACTCAAACGTGATGAATTCATAATGTTGTTAGTGGGTTATATCTAATTAATATATTATGTTTTTTATTATATTTGTTTAAACCTCATGGTTTTTATTTTTTATTCCATGAAAATATTTCTTTCTCATTGATTAATTTGCTATATGATATGGAGGATATCTTATGTACACCTATGTGATGGGTACTATAAAAAAAATAAAAAAATAAAAAAGGAAATAAAACTGGATGGCAGCACAGCGGTAGCCGTGTTACCAGTATGCCCATGTGATGGGATGGAGTAATTCAACAATGGTAATTGTTAATTACCAGAATTATGACATCATTATATTATCAGACTCCACTATTGGTTATAATATAATATTAAGTCTATGTAATTAAATAATTTGATATTTAGTAGACCAGACACTCTCTAATGTTTTATATGTATATTTATATATATAAGGAAGGAATAAGGTAATCTATGATTACCTTGATGATCACCACACTTATGATTAAGGTACTATTTTGTTTTGTGATATGAATATAATATTAGGTCTATTCATTTGCATGATATATTGTCCTGTTTGTGTGTGTTCATACCATTTTGGAGTATGCCTTATGATAGTGTAATGCAATCAATTTTATTATATTTTTCATAGATACATGAATCTATTTGTATCTATATGAAAGCTTTATTGCAGGTGCAGATTAATTTAATTTAATCTCTCTCATGGTCAAGTTAATTTATTATTTAATTATATGTGATGCAATTAATTAATTAGAGGCGACATTTTTAAAGGGCTGATCTAATAAGGATTGGTTTTCCCTAGCCGAATAAGCTTATTTTATTTTATCTTGTTTAGATTTTTTGTAAGCCCTAAATTGGGGATAGGACAAAGCCTTGTTCTATATTTATTAAATTTAGGGTTGAAGTTCTAGAAGAGGTCAAGAAAAAATTCAAACAAGATAAAGAGCCAACTTTTCCAATTGAGGACTTTAAAAGCACAAGATGATCTTGAGATGATTATTAACTGGCCATGAGAGGGGACTTGCACTATTTATCGTGCGACATGATTTTTATTTGCATGCTTGTATTCATGTGATGGTTATGTGCTTTAATGTCTTGCTTAATCCATGAATTACTCTAATTGTGTTTTATTTAATTTTAAACTAAATAAAATTGGAATTATTTATTTGGGTTATTTTGGGAAAATTAGTACTTTCTAAAATATTTTCGAAAATTTGATTTTCTGAAAATTGAAAATTTTATTTTTAAATAAATTTTGTGGAAAGTGTAGGATTATCTCATAATTAAGCTCAAGAAATTGAGTAAAGTTGACCCAAATGGATTAGGCCTAAAAGAATTTTTAAAATGGATTCCAATATTATTAGATTAAAATTATTATTGTAGTGTGATGATATTATGCATAGGATGTTTGGAATTTAAAACTCTATAATTTCAAAAGTTAAGTGGGAACGGGATTTAATCTTAAATTCCACAGCCTTCCATTGTCGATCTATTATAAGGTAAAATAAGGACCTCGCCACCAATCTTGGGTACTCCTCCGGAGGGTATTTGTTTCACTAGTTACTAGATATAGATCTCGAATGATAGAACTAGCAGTAGGCCGATGGGGACGATCACCATTAGGGGACGGACCTTATTCAATTGCACTACTTCTATACAAAGGTATACGCTTGACTAAGTGGGAGTACGCTCTACTAAAGGAGGTATTTTCACTTAGAGACCAAGGATAAATAGGTTGTTATATTTCATTTGGCATGAGATGCCTAAACAGTGGGATACAGTGAAAATTGTTTCCGTCTAACCAAGATAGTGACATGATCTATTGGTAGTGGCATGTTCTTATTGCCCCCTGGGAGAAACGGGTGAATACCTACAAGGATTATGATTACCGATGTTTTCAAAACATCAGTGGTTTAGAGAGACCCACAAAGAGAATATATGAAAACTAAAGTTTATTTTGTTTTCTGAATGTATGCCCTTTTATTTATGCATGAATGTTTATATATATATTTCAAATGTCGAATGTTTTCAGTCCACTTGCTGCTATACTTAAGGACAACAAATTAACCGGGCCAAACTATGTTGACTGGAAGAGAAATCTTCACATTGTACTTACTGCACAGGAGTACAAATTTGTGCTCACTTAAGAGTGCCCTCATATGCCTGGCCCTAATGATAGCCAAGAGCTAAAGGAAATGTACGAGAAGTGGCAAAAGGCTGATGAAATGGCCAAGTGCTATATTTTAGCTTCAATATCAAACATTTTACAACATCAACATCAGTCTTTTGTCACTGCTCGTGACATTTTGTTGAACCTTAAGGAAATGTTTGGGGAACAAAGTAGAGTGGCACGGCAAGTTGTAATGAAATAGATTATGAATGCTTGTATGCCCGAAGGAACTCCAGTCGGCGAACACCTTTTAAAAATAATTTCTTATTTCAATGAACTGGAGGTTCTTGAGGCAGGCATAGATGGTGAGACCCAAGTTGATATAATTCTACAATCATTGCTAGAGTTATTCAATCAGTTCAAACAAAATTATTCTATGAATAGCATAGCTTATTCTTTATCAAAACTGATGAATGCTCTGCATGCTGCAGAAGGAATTTTTAAGGGCCAAGGGAGTATTCATATAGTGGAAAAGGGTTTTTCTTCTCATGGAAAGCCAAAAGGCAAAAACCATAATAAGAAACAAGGTTCTACTATCCCCAAAAAGGTTAGTTCGAGTGTTGGAATTGTTAAAGCTAAGGGCAAGGCTAAAATCAAAGGAAATTGTTTGCATTGTGGTAAGGAAGTGCACTAGAAAAGGAATTGTCAAGTGTATCTAGCAAAGAAGCACTCTGAAGGTATGCTTCAGTCACTCATTATTAAGGTATGCTTTAGACATGATACCTGGTTTGTAGATTCTGGAGCAACTAACTATGTTTGCAATTTATTATAGGGTTCTAGGAAACAAGAATACTAACTGAAGGGGAGATATCTATCTTCATCTTGCTTCACAAGCAAGGGTAGCGGCAGTATCAGTAGGAGTAGTTATTTTGAAATAAATGATAGAAGTTTATTATTAAAAATTATCTTTATGTTCCAAAGAGTAGAAAATACTTGATTTCTATTTTAATTTTTTCAAAAGCTGGGTTTTCAATATTTTTTTGATTCAGAAGTTTTAAAAATAATAATAATAATAATAATAATAAAAAGTTTATTTATTCTGGTACATTGATGGATAGTCTTTATTTCATTACTCCTATACCTCACTCCTTATATAATACTAAAATAATTGATGTGTTGAATGTCTTACCATTAAAAGAAAAGATTCTTTCGAATAACTCTATATATTTTTGGCATATGCGGTTAGGTCATATTAATTAATTTAAATAGGATCCAAAGATTGTTTAAGGATGGGCCTTTAGGCTCTTTAGTGGTTTAACCACTTACAGTTTTTGAATCCTACTTAGAGGGTAAAATAACCAAAAGACCTTTTTAAGGATAAGAGGCATAAAAGCTAAAGAAGTTCTAGAGTTGGTGCATACAGATGTATGTGGTTCTATAAATAGGATCATATCCTAAACTTGTGCACCAGACACACCATAACAAAATGGTGTTATAGAAAGAAGGAATAGATCTTTATTGGCGTTTGTAAGATTGATGATAAGTTATTCAAGTCTACCAGTATTCTTTTGGCGTTCTATCTAAAGCAGTTCCAAACACTCCCAAGGAATTGTATAACGGGTGTAAGCCTAATTGAATACCAGGTGTAAGCCTATTTTATAAAATTAATGTAAGTGGGAGTGTCTTGCACTTGTGTGGGAAGGAAAGCTTGAGAAGATGGGATCGAGATTAGATGTTTGTTTATTTGTGGGCTACCCAAATAGTACAAAGGGTTAGTTATTTTATGATCCTAAAGAGAAAAAAGTGTTTGTTAGCACAAATGCTACTTTTCTTGAGGAGGATTATATAATGAATCACCATCCTCAAAGCATGGTTGTTTTAGAGGAGATGATAAATAAACCAATCAATCCAAGAGTGGATATGACAGTTATGGATGATGAGACATCATAAGCTACAAGTTCATAATCTCTTATTATATCAAACCCTTAACATAGTGGGAGGGTTATCAGGCCATCTGATAGGTTAATGCTGTTGGGAAAGTCTAATGAGGTGATCCTAAAAGAGCAATATCCTTCTATACTTATGAAAAGGTTATGAATGATTCTGACTCAGAACATTCGTGTTGATTGTGTGGTCAAATCATTTGAACATGATTAGAATCTGAATGGGCCTTGTGTATACAAGAAGAATGATGGAAGTGTGGTGGTGTTTTAAAGAGATAGTTCAGCTTGGAGATATTGTTCTTACTAAGATTACATCTGCAAATAACCTTACAGATTCTTTCACTAAGACTCTATCTACTAGGGTTTTTGAGTCTCATATTGAAGGGATGAGTGTTAGATGTAATTGTAATTGGTTTTGAGTGCAAGTGGGAGATTGTTGGGATCATATGCCCTATAATTATTTATTATTACTTTGATATTTTATTAATAAATGTGATATTCATGCATTGGGCTTTACATATATTTGTATGAGATGCATTATTGTCGTCAAGTTGCATTATAGGTGACTTAAGTGTGTAAATAAGATTTACATGCAGGAGATTTAGGCTCACCGGTTTCTTACACCTTGGCTGTGACGGCCCAAGTTTTATAAACCCGGTGCGTCAGTAATGACCTAAAGTTGACCCGAAAAAGGATCCAAAATACAGAAGCGAAGGAAGTAAAATGGCCTCTAGAGACGTACATCATCCCTAAAGCACCAAAATGACTCCCTATGAAGCCACGGAACTCAAATGAGTCAAGTATTGAAGTAAGGATTTCAAACCCGATAAGAAATGAACCAAGGATAAAATGATCATTTCAAACTGAAATGGATGCTACCAAGCATACCATTAGGAAGACAAGAAAAAAATGAACAAGGTTAGACTCAAGAATTACCTGATTCGGAGTTCGGACAGAAAATATATGAAAATAGAACAAGAGGCATCCTCCGTTTAAGAGATACCACAACCCTGTCTCACTAAAACTGTAATAACTCTCATTATAGTTAGAGTTTTTATGTGTGGTTGGTACCATTGGGAAGCCAACTTCGAGCTCTTGAATTAAGGCTCAAGAATGACCTAATTTGGATCAGAAATGAGTGAGATATGGCCCTCTGAAGATGGTCCAACAAAGCTATCCAATGAAAACTAAAAAGGGAAAGCTTCAGGGAGGATCAGCCAGCCGATAGCAAGGATCAATCGGCCGAAGCTCAATCATCAGCCGGCTGATGGCAACGATCAGCCTGCCAAAATGACCTTTTTCACTAGTAAACTTATTGGAATTGGTCTCGAGAAGCTATCAACTAGTTTATAGTTGCTATCAGCCGACCGATGCACCTGATAGCAGCAGAAACAGCTTTTGCAAAGTGAGGGAAAGGTGTTTGGTCCAACTCTAAGCTATACTTGCATCCCATATGCCCCGAAACAAGTTTAAAAACACTCCCTAACCTCATACAAGCATTTATAACATGAAAAATCAAAAGAAAACTTTAAATGATACCCCAATGCATGAATTTTGCATAAAAATTCATAAATCACCCAAAAATAGTTCCAGAATCGAAACTTAAGAGTTTTGTTAGATGTGGACATGCACGCAAATGTAAAAAGGCATTTAAAACGCATTCCAATGGTCGACGGCTTCAAAATAACCCCAATACATAATATGACCTCTCAAACCTCAATTTTTTCATAAAATTGCCTAAAAAGGTGAAATTTAACACCATAGCATATAAATGAAAATGAAATGGTGTTTGGCCCTTGGCCACACCTCATACACATGGAATGAGTGTCAAAGAACAATACTCATACACAATGTACGCTCCGGTGCAAGAATGACCTGTTAAAACCCTAGTTTTTCATATTAGCACCATTAAAGGCAAAGTTCTACATTTATATAAATATACATGGATTTCAAATGATGCTTGGCCCTTGGCCTCATGTCATATACATAGAATGAGTGTCAAGAAATGTGCTTAGGCACACATTACAAGTTCAAGGCAAAAATGACATTTTGGCATAACTATACAATACAACTTAAAGAAAGTGAAACTCAAACATGCTAACATTTGCATGTGAACAAGAATACATTTAAAAGAACTTCAATCCATCGAAATGATCTAGGGATGTTATACATCCCAAACCAAGGCATCCGTACCAGAAAATAACCCGATAACTTTGGGGGTGAGTGAACAAGTTACTCATAGGGAATGACCATACATAGACCTAACTTTTTACAAGGTTATCACATTGACGTGAAACAATTCAAAAAGGTTATGCCACCTAACGTCTATGTCAATGGTGAGACTCAGAGAGCATCCTAAGCTACCTTAGATCATTTCTAGCATAAATCACATCATTCATGCTATCCAAACGACATAAAAGTATGTTAAACAAAGTAACAAGATATAGATTCTCAAAGCCATCAACTTGAAATCTAAAATACGAAAACAACTAAAGTGGGTCATGCCACCTAACTTCTATGTTCCAAATGAATCTATAGGATTATTCCTAAGCTACATGTGAACATTTTAGCATAAATGCATTTAATAACATCAAAATTGCAATGATTCATTAAAAATCACAATGCATGAATGTACTTAACAACATTTAAAATTTGCAATGATTCATTAATAATCATAACACATGAATGCACTTAACAACATTTAAAAACTGTGATGATTCATTAAAAATCATAATGCATAAATGTACTTAAAAAAATTAAATCACCACTAACCAAAATCACAAGTCACAATTAAACATTGGTTGTCAACTTGAAATTGAATGCGAAATTAAATAGTGAAAGACTTAGACATCAAATTCCAGAGTAAACCAAGACCTAAATGGTTATTCTGGGCCCTAACCTGCTGGGAATACCACCCTAGTACACACTATAAAATGGGGATACCTCATACCTCCCACACTAGAGCCAAACTCTAGCCATGTCTTTGTAACAATATCTCAAGTGACTCCAAAATCAATAAATAAGTTCACAACTTATACGTAATTAAATAATGCACGAAACCACTTTCATTCACAAGTAGGTTGAAACCACACAATCCATGCCTTAGAGTTTCAATTCTAAAATGGCATATATATAATGTCAAGTCTTTACTATAATATAATGTACAAAATAATATCATTTACTTAACAATTTAAATCATACTTCTAAGGTGAACTTTAAACACTAATTCTACAACATTGTAGCAATAAGTTTACAATGCTAATAATATCGATAATTCGCAAGAATCTCATATTTCTACTATATAGTAACAAGTTGGCAGTTTAACTTCCAATAATGCACAATAAGCATTCATGTTCATAATACTATGAAATCACAAGAATTTTAGTAATCTACTAAATTAAATAACTTCTCTACACAAGTTATATCTACTCAATTGTTTGATTATATCAAAGGTACCATTAAATAGATTTTTAATTAATTCATTTAATTAAAATTTCTAGATTTCAAAACAATTCCAAATAGCCTCAATTCAATATATGTTAAGGAACACAGCATGGTCATCGACAATATCAAGTTAAAAATCTAATTAAGTGACTAAAACACTTAAAGTAAAATTAAATAATTTTCTCTAGATTTTAAAATAATTCCAAATGGTCTCAAATTAACCTAGGTTAAAGAACATACCATGGCCTATTTTAATATCACATTACAAGTTAATTTCATGCAAGTTACAACCATGTGAATCAAACTTTCATAAAAGATAATTATTAAATAAAAGTTGCAATTCTTATTCAAATAATCCCAATTTAATATATGTTAACAAATGTACCAAGGCCTAATTTACTAGCATGCCACAATTTAATTCTAAGTTGTATAGCATCATGAGAATTAAATCTTAAACATAGAAAATAATTAAATTAATTTTTAGAACTTGAACTTAAACATACATGTGCATACAAGTTGTATAAGCTTCTAAAACAATCAATACAACATTAATATAAACTTAAGACATCCCCTACCTCAATTTGAGATGAAAATCTCAAAAGCCACCAAAATGAAACCACTCCGAATCCGACAATACTTCAGGATTTTGTCGGGGACAGCACAGTGAATAATAAACCCCAAGGAAGTCATACCAAAATCCAAACTTGGCTTTAAACCCGAACTCAAAAATGGCCAAAAAGGGATTCTAATAAGGGGGAAAAGAGGATCTCACCAAGGCCTATAATAAACACTAAGGGTTTATGGGCAAAATACGAAAGAAAAGTGGCCGAAAAAGAAAAGAGAAGGGTGGCAGCCTAAGGCTACCATGGATGGCCTACCAAGGAGGGAGGAAGAAGAAGAAAAAATCTACTTTTTCTTATTACACCCCTATTTATAGAAAAACCCAAAAAGTGTCCCGAACGACAACCGGCGGGTCCCAAAAAGTAGAATTCGTGCAGACGCACTCAAACGGTAAAACACTGTGAATGAAAAAGAATCGAAACGAGAAAAAATGAACAACGGAAGAAACAGTGTCAAAAATTGAGTCCTGTGCAGAAAAATATGCCCCGAACAAGTTATGTGGCAACTGAGATCAGAAACCCTAAAACTGGGGAAAAATGACCAGAAGACAATTCTAGGAGTACGCAACTCGACGAAAAGTGAAAATGAATCCCATATGAGTAGGGATGGCAATAGGGCGGAGTTGGGATGGAGTTGGCTCAACCTTATTCTGCCCCGTTAAAAAATCCGTCATACCAACTTTGCTCCAATTCCAAGATGGGTTTATAATTGGTATACCATCCCCGCCACTACTCTGGTGGACAAAATACCGACTCCATCCCGCATACTCAGTTTAATTACGGTAAAGTTGAAACTGTTGAATTAATTCCTGGACTTGGGATATAATACTAAGATTTTGAATCCTTGATTGATTCTTGAAGATTGAATCATGAGCACAATTGTAAAATTTTAGTAAGTAGTGATTCTAGAGATTATTTAGTCAAAATATATTAAAGGACACTTAAATTAAATATATATATATAATCGGGGCCGGGGCCGGGGCGGGACGGGGGCATTGATGAGCACTGAAAAGTACATATTTAAATCCCTTAAGCTTAGGTATTCTAGGACCTTTATCTATCTTACTTTACCGTTTTATACTAATTTCATGTTATTTTCATTTTCAGGCACTTATCCCTAAAATAAACTAACTCAGCCAAATAAGAGCTCAATTGAAGCAATTCTGAGATTAATCAAAGAGAGGAGCAAAGTGGAGCAAAGTAGAGCAAAAGGAAGAAAAGGGGTGGAATTCAGCATCTTCAATTGATCCAAGATCAAGGTTTAATCGATCCAATATGGATTGATCTTAGCACTTCAAGATAGATCCAAACCTTGACCCTAAGTAGAAATTTCAAAGTTTGATCGATCCAACATGGATGTCTGATCGATCGAACTTCCTTGTCCTTATCCAAATGATTGATCTTATCCAGTTGTACCACCCTACTAACCACTTTTGTTCTTTTTCCCAAAAATATCTCCAAAATATCTCAGATTTGTTTTTATCCAAAAAGGCGCAGCCAAGTGGATCGATCCAACCTCAGTTCGATAGATCTCAGCCAAGTTCGATCGATCCAAGTCCAAGGTTCGATAGATCGAACTTCCTTCAGTGCGAAAAAGTTAAAATTCCAGCTCATTAAAGTTGTCCTCTATCCAATCATTGGAGAATATTGGGTGCACGACCCCAGCTCATTTTGTGTGTCACTTGACCTACCTATATAAGGAATATGATACACTTTTTGAGGAGGACGCTTATGATTCATTTAGGGATTGTTAGAGAGGCTATTCTTAAGAGAGAAGCAAAAGGAGGAGGAGGCTATAGACACACCATTGGAGGTTCTTCATCAACAAAGAGCAGATTTCTTCCATGGAGCTTGCCCTTGAGGGTTGGAGAAACACCACCATGAGTGGCTAGACATCCTCTTGGGGCTAGAGTTAGCCCTAAGCATGCTTTCTATATCTTGATTTTGTGTATTATTGAGGGATTAGTGTTGTAATATATGTTTTGACATTGATTTATATATATATATATATCTTGTTTATTCAATGATTTGTATGGTTTAATACTTCCAATTGATCATTTCATTCTATCTATATATCTATGTATGCTAGAGTAGATGTTCATGTGCTTGTCTCTAGATTTTTTGTTGTTGATGCATGTTTACGTCTATTGATGCCTTTAATCTAGAGATTGTCAAAACATAAGTGCTTAATAGAATGCTTTTGTCATTTGCTTGATGGTTCATACTTATTTCTTGATGGATTGTGCCTCTCTTTAGTTTAATTAGTTTAATTTCATGTCATTAGCTTAATTGTAGTGTAGTGGTAATGTAGTTGTTAGATGGGAGGACAATCCATGCTTGTTGTTTAATGTTCCATGCTTTTGGATGCAAGTAACATATGTCTCTAACCTTGTGGTACGTTTGGATTGAGAGCTTAATGAAAGGATTAATGGCTTAATTTGATATATTTTGCTTTTCACTTTGTTGTTTAGACAATGTATGCTTAATGGATCATCCTTACTAATTGAACCAACCAAACACACACACACACACCTATATTACAACACACCATTTTCCCTCATTAGTCACTTGTTAAGGGTGTAGAAAACCTATGCTTAATGGTGATCTCTAAACCCCAAGACTCTTCTCCCTCTTGTTTACTCTCTATTGCACTCTATTGTTCTTATTTCATTTACATTACACTCTAGTCTAATCAACCAACCAACCAATTGTTTGATCATTCGACCTACTAGCACTAAGTGTGATTCGAAAACCTAATACGACCCTCTAATCCCTTGGGACAATCCCTACTTGCCCTAGCTATATTTTTAGTGAAGGTAGTAGTGGCTTTTATAAATATAAAACTTGGCCACACTCATCTTAGCACACTTTGCAAGCTTATGGTGTAGTGCGACGAGACCACCACCAGGCATCACTAAATCTACCCCTGCCCCAAACTCGTTTCGAGTTTTCAATTCTTTTACTATATCCGTCCCAAACCCATTTATGGTGCTACCAAATCCGCCCCATTAGGAGCAGAATGAGGCGGAAACCCAGCGAGTTGGAGGAAATTACCATCCCTACGTATGAGGATCCAGGCTCAAAATGAGGCATTTTTGCAATAATTTTTATTAATTGCACAATGGCCCCTTCAAAAAGAGTTAACTACATTAATGACCCAGAATGAAAATATCTTCCAAAAATATTTTCTTAAAAACCCTTGAAATAAAATATCTTCAAAAGATATTTATGAAAAAACCCCAGGAAAAGAAAATATTTTCGAAGAATTATGCATCCATGCCTATATGGACACCAGGAGCAACCGGAGTACTTTTCTACAGAAGTAAAGATACGTATTTCATGGAAACCACTTAGAATGGAGATACGTGAAGTCAAAAACCAACTCCTAACACAAAAGGTGAGGTTGTGCCAAAAAAGTGACAAACGAGTAAAAGGACGAAAAGTGAATAGTGTCCAAAAAATGAAAATGTGAAAATGATGCGGTCCTTTAAGGAAGTTGTTAATACTAAGAAAAGAGTCTCGAAAACCATTCCTGAGCACTCGAGATGACACTAAGTGATGAGAAACCAAACTCAGAAAAGAAAAGATCAACGGAAAAAAATATCCATAAAATTTAAGAGAAAGGAAAGGAAGGAAAATGACCGGGTCATTACAACCTACCCTCCTTAAAGGGATTTCATTCCTAAAATCTGAAACATACAGAAGAGAACCAAACAAGATCGAAGCAAGGTCAAACTAAAGGATTGATCATAAGGTGCTAAAGGACAACACCGAAAGCCTGAAGATTGTCTGAAAGAATGCATAAACCAAGAACTGAGTGACACCTCCCAAACAAATCGACATATTAACCCAATGTCAATCACCGAGAGAATTCTAAGACAATGAAAATTCGAATCATGACAGATGGCTAAGGATGACATGGCAGTATGAACAATAACCAGAACTCGCCCACACTTACTCGTCAGTAAGGTAACATGACAATATAAGGCATTAGTTCATAACATGCCACCTACAAGTCATCCCAGAAGGAAACTTTTCGTTACAAATGATGTCAATGTCGAAAATGATCATTACCAAGAGCACTACGGGAACCAGGCATCTGCGAGAGTTGGGGTAGCTAATCCCAAAACTCTGACAACAATGTCATTGGCACCGTTACACTTAAGGCCTTAAATCCCTAACGCTGGTGTAACTAATGACTCCCACATCTGAAAATGCTACTACAATAACACTGATGCGCACAAATGTGTACCACTTTAAAAGTACCACTTATAATAATAGCACATTCATCATTGCAAAATAGTGCTATAGAAGGGGGTTGTAGAACCATAAGGATTGCTAGTTTAAAGCAAACAGAATTGTAAATTTACTTCCTAATTTGATAATAGAGATAATAGTTCGATTGGTTTGTCACTTAACTTACGAATTTAAATTTTATAAAATAGTAAATAATATGATTAGAATGGACTAAACTTATAAAGAGAAGGCTAAGGAATTGGCTTTATCTCAACCTCAAAAACATGGTAAATTGCACTCAACTTTGGGATAGATAATTATATATATATAATGATGTGTAGAAGCATAAACCTACCACAAAATCATCAAGAATATCATACATTTAAAGACTAAGCATAACCCATCTTTTGTTATCATGGTTCATCCACCTAAACTAGGTTGTGGTATGAACCCTTTTCCCTAGGCATGGCCTATCAAGGTCCTTCAATGGTGTGTCGCAGCACATGAAATCAATTAAACATCATAGATTATCTTCTGTTGGTATGGACCATCTACCTAACTACGTTAATCTAAAGGTATAGCATGATCCATCTTCTTTAAGCATAACCTATATATATGCTCAATTACATGACAATATAACCATTTCATAAATTATTTCCCATTGTCACTATAGGAAATCAAGTGTATAATTATGTTAATGTGATTTATAAGACAAGATAAACAAATCAACAAAATTATATATTCAAATGATAATCAAATACATCAATTCAATGTAAACACTTCTAATTTGTGAAACTGAATATATACAATTAAGAATCCCCAAATTAAAAAATAATCTAACACATGTTTACTTGGTCTAGGTTACATCAACTCCTTAGAAAGGGAATTAGCCTCTCATGGATAAGGCAGCAACCTCTAGGATTGAAGAAGAGAAGAAAATCCCCTCTCTCACCATTGTTGCAAAGCTTAGCATCCAAAAACCTAAGATAATCCTCTCCCTTACAATATTTTTTCAAAAACCAAAACTAACTGACTTTTTTTAAGCCTTTTCCCCTCTTTTATCCTTCCGCGAATTTTAGAATAGAATAACTTGTTCAAATTTTGAATTTCCACTCAAGATAGAAAAAAAATCAGACTTAATTAAAATGGGGGCCCGTGGTCTTGCGTCTGGATGCGAATAATGGCGTCCTTACACAAGGCCCTGATGGTTTGGCGTCCGGACGCAAGCTACTGAAAGGTGGCATCCGAACACTAGTTCTTGTGATGGATGCTGGCCAAGGAGGGAGGAAAAACAAGAAAAAGTTTACTTTTTCTTATTACACCCCCTATGTATAGAAAAACCCAAAAAGTGTCCCGAACGACAACCTTCGGGTCCTAAAAAGTGGAATTGGCGCAAACGCGCTCAAATGGTAAAACATTATGAACAAAAAATAACCGAAATGGGAAAAAATGAACAACAAAAGAAACGGCGTTGAAAACTGAGTCCCGTGCAAAAAGATATGCCCCGAACAAGTTCAGTGGTAACCGGGGTCAAAAACCCTAAAACTGGGGGAAAACGACCAAAAGACAATTCTAGGAGTATGCGACTCAACAAAAAGTGAAAATGAATCCTGTATGAGGATCTAGGCTCAAAATGAGGCATTTTTGCAATAATTTTCATTAATTGCATAATGGCCCCTCCAAAAAGAGTTAACTGCATTAATGACCCAGAATGAAAATATCTTCCAAAAATATTTTCTTAAAAACTCCCGAAATAAAATATCTTCAAAAGATATTTATGAAAAACACCCCAAGAAAAGAAAAATGTTTTCAAAGAGCTATGCATCTATGCCCCTATGGACACCGGGAGCAACCGGAGTACTTTTCTATAGAAGTAAAGATATGTATTTCATGAAAACCACTTAGAATAGAGATACATGAAGTCAAAAACCAACTCCAAACACAAAAAGTGAGGTTATGCCAAAAAAGTGACAGGGGAAAAAGGACAAAAAGTGAATAGTGTCCAAAAAATGAAACTGTGGAAATGATGTGGTCCTTTAAGGAAGTTGTCAATCCGAAGGAAAGAGTCTCGGAAACCATTCCCGAGCACTTGAGATGACACTAAGTGACGAGAAATCGAACTCAGAAAAGAAAAGATCAACGGGAAAAAAAAAAGATATCCGTAAAATTTGAGAGAAAGGAAATAAAGGAAAATGGCCGGGTCATTACATTAGCATTGTTCGCAGTCAGTGATAGAAGTTGGGCATTTTTATCTGTAAGACTGTAACACACTTGGCCTCTATAAGATATGATGGTTTGTCTCAACCATTGGGGTAGTTGACTCTAAGGCAGCGTGTTAGTATACTTGGAGTATGCTAAACTAGATCACCATAAGATTACACCATACAAATTACCGTTATTATTTTGGTATGATTCTGTGACGGTCCAAGTTTTTCAACCCAGTGTGTCAGTGATAAACCGAAAGTTGATCTGATAATGGATCTGAATTGCGGAAGCAAAAGATAAAACCAAGGTCAATATAGGTAGAAGTTACCCCTAAGACACCAATATGACTTTCCATGAGGTCACGGAACTTAAAGAAAGCGAAAACGAAAACAAAGGTCAAAGCGGGTAAAAATCGTTAACTAAGGGTAAAATGGTCAATTCATAATTAAAGAGAGAAACTTAACCCTAAACATGTCAAACAAGTTGAAAACAAGCTAATCTAATTATTAAAAAAAAACTTTCCAAGAGGTTCTATGAACATTGGCTAAGAGTCCCGCAAAATGCCCTTTCCCGGTTTAAGCGAAAACTGACACTATCTCACTAAAACTTGAATAACTCCCACTTTAATTGGAATCTAAGAATTTAATAGGTATCATTGGAAGGCTGACTCAAAATCCTTGAGTTTAAGCTCAAGAATCACCCCATTTGCATTAGAAATGAAGGAGTTATGCCCTTTTGAAGTTGGATCTTCAATGCTACAACAAAATCTGAAAGCTATTTAGGTCGACCGAAATGGAGTTTTGGTCGACCAAAATGACTAAAAATTTTACTAAAAACATGTTTTTGAGGGGAGCTCATTTCGGTAGACCAAAATAAGCCATCGGTCAACCGAAATGGCCCTGAACATTGAAAATGGCTACTAGAAATGAGTGTTTACTGTGCATTGACGATTCCAATTGCCATCGGTCGATCAAAACGGCTAAAACACCCCGAAAAGATGCTAGAAGACCTGTTATGTGACAAAGGTGTTAAGGTTCAACCCATGCTTTGAATCCCTTCATAAATTTGTTCAAAAATGAAAGTTTAAAATTGATTTTCAGTGAGTTTTCAGTATGTAAACATGTCAACAAACTTTATATGCATAACTGAATGTAAAGTAATGGCTCATGGCCTCATACATGTCAATTACAAGATTTTCATATGCTAAGCCTCCAAAGTTGGTTTAAATACAATTTTGAAACAAAAGCTGGTACCAAATGGGCACAAGTCCTAAAGTAAACATGTTTAGCCCTTAGCCTCCTTACATACATGCTTATAATATCAAAAGTAGTACTTAAGTATCATTACACATCAAGGAAGCTATTTTAGCTTCTAAAATACCATACAACCATGGTATACAAATATATCCTCCAAAAGTGAAACATGTTAAACAAGTGCATGTCAATATACAAAAATATTCCAAATTGCTCAAAAGCCTCTAAGGATGATGAACATCCAAGAACATAGTCTCCTTACCTGAAAAACAACCCAAACCACTAGGGTGAGTAATCAAGTTACTCGTAGGAAGAAGCATATGTGTATACCCTAAAGTTTCAATATCATTGCAAGATCAATATAAACGAATATAAGGGATCATTCCACTTAACGTCTATGTTCAAGGTGTTCTAAGGGATCATCTTAAGCTAACTTAAATAATTCTTTACAACACATAATAATATCAATGTACTTAACAACATCAAATCGCCAATAATGAGAATTACAAGTTACAATTAAACATTAGTTGTCAACTTGGAATTTAATGCGAAATCAATTAGTGGAAGACTTGGACATCACGTCTCAGACTAAAACAAGATCAAAAAGGTTATTCCGGGCATTAACCCGCTAGGAAGACCACCCTAGTGCGCACTATCTAAATTGGGGAAAACTCATACCTCCCGCACTAAAGCCAAACTTTAGCCATATCACTTGTAACAATGTCCCAAGAGTTTCCAAAATCATAATCAGGTTCAAAACTCATACACTATAATTAAGGCATATAAACCACCTTTCATGCATAAGTACTTTGAAACCACTCAAACCATGTCTTAGGGTTCCAAGTCTAAAATGACATACAAAATGACAAGTCCTCATCATGATATAATGTGCAAAACAATATCACCAACTTATTAATTTAAATCATGCCTCAACAATAAGCCTTATATACTAAATATCAACATCATCGTAATAAGCTCCTAAGATAATTACAATTAGTAATCCACAAGAATATAGAATTATTATCACAATAAATATAGCAATTCAAGTCAATAGGAATTGTATATAACATTAATAATTCTACAAAAGTTCCATATCACTACCACATGTGAAAATACTAAAATTTAGCACACTACTAAATTATATAATCCTTCTACACAAGGTATATATATATCATACATGCTTAAATCAACAAAACCCTAAGTCAAGAAGTGAGGGTTTCCTATAATATGCAAGTCTATCATATTAAAAGCATGTACACAATATATATTAAACCCCAAGTATTATAAAACACTTAAAATATAAACATACTACCACCCCTACCTCAATAGAGAATCGAATCTCTATAATCCAAGCAATCCAAGCTCAAAATAGAAAACAAGTTTAGGGTTTTTGAAGAGGAGAGTGAGAGAAAACTTTTGTCTCCCAAGGTTTATGGTCTAAGGTGAATGGAATGAAGTCAAAATGAAGTAAGAAGCTCTAAACCAAGCTTTTCATCAATGGTGGCTAGATCTAGGGTTTTGAGAACTAGTGTAATGAAAAAGATGAAGATGAAAATGGTGAGTGGAGGGTCTAGTAATCCTCCACTCATTATGTGCTCTTACACTACCTCTCACATACACACAATGCATGACTAAATGGTGAGCCTACACTTGTTACACATCTATGGTTCCTTCCTCGACTTAATCCTAAGCCTACACTTGTCAACTATCTAAGCCAACAAGTGCACCCATCCTAAGCCAACAAGTGGATGAATCTCCACCCTCCAAATGTCAAGAGATTATGCATCCAAGTCACTCCACCCCAATGCCAACAAGTGGCACCATGAGAATATAACACTTGTCACATTTTCCTAAAATTGCAAATGTAGCGACCCTAGATTTTTCAACCCAGTGTGCTACTATGATGAACCGAAGATTGACCCGATAACGGATCCAGATGCCAAAGAAAGGAACAAAATAATGGTCTCTCAAGGCATAACATACCTCTAAGACCCTAAGATAACCTTCCATGAGGTCACAAAACTCAAAGGAATAACTGGAAGCGGAAGCTAAAATGGTAAGGTCAAATGGTACTCTATGGCACCAATGACACCCAAGGGAACAAAGTCTAATTCAACTAGACTATGTACGCCATTAAATGGCTTGAACAAGATCAACGAGGTCAAGTGGAAATGAATGAAACAAGTTTAACCTATCTAGGCAACAAACCAAGCAAAACTCACAAGGCAGCTCCATTTCAGTCGACTGAAATGGAGCATCGGTCTACAAAATGGGCCAAGAAAGAAAGAGGAAAAAGGTCTTCAGTTCGGTCGACCGAAATAGGCTCAAACAGTAAAAATGCTATTGGAATCTGAGATTTTGGCTGAGCAATGAAATTCAAAAGAGGTTTGGTCGACCGAACTAGCATTTTGGTGGACCGAAATGGCTCGAGGAAGTGCAAATGAACCTGTTATGCACAAAAAGCTGAAAGTCTATTTGGAATCCTCCATGGCATGATCAAATTGCATTATATGCAAGTGTATGATGATGTGAACATACACGCAAGTTTAATATGGTATTTTAAACATGTTACTATGGCCTACGGCCTCATTACACTCCATTTACAAAATTTCACATGTCAAACCTCAAGGTTGGAAAAGTTTACATTTTAAAGCAAAACTTGAAGTTGAAATACATACACTTGAACTTAAAGGTTTGTGGCCCTTGGCCTCATGTCATACATGTCATATACATTGAAAAGAGTGCACTTATGTACACTTTACATACATGGAATCAAAGGATACAAGTTTTGTACATATTAGACTACAAAATGGCATTTCATGCTAACACTTGCATGAAATGGAAACTTGATGGCTACAAGTCATCTAAGGAAAGTTAAGCTTCACAAACCAAGTCTTCGTACCTAAAAAATATGCCCACTATATGGGTGAGTAACATAAAGCTACTCGTAGGAGATGAGCATGCATCGACCTAGCGTTTTACAATTCTATCACCTTAAGGTGAAACATGTCAAAGGGCTCATGCCACCTAACGTCTATGTCAAGATGTGACTCAGGGAGTATCCTAAGCTACCCTAGAGTATAAGCAACAAGAAATCATAATACATATACATGTATGAAACGAATAGAGATTGGGATAATCCAAAGAGCACGATAAGAAGGATGTTTGAATACAAGTTAACAAGAATTACATTACTAATGTAATTAAACATGATTGATATACTCCAAATAACACGAAATGAAGGATACACGAATACGGGTTCATAAGGATTACATTATCAATGTAATTAACATAGTTGGTATACTCCAATTAAAATAGCAAGAGTTATACACGAAATCGAGAATAAAGCATTATATCTATGCAATTAACACGATTGGTGTATTCTACACAACATGACAAGTAATATACTTGAATATGAGTTAACAAGAATTACATTATCAATGCAATTAACATGATTGGAGCATTCCAATTACCACGAAGAGAATTAAACTTGAAATCACGAATAAGGCATAATATCTATGCAATTAACAAGATTGGAGCATTTCACATAATACAACAAGTTTTAAATCTTCAAGGAATAGCAACCTGAAATTTAAAGAGTGAAATCAACCAATGTGGAAACTCAGATATCACCCAGATTAAAATCGTACTCTTGAGATCACTTTAGGGTTATTAACCCATGGGTACCTTTCCCCTTGTGCGCGCTATAGTTGTAGGAGGACATTCCTCCGTACTAGAACCAAGTCCTAGCCATGTCAATTCTTGATTGATATCCCAAGTCCCAAAATCAACAAGTTATGCAACCAAAATTGTATTAATATACAAGTAATGCATTAAACCACATTCCATGCACAACCAAGATTTTGGAACATACTAGTCATGCCCTAAGTTCATCAACTATGATGGCTTGCGAAATGTCAAGAAAACATTGTATGAATCTATATACATCATAACCAAGATACAAAGCATAAGAATTTCATTGAAGCAAATATACCACAAGCATAAGATACATGATTCAAGTACTTACTAAGCAACACAAGTGTAAGTAAACCATTCCAAGACAAATGAGCAAGTTCATTAAATACATTAATGAAACCAAGATACAAGGGATCACGATGCTTGACAAAGAGATATAAGTTCATGAAATACAAGTACAATTCATGAGTTTAACAAGAATACAATATCAATGCATGATTAACTCAATGGAAGCATAAGGATGAATTCAATCTACTTAAGAGATTAAATTATCAAGATTACAAGGAAAATCAAGGATCATGTCAAGGATAAGTCCAATGTCAAGTTACAAGTTCATTTCATGCAAGGCACAACCATGTGAGTTAAGTTCTATACAAAGGAATTAAATGAATATAAGTTTCAAAACTTATCCGATTATTCTCGAAAAGGAACTTGTCAAGGAATTCATGGAAAACAAGTTAGACACTTAGTCAAGTTCAAGGAACCATTGAATTGATTTTAATTAATCCTTTTAATTAAAACCTCTAGATTTCAAAAGTCTTCCAAATGATCTCAATTTAATGTATGTTATACAACATGTCAAGACTTGATTTAAGAGCATGATACAAGTGGATTCTAAGCAAGACACGGCCATGAGTATTAAACTTTAATACTAGAAAAATAATAAATGATAGATTTCAAAACCTAATCAAATATTCTAGATTTAATATATGTGAAACTACATAGCATACACATCATGAATATCAAGTTGGATTTCAAATGGAGTGAATAGTACACTCGGAATAAATTAATTAATCAATTAATAAAATATTCTCTAGATTTCAAAACATCTCCAATTACTCTTAAATTTACCTATGTTGAAGAGTGAATTAAAGCCTTAGATAATATGCTAACACACATTAATTTCAAGCTAGGTAAGGCCACATGAATTAATCTTCCATTCAAGATAAATATTAAATAAAATCTTTATTACTTGTTCAAATACTCCTAATTTAATATATGTCAATGACCATATTATGGAGTAATATAATACCATGCTACATGTTTAAAACAAACTATGAGCAACTAGGAAAATCAAATCTAATACAAGAAAATTAAATAATAAAATCCCTAGATTTCATATTTAAGCATGTAAACATGTTGTATAAGCATCAATAACATGCTATATAACAAAAATTAAACCTATAACACCCCCTACCTCGATTTGAGATCCCCACCAAAAGGAAAGTGCTCCGAATCCGACGATACCGAAGGGTTTTGTCGGGGACAACACCGTGAACAAGAATCCGCAAGAAGCCCCATGAAAAACACAACTTGACTTCAAACTTGAACTCGAAAAATGGTCAGAAACAGGTTCTAATAAGGGCATAAGGTAGAATACGTCGAGGGGAACAATAAACGTTAAGGCCGAAAACTTTTCACCAAGGAAAACTGGACCAAAAGAGGAGAGAGATGATGGCAGCCATGGCTGCCATGGATTCCGGCCAGAAGAGAGGAGAGAGAGAGAAAAATCTGACTTTTTCTCTTAAGGCCTCCTATTTAAAGAAAAAAGTGCCCCGAAAGGGTCCCGCCAGGTCCGGAAAAGTGAATTTTGAGCATACGCGCTCAAACAGTGAAACTCCGTGAACAAAAAAGATTTAAAATGAGAAAATATGAATAACGAAAAAATGGAGTCAAAAATTGAGTCCCGAGCAGAAAGTTATGGCCCGAACAAGTTCGGCGCTAATTGGGGTCGAAAATCGCGAAACTGGAGAAAAATGACCAGAAGGATATTTTATGAGTACAAGACTCAAAGAAATGTGAAAATGAATCCTGTATGAGAATTCTGCCTCAAAACAAGGTATTTTGCAATAACTTTCGTTAATTGCACAATGGCCCCTACAAAAAGGGCTAACTGTAAAACTGCCCCAGAATGAAAATATCTTCCAAAAGATATTTTCTTAGATACCCCCTGAAATAAAATATCTTCAAAAGATATTTATAAAAAACACCCCAAGAAAAGTAAAAGATTCCTAAGATTTGTGCATCCATGCCCCTATGAACACCGGGAGCAACCAGAGTACTTTCCTGTAAAAGTAAAGATACGTATTTCGTGGAAACCACTCAAGATGAACACACGTGAATTCAAAAACTAACTCCAAGCATGAGAAGAGAGGTTATGCCAAAAACTGACAAACGGGGAAAAGATAGATAGGGAAAAGGACGAAATAGCGCATAGTGTCAAAAAACGAAAAATGTGGAAATTACTCGGTCCTCAAAGGAAGTTGTCAATCCATGGAAAAGAGTCTCAGAAATCATTTTTAAGCTCTCTAGATGACACCAGGTGACGTAGAACTGAACTCAGAAAAGGAAATTAAACGAAAAAAAAATTCATTCGTAAAATTTCAGGATTATGGAAAGGGAGGAAAATTTCCGGGTCGTTACAACAAACATGTCCTTTTTCAAAATATTTCCAAAATAAATTTCAAAAAGGTCCCTAAAATGAAAAATAATTATTTTACATAATTACACTAAAACCCCAAAAGTTATGAATAATTACAAAAAGTCATGCATCTATGCCCTTAACAAGAAAAGTAAACATTTAGTATGCTTTTCTACAAAAGCAAGAATACCAATATCATGGAAATCAAATATCACGGATGAATGCAAAATCGGAATCAAATTTATGCACGAGAAGTGAGGTTATGCTAGGAAAAATGATAAATGAGAAAAAGACGAAATAGGGAAAAGACAAAATAGGAAAAAGACAAAAAAAAGAATATCACCAAAAAAGGAAAATGAGGAAAAAGACCGGGTCATTACAACCTACCCTCCTTAAAAAGATTTCGTCCCCGAAATCGAGTCATACCTGAAAGAGAGAACAAATGGGGATACCGAGAGCGAACCTCCTATTCGAGCTCCCATGTAGCCTCCTCAACACCGTGATGTCTCCATAAGACCTTAACCAATGGAATGGTCTTGTTCTGCAAAACCTGCTCCCGTGAATCAAGAATCTGGACTGGACCCTCCTCGTAGGTCACGTCCTCATCAACAATAACATCAGTCTATCGTAAAACATGCTATGGATCCAGCTCGTACTTCCTCAACATAGATACATGAAAGACGTCATGAACCCTATCCAGGTCTGGCGGTAATGCCAAATGATAAGCAACTTCACTAACGCACTCCAAAATCTGAACTGGTCTAATGAACCTAGGAGACAACTTGCCCCGTCTGCCGAAATCTCAAAAGTCCCTTCCGTGGAGAAATCTTGAGAAAGACGTGGTCTGTGACAACCCGGATTTTTAAGAGTTAAAATTATGTTTATTTCATGACTTTTTAGTTTCAGAGATTGATTATTTAATTAAATTGGAGGCTTATCAATTAAAGATTTATTATTTAATTAGTGAATTATGGTTTATTTAAATTATGTTACATAATATATATATATATATATATATATATATATATTATGTCTGTTTGATGCAAGCAGTGAGCCAAGATTGGGATGAGAAAGAAGGAAGCAAAATGGGAATTATATTCTGATGGTTGGCATGTGGATAAACATATATATATATATATATATATATATATATATATGTGTATATATATATATATGTTTACTTGTTCTAAGAGAGAACAGGTGGCTGCCGAATTGAGAGTGAAGAGATTGTGATTGAATTGTGGTTTATTTTACGGGTCCCATATTTAGGATTTTATGGGCTTAAATTTTATTTTTATTGCACTTGAGTATATGTTATATATACATTGCATATCTGATGGAGTGGGGAGCAGTGCCGAAATGGGATAAGGAGGAGAGAGAAATTGGTTGATTTGGTTTCCTTGTTGCATGTGTAAGATATATATGCACATATATATATTTGTCTGTTGAAGCACACAACCGAGAGTGTGAAGAAAAATGGGATAAAAGGAATGGTGATTGGCGGGTCCCATTTAACGGGTTTACTTTTGGTTTTTGTTGCTATATATATATATATATATATATATATATATATATATATTGTGTGCTAAAGAATACTGCCAGCCGAAGGTGACTAGTTGAATGGATAGGTTGGCTGAATCAAAAAGTGTAAAAAGAAAGAAAAAAATTGAATTTGTAATGATATGGTACAAGTCCACTTGGTGACTTTTTGGCCAAATTTATTTGACCTTTGTTTTACACGTGGCTTTGCTCTAATGTGTTGGAGTGAGAGATTGATATTGTGTATAAAAATTAATGAAGATAAGAGATGAGAAAGTAGGTGTCTGTCTACATGTCCTTTGATTTGATTTTTGTCGGTAGATATTTGTATTGGGTCGGTTGAAACGGTCTATTTATATGGGCATTTGTTTGGTGAAGAAGAGATAGAAAAAATTAAGGAAAAATCATACAGAGAGAGTTTTGAGGATAGAGATGCCGAGAGGGCCGAGATTGACAGACAGTGCGAATTTTTGGTGCTCAGATTATCCATGATTTATTTATTTTATAATGTAGGGTTCTTTATACCTTGAATTGCCTGGATGATTTTATCTCAAATATTTTGTGACTGCTCTTTTGCTTAAATTGCATAGACGTATTTTTGTTCAAAAATATATTTATATTTTGTGAACTCATTTTCATGAAACTCTTTGAAATTCTTGTTATGGTTTTTCCTACTAGGACTTCCCCCATTTCACCTCCCTACAGTTTCAGGTTCCGAGGATGCTTGAGGATTTTTAGTAGCGGGCTTAGTGATCGGTTAAGAATTCGATCTATAATAAATCAACCTTCGCAATAGCACGAATCATTGTAAAATAGGGCTATTGCTCGAGTAAGTCGAACCACTGGGACTGCGCTAATCTATGGCAACCTAAGTGTCTAGACTCTTTTTAGAATGATATGGGGTGTTCAGAGAGGATTTGTTGGTTGTCACTTAAGCTATGAAATTAAGATGCATAAAATAAAAGCTTCCAAGAATTTAAAGGAGATGAAATACAAGTAAAGAGGACTAGGGAAGTGAATCCGCCTCCATCCCTATACACATGCTAGATTAGAGCTAAATTGGGGGAAAAACAATATATGATGGTCAAGAAATATATAGCAACACATAGTTGCCATATAATCAACAAGATGTACCTTAAATCTCAAGCAAGCATGATCCATTAAAGGTGAACATGTTTAAACTACCTAACTAAGGTGTAGCTTAACCACATTTACTTGAATGAAAGATTATCAAGCCCTAGATAACATGATAAAGCACATGAAGGTAAGAAATAAGCATAAACCATCAAAGGCATCGCCTAACCAATGATCTATTAAAGTACTTATCAACATGCCATTAAACCATTTCATAACCTTGTCGCCATTCTCACCATGAAAACTCAAGCAATATGATTAATATAAGACATCATCTAAAACAAGATAATCAACTTAAAGAAATCATCCATACAAATATCAACATTCATTACAACAAATAAAGTGCTCTTGGTTATGAAAAGACCATAGAAAATACATTGTAATCCCCAAAATAGAGCTATACTAGATCATGTTTACAAGGGAGGGGCTTCATCACCTCCCTAGAGGAGGAATTAGTTACCCATGGAAGCCCTAGAAGAAGGAAGAAGCTTGGAAGATCCCTCCATTTTCGAGCTCCCTATTCTTGGCCACAAGAACTCTATCTTCTCCTCCTCTTTTTCTCTCTAAAAATCTTGCCAAGATGAGATATATCTGTTATGTGTGGTTCCCCCCCACCTTATATACATCTTGTCAACCAAACCCTACCAAACAAGGCCCTTCTTTTCTACCAAAAGACATATCCAACCAATTCATAAAGATGAAAATCAGAATTGAGGGAATCAAGGTGCAAGTGGGCTAAAATGATGGTTCCCAGAGAGCATTCTGCCTAATTTTCGAGCGCTCGGAGTAAGCCCTTCGAGCGCTCGAAATTTCATCAGCTTACACTCTTCCACTTGATCTACTTTGCACTACTTTGGTAAAAAAGCCATAACTTTCTTCTCCGAACTCTAAATGATGAAACATTTGATGATTTGGGAAGCTAATTCAAAGCTCTAAGTACGCCATGTTTTAATGGAAGTCCAGTTCTCAAGTTTGGTGGGTCTAAAATGAAGACCAAAGTTGAACTTCACTGCTGCCAGGCTGTTCTGCACACCTTTGGTAAAAATGACATAACTCTTTGCTCCGAACTCCAAATGAGGCAAACTTTATGTCTAAGGAAAGATGACTCATATCCCTTCATATTTCATGTTTTACTAAAGACCAAATTCGCACATACAAAGGGTCAGAATTGGAGGCCAAAATCTGATGGAAAATGAACCGGGGCCCGCGCTGTTACAGCCTTGCACCAATTTGCTTCTTGCAACCTGAAATGATTTGGCTCTGCCCAAAGATGCGGCAATTCTTCCTAAAACTTTTTGCATAGAGCGTCATGAGTCCCATGGATCATTAATCTTGGCCAAAATGAAGGTCCCTGGCAACGGCGTGCTTTGATTCTTTAAGAACTCGTCAAAGCGTCTCTTTTAACTCTCTTTGGGGAACCAACCTGAAAATAAACAAAAGCATGCAAATGAAGCTAGAATATGAAAATGATAAAATAATGGATTTAACTAATGCAAATAAGGGCGCTTGAATATGCAATATTCGGTGCTTATCACTTAGGTGGAAGAGTTGGTGTTAAGGATTAATTATTTTAATTATTTAGAGATTATTTTGTATTTAATTTGAGGAATTGACTTGTATCAATAAAGAGAATTTTATTTCTTTTGAGATCCTATGTGTATATTGAAATATTTTAATTTGAATAAATCGAGGATTTTACTTAGAAAAAATTCGGATCGTGACAGAATGGTATCAGAGCCTGTATCCAGCTGGAAGTGTGAGTTTAGTGATGATGTTGTCGGGTGTGTGTGGGTGAGTGTTTAGTATTGACTAGCTACCACTCGTAGCCGGGTGTGTGTGTCTGGATGTCGTTCACTGACAGCTATTAGGATGATTACTATCAGTGATTAGGGGCAGGTGTCCCTAATTACTATTGGTTTTATTTTGTGGGCGGGTGACGGCATCGTCTAGTTACCACAACGGTTACGGAGTGTGTGGGCGGGTAACTAGCACTGTCAGTTACCACAATGTTTTTCATGTCACTAAATTTCACATCGCCTGGGGTAAGGATTTTTAGATTTTGTTTAACCACTTTTGTTGTTTTCGGGTATGCGAAAATCGTTGGATCTGAATTTCGGGACGAAATTCTTTTTAAGTGGTGGAGAATGTGACAACCCGGATTTTTAAGAGTTAAAATTATGTTTATTTCATGACTTTTTAGTTTCAGAGATTGATTATTTAATTAAATTGGAGGCTTATTAATTAGAGATTTATTATTTAATTAGTGAATTATGGTTTATTTAAATTATGTTACATAATATATATATAGATGATTTTATCTCAAATATTTTGTGACAGCTCTTTTGCTTAAATTGCATATACATATTTTCGTTCAAAAATATATTTATATTTTGTGAACTCATTTTCATGAAACTCTTTGAGATTCTTGTTATGGTTTTTCCTACTGGGACTTCCCCCGTTTCACCCCCCTACGGTTTCAGGTACCGAGGATGCTTGAGGATTTTTAGTAGCGGGCTTAGGTGGAAGAGTTGGTGTTGAGGATTAATTATTTTAATTATTTAGAGATTATTTTGTATTTAATGTGACGACCCTGGTTTTGCCAGCGTGTCCTATGATGAACTGTAAGGATGATCCGATAACGGATCCGAATGCCGAAGCGAAAACAGAAAACAAGACTCTAAGAAGTCAAAGTGACCTTCCATGAGGTCGTGGAACTCAACAAGAACTGATGCGGAAGCAAAAGATCAAAAATATGACAAATAAGCCCCCATGGACAAAATAGTCACTTCTAAAAACTGTAGATTCGGGTGCCACCGAGCACACCGCTAGAAGGACAATGAAAAACTAATCAAGATGGACTCAAGAATCGCATGATTCGGAGTCCGGACGAAGGAGAAACGGCATGACGAAGAAAAACGAGCACTTAAGGCCAAAAAGGGTAAACTGGTAATTATCCATGAAGAACCGGGTGCAACCGAGCACACCGTTGGAAAGACAGCGAAAAATTAGTCAAGTTCAAAAAAAAATTCACTTGAATCAGAGTCCGGACGAAGGAGAAAAGCCCAAAAGAAAAATTGACGTTGCGGCAGCCCGACGAGGGGCCATGGCGCACACGGCGCCCATGCGCGAGCCCACCGGCGTGCATGCCGGCGCCCAAAGACATGGCATGGTGGCAGCCCTTGGCTGCTGCTACATTTTTTTTGATCTGCCCAGAACTGAGGCTTGAAACGAAGGTCAAGACGAGTTTTTCTGGAAAAACACGAAGAAGAAACCCCCCCTAAAATCGAGTTTTCTACCCGACAAAGCTGACGGAATCGAAAAAAACTCATTGTAAAATCCCAAAAATGCCCCTAGATCAGAACTGAACAAGAGGGTCATAAAGCTGCTAAATGAAAACTGCAAGCTGAAACTTCACGAGGGATTTCCGGTACCAAGACGACATTTTCTAGAAAAACACGAAGAAGAAACCCCTCCTAAAATCATATTTTCTATTTAACCATATCAAAAGAAGAAAATAAAATTGATGTGAAAGGTCCATAATGCCCCTAGATCAGAATATGCAAAAAAAAATGCGAAATGAATTCACAAGAGGCTCAAAACACAAACAATAAGGTTTTGCCCGGAAACGACCATGCACGCAAACGTAACTTACCTATTTAGACGTGCTTCAATGGTCCATGGCTTAAAAATATAGCCGATACAAAATCCGACCCGCCAACAGGCGAAAAGGCAAAAATGGACTTGGAATGGAAAACATGAAATCCAAAAATGTAAAATGGAGTCAAATGACCATTTGGCCCTTGGTCACACTTCACACAAGATTAATAAGACCCTATGAAAAAATGAAAATGAAATTCCCACACCGGATGCAACCATGGTGAAGCAATGACTTGCGATTTTTCAAGGTTTTCATAATATTTCATGAAGTTAATACACATGTCATTGGCCTCCGGCCTCATCTCATACATGTCAAATACATTGAAAGGAGTGCAATTATGTACACATTACATACATGGAATCAAATATACATATTTTGACATATAAGTCTACAAAATGACATTTCATGCTAACATTTGCATGAAATGGAAACTTGAAAGCTACACGACATCCAAGGAATGCTAGGCTTCACGAACCAAGTCTTCGTACCTGAAATATGCCCCAGTATCGTAGGGGTGAGTAACATAAAGCTACTCGTAGGAGATGAGCATGCATCAACCTAGCATTTTACAAATTTATCACCTTAAGGTGAAACATGTTAAAGGGGCTCATGCCACCTAACGTCTATGTCCAAGTGAGACTCAAGGAGCATCCTAAGCTACCTTAGAGTGTTTCTAGCATAAATCACATCATCCATGCATTTCAACAACATAGAAACATGTTATACAAAGCAACAAGAATCATGATATAAATACATGAATGAAACAAATCAAAGTTGGAGTATGATAAGCGCCGAATATTGTATATTCAAGCGCCCTAAATTGCATTAGTAAAGTCCGTTGTATGTTAATTTATGTAGATTATCTTCATTTCTATGTTTTTATGTATTTTTAGGTTCCTTGGTCCAAAAGGAGCAAAAATAAGGTGTTGTGGATTTTTGATCAACAATGTGCTCAAAAGCTGAATTTCAGGCAGCAGTGGAACTCGATTGTGATTGCCACTTTTGACCCAAAAACCTCGAGATCTGGACTTCCATTATAAAATGGCATATTTAGAGCTCTGAATTAGCTTTCTGAATCTTCAAATGGTTTGTCATTCGGAGCTCGGAGCAGAGATTTATGGCCTTGTTACCAGAGGTGCGCAGAACTGCCTGGCAGCAATGAAATTCTGCCTTGATCTTCATTTTCTACCAACCATTATTTAGAATTGGATCTCCACCAAAACATAAAGTATTTAAATCTCTGAATTAGCTTTCCAAATCTTCAAACAGTTCATCATTCAGAGTTCGGAGTGCAAAGTTATGGCCATTTCATCAAAGTAGGTCCGGGCAGAGCAAATGGAGAATAGGCATTCTGCCCAATTTTTGAGTGCTCGAGGCCCAAATTCGAGCACTCGAATTTAGGGCAGTTTGTCTCCGAAAAATCACTATTTCAGCCACTTGTTTCTTGGTTCCTTCAATTTTCTGATTTCCTTCTTTATGAGGTGGTTGGAGATGTTCCTAGGGGGGGGAGAGAGAGCCTAGTTTGGTGGTAGATAAGAGGGATAAGAGCCACACATCTCTGAGGGGAGTTTGGATGAGATTTTGGGGAGAGAAGAGAGCAAGGAGATAGAGTTCTTTAAGCTTGAAGAAGGCAGCACGAAAATGGAGGAGGTCTTCAAGCTTCTTCCTTCTTCCATTGCTCCTATGGGTAACTAAATCTTCTCTAGGGAGGTGATGAAGCCCCTCCCTTGTAAGCATGTTCTAGTGTAGATTTTACTTTTGGGATTTCAATGTATTATTGTTGGTGATTTTATGATCTAAAGCATCATATGTGTTGTAATGAATTCTAATGTCTATACATGATTATTTTGAGCTATTCATCTTGTTTTAGATGGTTTCTCTTCCTAATCATATTGCTTGCATTTCCATTGTGACAATGGAAGTTAGATCATGGAATGGTTTTAATGGCATGGAGTTTGAGAACTTTGATAAATCATTGCTTAGGATGCCCTTTGATGGTTTATACTTGATTCTTAACTTTGTGTGCTCTCATCATTTAATTAAGGGCTTGATAATCTTTGGCTTAGGGAGCGTGTTGAAGACTACACCCTAGTTTAGGTAGTTCAAGCATGTGAATCTTTGATGGATTATTCTTGTTTTTGATTTAATGAACCTCTTGAGGATAGTATAGTAACCAAGGGTTGTTATGTGTCATGGCCATCATTTATGTTGATTTTCCCTATTTAATCTCAATCTAGAATGTGTATAGGGTTGGAGCGGATTCATTTCCCTAGTTTCTCTCTACTTGTATTTCACATCTTTACATTCCTTGCAATCTACTAGTTTATGCATCTTTACATTTCTAGTTTAGTGACCATCAAACAAACCCTTATTACTCCTTATCACTTTAAAATGACTCTAGACACTTAGGTTGCCATAGATTAGCGTAGTCCCAGTGGTTCGACTTACCTGACCAATAGCCCTATTTTACAATGATTCATGCTATTGCGAAAGTTGATGTATAGTTGATCAACCGATCAAATTTTTAGCGCCGTTGCCGGGGACTGCAAACGGTTTAGCGACCAAAGTTCTAGGGTTAAATTTTAGTTTGATTGTGAATATCATGTTTTGTGAATATTCCTTGTGTGTTTTAATCATCTTTAAGTTGTAAGTGAGATTCTAGGAACTCGAAGCTCGCCGTGGGAATGCTAGCAAATTGTAAGTCTAGAGGACCCCGAGTAAGTCTTTTGACCTTCTTTTGATCTTGTCGAGGCTAATCTTTATTGTGTATTTTCAATTCCAAGCATCGGTCCTTGTCGTGGCCAATTTAATTTTTGTCTTGATAATTGAGGAGAAAGGGAATATCATATGTGGAGGTTATGGTGATGAAGTGTTGTGTTGATTACTTTGTGTGTTGTTGAATTACTCCTAGATGGAGGATAACTATCTTCTAACTCAATTCTACACACCACATGCGTTTTGTGCTTTTTGCTCTAGTAATACACATCATACAAGAGATTGTCTTCCAACGAGACAATTCTCGGATTTTTATCTAGAGCAACCAAATGCAAATTTCTCTGAACCGGGTAGTGATCCATACTTCAATGGTTATAACTCGGGTTCAGGAGATCATCAAAACTTCTTGTGGCTTGACATAGGAAATTCAGCCCCACAATCTCTTGGGCAACATTTTCACTCCAATTTTCAACCCAATGATTATTATTTCCAGCCCTCTTCTTCTCCTTTTCTACCGTCTCCATTGGATGAGTTAATAGCTGCCAACGAACAAATGATAGAGTCTATGCATACGCAAATGATGGAGTCCAACAAGCAAATGTTGGATGACATTGTTAGCATGTAATCCACTGCCTATTCTCATTCCCAATCTAGAGTTGATTTAGATGACCAAATAGCCCAAATTCAACAAATGGTTGATGTTCTAAATCAGGAAAAGGAAGAAGAATTTCCAATTGAACTTGTGGTCAATCCAAAAGAGAATTCTATGAATGATGAGTTTACTTCTAGTAATTTTCATCACGAGAATGTTCAAGTGGTTACCGCATGTGAAAATGAAGAAATAGTGGGTGAAGATCAAATTGTAGCCACACAAAAAATTGAAGAATTTGTGGTTCAAAATGAGGAAATTAATGATGATGAGATTGTATCCTATAAAAATCCAGCACAGCCCCTACATAATCCCTTGCTTGATGCGCCTCCTTTAATTGAGGATCCTCTAAAAACATGCTTAGCTCATTTTAATTATGAGGATTTTAATCTTGATAATTCCATTTCGGAGGTGAATTCTTTGCTTAATATTCATCCACCTATTCATTCTCTTCCTTGGTCAACATCAAATGTATCTCTTTCTTGGGAGCTTGCATCTCATCCCTTTCCCTCACTTGAGTTGTCTCAAGTTGTTGAGCCCGAACCGCCGGATAAGTGTGAGGAGGATGTTGAAATTTTGAAGGATAAGTTGTCGAGCATTCCCGTGCTCAATATGACCTTTCAAAAGCCTTTGCTAGGTGCACCCTCACCTACTCCATCTTCCTATAATCTAAATAAGCCCCATAATCCAAAGTTCTTCATTGAGGATGAAGAGTAGGTTGAGGTCTTTCCGTTACCTCTTTTCCACTTTTGTCTTCAAAGTCTTCCTCCGCTTTTAAAAGAATTATCCTATCTGGGGAAATATGACTCTCTAGAGAGACATGGTATAGGGTAAGGAGGACCAACTTGATCTCGGTGCGTCTAGCTATCAACGTTAAATTTAGCACCCATGGGGAACAATTCTTTCTACTTCAAGGCTTCCCTATCTTTTCAATTGCTCATGCCTTGAAATTTTCTGGAAAACGGTTTAGAAAAGCCAAAAGTTTAATTTTTCTGGCAAGCTCTTTAATTGTGTTCCACAATTTTAGCATGGCTTCTTAAACCTTCTCAATTCTAATTTCCATTCCCGGAAGTTTCCATTGCCTTCAAGCAATTTCATTGGCTTTGGAATGCTACTCATGTGCATAAACTCTCATTTTTATTGCATTCTTAAAAATTTTCTCAAAAATTTTCAATGAATTGTGTAAGGTTGCAAAAGCTTGAAGTGATGTGGAAAGGTTTGAAAATTTTTCATGCATTGGAGTGATTGTTGCACAATTCTTGCAACAAGTTGAAAATTTTCTCAAAATTTCCCATGCATTGGAATGAGGTTGACAAGTTTGCAAAATTATCCAAGCATTAGAGAAAAGTTGCCAAGTTTAAAATTTTTTCTAAATTCATCCAAGCATTGGCGCACAATTGCAAAGTTTGAAGAATTTTCAAAAATTAATCCATGCATTGGATTGACATTGCAAGTTTTAAAAATCTTCCATGAATTGTGTGATGTTGTATTGAAGAGATGTTCAAAAGTTCCAAAATTTTCAAATTCATTCAAAGTCTAGAAATTTTCCTAAGATGATGTAATTTGAAAATTTTCTTCAGTTCATTCAAGCATTACGAGACACAATTTGAAAATTTCTAGAAATTCTTCCATTGCATGGGAATGACATGCAAAGTTTTTTGTGTCTAAGTCGCCAACTTGCAAAATTCCTGGAATGATGTTGCAAATCCATCAAAATGCATGAAAATGCATGCAATAGTGCTCACTATCTCCCATAGAATGAGATTGCAAATACAAATGCATGGAATGATGTTGCACATGAATCAAATTGCATCCAATGCATGCAACAGTAACCACTGCTAATGTATTTAGATTGCATGCATTCTTTCATCTCCAAGCCACTAACTTTCCATGCATGGACTCCATTTTGAACAGCTTCCATTTCCATGTTGCTCACATTACACATTCCATTGCAATGAATTCATTTTCGAGCCTACTGATCCAATTTCGAGCAATCTACCGTCCCTGTCGAGTGCTCGCTGATGCCTCCAATCTTGCATGCACCACTGTCCTAATTTCGATTATTCAAAATCCAAGTTCGAGTGCTCGCAGCTGCACTCCATTTCAGCACATCATTTGCAGCTACTATCTCCATTTCGAGCCCTCGAATCCCAATTTCGAGTGCTCGAACCTCCATCCCAAACATCCCTTGGCCACTGCCTCACATTCGAGCACTTGAAGGCCAATCTAGAGTGCTCGAAGCTTAACCAATTCCTTAGCATGCTCGCTGCCTAATTGTCGAGCACTCTAACTCCCCTATGGAGTGCTCGAAAATTCACTCCATCACCCCATCAACCCACTATGCCGAGTGCAAACCAAACCCATAACCCAACACCACCATGGGCACCACTCCTGCACAACATACCGCACATCACCTCTCGGCAACATCAACAACTAACCACCATCCTTCTCCACTTTCACCTTTTCCTTCACTTCATCCCCACTCTCGGAGCCAACTCCTCACTCACCCACCACCTCGGCTCCCAACTCACCCAACCCACCCCATGCACACCACACCCCAGCCATGTAACAACCCAACCTCCTCCTACCTCCCCCACCTCACCACCATCATCAAACCACCCTCAAACCCACACCCCCATCACCCTAACCAAACCTCTCTCTCGGCATCTTGCCTGCACCAACCATACCAACCAAACCAACCTCACCTTCTCTCTCTCTCTCGGCAATTTCAAGCTCCTTCATCCACCCCACTCCATACCAACCCCCCCTCTCACCCCACTGCCCCATTTTAGAGCACTCGAAGCCAAGCTTCGAGTGCTCGCAATCAACCACTCCTCACACAACAAACCAACCGAGCCCACTGCCCTATTTTAGAGCACTCGAAGACACACTTCGAGTGCTCGAACCACGCCACCTCTCTTTTAAAACCAACCCACCTCACTCTTCTTTCCCTCTCTCGGCATTCTCTCCATCCACCACCATCCTCCTCTTAAACCTTCAAACCAACCAAACACCTCTCACCCTCCTGCATGAACCACCATGCACACTCCTCCACCACCTTCCCACACTCAACCCCCCTCTCGGTAAATTCACTCCCTAACCATCACCTTCCCTAACATAATTCCTCTCGGCATTCACCACAACCCTCCTCTCGGCTTCCACCATCCTCAACCCCAAACCAATCACCCCACCACCTCATGCATGCACCTCTATCCTCCTTCCTAATTCCATCTTTCCCTTCTTTCCATTCTTCTCTCAAGGTATGCTTTCTCATCCTTTATATTTTTTTCTTTTTGTTATGTTGTTGTTATCCTTTTGAGGAGTATGGGCATGGAAATTGTGGAGTTTGGGTGTGATTGTTGTTATGCTCTAAGCTAGAGAGCATTTTGTCTAAAAAATTTTTTGGGTTTTCATCACTCTAATCAACCTTTGGCCCTTTTCCTTTTTGTCATGCACACTACCTGTTTGACACAATGCCTGAACCAGCTTCATCTCTCTAACTGGCCCCATTCTTGGCATTGTTTTGTTATCCATTGTAACCTTATGACTAATGTGTGCTAATTTATGTTTTGTTTGGATTTTTACTAAACTTTATGTTTGTGTTATTCATTCTCTTTTAGTTTTTCATTCCGAAACCTATGTTTTTACCTATGTATATTAGTGCTGTTTTGGCAGGTCTTCGGGTCTAAGTTTGGGGGACGCATTTGTGCATTCACATAGATGGACATCTTTGCATTCGTCACTCCACTTGGTAATATTGTTCTTTTCCCCCCTTTTTTTTGCTCTTATTTTGGTATGTTTGTCTTCACACCTTAAGGACAATGTGTCATTCAAGTTTGGGGGTGCATTTATGCATTTTTGGTTTCATAATTTTTGCTAAGCAATGATAGTATAACTTGACACTTGTCGGAGATGAAACATATGTTTAATACCTTGTGTATAGAAGCAATTGAAATTTTTGAAAATAAAGAAAAATTTGAGTTGAAATGATCATGTAGATTCAAATTAGTCTGTATAAATATCTCAATTAAATTCTTGCTGGATTTGACACTCTTTTAAGCTTCACAATGCACAGATGTACATTGGAAACTTAACTGTGAGGCATGCAACTTAATCGACCTTAACCTTGGCCTAGTTAATCTGATTTGATGAACCTAATAGATGAATATCTTTGGCATGATTTAAGTTGTCTAAAAAAAAAAAAAAAAAGAGAAAAAAAGAAAATAATGACCAGTTGACGTTCGTAGCCTTTCCAACTCGAGCTATTAAGCCCTAGGAGTGTCTCTACACTTAGCACCCTAAAGCCGTCTGGTTTGGGAGTTGTTGGCCTAACGCTTGCTACAGGGGTTGGCTAGAAAGCTTAAAGGACTTAAACATTGCACGGTCATTCAAAAAAAAACTTGTAATAAGCATGGTTTGCTGGAGTTCGTAGCCTTTCCAACTTGAGCTATTAAGCCCTTTGGAGTGTCTCTACACTTAACAACCTAAAGCCATCTGTTTTGGGAGTTGTTGGCCTAACGCTTGCTACATAGGTTGGTGAGAAAGCTTAAAGGACTTCAGCATTGCACAACCATTCTATGTTTCGCTTATGAGTTACAATAAATTGTCAACAAGCAACAAAAGTTGTCTTGTAAATAAAATCATGCCTTAGGGACCTCATTTAAAGGGGAATTCAATGATTTGAAAACTTGTGCTTGGAAATTGGAAAAGAAAGTAAAAGCCGCATGTTGAGAATCCAATCCACTTTCACTGAAGTTAGAGTTGATTTCCATTTAAGAGATGACAATTGAGTTATTTATATGGACTATGATGTTGATACATGCATGTTGAAATGTGTTTAGTATCAATGCTTCATATATGCAAGGTAGTCTTCCCAATGACCCCATCTCTAGCTCTTTTTCTATTTCAAGTTATTTTTGAGCTATGTATATATCTCATTTTACCATGGATGATATTTTTGTAGTAGCATGCCCATGGTTGTCTTTTCATTAAGTTTTTCATTGTAGTTTTGCTAAGGGACTAGCAAAATGTAAGTTTGGGGGTGTGATAAGCGCTGAATATTGTATATTCAAGCGCCCTAAATTGCATTAGTAAAGTCCGTTGTATGTTAATTTATGTAGATTATCTTCATTTCTATGTTTTTATGCATTTTCAGGTTCCTTGGCCCAAAAGGAGCAAAAATAAGGTGTTGTGGATTTTTTATCAACAATGTGCTCAAAAGCTGAATTTCAGGCAGTAGTGGAACTCGATTGTGATTGCCACTTTTGACCTAGAAAGCTCGAGATCTAGACTTTCATTATAAAATGACATATTTAGAGCTCTGAATTAGCTTTCTAAATCTTCAAATGGTTTATCATTCGGAGCTCGGAGCAGAGAGTTATGGCCTTGTTACCAGAGGTGCATAGAACTGCCTGGCAGCAATGAAATTCTTCCTTGATCTTCATTTTCGACCAACCATTCTTGAGAATTGGATCTCCACCAAAACATGAAGTATTTAAAGCTCTGAATTATCTTTCCAAATCTTCAAACGGTTCATCATTAATAGTTTGGAGCACAAAGTTATGGCTATTTCATCAAAGTAGGTCCGGGCAGAGCAAATGGAGAATAGGCATTCTGCCCAATTTTCGAGTGCTCGAGGCCCAAATTCGAGTACTCGAATTTAGGGCAGTTTGTCTCCGAAAAATCACTATTTCAGCCACTTGTTTCTTGGTTCCTTCATTTTTCTGATTTCCTTCTTTATGAGGTGGTTGGAGATGTTCCTAGGGGGGGAGAGAGAGCCTAGTTTGGTGGTAGATAAGAGGGATAAGAGCCACACATCTCCGAGGGGAGTTTGGATGAGATTTTGGGGAGAGAAGAGAGCAACCAGATAGAGTTCTTCAAGCTTGAAGAAGGGAGCACGAAAATGGAGGAGGTCTTCAAGCTTCTTCCTTCTTCCATTGCTCCTATGGGTAACTAAATCTTCTCTAGGGAGGTGATGAAGCCCCTCCCTTGTAAGCATGTTCTAGTGTAGATTTTACTTTTGGGATTTCAATGTATTATTGTTGGTGATTTTATGATCTAGAGCATCATATGTGTTGTAATGAATTCTAATGTCTATACATGATTATTTTGAGCTATTCATCTTGTCTTAGATGGTTTCTCTTCCTAATCGTATTGCTTGCATTTCCATAGTGACAATGGAAGTTAGATCATGGAATGGTTTTAATGGCATGGAGTTTGAGAACTTTGATAAATCATTGCTTAGGATGCCCTTTGATGGTTTATACTTGATTATTAACTTTGTGTGCTCTCATCATTTAATTAAGGGCTTGATAATTTTTGGCTTAGGGAGCATGTTGAAGACTACACCCTAGTTTAGGTAGTTCAAGCATGTGAATCTTTGATGGATTATTCTTGTTTTTGATTTAATGAACCTCTTGAGGATAGTATAGCAACCAAGGGTTGTTATGTGTTATGACCATCATTTATGTTGATTTTCCCAATTTAATCTCAATCTAGAATGTGTATAGGGTTGGAGCGGATTCATTTCCCTAGTTTCTCTCTACTTGTATTTCACCTCTTTATATTCCTTGCAATCTACTAGTTTATGCATCTTTACATTTCTAGTTTAGTGACCATTAAACAAACCCTTATTACTCCTTATCACTCTAAAATGACTCTAGACACCTAGGTTGCCATAGATTAGCGCAGTCCCAGTGGTTCAACTTACCTGACCAATAGCCCTATTTTACAATGATTCTTGCTATTGCGAAGGTTGATGTATAGTTGATCAACCGATCAGAGTAAACCGATTAATACAACGAGTTTATAGTTACCACATATCACATTATCAATGTAATTGAACAAAGTCTAGAGGAATCCATATAACATGACAAAAGCATATTTGAATACGAGTTAACAAGAATTACATTATCCATGCAATTCAACAACAAAAGAGCATGTTATACAATGCAACAAGGTATAAGTTCTCAAAACCATCAACTTAGAATCTGAAGCACAAAATAACAGTAGTGGGTCATGCCGCCTAACATCTAAGTTCTAAATGAATCAATAGGATCATTCCTAAGCTATGTTAGAACGTCAAAACATAATTTTCAATATTGATGCAATTTAACCAACATTGGAACTTCTAATACAACGCATAAAGCACAATTTTGCAAAGTTAACATCCTCTAACTTAAAATGGAACGACAAATAAGAAACAACAAGTTACAACATCATCTAGTTATCAACTTGAAAATGAAATGTGTAATCAAACAAAGTGGATACTCGGACGTCACGCCGAATTAGACCGACAACATAGTTCCTTTAGGGTTACTAGCCCATGGGTAACCTCCCTATGTGCGCACTAGACTATATATAGAGGAACTATCCCCCGTACTAGAACCACGTCCTAGCCATAGTCAAACAACGACATCCCCAAGTTTCCAAAATCAACAAGTTGTGCAACAACGCATATATAAACAAGAATATGCAAGATAATCAACTATCTACAAAGCACAACCAAATTTGGAAACCTATACAATACATGCTCTAAATCCACAACTAATATGATATGATGAATGTCGAATCTTCAGTGTGCGATTCGTTACACGCTATGCATGAAAGATGTTAAACACGAAGGGTGCAAATCATTACACAAGGCAACAATATATTCAATAAGGAAAACATATTATCACGAATACAAACGTAGCAACTATGTTATCCAATGTTCAAAACATAACCAAATGAATATACAACAAGTCTAAGTCCATGATTTGAATATAGAAACCACTTCTAAAACACAACTAGATCATGGTGCAAATTGAAAGAATTTAAATAGATAAACACAATTAAATTCTCTACATTCTGATTCAATTCCAAATAACCTCAATTTAATGCATGTTAAAGGACATGGTATGGTCATCACCTATATCCATTCTAAAACTCAATTAGGTTGCTAGAACAATAAAGTAGAACTTTAATTAAATCATGCTAATTTAAATCCCAAGGTTCTAAAACAACTTCAGATAGTCCCAATTTAATATATACTAGTAAACAAGTCATGGCCAATACAAATATCAAGTTAAAACCTTAATTAAGCTATTGGGACCACAAAATAGATTTTAATTAATTCTTTTAATTAAGATCTCTAGATTTTCAAACTTAACCAAAGGCTATCAATTTAACATATATTAGAGAATATGCCAAGGACTAATGTAATATCACATTACAAGTTTATTTCAGTCAATTTAAGAACATGTGACTTAACCTTTCACTAAAGTTAAATATAAATTAAAAGTTGCAATTCTCATGCAATTAATCCCAATTTAATATATGTGAACAACCACACCAAAGTTTAATTTTCTAGCATGCCACAATTCAATTCCAAGTTGTATATCACCATGAGGATTAAATCTTAAACAAGGAATTTAATTAAATGAAAGGTTGGAAAACCTAACCGAATATTCTAAATCAAACATATGTGAAGCTATATGGCATGTAAGTCAAGAATATCAAGTCGGAATTTAAATAGAGTGAATAGTGCACTCGGGGCAAATTAATTAATCAAATTAATTCATAATTACTAATTTTCAAAACACCTCCAATTACTTTCAAATTGAACTATGTCGGAGAGCATGCAAACGCCTAATTTAATATGCTGACACATATTGATTTTAAGTTAGTTAAGGCCATGTGAATTAATCTTTCACCTACGATAAATATTAAATAAAATCTTTAATACCTATTCAAATGTTCCAATTTTAATACACGACAATGAGCATATCAAGGGGCAATATAAAATCATGCTACATGTTTAAACCAAGTCATGAGTAACTGGGAAAATTAGATCCCGTACAAGAAAAATAAATAATAAAATCTCTAGATTTTATATTTAATCATGCAAACAAGTAGTATAAGCATCACAAGCATGCTATATAACAAGAATTTTAACCTAAAACATCCCCTACCTCAATTTGAGATGAAAATCTCAAATGCCATCAAAATGGAACGGCTCCGAATCCGACGAAACTACTAGGTTTTGTCGGGGACAACGCCGTGAACATAACCCCCATGAAAGCCCCATTAAAATCATAGATTGACCTCAAAACCAAACTCAAGAAATGGTCAAAACTGAATTCTAATAAGGGGGACAGGTAGAGCACGGCGAGGGGAACAACAAACGTTAAGGCCGAAGACTTTCCATCAAGGAGAAGTGAACTAAAAGAGGAGAGAGAATATGGCAGCACCCCTTGGGCTGCCATCGAAGCTCCAGGTCGTGCATGAAGAGGGGAGAAGATGAAAAATGAAATATCTCACCCCCCCTTTTATAGAAATCTCAAAAAGTGCCCCGAACTAGCCCCGCCGGGTCCGAAAACGTAAAATTTGAGCAAACTTGCTCAAATGGCAAAACTTTGTGAACAAAAAAGATTTAAAATGATAAAATATGAACAATAGAAGAAACGGAATCAAAAACCGAGTCCCGAGCAGAAAGTTATGCGCAAAACAAATTTGGCGAAAATTGGGGCCAGAAACCCTGAAACTAGAAAACATCGACTAGGAGGAAATTCCAAGAGTACACAACTCGACAAAATGTGAAAATGAATCTCGTATGAGGATCCAGGCTCAAAACAAGACATTTTGCAATAACTTTCATTAATTGCACAACGGCCCCTCCAAAAAGTGAAAACTGCACTTATGGCCTCGAATGAAAATATGATCCAAAAATATTTTCTTAAAAACCCCTGAAATAAAATATCTTCAAAAGATATTTACGAAAAACACCCCAAGAAAAGAAAATAATTTCAAAGAGTTTTGCATCCATGCCCTTATGGACACCGGGAGCAACCAAAGTACTTTCTTACAAAAGTAAAGATACGTATTTCGTGGAAACCACTCAAGAAGAAGACACGTGAAGTCAAAAACCAACTCCGAGCATGAGAAGTGAGGTTGTGCAAAAAACTAACAAACAGAGATAAGACAGAATAGGGAAAAGGACGAAATAGCGCATAGTGTCGAAAAACGAAAAATGTGAAAATGACTCGGTCCTCAAAGGAAGTTGTCAATCCACGGAAAAGAGTCTCAGGAACCAATTCTGAGCACTCGAGATGACACTAAGCGACACGAAACAGAGCTCAGAAAAGAAATTTAAACGAAAAAAATTCATTCGTAAAATTTCAGGAAAAAAGAAAGGAAGGCAAATGACTGGGTCGTTACAACCTACCCTCCTTAAAGGAATTTCGTCCCCAAAATTAGAAATATACCAGAGAGAACAGAATATTGACCGAACAAAAGGTCAAATCAAAGGACAGCTCACAACGCACTAAAGGACAAATCCTAAAGTCTAAAGATCAACTGAAGGAACGCGAAACCATGAACTGAGGCAACACCTCATACAAACAGGCATGTTAACTCAACGTCAACTACCGAGCGAATCCCAAGAAAACGAAACGTCAAAACGCGATGAAAGAAATGAGTGATAAGACAGTACGAACAGCGACCAGAACCCGCCCACACTTACTCGTCAGTAAGGTAGCATGACGGTATAAGGCACTAGTTCATATCTTGCCCCAAAAGGGAACTTTTTGATACAAATAACATCAATGTCGAAAATGATCATTACAAAAGGCACTATAGAAACCAAGCATCTGCGAGAGTTGGGGTAGCTAATCCCAAAACTCTGACAACAATGACACTGGCACCATTACGCTTAAGGCCTTAAATCTAAAAGCCATGATAGAAAAGGAAATGAAATGGTGCCTCCCTAGCCCACGTCTCACTCCACTAGAAAAGGAAAAGGAAATGAATTGCAGTCGTCTATGCTCACATGAGCCTCACTCGCATCAACCAACAGAACAGACAAGAAGATTCCTTACATGGGTCCTCACAGAATGAATTTCTCCTATCCAAGGAAGAAACTCGTGAAACAAGAACGCATCCAAGGGATACGATAGATCCTAAGAGACAATGCAAAAACCTAACATAAAGTAAACAAGTAGCATGCAACATAGCATAACTATCTACTCAAGGTGCCACATAAGCAAACAGACATGTTATCAAATCAAAACATGTTATCAAGGGCATATATACATATAAAGTATGCTTAACAAATAATAGATGGCTCAAAACACCTGAACATGTGAACATGTTATCATACAAGACATCTTATCAAACAAAGCATGTTAGCAAGATATAAATGACATATTAAAGCAAAACAACGTGAGCATGATATGCACCCAAAACTCGTCGTCCAAGGTATTCGAACCCGGACGCTCTGATACCAAATGTGACGGCCATGATTTTTAGGCCAGCGTGTCCTGTGATGAACCGTAAGGATGATCCGATAACGGATTCAAATGCGGAAGCGAAAACAAAAAACAAGACTCTAAGAAGTCAAAGTGACCTTCCATGAGGTCGTGGAACTCAACAAGAACAAATGTTGAAGTAAAAGATCGAAAATATGACAAATAAACCCCCAGGGGCAAAATAGTCATTTTTAAAAACTGTAGATTCGGGTGCTACCGAGCACACCGCTGGAAGGACAACGAAAAACTAATCAAGATGGACTCAAGAATCGCATGATTCGAAGTCCGGACGAAAGAGAAACGGCATGACGAAGAAAAACGAGCACTTAAGGCAAAAAGGGTAAGCTGGTAATTATCCAGGAAGAACCGGGTGCAATCGAGCACACCGTTGGAAAGACAGCGAAAAATTAGTCAAGTTCAAAAAAAAATTCACTTGAATCAGAGTCCGGACGAAGGAGAAAAGCCCAAAAGAAAAATTGACGTCATGGCGGCCCGACGAGGGGCCATGGCGCACACGGCGCCCATGCGCGAGCCCACCGGCGTGCATGCCGGTGCCCAAAGACATGGCATGGTGGCAGCCCTTGGCTGCTGCTACATTTTTTTTGATCTGCCCAGAACTGAGGCTTGAAACGGAGGTCAAGACAAGTTTTTCTGGAAAAACATGAAGAAGAAACCCCCCTTAAAATCGAGTTTTCTACCCGACAGCGCGGACTGAATCGAAAAAAACTCAATGTGAAATTCTAAAAATGCCCCTAGATCAGAACTGAACAAGAGGGTCATAAAGCTGCTAAATGAAAATTGGAAGCTGAAACTTCACGACTGATTTCCGGTACCAAGACGACATTTTATGGAAAAACACGAAGAAGAAACCCCCCCTAAAATCATGGTTTCTATTCAACCATGTTAAAAGAAGAAAATAAAACTGATGTGAACGGCCCAAAATACCCCTAGATCAGAATATGCAAAAAAAAAAAAACGCGAAATGAATTCACAAGAGGCTCAAAACACAAACGATAAGGTTTTGCCCGAAAACGACCATGCACGCAAACGTAACTTACCTATTTAGACACGCTACAATGGTCCATGGCTTAAAAATATAGCCGATACAAAATCTAACACCCCAACAGGCAAAAAGGCAAAAATGGACTTGGAATGGAAAACATGGATACCAAAAATGTAAAAGGGAGTCAAATGACCATTTGGCCCTTGGTCACACTTCATACAAGATTAATAAGATCCTATAAAAGAATGAAAATGGAATTCCCACACCCGATGCAACCATGGTGAAGCAATGACTTGCGATTTTTCAAGGTTTTCATAATATTTCATGAAGTTAATACACATGTCATTGGCCTCCGGCCTCATCTCATACATGTCAAATACATTGAAAGGAGTGCACTTACGTACACATTACATACATGGAATCAAATATACATATTTTGACATATAAGTCTACAAAATGACATTTCATGCTAACATTTGCATGAAATTGAAACTTGAAAGCTACACGACATCCAAGGAATGCTAGGCTTCACGAACCAAGTCTTCGTACCTGAAATATGCCCCAGTATCGTAGGGGTGAGTAACATAAAGCTACTCGTAGGAGATGAGCATGCATCGACCTAGCATTTTACAAATTTATCACCTTAAGGTGAAACATATTAAAGGGGCTCATGCCACCTAACGTCTATGTCTAAGTGAGACTCAAGGAGCATCCTAAGCTACCTTAGAGTGTTTCTAGCATAAATCACATCATCCATGCATTTCAACAACATATAAACATGTTATACAAAGCAACAAGAATGAAGATATAAATACATGAATGAAACAAATCAAAGTTGAAGTAATCCAATTAATACAATGAGTTTATAGTTACCACGGATCACATTATCAATGTAATTGAACAAAGTCTAGAGGAATCCATACAACATGACAAAAGCATATTTGAATACAAGTTAACAAGAATTACATTATCCATGCAATTCAATAACAAAAGAGTATATTATACAATGCAACAAGGTATAAGTTCTCAAAACCATCAACTTAGAATCTGAAGCACAAAATAACAGTAGTGGGTCATGTCACCTAACATCTAAGTTCTAAATGAATCAATAGGATCATTCCTAAGCTATGTTAGAACGTCAAAACACAATTTTCAATATCGATGCAATTTAACCAACATTGGAACTTCCAATACAACGCAGAAAGCACAATTTCACAAAGTTAACATCCTCTAACTTAATATGGAACGACAAATAAGAAACAACAAGTTATAACATCATCTAGTTATCAACTTGAAAATAAAATGCGAAATCAAACAAAGTGGATACTCGGACGTCACGCCAGATTAGACCAACAACATAATTACTTTAGGGTTACTAGCCCATGGGTAACCTCCCTATGTGCGCACTAGACTATATATAGAAGAACTATCCCCCGTACTAGAACCACGTCCTAGACATAGTTAAACAACGATATCCCCAAGTTTCCAAAATCAACAAGTTGTGCAACAACGCATATATCAACATGAATATGCAAGATAATCAACTATCTACTAAGCACAACCATATTTGGAAACCTATACAATACATGCTCTAAATACACAACTAATATGATATGATGAATGTCGAATCTTCAGTGTGCGATTCGTTACACGCTATGCATGAAAGATGTTAAACACGAAGGGTGCAAATCATTACACAAGGCAACAATATATTCAATAAGGAAAACATATTATCATGAATACAAACATAGCAACTATGTTATCCAATGTTCAAAACATAACCAAATGAATATACAACAAGTCTAAGTCCATGATTTGAATATAGAAACCACTTCTAAAACACAACTAGATTATGGAGCAAATTGAAAGAATTTAAATAGATAAACACAATTAAATTCTCTAGATTCTGATTCAATTCCAAATAATCTCAATTTAATACATGTTAAAGGACATGGTATGGTCATCACCTATATCCATTCTAAAACTCAATTAGGTTGCTAGAACAACAAAGTAGAATTTTAATTAAATCAGGCTAATTTAAATCCCAAGATTCTAAAACAACTTCAGATAGTCCCAATTTAATATATACTAGTAAACAAGCCATGGCCAATACAAATATCAAGTTAAAACCTTAATTAAGCTACTGGGATCACAAAATAGATTTTAATTAATTCCTTTAATTAAGATCTCTAGATTTTCAAACTTAACCAAAGGCTATCAATTTAACATATCTTAGAGAATATGCCAAGGACTAATGTAATATCACATTACAAGTTTATTTCAGTCAATTTAAGAACATGTGGCTTAACCTTTCACTAAAGTTAAATATAAATTAAAAGTTGCAATTCTCATGCAATTAATCCCAATTTAATAAATGTGAACAACCACACCAAAGTTTAATTTTTTAGCATGCCACAATTCAATTCCAAGTTCTATATCACCATGAGGATTAAATCTTAAACAAGGAATTTAATTAAATGAAAGGTTTGAAAACCTAACCGAATATTCTAAATCAAACATATGTGAAGCTATATGGCATGTAAGTCAAGAATATCAAGTCGGAATTTAAATAGAGTGAATAGTGCACTCGGGGTAAATTAATTAATCAAATTAATTCATAATTACTAATGTTCAAAACACCTCCAATTACTTTCAAATTCAAATATGTTGGAGAGCATGCAAAGGCGTAATTTAATATGCTAACACATATTGATTTTAAGCTAGTTAAGGCCATGTGAATTAATCTTTCACCTAAGATAAATATTAAATAAAATCTTTAATACTTATTCAAATGTTCCAATTTTAATACACGACAATGAGCATATCAAGGGGCAATATAAAATCATGCTACATGTTTAAACCAAGTCATGAGCAACCGGGAAAATTAGATCCCGTACAAGAAAAATAAATAATAAAATCTCTAGATTTTATATTTAATCATGCAAACAAGTAGTATAAGCATCAAAAGCATGCTATATAACAAGAATTTTTACCTAAAACATCCCCTACCTCAATTTGAGATGAAAATCTCAAATGCCATCAAAATGGAACGGCTCCGAATTTGACGAAACTACTAGGTTTTGTCGGGGACAACGCCGTGAACATAACCCCCATGAAAGCCCCATTAAAATCATAGACTGACCTCAAAACCAAACTCAAGAAATGGTCAAAACTGAATTCTAATAAGGGGGAAAGGTAGAGCACGGCGAGGGGAACAACAAACGTTAAGGCCGAAGACTTTCCATCAAGGAAAAGTGAACCAAAAGAGGAGAGAGAAGATGGCAGCACCCCTTGGGCTGCCATGGGAGCTCCAGGTCGTGCATGAAGATGGGGAGAAGATGAAAAATGAAATATCTCACCCCCCCTTTTATAGAAATCTCAAAAAGTGCCCCGAACGGGCCCCGCCGGGTCTGAAAACGTAAAATTTGAGCAAACTTGCTCAAATGGCAAAACTTTGTGAACAAAAAAGATTTAAAATGATAAAATATGAATAACGGAAGAAACGGCATAAAAAACCGAGTCCCGAGCAGAAAGTTATGCCCAAAAGAAGTTTGGCAAAAATTGGGGCCAGAAACCCTGAAACTAGAAAACATCGACCAGGAGGAAATTCCAAGAGTACACAACTCGACAAAATGTGAAAATGAATCCCGCACAAGGATTCAGGCTCAAAACAAGACATTTTGCAATAACTTTCATTAATTGCACAATAGCCCCTCCAAAAAGTGAAAACTGCACTTATGGCCCAGAATGAAAATATCTTCCAAAAATATTTTCTTAAAAACCCCTGAAATAAAATATCTTCAAAAGATATTTACGAAAAACACCCCAAGAAAAGAAAATAATTTCAAAGAACTTTGCATCCATGCCCCTATGGACACCGGGAGCAACCAAAGTACTTTCTTACAAAAGTAAAGATACGTATTTCGTGGAAACCACTCAAGATAAAGACACGTGAAGTCAAAAACCAACTCCGAGCATGAGAAGTGAGGTTGTGCCAAAAACTGACAAACAGAGATAAGACAGAATAGGGAAAAGGACGAAATAGCGCATAGTGTCGAAAAATGAAAAATGTGAAAATGACTCGGTCCTCAAAGGAAGTTGTCAATCCATGGAAAAGAGTCTCAAGAACCAATTCTGAGCACTCGAGATGACACTAAGCGACACGAAATAGAGCTCAGAAAAGAAATTTAAACGAAAAAAATTCATTCGTAAAATTTCAGGAAAAAGGAAAGGAAGGCAAATGACTGGGTCGTTACAACCTACCCTCCTTAAAGGAATTTCGTCCCCGAAATTAGAAACATACCAGAAAGAACAGAATAATGACCGAACAAAAGGTGAAATCAAAGGACAGCTCACAACGCACTGAAGGACAAATCCTGAAGTCTAAAGATCAACTGAAGGAACGCGAAACCATGAACTAAGACAACACCTCATACGAACGGGCATGTTAACTCAATGTCAACTACCGAGAGAATCCCAAGAAAACGAAACGTCAAAACGCGATGAAAGAAAGGAGTGATAAGACAGTACGAACAGCGACCAGAACCCGCCCACACTTACTCGTCAGTAAAGTAGCATGACGGTATAAGGCACTAGTTCATATCTTGCCCCAGAATGGAACTTTTTGATACAAATAACATCAATGTCGAAAATGATCATTACAAAAGGCACTACAGAAACCAGGCATCTGCGAGAGTTGGGGTATCTAATCCCAAAACTCTGACAACAATGACACTGGCACCATTACGCTTAAGGCCTTAAATCTAAAAGCCATGATGGAAAAGGAAATGAAATGGTGCCTCCCTGGCCCAGGTCTCACTCCACTAGACAAGGAAAAGGAAATGAATCGCAGTTGTCTATGCTCACATGAGCCTCACCCGCATCAACCAACAGAACAGACAAGAAGATTCCTTACATGGGTCCTCACAGAATGAATTTCTCCTATCCAAGGAAGAAACTCGTGAAACAAGAACGCATCCAAGGGATACGACAGATCCTAAGAGACAATGCAAAAACCTGACATAAAGTAAACAAGTAGCATGTAACATAGCATAACTATCTACTCAAGGTGCCACATAAGCAAACAGATATGTTATCAAATCAAAACATGTTATCAAGGGCATATATACATATAAAGTATGCTTAACAAATAATAGATGTCTCAAAATACCTGAACATGTGAACATGTTATCATACAAGACATCTTATCAAACAAAGCATGTTAGCCAGATATAAATGACATATTAAAGCAAAACAACGTGAGCATGATATGCACCCAAAACTCATTGTCCAAGGTATTTGAATCTGGACGCTCTGATACCACCTGTGACGGCCCTGGTTTTTAGGCCAGCGTGTCCTGTGATGAACTGTAAGGATGATCCGATAACGGATCCGAATGCGGAAGCAAAAACAGAAAACAAGACTCTAAGAAGTCAAAGTGACCTTCCATGAGGTCGTGGAACTTAACAAGAACTGATGCGGAAGTAAAAGATCGAAAATATAACAAATAAGCCCCCAAGGGCAAAATAGTCATTTTTGAAAACTATAGATTCGGGTGCCACCGAGCACACCGCTAGAAGGACAACGAAAAACTAATCAAGATGGACTCAAGAATCGCATGATTCGGAGTCCGGACGAAGGAGAAATGGCATGACGAAGAAAAACGAGCACTTAAGGCAAAAAGGGTAAACTGGTAATTATCCAGGAAGAACCGGGTGCAACCAAGCACACCGTTGGAAAGACAGCGAAAAATTAGTCAAGTTCAAAAAAAATTCACTTGAATCGGAGTCCGAACGAAGGAGAAAGGCCCAAAAGAAGAATTGACGTCGCGGCGGCCCGACGAGGGGCCATGGCGCACACGGCGCCCATGCGCGAGCCCACCGGCGTGCATGCCGGTGCCCAAACACATGGCATGGTGGCAGCCCTTGGCTGCTGCTACATTTTTTTTGATCTGCCCCAAACTAAGGCTGGAAACGGAGGTCAAGACGAGTTTTTTCTGGAAAAACACAAAGAAGAAACCCCCCCAAAAATCGAGTTTTCTACCCGACAGCGCAAACGGAATCCAAAAAAACTCACTGTGAAATCCCGAAAATACCCCTAGATCAAAACTGAACAAGAGGGTCATAAAGCTGCTAAATGAAAATTGGAAGCTGAAACTTCATGAGGGATTTCCGGTACCAAGAAGACATTTTCTGGAAAAACACGAAGAAGAAACCCCCCTTAAAATCATGTTTTCTATTCAACCAAGTCAAAAGAAGAAAATAAAACTGATGTGAAAGGTCCATAATGCCCCTAGATCAGAATATGCAAAAAAAATGCGAAATGAATTCACAAGAGGCTCAAAACACAAACGATAAGGTTTTGCCCGGAAACGACCATGCACACAAACGTAACTTACCTATTTAGACGCGCTACAATAGTCCATGGCTTAAAAATATAGCCGATACAAAATCCGACCCCCCAACGGGCAAAAAGGCAAAAATGGACTTGGAATGGAAAACATGGAATCCAAAAATGTAAAATGGAGTCAAATGACCATTTGGCCCTTGGTCACAATTCATATAAGATTAATAAGACCCTATAAAAGAATGAAAATGGAATTCCCACACCCGATGCAACCATGGTGAAGCAATGACTTGCGATTTTTCAAGGTTTTTATAATATTTCATGAAGTTAAAAAGTTGTATAGAATATAATACACATGTCATTGGCCTTCGGCCTCATGTCATATATGTCAAATACATTGAAAGGAGTGCACTTATGTACACATTACATACATGGAATCAAATATACATATTTTGACATATAAGTCTACAAAATGACATTTCATGCTAACATTTGCATGAAACGGAAACTTGAAAGCTACTCGACATCCAAGGAATGCTAGGCTTCAGGAACCAAGTCTTCGTACCTGAAATATGCCCTAGTATCGTAGGGGTGAGTAACATAAAGCTACTCGTAGGAGATGAGCATACATCGACCTAGCATTTTACAAATTTATCACCTTAAGGTGAAACATGTTAAAGGGGCTCATGCCACCTAACGTTTATGTCCAAGTGAGACTCAAGGAGCATCCTAAGCTACCTTAGAGTGTTTTTAGCATAAATCACATCATCCATGCATTTCAACAACATAGAAGCATGTTATACAAAGCAACAAGAATCATGATATAAATACATAAATGAAACAAATCAAAGTTGGAGTAAACCGATTAATATAACGAGTTTATAGTTACCACGGATCACATTATCAATGTAATTGAACAAAGTCTAGAGGAATCCATACAACATGACAAAAGCATATTTGAATACAAGTTAACAAGAATTACATTATCCATGCAATTCAACAACAAAAGAGCAAGTTATACAATGCAACAAGGTATAAGTTCTCAAAACCATCAACATAGAATCTGAAGCACAAAATAACAGTAGTGGGTCATGCCACCTAACATCTAAGTTCGAAATGAATCAATAGGATCATTCCTAAGCTATGTTAGAACGTCAAAACACAAATTTTAATATCGATGCAATTTAACCAACATTGAAACTTCCAATACAACGCATAAAGCACAATTTCGTAAAGTTAACATCCTGTAACTTAAAATAGAACGAAAAATAAGAAACAACAAGTTACAACATCATCTAGTTATCAACTTGAAAATGAAATGCGAAATCAAACAAAGTGGATACTTGGACGTCACACCGGATCAGACCGACAACATAGTTACTTTAGGGTTACTAGCCCATGGGTAACCTCCCTATGTGCGCACTGGACGATATATAGAGGAACTATCCCCCGTACTAGAACCACGTCCTAGCCATAGTCAAACAACGACATCCCCAAGTTTCCAAAATCAACAAGTTGTGCAACAACGCATATATCAACAGGAATATGCAAGATAATCAACTATCTACTAAGCACAACCAAATTTGGAAACCTGTACAATACATGCTCTAAATCCACAACTAATATGATATGATGAATGTCGAATCTTCCGTGTGCGATTCGTTACACGCTATGCATGAAAGATGTTAGACACGAAGTTTGCAAATCATTACACAAGGCAACAATATATTTAATAGGGAAAACATATTATCACGAATACAAGCATAGCAACTATGTTATCCAATGTTCAAAACATAACCAAATGAATATACAATAAGTCTAAATCCATGATTTGAATATAGACACAACTAGATCATGGTGCAAATTGAAAGAATTTAAATAGATAAACACAATTAAATTTTCTAGATTCCGATTCAATTCCAAATAACCTCAATTTAATACATGTTAAAGGACATGGTATGGTCATCACCTATATCCATTCTAAAACTCAATTAGGTTGCTAGAACAACAAAGTAGAACTTTAATTAAATCATGCTAATTTAAATCCCAAGGTTCTAAAACAACTTCAGATAGTCCCAATTTAATATATACTAGTAAACAAGTCATGACCAATACAAATATCAAGTTAAAACCTTAATTAAGCTATTGGGACCACAAAATAGATTTTAATTAATTCTTTTAATTAAGTAAGATCTCTAGATTTTCAAACTTAACCAAAGGCTATCAATTTAACATATCTTAGAGAATATACCAAGGACTAATATAATATCACATTACAAGTTTATTTCATTCAATTTAAGACCATGTGACTTAACCCTTCACTAAAGTTAAATATAAATTAAAAGTTGCAATTCTCATGCAATTAATCCCAATTTAATATATGTGAACAATCACACCAAAGTTTAATTTTGTAGCATGCCACAATTCAATTCCAAGTTGTATATCACCATGAGGATTAAATCTTAAACAAGGAATTTAATTAAATGAAAGGTTTGAAAACCTAACCGAATATTCTAAATCAAACATATGTGAAACGATATGGCATGTAAGTCAAGAATATCAAGTCGGAATTTAAATAGAGTGAATAGTGCACTCGGGCAAATTAATTAATCAAATTAATTCATAATTACTAATTTTCAAAACACCTCCAATTACTTTCAAATTCAACTATGTTGGAGAGCATGGAAAGGCCTAATTTAATATGCTAACACGTATTGATTTTAAGCTAGTTAAGGCCATGTGAATTAATCTTTCACCTAAGATAAATATTAAATAAAATCTTTAATACTTATTCAAATGTTCCAATTTTAATACACGACAATGAGTATATCAAGGGGCAATATAAAATCATGCTACAAGTTTAAACCAAGTCATGAGCAACTGGGAAAATTAGATCCCGTACAAGAAAAATAAATAATAAAATCTCTAGATTTTATATTTAATCATGCAAACAAGTAGTATAAACATCACAAGCATGCTATATAACAAGAATTTTAACCTAAAACATCCCCTACCTCAATTTGACATGAAAATCTCAAATGCCATCAAAATGGAACGGCTCCGAATCCTACGAAACTACTAGATTTTGTCGGGGACAACGCCGTGAACATAACCCCCGTGAAAGCCCCATTAAAATCATAACTTGATCTCAAAACCAAACTCAAGAAAAGGTCAAAACTGAATTCTAATAAGGGGGAAAGGTAGAGCACAGCGAGGGGAACGACAAACGTTAAGGCCGAAGACTTTCCATCCAGGAAAAGTGAACCAAAAGAGGAGAGAGAAGATGGCAGTACCCCTTGGGCTGCCATGGGAGCTCCAGGTTATGCATGAAGAGGGGAGAAGATGAAAAATGAAATATCTCACCCCCTTTTTATAGAATCTCAAAAAGTGCCCCGAACGGGCCCCACCAAGTCCGAAAAAGTAAAATTTGAGCAGACTCGCTCAAATGGCAAAACTTTGTGAAAGAAAAAGATTCAAAATGATAAAAATATGAACAACGGAGGAAACAGCATCAAAAACTGAGTCCCGAGCAGAAAGTTATGCCCAAAACAAGTTTGGCGAAAACCGGGGCCAGAAACCCTGAAACTGGAAAACATCGATCAGGAGGAAATTCCAAGAGTACACAACTCGACAAAATGTGAAAATGAATCCCGTACGAGGATCCAGGCTCAAAACAAGACATTTTGCAATAACTTTCATTAATTGCATAATGGCCCCTCCAAAAAGTGAAAACTGTACTTATAGCCCAGAATGAAAATATCTTCCAAAAATATTTTCTTAAAAACCCCTGAAATAAAATATCTTCAAAAGATATTTACGAAAAACACCCCAAGAAAAGAAAATAATTTCAAAGAACTTTGCATCCATGCCCCTATGGACACCGGGAGCAACCAAAGTACTTTCTTACAAAAGTAAAGGTACGTATTTCGTGGAAACCACTCAAGATGAAGACACGTGAAGTCAAAAACCAACTCCGAGCATGAGAAGTGAGGTTGTGCCAAAAACTAACAAACAGAGATAAGACAGAATAGGGAAAATGACGAAATAACGCATAGTGTCGAAAAATGAAAAATGTGAAAATGACTCGGTCCTCAAAGGAAGTTGTCAATCCACGGAAAAGAGTCTCAGGAACCAATTCTGAGCACTCGAGATGACACTAAGCGACACGAAGCAGAGCTCAGAAAAGAAATTTAAACGAAAAAAATTCATTCGTAAAATTTTAGGAAAAAGGAAAGGAAGGCAAATGACTGGGTCGTTACATTTAATTTAAGGAATTGACTTGTATCAATAAAGAGAATTTTATTTCTTTTGAGATCCTGGGTGTATATTGAAGTATTTTAATTTGAATAAATCGAGGATTTTACTTAGAAAAAATTCGGATCGTGACAGAATGGTAATAGAGCCTGCACCCAGCCGAAAGTGTGAGTTTAGTGATGATGTTGTCGGGTGTGTGTGGGCGAGTGTTTAGTATTGACTATCTACCACTCGTAGCCGGGTGTGTGTGTCTGGATGTCGTTCACTGGTAGTTATTAGGATGATTACTATCGGTGATTAGGGGCAGGTGTCCCTAGATCACTATTGGTTTTATTTTGTGGGCGGGTGACGGCATCGTCTAGTTACCACAACGGTTACGGAGTGTGTAGGCGGGTAACTAGTACTGTCAGCTACCACAATGTTTTTCATGTCACTAATTTTCACATCGCTTGGGGTAAGGATTTTTGGATTTTGTTTAACCACTTTTGCTGTTTTCAGGTATGCGAAAATCGTTGGATCTGAATTTCGGGACGAAATTCTTTTTAAGTGGTGGAGAATGTGACAATCCGGATTTTTAAGAGTTAAAATTATGTTTATTTCATGAATTTTTAGTTTCAGAGATTGATTATTTAATTAAATTGGAGGCTTATCAATTAGAGATTTATTATTTAATTAGTGAATTATGGTTTATTTAAATTATGTTACATAATATATATATATATATATATATATATATATATTATGTCGGTTTGATGCAACCAGTGAGCCAAGATTGGGATGAGAAAGAAGGAAGCAAAATGGGAATTGTATTCTGATGGTTGGCATGTGGATAAACATACAGGTGGCTGCCGAATTAAGAGTGAAGGGATTGTGATTGAATTGTGGTTTATTTTGCGGGTCCCACATTTAGGAATTTATGGGCTTAAATTTGATTTTTATTGCACTTGAGTACATGTTATATATACATTGCATATCTGATGGAGTGGGGAGCAGTGCCGAAATGAGATAAGGAGGAGAGAGAAATTGGTTTATTTGGTTTCTTTGTTGCATGTGTAAGATATATATGCATATATATATTTGTCTGTTGAAGCACACAACCAAGAGTGTGAAGAAAAATGGGATAAAAGGAATGGTGATTGGCGGGTCCCATTTAATGGGTTTACTTTTGGTTTTTGTTGCTATATATATATATATATATATATATATTGTGTGCTAAAGAATACTGCCAGCCGAAGGTGACTAGTTGAATGGATAGGTTGGCTGAATCAAAAAATGTAAAAAGAAAGAAAAAAATTGAATTTGTAATGATATGGTACGGGTCCACTTGGTGACTTTTGGGCCAAATTTATTTGAGCTTTGTTTTGTGCATGGCTTTGGTCTGATGTGTTGGAGTGAGAGATTGATATTGTGTATAGAAATTAATGAAGATACGAGATAAGAAAGTGGGTGTCTGTCTACGTGTCCTTTGATTTGATTTTTGTCGGTAGATATTTGTATTAGGTCGGTTGAAATGGTCTATTTATATGGGCATTTGTTTGGTGAAGAAGAGATAGAAAAAATTAAGGAAAAACAATACAGAGAGAGTTTTGAGGATAGAAATGCCGAGAGGGCCGAGATGGACAGACAGTGCAAATTTTTGGTGCTTAGATTATCCATGATTTATTTATTTTACAGTGTAGGGTTCTTTATACCTTGAATTGCCTGGATGATTTTATCTCAAATATTTTGTGACTGCTCTTTTGCTTAAATTGCATATACGTATTTTTGTTCAAAAATATATTTATATTTTGTGAACTCATTTTCATGAAACTCTTTGAGATTCTTGTTATGGTTTTTTCTACTGGGACTTCCCTCGTTTCACCCCCCTACAGTTTTAGGTACTGAGGATGCTTTAGGATTTTTAGTAGCGGGCTTAGGTGGAAGAGTCGGTGTTGAGGATTAATTATTTTAATTATTTAGAGATTATTTTGTATTTAATTTGAGGAATTGACTTGTATCAATAAAGAGAATTTTATTTCTTTTGAGATCCTGGGTGTATATTGAATTACTTTAATTTGAATAAATCGAGGATTTTACTAAAAAAAAATTTGGATCGTGACATGGTCCTTGACCTCAAAAAACAAGGATCTCCTCCTCTTGTCAGCATAACTCTTCTGTCTGCTCTGAGCTGTAGCCAACCGCTGCCGAATCAATTTTATCTTCTCTGTAGTCTCAAAGGTAATATTTGGACCTAAGGCAACTGTATCACCTACCTCGGTCCAACAAACTGGAGATTTACAAGGTCTGCCATACAACAACTTAAAAGGTGCCATGCCAATACTGGTCTGATAACTATTGTTATAAGCAAACTCAACCAAGGTTAAGTAGCCTTCCCAACTACCCCTAAAATCAAAAATGCAAGCCCGTAGCATGTCCTCCAATATCTTAATGGTACGCTCCGACTGACCATTAGTCTGAGGATGGAATGTCGAGCTAAAATGAAGCCCCGTGTCAAGGGCCTCCTAAAAACTCTGCCAAAAGTGAGATGTGAACCTGGGATCCCTATCTGAAATAATAGATACTGGAACCCCGTGCAGCCTGACAATCTGCCTCACATACAGTCCACTAGGTCTCTCTACGTCTTCTGTCACTGCCATAGGCAAAAAGTGAGCCGTCTTAGTCAATCTGTCAACAATGACCCAAACGGCATCATTCCCTGCTTTGGATCTTGGAAGTCCTGTCACGAAATCCATAGTGATGTACTCCCACTTACACTCTGCCACTGGTAGTGGTTACAACAAACCTGCTGGTCTTTGATGCTCTGCTTTCATTTGCTGATAAGTAAGGCGCTTAGCCACGAACTGAGAAATATCCCATTTCATACCTTTCCACCAAAACTGTCTCCGCAAATTGTGATACACCTTCGTACCACCAGGATGAACTGCGAGTCGAGAATGGTGAAAATCCTGAAGAACAACGTCACGACAAGACAAAGGAACAAACATCTTCCCTCTGTACCTGAGACCACTATCTGAATGCAAGGTCTAACCCTCTACATTCTCGCTGCCTGAAATCCGAGCGTGGATGGACTTCATCTCCCCATCCTCTTGTTGTGCCTCAATTACTCTGCTAACAAGAGCCGGTTAAGCCACAAGGCTAAACAAGATAGCCGGTGAAACATCCTCATACAACTGTAAACCAAGATCTGCAAGCTCTTCTAGCATCTTCCATCTGTGAATGGAAATGCTAGCAAGAGTGCCCTGTGATTTCCTACTCAATGCATCAGCCACCACATTGGCCTTTCTCGAATGATACTGTAACCCAAAATCATAGTCCTCCATGAACTCAACCCATCTACGCTGTCTTAAATTCAAATCCTTCTGAGAGAAGAGATATTTGAGACTCTTGTGATCGGAGAAAACCTCGAACTTCTCCCCGTACAAATAATGTTTCCACCCTTTCAAGGCAAAGATAACTGCTGCCAACTCCAAATTGTGTGTCAGATAGTTCAGCTCGTGAGTTTTCAACTGTCGAGACCCATAAGCTACCACCCATTCAGTCTGTATCAGAACACACCCTAAACCTTCTCGCGAAGCATCACAATAGACCACGTAACCCAAACCACGTTCAGGTATAATCCAAACTAGAGCCGATGTCTACCTGACCTTCAACTCTTGAAAAACAGAATCACAAGCCTCATTCCATATGAACTTGACTCCCTTGCGAGTAAGTCGAGTCATAAGTGCCGCTAGACAAGAGAAATCCCGAACAAATCTCCTGTAATAGTCGGCTAGGCCAAGAAAGCTCCGAATCTCAAACATTGTCTTCGGATGCTCCCAATCCATCACAGACTCAATCTTCGACGGATCCACTCTAACATCGCCTCTTGACATGTCGTGTCTAAGGAACTTCACCGCCGGTAGCCAAAATTCGCATTTCTCGAAATTGGCATACAATTGGTTATCCTTAAGGATTTGCAAAACTGCTCTCAAGTGATACTCATGCTCTTCCCTCGAAGCTAAGTACACGAGAATGTCGTCAACGAATGCCACCACAAATCTATCAAGATAGTCACTGAATACACGTTTCATCAAATCCATGAAAGCTGCTGGAGCATTAGTCAAACCAAATGGCATCACCAGAAACTCATAATGGCCAAACCGTGTACGAAAAGCAGTCTTGGATATATCCTCATCCTTAACCCTCAACTGATAATAACCCGACCTCAAACCAATCTTCGAAAAGCATGTCGGTCCCTTCAACTGATCAAACAAGTCATCAATCTTAGGCAAAGGATACCTGTTCTTGATTGTAACGCGATTCAACTTGCGATAACCGATGCAAAGTCTCAAAGACCCATCATTCTTCTTCGCAAAAAGAACCGGTGCTCCCCATGGAGAAGCACTAGGGCGAATAAAGCCCTTAGCTTTTAAATCATCCAGCTGACTTTCAGCTCATCAAGCTCTGCCGGGACCATATGGTACAGTGCCATAGAGATGGGTGTTGTACCGGGAATGACATCAATGGCAAAAACAACTTCCCTTAAAGGAGGTAACTCTGTCAGTTCCTCTGGAAAGACATCAACAAAATCCTTAACAACTGTCAGAAAAACACGGCCCAAACTGCTATCCTCGTCAACTAGCAAACTAGCTAAGTTGGATCTATGGCGACTCCAGTCACCAATACTAAAAACCGTCGCCAAGTGGGAATCGCTCCAATCTCCCACAAAATGAAAACAATCTCCCATGGGAGTGCAAACGGACACCCTCCCGCGGAAATAATCAATTGTAGCCCGAAAGAATGACAACCAATCCATCTCGAGAATGATATCGAAACCCGTCATGTCGAGAACAACAAAATTGAACTTTGAGGTCCGCCCAGCTATCTCAATAGCACAACCCTGACAAACACGATCCAAAGACACTGGACCCCCAACTGGCGTGTCAATACAGAGAAAATTATCCCGAAGTGTGACCCCCAGACCCAATAAATGTGCAAATGATGCAGACATAAAAGAATGTGATGCACCCGTGTCAACAAGAACTCGTGCTCAAGAACTGATAACTGGGAAAATACCTCGAACTAAAGAGGTACCTGCGAAAGTATCCACCTGTGGAAGAGTGTAGGCTCGTCCCTGAGACCCTGAGCCCTGTTGTGAACTACCATGATAGCCTGACTGATGTGAAGAAACAGTAACTGTAGAACCCCTGGCTGGATAAGTGCCAACTGGCGCCACTGGCTGTGGTGCCTGAGGAACTCTAAAACCAGACTGAACCACTGCAGACTGTGCCGGTACCATCTGTGAATCTGTGCCACTACGTGCCTTATTCAACAATCTTGGACAATCCTTCTTGAGATGACCTGGTCGCTTATAATAGAAGTAAGCTTCCTGCACCATTTTCATAGAAACTAAAGTCTGACTGGCTTGTGGTTGAAGCTGTGGGCAATGAGGCTTGATGTGCCCCGGCTGCTGACAATGGTAACAAACCACACCCTGGGCTGATCCCATAGATACAGGAACTATGGGTGCAGAACGAACCTACTGTGGTACCCCCTGAGGGTGTACTGTTCCTTACCTTAGCCTTCTTCCACTGACTCCCGGAAGATGACGGATTGTCCCCATGAGGCTGCTTATGTGAACCCCTGATCCGTAACTGATCCCATTCCTCTGCCTCAGCTAGCATAGCCCTCTTGACTACTTCTCTGTAAGTCCTCAAATCAAAAATTGAGACCCGTGGCCTAATGTCAAGATGTAGCTTATCCTGAAACTTTATTGCCCTGGCCTCATCTGTCGCCACCATATCCTCAGCATAACGAGAGAGAGAAGTAAATCATGTCTCATACTCAATGACATTCATAGTGCCCTGATAAAGACCTGTGAACTATATCCTCATCTCCCGCCTCATAGCCCTACGAAAGAAGCGCTCGAAAAATAAATCTCTGAACTCATTCCAAGTCATCAACTCAACATTATGGACATTGGTCACAGACCTCCACCAGATATCTGCATCTCCTATGAACATAGAGGCAGTTAAAGAAATCCTCAACCTGTCTGTGGGTACTGTTATACAGTCAAACTTGCGAACCATAAGGTCCAACCAAGCTTCTGAGACTAGTAGATCTGAACTCCCTGCAAATGGATCAATCTTGACCCTCTGTAGTTGCATAAAGTACTCCATCGCCTCATTGACTATTGGTGCCGGTTGACGACAGTCGTTCCTATACGCCAAACTAATATAGTGAATGTGCGGTTCAAGAAAAGCCTTTTGGGTCAAATTTAAATTTATAAAAACCACTACCAACACTACTACTAACGTAGCAAGAGTGAGTAGGGATCGTCCCAAGGGATTATACGTGTTGGAATTTAATTTCGACTCTAATGTATCAATTGATTGCAAAAGAGAGTTGGGTTGGTTAATTACTCTAGAAAACAATTAATTAAAATGTAATTAAAATAAAACTAAGTTGAGATAAGGATTTAAGAGATATGAAAAGAGGTCTTAGGGTGTTGGAATCACTACTAAGCTCATGTAATTAATCACTTGCTTTCTATTAATGGGGAATACATTGTTGCGAACAAAATGCGACTACCAATTGCAATATTAAGCATGGACCATCAAATTAAAGAATGAATTGTCTACTTAAACTAAGTGTAGCACAACCCATCAATTCTAAGCATGACCCATTAAACTAGTCACAATTGTAGCACACATTAATCTAGAGAATCATAGAATTTGCAATAATAAGCCATGGAATATCAAATCAAGTATAGATTGTCTACCTACCTACAAGCATGAATTAAATTGTAGAACAACCCATCAAGCATAAGTATAAACCATCAAATTAATTGACAAACCCATTCAATGAAAAACCCATGTCTAGCCATCACTAGATTCTCAATCAACCACACATAGACATACAATTAATACAGAAAAACTAGTGTAGAGATCAATTCCCAAATAATCACACATAAGACAACATGTAATTAAAATAGAGAATCAATAGGAAGAATTAAATCATATGAATCATGTGAGACATAATTCCTAATCACAAATAGACATGTAAATAAACTAGAGAATTAATTGGAAAGCTCATGCAATCCTTACCACAGTTCCTAGCAATGAATATAAACCCAAAGCCAATATCTAGACTTTGTAAGAAATGAAATTTAAAATAGAAATGAGGGAGGAATAGAGTTTTGAAACTCTACGAATGCTAGTGTTTAACGTCTTTAGTAGGACGTTGGGTCAACTCACTAATCAAACGAATCAAAAATTAGATATGAAACATCCTTATTGACCCTCTTTTCACTTTTCTCATTTAATGTCCCACCTATGACAATGAAATCATCCTCTAAAAGAATGACTTGAAAAGAAATGAAAGAGATGATATTGTTCCTTTTATCCACGGTCTTGAAAATAAAATCAATCATGGTTGGGCTTGCCTCTTTGTTGTGTTCTTGAAACACATTCAAATGATCATTCACTTTGACAATCGGTGAGGCATTGTCTTTCAAAGACTCATTTGGAATGTCGAGGAACACCTTCTCTTTATCCCTCTTCTCCTCCTCAAAAATAATCATCTCCTCACGTTCCAAGTTAGCTAAGGAGTCTATTAGAGAGTTCACTTCATTTTTGGAGCTTTCAAGGTCAAAACCACAATTTTTATACATTTCAAAAAGACACCCCTCAAGAGGGTCATTAGAGATAATAGAAGGATGGCACTCTTTTACAAGTTCCTCCTCCTTCTCTCTTACCTCAAATGTGGTCAACATCTCCTCACTCTCTAAAGTAGCAATGTCTAAAATCATAATCAAAACAAGGAAAATCCTTATTAATCATGTTATGCTCTATTGGATTAGCTACTAACTCACTTGCCACTTCCTCCTCTATACAAGATAGAGTGCTAGGCATTAGCTCATTTGTTTCATCCTCTTCACTCTCATCATCCTCATCTATATACATTAAAGTTCTTGCCATTTTTTCATTTGCCTTTTCCTCCTCCTCTTGACGAGAAAGAGTACTTGCAATTTGCCCAACTTGAGCTTCAAGCATGGCTAAAGTTTGAGAATGAGAATTAATAAGTGAAGTTTGTGAAATATGCACATCAAGTAAAGTTAACACTTTTTCTTCAAATCCGGGTGAGTACCTAGAAGGTGGTGGAGTTGGTTCATTACAAAATGGTGGTGGAGGGTAATAGTCACAAGGAGGATTAAATGAGTGATCAAGTCCATAATAAGATGATGCATGAAATGAATTGGACTCAATCTCATAAGGATTAAAATATGATGGAGGAGCATAAGGTGAAGAAATGTAATTTTCCCCCAAACTTGAATCAAACAATGGCTCCAGCCACATTCAAAATCCAAATGCAACAAATAATGGCCTCCACACTGGCTGATGCTTGGACAAAGATTTAAGCAATATAATGAGCCTCAACAAGGGCTATCACAAGTATGCAAAGAAGTGAAACAATTAAAATACAAGAGTTCCAAGAATTGCTCACAATGGTCCTTTAGCAACTTCAAATTTTAATATTAGCTTTAAGCTCCAACGATTGTTTCAAGTTCCAAAGTTTGCCTTCCTTGTAGTCAAGTACCTAATTGAACAAATAATAATGAGAACAAGAGAAAAGAATATACAATGGAAAATAAAATAAAAATAGAAGCAATCAAATGAACATTATTGTATAGTTTAATTCCAACAAAATCATTAATCCCCTACAACGACGCCAAAATTTGACAACGGTCGTTCCTATACGCCAAAATAATATAGTGAATGTGCAGTTCAAGAAAAGCCTTTTTGGTCAAATTTAAATTTATAAAAACCACTACCAACACTACTACTAACGTAGCAAGAGTGAGTAGGGATCGTCTCAAGGGATTATACGTGTTGGAATTTAATTTCGAATCTAATGTATCAATTGATTGCAAAAGAGAGTTGGGTTGGTTGATTACTCTAGAAAACAATTAATTAAAATGCAATTAAAATAAAAATAAGTTGAGATAGGGATTTAAGAGATATGAAAAGAGGTTTTAGGGTGTTGGAATCACCACTAAACTCATGTAATTAACCACTTGCTTTCTATTAATAGGGTATACATTGTTGTGAACAAAATGCGACTACCAATTGCAATATTAAGCATGGACCATCAAATTAAAGAATGAATTGTCTACTTAAACTAAGTATAGCACAACCCATCAATTCTAAACATGATCCATCAAACTAGTCAGAATTGTAGCACACATTAATCTAGAGAATCATGGAATTTACAATAATAAGCAATGGAATATCAAATCAAGTATAGATTGTCTACCTACCTACAAGCATAAATTAAATTGTAGAACAACCCATCAAGCATAAGTATAAACCATCAAATTAATTAACAGACCCATTCAATGAAAAACCCATGTCTAGCCATCACTAAATTCTCAATCAACCACACATAGACATACAATTAATACAGAAAAACTAGTGTAGAGATCAATTCCCAAATAATCACACATAAGACAACATGTAATTAAAATAGAGAATCAATAAGAAGAATTAAATTATATGAATCACGTGAGACATAATTCCTAATTTAATCACACATAGACATATAATTAAATTAGAGAGTTAATAGGAAGAATTAAACCATAGAAATCAAAGAAATAGACCAAGATTCACTAAATTCACAAGACTAGAACAATAATCACAACAATATATATAAATCCCTAAAAATAGAAGTACAAGGGTTTATATTACACAAGACTTAGGGCTCATTCAAGCCCTAAGTGTAGATCTAGCCAATCATGGAGGTGGTGGATGTTGTCATGAAATCCTCAAGGACAAGCTCCAAACATGGCTCCATCTTCTTCTTCTGCCTCTTCATCTTCTTCTTCTTTGAAGCTCTAGAGATAGAGAGAGAGTGGATTTAGAGATGTGTTCTTGAGATGAGCCTCCACTTCCCTCTTTTCTTCTAACCCTAATCTCTAAACTTTTCTAGAGAGAGAAATAAAAAATTACAATGTAAAAATAAAATGATTAAACGCTCCTTTACAAATGGGTCACTTCCCTTTATATAGAAGGCCCTTTTCTTAGCCACTAAGTCAGGAATATAGCCCAAAAATATCTAATCCCGTACTATGTGGCAGGTGAACTTTTGGGCGTATGCGGGAATAAGACAGCTGCCAGCACATGTTTGATCGATCCAACTTTAATTTTCGATCGATCCAACTTTGATTTTCGATCGATCCAACTTTGATCTATCTCAGAAAATTTCAATCGATCTCAAAAAAAGTTGGATCGATCCAACTTGGCAAATTTTCAGCATCAGCCTCTTTTTGCTCCAAATCAGCCTCTTTTTGCTCCGGATCATCACTAAGACTTAGTTTGACTCCAAAAAGGCCTTAAAAAGCCATTTTTAGCCCATTTTAGCTTTATTGACCTAAAAAGGGAAATAACACAAAATTAGTCTAAAACGGGAAAATAAGATAGATAAAGGTCCTAGAATACTCAAGCTTAAGGGGTTTAAATGTGTACTTTTCAACGCTCATCATCGGTGCCGGTGCCGGTGCCGGAACCTATATCCCTGCCACCTGCCTACATATCAACTCCTGTAGGGACTCAGTAATCCCTTGATTGATCCCCTGAGCCACTCGCTCCTCATAAGTCGGTGCCTATGGTGGATTAGCATCCACGCCACGAACGGGAATCCTGGGCCTCCCCGGACCCCTCGTAAACTCGGTGTCAGCCACCTGCTCCTCAATGCCCTGACGTGAAGACTCTCCACGCGTGACAACCATAATGTTAAATGCATGAAAGGAAGGAGGTCAACAATAACACAAGTTATGATGACCGAATCCAACTCACACTATGAATGCACGAAACATAAAGCAAGACAAGGTATGCAACATACTTTCATGCTAAAGCAATTAACAAAAGCTTCTTAAACAGTTAAGCACATAAGCAAATAAGCATACATGTCAAACAAGGATGCTCTTAACCATATAGGCATATAAGCATAAAGACATGTCATACTACCAAGCATGTTATCAAGAAACACATAAACATGTTATAATGCCAAAACATATTATCACAAGCATGTCAATATATCAAGGTAGGTCAACAAAAACATGATATGCACCCAAAACCCATCGTCCTAAGGTATTCAAACCTAGGAGCCTTGATACCACTTGTGACGTTCTAAGTTTTTCAACCCGGTGCGTCAGTGATGAACCGAAAGTTGATCCGATAATGGATCTGAATTACAGAAGCAAAAGATAAAACTAAGGTTAATATACGTAAAATTCACCCCTAAGACACCAATGTGACTTTCCATGAGGTCACGAAACTTAAAGAGAGCAAAAACGAAAACAAAGGTCAAAACGGGCAAAAACCGTCAACCAAGGGCAAAATGGTCAATTCATAATTAAAGAGAGAAAGTTGACCCTAAACATGTCAAACAAGGTGACTAAAACCTAATCTAATCATTTCAAAAATTTCTAAGAGGTTCTATGAACATTGGCTAAGAATCCCGCAAAATGCCCTTTCCCGGTTTAAGTTAAAACTGACACTATCTCACTAAAACTTGAATAAATCCCACTGTGATTTGAATCGGAGAATGGAATAGGTATCACTGGAAAGCTAACTCAAAATCTCCTTGAGTTTAGGCTTAAGAATCACCCCATTTGGATTAGAAATGAAGGAGTTATGCCCTTTTGAAGTTGGATCATCAATGCTGAAACAAAATCTAGAAGCTGTGCATATGAAAGCTATTTAGGTTGACCAAAATAGAGTTTTGGTCAACCGAAATGACCAGAAATTTTACTGAAAACATGTTTTTGAGGGGAGCTCATTTCGGTAGACCGAAATAAGCCATCGGTTGACCGAAATGGCCTTGAACAGTGAAAATGGCTATTGGAAATAAGTGTTTACTGTGCATTGACGATTCCAATTGCCATCGGTCAACTGAAACACCTCAAAAAGATGCTAGAAGACCTGCTATGTGACAAAGGTTTTAAGGTTCAACCCATGCTTTGAATCCCTTCATGAATTTGTTCAAAAATGAAAGTTTAAAACTAATTTTCAGTGAGTTTTGAGTATGTAAACATGTTAACAAACTTTATATGCATAATTGAATGTAAAACAATAGTTCATGGCCTCATACATGTCAATTACAAGATTTTCATATGCTAAGCCTCCAAAGTTGGTTTAAATACATTTTTGAAACAAAAGTTGGTACCAAATGGACACAAGTCCTAAAGTAAACATGTTTGGCCCTTAGCCTCCTTACATACATGCTTATAATATCAAAAGTAGTACTTAAGTATCATTACACATCAAGGAAGCTACTTTAGCTTCTAAAATACCATACAACCATGGTATACAAAATATATCATCCAAAAGTGAAACATGCTAAAAAAGTGCATGTCAATATAAAAAAATGTTCCAAATTGCTCAAAAGCCTCTAAGGATGATGAGCATCCAAGAACATAGTCTCCTTACCTGAAAAACAACCTAAACCACTAGGGTGAGTAATCAAGTTACTCATAGGAAGAAGCATATGTGTATACCCTAAAGTTTCAATATCATTGCAAGATCAATATAGACGAATATAAGGGATTATTCCACTTAACGTCTATGTTCAAGGTGTTCTAAGGGATCATCTTAAGCTAACTTAAATGATTCTTTACAACACATAATAATATCAATGTACTTAACAACATCAAATCGCCAATAACAAGAATTATAAGTTATAATTAAACATTAGTTGTCAACTTGGAATTTAATGCGAAATCAATTAGTGAAATACATGGACATCACGTCTCGGACTAAATCAAGATCAAAATGGTTATTCTGGGCATTAACCCACTGGGAAGACCACCCTAGTGCGCACTATCTCAATTGGGGAGAACTCATACCTCCCGCACTAAAGCCAAACTTTAGTCATATCACTTGAAACAATGTCCTAAGAGATTCCAAAGTCATAATCAAGTTCAAAACTCATACACTATAATTAAGGCATATAAACCACCTTTCATGCACAAGTCCTTTGAAACCACACAAACCATGTCTTAGTGTTCCAAGTCTAAAATGGCATACAAAATGACAAGTCCTCATCATGATATAATGTGCAAAACAATATCACCAACTTATCAATTTAAATTATGCCTCAACAATAAGCCTTATATACTAAATATCAACATTATAGTAATAAGCTCCTAAGATAATTACAATTAGTAATCCACAAGAGTATAGAATTATTATCACAACAAATATAGCAATTCAAGTAAATAGGAATTGTATATAACATTAATAATTCTACAAAAGTTACATGTCACTACCACATGTAAAAATACTAGAATTTAGCACACTACTAAATTATATAATCCTTCTACACAAGGTATATACATATCATACATGCTTAAATCAACAAACCCTAAGTCAAGAAGTGAGGGTTTCCTATAATATGCAAGTCGATCATATTAAAAGCATGTACACAATATATATTAAACCCCAAGGATTATAAAACACTTAAAATATAAACATACTACCACCCCTACCTCAATAGAGAATCGAATCTCTATAATCCAAGCAATTCAAGCTCAAAATAGAAAACAAGTTTAGGGTTTTTGAAGAGGAGAGTGAGAGGAAACTTTTGTCTCCCAAGGTTTATGGTTTAAGGTGAATGGAATGAAGTCAAAATGAAGTAAGAAGCTCTAAACCAAGCTTTTCATCAATGGTGGCTAGATCTAGGGTTTTGAGAACTAGTGTAATGAAAAAGATGAAGATGAAAATGGTGAGTGGAGGGTCTAGTAATCCTCCACTCATTATGTGCTCTTACACTACCTCTCACACACATACAATGCAAGACTAAATGGTGAGCCTACACTTGTCACACATCTATGGTTTCTTCCTAGGCTTAATCCTAAGCCTACACTTGTCAATCATCCAAGCCAACAAGTGCACCCATCCTAGGTCAACAAGTGGGTGAATCTCCACCCTTCAAATGTCAAGAGATTATGCATCCAAGTCACTCCACCCCAATGCCAACAAGTGGCACCATGAGAATGTGACACTTGTCACATTTTTCTAAAATTACAAAAAAGTCCTTTTTCAAAATATCTTCCAAAATAAATTACAAAAAGGTCCCTAAAAAAAAATAATTATTTTACATAATTACACTAAAATCCCAAAAGTTATGAATAATTACAAGAAGTCGTGCATCCATGCCCTTTACAAGAAAAGTAAACATCTAGCATACTTTTCTACAAACGTAACAATACCAATATCATGGAAATCAAATATCACGGATGCATGCAAAACCGAAATCAAATCCATGCACGAGAAGTGAGGTTATGCAAGGAAAAATGATAAACAAGAAAAAGGCGAAATAAGGAAAAGACAAAATAGGAAAAAGACGAAAAAAAGAAAATCACCGAAAAAGGAAAAGGAGAAAAAAGATCGGGTCATTACAGATTCTTATCTACTAGATACATTAAGCTCTAAACCCTAAGAGGTTTAGTGGACTCAAGTTTCAATATTGGTCACTTTGACTTACCAACGTGTGAGATCTTTTAAAGTCAATACCGTGGTATCTTGGGTGGCTAATGTTAGAGCTCTAGGAACATAAATGCTCAACATGGAATCCATACTCTATATGAGTTAGAATATTCCCTTGGGGCAATTTAATAAGTTTGATCACTAGAACCTGGCCAGTGCATTTTAGTAAATTGTTTACTAAATTATTTTTTAATTATTTATTGAGAAAAATATTTATTTTGAAAAATTCTTTTATAATACAGATCTCCAATTTGTTGGACCGAGGTAGGTGATACAGTCACCTTGGGTCCCGATATTGTCTTTGAAACTATATAGAAGATTAAGTTGATTTGATGGCAGTTGGCTATAGCTCAGAGCAGGCAGAAGAGTTATGCTGATAGGAGGAGGAGATCCTTATCTTTTGAGGTAGGGGATCACGTCTTTCTCAAGATTTCTCCACGGAAGGGACTTTTGAGATTTCAGCAGATAGGCAAGTTATTTCCCAGATTCATTGGACCATTTCAGATTTTGGAGTGCGTCAGTGAAGTTACTTATCATTTGGCATTACCACTAGATCTGGATAGGGTTCACGACGTCTTTCATATCTCTATGTTGAGAAAGTATGAGCCGAACACATCGCATATTTTACGGTGGACTGATGTTATTGTTGATGAGGACGTGACCTACAAGGAGGGTCCAGTCCAGATTCTTGATTTGCAGGAGCAGGTCTTGCTAACCAAGACCATGCCATTGGTTAAATTCTTGTGGAGACATCACGGAATTGAGGAGGCCACTTGGGAGCTCGAATAGGAGGTTCACTCTCGATATCCTAATTTGTTCACTCTTTCAGATACGACTTGATTTCGGGGATGAAATACTTTTAAGGAGGGTAGGGTGTAATGACCCGGTCGTTTTCTCTTTTCCTTTTTTCGGTAATTTCTTTTTTTTGTCATTTTCCTTTTTTCGTCATTTTCCTTATTTCATCTTTTTTCCCGTTTTCATTTTCCTTTATGTAACCTCACTTTTTGTGCTCGGATCTTTTTTCGGCTTTACATGCATTCATGATAATTAATTTCTAACTTATTTGCATTTTTACTTTTGTAGAAAAGTATATTAGTTGCTTACTTTTTCGTAAAGGGCATGAATGCATAGTTTCTTAGAAACATTCTTGATTTTTAGGGTTTTAGTGTAATTAGGTATAGTAATTATATTTCATCTTAGGGATAATTTTGTAATATAATTTGGAAGATATTTTAGAAAAGGACTTTTTTGAAATTTTTGAAAAGTGTCACAAGTGTCACATTCTCATGGAGCCACTTGTTGGCAATGGGGTGGAGTTACTTGGAAGCCAAATCTTATGACATGTGGAGGGTGGAGATTCACCCACTTTTTAGCCTAGGATAGGTGCACTTCTTGGCCTAGATAGTTGACAAGTGTAGGCTCTAAGTTTGGTCATGCACTTCGCGTGTGTGAAGACCATGGTGTGGGAACACATAGTGAGTGGAGGAATACTAAATCCTTCACTCACCTTATTCATTTCATCATTCCCACTCCCTTTACTCTCAAAACCATAACCTATCTGGTGGGTCGCCCTACCATAAGCTTAAGAGTGTGCATTAAGGCAAGGGCCAAGTTCTACATTTATAAGAAGCCATTACTACCGTCACTAAAAATATAGCTAGAGCGAGTAGGGATCGTCCCAAGGGATTAGAGGGTCGTATTGTGGTTGTGGAATCACATCTAGGGCTAGTAGGTCAAATAATTAAGCAATTGATTGGTTGGTTGATTAAACTAGATGCAATGTAAACTAAGTGAGAACAATATAGTGCAACTAAGAGTAAATAAGAGAGAGAAGAGTCTCGGGGTTTAGAGATCACCACTAAGCATTGTTTTTCTACATCCTTTGACAAGTGACTAATGAGGGAAAATGGTGTGTTACAATAAGGGTGTGTGTGTGTGTTTGGTTGGTTCAATTAATAAGGATGACTCATTAAGTATATAATGTCTAAGCAACATGTGAAAGGTACAATATATCAAACTAAGTAAGTATATATTGTCTAAACAACATGTAAAGAGAACAAATTATCAAATTAAGCCATTAATCCTTTCATTAAGCTCACAATCCAAACATACCACAAGGTTAGAGACATATGCTACTTGCATTCAAAAGCATGGAACATCAAACAACAAGCATGGATTGTCCTCCCATCTAACAATTACACTACCACTACACTACAATTAAGCTACTAGCATGAAAGCAAACTAATTAAACTAAGGAAAGGCACAATCCATCAAGAAATAAGTATGACCCATCAAGAAAATCACAAGAGCATTCCATTAAGCACTAATGTTTTGACAATCTCTAGATTAAAGGCATCAATACACATAGACATGCATCAACAACACAAAAATCTAGAGACAAGCACATGAACATCTATTCTAGCATACATAGACATATGGATATAATGAAATGATCAATTGGAAGCATTAAACAACATAAATCATTGAATAAACAAGATCTATATATGAATCATAGTCAAAACATATACTACAACACTAATCCCTTAAAAATACACAAAGTCAAGATATAGAGAGCATGCTTAGGGCTAACTCTAGCCCCAAGAGGATGTCTAGCCACTCATGGTGATGTTACTCCAACCCTCAAGGGCTAACTCCATGGAAGAAATCTACTCCTTGTTGATGAAGAACTCCCAAGCTTGTGTCTCTAGCCTCCTCCTTCCTTTGTTTCCTCCCTAAGAATAGCCTCTCTCCCAAAATCCCTATAATTGTTCAATCTCCTACAAAAAGTGCATCTTATTCCTTTAACACGCCAAATGACACACCAAATGAGATGGGGTCGTGCAAGGAATATTCTCTAATGATTGGGTAGAGGACGCTTGAATAAGCTGGAGTTTTAACTTTTTCGTAGTGGAGGAAGTTCGATCGATCGAACCTTGAACTTAGATCGATCGAACTTAGTTAAGATCTGTCGAACTGAGGTTGGATCGATCCACTAGGCTGTGCCTTTTTAGATAAAGACAAATCTGAGATATTTTGGAGATATTTTTAGGAAAAGGACAGAAGTGGTTAGTGGGGTGGTACATTTGGATAAGATCAATCATTTGGATGAGGACAAAGGTGTTCGATTGATTGAAGGATAGTGTTGGATCGATAGAACTTTGGACTTTCTGCTTTGGGGTCAAGGTTTGAATCTATCTTGAAATGCTGAGATCGATCCATGTTGGATCGATCGAACCTTGAAGTTGGATTAATCGAAAACCTGATTTCCACCCTTTTGCTCATTTTGCTTCTTTCTTTCTCTACTTTGCTCCTTTCTTTTGTTCATCTCAGAATTGCTTCCTTTAAGCTCTTATTTGGCTGAGTTAGCTTATTTTTAGGATAAGTGCCTAAAAATGGAAATAACACGAAATCAATACAAAACGATAAAGTAAAATAGATAAAGGTCCTAGAATACCTAAGCTTAAGGGGTTTAAATGCGCACTTTTCAGCGCTCATCACACCCCCAAACTTAAATATTGCTAGTCCCTAGCAATGAACTAGAAAGTAAAGGAATGAAATGAACAACTATACAAGTATAGACTAGAAAGCAATAAATGATAACGCCACTTTCGTAGGGAACACGATTGCATTTAGCATATGCAACAAGCCTTTTAAACCCCTAGGTTACCCCTAGTGGACGAGTGAAGTCTTGTGAGGGTTTTTAGAAGTGATACCCATAAACATTAAGCTCATTCTTTCAAAAGAGGCACCAATATTGCAAACAAGCATTGAGAGAAAACTACCTCAAGTATGCAATTTTTCAACAATTCCCAAGCAAGATCCCAAAATTTCAATATCAAACAAACAAATATGGTCCTCTACACATTAAGAAAATGATCATGAAAATCAAAACAAGTCTAGAATCCTTTTTGAGTGGTCCATCATCAAATGTGTTGCTATCTTAGCCAACTAAAGAATTAATCACATCCTTACCCTCAAACTAGCACACAAATCTATTACTGATCATCAAGACAAAAAGTGGACCTTTTATTAAAGCTTATTGTTCTAGGTGCACTTATTCTTTTCACTCATCAATTTTTTTATTTTTTATTTTTTATTTTTTTATTTTTTTTTTTAGGATCAAAGATGGAAGTATAGTGCAATGTGTTGATCTCTTAAGCTTTCTAGCGATTCATGAGGTGGAGCGTTAGGTCAATGACTCCCAAACCAGACTGCTTTAGGGCACTAGGTGTTCAAACACCCCTACGGACTTACAAGCTCAAATCAACTAGGCTACAAATCAAGACAACATCCATCTAATTATTTCCCACTTCTCACCTTTTGGGAGAAGTCCTCACTTTTTATTGCTTTTTTTTTTTTTTTTTTTCTTTTCCATTGAATACAATTATTAACCTAGAGTTTGGGCCCTCCACCTTTCGTCGCGAGAAGTTTAATGCTTGATGAGGCTAGAATCCTGGCTACTTAGTGAAAAGGGGTTATTATCTACCTTTACCAAGAATGAAAGCTTTCAATGCACTACTAGCTCAATTGGGATATAACCAATTCAATAGTCAACAAAGCATGTACCCTACAAATGAATGCTAGTGTACGCTGGTGCTAGTGTAGAATCCTAGAATGAATCTCAAAACAATCACAAAATCAAGATGATGTGAACCTCAAGTGCAAGCATGATATCAATCTTTCAAAAAATTTACTCCTAAACGGCATCCACAAGGCATACAAGGAGTATTGGACTCTCAAGTCTAGTAATTTTTAAATTCTAAGCAATATAGTTCTCCAAAGATCAAAATCATAGCTAGCCATGGACCAATCATAGATAATCCCTCAAATACACAAGTCATGCTCAAAATTTGAATTTAAAGCTAACACTGTAACACACACCATTACACCCAAACTTAAATGGCACAATGTCCTCAATGTGCAAAGAGAACAAAGAAAAGAGTACACCAGTGCAACTAAGCAAAGAATGATCGTGACTGAAGTATCCAAACTGAGTGGCATGGCCCCCTAAACTTGGGATGAACTGTGGTCCTGAAAAGATGGCACTTAGATAAACTCATCAGATAACAAAAGGGATAATCAGTGCACAGTGGACATGCAAGTGTAAATGGGATAATGAAATAAATAAATGAGAGAGGTATAAGGGTAGTCCTGAAAATCGATAGCACTCTCTCACTGAAGTCACTGTGATGCAGCTAATGGAGTCAAACATACAGATATGAGAATATAAACATATAACATCCAGAGCAAAAATATATATAACAAAATAAAGTACAGGTACAACAGAAATGTCAAAGCCGACAGACCGGTTGCAAAAATAATAATGTACAGTGACAGAAATGAAGTATAAATGATAGAGAGGGATCAAAAGATAGAAGGGACTGGGAACTCAGGATGATGAGGTAGGATGGGCTGGACCGGCTCCGTGGATATCTCTCGATATGTCTCTGAGCATGGTCGTGATATCCGAGCGAAAGGCAGAAAAGTCAGCTCTGTAGGCAATCGCGTCAGCTCGAATGGTAGCAGTGTCAGCTCTGATAACAACAACTACATCCTCAAGACCTTGTAGACACTCTCCAAAGCCGGGGGTCTGAACTGAAGCCTCAAGGATAGATGACTCGGAAGAATGAGAATCCTGAGTCTGCTCCTCCTCATGAACGGGTGACCTAGCCGGAGAGTGCTGCTCTACGTCATCTGCTGGCCACTCCAAATCGATATCCATACGCTCGACAAATGGACTGATTGGTGCGTCGTCCGCTGCCGGGTCTGCTGCTGCTACTGTTGGGGCCTCGGCTGCTTCCTCAACCTCTAAATCCTCCGCCGCCTGTGCGCTGTGCTCCTGTAATCTCACTATAATAGCGTTGTAGCTCTTGTCCTAGTCATGCTTCCTGTACGAGCAGGATCCTGTCTCTATCTGCTCCTGGGGGTGGAATGGGTAGCGCTAGTCAATAAGAATCTGGGTGATGAGGTGGCCGAAAGGTAGGAACTTAGCCCTCTTGGGCTATTCCTTGCTGATGTAGGTGTCATACAGTTGCCTCATCACACTCCAAATGAGTGCGGGAATGGACACCCAGTGCCCCTTGTAAAATGCATAGAGGGTTATTAAGTAATCTCTTCTCCTTTGAATCTTGTGGCTCGCCATATAAATGTTCTGAAATATAATGGAATCCACAAACCACAGGTCATCTAGGAGATATGTGCGAGTGGCGAAGGTCTCGCCAGTGGCATGATGACCGGTTAAAAAGACTGCCATGTTGGCATAAGAAGGCCTACATAGCTTCGGATATAGCTCCTGTAGCTCTGGAGGGCATCGGTGTGGACAGTGGCATGATCGGGCTAGTGTGTCCACAGTAATGGTGATCGGATGGCCGTCAATGGTAGTGAATGAAAAAGAAAAAGAAAAACTTGCAATGGAAGTTAGTGCCAAAATAAAGAAATGAAAGCCCATTATAGAAACATGTATGTCAAATAAGATAGACAAAACAGATATGACATGAATCTATGCAAGTGACAGGATATAAACATGCTAAGCAAGATAAGTATGAAATGCATCCAATGTGGAATATCACAGGCATGGGGAATATATATGACGTAGCATGAATACAAGATATGATGAATGAAGTGTGTGTATGAGATCTGTGAAGTTCGATCGATCATAAAAGAATGTGAGATCGATCACAAAATTTGGATCGATCGAAAATAAGTGAGATCGATCTCACAACTTCGATCGATCTGAGACATAAGTTTGATCAATCGAACTATACGATGCAAAATCTGAAAAGGCACAGATCTGTGACTTTGGAGGCACGGGGCCCACACGAGCAAGGTCGTGGGCCCAATAACACAACAAATCAACATTCTAATCCACTATTTGAGGCCCAAACTCCTATGAATCACAGCAAAACATAAAATATATAAACATCAATATACATATATATAAACATGTATATACACAGTGATTCAAGCTTCATCAATGGTGAAAATCATCATATAAACAACCTAGATCTAACATGTGAAGCATGTATACGCGAATACGAAGCTCAAATCGACACAAGGGGGATTTGGATCTTACCTTAAAGTGAAGAGAGAAGATGAGATACGAAGAGGTAAGATAAATCCAAGATGCGAGAGAAGAGAGAGATGATCGAAGCTCACTGGATGATCGCCAAAGATGCACCGGAGATGGAAGAGGTGATGGTATAGTGGCGACGAAGAAGGGTTAGGGCTTAAGAAGAGAGTTAGATCGATCTTTAGAATCGATCTCACAACTCTCGGTTTCATTTTTTAAAAACATTCCCTAAACAGCTCGATCGATCGAACCTTGGATTTGGATCGATCGAACTTTGATAGATCTCTCTCAAAGTTTTTTTTTTTTTTTTTTTTGAATAAACAAAAATTAAAATGAAAATTGTTTTTGGATTTTTGGGAAAATAAAATTAAATAAAATCTTTTTGTGATTTTTGAAAAGTTTTTGAAAAATAAAATAAAAATAAAAATATTTTTGGATTTTGAAATTTTGAAAAGTCAAAACAATGCAGTAAAGAACGTCGATCGATCTGAACAAGAGTTCGATCGATCTGACAGAGAGCAAGAATATGCAGGTTTTTGGTTCAGAAATTTGGCTAAGTGTTGGAACTTGAGATCGATCGAACTTGAATCTTCGATCAATTAAACTGTGAAATTTTTGGAGAACCCGAGAGCAAGCATTTTCAAGTTGGATGCAGGTCCAAAATTTTTCCAAGTATGGAAACTCAAGATCGATCGAACTCTGAAGTTGGATCGATTGAATGCTCTATGATCAATCTGAAAACAAACTCGAACAATGGGACAGAGAGGTGGTCTGGATGCAGGTTTCTGCAAGTCGAAAAATTTTCAAAGTGTTGGATGCAGATGGGGGTTCGATCGATCGAACTCAGGTTTAAGATCGATCAAACTATGCAAAATACTCAACAATGACATAAAAGCTCATGCAATCCTCACCACAATTCCTTACAATGCATATGAACCAAAAACAAATATCTAGACTACGCAAGAAATGAAATTGAAGATAGAAATGAGGGAGAAATAGGGTTTTGACACCCTATGAATGCTTTTGCTAGTTTTTAACGTCTCTAGCAAGACATTGGGCTCTTTTAGCCCGGATCAAAGATCTTGTTATGCATTCCCTCCTTGATGGGGTGATAGATACCTTGAGCTCCACCCAACTAATGGTTCTTTGAAGAACTTATTGGATTTAACTCAAAAGAAACCTTTGATCCCTTGTCAATACAATGTTTGGGCTTCCATGCCCTTTCAAAGTAAGAATTTGAAATAATCTCTTTTGAATGCAAGGTTGAAGATGGAGACTTTGAAATTTTGGTGCCACACAAAAATTCATTTCCTTTACAAGTAAGATCATGACATTTTTCCACAACATTAACCTCTCCTTCATATTTGTCAAATGAGTTTGGTGTGGGATTGAAGATATTCAACTTCACCTTCATGTGACCAAAAGAGATCTTTATTATCCCCATCCTACAATTAATGTTGGCATTTGCGGTTGCCAAGAAAGGACGGCCAAGGATAATGGGTATTTGACTCTTAGGATTTGGGACCAGTTCCGTGTCAATGATGACGAAATCAACGGGGAAGAAGAGTTTATCAATTTTGATCAACACATCCTCAATGATACCCCTAGGCTTTTTATGGATCGGTCGGCAAGTTGTAAAACTACCGACGTCGGTTTCAATTCACCTAGGCCCAATTTGACATATACCGAGTATGAAATAAGGTTTACACTAGCCCCTAAGTCAAGAAGCACCCGATTGATGATGTGCTCACCAATGATGCATGATGTTGCAGGTAAACCGGGGTCCTTAAACTTTGGCAAAGTGTTATGTTGTAAAATTGAGCTCACTTGCTTGGTCAAAATCACTTTCCTTGGTGCTTAGATTTTGTTCTTCCGTTTTTGGGTGCACAAGTCTTTCAAGAATTTGGCATAAGCCGGAATTTGCTTGATTGCATCCAAAAGTAGAAGGTTCACTTTAACTTGCCTAAACATTTCCATAATCTCATTGGTCTTTGCCTTTTGCCTTTCTTTAGAAATGGATCCCTTTAGGGTATCCGGAAATGGAACTTTAGATTCAAAAACATTTTCAGAATTTTTCTCCAAAGACTCTTCAACACAAGAATTTTTCAAATCATTTTGTTTCAAATCACATTTTAACAAAACATTTTCAACATCATTTTTCAGCAAATCTTTTTCAAACACATTTTTCAAAACTTTTTTCAATGAATCACTTTCACAATCACTTTTCAAATCACATTTTGGAGTTTTCTCATTCACAAGATCATGCACATGCAGTGAATGAGGAATAAAATGTGAAACGGGACGGGTGACAACTTGAGGTTGCACCGGTTCACTCTCTTCATTGGACATTTCAACTTGATTGTCAGCAATCCTCCCACTCCGCAAGGTAGTCACCGCATTGACATGTTCAATGGTGTGCCCTTCCGATAAGGGATGGGTTTTTACAACGCATTGTTGCTTGATTGGGGCATTCATAGGCATCTTTCCCTTCTCTCTTGCATTAAGTGTGCTAGCTATTTGCCTTACTTGGGTTTCTAGCTTTGTGATGGATTGAGAGTGGGAATGCAATAATTGAGTGTTTGCCTCTAAAGTGCCCAAAGCATTTAAGACTTTCTCTTCAAAGGCGGGACTTCTAGAATTATCTTGAGAATAGGATTAATTGGGAAAATGAGAAGTAGAGAATTGATTCCCTTGTGATTGGTAGGGTCTATAACCTTGGGATCCTTAGTTTTGAAGTGGAGGTGGAATGTACTTCCCTTGGAAACCGCCTTGGGAAGGGTTTGAGCCCTCCCCTTGGTTTTTCCAAGAAAAGTTCGGATGATTTCTCCAACTTGGATTGTAATGATTACCATAAGGATTGTTCCCTTGGTTCACAAAAGTTGTATTAACTTGTTCATTAGGCTCATTTTGTACATGTCCATGAGGACAATTGGAAGTAGAATGAAGAACACTAGAATAAGTCATACATGATTCATTTGATGCACGATGAGAATGGTTAGGAAAGGAAGATACTTGGTTCACCGAGTTTTGGTTGATCAAGAATTGATCAAACCTTTGAGATAGAGATTTCATCTCGGCGGCTATCTCATTTGAATGGTCGACTTGATGTAAGCCAACATTCTTCCTACCTTGTAAATTTCTACCATTCTTTGAAGACAATGTTCTATGCAATGAATTCTCACTCATGCTCTCATAAAGACGCCACACATCATCCTCATGCCTATCAATGTAAGAATCACCCATGGAAACATCAACCATGCCCTTGTAAGTATCCGATAAGCTCTCAAAGAAGTATTGAACTAATTACCATTTGGGCATGTCATGATGTGGACACTTCCTAAGCAACTCATTGTAGCATTCCCATACCTCATGAAATGTTTCTCCATCCCCATGTGTGAATTCTTTAATTGAAGTTCTGATGGCATTGATCTTTGAAACCGGATAGTACTTCTTCAAAAATTCTTGTTGCATTTCTGCCCAATAAGTGATTGAAAAGGGCCTAAGATTGTTGAACCAATATTTTGCCTTATCTTTTAGGGTGAATGGAAAAAGTTTAAGCCTTAAGACTTCTTCCGGCATATCCGTATATCGAACGGTGGAACAAACCTCAAGGAACTCATCCAAATGCTTGTAAGGTTCTTCACTAAAAAGTCCATGATAGTTAGGAAGCATTTGAATGGTTTGTGTCTTAATCTCATAATGGTGTGCTCTAAATGGTGGCAATTGAATGCATATGGGTGCATTATACTCATTAGGCACATAGTGATCTCTCAAAGTAAGGGGTGGTTTAGCAACTTGAGGTGCAACATGGGCACCTTGATTTTGATTTCCTTGAATGATGGGTGGTTGTGGAGCATACATTGGCCTTGGCATTCCAAATGGAATTTGGCCTTGTTGCTGTTGAGGTTGGTGAATGTATGGCCTAGGTATGCCTAATGGTACTTGTATGTTATCATTTTGCACATTAGGATGAAGGATACCTTATTGGTCTATGTGACCAAGGTCCTCTACATTCTCTTCATTGTGGACGTCCATTGATAGATTGTTCTATTTGAACTTCCTCTTCCCCTAAGATTTCTAATGATGGATTCAAGATGCAAATCTAAAAGGACAAGAGTTGGTCTCAATGAATGATGACTATGCATGCACAAAAACAAACAAACACTATGAATGAACAAACACTTAAACTTCACAACAATTCAATTAAACTTCCTCCACAATCACAATTCCCATGCTCCCATGCTTAAATAACAATGCAAGAACAAATAAATTACCTCCACGTGGGCTCACGATTTATCTAGAAATGAAATGCAATGCCTCCACGCGGGCCGACGATTTAACTAGGAGATTGAGTAAAGAAAAGCTTATAAAGGTCCTTTAGCACTTCAACTCCAAATTCTTAGCTTAGCTTAGCAATTTTTCAGAATTTTTATTTTAGCTTTTCCTTTTACTTTGCTTTGCTTTGCTTGAATGCTTCTTTGCTTGCCACTCTTCAACTCAATGCACATAATCAAACATGAACAAACACAATAAGTAATCAAAAGAAAAATAAAAACAAAGTAAAGACAAGATCAAAATAATACTAATCCTTAATTGATTCCACAAATACAACTTTGCCAAATCGAATCCCCGGCAACGGCGCCAAAAACTATGGTGGGTCGCCCTACCATAAGCTTAATAGTGTGCATTAAGGTGAGGGCCAAGTTTTACATTTATAAGAACCCACTACTACCTTCACTAAAAATATAGCTAGGGCGAGTAGGGATCATCCCAAGGGATTAAAAGGTCGTATTGTGGTTGTGGAATCACATCTAGGGCTAGTAGGTCGAATAATCAAGCAATTGATTGGTTGGTTGATTAAACTAGATGCAATGTAAACTAAGTGAGAACAATATAGTGCAAGTAAGAGTAAACAAGAGAGAGAAGAGTCTTGGGGTTTAGAGATCACCACTAAGCATTGCTTTTCTACATCCTTTGATAAGTGACTAATGAGGGAAAATGATGTGTTGCAATAAGGGTGTGTGTGTGTTTTGTTGGTTCAATTAATAAGGATGACTTATTAAGTATATAATGTCTAAGCAACATGTGAAAGGCACAATATAGCAAACTAAGTAAGTATATATTGTCTAAACAACATGTAAAGTGAACAAAATAACAAATTAAGCCATTAATCTTTTCATTAAGCTCACAATCCAAACATACCACAAGGTTAGAGACATATGCCACTTGCATTCAAAAGCATGGAATATCAAATAATAAGCATGGATTGTCCTCCCATCTAACAACTACACTACCACTACACTACAATTAAGCTACTAGCATGAAAGTAAACTAATTAAACTAAGGAGAGGCACAATCCATCAAGAAATAAGTATGAACCATCAAGAAAATCACAAGAGCATTCCATTAAGCACTAATGTTTTGACAATCTCTAGATTAAAGGCATCAATACACATAGACATGCATCAACAACACAAAAATCTAGAGACAAGCACATGAACATCTATTCTAGCATACATAAACATATGGATAGAATGAAATGATTAATTAGAAGCATTAAACAACATAAATCATTGAATAAACAAGATCTATATATGAATCATAGTCAAAACATATACTACAACACTAATCCCTCAAAAATACACAAAGACAAGATGTAGAAAGCATGCTTAGGGCTAACTCTAACCCCAAGAGGATGTCTAGCCACTCATGGTGATGTTGCTCCAACCCTCAAGGGCTAACTCCATGGAAGAAATCTACTCCTTGTTGATGAAAAACTCCCAAGCTTGTGTCTCTAGCCTCCTCCTTCCTTTGCTTCCTCCCTAAGAATAGCTTCTTTCCCAAAATCCCTATAATTGTTTAATCTCCAACAAAAAGTGCATCTTATTCCTTTTATAGGTAGATCAAGTGACACACCAAATGAGCTGAGGTCGTACAAGGAATATTCTCTAATGATTGGGTAGAGGACATTTGAATGAGTTGGAGTTTTAACTTTTTTGCATTAGAGGAAGTTCGATCGATTTAACCTTGAACTTGGATCGATTGAACTTGGCTGAGATCTATCGAACTGAGGTTGGATCGATCCACTAGGCTGTGCCTTTTTGGATAAAGACAAATCTGAGATATTTTGGAAATATTTTTGGGAAAAGGACAAAAGTGGTTAGTGGGGTGGTACATTTGGATAAGATTAATCATTTGGATGAGGACAAAGGTGTTCGATCGATCGAAGGATGGTGTTGGATCGATCGAACTTTGGACTTTCTACTTTGGGGTCAAGGTTTGGATCTATCTTGAAATGCTGAGATCGATCCATGTTGGATCGATCGAACCTTGAAGTTGGATCGATCGAAAATCTGATTTCCACCCTTTTGCTCCTTTTGCTTCTTTCTTTCTCCCCTTTGCTCCTTTCTTTTGTTCATCTCAGAATTGCTTCCTTTAAGCTCTTATTTGGCTGAGTTAGCTTATTTTCGGGATAAGTGCCTAAAAATGGAAATAACACGAAATCAATACAAAACGATAAAGTAAGATAGATAAAGGTCCTAGAATACCTAAGCTTAAGGGGTTTAAATGCGCACTTTTCAGTGCTCATCACTATCCACCATTGAAGAAAAGCTTGGCATAGAGCTTTATACTTCATTTTGGCCCCCTTCCACTCACTTTAGACCTTTAACCTTGGGAAGTAAAAATTTCCTCTCACTCTCTTCTACAAAACCCTAGTTTAGTTTTCTATTTTTAGCTTGGTTGCCTTAGATTATAGAGATTCAATTCTCTATTGAGGTAGGGGTGGTAGTATGTTTATACTTTAAGTGTTTTATGTCCCTTTGGGGTTTAATATATATTGTGACATGCTTTTAGCATTGTAGTCTTGCATATTATAAGAAATCCTCACATTTGACTTAGTGTTTGTTGATTTAAGCACGTATGATATGTATTTATCTTGTGTAGAATTATTAATGTAATATACAATTCTTATTGACTTGAATTCCTATATTTATCGTGGTGATAATTCTATATTCTTGCTGATTACTATTGTTAATTTTTATAGAAGCCTATTACTATAATGTTATAATCTAGTAAATAAAGCTTATTATTGAGGCATGATTTAACTCGATAAGTTAATAGAATTGTATTATACATTATATCAAGATAAAGACTTGTCATTTGGTATGCCATTTTAGACTTGGAACCCTAAGACATGGTTTGTGTGGTTTCAAATTACTTGTGCATGGAAAGTGGTTTGTTGTGTGTAAGTTTTGAACTTAATTAGGATTTTGGAATCTCTTAGGACATTGTTACAAAGACATAGTTAGAGTTTGGCACTAGTGCGGGAGATACGAGTTCTCCCTAATTTATAGTGTGCACTAGGGTGGTATTCCCAGCAGGTTAGTGCCCAGAATAACCATTTAGGTCTTGGTTTACTCTGGGGTTTGAAGTCTAAGTTTTCCACTAATTGATTTCGCATTCAATTCCAAGTTGACAACCAATGCTTAATTACTTGTAATTTTAGTTATTAGTGATTTGATGTTTTTAAATGCATTGATGTAGATATTACAATGTGATAGAATCATTTAAGTTAGCTTAAGATGATCCTTTAGAACACCTTGAACACAGACATTAAGTGGAATGATCCCTTGTATTCGTCTATATTAATCTTGCAATAATACTAAAACTTTAGGGTATGTGCATATGCTTCTTCCTACGAGTAACTTGATTACTTACCCTAGTTGTTTGGGTTATTTTACAGGTAAGGAGACTATGTTCTTGGATGTTTATCATCCTTAGGGGTTTATGAGCTATTTGAAACATTTTTGTATATTGTCATGCAAATGTTTAGCTTGCTTTACTTTTGATGTTATATTTTGGTATACCATGGATATATGGTATTTTAGAAGCAAATGTAGCTTCATCAACATGTAATGTGTACTTTAAGTGTTAAATTGATACTTTTAGTGTGTATGCAACGAGGCCAATGGCCAAGCATGTTCACATTATCATTTGTATCTATTTAGCACCATGATTTGCATTAATATTGCAATTTAACCACTTAGGAGGTTTGGCACATGAAATATAATAAGCGCCGAATATTGCATATTCAAGCGCCCCTCGAGCCCCCGCCGATCTTCAGACAGCTCTGCATTCCTGCTCCCAATGTTGTCCCCTTGACTTAATTTTGTGGTTCTAATCCTCTTAGGGTTGGTAAGGCACGAAAATGGGGGGAAATTGAGAGGCTAAGGGATAAAAGAAGGGCTTGAGGCTAGGGGAAAGGATATATCTCATTTTTGTAAGGTTTTAGGGAGAGGAAGGAGTGTTCTTGAGGGTGTGTGTGTTTTGGGTCCTATAGGTGCAAAAAATGGAAGGCTCCTTCATCTCTTTTCCTTCCTCCATGGCTTCTATGGGTAACTAACTCTCTTCCTAGGGAGGTGATGAACCCCTCTCTTGTAAGCATGCTTTAATTTCATTTAATTTGGGAATGGTTCATGTATATGGTGGTTCCATGATCTAGAACACTTTATATTTTGTAATGGATCTTAATTTATATAAATGATTATGTTGAAGCTATCATCTTGTCATAAATTATATGTTCACATGATTGTATGGTTTGCATTTTCATAGTGAGAATGGAAATGAGATTGTGGAATGGTTTTTATTGGCATGTTGTATGAGAAGCTTGTAGTCCATTGCTTAGGTTTTCCTTTGATGGATGTTATCTTGATTCTTTGCTCCATGTGCTATCACCATAGTGATTGAGGGGTTTGATCGTCCCTAGCTTAGTGAGCATGTCATGGCTACACCCTAATCTAGGTTCTAGCACGTGGCACTTTGAGGGATTATACTTAAGTCTTGATCCTATGAATTTCTTGAGGATAATGTAGCAATCTAGTATTGCTACATATCATTGCCATGTAGTGAAATTGTTTCCCAAGTTAATAGCAATTTAGTATGTTTATAGGATTGGTAACGAATTCACTTCCTTAGTCCTCTCTACACATTTTCTCTTCCTTAATTTCCTTACATTAATTGTTGTTTTATGCACTTTTTAATTCCTAATTCTAGTGACAAAGCAAACAAAAACCTTATACACCTTTCATCATTCTAAAAGTGATTTTAAAGACCTCGGTTGGCATAAGCTAGCAATCCCTGTGGTTCGACTTACCCGACCAATAGCCCTATTTTATAATGATTTGTGCTATTGCAAAATGGGTTGATCCGTCGATCAATTTTTGGCGCCGTTGCTGGGGATTGCAAACGGTTTTGTGACCGAGGTTTTAAAGATTACATTTTGTTTGATTGTGAATATTTTGTTTTGTGTATATATTTTGTTTTTGTGTTTTTGTGTTTTGTGTGTTTCTGTGTGATCCTAGGAACTCAAAACTTGCTAAGGAGAAGCTGAAAATCTGAAATCTTAAGGACTCCGAGTAAGTGTTTGATGTTCTAGTTTTACATTCATTTTTGTGTTATATATATTTTGTGTAAAGTTATCTTAATGTATCTAAGCAAGTGGTTGAATTAGTCCTAGATGGAGAATAATTATCTTCCAACTCAATTCTACACACCATATGAGTTTTGTGCATTTTGCTCTAGTTATACACATCATACAAGAGATTGTCCTCTACCGGGACAATTCTCAGATTTTTATCTAAAGCAACCAACTGAAAATTTCTTTGAACCAGATAATGATCCATACTTTAATGGTCATGACTCGGGTTGGGGAGATCATCAAAACTTCTTGTGGCATGACATGGAAAATTCAGCCACACAATCTCTTGGGCAACATTTTCAAGCCAATTTTCAACCCCATGATCATTATTTCCAGCCCTCATGTCAAACACCCTCTCAATTTGAAGAAGTGATTGCCAATAACAACAAAGAAATGATGAAGTCCATGATGGACTCTAACAAGCAAATATTGGCTTCCCTTGCTAGCGTGCAATCCACAATAGAGTCTATCAATCAAGTGGTACCATACCACAAGTCCCAAGTTAGTGCAATGATAGATGACCAAATATCTCAAATTCAACAAAGGAGTAATGTTAAAAATCATGAAGAGGAGGAAGTATGTTCATTTGAACTTGTGGCCAATCCCAAAGAAAATTCTATGAATGATGAGATTACTCCTAGTAACTTTCATCATGAGAATGATCAAATGGTTACCACATGTGAAAATGAAGAAATTGTGGTTGAAGATCAAATTGTTGCCACACAAAAAATTAAAGAATTTGTGGTTCAAAATGAGGAAAATAATGATGAAGAGATTGTCTCCTTTAAAAATCCAAAACAGCCCCTAAAGAATCCTTCGCTTGATACACCTCCTTCAATGGAAGATCCTCTAAAAGCTTGCTTGGCTCATTTCAATTGTGAGGATTTTGATGTTGACAATTCTATTTGGGAGGTAAATTCTTTGGTTGATATTCCTCCACTCACTCACTCACCTCATTGGGAAGCATCAAATGTATCGCTCTCTTGGGAACTTGCATCTCCTTCCATTCTTTCACTTGAGTTATCTCAAGATATTGAGCCCGAACCACCGGATAAGTGTGAGGAGGATGTTGAAAGTTTGAAAGACAATTTTCCAGGCATTCCCGTGCTAAATATGATCTTTCACAAACCTTTTCTAGGTGTGCCCTCACTTTATCCACCTTCCCATAATCCAAAATAGCCCCTAAATAATCCAAAGTTCTTCATTGAGAAAGAAGAGTGGGTTGAGGTCTTTCCATTACCTCTTTTCAAATTTTATCTTCAAGCTCTTTTTCCTCCACTTTTAAAAGAATTTTCTTATTTGGGGAAGCTTAACTCTCTAGAAAGACTTGGTGTAAGTTAAACCCCACTTTGAGATTTGTCTAGCTATCAACGTTAAATTTAGCACTCATGGGAAACAATTCTTTCAACTTCCAAGCTTCCCTCTTCCGTGTGCCAATGTACCAAGAATTTTCCGAAAATTTATTAAGTTAACCAAAATGTGTACTTTTTCGGAATTGACTCATCTAGTATTCCGACGGTCACATTCGGTTCTCTTCATCGTTTTCAGGTCTTCGTACCACTTCTGGAAGTATTCAAGGTCATTTAGGTATTTATCCCGTCTTCTCCAAATTTCAAATAGTATTTGGATTTCGTGACGCCCTCTTGGGCCATTGAGCACCAAATCCCGTCCCGGCGATTCTACACAATGACTAGGACCCTCCACATGTCAAATTTCATGTTTAAGCTGCTGGTGATCACATTCCGGGCTTTCCAAGCTGAACTAGGCTGCACAAGGCAGCATCTAAAGAAGCCTCACGAGCGCTCGCCGCGGCCTCGTGGGCGCCCTCGAAATTGGCCATTGACTTCCTAGTGTCCGCGGGGCCCCGCCGCACCACCGCGGGCGCCCGCAAAGCCTTCACGAGCCCCTGCGAGAATGGCCAGTGACTTCGTAGCATCCGTAGGCGCCCGCTGCACCACTGCGGGCGCCCGCCGCCCGTCGCACTTCCTTTAAAATGCGCTGGCAAGCCCATTTTAAACACTATAAACTCTCCCTGCCAACCTCATTTCGACCCCAACCTCTCCATTGCTCTTCTTCCCCCTCATTTTCCCTTTCGTACCTTATTTCCATTACAAACCCTTGTCTCCATCATCCTTGCTTCTTCCATCTTCCATTTCATTCCATCATTCACTCATTTCAGAGCAAGGGGTTTTTGGTTCCTCCATTGTTGGTAAGTTCTCTTCTCTCTCTTTCTTTAAAGTTTTGATCAATGGAGGACGGGATTATATGTGTGGAAGATTTGTAATTGTTTGGGAGTTGTAGATTGCAATTGCATGGCCAAAAATTTTTGGGTTTTCTCATCTCTAATCAACCTTTGGCCCTTTTCCTTTTTGTCTTGCGCACCAGGTGTTCGACGAATTGCCCAAGCCAACTTCATCTTTCTAAATGGCACCACTTTTGGCATTAACTTGTGGCTGCAATTTTTCTTATGTGTGCAGCTTTGTGTTCTTTGTGGATTTTTATTTTTCAATGAAATTCATGTTTGTATTATCAATTCTGTTTTAGATTTTCTTAAGCGACCTATGCTTTTACATATATATATTAGTTGTGTTTTGACAGGTCTTCATGTCCAAGTTTGGGGGAAGATCATTTTGGCACCTTTTCATGGGATTATATGCAGCTACAATACCAGGGTTGCCTTACTCACTTTGTATTATTGTTCCTTTTACCCCATATGCTCTTTATTTATACATCTTTGTCTTCACACATTGAGGACAATGTGTCATTCAAGTTTGGGGGTATTGTGTATTGTATAGTGTTTGTATTTGCTATTTTGTTCAAAAAGATTGGTTTAAAAACTGAAATTTTTTTTTTAAAAAATATAGAAGCAATGATCTTGTAATCTTGGAACTTATTGGAGATTAAAGCATGTGTTTAATACTTTGTGTATAGAGATAAATGATAGTTTTGAATTGAGGAAAATCTGAAATGAACATGTGGATTCAAAATGGTTTGTATAAATGCTTCAATTAGATTATCTTCGAGTAACACTCTCTTCTATGCTTCACACTTCACATATGCACACTGGGAACGTAATTGTGAGGCATGCAACTCGATTTACCTTGACCTTGACTGAATTGATTTGAATTGATGACCCTAATGAATGGATATCTTTGGCATGAAATTAAAAAATAATAATAAAAAATAAAATAAAATAAAATAATGATAATGACTAGTTTAAGTTCGTAGCCTTGCTAACTCGAGTTATTAAGCCTTAGGAGTGTTTTTACACTTAGCACCCTAAAGCCATTTGGTTTGGGAGTTGCTGGCCTAACACTTGCTACATGGGTTAGTTAGAAAGCTTAAAGGACTTAGGCATTGCACAGTCATTCACGAAATAAAAATAAATAAATATGGTTCGTTGGAGTTCATAGCCTTGCTGACTTGAGTTACTAAGTCCTAGGAGTGTCTTTACACTTAGCACCCTAAAGCCATCCGGTTTGGGAGTTGCTGGCCTAACACTTGCTACATTGGTTAGTTAGAAAGCTTAAGGGACTTCGGCATTGCACGACCATAATATGTATATATAAAAAAAAAAAAAAAAAAAAAAATAATCAAAAAAATAAAAAAGAAGAAAAAGAAAAAGAAAAGGAAGTTGTATTTTTAAAATCATGCCTTTGAAACCTCATTTAAAAGGGAAATTCAATGATTTGATGTTTGTGTTTTGAAATTGGAGAAAGAAGGTAAAAGCTGCATATTGGGAATCCGGTTCACTTTAACTGAAGCTTGAAATGATTTCTATTATAGATATGACAATTGAAGTATTTATATAGACTATGATGTTAATACATGAGAGTTGAAAGATGATTGGCCATTTTGTTATATCAATGCTTCATATACATAAGGTAGTCTTCATAATGATTCCATCTCCAATGTTCTCTATGTTCCAAGTTTGAAAATGAGCTTTGTGCATCTTCATGCACCATATTTGATGTTTATGGGTAACATTCCTGTTAAACCCTCACGAGACTTCACTTGTCCTCTAGAGACACCTAGGGGTTTAAAAGGCATGTTGCATATGCTAAATGCAACCGTTGCTCTCATGAAACAGGAGATTTGTTGTCATTTCATTAAGTGTTTTCATTCTAGTTTTGCTAAGGGACTAGCAAAATGTAAGTTTGGGGGTGTGATAAGCGCCGAATATTGCATATTCAAGCGCCCTTATTTGCATTAGTTAATTCCATTACTTGATTATTTTATATAGATTATCTTCATTTGCATGTTTTTATTTATTTTCAGGTTTGTTTCCCAAAAAGGAATAAAAATGATGTTCTGATGAGTTCTTGAATATCAAAGTGTGCAATACTGAAGTTTACAACCTGGCAACAATAGAGTTTGACTTTGCTCCTCATTTTTGACCAAACAAACTTGAGAATTGGACTTCCATTAAAACATGGCGTACTTAGAACCTTGAATTAGATTTCCAAATCATCAAGCAGTTCTTCATTTGGAGTTCGGAGCAGAGAGTTATGGCCTTTTTACCAAAGGTGCGCAGAATAGCCTGGCAGCAGTGAAGTTTGACTTTACTCTTCATTTTCAACCTACCAAACTTGAGAATTGGACTTCTATTAAAACTTGACATACTTAGATCTTTGAGTTAGCTTTCTAAATCATCAAATGGTTTGTCATTTGGAGTTTGGAGCATGGAATTATGGCCTTTTTACCAAAGGTGCACCAAGCTAAGGAACATCAGCAGGCGCTCGCCAAAATGGGCAGCGAGCTCGGGCACCTGCCGGCGCCCGCCGGCGCCCCGCGGGCCCCCACCGATCTGCAGACAACTCTGCACTCCTGCTCCCAATGTTGTCCCCTTGACTTATTTTTATGGTTCTAATCCTCCTAGGGTTGGTAGGGCACGAAAATGGGGGGAAATTAAGAGGCTAAGGGATAAAAGAAGGGCTTGAGGCTAGTGGAAAGGATATATCTCATTTTTGTAAGGTTTTAAGGAGAGGAAGGAGTGTTCTTGAGGGTGTGTGTGTTTTGGGTCCTATAGGTGCGAAAAATGGAAGGCTCCTTCATCTTTTCTCCTTCCTCCATGGCTTCTATGGGTAACTAACTCTCTTCCTAGGGAGGTAATGAAGCCCTCTCTTGTAAGCATGCTTTAATTTCATTTAATTTGGGAATGGTTCATGTATATGGTGGTTCCATGATCTAGAACACTTTACATTTTGTAATGGATCTTAATTTATATAAATGATTATGTTGAAGCTATCATCTTGTCTTAGATTATATGTTCACATGATTGTATGGTTTGCATTTTCATAGTGAGAATCGAAATGAGATTATGGAATGGTTTTTATTGGCATGTTGTATGAGAAGCTTGTAGTCTATTGCTTAGGTTTTCCTTTGATGGATGTTATCTTGATTCTTTGCTCCATGTGCTATCACCATAGTGATTGAGGGGTTTGATCATCCCTAGCTTAGTGAGCATGTCATGGCTACACCCTAATCTAGGTAGTTCTAGCACGTGGCACTTTTTGAGGGATTATACTTAAGTCTTGATCTTATGAATTTCTTAAGGATAATGTAGCAACCTAGTATTGCTACATATCATTGCCATGTAGTGAAATTGTTTCCCAAGTTAATAGCAATTTTGTATATTTATAGGATTGGTAGCGAATTCACTTCCCTAGTCATCTCTACACATTTTCTCTTCCTTAATTTCCTTGCATTAATTGTTGTTTTATGCACTTTTTAATTCCTAATTCTAGTGACAAACCAAACAAAAACCTTATACACCTTTCATCATTCTAAAAGTGATTTTAAAGACCTCGGTTGGCATAAGCTAGCAATCCCTGTGGTTCGACTTACCCGACTAATAGCCCTATTTTACAATGATTTGTGCTATTGCAAAATGGGTTGATTTATAATTGTAAACGATCCGTCGATCAAATCTTGTAAATGAATCTTAACAAGGCCATAAGCCATAAAAGCTTGCTTAAAATACCATATTACACTTGCGCGTATGCTCACTTCGTCACACAATAGCAAAAACTTCAAATTGATCATGCTATAGGGATTCAAGTGAGGCTTTTGAAGCCCTTCTTCATTTTCAAGTTGTGCAGAAATTTGAGTTGTTTCGGTCAACCAAAGCATCATTTTGGTCGACCGATGGCTATTTAAATAGTAAAAACCAATTTCCAGTAGCTAATGTCCATTTTAAGCCACAACCGGTCGACCGGTTTGTCATTTCAACCGATTGAAGTGAAGGCTCATTTCTTTGCTCATTTGGCCGACCAAAGCTTCATTTTGGCCGATTGAAATAGAGCTGCCTTGTGTGTTTTTGTTTTGTTGTTGCCTCTTCAAGCTTATACCAATTGGCAAGTTCTCACTCGACTTCGTTGACCTTGTTTAAAGCCATCTAATGGCAGACGTGGTCTAGTTTGAACTAGTTCTTGTTCAATGAGCGTCATTGGTACCCTAAGGTACTATTTGACTCCTTCAGTTTTTTCCTCTTCGGGTTAATTCTTTCAGTTCCATGGTTTATTGAAGTCCACACCGAGAGTTAGGGTTTGCACCTATCTCAGTGATTGTCTCACTTCTTTTGCTTCTGCATTTCGGATCCATTACCAAGTCAACTTCTGGGTTATCACTAACACACTAGGTCGTAAAGACTTGGGTTATCACACTGGGATTCTCCTCAGTTTCATCAATGGTTTCACCAGGAGTTGGAAGACACCTTCTAACATGAAGGCGACTAGATTTCAGAGGCCCTTTAGAAGAAGATGTCTTGGAAAAGCCCATTTGAATATGGGTACAATTACAAAGGAAATAAGGGATCCGTTATAATAACCAGAAAAGAAATAGGATATATACCCTTTTGACAACGGGAGTTTTTCCTTTGGTTGTTTCGGTTTCAGATGTCTGGCTATGGCTAGAAAAAGATGCATCTTTCTAACTAATCGGAATTGCGGAGATGGCCTATTTAATAGGATCTTCTTCAGAATCAACAAGCAAAGCTACCAAAGAAGAAGAAGTAAGTAATTAAATTGGCAAAAGAATTTAAGCCTGTCATTTTAAAAATATTACCTTTCTTAGTGGTGGTGCCTTTTTTGGATCTTTTGATGGATGAAAGAGGAGCAGTCTTGGCTTTTACTGGTTGTTTTCTCTTCTTCCTACCTTTTTTAGGGCTCTTGATATGGGCAATAGGATATGTGCCTTGGAAAGTTATGTTCACAAACTTAAAAGAGGTGAGTTGATTGGTAATAAGGGATGAACAATCTTGTTCCCAAGTTTTAGTAATTTAAGACAGCCACCACTTGTCAAAGGATAGATTAGTAAAAGGATTCTGAATAAATGGCTTAAAAAATTGGAAAGTTTTCTTTAAGGCGTCGAACCTTTTGCTCACATTCTTGACAAATTCCTCACCATTAAATTTCACACGAAGATGAAAAGTGTTGTTGAAAGAAAAGTATTGTGACTGAGGAATCATATACCGTAAACCAATTTGCTGGGCAAGTTGAATAGGGTTGTAAAACTCTACCCCAACCTTACTGTTCTTGGAAGAATAAGGAGCGGTACTATAATTGAGATCTTTAGTCACTAGAAAGCTGGCCCATATTGATTTTTGTTCTTTAGATACTCATTTAGAAGAAGTGGGGATAGGGGAAAGCCATGATGGAGTTTGAATGCTAAAAGAAAATGGAAGGAATTGTTGAGGAGTTCTAGTCTTACAATCTTGATAAAAGAAAAAGAAGCAATCTTTGAAAGATTGAGGCTTAGACATGGCAGAAGCATTACTAAAGGAAATCAAGGCATCATTGACCGAAGGTCTAACTTTCGGCCCTAACTCTGGAAAATAAATTTAAAGCCAGGGTTGGAAGATCCAAAAGAGGCCACCCATTCGGGAGAAGTTAGATACAATCAAGTCATGGACGCCTCTATAAAGATGGGCTAAAACTAGAGGAGCTAGTACTAAAGGGGAACCTTTGGATAAGGCAATGGCAACCTCGATTAAGTCCTTGGTAACTTGCAAAGTTGGAACACATAACAGGTACCGATTAAGCTATACAAGCAAGAAAGCAATGTATTTTTCCTCTTCGGCCTGAGGAGTATGCTTTATATCGGCTTAAAGGAAATGGCCATAAGCTACCTCATAATTCTTTGTGCTAGTTTCTTTGGTAAGGTAATGGAAAGTCGTATCAGGATCACAAAGGAGACAATTTACCTCAGTACCAATTGGTTTCAGGATAGTTAAATGACATATATCTTTCAAAGTGGGAGACATTATACCACAATTTAAGTGCAATGAATTTGTGATAGAATTCCAAAAGAAAAATGTAGCAAAAAATAGAGACTTATCTTGGATTGGAGTAACTTTGCTAAATTGAATAGTGTCATAAATTTCGAGTTGTTTCCAACTTTCTCCTTTCAATGGAGTCATTCTATCAACCTAGGAGCTCCAACCTTTGAATAGTGTAACCTAGTTTTTTAGGTTAAAAATGGGTAGATCGCCATTAGACGCCTTTCGGAAATTTATTTTAAAAAGGAAGGAAATCTTCTACTAGAGGATAAAAGGAAGAAAATGAAAAAGGAATTTTTGAAGTAAAAGCCGGACCTATAGCTTTGACGTCTCCGGGAAGAATAATGAAGCTCTGAATAGACTTAGTTGGTTGGAAGATCAGAGATAGCTTTGGCTGCTTGTTTTCTATAGGTTGGTGGAAGATCAAAAGGTAGTGGTAGATCGACAGCAGGATTAGAAGGTTTTACTCTGGGTGCCATTCGAAAAGTTTAAGGGAAAACGTCAATAGAAGGTTTAGGGTTTGACGGAGAGTTTGAAGAAGGAAGAAGTGTTTTTGTTTTAGGAGGAGAATGTCTCATTTCAAAAACAAAGCCTTAGGAAGGCAATAATGAGTGTTATGGGAAAAGTGCAAGGACTAATGACAGTTGGTGGTTAATATGTTGTCATTTAAGATAACTCTTAAATATGTTTATTCTTATCCATCCAGAATATGAATAATCTATTGGGCTTTTGGCTTAAGAAGAAGTTTTGAATTCAAATTTTGAAAAAGGTTTGATCCAAAAATTAAACAGTCTTCTAAAATTTAGGGGGGGGGGGGTATAATATTGGCACATAAAAGTGGCAGCTTAAGTGGCAACAAAAAGAGGACAAGTGGACCAAATCATGGTCCAATATTAAGTCAACACGTGACGATCAACACTAGAAGAAAACAAGATTCTAACATGTGTAAATCATCCGGCGGATTGAGAAGGTTAAATATGGCAAGTTAAGATAATGATGTCAGCGATGGAAATTTTGGTTAGTTTACTTCCTATAATTAAGGAGGAGATTGGCCCAATAAGTGTGCACATAGAACGACTCTTACAAACTACCTAGTTTAGTTTGTTTAGAGTTCCTATTTACAATGGAGTTGGACCAAGAATTTGCTGAAGAAGGTAGTTCCTAAAATCTAAGAGAAAATGAAACCATTCAACTATACACACTAGGCCTATTTTAAAGGGGAATGATGCAGTAGTTACAGAATGTGATATATAAATATGTATATATATATTCAAACAAACAGGTAACGACGTGGGACACCTGGCATCGCTGGAAGAAGTCTGCAATTTGTGGGACTGGAAGTCGAGCTTCTGTAGCTGGATAAGGGATAAGTGTCTTATAAAGAGAAGATAGGCAGTTCTTTAGTAGGACACGGGTCCTTCTTGTAAGGCTTGTAATGCCTATAAATAGTGTAGCTAGGATTACATTTAACTCTCTCTCAATGACATCAATCAAACTTCAATACATTTGTATTTCAATTCATGCAATTTCAATACAAGTTTATTTCAATTCCTTTACATTCATGGACTTGAACTTTAATTCTCTAATTAGGATTGTAGTCTTATTACAAGTCCTTTCATCGAAGGCAAATAAGAAACTTCCACAATCGCCTGATCGTTCCAAAAGGATCTCCTTTTGTTCCACTTCTCTAAATCTTTTGAGATTCTAGCATGCCTGTGCACTTCCGGTGTCCCAATTTTATGCAAACACGCATATATTTTTTAAAGGAAAAAATAAAGGTGGGTCGCGAGTTGACCTAGCCATAGGGTCGCTGGTTGCAATTGTGGTAGAGGAAGGACACGGGTTGAGCCTACAACAAAACCAAGGATTGTGGGTTCAACCCTCAACCTTGTTGATAAAGTAAAGAAATGGGGTCACGGGTTGGTTCTGTGACCCACTTTGGTGTGGTCGTGGGTTAGATTCAGGACCCTGACATATTTATTTTATCTGTATTGCAGGTTCAACCCTCAACTTGTTTTTTTTTTTTTTTTTTTTTGGAATTTCAAGCAACTGTATATTAATAAAAAGGAATGTACAATATGGACCATAAGGCCAAACAACCCAAAAGGGATACAAGCCCATTTAAGGGAACCAACCAAACATTAACCATAACAGTAACCAACAAAACTGCTCTAGGCCGTTAGTGGTAGATACTGTGAATACTTTCTAGTGATCAAAAGAAATTGTCGGGAGGAGCTCCGACGACGATCTTTAATCAGGCGGCCGAGGAGGTGGAAGGCAACAAGAAGGGGAGATATTTGAATCGACAAGGATCCTTCTTGAGGTAGTGCAATTTTGAAGGCAACCAAGTCTGAGGATTGAGGTAATGGTTGAACAAACCCTAGATAGGACCACTTTTTGTGAAGATCTCTTCTTCTTAAAGATTCTTTCATTTCTCTCTTCCCATATTATAATGGTAGACGAGGGATGAGAGACAAACTTTTCGAAGGAGATTTGGGGCAGATTTTGATTTCCACTTGACACTAATGAACTAAACAAGCTCTTCCCAGTTTGAAATTGATGAGTAAAATTGACATTTATCTTTAAGGAAATGCCACAGTGGAGAGGAAAAACAGCAATTGAAGAACAAGTGGCTATGTGATTCAGGGTGGACTTGGCAAAAAGGGCAGACATTTTCATAGTTTGCCATTGATTTGCAATCTAATGTTGGAAGTCTTGACTGAACTACGAGCCAAAGATTAACCTTCATTCTTGGGATGATAGGTGATTGCCACACCAAGTTGAACCATTGCACTGTGTGTGATTGTCCTGCCAAAAAAGAAGCTGTGTGCATTAAGCTGAAAACCCTGAGGGAGATGCAGTCCATCTCTTCTTATCATTTCTGGAAGGAACAGGAGGTTTCAGGTACAGTAGATCTGGGATTACATTTATAAGGGTGACTGCGAAGCACCAAGCATTATTTACAATGAAATCCTTCAATGTAGTGGATTCAGTAAGACCATAAGAAGATAGAACTTCAATTGGTAATCTTGAGCAAAGAGGGCCACCTGGAGCCCAATTGTCTAGCCAAAAGGAAGTGTCTAAGCCATTGCTAATGGAATGCTTGATAAAAAGCCTAGCTGGATGCCTGAGCTACAAAAGTTTCCTCCAACTCCAAGAGCAAGCTTGAGGTATTTTGATCTCCCATAAATTCCTTCTTTTAATCAGGTGAGTAAAGCACCATTTAATCCACAGTCTATCTGTTGAGATAGTTTGAAGCTCCCAAATTAATCTCAAGATTCCAGCCTTATTAGAAATCTCTAGATTAGGAATGCCCAATCTGCCAGCCTCTTTAGATCTGCAGACTTTCCCCCAAGCCACTTTAGCACCTATAGTCTTCAACTCAGGGCCAAACCATAGAAATGATCTAAAAATCTTGTTAAGCACATTAACCACTACTTTAGGGAGTATAAAGATACTTGACCAATATAATTGTGTGGAAACAAGGACAGCTTTGATGAGCTGTAACCTGCCAGCATACGAAAGAGATCTTGAGGACCAGTGAGAAACCTTCTTGGTGATTTTTTCAATTAGGAGACTGCAGTGAGCTGATTTTAGATTCGTAGATATCAGTGGTACACCAACGTATTTGACTGGAAAAGACCCTGCATTGATTCTAAGTAAGGAGGTGATATCATCATGAGTTTGTTGCTCTACACCTGAGAGGTATACTGTGGATTTAGCAAGCTTAATGGCTAAACCAGACATAGAACAAAAGAAATCCAATGCAAACTTGATCACTGAGACAGAAGTGATGTCCCCATGGCAAAAAAGTAATAAGTCATCAGCATAAGTTAAGTGAGAGATTGATGAGCGCTGAAAAGTACACTTTTAAACCCCTTAAGCTTGAGTATTCTAGGACCTTTATCTATCTTATTTACCCCTTTTAGTACTTATTTGTATTTTTGTCTATTTCAGGTCAATAATGTTAAAACGAGCTAAAAATGGATTCTTAAGGCCTTTTTGGAGCCAAACTAAGTCTTAGTGATGATCCGGAGCAAAAAGAGGCTGATTTGGAGCAAAAAGAGGCTGATGTTGAAAAACTGCCATGTTGGATCGATCCAACTTTTTTTCTGATCAATCGAACTTTTGCTGGCAGTGAGCTATCTTATTCCGTGCGCGCCCAAAAGTCCACTTATCACATAGTACGGGATTAGATATTTTTAGGGCTATATTCCTGACTTAGTGACTAAGAAAAAGACCTTTTATATAAAGGGAAGTGACCCATTTGTAAATAAGTTTTTTCTCATTTTTACTTTTACATTGTAATTTTTATTTTTCTCTCTCTAACAAAGTTAGAGATTAGGTTTAGAAGAAAAGAGGAAAGTGGAGGGTCATCTCAAGAACACATCTCTAGACCCACTCTCTCTCCATCTCTAGAGCTTCAAAGAAGAAGAAAAAGAAGAAGATGGAGCCATATTTGGAGCTTGATTCCACGACCACATCCACCTCCTCCATGATTGGCTAGATTTACACTTAGGGCTTGGATGAGCCCTAAGTCTTGTGTAATCTAAACCCTTGTATTTCTATTTTTGGGGATTTATATATATATTGTTGTGATTAGTGTTCTAGCCTTGTGAATTTCATGAATCTTGGTATATTTATATGATTTCCATGGTTTAATTCTTCCTATTAATACTCTAGTTTATTTACATGTCTATGTGTGATTAAATTAGGAATTATGTCTCACATGATTCATTTGATTTAATTCTTCCTATTGATTCTCTATTTTAATTACATGTTGTCTTATGTGTGATTATTTGGGAATTGATCTCTACACTAGTTTTTCTATATTAATTGCATCTTTATGTGTGGTTGATTAAGAATCTAGTGATGGCTAGACATGGGTTTTTCATTGAATGAGTTTGTCAATTAATTTGATGATTTATACTTGTGTTTGATGGGTTGTTCTACAATTTAATTCATGCTTGTAGGTAGGTAAACAATCTATGCTTGTTTAGATATTCCATGGCTTATTATTGCAAATTCCATGATTCTCTAGATTGATGTGTGCTACAATTGTTACTAGTTTGATGGGTCATGCCTAAACTAGATGGGTTGTGCTACACTTAGTTTAGGTAAGACAATTCATGCTTAAATTAGATGGTCCATGCTTAATATTGCAATTAGTAGTCGCATTTTGTTCACAACAATGTATTCCCCATTAATGGAAAGCAAGTGGTTAATTACATGAGCTTAGTGGTGATTCCAACACCCTAAGACCTCACTTCTCATCTCTTAAATCCCTATCTCTACTTAGTTTTATTTTAGTTGCATTTTAATTAATTGAATTTTAGTGTAATCAACTAATCTTTCTCTTTTGCAATCATTTGGTACATTAGAGTTGAAGTTAAATTCCAACACGTATAATCCCTTGGGACGATCCTTACTCATTCTTGCTACGTTAGTAGTAGTGTTGGTAGTGGTTTTTATAAATTTAAATTTGACTTAAAAGGCTTTTCTTGAACCGCACATTCACTATATTATTTTGACGTATACAAGCGGCCATCGTCAAATTTTGGCGCCGTTGCCGGGGATTAATTAATTGATTGATTTGGCAACGTCGAATTTGTGAAATTCATTTAGGATTAGTACTCTTTTGATCGTGTCTTTATTTTTTTTTTATTTTTCTTTTGGTTACTTATAGTGATTGTTCTTAATTGACAAGGTGCATTGAGCAAGGAGGCAAACAAAGAAGCATCCAAGTTAGAAACAAAGCAAGGCAAAGGAAGCAAAAAGCTAAAATTAAAATTCTGAAAAAATTGCAAAGCTAAGCTTAAAATTTGGAGTTGAAGTGCTATAGGACCTTTGTAAGCTTTTATTTACTCAATCTCCTAGTTAAATCGTCGGCCCGCGTGGAGGCATTGCATTGCAGTAGTAGATAAATCGTGAGCCCGCGTGGAGGCGTTTATTTGTTCTTGCATCATCATTGTTTTTAAGTATGGGAGTATAGGAATTGTGTTTGTGGAAGTAGTTTAATTGCATTGTTGTGAAGGCATAGTGTTGTCATTATTTGTGCTTGTTGTGTTTTGCATTGTGCATGCATGGTCGTCGTTCATTGAGACCCACTCTTGCTCCTCTTGATTTGCATCTTGAATCTATCGTTAGAAATCCTAGGGGAAGAGGAAGTTCACATAAAACCAATTTATCAATGGATGACTATAATGATGATCATGTTGAGGACCTTGGTCACATAGACCAACAAGGTATTCTCCATCCAAATGTGCATAATGAGAACATACAAGTTCCAATAGGCATGCCTAGGCCATTCATTTACCAACCTCCACAACAACAAGGCCAAATTCTAATGGGAATTCCAAGGCCAATGTATGCACCACAACCTCCCATCATGCAAAATCAAGGAATTCAAAACCAAGGCGTCCATGTTGCACCCCAAGTAGCTATTCCACCTCTTGCTTTAAGAGATCATTATGTGCCAAATGAGTATAATGCACCAACATGCATCCAATTGCCACCATTTAGAGCACACCATTATAAAATTAAAGCACAAACCATTCAAATGCTTCCCAACTTTCATGGACTTCTTAGTGAAGAACCTTACAAGCATTTGGATGAGTTTTTAGAAGTTTGTTCCACCGTTAGATACACGGACATGCCGGAAGAGGTCTTGAGGATCAAACTTTATCCATTCACCCTAAAAGACAAGGCAAAGTATTGGTTTAACAATCTTAGGCCTTTTTCAATCACTTCTTAGGCAGAAATGCAACAAGATTTCTTGAAGAAGTACTATCCGGTTTCTAAGACCAATGCAATGAGAACCTCAATTAGAGAGTTCACACATGGGGATGGAGAAACATTTCATAAGGCATGGGAACGCTTCAATGAATTGCTTAGGAAGTGTCCACATCATGACATGCCCAAATGGTAATTAGTGCAATATTTCTTTGAGAGTTTATCGGATACATACAAGGGTATGGTTGATGCTTCCATGGGTGGTTCTTACATAGATAGGCATAATGATGATGTGCAGCGTTTATATGAAAGCATGAGTGAGAATTCCTTGCATCGAACATTATCTTTTAAGAATGGTAGAAACACACAAGGTAGGAAGAGTGTTGGCTTGCATCAAGTCGACCATCCAAATGATATAGCCGCCGAGATGAAATCTCTATCTCAAAGGTTTGATCAATTCTTGATCAACCAAAACTCGATGAACCAAGTATCTTCCTTTCCTAACCATTCACCTCGTGCATTAAATGAATCATGTATGACTTACTCTAGTGTTCTTCACTCTACTTCTCATTGTCCTCATGGACAAGTGCAAAATGAACCTAGTGAATAAGTTAATACAACATTTGTTAACCAAGGGAACAATCCATATGGTACTCATTACAATCCAAGTTGGAGAAATCATCCCAACTTTTCTTGGAAAAGCCAATGAGAGGGCTCAAACCCTTCCCAGGGCGGTTTCCAAGGGAAGTACATTCCACCTCCACTTCAAAGCCAAGGATCCCAAGGTTATAGACCATATCAAGCATGAGGAAATCAATTCTCCAATTCTCATTTTCCCAACCAATCGTATTCTCAAGGTAATTCAAGAAGTCCCACTTTTGAAGAGAAAGTTTTAAATGCTTTGGGCACTTTAGAGGCTAACACTCAATTGTTGTATTCTCATTCTCAATCCATTGCAAAGCTAGAAACCCAAGTAGGGCAAATAGCTGGCACACTTTATGCTAGAGAGAAGGGAAAGATGCCTATAAATGCCCCAATCAAGCAACAATGTGTTGTGGAAACCCAATCCTCACCGGAAGGGTGTACCATTGAACATGTCAATGCGGTGACTACTTTGAGAAGTGGTAGGATTGTGGACAATCAAGTTGAAATGTCCAATGAAGAGAGTGAACCGGTACAACCTCAAGTTGTCACCCATCCCGTTTCGCATTCTATTCCTCCTTCATTGCATGTGCATGATTTTACAAATGAGAAAGTTTCAAAATGTGCATTGAAAAGTGATCTTGAAGGTGATTCATTGAAAGATGTTTTGAAAAATGTATTTAAGAAAGATTTGCTAAAAAATGAATTTAAAAATACTTCTTTGAAAAATGATTTGAAACCAAATGATTTGAAAACTTCTTGTGTTGAAGAGAGTTCAAAAGAAAATTTTGAAAGAGTGTTTGAAAAAGCACAATTTCCGGACGCCTTGAAAGGGTCCATTTCAAAATAAAAGCAAAAGGCTAAGACCAATGAAATCATGGAAATGTTTAGGCAAGTGAAAGTTAATCTTCCACTTTTGGATGCAATCAAGCAAATTTCGGCTTATACCAAATTCTCTAAAGACTTGTGCACCCAAAAGTGGAAGAACAAAAGCCAAGCACCTAGGAAAGTGGTCTTAACCGAGCAAGTGAGCTCCATTTTGGAACACAACACTTTGCCAAAGTTTAAGGACCCCGGTTCACCTACAACATCATGCATCATTGGTGATCACATCATTAATCGGGCTCTTCTTGACTTAGGGGCAAGTGTCAACCTTCTTCCCTATTCGGTATATGTCAAATTGGGCCTAGGTGAATTGAAACCGACGTCGATAGTTTTGTAACTTGCCGACCGATCCATTAAGAAGCCTAGGGGTGTTATTGAGGATGTTTTGATCAAGATTGACAAATTCTTCTTCCCGGTGGATTTCGTTGTCATTGACATGGAACTGGTTCCCAATCAATCTTAAAAGCCAAATATCCATTATCCTTGGCCGTCCTTTCTTAGCAACCGCAAATGCCAATATCAATTGTAGGACGGGGGTAATGAAGATCTCTTTTGGCCACATGAAAGTGAAGTTAAATATATTCAATCCCACACCCAACTCATTTGACAAGTATGAAGGAGAGGTCAATGTTGTGGAAAAATGTCATGATCTTGCTTGTAGAGAAAATAAGCTCTTGTGTTCAAATAAAACTTCAAAGTCTTCATCTTCAACCATGCATTCAAAAAGCATTGTTTCAAATTCTTGCTATGAAAGGGCATGAAAGCCCAAAGATTGCATTTATCAAGGATCAAAACTTTCCTTTGAGTTAAATCCAACAAGTTCTTCAAAAAACCATTTGTTGGGTGGAACTCAAAGTATCTTTCACCCCAACAAGGAGGGGATGCATCATAAGGTCTTTGATCAGGGCTAAAAGAGCCCTAAGTCTTGCTAGAGACGTTAAAGACTAGCACAAGCATTCGTAGGGTGTCAAAACCCTATTTCTCCCTCATTTCTATCTTCAATTTCATTTCTTGCGAAGTCTAGATATTGTTTTGTGGTTCATACTCATTGTAAGGAACTTTGGTGAAGGTTGCATAAGCATTCATGTCATAATTGAGCATTCCGCATAGTTCGATCGATCCAACTTTGGACTCCAGATCGATCTAGAGTCCCAACACTTAGAAAAATTTTGAGCTTCATCTCATTTCCAAAAACTGCTTGCTCTCGGGATCTCCAAAAATTTTACATGTTGGATCGATCGAAAGCATTTTAGATTGATCATAGAACCTTCAATCGATCCAACATCACAGTCGATCGATCCTGAGTTTTGACACTTAAAAAAATTTTGGACCCTCATCTAATTACAAAAATGCAAGTTCTCGGGATCTCCCAAAAATTTTCAGTTCAATCGATCCAAGTTCATCTCGAATCGATCGCAACTTCCCACACTTAGCCAAATTTTCAGAACCATGAAACTTGTACATTCTTGCTCTCAGATTGATCGAACCCATGTTCTAATCGATCTCAAATTTTCATTTTAGGTTTGACTTTATTTTGACTTTTCAAAATTCCAAAAATCGAAAAATATTTTCATTTTCATTTTTATTTTATTTTATTTTACTTTTTGAAAAGTTTTTCAAAAATTACAAAAATATTTTATTTTATTTTTTCCAAAAATCTGAAAAACATTTTTATTTTTTATCTTATTTTCATTTTATTTTATTTCTATTTTTCAAAAATAATTCAAAAATTTAAAAATATTTTATTTTATTTTTTCCAAAAATCTGAAAAACATTTTTATTTTATTTTTTCCAAAAATCTGAAAAACATTTTTATTTTTTATCTTATTTTCATTTTATTTTATTTCTATTTTTCAAAAATAATTCAAAATTTTAAAAATATTTTGTTTTTCTTTATTCAAAAAAAAAAAAACAAAAGTTCGATCGATCTTAGTTGAGGTTGGATCGATCGAACTCTTCGGGGAATGTTTCTAAAAATAGGACCGAGGGTTTTCCAGATCGATGCATTAGATCGATCCAACCCTCTGCAAACCCTAACCCCTCTCATCTCTACACCACCGTGAACCTCACCATCTTCATCATCTCTGACGAGTATTTTCCAGTGACATTCACTGAGCTTTGAGTCACCCTCTTTCTCTTGCATCTCGGATCTCACTTTCTCTTCACATCCACTTCTCTCATTCATATAGGGTAAGATCTGAGCCTCATATATTAATTTCAAGTTCCATTCTTATGCATATATGTTTTAAATGCCTTATCCATGCTATATGTATGTTAAATCCGCCATTGTTGAAGCTTGAAGCATTCTCAAATATATGTATATATATGTATATATATGTGAACATATTTTTGTATTTTGATTCGAAATGGGAGTATGGGCCACGTTTGGATGATAGGAATTGTAGGTTTAATGTGTTGATGGGCCCACGAAGCATTCGTGCGGGCCCCATGCCTTCGAAGTCACAGATCTGTGACTGTTTACATTCATTCATCGCACAGTTCGATCGATCCCACTGTGTCTCAGATCGATCGAAGTTGTGAGATCGATCTCACTTACCTTCGATCGATCCAACTTTTGTGATCGATCTCATATATTTTTCTGATCGATCGAACTTCACAGATCTCACATATACATTTCATTCATCTTATATTGTCTTCATGCTATCTTATATATGCCCAATGCCTGTGATATTCCACATTGGATGCATTTCATACTTATATTGTTTAGCATGTTTACATTTCGTCACTTGTATAGATTCATGTCATCTATTTGTTTTATCTATCTTACTTGACATACATGTTTCTATTTGTACTTTCATTTCTTTATTCTGGTACTAACTCCTATTGCAAGTATTTCTTTTCATTGTTGCAGGCGATGACTCGATATAAAACCGTTGCCAAGAGGCAACACGGATCTCAACACTATCAGAGACGGGTCAGGACTCGCATAGAGGAGCCAGCTGAGCCCTCACATGCTCAGGAGGAGCCATTACCAGCTACCCCACCTCAGGCACCTTCTCATGGAGCTGAGGATGATCATATTTTGTCCACTTCTCAGGCTCAGCCTGTATTTACACCATCTCCATCTCCTCCACCAGTACAGCCAGTTCCACCAGCTCAATCAGCCCGGCATCTTGATCAGCCATTGCAGAGATATGTAGAGATAGGCGTGGCACATGAGTCTGTATTTGACATCGATTTCTTCTCCCGATCAGCACTGACCCGATCAGGGTATGATGACATTATCCGGAGGGGCTTATCTACTATTCTTGCCCTAGTGACTGAGCTAGTCTACCCAAGGTTGGTCCGAGTGTTCTTTTAGCACCTGCGACCTTCCCCGCGCACTACAGTAGAGATGATCACTACTGTAGATAGCCATCAGATCACCATTACCATGGACACATTGACCCGATCTTGCCATTGTCCACACCGCTGCCCGCCCGAGCTTCAGGAGCTATATCCCAGGCTATACAGGCCTTCATACCTAGACATGGCAGTTCATCTTACAGGTCACCACGCCGATGGCATGACCTATGCCACCCAAACGTTTCTGCCAGACGACCTGTGGTTCACTGACTCTATGCTTTTCCGCAACATCTACATGGCGGGGCACAAGATTCAGAGGAGGGGTGATTACCTGACAGCTCTCTATGCCTTCTACACCGGGCATTGGGTTTCCATTCCTGCGCTCATCTGGAAGGTGATGAGGCAGCTATATGACACTTATATCAGCAAGGAGGAGCCCCAACGGGCTACATTCCTACCATTCGGCCACCTCATCACCCAGATCCTCCTAGACCAGCGCTATCCATTCCATCCGCAGGAGGAGCAGGAGACAGGATCATGCACCTACAAGAAAAAAGACTGGAACAAGAGCTACAATGCCATCATTTTGAGACTCCAGGACCACGCCATACGAGCGGTGGAGATTCTAGAGGAGGAGGAGGCTGAGGCAACAACAGCCGCAGTAGCAGCAGCAGATCCGGTAGTGGACGACGCACCAGTCGATCCGACTTCCGAGCATTTCGACATTAATTAGGAGCGTCCCGTCGACGAGGAGGAGCAACATTCTCCAGTCGGTTCGCCCATTCAGGAGGAGGAGCAGACTCAGGATTCTCATTCTTCCGAGTCATCCATACCTGAGGATCTAGTTCCAACTCCCGATTTTGGAGCACGTCTGCAGGCTCTTGAGGATGCTATTACTGCTACGCGCGCTGACCTTGCCACTCACAAGGCTGATTTCACTTCTTTCAGAGCGGATGTCATGACTTTGCTCACAGACATATCCACTCACATCCGTCCAGCCAATTCAGACCCTCCTACCTCATCGTCCTAAGTCTCCAGTCCTTTCTATATTTTGATCTCTGATCTCTCTATACTTTATTTTTGTCACTGTACATTATTGCAGCCGGTCTGTCGGCTTTGATATTTTTGTTGTACCTGTACTATATTTTCTATTTTATATATCTTTTTTTGTTATGGATGTCATTTATTATGTTCTCATATCTGTATATTTGACTCCATCAGGTGCATCACAATGACTTCAGCGAGAGAGTGCTACCCAATTTTTCAGGACCACCATTATACCTCTCTCATTTCTTTATCTGTTTATCCCATTTACACTTGCATGCCCACTATGCACTGATTATCCCTTTTGTTATCTGATGAGTTTATCTAAGTGCCATCTTTACAGGACCATACTTCATCCCAAGTTTGGGGGGGCCATGCCACCTACTTTGGATACTTCAGTCCCGATCATTCTTTGCTTAGCTGCACTAGTATACTCTTTCCTTTGTTCTCCTTACACATTGAGGATAATATGGAATTTAAGTTTGGGGGTATTGGTGTTTGTTACAGTGTTTTCTTTAAATTTAAATTTTTAGCATGCCTTGTGTACTTGAGGAATAATTGGTCCATATCTAGCTATAATTTTGATCTTTTGAAGACTATATTGCTTAAAATTTAAAAATTGCTTGACTTGAGAGTCCAATACTCCTTGTATGCCTTTTGAATGCCATTTAGGAGTAAATTTTTCAAAATATTGATATCTTGTTTGCACTTGTGGTCCACATCATCTTGATTTTGTGATTGTTTTGAGATTTATTCTAGGATTCTACACTAGCATAGGCGCACACTAGCATTCATTTGTGGGGTACATGCTTTGTTGATTATTGAATTGGTTATATCCTAATTAAGCTAGTAGTGCATTGAAAGCTTTCATTCTTGATAAAGGTGGATAACAACCCCTTTTCACTAAGTAGCCGGGATTCTAGCCTCATCAAGCACTAAACTTCTCACACCGAAAGGTGGAAGGCCCAAACTCTAGGTTAATAATTGAATGCTGAAAAAACAAAAAAAAAAAAAAAAAAAAAAAAAAAAAAAAAAAAAAAAAAATGGTTGCAAAAGTAATAAAAGTGAGGACTTCTCCCAAAAGGTGAGAAGTGAGAAATGATTAGATGGTTGTTGTCTTGATTTGTACCCTAGTTGATTTGAGCTTGTAAGTCCGTAGGGGTATTTGAATGCCTAATGCCCTAAAGCCGTTTGGTTTGGGAGTCATTGACCTAACGTTCACCTTCATGAATCACTAGAAAGCTTAAGAGATCAATTCATTGCACCATACTTCCATCTTTAATCCTATTAGAAAAAAAAAAAAAAATGAAAAGAATAAGCGCACCTAGAATAATAAGCTTTAATAAAAGGTCCACTCTTTTGTCTTGATGATCTGTACTAGATTTGTATGCTAGTTTGAAGGTAAGGATGTGATTAATTCTTTAGTTGGCTTAGATAGCAACACATTTAATGTCGGTCCACAGAATTCTAGTTTTGTTTTGATTTGCTTGATCATTTTCTTGATGTGTGGAGGACCATCCTTGTTTGCTTGATATTGAGATTTTGGGAGATTGCTTTGAAATGTTTGAAAATTTGCATACTTGAGGTAGTTTTCTCCCAATGCTTGTTTGCAATATTGGTGCCTCTTTCGTGATAATGAGCTTAATGTTTGTGGGTATCATTTCTAAAAACCCTCACGAGACTTCACTCGTCTACTAGGGGTAACCTAGGGGTTTAAAAGGCTTATTGCATGTGCTAAGTGCAATTGTGTTCCCTAAGGAAGTGGCGTTATCATTTTATTGCTTTCTAGTTATTGTTGTTTAGTTGTTTATTTCATTTCTTTACTTCGTAGTTCATTGCTAGGGACTAGCAATATTTAAGTTTGAGGGTGTAATGAGCGCAGAAAAGTACACTTTTCAACCCCTTAAGCTTAAGTATTCTATGACCTTTATCTGTTTTATTTACCCGTTTTAGTACTTATTTGAGTTTTTGTCTATTTCAGGTCAATAATGTTAAAACGAGCTAAAAATGGGTTCTTAAGGCCTTTTTGGAGTCAAACTAAGTCTTAGTGATGATCCGGAGCAAAAAGAGGCTGATTTAGAGCAAAAAGAGGCTGATGTTGAAAAATTGCCATGTTGGATCGATCCAACTTTTTCTCTGATCGATCGAACTTCTTGGATCGATCCAACTTTTTCTCTGATCGATCGAACTTTTGCTGGCAGCGAGTTGTCTTATTCCGTGCGCGCCCAAAAGTCCACCTATCACATAGTACGGGATTAGATATTTTTGGGGCTATATTCCTGACTTAGTGATTAAGAAAAAGACCTTCTATATAAAGGGAAGTGACCCATTTGTAAATAAGCTTTTTCTCATTTTTACTTTTACATAGTAATTTTTATTTTTCTCTCTCTAGCAAAGTTAGAGATTAGGGTTAGAAGAAAAGAGGGAAGTGGAGGCTCATCTCAAGAACACATCTCTAGACCCACTCTCTCTCCATCTCTAGAGCTTCAAAGAAGAAGAAGAAGAAGAGGAAGAAGAAGATGGAGCCATATTTGGAACTTGATTCCATTACCACATCCACCTCCTCCATGATTGGCTAGATCTACACTTACGGCTTGGATAAGCCCTAAGTCTTGTGTAATCTAAACCCTTGTATTTCTATTTTAGGGATTTATATATATATATTGTTGTGATTAATGTTCTAGCCTTGTGAATTTCATGAATCTTGGTATATTTATATGATTTCCATGGTTTAATTCTTACTGTTAATTCTCTAGTTTATTTACATATCTATGTGTGATTAAATTAGGAATTATGTCTTACATGATTCATATGATTTAATTCTTCCTATTGATTCTCTATTTTAATTACATGTTGTCTTATGTGTAATTATTTGGGAATTGATCTCTACACTAGTTTTTCTATATTAATTGCATGTCTATGTGTGGTTGATTGAGAATCTAGTGATGGCTAAACATAGGTTTTTCATTAAATGGGTTTGTCAATTAATTTGATGGTTTATACTTGTACTTGATGGGTTGTTCTACAATTTAATTCATGCTTGTAGGTAGGTAGACAATCTATGCTTGTTTAAATATTCCATGGCTTATTATTGCAAATTCCATGATTCTCTAGATTGATGTGTGCTACAATTGTTACTAGTTTGATGGGTCATGCTTAAACTAGATGGGTTGTGCTACACTTAGTTTAGGTAAGACAATTCATGCTTAAATTAGATGGTCCATGCTTAATATTGCAATTGGTAGTCGCACTTTGTTCACAACAATGTATTCCCCATTAATGGAAAGTAAGTGGTTAATTAAATGAGCTTAGTGGTGATTCCAACACCCTAAGACCTCACTTCTCATCTCTTAAATCCCTATCTCTACTTAGTTTTATTTTACTTTCATTTTAATTAATTGAATTTTAGTGTAACTAACCAATCTTTCTCTTTTGCAATCATTTGGTACATTAGAGTTGAAGTTAAATTCTAACACGTATAATCCCTTGAGACGATCCCTACTCATTCTTGCTATGTTAGTAGTAATGTTGGTAGTGGTTTTTATAAATTTAAATTTGACCTAAAAAGCTTTTTTTGAACCGCACATTCACTACATTATTTTGACGTATACAAGCGGCCATCGTCAGAGATCTTTAGGTCACCACATCTCCAATGGAACTTGAAGGCTTGAACCTTGCTAATATATGTGTTGATAATTAATGAAAGTGCATTCATGACAATGACAAAGAGAAAATGAGAGATTGGATCACCCTGCCTTAATCCTCTCATTCCTTTGAAATAACCCTTGAATTCTCCATTGATTGTAATAGTGAATGAAGGAATAGAAATACATGCTTAGATAAGTAAGATGAATTTGGGAGAGAAATTATGTAGGGTTAAGCAACTGAGGATAAAGTCCTATTTAACTGAGTCGAAGGCCTTTTTAAGGTCAATCTTGATGGCACATCTTGCAGGAGATGAGTTCTTATAGTATCCCCTGAGAAGTTCATGGGCTAAAAGGATTGGATCAGTAATTTTTCTGCCTTGAATAAAAGCTGAATGTGAGCAATCAATAATATGGGGAAGTGTAGATTGCAATTTGGAGGCAAGCATTTTGGCAATGCACTTATAAACAGTATTGCAGCAAGAAATTGGCCTAAAGTCATGGATGGATGATTGATAAGCGCCGAATATTGCATATTCAAGTGCCCTTTCTTGCATTAGTTAAGTCTGTTAATGGAGTAGAATGTACAGCTTTAATTTATTTTTGCACTTTTGTCTTGTTTCAGGTCGGTCTCCCTGAATTTGATCAAAGAAGCGGTTTTGGCATCAATTATGTTGAAATACATACACTGTGCCGAGGAGTCATCTTTTGGACCTGACTTCTCCTGTTACCGTTTTATGAAGTCATGACTGAGTGTTCGTCGTGGGAGTGCATCCACGGTCCAGCTTGAAGAAGGCTTGCAAGAAGCCTTGAAAATGTGGCAAAGGCAAGCTCCCGCGGGCGCCCGCCGCGCCACCGCAGGCGCCCGCCAAATGCCTCACCTCTCTGTCTAGTTTCGCAGTGCCTTGCAGAAGCCCCCGCAGTAGCTCCCGCGCACCACTGCGGGCGCCCGCCAAACATGCCAGTACCATCTTAGCGAGCCGCAGCTCTCGCAGGCGCCCGCCGGCCCTCTGCAGGCAGTTCACCTACCCCTTTTTTTCAGCATTTTTTTTCCCTTATCTTCCTTTTATGTGGTGGAGATTGAGCCAGAGGAGAGAGCTCAGGATTTTGGAGTATGGGGAGTAGGTTTTGGAAGGATAAAAAGGGGCTATGATCATACACATCTCATATCTCAAATTTGAAGAGCTAGAGTGGAGGTGGAGAACTTTTTGGGTGTTCTTAGAGCTCAAGGTGCAACAATGGAGAATTCTTCTTCTTCCTTCTCTCCACTCCTTGCATTAATGGGTAACTAAACCTCCATCTAGGTAGGTGATGATGCCTTCCCTTGTAATCATGTTTTAGATTAGGCTCTATTTTGGGGATAAATATGTATAATTTTTTGTCTTCTCATAATCTAGAGCATATTACTTTTTGTAATGAATTTCAATGTTTATAAATGATTGATGTAAGTTAATTATCTCGTCTTTGATGATCCTTATATTAATCTTAATGCTTACATTTTCATGGTGACAATGGAAATAAGATTATGAGTGGTTTTCATGGCATGTTGATAGAGAAACTTGATAGTCCATTGCTTAGGTATTCCCTTTGATGGTTTATACTTGATTCCTAGCTTCATGTGCTTTATCATTTGATTAATGGCTTGATGGTCTTTTGCTTAAGGTAGTAGGTTTGATGCTACACCCTAGTTTAGGTAGTTCAAATGTATGAACTTTTGATGGATCATTCTTATTCTGATTTAATGAACTTCTTGGTGATTATAGGGTAACCATGTGTTGCTATATAATTCTTGACCATTATATATATATTATCTATCCCCAATTTAGTCTTGATCTAGCATATGTTTAGGGTTTAGTGCGGATTCACTTCCCTAGTTCTTTTTAATTGTCTTTGCCTATCTATTTCGTAGCATTACCATTTTATGCATTTCTCAATTTATAGTTTTAGTGACAAACCAACAAATCCTCTATAAACCTCCCTTGTCATTCTAAAAGATGATTTTAGACACTTAGGCTGCCATAGATTAGTGCAGTCCCAATGGTTCGACTTACCCGACCAATAGCCCTATTTTACAGTGATTTGTGCTATTGCAAAATGGGTTGATTTATAATTGTAATCGATCCGTCGATCAATTTTTGGCGCCGTTACTGGGGACTGCAAACGGTTTTTGTAACCAAAGTTCTAGGGTTAATTTTGGATTGATTGTTAATATTGTGATTTGTGAATATTTCTTATGTGGTTTTGACCGTCTTGGTGTTGTAAGTTGTTTGTGAGATTCTAAGGACTTGATGCTTGCTGAGGGAACGCTAGCAAATTTGTAAGTCTAGAGGACTCCAGGTAAGTCTCTCGACCTTCTAGTTTCGAAATTGTTAATATCGTGCATGTGTTAAAATTAGTGATAGTTAAATTATGAGCCCTTGTTGAGGCTATATTATTGTATATTTTCAATTGCAAGCATCGGTCCTTGTCGTGGCCAATTTTATTTCTGTCTTGATAATTAAGGAGAAAGGGAACATCGTATGTGGAGTTGTGGAAGATGAATTGTTGTGATGATTATGTTGCGAATTGTTGATGTTTGGCCGTAGATCATTTTCCCTACCCACAATTGACTCGCTAACTGATATAAATTCACTTGAAAGAACTCTTAGACGAAACCTTAGGGAATCTTCTCATATAAGAGAACTTGAAACTGAATTTAACACAATGGCGAATAATAAAGAAAATCTGGGGAATCAAAGGGTTAATAATGAGAGGGCTAAAATTCCAAATGTAAAGCCAATGACTCTCAGAGACCAATTCATCCCTACCACCTATGCTTCACCCTCATGCATAGTGATGCCAAACATCGATGCAGCTCAATATGAGATCAAATCAAGTACCATTCAAATGCTTCCATCTTTCCATGGCTTTGATAATGAAGATCCATATAAACATCTTGATGAGTTCCTTGAGATCTGTTCAACCATCAGGTTGCACGGTTTCCCTGAAAATGCACTCCATTTGCATCTTTTCCCATTTTCCTTAAAAGATAGGGCAAAGTATTGGTTGAACTCACTCGCTCCAAATTCCATCACTTCTTGGGCTCAATTACAGTAAGAATTCCTTAAGAAGTATTATCCGGTGAGTAAAACCAACCAAATGAGGCATTCCATTCTTAGCTTTTCTCAAACGGATAGAGAACAACTCCACGAGACTTGGGAAAGGTTACAAGATCTTCTTAGAAAATGTCTGCATCATTTGATTCCAAAATGGCAATCAGTGCAAGCTTTCTATGCTGGCTTGACCGAACCCCATAGATTCATGGTTGACTCTTCTTGTGGTGGGATGTTCATGTCCAAGAATGCGGATGAGGCTTGGACCCTACTAGAGAATTTAAGTGAAAATTCACTTCAACATAATTCTCGTAGGGCCCCGACCTCAACCAATGCAAAGAACACCAACCCTTGTCAACCAAAATCAATAAGGGAGGAATCATCTCAAGTGGATGCCATAGCTCATAAGTTCTATTAATTGATGGCACCACATTTCTCCCCTTCATTATCTCAAAATTCGGCAAGTTCGGTATGCTCATCATGTACTAGTCCATTCCATCTCACGGAAGATTGCCCCACACCGGAGCAATTTTCCAATCCAAATCAAGAGCAAGCTAATGCCATGTTCTCAAGATCCAGGAATAATCCATATTCCAATACCTACAATCCGGGTTGGAGAGATCATCCAAATTTTTTGTGGAGGCAACAAGCCCCACAAAATTCCTAATTCTAACATCAAGGGCATCAAAATCAACCCTCTTCTCAATATCAAGGTAGACCATTTCAATCCTCTTCAAGCTACCGACCTCCGAACAATCCAAATGTCTCCAATTAACCTCCGGTGTACCCAACTGATGAAATTGTGGCTGCAAACAAGCAAATGATGGAGTCATTAAATAAGCAAATTATGGATTCCAACAAGCAACTCTTGACATCTTTGCAGCCTACTCTTCAAATGGTTCACTCTCATACTCAATCCATAGCTAAGCTCGAAAATCAAGTGGGCCAAATAGCTAACTCTATGAACCAATTGCTTCAAAAGGACAAACGTAAGCTTCCCGCTCAACCATTTGAAAATCCTAGAGGGATGCATGCGATTGATGAAATCCCTCCATCAAGTGGGCCGAGTCATGAGCATGTTCAAGCAATCACCACCCTTAGGAGTGGTAGAGTGGTTGACAACAAGGTTGATGGAGACAAAAACGAAAAAGAATCTCCTTTGCAAAATCCAAATTCAAGCTCTTCCAATCAAATTCCAAGCTCTTCTTGTCCAAATACCATTCACAGAAATCCCACACATGTTAACCCAAATGTGGAAACTACTTATGAGCCAAAAGCTTCGTTTCCTCAACTTCTTCAAGAGTCAACACATATTGGGAGCAAGAATTGTAAAATTCAAGACATGTGGGAAGTTTTTAGGCAAGTGAAGATCAACTTGCCCCTCTTGGATGCTATCAAGCAAATCCCTCCCTATGCAAAATTTCTCAAAGACTTGTGCACTCAAAAGCGCACTTCTAAAAATCATTTGCCAAAGACAGTGAGGTTAATTGAAAATGTTAGTGCTATCATTCAGCACAACACTCCTCCAAAGTATAAGGATCCGGGTGCCCCCACAATCTCTTGTGTCATTGGTGACAACAAAATCGAGAGAGCCCTCCTTGACTTAGGAGCTAGTGTGAATTTAATTCCATACTCAGTTTACTTACAGCTTGGTTTGGGAGATCTAAAGTCGACTTCCGTGGTTTTGCAACTTGCCGATAGATCGGTCAAGCATCCACGAGGCATTCTTGAGGATGTTATCATCCAAGTGGACAAATTCTACTTCCAGATAGACTTTGTGGTTCTTGACACGGAACCGGTCCATGATCTAAAAAAGCACATTCCTGTGATCCTTGGTAGGCCATTCTTAGCTACGGCTAATGCATCAATTAATTGCCGAATCGGGGTGATGGACATTGCTTTTGGAAACATGCAAGTCAAACTCCACATCTTTCATGCAACTCAACATCCTTCCAATGAGGATGATTGTTTCCTTGTTGATGTCATTGATGAAATGGTCAAAGAATCTCTCCCCTTCATTCTAAGCAAGGACCTCCTTGAAACTTGCATGTCTCATTTCGACTTCTCAAACTTTGACATTGAACAATCCATCCAAGAAGTTAATTCTCTACTTGATGTTGATGTTATCATGGACATTCCCCCTTGGAAAATTCCAAAAGAGCCGCTTCCTCAGCTCCCCACTACTCCTCCAGTTCCATCTCTGAAATCTCCACCACAACTTGAGCTTAAGCCACTCCCGGCCCATCTCAAGTATGTATTCCTTGGTTCAAATCAAACTCTCCCAGTCATCATTGCATTGGACCTTCTAAAGGACCAAGAAAGTAACCTTTTAGCGGTGCTATAAGAGCACAAATAAGCTATTAGTTGGGTAGTGGCTGACTTGAAAGGAATTGACCCCTCCATTTGTATACACCGCATTCATATGGAGGAGGACGCAAAGCCTACTAGAGAGGTTCAGCGCCGGTTAAATCTTAACATGAAGGAAGTGGTAATAAAGGAAGTGATAAAATTCCTAGATGCGGGAATCATCTACCCCATCTTTGATAGCAAGTGAGTAAGCCCCACACAAGTTATTCCCAAAAAATCTGGTCTCACTGTTGTTAAAAATTAAGCGGGTGAGCTCGTGCCACAACGAACCACCACCGGGTGGAGTGTGTGCATTGACTACCGAAAGCTCAATTTGTCAACTAGGAAAGATCATTTTCCACTCCCATTTATTGATCAAATCCTAGAAAAGCTAGCCGGCCAAAACTACTATTATTTTCTTGACGGTTATTCCAGCTATAACCAAGTGGCAATCGCTCCCCAAGATCAAGAGAAAACAACATTCACATGTCCCTTTGGAACCTTCGCCTATAGACGCATGCCTTTTGGGCTATGCAATGCTCCGGCCACGTTCCAAAGATGCTTGATGTCCATATTTTCCGATATGGTTGAAAAAAATTTGGAAGTTTTCATGGACGATTTTTTCGTCTTTGGCTCCTCCTTTGATTTTTGTCTCAAAAATTTATCTCTTGTGCTCCAAAGATGCAAGGAGACAAATCTAATTCTAAGCTGGGCGAAAGGCCATTTCATGGTCCAAGAAGGCATTGTTCTAGGACATGTCATCTCTAAAAGGGGAATCGAGGTAGACAAGGCAAAAGTTAAATTAATCTCTAATCTTCCTCCTCCGAATTCCGTCCGTCAAATCTGCTCTTTTCTTGGCCATGCCAGATTCTATCGTCGCTTCATCAAAGACTTTAGCAAAATCTCACAGCCCTTGTGTAATCTCTTGGCTAAGGATGTTCCATTCAATTTTGATGAAGCTTGTATGCAAGCTTTCATTAAACTTCGCACTCTCCTCTCATCTGCCCCAATAATGAAACCGCCTAATTGGTCTCTCCCTTTTGAGAGCATGTGTGATGTATCCGACTATGCACTAGGTGCGATTTTGGGCCAACGTGTGGACAAGCTCCCATACGTCATTTATTACACTAGTCAAACTCTTTCTGATGCTCAATTAAATTACACTACTACTGGAAAAGAGTTGTTAGCTGTAGTTTATGCCTTGGATAAATTCTGCTCCTATCTTCTTGGTTCCAAGGTCATAGTCTTCTCGGATCATGCCGCTCTGTGGCACTTGTTAGCAAAAAAAGAGACCAAACCTCGCCTAATTCGATGGATACTCTTACTTCAAGAGTTTGACATCAAAATCCGGGACAAAAAAGGGACTGACAATGTTGTCGCCGATCATCTCTCTCGCTTACTCATTGAAAAATCCTCAGAATTTGCTACCGTCCGTGATTCCTTTCTGGATGAGCAACTTTTCCAGATTTCCCATTCAAGTCTCCCTTGGTTTGCAGATATTGTCAACTACCTTGCGGTAGGCAAAATTCCCTCCAATTGGTCCGAACAGGAAAGAGACTATTTCTTCTCCCAAGTTAAGCATTTCTTTTGGGAAGATCCGGAACTGTTCAAGTATTGCCCGGACCAAGTCATCCGGCGATGCATTCCCGAAACTAAGACCACTAGCATTCTAAATTTCTGTTATACTCTTGCTTGTGGCGGCCATTTTAATGCCAAAAAGACAGCCGACAAAGTCCTTCAAAGTGAATTTTATTGGCCATCCTTGTTTTGGGATGCTTACAACTTCTGCAAATCTTGTGAGCACTGCCAAAAGCTCGGATCCATGTATAAGAGAGACATGATGCCCCTCACTCCAATCCTAATTATCAAAATTTTTTATGTGTGGGGGATCGACTTCATGGGACCATTTCCATCTTCTTATGGCTATAAGTATATCCTTGTAGCGGTGGATTATGTTTCTAAATGGGTTGAAGCTGAGGCTACCAGAACTGATGATCATAAAGTCGTGATCCAATTCATTCAATCAAACATTTTCAGTCGTTTTGGTACGCCCCGAGCAATCATCAATGACGGCGGATCTCATTTCTAAAATCGTTATCTTAAATCCATCCTCTCTAAGTACTCCGTCCTCCACAAGGTTGCCACAACTTACCATCCTCAAACGAGTGGTCAAGTGAAAGTATCCAATTGGGAGATTAAGCATATCTTAGAAAAAACGGTTTGACTGGACCGCAAAGATTGGTCATTAAGACTAAACGATGCACTTTGGGCTTACCGAACGGTTTACAAGACACCCATTGGCATGTCGCCATATTGACTTGTCTTTGGAAAAGCTTGTCATCTCCCAATTGAACTAAAGCACTGTGCTTATTGGGCCATAAAAAGGCTCAACTTTAATCTCAAACAAGCCGGCTCTACTCGTAAATTGTAACTCAATGAACTTGAGGAACTTCGAAATGATGCGTATGAAAGCGCCAAAATCTATAAGACAAAGACTAAAGCTTTTCATGACAAGCATGTTGTCAAAAAGTCTTTTGCCCCAGCACAAAAGGTTTGGCTTTCCAATTCTAGATTGAGACTTTTTCCCGGTAAACTCCGTTCACGGTGGGATGGTCCATATGTCATCACCGCCGTCTTCCCTCATGGTGTAGTCGAACTCCAAGATCCTACCAATGGATCTTTCTTCAAGGTTAACGGCCAACGCTTTAAGCCTTATATTGATGGCATAGTCCCTATCCGAAAAGTTGAGAAAGTCTTATTGACGAACCTAATTTATGAGGACTAGTGCGTTATGCTAAGCCTGGTTCGTCTAACTATCGACATTAAATTTAGCATTCATGAGGAGCAATTCTTCCGAATTCTTAGCTTCCGTCTTCTACACGTTCAGTGCTAAGACTTTCCCGGGAAGTTGCGAAGTCGACCGAGAATGTGCATGTTTCCTGAATTGGCACGTTGGGTATTCCGGCAACTCCATTTGGTTTTATTCATTATATCCAAATCTTTGTTCAACTTCGGGGAATATTCGAAGTTGTTTGGACACATCTCCCATTCTATCCAAAGTTTGCATCGTAGGACTGTCATGGTGAATTAGTTCGTTCCATTTCATTCTTCGCAGTCATCACGATCCCGTGCTCTCCAATCTATGCTGGAAGTTCATGTGCTTCCATCCGTGGGTTGACCAAACCTGACTATGCTGCACAAGGTAGCATTTCATGAGCTCCCATGGGCGCCCGCCAAACTAGTCAGTACACTCAGGTCATCCGCGGGCGCCCGCGGAGCTCTCGCGGGTGCCCGTCACCCGTCGCTGGCAGATAAAATGAGCTTTTAAGCCCATTTCCCCCCCCCCCCCATTTTTATTTCATATAAACCCTCCTCTCTCTCTCAACCTGCGCCCCAAACCTTCCTTCACCCCTAAATCTCTCACTCTCACTTCATTATCATCGATCCTCCTCCATCCTAATCTCCATCCATCTTTCTCATCCTCTTAATCTTCCATCCCCAAGCCCCAACAAGAGAGTTTTTGATTCTTCAACTTGAGGTAAGTCTTCTTCTTCCTTTCTTTCAATTTGTGGATCAATGGAGGATGGGATTGATGTGGTGAAGGTTGTAGAATTTGTTGGGATTGTGCATGGTTGATTTTAGATGCAAATTTTTGGAATTTTCACCTTTCTAACATCATTTTGCTCTCTTCTAATTTCTGCTGCATATCAGGTGTTTGACAAAAGTCCTGAACCAATTTTCTTCATTCCAATGGCTCCTAGGGTTATTTTTAAGCGTGCTAGGTCATCCAAGGGCCCTTCTAATGCTCCTCCGCTCCCAAATTGGGCTGAATGGCCAATTGAAACTGAAGCTCGTTTTGACATTACACCTACTTTTAAGAGCAATGTGGAGACCGCATGGTCCGTCTGTGAATTGAGGGCTCATGGCCTAGCCTCTATTTTCAAACCGCACGCTCATTCTTACTTCCCGCGTGTGGTCCGTCTATTCTATGCCAACATGGTCCACTCCTGTGAGGAACCGGACAAAATCAAAACCACCATTGATGACTATGATTATGAATTCGACCTCGATGACCTTGCTATGGCTATGGATTGCCCCATGATTTCGCCAGTGGATGAGGCGGGCCTCCCCCTTTATGTTGAAGGTCCCGATCAGCCTACCTTAGCGGACATTGTGGGAGAAATTTGTCATGGTCAATTCACCGGAAACAGAACCACAAGCACCAATAAATATTTCTTACCTTGCCGGCTATGGTTTCTCGATTCGGTCCTGGCCAAGAACGTCCTACCCGTGCTAGGCCATTTCTAGCGAAAGGGGGAATTTTTAAAAACCCTCTACTATGCTGAAAAGGAGTGTTGGTTTTGTGTCCCACAACTTGTCTGGGACCAACTGCTAAAAATCTACAAGGAGTTAATCTTGGTTCGGTCGCGCACCACCACAACCTGGGTATTCCCATTTCCATACCTTATTACAAGGTTGCTCAAAAATATGGGGTTCCGAGCTTCCCGTGGTGAACAGAAAGAGAAAGATATATTGAACTTCACCCTTGGGGTCTGGAAGTCCAGCACAGCTCAACTTCAGACGTCCCGCCAGGCCCGCATTGGTGACGAGTTAGATTGGGGTGCTCCGCCCCCCCTTTGGCTCCTGCTCCTGCTCCTCCTGATGCACCCGCTTCTCCAGCTACCACTTTTGTCCCGCCGCCGGATGTCATAACTCGCGCCGACTATCTCGCCTTGGATGCTCATCTCGATGCTTTTTCCTTGCGCTTTGATGCTATAGAGGGTGCCGTCCAGAAAACCCAAGAGAATTAAGAGATTTTGCAAACTATACTCCAGTCATTGATTGATCGAGCTAGGCGCACCTGGTGCTTCCTCCTCCACGCCGATGGAGGATTGATTTCCTATTTCTTGTTTTATTTCCCTTTTGCAGTAGTACTTCTTTTAGACTTCTTTTGGGCTGCGTTTGGCATTTCTTTTCCAAGTTCTTTTAAACTTTTAACTGCATCTCTTTTGTTAGTTTGCATGGATTTTAGCTTTGAAATAAATTACAGTTATCGTTAGTAATTTTTAGATTCATTTGATTCTTGCTCTGTATAGATGCTTTTGATAGGTGTTTGATTTCAAGTTTGGGGGTATGCTCTTGGAATTCACAAAGTGGCTTATTTTTGCACCGTCACTCTATTCTTCCTCAACTTGGTACTATTGTTCTTCGCACTCTCCAGTTTTCTTTCTAATTCTCTTATCCTTTGTCTTCTCACATTGAGGACAATGTGACATTCAAGTTTAGGGGTGCATGTGCTTTCATTCGTATGATTTTTGCTCATTTTTTATGCTCATAAGTTAATAAAATCATGTTGTTGAAAGCAATGATAGTGTAACTATGGAACTTGTTGAAGGTTGAAGCATGTACTTAATACTTTGTGTATAGAAGTGAAGATAATTTGTGAAAATAAGAAAACTTTTGAAATAAGCATGTTGATTCATAGTTGGTTTGTATAAAGACTTCAATTAAATTTTTGTCGGATTTCATACTCTTTTATGTTTCACATTGCACATTTGCACACCGGAAACCTAATTGTGAGGCATGCAACCCAAATTGACCTTGATTAGGACTCAGTGATCTGAATTAATGACCCCAATGAATGGATACCCTTGGCATGTAAGTTAATTAAAAAAAAAAAAAAAAAAAAAAGAAATCAATGACAAGTCGAAGTTCGAAGCCTTTCCAGCTCGAGTTATTAAGCCTTAGGAGTGTTTCTACACTTAGCACCCTAAGACCATCTGGTTTGGGATTTGTTGGCCTAACACTTGTTATATGGGTTGGATAGAAAGCTTAAAGAACCTAGACATTGCACGGTTATTAAAAAAAAAAAAAAAATTTGGTTCGTCGAAGTTCGTAGCCTTTCCAGCTCGAGTTATTAAGCCCTAGGAGTGTTTCTACACTTAGCACCCTAAAGCCATCTGGTTTGGGAGTTGTTGGCCTAACGCTTGCTACATAGGTTGGTTAGAAAGCTTAAGGGATTTCGGCATTGCACAACCAATAGTTTGCTTTCTTTTGTGTGAACAATAGAATTCTCAATAAGCAACAAAAGTTGCATTGTAATAAAATTATGCCATTGGGACCTCATTTTGAAGGAGATTTAAGAATGTGAAAATGTGTTCTTGGGATTGGAAAAAGAGGGTAAAAGCCGCATATTGGGAATTCGGCTCACTTTCACTGAAGTTAGAGTTCATGTTATTCAAGAAATGATAATTGAAGTTTTTATATAGAGCTTAATGATTGATGCATTTAAGATTGAAATCATTTTTGCCATTTTGATTATTAAGGTTTCATATATGCAAGGTAGTCTGTTTAATGGAACTTCCTCCAATTTTTTGTCATTCCACGTTACATTTGAGCTTCATAGATAAATTTCTTTCTTAATAATTGATGCATGTTGTCATTTTTGCTAGATTCTATATTTTGTTTTGCTAAGGGACTAGCAAAATGTAAGTTTGGGGGTGTGATAAGCGCCGAATATTGCATATTCAAGCGCCATTTCTTGCATTAATTAAGTCTGTTAATGGAGTAGAATGTACAGTTTTAATTTATTTTTGCACTTTTGTCTTGTTTCAGGTCAGTTTCCTTGAATTTGATCAAAGAAGCAGTTTTGGCATCAATTATGTTGAAATACGTGCGCTGTGCCGGGGAGTCATCTCTTGGACCTGACTTCTCCTACCGTTTTATAAAGTCATGACTGAATGTTCATCGTGGGAGTGTATCCACGGTCCGGCTTGAAGAAGGCTTGCAAGAAGCCTTGAAAATGTGGCAAAGGCAAGCTCCCGCGGGCGCCCGCCGAATGCCTCACCTCTCTGTCTAGTTTCGCGGTGCCTTACAGAAGCCCCCGCAGTAGCTCCCGCACACCACCGCGGGGGCCCGCCATCGTGCCGCGGGCGCCCGCCAAACATGCCAGTACCATCTTAGCGAGCCGCAGCTACCACGGGCGCCTGCCGGCCCTCTGCAGGCAGTTCACCTGTCCCTTTTTTTCAGCATTTTTGTTCCCTTATCTTCCTTTTATGTGGTGGAGATTGAGCCAGAGGAGAGAGCTCAGGATTTTGGAGTATGGGGAGTATGTTTTGGAAGGATAAGAAGGGGGTATGATCATACATATCTTATATCTCAAATTTGAAGCGCTAGAGTGGAGGTGGAGAACTTTTTGGGTGTTCTTGGAGCTCAAGGTGCAACAATGGAGAATTCTTCTTCTTCCTTCTCTCCACTCCTTACATTAATGGGTAACTAAACCTCCATCTAGAGAGGTGATGAGGCCTTCCCTTGTAATCATGTTTTAGATTAGGCTCTATTTTGGGGATAAATATGTATAATTTTTGGTCTTCTCATAATCTAGAGCATATTACTTTTTGTAATGAATTTCAATATTCATAAATGATTGATGTAAGTTAATTATCTTGTCTTTGATGATCCTTATACTAATCTTAATGCTTACATTTTCATGGTGACAATGGAAATAAGATTACGAGTGGTTTTCGTGGCATGTTGATAGAGAAACTTGATAGTCCATTGCTTAGGTATTCCCTTTGATGGTTTATACTTGATTCCTAGCTTCATGTGCTTTATCATTTGATTAATGGCTTGATGGTCTTTTGCTTAAGGTAGTAGGTTTGATGCTACACCCTAGTTTAGGTAGTTCAAATGTATGAACTTTTGATGGATCATTCTTGTTCTGATTTAATGAACTTCTTGGTGATTATAGGGTAACCATGTGTTGCTATATAATTCTTGACCATTATATATATATTATTTATCCCCAATTTAATCTTGATCTAGCATGTGTTTAGGGTTTAGTGCGGATTCACTTCCCTAGTTCTTTTTAATTGTCTTTGCCTATCTATTTCATAGCATTACCATTTTATGCATTTCTCAATTCATAGTTTTAGTGGCAAACCAACAGATCCTCTATAAACCTCCCTTATCATTCTAAAAGATGATTTTAGACACTTAGGTTGCCATATATTAGCGCAGTCCCAGTGGTTCGACTTACCCGACCAATAGCCCTATTTTACAGTGATTTGTGTTATTGCAAAACGGGTTGATTTATAATTGTAATCGATCAGTCGATCAATGATGGGTTTTGACATTTAGGAACCAATGAGATATATGTGTTATTGGCTTCTGAAAGCATTTTCCCATTGTTGAAGAATTCTGTGATGGCCAAGGTTACTGACCTTCCCACTATATCCCAAGCTTTTTGAAAGAATGCAGCATTATAGCCATCTGGACCTAGGGCTTTGTCCCTATTGAGGTGCAACAGACAGTTCTGGATTTCCAATGGAGATGGTATTTCACTTAAGGAACTTAGGAGGTGGGAAGGTACCTGCTTGAAGTTAAAAGCACATAAATCAGATAGACTGTGAGTTGGAGGAGCTGCAGTATCAAGTAATCCTTTGAAATGAGCCACAATTTCTTCAATGATGGATTCTTTGTCATAAATGAGTATGCCAGCATCAGTGGTGAGAGATAGAATCTTTTTCTTGTTGTTCCTTGAGGAGAAGGATTTGTGAAAATAAGCTGTATTAGAGTCCCTAAGTTTCAAGCAGTTAATTTTGGATTTCTGCCTTAGCATGCTTTCTTGAATGTTGGTCAGCCTGATAAGCTCAGTGGAGAAAGATCTTTCCATTTGTCTAAGACAAGTGTTAGAAGGAGAGCAATCCAAATCCGATTGACATGCATCCAGCTCCAACTTGACAGCATGAAGTAGTGAGTCAATGTCAGTAAAATCTTTTTTGCAGTTTCCTTTCAAAACAGGCTTCAACAACTTCAGCTTTTGCACAACTTGAAACACAGCAGTCCCTTTGATGAAGGTAGTCTACACCCCATGAACAGAAGATAAGAAATACCTATGAGAGCCCCAAGAGTTAAAGTATCTGAATGGGATGCATCTTTTGGGAAGCTGGAAATCCATATTCACCAAGATTGGGTTGTGATCAGATATTCCAGGTGTGAGGAAGCTGCACTCAGATAGGGGAAATGATGAAGTCCACCCTTGGTTCACTAGAGCTCTATCAAGCTTTTTGACTATGCAAGCATTTCCAAAACTCTTATTGCACCAAGAGTAGAGAATACCACTAAATCTAAAGTCCACAAGCTTAGCATGCTGTAAACATTCCTTGAAATCAGTTATTGCAGGGCACCACCTCATTGAGCCTTCATGAGTTTCAGTAATATTAGAGATGGCATTAAAATCCCCCATCAGCAACCATGGAGTAGGAGAGAAAAGGCCAGCATTGTGCACAATGTTCTCCCAAAGGGACTATCTTTCAATAGCACAGTTAGCAGCATAAATAAAGGAGCAGTAGAAGGTAATATTCTCTCCAAGGACATTGATTTTACAATTAATTGCCTGCCTGTTCATGTCTATAAAGAAAAGAAATGGGGTTGCGGGTTTGTTCTGTGATCCACTTTGGTACGGACGCTGACATATTTGTTTTATATATGGTTTGTGGTTTTAGGCCGCGACCTGAAGATAAGTTCGTTGGCCTAAAGCTACGTATACTTTCAATTAAGAAATTATTATTTATTTAAGTAATTTATTATTATTATTATTATTTTAGTTGTTTTTCTACCCTAGTGTTTTAAAGCATTTCAAATGCAACGGTAGGGTCTGTTCTCCCACCGAGATCAAATTAGCTTATTTTTTTGAGTATAATAATCAAAGTTGAATGGGTTAAGAGTGAAAAATTCAAGTGTCAGTCTTACATTTTGAATGCAATGTTTCATTTTACGATTTGACAGTCATATTTTTTTATTTTTTTAGTGGCCCAAATCGGAGATAACGCTCTTAAAGTAAATTGGGATAATTCTATAAACCGAGATCAAATTAGCTTATTTTTTGAGTATAATAATCAAAGTCGAATGGGTTAAGAGTGAAAAATTCAAGTGTCAGTGTTACATTTTGAATGCATGTTTCATTTTACGATTTGACAGTCAGATTTTTTTATTTTTTTAGTGGCCCAAATCGAAGATAACGATCTTAAAGTAAATTGGACCTGGAAGTTACTGTAGTTTTTTATTTAATTCCTAAACTGCCCTGTTACGAAATTACCTAACTACCCATTCAATTGATTCCCCCTCTCTCTCTCTCTCTCCATCTCTTTTATCAGTTTAGGGTTTGTTGCCCACGCCTCTTTGCCTCGCCATTGACCCAGCCGAAGAAGAGAAAAATCTGCTACCAACTAATACTAACTCCGGCCATTACTAGATAACACCGGCAACAAGTCACTCCGGCGACACTTCTCAGGTTCACTACTCTCTCCCTCTAACCAGATTTGTAACCTTTCTTTCTTTTCTCAGTTTTTAATTTTTTGATTTTTTCTTAGTTTCACTTCTCTGCCATTAAAGTATTGTATGGTCTTGGTTCATTCACCTGCGGACTCCTCTTATTCACACTTTCTCTTTGTCGTAGCAGGTCACTCTTTTCTTCATCCCTAGTCGGTTTGAAAGCATTCTGTAAGAATTGCGTATGTAATAAAGTTCTTGGTGTTTACTTCAAATTTCTTTCACCTTTGATTTACCGATTGATTGCTTCTTTGAAACTACCCTCTTAATTTTCTTTCTTTCTTGGTATCAAAGCTAGCAAAAAATAAGCGAGGAGTTGAAATATCAATGAGAAATTGATAGGAGTATTTTTTTGGAGCTTGATAGGCGTCTTGATTATTACATTGTGTAGAATTGTTGTTGCTTCCTCTGATACCCATGTTCCTCGGACATTATACCGTAAGTAGAAATAAAAGGATTGTTTTTTAAACAAAAAAAAAAAAAAAAAGAATAGGAATGGAACTATTGATCAAGCGAATTAATACAAAAAAAATAAAAAAATAAAAAAAGATTTAACAAATTAATTTCCGCCTTAAAAATAAGTCGTACATCAAATTTACATACTTTCCAACGAATAGTGTCTCTCGAATTAGTGCCCAGCTGAGAATAGCCACAATTACAAGAAGCAATGGGTCTCTGGAATTAGTGCCCATAACATGAGGCAGAATGCAGTTTGTATTGTTGATTTAAGCAGAACTTTGTATTGTTGAGGATATTTTAGATGCATTTTGTTTATCATTTGGATTACAATTTGTATTGTTGATTTAAGCCCAAAATTTTGTATTATTGTCAGTAGTACTATTTTATTATGAAAACTCATTATTGTTGTGTGTGTCTATGTGCTGACTATTTAATGATTGCATTACTAATTTTATTACTCTTTTATTCTTCCTATTTGTGTTCTGGTCCTATTTCTATGGCTTTTTTCATGTACTTTATTTGTTGAATAAAAACCACATTCAGGAAAAAAAAAAAATATAAAATCAAAGAAACAGGCAATATGTAATGGCGAAGTACAAATGTAGTAATTAGTAAAGTTAGTAAGGGGTAGTAATATAATTTCACAACAATAATAGGATGGGCAATTTGGGAACGTAGTCAATCAAAAAAGTTGGTAAGAGATAATAATATAATTTCACAACAATAATAGAATGGGCAATTTGGGAATCAAAAGAAAATTTACAATAATTTTTCATATTTAAGTCAACATTTGCAAAATTTCCATTAATTTGGAAAATTGGAGTTTGACTCCACCTTTTTGACATTTAACCTCCAAAAGATCATTTTTATGGAATTATCCCTTTAATTTATTGGTTCTCTAATTTAATTTTTTATTGTATTTTCTAAAAAATAAAAAATAAATAAAAAAATTAACATTTTTTTTATTATTTTTGTACCTATCTATGTCATATTTGACTGCATATAGACAAAAATATATACTGAGAAATATATAGGGAAAATTACATATAAATGGAGTCAAAGTTCCATATTTACTTAGAGGCTGAGTCAAAGTTCCATATTTCTCTAAAATGGATTGCTGAGGTGGCACATGGTTTTTTACTGTTTAGAAATTGTGATGCCTAAAATACCCTTCCGCGAAGGTACTACTTTTTCTTCGAAGGTACTACTTTTTTGAACTGAAGGTACTACTTTTTGGCGTCCAGGTACCATGTTTTTTAAACACTCGCGAAGGTACTACTTTTTCTCCAAATGTACTACTTTTTTGAACTGAAGGTATTACTTTTTTGTACTGAAGGTACTACTTTTTTGTTAGGGAAGGATATTTTAGACACCACAATTTTCTAAACAGTAAAAAACCATGTGCCACCTCAGCAATCCATTTTAGAGAAATATGGAACTTTGACTTAGTCTCTAAGTAAATATGGAACTTTGACTCCATTTATATGTAATTTTCCCAAATATATATATGTATGTAACAATGTATAGATCGTGCCAAGTGTGTAAAGTCGCAGAGATTTGGGGTGCATTAGCCAGAGATCTATTGTACAAGAACATAGGGTTTGAAAATAGGATATACTTTTAACATCAGGTAGAAGAACAATCTTTAGAAAGCACAGAAGATTTATATAGAGCTTATAAGTTATTTTTATTTATTTATTTTTTTGTCTTGTAGTTATTGAAAATTCTTTTATTTAGAAACATATTTATGAGATTTCAGGAGAAGTAATGATATATTTAGAAACAACTAATTGGCGTTGTGTCTATGTTTCTGGGTACTAATAGCTACAATGATACATGTGCTTCTTCAGGTGTTTGGAAAATTGGTTGAAACAATATCATGTTGCTGCAATGGTGGTGACTTCCCCATCTTCGCCAGCTTTACTGCAGGAAGAAGCCAATGTAGGATAAAAGGGAGGCGGCAACTAGACCGACAACTGGCAAGGCGGTGGTGGCATCGCTCTTCTTCTTCTTCTTGTCCTTGTCTCCGGCCATGGCCTCACTCATGCACAAGGCAACGACAAGGACTACCCAGTAGATCTTCTTCATGTCCATGATGAATATGATCAATTGATCAATCAGGTAGTATTAATGACAATGATCACCAATCACACCTAGGATCGATTACTGTGTAGTCTTGTGGAGGTACAATGGTGGTTAAGGGGTGGATTTATAGGGTTCATTTGAGCTATTTTTGGAATAAAGCCGTTACATCTCTGCCCTATTCTTAGTGTACGTTTTTCTCTTCCCTAATTATTTGGTGGTTTGGAATAACTAGCTGACTAATAAGCTAATCATCTATTATTTATTTTGAAAGTAAAAAAAAAAAAAAACACAAACACATAGTAGTTATTGGATCAAGGGCACTCAAGAATAGATATTTGGTGTGTGATACAACTCGAATGAAACTGGTGCAAGTCGCATCCAAGTACATCTAATATTTATTCTAAATGAAAAAGAATATAACAAATGTGTTAACGTGTACCCAGCATATCACAATTGTCCGTGCCCACACAATAAAACATAAATGTATTATATACCTGACACACCAAATAAATGCTCAAACTTTATTTTTCATTATGATCGTGCAAAAAGCAATCCTTCAATTCGTCTTGCTATCCGTATTGACGCGTGTATATGGATAAGATATTGGCATTTTTTTACTTCAGAATTAAAATTCTCCAAAAAAAAATTTTCAAAGTGGCGCGGTGATAGAGTTGAGCGGTGGCAGAGCTAGCTGTTATAATGGGTATGGAACTGATCCAAATCTGGGCTTGAGCAATGAATATCCCAAATCTGGGCTGGAGTTGTGCTTAATTGGTCCAAGGCAAACTTGCGGGTCAGCCCAAACAAACAGGTGGATTGTTGGCCCTTTCCATGCGCTGCAAACAGAGATGCTCTTTCTGATTGGAGCTCCACCCCACCGCTATTCAGGCCAGCAAAGCCTAACACTTGGTTTTCGAATCCGATGATGAATAACTGCAAGAAATTGTGCGATTCCGTGGATGAATCGACGAGTTGGTGCGGTGAGATGATGCTGATGAAGTGATGACCGACGACAATGAATGTAGATATGAATGCTCCGGCGAAGACAATGTAAGGACCGAGATACCGACCAGAAATAGCGCCGTCGCCGATAGATCGAGGTGGAGGCTCTGGTGAAATCTGCCGGCGTGAGTGAGCGCGTGGAAAATAGATATTGATGATAGCCGAGGTTTACTACGCTGACGGTGCTGGATCAGGACCCTTTCGACGACCGTATGAACACCGTGACGATGTCTATGGCAGATATGTGATGGAGGAGTCGATGGTGAAGACAACAGAGACCTCCATGCGCCTCTGTGCGTGCGTGAGAGGTGTCACCGATGACCACTATGTGGAGGTGGTAATGATAGATGGTTTCTGGTGGGTGTGAATTGTTGACCGGGCGCTTGCAATGTTGATGAAGAAAAGGCCAAGGCGCTAGTACATGTAAATTTATTTATTTATTTATTTGCTGTGCAAAAATTAGGTATAGTAAAATTTTTTTTTTTTTTTTTTGGGTGGGCACTTGAGCACACCCAAGCCCCTTCTTGGATTTGCCATTGTCTCCTGTGCTATGAGATGTGAATTTTGTAATTGACAATAATTATCGGTAACAAAACAAATTCTAGTGGGGTTGTAATTACAAGTTATCATATCGAGATCAATAGCGCCTGCGGAATAGGAAGGTTGTTCAAAGATATCATAATTGGATCAACGAGAAAGGAAAGAACATTACTTTTAGGAAGAAATCTAAAAAGGTTAGCACACGTTCCATACTTGGTATATTTTTAAAACTTACCAAAACAATGTTTTCAACCTTCATAACCATAAAATTCAAGTCTAGCACACTTGAATCGATTCTGCCTTTCTTGAACTGATTTAAGCCCCTCAGTTTGGTTTTGAACTTTATTTTGTCATACTTGAACCAGTTCAGCATTTCTTAAACCGGTTCAAGACTTTAGACAAGTTTTAGTAACTTCAATTTCATGTTCTAATTTCTTTCCTACTTGGTTTCAAATTGTATCAAAAGTCCTATGCACAATTTTTTTCATATTTTTTGAAGGATTAAGTCTTTGAAATTTTCTATATAAACCCTGATAGTCATTTAGTTTTATTATGGCTTTTTGCACTACAACTTCATAATCTATAAAGCCTTGGGAAGATTATTTTTGCAAAAAATTCAAGGGATTTCTCTGTCAGTTTTTATAGAACACACACATAAATACATAGTGAGTTTAAGAGTGTTGTTCAAATCCTGATCGTGATCATATAGTTGCATTTACATCGATCAAAGAAAAGTAGATCTACTTCTACATCAATTTAGATATTGAAGAACAAAATTAAAAGCAATCACACTTTGAAAGGGTTAAAACATTCGAGGAATGTTATTCGATCTACCTACTACTCTTCTACAAAGATTAATCATAAGCCTAAGGTCAAGTTGCTATTGAACGGGACGTCGCAAAGCCAGAGAATTGTCAACTATTGGTATTTAGTAAAATGATAGGGTGCGAGCTAGAGTTAAAGTTCAGTGTACTTTATTTCAAACATAGTGGATCAGTTTACTTTGGACTGCACAGTCCACGAGGTTTTCCCGTGCAAACAGTTGATGAATTTTATTAATTGGGGTTTACTCGCTAAAAATTCTGTTGTCATCTCTAACTCTTACTTTGCTTTATTTTATCATGCATGAGATTAATTATTTAATTGTTAAAATAAGTAAAGTTGGAAAGACACAGATCTGTTTCTAAAAATACAAAACTTTCTAAATATTCCGCTGCATACAACTCAAAATTTGGTACTAGATACAATCTCTACACATTGAGTTTATCCTTGTGGAAAGTTTTGATTGATTTCAAAAATTTGTTTTCATCATGTCTTATGTGTTGAAAGAAGGTGGTTCTAATCAACGTGGTCCTTTATTTGAAGGAGATAATTACAATTTTTGGAAATAAAAAATGAGTGCTTATTTGCAAAATTCAAGAGGTAAAACTTGGGCTTTTGTTGAATCTGGTTATACACCACCTACAGAAGATAAAACTGTAGATGATAAATTTGAAAAAGTTTTAAAAGATGCCTTTTCTTTTACTGTTGTTGAAACTGAGCGTAATAATGCTAATGGAAAAGCTTTATATGCAATTATTAATTCGGTTATTCCATCTGAATATACTAGAATTTCTTATTGTAAACCTGCAAAAGATGCTTGGGATATTTCGCAGGTTACTCATGCAGGGACTTCAAAAGTGAAGTTATCTAAAATTCAGATGCTTTCTCATAACTTCGGGAACATCGTGATGAAAGAAGATGAATCCTTTTTATATTTTTATTCTTATCTTCTTGAAATTATTTCTTAACTGCGTCACTTAGGCAAAAGAGTTAGTGATAAGAAAATCTGTGAGAAAATGTTAAGGTCTTTACCTAAAAGATTTTAACTAAGGGTAGAAACTATCATTTAACATTGGGATTTGTCTATCTCTAAAGTATATGAGGTTGTAGGTTCATTGAAAACTTTTGAAATGCAGAATTCTGATTTAAATCAAAAGGAGAATAATCTTGCTTAAAATCAACACAGGTTCAGAATTATGTTGATGATAACTCTGATGATGATTTTTCTTTTCTGTAAAAGCAATTCAATCAGATATTACAAAGACAACAGAGGAAAACGAATGGCAACATGAACAATCTTCAAAATTTTGCAAATCGTCAAAATTTAGGTTTAATGAAAAGAAAGTTGAAGAACAAAAGGAAACTAAATTCACTTACTGGAATTGTGGTGGCAAAGGTCACGCGTCCAATGTTTGTCCTAGTCCTAGGAAAGTTCAAATGGATAGGAATAAAGGAAAAATAATGAAAGTTTTTATTTCTGAAAATTCTGCTTTTAGTGATAATGATTCTCCTCATGATGATTCTAATGATTTCTTTTATGTCGCTTTTCTTGAAAAAGGCCTTCATATTGTTACTTTATCTGACTCTGAAGACAATGAAGTTCATGATGAACAGGTGCAAGAGGATGAAAAGAATGATGAAAGATTGAAAAAGACGGTCGGAGAAACTATTGAAGTTAACAGGCTGTCAATAAGTTAGCAAAAAAGTTTATCCAAGAAAAAAGGGAGAATGAAGATATAAGAAAATAGATTGATGAAGGAAAAAGAAAAGCTTTTGAAAGTAATTCTATCACTGAGCTTGACAAGAAGATCATCATTCTTGAAAACAAGGTAAGTAGTGCTAACTCATTGAAGGAATATCTTGCTCTGAAATTTGATTATCTTGAAATTGAATTGAAATCTATATAAGATAAACTGAAAAGATTCACTTCGAGTCAAGAGAGTTTGAATAAGATAATCAACATGGGTAAGGATGTGAATGATAAAACTTGGTTAGGATTTATCAAAGGCTCAACTAGTAGTCAAGGTAAAATAGTTTTTATTAAACCTACTGGTTGTCATATACCTAAACTATGTTTACCTGATGCATTGCATTCTTATATGTCTTATGTGCCTAAATTGTTGCATTACACTTTTTGTGGTAAGAATAGACATAAATATCATTCATGTTTTCACAAGAAAAAGAAATATTTTTCTAAAATTCATTCTCATGATACTCATGCTAAGAAAAAGGTACATTCTAGGAAGAAAATGAATTTTGTGACACCTAAGTTTTCCAAAGTTGAAAATTTGCCCATGAAAGAGGTAAAAAATAAAAAAGAATTTCAGGAAGTGAGAGTGAAAACTGTGTGGATCAGAAAAAAAGATCTAATCAATTATGTGCATGTTGAGTTCGTGGAACTATTTTCCAAAAGGACTTTACCTTTAAACTGAGTCCTAGGATATTCAGTGATCATGGCTTGTGCTTTAATGTATATTTTGTTGCCATTGAATCACTTGTTAGGGTTTGGTTTAGGTATTGAGTTTCTGATCATATTCTTTATGATACATATGTGAAAATTATTTCGAGAAATTTATGATCTATCTTTGAATTCAAATTGAGACACATGATATTTTGATAAAAATATATTTTTGGCTTGTAATATATGCAACGAAAGATGATTTGCACTGATTAAGGATTTTTAGATTTGAATCTCTAAAGTTCACAGTATTTTGTGCACTAGTCCATCTATAAAAAAATAAAAAATAAAAAAAAAATTGTAAATCTTTTGATCTGTTGACTAGGGTTTATTGATCACAAAAGTTATAAAGGTTATTAGCTGGGAAAAAAAAAATAGGAGCTTTAAAAAAAAATTTAAGAAAATTATTCAGCCTAAAAAGAAAAAAAAAATTCAAAAATTGTAATGACCCGAGTTTTTCAACTCGATGCGTTAGTGATGAACCGAAGGTTGACCCGGTAAAGAGTCCGAAATGCGGAAGTCAAAGATGAAACCAAAGTATATAGAGGTAGAAGTCACCCCTAAGACACCAATGTGACCCTCCATGAGGACATGGAACTCAAAGAGAATGAAAGCGGAAACAAAGGTCAAAACGGGCAAAATCCGTGAATCAAGGGGCAAAATGGTCAATTCACAAATGTGAAGGGAGATTTGACTCTAAAAAAGTCAAATAAGGTCCACAAAACTTAAACTAATCATTTTATAACATTCCAAGAGGTTCCAAGAACATTGGACAAGAATCCCACAAAACGCCCTTTCCCGATTCAAGCAAAAACTGACATCCTCTCACTAAAACATGAATAACTCCCACTCTGATTGGAATCTTAGAATGGAATTGATACCATTGGAAAGAGGACTCAAAATCCATGAATTTAGGCTCAATAATCACCCCATTTCGGTTAGAAATGAAGAAGTTCTAGCCGTTTGAAGTTTGAAGATCAGTGCTGAAACTCAACAGAAGCTATGCTCGGGATCTAGCTATTTCGGTCGATCGAAATGACCCATCGGATGACCAAAATAGACAAAATCTCTACTGAAAACAAGTTTATAAAGGTTGGTTGGTTCGGTAGATCGAAATGAACCATCGGTCGACCGAAATAGGCCATCGATCGACCGAAATAGGTCCAAATAGTGAAAATGGCTACTGGATATGATGATTTTGATGCTCAAATGAAATCCAAAAGGCTTCGGTCAACCGAAATGGCATTTCAGTCGACTGAAATGACTCGAGAAAGTGCAAAAACCACCTGTTATGCACCCAAAGCTGAAAGTCTACATGGAACCCCCCCCCCCCCCCCCCCCATGGCATGTTCAATTCACAAAATATGCAAATGTATGATGATGTGAACATGCACGCAAGTGTAATATGGTAATTTAAACATGTTACAATGGTTTATGGTCTCATTACACTCCATTTACAAAATTTGACATGTCAAACCTCAAAGTTAGAAAAGTTTACATTTCAAAGGCAAAACTTGGAATTTAAATACATACACTTCAACTTTAAAGTCTATGGCCCTTGGCCTCATGTCATACATATCAAGTGGATCCCAAATAGTGTATCTAAGTACACTTTACATATAATTAGGCAAAAAGAGCATGCTGAACCAAACTAAGTGTTACATCATCAAAAGTGAAACTTAAAAATGCTAACACTTGCATGTGAACAACAACACTATAAAAGAAGCTTCAAATCTCCAAACCACCAAAGGCACGCACAAACCTCTGAATCTCGAATCCTGTACCTGAAAAATGTCCCCACTACGTGGGTAAGTAACATAAAGCTACTCGTAGGAGATGAACATGCATCGACCTAGCATTTTACCATTAAATCACCTTATGGTGAAACATGTCAAAGGGGCTCATGCCACCTAACGTCTATGTCACAATAAGACTCAGGGAGCATCCTAAGCTATACATGCAATTTAAAGTGAACAACGGCATACAAGTATACATGCTCAAGTATACTAAACAATGTCATGCCTATAATACGACATACAAGCATGCATTTTGAAGTATACTAAACCATGTTGAGACAAGTCATGCAATGTCTAAGCATCTCTACACAAGTATGCATTTAACATGGAAAAACTCATAAATCAAGTATACAACACAAGTATACTAAACTAATAGGATTTCACATATGACAAATATACATAGCACAATATACTAATGAATTTAACTCATGGAACAAGTATACAAGTTCAAGTATACTAAATGAGATTCAACTATCCAGACCAAGCATCAATTATCAAGCTACAAGTAATCCATGATTAATAACTTGAAATTAAATGCAAAAACAACAAATAGTGGAAAGACTAGGACATGTGGTTGCTAGACTAAGCAAGTATTTTCGGGTAATTACGACCCACAAGGTACCACCTAGTGCGCACGTATGACTTAGAAGACTCTTGTCTCTGTACTAGAGCCAAACCCTAGCCATCACATAAAGTATGTCCTCACAAGCTTTCCAAAACCAATAAGCTCAAAACTTATACAAAATCAAATGCAAGTTACCACATTCCATGCACAAGTAAGGTTAAATTCACACATTTCATGTCCTATAATTTAAGTCTAAATAGCGTATGACATGTCATGTCCTTAATATGCAATTTATATACAAAGCAGGAATATCTTTACAACAATTGAGCCACATTACTATCCTAAGCCACAAGTACTGAATAGGCCACAATTTAGTATCAAGCTTTCAAGGTAAACAATTGTAATATTCTAACAAGCTATAATCTTACATAAGATATATTTAAACAAGTTATTCCAGACAATGATGTCACATATCATGCTAAGTCAAATAACCATCTTTAAAGACTACAAGTACTAATTCTACAACAAGTTAGTAGCATGCTCACAAGATAATTAATTGAACTACATTTCATGAAATTATCACATTAACATGAAAGTCTCCAGATTTCAATTCAATTCCAAATGGACTCAAATTAATATATGTTAAAGCTTATAACATGGTCTTCACATATATCATACCAAAAATCAATTTAAGTGACTATAACACTTAAAATAAAATTAATTAAACTAATTAATTAATTTTTTCTCTAGATTTCCAAACATATCCAAATGTCCTCATTTTAACATATGTTAAAGAACTCACCAAGGCCTACTTTAATATCACATTACAAGTTGATTTCATACTTAATACAACTATGTGAATTAATCTTTTACCAAAGATAAATATTAAATAAGTTTTGCAATTCTTATTCAAATGCTCCAAGTTTAATATACCAAGGCCTAATTTACTAGCATGCTACAATTTAATTCTAAGCAACATACATCCATGTGAATTAAATCTTATATAAAGAAATAATTAAATTAAATCTCTAGAACTTGAACAAGGCATGCTCACAAGTTGTATATCCTCATAAAACAATCAATACAACATTAATATAAATCTAAGACATCCCCTACCTCAATTTGAGATGAAATCCCAAATCCCCACCAAAAGAAAAGTGCTCCGAATCCGACGATACTCTTAGGTTTTGTCGGGGACAACCCCGTGAACAAGAATCCCTAAGAAGCCCCATCAAAAACACAACTTGACTTCAAACCCGAACTTGAAAAATGATCAAAATGGAATTACAATCGATTGGAATCGAAGGCCTCGTCAAGGCGAACAATAAAGCCTAAGGCATCACCACTTTTTAATGAAGGGAAGAAGTCCAAAAGAAGAGAGAGAAGATGGCAGCCATGGCTGCCATGGAATCCGGCCAAGAGAGAGAAGAGAGAGAGAAAAATTTGACTTTTCTTTCTAAGACTCCCTATTTATAGAAAAACTCAAATAGTGCCCTGAACGGGCCCCGCCAAATCCGAAAAAGTGGAATTTGAGCAGACGCGCTCAAACGGCAAAACACTATGAACGAAAAAGATTCAAAATGATAAAACATGAACAACAGAAGAAATGGCGTCAGAAACTGAGTCCCGAGCAGAGAGATATACCCAAAACAAGTTTGGCGCAAACCGGGGCTGAAAACCTGAAAACTGTAGGGTTTGACCGCAAGACAATTCTAAGAGTACATGACTCGACGAAATGTGAAAATGAATCCCATACGAGGATCCAGGCTTAAAACAAGGCATTAGCAATAACTTTCATTAATTGCACAATGGCCCATCCAAAAAGGGTTAATTGCAAAACTGCCCCAGAATGAAAATATCTTCCAAAAGATATTTTCTTAGATACCCCTGAAATAAAATATCTTCAAAAAATATTTATGAAAAATACCCCAAGAAAAGAAAATGATTCTGAAAAACTGTGCATTCATGCCCCTATGGACACCGGAAGCAACCAGAGTACTTTTCTGCAAAAGTAAAGATACTTATTTCGTGGAAACCACTCAAGATAAAGGAACGTGAAGTCAAAAACCAACTCTGAACACAAGAAGCGAGGTTTTGCCAACAAAGTGACAAACGAGGAAAAGACGAAACAGGGAAAAGGACAAAACAGTGAATAGTGTCCAAAAAGTAAAAATGTGGAAATGATTCGGTCCTCAAAAGAAGTTGTCAATCAAAGAAAAAAAGTCTTAGAAACCATTTCTAATCACTCGAGATGACACTATGGGATGAGATACTGAACTCAGAAAATAATTTTCAACGTAAAAAATTCATCTAAAAAATTCTGAGGAAAAATGAAAGGAAGGAAAAATTTTCGGGTCGTTACAACCTACCCTCCTTAAAGAAATTTCGTCCCGAAATTTGGAACACTCCCAGAAGAATTGAACAAGGACCGTACATAAGGTCATACCATGGAATAGATCTTAAAGTACCCAAGGACAACTCCAAAGGTCTCAAGATCAACGAAAAGGCACGAAACCGTGAACAGTGAGATACCTCTCTAAACGAATTGACATACTAACCCAATGTCAACCTCCCCAAGAGAGACCAAGGTGACTACACGTCGAAACAAATAACACAACCAGAAGCAACATGGCAGCATGAATAGCGACTAAATCCCGCCCACAACGTACCCAAGGTGTGGTAGCATCGACAGCATTAAGCGCCCGCCCACGCTCACATTACAAGCTAGGTAAATCAAGGTAGCATCGACGGCAACTAGTACTCGCTCACACACCACCTGTATGGTAGTATGACAGTATAAAGCCTTTATTCGTCACCTGCCCCCAACAAGCTTAACCGTGAAACCTATCGATACCATGGACATCAAATGTCACACAATCATTACTAAAAACACCACGGAAACCAAGCATTTTGTGAGAGTTGAGATATGGTCCAAAGATGTCCGACCAGACCATTCTGGCCAATCCCAAAACTCTGTCAACAATGTCCTAGGCACCGCTACGCTTAAGGCCTTAAATCCTAAATAATGGAAAATTGACTACCTTAAGTCTCAAAACACCATTGTCAACCACACCAGTCACGAATCCCAAGCCTGACAAGTCTATGCCCTCAAGCCAATGGATCAGACTTTACAAATCAAATAACATCATCGCCGCCCTAGTCACAACGACTCCCAACAAAATAATGCACCAAAAAACCTCCACGTCATCCTAAAGCTGACTTACTACAAGGCTACGCCAAGGAACCTAGACAGCGGATCAAGCTCACACACAATCTTGACAACCAAGGTTATACAACCCTAAGCATAGTACAGGAATGACAAAAAGGGAATGAACTAATAAAACAATTAGTCATGAAATATATATATATATATATATATATATATATATATATATATATATATATATGCAAGTATACATTCATAAGTATACGAAGAAGTATTAAATCCATGGTAGACAAGTATACAGGCTCAAATATATTAAACCAAAACGAGCTGAAATAAACAACGTGCAAGCATACTAGGTATAAGTATACTAAACGTAATTAAAAATCTACACACCATACAACTAAACACATAGTGTACAAGAGAAATTAAATATGCTACCTATCACATAGGGGTCAAGCATCAGAGACAAGCTATACATCACCTATGACGCTAGCATGCTAAACAGATATATCAAATGGAAAACACATAATCTATATCAGCACATAACTACTAGATAGTCACATCCTCTAACATATTTCTAAGGCATGCTCAAAACAACAAGGCATATAAACATGTAGGAAAGACTATGCAAATAACAATCCCGTAGAATCATAAGAAATAAGGGATGAAATGCCTCTCAGAAGGACAATTCACAAAAAGGAAACTCAAAAACCCAAATGAGTCTAATCTCTTACCGTGAGGAAAAGAATCATCTCCCCAGGATGAGCACTAAGGTCCCTGAAACAAATAGTCTACAAGTCTTTCTGAAGACTGGCTCAAACCCAAGGTGGAATCCTAATGCCACACAAAACAACAACGATGTAATGGATAGTCCCAATACTAACCATTACGAGACACCAACAAGAGAACTCAACTCAAGACACTGATGAGTTCGATGGGAACTCTACAGAATCCTATCAGAACCCTAAACACAACCCCGAGTATTCCATGACAAGGGAGAAAAATTAATTGCAACAATGCAATTAATTACACATAAACACTCACACCCCAACCTTAGCTCGCAAGAGCTGTCCAAGGCAAAACAAGAAGAGATCTTAGGTCAACGCACCCATCAAATCCCTAACCACCACTCTAAGAAGAAAAGACACAAGAACCTTGCCGTTGAGGCTCAAGAAAATAAACCTCCCAATCCCCAAGGAAGGACTCAAGTCAATCCGACCTGTCATCCCATGACGTTAGAAACAAGACCCCAATGACGTCACCACATCAAGGTCACCCCGAAACTCTAATAGATGATACCCTAGCACAATCTCTACCAACCAAGCTAGAATAACCCATAATTCCTAAACAAAACATAAGAGTAAGCAGTTGACACGTAACACAGCAATGGACTACATATTTACACAAGTAGTAAATGATCATATAAGTCATGTCAATGTATGCATCATACTATCATGCTAAGAATAACAAGTACATGCAATATGCTAAAGTAGACAAGCATAACCAACATACTAAGCAGACAAGCATAAGTCAATATGCTAAAACAGACAAACAGACAAGGTACTGAAGCCGAAAAACATATACAATATGCTAAGGCAGAAAAGTACATACAATAATCTAAAACTTATAAGTATAGACAATGTACTCAAGTAAACAAGCATATCTATCATGCTGAGACAGTTAAAGTAAACTTCTAAACATTCGTCCATATAAGCATGTAGACATGTAATCACATTCAACATGTTATCAAGAAGCAAATAAAATCATAGAGCATGGCAACACAAGCATGATATACACCCAAAACTCGTCATTCAAAGATTTTTGAACCTAAGAGCTCTGATACCATTTGTAATGACCCGAGTTTTTCAACCTGGGTGCGTTAGTGATGAACCGAAGGTTGACCCGGTAACGAGTCCGAAATGCAAAAGCCAAAGATGAAACCAAAGTCTATAGAGGTAGAAGTCACCCCGAAGACACCAATGTGACCCTCCATGAGGTCACGGAACTCAAAGAGAATGAAAGCGGAAACAAAGGTCAAAACGGGCAAAATCCGTGAACTAAGGGGCAAAATGGTCAATTCACAAATGTGAAGGGATATTTGACACTAAACAAGTCAAATAAGGTCTACACAACTTAAACTAATCATTTCACAACATTCTAAGAGGTTCCAAGAACATTGGACAAGAATCCCACAAAACGCCCTTTCCCGATTCAAGCAAAAACTGACACCCTCTCACTAAAACATGAATAACTCCCACTGTGATTGAAATCATAGAGTGAAATTGGTACCATTGGAAAGCTAACTCAAAATCCATGAATTTAGGCTCCAGAATCACCCCATTTTTATTAGAAATGAAGAAGTTATGGCCGTTTGAAGTTGGAAGATCAGTACTGAAACTCAACAGAAGCTATGCTCGGGATCTAACTATTTCGGTCGACCAAAATGACCCATCGGATGACCAAAATGGACAAAATCTCTGCTGAAAACAAGTTTTTAAAGGTTGGTTGGTGCGGTAGACCAAAATGAACCATCAGTCGATCGAAATAGGCCATCGGTCGACCGAAAATAGGTCTAAATAGTGAAAATGGCTACTGGAAATGATGATTTTGATGCTCAAATGAAATCCAAAAGGCTTCGGTCGACCAAAATGCCATTTCGTCGACTGAAATGATTCGAGAAAGTGCAAAAACCACCTGTTATGCACCCAAAGCTGAAAGTCTACATGGAACCCCCCCATGGCATGTTCAATTCACAAAATATGCAAGTGTGTGATGATGTGAACATGCACACAAGTGTAATATGGCAATTTAAACATGTTACAATGGTCTATGGTCTCATTACACTCCATTTACAAAATTTGACATGTCAAACCTCAAAGTTGGAAAAGTTTACATTTCAAAGGCAAAACTTGGAATTTAAATACATACACTTCAACTTTAAAGTCTATGGCCCTTAGCCTCATGTCATACATATCAAGTAGATACCAAATAGTGTATGTAAGTACACTTTACATATAATTAGGCAAAAATAGCATGTTCAACCTGACTAAGTGTTACATCATCAAAAGTGAAACTTAAACATGCTAACACTTGCATGTGAACAAGAACACTATAAAAGAAGCTTCAAATCTCCAAACCACCAAAGGCACGCACTAACCTCTGAATCTCGAATCCTGTACCTGAAAAATGTCCCCACTACATTGGTAAGTAACATAAAGCTACTCATAGAAGATGAACATGCATCGACCTAACCTTTTACCATTAAATCACCTTATGGTGAAACATGTCAAAGGGGCTCATGCCATCTAATGTCTATGTCACAGTGAGACTCAGAGAGCATCCTAAGCTACTCATGCAATTTAAAGTGAACAACGACATATAAGTATACAAGCTCAAATATACTGAACAATGTCATGCCTATTATACGACATACAAGCATGCATTTTCAAGTATACTAAATCATGTTGAGACAAGTCATGCAATGTCTAAGCATCTCTACACAAGTATGCATTTAACATGGAAAAACTCATAAATCAAGTGCACAACACAAGTATACTAAACTAATAGGATTTCACATATGACAAGTATACATAGCACAATATACTAATGAATTTAACTCATGGAATAAGTATACAAGTTCAAGTATACTAAATGGGATTCAACTATCCAGACCAAGCATCAATTCTCAAGCTACAAGTAATCCATGATTAATAACTTGAAATTAAATGCAAAAACAACAAATAATGGAAAGAGTAGGACATGTGGTCGCTAGACCAAGTAAGTATTTTCGGGTAATTACGACCCACAAGATACCACCTAGTACGCACTTATGACTTAGAAGACTCTTGTCTCCGTACTAGAGCCAAACCCTAGTCATCACATAAAGTATGTCCTCACAAGCTTTCCAAAACCAATAAGCTCAAAACTTATACAAAATCAAATGCAAGTTACCACATTCCATGCACAAGTAAGGTTGAATTCACACAATTCATGTCCTAGAATTTAAGTCTAAATAGCATATGACATGTCATGTCCTCAATATGCAATTTATACAAAAATCAAGAATATCTTTACAACAATTGAGCCACATTACCATCCTAAGCCACAAGTACTAAATAGGCCACAATTTAGTATCAAGCTTTCAAGGTAAACAATTGTAATATTCTAACAAGTTATATTCCTACATAAGATATATTTAAACAAGCTATTCCAGACAATGATATCACATATCATGCTAAGTCAAATTACCATCTTTAGAGACCACAAGTACTAATTTTACAACGAGTTAGTAGCATGCTCACATGGTAATTAATTAAACTACATTTCATGAAATTATCACCTTAACATGAAAGTCTCCAGATTTCAATTCAATTCCAAATGGACTCAAATTAATATATGTTAAAGCTTATAACATGGTCTTCACATATATCATACCCAAAATCAATTTAAGTGACTACAACACTTAAAATAAAATTAATTAAGCTAATTAATTAATTATTTCTCAAGATTTCCAAACATATCCAAATGTCCTCAATTTAACATATGTTAAAGAACTCACTAATGCCTACTTTAATATCACATGACAAGTTGATTTCATACTTGATACAATTATGTGAATTAATCTTTCACGAAAGATAAATATTAAATAAGTTTTGCAATTCTTATTCAAATGCTCCAAGTTTAATATATGTTAACTATCATACCAAGGCCTAATTTACTAGCATGCCACAATTTAATTCTAAGCAACATACATCCATGTGAATTAAATCTTATATAAAGAAATAATTAAATTAAATCTCTAGAACTTGAACAAGGCATGCTCACAAGTTGTATAGTCTCATAAAACAATCAATACAACATTAATATAAACCTAAGACATCCCCTACCTCAATTTGAGACAAAATCCCAAATCCCTACTAAAAGAAAAGTGCTCAGAATCCGACGATACTATTAGGTTTTGTCGGGGACAATGCCATGAACAAGAATCCCTAAGAAGCCCCATCAAAAACACAACTTGACTTCAAACCTGAACTCGAAAAATGATCAAAATGGAATTCCAATCGGTTGGAATCGAAGGCCTCGTCAAGGCGAAAATAAAGCCTAAGGCATCACCACTTTTTAATGAAGGGAAGAAGTCCAAAAGAAGAGAGTGAAGATGGAAGCCATGGCTGCCATGGAATCTGGCTAAGAGAGAGGAGAGAGAGAGAAAAATCTTACTTTTCTTTCTAAAACCCCCTATTTATAGAAAAACTCAAAAAGTGCCCTGAACGGAAAAAGTGGAATTTGAGCAAACGCGCTCAAACAGTAAAACTCTGTGAATGAAAAAGATTCAAAATGAGAAAACATGAACAGCGGAAGAAACAATGTCAAAAACCGAGTCTCGAGCAAAGAGATATGCCCAAAACAAGTTTGGCGTAAATCGGGGCCGAGAACCTGAAAACTGTAGGGTTCGACCGCAAGACAATTCTAAGAGTACATGACTCGACGAAATGTGAAAATGAATCCCGTACGAGGATCCAGGCTCAAAACAAGGCATTTAGCAATAACTTTTATTAATTGCACAATGGCCCTTCCAAAAAAGGTTAACTGCAAAATTGCCCCAAAATGAAAATATCTTCCAAAAGATATTTTCTTAGATACCCCTAAAATAAAATATCTTCAAAAGATATTTATGAAAAACACCCCAAGAAAAGAAAAAGATTCTGAAAAACTGTGCATTCATGCCCCTATGGACACCGGGAGCAACCAGAGTACTTTTATGCAAAAGTAAAGATACGTATTTCGTGGAAACCACTCAAGATAAAGGTACGTGAAGTCAAAAACCAACTCCGAACACAAGAAGTGAGGTTTTGCCAACAAAGTGACAAACGGGGAAAAGACGAAACAGGGAAAAGGACAAAACAGTGAATAGTGTCCGAAAAGTGAAAATGTGGAAATGACTCGGTCCTCAAAGGAAGTTGTCAATCAAAGAAAAAGAGTCTCAGAAACCATTTCTAAGCACTCTAGATGACACTATGAGATGAGAAACTGAACTCATAAAAGAATTTTCAACGAAAAAGATTCATCCAAAAAATTCTGAGGAAAAAAGAAAGGAAGGAAAATTTTTCGGGTCGTTACAAAAATTGCTAAATTCTTTGTTAAGGAAAATGCTACCTATTGAGATTTGATCGAAAACTCTCATTAGAATTTGAAGATGAGCTAATTAAGTAAAAAGAAAGGTGGAGGAGATAAGTTAAATTGGGGAATTGCTATCTGCTCTTTAGAGTGAAAGCCACCTTGCTTAGAAAAATTGCTCAAAATAATTTTATTTTGATATTTTTTGATCAATAAGGTTTAGACAATGATTTGTTGAAATTCGATTGCAAATTGATTAGATTGGATTTCACACACACACATGAATTTGCTAGATTAATTTCTAAATTTTTCATTAAAATTTGCAAGTTGGATTTCATGTTGTGATTACTTTTGGAGATTTGAAATTATTTAAAAATCTGTGGAGTCAAAAAATTTGTACTTTTAGATACTTTTTAAAATTCTCTGAGAAAGTTTTCAATCATGTGTTGACAGGATGTTTTTAATGATCAGTGATTTGTTATTTTAATTTTTTTTTTTATAAAAAAAAAAAAGAAAAAATTGAAAATTTTGAAAAATTCAAAAAGATTTTTGATTTTTAAGTTTTTAGATTTTCTTTAATTTTATTTTAGTCACTGATGTTTTGAAAAAAAAAATTCAAAAAAAAGAAAAAGTTTTTTTTTTTTTTTTTCCAATTCACCAAAGATTCAATGATAAGTGCACAAATGTTGCACATATTAGCATCTAAGTTAGGGTATTTTAGTTCATTTATCTATCTTAATTTTCTGTTTTAGTTTTTAATTCTTGTTTTTATCTATTTCAAGTCAATAAGGTTCAAACAGGCTAAAAAGAGCCTATTAAGCCCTTTTTGGAGTCAAGAAGAAAATCCGATAAAAAAGTCTGAAAATTTTCCCTGGAGTAGTCTCGATCGATCGATCGAAGATTCATTTGCGATTGTTCGAAGGTTGGTGATCCATTGAAGCCACGTCAGCAAAAGGATAGGACTGCCACCTCATCATTCATTCCAAATTGGTGATCGATCGAAGACTTTGGCAATCCATCGAAGCCACGTCAGCGCCAGCTAAACAGATAAATTTGCCAGTTATCAAGATGAGCATGCCACGTCATTCACGATCGATTGAAGTACTTTATGATCCATCAAAGACCCTCGCGATCAATCGCAATCCGGCTGGCAGTGAGTTGTTTAATTCCCGAGCGCGTCCGAATTCCACCTAACTTTGGAGTTGCGAGATTACACCAATTGGAATGCATTTTCTGACTTGGAGACCACTCAAAGGAGCTTGTATTTAAATCAAATTAAACCATTTGTAAAGGGTTCCAAGTTTTTGTTCTAGAATTTGTTCCTCACTTTGTTACATAATTAGTATAGTTTTTAGCTAGTTCTCTCTCTAGAGATTAGGGTTCTTGAGCAAAGCAAAGAGGAGGAAGATGGAGCTTACATTGAAGATAGCCCTTGAGAGTTGCAAGACATCAATAATGAGTGGCTAGATCATCCTCTTGGTGACATAGATAGCCCTAGGCTTGCCTCCTAAACGCAGGAATTTTGTTATTTTTGGGAATTAATGTTGTAAATAATGTATTGACCTTGTGATTATATAGATCTTTATTTCCTACATGATTTGTATAGATGAATTCTTCCAATTAATCTTCCAATTTTATTTACATGTCTATGTGTGATAGAATGAATGATTATGTCTCTATATTAGATTCTATCAATTTGATGCATGTCTATGTGTGTTGGAATTGTGGATCTAGTGATGGTTATGTATAGTGCTTAATTGTCTACACTTATGACTTATTTGATGGATTATGCTCATACTTGATGGATTGTTCTACACCATTACTTAATTAGTTATATTTCCTTGTCATTAGTATAATTGTAGTGTAATTACCTTTAAATTCCTAGATAGGTAGACAATCCATGCTTGTTGTTTGGTGATCCATGCTTATGATTGCAAAGTGTACATTTTTCTAGACTGTTGTGTGCTATAATTGTTGGTTTAATTGATCGATTAATGTTTTTACTTGATGATTTGTACTACACACTAGCCTAAGTAGACAATTCACACTTGTTATTGTTATCCATGCTTATTGTTTCAATTGGTAGCACACACACACTTGTTTTGCAACATTGAATCCCCTTAAATTGATATATGCTAGTTATTTAGTGAGGTGGACCTTAGTGGTGACCTCTATGCCCTAAGACCTCTCTCTAATTCTCTACACCCTAATTCTTTTAGTTTATTTTAAATTACATACTTTCAATTTAATTGTAGTTTAATTCAACCAACAAACCCCTTGTTTGATCATTTGACCTATTAGTCCGACCTTGATTCTAAATACCTTGCAAATCCCTTGGGACGATCCCTACTCTCTATGCAACGTTAGTAGTATTAGTAGTAGTGGTTTTATAAATTTAAAATTGACTAAAAAGGCTTCTTGAACCACACTCCCAATCTGACGTCTTTGTGACGCAACTAAGCGAAGGCTAGATTAAGTTTTGGCGCCATTGCCGAGGATTAACAATGTTGTATTTGGAATTTAAATAGCAATTAGTACTCTTTTGATCCTTGTCTTTATTTTATTTTATTTTGTTTTCTCACTTGTTACTTGTTGATTAGGTACTTAGATCCAAAGGAAAGCAAGCATTGAACCTTGAAGCAAGCATTAAAAAAAAAAAAAAAAAAAATGAGCAAAAAAAAAAAGCAAAAAGCATAAAAAAAATTCAATCATTGCTTGGGAACTTTGCGAGTGTATCCTAAACTCCTCTTACTTAATTGATCATCAGCCTGTGTGGAGGCCATTAATTTATTTTATTGTTGAAAGCACAGGAGTTTGGGAACAATGTATATGGAGATTTGTTGTTGATTGATTATTTGTTGTTGTGGACGAGAAGTATTTGCTTATTGTTGATTGTTATTGGTGTGTTGAATTGTTTTGTGTATGTATGGTCGAAGGTCTCTAAATCTTCCTCTTGTTCCTTTGAATCCTAATATCGAATCCATCGTTCGAAATCCAAGGGGTAGAGCTAGTCCTAGTGAAAATCTTTCCACTCTTGATCAATCCATTTCATCAATGGAAGATCACGTTGAAGACATAGGTCATATAGACCACCATGGCATCTATCATCCAACATTGTGCAACAACATGATAACATGCACATTCCTTTAGGAATGCCTAGACTTCTTACTCCTTAACCACCACTTGGCCAAGTTCCATATGGAATGCCAAGACCACTTTTTGTTCCACCACCTCCCATTGTTCAAGCTAATCATGGAGCTTATGTAGAGCAACAAATTCTGAATTCTCCCATGGTTTTAAAGGATCACTATATACCTAATGAATATAATGCGCCGACATGTGTCTGGCTTCCTCCTTTTAGAGCCAATCATTATGAGATTAAACCTTAAACCATCCAAATGTGTCCAAACTTTTTTGGGCTAAGAAATGATGAACCTTATAAACACTTGGATGAATTTCTTGAAGTGCATTCCACCGTGAAATACACGGACATGCCAGAGGAGATTCTAAGGTTGAAACTCTTCCCACTCACTCTTTCCATAACTTTTTGGGCGGAAATGCAACAAGAGTTCTTAAAGAAGAATTATCCTACCTCTAAAACCAATGCTATGAGAACCTTAATTCATGAATTTTCACATGGGGATAGGGAGCTCTTACATGAGGTATGAGAAAGAATGAATGATTTGCTTAGGAAGTGTCCACACCATGACATTCCTAAGTGGCAAATAGTTCAACATTTTTATAAAAGTTTATCGGAGACCCACAAGGCCAGGATAGATGCTTCAATGGCAAGGTCTTACTTGGACAAATACGAGGATGATGTTTGGCAATTATTTGAAAGCATGAGTGAAAGCTCTATGCATCGATCATTATCTTCTCGCAATGGTAGAAATTCAAATGTAGGAGGGAAGAAGATCTCTCTCTTATATCAAGTGGAAAGTTCTAATGACATTTTCACCGAGGTGAAAACTTTGACTCAAAGATTTGACCAATTCTTGGCCAATCAAAATTTGGCTCATCAAGCATCTTCCTCTCCTCATCATCATCATTCTAGTGAGTCTTGCATAACATGTTCAAGTGTGCTCCATAATACTTCCAATTGTCCCCATGGACATGTGTAAAATGAGCAACATGAATAAGTCAATGCAGCTTTTGCAAACTAAAGGAACAATCCATTTTCTAATTAATACAATCTAGGTTGGAGAAATCAACCGAACTTTTCTTGGAAAAGCCAAGGAATTGGTGTAAACCTTCCTCAAAATCAAGGTGGTTCCTAAGCAAAGTATGTTCCCTTGCACTTGCAAAATCAAAATTCCCAAGGTTATCATCCGTCTTACTCTCTAAATGTGAACCAATATTCCTATCATCAAACTTCCAACCCTCAACCATATTCTCAAAGTTCTTCCAGGACTTTTGATGAGCACTGAAAAATGCCCATTTAAACCCGTTAAACTTAGGTATTCTAGGACCTTTATATATCTTATTTTACCGTTTTAGATTGATTTCGTATTATTTTCGTTTTCAGGCACTTATCCCAAAAATAAGCTAACTCAGCCAAATAAGAGCTTAAAAGAAGAAATTCTGAGATTAAACAAATAAAGGAGCAAAGTGGAAAAGGAAAGAAGCAAAAAGGAATCAAAGGTGCAAAGCTGCAAAGTTTGATCGATCCAACCCAAGGTTCGATCGATCCAACATAGATCGATCTCAGCATTTCAAGATAGATCTCAGCCAAGTTCGATCAATCTAACTTCACCTCTGATTGATCAAACCCCTTGTCCTTATCCAAATGATTGATCTTATCCACAGCTGTACACCCACCAACCACTTTTGTCCTTTTCCCCATAAATATCTTCAAAATATCTCAGATTTGGCCTTATCCGAAGAAACTTAGCCAGTTGGATCGATCCAGTCTTAGTTCGATCGATCTCATTCATCTTCGATCGATCCAACTCCAGGTCTGATCGATCGAACTTCCTCCAGAGCAGAAAAGTTAAAATTCCAGCTCACCAAAATTGTCCTCTATCCAATCATTGGGGAATATGCCTTGCACGACCCCAGCTCATTTTGTGTGCCATTTGACCTACCTATATAAGGAATATGATACACTCTATGAGAGAGCTTCTTAGGTATTTTAGATATACAACTTTAGAGGCAATTCTTAGTGTGGAAGAAAGAGGAGGAGGCTAGAGACATCATTGGAGGAGGTCTTCACCAACAAGGAGCAGCTTACATCCATGGAGTTAGCCCTTGAGGGTTGGAATCTCATCACCATGAGTGGCTAGACATCTTCTTGGGGCTAGAGTTAGCCCCAAGCATGATTTCTTTATCTTAATCTTATGTATTATTGAGGGATTAGTGTTGTAATACATGTTTTGACTCTTGATTATATATAGATCTTGTTTATTCAATGATTTATATGTTTTAATGCTTCCAATTAATCATTTCATTCTATCCATATGTCTATGTATGCTAGAATAGATGTTCATGTGCTTGTCTCTAGATTTGATGTTGTTGATGCATGTCTATGTGTATTGATGCCTTTAATCTAGAGATTGTCAAAATATAAAGTGCTTAATTGAATGCTCTTGTGATTCTCTTGATGGCTCATACTTATTCCTTGATGGATTGTACCTCTCCCCTTAGTTTATTTTCATGCTAATAGTGTAGATGTAGTGTAGTTGTAGTGCAGTGTTAAATTGGAGGACAATCCATGCTTGTTATTTGATGTTCCATACTTTTAAATGCAAGTAGCATATGTCTCTAACCTTGTGGTATATTTGGATTGTGAGCTTAATGAAAGGATTAATGACTTGTTTTGATCTATTATACCTTTCACATGTGTTTAGACAATATATTCTTCATTGATTAGATATGTTGTGCCTTTCACATGATGTTTAGACAATGCATGCTTAATTTGTCATCCTTGTGAATTATTTGGATTATGAGCTTAATGAAAGGTTTAATGACTTGATTTGATATGTTGTTCTCTTCACATGTTGTTTAGACAATATATGCTTACTTAGTTTGATATATTATACCTTTCACATGTTGTCTAGACATTATACACTTATTGAGTCACCTTTGCTAATTAAATACACACACATCAATATTGAAACACACACACAATTTCCTTCATTAGTCCTTGATAATGATGAAGAATAGCATTGCTTGGTGGTGATATCTACACCCCAAGATCTCTCTCTCCCTCTTATTTACTCTCTTTGCATTGCATTACTTTTACTTTAGTTTACATTTCTCTAGTTTAATCAACCAACCAACTATTTGTGTGATCATTCGACCTACTATCCTAAGTGCAATTCCACAACCACAATTCGACACTCAATCCCTTGGGACGATCCCTACACGCCCTAGCTATATTTATAGTGAAAGGTAATAGAGGCTTCTTATAAATGTAAAACTCTTAGCCCTCGCCTTAATTGCACACAACTCTTTTCACAAGCTTGATGTGGTAGTGCAACCCTAGTAAGGACCACACCAAGTTTCGCTTTTGAAGAGAAAATTTTATCGACTTTGGGAAGTTTGGAGGTAAACTCTAAATTGCTTCACTCCCATTTTCAATTTATTGCAAAGCTAGAAACCCAAGTAGAGCAAATAGCTAGCACATTAAATGCCAAAAAGAAGGGAAAATTGCCTCTTAATCTCGTGCCTAATCCTCAATATATGGTGGAGACTGCTCCTTCATTGGGATGTCCCCAATATGAACAAGTTAATATGGTGACCACTTTGAGGAGTGGAAGAGTGATTGATAATCAAGCAAACGTCCCTAGTGAAGAGAGGGAACCGGTGAAACCTAGTGTCAGCACCCGTTATGTTTCCAATCCTATTCCTCCTTCACCTAGGCAAAAAGATCATGTTGTGGAAAAGTGTAATACCCCTACTTTTCAAAAGGATATCATGGGAATTTAATTTTTTTCTTGTGCGTTTTTAATTGATTATGTGGGTATGTGCTTATGTGGCTATATGTTTATTTGATGAATTGTTTAGTTGAATTATGTGATTTAAATTGTGTGTTTTAATTGATTTAAATGGTATTTGTTTTATTGTGTGAATTTCTTCTAACTTATTTGTTAGTTTTAAATGATTAATTATTTTATTTTAAGTTTAATTTTAATTTAAAGAGGAGATGGATTTGGATAGTACTGATGGATCATTTATTGGGTCACATGGACTATTGGATAGGAGATTTAAAGAGTACAAATAATTACCCATGAATTGGTGATACATATATATATGGGTATATATGTATATATAAGGGGAAAATAATAATTGATATTATTAATAATGTTTATAGTTAGTATTATTAATTATTATTGTCAGTATAAATATATTTATATATGTAGTTATAAAATCTATAGTATAATTATATTTATAAAATCACGTACTGACATAGTTGTGTATATCTGTAAATATAATTCTTTTCTTTATTTTCTTTAGGCAGGCTTATAGTATATATATGATTAGCATTTTGTAAGTAATTTGGGTATATATACTCATATAAGTCTAGGAGATGAGGCTAGGTTTTATATACATAATATATGTTATACCTAGAGAGGTAGAGTTTTACAGAGAGGAAAGGATAAACTGAGAGAGAATAAGCTAGGGTTTCGGCCTAGGATTTAAGGTCAGACCAAGGTGGTAGATTAAAGACTATTTGGGGATTGGAACTAGAACAGTAGGAGGCTTCAACAGCGGCCAAGGATCACCAGAAAAGCTAGGAAGTAGAGGTTAAGGTTTCAATCCGAAACCTAGAGGCAAGTTCTATCTCTAACTCTTTTCGTTAAACTTGTGTTCTGTGCATGCTTAGATAATCTCCGGGACTTAATCAGATACTAAAATTGATCTTGTATGCATGTTAATTCATAGATTAAATTGTTTTGGGTGTTGTTAAATTGAAATTGATTTATTGTATCGGTTGTTTAATATTATGTAATTTAATTGTTGTTAATGATGCATACAATGTATATATCATTTCTGGGATTGGTTGGGACAGAGATTAACCACAGGAATTTTAACTAAGACTTACAGAGAGGTCTGAACATCGCCAGAAGTGAAGATGATGATCAGAAAGTAGGATACAGCTCTCAGCGAGAGAGAGCCGACTTTCCAAAGGAGGGAGCCGACTCTAGAAGAGAGAGAGAGCCGACTCCACAAGGTGTAGAGCCGGCTCCCCATGGGGGAGAGCTGGCTCCACAAAGGGGGGAGCCAGCTCCCTCTTTGGGAGAGGCGGCTCTCCCACTATATACACTCCTACGAGTGTTTATTTGATGTTTTTGGATACTGTAGGGACTAAAGTTTGATTCATAACTTTAAGGAGGGGTTTTAAATGATTACATAAGCATGTTAAAATCCAAGGAAGTGATTAATCTAGGCTACTATGCTAGAATGTTGAACAACATGAAATTTGAATAATTATTTGCATGTTGTCAATGGATAGGGAAGATTTAGTTACCGAATGTGGTTCTAGTAAGTTAAATGGACTCGCATGATGTTACTTGTAATGACCCGGTCATTTTCTTCTTTTCCTTTTTCCTCAAATTTTGCAGATAAACTTTTTTTCCGTTGTCTTTTCCCTTATGTGTTTGGTTTTTCATCACGTAGTGTCATCTCGAGTGCTCAGAAATGGTTTCTGAGACTCTTTCCTTTGGTTTGGCAACTTCCTTCGAGGACCGATTCAATTTTCGCATTTTCACTTTTCGATCACTATGCACTATTTCGTCCTTTTCCTATTTCGTCTTTTCCCTGTTTGTCACTTTGTTGGCAAAACCTCACTTCTTGTGTTTGGAGTTGGTTTTTGACTTCACATATCTCCATCTTGAGTGGTTTCCACGACATACATATCTTTACTTTTGCAAGAAAGTACTCTGGTTGCTCCCGGTGTCCATAGGGGCATGGATGCACAATTCTTTGGAATCTTTTTCTTTTCTTGGGCTGTTTTTCATAAATATCTTTTCAAGATATTTTATTTCAGGGGCATCTAAGAAAATATCTTTTGGAAGATATTTTCATTTTGGGCAGTTTTGCAGTTAACCCTTTTTGTAGGGGTTATTGTGCAATTAACAAAAGTTATCGCAAAATACTTTTTCTGGAGCCTGGATCTTTGCACGGGATTTATTTTCTCATTTCGTCTAGTCGTGGACTCTTAGAATTTCCTCCTAGTTGATGTTTTCCAATTTCGGGGTTTCTGGCCCTGGTTAGCGCCAAACTTGTTTGGGGCATATCTCTCTACTCGGGACTTAGTTTTCAACGCTATTTCTTCCATTGTACATATTTTCTCATTATGAATCTTTTTTGTTCACGAAGTTTTTTTGTTTGAGCGCGTCTGCTCAAAATCCACTTTTCCGAACTCGATAGGGCACTTTTGGGACACTTTTAGGATTTTTCTATAAATAGAGGGTTATAAAATGAAAAATCAGATTTTCATCATCTTCCTCCTCTCTCTTGGCCAAAATTCAGGGCAGCCATGGCTGCCACCTCCTCTCTCCTCCTTTGATCCACTTTTCCTTGGTGAAAAGTCTTCGGCCTTAGCATTTGTTGTTCCCCTCGATGTGCTCTACCTTTACCCCTTATTAGAATTCATTTTTTGACCATTTCTTGAGTTTGGGTTTGAGGTCAAGTTGTTATTTTCATGGGGCTTCTTAGGGATTCTTGTTCACGGCGTTGTCCCCGACAAAACCCCGAAGTATTATCGGATTCAGAGCTGTTTCGTTTTGATGGCTTTTGAGATCTTTATCTCAAATCGAGGTAGGGGGTGTCTTAGGATTATATTTGTGTTGTGTTGATGATTATATGAGCTTATACAACTTGTATGCATGCTTTAGTTCAAGATCTAGAAATTAATTTAATTAATTTCTTCGTTTAAGGTGTAATTTCCATGATGATATGTAAATTGGAATTAAATTGTGACATGCTAGAAAATTTGGCATTGGTATGGTTGTTGACATATATTAAATTTGGATTATTTGGTTAAGAATTAAAAATTTTATTTAATATTTATCTTTGGTGAAAGTTTAATTCACATGGTCCTAACAAGCATGAAATCAAGTTGTAATATGATATTTAGATAAGCCTTGGCATGTTCTCTAACATATCTTAATTTGAGAGCATATGGAATTGTTTAAAAATCTAGAGGAAATTAATTAATTAGCTTAATTAATTTTGTTTTAACTGTTTTAATCACTTAATTGGTTATTTGGAGTTATATATGTGATGACCATGACATGTCCTTCAACATATATTAATTTGGGGTTATTTGGAATTAATTTAGAATCTAGAGAATTTAATTATTTTTGCTTAATTAAATTCTATATATTTGCTCCATGGATTTTATTACGTTTTGGAAGTTTTTTCTATGTTTAAATCATGGACTTGGACTTGTTGTATGTTCACTTGGTTATATTTTGAGCATTGGATAACATAGTTGTTATATTAATATTCATAAGAATATGTTTTCCTTAATGAATATATTGTTGCCTTGTGTAAGAAATTGCACTCTTTGTGTTAGACATTTTTCATGCCTTAGTAGTTGTAGACTTTGTGTATGTATTGTATATGTTTCCAAATTTGGTTGTGCTTGGTAGATAGTTAATATCTTGTATATACATGTTGATATATACGTTGTTGCACAACTTGTTGATTTTGGACACTTGGGAATGTCGTTGTTTGGCTACGGCTAGGACTTGGTTCTAGTACGGGGGATTGTCCCTCTATATAGTCTTGTGCGCACATAGGGAGGTTTACCATGGGCTAGTAACCCTAAAGTAACTGTGGTGTCGATCTGATCCGGCGTGACGTCCAAGTATCCAATTTGGTTGATTTCGCATTTCGTTTCAAGTTGATAACTATATGATGTTATAAATTATTGTTTCTTATTTGATTCTCCATATTTTGTTGCAAGATGTTAACTTTGTGAAATCATGCTTTATGCGTTGTATTGGAAGTTCCAATGTTGGTTAAATTGTATTGATATCATGATTTGTGTTTTGATATTCAAATGTGGCTTAGGAATGATCCTATAAATTCATTTGGAACATAAACGTTAGGTGGCATGACCCATTGTGGTAGTTCTTGTGTTTTAGATTTCGAGTTGATAACTTTAAGAATCTATGTCTTGTTGCTTTGTATAACATGCTTCCATGTTGCTTGAATTGCATAAATGATGTGTTTTATGCTAGAAATGATCTTAGGTAGCTTAGGATGCTCCCTGTGTCACACATTAAAGTAGACGTTAGGTGGCATGAGCCCTTTAACATGTTTCACCATAAGGTGATAATTTGTAAAACGCTAGGTCGATGCATGCTCACTTCCTACGAGTAGCTTTATGTTACTCACCCACGTAGTGGGGACATTTTTCAGGTATGAAGACTTGGTTCGTGGTGCTCATTGCTCCTTGGATGGCTTATAGTTTTTAAGTTTCCATTTTATGCAAGTGTTAGCATAAAATGCCTCTTTGTAACCTTATGTATCAAAATATGTATTATTGGATTCCATATATGTAGTGTGTACATGAGTACATTCTTTACAATGTATTTGACATGTATGAGTTGAGGTCGGAGGCCAATTTTGTATCCTATGTAATTTATACCTTCATGAAATATTATGAAATTATTGAAAAATGTTAAGTTATTGTCTCCCTATGATTGCATCGGGTGTGGGAATTGCATTTTGATTCTTCCGTAGGATCTCATTAGTCATGTATGAAGTGTGGCCAAGGGCCAAATGGTATTTTGAAACTATTTCATAATTTTAAATTCCAAGTTTTCATTCCAAACTTCATTTTTGCCTTTTTGCCCGTTGGGGGGTCGGATTTTGCATCGGTGGTATTTTTAAGCCATGGACCATTGTAGCGCATCTAAATAGAAAAGTTACATTTGTGTGCATAGTTATTTTCAAGAAAAACTTCTTCCTTGGTGAAATGAGCCTCCTACGGACTCATTTCGCATTTTTGTTGCATAATCTGACCTAAGGGTATTTTGGGGTTTTCTTTCAAAAAATAAATTCCGGTCTCCACATGGTTACTTAGAAAATGTGATTTTAGGGGGGGGTTTAATTTTTGTGTTTTTCCAAAAAATGTCATCTTGGTACCGAAAATCCCTCCCGAAGTTCAGTTTTCTGCTATGCATTTTAGCAGCTTTTAGGACCTTCATGACCAGATTTCATGGAGGGGCATTTTGGGCATTTCATAGTGAGTTTTTTTTCACTTTCCCCTAAGATTCACATAGAAAACTTGATTTTTATAGGGGTTTCTTCTTTGAGTTTTTCCAGAAAATGTCATCTTGGTCGTCAAAATTCTATTTTTTCCGAAAAAACCCCTACTGCTAAGGTTTTTGGTTGCCCATTCTGATTTTCGCTTCGTAACCGGTTAGAAGGGGTCTTGTAACCGGTTACATGTGCATGGGCAGTGAGTTTTTCGTGTTTTTTGGCCTCCTAACTGGTTAGATGGTCTTAGGTTGACTATGTTGACCGTTTTGCCCATGTTTCTTCCGTTAGCCATATCTTCTTCATCCGGACTCCGAATCAAGTGATTCTTGAGTCTAAAGTTATTAATTTTTCATTGTCTTTCCAGTGGTGTGCTCGCTAGCACTCACTTTTATGTTGTAAAATGACATTTTTGCCCCTAGGTACATTTTTGTCCGTTTTTGAAACATCACTTCCGCATTTGTTTTCTTTGGGTTTTGTGACCTCATTGAGTGTCACATTGGTGTCTTAGGGATGTGTTGTGTCTCTTGAGACCATTGTTTTATTTTTTTTCTTTCGCATCTCGGATCCGGTTCGGGTCATCACAAGACACACTGGGTTGAAAAATCCAGGGTTGTCACATTACTTTTGTATAAATTAATATAAGGTGCTTAGTTTATAATCTGATTTCATTATATTCTTCCCTGGATGTTAATTGATGAATTACTTTATCTTATTTTATCAATATTATTGGTTATGGATGATTTAAATTGTTTACTTTTACTTTAACAATTTAAACAGAGGTTATATGATCATATATTGGTTATATATTAGGATCTTATATATATCTGACTTTTATTATTCTTATTGCTAGATGTATTGGATGATTATATTTATTTATTGCATCATTTATTGGATTTTGCGGATTATATGCACCGGTATGGGACAGTGGTATGTTAGGGATGGATTAGATCAAAACGCTAATTCCTACCTATTCATACATACAGAATGGATTAACTAAAACAGTTAAATCCTACATGGATTCATGTCTTGTCAACTAAAACAATTGAACAACATACTGAATACTTGTTTTATGCTTTGTATTAGAGTAACTTATATTTTTAAATATATAGTTTTGTTACCACGATATGAGCTTGAGTCTTAGGATCGATGGTTAGGGAGCGTATATGTATTAGGATGCATAGTTGGCTATAATGGTTTGATGTGTACCCTGCTAGGTCTAGGTAGTCATGCCCACTTCAGGTAAGTTTTGCGTGATACCTACTAGTCAGGTTGAGACTGGCATGTAGTCCAGTGAGAGTCCTGTAGTGTGGATATATATATATATATATATATATATATATATATATATATATATATATTTATAGACTATATAGTTATTGTTTGATTGTCTAGGATGTATCTGTGTATCGAGTCTCTGTTTGGATTGTAGTAGAATAGAACTTGTTCGTGGGCCTGACCCACTATTATTTTTCAGGTATCAGACGATTCCAGTCTTAGAGTTTGTTCGTGCTGAGTAGAGACAGTCACTCATTCTTCCGACTATGTAGGACTATTAGCTATGTTTTAGTTTTGGTTTTCTTTTGTATATCATTTTGTTCAGTTGAGATTTTCTAGGGGTCCACATAATATGGATTCCTGAGTTGTACTATTGTTTGGAGGATTTCTTGTATAAGAAGAAGTTGTTTATTAATGAAAGTTTTTTAGAGGATTAATTATTGGTTTATTATTTTAGTTTCTTTTCAGCATTTTATTTATTCTTGTTAATCATAGTTATATTCTGTATTCGATTATTGCCATTTGTTTTGATATCCTCGAGCCTGGGCTTGGCCAACCCGCATCGGGAATTTTGGGGGTATCACAGTTGGTATCAGAGCACTCTAGGTTCAAGTCTCTTTAGGAGTGTCTTTCATTATATGACTTCCGCGTTGCGTCTCTTAAAACTTAGAGCCTATATTAGGATTCATTGTACTCTATTTACCGTTTGTTAGGAGTAACGGATGTCAATTATATTCTGTGTCACAGAATGGTTGACACTAGGAGGAGGAAGGGGTCCAAGGCGAAAATGATAAAGACCTAAAGGAGTAAAGGAGTATAATATCGATTTCATTGCTAGAAAGCAGAATTTGAGATCGATAGGTTTAGTTCCGGGGTTGGCATTACTTAGAAAGTATAAGCCAATGAAGGATTTAGATGTACGTGAGAGGGCACCACATATCGGGGCCAACACGACATCAGTTGTTCTCAAAAGGAGATAAGAGGAAAGTAGGAGTCTGAAGAGGATCCAAATAGAGGAGATTTCAAAGTATCCAAGAAAAAAGGTACTAAATCTTAAAGATGAAAGATCGCGCGAAGGTGATCTTGTTTGCTAGTAGTATAGCAAATGATATTAGTAGAATTGCTGTTGATCAATTTACATAAAGTTAAACTTTCTTATCATCTCTAAAAGAGCTATATAAGAAGTACTCTTCAGGAGTTTGGGGATTTGATGGAGTTCTTATCAGAACGAAATACATGATTTTATATCATATTCAGGAGAGTGTAGGGAGTATGTTGTGACGTTCTATATTTCTTTATAAAGCTGTGTTAGACGGTTTGTATCCCGAGTATAAGGAGGATGAGGATTAAACCTTTGGCAATTGCTTGGGCAATCATATGTTTCTTTTAAGCTATGTTTAAGGATATGTTTCGAGGTTGGATGATTACCTACGAAACTATAAAAGGAGATTTTGTGAAACAATTTTGCAAGTTGTTTTCAAAGGAGGAATTTTTTTCTAGAAAGGACGATGTCTTAAATAGAATTATATTTTGTGTTATTATGTTTTGTCATACGTGTTTTATTTTCGTTAACTATTCAGGATTTTGAATATGGTTTAGTTAGGAACACAAGTATGTGATCAGCCAACTACTGTTTTTAATAACATGGAGTAATAACGCTATTTACGCTAGGATTGTGAGCATATGGTCATAGGATTTGGTAGATATACATAATTCAAGCCAATCTGTTAGACCTGGACATGCATCATTATGGTATGTTTTTGGGATGGGATAGTTAAACCATCAACACGAGTCAAATAATCTAGAATAATTATTTTGATGTCTTTTATGCTAGAACTGGATTCGTATCATATTACAACGCCATGATAATGGTGGTTGTTAATATTTTATTTCGGTATGCATGAGGTTGTGGTAAATAAAGATCATTGTAACACTACGATGGTTTATTAGAGGTGTAGGATTTACAGAATGTCTTCTTTGAAAAATTTCAAAAGTTGTTCCCAAGTCGGAAGGAGGATTTAGTACTAGTTTAAGTACTTATTAGAATGACGCCAAGCGAGAACTGTAGATTGAATAAATCTTCATCAGACTATCCTTAATCAAGATTTTATTCACCAGGGCGTATCATTAGTAGAAGTTGTCAGTGTTGCACTTAGAGGAGGGAACAGTCTTTTCACTAGCACAAATAATATGGGAATTTTTTGTTTTAGGTCATATTTCACGACAATTAGTTGTTGTAAGGAAATTAACGACTTGTTTGGAGGATGGAAAAGTTCCATATTCATTTAAAGTTAGATAAGAAGTCTGATTGACACTTACTTGTATTAAAGAAGCAGGGTGTGTCAAGACAGGATAGGGAAATCAATCACCTATATAATAAAGAAAAGGTGTACGGTGTGTGTGGAAAGGTTATACTTAGTTGACTTTTAATAAATGGATTTACCGATTGATTTTCCATATCGGTCGGTTTATCACGGAATCGGTATGTAAGAATTTAGTTGCAGAGGTAGCTTTTGAGGATGCTCCAATTTAAACAATGGGTGCAGACAAAAGCTAGTGATACCAGACTAACGGTACTTTCTATAGACAAATTAGAATGAGAATATGAGGATTGAGGTTCATAACACTTAGTTCTTTCATCATCCGGGTGGAAATATAATGCACTCATGATATAGAGCAGATTTTTGGAGGACAGGCAAGAGGAGGGACAAAGTGATTTTGTCTTCAATTTTAATATTTATTAGATAATCGAACTAGACCATCAGAGATCACTAGATCCTTGTAGCCACTTTCTATACTAAAGTGGAAATGATAGAGCATTTCACGGATTTAGTTGAGGGATTGTTGACTTTACATTAGGGCCAGGATTCTGGTTGGGATATTGGTTGATTTCTAAATTAAATCAGCTCAATTCTTGTTTATTTCGAACTGGTAAGACATCAGTTCATGTGAATAGAGTGGATGCTCTTAACAACCGATATGGTAATTAAACCTTCGAGTAGTTGTTGAGAAATCTATTGAGTGTATAACATGTGTAACAATGACACTTACTATTACCAGGGTAATTGAAGCGGTCAACTTAGAATATCCGAGCTAACCTAGAGGCTGTGTTATCTTACTCAGATAGAGTTTAAGGTACTGGAAAAGGTTTAGTAGTTTGTGAAACTGATGTTACGGTGGTTGGAGTGCCTAAAATGTAAAATACATAACTTTATGGTGCAGTCAAATAGTTATAGGTTACATCAAGGCATCTAAAGTTAGTATTGGTAAGTCGGTATGGATAGGGAGATGTACATAACAGTCTCTAAGAGTAACACCGGTTAGGAAGGTGGAAAATTGATACTCGGATATCATTGGAGATTTTTGCCACTTCCTATTTCAAATTGGGAGTAGGACTAATCAGGACTGGAAGGTTGGTAGAAATTATCGACATTGATTTGGCATTTTTATTCCGTATGGGATTAGAGTGCTGGATTGAGTACGTTCATTTATGAACATTAATTAGAGTTATGTTCACTTTGGAGTTTCATGTCAATTGAGTATTGCACTGATAATGAAGTATGTTCTAGCATGTGGATATCTGTTAGTAGGGATAAAAGAGTTATTTCGAAAGAAATTTATGATGATGATGGAGCAGTAACTTTACTTCACATCTCTGGCTGGGGGATTTGACTGAGACATTCTATTTGATCATGGAGGATATGCTTCGGACATATATCCTAGGTTTTCATGGATAAATGGAAGTGTGACTTCACTTTTTGGAGTATTTGTTTGTCATATAGGAAGCAATGTCCATTTTTAAGGAAGGTCAATTTTTATGCATTAAATTGACTTTTCACGGATGTGATTCTTCATTGAGGCGATAGCTTAGAGATTAGCGTTACTAAAATGTTAGGATTGGATGCATAAACGTTTTGCAAATCTATACTATGGAACTTGGAGAAATATGGATATATACCCTTGCATAAAAATTGGGTAAGGATGAGTTGTTATTAGATAAAACCTACGTGTGAAAGAATTTTTGTGTTGCCTAAATATCGGACCTATAAATTTTTCTATAAGGATTTGGAATTCAGTGGAGCCCATACATAGAGGCAGAATTCACAACGGTATGGAAATGAATTCTTTTCACAACAATATTTCAGAGTTTCGCGAATTCCGAAGACAGAATTCCTTTTGTTAAGGGGGAAGAATGTAATACCCCTAATTTTCAAAAGGATATAATTGGAATTTAATTTTTTTCTTGTGCATTTTTAATTGATTATGTGGCTTATATAGTTGTGTATATATGTAAATATAATTCTTTTCATTCTTTTGTTTAGGCAGGCTTAAAGTATATATAGGATTAAGGTTTTGTAAGTAATTTGGATATATATACTTGTATAAGTCTAGGAGAGGAGGTTAGGTTTTATATATGTAATATATATTATACCTAGAGAGGGAGAGTTTTACAGAGAGGAAAAGATAAACTGAGAGAGAAGAAGCTAGGGTTTCGGCCTAGGATTTATGGTCAGACCAAAGAGGTAGATTGAAGGCAATTCAGGGATTGGAACCAGAACAGTAGGAGGCTTTGACGGCGGCCAAGGATCGTCGAAAAAGCTAGGAAGTAGAGGTTAAGGTTTCAATCTGAAACCTAGAGGCAAGTTCTATCTCTAACTCTTTTCCTTAGACTTGTGTTCTGTGCATGCTTAGATAATCTCCAGGATTTAATCGGATGCTAAAATTTATCTTGTATGCATGTTAATTCGTAGATTAAACTGTTTTGGGTGTTGTTAAATTGAAATTGATTTATTGTATCGATTGTTTAATATTATGTAGTTTAATTGTTGTTAATGATGCATACAATGTATATATGATTTTATGGGATTGGTTGGGGCAGAGATTGAACCCTAGGAATTTTAACTAAGACTTATAGGGAGGTCTAAATGTCGCCAGAGGTGAAGAGGATGTTCAGAAAGCAGGATACGGCTCTCAGGGAGAGAGAGCCGACTCTCCAAAGGAAAGAGCCGGCTCTAGAAGAGAGAGAGCCGGCTCCACAAGGTGCAGAGCTGGCTCCACAAGGTGTAGAGCTGGCTCCATAAGGTGTAGAGCCAGCTTCCCATGGGGGAGAGCCGACTCCCTCTTTGGGAGAGGCGGCTCTCCTACTATATGCATTCCTATGGGTGTTTATTTGATGTTTTTGGATACTGTAGGGACTAAAGTGTGATTGAGAACTTTAATGAGGGTTTTTAAATGATTACATAAGCATGTTAAAATCCCAGGAAGTGATTAATCTAGGCTGCTATGCTAGAATGTTGAACACCCTGAAATTTGAATAATTATTTGCATGTTGTCAATGGATAGGGAAGATTTAGTTGTTGATTGTGGTTCTAGCAAGTTAAATGGACTGGCATGATGTTACTCTTGTATAAATTAATATAAGGTGCTCAGTTTATAATCTAATTTCACTATATTCATCTCTGGATGTTAATTGATGAATTACTTTCTCTTATTTTATTAATTATTGGTTATGGAGGTTATATGATCATATATTGGTTGCATATTAAGATCTTATATATATCTGACTTCTATTACGCTTGTTGATAGATATATTGGATGATCATATTTATTTGTTGTATCATTTATTGGATTTTGCAGATTATATGCACCGGTATGGGACGGTGGTATATTAAGAATGGATTAGATCAAAATGCTAATTCCTACCTATTCATACATACGGAATGGATTAACTAAAATAGTTAAATCCAGATAGATTCATGTCTTGTTAACTAAAATAGTTGAACGACATACTGGATGTTTGTTTTATGCTTTGTATTAGAATAACTTATATTTTTAAATATATAGTTATGCTACCACGATATGAGCTTGAGTCTCAGGATCAATGGTTAGGGAGCGTATATGCATTGGGATGCATAGCTGGCTATGATGGTTTGATTTGTACCCTGCTAGGTCTAGGTACTCATGCCCACTTCAGGTACGTTTTGTGTGATACCTACGAGTCAGGTTGAGATTGGCCTGTAGTCCAGTGAGAGTCCTGTAGTGTGGATATATATATATATATATATATTTATGGACTATATAGCTATTGTTGGGATTGTCTAGGATGTATCTGCGTATCGAGTCTCTGTTTGGATTATAGTAGAATAGAACTTGTTCGTGTGCCTAACCCCCTGTTATTTTTCAGGTATCGGACGGTTCCAGTCTTAGAGTTTGTTTGTGCTGAACAGAGACAGTCACTCATTCTTCCGACTGTGTAGGACTATTAGCTGTGTTTTAGTTTTGGTTTTCCTTTGTATATCAGTTTGTTTAGTTGGGATTTTCTAGGGGTCCATATAGTATGGTTTCCCGAGTTGTACTATTGTTTGGAGGATTTCTTGTATCAGAAGAAGTTGTTTATTAATTAAAGTTTTATAGAGGATTAATTATTGGTTTATTATTTTAGTTTCTTTCAGTGTTTTATTTATTCTTGTTAATCATAGTTATATTCTGTATTCGATTATTGCTATTTGTTTTGATATCCTCGGGCATTCGGGCGTGGGCCTGGCCAATCCGAATAAGGAAATCTGGGGGTATCACAAGAAGTCATCATGAAGAGCCTTTAAAATACCCTAGAGCCAAAAGTTCCATTCCCGGATGCTTTGAAAACTTCCCCATCTCTTGAAAAATAATAAGGCAAGGTAAATAAAATGATTGAAGTGTTTAGGCATGTCAAAATCAATCTTCCTCTCTTAGAAGCCATTAGACAAATTCTATCTTATATAAAGTTCTTGAAGGACTTGTGCACTCTAAAAAGGAAGAACAAAAGCTAAGCACCAAAGAAGGTTGTTCGCACCGAACAAGTAAGTTCCATTTTGGAACACAACACTCTACCTAAGTTGAAAGATCCCAGTTCACCCACCACATCATGCATTGTGGGTGACCATATCATTAATAGGGCTCTTTTGGATTTAGGGGCGAGTGTGAACCTTCTTCCATATTCGGTGTATGTCCAATTGGGTTTGGGTGATTTAAAGCCAACATCGGTAGTTTTACCACTAGCCGACTGATCTTTCAAAAAGCCCCGTGGTATTATTGAGGATGTGTTGATAAAAATTGATAAATTCTTCTTCTCAGTTGATTTCGTGGTCATCGATATAGAGCCGGTTGCCAACCTAAAAAGCCAAATCCCCGTTATCCTTGGCTGTCCTTTCTTGGCTACCGTTAATGCTAACATAAATTGTAGGACGGGGGTAATGAAGATTTCTTTTAGCCATATAAAAGTGAAGTTGAATCTATTTAATCCAACCCCTAACTCATTTGACAAGCATAAAGAGGTTCATATTGTAGAGAAAATTGTTGAAAGAAGTGTTGAAAAGGTTGAAATACCATCTCATGTGGAAATGCCAAAATCAATTGAATTACCTTCCAATGAGTGTTCTAAAAAATTTGTTTCAAAACCTAAGTTTGAAAGGGCATGGAAGCCCAAAAGTCCATTTGTGAGCTTTAACCAAAATCCATCAAGTCTACTTGAACCAAATCCAACAATTTCCTTAAAGAATGGTTTATTGTGTAGGGTTCGAAGTACATTTCACTCCATTAAGAAGGGGATGTCCAACAAAATCTTTGATCCAGGCTAAAGAGCCTAACGTCTTGCTGGAGACGTTAAACACTAACATTCAAACCCTATTTTCTCCCTCATTTCTTCCATTTTTCACTTTTGTTTCGTTTAGACATGTTTTGAAGTGTTCATTTGAGTTTCCGGGCAGTTTTGAGCTTTTTCTGCACTTCTTGTGTCATTTTCAATCGATCGAAGTCTGTAGAGTGCAATTTTGCCTAGGAATCACCTCTCTATATCCATCCTTCGTGATTAATCCCGATCGATCGAAGTAGCTTGTCGATCGATTAAGCCTGTGCTTCTAAAACTTCCAAGTCCCAGAGTATTGTTCGCCGAATATTTAATTGATCACCACCTTTGTTCGATCGATCACATGTGGTGTCAAAAAATTCCATATTCCAGAGAATTGCTCATAAATTCGTACGATCGATCGCAGAAGTTTTCGATCAATCGTATTATGCATTAGAAAAATCAACCTCCTAGGGTATCGTTTGTGACATCTGGCGATCGATCGCCAGATCCTTGATCGATCGCAGCACTGAGTTTCTAAAAAAAAAAAAAAAAACTTTCACAACTGTACCGTATTGTGTAGTTATGCATAATTCCATGCTTCTTTAGGCTTGGTCTCAGTTATCTCTCATTGTGTTTTATATTGCCTTAGAGTGAATAATTTGCTTTCTATATCTCATTGTGATATTTGATGTGAGTTTGCTAGCGTGGTTATTCATAGGTTGTTGATTCCAAGTTTGGGGCAGATGTCTTTCGAATTGGGTCAATGCCGAGCTTCATAGGCTTTTGACACCACAATATACTCTTTTCATTTTTTCCTTTGTTCTCATTGCACATTGAGGATAATGTGTGGTTCAAGTTTGGGGGTAAGATGGTTTTGTTGCATTCTACTTAAGTTCGAGCTTCAATTGCATAATCGAGATTGGAGATCCATTTTAGCAATGATTTTGATTTCTTAAGGGCCATGATACTTAGAATTTAAAAATTGCTTGACTTGAGAGTTCAATACTCCTTGTATGCCTTTTGGGATGCCATCTAGGAGCAAATTTTTTTTCAAAAGATTGATATCATGCTTGTCTTTGTGGTCCACATCATCTTATGATTTTGTGATTGTTTTGAGATTCACTCTAGAGTTCTACACTTGCATAGGCCCACACTAGCATTCATTTGTGGGGTACATGCTTTGTTGATCATTGATTTGGTTATATCCCAATTAAGCTAGTGTTGTATTGAAAGCTTTTATTCTTGACAAGATGAATATCAAACCCTCTTCAATACTTAGCTGGGATTCTAGCCTCATCAAGAATTATATTCTCGCACCGAAAGATGGAGGGCCTAAACTCTAGGTTTTAAAAAAAAAAAAAAATCAAAAAAAAAAAAAAATGAGGACTTCTTACCAAAGGTGAGGAGTGGGAAATGATTAGATGGAGGTTGTTTTGATTTATAGCCTAGTTGATTTGAGCTTGTAAATCTTTAGGGGTATCTCTACACCTAATGCCCTAAAGCCGTCCGGTATGGGAGTCATTGACCTAACGCTCACCATATGGATTTTCTAGAGAGCTTAAGAGATCACTACATTGCACCATCCTTCCATCTTTGATCCTATAAAAAATAAAAATAAAGAATCGAGTGAAAAGAATAAGTGCACCTAGTTGAATAAACTTTAATAAAAGGTTCATTCTTTATCTTGATGATCGGTATTAGATTTGTGTGCTTGCTTGAGACCGGTTGTGCCAATTTCATTGATTTGCTAAGCTAGTAACATATTTGATGCCAGTTTACTCAAAAGGATTCTAGAGTTATTTTGATTTGCATGATCATCTTGCTTGATGTGTGGAGGACCATATTTGTTTGCTTGTTGTAGAAATTTTGGAGAATTGCTTAGAGATGGTTGAAAAATGGCATACTTGAGGTAGTTTTCTTCCAATACTTGTTTGGAATGTTGGTGCCTCTTAAGTGTGAAAGAGTTTAATGTTTATGGGTATCATTTCTGGAAACCCTCACAAGACTTCACTCGATTACTAGGGTAACTTAGGGGTCTAAAAGGCTTGTTGAAAATGCTAAATGCATTCGTGATCCTCATGAAAGTGGCATTATCCTTTTATTGCTTTCTATTCATAGTTGTTTAGTTGTTTATTTCTTTCTTTGCTTTATAGTTCATTACTAGGGACTAGTAATATCTAAGTTTGGGGCTGTGATAAGTGCTCAAATGTTCCACATTTTAGCACATAAGATGGGGTATTTTAGTCCATTTATCTATCTTACTTTCCCATTTTATTTCTAATCCTTATTTTTGTCTATTTTGGGTCAATAATGTTCAAACAGGCAAAAAAAGAGCCTATTAAGCCATTTTTGGAGTCAAAAAGAAAATTTGAAAAATCTGAAAATATACCCTAGAGCATTCTCGATCGATTGAAGATTCATTTACGATCATTTGAAGGTTGGCGATCCATATAAGCCACGTCAGCAAAGTGTAATAACCCAGTCATTTTCCTTCCTTTACTTTTTCTTAGAGTTTTACGGATATTTTTTTCCCGTTGTTTTTTCCTTTTTGAGTTCGGTTTCTCATCACTTAGTGTCATCTCAAGTGCTCGAAAATAGTTTCTGAGACTCTTTTGTTTGGATTAACAACTTTCTTTGAGGACCGCGTCATTTTCACATTTTCACTTTTGGACACTATTCACTATTTCGTCATTTTCCCTATTTTGTCTTTTCCCCGTTTGTCACTTTGTTGGCGTAACCTCACTCTTTGGGTTTAGAGTTGGTTTTTGACTTCACGTATCTTTATTCTAAGCGGTTTCCACGAAATACGTATCTTTACTTTTGTAGAAAAGTACTCTAGTTGCTCCCGGAACCCATAGGGGTATGGATGCATAGTTTTTCAGAATCTTTTTCTTTTCTTGGGGTATTTTTCATAAATATCTTTTGAAGATATTTTATTTCAGGGGTTTCTAAGAAAATATTTTTTGGAAGATATTTTCATTCTGGGTCAGCTGTGCAGTTTTCACTTTTTTGAGGGGCCATTGTGCAATTAATGAAAGTTATTGCCTTGTTTTGAGCCTAGGTCCTCGTATAGGATTCATTTTCACTTTTTGTCAAGTCGGGTACTCTTAAAATTTTCTTTTGGTTATTTTTCTCCAGTTTCAGGGTTTCTGGCCTCGGTTGCCGCCGAACTTGTTCGGGGCATATCTCTTTATTCGGGACTCGGTTTTCGACGCCGTTTCTTCCGTTGTTCATATTTTATCATTTTAAATCTTTTTTTGTTCACGGAGTTTCTCTGTTTGAGCGCATTTGCTCAAATTTCACTTTTTCGAACCCGGCGGGACCCTTTCGAGACATTTTTTTTTTTTTTTTTTTTTTTTTTATAGGGAACTTAAAGTCAAAAAGTCAGATTTCATCATCTTCCTCCCCTCTCTTGGCCAGATTCCATGGAAGCCATGGCTGCCACCTTCTCTCTCCTCCTTTGAACAACTTTTCCTTGGCGAAAAGTCTTCGGCCTTAATGTTTATCGTAGGCCTCGTCGTGCTCTACCTTTCCCCCTTATGAAAATCCATTTTTGGCCAAATTTTGAGTTCGGGTTTGAAGTCAAGTTGTGATTTTGATGGGACTTCCTTGGGATTCTTGTTCATCGTGTTGTCCTCGACAAAACCCCGCAGTATCGTCGGATTCGGAACACTTTTCTTTTAGTGGGGATTTGAGATTTTCATCTCAAATTGAGGTAGGAGATGTTTTAGGATTATGTATGTGTTGTATTGAGTGTTTTCCATTATTATACAACTTATTTGCATGCCTTGTATCAATTCTAGAAAATTAGTAATATTTATTTCTTTATATAAGATTTTATTTACAAGGATGTATATAGCTTAGAATTGAATTGTGGCATGATGATAAGTTGGGCTTTAATATGTTTTTTAACATATATTAAATTGGGATTAATTGAATAAGAATTGCATTTTTTATTTAATAATTATCTTTGGTAAAAGTTTAATTCTCATGGATGTACCTTGCATGAAATTAACTTATAATGTGCTTTTAAATTAAGTCTTGGCATGTTCTTTAACATACTTTAATTTGAGAGCATTTGGATGAGTATGAAATTCTTGAGATTTTAATTAAAAGGATTAATAAAAATCAATTTTAAAGATTCCATTGGTTTAATTAAGTTTTTAAATTGATAATTGTAATGACTAGGACTTGTATACTAGCATATATTAAATTGGGACAATTTGATGTTGTTTTAGAAATTAGGAATTTGATTATCATGATTTAATTAAATTTCATTTTGTTGTTTCAATGGCCTAATTAAGTTTTTGAATTGATATATGTAATGATCAAGTTATGTTGTATAACATATGTTAATTAGGGACAATTTGGTTGAGAATTTAAACTTAGAGAAATTAATTAGTTCACTTGATTAATTACCGTTTCTATTGCATTATTGATTTAATCATGAGTTTGACATTGGTGGTATGTTTAAAGCATGATTTTAGACTTGTATTAGATTCCTTAGTTTATGCTTTGAATATTGAATTATATTGTTATAGCGTGTAACGAATCGCACACTGAAGATTCGACATGTGATATCATTATAACGTGTAACGAATCGCACTCTGAAGATTCAACATTGTTATCCTATAGTAGTTGTGTATTTCGAGCATGTATTGTGTGGTTTCAACCTACTTGTGCATGAAGATAGTTTCGTGTACTATTTAATATGTATATAAGTTGTTAACTTATTATTTTGAAACCACTTAGGACGTTGCTCGATGGCTAGGGTTTGGCTCCAGTTATAATGACCCGGGTTTTTATTCACCCCGGTACGTCAGTGATGAACCAAAGATTGACCCGTTAACTTATTCAGATGCGGAAGCAAGAGACAAGACAATGCTCTCCCAAGGCATAACACACTTATGAGACCCTAAAATGACCTTTTATGAGGTCACGGAACCCAACGAAAATAAATGCGGAAGCGAAAACTAGAATGAAAAGGTCAAATAGTATCCTATGGCACCAATGACCCTTAAAGGAACAAGATCTAGTTCAAACTAGACCATGTACACCATTAAATGGCATGAACAAGATCAATAAGGTCAAGTTGGAACGAACGAAACGAAGTTAACCTTGTTACCCAAGAATTGACTCTAGAGGGGGGGTGAATAGAGTCAATGGCCAATTTTTGCAAATTATAGAATTACAATTTCTAATCAACAATATAACCAATTATGCAATAAACAAGATATGAAAGTAATCAATTTAGCACAATTTTAAAAGAGATAAGGGAAGAGAGATTGCAAACAATAACACAGCAATTTTTACGAGGTTCGGAAACTCCTACTCCTCGGCTCAAGATCCCTCTTGAGACTTCCCAAATTCCTTAGAGCTTCTCCTTAATGGTGGAGAGCAAACCTTTAATTGAAGCAAGACCTTGCTTCTCTTTCTTGCTAGGAGAACACCCTTCTCCTAGGCTTCCTTTTGGGTCACACCAACCCTTTACAGTATCCTTGCTAAGAGACCACCTCTCTTAGTTTTACATAGGCCACACCAGCCCTTACAATTTCTTTGCTAAGAGAAACTCTTCCTCCTAGGCTTACAGCAGATTTGTAGATAGAATTTGCAGTACAAGAAATCCTCTCAATAACTGATACAAATCAAACCTCACAATAGAGTATATATGAAATCAAGTGAAGCTCAAACTCTAAGTATGAAATGTATGAGAGATGATGAGGAAAAATACAGAACAAAAGCTCTGATGAAATACTAGAACAAAAGTTCAGCAAAGGCTCACTAAATGCTCTCTGAAGTTCACTCTGATTCAACTATGGAAGCTTGTATATGAGATAAAGATCGATGTCTGAACAGAGGGTCTATGAGTGAGTATAACCAGAATAAAAGCTCTGTATAATGGTAGAGCCAAAAGCTCTCTTTGATGCACTTGAATGAATGTTCTTGAATGCTCTCTCAAGTAGTATAATAGAGCAAAAACTCTATGAAGATTAAAACAAGAGCAACAGCCCTTTCAATCTTTACTAGAATCTCTCAAGATAGAATAAGAGTGAAATGAGAGAGATGATGAGAAGATTGAAAACAAAAGCTCTCTTTGCAATGTAATATGATGTCTCTTAAAATCATGTTTTCTTTTCAGACAAACCCTCTGTATATATAAAGAAATTCATAGCTCAATATAGCTATTAGAAGTGGTTAGAGGAAAATAAATGCAGAAAAATTGCCGTTGTAATTCAAAACCCTCAAAGGAGCCGGCTCTTTACAAAAGTGGAGGCAGCTCAATTTCAAATGGAGGCGGCTCCATTAGAAAAGTGGAGCAGGCTCTTTTTCTGAAAAGGAGACGGCTCAATGGAAAAGTGGAGCCTTCTCTACTTTCGTAGAGCCTTCTCTACTTTTTGGTAGAGCCCTCTCTAGTTTTTCATTGAGCCTTCTCTACTTTTCTGAGCCGTCTCTAAATTTGTAGAGCCTTCTCTAGTCTTTGAGAGAGCTGGCTCTATTTCTTATAGAGGCTGCTCTTGCTTCATGAAGGCTGCTGCTAAATTGGACAGAAAAAAGTGCATGACTTCAAATAGACATAACTCAGTCCATGAAACTCCAAATGAGGTGAAATTTGAGTCTAAATTCATTGTCTCGAAGTCAGCTATCTAAAGCCACTGGCCTTGCTCAAAAATTCCAACCATAGAAAAAGTTATGGCTGTTTAAGTGCAACCTAGTCAGAATTTTCGCAGAGCAGAATCAGGTATTTTGTGAAGCTCATATCTCAGTCATTTTTAATCCAATTTAGGTTAAATTTGAGTCTAAACTGAAGGGCTCGAAGTCAGCTTTCCAATGCCACTGGCCTTGTGTAAAAATTCCAACTACACAAATAGTTATAGCAGTTTTAGTGCAAGCTGGTCTGAAATTTTCTAGGCTGAAAATAGCTTCTTTTGAGATATTCATTTTTCTAGCACCTAGGACTTTGATGAATGATTCAATTTAGTTCAAGGCCTGTTTCCAGGAGTCTAGGGACATATGAAGATGTTAAATTTCAAGTGCATTGTGTCCTAGAGTCATTTACCAAATTATGGCAATAAGGGCTTTAAAGATGAAATATAAAATTCAATGCCTTTTCCTTTTCTTTCTAGAGACCAAAATAAGTATTGTGATTAATGTGCATGGTCCTAGCATTTCTAGCTTAAGTTGAGTTCTTTCAAAGCTTATGCAAGCTTGAACTAACTCATTCTTAGCAAAGACTTCATATGTTAAATATATGTGTATTGAAGTTCAAAGTCTATTGCTAATGATGTAGGAGCATATGATGTATGATATGCATGGTCCTATAGAGATGAGCTTCAAATGAATTCAAAAATACTTTGACATTAAATCTTAAGCTCTCACCATCTTATCTACCCCTTTTCTTCATTCTTGACCATGATCGTTTAGGCTTGATGAAGACTTGTTTTCTTTCTTTGAAATGCTTGAATGATCTTTGAAGTTCGAGTTTTTCTTTGATTGAATATGCCTTTGATCTCTTGCAACTTTTAAGGCTTCCTTGAATCCATAGCTTGAGTATTTGTAATGCTTGGAATGGATCTTCTAGCTCAACATTGAGGATTGAATATTGATCAACTATATATCACTCAATTAAAACATTAGTACTTAAACATCATTAATGGTTTGTAATCATCAAAACATAAGATTGACCTTTAGATAAAATCCTTAGGCCAACAAACCTATCTAGGCAACAAACTAAGCAAAGCCCATAAAGCAGCGCCATTTCGGTCAACCGAAATGGAGCTTCAGTCTGCCAAAATGAGCCAGGAAAAGAAGAGAAATGAGCCTTCATTTCGGTCGACCGGTTTGAGGCTCGAGATGAAAATGGCTACTGGAATCGTGATTTTTACTGTGCAATTAAAATCTAAAGGCCATCGGTCAACCGAAACAAGCCACCAGTTGACCGAAACAGGTCAAAAATGCGAAAATGAACCTGCTATGCACCAAAATTGGAAAATAGTCCTTAAGTCTCTTTTGAATCCCCCATGGCATGATCAGTTTACACTATATGCTATTGTGTGATGATGTAACCATACACGCAAGTGTAATATGACATTTTAAACATGTTATAATAGCCTAAGACCTTGTTATAATTCATTTACAAAATTTGATATGCCAAACTCCCAAAGTTGATGAGAATGCATTTTTAAACAAAATATGGCGCCAAATGAGTACAAGTGCAAATATAAACATGATTGGCCCTTGGCCTCATGTCATACATGTGAAATACATTACAAAAAACTGTATTTATGTACACATTACACGTATGGTATCAAAGAGTACAAGTTTTGACATATAAGTCTACAAAATGACATTTCATGCTAACATTTGCATAAAATGAAAACTTAAAAGCTACAAGTCATCCAAGGAATGATGAGCATCATGAACCAAGTCTTTGTACCTGTCAAATACCCCCAGTAACTTCGAGGTGTGTAAACAAGTTTACTCGTAGGAGATGAGCATGCATAGACTCAATTTCTTACAAATTTTTTAGACTAACATGAAATAGTTTAAAAGGATCATGCCACCCAATGTCTATATCAAAGATGAGACTCAGGGATCATCCTAAGCTACTTTAGAGTGTAATCGACAAGAATCATGGTACACATACATACATGAAACAAATTAAGGTTGGGATAATCCAAGGAATACGACAAGTTTGTAATTTAACATGAATCACATTATCAATGTAATTGAACAAGATTGGAATAATCCAAAGAACACGATAAGAAGTATACTTGAATTTAGATCAATAAGAATCGTATTATCAATACAATTTAGCAAGGTATAGAGTAATACACATAATACGGCAAGAAAAATGCTTGAATACAAGGATCACACTTATCAATGCAATTAACATGGTTGGAACATTCCATTTATCATGAAAAGAAGAATACTCGGATATAAGTTAATAAGAATTACATTATCGATGCAATTAACATGATTGGAACATTCTAATTAACATGACAAGAATAATACATAAAAGCAAGAATAATGCATAATACCTATACAATGAAACAAGAGTGGAGCATTTCACATAATATGACAAGTTTTAAATCTTCAAGGAATAACAACTTGAAATTTAAAGAGTGAAATCAACCAATGTGGAAACCGGGATATCACCCGAATTAAAACCGTACTCTTGGGATCACTTTAGGACTACTAACCCATGGGTATGTTCCCCTAGTGCGCACTATAGTGTAGGGAACACTATCTCCCATACTAGAACCAAGTCTTAGCCATGTTAATTCTTGATTGATATCTGCGCATGTGATTTAAACTAAGATTTAGTAAAAAACACAGCTCAAAAGATATCCTTGAGATAGACTAAGATGGAATGCAGTTCATAATGTGCATCGATATCATTAAAGCTAAACTCTAAAATGAAAGAGATAATGAAGCATATCAAATCATAGATCTAGCCATGTTAAGCAAAATTTTGTTATTCTTATTTGACACCTCAATACATTGAGCGTCAATTGCGGAAAACTAGTACACAACGCCCTCATTGACTATATAGTTTTTGCACTATCCCAAGAAATACTCATATCCACGATCAGATCGAAGTGTTTTGATAAGTTTACCTAATCTGTGCTCCACATTAATCTTGACACTCTTGGAATCTACCAAAAGTTTAAGACTTGTGTCGCATCAGGTAAATTTATCCAAAATGTGAGTAATCTTGCTTGGATGTTTAGAAGACCACACGTGTCAGTGTGTACCAACTCCAATTGTTCTTTATGTCCATTTCATTTGGCTAATTAAGCCTTTAGAGTTATTTATCCTTCAATACAGGATTCACAAGTTGGTTTAGGCTCCCCTGCCTCACTAGGTAATAAACCTTTGTTGACCAATCTTAGAATCTCATATTTATTGATTATAACTCAATAATAGACACTAAAAATACAATGAGTCAACAATAACAAAATTTCTCTTAACATTCAATCTAGAAGATGCAACATTAGTTTCTACATCCTGCAAATATTAAGAGCTTGTGGTTATAGTATATTAACCATCTTTCTATGCACCAGAAGCAATTGCACATCTATTTAATTTTATAAAAGCAGTTTTACCAAAAGTAACAACACAATTTTTATAAACCAAAAGTGAAACAAGAATGAGATTACTTCTAACATCTATGCATAAAGATTGTTCTCTAATACTAATATCCTCATACTCTTTAATTTCAGATGTAATACTCCCACTGACTTAGCTACAACCTTGAGTGTCTTAGTTGGTTACAAAAGAAACAGTTTCCTTCGCCCTTAACATACACCGACTTATTTCCTTTAACCTTTTGGATCCCCATGTTTTGTGCTAGCCTAGTCCTATTGTCATCTTTCTTCTTTTCCTTTGCCCATCCACTTAGGCCTAGAAGAAGATGGTATAGACTAGGTTAGATTGATAGGAATGCCTATACATTCGATTATCCCTTCATATGTTACCAACTCTATAAGAATATTAGCGAGTGTGAACTCAAACTGGTTCCTTATTTAGTTCATTTTAAAAGAGCCGAACGAGTTTGGTAACAAGGCAATAATCATGTCAACTTGAAACTTACCACCCAAGTCAGCCCCATAGATCTCCAGTTAAATTTTAAATAATAAACAATCATTTTCCAAAATTCGATCTCATACTGGAATTCCTTAGGCTATCTTGATGGTGTTCAAGTCTGACATAGTACTTAAGCATACGCTCTATCTAATATCACCAAAACATCTAAAAGTAAAAGAATTAAGTATAGGAGTAGTAAATACATTTTGTACCCTTACATTGTGAATAAAATATCTAAGTTCCTTTTTGAGTTAATATAAATGAGGTCCAAATACATTGAATATATTAGCAAGCAGATTAAATGGATTAGACATAATTATCTGAATATAAATGCATTCATACAATATACAAGGTGAATTATTAATTCTATCATGCATATTTAAAATTAAAATGATTTTGTCAACCACATAGTATAATAAATCTCAATAGAAAAAGAGTTCATTATCACTATTGGTGAACAATCCCTTTTAATTAATGCGGGTCCCTCAATTTCGTAGCATAATAAATCACACAATCAATACGTCAATAACTTATGCTGATGGAGGAGTTCATTATTACTATTATTGAGATTCATTTGCTATTAGGTGAGCACTTCCATTAAAATAATAATATGTGGGTCCCTTAACCACTGCATGAAAAATCGGATAACCAATACTCCAATAACTTATTTGGTTGGCGAAGTTCATTATTACTATTGGCGGGCAAATCCCATCATTTTCATATCTCTTAAGACAATGACTTGTCTATCTATTTAAAATAATTCCCAATTTTGTTTAGCCTTTCTAAAATCAACTAGTGTAAACCACTCCGTTGGGGAGCTAACACTATTGATTTTAGATTAAGTGTATAACGTTATTTAATGTTCCAACGAAAAATAAAACATTAAATATCTTGTCATTATAATCTAGACTCTTTAAATCATGCGTAGGGCCTTATTTTTAAAGATCTAATTACAGTGAACATTTAATATTTTTATTTTCACGAGACAACCATTCTTGTAATATCAAGACTCTTCAAATCATGCGTGGGTCCTTATTTTTGAAGATCTAATCACAATGGTTATAATAACGAAGACAATGGGGTAATGTATAAAAATCCCCGCTCCCACTCAATTTTTAATCATTAATAATTAGGATTTTAAATTTATTCATTTACATGATATAATGCATGCAAAACGCTTTTATTTTAATCCAATTAAATTTAGAAAATATCTGGACTTTTAAATGATTCACTAATATTTAATTTGAGGCACACTTTAAAAAATAATTTACAAAAATAATTTTTCCATTCCCCTTTAGTGCCCTCTAATTAATTAGTAATCAAATTCAATTAATTTTCATATTTTAATTAATATAAATCAAGTCATTTAAATAAATATCATGGATCCAATACATAAATAATAATTAATTAACAATTATCTATTCCACACATTTCACACATCACATAAATAAATAAATGATAGATAAAGTAAATAAAATGAAATGGCCAATGGATTTAGCTTTTAACATTTAAAACTAAGTAATTACAAGGTGCTATAACTGTTGCACCCCATTTAAACTCCCACTATCTTTAAGTAGTGGAGAATAACTTTAAAATCCACTTTAGGGCAATAATTCACTCTTTAACGAGTGAAAACAACACAAAATAATCTTAAAAACCGAGCAGGGAGGTCCACCGTAAGGTCTTACTCACCTGTGGAAGACAAAAATAGGTCACGCACCCACCCACCAGCCAACACGCACTTGCCACATGCCTTCCATGCTCCCCACATGCTTGCACGCACGTGTAAGAGATTGCAGTAGGTGGCAACGCGTGCCACGCGCCAGTTGATGCTGGCAATATATGGTGCGTGATATTCATGGGCTATTATGTTTGGTAGTGCTGGGTGTTCACTATGCACTATGTAGGTGCGCCACATGGGATCATGTCTTACCACTAATCATCATCCAACGGCTGCTAGTGTAGCTGCATGTGCACCGCACCACACTGGATTGGTCTTCTACCTTGCCGGCGCTGCCTTGCCGCCGGCAACTCTCCGGTTGCCGGAAAACTGCTGAAAATCCAAAAAATTAAAAATGAAATTCCAGAATTTTTTTTGAATAATTCTAAAAACTTTTCAGAAAATTCCTGAAGCCAAAATAAACCCTCTTGGACCTTCTTGAAGCTTTATAGCATCCGTTGATGAAGATTACATGGCTTTAAAAAATATTTACAATTTGAAATACAATGGAAAAAATTAAATTACATCATTGAACTTTCAAACGGCTAAATCAAATCCTTAATTACATTCATCCAAAGATAAAATTACATTCATTTAACCTATAAGCTTCATCCATGGCCCAAACATACATCATCATTCATTCACAATTATGCATACATCATCATGTATCAATATATATCAACATATTTGAATATGCAAGAAACTTTTTCCCTAATTTAGAGAGAGAAATTCTACACTTCAAATATTTTCCAACCCCTTTTCCCTCTATTTTCTAGTCTATTTATAGACGGTTACAGCCACTCTTGAAGTTTCCTAATTGATTTCATTGTAATGGGTTGGTGTTGTCCATTTTCATTCATTTTGGGCCCAATCCCTTTCATCTTACCTCCAGTTCCTTCCTTGACCTCTTCGTGTTGGGCCTTCTGAAAGAGGGCTTGCTTCACTTTAGTGGTTATTGCTCGACCCGTTCTGAGCAATCCGAACTGAACCGAGCCCAGGTCATTTTTAATATCTTCACCTGCCCCCATAATCTCTTCCTAATTAATTGGGGTGAGATTATTGAAAAGACATAATCGTAATTTATGGCTCGGAGTAATGACATGGGGAATTGAACGGTTGGCTCAGATATCTATGCTTAGAGATTTGCTGCGCCACTTTCATTATAATTCCTTGGGTACTGAATTACTCTCACTTTCAAAAAACCTTAACCCCTTAGTTCTAATTTTCCTGCAACCATTCTCACTTTCGACCTTCATTATCATCTTATCTGATTGCCTCTACTTACGTTTCCCGGCGAGCTTCCCCTTAATTTCTCCGGCGGGTTTCTCTTTGTAATTTGGCTTTTGCTTTGTTACAGGATATTTTGTAATTTCTTCTCCAAGGTTAGTCTCTTTATTTGTTACTCCCTTTAAAAGAAAAGAACTTTTTATTTAGAAAGTTCTTCCCTTTTCTATGGCTTCCTTTGATTTGGACGCCATTCGTTCTAAGAACAACATCCCAAGCGACGTTTCCCTCAGACTTTATCCCACGAATCTGGATGGGAGCTTTGGTGAGGGTCTCCTTCCTGGGGAAATTCTATTATCTGCTCTTCACTTGAACGTAATTAGGTTTCCTTTACACCTTTTTTTCCTGCTACGTCTTCAACAAATTGGGGCTTTACCGTCTGCAAGTTAACCCTAATTTCCTTAAGGTAATATCAATCCTTTTGCTCTTGAACTGTGATAGGGATATTGACCCAGACATCATTGACCTCCTTATTTGCTATCGAATTAACAAAATCAAATACTATGAGAAGTATTTTCACTTCCACCCCATCGAGAAACGGTCTATCTGTACGGACAAGCTCTCTTCCGAGAAAGGTTGGAGGCAAAACCTAATTAGGGGTCAGTGGAAATTGGCAAACTCTATTCGCTCAATCTTTTCTTATTCCAACCACCTTTGGAGAGTGCTCCGTCTCTAACTATAAGAAGTTTAAGAGACATCCCACTGATTGCCATTGTGAAAATTTCCTTCCCCGTTTCTGTACTTTCCTTTGTAGATGCCCTCAAATAAATCATGACGAATTGGTTTACAGCGTTTGTAGGGCCAGACATGACATTCTGAAGGAGAGAGTATTGAATAACATCCCCTCAGCCACCGACTTGCTCATACCTTATAACCTCTCTGACATATCCCTCCTTGGATCTACCATGACCAACATCCGAATTCCTTCCTTCAGTAGGAGGAGGCGTTCTGCCCCCACTCCTATAACCACAACTGACACCCTTGCAACTACTTCACCTGTTCTGGTCCCATCCCAGGCTATCGATCATCTAATCGTTGGGCTTTCTGCACCAAACCCAATTGAAGTTGCACCAAACTCAACTGAAGTTCAAACCATTGTGCCAAGCAATGAACCATCTGATACTTTGGCTAAGACTTCCCCACATGGTGCTCAGAATACTGGGGACTCTTCTCAGAATTAGCTCTTCTCAGAACGGTGTTGGATCTTCTCCTGTCCGAGCTGAAGAATGGGCAAAAGGCCTATGCCCAAGGGTGGCTCTGATCAAAGTGATGTTCCTTTAGCCCAGAGGGCCTGGACCTCTTTCAGGGTCACCAGTCCTCCTCCCCCTCCTCAGTTGTCCATTTCAGAGGGTGAGTCAGCCAGAACCTATGGCTCTTCACCAACAGTTATCCCATGGCGCCCCTTCTTCTGGCGTGAGGATGGGTTAGTCATTGTCCCCACGAACTCCTAATTAAAGGACCTACCTACATCATTTGCCTTCTACAAGGGCCTCTGGACTCCCAAAGATATTTCAGATCAAAACAAAATGATCTTCAATGAGATATACCGGCGATTCCCTGCAGCCGCCGTTGAGGTAATTCTTCATTCCCTTTTAATACATTTCTTTTTCCATTCTGACCATTTCGTGGCTGGACTTATTTAAACACCTTTCCCTTTTTGCAGACTCTCTATGGGATGTTCACTTTTCAGAAGAGCATTGAAGCTCTAAACAAGAAGCTCAAGTCCTTCTCTGCTGCTTTTAATAGATCTGTTGAATCAGAAAGGCTAACCGAGGCTAGAAACTCAGAGCTGCTAGCTAAGCAGAATGAGCTGGAGAACGAGGTTAACGCTCTGAGGGCTGAGAGGGACGATTTGAAGGCTGAGAAGGACGTCCTAAAGGATGAATGTGATTCCCTTCAAGATGAGGTTGATATTCTGAAAACTGAGAAGAATGTTATTCAAATTGAGAGGGATGCACTGAGGACGGAAAAGGGGGACCTGCAACGCACTTTGATTGCCGAACGACTGACTCATTCAAATTCCGAGGAGAGGTGCTCAAATGAACGCTCTACTCTGTTGAATGTCATCGGAAGAGTTGATGGTGGCATGAGAGCTCTGTATGCTCGTTTTACCAGGATAGGAGCTCTTAAATATGCCGAGGGGTATAGAGATGGTTTCATTGACCGTTCCCCCCCTGAGGGTGAATCAAGCTCCTAAACTGGTCCAAATGAGCTGGATGCCTCCTTTGATATCAACCCACCGAATATCTATCAAGATCCAGATCCTTCCCCCGCTAAAGACGTATTCATTGAGTGCAAAGAAATCGCAACTTCAGGGGTGGTTCCACTTATTCGCCCTACTCCTATGAACGTTTCTCGTATCACCACCATTACTCCTGTCACTGCTGCTGTCACTGACAGAGATCTATCAGCTGATGAGGTCATTCACCTTGACTCTCCCTCCAGAGATGGCGATGCAATCAATGGCGGAGAAGACAACAATGAACCAGCTAGTGATGATGGGGGAGGCAACGGATCTAGACTTGGAAAGGAAGCTGCAGACTAGCGTTCTGTTAATTTTTTTTTTTTTTCCAAACATCAACTCATGTACTTCAAGAACCCTTCTTATGATGAATGAAATGATATTTCTATTTTGCCAAGCTCCCATCCTTCAATCTTGAATGAGTTGATAACTTGATGAGTTGATAACTTGATTCTTCTATTTGGTTTTTTGTTTCACAAGTGTTTGGCGTTCGGCTGGAATACCTCTTGCCACTTCACACACACTTACTTCCTTTTCTTTTTTTTTTCTTTTTTTTGTGTTTGGCATTCGGCTCTTAGTGCCAGTAGCCATTTACTTTGCCGAGTGCCTGACGATGGGCTAGAATGCCACTTACCACTTGGCATTATCTTGTGCAAGTGTTTGGCTTTCAGCTCGTAGTGCCAGCTACCACTTACTTTGCTGAGTGCCTAGCACTATGCTAGAATGCCACTTGCCACTTGGCATTATTCTGTGCAAGTGTTTGGCGTTCAGCTCATAGTGCCAGCTGCCACTTACTTTGCTGAGTGCCAATCGCTCGGCTAGAATGCCACTTGCCACTTGGCATTATTCTATGTTTGGCGTTTGGCTCAGAGTGCCAACTGCCACTTACTTTGCCGAGTGCCTAGCGCTCGACTAGAATGCCACTTGCCACTTGGCATTATTCTATGCAAGTGTTTGGCGTTCGGTTCATAATGCCAGCTGCCACTTACTTTGCTGAGTGCTTGGCGCTCGGCTAGAATGCCACTTGCTACTTGGCATTATTCTATGCAAGTATTTGGCGTTCGGCTTGTAGTGCCAGCTGCCACTTACTTTGCTGAGTGTTTGGTGCTCGGCTAGAATGTCACTTGGCACTTCGTATTATTCTGTGCAAGTGTTTGACGTTCGGCTCATAGTTCCAGTTGCCACTTACTTTGCCGAGTGTCTGGTGCTCGACTAGAATGCCACTTGCCACTTGGCATTATTTTGTGCTTGTGTTTGGTGTTCGGCTCATAGTGCCAGCTGCCACTTACTTTGAGAGAAAAAAGAATTTTTTGCTCACTTCAATTTTTGAAATCAACTAAACTTTTTTTATACATCTTTGTAAAGTCTACACACTTGTAAGAGCATAACTCTGAATGAATGCTACTTAAAATATAATTTAATCTTTCTACTGGTAGTACCTTTTTAGAGAGGTGGCATTTCATGGCTTGTCTCCAGCACATACGCCCCTTTTCCTATGGCTTTCGCCACTCTGTATGGGCCTTCCCATGGTGAAACCATCTTTTTGACAATCTCCACCTTCTTTTTCAGAACCAAGTCACCAGGGGCAAAGTTCCTATGTTTCACCATTTTGTTGTGACGATTCATGAGTGTCTGCTGATAAGATACGAGTCTTACTACCGCTGCATCTCTTTTCTCCTCCCATAGATCAAGATTAAACCTTAACATGTTATCATTCTGCTCTTGATTCCATGCTAAACTTCGAACAATTGGAACTAAGTGCTCAACTGGTGTTACTGCCTCGGTGCCGTATGCTATAACGAAAGGGCTTTCTTCGGTCGACCGTCTTGCGGTTGTTCTGTAAGCCTACAAGACGTTCGGAAGTTCGTCTAACCATTTTCCTTTTTCATCTTCGAGTTTTTTCTTGATGCAAGCAAAGATTGTTATGTTCGTGATCTCAGCTTGACCATTTGCCTGGGGATGGCTGATTACTTCCAACTTTTGATTAATTCCATACTCTTCCAGCAGTTCCGTCACTTGTTTGCTATCGAGATTAGTCCCATTATCCATAATGATCGACCTTGGAACGCCAAAGTGGTAAATAATATTATTCCAGATGAAGCGTCTTACCTGACGTTGGGTCACACTAGGGTATGGTTCTATCTCCACCCATTTGGTAAAGTAATCTGTTGCTAGCAGAACGTACTTGTTCTGCAACCTCGCGGTGGATAGAGAGCCAACCACATCCATCCCCCATTGTGCGAAAGGCCATGGCTTGGCCATTACGTGCAAGTCTTCAGGTGGTTGGTGGATTAATGGTCTGAACTTTTGGCACTTATCGCATCTTATAGAGAATTCTTCTGCATCTCTCGACATGTTCGGCCAAAAATACCCTTGTGTCATTGCTTTATGGGCCAAAGATCTTCCTCTTGAATGATTACCACATACCCCCTCATGGATAGTTCGCATGATTTTTCTAGCTTCTGTTGGGGTAACACATTTCAAGTTCGGACCCAAAAAAGACTATCTGTACAATTGGTTGTGCACAATGGCATACTTCGCGGCATTCGATATGATTTTTCTTGCTTCATCTTTCTATTCAGGCAGCACGCCATCATGTATAAAAGCTATGATTGGGTCAATCCAGCTTGGCTCATATGGTATAACATTAACTTGCTGAGCGTTCGAACCAGGCGGTTCATTAAAGACGAACGACTGGTACATCAACCGGGATGACCCTAACCAATGTTTCTCCAAAATTGGACACACTACAAGCCAACCGATCAGCATTTTCATTATATTCCCTTGGCAACTGGATGAATTTGATCTGATCAAAGTCTTTTGCTTCTCGCAGAATAGCAAAGCAGTAGGCCTCCATTGTCTCATCTTTGGTTCAATATTCCCTAGTCACCTGCCGAACAATTAGTTATGAATCACTAAAAGCAACTAGATTTTTGATCTTCAACTCTTTAGCCAGCTTCAGTCCAGCCAGCAATGCTTCGTATTCAGCTTCATTATCGGTTGCACTGAACTCAAGTCTGATCGCTTGGCTCAACGTGGTACCCTCTGGTGTTTGCAGCTTGATCCCAATTCTTGCCCCCATTTGATTTGAAGAGCCATCAATGAAGAGTTTCCATAAAGAACCTCTATGATCTTCTTCTAAGTCTTCAACATCACATTCAAGCAGGAAATTAGCCACTACTCGACCTTTGATGGTTATTCTGGGTTCGTATGTTATGTCAAATGAGCTCAACTCTATAGCCCACTTTATCATCCTTCCTGATAAATTTAGCTTGTGTAGGATCATCCTTATAGGAAAGGTTCTTAGAATGACAATTGGATGGGATTCAAAATAATGCTTGAGCTTCCTTTTCGTATTGACCAATGACAGGATCATCCGTTCGGCCTTTTGAGTACCTTCTTTCCGGCTCTGCCATTGTTTTGCTAACATAGAACACTGGGAACTGCTTTCCTTCTTTACAACGAACCAGAACTTCACTTGTCGTAATGCTGGACACACCAAGGTACATAAAAAGCTTTTCACCTGGTTCGGGATGTAATGACCCGTATTTTTCGGATAAATTTTTTCCGTTGTCTTTTCCCTTCTGAGTTTGGTTTCTTGTTGATTAGTGTCGTCTCGAGTGCTCTGGAGTGATTTCTGAGACTCTTTTATGTGGATTGACAACTTCCTTTGAGGACCGAGTTATTCCCACATTTTTCGTTTTTTGACACTATTCACTTTTTGTCTTTTTCCCTATTCCGTCTTTTCCTCATTTCTCACTCTGTTTGCGTAACCACACTTCTTGTGTTCAGAGTTGGTTTCTGACTTCATATATCTTCATTCCCAATGATTTCTATGAGATACGTATCTTTACTTTCGTGAGAAAGTACTCTGGTTGCTCTAGGTGTCCATAGGAGCATAAATGCAAAGTTCTTTGGAAACTTTTTCTTTTCTTGGGGTGTTTTTCATAAATATCTATTGAAGATATTTTATTTCAGGGGTATCTAAGAAAATATCTTTTGGAAGATATTTTTATTCTGGGGCAGTTTTGCAGTTTTCACTTTTTGGAGGGGTCATTGTGCAATTAATGAAAGTTATTGCTCAATTCCTTGTTTTGAGCCTGGATCCTCATATGGGATTCATTTTCATATTTCATTGAGTCATGGGCTCTTAGAATTTCCTCCTGGACGATGTTTTCCAGTTTCAAGGTTTCTGGCCCCGGTTTACGCCAAACTTGTTTTGGGCATAACTCTCTGCTCGGGACTCAGTTTTTGATGCTGTTTCTTCCGTTGCTCATATTTTCTCATTTGGAATCTTTTTTGTTCATAGAGTTTTGCCGTTTGAGAGCGTTTGCTCAGATTTCACTTTTCCGGACTCGGCGGGGCCCGTTCAGGACACTTTTTGAGTTTTTCTAAAAATAGGGGGTCTTTAAGTGAAAAATCAGATTTTTACTCTCTCTCTCCTCTCTCTTGGCCGGATCTAGAGGCAGCCATGGCTGCCATATTCTCTCTTTTATTTTGAGCTTCTTCCCTTCAATGATATACCTTAATGCCTTAGTGTTTATTGTTCCCCTCGGCGAAGCCTTCGATTCCAACCAATTGGAATCTTGTTTTGGCCATTTCTTGAGTTTGGGTTTGAAGTCAAGTTATGTTTTTGATGGGGCTTGCTTGGGATTCATGTTCGTGGTGTTGTCCCCGACAAAACCTAGGAGTTTAGTCAGATTCGGAGCCGATTTATTTTGGTGGGGATTTGAGATTTCATCTCAAATGGAGGTAGGGAATGTTTTAGGCTTTTGTGTGTGTTGTATTGAGTGTTTAACATGATTATACAACTTATATATGTGCCTTGTATCAAATCTAGAAAGTTAGTAATTTTTAATTCTTTGTAAAAAATTTAAAATTCATGATGATATATAACTTTGTTTTGAATTGTGGCGTGGTAAAAAATCTTGTTTTAATATGTTGGTTAACATATATTAAATTTGGATTAATTAAATAAGAATTGCTCTTTTTAATTAATATTTATCTTTTGTGAAAGATTAAAGTTCATGGCCGTACCTTGCATGAAATTGAGTTATATTATGCTTCTAAATTAAGTTTTGGCATGTTAGTTAACATACTTTAATTTGAGAGCATTTGGTTGAGTTTGAAAATTTAGAGACTTTAATTAAGAGAATTAATTAACATCTAATTTTGTGGTTTCATGGGCCTAATTAAGCTTTTGTATGAATATATGTAATGACCATAATATGTCTATTAGCATATATTAAATTGGGGCCAATTGGAAATGATTTGAAATCTAGAGAGTTTAATTATTTTGATGTAATTAGATTCTATCTTGTTTATCCATGGATTTAATCATGTTTTAGAAGGTGCTTCTATTTTAAGATCATGGATTTAGACTTGTGAAGTATTCACTTGATTGTGTTATATGCATTGAAGGGCATTGTTGTTAAATTTATATTCATGAGAGTATGTTTCTAATATGAATATATTGTTGGCTTGTGATTTCGTAGCATTATGGATATGAAATGCTTATTATGCACAATTGAGAGTTATATTGCTAACTTGTTACTATGTAGTAGTAATATGTATAAGTTATGAACTTATTTGGCTTATTTTGGAATCTTGGAACATTGTTGAGTTGAGATGGCTAGGGTTTGCTCTAGTACGGGGACGTGAGTCCTCTAAGTCATTGAGATAGTGCGCACTTAGGGTGGTCTTCCCTGCGAGTTAGTGCCCGGAATAACTATTGAGGTCTCGGCAAAATTCTGAGCGTAATGTCCAACTCTTCCACTATTTGTTTTCGCATTCAATTCCAAGTTGACAATCATGTTTACCTTGTTGACTTGTGGTTTTGGCTATTGGCGATTTTGATATTGTTAAGTATATCCATACTAAATTGATATATTTAGTTTATTTCACACTTTTAGATTTTTAGTTGATAACCTAGAGAATCTATGTCTTGATGTGTGCTATTATATATTCTAATTATGCTAAATTGTTATATTTAGTTGATGTTGCATTTTAGACTTCAAGTTGATAACTTTGAGAATCTATATGTTGTTGCTTTATGTAAGCATGCGCCTATGTTGTTGCTTTGTGTAAGCATGCTCCTATGTTGTTGCTTTGTGTAAGCATGCTCCTATGTTGTTGCTTTGTGTAAGCATGACCCTATGTTGCTAAAATTGCATGAATGAGGTGATTAATGCTAGAAATGATCTTAGGTAGTTAGGATGCTCCTTAAGTCTCACCTTTGACATAGACGTTAGGTCGAATGAACCACAATAATTAAATCATGCAAACTTGTAAAACGTAGGTCGATGCATGCTCATTTCCTACGAGTAGCTTTATGTTACTCACCCCTACGATACTGGGGCATATTTCAGGTACAAGAATCAAAGTTGAGGTCTTCATTATGCTTGGATGGTTTGTGGACTTGAAGAGTTCCATTTTTGTGAAGGTTGGCTTGGAATGCCAATTTTAGTCTTATATGCCAACATGTGTACATTTGATTCCTTATATGTAATGTGTACATGAGTACACTCTTTATGATGTATTTGACATATATGAGATGAGGCCGGAGGCCAATGACATGTAATTTGTATCCTATGTAAATTTTAACTTCTTGGAATATTATGAAAGTATTGAAAAATATTGAGTTTTTGCTTCACAATGTTTGCATTGGGTGTTGGAATTCCATTTTGATTCTTCCATTAGCATTCATTCACCATGTATGAAGTGTGGCCAAGGGCCAAGTGGCATTTTGAAACCATTTCATGATTTTAAATTCCAAGTTTTCGTTTCAAATTTCGTTTTTGGCATTTTGGCCGTTGGGGGGTCATATTTTGTATCGGCCATATTTTTGAGCCATGGACCATTGTAGCACATCTTACTAGATAAGTTACCTTTGCGTCCATGGTCGTTTCTGGGCAAAGCTTCTTCTTTGGTGAAATGAGCCTCCTACGGACTCATTTTACACTTTTGTTGCATATTCTGACCTAAGGGTATTTTGGGAATTTCCTTTGGGAAATAAATTCCATTCTTCACATGGTTGAATAGAAAATGTGATTTTAGGGGGGGGGGGGGTTTCTTTTTTGTATTTTTCCAGAAAATGTCGTCTTGACATCGGAAATCGATCCCGAAGTTCAGCTTCTGTTTTTCCATTTAGCAGCTTTTTGGACCCTCTGGACCAGTTTTCTTGGGAGGGCATTTTGGGCATTTTACAGTGTGTATTTTTTGATTTTTCACATGAGTCATGTAGAAAACTCGATTTTGAGGGGGATTTCTTCTTTGAGTTTTTTGAGAAAATGTCATCTTGGCCCCCAAATTTCCATTTTTTCCAGAAAAAACCCTGCTGCTAGGTTTTTGGGTTACACTTTACTGCCCTCTTCACATGTAAACGGTTACGAGGGGTTTTGTAACCGGTTACATGTGCATGGCTAGTGTTTTGGTTGTAAATTTTGGCCTCCTAACTGGTTAGGAAGGTCTCCTAACCAGTTAGATGTTCATGAATTGCCTCTTTTGGACCGTTTTGCCCCTTCTTCTTCCGTTAGCCATATCTTCTTCATCCGGACTCCGAATTAAGTGATTCTTGAGTCTAAATTCATTAATTTTTCGTTATCTTTCCAACGGTGTGCTCGGTGGCACCAACCTTTAAGCTGGAAATGATGATTTTGCCCCTAGGTTCATTCTTGTTTGTTTTTGAAACGTTGTTTCTGCATTTGATTCCTTTGGGTTCCGTGACCTCGTTGAGGGTCATAATGGTGTCTTAGAGCCATGTTGTATCTCTAGAGACCATTGTTTTATCTTTTGCCTCCGCACTTCGGATCCGTTATCGGGTCATCTTTCGGTTCATCACTGACACACCGGGTTGAAAAACTTGGGCCGTCATATAGGAGCAGATAAGACTGGAGGGTTCCGCATATATTCTTTCAAGCTGATCAGTGCATGTCATTGCTCATCCCCCTAGGCTTGTCTTCCATGGCCTCGAATTGTATCAAAAAATGGTTTACAGCAATCTGACAGCTTCAAAATGAATCGACTTAGTGCGGCTATCCGACCTGTAAGAGCTTTCACTTCCTTGACCATCTTTGGTTTTGCATTCTTGATCAGAGCTTCTGCTTGGGCTAGGCTAGCTTCGATTCCTCTATGATTAACCACGTGTCCCAAGAATTGGCCAAAGCTCAAGCCTAATGAGCATTTTGTTGGATTAAGCTTCATTCCATACCTTCTCAACACATCAAATACGTCCTATAAATGTTCCAGGTGATCATCTTTCTTCTTACTCTTTACCACCATGTCATCAATGTAAGCCTCTACAGTCTGCCCTATTTGATTTTTAAAAATCTTATTGATCAGCCTCTGATAAGTAGCTCCAGCATTCTTTAATCCGAATGGCATAACTTTATAGCAATAAGTTCCTCGTTCGATAACAAAAGAGGTTTTCTCTTCGTCAATCGAGTCCATGGGGATTTGATTGTAACCTAAGTAAGCATCCAGGAAGGTTAATTGTTCATATCCTGTTGTGGCATCCACCATTTGATCTATCTTTGACAATGGGAAGCTATCCTTTGAGCAGACTTTGTTTATATTGGTAAAGTCAATACATACACTCCATTTCCCATTCTTCTTCTGCACAACAACTACATTTGATAGCCAAACTGGGTATTGGATCTCTCTGGTGAATCCTGCATTGAGCAATCGATCAATCTCCTCGGTTATGACTCGATTACGCTTTAGAGTAAACCTTCGCTGCATCTTCTTTACAGGCTTTGCGTTCGGATCTACATTGAGGGAATGACAAGATACGAAAGGACTGATCCCTGACATATCTGAATGACTCCATGCAAACACATCTGCATTTTGAAATAGGAAACCAATCAACCTTTGTTTCTCCCCCACTACCAGTCTTGAACCTAGTCTTGTGGTTCGGTCTGGCTTCCCATGATCGATCTGCACATCAACAAGAGGTTCTTCTGTCATGATTGAAGGCTCCTCCCCCTACTATTATTGAGTGAGGGCTCTTGTAATTGCTATCTTGGGCTAACAGAACGAATGGGAACTTTTCCTTTTCCAACAGATTTTAAAGATACAAAGTAACACTAATTTGCCGTTACCTGATCTTATTTATATATATCAATCACCCTGTTTCCATTTGGGCCCGAGCATCGCATCACTTGATGCAGAGTTGACGGAACACCTTAGACTCTGTGAATCCATCCTCTTCCCATTAAGAGATTGTAAGATGGATGGATCTCAATGACCACAAAGCTCTCTGTTAGAACTCTCTCAGCAGCTTGTACTGTCAATTCCACTGTACTAATGGGCTCCACCCGTTTCCCATCGAACCCCAGCAATGGATTTCCGGTGGGTTTGAGCTTTTTTAGCATGATTTCGAGCAAGTCAAATGTTATTCTGGGCATGACATTCGTACTGCTCCCTGGATCAATCAGAACTCACCATACCAAGCACTCTACAATCGTCAAACTGACGACCAGTGGATCTTCATGAGGGGTCTGAAAGCGCAACAGGTCTACTCTATCGAACTTTATCTGAGTCAATGCGCTCTACTGGTACAGAGCATTCACATATCCTATTCTCCTCTTCATCAGTGCTTGGCGGAGGCGCGTCCTGAGGAGCTCCTCTGACTGCTCAAGTCAGCCATAAATTGCATTAATAATCTGAACGGGCTAAGTGTTATTGTAACTTGGCTTCTAATTCCTCTTTATTTGTTCTACCGGTCGGTTTTGCTTCGTCGCCAGCCCTTAAATATATCCAGCAAACTCTCCTCTTGCTATCAATATCTCCACCTGCCTCCTTAAGTTCCTGCATTCGTTAGTCTAATGGCCAAAGTCAATATGAAAAGCACAATGCTTAGACTAATCTCTCTGCTCAAGAGGTTATCTGATTGGTGGAGAAGAGCAAAACATATCTTTGTTTTCTTAGTATAGTCTTGCGAGAGTTACTCTGAGTGGAATGACCATCTCCTCTTCTCTAGGCCTTTTTTCTGCCTCCTAGGAGGTCTGACGCTGTGGCGAAGCTTATTTCTGACGGATCTTGGCTTTGGTCTTCTCCTCTGTTGATATAATCGATGTCTTCCTTGCATTAGCTATTTTTTCTTCTTCCAAAAACACAAAACCATTAGCTCTTTTATTCAGCTCGTCCATGGTCTTCGGCGTATTCACCACCAGGCTCATATGGAACGGTGTCCCTTAGTTCATTGCTAGCTTGAACACTTGAACTACCATGGATGGATGACATTCCATTACTATACTCTTGACAAGGTTGAACCTGGTGAGAAAAGCTTGAAGTCACTCATCCTCGTGCTGCTTCATTGTAAACAGGCTCGAAACATCCTAGGTCGGATACTTATTCCGATAATATTGACTAATAAACTTGTCACACAAGTCCGGGAAGCTAGTTATTGATCCTTGGGCCAAATTCTTGAACCAGTTAAGTACAAGTCTGGTCAAGCTTGTTGGAAAGCACTTGCACATCAGAGGATCATTCTCCGTGTTTAGAGCCATTTTCAATTAAATATGGTAAATGTGGTCAATCGGATCAGTCGTTCCATCAAACAGAATGAAAACCGGCATAGAAAACTTTCTTCATTCCGGAGCATTCAGGATCTCATCAGTGAATGGAGAGATGACTGTTCTGGCTGATGAACGGAGGGCCTCATTCTCCCTTGAGAACTATAGGGGAATCCTCTGGTCTACAGGTCTCCATTCAGAGCTCATGTAGTCATACGTCGCCATTGAAGGCCTGTAGGGTGGATCAAACGATCTCTTCTTTGTGAATTCACTCTGGCATGGTGACTTAGCTCTATGATGGCCATACACCATAGCTTTATCGCGCCTCAATCTTCCCTAACTTGGAATGAACGTTGCGGCTTTTACTCGCATGATCCGTTCACGATGCTGATCCAAATGGATAGATCCCTCTCGATCCTCCATCTGACAGATGTCTGGCGGTAAATCGCTTGGCATGATCTCTACATTATAAAGATTCACGCGATTGTTTCCTTCCGGATCATCTTGATGAACATCATTGGACTGCAAAACTCCCTATCCTACTAGAGGTGGACATAGAATAGCTGGATCTTCCCGACGTTCCATTCCAGCTCGTAATTCTGTATTCTCTCTTCACAGGGCTTCGATCATACTCATCAGTTCATCGAGCATCAACTACTGACCATTCTCTATTGGATTTGAGCTCTCTTCACCTATCATCATTCCTGACCGGAGCAAAGTCATCAACCGCCAATTCTGGATCAGATCTGAGCTTCGATAACGTGAATAATGCTAGATCTAGATTCAGACCAGTTGAATTCCGATCTCAATTGGCTAGATCTGGAACTCTCTTTGCCGCAGGCTTGCGAAATCTAGCTTTGCTGAGCAAATTGCAGCTGCGTAGATCTAACGCCAATTTCTCTGAATCAACTAGAAGCAAGACTCTGCAAAAAGAATCATGATATCACCGATCTGATTCAACTTCCATGGATCAAACTTCTTTTTCACAAATTAGTTTGACTTGAATCAATGTTGACTGAACACGAATCAATCCCCATCGATTCCCACAGACGGTGCCATTGAAGATGCAAGAAACTTTTCCCCTAATTTAGAAAGAGATATTCAACACTTCAAATATTTTCCAACCCCTTTTCCCTTTATTTTCCGTCTATTTATAGACGGTTACAACCACTCTTAAAGTTTCCTAACTGATTTCATTGTAATGGGCTGGCCTTGTCCATTTTCATTCGTTCTGGGCCCAACCCCTTTCATCTTACCTCCATATATTTCCTTCCTTGACCTCTTCATGTTGGGCCTTCTTAAAGAGGGCTTGCTTCACTTTAGTGGTAATTGCCCGACTCGTTCTAAACAATCCGAACTGAACCGAGCCCAAGTCATTTTTGGTATCTTCAATATTAAATCATATATCAACATACATCAATAAATATATATATATATATATATATATATATATATATATATACCCATATATAATTTGGATCTATGAATGATGATTTTGATAAAAACATGATCTCTAGTAATGAATCAAACCATTCTCTGCTACCACTGTTAGGAAACGTGCAAGTTTTAAAAAATTTCTGAGGGATTTTCATACATAGATCTTGATTTATCACATAGAGACAAGTTTTATTCAAAAATAAAATATGATGTATCATTCAATTAATAGATTGAATACTTACATCATGGTTTGAGTAAACCTTAGATCTCTCCTCTAAAGTGAATGTTCTCACTTATTGCAGATCCCTTTGCTAGATGACTTCTCCTTGAATCTCCATCTTCTTGATAATGATTTTGCCTTTAGGAATCACCCATAAGCCTCCATGAACGACCTTGGAAAACTAGGCTTGTGGGAGCCTCTATTAGATGAGAACAGTAACCCTAAAATTCTAAAGAGAGAAAATATTCCTTTTTCTTCCAAAAATCCTACCTAAAATATACATGGACCATTTATATATAGGCAACATAAAGATAAGAAAAGGAACCAATAAATCCTTCTCAATCTCTAATTACCATATCTCAAATCTAATAGGATTCCAATATCAAGTTGGGTTATGAGTGAGAATCCTTTGGGCTTATTATTTTCTTGGCTACAATGAATTAATAATTGGCCCGATCCATGCACCCAATTTAATTAATTCATAAATTAATTTCTACTCCACTAAAAGAAATTAATTGAACTCCAATTAAATAATAAATAACCTCTAAGTTAATGTTATACTTTGACCCCTCTATGTATAATTAGTTATCGGATAAATAAAGCCATCAATCCGACTACTTAATTAATATATTTATTTTGGTACCTTTGATTATTTCCGGCTTGATCACAATAAAACATTTGTTTGACAAAAATAATAATTTAAATAAATAAATATATAATAAATTATTTTGTCTAAAAACACACGAAGGCCTTCAAATTTACTTTGTTATCAACCATAATCAATACAAAATAAATACAAGTAGCAATGATGCAAATATTGAAAATATAATTCTCTAACTATTAATTACATAATTACCCAAAGTGTCAGTCTAAGGATTCCAAAGATTCCGCCAAATAAATCAAAGTAATTACTAATTAATAAAAGAGTCTATACTTCTCTCATGCTTAAAAGTCAAATGCCATGACGATGATAGAGAGTAATTACATACAACGGCTCTTACAATTTATCTCAACCTAATGTGGATCCAGTTCAAGTCTTAATTAATAATGAGTCCATCCATAATTACCGACTATGAACTATTTATGATTACTATTTAAATTCATGTATTGATCGCCATCACATACATTTATAAATATCTCTTGTAATCAAGTGGACACTATCAATTCCATAATGAATCGAAACATAATACCTTGAATTCACCAATTATATAAAACATAAATATTTTAGATATCTTAGGAACATATGTCACTATAATCTTGTTAGGAATTTTCTGTGCCAGGGCATATAAATCCCAACACTTGTCAGAGTTGTATTATATGTTCATACATATGTTAAGATAGCTGCATTGCATTAAACAACTGTGATTTAGCCTGCATTGTGATTTATACAGTCTCAGCAACTGTTTGAAGCTGAGAATGACAAGTGGCTGTTACAAGGCCATTTTGGTCTTTCTACTTGGAGTTCAGGTGTGTGACACGTTGCTGTGGTCCTAGAGTGAGAGTATATACACTATATTGCATTTCTTAATCACTAAGGGCCTGTTTGGTATGTGTAATGTTTTGTGGTGTAGTGTTCCAGGCCCGCTACAGTACCACTATTAGGGCCCAAAACATGTTTGGCACAGGCCTGTATTGGTTTCAACAGTCAGAACATTTTCTAAAATTGGGCCAAAAGTTGGAACAACAATTTGGTATTCTGGTTTGTTCCAAAAATTCAGTCTGCCCAGAAATCACTGTAGCGGGTGCAACAAATGCCAAAACTTGTTCTAATTTGAGAACATGTATAAAAAGAAATTACGTATATGTTTTAGGGCTAGGATTTATATTGCGCAGCTGAGGCAATTCGGCGACTCCAGTACGGCTGACATCTATAAATCGACGACCCTATTTCATGGTGAGCTCCTCTGGATCTTCGCATTTCATGTGTAACATACTTAATCCTTCTTCTCTCTCTAAAATTTCGACGGTGTGTGAAGATTGGGCTTGAAATTGACGACTGTGTATGAAGATCTGAAGAGCTCTCTCTTCATCACGTCTCTCCACTCTCGAATTATCTTCTCTTTTTCTCTAGCCGATTTACGCCAACGATATGCCGGTAGTCGTCTGTAACTTCCAGTGAGCTCCAGTTTTCTTCTCTGGCGACGATTTGGCAAGAAAATTTCTAAAATCTGCCCAAGCTCTCTCTCTATTTCCTCACTCTCTCATCTCGGGTATGTTGAGTTATTATAATTTTGTTTTTAATTTTTTTGAGAGAATTTTGATTTGGGCACAACCAGTATAATCAATGTAATTTTGTTTTTAATTGTTTTGAGAGAATTTTTAATCAATATATGCATGTTTAAAATTGGTATTTGCAATCAATTCAATAAAAAGAGTTTTACAAAAATTTGTTTGTTATTTATCATCCATGTTGTTTCTATATACAATATAAATGCTATAGTTAGAATTTTTAGAATACAAATGGGTATAACTCTGGAATGTTTGCCATCTAAAGAAAAGTTTCTATAATTACAGGAAATCTAATAAAAATATAAGCCAATATTTTAGTTAAAAAAAAAAAAAAATGGGCTGAAGGAATTCTAATTTCTGTGCAAGTTAGTGTCATTACAATTAGATATTCAGTTTATTCTTCTTTGTAAATAAATGAAAGATGTAATTGGTCTATATTTCAGCTTGCTTCATCTCCTCCATCAAATAATTGGTTTTTGTTAAAGATTCCAGTGACGTCCCATCATTTATCATTACTTTTTATTATTATTATTTTTACTCATAATTTTAATTTTGTCATAACTTGGTTGGCTCAATATTTTAAAGAAACTCAAATGTTAGTATACAAAATTTAATAAAGAAGTAATCCTGAAAATATTCTAAATCCAACAGCTGACATTGTGCAGTTTAAAAATTGAATATTAATATATTTATAACTTATTTATAAAGATAGAACATCTTTAAGTTAGGTTTTGACTATAAGCTATTTTGGTGAACATAATAATAATAAATGGTGAGACCAAGAGCATGTTGTGATTACACATGTATGATAGGTTAAAAAAGAAAGAATTAAGTTTCATTTCTATTTTCTCTAAAATATGTTGTAAATATTACTTTTTAAGTGGATACTTTATTTAAAGAATAAGAAGTACCCCCAAAAAGTCTTCTATTACATACATGAACTAAAATTAGATCTTTTTTAGTTTATCAAAATTAATATCAGAACAAGTACACATGTATATAATCAATATATGCAATGTTCTACACCTAAAGAACTCAGAATTAATTTCTCTCTTCCTGATACGAGTTATTTTAAGAATCTCACCAACATGCATAATTTATGGGACCAGAGTTGTTAATGACCCTTTTAACCTATTCTTATTAAAACTATGTAATTATGTCGTTTCTTACATTTTGTATTATACAAATGGATATTAGAACAATCATTGAGTTGTATGATGATGATGACGACGAGAATGAATATGTCATCATAATGGCATGTATGTTGCATTACTATATGAAACATTACCATAAACAACCTTGTAGGGATTCAATTTTAAGAAGGAAAACATATATATTGGAGATCTTGAATGATCATGGAAGTAGATGTTTTGAAAACTTTAGGATGTCCACCCCTATTTTTTTGAAGTTGTGTGGGGAGCTTAGGTCATTAGGGTTGAAAGACTCTAAAGGTGTAAGTGTTTATAAACAAGTTGGCATATTCTTGCTTACTTTAGCTCACAATGAAAGGAATCGTGTGGTAGCAGAAAGATTTCAACACTCTACCTGTATAATTTCAAAACACTTCCATTCGGTTTTACAAAAAGTGTGTGATTTAGGGAAAAAAATTATTGTCCCCCTAGATTTAACCCAAGTTCCTAACCATATAAGGAAGTTAAAAAAGTACTACCCTTTTTTAAGGAATTGCATAGGGGCAATTGATGGAACTCATATTCATGTGAACATGCTTGTGGACCAGCAAATCCCATTACGTGGTAGGAAGGGGGATATCACACAAAATGTAATGGCTGTTTGTGATTTTGATATGATGTTCACGTACGTTGTAGCAGGATGGGAGAGTTCTGCTAATGATTCTAAGATATTGAACGAGACCATTAATAATGAAGATATGCATTCCCCATAGCCTCCAGACGGTAAATGTCATACTTCTTACAATTTTGCAATAGTTATTTTAAAATACAATGGTACAATTGTTTATAGTTTGTAAAATGACAGAAAAATATTATTTGGTGGACTCCGGGTATGCCAATCAACCAGATTTCTTGGCTTCTTACGGGGTCAACGGTACCACTTCCAAGAGTACCGTAGAGCTTCTAGGCAACCCCGAGGTAGAGAGGAAACATACAATCACAGGCACTCGTCTTTGGGGAATATAATTGAGCATTGTTTTGGGATGCTTAAGATAAGATTCCCCATCTTGAAGCAAATGCCTCCATATAAGTTTGAAACTCAGGTTGCTATTGTTTTAGCCTACTACACACTTCACAACTTTATAAGAAAGGAGGCGCAAGTAGATGCAATATTTGATGATGCAACTATGGAGGCGCTGATAGATGAAATATTTAAAGATGAGAATGATGATGTTTAGGATAATGTGCCGCAGTCTCGGTCGCGACCAATGGATATTTTATGTGATCATATTTGCTAATACTATATGGAATACAATTCAGCACCCTTGAAATTGTATTTAGATGTTTATCATGTTTGGATAACTATAATAACTACTTTATTTTAACTATTCGTTAGAATTTGGATAACTGCAATAACTACTTTATTTTAACTCTCTTTTACGATTTTGATAAATGTAATAAATTGTGCCAAGTATATTTTAACTCTTTTTTAGGATTTGGATAACTATAATAACTACTTTATTTTAATTCTTTTGTTACGATTTGGATAAATGAAATAACTTGTGCGAAGTATACATTATACATTTTACCACTTGTATATGCAATCATGTATGATATACAGGGTGACGGGCCACCTTGTGCATGTGGAAGGGGTCGAATGAATCTTTATACGGCTGGAACTTTAAAGAATTATGGACGTTCATTCTATAGATGTACAGTTTGGGGGGGGGGGGGGAGGGGGTATACAATCCTTTGCATTAATTATTTTTTACATTACACATGTTATTGTCGCAGTGGCACTGTAACAATATACAAGCCTTTGATGTTTTAGTCACATGCTCGTTCATTTATATGGTTGGATGACATGCACGAACGTTTGCAAGTGGGTGGTCATGCGGAGCAAGAGTTGGAGGATGTAGTCACTGTTATGCAAGCTCAACAAAATAGGCAAAACTATATTATCTATGGTGGTTGTTGTTGTCTTACAACAACTATATTATTTATGTTATTACTCATGTTGTTGTTATTGGTTATTATGGCTGTTGATAAATGATGTAATATATTAGTTCAATTTTACTTCATAAACTTTTATTGTGCCTGTGGATAAGTGTTGAAAAGTGATGTAATATTTATAAAACTCGTGTGTGTAATATCTTCAAACTCATGTAATGTGTAATGTTGAAAGTTTATTTCAATTCGATATTGAAACAATGTATTCGACAATTATCAAAACAATATGCAGCATTCATAGGTTTTACAATTTATAATATATATTTTTGGTTTTTATAGATTAGTTAGAAAATATTGTAAACTAAAACTTAATAAACTAACATAAACAAAAAAATAAAATAAAATTATTAAAAGTTATATCAATTGTATACTAAAATTATACAATAATTAAATTCTACTTTATATTTAATAAAGTTATTAATAATGTATTGATGAAAACATTATTTAAAAACACTCTTTACCAAACATATTTCATGTTTTTATTTCAGTGATTTTGGTTACACTTTCACTCTTCCAAACATGTTTTGTTATCATATTCCTTAAAACGAAATACCTTACCAAACGTGTTCTACCATGTTTCTGTTCCAAAATTCTCATTACAAATTTTTATCGCCAAACATATTTTGTTCTCATCTCAGAACACTCCATTACAAAACACTTATTCTGTTTTAGGCTAAAACAAAACGCCCGGGAACACAAAGCATACCAAATGGGCCCTAAGTCTTGGATAAGAATGTTATTACATCCTTTACATTGTGAGTTGTAATTTCTGGTATACTAGAGGACAAACCAGCTGAGTTGTGACGGCCCAAGTTTTTTAACCCGGTGTGTCAGTGATGAACCAAAAGATGACCTGATAACGGATCCGAAATGCGAAAGCAAAGACAAAACAACGGTCTCTAGAGATACAACATGGCTCTAAGACACCCTTATGACCCTCAACGAGGTCACGGAACCCAAAGGAATCAAATGCGGAAGCGACGTTCCAAAAACGAACAAGAACGAACCTAGGGGCAAAATCATCATTTTAAACTTAAAAGTGGGTGCCACCAAGCACACCATTGGAAAGACAACGAAAAATTAATGAATTTAGACTCAAGAATCGCTTGATTCGGAGTCCGGATGAAGAAGATATGGCTAACGGAAGAAGAAGGGGCAAAACGGTCAAAAAGTGGACAACCAAGAACATATAACCAGTTAGGAGACCTTCCTAACCGGTTAGGAAGCCAAAAATCTCGACCAAAGCACTGCCCATGCACATGTAACCGGTTACCAAACTCCTCGTAACCGTTTACATGTGAAGAGGGCAGAATACTCAACAAGGAAAACCTGGCAGCAGGGGTTTTTCCGGGAAAAATGGAAATTTAAGGGCCAAGATGACATTTTCTGGAAAAACTCAAAGAAAAAACCCCCCTCAAAATCGAGTTTTCTACATGACTTAAAAGGAAAATCGAAAAATATGCAATGTGAAATGCCCAAAATGCCCTCCCAAGAGAACTGGTCCAGAGGGTCTAAAAAACTACTAAATTTAAAAACTGAAAGCTGAACTTCGGATGCGATTTCGGATGCCAAGATGGCATTTTCTGGAAAAACACAAACAAGAAACTGGCCTCATCTCATACATGTCAAATACATCGTAAAGAGTGTACTCATGTACACATTACATATAAGGAATCAAATGTACACATGTTGACATATAAGACTATAATTGGCATTCCAAGCCAACCTTCACAAAAATGGAAGTCTCCAAGTCCACAAACCATCCAAGCATAATAAAGGCTTCAGCTATGATTCTTGTACCTGAAATATGCCCCAGTATCGTAGGGGTGAGTAACATAAAGCTACTCGTAGGAAATGAGCATGCATCAACCTACGTTTTACAAGTTTGCATAATTTAATCATTGTGGTTCATTCCACCTAACGTCTATGTCAAAGGTGAGACTCAAGGAGTATCTTAGCTACCTAAGATCATTTCTAGCATCAATCACCTCATTCATGCAATTTTAGCAACATAGGTTCACGCTTACACAAAGCAACAACAATGGAGCATGCTTACACAAGCAACAACATATAGATTCTCAAGGTTATCAACTTGAAGTCTAAAATGCAACATCAACTAAATATAACAATTTAGCATAATTAGAATATCTAATACCACACATCAAGACATAGATTTTCTAGGTTATCAACTAGAAATCTAAAAGTGTGAAATCAACTAAATATATCAATTTAGTATGGATGTACTTAACAACATCAAAATCGCCAATAGCCAAAACCACAAGTCAACAAGGTAAACATGATTGTCAACTTGGAATTGAATGCGAAAACAAATAGTGGAAGACTTGGACATCATGCTCAGAATTCTGCCGAAACCTCAATGGTTATTTCGGGCACTAACCCACAGGGAAGACCACCCTAAGTGCGCACTATCTCAATGACTTAGAGGACTCATGTCCCCGTACTAGAGCCAAACCCTAGCCATCTCAACTCAACAATGTTCCAAGATTCCAAAATAAGCCAAATAAGTTCATAACTTATACATATTACTACTACATAGTAACAAGTTAGCAATATAACTCTTAATTGTGCATAATAAGCATTTCATATCCATAATGCTACGAGATCACAAGCCAACAATATATTCATATTAGAAACATACTCTCATGAATATAACTTAACAACAATACTCTTCAATGCATATAACACAATCTAGTGAATACATCACAAGTCTAAATCCATGCTCTTAAAATAGAAACAACTTCTAAAACATGATTAGATCCATGGATAAATAAGATAGAATTTAATTACATCAAAATAATTAAACTCTCTAGATTTCAAATCATTTCCAATTGGCCCCAATTTAACATATGTTAATAGACATATCATGGTCATTACATATATTCATACAAAAGCTTAATTAGGCCCATGAAACCACAAAATTAAATTTTAATTAATTTTCTTAATTAAAGTCTCTAAATTTTCAAACTTAACCGAATGCTCTCAAATTAAAGTATGTTAACAAACATGCCAAAACTCAATTTAGAAGCATAATACAACTCAATTCCATGTAAGGTATGGCCATGAACTTAAATCTTTCACAAAAGATAAATATTAATTAAAAAGAGCAATTCTTATTTAATTAATCCAAATTTAATATATGTTAACCAACATGTTAAAACAACATTTTCTACCATGCCACAATTCAAATCAAAGTTATATATCATCATGAATTTTAAATCTTATACAAAGAATTAAAAATTACCAACTTTCTAGATTTGATACAAGGCACATATATAAGTTGTATAATCATGCTAAACACTCAATACAACACACACAAAAGCCTAAAACATTCCCTACCTCCATTTGAGATGAAATCTCAAATCCCCACCAAAATAAATCGGCTCTGAATCCGACGAAACTCCTAGGTTTTGTCGGGGACAACACCACGAACATGAATCCCAAGGAAGCCCCATCAAAAACACAACTTGACTTCAAACCCGAATTCAAGAAATGGCCAAAACAAGATTCCAATTGGTTGGAATCGAAGGCCTCGTCGAGGGGAACAATAAACACTAAGGCACTAAGGTATTTCATTGAAGGCAAGAAGCTCAAAAGAAGAGAGAGAAGATGGAAGCCATGGCTGCCTCTAGATCCGGCCAAGAGAGAGGACAGAGAGAGCAAAAATCTGATTTTTCACTTAAAGACCACCTATTTATAGAAAAACTCAAAAAGTGCCCCGAACGGGCCCCACCGGGTCCGGAAAAGTGGAATTCGCGCAGACGCGCTCAAATGGCAAAACTCTGTGAACAAAAAAGATTCAAAAATGAGATAATATGAACAAGGGAAGAAACGGCGTCAAAAACTGAGTCCCGACCAGAGAGTTATGCCCAAAACAAGTTTGGCGCAAACCGGGGCCAGAAACCCTAAAACTGGAAAACATTGTCCAGGAGGAAATTTTAAGAGTCCATGGCTCGACGAAATGTGAAAATGAATCCCATATGAGGATCCAGGCTCAAAACAAGGCATTGAGCAATAACTTTCATTAATTGCACAATGACCCCTCTAAAAAGTGAAAACTGCAAAACTGCCCCGGAATGAAAATATCTTCCAAAAGATATTTCTTAGATACCCCTGAAATAAAATATCTTCAAAAGATATTCATGAAAAACACTCCAAGAAGAGAAAAAGTTTCCAAAGAACTTTGCATTTATGCCCCTACGGGCACCGGGAGTAACTAGAGTACTTTCTCACGAAAGTAAAGATACGTATCTCATAGAAATCATTGAGAATGAAGATACATGAAGTCAGAAACCAACTCTGAACACAAGAAGTGTGGTTACGCAAACAGAGTGACAAACGAGGAAAAGACGAAATAGGGAAAAAGACAAAATAGGGAAAAGACAAAAAGTGAATAGTGTCGAAAAACGAAAAGTGCGGAACTGACTCGGTCCTCAAAGGAAGTTGTCAATCCACAAAAAAAAGAGTCTCGGAAATCACTCCAGAGCACTCGAGACGACACTAATCGACAAGAAACCAAACTCAGAAGGGAAAAGACAATGAAAAAAAATTATCCGAAAAATCCGGGTCGTTACATGAGTTGGCAATGGTTTAATGGTCTATTCTCAAGAAGAATGTCAAAATATTCTCTAGTCAATGATTAGTTACAGGTGTCATATGTATATCCTTCTTGTAGTAGGACTTATGAAGTGAGCTCAAGTATATATATGTTATTATGGAATTTTTGTGATTCAAGCCTCTTGAAAAACCCTAATAGTGACCTATATTAAACAATACTCGAGAGCTTCACATGAACCAACATTTTTAAGGTTTTTGATGATGATCTGAACTTGAAATCTTCATAAAAGTCATTGAATTGATCGTTGTTGCTATGTTCATCATGGAGGTTAATTGCTGTCAAGTTTTGTTGGTGCAAGGGCTGGTTTAAAGGTTCATTTTGAGCCTGAGGTTGCTGTGGTGCTAAGTCAAGGTTGAGACTCGTATATTTGAGCTATTTACATTTGATGAGCACTTATTCTTGAACTTCACTTTGCTGCAAATGATTTTCATCTCTCAGACCTATGATTTCAGCTGTTTTCTGGTTTATCCTTGTGATTCATATACAGATTGTTTATATCTTGCTATACAACGTCTGGTCTAAATGCTAGCAAGTTTATATTGATGAATCAAGGCTGTTGAATTTGATTTCTGGATAAAACTATGGTCAGTTTTGGTTTTGACCTACCAAAACCCTAGTTCTTCATTAAACAGTTGTTGTCAAGACCTTATTGAGATTATATTGTGATACACATGTTGTACTTATCTTGTTTATCATTTGAGCATGTTTTTAATGGTGATATAAGGCTGTGGGATTGATCTCAAAATTTTTGGGACACAAAATTCCAGATTTACCCCTCAAACTCTAATTTCCGCAGAAAGGGTTCTAGAGGCTACAGATTAGTGTTTTGAGCTGCACAACCTCTCTTATCTTTTTTGTAAGCTTGAATTTGTTGATATACAATCTTTTATATGTATTTGGTGAGCTGTGAGAGCTTGCAAGGTCCAAGCATGGGTGTTTAAGTCAGGGGGAGTGCATGTGTGCACTGTGTTGAGCTATTGCGTGTGTAGAGACTGTGAAAACTAATGTTTCAACTTGTACAAGGGCGTGTGCAGAATGTGAGACAGTTGAATGTGTTTTTCCCTATTAAGAGGGTTTCCTTGTATATCTCCTGTTCATTGTATTTGCTTGTCAACATTGATAGTGTTGTGAAGTAAAAGGATTCACCCCCCTCTTGGTCCAACAAGTTATGGCTTAATATATATATATATATATATATATATATATATATATTTATATATATCTTCTTGATTGAATTATAATCTGCTCGTAGCAATTTGATTTCCGAATATGCATATATGTGAATTTCTCCATAGTTGAAGCAATTGACTATGTTACGAGGGTTGCGGTGAGTCAATCCCTAAGTTCTTCTCACTTTGATCTTACCTTTTGTTAATTTAGTTTATTTTAAGTTTTATTGCAATTTTGAAATAGAAAACAACAAAATTATCTTTCTCTCGAATTAAATTAGGATTGATTTTATGCTTGACAATCCATTACACTCCTTGATTTTATACTTGACAATCCAGCATAGCCCTATCCTATAAGGATTTGTTCTATTGCAAGTGGTCTTTTATTATTGACACACATCAAAGGGAATCAAGTTCATATGGAATGAGGCTTGTGATTAACTTTTTAGGAGTTGAAGGTCAGGTTGACATCGACTCCAGTTTTGATAATACCTTAACGAGGTTTGGGTTATGTGATTTATTGTGATGCTTCACGAGATGGTTTGATTATGTTTTGATGCAAATGGAGCAGGTATAGGTCTAGATAGTTGAAAACTCACGAGTTGAATTGTTTGACACATGATTTAGAGTTGGCAGTAGTGATTTTTGCTTTAAAGAGGTAGAGGCATCACTTGTACAGGGAGAAGTTTGAAGTGTTCTCCAATCATAAGAGTCTCCAGTATCTTTTCTCACTAAAGGACTTGAACATGAGGCAACAATAAATAGTGGAGTTTATGGAGGACTATGATTTTGAGTTGTAGTATCACCAGGTGAAGGCCAATGTCATGGCTGATGCCTTAAGTAGGAAGTCACATGGAACTTTAGCTAGTATCTCCATTTATAGGTGAAAGATGTTGGAGGACCTTGCTTGGGTTTCATTTGTGTGATGATGGTTCACTGACTATTTTGTTTAGCCTTGTGGCTCAGCCTACCATTCTTAGCGGGGTGATTAAGGCACAAAATGAGGATAGTGAGATGGAGTCCATTAGCAAGTGGATTTCAGGTGGAGAGATTATGGAGGATTGGACCTTGTATTCAGATGGAGGTCTTAGGTTCAAGGGAAAGACTTTTATCCCTTTATCTTAGGATTGGACCTTGTTTTGCTTTATTTTATATTGTAGTAATGAATGGCATATCTTTTATAAATTCTAAATTCCTAGGTTAAACAAGTGTGGAAGATTGCTTATGCAAATAAATTTTGTTCTGAATCTGTCAAATTAAAGTGGAAGTTATTATTTAGTTTAGCATATATAGTCTATTTCCTACACCAGTGCTTCTATGGTCATTGAATATAATCCAATTACTTTATTTAGCCAATGTGCTTTCAATGTACTTGCATCCTTACTATTCATTTGATCGATTAGTTGAAATCATTAGCTGATCGATCTAATGACAATGATTGAGAGTATTCATTGTATCTTTTTTCACAAGAATTTATAGGCAATAAATTGTCTGTTTGGGACTGAAATGGATGACTAATTCGGATATTGACTACTTGAAACAAGGATTTGATGATAAAAGAATTAGATTCAAATTCTTCGACTCATAACCAATGAGACTCTAAATCATCTTCCTTCTTCACTTGTCATCACTATGAATGGAGTAAGTCAAGTGGTCTCTCTCCAAACTATTCTACTACTATTACATCTTAATTTGGCCTACCATATTTAATTTTTAAAAATCATCTTTAATAACATTATTCCATATTATCTTTCCTCGCATCATCTCTTCTCTTATGTATGGGTCGCGCCATCTCACGCGGCCAACGTAGCTCTTTAGTGGTTAAGCTAGGTTAGTACAATGGGTGGGCATTTGTCCGCTGACCTAAAAGCTTAAATTATTGGGTAGTGTTGCATATTCACCAATTTATACCCATTTTAATTTTCATTCGAATTCGATATGGAATACCTCTAACATTTGCTCCTACCCGAACTCGAACCCAGACCCCTCCGGGCCGAGCGTTTGGCATAACACCTAATCAATAATTGGTTTGCCTCTAATGCTAACTATAAGGGGTGGGCGCTTACTCGCTGACATAAAAACTTAAATTATTGAATAGTGTTGCATACATACTCATTTTAATTCTCATTTGGATATAATGTGGGACACCTCTAACAACTAGCCACTTTGCATTGTTTTATTACTTTTTAGGGTAAATTACACTCAGACCCTCTGAGGGTAGGTCATTTCTCACATAGATGAAGATTTTGGATTTAATTTTCACTTATATTTGAAAGAGTGATTTCGTATTTTACTTATACCCCAAATGTCAATTTGTATTGATATCAGAGTACTTTTAGGTGTAAAATGACTATGCTACCCTTTGACCTTCTTATTGATTTTTTTTTTTTTACCAAACTACCTCCAAACACCCATCAATCCTGTTTATCCCTCACCCAATAAAATAATAATAATAATAACTCATTTCATAGTTCATTTACTCAAACATCTTGCTTTCATTAAAACCCCAGGACACTAAAAGAACAACCCTAAACCAAGAGGTGACATATCCACTACACAGAGAAGCCATACCAGTATACCAGAGACTAATCATCAGCAACCTGAAACACATCCTCCCTCTCCTCTTCTTTCAATATCTCATTTTTAATCTCACAGTTGATTTCATGGATCTTGTAGAAATTGAGAGGGAGATAGAGCCTGCTGTAGAAATTGTCCAAATTAATTCACTATAATACTTCATTGTCGACCAGATTATAGAATTTCGTTTAATTTTTTTTTTTTCATTTGTTGGAATATATATTTAGCAATGAATTTACTAATTTTCTAAATCAGATATGATCTCTCTCAATTCTAATTCACATTCTACCTCCCAATAGTGTTGTAAACTACTTTATTAGGAATCTGTGATATAGTATTGATCTTTAAGTATATCTTTGTACCCATATAATTATAAATTATTTTTGAAAAAATCAAAGAAATCATTTGAATTTTGTCAGAGCTTGATGGGGACGCGAAAACGGATTGGATCTTAGAGTGCTTGAATATATATATATATAGGGGCTTTTTTGTCATTCAAGATTACAGATGTTTGGTATTAAAAAATTGAGGGTAAAATGGTCAATTCGCATATATTAGAGGCCAAAAAGTAAATTGGGGTATAAGTGAAAGTTAAAACCAAAATCTTCATTTACCTGAAAAATAACCTAACTTCAGGGGATCTGAGTGTAATTTACCCTACTTTTTATATATACAAACACATATAGATACGGAGAGAGTGATTGGCTGCATTTTTTTAGGCAAAGCACATTTGTTGGCCCGTAGTTGTGTGGAGCCTGCCTTTGGCCAACCCCCACACGACTATTATTCTTGGCCAAACAAGGCCTCATCTCTATACAAAAAGGCATTATTCTAGTTTCGTTTTTTAGGGCCATCACAAACCAATGATCCTTAAGTGCATTTTAAATATAAAAATAATCAAGAGTCCTATTTCATGAAGAACCCACTAATATAACTAAAAATAAATACAATACAAAGATGAAGCAAACGATTCAAATGAGAGACATTTATCATTCAAACCAGTATATTTTGAGGATTTAAAGCCATTTTCTTCACCATGTTCCGATTCTTTGGTCAGCTATGAAACTTTATGTGCCCCATTTTCTTCCTCCTGTGATTTTGCAAATCCTCGCCTAACACCATGTCATGATGAGGCATGTCAGTCGAGTAAATAAGAGCTGCATTTGAAGTTTCAAAAATATAATGCAGAAAAAGCTGGTAAATGGAATATAACCTTCAATAGAACAATTTCCATGTAGAAATCACCTTTCTCGTTGCTTAGTTCACAATGTTTCTTTTGTCAGCAAAAATTTAAGTTGATAGGTTCCGTTGTAGGTGAAAAGTCTGCCCGAGACCTCAACTGTTGAATCTTAATCCCATTTACCTGCACAGAGATTTGAAAAGAGAACAAGTTACGGTCTACTTGGTTTGTTACGTACTCAGAAAACAAAAATCATTTCCAAAGAATTATTAAAGACAGTTAACTGTTTTTTAATTGAATTTTTAGAAAACAATTCTCAGAAACTGTCAACTAAGCAGATTTTTGTACAATTTTTTGATTTTCAGGTTTCAAAAAAGAGAAACTGTTCTCCTACTATTCCAAGAAAGCCCTTAGTTTTACAGTGACTAATATATGCTTCTATGAAATTGTGGTCTCAAATATAAATAGACTGTGGGCATATTAAGACAAGTTTTCCATTTGTGTGACTTGTCTGAATCCTTCTGTAGACCACCCAATCTCTGCTAAAAAATAGCATAATGAGACCAGAAATTTAAGTTCTCTTATGAAGGTGACAATGATGGTAAGAACTTGAACTCACATGCAAGTTTGAGTGTTTTTTTAAGAAACCTTAAACTACGGCATCGCAAGGACAAAACAGTGATTTGGAGACAAGAAAGAAAAAAATCATAGATGCCAAGCATTCAAAATTCAAGTTATTAATATAGCATGGAGTCTTCTCTTGGGACCCATATGTTACAAGTAAATGTACATGTTGGGATTATATGCCCTACAAGCCAATTAATTATTATTAATTCGATATTTTATTAATAAATATGATATTCATGCATTGGGCTTTACATATATTTGTATGAGATGCATTATAGTCCTCAAGTTGCATTATAAGTAACTTAAGTGTGTAAATGAGATTTACACACAGGAGATTTGGGCTCACCGGTTTCTTGCACCTTGGCATTGTTCGCAATCAGTGATAAAAGTTGGACACTTTTATCTGTAAGACTGTAACATACTTGACCTCTATAAGATAGGATGGTTTGTCTCGACCATTGGGGTAGTTGACTCTAAGGTAGTGTGTTAGTGTGCTTGGAGTACATTGAACTGGATTACCATAAGATCACACCATACAATGTATTGTCATTATTCTGGTGTGTTTCTTATCTACTAAATTCATAGGCTTTAAATACTGAGAGATTTAGTGAACTCAAGTTTCAGTACTAGTCACTTTGACTTACCAATGTGTGAGATCTTTTTAAGGTCAATACCACGGTATCTTGGGTGGCTAATGTTGGAGCTCCAGGAATACAAATACTCAACATGGAACCCACTCTCTTTATAAGAGTTAGAATATCTCCTTGATGCAATTTAATAAGTTTGATCACTGGAACCTAGCCAGGACATTTTAGTAAAATGTTTACTAAATTATTTTTCTATTATTTATTTAGAAAAATATTTATTTGAAAAAATCCTTTTATAAAAGAATTTAATTCAGTGATCATAAAAAAGATTAAATTGGTTACTCAAGGAATATAAAATATAAGTAAGCCTTAGGTAGGACGGTATATATTTTCCTAAGGCTACTTATGGATATTCGGTAGTGGAAGGGTTTATATGTAATTTTTAAATCTTAGAGTGCAATTACAATACTATTGTGGTGCTTATTGTAATTAATTGGATAAGATAGAGTTATGAGAGATAACTCTATCTCTATCCAATTAGAGCTAGAATAAAGAAGCCCTCTTGGATCCTCATCTCTAGTCGCAGACTTTTAACTGACTCTATCAAGTCATATATTTGGTAACGCTGCGATACAAAATTATAGAGTTACACGATATAATATACCGAGAGTGAGAGAAAAGGTAAGGGTTCCACAAACCTACCATTGGGGTCATAGAGATGAAGACTCATTAGTTTTCAAGGCCAAAGAACAAAGTGAATACTGTTTTCGAATACGATGATTATTCAATCGTCCAAAGGTGTGAAATCTCTTTACAGTATTTATTGATTTGTTGAAAAATCACTTGGTTGCGCTCCTGAAATTTTTTTAAATGCTTCCGTTGTGCCTTCAATTGGTATCAGAGCCACCCATGGGATTTTAATTAAATCATAGTGATGATTTGATTTTTTGATAAAAAAATCTATGTTTGATTATTTTTATTCATGATCATGGAATTAATTTTGATAGCATGAATAAATTGATGATTTGATTATTTTTATTCATGATCATGGAATTAATTTTGATAGCATAAATAAATTGATGTGTTATATTAGACCAGACCCCATCTGATTATTGTGTACCTACGGTTTGTTTTGGGTCAGTGCGTTGAGCAGCCGTTGGTAGCAAAAAGAGACTACCCAGCGGGAATTATCTTTTTGTTATTATTATTATTAGTGTAAAATAGTCCATTAGATGGGCATCATTGTTTTCCATTAATAATTTAATACCGAAGGTTGAACCTTTTCCATGGTGATTCACACACACACACATATATGTGTGTGGGACGCACCGGCTAGACAAAGGCTATATAAAATAGTGTTATATACGCAGTCCATATAGATTATTTTATATTTAATATAATGATGGGGTTCGTGCACAGTAATAGTCCTGTGATTCTTCAATATGTTATATAATCACAATTCATGTATGAACAGATTACAGACCACATTGGTAGTCAAAAGGTAACTTTTTGACTATCTAGATAATGATCAGACTATTCTTTTTGGTCCATTACTTTACTGTTAGTTCAATGATATATGCGAAATTAAAATTTCGCCTGTGTGCAGTATGTGTTATTTTTATGCAATCTGTTCATAAACTAAATTTACATTTGTATGTATAGTTGAGTTTGATCAAAGTTGCAGGTAAAGAATAATTATTCATCCCTCTCATGGTCTGGTATAATTTATTTTATTATATGTGATGTAATTAATTAATTAGAAGCGGTGTTTTAAAGGGCTAATCTAATAAGGATTGGTTTTCCCTAGCTAAATAAGATTAATTAATTTTATCTTGTTTAGGACTTTTGTGAGCCCTGAATTAGGTATAGAACAAAACCTTGTACTATATTTTTAAATTTAGGGTTGAAGTTCTTGAAGAGTTCAAGAAATGATTCAAACAAGATACAAGTCACAGGCTTCCAATGGAGGAATTTGGAAGCACAAGGTGATCATGAGATGACATTTAGCCGGCCATGAGAGGGGATTAGCACTATTTATGGTGCAACATGATTTTTATTTGCATGCTTATATTCATGTGATGGTTAGATGTTTAAATCATGAATTATTCTAGTTGTGTTTTAGTTAATTTTTAACTAAAGAAAATTGAAATTATTTATTTGGGTGGTTTTGGGAAAATTAGCACTTCTTAAAAAAATTTCAAAATTCTAATTCTCTGAAAATTAAATATTTTACTTTAATTAAATTTTGTGGAAAGTGTAGGATTATCCCATAGTTAAGTTCAAAAAATTGAGTTAAGTTGATCCAAATAGATTAGGCTCATTGGACCTAATATATTTGAAAAAAAAAAAAAAAAAAAAATGGATTCCAATATTGTTTAGATTAAAATTAATTTTTTGCATGATGATAGAATGCATGGAATTTAAAGAAAACTCTCTAATTTTAAAAAATCAAGTGGGAGTGGGATTTAATCTTAAATTCCACAGCCTTTCATTGTCGATCTATTGTAAGGTGGAACAAATACCTTGCCGCCAATTTTGGGTGCTCCTCCGGAAGGTATTTGTTTAACTGGTTACTAGATATAGATCTTGCATGATAGAACTAGCAGCAGGCGGATGGGGACGGTCACCATTAGGAGACGGACCTCATTCAATTGCACTACTTCTAGACAATGGTATACACGTGACTGAGTGGGAGTACACTCCACCTCAAGGGGTATTTTCACTTAGAGGCCAGGGATAAATCGATTGCCATATTGCATTTGGCATGAGATGCCTAAACAATGGGATATGGTGGAAATTATTTCCGTCTAATCAAGGTAGTGACATGATCTCTTGGTAGTGGCATGTTCTTATAGTCCCCTGAGAGAAACGAGTGAATACCTACATGAATTATGATTACCGATGTTTTCATTATATCAGAGGTTTAGAGAGGCCCACTGAGAGACTATATGAAATTTAAAGTTTAATTCTTGTTTCTGAATGTATGTCCTTTTATTTATGCGTGAATGTTTATATTTCAGATGTTGAATATTTTCAATCCACTTGCATCCACTTTTAAGGACAACAAATTAACCAGGTCGAACTATGTTAATTGGAAGAGAAATTTTCACACTGTGCTCACTCAAAAGTGCCCTCCTGCACTTAGCCCTAATGACATCTAGGAGCACAAAGAAATTCATTCTAGTGTTGGGGTTGTCAAGGTTAAGGGCAAGGAGCAGGATAAGTTCAAAGGGAATTGTTTCCATTGTGGCAAGGAGGGACACAAGAAAATGAATTGTTTAGTATATCTTGCTAAAAAGCACTCTGAAGATATTTTTCATTCACTTGTTGCTGAGACATGTTATGTGGCAGGATCTACAGATACCTGGTGTGTAGATTCTAGAGCCACTAACCATGTTTGCAATTCATTGCAAGGTTTCCAGGAAACCAGAAAGCTAAGTGATGGGCAAATTTATCTTCAACTTACTTCATAAGCAAAAGTAGCAGCAATATTAGTGGGAGTGGTTATTTTAAAAATAAATGGTAGGAGTTTATTATTGGAAGATTGCCTTTATGTACCAGAAAGCAGAAGAAACTTGATTTCTATTTCGGCTATTTCAAAATCTGGTTTTTCAGTACTATTTGATTCAAAAGTTTTGATAAAGAAAAATGGAGAGTTTATTTGCTCTGGTACATTGGTGGACGGTCTATATCTAATTACTCCTACACCTCACTCCTTGTATGATACTGAAATGATTGATACATCGAGTGTCTTACCACAAAAAAGGAAGATTCCTTCAAATAACTCTACATATCTTTGGCATTTGCGGTTAGGTCATATTAATCTAAATAGGATCCAAAGACTGGTTAAGGATGGACCTTTAGGCTTTTTAGTGGTTGAACCACTTCCAGTTTGCGAATCCTGCTTGGAGGGTAAAATGACCAAAAGGCCATTTACGGCCAAGGGGCATAGAGCTAAAGAGGTACTAGAATTGGTGCATATAGATGTATGTGATCCTATGAACATCAGGGCTGGAGAAGGAAATAAGTATTGCATCACTTTCCCAGATGACTACTCTAGGTATGGCTATGTTTACATATCTTTGGCATTTGCGGTTAGGTCATATTAATCTAAATAGGATTCAAAGACTGGTTAAGGATGGGTCTTTGGGCTTTTTAGTGGTTGAACCACTTCCAGTTTGCGAATCCTGATTGGAGGGTAAAATGACCAAAAGGCCATTTACGGCCAAGGGGCATAGAGCTAAAAAGGTACTAGAGTTGGTGCGTACAGATGTATGTGGTCCCATGAACATCAGGGCTAGAGGAGGATATGAGTATTTCATCACTTTCATAGATGACTACTCTAGGTATGGCTATGTTTACCTTATGCATCGCAAGTCTGAGGCTTTTGATAAATTCAAAGAGTTTCAGGCAGAAAATGAAAGGCAGACGGGTAAAAGCTTAAAAACTCTTTGATCAGATCGAGGAGGGGAATACCTCTTTAGTGGATTTGAGGATTATTTACGAGAAAATGGGATTATATCCCAAACATATGCACCAGGCACACCACAACAAAATGGTGTTGCTGAAAGAAGGAATAGAACCTTACTTGACATGGTACGATCGATGATCAGTTATTCAAGTCTACCTGTATTCTTTTGGGGATATGCTCTGGAAACGGCGATTTATATTCTGAACTTAGCTCCATCTAAAGCAGTTCCTAACACTCCTAAGGAATTGTAGACCGGGCGTAAGCCTAGTTTACAACATTTACGTATATGGGGGTGTCCTGCACATGTGCGGAAAGGAAAGCTTAAGAAGATGGGACCAAGATCAAATGTTTGTCTTTTTGTGGGCTATCCAAAGGGTACAAAAGGTTATTCATTTTATGATCCTAAAGAGCAAAAAGTATTTGTTAGCACGAATGCTATTTTTCTCGAGGAGGATTATATAATGAATCACCATTCTCGAAGCAAAATTGTTTTAGAGGAGTTGATAGATACACCAATCAATCAAGGAATGGACATAACAGATGTTCCTAATGAGACATCGGATACCACAAATCCAGAACCTTTTACTATACCGGAACCTCGGCGCAGTGGGAGGGTTATCAGGCCACCTGATAAGTTAACGCTCTTAGGAGAGTCTTATGAGATGATTCCAGAAGAGCAAGATCCCTCCAGCTATGAAGAGGCTATGAATGATTATGACTCGGGACTTTAGCAAGATGCTATGAAGGCTGAGATGGAGTCTATGTACTCCAATCAGGTTTGGGAACTGGTAGAACCACCTGCAAATATTAAACATATACATTGCAAGTGGGTCTATAAATAAAAAAAAAAAAAGGATCAGATGGGAAGGTTGAAACCTTCAAAGCAAGGCTTGTTGCGAAAGGGTTTACTCAAAAAGAGGATATCGATTATGAGAAAACTTTTTCGCCAGTAGTCATGCTTAAGTCTATTCGTATTCTCTTATCCATTGCAGCTCATCTCGATTACGAGATTTGGTAAATTGATGTCAAGACGGCCTTTTTGAATAGTCATCTTGTAGAAGACATCTATATGATGCAACCAAATGGGTTCATAGCAAAAGGCCAAAAGCATATGGTATGCAAGTTATATAGGTCTACTTATGGACTTAAGCAAACGTCTCGTAATTGGAGCATTCGGTTTGATCTAGCAGTCAAATCTTTTGGATTTGATCAGAATCTGGAAGAATCTTGTGTATATAAGAAGAGTGAAGGAAACGTAGTGGTATTTATACTTTTATATGTTGATGACATACTCCTAATTGGGAATGATGCAAGGTTGTTATCAACTGTAAAAATTTGGTCATCCAATCAATTTGATATAAAGGACTTGGGAGAAGCCAGTTACATTCTAGGGATTAAGCTTTTGTGAGATCGTAAAAATAGAATGTTGGGCTTATCTCGGGCTGCTTATATTGATAAGATATTGGTCAAGTTTGGTATGCATAATTCCAAGAGGGGTTTATTACCTTTCAGGCATGGAATTGCTCTTTCTAAACAACAGTGTCCTAATACACCAAAGGAGGAAGAGTGCATAAAGGCATTTCCTTATGCTTCAGCAGTAGGAAGCCTCATATATGCTATGCTTTGTACTAGACCAGATATCTATTTTGCAGCCGGCATAGTCAGCAGATATCAGTCCAACCCTAGATAAGAACATTGGATAGCGGTGAAGCACATCCTTAAATATTTGAGGAGGACCAGAGATTACATGTTAATCTATGGGGGTGATGATTTACTTCTAGTGGGTTACGCAGATTCTGACTTCCAGTCAGATAGAGATAACAGGAAATCTACCTTAGGATATGTGTTTACCCTTGGTGGAGGAGCCATTAGTTGGAAGAGCGTGAAACAATCTTGCATTGCAGACTCCACCATGGAGGCCGAGTACGTAGCAGCTTCAGAGGCAGCTAAACAAGCTGTATGGCTTAAGAATTTCCTCTTAGAGCTTGGAGTGGTACCACTGGCACGATCTCCTATTATCTTATATTGTGATAATAGTGGGGCAATTGCTCAGTCCAAGGAACCGAGGAACCACAAGAAAGGAATGCACATTGAGTGCAAATATCATCTCATTAGAGATATAGTTCAGCGTGGGGACATTGTTGGCACTAAGATTGCATCTGCAAATAACCTTGCAGATCCTTTTACTAAGACTCTACCTACTAGGGTTTTTGAGTCTCACGTTGAAGGGGTGGGTGTTAGATGTAATGGTAATTGGCTTTGAGTGCAAGTGGGAGATTGTTGGGATTTGTAATACCCCGATATTTTAAAGGATTTAGTAATTGGGTTTAATTACTTTTATTTTATTTTTAAATGATTTATTTGATTTAATTTGAATTAATTCCGTTTATTTTAATTTTTAATTGATTTGTTTTATTGAGTGCTTAGATTAATTGTTTTATTTTATTTATATTTTGTAAATTATTAATATGATTATTGTTATGTGTGTGCTTAATTATTGATTGAATTGTTGGCGTATTGATTGTATTAGTATGGTATGACTTAGTTATAAATTCTTGATTGTTTATGTGCTTATTGTAATTAGTTATTTTAATTTAAGTGTTTATTTAATTATTTTATTTATTTAAATTAATTATATTTGGGCTTAAGGGAAGTTAGACTAAAAGATGTGGTCTTGGGCTTATATGAAGCCTTATTGGGTTAATTAATAAAGGCCCATGGTTATTTAATTATTTAAATGATCATTTTTGTATTAATTATAAATATATAAAATTATATATAAATATAATTAATTAATAATTGTTATGGAAAGATATATATAGAGATATATGTTTATGGATATATATAGGTCTATATGATTTAATTAACCCATGGATTAATCATGGAAGGTATATATATATATTTGTAATATAATATGTGTTTATAGATATATATTATTTAAGAATTATTATTTTATTTGAAAGTCCTAGTAGGAATAGGATTTGGTATCTAATGTGTATAAATATACGCATAAGACTTTAGGGTTAAAAGTTTACACGTTAAAAAAAAATAAGAGAGAGAGAGAAAATGAGAAGGCCGACAAAGAGGAGGCCGGATTAGAGATGACATCGGATTTGGAAGAGGCAATCAAGACTTGAAGCTTCGGTTTCGTTTTGAAACCTTCAGGCGAGTTCTTTTCTAACTTTCCTCTTAGAACTCATAAGGATTTCACCTTGAGTATCAAAATCTAAGGTTAAATTTATTGATTAAATGATGGTTAGAATGGAATATTTAAAATATGAATTATTATATATATATATATTTTTGGAATTTTAGATTTCTATTGTTGTATATATGTGTTGTATATTTTGTTACATCAACAGATAGACTGGATTTGGATCCAAGAGGGGTTAATTAGTGTTTCTAAAATTTCTGGAATTTTTGTTAAATTTTCTGGAATTTTCTGATATTTTCTGGTATTTTTGGTAATTTATTAGAATTTATTTTTATATATTTATTGGAAATATATATATATGTATATTATTTATACATATATACACTGTTAGTGGAACGCCTCAATAGGGAAGCAATTCAGTGTGGCGCGGTACATAGAATAATGGTGCGCACACTAATCTAGACCACTAGATTACTTAAATATTAATAGATTGATTCAGTGCATTACGGTACATGATATGTTAATGCACATGCGGAATCCAGCGGTTTGATTTGATTGATGAAAGGGAGATAATCTGGTGCGGGTGCATACATGTGAGCTCAAGTGAGCTAATCTGGTGTGGGTGCATTTGTGTGAGCTCAAGTGAGCTAATCCGGTGTAGGTGCGCTCACAGTAGTGTTTGAGCTCATCCAATTATGTTGCCTGTTTGTGGCATAAAATTTAAACGGTCATAACTTAGTCATCTTAAATCGAAATTGGGTCATTCTTGAACTCAAATTCAAGGATTTTTCGTCCTCTTTATAATGGTATCAATTTCATTATCAGATTCTTATCATACTAAGAGATATTTACATTTTAGTGAAATGGTGTTGGAAAATTATTGAAACTGATATGGAGTATTTATGGAAAACCATTTGTGACGTTATTTAGTGACTTTTAATTTGCGTAAATGTCATTAATTAGTAGTTTGGTGATGGAATGAGTTATATATATACTTAATTATATATGTGTATATATGATTTAATTAATTTATGTGTAGGATGGAAGGAACTATATGTATATATATATTTATTAATGTATATGTATATATGATTTTAAATAATCAAGGATTATTAGTGAAGGTATTATACATATATATATATTATATAATATATGGGTATATGTATATATCATTTAAGATAATTAAATTATTATTCTTATTTGATATATTATATTAGGCTGGTTATTAAATTAATCTTATGCATATAATATGCATGAAATGGTTATGTGTGAATTAATTTATTTTTAAATTTAAAGTTGATACATAGTTGAATTGTAGGCATGGATGAGTTGCCATAGGCGTAAGTATTTTGCCTAAATATTTGTATGAATAAAATACATACACAGAAAGTATGGTCGAATTGTTAATTTAAAAGTATAAATATATATACTTAAAGGAGGCATGGTTGAATTGCCAATGTATAAATAAATATATTTATAATTGCATGGTTGATTTGCCAAATATGTAAGTAAATATACTTGTGGAGGCATGGTTAATTTGCCAATGAATAAATAAGTATATTTAAGGAGGCATGATTGAGTTGCCAATATATCAATGAAAATATTTATAATGGCATGGTTAATTTGCCAAAGTGTAATTAAATTGTTATGTGTTAGATGATTAAAATATCATCTATGGTTATTGTATGTATAGACTGGATTAGGATTATATATTCTTAAATTAGAATAATCTAGTACTTACTGGTTAGTGTATTATTTTATATTAATAAAATAATATTGGTGGAGACATGGATGATTTGTCAAAGCTGAGATTTTGAATATGTGATTTAGTTAAAATCATCATCGGGTTTTGGGATTAATTATAATATGCCTTTTATTATAATTTATTATTTAAATGATTAAACAACTGACTAGGATGGGATTAAGGTCAAAGGAGTTTTTTTTTTTTTTTTAAATGAAATGGTAGATTGATCTAGGTATGAATATTATTTTAATAATTATTTAATAGGTATGGAAATTTAATAAACCTATTAACGGATGTGATTAGTATAGTATATAAAATTATATATAGACATGTACATCGTGCTTTATTTAAATTAAAACTTTATTAAGTTTGGTTTGATCAGAGATGATTTGCTTATTGATTTTCAAAGGCCTGGTAGAGTGAACTTGCTTGTAGGGTTTAACCCACGATTTATTTTTCAGGTTATTAGAGGTTTCAGTCTCGAGGTTGAGGATCCGCAGCTGGGAGACTGTCATTCGTCTATTCATCTTGTGTACTTTTAAATAGTATTGGATTATTGGATAATGTTTTAAGGGGTCCTTGAGTTATGGGATTTCCGAGTTGTAATTGTTGGAGAATCATTAAGTAATATTCATTTATTAGTTTTCTTCAGCGGTTTATTTATTCTTTATTATTCATCTTTGTATTCTGTGCTTGTTAAATACTAAAATTGTTTTGATATTCCTTGATTTTGTGTGCGGACTTGATCAACCCGTGTTCCGAAATTAGGAGGTATCACAGTTGGTATCAGAGGATTATATACCCTACAAGCCAATTAATTATTATTAATTCGATATTTTATTAATAAATATGATATTCATGCATTGGCCTTTACATATATTTGTATGAAATGCATTACAGTCCTCAAGTTGCATTATAGGTGACTTAAGTATGTAAATGAGATTTACACACAGGAGATTTGGGCTCACCGGTTTCTTGCACCTTGGCATTGTTCACAGTCAGTGATAAAAGTTGGGCACTTGTATCTGTAAGACTGTAACACACTTGACCTCTATAAGATCGGATGGTTTGTCTCAACCGTTGGGGTAGTTGACTCTAAGGTAGTGTGTTAGTGTGCTTGGAGTACATTGAACTGGATTACTATAAAATCACACCATACAATGTACTGTCATTATTCTGGTGTGTTTCTTATCTACTAAATTCATAGGCTCTAAATACTGAGAGATTTAGTAAACTCAAGTTTCAGTATTAGTCACTTTGACTTACTAATGTGTGAGATCTTTTTAAGGTCAATACCACGGTATCTTGGGTGGCTAATGTTGGAGTTCCAGGAACACAAATGCTCATTATGGAATCCACTCACTTTATAAGAGTTAGAATATCCCCTTGATGCAATTTAATAAGTTTAATCACTGGAACCTGACCAGGGCATTTTAATAAAATGTTTAATAAATTATTTTTTTATTATTTATTTAGAAAAATATTTATTTGGAAAAACCCTTCTATAAAAAAATTTAATTCAGTGATCATAATGATTAAATTGGTTACTCAAAGAATATAAAATATAAGTAAGCCTTAGGTGGGACGGTATATATTTTCCTAGGGCTACTTATGGATATTCGGTAGTGGAGGGGCTTATGTATAATTATTTAGTAAACAGGCTTGTCGTAATTTCTAAATCCTAGAGTGCAATTACAATACTATTGTGGTGCTTACTGTAATTAATTGGATAGAATAGAGTTATGAGATAACTCTATCTCTATCCAATTAGAGCTAGGATAAGGAAGCCATCTTAGATCCTCACCTCTAGCCCCAGACTTTTAACCGACTCTGTCAAGTCATATATTTGGTAACGCTGCGATACAAAATTATAGAGTTACATGATATAATATATAGAGAGTGAGAGAAAAGGTATGGGTTCCACAAACCTACCATTAGGGTCATAGAGATGAAGACTCATTAGTTTTCAAAGCCAAAGAAGAAAGTGAATACTGTTTTAGAATACGACGATTATTCAATCGTCCAAAAGTATGAAATCCTTTTACAGTATTTATTGATTTGTTGAAAGATCACGTAGTTACGCTCCTGAAAATTTGTTAAATGCTTCCGTTGCGCCTTCAGTACAAACAATGCATGATGAAAACAAATGGTTTGAGAAGTCATATTTACTAAATTAAAGAAATATTGTAAAAACAAATAGATGTTTGAAGTTTGATGTAGTACTGCCCATAATATGAGCTTCATTCACCATCTCAGAGAAACAGAACATCATTAAAAATACAATGAAAAATTTAACTATTGGCAAATACTGGAGTCAATTAATTTAGTACACCACAGAAAGACCTAATGAAAACCTTGACTTTTGTGATGGTTATTCCATATATGTAATACTAAAATGCCAAAGACCAAAAGGGAAGTTCTCAAGAAAATATTACCACAAGGAGAAGAGGCAGTAAGAATCGAGAGCTCCACGAAGCTTCACATGCGCGATTTCAAGGCTCTTTCTCTCCGACATGCCAAATTGTATTTATGTACACCCTACTACGAAAAGGAAAAGGGAGAAGAAAAAACTGCAAGCGCAAAATTTATTATATGAATAACTGAATCCTGATGTAGTTAGTATATTGCAGAACATGAATTGAAGCCATGTCAACGAAAAAGCATAGCATAAAGAAGTAAAATGGCGCAGAACATGAAAGACGGAAGCATTCAGGATCAGTTTAGCCTTCACATTAGCAAGCAAACACCTGCAAGCATCTTCTTGTGACCGAGTGAAACACGTACACACACATGTAACTATTCGTATGGAAAATGAAGATGAACTTATTGAACTACAAGTCAAAACCTCTTGATTGTGTGGTATTACACGCAATTAGTACCGGAAATTTTTTAGCAGAATTATAGTTTTACGTAGTTGATTAGGTTTGCCCGATTACCTAGGCCTTATGCAGTCTATTAGTAAGCATCACCACAAGTACATAAAATTCTGTTATGTGAACAGAATTCATACAATTCCCAGCTACATAACTTGTTATCTTCCTATAAAAATTAAATTCAACAACAATTCCTAGCTACATAATTTTCAAGAGTTGCTAGAGGGAGGATATAAACATGTAAAACCCGAGAAAAGAGAAGAACTTGAAGAGGAAAATACCGTAAAAGAATGAGGATGAAACTCATGCATTCATATCCTCTGGAGGCATTTTCAATGGCTGCCTAAGCTTTCGCAGATGATGAGCTATCTCTGTCAAGAGTTTTGTCCCGTCACCGCCCTTCTGAAGTGTCATAGCAGTATGTTTCAAAAATCCACTATCTGCTTCAATGGCTCTCAATCTCTCCTTAATTTGAGACATTTCTCTCGTAAGGTCAGCCTTAATTTCTTGTCCTGCCAACAAGAAACACCATTCTATGAGATTAATGGATGAACAACATAATTCAAGCAACTACACCAATCCAAAGCGAAAAAAAGAAAAAGAAAAGTCACCTGTGTTTTTATCTTCATGCTTAGTAATGTCAGAGTTAGACTCTGAAGAATGAGGTTCTTCACCTGAAGAAAAATTAATTTTTTTCTCCAAATCTGTCAACTGGCCTAGAAGATAAGATCTCTCGCGGTCAAAATCAAACGATGACTCGTCAAAGGTTCCTCCATTTTCTTCCTGCAACGGCCCAGATTGACGCCCATTTTCTGTAGTTTGATCTACTTCACGAGGGCTTCCACATTCACTTGAGAAAGTTTGAGATTTGAATTCCTGGTAATCTTCAGCATCGAATACACATTCCTCACTGCTTATTTTCCTTATGAGTCCATATTTTTCTCTGTATGTCTCGAGCTCAACCGCCATATCCTTGACCTCATCCTCTCTCTTGATGAGCAAATTCTTCATAACTTGTATGGCTTCTTGGTCATACTCGGCCTGCTCATCCATCATTCTTTGATACTGCAAAGCCTCCATTTGAACAGCGGCTTTCTCTGCTTGCAACCGCGTAATCATGGCCATTGCATTGTTTGCTGCAACGGCAGAGGCACTTCTTTCTTCATCCAATTCCATGCACAAAGCTATCATTGACTTGCGATCCAATCGGACTTGTCTCTTCAATTGTTGCAAAATGGAGTCACGGTCAGCTTCATTCGTCCTGTTGGTGTCAGTTGACTCCAGAAATAACTCCGACTTCTCAATTTGCAGTTTCCTGGGAAACCTAGTAGAAAACCTAGGACTTGCTGCAGCTGAATCTGAAAGTGGGATACCGAAAAACTTGTTTCCTCTAGTAAAACTAGGGGTCATTTCCTCAGGTTCTGGTAGCAATGGCGCGGTGACAGCTTTGTTTTCTTCCTTCGTTGCTACATAATATCAAACACGTACACCGTCATTGCCACGGTGAAATGGTTCAAAAGTTATGCAGTGCCATGGGAACTACAAAACTCAGCAAGATAACTTGTACACAGTATTAACAATTGATAATGTAGGCATGGTCACAATGGATAAATAAACCAGTATCTAGTGGTAATTCCCAGTATTTTCAATTGAATTCATGATGATTCATTCATTCAAAAGGTTTTGCACTTACATGAATGATGTGCATTTGCACAAACACTTAGATGTTGCCAAATTTGTTAATACTACATGACAGAAAACACAAGAAGAAGAAGCCCTTTTTCCCCACCACTTGGAGTTGGCTACATGAATCCTATGTTTCCATTCCGCTCTATCTAAGACCATAACAGCAATCAAACCACGTTAACTTTGGCCTTCCTCTTCCCCTAGTATTACTCTCAAAGTGAAATATGTTACTCTTTCTAACCGACACATTTAAAGATCTTCTTTACATATGTCCAAAGATCAATCTTAAACGTATTTTCTCTCATTTTTTTCTTCAATTTTAGTCACTCCAACCACATGTGGTCCTTTCTAATTATATCCTTATATTTACTTAAAAAAATAAAAATAATAAAAAATAATAATAATAAAAAATACAAACATGTATAATATACTTTAAAATTTTAAGAGTTCATGTGTATGATTATTGCAAAAATGTAACTCAAGGGAAAAATAAATGAATTTAAAAATAAAAATAAAAAATAGAAGGAAGAAGTTGCAACATGAACTCACATTGGTTATCTGCATTTGATCCATCCTCATCTTCTGGATGCTCTGATTCGTTGTCCGAGATGAACTTGAGCTCCGTGTAACGGATGTGAGGCAGGTCAAGATTCCGGGGTTCCTCATATCTCAATGTCATCATTGGTGTTCGGGGAGAGGGAGCAGGAGCTTGCGAAAGAAGGCTGGCATTGATTGATGAACTCCGCGTCATGGTACTCCTCGAAGAGGATCTCATCCTCAGAGGCTCCCCACAACAAGAACACCTATAAACAGGACAAGGAGTAGGACTATTCCTCACATCGTCTCTCCTCCCTCCCGATTTCAGCTGAATCTTGTGATCATCCTCCACAAAGGAATCAATGTCCTTGTGCAGAATCCCAACTAGGGACCTGTAAGTGTCGCGGTCTGATTCTTTCTCGGTTGAGAACGAAAGGAGGCACCCCTCACACATGCTCCAAATGTCTGAGAGCGTCCGGTGGACGTGGCAATAGGCCAGCGACGAAATGTCCTTCTTGTGGGCTTCACACATTGTGTCATTGTAGTAGAAGTCAGGGTTTTTGTGAACCAGAAGATGATCAATCCTGGTGCAGAGCAAGCAGGGCAAACGCAATTCGAAGAACCTGGCGAATTCGTTGGAGAGAAACGCTAGAAACCCGATAAAGAACAGCAGAAATATCATCACCCATTCGAGGATGGCGTAAATCAAGAAATGTGGTAGCTCCCCTAACTCCTTCTCAACAAAACGCCTGAATGATCTTGATGAGGCCATTATACATGTACCCGAATCTAAAAACTACAATATTTTTTTTGTTCTATATATATATATATATATATATATATGAATCCTAAGACTTTATGTATATGTATATATGTATGTGAAAATTGAAGTAGGTGTTGATTTGAACAGATTGAGAAGGAGGGATCAAAGTGCAGGGAAAATGATGAGACAGATCATGACCTTGGTAAGGAAGAACTAGACCGAGACCGAGACCATGACCTCTCTCTCTATCTCTCTTTCTCTCTCTTCTTGTGTGTGTGTACGAAGAAGGAGAGAGAGATCGTTGCCAAATACAAAGGTTTCAAAAAAATTGGGTGTTAGTGTCGGTTTTGCCATAGATAGAAAAGGTGAGGCTGTTAGGCGGAAATTTTACCTGAATTAACGGTCATTCGTGCACTCTCCAACAAATTAAGACAACGCACAAACGTTGTCGTTTACAAAAAAAAAAAAAAAAAAAAAAAAAAAAAAAAAAAAAAAAAAATCAGATAACTTTGGGGCCCTCTACAAAAAATAATCAATCTGTGATGGCCCTCCACCACCATTCCTTGACATATATAGTGTATTTGGGCGGGGTAAAAACCCTAGCAATTTATACTTGCAAATACACTGACCTTTTTTGGCTTCACAAAAACTGTTTAAATTGGAGGAATATTTGCATAAATTTGATGAAATTTTGATTCAATTTATACACTGAAATTTGAAATGGGAAATTTTCAAATGACAAAAATGTCGTCATTAAGTCTGATTCAGATACGAAGCTCAGGACAGACTATCATTCTAATATTTTCTTACTGGATACGCCAAATTATTCAAACAATTTGATTAAGAACTTTGACAAGAAATATGGGTAAATAATACGCAATTAAAAGAATATATTCAACCAATAAATAAAAAAATAAAAATTGAACTACCAAATTGACTTTAATTGCAAGAAACATCAGCTCATGGGCAATATATAATGAAAAATAAATAAAAAATTTGAGGTTCTCATTATGTTCCAAGCTGAGGCTGCTCAATTTATTTGGACGTAAAGTATTTTTTGAAAAACACTTTCTTTGTTTTATGGTGTTTAGTTGTCGTAAAATTTTTACCAAGAAAAAAAATATTAAAATTTAACAAAAATAACTTATTCATCAATTTTCAATAAGTTATTTTACACGCTCCACCCGATGAACTTGACCTCAACCTCGACCTCCTTTGTTAAACACAAAAAATTAAAAATAAAAGAAAATATTTTACATGAAAAAATAAAAGATTTTTCGAGAAAAATATTTTAACCAACGAGCCTTAGGAGTCATTAGTTGTCAAACCAGACCTTTTCTCTCAAGAGTCAGAAATTTAATACCATTAACCAACAAGCATACAGCTAATGGGTGGGACAGTAACAGTCAAGCAGAATCAACATCAGTCCAGACTTGACTTCTACTCCAATTTAAGGTGCCTTGAGTTGGCAATTACCCTGTTCAAGTTTTGTCTGGCGCTCCAAAATTGATTCCACCAATGATCATGACAACCACTTAGCTTACAGAATTGCCTTGCCCGTGGCGCTTGCTCGCGCGAGTGTGTGTGTGTGTGTGTGTGTGTGTGTGTGTGATAGATAGAGAGAGAGAGCATACACATTACACAGCTACTAAAGTTCTGTAACCACAGAGATGACAACTGCCAGAGTTTTAAAACATACACTGAACCGGAAAAAATGCACTTGTATAATCTTCAAAAACAGTTGTCTGTCCCCAGGAAAGCAACCAAATTGCATATATCAGAATATAATGAAAAGGAATTATAGTCAAACCACCAATTGAATTAACCATTTTCCAGTTTACACTATCATCCCGTAAAATATTCACACAAGCTCAAAAATTGCTAGTATATCTAATTGACAGTACTGCGAGTGCTGGTGTGTGTTACATAAACAAAAGATATTTTTGATACAATGTTTTTTTGTTAAATTTTATAAATATGTCTAATAACAAAACTGCCCAGTCAAATAACCTTGGGATGTCGTTAGTTAACTAACTGTTATGGAGACCGATTAAAGAAAATCTCGATTGTCAGAAACTGGGACCAGCTAGCTTGTAAGCAAAACATTTGCAGACATGTAAGGCGAATTGCATCCCTGCACCTGAAGAGAATTGAACATTCTCAATAAGCGGGCTGTTAACAAATACACAAAGGTATGTTTTGAGGTTGATGATATCATGCAAATTTTTCTTCCTGCAATATGCAATATGTCAATACATTTATGAGATAAATGAAGCCAGGGATAGCCTGTCAAATATCACTTCACACTAATAGAGGAAATCGTTCTCTTTCATTTCTGAGAATTATGGGATGCATTTTCAATGATGTAGATATATTCAAACATAATTATATTATATATATATTCTGGAATCCATTCTGGGACCTGCTATCCTGTCTCACTAAATAAAGCCCAAGATTACTAGAAAACAGACATAAAGAAGAAAATTCCACAGCAGATATCCTGATAATGATCTATTCATAATTATACATGTTAGGACTATAATGCCGGCAAAATTGTCAAAAAGGTTTATGGACTTGTAATCATATATTTATTATTTATTATTATTATTTTTTTTTTTTTTTTGTGATTTTTGATTGAGTCAGTTTTGGTCAAAATGCCATGATGGTTAACAAAAAAATAATCATGATTTGTTAACAAAAAAATGGACAAAGTTTGGTGAAGAATGGATGGTGATTAAATGGTGATCGCATGCGATAGGTAAAAGGTAAACGATTTGATTAGAAAATTTAAAAACCTAACTCAAAAAACTTTTACTTTAATAAACTTTGTAGCATAAATGGCTTCGACTTTTCTAAAACTTGTTAGATTCAAATTAGGATACTTTCTGAAGTTTGCTACAAATATTTTACAAACAGAAAGTTAAGCGCCGATACAAACTTCTATGCATAGCTGTATTCAATAAGTTACGAACTAATGAGAAGAATTCATACAGTGATGCATGTATGACTGACTGCAGAAATTTTGGTTTTTAAATTCCAAAAATGTTTCTAAATTGCTATTCCAACCATGACCAGAAAAGAGAGAGACTTTAAGAGAAATGCCATGTTTGATCTCTCTCATATCTTCTAGACATTTCGTGAGCTTTTTTATCTATGCACATACTTGTTTGTTTGAGGACAGAAGGTACTGATGTGTATACAGTTGTTCTTAAAGTTGGACGAAAATCTAAAACAACTGCTGAAGGCAGATTTCATAACCACTTCACATCTTTGTGTCAAAATGCTACTCGTGCAACGTGTGATGCTTGTGGTGAACTAAGTCGCTAACCATCATTAAGGAGAGAATACAGATTAAGGGATAGAGATTGCATTGCCAGTAAGCAATGACTGAAATTGAGGATTCAAATTGTCAAGAATCAAGTGGAACTGCATATGACGGCATGTGGAACCACCGGGCAGTAGTGAATCAAAGAATATGAAAAGGCTAGTGGTCTTGAGGTAGAGTTGAAGTGTTTAACGGGCTTGTGACATAGTGATTCTTCTTAGTCAGAATGGATTGGTTAGCTTCAGATGGTGTCCTCATGGTTTTGTCCCAGTTGAATTTTTCACTATTTTTTGGTTGATTGAATGCTCAAATCAAACCCGCACCCCCCCCCCCCCCCCCCCCCTCTTTCTTCTCAAATAATAATTTTTTTTGTAATCAGTGAATTTAAAGGAACTTCAGCATATTTATCCAAAAAAAAAAAACTTCAGTGTGCACAACTTTCACTGCAGACTTGCTATTTTTCCAACCTTTGGCAAACAGTAACCCTAACAAGACCCAGTGTGCCACAATCTTATTATACTTATTTAAATGCCTTGTATAACAGTCAAACCACATATTACCCACAGTGGCATCCAATAATAAGAGATTAAACTGATCAAGAAAACCTAAAATGAACAGAACGTCTTATATATCAAGAAGGCCATATGAGAGTAAGGGATTGCATTCCTGAGAATGTTCCAGCTACCAAGTTTCTCCAATTGTCACAAGTAAATCCACATAAAGAGAATCAAGTATAATATAGTACGACAATGAGAGCACAAGTATTACAAGGGAATTTCAAACAATAACTGAAAAATGAATGAGCTTTCATTAAACAGATTTTACAGCGTGAGGGAATTAGTTACCTGCAACAAACAAGTAGGAATTTGGATAAACCCCTGTAATAAAAGATCAACCTTCTCCAGAATGTTCTGTGGAACAGGAGTAATGATGTAGAGTAACTGTTTCGAAGTGTCAATGCCTCTCACAATCCCTGGTTCATATTGAATCAAGAAATAAGAGGAGAACACAAAAGGTTCCAATAAATTAGTGCTACCATATTTCAGCCTTTACAATGAAAATAAATCCACTTTTTCTTTGAAAAGGATATAAACAAATGGAATTATAACCGTGTGTTTAATTCCATCAATTGAAAATAATTCTTGCAGACAACCCCAAGGGGTTGGCTCAAGTAGGGAAGTCACTTGGCCCTGTTGCCTCAGGAAGCATAGGTCTAAGGTTCGACTCCACTTAAGTGCAAACAATTCCTTGGAGGTGGGCGGTGTGAGTACCAAGGAAAAATAATAATTCTTGAAGACAACGAATAATATTATACGGTTCAAATTTCACTTGTAGTAAAAGAAATATGATTTACTGCATTAAAGGCAAACACTTCCGGTATGCAACCAATCTATGATTAACAAACATGTAGGATTATTTTGGGACAATCATTTTCCACCGAGATGGGTACAAGTATCCTTAAAGAAAAACATCAACAGAACAGGATGGGAACACTTTGAAAACAACAATGCTTATTTATCCATTGCATGCAATACCAGTTATAGCAGAACACAACAGCTCCCACTGGCTATTTTTTGATATTCCAAGAAAGTGAGCCACTCCACCATCAATATGCCCACATGCCCAAACATATAGATTTGATGCTCAGCCGACCCACACAGTGATGATGTGTAACTCAAGCTCTCAATAATTATGGCATAGCTATGTCATGCATGGTTCGATAATTTACAGCACCATTCATATATACCAGCCCAGTCTTCCAGCATAGCAACTAAACATATTGGAACTTAAATTTCATTTTATGAAACAAAAGACCAGCTCAACTCCTTCATAACTGTGAAGACTGAAGATCAGTGAGTGAGAAGGTTTTTAAAAATAAATAAATATGGAGAGGGACTTGGAAGACGAAGTGATAGACTAATATTATAAAAAGTTTACAGATCTAGTTTCCATCAAAACTAAAGGAAGTTCGCAAAATTATTTCAATCAGCAGTATAAAAATTAAATTCTTATTCTATGTGATTCCATGGGTAAGTAATGTCATTTTCATAGGAGATTTCTTATACTGAATCGTGTTCTACAATGGCACGTCCTTATTATACCACATCACCCCCAACAAAATGGTGTTAGCAGATAAAAAGTTTTCTCCTCCACTTTCTGAACAGTATCAAACACGAGTAATCTGTCCAAGGATTTTAAATTTCTTTGAGAGAGAAAAACAAAATATTTATATTTGTTGAAACATATAAAAGGTGAAGAGAGAAATTAAACATGAAGAACACAACAAAACAAAGCCCAAAGGGCCACATCACTTTTGTTATATTCTCTCTTAATCTTTGTATACAACGATCACCTCTATTTATAGGCAAAAGAATACAAGTGATAATTATGGAAAATACATTGATGGAAGATTTTTAAAATCAACCCCATTAATCACTCCAATCAATATTTTATCATAGGCTAAAATCTCTCCTACGATATTCTCATATCAAATATTCTACAATAATATTTTCCAACAACCCCTCTCAAGTTGGTACACGGAGATTTTAACTTAAGTGTCCAACTTGAAACTAAATATGAAGTTGTGAGAGTCTGAGACGAGTAAATCTGACACGAGTTGATCCGAAGATCCGAGACGAGGCGAGGGTTGATCATGAGATTCAAGATGAGTTGATCCGGAGATCCGAGACGAGTAGAGTATGGAGTAGGGTATGATAAACCTGCTTTGATATCATGTTAAAACATATAAAAGGTGAAGAGAGAAATTAAACATGAAGACCACAACAAAACAAAGCCCAAAGGGCCATGTCACTTTTGTTATATTCTCTCTTAATCTTTGTATACAACAATCACCTCCATTTATAGGTGAAAGAATACAAGTGACAAATATAGAAAATACATTGATGGAATATTTTTAAAATCAATCCTATTAATCACTCCAATCAATATTTATCATATGCTAAAATCTCTCCTATGATAGTCTCATATCAAATATTCTGTCAAGGAGTAATTTAAGGGTTCCTATTCATATATTTACACTTGCAATGCCAAAAAATAAATAAATAAGGTAGTAGTAGTATCACAAATTCAAAACAGATCATGACTGCACAAAATACTAAGGTGCCATACAATAAAGAACAGAACAAATAACAAATGAATATAGGTGAGCGACTACAGTGTGTGGTAGAAGTAACCTACCCAGACCAACACATGAAGGCAAATGTTCATAATCTGCAGAACTAACCGCCAAGCCGACAATGGTTGCATTTAAACTGTAGAAAGTTTCAGCAGTTGGGACCTATCATAAAGTATTGTATTACGAGAAAAGTCATCTTACCTGTTTAATGTATATGGATGGAGAAGTAAAAGCAACAATGTAGAAAATTTCTTAATAGAGAAAGTATAATTGTTGAAATTTTGTCCTGTTATGTCCAGGTAATACTAAATTGGACAGAATTGGATAGAATATATCAAAATCATTTCTTGTAAAATGCACCAAAACTATATTATTCCTCAAACAATATTGAAGCAGTTAATATTTGGTATCCAAACCTGACAATGGAGATGTTTAATCTTGACACTAGATATTGAAATTTCATAAGGAGGATGAGAGGCCAATGCATTAGCAAGATCCTTGATAAAGATAACATTCAAGTCAGTCGGAAAGCACTGCTTGAAATAATCCAATATACGCTGATCACGCAAATCGCGTGCATTATTTGATTTTAGAATCCTGGCAAGAAAATAAGTGGAAGAAGTAAGAAAACTTCATCTTCCAAAATTTCCAACTTTTCTAGGAAATAAAATTATATGTTGCTTACTAATTTATAAAATCAAACAGATATTGACTAGCAAAAGCAATAAAATTTTCCTTTTTTGATTCTTACACAATTTAATGACCTTGACATTCACAATAAGATGGAATATAGAAACAAGTCAAACAACAAATTCCAAGATTCAAGCTCAAATAATCTAGCCTACTAGAAAATACAATTACTAAATGAATAATATTGTGCCTTCATTCAAACTATGCCTTTAATACAGGCCCCTACTTCCCAAAGGGAGGTCAGGGATTCGAGCCTCAGTAGAGGCATGTGTGTGTGAGTACCAACTAAGAAAAAAAGATCACCATTGACATGAACAGATTAAAATTCAGGTAAGGCAACCAAACCAATACAGAAAAAAGGTCAACATGTGCCAAAGGTGACAATGTTTCTACCAATGATTGACAATTATAACGAGGAAAAATAATTACAACAGATAATACAAAACAAAACTTCATTTAGGAAGTAAGAGTTCCAGATCATATATGAAGACAGCTAAGAACATACGATCTTTTCAAAGAGTCCTGGCGAGCTGAGTTAACCTCAATTAGATTCACTGCGGTGTCATCTCCCTCGTCTAACCAGAATGGCCCAGTAGGCAAATTCTTACTCTCAGCAGATATGCATATCTTAACTACATGGGTAGGAGCAATATATTTTAACATATCCACCAGTATATCATAGCCAATACCTGGTACACGAGGTGAATGAGAAAATTACAGATGGATTGTTGTAGCAAAAAAAAAAAAAAGAAGATCATCAAGTTGATAATATCCAGCACACAAGTTGTATAAGACCAGCAAAGACGAGTTAATTATTATTACAATTAAAAATAATAGGAAGAAGGATATATAGAGCATACCTTTCACCCAGCCAGGAGTATTAATGACAAGGGGCAATCCAGTATTACCAGGGTTTTCCCTCTTGTTAAACATGCAGTACTTATTCCAATAGTAATCATATAGGGAAAATATAGATTTCAAGTAAGTTGTTGGATCCCTTTTCGAGGAAATGTCACCAAAGAAGAAGCATCTGCAACAAAAAAAATTCAGGAGAAAATTACCCTCATACGTACAATAATTCTCTTTCTTCGTTTTTTTTTTTTTTTTTTTTTTTTTTTTTTACTTATATACATTTCCTAAGATATATAAATTTCAGTGCATTCTTCAAAAATTATGACAGGCATGAGAATGCCTGTGTTTAATAGATGTAGCTTTATATTAGAATTATGTATGCACAGTGGTAATGTAAGAAACTATCCTTACACTTCTTAGCAAAAGTGCTAATTTTACATTTCTTAGGGAAAGATACATAAATTCAGTGAAATCTTCAAAAATTATCAGCAACTCTCAAAGACTAGATTGCATTAAATCAGACCAAAATCAAGAGTTTGTCTATCACAGGTCGAGTTCATTTATGGCACACAGGAAATTTTAAAAGATCACAATTCATACTTGATGTAGCAACATTCCATGCAAATTCTGAGGACCAAAACATCAGATCAATAAGCACAGTCAACTGCCTAATAATTAATAATCATGGGAGAGCCCGAAAATGGTAATTAAAAGGCTTATGAACTATAAAACTTTCAGTGATTTTTATTAACAAAAAAAACTCTTCACAACTACTTGATTTTTAGTATAAACATTGACATACAAAAACTAAGTTCCAAGAGTGATGAACTGAAAAAATAATAATAATAAACAAACAAAACAAAACAAACCAAACCAAAAAGAAAAACAAAAAGGCCATTACCTGGTATTCATATTGCAGGTACGAGGTGCTGAGAGTGAAATAGTAGAGACACACCTAACCAGTGCATTACTTTTTGCATAAAATTGACTACTGTCTCGCTCGAACCACATCCACGCACTTGTTAGCATTAATTTATGTTATTAAAAAGCTCTCTTCTTTATTACTATAAAATAATGTCATCATAGGTTTTGATTATATATACATCTATGTATGCATTTTTCTATTATACTATTTATTACTGCAAAAAAAAAAAATTAAAATTTAAAATTTAAAATGTTAATTATTAAGTAGAATTATTAGTTGTCATCATAGAAAGAGAGAGTTCCTCATAACATGATTAATTAATAGAGATTGTTATAAAATATAAACTATTAGAATGTCAAACTGTTGTATTTCTCTAGGAACTAAAATTTAAGTACAAATTTTCCGCCTCCAAGACAGCTAAGTTCAAGTAAAAACCACATTTTAAAAGCAATTAATAAATTATTTAAAAATATCTAAAACACCCAAAAATGTTCCACTTCCTAAGCAATCTATACTAAAAACCTAAACCTTTATCTTGTCATAATTATATTTCTTTCTTTATCAAGTATGCCCCTACTCTACCAATCAACAACCTTCCACCCATCTGATGAATAACCAGCCCACACCATGAGCAGCAAGGCATGCACTACCATTATCCTAAAAGCCTGCAGCTCCAATAGAATATTGGTGAAATTAGAGTTTCACTTCACTGTTTTTATGATTTTCTTTTTCTCAAGCAAGATGAGGGTTTCATCAAAAATTATACTTACTAAAGAAAACATAAGCCAGATATTCCCATATAATAATATAATTAGGTAAATAATTGAAGTATGAACCATCCAGAACAAAAGGATTTGGAGAGCAGAGAGAACTTTTCAGCTAAATCACAACAATTCACAAAATAAAAATACAATATGAATGCCCAAAGATAAACAATGTCCACACTATACATACATCAAAACAAGTCATGGTGCTTTCAAACGGACTTCCTTAGGGCAGTTTTTGCATACTAGTAACAACATCATAACAGTAATGACAATACAAATGCTGATGTGATAAAAGAAAACACATTTAACGAATGAGTCAATAACCAACAGCTATAGATATTAACGTCCGTATCAAATGATCACCAGAAACCTGATCATCCAGCCATGCAATACACTCCATACTGTGCAATTGATTATTACTTGAAAACCCCATTTATAAACCTTATTTGGACTAAAAGTATTTCAGTTGTTATTAGTCACATAAAGTGTTATCAGATCCACAGAATACCATAGAATCCAGAACAATCAAGATGAATTCCAGAATTCATACCTCTCGGGCGTTTTCAGGCATGCAATTTTTAAATCTAATTAAGGGAAAATAAAAAAGAGAACAATTGATTAGAAACAGGATAATTACATCAATTCAGATAACACAAAACTGACACTTGATAAATAAAAAAAAGAATTCAAAAACAATATATTAACCAAATTGATCAGAATGTAGACAGATACCTGTAGTTATCTTGTCAATTGTAGTCAGTGATAGACAACCAGGAGGAGTAAATAATGTCTGCCCAACATCTGTTTCCAAATAAGCTACTTTTTTGTATCTGATACAATTACAAAATAGATTTAGTAAATGAAAATGTTGTGTATCAAACACCATAAATGTCAGTCATGGGTTCATAAGGAAACTAATATTCATCTAAATAAACAACAGGGGAAAAAAATTAAAAACAAACTAATCATTCAGAATAGAATGAGTGTAATTCAGAATTGGTCCACAAGCATAAAATTCGTAATCCAGGCAAGTGTAGGAAATGAAATAGCTTTCACTTAAAAAAAAAACTAAATAAATAAATATAATTGAAAGTGCAGTTTTACTAAAAGCACAATCCCACATCAACATGTTAGTCTATGCATACTCAACCGAAATAATTTCAAATTCAAAGCAACCCTAGATAGGTTATTGAGGACATATCACGCATAACGATCAAATTCAAGAGTAGCTGCACAATAATCACTTTAATTTGTATAACCACTTTACAGAGTAACTTCTACTGATACAGAGACATATAAATTACAGAGTTCCTGTAGTAGAGAACGGGAAAAGCTGAACTGAAGAATTTCAAATTCTTCACATATGCACATACCCATATACCCATGTAATTTGCATTAACCAATTCCACATGAACATGTAAAAAAAAAAAAAAAAAGTTGTGTGTGTGAAAGAGAGAGAGATTGTGTTAAACCTTTGAAGGAGAATGTTGACGAGATGGCGAGAGAAGGTGGTCTTGCCGCTATTCTTGGGGCCGCAGATTAGAGTAACTGGAGGCGGCGAAGTGATCGAATCACCGATTGCTATTGTCTCTGCGGCGTCGGACCATTCATCTGGGATGAATATTGGCCTTTCTTCATCCATGGCTGCTTCTGTGTGTTGTGTGTAAAACCTTTGGAAAAAGCGAAATAGGAACCCAGTCCCATAAATTGGAATTACTTGTAATCTTTTCGGCGCTGCTCCTGATGAAACTGAAGCTAATCTCCCAAACACAAAACCCAAATCTTATCCTTCGACTTCGAGCATCCGAGAAGCGACAGAAGCCCTAGAACACAATTCCTTTTTTAAATTTTTTTTTTGGGTTAAGAAGTTCAGTGGCTAAAAGACCGCCAAACTGAACAAAATTGGGCCCATAAACCCAACCGTTTTATTTCTATTATGGGCCAACATTTTTTATTTCTGTATCAGCAATTTTTTTTATGTCGGATCAGCTTTTGTTTTGGGCCAAATTTTAAGGCCTAGTTTATAAGCAACCCCAAAGATTTGGGACCAAAAGCGGTTAGTGGTGACCATTGAGTTGGGTTAAAAGCACGGAATGTATTTGCACCATCACCATCTTCAAATAAAGTATTTTCTACGGTAGCACCATGAATAGCGCATAGCAAAGCAGTGCCTAATACACCGGCAACTCCCATCATATGAAATGGGTTCAATGTCCAATTATGAAACCCTTTAAAAAAAAGGATGAAGCAAAATAAAGCCGCTACGCCAAAACTATATAGGTTGGGCCAAAATTTGAGGCTCCAAATAAGTTAAATAAAAAGAATAAAGAAAATCAATTTGTGCAATTTTTTATTACAAATTTGTGATGGACCCATTACATTGTTATAAGATTAACCATTTGTGCTTTGATTGTTCTTATAATCAATTCATTTAGTTACTCAGAATAAAAATAAAATTCAAAGAATTTAATTAAAGAACAACTTTAAGTTTTACTCCTTTTTTTTTTTTTTTTTGGTGTGTGTTTATTTGTCTTCCCCTGGCGGAGGGTTTTCTAGCTTTGATGGCTTTTTAAATTCGTTTTTAGAAATATCTTGTCCGTTGAAAGGTAATTTTAATAGAAATGACAATGAGGTGAGTATAGAATGAGAGATCCCTCGCCACTCCACCCTAAAGTTCTTCCGAGAAATTCAGGCTATTCAATGATGGCGTCGTGGCAAGAAAATGTGGTATTAAAAAAGTACTAAGAAACCAACGGGCCAGTGGCCTAGCGGTATCGTCCTCTTACTTTCTATAAAGAGAGGTCAGGGGTTCAAGTTTCAGAAGAGAAATGTGCGCGTAAGTACCACGTAGGAAAAAAAAAAGTGCTGAGAACGGTCATGCACCTTGTGGGACTATTGCTACCCAATTACCGAAATTTCACTCGTTTTTGTCATCTCCGAAGACAATGTCATTTTTGACATTGACAGAAACTACTGAGGAAACAATTTACGAAAGTCAGAGGCAATAATTAAGGTTCGATCTCCTGAACACAGCGATGATTATAAGAAATTTAAATTTTCTTCAATTCTAAATCGATTTGGTGTTCTCGAATGTAACATTAAGTCCTCATACATTTTCAAGGGCTTTTCAATAATTTAAATGATAGATAACAGTGATATATATTTATGCAAATAAATAAATAAACAAGGTCAAGTGTGTTTGGGAGAGTTTATTAGATATTATAGGAAAAATATGTTTATGCTAATCAATAATGATTGGAGTCCTTTTTTAGGCTTCTTTTAGAGATAAAAGAGCAATAAAGAATCGTGTTAATTAGGTTTTCAATCTATAAAATGATTGGTAGAAGGGGAAAAAAATATAATAAAAAAAAAAAAGAAAAGAAAATGGAACAAGTTTTCACTTTTAGATTCTTAGTACAAGAAAAAGTTCATGACCTACAATTTTTCATCCATTCAAAATTAGATGAAAAAGAGGAGGGAAAATAAACGACAAGTTCTATAATATATAATCAATAATGTAAAGTGACACTATTATTTTTTTCTCAAATATAAAAAACCTCCTATTATCTTCTCAAATAATGCATGGTGTCAGATTCTTTTCTTATTGGTCAAATATACAAAATGGAGAGATTTTCATTTTTAAGCATGTTTTATTTAGATATATCTTTGGAATTGTTATCATGAGGATGTTTTAGGTGTTGATTTATTGAATCTCCACCACTTCGGCTCTGTCCCATATGGTGGTAAAAGTGGTTCAATATTGTTAACAACTCCAATATGACCCTCCCTATCATGTCCAAGCTCTAAACCTGACCGTTGATTATTAGTTCCACTCAAATTTGTAAAAAAAAAAAAAAAAGGAAAGAAAAAGAAAAAATAATAATAATAATCATTGAGTCCAGGACTCCAGACTCATATTTGGGAATTCAAACCCATGGAACCCAAATATAGGTAGCAAATTGAGTTTTCACTGTTTGAATTTGATGCTGAAAAATAGGGGGAAAAAAACCAAGCAGATCCATTCTCAAAATAAGAAGAAGAAAAAAAATGAAGAGCCAGGACCACCTTGACAAAATAAAATTCAAAGAAACAAACAAATAAATAACCCGTGTCACATTTGAATTACAAATTTCTCAAAGTAGACTCGTCTCAAAAGGATTTTTATTGCACTATTGTAAATGAAAATCAATTCTTCTCATTAAGAAGAAACACACTCACACAAGAAGTATCACTAAATTGGCCGAGCCAAGCCAACATTTGGAATTTATGCATCACTAAAATTCAAATTGATCAAAACATAACACATACTACAGAATGACTTTAGCAAGCAGACAATGAAAACTATTAAAAGTACGCACCTTCACACATAAAAATTATAATGATCATACAATCTTACTGCTTTTCTCACTAAGAAAGCAGGAAAACACACAAATGCAAAAATGATTCCGAATCTATGCAACAAACTTGTTGACGAAAAAGCGATGCAGCCTTTGTTCAAGGAGCAAACAGTCTTCAAAAACCACAATAACATTTAAAGAACATCGGTCCAAGATCACCAGAAAGCTAAACAAACCTAAGCGATGCAGCCTTTGTTCAGGGAGCATACAGTTCACAAACCACAATAACATTTAAAGAACATCGGTCCAAGATCACCGGAAAGCTAAACAAGCCTAAGCGATTGCAGCCTTTGTTCAGGGAGCAAACAGTCTTCACAAACCACAATAACATTTAAAGAACATCGGTCCAAGATCACCGGAAAGCTAAACAAGCCTAAGCGATGCAGCCTTTGTTCAGGGAGCAAACAGTCTTCACAAACCACAATAATATTTAAAGAACACCGGTCCAAGATCACCATAAAGCTAAACAAGCCTTGGGATGCAAATCTCTGCTCCACATAACTGAATGCCAAGATCAACTACTTTTTGCCCTTCCAAGTCTAACCAACAAACCTTAGCCCATATTCTTTCATATTACTTGTTACAAGAAAGCTATAGAAAGTTTGGTCCAGGACTCATGGACCATGTAATCCTTTATGACCCATAATTTGACAATATCACCATCATCATCAATACAACTGAAGAACAAGCATCCACCTCAACCCCCAAAGTCGTCTAATGATTTCCCGAGATATTTGGGAGTTGTACCTCCCGAATAAACTATTTTCAAGCAATGTGTATAGAACTACACCAAAATGCAACAAACTGGCGATGAAAAAGCAATGCAGCCTTTGTTAATACATCTGTTATTGGAAGAGATAACAATAAACAAATATAGCGGAATAACTCTTCTCCCTATATGCAAGCAAATATAGTATATCTCTACTTTTATATATGCTGAAAATAATAGGAAAAAAAAACTATCACACCAAGCCACAAGAACACAAGCAATTTTTTACGTGGAAAATTTCCCCAATGCGAGGAACAAAAACCACGGGACCTAGTCCAGTTGAAATCTCCACTATCAACCAAATAATGGGTACACAAAGTCTTCTCTAATCGCAATTAGAGGCTACAATACATCTCATCAAGATATCAACAATCTTGACAAAAACAAAGAGAATTGGAGAGAAAAATACCAAAACCCGGTTATTGTTCACGGGCACGAATCACTGTTCCTGAGCTCAAAATCCAATCTCCACCATTCAGATTTTAACTCATTAAGTCATTAACCTCTCCTCCAAATTTCAGCTCGATCGGACCAGAGACAAAGTGGGATCAGACGTTTGATGAAATCTAGGCATAATAGAAAAAACTAAAACCCGGTTACTGTTCACGAGTACGAATCACTGTTCCTAAGCTCAAAATCTGATCTTTACCGTTCAAATTTTAACTCATTGAGTCGTGAACCTCTCCTCCAAATTTCAACTCGATCGGACCACGGACAAAGCAGAATCGGACGTTTGATGAAATCTGGGCAGAATGGAAAAACTTGCGTTTTTCTTATCTCTCTTGTGGGAAAGCTACGGCTTCTCTTCCTCTCTTTTTATTCTGACTTCCTTAGGGTTATTCACCCTAAAGAGCTGGGCTTTGGGCTTTAATAAAACCCACTTGGGCTTTCCTCCATATAGAAGGAAATAAACCCAACAAATCTCCCCATTTCCACTATGTGGAAACAATCGCCATCCCAGCGATCGAACAACAAACTTCAAGCTTCTCTCTCGGTAGGGTATTTGTCAACATATCAGAACCATTATCATCAATGTGAACTTTCTCAAGTTCAAGTAACTTATTGTTCAACGTATCTCTGATCCAATGGTATCGTACATCAATGTGCTTATATCTTGCATGGAAATTGGAATTCTTAGCAAGATGAATAGCACTCTGGCTATTACAAAACAACACATACCTCTGCTGCTTGAAACCAAGTTCTCTCAAGAACTTCTTTGCCCATAGCAACTCTTTAGTCGCTTCCGTTGCTGCAATAAACTCTGCCTCTGTGGTAGAAAGAGCAATACACTTCTGAAGTCTCGATTGCCAACCTACAGCCCCACCTGCAAAAGTGATCAAATAACCCAAAGTAAACTTACGAGTATCCACACCCCCTACCATATCTGCATCTGTGTAGCCAACTAATAATTGTTGTCCGTTTCCCAAACCAAGTCTCAAACTGGAAGTGCCTCGAAGATACCTCATGATCCACTTCACTGCATTCCAATGTTCTCTTCCCGGATTTGACAAGAATCGACTAACTACACCAACTGCATGGGCTATATCTGGTCTTGTGCAAATCATTGCATACATCAAACTTCCTATTGCTGAGGCGTAAGGAACTCTTTTCATGTCTTCCTTTTCCTTATCTGTAGAAAGACATTGCTTTATACTCAGTCTGAAGTGGGTAGCAAGAGGAAAGCTAACCACTTTAGTGTTGTCCATATTGAACCTCTGAAGCACTTTTTCAATGTACTCCTCCTGTGACAAATATAATTTCTTGGTACTCCTATCACGACTGATTCTTATGCCAAGAATTTTTGTTGCTGGCCCCAAATCCTTCATAGCAAATGACTTACTCAATTGCTTCTTCAACTGGTCAATCTTTAAAGCATTCCTGCTAACAATCAACATGTCATCCACATAAAGCAGTAGAATAATAAAATCATCATCAGAGAATTTTTTAACAAATACACACTGATCAGAAGTTGTCTTCTTGTAGCCTTGCTCTCCCATAACAGACTCAAACTTCTTATACCACTGTCTCGGTGCTTGTTTCAAACCATATAGGCTTTCCTTCAGCTTGCACACATAATCCTCTTTCCCTTTCACTTTGCAACCCTCTAGCTGCTTCATATAAATCTCTTCCTCCAAATCACCATAAAAGAAGGCAGTTTTCACATCCATCTGCTCAACTTCCAAGTCAAGACAAGCTGCTAGGCCGAGTGCTATACGGATCGATGACATCTTTACGACTGGAGAGAAGATCTCATTAAAGTCAATACCTTTTCTCTGACCGAACCCTTTGACAACCAATTTAGCTTTGTACCGTGGCTGTGAAGAGAACCCATTTGGCTTCTTCCTGTAAATTCACTTGTTTTCCAAAGCTCTTTTTCCTTTAGGTAGCTTTACTAACTCAAAGGTGTGGTTATCATGCAATGAATGCATCTCATCTTGCATGGCCTCAACCCACTCTGTCTTGTGTTCATCTTCAATTGCTTCTGCAAAACACTAGGGCTCTCCCCCGTCAGTCAATAACACATACTGCTCTGCTGAATACCAAGTGGAAGGACGTCGGTCTCTGGGAGACTTCCTGGATGGAATCTCTGGTGGAATCTATGGCGCTGTCAACTGCTCATCAGTCTCAACATCTCCCTGAACCTGTAGGGGAACATCCACATCACCTGTACACTGGTGGTCATCCTGAACATCATTCTTAACCTGAGATGGTAGATTCTTCAAAGGAACTGGATCTACATCAGTCAAGATATCACCTTGTTGAGACATAGATTTCCCTATTTTCTCAATATCCTGAATCGTCTGATCTTCTACAAACACAACATCTCTGCTTCTCACAATTTTCTTCTCAACTGGATCATAAAGCTTATACCTAAACTCATCTTGGCCATAGCCAAGGAATATACACTGTCGCGTTTTCACATCAAGTTTGGACCTTTTATCTTTTGGAATATGCACAAATGCTTTACACCCAAAAACACGTAGATGATTATACGAAACATCTTTACCTGTCCAAACTTGGTCTGGCACATCAAACTGTAGAGGAACACAGGGTGTAAGATTCAATACATGAACAACTATGCTCAATGCCTCCCCCCAAAAGGATTTTGGCAATTGGGCTTGTGAAAGCAAACATCTCACTCTCTCAACTAGTGTCCTGTTTATCCTTTTTGCTATGCCATTCAACTGAGGAGTTTTTGAAGTTGTCTTTTGATGCCGGATACCCTGCTGTCTACAATACTCATCAAAAGACCAGAATACTCTCCACCGTTATCAGTACGAATGCATCTCAGTTTCTTCCCAGTCTGTCTCTCAACTAGGGCTTGGAATTGCTTGAATACTGCCAACACTTGGTCTTTTGAATTCAAGGTATATACCCACAACTTCCTTGAATGGTCATCTATGAAGGTCACAAAGTATCTAGAGCCACCAACTGTTCTAGTCTTCATAGGGCCACACACATCTGAATGTACCAAATTCAGTATCTCTGGCTTTCTCGAATGAGGGGAATTCTTGAAGGAGACTCTGCTCTGCTTCCCTGACAAACAATGAGTACACCTTTTCAGAAGTGTACTTTTCAGTCCATATAGTAGACTTTTCTTCCCTAGTAGAGTTAATCATTTCTCACTTATGTGAGCTAGTCTCTTGTGCCACAACTATGTTGTATCATTATCCTCCATCGCATTAACAATGTCGTTGGAGATCTTTGCTTGCAGAACGTACAGTGCAGAGTGCTTTATGCCTCGAGCCACAACCATAGCACCCCTAGTAAGCTTACACTGGCCATCACTGAAAGTGCTGCAATACCCTTCATCATCAAGTTTACCTGCAGAAATCAAATTCAAACGAATGTCAGGAACATGCTTCACATCTCTGAGAACTAACTTCGTGCCATTATTCGTCTTTAGATAAACATCCCCAATTCCAATGGCTTTAACCAAGCCATCGTTGCCCATCTTTACTGTTCCAAAATCACCAGATTTATAAGATGTAAAGAAATCCTTCCGAGATGTAGCATGAATGGAGGCACCACTGTCAATCACCTAATTGGTCTCATTGTATGCAACATTTATCGTCTCATCATCATAAACAATGAGGAAGTAAGTGGTGGTAGCAACTCTGTCATCACTATCTTTGTCATTTCCATTCTTTGTTCCTTTCCCTTTCTCATTCTTATTTCTTTCTTCAATTGTCTGCAATATTTCGTGATGTGTCCCTTTTTCCCGCAATGATGACACTCAACATTTGCAAACTTGTTGAACTTGTTTCTGCTGTTATTTATGTTCTTCGGACCTCTACTCTTACTTCTACCCCTCTTTTCTGTAACCAAGATCTCTGACTGTGAAGAGGATCCCTGTGTTTTTCTTCTCATCTCTTCATTTAACAAACAACTCTTGGCCATATCTATTGTGATTACACATTTTGGAGCAGAGTTAGACAATAAAGTTCTGAGTGTCTCCCACGAGTCCGGTAATGAACTAAGTAACCATAACCCTTGTATCTCATCATCAAACTTAATACCCATTCCAGCCAGCTGATTAATAATTCCTTGGAATGTATTCAGGTGATCAGATAAAGGAGTCCCGTCCTGGTATCTCAAAACCATCATATGCTTAATCAAAAACAATTTATTATTTCTAGTCTTTCTAGCATATAGCTGTTCAAGCTTACTCCATAGAGAATGTGCATTTGTCTCTCCACTAGTATGGTTTAAAACATTATCATCTACCTACTGCCTCATTGTGATACCCCTCGGATCCGAGACACGGGTTGATCAGGCCCAGGCCCAAACCCGAGGGAATATCAAACAATTAAAGTATTTTAAAGTGAACACAGATGACAAAATGAAATAATAAAGATGGAATAAAACTGAAAGAAACATTAATTATAAAACCCTCCATGCATAACTGAAAAAATAAAACTCCAATCCTCCAAAACTTCAAGGTTACAACTTGGGAATCCACTGGGAGACCCCTAACCAAAAGTTCAATTGAAACTGAAACTGAAAATAGATAATGCTAGAAACATCGAGAGAAATCCTACGTAATCAGATAAAGGTGAGACTGTCCTCGACAAGCACGATCAAGCTCTAAGGCTGGAACCGTCCTGTACCTGAAAAGAATAATGAAGGAGTGGGTCAGACCCACGAGCAAGTTCTAATCTAACTGCAATCCATACAGTGACCCGATATGCAGATATACCGTAGACACCTCACAATATCTATCTAGTCCATACGTAAAAATATATCCACACTAAGGGACATTCACTAGTCTATAATAGGGGTCTCAACCTGAATAGAAGGCAACATGCGAATACGCACCCAAAGGTGGGCATGAGTACCTAAACCTAACAGGGTACACCTTAACCTATTATAACCAGCTATGCATCCATTGCATATACGCACCCTAACCAACGAGTCTGAGACTCAAGCTCAGCTCGTTGTACCATAAACATATATATAAAGTCCGTCCAAATCTAGGGTAAGTAGTTCAAATAATTAATAAACTGACATACAACAAACCCACTAATTAGTCACTCAACTTATTCAGTCGATGTGACTTAACTACCATCCATTAATCCAGGAAGCCACTCAACTTAGTTGCAGTTGATATGTCTTAACCAAAATTAGGATTCAATATTTATAAATCCATTCCTTTAATTCGTTAGGTTAGGTTTAGGCGTTTTGAGCTAAACCGTTCCTAATATGTCACCGTCCCATACCGGTACATACCATCCTCCATATCCAGGTAAATTACAATGTATACATAATGAACAAGTAATCTACAGTCCAAAAACCACTATCCAAATAATTGCAGAAAAAAGATTAACAATCTAGCAATTAAAATCCAGTATTAATCTATGTAATTGCATCAAAGAATTTAATATTCTAACCATTAACATCCAAACCATGCATAGTTCAAATTTAATATAACAATAACCCTAATAAAAATAAGATTTATTAGGATACTGAGTCTCCTTAAATTGCCAAAATTTAATTAAGCAACTAATTCGTCCTCCATCCGTTATCGGCGTAGAAAATTTATCAATTTTATACTGTTTTTCTCATGGATCAAATTAAATCAATTCAAGGTTTTAATCACACCCTAAATTAACTATTTAATCCCTCTATGAAGTTCCGTTAAATTTATGAAATTTAATCAAGCCATTCAGTTCCTTTCTTTTGTTAATAGCATGCACGGTTGTATATTTTTACACCGCTTCCTCCTTTATAACAGAGACTTAACCCATACAACAAGAGGTTTAATATTACTTAAAATTAACCCTTTAAACCCTCTGTGAAGTCCCTACAACCCATCAGAACCATTCTAATGCTCAAATAGTGTCAAAAGTATCAAACAGTGCCGTAAAAACCAATTTCAAAACTTACAAAAGGTTGAAGCCTGCTCTAAAATGAAAGAGCAGGCTCTTTCTCACTTGGAGCCGGCTCCAAACTCCCTTGGAGTCGGCTTTTGCTGAAGGAGAGCTGGCTCTTGCTTTCCAGAGCCGGCTCTCTCCCCCTTGAGAGCCTCCAGTTCAGTCTCTGCTCCGTTTCAGCTCATCTTCTCCATCTCCGATCCAGTCCTAACACACTATTGGTCTCTAAAACTAATTTTAGAAGTTTAATTAACACCCAGTAGCTTCCTATTAATTCAATTACAGTAACTAGAATCAATTATAAGGATTACATTTGAATTAAATTGGCTACTGAACTGCATATACTTTAAAACCAAACTGAAATGGATTTACCACAACAGTTCCCTTCTAACTCATTTGTTCTTCCTCTAATTTAAATTTCAAGGACTTAAATTACATCTAGTATCCATTCAGATCTTGGTTCATCGCAGTAAGGTTCAAAACCAAAAGTAAAACAGTGGAACGTTTCATGCCAAAACAGAGACAAGAAAAACATACATGTTATAATTGTTTTGTAAATAAATTTTCACAGATAAAACGATCAAGTAAAACATATATAAAACATGCATGGTTCAGTTTAAGGCCAATTAATCTCCTAGAGACTATCTAGGTGCACAGAACACAAGCCAAAGGGAAGGAGGAAGATAAGAACTTGCCTGTAGTTTTAGACTCAAACCTTGTCGTCGTCGTCCTAACTTCCGGCAACCACTGCAACACTGTCTAGCCTCCTATTACTTTTGTTCTTCCTTTTTCCTAAGCCAAATCTTGAAGCCTCGGTTGGAAACCTCACAAACTTGATCTGCTCTCTCAAAGCCTCACTCTGTAACTCTCTGTATCTATGTTACGTGAGTAGGTTTTTTTCCAACCCTTAATACAGATTATAACTATATATATATAGGCGTAAAAATCCTAAACCCTAATCCTTGTTTAATTAGAGACAGAGCCCTAATTCTAAACCTAGTCGGCCCATGAAACTATCTCTGTTACGGCTTACCTATACGTGAATTTTCAACCCCAAAGTTAACTGTAACGTAAAACATAATTAAATTAAAAGTCAATTAAATAATTAAATACACTTAATCAATTAAATAATAAAAGATAACACATGTCACATAGGTAAACAATTAAATCAAATTAATAAATAAAATAAACACATGTCACATAGGTAAACAATTAAATCAAATTAATAAATAAAAATAATTAAACCAAATAATCACCCAAAAACAATAAAAATAATAAATAAAAATACCGAGACTATCCTTTTTAAAATTAGGGGTATTACACTCATATACCTACACACCTGTCGATGTAACAAAGTCCATTCCAGAACAGTCTCGTTTTCTGGTTTTTCAGCACTAAACACCGGTAAGTAATAATCTTTCACATAAAGAAGATCCTCAATTTTCCCTTTCCATATGTGATAATTTGAACCATTGAGATTAATCATTCTACTCGTATTTGTTTCCATAACTCAAACTACCAACCTGATAATCTATCAACCTGGAACTCTGATACCACTTTGTTGGGAGAGATAACAATAAACAAATATAGCTGAATAACTCTTCTCCCTATATGCAAGCAAATATAGTATATCTCTACTTTTATATATGTTGAAAATAATAGGAAAACAAAACAATCACACCAAGCCACAAGAACACAAGTAATTTTTTACGTGAAAAATTTCCCCAATGTGAGGAACAAAAACCACGGGACCTAGTCCAGTTGAAACCTCCACTATCAACCAAATAATGGGTACACAAAGTCTTCTCTAATTGCAATTAAAGGCTACAATACATCTCATCAATATATCAACAATCTTAGCAAAAACAAAGAGAATTTGAGAGAAAAATACCAAAACTCGGTTACTATTTACGGGCACGAATCACTGTTCCTGATCTCAAAATCCGATCTCCACCGTTCAGATTTTAACTCATTGAGTCATGAACTTTTCTTCCAAATTTTAGCTCGATCGGACCACGGACGAAGCAAGATCGGACGTTTGATGAAATCTGGGCAGAATAGAAAAAACCTAAACCCGGTTACTGTTCATGAGTACGAATCACTGTTCCTGAGCTTAAAATCTGATCTCCACAGTTCAAATTTTAACTCATTGAGTCGTGAACCTCTCCTCTGAATTTCAGCTCGATCGGACCACGGACGTAGCGAGATCAGACGTTTGATGAAATCTGGGCAAAATGGAAAAACCTGCGTTTTTCTTCTCTCTCTTGTGGGAAAGCTACAGCTTCTCTTCCTCTGTTTTTATTCTGACTTCCTTAGAGTTATTCACCCTAAAGAGCTAGGCTTTGGGCTTTAATAAAACCCACTTGGGCTTTCCTCCATATAGAAGGAAATAAACCCAAGATCTGTAAGAACAAGCATCCACCCAAAACCCCCAAAGTCATGTAATGATTACTCGAGATATTTGGTAGTTGCACCTCATGATAAACTAGTTTAAAACAATATGTATAAATCTACACCAAAATGTCACAAACTTGTGGACGAAAAAGCAACGCAGTCATTGTTCAAGGAACAAGCGGCCTCTTCATAAACCACAATAACATTGGTTACAAGATCACACGGAAGCTTTACAAGGATTGGGATGCAATACAAATCTCTGTTCCACATAACTGAATGCCAAGACAGAAGACTTTTTATCCTTCTAAGTCTAACCAACAAAGTGTAGCTAAAATTCTCACTTCCCAAATTTTTTTCATTTATTTGTCACAAGAAAGTTATAGAAAGTTTGGTTCAGGACTCCTCTACCATTTAATCGTTTATGACCCATAATTTAACAATATTATCATTATCATCAATACAACTAAAGAACAAGTATCCACCTCAACCCCCCAAAGTCATGTAATGATATCCCGACTAAATAAACTATTTTCAAACACTGTGTACAGAACTACACCAAAATGCAACAAACTTGTGACGAAAAAGCAATGCATCCTTTGTTAAGCATGCAAACAGCTTCATAAACCACAATAACATTTAAAGAACATTGGTTCGAAGATCACAGGGAAGTTTAACAAGGCTTGGGATGCAAATCTTTGCTCCACGTGAAAACAATGCCAAGATCTCATTAATTTGTGTTAAGAGTACTTCACTGCTGCTATTTGAATAAGCTAAAATTCTCACTTCCCAAATTATTTTTTCATATACTTGGTACAAGAAAGCTATAGAAAGTTTGGTCTAGGACTCCTGGACTAGGTAATCCTTCATGACCCATAATTCAATCATATCATCATCATTAATACAACTGTAGAACAAGCATCCATCCGAAACCCCCAAATCAATGTAATTACCTGAGATGTTTGGTGGTAGTTGAACTACCCGATAGTTTTCATCCACGAGATCAAAAGCAACAATAAATCTATCCACATGTGATTCGAGCTGGCGAGTAGCTACCCAATGCAAAGCACCATTTAAAAACACACCATAAAGTGTAAAGATACGAGGGAAATTGCAAATAATCATTTTCCAAATATTCGATCTCAAACTATAAACTATTATTTCATTGTGGAAGGGGAAAAGTTGATCATCCAAATATCTAGCAATCCTTACAATCTTGTAATCGTCATTCACAGGATCATTCCCAAATCCATAAAATTCTTGGAAACGACGGTATTTGAAAGAAGGTTGTCGCACTGGAGGTAGAAGTTGGTATTTCTTGGTGCAAGGGTTTAACAAAATGGGGGTTGCATACGTAAAAAGATACAAACAGATCAAGCCATTGCAACAACCTATTATGTTAAAGGAATTTAATTTCAGAGAGTGGAATTCTGGTGGAAGAAGATTACCATGTTTCAGGATATCTTCGAGAGAGTATCGCTACGGAAAAGATTGCACTTAGTTTTTCAAAAATCACAGTTAGGTTAGTGCTGGTACTGAGTGATTGATTGAGTTGCAAATTGATGAATTTAGGGGAGTCGATTAGGGCACACCATTGTTTAGAAACCAGTGTCGGCCCTGAGATTGAAAAATTCTTGAGAGGCCTAGGCAAACTTTAAATGTGAGGCCCCTATACATAAGTTTCACACGTGCAAATTTTTTCTATTTTATGAAAGTGCGAAATTTTCATTAAAGTAAATGTGATCGTTTTACATTTTGAGCTGCAAAATTATCAATCAAATCAACTTTCTCCAACATATCTTTTTCAATAGACAAGATAGCCAATCTATTCAATCTCAATAATACTTGCCTCGAATGTGTTTTTTTTTTTTTTTTTTTCATAATTGGTTTTTGTATAAAAAGAAAAAAGGAATATATACAGGCGCACAGAGGGCATACCCTCAGAATTTTACTGGAAAGAACAACATCTTAGAGAAGAACCAATCCCAGTAAAAAGAAAAAAAACAAAGTATGATAGCTATATAATGTCTCTAAGTGATACATTATAAACATCAAAAACCTTCAAACATAGTATGATTGCCTCCAATGTTCTCTATCTTTGTTGATTTTTTCTTCCACACTTTTATCGATTGTTGCATTTTTTTGTAATCTATTTCTAATTCAATCCAATTCCCCATGTTAACAATGCGTTCACAACTAGTCTCGTGACTTTTAAGTTTATCCCAAAGATTTTTCCAGTCATTCACTCCTTCATTTGCCAAATGAGTTTTTTGTTCATCACATTTAAACAACTTATAGCAAAAGCATTTTACCTAAAAAAAAAAAAAAACTTATAACAAAAGCAATAGAGTCTGTTTAAAGAACTCGAATAGATTAGCCATCTCCTATCATGTTTTTCACCGTTTGACAAGTGTCGAATGTAATATGTAGAAGAGAAATGTCTATTTTTTGAATTTTTAGGAAAATTTTCAAGTTTAGCATCTCTTGGAGGACCTCTTTCAACTAATAAATCTCTCATTTTTTTTATTTATCAATATTGATCTTTCCAATTTCCTGGATGATTAATGTTCAAAAGAAGATTATCATTCTCATTCATATTTTCTTCATTTGCCAGATCTTAAAGTTCATTCACATGTTCTTCATTTTGATTCTCTTTCCTATCTTCATTCATTAAATCTCCATGTTCATTAAGATTTTCTTCATTCCTATGTTCTTCCCTCACCAAATCATCAAGACTTCAACTAAACTCTCAGTTTGTGCATTGTTCCTAAAAAACTTATGCATAGCGCCATTTTGAGATTCAATAAATTCTTCTTCCTTTTTTTTTTCATACCCAGATTTAAATTTTCTTGTAAACATAATTGTTAAAAATCTTGCAATCTTAGAAATCTAAATAACAGGAAACACAATCAACATAAAACTAAACTTTAAAAAAAAAAAAAAAAATACTTTGCTGAAAGAAAATATAGATTGCCTCAATGTCAATGGCTCAATATGCAATCATATGATTTACAGAAAAATAAAAATAGCTCATGAGAAGTCTAAATGATAAGTCCTCAACTCCCTGTATTACAACAAATTCATTTGTCAAACAATAATTCCACTATTTCCATAAGAACAATTGATATAGATTTAAGTTCATCAAAATAATTTATTGGTTTAAGATTTAATTTAAGTTCATCAAAATAACTACTTGAAGACTTGAATTAGAGTTAGAACTTAGATGTAGAAAATAAAACTTACAGTGTTGTTGCCATTAATTGAGTGTGTTGATAGGGATCGATGATGCAGATGCAAAATTACGAACCCAGAAAAAAAGGAATAAAGAGAGACTGAGAGAGAGCTTAGGCTTAAGAGAGACTGAAAAAGCTTCTGCCTTCTGATTGTTACCGTTGGTTGCAGAGCAGAGAAAGAGAGAGGGAGTAAGCTTGAGACTTGAGAGGCGAGGTTAATTAATAATTGTTCTAAATTTGCCCTAAATCTGATTGTTGTTGCATTTGCCCTATTTTATTTTATTTTATTTTTCAATGGCCCATCATTCTTGCTGCATTTGGAGGTTGGCCCATCATTCTTGCTCCATTTTGATGGCCCTAAATTTGGAGGCGAGTTTCAATTGATACGGTTTGGTTATAATTTTTTTGTTTTTTTTTTTTTTTTGGTAAAGTACAGTCACAGGTTTAGCAAAATGACACTTAGAGGAAACTTACCTGTTTTTTGGATAAAAATACCCCCTGAAGGTTCAAAAATGAACAAAGACACCCCTTTACATGAGAAATTGACCAAATTACCCTTTGACAGTTTACGAGACCTTTTTAACTTTACAATTTAATAAATTGGACCAATCTACCCTCATGAACAATTTATGCATAAAAAAAAAAAAAAACTTTATATTGTTCACTTTTTTTATTTTTTATATATAAATGTCCCAACTTCTAAAAAATGTAAATGTCTAAAATGATTTTTTGATCCTATACATATATTTCAAATAAATTATATTTTGTTATTACTTCTTTTCTTTTTCTTTTTTATTTTTAAATTAAGATGCTTAATTCTTTTATCTAAAAAAATTAAACCAATCTCTTTTCCTTAAAAATAAAAAATATGATACCAGTATAACTTTATGCATCTTAAATTATATATCAAATATTATGCATTTCCCAACATAAAGGAAAATAGGTACTGACGAGGCCGCTTGATATACGCCAAAAAAATGCAGTGAATGTGCGGTTCAAGAAAAGCCTTTTGGGTCAAGTTTAAATTTATAAAAACCACTACTACTAATGTAGCAAGAGTGAGTAGGGATCGTCCCAAGAGATTATACGTATTGGAATTTAACTTTGACTCTAATGTATCACAAGATTGCAAAGAGATAGATTGGTTTGATTAAAGTAAGGTACAATAAAATTAAAATGCAAGTAAAGTAAACTAGTTAGAGATAGGGATTTAAGAGATATGAAGAGAGGACTTAGGGTGTTGGAATCACCACTAAGCTCATGTAATTAACCACTTGCTTTCCATTAATGGGGAATACATTGTTGTGAACAAAATGCGACTACCAATTGCAATATTAAGCATGAACCATCAAATTTATGTATGAATTGTCTACCTAACCAACAAATAAACTAAGTGTAAAACAACCCATCAAATCTAAGCATGACCAATCAAACTAGTCACAATTGTAGCATACATCAATCTAGAGAATCATGGAATTTGTAATAATAAGTCATGGAATATCAAACCAAGTATAAATTGTTTACCTACCTACAAGCATGAATTAAATTGTAGAACAACCCATCAAACATAAGAATAATCCATCAAATTAATCTACAAACCCATTCAATGAAAACCCATACTTAACCATCACTAAATCCTTAATTAATCACACATAGAAATGCAACCAACATAGAGAATCTAGTGTAGAGATTAATTCCCAAATAATCACACATAAGACAACATGTAATCAAATAGAGAATCAATAGAAAGAATTAATCCATATGAATCATGTAAGAAATAATTCCTAATTTAATCACACATAGACATGTAAATAAACTAGAGAATTAATAGGAAGAATTAAACCATAGAAATCATAGAAATATACCAAGATTCATTAAATTCACAAGGTTAGAATACTAATCACTACAATATATATAAATCCCCAAAAATAGAAATACAAGGGTTTAGATTACACAAGACTTAGGGCTCATCCAAGCCCTAAGTATAGATCTAGCCAATCATGGAAGAGGTAGATGTGGTCATAAAACCCTCAAAGGTGAGCTCCAAACATGGCTCCATCTTCTTCTTCCTCTTCTTTGAAGGTCTAGAGATAGAGAGACAGTGGATCTAGAGATGGGTTCTTGAGATGTGCCTCCACTTCCCTCTTTTCTTCTAACTCCAATCTCTAACTTTTCTAGAGAGAAAATTAAAATTACAATGTAAAAGTAAAATAATAAAAAGCTCCTTTTACAAAATGGGTCACTTCCATTTATATAGAAGGTTATTTTCTTAGCCATTAAGTCAGAAATATAGCCCCAAAAATATCTAATCCCGCAACTATGTGGTAGGTAGAAATCGGCGCGCTTGGGAATTAGACAGCTCACTGCCAACACATTTTCGATCGATCAGACTTTTCTTCGATCGATCAGAGTTTGTTCGATCGATCCAACTTTTGATCGATCTGGGTTCGATCGATCCAACTCTGATCGATCTCACTTTTCTCAGATCTATCCAACTTTTCTCAGATCTATCCAACTTGGTAGTTTTTCAGCATTAGCCTCATTTTGCTCCAAATCAACCTCCATTTGCTCCAAATTCTCACAAAGACTTAGTTTGACTCCAAAAAGGCCTTAAAAAGCCATTTTTAGCTCGTTTTAACTTTATTGACCTAAAATGAGAAATAACACGAAATTAATCTAAAACGGAAAAATAAGATAGATAAAGTTACTAGAATACTTAAGCTTAAGGGGTTTAAATGCGCACTTTTCAGCGCTCATCACACCCCCAAACTTAAATATTGCTAGTCCCTAGCAATGAACTACGAAGTAAAGGAATGAAATGAACAACTATACAATTATGAAACTAGAAAGCAATAAATGGATAACGCCACTTTCGTAGGGAACACGATTGCATTTAGTACATGCAACAAGCCTTTTAAATCCCTAGGTTACTCCTAGTGGACGAGTGAAGTCTCGTGAGGGTTTCTAGAAATGCTACCCACAAACATTAAGCTTATTCTCACAAAAACGACACCAATATTGCAAACAAGCATTGGGAGAAAACTACCTTAAGTATGCAATTTTTTAACCATTTTCATGCAATCTTCCAAAATTTCAACACTAAGCAAGCAAGTATGGTCCTCCGCACATCAAGAAAATAATCATGCAAATCAAAACAACTCTAGAATTTTTTTTGAGTGGACCTGCATCAAATATATTGCTATCTAAGCCAACTAAAGAAATGATCACATCCTTATCCTCAAACTAGCACACAAATCTAGTACCGATCATCAAAACAAAGAGTGGACTTTTTATTAAAACTTTATTATTCTAGGTGCGCTTATTCTTTTCACTCAATTTTTTTTTTTTTTTTAATTCCTAAGGATCAAAGATGGAAGCATAGTGGAATGTGTTGATCTATTAAGCTTTCTAGCGATCCATGAGGTCGAGTGTTAGGTCAATGACTCCCAAACCAGACGGCTTTAGGGCATTAGGTGTTCAAACACCCCTAAGGACTTACAAGCTTAAACCAAATAGGCTACAAATCAAAATAACCTCCATCTAATCATTTCTCACTTCTCACCTTTTGGGAGAAGTCCTCACTTTTTTATTATTTTTGCAACTTTTTTTTTTTTTTTTTTTTTAAACATTCAATTATTAATCTAGAGTTTGGGGCCTCCATCTTTCGGCGCGAGAAATTCAGTGCTTGATGAGGCTAGAATCCTGGCTACTCAATGAAAAGGATTTGTTATCCACCTTTATCAATAATGAAAGTTTTCAATGCACCACTAGCTCAATTGGGATATAACCAGTTCAATAATCAACAAAACCTGTACCCTACAAATGAATGCTAGTGTGCGCCTGTGCTAGTGTAAAATCTTAAAGTGAATCTCAAAACAATCACAAAATCAGGATGATGTGGATCACAAATGCAAGCAAGATATCAATTTTTTGAAAAATTTACTCCTAAATGGCATCCATAAGGCATACAAAGAGTATTGGACTCTCAAGTCAAGCAATTTTTAAATTTTAAGCAATATAGTCCTAAAAAGATTAAAATCATCGCTAGCATAGATCCCCAATCTCAATCATACATTTAAAGTTCAACTTTAAGTAGAATGCAACATGACACCTTACCCCCAAACTTAAACCGCACATTATCCTTAATGTGCAATGAGAACAATGAAAAAGATGGAAAGAGTATACCGTGGTGGCGAAAACATGAAGCCCGGCAATGATCCAATATTAAAAGGGTTTCCCCCAAACTTGGAATCAACAACCTATTTGAATAACCACACTAGCGAACTCACATCAAATATCAAATGGGATAAGAATAATCGAATCATGCATTCTAAAGCAATATAGCACAAGATGAAAGAGAGATATGAGGTCAAGCCCTAACTAAAGCATAAATCATGTATAACTACACATAAGGGCACAATGGTGAAAAGTTTTTATATATATTTTTTAATGAAAGCAAGTATATACAAAATGAAAGAAAAACAAAGAATAAAATGTATGAACAAAATACAAAAAGAAAAATAAAGAAAGCAAAATGCAATAAAAGAATATGTACAATGCAATAAATGAAAAACAAAAAGTAAGAAAGGATACAAGAACAAAATAATGAAAAATGAAAATAAAAACTTTTTTTTTTTTCAATTTTTTTTTATCACATAACAAGTATGTACACATACACAATAAAATGCAAAGAAATAAAAATGCAATAAATGAAAATGCAATGAAATAAAGAAATCAATTTTTAAAAATGAAATAAAATATATGCAATGAAACAAAATGCAAGAAAAATAAAGAAATAAAAATGAACATGAACATGTATGATACAAGAGATAAAAGACACAATGTGTCATGTGGGTGCTAAGTTTAACGTCTCTAACAAGACGGAATACTTCTTTAAAAAATCATTTTTTTTTTTTTTTTAGACAATACAAATATGTACACAAACAAACATAAAAAGACAAGTAAATAAAAATGCAAGAAAATAAAGAATGCAAAGAAATTTTTTATTTTTTTTATTTTTCGAAATTAAAAATTAAAAATTCAGAAAAATTAAAATTAAAGTTAAACAAAATATTTTTGGATTTTCAGAAATAAGATAAAAGGAAATAAAATAAAATAAAAGAAAAATATTTTTGGGATTCTTTTTTTTTTTTTTTTTAAAAAAATGTTTTTTTGAAATAAAAATAAATCTTGAAAATAAAAGTAAAAATGAAAATAAAATAAAATAAAATAAAATAAAAATCTTTTTGGAGTTTTCGAAAATAAAATAAAATAAAATAAACAAAAATATTTTTGTATTTTTAACAAATTTGAAAACTTTTTTTTTAATTTTTATTTTATTATTATTTTATTGAATTTGAAATTCAAAATTTAAAACAAAGTCAAAGTCAAAGTCAACAATGAACAAAAGAGTATAGATCGATCAATCTAAGATCGATCTCAGAAAGGCTCAGATCGATCGAGCATGCAAAAACCTGCATACATGTTCGAACGATGGGACAGAAAGGTCTTTTTCAGAGGGTTCAAAATTTTTCTAAGTGTTGAAAATGCAGATCGATCCAAGAATAAGTTGGATCGATCGAGGAACTTAAGATCGATCTAGGAATGAGTTCGCATGATAGGACAGAGAGCTGAAATATACAGGTTTCCTTCGCACGATTGGGCAGAGAGGTGATTTGGATGCAGGAATGAAGTTCGATCGATCGAACAGACACAAAATGCCTATTTTCAACATGAAAGTGCATGCAGTCCTAAATCACAGTTCCTAGCAGTATGAATGAACCCAAAACAAATATCTAGACTTCGCAAGAAATGAAATGTAAAACATAAATGAAGGAGGAATAGGGTTGTAAAACCCTACGAATATTAGTGTTTAACGTCTCTAACAAGACGTTAGTTCAACTCACTAATCAAAAGAATCAAAAACCGGATATGAAACATCCTTGTTGGCTCTCTTTTCCATTTTCTCATTTGATGCCTCACTTATAATAATGAAATCATCCTCCAAAATAATAACTTGAAAGGAAATGAAAGAGATGATATTGTTCCTTTCATCCACGGTCTTGAAAACAAAATCAATCATGGTTGGGCTTGCCTCTTTGTTGTGTTCTTGAAATATATTCAAATGATCATTCACTTTGGTAATTGGTAAGGCATTGTCTTTCAAAGACTCATTTGGAATATCAAGAAACATCTTCTCTTCATCCCTCTTCTCTTCCTCAAAAATAACCATCTCCTCACCTTCCAAGTTAGCTAAGGAGTCCATTAGAGAGTTTATTTCATTTTTTGAGCTTTCAAGGTCAAAACCACAATTTTTATACATTACAAAAAGGCAAGTCTCAAGAGGATCATTGGAGATAATAGAAGGAAGGCCCTCTTCAACAAGTTCCTCCTCCTTCTCTCCTACCTCAAGTGTGGTCAACATCTCCTCACTCTCTAGAGTAGCAATGTCCGAGATAAAATCATAATCAAAACAAGGAAAGTTCTCATTAATCATGTTATGCTCTATTGGATTAGCCACTAACTCACTTGCCACTTCCTCCTCTATACAAGATAGAGTGCTAGGTATTAGCTCACTTGCTACTTCTTCCTCTTTATTCTCATCATCCTTATCTATATACATTGAAGTTCTTGTCATTTTTTCATTTGCCTCTTCCTCCTCTTCTTGACGAGAAAGAGTACTTGCAATTTGATCAACTTGAGCTTCAAGCTTGGCTAAAATTTGAGAATGAGAATTAATAAGTGAAGTGTGTGAAATATGCGCATCAAGTAAAGCTAACATTTTATCTTCAAATCCGGGTGAGTACCTAGAAGATGGTGGAGTTGGTTCATTATAAAATGGTGGGGGGGGGGGGTAATAATCATAAGAATGATTAAATGAATGATTAAGTCCATAATAAGATGATGCATGTTGAAATGAAGTGGACTCAACCTCATAAGGATCAAAATATGGTGGAGGGACATAAGGCAAAGGGATATAATTCCCTCCAAAACTTGGATCAAACAATTCTTCCATTCACAATTAAAATCCAAATGCAAGAAAATATTGGCCTCAACAAGGGCCCATGCTTGGACTTAAAATAAAGCAATGAAATAAGCCTCAACAAGGGCTATCACAAGCATGTAAAGAAGTGCACAATTGAAATACAAGAGTTCCAAGAATTGCTCACAACGGTCCTTAAGCAACTTCAAATTTTAATGTTAGCTTTAAGCTCCAATGATTACTTCAAGTTCCAATGTTTGCCTTCCTTGTAGTCAAGTACCTAATTAAACAAATAATAATGAGAACAAGAGAAAAGAATATACAATGAAAAATAAAATAAAAATAGAAGCAATCAAATGAACACTATTGTCTAGTTTAATTCCAACAAAACCGTCAATCCCCGGCAACGGCACCAAAAACTTGACGAGGCCGCTCGATATACGCCAAAAAAATGTAGTGAATGTGCGGTTCAAGAAAAGCCTTTTGGGTCAAGTTTAAATTTATAAAAACCACTACCACCACTACTACTAACATAACAAGAGTGAGTAAGGATAGTCCCAAGGGGGGATTATACGTGTTGGAATTTAACTTTGACTCTAATGTATCACAAGATTGCAAAGGGAGAGATTGGTTTAATTAAACTAAGGTGCAATGAAATTAAAATGCAAGTAAAGTAAACTAGTTAGAGATAGGGATTTAAGAGATATAAAGAGAGGACTTAGGGTGTTGGAATCACCATTAAGCTCATGTAATTAACCACTTGCTTTCCATTAATGGGGAATACATTGTTGTGAATAAAATGCGACTACCAATTGCAATATTAAGCATGAACCATTAAATTCATGTATAAATTGTCTATTTAACCAACAAATAAACTAAGTATAGAACAACCCATCAAATTTAAGCATGACCCATCAAACTAGTCACAATTGTAGTACACATCAATCTAGAGAATCATGGAATTTGCAATAATAAGTCATGGAATATCAAACCAAGTATAGATTATCTACCTACCTACAAGCATGAATTAAATTGTAGAACAACCCATTAAACATAAGAATAATCCATCAAATTAATCTACAAACCCATTAAATGAAAACCCATGTTTAGCCATCACTAAATCCTTAATTAATCACACATAGACATGCAACAAACATTAAGAATCTAGTGTAGAGATCAATTATCAAATAATCACACATAAGACAACATGTAATCAAATAGAGAATTAATAGAAATAATTAATCCATATGAATCACGTAAGAAATAATTTCTAATTTAATCACACATAGACATGTAAATAAACTAGAGAATTAATAGGAAGAATTAAACCATAGAAATCATATAAATATACCAAGATTCATTAAATTCACAAGGCTAGAATACTAATTACAACAATATATATAAATCCCCAAAAATAAAAATACAAGGATTTAGATTATACAAGACTTAGGGCTCATCTAAGCCCTAAGTATAGATCTAGCCAATCAAGGAGGAGGTAGATGTGGTCATGAAACCCTCAAAGGTGAGCTCCAAACATGGCTCCATCTTCTTCTTCTTTGAAACTCTAGAGATAGAGAGAGAGTGGATTTAGAGATGGGTTCTTGAGATATGCCTCCACTTCCCTCTTTTTTTTTTAACCATAATCTCTAACTTTTCTAGAGAGAAAATTAAAATTACAATATAAAAGTAAAATAATAAAAAGCACTTTTTACAAAATGGGTCACTTCCCTTTATATAGAAGGTCATTTTCTTAGTCATTAAGTAAAAAATATAGCCAAAAAAATATCTAATCCCGTAACTATGTGGTAGGTAGAAATCGGTGCTCTTGGGAATTAGACAGCTCACTGCCAGCACATTTTCGATCGATTAGACTTTTGTTCGATTGATCAGAGTTTGTTTGATCGATCCAACTTTTGATCGATCTGGGTTTGATCGATCCAACTCTGATCGATCTCACTTTTCTCAGATCTATCAGACTTTTCTTAGATCTATCCAACTTTTGTCAGATCTATCCAACTTGGCAGTTTTTCAGCATTAGCCTCATTTTGCTCCAAATCAGCCTCCTTTTGCTCTAAATCTTACAAAGATTTAGTTTGACTCCAAAAATGCCTTAAAAAGCCATTTTTAGCTCGTTTTAACTTTATTGATTTAAAAAGAGAAATAACACGAAATTAGTCTAAAACGGGAAAATAAGATAGATAAAGGTCTTAGAATACCTAAGCTTAAGGAGTTTAAATGCGCACTTTTCAGCGCTCATCAGGTACCAATATAACTTTATGCATGCCTTTGTTTTTTTTTTTTTTCTCCCCTTTGTTTTATTATTATTTTTTTCCTTTTGTTTTATTATTATTATTTTCTCCTTTTATGTTGGGAAATGCATAATATTTGATATACTCTGTATAATTTAAGATGCTTAAAGTTATACTGGTACCATATTTTTTATTTTTAAGGAAAAGAGATTGGTTCAATTTTTTTAGATGAAAGAATTAAGCATCTTAATTTAAAAATAAAAAAGAATAAGAAAAGAAGTAATAACAAAATATAATTTATTTAAAATATATGTATTGGATCAAAAAATCACTTTAGACGTCTATATTTTTAAGAAGTTGGGACATTTATAAAGTAAATAACAAAAAAAAAAAAAAAAGTGAACAATATAAAGTTTTTTTTTTTTTTTTTTTTTTTTTTTTTTTTTTTTTTTTATGCATAAATTGTTCATGAGGGTAGATTGGTCTAATTTATTAAATTATAAAGTTAAAAAAGTCTCCTAAATGGTCAAAGAGTAATTTAGTCAATTTTTCATGTAAATGGGTGTCTTTGTCCATTTTTTAACTTTTAGAGGGAGTCTTTGTCTAAAAAATAGGTAAGTTTTCTCTGAGTGTACTTTTGTCAAATCTCAGGGGGTGTGACTGTACTTTACCCTTTTTTTTTAGTGGCCTATCATTCTTGAGGTCCCTTATTTGTTGCATTTTGGTTGTAAATTGTTGTTTTGGTTGCCCAACATGCCTCTAAAATTTAAGGCCCCTTAAATGATTTGATGCATTTAGTTACAAATTTTATTTTATTTTATTTTTTATTTTCTTTTGTAGCCCATCATACACGGGCCTATAAAATTTGAGGCCCCCAAAATTCTGAGGCCTGAGGCGACAGCCTTGGTCGCTTTAGGCCAGGGCCGGTTTTGTTAGAAACACACCTGAACCATAACAAACTCTCCACTGGAAGTCGGGAGAGAACGTCGGCAATCAAATCCTTCGGGATGTCCAATGGTGGTTCGTCGTCAACAACCCAAAGTTTGTGTAAAAGAGAGTGGTGTTGGACTATGGTGAGTGTGGCCAAGTTTTACATTTATAATATGCCACTACTACCATTCACTAAAAATATAGTTAGGGCAAGTAGGGATCGTCCCAAGGTATTGGTGGGTCGCATTAGGTTGTGGAATCGAGATTAGGGTTAGTAAGTCGAGTGATCAAAAGATTGGTTGGTGATTGAATTATACTAAGATGCAATTTAAACTGAACTAAACAATTAAATGTAATGGAGAGAAAATAAGAAAGAGAGATCTTGGGATTTAGAGATCACCACTAAGCATAGCTTTTTTACACCCTTAATGAATGATTAATGAGGGGGAAAACATGTATTACAACATTAGTGTGTGTGTGTGGTTGTTTCAACAAGCATGGATGATCAATTAAGTATATATTGTCTAAGTAACATGATGGATAGCACAATATATCAAACTAAGCTATTAATCATTTCTTTAAGCTCACAATCCAAACACATCACAAGGTTAGAGACATATGCTACTTATTTTCATAAGTATGGAATATCAAATAAAAAACATGGATTGTCCTCCCATTTAACATCTAAACTACAACTACACTACAATTTAAGCTAATGACATGAAATTAAACTAATTAAACTAAGGGAGAGGCACAATCCATCAAGAAATGAGTATGAACCATCAAATAAACCACAAGAGCATTCTATTAAGCATTATGTCTTGACAATCTCTAGATCTATAGTATCAACACACATAGACATGCATCAATAACACAAAATCTAGAAACAAACACATGAACATCTATTCTAGCATACATAGACATATGAATAGAATGAAATGATCAATTGGAAGCATTGAACGACACAAATCATTGAATAAACAAGATCTATGTATATAAATATGTCAAAACATATATCACAATACAAATCCTTTCAAAAATACATAAATCAAGATGTAGAAAGCATGCTTAGGGCTAACTCTAGCCCCAAGAGGATGTCTAGCTACTCATGGATGGTGTCCTCCAACCCTCAAGGGCTAACTCCATGGTAGAGATTGCTCTTCTTCTTGGTTGATGGAAGAACTCTAAGCTTGTGTCTCTAGCCTTCTCTCTTCTTTTCTTCCTCACTAAAAATATGGAAAATTTTGTGTCTCTAGTGTATCTCTCTATCTTATGTTAAGAATGACTCATATTCCTTATATAGGTAGGTTAAATGTCACCCCCAATAAGCTGGGCTCGTACACCAATATTCCCTCCAATGGATATGAGATAACTTTTAATGAGCTGGATATTGGATTTTCTCGAGCTTAAGGAAGTTCGACCGATCGAACTTGTGGTGAGATGATCGAACATGGCTGAGACCTATCAAATTTAAGCCGGATCGATACTCTATGGCGGCGCCTTTTTGGATAAAGACAAATCTGAGATATTTGGAAGATATTTTTGGGAAAGAGATAAGTATGGTAGGTAGGGTGGTATAACTAGATAAAATGGAATCTTTTCGATCGATCAGAAGAAAGTTGGATCAATCGAACTTTGTGGGATCTTTGGATAAGGACAAAAGAGCTTGGATCCATCTTGAAATGCTGAGATCGATGAACTTTTGATCGATCGAATATTTTCTAAGATCGATCGAACTTGCTGAATTTCCACCACTTGCTTCCTTTTGCTCCCACTTTACTCATTTTTTTGATTCATCTCAAGATTGCTTCAATTATGCTCTTATTTAGCTGAGTTAGCTTATTTTGGGGATAAGTATATGAAAATAGAAATAATACAAAATCAATCTAAAGTGGGAAAATAAGATAGATAAAGGTTCTAGAATACCTAAGCTTAAGGGGTTTAAATGGACACTTTTCAGTGCTCATCACACCCCCAAACTTAAATATTGTTAGTCTCTAGCAATGAACTAGAAAGTAAAGGAATGAAATAAATAACTATACAAGTATGAACTAGAAAGCAATAAATGGATAACGCCACTTTCGTAGGGAACACAAGTACATTTAGCATATGCAACAAGCCTTTTAAACCCCTAGGTTACCCCTAGTGGACGAGCGAAGTCTCGTGAGGGTTTCCAAAAATGATACCCACAAACATTAAGCTCATTCTCACAAAAGAGGCACCAATATTGTAAACATGTATTGGGAGAAAATTACCTCAAGTATGCAATTTTTCAAACATTTCCAAGTAATCTTCCAAAATTTCAACATCAAGCAAACAAGTATGGTCCTCCACATATCAAGAAAATGATCATGCAAATCAAAACAACTCTAGAATCCTTTTTGAGTGGACCGGCATCAAGTGTATTGCTATCTAAGCCAACTAAAGAAATGATCATATCCTTACCCTCAAACTAGCACACAAATCTAGTACCGATCATCAAAACAAAGAGTGGACCTTTTATTAAAACTTTATTCATCTTGGTGCATTTATTCTTTTCACTCGAATTTTCTTCTTTTTTTTATTTTTTTATTTTTATTTTTATTTTTTTAGGATCAAAGATGGAAGCATAGTACAATGTGTTGATCTATTAAACTTTCTAGCCAACCATGATGTCGAGCGTTAGGTCAATGACTCCCAAACCAGACGGCTTTAGGGCACTAGGCGTTCAAACACCCCTAAGGACTTACAAGCTCAAATCAACTAGGTTACAAATTAAAACAACCTCCATTTAATTATTTCCTACTTCTCACTTTTTTTTTATTGCTTTTTCAACTTCTTCTTCTTTTTTTTTTTTTTTTTTTTTTTTTTTTTACACATGTTCAATTATTAACCTAGAGTTTGGGACCTTCACCTTTCGGCGCGAGAAATTCAACGCTTGATGAGGCTAGAATCCTGGCTACTTAGTGAAAAGGGGTTATTATCCACCTTTATCAAAATGAAAACTTTTAATGCACTAGTAGCCCAATTGGGATATAACCAACTCAATAATCAACAAAGCATGTACCCCACAAATGAATGCTAGTGTGCGCCTGTGCTAGTGTAGAATACTAGAGTGAATCTCAAAATAATCAGAAAATCAAGATGATGTGGACCATAAGTGCAAGCAAGATATCAATTTTTCAAAAAATTTACTCCTAAATGGCATCCACAAGGCAAACAAGGAGTATTGGACTCTTAAGTCAAACAATTTTTAAATTTTAAATAATATAGTCCTCAAAAGATCAAAATCATACCTAGTTATAGAGCAATCATAGAAAATTCCTCAAATACACAAGTCATGCTCAAAATTTTGAATTGAAAGCAAATACTATAATTAATACTAGTACCCCCCCAAACTTAAATGGCACAATGTCCTCAATGTGCAAAGAGAACAAATGAAAGAGTATACCAGTGTAGCTAAGCAAAGAATGGCCGGGACACAAGTATCGAAAGTAGGTGGCATAGCCCCCCAACTTGGGATTAACTGTGGTCCTGAAAAGATGGCACTGGATAAAAGTTCATTAAACAACAAAGAGGATAATAACAGGTGCACAGTGGACATGCAAGTGTAAATGGGATAAGAAATTGAAGTACGGAGAGAGGAAAAAGGGTGGTCCTGAAAAATTCGGGCAGTACTCTCTCTCACTGAAGTCACTGGGATGCATCTGATGGAGTCAAGTACAAATAGATATATCAATACGCATATATGACATCCATAAACAAAGTATGCATAAAAGAGAAATAAAGAATAGTACAGTACATCCAGTGTCAAGGCCAACAGACTGGCCGCAAATATATAATAGTAGCAAAAATATGACAGATATCACAGATATATAATAGGAGAAGAAGATATGGAAATCATGAAGAGGAGGTAAGACGAGCAGGTCGTACTCCGCGGATGTCTCTGGATAGATCACGTAATGCAGCTATGACATCCGTACAGAGTGAAGCAATATCAGCCCGGATGGAAACCATGCCGTCCTCTAAAGTCTGAAGACGCTCTCCGAAGCTGGGTATCTGAAGTGGAGCCTCAAGTGCTGTTGGAGCGGGAGAATGATGATCCTGAGCCTGTTCCTCATTGTGAACGGGCGACCCAACTAGAGAGTGATGCTCTGGGTCCTCTACAGGCTGCTCCAAATCAATATCCATATGCATGGCAGTCGGATTGACTGGTACATCGTCCGCTGCCTGCTTTGCTATTACAGCCACTGCCTACTCTAACTCCTCTCTCTCTAGCTCCTCAGCTGCCTTTACAGCGTTATCCTGTAGACTCTTGATACGAGCCTTGTAGCTCTTATCCCAATCCTTCTTCTGAAATGTACAGGCCCCAAACTCAGTATGCTCCCGTGGCTGGAAGGGATAGCGCTGGTCTCTTAGAATCTGTATGATGAGCTGGCCGAATAGTAGATACTTAGCCCTTTTGGGCTTGGCCTTGCTAATGTGATCGACATATAGCTTCATCATAATGCTCCAGATGAATGCATGAATGGATAGCCAGTGCCCTGTATAGAAGGCGTATAAAGCTGTAAGATAGTCGCCGCGCCTCTGTATCTTATGGCCGGCCATAAAAACATTTCGGAATAGCACTGAATCAAAGAACCACAGGTTGTCTGGTAGATAAGTCCGAGTGGCGAAAGTTTCGCCACCTGCATAGTGACCTGTGAGTGCAACGGCCATGTCTGCATATGAGGGCCTCCATAGGGTAGGATATGTATCCTGGAGATCGGGAGGGTAGACGTGTGGACAGCAGTAAGATCTGGAAAGAATGTCCATAGTGATACTGATGGGGTGGCCGTCAATGGTAGTCCGCAGCTCCGCTAGGTTACTCGGGGCAGGTCGGAGGTTCTAGAAGAACATCCAAACCAACCTCGGGTACACTGGGTATGTGACAGGGGCTAGTATGGCTGAGATGGCCCTCCAGTCTATATCATCATATGCTGCTCTGGTAAGAATAGACCGGGAGAAGTAGTTAATATCAAAGACCGACTCATGCGCCACCTGAAAGCATGAGTATCTCGACAATGGCCAGTCTAAGTCCTGGGTTGGCTGAGCTGGTGGTGGTGATGGAAATGGTATGTGCTCATCCTCAGCATCAGCCTGTGAAACAGATGCCTCAGCCGAAGACTGTAATCTACTGTCAGCGGATGGAGACTAAGGTGGAGTAGGCTGTGTTGGCTCTTACTGAATATGAGAGGGCTCTGGCTCGGACTCATGAATGGGGTCCTGGACGTGAGATAGACCTGCCTGGTCGTCTAATCTCCGCCTGGCTATGCGGTGGTAATGTCCACGAGCAACAGTCTTGACCCTAGCTATGGCCTGCAAAATAAAAGGAAAACTTGCAAAAAGGAAGTCAGTGCCGGTATAAAGAATTAAAGAACAGTTTATAGAATCATGTATGTCAAATAAGATAGACAAAACAGATAAGGAACATGAATCTATGCAAATGACAAGGAATAAGTGACATGATGTGAAGCATGCTAGACAGTATAAGTATGGAATGCATCCAATGTAGAAAACACAGGCATTGGGCATATATGAGATAGCATGAAACATTAAAGATGGTGTGTGAAATGTGTGATGCATATCTGTGAAGTTCGATCGATCACAAAAATGTGAGATCGATGCAAGTTTGATCGATCTTGAATGAGTGAGATCGATCTGTTATAGATTGGTCTGAGAAAAAGTTCGATTGATCGAACTGTGAGGTAAAATTCGAAAAGTTACAGATCTGTGACGTGGATGGCACAGGGTCCTCACAAACAAGCTTGTGGGCCCCTTCTACACAATAAATCAACATTTTTGGTCACTTTCCTTAGCTCGTGACCCCCAAAATCAAGATTAAAATAAAAAAAATATAAAACCTATATATACATATATATACACATATATACATAGCTTCAAAGCTTCATCAATGGCAAGATTCATCATTAAAACATCATAGATTTAACATGGAAAGCATAGATTCATGAAAATAAAGCTTGAAATCAAAAGAGGGGTTTCAAATCTTACCTAAAACCGAGAGATGAGATGAAAGGGAGATGAGATCTGAGGTCCGAGATGAGGGAGAGAGATTCGAGATGAGGTAGACTCGCCAGAGGTGGGGAAGTGAGTTGCAGCGGCGAAGGACGATGGTGAGGTTGTTAGATCGATCTGTGGTATCGATCTAATAACCCTAGATTTGATTTTTTTTTAAAAAATCCCGTTACCAGTTCGATCGATCGAACTGTGATCAATCTCTCTTCACTAAAAGACAAAATTGTTGTTGTTTTTTTTTTTTAGATTTGAAATTCAAAACAAAAATCAAACATAAACAGTAAATCAAAGAATAGAGATCGATCTCAGATGAACTCCGATCGATCGAACATGTAAAAACCTGCAAACATGTTCGATCAATGGGACAGAGAGGCCTTTTGATACAGGTTCAAAAATTTTCTAAGTGTTTGGACTGCAAATCGATCCAAGATAAAGTTGGATCGATCGAAGAACTAAAGATCGATCTAGGAACAAGTTTGATTGATGGGACAGAGAGCTGAAATATGTAGGTTTCCTTCGAACGATTGGACAGAGAGGTGATTTGATGCAGGTTCGATCGATCGAACCTCCTTGGAGATCGATTGAACTTATGCAAAATGATCATTTTCAACATGAAAGTACATGCAATCCTAATCACAGTTCCTAGCAATGTATATGAACCTAAACCAAATATCTAGACCTCACAAGAAATTTAAAATAGAAATGAGGGAGGAATAGGGTTGTGACACCCTATGAAATGTACTAGTCTTTAACATCTCTAGCAAGACGTTGGGCTCTTTTAGCCCGGGTCAAACATCTTGTAGTGCATCCCCTCCTTGATGGGGTGATAAGTGCTTTGAACTCCACCCAACAAATGGTTCCCTAGAGAACTTGTTGGATTAGGCTTAAAAGAAATTTTTGGTCCTTGGTCAAAATGATCTTTGGGCTTCTATGCCCTTTCAAAACAAGATTTTGAAACTACTTTCTTGGAATTCAGGGTTGAAGATGAACTTTTTAGAATTTTGATTTCACACAAAGACTCTATTCCTTCACATTCAAGGTCATGATATTTCTCTATAACATTCACTTCTTCATGCTTATCAAATGAATTGGGGGTCGGATTGAAGATATTCAACTTCACCTTCATGTGGCCAAATGAGATCTTTATTATCCCCGTCCTACAATTAATGTTGGCATTCGCGGTTGCCAAGAAAGGACGGCCAAGGATAACGAGAATTTGGCTCTTAGGATTTGGGACCGGTTCCGTGTCAATGACAATGAAATCAACGGGGAAGAAGAATTTATCAATCTTAATCAATACATCCTCAGTGATACCCTTGGGCTTTTTGATGGATCAGTCGGCAAGTTACAAAACCACAGATGTCGGTTTTAAGTCTCCTAAACCTAATTTGACATATACCAAGTGTGGAAGAAGATTAACACTTGCTCCTAAGTCAAGAAGAGCCCGATTAATAATATGATCTCCAATTATGCATGAAGTGGTAGGTGAACCAGGGTCTTTGAACTTTGGAAGAGTGTTATGTTGCAAAATTGAGCTTACTTGCTCGGTTAAGACCACTTTCCTAGGTGCTTGGCTTTTGTTCTTCCTCTTTTGGGTGCATAAGTCTTTCAAAAACTTGGCATAAGCTGAAATTTGCTTGATTGCATCCAAAAGTGGAAGATTGACCTTCACTTGCCTAAACACATCCATAATTTCATTTGTTTTGGCCTTTTGCTTGTTAATTGAAATGGATCATTTTAAGGCATCTGGAAATGGAGCTCTTGGCTCAAAACGTTTTTCAGAAATTTTCTTTGAAGTCTCTTCAACATAAGAAGTTTTGAAATCATTTTGCAAATTTTTCTTTTCAAAATCACCTTTCAAATCACTTTTCAATACATTCTCATTTGAAAGATCAATCATATGCAATGAAGGAGGAATATGATAAGAAACGGGACAATTGTCAACTTTGTGTTGCACCAGTTCACTCTCTTCGTTGGACATGCCTATTTGGTTGTCCACAATCTTCCCACTTCTCAAGGTAGTCACCGCATTGACATGCTATATTGTGTGACCTTCTGATAAGGAATGAGTCTCCACAACACATTGTTACTTGGGTGGGGCATTCAAAGGCATTTTCCCTTTCTTTCTAGCATTTAAAGTACTAGCTATTTGCCCTACTTGGGTTTCTAGCTTAGCAATGAATTGAGAATGAGAATGAAGCAATTGAGTGTTCGCCTCTAGAGTGGAGCGGTCAAAACTTTCTCTTCAAAAGCGGGACTCCTAGAATTTCCTTGAGAATATGATAGTTGATTAGGAAAATGAGAATTAGCAAATTGATTTCCTTGTGATTGAAATGATGATTTAAAACCTTGGGAACCTTGGCTTTGTATCGGAAGTGGAACATACTTCCCTTGGAAACCACCTTGGGGAGGGTTTGAGCCTTCCCCTTGGTTTCTCCAAGAGAAGTTCGGGTGATTCCTCCAACTAGGATTATAATGATTGTCATAAGGATTGTTCCCTTGATTAACAAAAGTTGCATTGACTTGTTCATGATGCTCACTTTGCACATGTCCACGGGGACAATTGGAAGTAAAATGTAAAACACTTGAACAAGTCATACATGTCTCATTGGATGCATGATGGGAATGGCTAGGGATAGAAGATACTTGATTTGCTGAGTTTTGGTTGATCAAGAATTGATCAAACCTTTGAGATAAGGATTTCATCCCAGTGGCTATTTCATTGGTATGGTCAACTTGATGTAAGCCAACACCCTTCCTTCCACATGAATTCCTACCATTCTTAGAAGATAAAGTTCGATGCAAAGAATTTTCACTCATGCTCTCATAAAGACGCCACATGTCATCCTCATGCCTATCAATGTAAAAGCCACCCATGGAAGCATCAACCATGCCCTAATTATTGTCAGATAACCTCTCAAAGAAATATTGAACTAATTGCCATTTGGACATGTCATGATGTGGACACTTCCTAAGCAATTCATTAAATCTTTCCCATGCCTCATAGAACGCTTCCCCATCCCCGTGTGAAAACTCTCGAATTGAGGTTCTCATTGTAACGACCCGGATTTCTCAACCCGGTGCTTTAGTGATGAACTGGAAGTTGACCCGATAACGGACCCGAAATGCGGAAGCGAAAGAAACCAAATGACCTCAAGAGATGTACGTCATCCCTAAGGCCCCAAAATGACTCTCCATGAAGCCACGGAACTCAAATGAGTCAAGCAAATGAAGCAAGAATGCTTAACCCGAAAAGAGATGAACTAAGGGCAAAATGGTCATTTCTCACTTAAAAGGGTGCCACCGTGCACACCATTGTAAGGACAACGAAAAATGAACAAAATTAGACTCAAGAATCGTCTGATTCTGAGTCCAGGCAGAAAAGATATGAAATTCCAACACCCGATGCGAAAGTTTTAAAGTAATGACTTAACTTTTCCAATATTTTCATAATAAGCTTTGAAAACAAAAGTGCATAGAAAACGAGATACATGTCATTGGCCTCCGGCCTCATCTCATACATGTTAAATACATTGAAAAGAGCGCACTTACGTACACTTTACATATACGAATCAACGAATACAAGTTTAAACAAATAAGGCTATAAAGAGGCATCTTATGCTAACACTTGCAAAAAATAGAAACTTAGAAACTGTAAGCCATCCAAGGAGCAATGGAATCTTCAAATCCTGAGTCATGTACCTAAAATATGCCCCAGTATCGTAGGGGTGAATAATATAAAGCTACTCGTAGGAGATGAACATGCATCGACCTACCATTTTATAATTTTATCACCTTATGGTGAAACATGTTAAAGGGGCTCATGCCACCTAACGTCTATGTCAAGATGAGACCCAGGGAGCATCCTAAGCAACCTAGATCATTTATATCATAATCACATTATTCATGCAATTCAAACAACATGGAAACATATTATACAAGGCAATAAGATATAGATTCTCAAAGTCTTCAACTTGAAATCCAAAATACGAAAACAACAAGTGTGGGTCATGCCACCTAACGTCTATGTTCAAAATGAATCTATAAAGTCATTCCTAAACTACATTTGAACATCAAAACACAAATTATGATATCGATACAATTTAACCAACAATGGAACTTCCAATACAACGCATGAAGCATGCTTTCACAAAGCTACATCTTAAGCTCAAAATAGGAAATCAAATAAGGAACAACAAGTTACGATATCATCTAGTTATCAACTTGAAATGAAATACGAAATCAAACAAAGTGGATACTCGGACGTCACGTCGGATCAGACCGACAACATAGTTACTTTAGGGTTACTAACCCATGGGTAACCTCCCTATGTGCGCACTAGACTATATAGAGGGACAATCCCCCGTACTAGAACCAAATCCTAGCCGTAGCCAAACAACGACATCCCCAAGTTTCCAAAATCAACAAATTGTGTAATAACGTATATATATATCAACATGTATATACAAGATATCAACTATTTACCAAGCACAATCCAAATTTTGGAAACTTATACAATACATGCTCAAAATTCACAATTACTATGCCATGTAAGATGTCAAATACAAAGTGTGCAATTTCTTACACATAGCAACAATATATTCAATAAGGAAAAACATATTCTCATGATTATAAAAGTAACAACTATGTTATCCAATGCTCAAAAGTAATCAAGTGAACATACATCAAATCCAAATCCATGATTTAAATATAGAAACAATTTCCAAAATGCAATTAAATCCATGGAGTAATAAAGTAGAATTTAATTAAACATAAATAGTTAAATTCTCTAAATTCCAAGTTATTCCAAATAACCTCAATTTAATATATATTGAAAGACATGTCATGGTCATCATATATATAACATCAAATGACAAGTTAAGTGATTAAAACACTTAAAACAAAATTAATCAAGCTAATTAATTAATTTTCTCTAAATTTTTAAACAATTCTAAATGCCCTCAATTTAATCTATGTTAGAGAACATGCCAAGGCTTATTTAAATACCACATTACAACTTGATTTAATGATTGATACAACCATGTGAATAAAACTTTCACTAAAGATAAATATTAAATAAAAGTTGTAATTCTTAATCAAATAATCCAAATTTAATATATGTTAACCAACATATCTAAGTATAATTTCCTAGCATGTTACAATTCAAATCAAAGTTATACATCATCGTAAATTTTAAACCTTATACAAAGAAATAAAAATTACTAACTTTATAGATTTGATACAAGACATACATATATGTTGTATAATCATGGCAAATACACAATACAACACACAAATAATCCTAAAACATTCCCTACCTCAATTGGAATGAAAATCCCAATTACCACCGAAATGAAATCGCCCCAAATTTTCAGTCCGCAAAACAGATTTTTCAGCTTGCTACCTTCAACTTGTAAAATTCATAAAAAAATCAATTCTAACCCAAATTGAATGAATCCAAAGCCCAATGAAAGCTTAAACACTTTAATTTGATAATATCAATTTAGTTTAACAAAATATTTTCCCAATTGAAACAGTTTTGACCCACAACTTTGAAACAAATTCTGCCCAGAAAATACATTTTCAGCCTGTAGCTTCCAACTTTGAAAATTCATGAAAAATTCATTTGACATCCAAATTGGGCAAACCTAATTTATTTTAGAAGTAAACATATGAGAGTGTAAAAATGAAAATTTAAGCCATGATCCAATGTCAAAAGGTTAGTGAAATAAATCATCTAAAAAAATGTTTTCCAGCTGCGATAAAAACATGGACAGCAGATAGTTTCAGATTTTTTAAAAAACTTTAGAAATGCTCTAAAATAGTGAAAAAATTCTAAGTAGTGTAAAACCCATGGGGAAACTTCCAATAAAAATTTCAAGGCAATTAAAGCACCAAAACTCCATATAAAAATTCATTTCCGGACCAAAAAGGAAAAGCTTCAAATTTCCAGGAACTAGCTTGCAACTTCAAAAATTCATAACTAATTCATTTTAAATCCAAATTACATGAAACCAAAACTAAATGAAGGCTAATTGAGTATATTTTCATATTCTATATTTAATTTGACAAGATTAATTTCAAGTTAAAATAATTTAAGGGCAAAATACAAGTCCTTCTCTTCCATGCATGTAAAACACTCAATAATGACATAAAAATACTTCAAATAATAGATCAATACCTCACTAGAGAATTGAATCTCTAGATACCAAAGCAAAATTAGGAGTTAGGCTAGATCCTTCAAGGGTTTTGAAGAGGAGGATGAGGGGAACAAAAAGTATTTGAAGTTTTATGGTCTAAAGTAAGTGGAAGGGCCTCAAAGATCAAGGTCAATGCCTAAGGCTTCAAGCTCCATCCATGGAGGCTAGGGTTTTCTTGTAAGGAAGAGAATGAAATAATGTAGTTAAGTGTGAGTGGAGGAAATAGAAATCCTCCACTCACTATGTGCTCTTACACCATGGTCAACACACACATCTATGGTTAATTGCACAAAAACCCTTCTTTAAAACCATAATCCCAAAGTGGCCCAAAGATATTTGTAAGACTAAATTGTGAACCTACAATTATCACTAATCCATGGCTCCTTCCTAGGCTTAATCCCACACCTACACTTGTCAACCATCCAAGCCAACAAGTGCACCAATCCTAGGCCAACAAGTGGGTGAATCCTCACCCTCCAAATGTCATCATCCAATGCAGTAAAGCGTTTCCACACAAATGTCAACAAGTGGACCAATGAGAGTGTGACACTTGTCACACTTTTCAAAAATTGCAAAAAGGTCCTTTTTGAAAATATCCTCCAAATTTAATTACAAAATGGTCCCAAGATGAAAAATAATTACTTTATTTAATTACACTAAAACCCACAAGTTAAGAATAATTACACTAAAGTATGCATTAATGCCCCTTTATGAAAGAAGTAAGCAATCAACATGCTCTTCTAGAAAAGTAAAAATACCACTATCATGGAAATCAAATATTATGAATGCATGCAAAATCGGAATCAAATCCGAGCACAAAAAGTGAGGTTGTGCAAGGAAAAAGGATAAACGAGAAAAAGACAAAATGTGAATAGTGTTCGGAAAAATAAAATATAAAAATGACACAATCCCCAAAGGAAGTTGTCAATGCAAGGAAAAGAGTCTCGGAAATCAATCCAGAGCACTCGAGACGACATCAAGTGATGAAAAACCAAACCCAAAAAGAAAAAGACAACGGAAAAAAAAATATTAGTTAAAATCTGAGAAAAAGAAAAGGAAGAAAAATGACTGGGTCATTACAACCTTCCCACCTTAAAGGGATTTCGTCCCCGAAATCTAGCCCCAACAAAACAAAAAGGCGAAACTAGGATAACTACGGAGTATATCTCTGAGTATCCCTCACAACATGCTTCGAAAGCAATCCCAAAACTGAAGAAAACGTACAACCCCATGTCATTCGCACCCACGTGCTCACGACAGGACAACCCCTCAAAAGAAAAGTGATCATATGGCCACACCACAATTCGAAACTCACACACAGAACTTAAGGCCAGACGAGGGAATGGAAGACAACAATCAAAAGCACCCCTCCTGATGAGCCATCATAAGAAACCAAAAACAACCACCAACAGAACTCCAAGATATTTATGAATCAAATCAAAGTACTAAACAAAGACGACATGACAGTACGAATAGCGACCAGAACCCGCCCACGACGTACTCAAATGTGTGGTAGCAATGACAATTCCTAGTGTCCGCCCACACTTACTCGTCAGTAAGGTAGCATCGACGACAACTAGCACTCGCCCACAGCACACAACTTGTACGGTAGCATGACAGTATAAGACACCAATTCATAACCTGCCTCTACTAGGTCTACCCGTGAAACCTCTCGATACAAATGACTTCAATGTCAAAAATGATCATTACCAAAAGCATTACGGAAATCAACATTTTGTGAGAGTTGAGATATAGTCCAAAGATGTCCGGCCGGACCATCCTGGCTAATCTCAAAACTCTGACAACAATGCCATAGGTACTGCTACGCTTAAGGCCTTAAATCCTCAATACAAAAAGACCAACAATTTTAACATCTCAAAACACTATTATCAACAACATCAATTGCGAATCCAAAGTCTGACAAACAAAACATCATCTCCAAAATCCCAGATATCATCCTAAAATAGATCAACTATAAGACTACTCACCATAATCAAACATCGGATCAAAATCCCTATCACGGATAACTAGATCCTCGAAATACAAGTCCACGAAGTGGCACACACATCAAAATCTTGACAACCAAGGTCATAGAACGAGTCTCTCAAAATCGTACTTGACAACACCAAGCTAAATCAAAATTTCTCAATTTCGATCCATCTATAAACAACCACTGGAACTACGATTCCTCAAGGCCATGCCTAGTCATAACTAGGACGAGAAAACTCCACAAGTAAGCCATATCCAACATCGATCCTCCAAAACTCCTCCTAAGAGTCAACCACATCCAGGCCTTCAAAACTGGAACAAGTCTCCAAAAGACATTTTCAAAAGAGCATCAAGCTCACCTCACGAATCAAACAATCCTCAAAGATATGGACATAAGTCTCCGTAAAATGATTTCACACCAATCAACTCACTTGAGCACCACAACCGTCAACAACCATGGCAGGAACTCCCCAAGGGAAGACACGAAAGAAAGGGGACCACCGGTCCTAAAAAGGACAACACCATGACTCCGTCTTTGAAATGAAAGACAACAAAGTCAACGACTTCACCCCCTCCATGGAAGTAAGTCGACCAAAATCTATCAAATCCTCACCAAGGACTCAAGACAACAATGATGATCCTCATGGACCAACCAACCCTAAAACAGTGCACAACGCAACGGAGGGAAGAGACTCACTCCTTGTGAAGTCCCTAACACGAACCAACACAAAACCATTGTGGAAACCTGCATACAGACTACGTGCGACCAAGGGAAATGAATGGGAAAACCAAACCTGAAAGTCATGCATATGACAAGGAATGCAACTACCAGAAAAAAAATCTACTTACATAGATGAAAATCAAAAGCACATACTGCACGTCTCCATATAAACACAAAAGCATGTCATTAAAGCGCAGTAACAACATGGCATCTCGAAGCATATAAGAAAGGCATGTTATTGCCACACAACAAGAAGGCAAACATGGATAGACCTCCACCTACTCATGCATCACAATATCATAAATCAAACTACTAACATGGTAGTAAATGAAACTACAGAAGACAAAAGAGATGCAACAATGAACCCTATGGACATCGTGTCCTAGAGTGCCTAAGTAAAAAGGAAGGACCAGTCCTAGCCATACACTGACTCCAAAAACCAATGCAACAACAACCTGTCTCAAATCAAACGTGAGCCCTTACCACAATGGTAAGACTCTTACAATCCATCTCTGAATCTAAAGGTGACACTACAAGTGACACTAACAATGCAATGCTCTCTCTACCCCAAGCATCTATCAATCGACTTAACCCCAAAAGCATCATCGCGCAAGGAGAACTCAAAGAAAATGGTAACTCTAGCCATACAATCAGACAACCAAATCGATCACTACGACTGATCCCCAAAACAACCATCATCATTATCGATCAAAAGGACTACACATGTCGGAACAAAACCTAACGCTGATTCCATCCGAACTATACTCGTAGCTTGCCAGTATGGTAGCATGACAGTGCCATACACCCGCCCACAACGTACCCGCCTACGAAAATTGCAATCTCAGAGGAACCTTCCAAAACAACTAAGGATCCCAAAAGGTCCAAAACCTAACCATGGCCTAAAATCAACAAATCCAGTACTACGGTTGTGACTAATGGCTCACCCCATGAGAGCCTAAACAAAATGTGTCTCTCCACCTACCTTAAAACCAACTCTAAGTCAACAACAACCTAAACTACAATACAACCGTGACTACAATCACCATCAACCTCAACTCGAGCCTCAATGACTAATCTCGTGTCATGCCAAATATGCAACACAGTTATGCATATACAAATCTGAACTAGAATACATCATATGTTATACTCTTTACATAATAATTAAATCATGCTAAACAAACGGCATACCATATGTAGCACGTAAGCACATAAACATGTTATCAAACCAAAACATGTTATCAACAAGCATATAAACACATAGAGTATGGCAACATAAGCATGATATGCACCCAAAACCCGTCATCTAAGGTATTCAAACCTAGGAGCTCTGATACAACCTGTAACGACCCAGATTTCTCAACCCGGTGCTTTAGTGATGAACCGGAAGTTGACCCGATAACGGACCCGAAATGCGGTAGCGAAAGAAGCCAAATGACCTCAAGAGATGTACGTCATCCCTAAGGCCCCAAAATGACTCTCCATGAAGCCACGGAACTCAAATGAGCCAAGCAAATGAAACAAAAATGCCTAACCCGAAAAGAGATGAACTAAGGGCAAAATGGTCATTTCTCACTAAAAAGGGTGCCACCATGCACACCATTGGAAGGATAACAAAAAATGAACAAAATTAGACTCAAGAATCATCTAATTCTGAGTTCGGAGAGAAAATATATGAAATTCCAACACCCGATGCGAAAGTTATGAAGCAATGACTTAACATTTTCCAATATTTTCATAATAAACTTTGAAAACAAAAGTGCATAGAAAACGAGATACACGTCATTGGCCTCCGGCCTCATCTCATACATGTTAAATACATTGAAAAGAGTGCACTTACGTACACTTTACATATACGAATCAACGAATACAAGTTTAAACAAATAGGGTTACAAAGAGGCATCTTATGCTAACACTTGCATAAAATAGAAACTTAGAAACTGTAAGCCATTCAAGGAGCAATGGAATCTTCAAATCCTGAGTCCTGTACTTAAAATATGCCCCAGTATCGTAGGGGTGAGTAACATAAAGCTACTCGTAGGAAATGAGCATGCATCGACCTAGCATTTTACAATTTTATCACCTTATGGTGAAACATGTTAAAGAGGCTCATGCCACCTAACGTCTATATCAAGATGAGACCCATGGAGCATCCTAAGCTACCTAGATCATTTATATCACAATTACATTATTCATGCAATTCAAACAACATGGAAACATGTTATACAAGGCAACAAGATATAGATTCTCAAAGTCTTCAACTTGAAATCCAAAATACGAAAACAACAAATGTGGGTCATGCCACCTAACGTTTATGTTCAAAATGAATCTATAAGGTCATTCCTAAACTACATTTGAACATCAAAACACAAATTATGATATCGATGCAATTTAACCAACAATGGAACTTTCAATACAACGCATGAAGCATGCTTTCACAAAGTTACATCTTAAGCTCAAAATAGGAAATCAAATAAGGAACAACAAGTTACGATATCATCTAGTTATCAACTTGAAATGAAATACAAAATCAAACAAAGTGGATACTCGGACGTCACGCCGGATCAGACCGACAACATAGTTACTTTAGGGTTACTAACCCATGGGTAACCTCCTTATGTGCGCACTAGACTATATAGAGGGACAATCCCCCGTACTAGAACCAAGTCCTAGCCGTAGCCAAACAACGACATCCCCAAGTTTCCAAAATCAATAAATTGTGCAACAACGTATATATATCAACATGTATATACAAGATATCAACTATTTACCAAGCACAATCCAAATTTTGGAAACTTATACAATACATGCTCAAAATTCATAACTACTATGCCATGTAAGATGTCAAATACAAAGTGTGCAATTCCTTACACATAGCAACAATATATTCAATAAGGAAAAACATATTCTCATGATTATAAAAGTAACAATTATGTTATCCAATACTCAAAAGTAATCAAGTGAACATACATCAAATCCAAATCCATGATTTAAATATATAAACAATTTTCAAAATGCAATTAAATCCATGGAGTAATAAAGTAGAATTTAATTAAACATAAATAGTTAAATTCTCTAAATTTCAAGTTATTCCAAATAACCTCAATTTAATATATATTGAAAGACATGTCATGGTCATCATATATATAGCATCAAATGACAAGTTAAGTGATTAAAACACTTAAAACAAAATTAATCAAGCTAATTAATTAATTTTCTCTAAATTTTTAAACAATTCCAAATGCCCTCAATTTAATCTATGCTAGAGAACATGCCAAGGTTTATTTAAATACCACATTACAACTTGATTTAATGATTGATACAACCATGTGAATTAACCTTTCACTAAAGATAAATATTAAATAAAAGTTGTAATTCTTAATCAAATGATCAAAATTTAATATATGTTAACCAACATATCTAAGCATAATTTCCTAGCATGTTACAATTCAAATCAAAGTTATACATCATCGTAAATTTTAAATCTTATACAAAGAAATAAAAATTACTAACTTTCTAGATTTGATACAAGGCATACATATTTGTTGTATAATCATGGTAAATACACAATACAACACACAAATAATCCTAAAACATTCCCTACCTCAATTGGAATGAAAATCCCAATTACCACCGAAATGAAATAGCCCCAAATTTTCAGTCCGCAAAACAGAATTTTCAGCTTGCTACCTTTAACTTGTAAAATTCATAAAAAATTCAATTCTAACCCAAATTGAATGAATCCAAAACCCAATGAAAGCTTAAACACTTTAATTTGATAATATCAATTTAGTTTAACAAAATATTTTCCCAATTGAAACAGTTTTGACCCACAACTTTGAAACAAATTCTGTCCAGAAAACACATTTTCAGCCTGTAGCTTCCAACTTTGAAAATTCATGAAAAATTCATTTGACATCCAAATTGGGCAAACCTAATTTATTTTGGAAGTAAACATATGAGAGTGTAAAACTAAAAATTTAAGCCATGATCCAATGTCAAAAGGTTAGTGAAATAAATCATTTAAAAAAATATTTTCCAGTTGCGATAAAAACATGGACAGCAGATAGTTTCAGATTTTTTAAAAAACTTTAGAAATGCTCTAAAATAGTGAAAAAATTCTGAGTAGTGTAAAACCCATGGGGAAACTCCCAATAAAAATTTCAAGGCAATTAAAGCACCAAAACTCCATATAAAAATTCATTTCCGGACCAAAAAGGAAAAACTTCAAATTTCCAACGACTAGCTTGCAACTTCAAAAATTCATAACTAATTCATTTTAAATCCAAATTACATGAAACCAAAACTAAATGAAGGCTAATTGAGTATATTTTCATATTTTATATTTAATTTGACAAGATTAATTTCAAGTTAAAATAATTTAAGGGCAAAATACAAGTCCTTCTCTTCTATACATGTAAAACACTCAATAATGACATAAAAATACTTTAAATAATAGATCAATACCTCACTAGAGAATTGAATCTCTAGATACCAAAGCAAAATTAGGAGTTAGGCTAGATCCTTCAAGGGTTTTGAAGAGGAGGATGAGGGGAACAAAAAGTATTCGAAGTTTTATGGTCTAAAGTAAGTGGAAGGGCCTCAAAGATCAAGGTCAATGCCTAAGGCTTCAAGCTCCATCCATGGAGGCTAGGGTTTTCTTGTAAGGAAGAGAATGAAATAATGTGGTTAAGTGTGAGTGGAGGAAATAGAAATCCTCCACTCACTATGTGCTCTTACACCATGGTCAACACACACATCTATGGTCAATTGCACAAAAACCCTTCTTTAAAACCATAATTCCAAAGTGGCCCAAAGATATTTGCAAGACTAAATTGTGAACCTACAATTGTCACTAATCCATGGCTCCTTCCTAGGCTTAATCCCACACCTACACTTGTCAACCATCCAAGCCAACAAGTGCACCAATCCTAGGCCAACAAGTGGGTGAATCCTCACCCTCCAAATGTCATCATCCAATGCATTAAAGCGTTTCCACACAAATGTCAACAAGTGGATCAATGAGAGTGTGACACTTGTCACACTTTTCAAAAATTACAAAAAGGTCCTTTTTGAAAATATCCTCCAAATTCAATTGGAAAATGGTCCCCAAGATGAAAAATAATTACTTTATTTAATTACACTAAAACCCCACAAGTTAAGAATAATTACACTAAAGTATGCATTAATGCCCCTTTATGAAAAAGTAAGCAATCAACATGCTTTTCTAGAAAAGTAAAAATATCACTATCATGGAAATCAAATATCATGAATGCATGCAAAACCGGAATCAAATCCGAGCACAAAAATTGAGGTTGTGCAAGGAAAAAGGATAAACGAGAATAAGACAAAATGTGAATAGTGTTCGGAGAAATAAAATATGGAAATGATACAATCCCCAAAAGAAGTTGTCAATCCAAGGAAAAGCGTCTCGGAAATCATTCCAGAGCACTCGAGACGACATTAAGTGATGGAAAACCAAACCCAAAAAGGGAAAGACAATTGAAAAAAAATATCCGTTAAAATCTGAGAAAAAGAAAAGGAAGAAAAATGACCAGGTCATTACAACCTTCCCACCTTAAAGGGATTTCGTCCCCGAAATCTAGCCCCAACAAAACAAAAAGGCGAAACTAGGATAACTACGGAGTATATCTCTGAGTATCTCTCACAACATGCTACGAAAGCAATCCCAAAACTGAAGACAACGTACAACCCCATGTCATTCGCACCCACGTGCTCACGACAGGACAACCCCTCAAAAGAAAAGTGATCATATGGCCACTCCACAAGTCGAAACTCACACACAGAACTTAAGGCCAGACGAGGGAACGGAAGATAACAATCGAAAGCACCCTTCCTGACGAACCATCATAATGAACCAAAAACAACAACCAACAGAACTCCAAGATATCTATGAATTAAATCAAAGTACTAAACAAAGACGACATAGCAGTACGAATAGCGACCAGAACCCGCCCACGACGTACTCAAATGTGTGGTAGCAATGACAATTCCTAGCCCACACTTACTCGTCTGTAAGGTAGCATCGACGACAACTAGCACCCGCTCACAGCACACAACTTGTATAGTAGCATGACAGTATAAGGCACCAATTCATAACCTGCCCCTACGATTTCAAGATTGCTTCTATTATGCTCTTATTTAACTGAGTTAGCTTATTTTGGGGATAAGTCCCTGAAAATGGAAATAATATAAAATCAATCTAAAGTGAAAAAATAAGATAGATAAAGGTTTTAGAATACCTAAGCTTAAGGGGTTTAAATGCGCACTTTTCAGTGCTCATCATCCAACATTGCTGCTTCAATTGATAGCTTAGTCTCTCTTTCTCTCTCTTTCAGTCTCTTCTGTGCTCTTTCCTAGGGTTTGAGGTTTTCAAGCTCCGAATTGTTTCAGTTAAAGCACGTTTTGTTTAATTCGAGTCCTTGTTGGGTTGGGCTTGTTGCCTTGGCCTTCACTTCTTGTTAGGCTTAGGCCCAGTTTCTTTATATTTATACATTTGAATTTTAGCTTTTGAAAAAAAAAAAGTTTGGGTTTTTTCTTCTTCTTTTTTTTTTTTTTTTCAAAAATAATAATAATAATATTGATCTTTCATAAATAAAAAAATAAATATTAAAGGTCAAAAGTTAACAATGATAATAGTTTTTGCTGACTCTTTTACAAAAGAGTGATGGTCTTTGTGGAATTTACTACTTATTTTACAAGAGTCTATTTGGCTTACAATTTTATAATTTAAATAAGAAAATCAATTCGTGTAATTTTTTTTTTCTACGAATATGTGATGGACCCATTACATTGTTGTAAGATTAACCATTTGTGCTTTAATGGGTTCTTATAATCAATCCATTTAGTTGACTCTATATATTATAACTCAGAATAAAAATAAGATTAGAAGAATTTGATTAAAATACAACTTTAAGTTTTACCCACTCTATTTTTTTTGACAAGTGTGGCTTTAAAGAGTGCTGAGAACGGTCATGTTTGTGGGACTATAGCCAATTAACCAATTTTCACTCGATTTAGTCATCTCCGAAGACGATATCATTTTTGATATTGACGAATGACAGTAACTTAGGAAGCAATTTGTGAAAGTCACAGCTAATAATTAAGGTTTGATTTCTTAAACAAGGCTGATGATTATGAGAAATTTAAATTTTCTTCATTTCTAAATCCAATGCATCGATTTGATGTTCTTGAATGTAACATAAGAGTCATCTTACCTTTTTAAGGGCTTTTCAATAATTCAAAAGATATATAACAGTAATATATATTTACGCAAAAAAAAAAGAAAAAGAAAAGAAAAGAAGCAAGGTCAAGTGTGTTTGGGAGAGTTTATTAGATATTATAGGGAAAATATGCTTATGAATCAATAATGATTTGGTGATTTAGAAAAAAAAATAATAATAATGATTTGGTGTCCTTTTTTATGCTGCTTTTAGAGATAAAGAGCAATAAAGAACAGTGTTAATAAGGTTTTCAATTTCTAATTCAACTAAAAGAGTGAGAGAACTTAGAGAGAAGTCAATCCAATACTACCCTCTAAAATGATTGGTAGAAGGGAAAAAAAAAAATAAAGAAAGAAAAGAAAATGGAACAAGTTTTCACTCTTTGTACAAGGAAAAGTTCATGACCTACAATTTTTCATCGATTCAAAATTAGATGAAAATAGAGGAGGGAAAAACAAGTTATATAATATATAATCAATAATGTAAAGTGAGGGTATTATTTTTTTTCTCAAATAATGCAAGGTGTCAAATTCTTTTCTTATTGGTCAAATATAAAAAAAGGAGAGATTTTCATTTCTTAAGCATGTTTTATTTAGATATCTTTGGAATTGTTTTTTCTCAAATATAAAAACCTCATATTATCATCATGATGTTTTTGGTGTTGATTTATTGAATCTCCACTACTTCGGCTCTGTCCCATATAATACTTTAATGTTTAGAATGACCTAATTCCTCTAAAAATATAAAAAATTTCAGTTCAAGTATGACAAGAATTTTGAAGTCGAATTTGGGGGACTTGAATCGTTCAAGAAAGTGGAAATCAGTTCAAGTGTGGCCGAATAAGTTTTAAAGTGACTTTGAAAAGCATGAACCAATTCCAAGAAGTGTGAACCGGTTCAGGTCTGCCCAACTTGAATCCTAAGGTTCTAAACACTGTGTTTGGTAGGTTCGGAAAATATACCAATTACGAAACGTGTCATAACTTTTTTAGATTTTTTCCTAAAGTGTTGTTCTTCCTCTTTTTGAATGATCTTAGTTATGGCATCTTTGAACAACCTTCCAATTCTGCAATTGCTGTCAATCCTGATACAATAACTTAATTTACAACCCGACTAAGATTTATTTTGACATCGAAAATTACCAATTGCAGAATTTATATCTCACAAAAAATATATTAAATTATATGATAGTCTCTATGTACGACTCTTTTGAAGCACCGAGAAAAAAGGAAAACTAAAGTATTATGATCAAAGATGGCAAAAATGCCCATAACAATAATGGTATTATACATGCTAAAAATTATGTTCTGACTTGATAAATGACAAATTCTAAAGCTACTACTTGTATAAGTTATTAAAGACTTTTCTATTTTGTTTCTAATAAATTGTATTTTATTAAAGTTTTAGTTCAAATGGTAGTGACTCTGACTCATGCTCACACTCACTGCGCTCTACCTAGAAATAGTTGTTGAACGCCTCTGGCTTTGCAACTCCTCAGCTTGACTTCAAACTTAATCCTTGTAGAAAGGTTGCTGGTAGAATACAAAAACTCCTGTCAACTTGCTTTTGAATTATTAGTTGAAGATCAAATCCTGCTTCTGAATAGAATCTTTAAATCTTCAATATGAACTCCGATCAAATATAAAACATCAACCTAAATCGCTTTTCTATTTAAGTGTGTGCTCTCAAAAAAAATTGGTTTGATTTTCTGAAGAAAAATAACGTACTCTCAATTAAAGGCTCTCTAAATTGTATGAACATTTTCTCTTGAAAGCAGTCAAAATTAGGAGTAAAAATAGAGTTAACATAGATGTTAGAGAGACCTCTAAACCCTTGAAAAAATAAGTTATATTCACGCAAAAACGTCTCCCTAGAATATGATAAAAATGAATCCCAGTTGGACTAAAATAGAAATTTTCATATTGGTTCTAGGCTAATTGGACTAGTCCAAAGAAAGTTGGACTGATCCATTTTTGACCAAAGGTAAAATCTATGTCACTTAGTCTTTAGGACCGGTACAGAAAAGTTGGACCGGTTCATTTTTAACCAAACCAACATTCGTCAAACCAAGCCATGTTGGACCGTCCATTTTTGGCTGGATCTTAAAGATTTTGATCAAAACTTAATTTTTCTTAAATCTTTCCACGAAAATGAACTATAAAATGCCCTCACCTCATACCTTGACTAATATGATGTTGTCTTTAAACCGAATAATATGCACTTTGTCCAACTTTGCCATTCTGCTTCTAACATTAAGACTCAAGAATAAATCATATAAATACAACTTGATTAAACTAATTTTGACACCAAAATTTGTCGATTATAGCATAATATCTCAGGATTCTCACTTGATAAATGACAAATTCTATAGCTACTACTTGTATAAGTTATTAAAATACTTTTGTATTTTGTTTCTAATAATTGTGTTTTATGAAAGCTTAAGAAATTGTGTTTAGTTCAAATGATGCATATTTTTATTAATTTTTCATCACAGTCATAGTGATATATCTTTTCCAAATTGGAATCAAAGTATTCAAAAAAAAAAAATTCCCAAAAACTTGAATTTTTAAAAAATTGAAAAATTTTCTCTAGAAAAATTAATTTTAAATAATGTTTTTTCTTTACTTCTTTTCTTTGTATATATAACTTATCATTTCATCTTTTATGTCTTTCCTTTCTAGTCAATTTTCCATCCCTATTTATGTCAGTTGCATTTTTCTCATTTTTTGGATTATATTTTCCTTAATAAATATATTAAGACTAATATTAAAAAAAAATTAAATTACAATTGATTTATAAATTTTTCAAATTTTAATTACAAGTTCTATTTTGATTCCCCAAATCAAAATTTCGTGCTCCCCCACAAATTCAACCAATTAATTAATATTGTTCCGCCCTCTCCCTCCATTCCTTTTACGATTGTGATCTGCATTTTGATAAATTTGATTATGTTCAATGTCCAAAGTTTTTTATGACTCAAATGGCTACAAATTAATTAATATTTGTGGCATAAAGAAGTGTTCACTTTAATTATATACTATTTTTTATTTATTTTTGGTTAGGGAGGGGGTTGTAAGTAACATTTAATACCTTTTAACATGTGAAGTGTGAAAATATTTCAAAGACATTTTTACTTGGGTCCTAAAATGTGAATGTGAAGTTCCTAAGGGGTATAACAGTGTTGGCAAAAATTAAGAAGGCAAGTCCTTAAAGTTTTGTTTCTGAATCGTACTTTTAATCTAAATAGTGCGTTTATTATGAGATGGATACACGTACTTAAAAAGAAATAAATAAATAAATAAATTCATGAATGAAGGAAGCTGGTTGGTTTTTTGAAGTCCAATCTGTGTGAATGTGAGCTTTGAAGTTTTGTACCTTTTCTTTCTTTAAAGACTTGACGTTGAAGTAGAATATTTTTTCTTCTTTAAAGACTTGACAGCTGCCGTTTGTTTTGGTTTGTCAACTAAAACGCAGCATATGGTCTTCCGACCCATTGTTATTGTTTGTTTTTTTGTTTTTTCTGCTTTATTAAACAAAAACTATGTGTCATTTATTTATTAATTTGTTGTATTGCTGCATCACAGTACCTTCATTCTTCAAGCAGCACAAAAATAAATAAATAATAAAATAATTACAAATTATAGTAACTTCTATCCATTATTTCCTTTTAAAATAATAATAATAATAAAAGAATAAAAAGTTTTTGTAGATTTCATTTTAATAATTATTAAGCCATGGCAATACTGTTTGTTGTTATTAAGTAAGAGTTTGGGAGCATCTAATTGTTGTCTTGGATTTAAAATTAATGAAAATTTAATTTAAAATGAAAACTAGATTTTTCCAAATTGAACAACCATAGCTTTAATGAAGTTCACCTAAAGAAAAAATAAAAAATAAAAACTATTAGCTTATTATCCTATGGTCATCATTTGTTTTTATTATTATTATTTTTTTTCTCAGCATACTGTCACGCCCCGCCTATGGAGGTTGTGCCACGCAGACGCTGAGGAGGATGTTGCATGGCAACTGCATGGCAAGTGGAGTTTCTAGAGTCTTCCGGAGTAGTCTAGAGTTGTGTGGAAGATTCTAGATATGTGTAGAAATATGTAGAAGTGTGTGGAAGGTTCTAGAGTTCTCCAGAGTTGTGTGGAGTAGTATGGAGAGTTCTAGAATGTTGTAGATATTTATGGATAAGTATGGAAGTGTGAAGAAGGTGGGAGAAGATTCTAGAGAATCGATCTCCACCATCGGTTAAAATGCATCCTAGCCGTCCATTGGGGATGGGGATGCCTATAAATAGAGGTAGGACTTCATTTTGTGGACAACAAGTCCTAGAGTAAGTCTTGAGAGCCTTGTAGAGAGCTTGAGTGCTAGCCTTGTACAAAGCATTCTTTGAAGTAATAGAAGTGTTCTTTCCTTGCCAACTTAAGTGCCTTAGTGTGTGTGAGTGTGCAAGCCGAGTGAGGAGAGGGCGAGGGCAACTACAACACTAGTAAGCGCACGAGGGGAGTGTGTTGGCTAAGGTGTGCACGGGAGTTAGGCTGACCAAGTACTTGCGAGAGTGGAAGCAACGTCTTGGTGCCGCACGGGAGCAGCTAGAGTGGTACTGAAACTCTAAGCCCGTGACAGTTGGTATCAGAGCCAGGTTCGTCAAGGGAGCTTTGTTGGAGTAGACATGGCTAGCGGAGGAGACCACCAAGTCCACATCTTAGAGCAGAGCTTGGAGGAGAAGCTTGCCACACACTTGGTCTACACGGAGACTAAGTTTAATAGGCTCGAGAGAAGGATGGCGGAGCTCTACGAGCTGATTGATGGCATCGCCAACAAGGCGCAAGAGAAAGAAAGGGACTTGCATGATCGGGTAGACGACTTGCGCATGGAGATTGCCGAGTGCAAGAAGGAGTTCTCTCAGGCGCGCGAGGTCGTAGTGAAGCCAAGGAAGAAGAAGGCGCCGGAGCCCAAGGAGTACGATGGGGCAAGGAAAGCGCGCCAGATTGACAACTTCTTCTGGCACATGGAGCGGTACTTCGAGTGCATGGAGATCAAGGATGATGAGGAGAAGGTGCAGACAGGCACTATGTACCTCACGGACACTGCCGCTCTATGGTGGAGGCAGCGCTTCACCGGTAGAGGCGCAAGAGCAGTTGACACATGGGAGGAGTTTAAGAGGCAGCTCAAGAGGCAGTTCTATCCCGAGTGCGTTGAGGACCTCGCCATGATCAACCTAAGGCGCCTGAAGCAGAAGGGCAGCATAAGGGAGTATGTGAAGGAGTACTCCAACTTGATACTGGAGATCCCAGAGATGCCGGAGCGGCAACGTGTGTGCTTGTTCATTGATGGGCTGCAGTCTTGGGTGGCCACGGAGCTAAGGAGGAGGGAGCCTAGAGACTTGGCATCCGCAATGGCTATAGCGGAGCGCCTCGAAGACTTTAGGCGCGATGACAAGAGGGCCACGTCTCCCAAGAGGGACCACGGCAAAGGTGGGGGAGACCGGCGCTTCAAGAAACGGGGCTCGCCCAAGTCTAGCGATGATGAGCACAGCGATGAGGAGAGACGCCCACGCCATGATAAAGGTAAGGACCATGGAGAGAGGTCTAAGGCTAGTGGCAAAGGGGAGCGCCGCGATAAGGGCAAGTGGGAGCCGAAGTGCTACTTGTGCGAAGGGCCGCACATATTGCGACACTGCCCCAACAAGAAGACCATGAGCGCCCTTGTGAAGGATAAGGGCAAGGGCAGGGTGGACGATGCGGGCAGCGATGAAGATAGGTGCATGGGGGCTATGCAGATGCTGAGTAGCATGGCTCATGACACCAAGAAGAAGGGCAAGGCAAAGAAGGTAGCTGGGGTGCGCTATGTGGATGCGCAGGTTGGTGGCAAAGCCGTGCAAGCGTTGGTAGACACGGGTGCTACACACAACTTCATTACCCCGGAGGAGGCGCAACGACTTGGCTTGGAGATGCGCAATGACTTGGCTTGGAGATGCGCAAGACGGAGGGCTGGATCAAGGCCGTCAACTCCGAGGAGGCACGCGTGAGTAGAGTGTGCAAGGAGGTGGAGCTATGCATGCAAGGATGGAAGGGCAAGGCTGACTTCCAAGTTGCGGAGATGGACGACCACGACATGGTGCTGGGGCTGGAGTTCATGGACAGGAACAACGCCGCGCCACTACCATGCCTTGGTGCGTTGATGATACTTGGAGGCGAGGAAGGCAAGGCCGCATGCATGGTGCCGCTCGTGGGTAGGAAGGAGAGTCCAGAGGTGGCATTCAACACGATGGAGCTCGTGAGGACTTCACATCTCCCGAAGGGCATTCGTACGTTTGGGCCAAGGACATATGCGCAAGTGCTGATGACCTGCGAGAGGCTGGGTCAGTTGAAGAAACCGTGACGAGGGCGTCACGGAAATGGGTGGGGGAGAATGTCACGCCCCGCCTATGGAGGTTGTGCCACGCAGACGCTGAGGAGGATGTTGCATGGCAACTGCATGGCAAGTGGAGTTTCTAGAGTCTTCCGGAGTAGTCTAGAGTTGTGTGGAAGATTCTAGATATGTGTAGAAATATGTAGAAGTGTGTGGAAGGTTCTAGAGTTCTCCAGAGTTGTGTGGAGTAGTATGGAGAGTTCTAGAATGTTGTAGATATTTATGGATAAGTATGGAAGTGTGAAGAAGGTGGGAGAAGATTCTAGAGAATCGATCTCCACCATCGGTTAAAATGCATCCTAGCCGTCCATTGGGGATGGGGATGCCTATAAATAGAGGTAGGACTTCATTTTGTGGACAACAAGTCCTAGAGTAAGTCTTGAGAGCCTTGTAGAGAGCTTGAGTGCTAGCCTTGTACAAAGCATTCTTTGAAGTAATAGAAGTGTTCTTTCCTTGCCAACTTAAGTGCCTTAGTGTGTGTGAGTGTGCAAGCCGAGTGAGGAGAGGGCGAGGGCAACTACAACACTAGTAAGCGCACGAGGGGAGTGTGTTGGCTAAGGTGTGCACGGGAGTTAGGCTGACCAAGTACTTGCGAGAGTGGAAGCAACGTCTTGGTGCCGCACGGGAGCAGCTAGAGTGGTACTGAAACTCTAAGCCCGTGACAATACGGTATAGTTATCTTGATCTCTCTATCTCTCTCTCTCCTCCCTAAAGCACTCAGTGTGCTTGAAACTAGTGTTGTAAGTTGGGCTGGCCCAACCCAGCCCAGCCTCAACCCAACTTCAACCCGAATCGATTTGAGTTGGGCCAATTCAAATTGTACTCAGTATAAGTTGTGGTCAGAACCTGGACCGAATATTTTTGGGCGGGCTGGGTTGGGTTAACGGGTTGAGTTTTTTTTTTTTAATATATATATATATATATATATGTATATTACATATATTTAATTATATTATTATTAAAAATATATATATATTTTAGGGCAAATCATTTCAACCTCCCCAATCGCCTCCATCTCTATGTTACAAGGCAAATAAATGGAAGCTGGGAAGAAGGGGATAAAGCCTACGACTAGGTACCAAACACACTCTGTGCAATTGTTTGATGGAAGATTAGATGGTTGTCCGGAATTAGATCTGATTTATTCATCTTCAACAAATATTTCAAAGATTAGATCTGATTTAGTCATCTTCAACAAATATTTCAACAATGATTTATTCATTGTCTCGTTCGATCTCAACTCTGAAATTGCTCCCTCTCTCTCTCTGTGCGACTGCAAACTACAAAATCAACAAGAATTAGAAGTTTAAAACCCATATATTTCAGTTTATATATCTGTCTGCAAGAATCAAAAGTTCAAAACCTATTTACCTATATCAAAACCCATATCAGCATATCATTTCAGATTGTTCAAAAAATCAAAACCCATTTCTTTCAGTTTCCATCGCCCGCTATTCCAGTTCGGGTTCGCCGTTCGCAAGCTTCAGCTACTGTCTCTCAACTCTCAAGCATGTCCTCCTCTCAACTCTCAAGTTTCGCCGTTCGATTTAGGATGGCAGAGAAGTACATGGACAGCGGCAGAGAGAGAAAGAGAAAGAAGAGAGAGAGAGAGAGAGAGAGGAGGAGGAGGAAAAAAAAAAAATGGGTTTCAGGTTGGGTTCGGGTTGAGCCCGAGCCTTGGATTTTGACAAAAACATGAACCCGATTTGTGAATATAAGCCCCAATTTTAAAATTTTTGGGTTGGATTGAGTTAACAGCCCTACTTGAAACCTCCTTGAGTGAAGATGGGCAGGTTTTGCATTTCCTTTCAGCAAGTGGTCCAGTTACAGCAGTCATGCACATCGCACCAGCAGGACGGCAGTACCTTTTCTTTCTTGAAAGACTTGACAATAAAAAATATATATATATATGTAAAATCAACCAGCAGGTATTTTCTTTCATTAAAGAATTGAAAATATATATATATAAAATCAACCAGCACCTTTTCTTTCTTTAAAGACTTGACAATAAAAAATAAAAAAATGAACCAGCACCATTTCTTTCTTTAAAGACTTGACAAGAATACCTCCTGTAACAGCCGTTTGATTTGGTTTGCCATTTATGGTGAATCTTCTCTTTTTTGTCTTCTTCACTTTACTATGTGTATCCTACATTTCACGTTTTCTCTTTTTCTAGATTTCATTCATGCAACAGGTGTTGTGCAGTATATATATACTTCTGCTGCTGCTGTTTTAATGCAGTAGATCAAGATATATAATTTACTGAACCACTACTCATCACTGTGTAGCTCCCTTTCTTTCTTTCTTTCTAAAGCACTCATCACTGTGTGTTCGGAACTTTGGAACCTCCTTGAGGGACGATGGGGAGGTTTGGCATTGCCTTCCTGCTATTAGTGATTCACCTACTGTTTTTGTCATGCACGGTTTGTGGTGCCCTGTTTTCATCCAACTACACCGATGAATCGGCTCTTCTTTCGTTCAAGTCCGCAATCACCTTCGACCCCAACAACGTTTTGGGGAGTAACTGGACGGAAAACACCAACTTTTGCCAATGGGTTGGTGTCTCGTGTAGCCGCCGACACAGGCAAAGAGTCACAGCTTTGGATCTTTATGACATTGGACTCCATGGCACCATCTCCCCTCATGTGGGTAACCTCTCCTTTCTCAAGGTGCTAAGTCTTTGTCATAATAATTTTCATGGTCAACTTATTCACCAGATCAGTCATTTGCGTCGCTTGAAAGTACTCAATGTACAGGCTAACTACTTGGAAGGGGTGATCCCTGCAAGTATACACCATTGCCGACAGCTTCAAGTCATATGTCTGGTAATGAATGAATTTAGTGGCAGCATACCCAAGGAATTGAGTACCTTGTCCAGTCTCCGTGTGCTTTATCTAGAACAAAACAACCTCACAGGTACAATTCCATCTTTCTTTGCTAACATGTCAAGCTTAAAGTGGCTTGGTTTGAGAAAGAACAAGTTTCATGGAAATATTCCTAATGAGATATGTAATGTTCCAAGTTTGGAAATACTTAATTTCGGTAGAAATTATCTCACTGGGTCGATTCCTCCATTTATATTCAACATCTCCTCTTTACAACATGTTTCCTTACACTTTAATGACCTTTCCGGAAATCTTTCCTTGAGCAGTACTAATAGGCCTTCTAATCTTAAATATCTCAACCTTATAGTAAATCAACTCAGTGGAAACATCCCTTCCTATCTGTCCAATTTTTCTATGCTCAATGAATTATGGCCGTGTCACAACCAATTCACTGGAACAGTACCCGCAAGTCTTGGCCACTTAGAATCTCTCACAACACTTTGTCTCGAGCATAACCAGTTAACTATAGAGCCCAGAAGTCAGGAACTTGGTTTTCTCACTTCTTTGTCAAGCTTGAAATCGCTGGAAAGGTTGACCATACATGATAATCCATTTCACGGCATCTTACCAAATTCTTTTGGAAATCTTTCTAGTTCTCTTCTCAATTTTGATGCATCTAATTGCCAACTAATGGGTCGAATTCCTGAAAGAATAGGTTCCTTTACAAACTTGAATTATCTTATCTTGAGTGGCAACAATTTCAACGGGTCCATTCCGTCTACAATCGAGGGTATGAAAGAGCTTCAAAGGTTTTACCTTGATAGAAACAGGCTTGAAGGATCCATTCCAAAGGAGATTTGCAGTTTGCGCAACTTGGGAGATATTAGACTCCACAACAATAGCCTCTCTGGTTCAATCCCTGCATGCATCGGAAATGTTAGTGGGTTGCGGACGTTGTCATTGCATTCTAATTCATTGAACTCGTCAATACCATTGAGTTTATGGAGCTTGGATAATATGTGGTTCTTGAATTTGTCATTCAATTCATTAACTACTCTAGATCTCAACATTAGACCACTGAAAACACTTAGAACCATAGATTTGTCTTGGAACCAATTCTCAGGTAACATTCCAAGCACTTTGGGAGCCTTTCAAAGTCTAGGTTCTATCAACTTGTCAGGGAATTCATTTTCGGGACACATACCTGAATCATTTGGTAACTTGATAACGCTGGATTTCATGGACCTCTCCCACAACAACCTATCTGGTTCTATACCTAAGTCTCTAGAGGCACTTCCACATCTCAAATATTTGAATCTCTCTTACAATGAGCTATCTGGGGAGATCCCAAGTGGAGGTCCTTTCGAAAATTTTACAGCAGAATCTTTTATGAAGAATAAAGCACTTTGTGGGAAACCATCTTTACAGGTTCCGCCATGCTCAGGTTCAAGAACTAAACATTTTCCTTACAAATATGTTCTTCCAGCCATTGTTGCATCAGTGGCAATCTGCATTGCTCTATTGTATATGGTGCTCAAAAAATATAATGGAAATAAAGTAGAAGCACAAAGTTCTAATCCATTAGACGGAAGGGACCATAGGTTGTTTTCATATCAAGAGCTTTGTAATGCTACAAATAACTTCTGTGAAGCGAACTTGATTGGCATAGGAGGTTTTGGTGCAGTGTACAAAGGAATACTTTCTGACGGAACAAATGTGGCTGTGAAAATTCTAAACTTGCAACTTGAGGAAGCTTTCAAAAGTTTTGAAGCAGAATGCAAAGTGCTGCGAACTGTTAGGCATCGGAATCTTGTTAAGGTCATAAGTACATGTTCTAACATGGAGTTAAGAGCATTGGTTTTGCAATACATGCCTAATGGTAGTCTAGAGAAATGGTTATATTCTCACAACTACTGCTTGAATCTCCTTCAAAGAGTGAGCATTATGCTTGATGTGGCTTTAGCTTTGGAGTATCTTCATCAAGGTCAATTAGAGCCTGTTGTCCACTGTGATTTGAAGCCTAGCAATGTCCTTTTAGATGAAGACATGGTCGCGCATGTGAGTGATTTTGGCATTGCAAAGATATTAGCTGAAAATAAGACTGCAACACAAACGGAGACTTTAGGTACAGTCGGCTACATTGCACCAGGTAATTTTTTTTCAACCTTATTCACCATGTTTTCTGTGCATAACTTCCTTTTTAATTTTTATTTATTCAAAATTGTTAGAATATCCAATTTTATATGTATGGAAACTCAGACCCTTGCTACATTATTATTATTATTATTCAATATTTTTGAAAAAATTTATCCTTAGTATGATTGCATTCAAATGATCAGTTACAAAATCTATGTATTTTCTTTTTTGTTTAATTAATGATTAGGAATGGTAAACAATGACAATATGAATTTTTATCATGCTTGAATAAAATGAATGTTCGACAGAGTATGGTTCAGAAGGAAGAGTGTCCACTAAAGGTGATATCTATAGCTATGGAATAATGTTGTTGGAGACATTCACAAGAAAAAACCCCAGAAATGAAATATTCACTGAAGAATTAAGTCTGAGGCAATGGATGAGTGCATCACTTCCCCACAAAATAATAGAAGTCATTGATAAAGGTTTGTTGACAGCAGGAGGAGATGAAATGAGTTCCACACAAGGCATTTTTGTATCTATTATTGAATTAGGGTTGGAGTGTTCCAGAGACCTACCCGAAGAAAGAAATGACATAAAAGAAGTGGTGGCTAAACTGGATAAGATCAAATTGCAACTGCTTTGCAACTAAGGTTTCCTGATGTGTGTTTCCGTTTTTGCCGTGCACACGACATTAATGTTCTAAGATGCAAGTGCTCGTGTTTATTTCTTTAATTCCACAAATTGGTGTTGTGTATAGCTCTAGTGAAGATGTGTGGTTTGTTTTTGTTGTTTTCTCTTGTTGCCTAGCTAGCTAGCAGGCATTCTTGGTTCTTTTTCTCTGTTTCGGTTGTTGGGACATTTTACCTTGTAATGTACCTTGTGTTTTTCTTTCCTGTGTTGATTGAATCCATAATCTTTCCTCCTAAACAACAACTTAGGAGAAGTCATTAATTGGCATCCTCACTTCTTTGACAACCTAATTGACATCGTTAATTGGAAGAGTTGTTGATATATGATCTTAATCTATTAATTTTACGGCTTCTTAACGGATTGTGTTCGAAAATTGTAAGAGCTATTCAAATGAATTCTTATCTGAAAAACAGAAAGATAAATATTGAGTATTTATTATAGTTATACAAAATAAATAAATAATAAAAAGATGAAATTATATTTCTCAGTCCTTTTCACATCAAAATCCTTAAAAATAAGGATATTTTAACCATGCTGCAATTCAATCCAACAAGAAAAACCGCATATGGTTAGCAACCAAGAGCAGTATCTAGAACAATTTTGTGGGAGAGATGCAAGGTATTCATTGAGATGTCCCAAAAAGCGTGGGACAATGCAAGGTATTCATATCAATGGTGACTAGCCAAAGCTCCCATAAGAATTTCCTGTTACAACAGACTCGAAGTTACAACAATCTTATTCTGAGGCCTCAAGACCAAATAATATTTAGATAGTTCATTAACAAGAAGCGAAATTCACTTCCTTTAATTTTGATCTGTAAAATTTGACACAGAAAGGTATTCATTGGGATGTCCCAAAAAGTGTGGGACAATGGGATATTAGTTTCATTTACACAAGCAGCAAGCTGCAGAAGTAGCTGAATTGACCGTTGAAATAAGAACGCTCTGCAATATATTTCTTTTTCCTAGGTGATTGAGGCAAACAAGACATAAGGTTTCTTGCAAGATGATGCAATGAATAAAATTAAAGGGCTATACAATTATCCAAAACATTGATAGAAGAATAAGTATTTACTGAATCTGAAGATGCAAGTTAAGATCATTTTTAAACAAATGTATTTCATTACCTATTGAATTCATAGAAGATACAACTAGCAATTTTTGTCATATACATGCATAGAATGGATGTATAAATATTACCCTCTTATGTCTAGTAACTAAAATAATAATAATAATAATAATAATAAAAGTGATCGAATATCACCTATCAAATTTGTCTTTTAGAGAATAAAAATCATCTATTATCAAATCAACCAACCATCTTGAAAACTTGTCTATCAATTAGTATAATCACAACAAATATAAATAAATAAAATAGCATAAAACACACCAAATAAAAAACATCGAAGTCATCCAAAAGTTAACAAGCTCATAGCACCAAGATCTTAATAGATTTTAATAAAACACATGGAGAAACACATTGATACATACTCGATTTTAGCCAAAGTTATTCATCAACTGAGCTTGAACATTTGATGAATCTTAATCATAAAATGAACCAGTTTAACGATTACCAAACATAAAAAAGAAAATTTTATTACTTAAGCCAACATATGCACATCCCTCAATTTTGAGACTTTTCAAGAACTCAAAATTTGAGGTTTTGGAGATACAATTGTTTGCAACCAAGTTTAACGATTACCAAACTTAAGATACTAAAATTGTGTCTATGCTAGGTCCAATAAATCTACAAAATAATTAGGTTAATTTAATAGCAAGTCAAGTGACCAAGTGATTAAAGGATGGCTTTCAGGTTTTACTGCTTGAGGATTTGTGAATTCTTTAAAAGAGATTTCCTCCTAGAGGGTAGGTCAGAGGTCAGTGTGGAACTTTATAAAGAAGAAGATTAATCACATAAATATAGCTAAAATGGGAGGGAAGAACACCATCTATAAATGAATAAGTGGATATAGTCAATCTTCAAGGCCACCAACTACAAAAATTTGACGAGTAGAATGCATATATATTAAAAGAAGAGAAAAGCCATGTATGAGACTATAGAAAAAAAAAACACATGAGCTTGCTTTGCTTATGTCATTCTGTTGCGATATATGTTGGGCCGGTAGTGACCTCCATCCTCCATGCACCATATTTCAAGAAGTGGAAATTTTTTTATTACAAAACTGTGAAGGACTCCAGACATGGACAATAATGTATTGAAAAAAATTTGGGCCACGTAACAAATCTCCACCTTAGCTCGAATTACACCAAGTTCCACAATCTCCAGCTACTCATTTTGCATCCTTCACTTGCCCCTAAGAGCCTCAGCAACTGCAGACACCAATCAAGTCCACACGATGTCTAAACTTGATAGTAGGAACAACCTTAGTCATCATATCCTCCAAATTCTCTGTTGTTCTAATTTTTCTCACTGCAACAACAACCCGCACAATCACGTCTCTGATGAAGTGCAACCTGACATCAGTGTGCTTGCTCCTCTCATGGAACATATGAGTTTTAGTCAGAGTATGGTACTCTGGCTGTCGCAAAACACAATTAAATCATCATGCTGCAAGCCCAAATCACCAACCAAACCTTTCAGCCATATAGCTTCCTTCACTGCCTCTGTAATTGCCATGTACTCAACCACAATAGTAGACAGTGCAACTATGGACTGCAAAGTTGTCTTCCAACCGATCACATTCCCACAAAGAGTAAAGATATACCATGTCAAGGACGTGTTCCTATCAAAATCTCCAGCATAATCCGAATCAACATATCCAAAAACACTCTCAATCGTGTCACTGCCTTGTTCATAGTACTACGCCAACCTCTACAATGCCTTACAAGTACCGCAATATCCACTTTACACCTGCTAATGGACCTTCCCAATTCTATCCATATATCTGCTGACTACACTCACTGCATCTGAAATGATTGGCCTAGTGCATATGCTACCAACTACACTAGCATAAGGAACACGAGACATGTGATCCACCTCCTCCTCGGTCTATGGTGACAATCCTGCCAAAAGTCTAAATGGAGTACTCATAGGCTTTGATGCTTGTGTACCTCCGTTTTGCACATTCTCTGTCCTAGCTTGTTCAAGAGTTTTAACTTCTGGTTTATGAGTTAGTCACTGAAGAATTACTGCGGAAGCCTTATCTTTTATGATATTAATATGATTTTTTGTTTCTATATTGTCCAATAATTCAATCTTGCATATGGCTCGCGTACTAGATCACTTGAACGATACTTGAGTCTAGAGCAATTGAATCAATGAAAAATCTGTCACAGATCCCTACAAGATATAGAAATCACACAATATGAATACGGAGTATATATAAGATACAAAATCTGTAAGAATGCGAAAATATATACAATATATATATATAAAAAAGATACGTATACGGTAAGAATGAGAAAACATATAACATTAAATATATATAATAAAGATTGATGAAGGACTTTGTTGGTGTTTGGAGGAGTTCAGCAACTGGGGCAGATCGTTTGGTTTTTAACAGTAGTCTTGTGAGAAATGTGAAGTTTTATGATGGGGGTCAGTAATCAAGATGATTCCATCTTGTCTTAGAATTTAGAATTTATTTTGTTCCCTTAATTTTGTATCTGTTTGTCAATCTTTTTTAAAATGATCGCATCTTTGTTTTGGTGATTCTGTAGTTAATTACATTTTCATGATCAAATTGTATGCTCTGAGTTTAAGACTTGGCGGCAGTATGTTGGTAATTTCAGTGTTGAAGACTTAATCAAGTTGTAACATTCATTTTAAGTCTTGAGGTCTTTTGATAAACCAGTTTAACACTTAAAATTGAGCATATTAAGTGGATTTGTAATTAAGTGCATTTCACAAAGTAATTTTGGTGTCACTAAAAAATATATTTCACTTGAAATGAGTCAATTTTCAAGTGAATGAAACTTCATAATTGAATTTGCTCAATGATGATTTGTTTAAAGTTTTCAATAAACTAAACAAATTTCTCTTGAGAAAACGAGAAGAAAATGCAACTTCTTATAATCTTCAGCACCTAAATTTCAATTTTATAAAACAGAACTTAAATACTGTCCTTGATTGAGTTGATAGAAAACATTTTCAATAATATATATATATATATATAGAAGACTCTGAATCGATGAATGCACACATTATGATAATTAAATTGTTAGATTGGTTGATGTGTTTTTGAAAAGGACATCGATTTCTGATCCGGTTTTTCTCACATCATGCTTAATATTGAGTTGTACAATGGTATATGTGGTTTATTCATTGACACGTTATATACAGGGTTTTTCACAATTAAAGTAATTTTAAACAATATTGTTTATAGCACTTCTATTACTAATTTTACAACACTACTTTTTTGATGGAGTGTTACTATATTTGATAATAAGAAGACTTTAAAAAGGAGGAGCAAATTGTCTTCACAGAAAATAAAAAGATAAAATTGTCTAAAAGAAACTTATAGAAACATTACTCAGAACTTTGTAAAAAAAAAAAAATCAAAACTTTTGTTTATACTGTTTAAAAATACTTATTTTGTAAATAAGCTCAAAGAGAGGAAAAAAAAATATATAAAAAATAAAATAAAATAAAATAAAATAAGAAAAGAAGAAATTATACTAACATCCCCTCATCTTCAATAAATATACAAGACCTTTATCACCACACATTTTTGTTATATAGTGATTACCAAAAAAATATGTTTAATTATATGCTAATCTCTATGTGCGAGTCTTTCGAGCTATGGGAAGAAAGGGAAACTAAAGTGTTATGATACCAAGATGGCAAAAATGCCAATAACAACAATAGTATCATACAAGCTAATTTTTTTAGTTCTCAGTTGATAAATGACAAATTTTACATCCAATACTTGTATAAGTTATTAAAGTACTTCTCAATTTTGTTCCTAATAATCGTATTTTATTAAAGCTTGCAAGATTTAATTTAGTTGAAATAGTACATTTACGTTTTTGGGATGACATTTAGTGTGGGGATCGGTCCCTTGCTATCACATTCCTTAAACTTTATAGGATTGCTATTGATAGGCACGCCATGGCGGTTGACTTCTATCGCATTGATAGTGGAAGAACGTTATGGGATGTACGTTTCATGAGATTGTTTCAGGATTGGGAGATGGAGGATGCATTTGGTATTTTGGAGCTATTGGTACCATCAGGAGATAGCTGAGGAGGATTCTGATTTTTGTTTTTGGGTTTCATCTGCACATTGACGTTTCGATGCTCTATCGTTTTGTTGTTGTCTTATGGATGCTCTTGGACAGTCCTCCTGATGGAGGGCAATTTGGCATACAAGTGCTCCTCTCAAAGTAGCATTTTTAGGACAATCTTTAGGGAGAAGACAGATCGTGGTCAACTGGTGCTTTATGTGCAAAAATGATGAGGAAACGGTCGATCACCTTCTTTTACATTGCCTAGTCGCCCGAAATTGTTGGCTTTTGTTTGTGGGTTTGTTTGGGATTCATTGGGTTATGTCACGGTCTGCTAGAGCCTTGATTGAGGTTTGGAGAGGTTGTATTGTGGGGACTCAAGTTCGAGATTCTTGGAGGGCTACTCCATTGTGCATTTGGTGGTGTCTATGGCTTGAAAGAAATAGGAGATCCTTTGAAGGAAAGGAAAACAATATCGAGTCGTTGAAGTTCTCCATTCTTAGCACTCTTTTTTTGGTTGGGTTCTAGGAAGAAATTGTAAATCCTTGAATGACCTTGTAGAGTTTTTGGATTTATTGAGAGTTTAGAGGTCCTATTTAGCCTTGTGATTCTTTTGAAGGACGTGAATTCTTACTTATCAAAAAAATATATATGTGGTACATTTTTTTATTAATTTTTATCAAGGTAATAATGATATATCTTTCTCAAGGTGGAATAAAGGTATTCAATATTTATAATAAAAAAAAAATTAAAAGAATTGCTCAAGGAAAATTAATTTTTCAATAACTTTTTTTTACCACTTTTCTTTTTATATGTAACTCATCATTTCCTATTCTCCATGTCTTTTCTTTGTCATATCAATTTTTCATTTCTATTTATTTCAGTTGCATTTTAATCATTTTTTGGATTATATTTTCCTCAATAAATATATTAAGACTAATATTAAAAAAAAATACTACAATTGATTTATAATTTATTCAAATTTTAATTACACAGTTCTATTTTAGTCCCCATATCAAAATATCTAGCTCTGCTTCAACCAATCTTGCAATAAGCTATCTGGAAAAATATCCCATATGCTTAATTCTTAGGTTCTAGACAAACCCATGGTGGGTAATTTCAAAAATTCTAGACAATCATAAGCAATGGAAAATGAAGGACCTTTGGCCTGATAGTATAACCTCATATCCTCAAATAAAACGTTTGTTATTTGTTGTTACGTTAAACCATTTTATTTCAAGTAAAACGCGCTGTTTCTTTTGATTTTTCAACTAAAACGCAGCATAAGGTCTTCCGACCCATTGAAATTTATTTTTTCTTGTTTGATTGAATAAAAAGCTTTATGTCATTTACTTATTAATTTGCCATCTTGCTGCATCATAGTACGTTCCTTCTTTAAGTAACACTTAAAAAAATAAAAAATGGATTTCAGATGGCCATCTTAGTAACTTTTATCCATTATTTTTATATAAAAAATAATAATAAAATAAAGGAAAAAAAGAAAAAGAATCCAAAGTTTAATAGATTTAATTTTCATAATTATTGCTATCACAATACTGTTTGTTATTTGTAGTTACATTGCATTTGAAAGCACCGAATTGACGCTTTAGATTTATAACTGGTGAAAATTTAATTAAAACTTGAAACTAAATTTTCCCAATTCTAAATTTTAAACACCAATTCATTGCTCTCAAATATAGCTTTAATGAAGTTCACTTAAATATATATATATATATATATATAGTATTAGCCATGGCACTGTCAACCCCAAATTTGTACATTACTCATTTTCTATTTTTCTAGGATAGATCTCACTCAAAGACGACTTGAATTGCGGCTTCATTCTAACCAAAGCCGGTCAAGATTTGTACACTTCTCGTTTTCCCTTTTTCTAGATTTCTTTTATGCAGGGTGTGTTGTGCAGTTCAAGTGATGCACTCATCAGTGTGTGTGTGTGTGTAACCTTGAGGGAAGATATTTGATATATGGAGAGGTTTGGCAGCGCCTTGCTACTATTAGTGCTTCAGCTACTGCAGTCTTGCACGGTTTGTCGTGCCATGTTTTCGTCGAACTACACCAATGAGTCTGCTCTTCTTGCTTTCAAGTCCGCAATCACGTTCGACCCCAACAACGTTTTGGGGAGTAACTGGACTGAAACAACCAACTTTTGCCAATGGGTTGGGGTCTCATGTAGCTGCCGACACAGGCAGAGAGTCACAGCTTTGTAGCTTTATGGCATTGGACTCAATGGCACCATCTCCCCTCGTGGGTAACCTCCCCTTCCTCGGGGAGCTGCGTCTTGTTGCTAACAATTTTCGTGGTCCACTTATTCACAAGATCAGCCATTTCCGTCGCTTGAAGGTACTCATATTGGATCATAACTACTTAGAAGGGGATGATCCCTACAAGTTTACACCACTGCGGACAGCTTCAAGTCATATCAATGGCAGGGAATGAATTTACTGGCAGCATACCCAAAGAATTGAGTACCTTGTCTAGGAGGAAACAACCTCACAGGTACAATTCCATCTTTCTTTGCAAACATATCAAGCTTAAAGCGGCTTGGTTTGGAAGAAAACAAGTTTCATGGCAATATTCCTAATGTGATACGTAATGTTCCAAGTTTCGAAGGAATTAATGTCGGTAGAAATTATCTCACTGGGTCAGTTCCTCCATTTTTATTCAACATCTCCTCTATCCAACGAGTTCATTTAGATTATAATGACCTTTCCGGAAATCTTCCCTTGAGCAGTACTTCTTGGCTTTCTAATCTTGAATTTCTTACCCTTGGAGAAAATCAACTGAGTGGAAACATCCTTTCCTATCTGTCCAATTTTTCAATGCTCACTATTTTAGATTTTAGTGGCAACCAGTTCACTGGAACAGTACCCGCCAGTCTAGGCTACTTAGAATCACTGACAACACTTAATCTAGAGAGTAACCAGTTAAATATAGAACCGAGAAGTCAGGAACTTAGTTTTATCACTTCTTTGACAAGCTTGAAATCCTTGAAAAGGTTGTTTATACGTGATAATCCATTCCACGGTGTCTTACCAGATTCTTTTGGAAATATTTCTAGTTCCCTCCTCATGTTTGATGCATATAATTGCCAACTAATGGGTCGAATTCCTAAGGGAATTGGTTCCTTTAAAAACTTGACTTATCTTGAGTGGCAACAATTTCAACGGATCCATTCCGTCTACAATCTTTTTTTGATAAGTGGATCCATTCCGTCTACAATTGAGGGTATGAAAGAGCAACAAAAATTGTACCTTGATGATAACAAGCTTGAAGGATCCATTCCAAAGGAGATTTGTAGTTTGCGCAACTTGGGAGAAATTAGTCTCCATAACAATAACCTCTCCGGATCAGTCCCTGCATGCATCGGAAATGTTAGTAGGTTGCAGAGGTTATTCTTGGATTCTAATTCATTGAACTCGTCAATACCATTGAGTTTATGGAACTTGGATGATCTCTTGTTCTTGAATTTATCATTCAATTCGTTAACCCTAGATCCCAACATTCGAGCACTAAAGTCACTTGAAGCCATAGATTTGTCTTGGAACCAAATCTCAGGTAACATTCCAAGCACTTTGGGAGACTTTCAGAGTCTAAATTCTATCAACTTGCCAGGGAATTCATTTTCAGGACCCATACCTGATTCATTTGCCAACTTGATAACACTAGCTTTCATGGACCTCTCCCACAACAACCTATCTGGTTCTATACCCAAGTCTCTAGAGGCACTTTCACATCTCAAATATTTGAATCTCTCTTACAATAAGCTATCAGGGGAGATTCCAAGTGGAGGTCCTTTTGCAAATTTTACAGTGGAATCTTTTATAAAGAATGAAGCACTTTGTGGGCAACCAACTTTACAAGTTCCGCCATGCTCAAGTTCAAGAACTAAACATTTTCCTTACAAATATGTCCTTCCAGCCATTGTTGCATCAGTGGCAATCTTCATTGCTCTATTGTATATGATGCTCAGAAAATATTTTTTGATAAGTGTGATGCTCAGAAAATATTTCCGAGCCGGAAGAACAAACTATTGCTTGTTTCCTTGGGGGTCTTCGGTCCAAAATTGGTGACATTGTCTAATTGCAACCTTATTGGCTTATTAATGATGTTTGTAAGCTTGCACTCAAGGTGGAACGCCAACATAAGAAGAAAGGACATGGTTATCGATCATCTTCAAGACAAGGAGGCTCTTCTAGCAGTGGAAGTTCTTCTAGTACGTTCAAGGTCCTCTTCTGTGTCTAGAACACCAATCCAAAAATCAGTCCCTAAACATGATAGTGTGACTAGTTCAGCACGTCCTAGTTCCCGTCAAAACATTTAAGGCCAAGGATTTGGTCACATAGCCTCCGAGTGTCCTAACAGCAAGATAGTTGCCTTAGTTGAAGAGGTGGTGGAAGAGGAGTCCGAAAAAGAATTTTTCCATAATGAAGATTCGGAAAATGAAGATGAAATCACCTATGCAGACCAAGGAGTGTGTTTAGTCAACCTTAGAAGTATGAATGCAACCCATATAGAAGAGGTGCCAAAGGAAGATTCATCCAGCTCTATTGAAGAATTTAAAGAAGGTGAAATAATTTTTGGAGATCAAGAACAGCCCCGAGTCATTCCTCAAAAAGAGTGCAATGTGATTTTTGATGAAATAATTTGTGAAAATGTTGTGACCACAAAAACAATGAAAGAGTGAGAGAAGCTTGAAGTCTAACCTTTGATGCATTCATTTTTATGTGAGTTTCATGATGACATTCCTACGTTGGCATGCAAGGAGTTGAAAGACCATCAATTTCACTTTATTGACATAATTTGGGAAGAGTTCTTGAGCGTGATACAATTAAGCGGAGTACATTGAAAGCAAAAATAAAGATTCAAATATTAATTAATGGTAAGTGCTCAACCAAGTTTGCCAAATCTGTTGAACTTCAAATGAGAGCATTGACAACTCATTTTCATTATGCAAGGGTAATATTTGTTGGTACAAAAAGATTAATATCTTTTACTCTAGTGCGGAAACGAAGAAAGAAGATAAGGAAAATTATTATCGGGATTTATGATGATTTTTTTCTTTCCAAACTCGAGGACGAGTTTTCATCAACCAGGGGAGTATGACACCGGAGCATCCTTTGCCAAAGCCCAACCAACTCAAGGTTACTCTTGGACTATATTTTTCAGAAAACATAGAATGCAGATTTGGATCAACTTTGAAGCCCAGCCAAGAACACTCCCGAAAGAATTTGTTGCAGAGCCAGCTATGGTTGGAAAGATCTAGAAGTCTACTTTCCAATGCAAAAAAACAGTGCACAATTTGGACATTCCTAGAAGGAGATATGGCTTTTTTGGTTAAAGGCATTTTTGCTGACTGAAAATTCTGCACTTGGAAATTAGACACTTGTTGTTTTAGACTCTCTTCTCGGTTCCAGCTCCTTTTGATTTGTTTCCAAGTTTATTATTCTGATTTTTAGAACTTCTTTTGATCGAGTTTCAAGTCCTTAAGTCTTTAATTAAGTCTAGTAAGTTGTGAGTCAAAGAAGTCTCATGTCTTTTCATTTTCTTTGCTTGGTTTTTTGAGTAATTTGTTTTGGAAATCTACCGATTGCTGGAGGGTTGTTCCATACTTCTATTTAAGCTGCTATTGGTGTATTAGAAGGGAGTTTTTAATGAATTTGAATGATATTTGAGCCTTTGGCTTTTAAGGAGTTCTTGTTATCCTTACTCTGTATCCCTTTGGTGGATTCCATTGGGTGGTGAGTAATTCTATCTTTCTTGTTCACTTGTGTTACCTCGTATTTCTCCACAATTTTCCGACGTCAAATTGGTATCAGAGTATGACACCGGAGCGTCCCTTGCCAAAACCGAACCAACTCAAGGTTACTTGGACTATATTTTCAGAAAAAGCAGAATGCAGATTTGGGTCAACTTTGAAGAACACCTCTCCCTTTACACTTGATCAAATAAAAATAGAAGTCACATTCCCCAGTCCCCACTCTTTCTCTATTACTTGTAAGATAGCAAGACTAAATACTAACAAAGATTTGAAATACAGACAAATTTCAGCATAAGATGAAGACTGCTGAGGCCAAATTTTCATCATTCAGTGATGAAATTTTCAATTAACAATAAAAATCAAACCTTAAATCCTCAACAACTGAAATTCCAAATGGAATTTTAACGTGATATAGTCATTCCAAATCCTAAATAGACGATGTTTTAACACAAATTATAACTATCGCTCCTAAAAAATAGAGAAGTCATCGTAGTAGGGCTTCAAAAACCGAAATCATTTTATTATGGTATGAAAGACAAAAAGAAAATTACCTTTCAAAAAAAAAAAAAAAAAGGCAAGAAGAAAATTTTACCTGAGATTGAGTACCAAATTGGGATTGGCTTATTGAAATCAATCTATAGATGCTTTTGCATTGCTCAAAAACTGCGAACCCTGTAAATAAAAGCAATTAGTCAAGAGATTCTACATAGGAGACAAACCACAATCAATGAAATAAACAACAAAACCTTCTTTGTATTAAATTTTTTTTCTGCAAACTTATTTAGAAACAAAAGACAGAAATTAGACACACAAAAACCACATGAAATCATCTATGAGGTTTAGGCAGTGATAATATTCCGTATGGAATTGTCACCATGTGAAAACAATTGCAGAAAGAAAAATTAGGCAATAAGCACACTAGTCACAATTTATACTGATTTGATTCAGAACTACACAAAATCTATGAAAATATGCATGCTTAGGAACTTCAACTCTTCTCGACCTCTGGTTGCCAAATTTAATAGTAAATTGTCATTGAGATGATAAAAAGACCCCTGTATAAAAAAAAATCATGCATTTCTTATGCCTTACTAAATCTGTATCCAAAACAATTTTAAGAAGGAAAACAAATCTTACAGAAACATAGTATATATGTGCATAATATAAAGGCATCTATATATGATCAATCTGACAAGAAAACATAACAAAAACTCTAACAAAATTACTCAATCCTATATTGAGATTATTTGGAGCTAATGTTGCTAACCCTAACTTTGTAGGCTAGATATACAAAAATGCTTACAAAATAAATAGATTTAATCTGAACAAAATAACAATATTGAAGGACCAAGAAAGGGGGAATTGTTCTAAACTGATTTTTAATGACTTCTAAAATTAAAATATGACTTGTGTGTAAACTTGAATTGACAAAACTAGGGTCTATGTACACATGCAATGTGTGGTTGTTTGATGAAAGTCCTAAATGAAACCCTAGTTGTCACCAACTGTTTGTTAAAAATTAAAATGCCAATGAAGAATGAAGAGCAATCACAAGGCCAGATTTATGAGGTAAAACCCCTAGAATACGGGAAACATCCTCGAGGCATTAAAGCCTAGCTCAAAATTCCACTGTGAGTAAAATTGAGCACCACACATACACTTTCACTCACGGCACCCCAGTGATTAAATTTTCACTCACAATATCAACTAAGAAAGATAAATGAAGCACTCAAGCAGATTGAGATAAGATTCACAATACAACTAGCTTGAAGGGTTAGAGCAGTAACACTTACTGAAGCTGCTGTTACCACAGTCTGACGTTTGAGTAGTGAGAACATGAGACAGCCTCAGTTGCTTCTTGATGATGGCTTGAACAGCTATGCATTGATGATTTACACATGCTCACATCAAGATGGGACTCAGATTTGTATGTGGAACACTTGACAGCTTCATCGGAGACTTAATAGCAGAAAATAGACACTAATGGCTAGGTTTACTAGGTGAGATTTTGATGCAGCCTTACCATTTACTGGTGTAGCCCCGGACTAGGCTTAGAATGAGATTTGTGACTTGCTTAGCCCAGAAATTGACTCAAAAGACCAGATATGAAGAAAGAGTTCACCTCATGATCTTGATAGCAGCTGTGACTAAAATCTGCAGCTTAGCATGCTAAATATATGCAGTTTAGACACTAGCAGACATTCTATTCTGACAAATGAAGATAACAGTTTTTCAAAACCAGAACTGATGTAAAGACACTAGCAGCATACACTATGGTCATAAATACTGATATGATGCATATTGAGCTCACAGCTTAAAATGAGATAGCTCAAATTGGATTTTGACATTAAATGTGCATACCCTAGTAGTACATAGACCAACAAATATGTAGTTAATAGATCATAGCTATACTTATTGTTAGATAGTTAGAGAGTTTGGGTCTTATTGTACTGTAGGCTTTACTGTAGGCTTAAGGGCTATTTTGTAATCATGCTATTTCAATATAATATTGGAGTGGTGTAGAATCTCAAGTTGAGCTTTCTATTCCACGATTATATTATTTCTCTTCTCTTCTTCTTCTCCACTTCTGCTCTCACTAACCCTAGAAACACCATCTCACCATCTTTAACTTGGAATCAGAGCCAAATCAAACTCTCCAACTATCTAACACTTATAATGGTGGATCCGAGGATGGTTGTTATGGCATGTGATTGTTGGAACCCTATCAAACCAATATCAAAGCAGTCACTTCACCATCCCACTTTAATCATATTTAATCAAACCAAACTGCAAAACATGAGACTCGCTATCAGAGGCTAAAACTCCATCGCTTCACGCCAAGAGAAAGAACACATCTTTCCTTCAACTTTTCAAATAGTTAAAAAGAAACTGAATACTCCAATCCAAATTTTATTTTGAATATGTAAAACATAGGGAATGTCTTTCAAAGTTTCCCAATCTACATTTTAGGTTAATTTGTCATTTTAACGAGTAACTCTATTGTCCAAAATACAAAATCCATTCAACTGTATAAGCCCCAACCCAATTCCCCAATAGGTAAATTCAATCCAACAAAAATACAAGTAAAAAAGAAAGTAAGAAAAATCGAACTCCAACAAATATCAGACTCACTCCAAAGAGAAATCTCAATTTCTTCACCCAAATCATGTAATGATCAGTAATAATTCAAATTCATGCTCTGATTCAAAGCATTTGATTCAAAACATAGAATTTCAAACTCAAACTTAACTCAAACCTAAAATAGTACAAGAGATGAAGATAGAGACTCAGATAAGTTCAATTTTGTCACCCAATTTGTGCAATTTTCAGTAAAAACCCAAAATTCAGGCCGTAAGTCCAAAGTTTTGAATCAATACACATAATGGAAGGCAAGAATCCTAGTAGGACTGGGTACGTGGAAACTTATCCTAAGGGGTTGGGACGAGTTCTGCAAACACATTAGTTTCAAAGTTAGGAGCGGAAGGCATGTCAGGTTTTGGGAGGACAAATGGTGTGGGGACTTTGCTTTGGCTCGTAGGTTTCCTCGTCTCTTCAGGAATTCTATGAACAAACATGTGAGAGGGTGACTTAGAATGTGCAGTTTTGTTTAGAGTTCCGTGATTGGGAATGTTTCGAATTACAGATTTCTGTTAGAATATCACTAGGACACTTGAAATTAGTTCCCACAGGGGTGTTAGTTCCCACAGGGGTGTTATAGTCTTTTCATTATTTCTGTACTCTTGTATATATATATAAGATATTACCGTGAGAAAGGAGTGGGCTTTTCTTCTAAAATAAAGTTCCCCAAACCATGTCTATTGTATTGCCAGGTGGTGGATGGTGTGGGCATGGACAAGATCGTGTGGGTGGATGGGTACCTCGAGAGGGTGGTTTGAGGTTCAAAGTCTTATGGATCTTCCTGTCCCCACTTTTCCTTGGAAAGCTATTTGGAGGATGAAAGCTCCCTTGAACGTGGCATTTTTCTCTTATTCTGTTACCCTGGGGATTAACCTCACCCTTGACAACCTTAGAAGGAGACGTCATATTGTGGTAAACTGGTGTTGCATGTGTAAGAAGTTGGATGAATCTGTAAATCATCTTCTGCTTCATTACCTAGGGGAGAGGAAAGTTTGGTCTATGTTTTTGGTTGCTTTTGGTCTAGCTTTAGTTTTTCAAGAATGCATGGTGGACACGTTAGAATCTTGGAAAATGTATATAGTGGAGAGCTAAGTCAGAGATGCTTGGAGGGCCACTCCCTTTTGTTTATGGTGGGGTTTGTGGTGTGAGATGAATAGAGATCCTTCGAGTGAGAGGAGTCTCCTATTTGGTCTCGAATACAATATAGAAATTTTATTTTTTAAAAAATAAATAATTAAATAAAACACATAATTTAAAAAATAAAATAAAATAAAATAAAAACTCAAATCAAACCTAAAAAGTATAGTAGAGGAAAAGAAAGACGTTTCATTTTTTTTTTTGATAAGTGAAAAAATGGATACTCACACACAGCTAGTTTTCTCACCTGATGGATAAAACCGATGAGACCTGCCATAGCCACCCACACCTACAAGTAGAGCTTCCAAATCATCTTTATTAGCTGCCCTATATAGTTCTGGATCAGCCAACGAAACAACTTCTTTGGTAGACAAGTCTCAAGTTTATGGCAGAAAAATGACAAAGAGGCTATACTTCAATTGTTGTTGAGGCCCTGAGGGATGAAACTAATATTGACAAAGTTTCTATCATTCCCATTGTGGGCATGGGAGGTGTTGTTAAGACAACTCTCGCTTTGATGGTTTATGATAACGAACGTCTGGAAGGTCGTTTGATCTCAAGGAGTGGGTCTGTGTTTCTAATGATTATGATGTTATTAAGAGTAGCAAATACAATTCTTGAGGCGGGCACTTCAAAAACTCATAATTTCGAGACTCAAAATATGCTTCAAGTGAAAATAAAGGAGTGCATGCCAGGGAAAAGATTTCTTCAAGATTTGGATGATGTTTGGAATGAGAAGTATGCATTGCGAGAGTTCCGACAACATCCTTTTACGTTTGGAGCACATGGGAAAAAAAATTATTATCACAACTAGCCATGGAAACGTTGCATCAACCATTAGTCTGTCTCCGAGTTACCCTCTGAATGAGCGTTCGAAAGATGAGTGTCTTTCTTTATTTGCTCAACTTTCACTCCGGAGACGAAACTTTAATGCACATCCAGATCTCAAAGTTATAAGTGAGGAAATAGTGAGTAAATGTATTGAATAGCGAGATATGGGATTTACTTGAACAAAAAAGTCATATTCTTCGAACTCTTAGACTAAGTTATCATCATCTCCCATCTCAGTTGAAGAAATGCAAGCTTATTGTGTGAGATCGTTGAGCTATTTTTGTCGTGGATGGCGGTAGGTCTTGATGATGAATGGTTTGATGATATATTATCAAGGTCATTTTTCCAAAAATCACATGATTTGTTTATGATGCATGATGCCATGACCTTCTAAATGATCTAGCTCTGTATGTTGCTGAGGATATGTGCTCTTTAGGCTGGAAAAGTTGGAAGGTGATAAGCAATTTGAAATTCCTAAACGAACTAGACCCTTTTCATTTATTCATGAAGAATATGAAGTCCTTCAAAAGTTCAAGCCTCTTTATAAAGTGTTGTCTAGTTATGCCATAACTGGGCTACCCGACTCAGTTGGTGATTTTAAACATATGACATATCTTAATTTATCAATCAAACAGTTAACACGCAACTTTGAAGAACTTTGTGTGTTGCCATCAAAAATTGGAAATTTAATTAACCTACACTATCTTGACATTACTGGTAGTATATCCTGGAAGAGGCTACTTTTTACATCCTGGAAGAGGCTACTTTTTACATCCTGGAAGAGGCTACTTATCAAACAAGATTTTGCTTGATTTATTTCTAAAGTTACAATGTGTAAGGGTGCTGTCTTTGTCTAGTTATGCCATAACTGAGCTACCGGACTCGGTTGGTGATTTGAAACATCTAAGGTATCTTAATTTATCAGGGACTTCAATCAAATGGTTAACTGAATCGGTGAGTACTCTCTAAACTTTAGAAACACTATTATTGCAAAGAGCTTTGTATGTTGCCATCAAAAATTGGAAATTTAATTAACCTACACAATCTTGACATTGCTGGTAGTCTGCAATTATGAGAGAGGTGCTCAGAGATTGGTAGATTGATGAATTTGCAAGAACTGTCAGAATTCCTTGTTTGCAAACATAATGGGCCAGGACTAAAAGACTTGAGAAATCTAAGTCTTTTATGGGGAAGTATTTATACTACAGAATTGCAAAATGTATAAAGTTCGAGATGCAAATGAGACGAATTTAAGGGCTAAGCAGGACCTCGAAGAATTAGAGTTAGCATGGTGTAGTGAGTTCAACTATTTTCGAAATGAAACTTGAAATGGATGTACTTGACAAGCTACAATCTCACAGGAATTGTGAAACAAATCATTTCAAGCGTAACAGCAGGAGTTGTGCAGCGTGTGAAACAAGTTGGGAAGAGTTTTCTTACTAGGAGGAGTGGTGCTACCTTGAAATTCTGCCTCGCGTCACAAAATTTGAGTAACCAAATCGTGAAGCAAATCATCCAAATCGTAAACAAGTCGATGAGATCCTCCATTAACACCACGAGCATCTCAAGGATCGGCCGTAGAAAGATCCCTACAACCTCCATCGATCATTTGTGAAACCAATTAGCAATCAACAAAGGAAGAGATCGTCGGTGGCCACTGCAAGAGACTTCTTTTTAGAAGGAGGCGGTGGTTTAGTGGTGAGTTTAGCCTTCTCAGGAGGGTTCTTGACGGAATACGAAATCTAGGCTTAGAGTTAGGGTAGGGTTTAAGGGATGAAGGAATGAGGAATGGAGAAGAAGAGAGAGGAGAGTAGCGTCATTGGAGAAGAAGTGCAGGGGTTTCGGTTGGATTGCTGAGGTAACGGGCGAAAATCCTCTGAAGTGAATTCCGATGCGGTCCCATTGCGCGATTTAAGGCCTTGTTTGACTTGGCCCAAAAAAATAGGGCAACTAACTGAACAGTGAACTTAACGCTTGGCCAAAAAAAAAAAAAATCTGAAAAAATTGAAAACCTCTTTATTTTTTTTGTAAGAATACAATAAAGGATTATTTTAGAACAGAAGGTATATTTCATTTCGAATTAAGCCATAAGAAACTTCGGAATTCTGAAATGAATCAATTAAAAAATTAGTTAAGAGGTCATTACCAATATGATTTCTCTCGGATTAAATGGTCTAGATAAATACCACAAAGGGCAAATTGGCGCCTTGTTCTCTTTCATTGTTGTTCCAATTTCTTTGGCAACTTCTCTTCACCCCTTTCATTACTTTTCTCCTTCCCTTTTCGTTTTCTTTCATTATTTCTTTTTTAACTTCTTGAATCAAAACCCTAATTCCTCTCTCCTTTACTTCTGGTTCCATCAAAAGCATGGTGTATTATTGCTTTTTAATTTCTTTTTTATTCAAAACCCTAATTCCTCCCTCCTTTCCTTTTCATTCTATGAAAATCTTATATTTTTTTATTTTTTTCTTTCCTTTTTTGAATCAAAATCCATATTGTAGTCTTTGCTTGCATTTTTATTTTGCAATTCCTTCTTTGAATCAAATCCCGACGGTCATTAGATTCAGTTAACAATACCTATTACCAAATTGGAGATATATTTTAGAATTTGAGATTTATAACCTTCAAAATTTGGCAATGATTTCCTTCCACAAATAGTTGATTCTTCAAGAAGATTCTCCTCTACATCTATAGGAAATAAAACTACACGTAGCTGGTAAGGCTTAATAAATGTTATTAATGTTGTGTATTTAATAGTATGTTCATTTATTGTTCAAAATACGGTGAACATTGTAGATTTAGAACTGAAATTATGAGATTTAGAACTGAAATTATGATTCTTTGATTTGTCATTTGTTACTGTAAATTATGATATTTTCACTTGAAATTGACATTGATTAAGGGGTTTATTTGTAGGGTTTTGTTCTATAATCTTCAATAAACCATTCTAGCAGATCTGAAATCTTCCATAATTGATTATTCGAACAAAGTTGGCTTCATTAGGTACCAATGTGTTATCGAAAAATTTTGGTATTAAATGTACGTGGCAATTACAAATTTCACATGTTATTATTTGATATTTATGAAAGAAAAAAAAAAATGGCAAAGTTTAATATTAATTGCCACATTCATCACCTTCACTATCAAAAGAATGTATTCACATAGTGCTGAATAACTAATGTCACACATAAATGTAGCCTAAAAAATCAGTCGATGCTAAGGACGAGACGTCGACCATCCCCCAATCGGTCGACGTGTAGCCATTTCATGTCGATCGAGAGCCTATATACATTTAAAAAAAAAAAAAAAAATCACACTCACCACCTTCACCATCGAAATTAGGTATTCACATAATGCTAACTAACTAATGTCACACATAAATCTAGCCCAAAAAATTGGAGGTACCTCACTAAGATACAAATGCTCTCTGTTCCCTGCACGTATTCCACGTTGCTTTGAAGGATATCATACCGTGCTTCCATTGTATTAAATTTTTTGACTAACTAATGGCAAGGTATAAAAGAATTGATGAATTTCCTCAAGTCAGTTTATAAATAACAACATAATAATATGTTGAAATGAGTTATACTTATATGCGACATTAATTTTTCAGTACTATGTGAATATATTATTTTGAGGGTGAAAGTGGTGATCGAACAAATGACAAACAATACCAAACTTTGTCAAGTCTTTTAAAGTTAGCCTAAATGACTTCAACCTTGGGATGAAACTCTTTAAATTAACATATGAAACTGTGTTTTTGAAAGTAACAGACTGTTTTATTTTTAACTTAAATTTTTTAACTACAACAGAGCTATTTCTAGTTAAAAAAAAAAAAATGGATACTCTATTTTTGTTGGGCACTATTTTTTGGCCCTTTTCATTATTTTGGTAAATATCTAGTATTTTGTTTGTTGTCACAAGTTATACTAACTGACTCTAACCTTCTGATGGAACTTTTGTTTGTTGTAGGATTCATATTTAAGTTATACTGATAGACAATGACTTAACTGCCAATAATGTGAGAACAAGCATTCCAATCGTTGTCGAAATCTGTGTGTGTGTGTGAGCTTTAAGCCATTAATAATTTAACATGAGCATTTTTTCATCCTTTTATGTGAAATACTTTTTGAAATGGAGATATTTTATAGGGGCATAATTTTAATGAAAATTTCATATAATATGTGTATTATATTGTTTTGTTCCTGCCTTTAAAATTTCTAATAATTTGAAAATATTAGTAATGATGTATGATGAGATTGCATATTCATTTACATGCCTTTTTTTATATATTCTTTAATGTGATGTTAGATAAAGCTCCACAAACGATTATTACCGACCAAGATGCAGCAATGGCAAAAGCGTTGGCACAAGTTATGCCGAGGACGAGACATCTACTTTGCACGTGGCATATCATGGCAAATGCATAGAAGCATGTAGGCACCTATTTTTAGGAATGATAAAAGGATTAAAAGTGTGCTGAGTCAATTCATGTATTGTTATGATGATGAGGATGATTTTTGTATACAATGGGATGTAATATTAAGGGACTACAATGTTGTTGGTAATACATGGTTGAACAATTTGTTTAGTTTGAGAGAAAAATGAGACTATCCAATTGTTAAACATTGGTTCATCACTGGAATGTGGATAACACAGCTGAGTGAAAGTCTAAATAGTTGCTTGAAAAAGTACTTAACCAGGAAAATGATTATTCTGGATTTCTTCATATACCTTGACAGGCTATTGTCTGACAAACGCCACAAAGAATATCAAGCTAAGTATGGTTTACTCAGTAAGCTACCTAGACTTAAACAAATTTATCCAATTCTAAAGCAAGTGGGCAACATGTACACATTGAAGATATTTAAACTTTTCCAGGACCAATTCATAGAAGCTTGTGTGGTTACTACCGTGGTAGGAACAACTTTAGATGAAAATGTATCTGTTCATGGCGGTAATATGGATTGGAGTATGACAAGGTGGGATGATGGCTTTCTAAGTTGTTGGTGCTGGAAATATGCAATGGATGGTATTTTATGCAGCCATGTATTTAAAGTTTTTAAAGACGATACTCATTATTTTAATGAATTACCTTCTATGTATATGCTAAAAAGTTGGATGAGAAAAGCTACAGATGGCAGCGTACAAGACATCCGTGGATGTGAAGTTATTGTTAATCCTAAACTTAAAGTACGCAAAAGGTATAGGATCTTATGTCATTTTTTATAGAAATCAACTCATTTACATCCGAGAAAGAAGATGTATTCAATAATTTGATGGTAAAAAGGATGAAATGGAAAAGGAAACACATTAGTATTGAAGGACAATGTTCCGATGTGTAAGAAGAGGCAACCAATTCATCTTTATCCACTGAAAGAATTAATAATCATGAACATAATGAAACTATCAATCGGCAAGCCACAATCGGAAGTAATGCCAAGGGTATAAAGAATAAAGAAATAGGTGGTAAGGAACCAAGGCACAGAGCGAAGAATAACTTTGAAGAATCCATGCAGAGAAAAAAAAAAAAAAAAAAAAAAAAAAAAAAAAAAAAGACTATTCGAGACGAAAGGTTAATTTATTTTATTTATTATTATTTGATAATTTAATTGTTCACTATATGTCATTAACATTTTGATATTGGCAATATCCTAATTATGTTTTTACAATGAATAAATCTATTGTTTTCTATAAATCAAATGGCAACAAGAGTGTCTGTGCAGAGGTAGGTGACAGTGGTACCGTACAACCTATTACATATGTTCTTTATGTTAAATCAAAACCTTAATTTTTAATTTTTTTTATATTATTAAATTTTTCAGTACGATAAACTCTTAACTAACAATGTTCATATTAAAATAAGGGTTATGACATTCCTAGCGACGCCACTTCGATTCACGAAGATTGTCACCCATCTGCAACTTTACAATCTGAAACAAATATCGACCAAATGGCATACTGTCCTAGCACTAACTTCAGTCATCCCAGGACTCCATCAACTGAACAGGTATAAACAAACTTTTATTCTCAACTAGCTACATAAAAATTAAGTTGAACATTATTTCATACTTTTGAAATCCACCCGCTAATGAACATTGACAATATATTAGCAGGGGACTTCATCTATTTCGTATCATGAATGCCGATTCTTATATTACCTTGTAAGTTTATCTCCTATAAAATTTTTGCTCACGCAATATATTCTAAATACAGATGTTTTAACTTTTCATTAATTAACGTATGTACAAACATTATTTTTGTATGATCCATTCTAAGGATGTTGATCACACTAGTGCTTAACGTAATTCGACACCACTATCTGAGGAGACAATATCCGAGATTAATCCTCGAGCTCGGCAAAAACTGTTTTGAGTTAAGAAATTCTTGACAATAATTAATTTTGTATTTATTTTGTTTGTCTTTCATGTTGAAGTTGATCACACTATTGTTACTTGTATGCCGATCAAAAATTGATGGCTTGACTTTATATGTGATGATGTATAGGTATGCTATGGTGGATGGATCAACTCTCTTTTTGGTATAAAAAATATATCCCCATTTGTGTAAATGTATGGATAACTTGTTGGAGGTATTTTTTGTGTTTTGTATGTGTAATATGAAATGGATGATATGTAAGTTTTTCCAATCTATGAATAAAAGAATTATATTACCTATATGATTTTAATTAAGGGGCATTTATGTCAATTCATATATGTGAATGTTTATATGTCGTTTAGTTCATTTTGTTTGTGATTTGGGACAGGTTTTAAATCATATTCAGGGTCACAAGTGGACCGAATAAGATGTCAATGGCCTAAGAAACATAAACAGGGTCAATATTCCAAAACTGGCAGGTTTCGATTAACGGTTAGTTACCTCTTGCATCTGCCGATAGAAAATTGTCAGACAGTGTTGTTGACCTAAAAGGTCATTTAAAGACCATCTAATGATTTTGATGATTATAAACCATTAAAAGTGTTCTCGAACTAATGTTTACATTAAGTATACAGATTAATAAGATCAGATACATGCAGAGCAATTATATACAAACATGTATAAACAAACAAGATGACAAAATCATTTCAGAACGAATCAAGATTACCTCAAAGCTCAAAGCGATCAAAGTCAAGGATTGAAGAAAAGGGGTAGATATATTGGTGAGTGTTTATGACTCTTGTCAAAGTAATTTATGAATCCATCTGAAGCTCATATCTATAGATTCATGCATTCACTCCAAAAAAGCATTCCAATGATTATTAAGATCTTACATTTTAAAAAAATAAAAAAAATAAAAAAAAAAAACCTCTTTTTTTAGATCGTATAACCGGTTAGGAAAAACCATCTAACCGAGTAGCTGAATGGATACATCTTGTAACCGGTTAGGAAGAACCATCTAACCAAGTAGTTGAATGGACAGAATGAAACCATCTGTGAAAAGCACCTTGTAACCGGTTAGGAAGATTAATCTAACCGATCAGCGAAATGGACAGAATGCAGCTTGTATAACTTGAAGTAACATGTAACCAGTTAGGAAGAAACTTGTAACTGAGTAGTTGCACTAAGGCAGAAAATAACTCACTTCAAAATATAATTGTTGTAACCGGTTAGGAAGAAGCTTGTAACCGAGTAGTTACACCGAGACAGAAAAGAGCTCACTTCATATATAAATGTTGTAACCGGTAAGGAAGAAACTTGTAATTGAGTAATTAGCTGTAATACCCCTAATTTTCAAAAGGATAGTCTCGGTATTTTGTTTAATTGTTTTCTTTTCATTAATTGTTTTATTTAATGTTTTAATTGGTTTAATTGTGTTCTGTAAATTCTTTAATTATTGTTTTATTTTAATTTTCAAAAGGATAGTCCTGGAATTTCATTAATTATTTAGTTAAATTTTTAATGGTTAATTGTGATTATTTGCTTTATTTGAATTATTTGCTTTATTTGAATTAATTGCTTAAGTTAATTATTTAATTGTTTTACTTGAAGTTATTTAATTCAATTTCCTTATTTATTCTATCTTAACGTGTCAGTATAGAAGGTTGCACTCAGATAGTATTACATTAGGGTTATAGTTTATATAGCCGTCAATGTTTTAAACCTAGGTTGTTTAATAGGACGAGTGATTTGTATTAGAGTTTAATTGAGCCTAGGGTTATAGTGGTTTATAAATACTCATCTAAGGGGTTTGTCTAGGGTTTTAGCATAATACTACGACATAGTAAGTCTATGAGCAGTTTTAGAGACGGCAGGAAACAGAGAGCAAACGAAGGATTCGACGGCAAATTAAGGCGAACGTCGGCGTAAGGCAAGTTCTATCCTCACTCTCTCCCTTAGGTTTCGTGTTCTTTGCATTCTTGAACAATTTTAGGATTAATCAGATCAATTAAAACATTCTTTGTTTGTGCTTAAACCGAAACTGGTCTATAAGTTTTCACGCTTTGTAAAACTGTTAAGAACCTATTGTTTGCTTGTATGAATCTCTGTTTAAAACAATGTGTGTAATGTTAACTGGACTTAAGCACGAACTGGGATGTACTAGGAGTGGGTTACAGTCTCCGGAAATCATGGCGTGAGGTAGCAGAGGCGTAAAAACGAAGATGGAGGGCGAAGAGACGAGACAGAGAGGGAGAGAGCCGGCTCCTTTGGAGGGAGCTGGCTCCCTTTTTAGGTGGAGGCGGCTCCAAAAAGTGGAGCTGGCTCCAAGGTCTAAAGGAGGCGGCTCCACTTTTTGGAGACATCTCCTTTGGTGAATTTTTATTTTTATTTCGTTCTCCAGTAAGTTTTGCATGCTGTAGTTGTTTCTGGAGTATTCAGTTGAGTGCAGGGTGATTATGGAGGGTCTAATTGATATATTTGGTTAGATTAAAGTTTCTGTTGTGGTGTTAATTAAGTCTACTTGCTTAGATTAGCTTGGACAGTAGGGACTTAATCGGGTATTTAAACTATATTTAATTCTGTGAAGCTAGTAGTGTTTAACTCTCTCTGCAATAGAAATCTTGTGAGACAGATGTTATAACTGGAACTTGTTAAACTCTATAACCTGAGCATGTAACTGGATTATACTCTTCTGGGATGTGTTAGAGTTGAATGAGATTAAGTCTTAAACTTGGCACTAAAGGGAATTTTGTAAAATAACTTAAATTAAGCATGTTATATAGATACTGTGGGTTCTGTTGTTGATGCTTATCTTATCACTGCTAGTATCACTTAGTGGAGGAATGGATATGGTTAATGGTTATCTTAACTGATTGTGATATCAACTGCTGGATGTGGACTCTATTGAGTCTGTGAAACATTAGAGATTAAGCATGCCTATGTGTTTGCTAAAGTTTTGTTTTGATGCTTTCATTAGTACTGTTAGTATCAATTTTTGGAGCATGGACCTTGTTGATATTTACCCCAAATGTCTGTGATATCAACTACTGGATGTGGAATACTATTAATATTTAAACTTAGTATTATATCGGATTTTGTGTAACCGTATGTACTGACTATGTTTACTCTACTTATTGATGCTCACATCACTACTGTTGTTATCAATTATTGGATGTATGGAATTAGTTGATATTCGCTTCAGTTGCTGATATTATCAACTGCTGGATGGTTAGATAGTATACACCGGTATGGGATGGTGGTATACTAGGGACGGTTTGGTTTCAAAATACCAAAACCTACCTATTCTGGATTAATGAATGGATTAACTAAAAGTTAAATCCTATGGATTTGTAGTGTCATGGCAACAACTAGTTAAGCAGCACTACTATGGATTTTGAATGGATTTTAAATATATTACTATTATGGTACCTCGATATGAGCTTGAGTCTCAGGATCGACGGTTAGGGAGCGTATATGCATTGGGATGCATAGCTGGATACGATGGTTAGAGGTGTACCCTGTTTAGGTTTAGGTACACATGCCCACTTCGTGTGCATTTTTAGCATGTTACCTCTATTTAGGTTGAGACCGGCCTGTAGTCCAGTGAGAGTCCTTTAGTGTGACTATATATATATACACTTACGGACTTTTAGCTATTGTTAAATTGTTTAGGATGTACATGCGTATCGGGCCTCTGTTTGGATTGTAGTAGTATAGAACTTGCGCATGGGCCTGACCCACTTCTATTTTTCAGGTACATGACAGTTCCAGGCTTAGACGTGTTCGTGCTGAGCAGAGGTCTCTATTCACTCTTCCGACGATGTAGGGTTCTCTCCATAGTTTTATTTCTGGACGTTTATTACAATTGTTTTATCTTCTGTTTGGATGTTTAATAGGGGTCCACTAGAGATGGATTCCCGAGTTGTAAACTGAGGGAGTTTTGGAGTTTGGGGTTTGATGGATTTTAATAACTATAATATTTTTGCGGATTCTATTTTTAGTTCCTTTCAGCTTTAATTTCATTTCTTAATTCATTTTGTATTCCGTGTTCATTATAAAATATTAATTGTTAGATATTCCCTCAGGTTTGGGCCTGGGCCTGATCAACCCGTGTCTCAGATCCGAGGGGTATCACATTAGCTTATGTAACTAGTTAGTTCATATCAAGTAACCGATCAGTTGAACTAAGCCAGAGAAAAGCCTCCAATCAGTTACCTTCAAGTAACTGGTTAGACAAAACCTTGTAACCAGTTAGATGAGATCTAAATCTCATTCTCTCGAGTACTTCATGGCTTGAATCAAATTAATTGGCCTCTTATAAATATTACCAACGGCTATAATCTCATTAAATGCTGAGCAACCATCTCCAACAGTCATGTTTGGACATTTAATGTCTCTCATCTACCTTTACACTCTATATAAAAGCATGCATTGAAGAAGGTAAGGGCTATCATTGAGAGAACATTTGAATTACCATTCAAAGAGCATTTACTCTATCAATCATTACAAATCACTTATTCATTCAATCATCATCTTAGACTTCAGCTTCATTTGATTCATTTATTACTCTAGTCTTGTGAGCTTACACTTGTACATCTATCTTTGAGAGATCTCTTGTACTTTATTATTCTTGTTACAATCATTTATAAAGGGTTTTTTTTTTTTCCTAGTTGGTACTCACACACACTTGTATCTCTTGAGACATGAACCTCTAACCTCCCTTTGGGAAGTAAGAGGCTGATACCGCTAGGCCACTAGCCCGTTGATATTTTGTAAATAGTTGGTTTGACCCACCGGGTTGGTGTGACCCAAAGAAAGACTAGGAGAAGGTTGTTCTCATAGAAGTAAGGTGTGATACCCCTCGATTCTAGAGCCACGGGTGATCAAGTCCGAGCATAGATCCGAGGAATACCAAACAATTAATATGTAAACAAGCAGAAAATAAAACTGAATTAAGAACAAATTAATAATAATACGCTGAAAGAAAACTAAAATAAGAATCCTCAGACTTGAATTAATAAATTAATATAATTTTAAACTGTACAATTCGGGAATCCACCTAGTGGACCCCTAATCCCAAAACCTTGAATAAATTTACATAATTAAAAAAACAAAATTAAAGTAGAAAGGAAATCATATGTAACCGGAAGAGTGAGTGTCTGTATTTACATCAACACGATCAAGCTCTAAGCCTGGTACTGTCAAACACCTAAAAAATAATAGAGTGGGTAAGGCCCACATGCAAGTCCTGATCTACTACGATCCAAACAGTAATCCGATACGCAGATACATCCTAGAAAGACTCAACAATATCTAGAGTAGTCCATATATGTATATATAGTACACACTATAGGACGCTTGCTAGTCCAGTAGGTCTGTCTCAGCCTGAATATGAGGCAACATGCGAATACACACCCTAAGGTGGGCATGAGTATCTAGACCTACCAGGGAACAACACCTATGTCCAGTTATCCATCCTAGGTGATATACGCGCCCTAACCATGGTCCTGAGACTCAAGCTCATACCATGGCACATATAATAAATATATAAAGTCCGTACTCCTCCTAATACAGAATATTATCCATCTGTGTAGTGGTCTGATATCTATATAATAAATCAATTCGGAAACCATAGTAGATCATTCAATTCACAATTGATATGACACATGTAGGTGATGGACTTAACCTTTATGGTTAATCCATACCTGAATCCAAATTGGGTCAGACTTAGTGTTTTGAACTAATCCATTCCCAATATAGGTAGGTCTTAGTGTTTTGAACTAAGCCATCCCTAATATGACACCGTCCCATACCGGTTCATATACATCCATATAAGTGGGACTTAACCTTTTTATGGTTAATCCAACTCATTCCAAATTAGGTAGGATTTAGTGTTTGAACTAATCCATACCTAGTATGTCACCGTCCCATACCGGTACATACAATCCTCCAATTAACATAGTTGACAAAACAATATTAAGTAGTCACCAACCACACTCCACAGTATGCACAAGATAAGTTAATCTATATACATAAATATTAGACATTCAATACAGCCTAAAATCCAACTCCAATAATGTAAATTGCTATAATAAATTCAAGCATTCACATTCACCATCATAATCCATGAATTGATACAGTTAACAGAAATTTAAGCATCAATTACACCCAAGCTAAGCACAGGTCTTTCCAGTTAATTCACTTTACTTCTAATACCCCAGAAATATGATTTATTATATATACTTAAATCATATTTAACAACCTTGTTAAGCTCCAATATATAAAACTAGCAAATCCTCTAACATAGCATAGTTACTAAAACAACACTATATAATTAACTGTCATCCTCCACAATATGCACCAATATGAATTCATACATATATATCAACATTAGGTATTCACTTCAGAACCTAAATATCATGATCCAATAATTTAAATAACTAAAATAGGTCATAGCATTTAAATTCCACATATAGTCCATAAACTGATACCATTTAACAACCATTGAGTTCCAATTGATTCCAACCCAATCATAGTTGAAATTATAGTTAATCCACTATGTTTATAACATGGTGGACAATATGATTAAATATAATTAATTTATATACCAACAATTTGCTAAGTTCCAGTAATTAAATTTCTTAGCAAAATAGTGCAACGTATAGATTTTTCTTGAGCTGTATTTTACTCCTTTCCTTAATCCAATATTGTAATAATGTTTTTCACTATTTTAATAAGTCCCTAACATTTAATTACACCCCTCAGTATCCTTTAAACAACTTTAGAATTCACTGTACAGCTCAAACTACACACACAAACACACTCAGTATGCACTTTCTGGGCAAAAGCAGGCTCCAAAAATTTAAAGCCTGCTCCATTTATGTTAGAGCCGGCTCCCTAACTTAAGGAGCCTACTCTTTTAGCATGGAGCCAGCTCCATGCTCCTTGGAGCCGGCTCTTTGTGTGAGGGAGTTGGCTCTCTCATTTTGAGAGCCTGCTCTCTCCCTTTTTAGAGCAGTTCGTCCGTTCCTGCCTCGTCTTCTCCAACTCCGGTGATTATCTGAGCCTCTGTAATGTTTTTAAATCCTTGTTTAAGGTTAAATCTTAGTCCTAGAAAAATGTTAAACCACTTATATCCACTCATAACATGTGTTGAAACCAAGATCTGGAACAACGATTTCAGAATTTCAATTAGCAATTCAAAGCAACTCATAACAGATTTATTCCTATTTTAAATACTGTTCTAAATACATGTTCTAGAGTTTAATCTTAGACTCAGATCAATTTCGAGGCCTTCATTCGCATTACCAACCTCCGTTAAACAAAACTTAAAAGTAAACAACCAGAGGAACAAATAATAGAAAAACATAAGTTCATGCAAAACAGTTAATTCAACCGGATCAAATAAAATCATATATGCATAGAAGACATGTTATTATGTTTGTTTAAATCCATTTTAGCCTTTATTTAATCCCTGGAGTCTAACTAGGCATGTACAGAACACGAATTAACGGGAAAGAGAAGAACAAAGACTTGCCTTGAATTTCAGATTTGAAACTTTAAACCATCGTCTCTGAGGTTTTCTGACCACCTTCTAAACTATCGTTCCACGCCTCTGCTACTCTTGGTTAAACCCAGAAGCAACCCCATTCCTTACTCTTTGAACCTCTCTATTAAACTCTCAAGGTTTACTCTCTGTTTTTCCTAAAATTCCTCTCTATTGCACTCTGTATTTTCTCTCTGTTTCTTAGGTACGTGAGAAGAACTTTGTGTACTTTTATAAAACCCTAAACCCACATTAAACTATATATTTATAGAATCCAAAATCTTAACCTAATTCTAATTCGTTTACCAACAGGAAAACAAAACCTTAACATCCATTCCCTAACTATGTCGGCGACATCCGTGTAAAATAAAACCCCCAAGTTACCATAAAGAAAACAGTACATTAATTAAATAAAGCAATTAAATAAGTACTAAAAAAAATCAATCAGGTAATAAATTCAAGTTACATAATACTAAGGCAATTAATTTAAATAAATTCAAATAATATAATTAAAACAATCGCAATTAACATGTAAATTAAATATACACAAATATTAATTAAATCAATTAAGCAACCACAATTTATCACTTAAGAAAAACAAAACAACTAAGTCACATAACTAAATCAATTAATCAATGAAAAATAAAATTAAATTTCCAATCCTATCCTTTTGAAAACTATGGGTATTACATAAGGTATTGCTTCATGTAAAGATTTGCTCTCCATCCATGAGGAGAAGTCATAGTGGTTGGGAAGTCTCAAGAAGAATCTTGAGCCGAGGAGTAGGAGTTTCTGAACTTCGTTAAAATTGACGTGGTATAATTTTTAATCTCTCTACCTTTATCTCTCTATTACTTTAAAGTTATAAATAGTTTGCTTGCTCAACTTGATTATTGCTTCTATTATTTTCATGAACTATCTAGAGATTTAATTATTGCAAAACGTGGCCATGGACTCTATTCACTCCCCCTCTAGAGTCAATTATTGGGAAACAATTGGTATCAGAGCTTAATCTCTAGTTAAAGACTTAAACATCTTAGAGAACGATCATGGCCAATGATAATACAATCGTGCACCAAGAAAGTCAGTCAAGCAATAGACCTCCTTGGTCGGATGAAAATGATTACAACTATTGGAGAATCAAAATGAGAGCCTATCTAAGAGGTCTTGATGTTGATGTATGGGAAGCCACTGAAAATGGCGACCATATCCCAACCAAAACTGTTGAAGGCAGTTCCATTCCTAAACTAAATAGCGAATGGACTGCAAATGAGCGTGGGCTTATACAATGCAATGTTAGAACTATTTCCAATCTTTATTGTGCATTAAGCAAAGATGAATTTAATAGAATTTCATATTGTGAATCACCAAAAGAAATTTGGGATAAACTTGAAATAACCTATGTAGGCACTAATCAAGTTAAGGAATCTGATATGAACATGCTTATTCATAAATATAAACTCTTCAGCATGAATGATAAAGAATCAATTGGTGAAATGTACTCTCGCTTTACTAATATTGTTAATCCTTTCAAGGCCCTTAGAAGGACTTACATCTCTTCCGACAATGTGAGAAAAATTCTCAGGTCTCTGTCTAAGAATTAGGAAGCTAAGAAGACAGCTATTCTAGAAGCCAAGGATCTCAACACATTTCCAATAGAGGAACTCATTGGTTCATTAATGGCCTATGAGTTAGAAGTCAACAATCGTGAGGAAATTGAGGTTACTCAAAAGAAGGATCTAGCTCTCCAAACCACTACCAAGGAAGTTGTGATAGATAAAGATATTAATGATAAAGAAGGTGTTGCACTTATCACTAAAACCGTTAGAAGAGTTCTTCAAATGAAGAAATATCAAAAGAGGAACAACTTTAAATGAAACGAGTCATCAAATGAGCAAGCGAAAAGAAATCCACCCACTTGCTTCCATTGTGGGAAATTGGGACCTTTCAAAACTGATAGTTATTAATGCGACTTTCGTGTTTCCAAGAAAGTGTGTTAAATATTTAAAATTGAGAATGTGCTAAGTGGGTATCAACTTTTACATTTATAAAAGCCACAAAACACTTATACGTGAGTATAAAATGGGAAGGGATCATCCATAAGAATTATGGCATGGAATCTAACGTGACATTAATGAGCGTGAGACTGAAACAATGTTTAATTGGTTGATTAAACTAATGTGAGACAATGTAAACATGCAATTGAAATAAAACTAAATTAATGGAGTTTAAAGGTAGGAAAAGAGGCTTAGGGCATGGAATGCACCACTAAGCCCGTGCAACTAAAAGAAGAACCTTCAATTAATGGGGAAAACTTATGTAATCAAAATGTGGCTCAAGCACACATCAAATTAAGAGGATAATACAAATTGTAATAATAAGCATGGATTATCAAATTTAAGCATGAATTATCTACTTAACTACAATTTATCCAAGGTGTAGTACAACCCATCAAGACTAAGCATAACCCATCAAACTAATTGACAATTCTATCCAATAAATATCATGCATGGCCATCACTAATCACAATTACAAAAAACACTTAGCGTAGAGATTAATAGTCAATAAATTACACATAAGACAACACGCAACCAACACAGAGAATCAATAGAAAGAATTATCAATATAAATATTGGTACAACTAAATTTGAATTCTCAAGACCATAGCACTAATTACAATTAATAATCCTCAAAATTGTAAGTCAAAGGTTTAATTACACATGTTTAGGGCTCATTCAAGCCCTAAATGAAGGACTAGCTACTCATGGAAAAGGTAGATGTCATCAAGGTAGCTTCACAATTTATCTCTAAGCCTTGGCTCATCATCATCTTCTTTTTCCTTGGTTGAAACCCTAAAGAGAGAGTGTATGAATGTAGAGAGAGAATGTCCCAAAATATCCTAATCCAAAGCTAATCCTTACCAAATGTCTAACCTCTTTGCCAAAAAGGGCCAATTCCCTTATATAAGTGGCTTTAGTGACCTCAAAATGGTCTGACCTCATGCACTAGGATCCCAAATGATTGCACCACGAGCTCCCATGAATTGAGGGTTCAATTTTGTTTTTCATAGATTTCGAGGCAAGTACGATCGATCACAAAAGTGGTTCGATCGATCACGGGTAGGTGACAACTATTAATGTGGATAAGGACAAGGCTTGAGATATTTATGAAGATAAGAACAAAGTTTATGATCGATCATAGAAAGAGTGGATCGATCACAAATTATAGGAAATATTTATTTGGATAAAGACAAAGGCATTTATTTGGATAAGAACAAAACCTTCGATCAATCCTGGAATCTGGCTGGATCGATCATGTGTGATCAATTGTGACTTTGGTTTGATCGATCCAAGAGGAAATTTTGCAGCTTTAGCCTCATTTTTGCTCCATCTTCTAACCAAGACTTTGGTTGTATGATACCCCTCGGCTCCAAAACATGGGTTGATCAGGCCTACGCCCAAACCCGAGGAAATACCAAACAATTAATACTTAAATGAATACAGAATACAAAAAGATTTAAGAAATAAATAATAAAGCTGAAAGAATTATTAATATAAAATCCTTAAAAGTTAAAGATTAAAAGAATCCAAACTTCCCAAAACCTTCCATACGTACAACTCGGGAATCCATCTAGTGGACCCCTAAACAAAATCCCAACTGGAACTAAATAACTAAAAATAAAATCCAAACTAAAATATAAAGAGAAATCCTACGTAATTGGAGAAATGAGTGACTGTCTCTGCTTAGCACGATCAAGCTCTAAGGCTAACAAGTTATATTCTAATTACAATCCAAATAGAGACCCGATACGTAGATACATCCTAGATATCTCAACAATATCTATTTAGTCCATACATATATATATCTACACTAAGGGACTCTCACTGAACTACAAAGGGGGGTCTCAACCTGAATAGAAGGCAACATGCAAAACGCACCAAAGGTGGGCATGAGTACCTAGACCTAACAGGGTACACATCTACCATTATATCCAGCTATGCATCCCAATGCATATACGCTCCCTAACCAATGATCCTGAGACTTAAGCTCAAATCGTGCTACCATAGATATATATTTAAAATCCATCTCAAAACCAGAGTATGTCATTCAATTGTTCATTGATCTAATATAAATAACAACTAATCCAGTTAGTCACTCAACTTATTCAGTTGATCTGACCTAAACACAAATAATAAATACTCCAGTTAGTCACTCAACTTACTCAGTTGATCTGAATTACATATAAGTATGATTTAATTTTTATAATCCATTCCCTTATTCCAAAGTAAGTAGGACTTAGCATTTTGAACTAAACCATCCCTAGTATGCCACCGTCCCATACCAGTGCATACGATCCATAACATCTATGTAATTGACAGATGTAATTGACAGAACATAATATAATAGTTCAGCAATTAAAATCCAAAACATTAATCCATGTAATTGACAGAACAAGATTTAATAGTTCAGCAATTAGAATCCAAAGTAAGCATAGCTAAAGTCTGATAAGTATATGACCCTATTGTGCATCCAAAATAAGGTCTAAAATCATGCTATAGTACGTTAAATTGCTAAAATAAAATTATGCAATTAATTCCCTTCCATCCGTTAACAGCATGCAAAATTGTTTAAATTTTCATATTGTTCAATCCACTAGCATAAAGGTATAAATTATGCATTATGAGGTTTTAATATCATACAAAATTAATATTTAGAACCCCCAGTAAAGTCCCAAATAGTTCGGGAAAACAAAAATCGTACAAACAGTGCCTAGAGAACTTCCAGAATGTACTAACACAAGAGAGCCTGCTCTCAAAACATGAGAGCAGGCTCCATCCATACCTAGAGACGACTCCCTAAACCTTGGAGCCGGCTCTATACAAGGGGGAGCCAGCTCCCCATCACCTGGAGCCGGCTCTTCAGTTGAGGGAGCCGGCTCGTACTTCCATGGAGCCGACTCTCTCCCCCTCTAAGAGCCCTGAACTCGTTTTAACCCCTTCTTCCTCGTCTCCAGCCACTTCCAACCCTTCTGTTCTTCATTAATACTGAACCTAAGAGTCAAAACTGTATCCAGTAGCATCCCAATCATTTATTTAAAACAGTTTGCATTAATAACAATGATGAAAACAGTTACCGATTCTATATGTTTCAAGATCAGATAATATAATCTAAATTAGCAAGAACTATTCCAGAGCAAATTAAACACATATAGACCATTAATTCAACATATAATAAGCATGCAAGATTCATTTAATGTCTAATTAAAATCCTAGAGATCATCTAGGCATACACAGAACACAGGTCAAGGGGAAAGAGTAAGAATAAAACTTGTCTGTGAGATTTTTAATTAAAACCTCGGTGTCGTCTTCCTAAGTTTTTCCAACGACTTTTGTTCACTGTCAACCTCCTACTGCTCTGGTTTAAATCCACAAGCAATACCTTCCCTCCTCCTTAGTCCATCCTTTAATCCATAGCTGAAACCCCAACTTTAATCTCTCTGTTTTTCGCACAACTCTCTGTTACGTCTCTCTGCCTCCACTGTGTCGTGAATAGGGTTCTAAAACCCTAGGCAGACTTATTACATATATTTATAGGCCTCTATAAAAACCTAAGTCCAATTATAATCAGAGACGAAAAACCTAACTAAATCTTAATCGGCCAACATGTGAGTTCATAAAAGAATAAAAACCCTAATTTAACATTATTAATGAAACAACTAATTAAACTACCACATAAGCATACATTAAAGAAACAAATAATTAAAACAAATAACCCGATTAAATACAAATAATTAAACAAATAATTCAATTAAGTAAACAATTAAACAAACACGTTAATTAAATAAAAACAACAATTAAACAAATAGACAAATAAACAAATAAGCAAATAAAATGCAATAAAATAATTAATTAAAATGTTGAGACTATCCTTTTAAAATTAGGGGTATTACAGGTTGTCTTTCCTAACGCTCCAAAACATCCGAGTTAGTTCATTTCAACCTTATGCACTTGAAAAGGGGAAAAATATAAAATAAGACTAAAGCGGAAAAATAAAGATAGAATAAGGTTCTAATATACTCAAGATTAGGGTTGAAATGTGCATATTTCAGTACTTAACACACCCCCAAACTTAAATATTGCTAGTCCTTTAGCAATGAACAAAGAATGAAATAAAAAGAAACGACTATACAACAAGAATAAAATAAAGCAATAAAAAGGTGACGTCGTTTTCGTAGAAATCGCGGTTGCATTTAGCATATGCAACAAGCCTTTTGAACTCCTAAGTTACCCCTAGTGGACTAGTGAAGTCTTGTGAGGGTTTTCAGAAATGATACTGTAACGACCCGAACCTGTAGGTTTGAACCGTTAACCGGGTCCTTACCCGAACCCGACATCACCTAAGTCAAACACCTCCATGTCTAGTGTTCATTCATCACTGTGGTACATTAATTATACTTCAAGAAGGTTCCGGACAACATTCCAAGGCATAGGTGAGTCAAAGACCAAAAACGGAATAAGGATACACAAACAGCTCCATTTCGTCGACCGAAGTGGAGTTTCTGTCAGCCAAAATGGCCTTTGAAGTGTCTTTGCTCTGGTCGACCGAAATAATTATATCAATCGGCCGAAAGGAAAAGTCCAGAGGCTTGAAACAAAGTCGGTCAGCCAAAGTGTTATTTTGGTCGACCGAAATGGCCCTGATGAGCCCTGGGCCTGATACTGAACAGCTGCACCTTGAAAATATGCAAAAGACTTGCTATGGAACCTTAAAACTATATAAATCATGTTCCAACACATGTTAAGCCACTGAAAATACACATTACAATCCCATTTAAATACACTAGCAATATAGTCATACATGGTTCATCATAGTCTTTTACAAAAGAACAAAAATTTCATATAATTTACAGTCCATAGCTTACATTTGTTGCTACATTAGTACACAAATACACTTAGTAAAGTTTCTATACAAAAGGTAACAAAATGAAGGTTCCAATCCAGCCTAAGGTAGTGGAGGGTTGTCATCCGCCAATTCTTTTCCTAAACCTGAAAAATGTTAAATTGTTGGGGTGAGTATAAAGCTCAGCATAAGTTACCTAAAGCGTTAGTTTTGAACTCCCTTGAGTCAAATAACACATAATGGGATTAAAAAGATGCTAGGATCATGCAAGGGGTTCATACATCATAATCAACTTAGCAAGAGAACAATTTCAATACTTGTCACAATTCCACCAAATGAAATACATGAAATGGTATGCAATGCATCCGTCCCAAATTTGGCTTATATTGACTCAACCCACACCTTTTGAAATCCACTAACTGACTTTACCGAGGTGAGATTGATAACTACCCCTAGTTCTATTTTTGGCAATGCCTGGCAACCGTTAATGGGTTTAGTATCAACTTTTTCACCCCCTAAACCGGGTCGTGCTCCCTCTAGGTCAATTTAGCTCTGGACTCGCGAAATCCGATTCATTTTAAAGAAAACCCTCTTTTCCTTCCTCAAAAGAAAACTCAACTTTCTAAAATTAACCTTTCATTTCAATTTTTTTCCTCCAAAAGATCCTTCCTGGTGTCTTCTCGGGCGTGTGCACAAAATAATGCACAAAACTTTGAGTTTGGAAATTAGTGTCAAGTGGGCACTATAATTTAAATTTATAAACCGCTTAACACCCATACTACGTAGGATGAGTGAGAAAGGATCGTCCCAAGGGATTGGGTTGTCGTACTAGCTTGAGGAATCAAAATTAGGGCTAGTAGGTCGAGTGATCAAACAAGAATTGTTGGTTGGTTGATTAAACTAAAGAGCAAATTAAACTAAACAATTGAATACAATAAATAGTAAGTAAGAGAGAGAGAGAGAGATCTTGGGGTTTAGAGGTCACCACCAAACAATGTTTTTCTACACCCTTAACAAGTGACTAATGAGGGGAATGTGTGTTGCAATATTGATGTGTGTGTGTGTTTGGTTAATTCAACTAGTAAGGGTGACCAATTAAGTATACATTGTCTAATCAACATGTGAAAAGCACAATATATCTAACAATTAAGTATATATTGTCTAAATAGCATGTGAAAAGCATAATATATCTAGTAAGTCATTAATCCTTTCATTAAGCTCATAAGCCAAACACACCATAAGGTTAGAGACATATGCTTCTTGCATTTAAAAGTATGGAACATCAAACAACAATCATGGATTGTCCTCCCATTTAACAACTAAGCTACCACTACACTACAATTAAGCTAAAGACATGAAATTAAACTAGTTAGGCTAAGGGAGAGGCACAATCCATCAAGAAATGAGCATGGACCATCTAGAAAACTACAAGAGCATTCCATTAAGCACAATGTTTTGACAATCTCTAGATCTATGACATTAATACACATAGACATGCATCAATAACACAGGAAATAGAGACAAACACATGAACATCTATTCTAGCATACATAGACATATGGATAGAATGAAATGATCAATTGGAAGCATTATACCACATAAACCATTGAATAAACAAGATCTCTATACATATAAGTACCAAAACATGTATTACAACACTAATCCCTCAATAATACACAAAATCAAGATGTAAAAAGCATGTTTGGGGCTAGTTGTAGCCCTAAGAGGATGTCTAGCCACTCATGGTGATGTTGCTCCAACCCTCAAGGGCTAACTCCATGGAAGAAATCTGCTCCTTGTTGATGAAGAACTCCCTAATAGTGTCTCTAGCCTCATTCTTCTCTTCTTCTACACTAAGAATAGCCTCTAAAGTTGTATCCCTAATTCTTTATCAAAACTCTCTCAAAAAGTGCATCATATTCCTTATATAGGTAGGTCAAATAACACACAAAATAAGCTGGGGTCATGCAAAGAATATTCCCCAATGATTGGATACAAGACAACTTAAATGAGCTGGCTTTTTAACTTTTTCGCATTGGAGGAAGTTTGATCGATCGATCGAACTTGGTTGAAATCTATCGAACTGAGGCTGGATTAATCCAACTGGTCGAGCTTTTTGGGAAAAGACAAATCCAAGATATTTTTGGAGATATTTGGGGAATAGGACAAAAGTGATTGGGGTGGTACAGCTGTGGATAAGATCAATCATTTGGATAAGGACAAAGTGTTCGATCAATCAAAGAATGGTGTTGGATCGATCAAAATTTGACTTTCTGCTTTGGGGTCGAGGTTTGGATCTATCATGAAATGCTGAGATCGATCAATGTTAGATCTATCGAACCTTGAAGTTGGATCGATCGAACTTTGCTGCTTCCCACCTTTAGCTTCTTTTTGCTTCTTTCTTTTTCCACTTTGCTCCTTTCTTTGTTTCATCCCAGAATTGCTTCCTTTTTGCTCTTATTTGGTTGAGTTAGCTTATTTTCGGGATAAGTGCCTAAAAACGGAAATAAAATAAAATCAATCTAAAACGGTAAAGTAAGATAGATAAAGGTACTAGAATACCTAAGCTTAACGGGTTTAAATGCGTACTTTTCAGTGCTCATCACTTCCCTTATGCAATATAATTACTTTCATCATTATATCAAGATCACAACATTATAGCACTAACAATAATCAATTAAAAACATAGTCTACTTGAAATTTCAATACAACAAGGCATCATCATCTCAAGTAAAACATATACAAGGGCCATTCGTAACAATTTTAACATGTGAAATACATATAACATCATGCTTCAACAATTAAAACATTTCCAGGTCCTTAATCTCATGTCAAAATTTTCAACTTTAACCATATAACAATAATAATAAAATTTTACTCAAATTAAGAGACAAAATTTGATGCATTAGAGAACCTCTACCTTAGATTGAAGATTAAACCAAGCAAAGCCCAAATTTCAGCCCCAAGAACCCCAAATTAGAATTTCCAAGAGTGCTCCAAACTGAAATCAGCTTCTATCACAAAGAAGGTCTCAACTAGCTCTTCGATTTTGCCTAAAGGAGTACCATCAATTTCCCAAGGATTAAGCTTCAATTAAGCCTTAAAAGCTTGAAGAAAAAAAGAAAAAAAAAATAGAGGTGAGGAGGGAGAGAGAATCTGCCAGAAAGAGAGAGGAAGAATGAGGCCATTGCATGGCCTCTTGGCCACTAAACAATGTGAGTGGGGAGTGGGCCCCACCACTAACTCAAAATATCCATCATTGATTTTTCTACCACCACAAATATATATGTATATGCTAACCATGCCGCATCCACATAAAATATAATAAATAAAAATAAATGAGATGCAAATGGACCCAAACAAAACCCCCGTACTCGACAATTCTGGTAGCGGGTCCCACACGGGACTTTCTGGCTCGAAAAATGAAAAAATACCAAAATGGCAATTGTTGCATTTCTGAGGGTCCTATACTCAAGGAAATGTCCCAAACAACTCTCTGACGCTCTCGGCATACACCACGATGTTCGGCACGCAAAACGAGAAAAAGACGAAGATACCCTCGAAAGTTAAAAAATTATAAAAATTGGAAAATAACAAAATTCAGGAACATTACATTTGAAAGGTTGATTTTAGAAAGTTGGGTTTTCTTTTGAGGAAGGAAAAGAGGGTTTTCTTCAAAATGAACCGGATTTCGCGAGTCTGGGGCTAACTTGACCTAGAAGGAGCACGACCCGGTTTAGGGCGTGAAAAAGTTTATACTAAGCCCATTAACGGTTGCCAGGCATTGCCAGAAATGGAACCGGGGGTAGTTATCAATCTCACTTCGGTAAAGTTAGTTAGTTAATTTCAAAAGGTGTGGGTTGAGTCGGTATAAACCAGATTTGGGACGGGTGCATTGCACTCCATTTTATGTATTTCATTTGGTGGAATTGTGACAAGTATTGAAATTGTTCTCTTGCTAAGTTGATTATGATGTATGAACCCCTTAAATGATCCTGACATCTTTTCAATCCCATTATGTGTTATTTGACTCAAGAGAGTTCAAAACTAACGCCTTAGGTAACTTCTGCTGAGATTTATGCTCACCCCAATACCTTAACATTTTTCATGTTCGGGAAAAGAATTGGGGGATGACAACCCTCTACTACCTTAGGCTGGATTGGAACCTTCATTTTGTTACCTTTTGTATAGAAACTTTACTAAGTGTATTTGTGTACTAATGTTACAACAAATGTAAGCTATGGACTATAAATTATATGAAATTTTTGTTCTATTGTAAATGACTATGATGAACCATGTATGGCTATATTGCTAGTGTATTTAAATAGGATTGTAGTATGTATTTTCAGTGGGTTAACATGTGTTGGAACAAGATTTATGCAGTTTTAAGGTTCCATAGCAAGTCTTTTGCATATTTTCAAGGTGCAGCTGTTCAGTATCAGGCCCAGGGCTCATCAGGGCCATTTCGGTCGACCGAAATAGCACTTCGGCCAACTGATTTTGTTTCAAGCCTCGGGACTTTTCTTTTCGGCCGACCGAAATGATCATTTCGGTCGACCAGAGTAGGGACATTTCAGAGGCCATTTTGGCCGACTGAAACTCCACTTCAGTCGACCGAAATAGAGCTATTTGTGTATCCTTGTTCCTTTTTTGGTTTTTGACTCACCCATGCCCTGGAATATTGTCTGGAACCTTCTTGAAATATAATTAAGGTACCATGATGATGAATGAACACTAAACATGGAGGTGTTTGAATTAGGTGACCTTGGGTTCGGGTAAGGACCCAGTTAACGGTTCAGACCTACGGGTTCGGGTCGTTACAGATACCTACAAATATCAAAGGCTCTTTCTCACTTATGAAGTAATGACACATTTCAAACAAGTGTTGGGAGAGAACTACACCAAGTATGCAAATTTCAGCCATTTCTAAGCTATTCTCGATATCTCAACATCACGCAAGCAAAATATAATCCCCACACATCAAGCAAGTCAATCATGCAAATTGAAATTAATTCTAGCATCCTTTTTAAGTGAACCTATCTTAACAAAATCAATGTAAAGATCACAAACCGGCCTCAAACTAGCACACATGTCAAATATCAATCATCAAGACATTAAATGAACCTTTTATTCAATCAAACAATATATAAAAAAAAATTTATGGATTTTTTGTTTTCAATAGAATCGAAGATAAGAGTGTGGTGCAATATAAAGATCGCTTAAGCTTTCTAAAAGAATTATGGAACGAGCGTTAGGTCAATGACTCCCAAACCAGACGACTTTAAGGCATTATGTGTAAAGACGCCTCTAAGGACTTAAAAGCTCAAATCAACTAGGTTACAAATCAAAACAACTCTCACTTTTCATTTCCCAACTTCTCACCTTTTCAAGCAAAAATTCGATGCTTAATGAGGCACAAATCCTGGTTACTCGGTAAAGAAGTTTTTATTTCAATTCGTCCCTCCACTTTTTGACGCAAGAATTTAATGCTTAATGAGGCACAAATCCCGGTTTCTCGGTGAAAAGGGTTTGTTATTTAGCATGCAAGGACATTTTGTCAAGAATGATGAATTTTCAAAGCCTACCAACTCAAATGAGATATAACCAAAACAATAATCAACTAAGCATGTACCTCACAATTTGAATGCTAGTGTGCGTTTATGCAAATGTAGTACTCTAAAATCAATTCTCAAAGCATTTTCAACAAGCAAGATGATGTGGACCACTAAAGCAAGCATGATATCGAAAATTTAAAATTTTACCCCTAAATGGTATCCTAAAGCATACAAGAAATATTAGACTCTCAAAACTTGCCATTCCAAGGCAACTATGCTTCAAAAGATCAAAATTATAGCAATCTATGGATCGAAAATGAATCTTAAATCTCATATGCATATATCATATTTTGAATTTTGAAATGAATGCAAAAAGTCCACTTTACCCCCAAACTTAAACCGCACATTATCCTTAATTTGCAATGAGAACAATGGAAAAGAGGGAAAAATATACCATTGTAGCAATGACGAGATAAAATAGGGACGTAGGGATCCAAAATGGGTGGTAGTACCCCCCCCCCCCCCGCCCCCCCCCAAAAAAAAAAAAAACTTGGGACTAATTACGGTCCTGAAAATTTCACACTGGGACAAACCTCATCAAAATAACAAATGGAATAGGGTAGGTGTGCAATGTGCATGCAACGCAGTTGAGAAAGAGATAGAGATAGGGATAGAAAAGGTCCTGAGAAGAGAGAAAGGGATCTCTAAAATGGTCATACTGAAATGTACTTGATACCGAAATCAACAACATTATATATGTAGAAAAATATCCAAAAATATCAATACATCACAGTGTATAAAACCAACAAACTGGCCGTAAAAATATCAAAATGTATCAATACAGATATATAATGAGAGATGGTGATGGAATCGTAATACAGAGGATGATGGCCGAGCGAAGCGAGAACTCCGTAGTTATCTGGATAAATCCGCTATCATCGCCCGCAACTTGATACTAAAGCAGTGATGCCCCGCACCTCTCCTCGCAAGCTGGTTATATCCTCTTAAAGAGTAATCACACAATCCTGCAGAGTAATAACACAGTCCTGCAGATCGGCAACGCTCCCCTGAAAGGACTGATAGTGCTCCTAGGTCATCACAAATAGTGGCTCGAGATTGGGAATGACAGGGTCATCCTCCTGACTATGTATGTACGAGTCAGCGTCAGACTACTGCTCTTCTTGGTCGCTATGAGCTGGAGATTGAGATGGAGAATGAGATAGAACTGGAGGATTATAAACTGGGTCTATCTCCGGATCTACAGGATCTGTTGGGTTTACTGTGGAGCAACCTTCATAAGAGCATTGTATCTCTTACTCCAGTCCTTCTACTGATAGTGGCAAAATCCCTCATCTATCAGCTCGTCGGGAGCGAATGGATATCTATAATCAATAACAATCTGGGTGATCAGGTGTGAAAAGGGCAAAAACTTAGGCCGCTAGGGTTGGGTCTTTGAGATGTACTCGTCACAGATCTTAACCATCACGCCCCATATGATAGTAGGCATTAAGAACCAGTGGCCGGTGTGAATAAAATATAGCGCTGCCAAGAAGTCTGCTCTCCTATGCACCATATGTCTAGCCATGTAGAAATTTTGGTGCAAAACATGACTGATAAAACGCAGACAGGAGGCCAGGCTCGACCGGTTGGTATATTTGGTGGAAACTGTGTTCTCATTGTTTGGTGCCGAAGCCATGGTGGCGTCTATCGGTCTCTGTGGATGATTACCCCTACTGGAGGTAAGTAGGGGCAGTGAGAGGCCTTTTCTAGGGCCTCGAGAGTGATGGCAATAGGATAACCATCTATAAAAGTAATCAGCTCAGCCAGGTTAGTCAAATTCGGCCTGAGATTCTGGTAAAAAACCCGTGATAAGTGCTGAAAAGTCTAATTTTATGTCATTTCCCTTTTCAAGCACTTATCCTAAAATAAGTCAATTCAGCTGAATTATAGCATTAAAAGAAGCAATCTCGAGCTTAGTGGAAGAAAGGAGCAAAGTGGTGAAAGAAGCCTTCTCAGATCAATCCAACCAAGCTTCGATCGATCACACTATAATCGATCCAACCATGCCATGATATATCAAGTTTTTTGTCCTTATCTTCAGGAAACTTCCCTTCCGATCGATCCAACCTTTCCTTCAATCGATCGAACACTTTTGATCTTATCCTCACCTACCATTTTTGTCATTTTCCCAAAATATCTCAGCCTTATCATTATCCAAAAAGTGCGCCACCATGGTTCGATCGATCCGAGTAACCTCGTGATTGATCGAACTGCCTCAAGTTACGTGAAAAATAGAGTTCCAACCAAATTAAAGAGCTGCTCGTGGTGCAATCGTTTAAAGGTCCTAGTGTATGAGGTCTGACCATTGGGTGTGACATTTGAGCTACCTATATAAGGATTTTGGCTATTTTGAGTAAGGAGGTTGGATTAGGTTTTGGCAAGAGACTAGAGATTAGAGAGAGATATACACAAATTGGGAAAGTTTTTCCACTCATCTAGGGTTTCTACCAAAAGCTCAAGAGGATGAGGATGACTTCTTCCATGGATATAACCCTTGAGGGTTGGATGACAACATCAATGAGTGGGTAAACCATTCTCTTGGGGCTAGAGATTGCCCTAAGCATGCCTCCTAAACTTTGATGTTTTGTAATTAATGGGGATTTGTATTGTAATTCTTATCTTGACGTCTTATATTTATACAAATCTAGTTTCTACAATGATTTGTGTAGTTTAATACTTCCAATTGATCATTTAATTCTATCCATGTGTCTATGTATGTTAGAATGAATGTTCATGTGTTTATTTCTAGATTTTATGACATTGATGCATGTCTATGTGTGTTGATATTATGAATCTAGTGATGGTCAAGGCATGGTGCTTAAATAGATTACTCTTGTGGTTTATTTGATGGTTCATACTTATTTCTTGATGGATTGTGCTACCTATTTAATTTAATTAGTTTAATTTTCATGTCACTAGCTTAGATGTAGTGTAATTGCCTTACTTTCTTAGATAGGTGGACAATCCATGCTTGTTGTTTGATGTTCCATGTTTATGAATACAAGTAGTATATTTCTCAAATTTAATGAGTGTGTATTAATTGTGGACTTATGGAAGGATTAATGCATTAATTTGATATGTTGTGCTACTCACTAGATTGACTAGACAATGTATGCTTACTTGGTCATCCATACTTGATAATTCAATTAATGGCACATACTTTCATTTACAATACATAATCCCCCTAATCCATTAAATATTGAATGTCTAGAAAGGTTATTCTTAGTGGTGAACTCTATGACCCAAGACTCCTCTCTTATATTCTCTACACCTCATATCATTTTAGTCGTTTTACATTGCATTCATTTACTTTAAAGTGCAATATAATTCAATCACAAACCATCTTTTGATTATTCGACCTACTAATCCATCTTGATTCCAAGAATACCGTGCATTTCCCTTGGGACAATCCCTACTTACTTTAGCTACATTAATAGTTAGTAGTGGTAATGGCATTCTATAAATTCAAACTTTGCCACATTTTATCACATTTTTGTGCTTTGGTATCGTGACACATCAAGCCGCACAAGCCTCGGGTATACAATAGCTGCGACAGGGGCAAGAATAGGGCTGATGTGCCACCTATAAATCTCATCATAAGACTACTTAGTCTCCTCGGATGTAGAGAAATCATCCTCGAAGAACGTGGTCTTGTGCTCTACAGTGAGACTAGAATACTTCCTTCGGACCCTATCTCTGACGACAACCTACCTTGGAGGAGGAGGAACTGGAGCAGGTACTGGAGCTAGAGCATGAGCAGGAGTAGATGAAGATGAGGTTGCAGCCTCAGGAGGAGGTGACTGGCCTGGTGGAGGAGAAACCCTGGGCTAGATTCTTCGCTCATACTACCTGTTAGCAATTGTTTTGAGCCAAACCATAGCCTGTAAAATAGTCAACACTTGCATTCTAAGTCAGTAGCTGGAAGTGATACCGAATATAAAGAATTGAAGTACAAAATGAAAGCAACATGTTTGTCAAATAAAGATAGACAAAGCAGTATGAAATATTGCACAAAGCAAGGATCGCAACAATTAAATCACATGAATGTTAACAATACAAGTCAAGATACAATCCCGTAACTTAGAAATTTTAGACGAAATAGCATGTATTGCAGATAACCAAGGCAAAGTAAAGAACGCCACGACATAAACAAGTACGATATGCTACCAATATGGAAAAACACAGGCATTAGGCATAAATGATATATCATGGAACACGGGGCAAGATTAGGGGATATGCATTGCACAACTGGACTGCTTGATCAATCATGAACTATGTGTGATCAATCATATGAAATCGATCATGCCCTTGGTTTGATCGATCATAGTGTGATCCATCATGACCTTGGTTAGATTGATCGAACTGACTGAAAATCCAAAAGGAACCTGATTCGTGACGTGGATGACATAGGGCTCGGGTATATGGTCACTTGAACACCTCAAATTATCACAAAAATGGTCACTTTTAGGCCCGTGGCCCCTTTTCTAAATTCAGAAAATTGAAATGACCTATATACATACTTGAATCTAAAAATAGAAAGATATGAGGCATATAAATACAACCTAATCTATCATGCTTTGAACATTTATAAAGAAAAACAAAGTAAAAATAAAAGATAAATGAAAAATGAACCTACCTTAACCGAGGAGAGAAGTGGAAGAGAGTAGGTGATGAAAGTTGAGCTCAAGAAGCCTTGAATCATTAAGATTGAGGCTCGAATTTGAGTGGAGTGGAGAGAGAACAAGACAAGAGCTTTGGAACGCTTGGATGGCTAGAAAAATGGCCAAAGTGGTCGTTGGAAAGCTTTTATAAAATTATTCCGGCCACTTGTGATTGATCACGCCCTTGGTTCGATCGATCCAAGGGAGGGTGTGATTGATCATGCTGATGCTTAGATTAATCATACTGTGAAGGTGAAACGACGACCTATTTTTGAAATTTTGAAAAGTTTTTCTTTTTTTTGAATAAAAGAAAATTTAAAATTTAAAAATGAAAAATGGGAAGTCAAAGGGTCAAAGCTGAGATCGATCATAAAACTAGATCGATCATGCATAATCGATCGAACTGGTTCAAACAATCAAATCGAGAGCATGCATTTTGAAGTTCTCAAATATTTTCTAAGTATGGAACTGTGATCGATCAGGATGAAGCTTAGATTGATCATGTGACAGTTGGATCGATCATGAATAAACTTCGAACGGTCAAACTGAGAGCATGGTTTTGGGGGATTCCAAAATTATTCTAAGTGTTAGAATCCACGATCGATCCAACCCATGTTTCGATCGATCCAACAGGCATTAAATTGCCTCAATTTGAAATGCAAGTGTAGAAAATCTTATGCTAAGACCCAACGAAGTAACATAAGATTAGGTAATGTAGAATGAAGTAGAGAATGTACACGAGAACTTAGGGTTTGGAAACCTTAAAATGACTAGGTTTAACGTCTCTAGGCGACGTCGATAACGCTCATCAATCCAAGTAGATGGGATCCATCAAGAAGGCAAATTCCACATCCCTTTGAATGGTATGTCCTTCGATGTAGGGTTTTAACCTTTACTCATTCACTTTGAAGGTCCTTTCATCCTTCAAGCATTTGATCTCAACCGCTCCATGAGGTGAGAAGGAAATGATCTCATACGGGCCATCCCACATAGAGTAGAGCTTTCTGGGAAAGAATTTGAGTTTATAGTTGAAGAGCCATGCCTTTTGCCTAGGTTCAAAAAACTTTTTCACAATATAACTATCGTGAAATGCTTTCGAACGTGCTTTGTAGATTTTGGCATTGTTATAAACATCATTTCTTAGCTCATCGAGCTTATTCAATTGGAGTGTATAGTTCTCTCTAACCTTGTCAAGATCAAGATTAACCCTTTTGATTGCCCACAATGCCTTATATTTTAACTCAACCGAAAGGTGACAAGATTTTTCATAAACAAGTCTATAAAAAGACATGCCAATGGAAGTTTTATAAGCCGTTCGATAAGTCCACAATGCATCATTAAGCTTCCTTGACCAATCTTTCCAGTCCGGATTCACCGTCTTTTCTAAGATATGCTTAATTTCCCTATTTAATACCTCAACTTACCCGTTTGTTTGTGGATGGTATAGGGTGGCAACTTTGTGAGTGATGGAGTACTTGAGGAAGAGTTGTCGCATGAAGTGATTGCAAAAATGCTTTCCTCCATCACTAATGATTGCTTGAGGCATCCCAAAATGACTAAAGATGTTTGATTTAACAAAAGTCATAACCACGGAGTGGTCATTCGTTTTGGTTGCTCAAGTTTCAATCCATTTCGACACGTAATTAACGGTAAGGAGGTTGTATTCAAAGCCATACGACATTAGGAATGGTCCTATGAAGTCAATTCCCCACACATCAAAGATTTTTACAATGAGGATCGAAGTTAAGGGTATCATATCTCTCTTTGACATCGATCCCAGTTTCTAACAACGGACACACACCTTGCAAAAGGCATCTCTATGAATAGTGGGCCAAAAGAGGCCACTTTGAAGAACCTTCAGTGCGGTCTTCTTGGCACTGAAATGCCCACCACAAGCAAGAGTGGGCAAAACATTAGGACGCTCGAAATTTCATTCTCCGACACACATATTCTAATGATTTAATCAGGACAATACCAAAACAAAATAAGATCTTCCCAATAATATTTCTAAATGTTTGCAAAGAAGCAGTCCTTTTCTTGCTTGGACCAATTAGTACGGAGTTTGCTAATAGCAAGGTAGTTCACTATGTTAGCGAACCATGATAAATTCCTATTGTAGATATGAAATAATTGCTCATCGGGAAATGAATCACGAATTGGAAGATCATTGGAAGATTCAATTAATAACCTAGAAAGGTGATCGGCAACAACATTGTTGGAGCTCTTTTTGTCCTTGATCTCAAAATCAAATTCTTGAAGAATAAGGATCCATCTTATCAAGCGAGGCATGGTTTCCCTTTTGAGAAAAGATGCCTTAGAGCGGCATGGTCAAAAAACACAATGACCTTGGATCCTAAGAATGTTGAGAACGTTCATGCATCTTGTGGGACTATTGCTAGCCAATTAACGAAATTTCAATCGTTTTGGTCATCTCCGAAGAAGATATCATTTTTGACATTGATGGAAACTGAGGAAGCAATTTGCGAAAGCCAGAGCTAATAACTAAGGTTCGATCTCCTAGATATGACGATGATTATAAGAAATTTAAATTTCCTTCAATTCTAAATCCAATGTAGCGATTTAATGTTCTTGAATGTAACATAAGAGTCCTCTTACGTTTTCAAGAGTTTTTCAATAATTCAAATGATAGATTAACAATGATATATATTTATGCAAAAAAAAAAAAATAAAAATAATTGTTGCTTCAATTGATAGCTTAGGCTCTCTTTCTCTCTCTCTCACTCTCTTTTGTGCTATTTCCTAGGGTTTGAGGTTTTCAAGCTCCAAATTGTTTCAAAGGCACATTTTGTTTAATTTGAGTCCTTGTTGGCTGGGCCTGTTGCTTTGGGCTTCACTTCTCGTTAGGCTTAGGTCAGCTTTCCTTATATTTATACATTTGAATTTTACCTTTAAAACAAAAAGTTTGGGTTTTTTCTTTTATTTTATTTTATTTTTTAAGAAAACAAAATTGATATTTCATAAGTAAAAAAAGAAATATTAAAGGCCAAAAGTTAACAATGATAATAGTTTGTGCTCACTCTTTTACAAAAGAGTGATGGTCTTTGTGGAATTCACTACTTATTTTACGCAAGTCTATTTCACTTGTAATTTTATAATTTAAATAAAAATAAATAAATCAATCAATTTGTGCAATTTTTTTCTACAAATCTATGATGGACCCATTACGTTGTTGTAAGATTAACCATTTGTGCTTAAATGGGTTCTTATAATCAATCCATTTAGTTGACTCTATATATTATAACTCAGAATAAAAATAAAATTAAAAGAATTTTATTAAAGTACAACTTTAAGTTTTACCCCCTCTATTTTTTTGACAAGTGTGGCTTTAAAAAGTGCTGAGAACAGATAAAAATCCTCTCCAGCGCCACAGGAAATAAGTCCCAGTCAGTGACTGATCTACGTTTCTAGTACCACCACGTCGCATAAGTGGGGATGGGTTAAAATTTGTTACTGCATACTACAAGTATAATACTTTATACAAAATACCAAATTTCAATAGACAACGCTTTTTCTTTCTTACCTCCCAAAACCCTAAATTCTTAGCATTAGCTTATCAAAATCTCTGGTTTGGTGTCAATTGATTGATTCGGGGTATATGTGTTTGAATCATTTGTTGTTAATGTTATATCTCTAGATTTGCTGTTGATTGGTGGGAAGAATATCTCCATGGTTCTCAAATTGGATAGCTAGATAACTGCGGTTTTGCAATTGATTGGTGGGAAGACGATCTCCACGTTTCTGAAATTGGATAACTTCATTCGAGCATGACAAAACCTTTTATACATATATATATATATATACACACACACAAATAAACACGTATTGATGTATATATATATCAGTTTGTACCAATATTCACTATACATCCCAACTTTCTCCTTAACAACATCCCAACCATCCTTTTTTCTTGTTTGGGATGTTGAGAACGCCAAATACGACGTGGGTTGGATCCGACCTACGAGAAGAGCAATGGGCCAGGTAATTGATCGTGGTCCGAACCAAGCCCTCAGAAGATAGGCCCAAAGCTAAAGAACCAGCTGAGGATCCACAAAATGCAATTAAGCCCATAACTAGAGAAGCCCAGGAGGGGCCCAACACTGTGAGTTAGGTAGGAAGCTTCTAGAAGGCATGTAACAGTCTATAAATAAGCTGAAAATAGAGGGGAGAATGGGAGATAATTCTTGAAGTATAAGGAAACTCTATCAAAATAGAGAAAGGAATTTCTTGCATATTCAATGGCGCCGTCTGTGGGAATCGATGAAGATTGATTTTCGATCAGTCAAAAGTGATTCAATCGTGAGTGATTCGTGAGGAAGAACCTTAATCTCTGAAAACTGAATCGGGATCGGTGAAATCGTTGTTTGTTTTGCCGAATTCCGATTCTGGTTGATTTTAAAAAGATTTGCGTTCGATCTACGCAGCTCTGATCTGTGCCTGTTCAATCGATCTATGCGATTGTATTTTGTTTGCCAGAGCTAAATCTGACAGGTTCACTGTGGAAGAGATTCGGATCTGGTCTAGTAAGGTCAGAATTCAGCCAATTTGAGTCTAAATCTAGTGTGATCGCATTAGCGAAACTCAGATCTGACCAGAAAGTTGTGTTTAATGACTTTGCTTTGATCAGGAATGATGATCGAAGGTGAGAGCTCAAATCTATTGGAGATTGGCTAGCAGTCGAAGCTCGATGAGTTGATGAGTATGATCGAAGCACTGAGAAGAGAGAATGCAGAAGTGCGAGCTGGAATGGAACGTCGTGAGGCTCCTGCTATTCCGAGGCCACCTCTGGTAGGAGAAGGAGTTTTGCCATCCAATGTTGTTCATCACGATAATTTGGAAGGAGAACATCACGTGGATCTCCATCGCGAGGAAATGGTGCTAGGCGATCGACCTTCAAACATCTGTCAAATGGAGGATCAGGAGGGATCTATCCACCAGGATCCACATCGCGAGCAAATCATGCGAGAGGAAATCGGAACATTTGATCCAAGTCAGGGAAGATTGCGGTGAGATGAAGCAATGGAGTTTAACCAACATGGAGCTCCGTCACCATGGCAGAGAGAATTCACGGAGGATAGATCGTTTGATCCACCTTACCGCCCTTCAATGGCGACCTACGATTACAAAAGTTTCGACGGGAGATCTGCAGATCCGAGGATTCCATCACGGTTTTCAAGGGAGAATGAAGCACTCCGTTCGTCTGCAAGGACGGTTGCATCTCCATTCATTAGCGAGATCCTGAACGCTCCGAATCCGAGGAAGTTTTCCATGCCGATGTTCATTCTATTTGATGGAATGTCCAATCCGATCGAGCACATCTACCACATTCAGTTGAAAATGGCTTTAACTACAGATAACGATCATTTGATGTGTAAGTGCTTCCCTACCAGTCTGACCGAGCCAGCGCTTAACTGGTTTAAGAATTTAGCCCAAGGATCAATTGCTAGTTCCAAGATTTGTGCGACAAGTTCATAAGCCAATACTATCGAAATAAACGCCTGGCTAAAGATGTGTCAAGCCTGTTTACAATGAAGCAACACGAAGATGAGCGACTCTAGGCTTTCCTCACCAGGTTTAACCTTGTCAAGAGTATGGTGTAATACCCCTAATTTTAAAAAGGATATTCCTGGTATTTAATGGTATTTAATTTATTATTTAAGTGCATTTTATTTGATTATGTGTCATTATTTTTTTTTATTAGGTGCTTAATTGTTTTCTTTTGTGGTGTTTTATTTTATTTAAACGATATTTATTTTTAGTTATTTGATTGGAATTACTTGTTTGTGTTTTAATTATTTAATTGGCATTAATGGTTTAAGTGTAATTGGTTTAATTATTCATATTTATTTTTAGTTATTTGATTGGAATTACTTGTTAGTGTTTTAATTATTTAATTGGCATTAATGGTTTAAGCGTAATTGGTTTAGTTATTTGATTGGAATTACTTGTTAGTGTTTTAATTATTTAATTGGCATTAATGGTTTAAGTGTAATTGGTTTAATTATTTTATGTGTGTCTTATTTGGTTTAATTGGGTTTACTAATTATTATTTTGTTCAATTAGATTATTTGTTAAGTATTTAATGGTGAATAGGGTAATTAGGTAAATACATCTAACTAGGGTTTTAATTACAGTTTAAATTAGGGTTTTATATTATGGCCGTCGTAGGTTTCTACGTTAATTGGATGGGCCGGTTAGGATTGTGAGTTAGACTTAAATGAACCTAGGGGTTAGGAAAACTCTATAAATATAAGGTAGACGTCTGTGTAGGGTTTTTTTTAAACAAAGCACACGTTTTGTAGAAGTGGAGAAGGAAAAACGCAGTTTTTCACATTCTGCCAAGATTTGATCAAAGCTCCGATCCCGCTTCGCCCATGGTCCGATCAAGCTGAATTTTGGAGGAGAGGTTCATGACTCAGTGACGCACAATCTGAATGGTGGAGATCAAAGTTTGACCTCGGGAATAGTGATTCGTACTCGTGAACAGTAACTGGGTCGCATAGGTTTTTTCCATTCTGCCCAGATTTCATCAAACATCCGATCCTGCTTCGTCCGTGGTCCGATCGAGCTGAATTTTGGAGGAGAGGTTCAAGACTCAGTGTCACACAATCTAAACAGTGAAGATCAAATTTTGAGTTCAGGAATAGTGTTTCGTACCCATGAACAGTAACCGGGTTTTGGAACTCGCACAGGTTTTTTTCCATTCTGCCCAGATTTCATCAAACATCCGATCCCGCTTCGTCCGTGGTCCGATCGAGCTAAAATTTGGAGGATAGGTTCATGACTCAGTGTCGCACAATCTGTACGGTGGAGATCAGATTTTGAGTTCAGGAATAGTGTTTCGTACCCGTGAACAGTAACCGGGTTTTGGAACTCGCCAGGATTTTTTTTAAGAAGACGACGTTGAAACTTTGAACAAAAGTTTCTGAGGCAAGATTATATCCTTACTCTTTCCCTTAGGCTTCATACTCTTTGCACTCTTAAATGATTCCAGGATTAATGAAGATTAAACCAAACGAAAATGATATCTGTTTTGCTATGAAACTGGTAGTTACAGTAGTGTTGTATGCTTGTTCAACCTAGACTAAGCATGTTTGTGGATGCATTGTGGTTCTGTGGTTCACGTTTTTCCTTACCACTGCTAGTATAAATTATTGGAAGGATGGGTCTAGATGATAGCTATCTTAACTTCTGTAATAGCAACTGTTGGAACTTAAATACTAGGAGGATTTGAGTTTAACACTAGATCGGTTTTGTGGAACACTATAATTTGAGCATGTCTATATACATACTGTGAATATTGTTTTGATACTTACATTATCACAGTTAGTATCAACTGTGGAGGTTAGGATTTTGTGATACATACCCTACATATCTGTATGTCATTTGTAAGGTGTTAAATGGAAGTTTTAATTAATTCTGTCTTTATATCAGACTAAAGGGAACAACTTAAACTGGGCATGTATATGTTGTTGTTGTGACCCTGTTTATCAATGCTTATTTTATCACTGTTAACATTGAATATTGGATGTTGGAATTTAGTTGATATATACTTGATTTATTGGTATTATTGACTACTGGAGGATTGGAAAGTAGGCACCGGTATGGGACGGTGGCATACTAAGGATGGGTTTGGTTTTTAAAACAATACCATTACCCACCTACTTGGAATAAGGATGGGATTAACTAAAAGTTAAGTCCCGTGGATTTGTATTATCATGGCAACTACTTGTTGAGCGGCAATACCAGGGATTTTGGATGGATTTTATATATGTACTGTTATGGTGCCTCGGTATGAGCTTGAGCCTCAGGACCGATGGCTAGGGAGCGTATATGCATCGGGATGTGTAGCTGGCTACGATGGTTGGAGGTGTACCCTGTTTAGGTATAGGTACATATGCCCACTTCGTGTGCGTTTTAGCATGTTACCTCTATTCAGGTTGAGACCGGCCTGTAGTCCAGTGAGAGTCCTTTAGTGTGACTATATATATTCTGTACGGACTATTAGCTATTGTTGAATTGTTTAGGATGTACATGCGTATCGGGCCTCTGTTTGGATTGTAGTAGTATAGAACTTGCGCGTAGGCCTGACCCACTTCTATTTTTCAGGTACACGACAGTTCCAGGCTTAGACGTGTTCGTGCTGAGCAGAGGTCTCTATTCACTTTTCTGACGATTTAGGGTTCTCTCTATAGTTTTATTTCTGGACGTTTATTACAGTTGTTCTATCTTTCGTTTGGATGTTTAATAGGGGTCCACTAGAGATGGATTCCCAAGTTGTAAACTGATGGAGTTTTGGAGTTTGGGTTTGATGGATTTTAATAATTATAATATTTTGCGGATTCTATTTTTAGTTCCTTTTAGCTTTAATTTTATTTCTTAATTTATTTTGTATTCCGTGTTCATTATAAAATATTAATTGTTTGATATTCCCTCGGGTTTGGGCCTGGGCCTGATCAACCCGTGTCTTGGATCCGAGGGGTATCACATATGGTTATGGAGTGTTATCCATTAACAGCAGTTCAAGCGTTCAAGTTAGCAATGAATCGAGGGACACCGTTCCACACAAGTCTGGTGGTGAATATGCCAAAGACCATTGACGAGCTGAATGAGAGAGCTGACGGTTTCGTGCGTCTGAAAGAAGAAGAAGCAGTTAATGCAAGGAAGACATCTATTATCTCCATAGAGGAGAAGTCCAAAGCCAAGATTCGGCAAGCAAGCTCTGCCACAGCGTCAGACCTCCTGGAAAATAGAGAAAAGGCCCCGAGAAGATGAGTTGGTTACTCCACTCAAAGTCACTCTAGCAAGGCTATACCAAGAAAATAAAAATAAGTTTCATCTTCCCTTACCAATCAGACAACCTCTCGAACAGAGAGATCAATCTAAACATTATGCTTTCATAGTGATTTTGGTCACCAGACTAATGAATGCAGGAACTTAAAGAGGCAAGTAGAGATGTTGATCGCAAGGAGAGAATTTGCAGGATATGTTCAAGGGCCAGCACAAGAGCAGAATCGACCAGCTAAGCAAGTCAAGAGAAATCAAATGCCAAATCACCATAACGCTCAGCCCGTTCGGATTATAAATGCAATTCATGGCCGATCTGAACAGAAAATAGAATTTGAAGAATTGCTCCAAATGCGTCTCTGCCAAGCGCAAATAAAGAGGATAATAGGCAGTGTCAACACTCTGTACCAGCAAAACACATCAACGCAGATAAAGTTTGACAAAACAGACCTGATGCAAGTTCAGATTCCTCATGAAGACCCTTTGGTTATTAGTTTGATAGTGGCGGAGTGCTTAGTATGAAGGTGATAATTGATCCAGGGAGCAGTGCGAATGTCATGCCAAGGGTTATCATTGATCGGCTAGAAATTAAGCCAAAGACGCTTAAATGTACTGGAAATCCATTGTTGGGATTCGATGGAAAGCGAGTCAAACCGATTGCCATAGTAAAATTGCTTGTCCAAGCTGCTGAGAGGGAACTTATCGAAAGCTTTATAGTATTGGAGATCCATCCATCCTACAATCTGCTGATGGGGAGAGGGTGGATTCATAGGGTCCAGGGAGTCCCATCGACCCTGCACTAAGTGATGAGATGTCTGAGTCCGAATGGAAATAAGGTGATTAATATCCATGGGGACCAGGTTGCAGTAAAGGAATGTTACTTGGTGACTCTAAAAGCCGTAGGAAAGGGAAAAGCTCTCATCCGATCTGTTAGCACACAATAGCAATTACAAAAGCCTCCCCCCAGCACGAACGGGGAGGAGAAGCCTCGGTGTTGACCGAGGAACCTCTAGTCAATGTTCAAATTGATCATTTGAGGCCAGACCGAACCACAAAAGTAGGTTCAGGGCTTGCCGAGGAAGAAAAATGTCAGTTGAATGATTTCCTTTCCCAGAACGCAGATGTGTTCGCTTGGAGCCATTCAGACATGCCGGGGATCGACCCCACTGTCTCTTGTCATTCCCTTAATGTAGATTCAAACGTTAAGCCTGTATGGCAGAAGTAGAGAAGGTTCACCCCGGAGCGCAACCAGATCATTGCTGATGAAGTTAATAGATTGTTAGAGGCTGGGTTCATCAGAGAGGTTCAGTACTCGTTCTGGCTGTCGAACGTGGTTGTAGTGCAAAAGAAGAACGGAAAGTGGAGAGTTTGCATTGACTTCACCAATCTGAATAATGCATGCCCGAATGATAGCTTTCCACTTCCAAAGATTGATCAAATGGTGGATGTTACAACTGGGTATGAACGACAACCCTTTCTGGATGTCTATTCAGGCTATAATCAAATCCCAATGGATCCGAACGATGAGGAAAAGACCTCTTTTGTCACTGAACGAGGGATCTATTGTTATAAGGTCATGCCGTTCGGACTGAAGAATGCCAGAGCTACGTACCAAAGGTTAGTTAACACGATTTTCAAGGATCAAATAGGCAAGACTGTTAAGGCTTACATCGATGACATGGTGGTAAAAAGCAAACAGAAGGACCATCATTTACAACATTTACAGGAGGTGTTCGGTGTACTGAGAAGGTATGGAATGAGGCTAAACCCAACCAAGTGTTCGTTTGGCGTGGGATCCGGGCAATTCCTTGGCCACATGGTCAACAACAGAGGGATTGAAGTCAGCCCAGCCCAAGCGGAAGCTTTACTAAAAAATGCAGAACCAAGCACTGTCAAGGAAGTCCAAGCTCTCACCGGACGCATAGCAGTACTGAGTCAATTCATCTCTAAGTCATCAGACCGATGCAAGCCATTCTTTGATACAACAAAAAGTCACGGAAAGCAATCCTGGGGGGATAAGCGAGGCAAACACTGACCAAGTTGAATGAGTATATGCGAAACCCACCAGTCTTGACTACCCCAAAACCAGGTGAGAAGCTTTCCCTATACCTTGGAGTTTCCAACATTGCAACTAGTGGTGTTCTGATACGATGTGAAGAAGGTAAGCAGTTCCCAGATTTCTATGTCAGCAAAACACTAACCGAGCCAGAGAGAAGGTATTCGAAGGCCGAACGAATAATCTTATCCTTGGTAAATACAAAGAGGAAACTCAGGCATTACTTCGAGTCCCATCCTATTGTCGTTCTGACCACATTTCCCATAAAGGTGATCCTGCATAAGCTTGATTTGTCCGGACGAATGACGAAGTGGGCAATAGAGCTGAGTTCTTTTGACATAACGTATAAACCCCGAACGACCATCAAAGGGCAAGCTGTGGCTGATTTCCTACTAAAGTATGATGTGGAAGAGCCAGAGGAAAATCCTGAAGACTCTTCGTGGAAGCTTTTCGTTGATGGTTCTTCGAATCAGATGGGGGCAGGAATTGGGGTCAAGTTACAGACACCAGAAGGCACAACTCTGAGCCAAGCAATTAGACTTGAGTTTAGGGTGACCAATAATAAAGTAGAATATGAAGCACTACTGGCTGGGTTAAAGCTGGCCAAGGAGCTAAAGATCAAAAGCTTAGTTACTTTTAGTGATTCACAGCTGATCGTTCGTCAGGTGACTGGGGAATATGGAACCAATGATGAAACAATGGAGGCATACCTTTCAACCGTTATGCTCAAGGCAGAAAGTTTTGATCAGATTAAGTTCATTTAATTGCCGAGGGAGCGTAACGAGGATGCCGACCGGTTGGCATGCAGTGCGTCAAGTTCTAGGGAGACATTGGCAATGGTGGTTCTGGTTGGTATGTTGTACCAGCCATCTATCCTTGAGGAACTATCAAGCTCGGATCCCTGGTAAGTGAATGTCATACCATATGAGCCGAGCTAGATAGATCCAATTATGACATATATACGGGATGATGTTTTGCCAGAACAGAGAGATGAAGCAAGAAGGATCAGATCGAATGCTGCAAAATATGCCATAGTGCACAACCAACTGTATAGAAGGTCTTATTTAGGACTTTACTTAAAATGTGTTACCCCTACAGAAGCTCGGCAGATCCTGCAAACTATCTACGAAGGAGTATGTGGTAATCATTCAGAGGGGAGGTCTCTAGCGCACAAAGCAATGGCGCAAGGATATTTTTGGCCAAACATATCACGAGATGCGGAAGAATTCTCAAGAAGATGCGATAAGTGCCAAAGGTTCGGACCACTGATCTACCAACCACCTGAAGACTTGCACATAATGGCCAAACCATGGGCTTTCGCGCAATGGGGGATGGATGTGGTTGGCCCATTGCCGACTGCCAGATTGCAAAATAAGTACATTCTGCTTGCAACAGATTACTTTACCAAGTGGGTGGAGGCAGAACCATATCCCAGCGTGACTCAGACTTAAGTGAGACGCTTCATTTGGAGTAATATCATTTGTCAATTTGGTGTGCCGAGGTCGATTGTTATGGATAATGGAACTAATCTTGACAGCAAGCAAGTAAGGGAATTGTTTGAGGAGTATGGAATTAATCAAAAGTTAGCAGCAGTCAGCCACCCATAGGCAAATGGTCAAGCTGAGATCACAAACAGAACGATTTTTGCCTGTATAAAAAAGAAGCTTGAAGAAGAAAAAGGGAAATGGTTGGATGAACTGTTGAACGTCCTATGGGCTTACAGAACAACTCCGAGACGACCGACTGGAGAGAGCCTATTTGCCATGGCATTTGGTACTGTGGCAGTAATACCGGTCAAGTATTTAGTTCCAACCATTTAGAGCTTAGCATGGAATCAGGAGCAGAACGATAACATATTGAAACTCAACCTTGATTTACTAAAAGAAAAGAAAGACGCAGTAGCAGTAAGTCTTCGTCATATCAGCAAACACTCATGAACAGCCATAACAAAAAGTGAGGCATAGAGATTTTGCACCAAGCGATCTAGTTCTAAAGAAGAGGGTGGGAATCATCAAGAAATTGATATCACCGTGGGAAGGTCCATACAGAGTTGCGGAGGTCATGGGAAAAGGGGCATACGTCCTAGAGACCATGGCTGGAAGGTTAATTAATAAACCGTGGAATGCCATATCTCTATAAAGGTACTACCAGTTGAAGTTAAATTCAGTTCCGAACAATGTTCGTGTTGACTTTCATACTTGCAAATGTACAAGATTTCCAGGATCTATGAAAGAAGTTTATTTTGCTTAAAAGTTGACTAGCACTCTTCGTGCTTAGCCAAGTGGCAAGTGGCATTCTAGCCGAGCGTTAGGCACTTAGCAAAGTAAGTGGCAACTGGCACTATGAGTCGAACGCCAAACACTTGCTAAAATAAATAAAAAAGTAATATGGTAAGTGGCATTCTACCCGAACGCCAGGCACTCAGCAAAGTAAGTGGCAGCTGGCACTATGAGCCAAACGCCAAACACTTGCTAAAATAAATAAAAAGCAAAGTGGCAAGTGGCATTCTAGCCGAGCGTCAGGCACTTAGCAAAGTAAATGGCAGCTGGCAATATGAGCCGAACGCCAAACACTTGCTAAAATAAATTAAAAAAAAATAAAGTGGCAAGTGGCATTCTAGCCGAGCGTCAGACACTTAGCAAAATAAGTGGCAGCTGGCACTATGAGCCGAACGTCAAACACTTGCTAAAATAAATAAAAAAGTAAGTGGCAGTTGACACTATGAGCCGAATACCAAACACTTGCGACAAATGATATTCAGATAAGTAATATTCAAAGGTGACAATGAAATGATAAAAACACTATGAGACAAGAATTTGTCAAAAGTCATTCATTTCATTAAATTTATGACCAGTTTACATTTGCGAAGTTGGTTCTGATGAAATGAATACAATATATAAAGGAAGATGATACATTTGCTGATTATTATTTAGTTCTGTCTGTGCCCTCAGTCTATTGACAGCGCTCGGAGTTCTCCTTACCTCCATTAACTGTACTCTCTCCTCGGAGGGGAGAGTCAAGTTGGATAATCGTTCCATCTTGTTGTGTTCCACCCTCAGCAGCAGGTGCAGGAGGAACCACGGCGGACAAATGAGGGACATCCAGGGGTTGGACAGTCGGAGGGATAGGAATGACCCCAGAAGAAGCAATCTCCTAACACTCATCAAAGATGTGCTCGGCAGGAGTGGGGTCTGGGTCAGCATAAATTCCTGGAGGATTGATATCCAGCTCCTTGTCAATATCATCTGGACCGGTGCAGGAACTGGACTGACCTTCAGCAGGAAGACGGTCATTGTAACCCTCTCTATAACCCTCAGTATACCTGGGGCTCCGATGGGAGAAGCGACCATGCAGAGCCATCATTCCACCATTAACCTTGCTAATGATACCGAGCAAGGCATTGCGCTCATCTAGAGCCCTCTTCTCAAATGCCAGTCGTTCTATCTGTTCGTCATTAAGCAAGCATTGGAGATTTTCTCTTTCGGCCTTAAATGATTCCCGCTCGGTCTGCCAGACGCTCTTCTCAATCTGAAGGGCGTTCCTCTCGTCCTGAAGGGAGTCCGTTTCTTTCTTCAGAGCGTCCCTTTCATTCTCAACTTTTTTCAGCAGCACCATCAGTTCAGTGTTTTTGGTGCTAATAATTTTGTTTTCTTTGTTCATCGCATCAAGCATACTAACGGCCTTGCGAGCCTTGGCATTGGATGCCTCGACATGTTTCTGCATCGTCATCATGCCAAACAGGGTCTGCAAACCAATGCATGAATACTAATTAAGCCGAACGTATATCCAGAGAAGTTAGAATATGAAGACATTTTTAAAGTAATTAAGAGAGGAGTAGGGAATTACCTCCATGGCAGCCAGAGGAAAGCGACTGAACACCTCTTTCCGTGTTAGAGCTTTGGCAACCTTAATATCTTTGGGGGACCATAGGTTATTGTAATAGGCCATAGCAGTTGGGCCTTCTTTGAACATGGTCTCGTTTGATTTAACAACCGACTCGTCCGCTCGGATGAATTGAGGGGTCCATGGAACCACTCCAGAGGGAGAGGCAGTGGATGTGCCAGACCTAGAGGGAGCAGTTGGTCTGTTTTGGGCAGAAGTGGGCACGCTCGGCCCGGAAGTTCGAATCCTCCTTATTAGAGGAACATCATCAGGACTGGGTTCCCGTCAGGATGAGGCCTTTTTTCCTCGCTCTTTGTCCTGGACAGATACAATGATGGCAGAGGGATTGCTGATTTGAGGATTGGCATTCGGATTGACAAGAGGGGCAGTGATGATTGGGTTAGCAGCCACTACGTTCAAAGTGGTGCTGGAGGTAGGGGCAGAAGAGGATGCCGAAGCTGGAGAAGAAGCAGCAATGACCCTGGGAGGGTCCTTCTACCTGCTGAAGGAAGGAATCCGAAGTTAACTCATGGTGCTGCCGAGGAGTGAGATGTCAGCAAGGTTCTCAGACACAAGTAGATTGGAACAGGAAGGAACGTTGTTCAGAACGTATTCCTTCAGGTGATTGATCTTATCCCTGCAAATACTGTAGCTTAACTCGTTATGAGGAATACCTAAAAATTGCAAAAAAAAAAAAGTGCAGAAGCGAGGGGTGCACACTTCACAAAGGCAATCACTCTTGTGATTCTTGTACTTTTTATATGAAAAGACCGAGCAGTCACCAAAGGCACTCGGGATGGGATAATCCTCAGCAGCTGGAGCAAACCAGGCCCCTCTAACCCCAACTATTCTGCTCTTCCAACCTTTCTCCGAGTAAAGTTTGTCCGTACAAATTAACCTCTTCTCGATAGGGTAAAAATGATAATACATGTCGTTCAGCCTGATCTTACTGACCTTGTAACAGAGGAGAAAATCTATGATATCCAGATCCAGACCTCTGTTATGGTTCAAAAGCAGTAGAACGGACAAAACCCTAAGAAAATTGGGGTTCACCTGAAGAGGGGAAAACCCCAACCTATTAAAGACATAACTGAAGAAGGGATGCAGAGGAAATCTAATAACATTTAGATAAAAGAGGGAAAACAAGATCTTGCAGGGAAGAAGGCCGGCGCCAGTCCTAATATCCACACTTCTAGGGTATTCTCTAATGTGTATGTCACTGGGAAGTTAAAGTTTTATGCGAAGAATATCTAAATCGATGGGCATGGCGAAAGCGAGTAGAGATCACAAGGGAGTGTGTATAGTTTTTTTTTTTTAAAAAAAAAAGGAGAAGAAAATGAAGGAAAGCGAAACTAACCTCGATAAAATTGAAGATCGCAAAAACGATGCAGGGCAACTGAAAAAGGAAAATCTTGTGCAATAATTCGCCGATGAGGAGTAGATTTACTTGAAAGGGACAAACAGTAAAGTTGATTGACAATGATGTGTGATAGAGATGATAAAAAGATATATGAGTACGGTTCCTTGGCTTATAAAGAGAAAGTGGACCCAAAAGCCGAAACGTCAGGAAACTGAAGAGTTTTCGAATTTCAAAACATCGATTCTTGAGCCGACCGCTCACTCCCCTACACGATCGTCTTGAGCAGCCAAGTCATGATTACTGACCATCCATAATCACTCCCTAATTAATTAGGGAGTCATTATGGGGGCAGTTGAGGACGCCAAATACGGCGTGGGTTGGATCCGACCTATGAGAAGAACAACGGGCGGGGTAATTGATCGTGGTCCGAACCAAGCCTTGAGAAGACAGCCCAAAGCTAAAGAACCAGCCGAGGATCCACAAAATGCAATTAAACCCATAACTAGAGAAGCCCAGAGGGGGCCAACACTATGAGTTAGGTAGGAAGCTTCTAGAAGGCATGTAACAGTCTATAAATAGGCTGAAAATAGAGGGGAGAATGGGAGATAATTCTTGAAGTATAAGGAAACTCTGTCAAAATAGAGAGAGGAATTTCTTGCATCTTCAGATACATGTTAGGAAAATGTTGGGACATCGGTCTTACATCACAACATTTTCTTAATGTACATCTCAACTTTCTCCGTACTAGCATCCCAACATTTTTCTAACGTACATCCCAAATAAGATAAAGAGATGAATAATGTGATATTGGTAAGGAGAAAGTTAGGATGTAAGTTAGAAAAATGTTGTGATATACAATTTGTACCAAGATATGTTTATTTTGGTCTTGTATCACAACATTTTCCTAACGTACATCCCAACTTTCTCTTTACTAGCATCCCAACATTTTTTTAACGTACATCTCAAACAAGATAAAGAGATGAATAGTGTGATGTTGGTAAGGTGAAAGTTGGGATATTGATAAGGGGAAAGTTGGGATGCAGGGAAGGAAAATGTTATGATATATAATTTGTACCAAGATATGTTTATTTATGCATTTGTACAATAAGTAGGATATTGGTAAGGTGAAGTTGGGGTGTAGGTTAGGGAAATATTGTGAAATACAAGAAGTTGTAGGTTAGAGAAATGTTTGTGCAGAGAGAGAAAAAATGAGCAAGAAGTTGGTTTAGTTTTGATTTGGTCCCGTATGTATGTATGTGTGTGTGAATATACAAAAGTTTTTCTTTTTAAATTTTTTACCTTATGTATTTTTACTTTTCTAATATACTCACCGGCTAGGACATAAACCCTATAGCGTTGGAGAGGATTTCGATCCGCTAAGAACGGTTATGCACCTTGTCCTTATGGGACTATTGCTAGCCAATTAACCTAATTTCACTCGTTTTAGTCGAAGATGATGTCATTTTTGACATTGATTGAGGAAGCAATTTGTGGAAGTCAGAGCTAATAACTAAGGTTCAATCTCCTAAACACGGTGATGATTATAAGAAATTTAAATTTTCTTCAATTTTAAATTCAATACATCGATTTGGTGTTCTCGAATGTAATACAAGAGTCATCTTACGTTTTCAAAGACTTTTCAATAATTCAAATGATAGATAACAGTGATATATATTTACGCAAAAATAAAAAATAAAAATAAATTAAGCAAGGTCAAGTGTGTTTGGGAGAGGTTATTAGATATTATACGGAAAACATGCTTATGCTAATCAATCATGATTTGGTGATTTAGGAAGGAAAAAAAAAAAAAAAAATTTGATTGGTAGAAGGGAAAAATAATAATAATAAAATAACCATTGAGTCCAGACCTTAGTCACACAATTCGTCCAAAGAGACCTCACTCTCAAGCTCCGCACGCGAATTTGCGATTTGGGAGCGAATTCGCACAAAATTCGCAAATTCAATTTTTGCAATTCGCGAATTTGTTTTCCTGATTCACGATTTCTATACGAATTTACTTTATATAGCTAAATTTGTTAAGTGATATGGAATACCTATATTATCATATATGCATTTATTACTTATACTATTACTTAATATATTCATTAATTACTTAAATTTCAATCTGCCCTAGATATATGGCGTTGCTATACTACCACTCTCACACACACACACATATATATATAGATATATTAATTATACATGTTTGAAAATACACTACTAAAAAACTTTCTAATTAGAGAATATTACAAATAAATTACACATCTATTAGTGAAAAAAGTTAGTTAATTTATTACATATATCATTAATGGAATAAATAATCATAAATATATTTGCATATGGATTTAAATAAATAAAAATATATATGTAATATAATTTTATTTAAACAAAATATACCGACGTTGTCAAGACGCTCCAGCTCTAAAAAAATTTAGACTTTGACGTTTTCGTGCTCTCGCATTCGCTCCCGCTTTGTGTGACTTAGGTCCAGACTCATATTTGGGAATTCAAACCCATAGAACCCAAATATAGGTAGCAAATTGAGTTTTAACTGTTTGAATTTGAAGCTGAAAAATAGGGGAAAAAAAAAAACTATGTAGATCCATTCTCAAAATAAGAAGAAGAAGAAAACTGACACGACTGGACCACTTTGACAAAATAAAATTCAAAGAAACAAACAAATAAATAACCCTTGTCACATTTGAATTACAAATTTCTCTAAGCAGACTCGTTTCGAAAGGATTTTATATTGCACTATCGTAAATGAGAATCAATTTTTTTCATTGAGAAGAAACGCACTCGCACAGGAAGTATCATAAGATTAGCCGAGCCGATTCGAAATCTATGCATCACTCAAATTCAAATTGATCAAAAAATAACACATACTGCAGAATGATTTTAGCAAGCAGACAATGAAAACTATTTAAAGTACACACCTTCACACATATAAAAATTATAATTATCATACAATCTTACTGCTTTTCTCACTAAGAAAGCAGGAACACACAAAATCCACAGAAAAGACCAAATAAAATGGAAGAGAGAAAACAAACATATACACCTGTAAATCTCCCACTACTACTATATAAAACAAGTAATGTGTTCAAGACGTACTACAAAGGCTTCATAAACCACAGCAACATTTATAGACATTGGTTCCAAGATCCGAAGAAAGCTTAACAAGGCTCGGGATGCATATCTCTGCTGCAGATGAACCAATGCCAACATCTACAACTTTTTGCTCTTTCAGGTCTAACCAACAAAGTGTCATATTAATTTGTGTTAAGAGTACTTCACTGCTGCTATTTGAATAATCTAAAATTCTCACTTCCCAAATTTTTTTCATATATACTCGGGACAAGAAAGCTATAGAAATCTTGGTCCACGACTCGTGGACCATGTAATCCTTCATGACCCATAATTCAACCATATCATCATCATCACCATCAATACAACTGAAGAACAAGCATCCACCCGAAACCCCCAAAGTCATGCCATGATTACCCGAGGTGTTTGGGAGTTGCACCTCCCGATAGTTCTCATCCACGAGATCAAAAGCAACAATAATAAATCCATCCATACGTGATCCGGGCTGGCGAGTAGCTACCCAATGCAAGGCACCATTAAAAAGCACGCCATAAGAGAGAAATGTGGGTTTCTGTGTAACAGTGATAGGAGGGAAATTGCAACTAATCACCCTCCAAATATTCGATCTCAAACTATAAACTATTACTTCATTGTGGAAGGGGAAATGTTGATCATCCAAATATCTAGCAATCCTTACAATCTTGTAATCGTCATTCACAGGATCATACCCAAATCCATAAAATTCATGGAAACGACTGTATCTGAAAGAAGGTTTTGGCACTGGAGGTAAAAGTTGGTATTTCTTGGTGGAAGGGTTTAACAAAATGGGGGTTCCAGACCTAAGAGAATACAAACACATCAAGCCATTGCAAGAACCTATTATACCATAGGACTTTAATTTCAGATCATGCAAGTGGAATGCTGGTGGAAGAATATCGTCATCATGTTTCAGGATATCAACAAGAGAGTCTATCGCTACGGAAAAGATTGCACTTAGGATTTCAAAAATCACAGTTAGGTTAATGGTGGTACTGAGTGATTGATTGAGTTGCAAATTTATGAATTTAGGGGAGTCGATTAGGGCACACCATTATTTAGAAACGCACCTGAACCGTAGCAGACACTCCACTGGAAGCCGAGAGAGAACGTCGGCGATCAAATCCTCCGGGATGTCCGACATTGCTGCTTCAATTGGCTTCTTACTCTTTCTTTCTCTCTCGTCTGTTCTCTTGCCTAAGCGTTGAGGTTTTCACAGAAATGAGGATGATGTGGAGAAAAGTTGGGTTTTTTCTTCGTTTTGTACTTACTTTCAGTCAAGGTAAAAAAAACGAATAAAAAATAAAACAAATAAAATTGATATTTCTTAAATTTTTGTGCAGGGCGGAAGTTAACTATGATATTAGTGCGGACTCTATTAACACCCTTTTATCAGAAGTATACTTATACTGTATTTGGTGTGCAGAAATAAAATAATCATTCCAACCATTTATTTATTTAGTCATTTCATTAGAATAAAAATTTATTTCACAACTAAACCTATAGAATAAAAATTCATTTCACAACTAAAGCCTATGAAATGATCATTCCATTTTATGTAATTTTTTTAACTTCTCAAAAAAATTAACTTCCCAAAAAACCCTCATGTCCAAGTCCAAAAACTACCACTACGTTCCACACAACCACCTCCGCCTTTCACTATTGCCGCCGCCGCCTTCTTCTTCCACCGCCGCCGCCATCGCCTCTAACCACCGACACCGTCTTCCTTTGCTACAATCACCATCACCGCCTTTCACCACCGACACCGTCTTCTTTTGCCGTAACCACCACCGCCGCCTTTCACCACCTCTACCGCCATTACCTTTCACTACCACCCCTGCTGCCATCACCACCTCCTTCCACCACCACCATTATTACCTTCCACCGCCTCCGCCACCATCTCCTTTCACCACCACCGCCGCCACTGCCACTGTTTTTACCACCACCACCACAGTCTTCCCCTGCCTTCCACCACCACCACCGCCTTCCACCATCGTCGTCGCCATCACTTTCCACCACCTTCCATCACCACCGCCACCGCCCCTCACCGCCTTCCACCATCGCCGCCGCCATCGCCTTCCTCCATCACGACGCCACCGCCCTCCACCACCACCACTATCATCGTTACCACCTTCCACCACCGCCACCTCCACTGTCTTCCACCACCGCCACCTCCATTGGCTAATGCCACTTACATCACTATCTCCTTCTACCACCACCACCACCACCACACTATCGCCTTCCACCAACACCATTGCCACATTTCACCACCACCACCATCGCGGCCACCTTCCAACATTGCCGTCTTCCACCATTACCACCATCATCGTCTTCAAACACCACTACTGCTATCCACCTCCACCATCATTGTAATACCTCTAATTTTAAAAGGATAATCTCGGTATTTATTTGTTTGTTTTAATTATTTGTTTTAATTATTTAATTGATTATTTGACTAATTGCTTATGGGTTTAATTGAATTAAGTGTTACTTGAGTATTTGATTATGTGTCTATGTGTTATTTGTATTTATCTATGCATTAATTGTTTAATTAGATTATGTGCTTAAATGGTGTTTTGATTAATTATAAATTAAATATTTTCTTTTATTTTAATATTTTCTTTTATTTTTCTTTTATGGTTATGGTTAGTAGTAATGGGCAAACCAATTAGGTCCCATGGATTACTTGGATAGGAGATTGGATGGGTACGGATTATTACTCATGGATAGTTGTGTGTATATATATATATATAGATATATTATATACATATATAAAAGAGAAAGTAATTTATTAATTACTTTTATGATAACTTGGGTAGTAATATTTAATCTGATATATATGTTTTATATTTAAATAATAAAAATATATATAGATTTGATACGTGTTATGTTTTAAGTTACTTTATAATATTATGGTAACATATACATTATTGGATAATCCATTAATAAATAATGGGTAATTTATTAATTACTTTTATGGTAACTTGGGTAATGATATTTAATCTGATGTATATGTTTTGTATTTAAATAATAAAAATATACATAGATTTGATATATGTTTTAAGTTACTTTATAATACTATAGTAACTTAAATATTATTGGATAATGCATTAATAAATAATGGGTAATTTATTAATTACTTTTATGGTAACTTGGGTAGTAATATTTAATTTGATGTATATGTTTTATATTTAAATAATAAAAATATACATAGATTTGATACGTGTTATACTTTAAGTTAATTTATAATATTATGGTAACTTAAGTATTATTGGATAATCCATTAGTAAATAATAGGTAATTTATTAATTACCTTTATGGTAACTTAGGTAGTAATATTTAATCTTATGTTTTATATTTAAATAATAAAAATATACATAGATTTGATAAGTGTTATGTTTTAAGTTACTTTATAATATTATGGTAGCTTAAGTATTATTGGATAATGCATTAATAAATAATGGGTAATTTATTAATTACTTTTATGGTAACTTGGGTAGGAATATTTAATATAATGTATATGTTTTATATTTAAATAATGATACGTGTTATATTTTAAGTTACTTTATAATATTATGGTAACTTAAGTATTATTGGATAATCCATTAATAAATAATGGGATGTGTATAATTTATTTATTTAATAAAGATATACATAAATTATATACTTAACATATTTTACTTACCTTTTTGGTATTTTTTTTTTTTTTTAATTTGACATGGATTGGGAAAAGGGTTAGAGTTATTTTATTTAGCGTATAAATATATAGCTATAGGTTGTAAAAGAGGTTAGAAATATTCATGTGATATATTCTAGAGAGAGAGAGTTAGAGAAGGAATGAGGAAAATGAATGAAGGAGGTGAAAAACCTGTAGAGAGAAAATCAAGTAAGAAAAAGTTTAACTTTCGATCCGAAAGTTTAAGGCAAGTTATTTTTCTATCTCTTTCCCTTTGATTCATATTTCTGTACATGTCTAGGAAATTCTAGGATTTATTAAACACATAAAATTAAATAATTATACATGTTTAATTAGATTAAAACATAGGTTTTATGAAATTGGTTCATATCTGTTCTTGTGTTATGAATTAATAAATGCATTATTTTAATTTGATTTCTGGTGTGAATTTTTACATGTTTAAATTATGCATTTTTCATATCTGTGGATTAATGGAACGTAGAAACATGCCTAGGATTCCTGAACATTAAATAGGGACTAGGTTTGAGTTTAAATAAATTTAAATAGACTCAATCATAATGATGCTTGCTATTTGAATGTTTAAACAAATGAATGGATTTAATCTTTTAAGATGTTTTAGCACTTGAGATGAAATGTGTAGGATGAATTGGATATGAAGAATACTTATTTGACGGTATAATAAAATATCATCATGTATAAGATTCAGTTTGTGTAGGACATATGATATAGGAAGCTTAAATAAATAATAAGTCATTCATATTTTATGATAACTTGATATTATATTATCATAGTTTTTTCTTGATTGTTTGATGTATTTCCTTAATCGTTACATATATCAATTGTTGGATTGTGTGGTATTAAAAACAATAGTTGGTTTATCATATACTTGTGTCTCCAACTAACCCACATACCATTACCCAGAATAACAAATGAAAATAAAACACGTATGACTAACACAATAGCACAAAATATACTCCTATTTAGGATATCGTTCTTTCTAAAAAAGAAAGTCTCATTTGAAATTAACCTTACCAGATTGTTTCACAATTTCCTTTCATAGTTTCGTAGGTAATCATCCAACCTCAAAACATATCATTTATAACATAATTTAAAAGCAACATTTGTTTGCCTAAGTAAATTCTAAGGGCTTAACCTTTATCCTCCTTATACGCGGAATATAAACTGTCTAACTTGGCTTTATAAAACGAATTAGAATGTCACAACATAACCCACATACTCTCTTGAATGTGATACAAAATCATACGTTTTGTTCTAATAAGAACTCCATCAGATTCCCAACTCTTGAGAGTACTTTTTATATATCTCTTTTAGAGATTATAAGAAAGTTTTACTATTTGTAAATTGATCAACCACAATTCTACTAATATCATTCGCTATACTACCAGCAAATAAGATTACCCTTGCGCGATGATCCATCTTCAAGATTGAGTACCCTTTATCTTGGATACGCAGAAATCTCCTCCATTAGGATCCTCTTCGGGCTCCTACTCATCTCTTGTTTCCTTTTTGAGATCAACTGAAGTCGTGTTAACCCCTATAAGTGGTGACCTATCACGTACACCTAAATCCTTCCTTGGCTTATACTTTTAGAGTAGCGTTAACCGCAACTTAACCTTTGATCTCAAATTTTGCCTTCTGGCAAAGAAATCGATAACATACTCCTTTACTTCTTTTGGGTCTTTATCGCTTTCGACTTAGACCCCGTCCTTTTTTTAGTGTCAACCATTTTGTAACTACAAAATGTATTTGACATTAGCTTCTCCAGACGAACCGTAAATAGAGTACAACGAATCCTAATACGGGCTCTAAGTTTTAAGAGACGTAACACGGAAGTCACATAACGAAAGACAATCCTAAGGACACTTGAACCTGGAGTGCTCTGAAATAAATGGTGGCAGTGACGGTGGTGGATGATTGTGATACCTCCGAATTTTAGAATGCTAGTTGGTTAGGCCCACGCCCGAATACCCGAGAATATCAAAAACAAAATCGGCAATAAATGAACACAGAGTACAAAATAATAAATGTGAATAAATAATTTGCTGAAAGAAAACTAAAAAAAAAAATCCTATAATAAAACCTCTTAATAAATTTTCATTAATAATAAAATCATTTTGATACAATAAATCCTCCATTAATACAACTTGGGAATCCAAACTGTGTGGATCCCTAAAAACCAATCTGAACAAGTGACAGCAATAATTGTCTACAACTGAAGAACGAAGCATAAAAGAATCTCCTATGTAGAATCGGAAGAATGAAGTAGATTGATCCCCGCTAAGCACGAACAACCTCTAGTCCTGACGAACACCTGAAAAATAATGGTGGGCCAGGCTCACAAACAAGTTCTACTCTACTACAGTCCAAGCAAAGATTCGATACACGTATATATCCTAGTCAATCCAACAGTAATTAGTAGTCCATATATATATATATATATATATACACACACACACACTAAAGGAACTTCACTAGACTATAGGGTTGTCTCAACCTGAATAGTAGGCAACATGCAAAACGCACATATAGTGGGCATGAATACCTAAACCTACCAGGGTACACAACTACACTATATCTAGCTACACATCCCTGGCGATATACGCGCCCTAACAATTGATCCTGAGACTCAAGCTCATATCATGGCACCATACTTATATATATAAAATCTAGTAACCATCCTATCCAGTATAAATTAATCCTCCATAAGTCATTCAACTTGTTCAGCTGACCTGACTTGAATATAAGTAAGACTTAACATTTTAGTTAATCCATTCCCTTATATAATAAATTAATCCTCTATAAGTCATTCAACTTGTTCAGCTGACCTAACTTGAATATAAGTAGGACTTAACATTTTAGTTAATTCATTCCCTTATATAAAATAGGTAGGACTTAACTGATAAGTTAATTTGTCCCTAGAATGCCACCGTCCCATACCGGTGCATTAAACATGGAGTAATACCGCTATTTATGCTAGATTTGTGAACATGCAGTCGTAGGATCTGGTAAATACACATAAATCTAACCAATCTATTGGACCTGAACATGTGTCATTATTGTATATTGTTTGGGATGGGATAATTAAACCATCACTCCGAGTCAAATAATCTAGTACGATTTGTTTGAAATATTTTACGCTAGGTATGGATTCGTATCATATTACAACGCCATGGTAATGGTGGTTGTTAATATTTCGATATTCGTGAGGTTGTGGTAAATAAAGATCACTGTAATTCCACAATGATTTATTAGAGGTGCTAGATTTGCTGAACATCTTCTTGGACATTTTAGAAGTTGTTACCAAGTTGGAATAAGGATTTTGTGCTGGTTTAGGTACCTAGTAAAATGATGCCAAGTGAGGATAGTAGACTAGATAAGTCTTTATTAGTTTATTCTTAATCAAGAATCTTTTCACGATGGTGTGTTATTATAAGGAGTTGCCAGTGTTGCACATGAAGGAGGAAACTAAGTCTTTTTCACTTGTATAAATAAGATGGAATTTTTTTTTAGGTCATTATTCGCAACAATTAGTTGTTGCTAGGAAATTGATGACTTATTTGGAGGATGAAAAGGCTTCATATTTATTTAATGTTAAATAAGAAGTCTGATTGACACTTACTTTTGTTAAAGAAACAAGGTGTGTCAAAGGCAAGATAATGGGACCGCTCACCTATAGAATAAAGAAGAGGTGCATGATGTGTATGGAAAGGTCATAGTTTGTTAACTTTTGTTGAGTTAAAGTAACTGTTGACTATTGATAAATGGAATTACCGATTGACTTTCAATATCGGTAAGTTTATCATGGATCAATGGTGGATAGATTTAGTTGTAAAATTCGTTTTTAAAGATGCTCCAATTTAAACAATGGGTGCAGATGAAAGCTGGTGGTACCGAACTAACGGTACTTTTTACAGACAAATTTGGAGGGAGGATGCAAAGACTGAGTTTCCCAACTCTTAGTTCTTTATTCATCATGGTGGAAACATAATGCTTCACGATAGGCAGGAGAAGGGACATAGTGATTTCTCTCAATGTCTAATATTTATTAGATAGTAGAGATGGACCATCAAAGATCACTAGATCCTTTGCAGCCATTTCGTATACTAAAGTGGAAATGAGAGAGCATTTTACGGATTTAGTTGCAGGATTTCTGATTTTACACAAAGGTCAAGATTCTGGATGGGATATTGGTTGACTAATACATTAGGTCAGCTTAATTCTTGTCTATTTCGAACTGGTAAGATTTCAGTTCATACGAATAGAATGGAACACGAGACGGTTTAGATGGATTACAGTGGTGATTCACACTTTATATCAAGTTCCGTCTGGTGGAAGCAATGATGTAAATGGATGCTCTCAACAAACGATAGAATATTTAAATCTTTCAGTTAGTTGTTGAGTTATCAGATGAATTTATAGCAGGTGTAATAATAACACTTGTTATTACTACCGTAGTTGAGAAGGTCAACTTTGAATATCAAAGCTGACCCTGGAGACGGTGTTACCTTACTCAGATGGAGTTTAAGGTACTCGAAGAGGATTTAGTAGTTTCTGTAAATAGTGATATGACGGTTGGGCGACTGAGATGGAAAGTTTATAATTTTTCTCGGTGTGCTCAGACGGTTAGAAGGTACATCATGACATCAAATGTCAGTTTTGGTTAACAGGTACGGATAGGGATGCATATGTAATTGCCCTAAGTGTAAAACCTACTACAAAGGTGGAAAGTTGATTATCAGATATCATAGGAATCTTTAGCCACTTCCTATAACAAATATAAAAGTTGAACTAAACAGGAGTGGACGGTCAGGGGGAATTATCAACATTGATTTGGAATCTCAATTTTTCCATATGGAATAAGAGTATGGATTGAGAAAATTCACTTAAGGACATTAATTTGAGTGATGTTCATTTTAGAGCTTCATGGTAGTTCTATAGTTTAGTGATAATGTTGTAATAGCATGTGGATGTCCATTATGGTGGATGCAAAGTACTATTTCGAAGGAGCTTTATGAAGAATTTGGAGCACCAGCTCTACTTCATATCTTTAGACGGAGGAATTAATCGAGAGATTAAATTAGACCATAAAGGATATGCTTGAGGCATATATCCTAGGTTTTCATGGACAATTGGAAGCATTTACTTCGCTTTTCAGTTTTGTCTGTGGTATTGTTGGCACAAAGAGGTTAGGGTGACAACTTTGGAGGTTTTGTATCTTTCACAATGCATACCTCTCATTTTTCGGTTGAAAATGGAAGTAAGGGTTGTACAATCAGACCTTGATTTCATATAAAAATATGTCGGAAAGAGATACTTCCCTTTGTATTGAACTGCGCGCGGTTGGGAGGCGGCAGTGGGATGTTGTAAATAGTTGAACTTGTATACTAGAGTTCTTCTATCAGAGAGTATTTTGCTCGTTCTGTTTTTTATATAGGAAGAAAGGCGATTTTTGGAGAAAGGTCGATTTTACTTATTACATTAACTTTTATAGGATTGTGTTTCGCAATTGACGCAGTCGCCTCTGGATTAGCATTACCAAATTATTAGCACTAGGTGCATAGGAGTTTGTGCGTATATTCTATGGCACTTGGAGGAACCCTGTATACTACTTAGTATATTGGAGTTAAGTGGAGCCCTCATAGTAAAGTTGCGTGTACTTGGGAAAAAAAATGATGTTTTTCGCTCACAGTTTCCAAGCGTAATGGAAGAAAGTAAGGGCGAATTTTGAGGACGGAATTCCTTTTGTTAGGGGAGAAGAATGTAATACCTCTAATTTTAAAAGGATAGTCTCGGTATTTATTTGTTTGTTTTAATTATATTTTTAATTATTTAATTGATTATTTGACTAATTGTTTATGGGTTTAATTGAATTAAGTGTTACTTGAATATTTGATTATGTGTCTATATGTTATTTGTATTTGTCTATACGTTAATTGTTTAATTATATTATGTGCTTAAATGGTATTTTAATTAATTGTAAATTAAATATTTTCTTTTATTTTATTATTTTCTTTTATTTTTCTTTAATGGTTATGGTTAGTAGTAATAGGCAAACCAATTAGGTCCCATGGAATACTTGGATAGGAGATTGGATGGGTACGGATTATTACTTATGGATAGTTGTGTGTGTGTATATATATATATATATATATATATATATTATATACATATATAAAAGGGAAAGTAATTTATTAATTACTTTTATGGTAACTTGGGTAGTAATATTTAATCTGATGTATATGTTTTATATTTAAATAATAAAAATATGCATAGATTTGATACGTGTTATTTTTTAAGTTACTTTATAATATTTGCTTAAGTATTATTGGATAATCCATTATTAAATAATGAGTAATTTATTAATTACTTTTATGGTAACTTGAGTAGTAATATTTAATCTGATGTATATGTTTTATATTTAAATAATAAAAATATACATAGATTTGATACGTGTTATATTTTAATTTACTTTATAATATTATGGTAACTTAAGTATTATTGGATAATACATTAATAAATAACGAGTAATTTATTAATTACTTTTATGGTAACTTGAGTAGTAATATTTAATTGATATATATGTTTTATATTTAAATAATAAAAATATACATAGATTTGATACGTATTATGTTTTAAGTTACTTTATAATATTATGTTAACTTAAGTATTATTGGATAATCTATTAATAAATAATGGGTAATTTATTAATTACTTTTATAGTAACTTAGGTAGTAATATTTAATCTGATGTATATGTTTTATATTTAAATAACAAAAATATACATAGATTTGATACGTGTTATGTTTTAAATTACTTTATAATATTATTGTAACTTAAGTATTATTGGATAATGCATTAATAAATAATGGGTAATTTATTAATTACTTTTATGGTAACTTGGGTAAGAATATTTAATCTGATGTATATGTTTTATATTTACATAATAAAAATACAAATAGATTTGATACGTGTTATGTTTTAAGTTACTTTATAATATTATGGTAACTTAAGTATTATTGGATAATCCATTAATAAATAATGGGATGTGTATAGTTTATTTATTTAATAAAGATATACATAAATTATATACGCAACATATTTTATTTACCTTTTTAATATTTTAATTTTAATTTTTTTTTAAGTTAACTTCGATTGGGAAAAGGGTTAGGGTTATTTTATTTAGCCTATAAATATATAACTATAGGTTGTAAAGGGGGGCTAAAAATATTCACGTGATATATTCTAGAGAGAAAGAATTAGAGAAGGAAGGAGGTGAAAAACCCTGTAGAGAAAAGATCAAGGAAGAAGAAGTTTAACTTTCGATCCGAAAGTTTAAGGCAAGTTCTTCTTCTATCTCTTTTCCTTTGATTCGTGTTTCTGTACATGTCTAGGAAATTTTAGGATTTATTAAACACATAAAATTAAATAATTATGTATGTTTAATTGGATTAGAACATAGGTTTTATGAAATTGGTTCATACCTGTTCTTATGTTATGAATTGATAAATGCATTATTTTAATTTGATTTCTGGTGTGAATTTTTACATGTTTAAATTATGTATTTTTCATATCTGTTGAATAATGGAACGTAGAAACATGCCTAGGATTCCTAAACATTAAATAGGGACTAGGTTTGGGTTTAAATAAATTTAAATAGACTCAATCATAATGATGTTTGCTATTTGAATGTTTTAAACAAACGAATGGATTTAATCTTTTAAAATGTTTTAGCAATTAAGATTAAATGTGTAGAATGAATTGGATATGAAGAATGCTTATTTGACGGTATAATAAAATATTATCATGTATAAGATTCAGTTTATGTAGGACATATGATATAGGAAGTTTAAATAAATAATAAGTCATTCCTATTTTGTGATAACTTAATATCATATTATCATAGTTATTTCTGAATTGTTTGATGTATTTCCTTAATCGTTACATCAATTATTGGATTATGTGGTTTAATGCACCGGTATGGGATGATGGCATTCTAGGGACGGATTAACTTATCAGTTAAGTCATACCTATTTTATATAAGAGAATGGATTAACTAAAATGTTAAGTCTTACTTATATTCAAGTCAGGTCAGCTGAACAAGTTGAATGACATATGGAGGATTAATTTATTATATAAGGGAATGAATTAACTAAAATGTTAAGTCCTATTTATATTCAAGTCAGGTCAGCTGAACAAGTTGAATGACTTATGGAGAATTAATTTATACTGGATAGGATGGTTACTAGATTATATATATATATAAGTATGGTGCCATGATATGAGCTTGAGTCTCAAGATCAGTCGTTAAGGCGCGTATATTAGGAATGTGTAGCTAGATATAGTGTAGTTGTGTACCCTGGTAGGTTTAGGTACTCATGCCCACTATATGTGCGTTTTGCATGTTACCTACTATTCAGGTTGAAACAACCCTATAGTCTAGTGAGGTTCATTTAGTGTGTGTGTGTGTGTGTGTGTGTGTGTGTGTGTGTACAGACTACTAGTTACTGTTGGATTGACTAGGATGTATATGTGTATTGGATCTCTGCTTAGACTATAGTAGAGTAGAACTTGTTTGTGAGCCTGACTCACCATTATTTTTCAGGTGTTCGTCAGGACTAGAGGTTGTTCGTGCTGAGCGGGGATCAGTCTACTTCATTCTTCTAATTCTACATAGGAGATTCTTTTATGCTTCGTTCTTCAGTTGTAGACAGTTATTGCTGTCACTTGTTCAGATTGGTTTTTAGGGATCCACACAGTTTAGATTCCCAAGTTGTATTAATGGAGGATTTATTGTATCAAAATGATTTTATTATTAATGAAAATTTATTAAGAGGTTTTATTATAGGATTTTTCTTTTAGTTTTCTTTCAGCAAATTATTTATTCATATTTATTATTTTGTACTCTGTGTTCATTTATTACCGATTTTGTTTTTGATATTCTCGGATATTCGGGCGTGGGCCTAACCAACCCGCATTCGAAAATCCGGAGGTATCACAATCATCCACCACCGTCACTGCCACCATTTATTTTTTAAAAAAATTTAGATAATGTCATTTTGTTAATTTAATTTATTTCTTACTAAAAAGGATATTTAGATAGTTCAATTTGGAATTTATTTCAGTCTAAATTTTAAATTAGTCCAACCAAACATTAGAACGGTTATTATCATTTTATTCCTACACATTTCATATTTACAACCAAACAATAGAATGAGAATAATCATTACATTCCATTTCATTCTCATTCTCATTCTTATTTCATTCCTACTTCTATTCCATTACTATCCTGCACACCAAACCCAACATTATAATTTATAAATAGAAAAGAAATAAAGCAAACTCACAAATGTGTGGTTCAACTCACTGCTCTGTTGTAAGATTTAACCTTTTGTACTTTTAATGTATTATTATTTATCATTTTAGTTGACTCTGTATCTAAGAAGAATTTGATTGAAGTATATCATCGTTAACTTTACTCTCTTTTTTCTTTTCTTTTTTCAACTATAATGGCTTTCCCTAGGTTTGGTCTAATTGTAAATAAATTTATAATTTGTCATATATATTTTACTATTTTTCTGTTGTTCAGGAGTGGAGTCAAGAATTTGCCTCAGGCATGTTAACACTGACAAAATAATTTTTTTCCAAACATGTTGAAAATATAATAGCGTAACAACAGTGCATTAAAATAAGTCAATTAAAAAAAAAAAAAAAAAGAGGGGTTTATTGCACATAAATTATGCTTGAGTGTAAGAAAAAAGAAATTTTTAAGAAAAAATAAAATTAAAAAATATATATATGAGAGAATTTTGAAAGAAAAAATAGGATTTAATGGTAGAAAAAAAATGCAAAAGATTTTGAAGATGACAAAAAGAAATTTGAAAAAAAAAAGAAAAAAAAAATAAAAAAGAATAATGAATTAAAGACGTTTTTAGAAATAAATAATTCTATGGGGGATAATTTAAAATTTTTATGAGAATATTTTATAAATATTTACAAATTATACACATAAAATAAAATAAAACTTAGTGGATTCAGGGGCGGGCCCATTTTATTAATTTTAGGGGTGACGTTTTATCAATTTCTATAAATTTGTGTAAAAAAAAAAAAACAAAAAAATCTAGTGGACCAACATGGGGTAGCCACCCCCTGGGCACATGTTGGCTCCGCCCCTATTGTTTGTCCGATTTTGCAAAGACCTCCCTTCGTACAAAAGTTCATACTTTTTTGTCACAAATTTGTTTGAAAGGATCAAAATACCTACCGATTAAGTGAAAAAGACTTTCCTAGGGTTTGAGGTTTTGACAGAAATTAGGAAAATGTGGAGAAAAGTTGAATTTTTTCTTGGTTTTTTTTCCTTACTTTCGGTCAATATTTCGTAAATTCTTGTGTAGGCCGAAAGTTAACAGTGATAATAGTGTGCCGACTCTAATAACACTCTTTATGAGAATCATACTTATATTTTATAAATAGGAAAGGAATAAAGCAAATTCTATTTCTGCAATGTTTTTTTTTACAAGTGTGTGGTGAGTGTGCAACTAACTACTTTGTTGTAAGATTTAACAATTTCTGCTATAATCAATCCTTGACTCTATATATTATTCCTCATTGTAAGATTTAATCCTTTTAATTTTGTTTTACATTAAACCCCCTGTTCGGAATTATTAATCTCTTTTTCTTTTCTTTTTTTCTTTCTGGCAAAATACAACACTACATAAAAGGAGAATATATCATTCTTTGCTACCGCAAGGCTGTGGTTATGAGAACATACACAAAAAAACTATCAGAGATACAAATAAGCACATTATCCCACCGTACAACATGACAAGGAGGGTCTTTCATGCCGCATGCGAGGACCTATCCCTTTTTCATTTTCCTGTATTTTATTTTTTTCGTTTGTCTTTCGGGTTCAGGTCTTGTCGGACCGGATCAGACCGAAACAAATGCTTGGAAATAGTTCCCGACACTTCTTCCATTTCATCTTTATGCATTTTACCCTCTTGTCTTTATGAATTTGTATTGTATTTGTATATGTTTTACCTTTTATCACTTGAGAATATTTGTGTGATTTTATTTTGTTGACATTTTTAGTTTGGATGAATTGATACATATGTATATATATATATACTAGCAAAATTCGGTGAATTGACCATTAAATAATGTAAATGCAATAATAATAACAACAACATCGTGTTACAATATTTTACATAATACAAATAATAGTAAATTGTTCTAACACTTTTAGGGATAGTGGTAGCTTATCAAAAGTGTCTTTTCTAACATTTTGTATTACAATAAACAAAATTGATTTATGATTCCTAGAAATTAAAATTCAACCCTTAGGCATGACAAGTTAGTATATGAATATTATAGAAAATTTGTGACTATGAAAATGAAATGGATGCCACTTGACGGGCCATGATGATGGACATCTTGTTATACATGAAAGACTTAATAGGTATGATATATAGATACATATAGAGTATTAATTTTTTTGGCCTTAAACTTCAAAGTTTCTTTTTGTATCATATTATAATTGCTAATTATTTGCTTACATATAATTAATTTAGGTTTATTTCAAAAAAATTATATCTTGATTTTATTACTAATCAATCAATTTTAAAAATTTTGTTTTGGGTAGAATAACTCATTGACAATTGATAAATTTGATTTACATACAATTAACAAGATATTGGATATTATTGAAGAGTTTCTTCGAATTTTGATGATATAGTAAATTAGGGGTCTGTTTTCATTCATCTCCTCATAAATAATTTGAAATAGACCAAAGGCATTGTTTTTGTATATAAAGAAAATATATATATACATGGCAAAATAGTATAACATGAGATAATTTTGAGTTTTTCTCTACTTAATTTTGTATAATTTTGTTTACATGCTTGTTTAAATGATGAATAAGTTACTTGAACACATTTACATTTTTTAATACTTACTTTATCGCATTAAGAATTTTTCATTATTTAAATAAAATTTCACTATTTTTTTTAATTAATTGCAGTTTTTATTTTTATATTAATATGTATATAAAATTTCTACTAACTAGGATTCCATCATAAAGATGAAATGTTTGTGATTCCATCAAAAAGATGAAATGACAAACAATTTTAAAAGTGTCTCGACCTCTTCCGATCAACGGATCACTTTAGGGTATAGATCCCTGTCAATATATATATATCAACCACCAATAATTCTTTAAATTGGGGATTAGCCACCAAAGTTCTTACTTTTTATTTAATTCAAAGTCCTAATTCTATTAGAATAGCATTCTTATATAGATGAATTAAGAAAATAAATAAGGAAATAGCATAGTACTTAAAATAATTAAATAATAATTAGGAAAGAAGACTGCCTAATTGGTATTAGTTTCCTAACATTCCACCCCTCTTGAATCAACGCTTGTCCTCAAGCCGAAATATCTAGCTCGCATCATAAAGTAATGGTTGAGAAGCATACTCTGGCACATTGTGAGTCGTGGTTGCAATAATTGCATCTTCCTGACAGAGTGCGTTTTGAAGAATATTCTCGTCACGTTGAAGCGGTCAAGGTTATCACCCTATACTGGTATGTGATCATCACGTTGGGGCTGATCTGTTAGGGCCAACACAGCTGCTTGAAGTTGCTGAAAACTAGCTTGATTATCACGCACAATCGCATCCATCCTAGTAGTAAGGGCAGCAACCTGTTCTGCAAGTTCTTTGACCGTCATATTGAGAATACTATAAGTAGAAAAGAAAGAGGAAAGAGAAAAAAAAGAAAAAAAAATTTGGGCGGTCTCAGATCGAATACTCTGATACCAGATGATAGGGTCTAGTTGATTGGAGATCAGCCGCCAATGATCGAATACTCTGATACCAGATGATAGGGTTTAGTTGATTGGATCAGCCGCCAATAATCCTTTGAATTGGGGATTAGCCACCAAAGTTCTTACTTTTTATTTAATTTCTATTACAATAGCTTTATTATATAGATGAATTAAGAAAATAAATAAGGAAATAGCATTGTACTTAAAATAATAATTAAGAAAGAAGACTGCCTAATTGGTATTAGTTTCCTAACATATATACAATCACCGCTTTTGGCAACCTTTAATTTTAGGCATATTTATTCATAAGATCGTCATCTCAAAGAAAAGATATAGCATATTTTCTTGTCGAACAAAAATAATAATAAAAATTTTACATGTAATCACTTCCTCTTATCACCACAAGAGGTCTGAATGTCTCAACCTTGAAAATAATCAAAATCCAAATCAACAAAAATAGAGAAAATTGTAAAGAAAACAAAATAAATAAATAAATAATATTTTTTTAAAAATAAGTCAACGCATTTTTACCAACTTATGTGTCAATACTTTAGGCTGCACAATCTTATCACCACCAGAGGTCTGAAAGTCTCAAACTGAAAAGAGTCGAAATCCAAATTAAACACAGATAGAGAAAACCATAAAGAAAACAAAAAAAATAAATAATAATAAAATTTAAAAAATCAATCTATTTATTTTTACCAACTTATGTATCAATACTTTAGGTTATAATATTAGCCATGCCCATTCTATTTTCTTCTTACTATCGCTTCTCATCATTTTGATTTGAGTCATTCATTCAAGCATTAAAAAAAAAAAAAAAAAAAAAAAGCCATCCTGGAAAATATCAGGAGGACAAAGAAACAGGAGTGGATGGCCTTGACAAGAACAAAAAAGATGGAGGTAGAGTCGTTCTCTAAAATGTGCCTAGCTCGATCTCACCACTTATTTTGAGAAAATCAAATGAACAATGAATCTCCACATGGCAAATGTTACTACTCATTAATGAATTTCTTTTTAATGAAAGCACGATAGATAGATATTATATATATATATATATATATATATATATATATATATATAATGTTTGAAAAGTGTATAAATATGTATATTTTTATTTATGTGGGTATTTAAAGAGGTGTAACCCTGTAACTCATGCACTGAAGTAACAAATATATTTATAATTCATTGAAATAAAGGAGATATTTTTAAAGTAAAATTAAAGTGTTTTCTGACCACTTGTAACAAATGAGTGGTCATTTAGAGTCATAAATAGGAAGTGAATCAGTAATAATGGAAGGAGGGCTCAAAATTCTTCAATTTGGACTCAAGAATAATTTAAATCGGGTTAGAAACGAAGACCATATGGTCAGTCAAAGTTCTCCACCCAAATAATTAAATATGGTAAGAACTCATTACTTGACTTATGATCGTCTTTGTTTTTTTGGGGGCTCACTACTTGACTATTACCTTGTTGACTATGACAAGAGTCGTAAAGTAGTTCATTGTTTGGCTCACTCACACACTCACACAATTAATTAATACAGTAAGGCCCACCCACTCAAATAATTGAATATGATAAGAATTCGTTACTTGACTTATGGTCGTCTTTATTTTATAAACCTCTTTATTTTCATAAACAAATATTATCATTGCTTATTGTAATGGGAAACAATAAAATGTTTGGTGTGAGAATACGGATTTATACATAAACATAAGGTCGTGGAAAATTTGGCATTGCTATCAAGTAAGCTGAAGGTTGGTCCTTTAGTTCACCATAGAGTAGAGAGCAGGTAACTCACGCAATGAATTATAACATATTTATAACTCATCAAAATTATTATTGTATATAGGAGTATGGTGATAATATATATATATATATAGGAAGATATTTAATAAAGGTAATTTAACTTTAAAATGTATCAACTCTTGATTTGAAGTCAAATAAAATAATTTAAATCAATGAACATATATAGAAATAATCAAAGGTGTACCAAACAATGTGAGTTGAGAAAAGGAAAAGACTTGTCATTTAGGAAAAAATTAATAAAAGTAATTTAGCTTTTAAAGGTATTAATTTTTTTTTATAATTCATATAAAATAATTTATAATAAATGAAAATGTATCTAAATAATTGAAGAAAAAAATGCTTACACTTCTATATAAGTAATATAAGTAGTATTAATGCTGATGGGGCAACTCAAGTGATTGAATGAATTACATTAAAACATTGAATTGAATGTAAAGTATTTAACGAAAATTATTTTGTAGTTTTTGAAAATCTAAAAATGTTTAGAAATTTCCTACACTTTTTAGAATATATATATATGTGTGTGTGTGGGGGGTATAAAATCTCCTTATATATACATACATATATATTATATAGATGTATATATTCTAAGAGGCACGAACACATTCAGACAAGACCAACACTGCCCAAACACTACAATAGACACGTGTTGGACATGGCTAAAAGACTAAAAGTGTCCTGAAATTTGAATATTTTTATTTTCTTGTTGGACACGGTTGGGACACGGCAATTTAGGGACACTATTTGCTTCTAGAAATTCCCAAAATTGAGCACAACTAGTTTTCCATAATTACCTATCAAGAACCTATTATTCCTACCTTTCCATATATACCAACAAAAGTACGCAACAAGGCCAAAATTTTTAAGGGGACCGATTTTTGTTCCTCGTGAAGCAATCAACTCTGCCCCCATAATCAACTTTTGTAAGATTAACATGGACCGGGAGAGAATTTTTACAGCATTTCCAAATAAAAAAACTTCACATTTTCCGTAGCTTGGCAATGCCAAACAGCTCTCTCCAAAAGGCTTTAGAAACATTAATGCTCCGTAATGCTATGGATCTCAAAATATTCCACGCAGATGCTTTGATAGCCGAGTACGTTAGTGCTTTCGCTAGAATTTGGAGTGTCAAACTTTAACTCTTACATATACTAATCTAACTTCTAACACTTCTTGTCTTGAAAAAAATTTAAATAAATGCAAGATAATAGGCACATTTAACCGAAAATTTGCCAGATGACTCTCTAGCTCATATCAATTGATGATCCATGTAAGAAAATCTCACAGGGTAAATTACTTGATTTTGACAATCCACCCGAAGCCCCCCATACAACATTTTAGCACACAAAATAAATTTGTAGGGAGAAAGTGTGTCTCCTTGCCTTAGTCCCGCGTTGATTTAAATAAACCAACGGAATTTAAACTATTGTCTGCTTTCCATGTCTTGGCCGCGGAAACCTCTTCAGGGAACTTCAAGGAGAACTCGATGATAAATGGCACCCCATGCAGGCGGGCTGGTGAACATGGCACAACTAAATTATGGGGATCCTTCCTCAGAACCCGATAACCAAGTTCAGGACTACGAGATGCATTTGAGAAATAATGCAACAATGATTTCCAAAATGTCTTGTTCCTCCTGACGCTTGCCAGACCGGCTGCTGCAAGTTCACCAGGTTCAATCGCAGAACCCAAATGACTTCGTTGAGACTTGAGCTCTGTTAATGGATCGAACATCTTTCTGATAGGGCGGAACCGAACCTTTGGCCTGCTTGCTTTAGAGCAATCACTTTCTGATGGAGAAGGCGAATGAGGCACTGCCAGTTTATAGCAGATAGTGATTTCTGAAAAGTTAGAGCATTTCCTCTCCCCCCACAGTTGATTGTTAGTTCCACCCAAAATTGTAAAAAAGAAAAATAAATCAATCAGTGAGTCAATACTCATTTTTGGGAATTCAAACACATGGAACCCAAATATAGGTAGGAAATTCTAGTTTCACTGTTTGAATTGATGCTGAAAAAAAAAAAGCCCTCAGCAGATCCATTCTCAAAATAAGAAAATATGAAGCATCAGGACCACTTTGACAAAATAAAATTCAAAGAAACAAATAAATAAACAACCGGTGTCATCACTGAATTACAAATTTTGCAAAGCAGACCCATCTCAAAAGGATTTTATATTGCACTATTGTAAATGAGAATCAATTTTTTTATTGGGAAGAACCGAAGAAAGTAATAAGAATCACAGTCACACAGGAAGTACCACTAGATTGGCCAAGCCAAGATTCGGAATCTAGGCATCACTCAAATTCAAATTTATCAAAACACAACTATCATACAAAGTACACCTTTGTAATACATAAAATACATATAAAATGTAACCACTTCACACATATAAAATTTATAATTATCATACAATCTTACTGCTTTTCTCACTAAGAAAGCAGGAACGCACATAAAATCCACTGCTAAGACCAAACAAAATGGAAGAGAGAAAAAGTTCAAGAGAGAACAAACATATACCACCAGTAAATCCCCTACCACTATAAAAAACAAGCATACCTCTTTTGTTCTACAAAGAAGAGACCTGCTGCATTTCAAATATTGATCTCTAACTATAAACTATTTTCAGTGTGTAAAAAACTACACCAAAAGGCAACAATATTGTTGACGAAAAAGCAATCCAGCCTTTGTTAAAGGAGCAAACAGCTTCACAAACCACAATAACATTTAAAGAACATTGGTTACAAGATCACAAGGAAGCTTAACAAGGCTTGGGATGCAAATCTCTGCTCCACATGAACGAATGTCAAGATCCCTAACTTTTTGCTCTTTCAGGTCTAACCAACAAGTGACTCATTAATTTGTGTTAAGAGTACTACTGAAATTTGAATGAGCTAAAATACTTCCCAAATTTTATTTTATTTTTATATACTCAGCACGAGAAAGCTATAGAAAGTTTGGTCCAGCCTGTCCAGGACTCCTAGACCATGAAATCCTTCATGACCCATAATTCAATAATATCATCATCATCAATACAACTCAAGAACAAGCATCCACCCAAAACCCCCAAAGTCCTGCAATGATTACCCGAGATATTTGGGAGTTGCACCTCCCAATAAACTGTTTCAAACCATGTGTGCAAAACTACACCAAAATGCAACACACTTGTGGACGAAAAACCAATGTTAAGCATGCAAACAGCTTTCATAAACAAGGCTTGGGATACAAATCTTTGTTCCATGTGAACGAATGCCAAGATCCACGACTTTTTGCTCTTTCAGGTCTAACCAACGAAGTGTCAGATTAATTTGTGTTAAGAGTACTTCACTGCTGCTATTTGAATAAGCTAAAATACTGACTTCCCGAAATTTTGCATATAGGTTCAAGAAATCAATAGAAAGTTTGGTCCAAGACTCCCGGACCATGTAATCCTTCATGACCCATAATTCAACCCTATCATCCTCATCCTTACAACTGATACAACTGAAGAACAAGCATTCACCCGAAACACCCAAATCAATGTAATTACCCGACATGTTTGGGAGTTAAACCTCCCAATGGTTTTCATCCCCGAGATCAAAAGCAACAATAAATCTATCCACATGTGAATCGGGCTCGCGAGTAGCTACCCAATGCACAGCACCATTAAAAAATACGCCATAACACAAATCTGGAAACATGTGTGTAAGGATATGAGGGAAATTGCAATTAATCATTCTCCAAATATTGGATCTTAAACTATAAACTATTACTTCATAGTGGAAGGGGACACTTTTATCATCAAAATATCTAGAAATCCTTAGAATCTTGTAATCGTCATTCACAGAATCATAGCCAAATCCATAAAATCGTTGGAAACGACTGTATTTGAAAGAAGGTGGTGACACACGAGGTATAAGTTGGTATTTCTTGGTGAAAGGGTTTAACAAATTGAGGATTGCATGCATATTAGAATACAAACAGATCAAGCCATTGCAAGAATCTATTATACGAAAGTAGTCTAATTTCAGATCAATCAAATTGATTGCTTGTGGAAGAATATCATCATCATGTTTCAGGATATCATCAAGAGAGTCAAATGCTACAGAAAAGAGGTTGCCGTCTTCAAAAATCACACTTAGGTCAGTGCTGGTTTTGAGTGATTGATTGAGTTGCAAATTGATGAAGTTAGGGGAGTCGATTAGGGCACACCATTGTTTAGAAACGCACCTGAACCGTAGCAGAGTCTGTACGGGAAGTCGAGAAAGAACGTCGGCGATCAAATCCTCCGGGATGTCCGACATTGCTGCTTCAAGTTGCTCCCCTCCTAGGGTTCGAGGTTTTTACAGAAATGAGGCGAGGGAGTACAGTATGTGGAGGAAAGTTTGGGATTTTTTTTTTTTTTTTTTGTGTCTCCCTTAACCTCGGTCGATGTCGAAAAATTAAAATTAAAACAAATAAATTTGATACTTCCTAACTTTTGGTGTAGGCCGAAAGTTAACAGCCAGATTTTTGTGGAGAAAGCAACTTTTTTTATGAAAATCTATTTCGCTTGCATATTTATATTTTATAAATAAATAAATAAGAGTAAACCAAATTCTATTTGCCAAAAAAAAAAAAAAAAAATTACAAATATTTTGATGGAACTACTACTTTGTTGTAAGATTAACCATTTTTGCTTTAGAGAGTTCTTATAATCAATCTTTTAGTTCACTCAAAATATCATAGTTTGGGCAGTACTCAGTGCTATACTCGGTATAGTGCCCCGACTCTCTCAAAAAGGTGTATCTGTTTTTGAGATCCCTCCCATTAATTTGGCATATATATATTATAACTTTAAATTAAAATAATATAAAAAAAATTAGTTAAATTACATCATTAACTTTTACTTCTTCTTTTTTTCTTCCTTTAGAAATTCCTTGCCACAAACACAACTGAGATAGACATATGAAGTTCTTTCAGAAATTCTGGCAGTTTTTAATGGTACTAGCAAAAGTGCACGTTCACAATGCACGTGATAAAAAAGGTTTTTGGAAAAAAATATTACTTTTGAAAATTTCTCAATATTATTGAAAATAATAAGTTGAAAAATTTAAGTGTAGAATTAAAATATGAGATGGCGTGCTATCATATAAACTACTTTATATATATATATATTTGTAGAGACATAATAATATTGTAACCACATTATAAACTGTTTTTTTTTTTTTTTTTTCTTGTCTTATAAATATTTCTTTTTTAAACTTGTACAAATAAGTTCACATCTCCAAAACAAAACAACAATTATGAGTATATAAACTATTCTCGGCTTGCAATAATAAGTCTAAAACATAGTTGTCGCAACTTGCATATTCTTCCCAAATTTTGTTCGGTAATTTATTCTTCATAATTATTTTCATCAATTATCCTAGAAAAGCTCTAATACTTAATCATTTCAGTCATCAAATTGTTGAAACCAAAAAAATAATAATAAAATTAAATTAAATACAAAAAACACCCAATCGAAAATGCCAAAACCCCGCAGTAGTATTGTGTTTTTTTGGTTTTTTTTTGGTTCTTGAAAATGAATGATGGAAAGTCCGTTGCATCACAATATCATCCACAACATAATCCACTTAAGGGAAAACAAGAGATTTGGAAATGCACTTTGAGTTGTTATATTCATATTCATTGTAAGAAGAATTATGTTTCACCTTAAATTGAGCCTAACTTTCTAAAGGCTTACAGGGAGAATTGGATAATTAATTTATTCAATTCTAAAAAAAAATTTATGTAACAAACAAGTATCGCAAATTCGATTATGAATTAAAAATATAAACACCAATCACTTGCATGCCAATATTTCTCTATAAATAATGTTGTATGCATCATTTTAAAAAAATAAATAAAATAAAAAAGAAAAGAAGACACCGATGAAAGAAAAAAATGAAGGGTTTTAGTATATAATTTATCTTCTTACTTTTTTTCTGACATTTAATTACAATTGACTAATTGACTCCATAAATCATAGTACTTGAAAATAATTGCAAATAAGAAAGTAAGAACGGGCTTAAGGTTACCCAATATTACTGCCAGAGTTGGAGAGTCATAGTTGACACCTTTATATCCAAATATCTTTAAGAATTTCCTGCAACAAATAAAATTTTATTTTTTTAATTTTTTGTTTTAGGTAACAAAACTTTTATATATAATTAAATAGATCAATTTTATCGTTAGGAACAAATTGTCTATTTTGTTGGTTGTTTTGCTTCACAAGTAGAATCGCGCATTCTTTAAATCATATACCCCAGGCAGCTATGGAGGAAGAATTTGCATTGGAGGGCAAAGTGATAGAAGGTCACTTGTTTCTGCCAAAAATAAAAAGAAAGGGAAAAAACTAAGATATTTTATTTTAGTACTAATATATGAGCATGCACAAATATTATTAAGTTAATAAAAAAACAAATAACTTGTTAAATATATATGTATATATATAAGAAATTTGTGGAATTGAAATATGAAAAATGGAAAAAGAATGAGGATGCCAAATTCATTATTGTAAACATTGAAAACCAAATTGTTTATCCCTATGTTCATGGCTACTTTATTTGTCATTATTATGCCCAACTCGTGTACTCTCTCACTACTGTTGAGTGTGCGTAGCGGAATGGTTGTGGAATATAATATGGATAGATAATCTAGAGAAATGGTAAATAGATTCAACTTACTCTTTTATCCAATTTTTACTTAATTTAATTTTACCGAAATAAAACTAAAATCAAACCACAAAGCAAAAATAAAGTGGAAGTAAAGTAAATAGAGTTTGAGAGATGACACCAGAATTTTATCGAGGAAACCCCAATTGGTATAATAGACCAATTGTAACAGGAAAAACCTTGTTGGACTGTGCAGTCCTGAGATAAACGATCAACTATCTTTGAAGCAAAGTATACCGAACTTTGACTCAGTCTCACGCCCTATCGTTCTACCAAAAACCAATTGCGCATTGACAATCCCTGGCTTTGCGACTCCCCCGTCCAACGACTCTCGACCTCAGACTTACTCTTGATCTCTGTAGAAGAGTTGCAGGTAGATCAGACAACACTCCATGAATGTTCTGACCCCTTCAAAGTGTGATCACTTCACCCCTTTTCTTCTAGATCTGAATTTGATGAAGAAGGAATGAATTCTGCTTCTCGGAATTTTTGAATCTTCAATTATACTCCAATTCCGATGAGATAGAGAGCAACACTACTAAATCACTCTTGTCCATATGTGTGTGCTCTCAAAAATAAAATCAGAAAAATCAGATTGATTTTCTGAATAAAAATATCTCTCAAAGATGGCTTTCAATTGGATCTAAATTTTGTATGCAAGAACCATCAATAAAAATATCTCTCTAAAGGTTTTCTCAAAATATAGAATTGATGTTCCCTAACCATGAATAAACCTATGTGTATGACAAGATTTATATAGAGTTTAGAATGTCTTAATCCCTCTGAAAATATAGAAAATTGTGTGCATAGGACTTGGAAAGAAATCTAGTCCAAAAAGGAATCAGAAAAAACAAGGAAACTGAAGTTCTAAGGCTGTTAGGACTTCTTGAACCAGTTCAAAGGGGCTGAATCGGTTCAAGTTTGGCAGATTGGTTTTTGAATCCAATCTTAAAGCCTTGAACCGGTTCAGAGGGGCTGAACCGGTTCAAGTTGGCCAGAACTTGAAACTTGGTTCTTTTAAGCCTGAAAACATTGTATTGTAAGTTTGAAATAACTACCAAGTGTAGAAAGTGTCCTAATCTGTTTAGAATCCTTCCTGATGTGTTGTTCTTACCTTCTTCGAAAGATCTCAGTTATGGTAACTTTGAACAACCTTCCAATTCCACAGTCGTTGTCGATCCCGATATAGTGACTTGAATTACAACTCAACTAGGACTTGTTTTGACATCGAAAGTTGTCAATTACAGAATATATATTTTTCACAATCTTCCCAAAATATATATTTCACAACTACCATTGTTATAAAAGGCAGTAATGCACCGTTTTAACAAGATTGTAATCTCATGTAAATAGATGTGTTTCATCACCTTAGTAAGGGCCGAAATAACTATTTAGATTCAGGGTAACTCACAAGACACACCTTGTGACAATGAGCCATCACATAATTTAAGAAATATCTATTAAGAAACTTTATAAACGATGAACCGTCACATAATTTAAAAATACTATTAGTAGTAGTTTTAAACAAAAATGGAACTCTTTTTTTCCCTTGTACAATTTTTTTTTTTTTATCTGTTTGGAATAATGTGAATTAGGCTCTAGTATTATAGATTTTTCTTTTCTTTACTTTTATTTTCTTTTTCTTTTTATTTTATTTGTGAGAGTTAAATAATGTAACTTAATAAGATGTCATTACACTTTTTATAGATATAGATAGATAAGAACCATTATATCGTAACATTTAAAGACACATAATCATTATATGTAATGGCAAAAAACTAAAAGGATTTAAAATGAGGAAAAATGTTTGAAGTAGGGTGGACGTATGTTTTAAAACAAAAATGTAGGTTTTTTTTTTTTTTTTGTTTTTTTTTTTTTCCTTTGACGTTTTCTTTTTCTTTTTGATGCGTGTATTTAATTTTTAAACGAATATAATACCTTTTTTTTTTCCTTAAACATTTTTAATTTTTTTTTTTTTTTTTGGAATAATGTGAATTAGGCTCTATAATTTTTGGAAAGGAATGGGTTCCTTTTTAAATAGTGGGAATATTATAGTTTTTTTTTTCTTTTTATGTTTTTTTTCTTTTTTATTATTTGTGAGAGTTAACTAAGGTTAATGACACATCATTAAAACTTTTATAAAGAAATGAATTGAAAATAAGTTAGAAAATAATTTTGGTGCAATTGGAGAGACCCCCAATCAGATGTAATGGCAAAAAATTGTTAGAAACGGGGTCACTAAAAACATAAACTTTGGATAAGATTTTGAATAGATTCCGCTAATAATTTTTTGCGGATTTATAGACGAGCGCGTTCCTCTCCGCAAGAAGATGAACGTGGTATATTTACTTTTTCAAATCCGTTTCCGGGTGAATAAGAAATTAGCTCCAAAGTAAGGTGTTTGATAAGCCTAAATGGGTTTGCAAAATGTAAAAAATATTTGTCCCACATCGGAAAAATATTAAAACCAAAAGGCACCGTGAGGCCTATATAAACCCCCCTTGGATTCATTCCAAAGTACTCCAATTCAGAATCCTTTTCTCTAATTTTGAATTCTCTCATTCTTCTCTCTTCTTCTATAAGTGTCTGTGGGTATGAGCCCTTGTCTTTGGATTGAAGCCTTAGTCAGTCACTCCGAGTCCGAGTTCAAGTCAGAGGGTACTACATTGAGCCGGTTTGCCTATTCCTTTGGTTTGTAGTGCTACAACTGAAGGAAGTAAAAGTCGTTGTATCCTAGAGATAAACGTCACCGAGTCCGTTAGCACCATAGCGGGACGAATCTGTCTTAAGGATATAGAATCAAATTCTAACCTCGACTTCTAATCAGGTTCTTTTGTCTTATAGTTTTATTTTATTATATTAAACTATATATTATAAGTAATTATATATTTATAGATTATTATTTTATAATATTTATTATATTTATATACATTATATTTTTAGATAATATTTAAATAAATAATACTATAGTATATGGTATAGTTAGACCACATATTTTTGGACTATAATCTTAAGATAGATTCGGCTTATACTATAGCTTAATTATTTAAATATTGTTGTTATTTTATTTCTGTAAATTTGACTGTAGTCTGTATATTTAATATATATCAGACGAATGGCAAGTATAAGTACTACTATGCCTAATGTTCTCGTTAGTCATGGGGAGAAGCCCAAAAAATTTAATGGGGTGGAGTTTAAAAGGTGGCAACAGAAAATGATGTTCTACCTTACAACTCTAAATCTGAACAAGTACCTAGCTGAACTGCCCCAGTCTAGAAGAGGGAGAAACTGACATTACAAAGTTAGGAGCAGTTGATGCATGGAAGCATGAAGACAACCTATGCAAGAACTACATCCTCAATGGATTGGACAACACTCTATATAATGTGTACAGTCAATGAACACTGCTAAAGAGTTATGGGAGTCACTAGACAAGAAATATAAAACTGAGGATGTTGGCTTGAAGAAGTTTATAGTCGAACGATTTCTAGACTTCAAAATGATAGACTCCAAGACAGTCATGAGCCAAGTGCAAGAGCTCCAACTGATCCTACATGAGATACATATTGAGAGGATGACTTTAAGTGAATCTTTTCAAGTAGCTTCAAAGCTACTACCTACTTGAAAAGATTTCAAAAACTACTTGAAGCATAAGCGTAAGGAAATGGGGCTCGAAGACCTGATTGTCAGGCTAAGAATTGAAGAAGATAACTGCACATTTGAAAAGAAAGCAGGGAATTTTTCAATAGTGTCAAAGACGAATGTAGTGGAAGTTGGACAGAAGAATAAGAAAAGGAAGTAATCTGGAAAAGGTCCCAGCCAAGGAAACTACAAGAGGTTCACTGGAAAGTACTTCATATGCGACAAGGTAGGACACCGAGCTAAAGACTGTCGTAGCCGCAAAGCACAACATAACCCAAAGAAAAAGACCACTGAGGTGCACATTGCTGAGGAAGATAAGTTGATAGCTGATGTGTTAGAGCTAAATCTTTCAGCTGTGGTTTCTGAAATCAACCTTGTAAACAACAATAAAGAATGGTGGGTGGACACAAGAGCTACTCGTCATGTTTGCTCAGAAAAAAGGATATTTACTGCATATGAAGCTATAAATAATGAAGAACGACTCTACATGGGGAACTCTTCTACTCCAAAGGTTGAAGGACAAGGAAAGATCAAGCTACTAATGACCTCAGGAAAAGAGCTCACTCTTAATAATGCGTTACATGCACCAGACATCAGAAAGAACTTGGTCTCTAGGTCACTCATATACAAGAATGAGGTTGAGAATCAACTTGGCAAAAAGATAAAGGTGTTTAGAAGTGATAGAGGTGGTGAATACGAAACACCATTCGCTGACATTTGCTCAGAACATGGTATTATTCACCAAACTACTGCTCCTTACTCATCTCAACAGAACGGTGTTGTTGAATGCAAAAATGTACCTTAAAAGAAATGATGAATGCTATGTTGATAAGTTCTGGTTTAACTCAGAATTTATGAGGGGAAGCTTTGCTTTCTGCTAATTATGTTCTCAACAAAATACCTCAAAAGAAAACAAATGTGACACTTTATGAATTATGGAAAGGCCAAAAACTGTAATACCCCTAGTTTTCAAAATGACAAAATGGGAATTTAATTTTGCATTTTGGTTTTTATTTCATTTTTATTTGATTATATGACTTAGTTGTTTGAATTGATTGTTTTATTTGGGGAATTTATTTTATGTGTATTTGCTTAGTTGCTTAATTATTAGTTGTGTCTATTTAATTTAAATTGCTTAATTACTGTTTATGTGTGATTTAATTTAATTATTTTATTAGTATGATTTAATTGACGTGTATTGTTGGTTAGTTTATATAATTTATTTGTCAATTGTTTATTTAATTTTTTTTGCTTTATTTACAGTTATGCTTGGGTGACTCATTTGGTTTATATTTTAAATGGTCGTGGATATAGATTAGGGTTAGGGTTTTTTTTTTACGGGGAGTATTTAGCCGACTTGTAAATTAGTCGAAATTAAAAGTAGGTTAAATATAGAATGAATGCCTATATATATTGAACAAAATAAGTCTGCTAGGGTTAGAAAACCCTATGCACGTATTAGTTTTGAGAAGGCAAAACAGAGGAAAAGGGCAGTGACCAAAGGAGGAAGGGAATGTATTAGGTTTGCCAGAATTTGCAGACGAAGGTTGAAGGTTTCAAACTGAAACCTAGAGGCAAGTTTCTGTTCTTCTCTTTCCCGTTAATTCGTAATCTGTACATGCCTAGTTAGACTCCAGGGATTAAATAAAGGCTAAAATGGATTTAAACAAACATAATAACATGTCTTCTATGCATATATGATTTTATTTGATCCGGTTGAATTAACTGTTTTGCATGAACTTATGTTTTTCTATTATTTGTTCCTCTGGTTGTTTACTTTTAAGTTTTGTTTAACAGAGGTTGGTAATGCGAATAAAGGCCTTGAAATTGATCTGAGTCTAAGATTAAACTCTAGAACATGTATTTAGAACAGTATTTAAAATTCAGAACTAAATCTGTTATGAGTTGCTTTGAATTGCTAATTGAAATTCTGAAATCGTTGTTCCAGATCTTGGTTTCAATACATGTTATGAGTGGATATCAGTGGTTTAACATTTGTCTAGGACTAAGATTTAACCTTAAACAAGGATTTAAAAACATTATAGAGCCTCAAATAATCACCGGAGTTGGAGAAGACGAGGCAGGAACGGACGAACTGCTCTAAAAAGGGAGAGAGCAGGCTCTCAAAATGAGAGAGCCAGCTCCCTCACACAAAGAGCCGGCTCCAAGGAGCATGGAGCCGGCTCCATGCTAAAAAAGTAGGCTCCCTAAGTTAGGGAGCCGGCTCTAACATAAATGGAGCAGGCTCTAAATTTTTAGAGCCTGCTCTTGCCCAGAAAGTGCATACTGAGTGTGTTTGTGTGCGTAGTTTGAGCTGTACAGTGAATTCTAAAGTTGTTTAAAGGATACTGAGGGGTGTAATTAAATGTTAGGGACTTATTAAAATAGTGAAAAACATTATTACAATATTGGATTAAGGAAAGGAGTAAAATACAGCTCAAGAAAAATCTATACGTTGCACTATTTTGCTAAGAGATTTAATTACTTGAACTTAGCAAATTGTTGGTATATAAATTAATTATATTTAATCATATTGTCCACCATGTTATAAACATAGTGGATTAACTGTAATTTCAACTATGATTGGGTTGGAATCAATTGGTACTCAATGGTTGTTAAATGGTATCAGTTTATGGATTATATGTGGAATTTAAATGCTATGACCTATTTTAGCTATTTAAATTATTGGATCATGGTATTTAGGTTCTGAAGTGAATACCTAATGTTGATATATATGTATGAATTCATATTGGTGCATATTTTGGAGGATGGCAGTTAATTATATAGTGTTGTTTTAGTAACTATGCTATGTTGGAGGATTTGCTAGTTTTATATATTGGAGCTTAACAAGGTTGTTAAATATGATTTAAATATATATAATAAATCATATTTCTGGGGTATTAGAAGTAAAGTGAATTGACTGGAATGACCTGTGCTTAGCTTGGGTGTAATTGATGCTTAAATTTCTGTTAACTGTATCTATTCATGGATTATGATGGTGAATGTGAATGCTTGAATTTATTGTAGCAATTTACATTATTGGAGTTGGATTTTAGGCTGTATTGAATGTCTAATATTTATGTATATAGATTAACTTATCTTATGCATACTGTGGAGTGTGGTTGATGACTACTTAATATTGTTTCGTCAACTATGTTAACTGGAGGATTGTATGTACCGGTATGGGACGGTGACATACTAGGTATGGATTAGCTCAAGCACTAAATCCTACCTAATTTGAAATGAGTTGGATTAACCATAAAAAGGTTAAGTCCTACTTATATGGATATATATGAACCGGTATGGGACGGTGTCATATTAGGGATGGCTTAGTTCAAAACACTAAGACCTACCTATATTGGGAATGGATTAGTTCAAAACACTAAGTCCTACCTAATTTGGATTCAGGTATGGATTATCCATAAAGGTTAAGTCCATCACCTACATGTGTCATATCAATTGTGAATTGAATGACCTACTATGGTTTCCGAATGGATTTATTATATAGATATCAGACCACTACACAAATGGATGATATTCTGTATTAGGAGGAGTACGGACTTTATATATTTATTATATGTGCCATGGTATGAGCTTGAGTCTCAGGACCATGGTTAGGGCGCGTATATCGCCTAAGATGGATAACTGGACCCTGGTAGGTCTAGGTACTCATGCCCACCTTAGGGTGCGTATTCGCATGTTGCCTCCTATTCAGGCTGAGACAGACCTACTGGACTAGCGAGCGTCCTATAGTGTGTACTATATATACAAATATGGACTACTCTAGATATTGTTGAGTCTTTCTAGGATGTATCTGCATATCGGATTACTGTTTGGATCGTAGTAGATCAGGACTTGCATGTGGGCCTGACCCACTCTATTATTTTTCAGGTGTTTGACAGTACCAGGCTTAGAGTTTGATCGTGTTGATGCAGATACAGACACTCACTCTTCCGGTTACATAGGATTTCCTTTCTATTTTTGGTTTTGGATTTTAATACTGTAAATTTATTCAAGGATTTGGGATTAGAGGTCCACTAGGTGGATTCCCGAGTTGTACAGATTTGAAGGATTTAAATGTTATTAATTTTATTATCTTAAGTTGAGGATTTTTATTTTAGAATTTTTTCAGCGTTTTGTTATTTCAATTTTAATTCAATTTTTATTTCTGCTTATTTACATATTAATTGTCTGATATCCCTCGGATCTGTGCTCGGACTTGATCACCCGTGGCTCTAGAATCGAGGGGTATCACAGTTGGTATCAGAGCACTCCAGGTTCTAGTGTCCTTAGAAGTGTCTTTCGTTAGAAGTCTTCCGCGTTGCGTCTCTTAAAAACTTAGAGCCAAATTAGGATTCGTTGTACTATTTTACGGTTCGTTAGGAGGAGTTGATGTCAATTATTTTTCATCCTTATGAAATGGTTGACACTAGAAGAAGGATGGGGTCCGCGGCGACAGCGAATCAGACCCGAAGGAGTAGAGGAGTACGTTATCGAGTTCTCGATCAGAAGCAGAACTTGGGATTGAAGGTTTAGTTCCGGTTGGCACTACTTTTAGAAGTATAAGCCAATGAGGGATATAGGAGTGTGTTTTAGGTCCCCGTATAGAGGGACTAACACGATTTTAGTTATTCTCATAAAGGAGACAACCGAGGAATAGGAATCCAAAGAGGATTCTAGTGGAGGAGATTTCAACAAACCCAAGAAAGAGGGTTTTAAATGTTGAAAAGCAAGGATCACGCGAGAGTGATCTTGTTCGCTAATAGTATAGTGAACGATACTGGTAGAGTTGGCATGGATCGACCTATAGATAGTTAACCTTAGGGATTACCTTTAGAAAAGGTAGATAAAGTGAACTCTTCAGGAGTTTAGGATCGGATGGAGTTCTTATCGGAACGCAGCAAAGATTATATAGCACGTTCCGGGGAGTAGGGGGATTAGGTTGTGATGATCTAAGTTGCTTTATACAGCCACATTGACGGGTTGCATTCCGTGTATAAGGAGGTTGACGGTCAAGCCTTTGGCATTTGCTGAGGCAAATGGAGTTGGTTTTAAGCTATGTTTCGAGGTTGGGTGATTACCTCCGAAACTATAGAAAGGAGATTGTGAACCAATCGGGTAAAGTTGATTTCTAAAAGAGATTTTCTTTGTTAGGAGGAACGATGTTATACGTAGATTTTCTTGCGTTTTATTGTGTGTGCATTATGTGTTTCCTTTTTGTTAAATGTTCAGGAGGGGGAATGGGGTTTAGTTGGGGACACGCGTTATGCGATCAACCAACTATCATTTTAGAGGAATAGCGATAACTATGCTAGGATTCTGAGCATAGGATTTGGTAGATATACTTTATTCTAGCTAATCTATTGAACTTGGACATGCGTAATTATGGTATGTTTTCAGGAAGGGATAAATAAACCTCGCAGTGTGAGTCAAATAATCTAAATTCATTTGATATATTTTAATGCAATGATGAATTATCGGAGGTACTGACTTGCTGAACATCTTCTTGGAAATTTCAAGAGTTGTTCCCAGTCAGCAGGAGGATTTAGTAATGGTTTAAGTACTTATAGGAATGACACAGACTGAGGATAGTAGATGGACTAACTATTCATCAGTTGATTCTTAATCAAGAATCTGATTCATGAGGGGGTGTCATTAGGAGGAGGTGCTGGAGTTGCATATCAAGGAGGAGGCAGAGTCACTCATTTGCACAAATATTATGGAAATTTTTTTAGGTTACCGTTCGCAACAAGTAGTTGTTGCTCGAAATTTTTTTTGACTATTTGGAGGATGAAAAGATTTCCCTATGCGGTTGCAGTTAAACGGGATGTCTAATAGGCACTTACTTGTGTTAGAAAAGTAAGATGTCAAAGACTTGAAGATGAGACTAGAACATCAGATATCTGTCTCATAATCTGATATCTGGTAAAATAATCTAGATGGACCGTCAGATATCATTAGATCCTTGCGACCATTTCTCATGCTGAAGCGGGACTGACAAAGTAGTTTCCACGAATCTAGATGAGAGGGTACTGATTCTACACAAAGGTCAGGATTTTGGTTGGGATATAGGTTGTCTGATAAAAGTTTAATCAGCTTCGCTTTGTCTATTGTGGAACTAGTAAGATATCAGTTCCTACGGATAGCACGGATCACGAGACGGCTTAGATGGATAGATGTGGTGATTCACACTTTGCATTAGGTTGCGTCTAGTGGAGGTAATAGGGAGGAGGATGACTTTACTGACCGCTAGGGTAATTGAGCATTTGGTGGTTATTTTGGAGTTAGTTGAGTTTAGCATGTGGAAATAATAACACTTGCTATTACCGGGGAAATGGAGGCGGTCAACTTAGAATATTTGAGCTGACCCCACAGGAGATCGTACTTTACTCAGATGAGTTTAAGGCACTGAAGGAGGATCGGTGGTTGTCTGTTTAATTCTAGGAAGGTCGGGGTGACTGAGATGTAAATTTCATAAATTTTACGGTGCAGTCAAATAGATAGGAGTTACCAGGTTCGTCTTGGTAAGCCAGTATGGATGGAGACATGTATATCATTATCTCCAAGTGTATCACCTGCTAACAAGGTGGATAGTTGATACTTGGATATCATTTGAGGTTTTAGCCACTTCCTATATCAACAGGGAAGTATGGCTAATCCGGAGGTGGATAGTTGGTAGGAAGTACCGGCATTTGGTTGGAATTTTAATTCCATAGGGATTCAGGGTCATGGATATGCAAGTTCGAGGGTGGACATCACTATTAGTGATGTTTGTTTTGGTGTGCTAGGTCAGTTATGCATTGCACTGGTAACGGAGTTATAGTAGGTGGTTATCTCTTATAAGGGTTAAACATTGCTATGGCAACGGAGTCTTTGAACGTGTTGGAGCAACAACTATGTTTTGTATTAAACTGACTTTTCGTGGATTTTGTTACTCGAGTTAGGCAGTTGCCTATACTATAGCGCTACCAACTTGTTAAGCGCCAGATGTATCGAACTTTTATGCGTTTGTTCTATGGAGGAGGAATAGTGATTATTACCCTTCGCTTCATTTTGGGTACGATTGGAGCGTTGATAGATAAAACCTAGGAGTTGTACATTTTTTTTTTTTACTATTTTTCTTTTACATAGAAACTTGGTATGTTGTTAGTTATGTTAGGAATTTGGTGGAGCTCATATAAGCGGCTATGCCACATGAAAACGGAAATGAATTTTGCATAGTAATTAATTTAGAGTTTCGTTTCTGAGGACGGAATTCCTTTTGTTAGGGGGGAAGAATGTAATACCCCTAGTTTTCAAAAGGATAAAATGGGAATTTAATTTTGCAATTTGGTTTTTATTTCATTTTTATTTAATTATATGACTTAGTTGTTTGAATTGATTGTTTTATTTGGGGAATTTATTTTATGTGTATTTGCTTAGTTGCTTAATTATTAGTTGTGTGTATTTAATTTAAATTGCTTAATTACTGTTTATGTGTGATTTAATCTAATTATTTTATTAGTATGATTTAATTGACGTGTATTGTTGGTTAGTTTATATAATTTATGATAAGCGACGAATATTGCATATTCAAGCGCCCTTAATTGCATTAGTTAAGTCCTTTGCTTGTTTAATTATGTAGATTACCTTCATATGCACGTTTTTGCACATTTTTAGGTTCATTGGCCAAAAAGAAGCAAGAATGATGCTTTGTGGAGTTTTGGCCATCAAAAGGCACAAGGCTGAATTTCTGGCAGCAGTGGATCCTGAACTTTGCTCACCATTTTGACCTTGAAAACTCAAGAACTGGACTTCCCTCATAACATGAAAGATTTAGATCTCTGAATCAGCTTTCCAAATCTTCAAGCATTTTGTCATTCGGAGTTCGGAGCAAAGAGTTATGATCTTCTTATTAGAGGTGCTCAGAACTGCCTGGCAGCAATGAATTTCTGCCTTGCTCTTCAATTTCGACCAACCAAACTTGAGAATTGGATCTCCACCAAAACATAAAGTTTTTAGAGCTCTAAATCAGCTTTCCAAATCTTCAAACGGTTTGTCATTCGTTGTTTGGAGTACAAAGTTATGGCTATTTTACCAAAGTAGGTCCGGGCGAATCAAAGCAAGCATGGAGCAATCTGCTCCATTTTCGAGTGCTCGAGGCCTTGCTTAGAGTGCTCGAATTTGGGGCAGAATTGCCTTTGGGAATTCTCATTTTGGCAGCCACTTGTGCATTGGTTTCCTCATTTTCTACTTTCTTCTTTATGAGGTGGTTGGGGATGTTTTTGGAGGAGAGAGAGAGCTTTGTTGAAGGAGATAAAGCAAGGAAGGCCACACATATCAAGGACATATCAATAAGCTTCATTTTTACAAGATAGAGGAGAGAGAAGAGAGCAAGAAAGGTGTGTTCTTGGAGCTAGAAGAGGGGAGCTCGAAAATGGAGGTCAAGGCTTTGCTTCCTCCTTCCTCTAGTGCATCAATGGGTAACTAAACCTCCATCTAGGGAGGTGATGAAGCCTCCTTTGTAAGCATGCTATAATCTTGTTTTAATTTGGGAAATGAAGTGTATTTGTGATCTTTTCATATTCTAGAGACTTACACATGTTGTAAATGTTCTTCAATTCAATAAATGATTGTGTTAAATGTATCATCTTGTCTTAGATTGTATGTTTTCATGATTATAGGGCTTACATCTTCATAGTGAGAATGGAGATGAGAATATGAAATGGTTTTCTTGGCATGTCTTGTGAAGGTTTTGATAGTCCATTCCTAGGAACGATGAACCATACTACACCCCTAGTTTAATGTAGTTAGGTAGATGGTTCATACCAACCGTGGATGGATTATACTTAGTCTTTGATTACATGTGCATTTACCATACAAAGTAAGGGATTTGATAGGCCATTCCTAGGGGATTATACTTAGATGGTTTATACTTAGCTCAGATAGTATGAACTTCTTGAAGATAGTGTAGTTATCATGCATCTCTATATATCATGGTCATTTACATAAGTAGTTCCCCAAGTTAATTGCAAGCTAGCATGTTTATGAGGTGTGTGGTGGATTCATTTCCCTAGTCCTCTCCACCTAAGTTTCACTCCTTTTAATCTCCTTCAATTTATCGTTTTATGCATTCTGAATTCGTAGTTTCAATGACGACCAAACAAACCCTTATTACCCCTTATCATTCTAAGAACGATTCTAGATACTTAGGTCGTCATAGACTAGCGCAGTCCCAGTGGTTCGACTTACCCGACCAATAGCCCTATTTTACAATGATTCGTGCTATTGCGAAGGTTGATGTATAGTTGATCAACCGATCAATTTATTTGTCAATTGTTTATTTAATTTTTTTTTTCTTTATTTACAGTTATGCTTGGGTGACTCATTTGGTTTATATTTTAAATGGTCGTGGATATAGATTAGGGTTAAGGTTTTCTTTTACGGGGAGTATTTAGCCGACTTGTAAATTAGTCAAAATTAAAAGTAGGTTAAATATAAAATGAAGGCCTATATATATTGAACAAAATAAGTCTGCTAGGGTTAGAAAACCCTATGCACGTATTAGTTTTGAGAAGGCAGAACAGAGGAAAAGGGGCAGTGACCAAAGGAGGAAGGGAATGTATTAGGTTTGCCGGAATTTGCAGACGAAGGTTGAAGGTTTCAAACTGAAACCTAGAGGCAAGTTTCTGTTCTTCTCTTTCCCGTTAATTCGTGTTCTGTACATGCCTAGTTAGACTCCAGGGATTAAATAAAGGCTAAAATGGATTTAAACAAACATAATAACATGTCTTCTAGCATATATGATTTTATTTGATCCGGTTGAATTAACTGTTTTGCATGAACTTATGTTTTTCTATTATTTGTTCCTCTGGTTGTTTACTTTTAAGTTTTGTTTAACGGAGGTTGGTAATGAGAATAAAGGCCTTGAAATTGATCTGAGTCTAAGATTAAACTCTAGAACATGTATTTAGAACAGTATTTAAAATTCAGAACTAAATCTGTCATGAGTTGCTTTGAATTGCTAATTGAAATTCTAAAATCGTTATTCCAGATCTTGGTTTCAATACATGTTATGAGTGGATATCAGTGGTTTAACATTTGTCTAGGACTAAGATTTAACCTTAAACAAGGATTTAAAAACATTATAGAGGCTCAGATAATCACCGGAGTTGGAGAAGACGAGGCAGGAACGGACGAACTGCTCTAAAAAGGGAGAGAGCAGGCTCTCAAAATGAGAGAGCCAGCTCCCTCACACAAAGAGCCGGCTCCAAGGAGCATGGAGCCGGCTCCATGCTAAAAGAGCAGGCTCCCTAAGTTAGGGAGCCAGCTCTAACATAAATGGAGCAGGCTCTAAATTTTTAGAGCCTGCTCTTGCCCAGAAAGTGCATACTGAGTGTGTTTGTGTGCGTAGTTTGAGCTGTACAGTGAATTCTAAAGTTGTTTAAAGGATACTAAGGGGTGTAATTAAATGTTAGGGACTTATTAAAATAGTGAAAAACATTATTACAATATTGGATTAAGGAAAGGAGTAAAATACAGCTCAAGAAAAATCTATACGTTGCACTATTTTGCTAAGAGATTTAATTACTTGAACTTAACAAATTGTTGGTATATAAATTAATTATATTTAATCATATTGTCCACCATGTTATAAACATAGTGGATTAACTGTAATTTCAACTATGATTGGGTTGGAATCAATTGGTACTTAATGGTTGTTAAATGGTATCAGTTTATGGACTATATGTGGAATTTAAATGCTATGACCTATTTTAGCTATTTAAATTATTGGATCATGATATTTAGGTTCTGAAGTGAATACCTAATGTTGATATATATGTATGAATTCATATTGGTGCATATTTTGGAAGATGGCAGTTAATTATATAGTGTTGTTTTAGTAACTATGCTATGATGGAGGATTTGCTAGTTTTATATATTGGAGCTTAACAAGGTTGTTAAATATGATTTAAATATTTATAATAAATCATATTTCTGGGGTATTAGAAGTAAAGTGAATCGACTGGAATGACCTGTGCTTAGCTTGGGTGTAATTGATGCTTAAATTTCTGTTAACTGTATCAATTCATGGATTATGATGGTGAATGTGAATGCTTGAATTTATTGTAGCAATTTACATTATTGGAGTTGGATTTTAGGCTGTATTGAATGTCTAATATTTATGAATATAGATTAACTTATCTTGTGCATACTGTGGAGTGTGGTTGATGACTACTTAATATTGTTTCGTCAACTATGTTAACTGGAGGATTATATGTACCGGTATGGGACGGTGACATACTAGGTATGGATTAGCTCAAGCACTAAATCCTACCTAATTTGGAATGAGTTGGATTAACCATAAAAAGGTTAAGTCCTACTTATATGGATATATATGAACCGGTATGGGACGGTGTCATATTAGGGATGGCTTAGTTCAAAACACTAAGACCTACCTATATTGGGAATGGATTAGTTCAAAACACTAAGTCCTACCTAATTTGGATTCAGGTATGAATTATCCATAAAGGTTAAGTCCATCACCTACATGTGTCATATCAATTGTGAATTGAATGACCTACTATGGTTTCCGAATGGATTTATTATATAGATATCAGACCACTACACAAATGGATGATATTCTGTATTAGGAGGAGTACGGACTTTATATATTTATTATATGTGCCATGGTATGAGCTTGAGTCTCAGGACCATGGTTAGGGCGCGTATATCGCCTAAGATGGATAACTGGACCCTGGTAGGTCTAGGTACTCATGCCCACCTTAGAGTGCGTATTCGCATGTTGCCTCCTATTCAGACTGAGACAGACCTACTGGACTAGCGAGCGTCCTATAGTGTGTACTATATATACATATATGGACTACTCTAGATATTGTTGAGTCTTTCTAGGATGTATCTGCGTATCGGATTACTGTTTGGATCGTAGTAGATCAGGACTTGCATGTGGGCCTGACCCACTCTATTATTTTTCAGGTGTTTGACAGTACCAGGCTTAGAGTTTGATCGTGTTGATGCAGATACAGACACTCACTCTTCCGGTTACATAGGATTTCCTTTCTATTTTTGGTTTTGGATTTTAATACTGTAAATTTATTCAAGGATTTGGGATTAGGGGTCCACTAGGTGGATTCCCGAGTTGTACAGATTTGAAGGATTTAAATGTTATTAATTTTATTATCTTAAGTTGAGGATTTTTATTTTAGAATTTTTTCAGCGTTTTGTTATTTCAATTTTAATTCAATTTTTATTTCTGCTTGTTTACATATTAATTGTCTGATATCCCTCGGATCTGTGCTCGGACTTGATCACCCGTGGCTCTAGAATCGAGGGGTATCACAAAAACCTTCCTATAAATTCTTAAAAGGGTGGGGGTGTCTAGTTAAGGTTGCGGTTTTTACTCCTAAGAAAGTTAAGATAGGACCAAAAACCTTTGATAGTATTTTCATAGGTTATGCACAGAATAGTAGTGCATATCGTTTCCTTGTGTATAAATCAGACATTCCTGGCATCCATGTCAATACAATTATTGATTCAAGGAATGCTTGTTTCTTTGAGGATATATTTCCTTGTAAAAATCCTCTTAAAAGAAATCATGATATTGTTAATAGCAATATACAAGAGATTATAAACCAAGAGTTTGTAGATGATGAAAATAAAAAAGAACCTAGACGTAGCAAAAGAGCTCAAAAACGTTTATGTCATTTGGTCCTGATTTTCTGACATATATATTAGAGAATGAGCCACAAAGCTATAAGGAAGCTATGTCTTCTCTCGAAGCTCCTTTATGGAAAGAAGCCATAAATAGTGAAATTAAATCCATCATGTAGAATCATACTTAGGAGTTAATGGATCCTCATTCTAGTACTAAACATTTAGGGTATAAGTGGATTTTCAAGAGGAAGATAAAGCCTAATGGTTCAATAGATAAAAATAAAGCTAGGCTTGTTGCTAAGGGATACCGGCAAGAAGAAGGCTTAGATTATTTTAATACATATTCATCGGTCATAAGAATAATATCCATTAGATTGTTATTAGCTATTGCGGCATTGCAAAATTTAGAAATACATCAAATGGATGTTAAAACTACATTCTTGAATGGTGAATTAGAGGAGGAAATCTATATAGAACAACCTAAATGTTTTATTATTCCAGGAAAAGAAAAGAAGGTGTGGAAACTTGTAAAATCCTTATATGGATTAAAGCAAACACCTAAACAATGGTATGAAAATTTTGACAAAGTGATGTTGTCAAATGATTTTAGAATTAATGAGTGTGATAAATGTATTTATGTGAAAAACACTCAAAATGGATATGTCATTGTGTGCTTATATGTGGATGATATGCTAATAATGAGTAGTAATGATGCTATAATCAAAACTACTAAAAAGATAATGACGAAAAATTTCGATATGAAAGATTTAGGCATAGCTGATGTCATACTAGGAATTAAGATATCTAGAACATCAGATTATCTAGTATTATCTCAATCTCACTATATTGAGAAAATATTAGAAAATTTTAATAAAGAAAATAGTAATCTTGTAAAGACTCCTGTTGATATAAATCTTCATTTATCGAAAAATACTGGTCCTAATATATCACAACTTTAGTATTCTCACATTATAGGAAGCTTAATGTATTTGATAAATTTCACACGACCAGACATAGCATACTCAATTAATAAATTGAGTAGATAAAGAACCATTGGACTGCAATAATCAGGTTTCTAAGATATTTAAGATATACCATAAGTTATGGATTACATTATTTTAGATATCCAGCAGTACTTGAAGGATATAGTGATGCTAATTGGATATCAGATACGAAGGATTCTAAATCTACCAGTGGCTATGTCTTTACTATTGGAGGAGGTACCATATCTTGGAAATCTTCAAAACAGACTTATATTACCAGATCCATTATGGAATCTGAATTTATTACTTTGGATAAATCTGGTGAAAAAGCTGAGTGGCTTCGTAGAAGATATTCTAAACCTGTACCCGCTATATGTATACATTGCGATAGTCAATCAGCAATTGGAATGACACAAAGTAATATGTAGAACGGTAAGTCTCGACATATATGTCAACGACATAATACCGTTAGACAATTGCTCTCAAGTGGGATAATCTCAATATATTATATTAGGTCAAAAGATAATTTAGCGGATCCGTTTACAAAAGGTTTAACAAGAGAGCAAGTGTATAGTTCATCGAGAGGAATGGGATTAAAGCCGAAAGTTAATGAGTCATCTTAATAGAAACCCAACCTAGTTGACTAGATATCCCAAGATCTAGGTTCAAAGGGACAACAGAAATTCTGAAAGGCTTACCAGAAGCACTGGGAAGATTTAATCTTTAGTGTTACCTACAACGATAAGTAGGATACACTATGTTTTTAGTGACTCTTATACCTTAAAAATTTAAGTGGAGTATAGTAAGATACTCTTAATAAGAAGTCACCTATATGAGTGTGAAGTGGGGCTGCTTCTATAAGAACTTCTAAGGCTAAGTGTTCTAAAGCACTCATGAAATACCAGGAGTTATTCAGGGCTATATGACCACAACCATGAGAACCGACTTTGTGCAGGAAAGAACTGTATGTTTGCTATTAACTTGGTTTACATCAACGGATGAATAGTTCAAGACATTATGTTCACTGGTTAGCCAGTAAATCCGATAATAATACACTAGGGAAGGGGCAAGGCCAAAAGCTACTTATCCTGATGCAGTTACTTTCCAATAGTACTCTCTCTAGTGTCTCTATCTTCTTAATTTGCAATTTACGCAAATTTTCATTCATTTGGGGGATTGTTGGAAACAGGGACATTAAAAACATAAACTTTGGATGAGATTTGGAATAGATTCTGTTAAGAATTTTTTGTGGCTCTATAGACGAGCGCGTTCCTCTCCACAAGGAGATGAACATGGTATATTTACTTTATCAAATCCGTTTCCGGGTGAATGAGAAATTAGCTCCAAGTAAAGTGTTTGATAAGCCTAAATGGGTATGCAAAATGTGAAAAATATTTGTCCCACATCAGAAAAATATTAAAACCAAAAGTCACCATGAGGCCTATATAAAATCCCCCATTGGGTTCATTCCAAAGCACTCCAATTCAAAATCCTTTTCTCTAATTCTGAATTCTCTCTTTCCTCTCTCTTCTTCTATAAGTGTCTGTGGGTACGAGCCCTTGTCTTTAAGTTCGAGCCTTAGTCAGTCACTCCGAGTCCGAGTTCGAATAAAAGAGTACTATACCGAGCCGGTTCGCCTATTCATTTGGTTTGCAATCCTACTACCGAAGGAAGTAAAAGTCGTTGTATTTTAGGAGATAGACGCCACTAAGTCCTTTAGCACTATAGTGGGGCGAATCTGTCTTAAGAATATAGAATGAAATTCTAGCCTCGACTTCTAATCAGGTTCTTTTGTCTTATAGTTTTATTTTATTAAACTATATATTATAAGTAATTATATATTTATAGATTATTATTTTATAATAATAATTATATTTATATACATTATATTTTCTGATAATATTTAAATAAATAATACTATAGTATACGGTATAGTTATAGCACATATTTTTGGACTACAAACTAAAGGGTTGTACATTTTGAACCATTATATCATAACATTTAAAAAGACATAATCATTACACCTAATGGCAAGAAACTAAAGAGTTGTAATTTTTTTATAGAGACATTATGAATCATTATATAGTTAATAAATATGTTAATAATTTTTCTAAATTTAAAATAAGCAAAAATGTTTGAAGTTGAGTGGACATGTATTTTAAAAACAAAAATGTATGTTTTTTTTTTTTTTTTTTTTTCTTTTATGTTTTTCTTTTTCTTTTTTATTTTGTTGCATGAATATTTTTTGTTTTTGTTTTTAAACAAATATGGTACATTCTTTTTTCTTTTACAAATTTTTTTGTTTTGTTTGGAATAGTGTGAATTAGGCTTTAGAATTTTTGGGAGGAAATTTTTTGAAAGGAACGGGTTCTTTGTTAAATAGTGGAAATATTATAGTTTTTTTAAAATTATTTTTATGTTTTTTTCTTATTTTTTATTTAAGAGAGTTAATAAGGTGAATTAATGACACGTAATTAGAATTTTTATAAAGAAAAATTGAAAATTATTTGAATTAGAAGGGATGCAAATAAATTAAAAATAAATTGATAGATAATTTTGGTGCGTTTGGAGAGAAATTTTGGTGCGTTTGGAGAGACTCCCAATCAGATGTAATGCCAGAAAACTAAAAGATTTTACATTATGAACTATTATATCGTAAAATTTAAAGATACATAATCATTACACATAATGACAAGAAATTAAAGAGTTGTAATCTTGATAAAGATATTATGAATCAATATATAGTTAATATATATGTTACTAATTTTTCTAAATTTAAAATAAGAAAAAATGTTTGAGATGGAGTAGATGTGTGTTTTAAAAACAAAAAAGTATGTTTTATTTTCCCTTTACATTTTTTTTTTCCTTTTCTTTTTGTTGCGTGTAAATGTTTTTTGTAAAACAAATATGGTACATTTTTTTTTTTTTTGGTTTGGAATAATGTGAATTAGGCTTTATAATTTTTGGGAGGAAATTTTTAGAAAGGAACAGTTTCTTTTTAAATAGTGGGAATATTATAGTATTTTTTCCTTTTATGTTTTTTATTTTCTTTTTTTTTTTATTTTTTATGGTAAAGCAAACACACACATACTTTTTTGCCCACGCTCGAACTCGAACACTTCCCCTCTTCTTTGAAGATGAGGAGGTTATTCCATTAAGCCAAAGGCCCTTTGGTTATTTTCTTATTTTTTATTTGTGAAAGTTAAATAAGGTGATTTAATGACACGTCATTATAATTTTTATAAAAAAAAAAATTGAAAATTGTATGAATCATAAGGTAATTTAATGTTTAGTATTTAATGAAAATTATTTTAAATTTTTTAAAAATCTAAAAATGTTAAGAAATATCTTACACTTTAGAATGGTATAGATAGATTTGCATGCCAAAGTATTTGCATGACACACTATTGCGGTACTTAATCTCTTTTCAAAATGCCCAAGTATGAAATTTAGAAGAGAAAACTTCTAACATTTGAGTATAATAAACTTGAATATAAGGTAGGATTGAACTGTTGGGTTTAAACAACAAATAATAAGTAGAAATCAAAATTGATCATGAATTAAAGAGAGGTTTTTGATATCATACCTGATTAGAAAATTAAACTTTAGATACCTTTGAGAATTCCTAATAACCCTTTGAGAGATCTGAAAAATAGAAAGTTTTACCCCATTCTGAAAGTTGTCGATACGATAGGTCTGAATAAAGGTTTTAAAACCCCTATATATAATAACAACAGTGGGGACGACTTCTCTACAAACAAGCATACCTAAGTATCCCTTCCTATCATGGAAACTTAGATATTAATGGTTAGAAATAAATCACACCAAATAAGTTGGAAAATCACAATCCGACGGTATAAAACCACACTCCCAATTAGACCACCAAATTGGAAAGTACAAACCCAATCCATCAAGTATCAATAATCACATTGCAATCCTAATTTAGAAAACGTAGTGTATAGGACCATAAAATAATTTTTATTATATATATATATATATATATATATATGAATTCTAACAATCTCCCACTTGGTCTATGCATTCTAAGTTTTATAAAATGATACTATGGATTGCAACACACTTTATAAAAGTCGAGTGGCCACTCATTTTATTTAAAAACACAATTATCGAAATTGATGGATTAAAACTTTAGAACATCCTCCTCCATAAACTTCCTCAATAGTGGATCATAAATGCATAGACAAGTAATATATTAGTCTAAACAGTTCCATGGTCTCAAAATTGATTCCATCTAGGATTCAAACAAATATAGTGGTTTTTACTGTATTTCATGTGATATGCAAACTGCATGTGGTCTAAACGCACACCTCACTATCCTTCCTGCTTCGTACCATAGCAAATGTCACCTGAACATATTACAGAAAACCGCCAACCTTCTGTTCAGTGTGAGGGTTTACCGATATGGAGCCAATCTCATATCTAGCCCAAGCTATCTTCATAGAGCGTTAACACTCCCACAGGCAAACTTTAGTTGTTATGTTTGGATTTACTAATGTGGTGCCAATTTCACATTTAGCCCAAACAACTTCATGAGTGCAATACCACTCTTAGGCAACAAAAATAACACGTGCACATATCATATACAACAATGTAATAATAATAATGATGATGCATCATAACTTTATTTTCATGCAAATAACTGTCACCATAAGGTGTAAATATACTGAAAGAAAACAATTGCAATGTAACATGATGTAAAAGAGAATAAGACATCATAACACAATGACTCTTGAATACCCATCCGAATCAGGTGCTCTTTGAATATGTTTGGCTGAAGACCTTTGGTGAGAGGATCTGCAATCATCCTTGCTATATCTATATGGGGAACCTCAATAATACCTTTCTTAACCTTCTCGCACACGTAAAGGTACTTTACATCTATGTGCATATTACGTTTGGTCAATTTTTCATTTTTCACATATTTTGTGACAGCTTCATTATTACAGAAAATTATCAAAGGCTTGTGTATGGAGTCCACAACTTTTAAATCCACAATAAATTGTTTCAACCACATGGCACGTTTGGTTGCTTCATAACAACTGATCAACTCTGCATACATAATTGAATCTGCGATAATGGATTGTTTAGAGCTTTTCCATAATATAGCTCCCTGAGCCAACATAAAAATATATCCAGAAGTGGATTTTCTACTACTCAAACAACCTGCATAGTTCAAATCAGAATAACTAACAATCTCCAAATAATCTGATTTCCTGTACACCAAGATAAACTCTTTTGTTCTCTGAAGATACCTTAAAACTTTCTTCACCGCCCTCCAATGTGCAATACTTGGATTTTGCTGAAATCTTCCAAGCATCCCAACTACATAACTAATATCTGGACTAATGTACGTCATAACATACATCAGACTTCCAACTACAGACGCTTATGTGGTGACATCAAATTTACTTCTCTCAATCTCATTCTTATGACATTGTTCCTCTGAAAAAATATCCCTTTTTACAACTGGAACCTCACCAGGTGCACAATTTTATTAATATATGCCTTTTGAGATAAACCTAGTGTGTTTGTCGTGCGATTTCTATGGATCCTAATATCCAGGACAAACTCAGCATTGTTCATATCCTTCATATCAAAATGACTTGATAAAAAATTCTTCATGTCATGTATCGCATGAATGTCATTGCTATCCAGTAAGATATCATCAATATATAAGACAAGAATAATAAAATGACTCCCACTGACCTTAAGATATATGCATTTGTCTCCAACATTCTCCTTAAATCCATAGCTAGTAATTACCTTATCAAATTTCAAGTACCACTGTCGTGAAGCTTGTTTAAGCCCATAAATTGATTTCTTCAACTTACACACTTGATGTTCATGTCCCTTAATTACAAAACCTTTAGGTTGAGACAAGTATATCTCTTCCTCAAGGTCTCCATTAAGGAATGCTGTCTTCACATCCATCTGATGCAGCTCAAGATCATAATGTGCAACAATAGCAAGAATGACTCTCAAAGAATTCTTTGATGAAACTGGAGAGAAAGTCTCAGAGAAATCAACACCTGGCTTCTGCTTGAAACCTTTAGCCACCAATCTAGCTTTATATCTATCAACATTTCCAAATGAATCCCTTTTGGTCTTAAAAACCCATTTGCACTCTACCGCATTGCGATCTGTAGGTAAATCAGCAAGCTCCCACACCCCATTAAGATCTATAAAGTGCATTTCATCTTTCATAGCATCTATCCAACTAAAAGATTCATGACTCTCCATGGCTTCATTAAATGAAGTTGGATCCTTATGCTCGCCAATGTCAACCTTACTAACATACATCTCAAAGTAAATAGGTATAGCGGACCTCCGAGTTCTAGTAGATCTTCTAAATTGATTAGGCTTAGAAAGTGGATTAAAAGTTGAAGTAAGAGGCTGAATATGAAGAATAACTGAAGGGGTGGGACTAAGAGCTCTGAATGGAATCACTGAAGTTGGAATTAAATCTGTAGTAAAATGGAATAGGCATAGAAGATTGTTCCTCTGTAAAAGATAAAGTACGATGATCCAAACTCCCTTTGGATCCGTCATTCTCAATAAATTTTGCATGACTGGTCTCAACAATCTCTATAAGTCTAGAGGGACAATAAAATTTGTAACCAAATGATCTCTCAGGATACCCAATGAAATGACAAGTAACAGGGCGATGATCAAGTTTCTTAATATCAGGATTGTATAACTTTGCCTCTGCAAGACATCCCCACACATGCAAATGTCGAAGACTAGGTCTACGACCTGTCCAAAGCTTGGAAGGTATTTCAGGAGCTGCTTTACATGGCACCCTATTAAGAATATAAACTGCCGTTGTAAGAGCTTCTCCCCAAACGCTCTCAGGTAGTGAAGAATGGCTCATAATACTGCGAACAACATCTTGATAGGTGCAGTTTCTCCTCTCTGCAACTCCATTTTGTTCAGGAGAACCAGGTGTGGTATATTGTGGCACTATACCTTGCTCCTTAAAGTGCGTGACAAAAAGACCATGATTCAAATCCTCCTGGTCCATTCTCCTATAATACTCACCACCTCGGTCCGATCTTACCATTTTAATCTTTTTGCCTAACTGTTTTTCAACTTCAGTCTGATAGATCTTAAACATGTTAAGCGCATCGGACTTTTGGTGTATTAGGTACAAATAAGCATACCTTGAGAAATCACCAATAAAGGTAATAAAATACCTTTGTCCTCCTCGAGAAGTGGTAGGAAACGAACCACAAATATCTGTGTGAATAAGGTCTAAAAGACTAGATGACTGACTAGCCTCAAAATTACGTTTCTTCTGCATCTTCCCTTTGACACAGTTAACACATAGATCAAAATCTGAAAAATTTAGTGGTCTTATAATCTCATCCTTGACCAAGCGTTCAAGGCTCTTTCAAGAGACATGCCCCATTCTCTTATACCACATCATAGATGAATCCTCTCTAATAAAAGCATGTTTTGATCTGGAAGATATCGAATCCATAGAAAAACAAAAAACAGGTGTATGAGAATCATCCAATAATAACTGATATAAACCATCAACTAAACAACCATGTCTAACTATATTATTACTATAATGAATAGTAACTGATCCATCACCAAAAGAAAACTGAAAACCTAAAGCATTAAGTCTTGAAACTAAAAGTAAATTACGGCTAATAGTAGGAACATAAAAAACATCCTGAAGCTCTAAGGAAAAACCTGTGTGTAACACTAGCGAAATCGTCCCAACAGCTACAACATGAACCGCATCAGCGTTACCCAACACCAATTTCTACTCAACCCTGGGTTTTCTCTGGCTTCGAAGTCCTTGTGATGAACAAGAGATATGAATAGATGCACCCGTATCAATCCACTATGTATGATTAGGCACATTTACAAAGTTGGATTCAAATATTACCATAGCAACTCTCATACCTGCTTTATTTTTCTTTAACCAATTTTTGTAGCTATAACAGTCTTTCTTTTGATGTCCTTCTTCTTACAGAACCAACATTCCTTATTCGCATTTGCATGCTCAATACCTTTTCCTTTGTTGTCCTGCTTTTCATTTTTCTGAATTGCCTGATTCCCTTTCTTGCCGCATTTCCACTTAAAGTTATTCCTACTTTTACTACTTATGGCAAGATGAGCTGACTCAAATTTAGCACCCTTGAGCCGTTCTTCCTCGGTCACACAAAGTGCCAATAGCTGATTAATGTCCCATTTTGTCTCTCGTGAATTATAATTTACCCTGAAAGCATCAAAAGATCTAGGCAGAGAATAGATCACCATGTGGACCAATAACTCATCATCAAATGTGATTCCCTGCTCCCTGAGACCATTAACCAGCTTGCATATCTTATAGACGTGCTCCTTCACTGAACCACTGCCATCATAACTGGTTGACATAAGTTGTGTCAAATAATAATACTGAAGTTGCTTCTTGGTACCCATGAACTGCTTCTTAAGTAAATCAAGAAGCGCTTTGGCAGTATCAAATAAAGGAATACCACCATGAATAGTCTCATCAATAGAAACACGGATCAACCTGATGGTCATGGTATTAGCCTTAGTCCACTTAGCATGCAACAACTTTACGCTTCAGAAGATTCTTCAGTGATTGCAATGAGTTTCTCCTCATAAAGTACGAACTCATAATCCAAGAAACCCAACATAATATCAACATTTGTCCTCCAAGTAGTATAGTTTGAACCATTCAATGGTTCAATCCCTGTGAACTGTCTTTGAATAACGGAAGCGTCCAGAACTGTAATACATGTTATATCAAATAATATAAAAAAAATAAACATATAAAATAATATGTCACAACTTTAGGGATTATTACTTTAATTCATGCTTGGGGTTTTAAGCTGAATTTCTCATGGTGTTTTACTGTATGCAAAAACTGTCCACCCTGCGGGAATATATAAAATGCCATCTAAAAAATACCTTTTGGCATAATTTTAGATTTTATTTTACCCCCAAACTTGCGATCAAATCACACATAAACCTATTTGATTATACTTGAATTGTTGCTAAACACTTCCACTAACTTTTGGTAAGAGGGTTATTTAGTTATAATCTAAGCACTCTCAAATATTCTACTCACTCATCCCACACTAAGATATTGATTACCTTTTGGCAGAACAAATACCTGCATGTAGGTAAGTGCACTATGAGACCTCAATACGACCAATGCCTTAAAATTTCAAAAAAATAATAACCTCCATAAGCGTGTCACTTTTTAGCAGTCATCACTCACTTTGACTATTATTTTTTATTTTTTTGAAACGGTCACTTTACCAGTCCTTATAAACCCCAATGAAAGACCTTATCTTTAGAAGTTCCATTTAATCAGGTTCAAATTTATTTATTTAGTGTGCGTAAACTAAACCAAAATATGAAACAAATACCATAAATTAATTATAAAGCATTGGATAGCACCATTAAAATTATATGTATAGTACACTCATGAGGTCATGCAATTTCATCACCATTATATGGGATTTCTATCAATTAGTCATTGAGAAATTTAATAAATAATACATGAAATTACTACCTCACATATATGAAATAATTTAAAGAATTAATTAAAAAACAAACATATATCTCTCTCTATATACTATATACAGTATGATTTTCACAATCAATTTCATTATTTTTTTATTTTGTTTTTGTTTTTTTTGTTTTCCTCGTTCGGCATGCTCAGCATATACAAGAAAAAGAACTGATGTTAATTGACTTTGTATATCTAATTTATGCTTAAAGTTCTGCTGGACTATAAATTACATACAAAATTTTTTGCTTACAAACGATCTCGTTCGGCGTGCACATTTGATAAAGAAACAAATTATAAATCACATATTGATTGTTGTAGACTATAATTGCAAACAAAAAATTTTGCTTACAAACATCTCGTTTGGCGTGCACACTTGATAATAACATACAAAGGAAACCAACTGATATATATATATATATATGAATCAATTGATTGCTTAAACAACAACATATAAATTATTTTCAAAAAGAACCTGATTATAATATGCAATTCATTCATATTAAAGTCATACACGAATATTCAAAAAAACAAACACAAAATCCGATCCAAACAGTACAAAACTCATGTACACAGTTTGCGATCAAATATAAATTTATTATTTATCATGCCCTTAATTTAAAATAATATATAATGTTAATTCAATTCACTGATCTTGATTTCTACAAACCCTAACCTGGCTCTGATATCAATTGTTGGATTTAAATAACAAATAACAAGTAAAATTAAAATTGATCATGAATTAAAGAGATGTTTTTGATATCATACCTGATTAGAAAATTAAACTTTAGATACCTTTGAGAATTCCTTATTGCCCTTTGAGAGATCTGAAAAATAGAGCACTTTACCCCTTTCTGAAAGTTGTCGATATGATAGGTCTGAATAAGGGTTTTAAAACCCCTATATATAACAACAATAGGGGGGGGACGACTTCTCTACAAACATACATACCTAAGCCTCCCTTCCTATCATGAAAATTTAGATATCAATGGTTAAAAATAAATCACACCAAATAAGTTGGAAAACCACAATCCAACGGTATAAAACCATACTCCCAATTAGACCACCAAATTGGAAAGTACAAACCCAATCCATCAAGTGTCAATAATCACATTGCAATCTTAATTTAGAAAACGTAGTGGATAAGATCATAAAATAATTTTTATTATATATATATATATATATATATATATATATATATATATATATATATATATTGCAACATGAACTACTCCATACATGATTCATCCACGATTCATGCTACAGTGAGAAAAGTGTGGCCCCCAAATACATGAATTCAAAAGATCCATGTTCCAACACAAAGAATTTGGATAAATTCATTCATGAATCACAATTATCAAAATGTAAATCACAGTTATCAAAATGCATCCCCTAAATTTGATTAATGCACTAAAAATGGTTCATAATAAAATTTGGTGAATCAACTAGATTCATTACGAATATCAAAAATCAAGTGTAGATAAACGCAGAACACTTCACTCAATGATAGATGAACCATCCAAAAATGTACATATAAATATGAACGCATTATGTAATACCCCTAATTTTAAAAAGATAGTCTCGGTATTTATTTATTTATTTTTATTGTATTTTTTTAATTGTTTAATTAATTATTTGACTAATTGTTTATGTGTTTAATTGAATTAAGTGTTACTTGATTAATTGGCTACTTATCTATGTGTTATTTGTATTTTGTCTAGGTGTTATTTGTATTATTTGTTTAATTAGATTGTGTGCTTAAATGATGTATTTGATTAATTGTAATTAATTGTAAATTAAATGATTAAATATTTTATTTTATTTTATTTTATGGTTATGGTTAGTGGTAATGGGCTAACTAATTGGATCCCATGGACTATTTGGATAGGAGGTTGGATGGGTATGGATAATTACCCATGGATAGTTGTATATGTATATATATAGATATATATGTATATACATATATATAAAAATAAAAGTAATTTATTAATATTATAGTAACTTTAGTATTAATAAATAATCTGATGTATATATTTTATATATTTATATAATAAGAATATACATATATTTTATACGTAACATGTTTTAAGTTACCTTTTTAATATTATGGTAACTTTAGTATAAATAAATAATCTGATGTATATATTTTATTTATTTAATGAGGATACAGATAGATTATATACGTAACATGTTTTAAGTTACTTTTTAATATTATGGTAACTTTAGTATAAATAAATAATCTGATGTATATATTTTATTTATTTAATGAAGATATAGATAGATTATATACGTAACATATTTTGAGTTACCTTTTAAATATTTTTTTTATATTTTTCTTTATTAAGTTGACTTGGACTGGGAAAAGGAATATGGTTATTATTTAGCTTATAAATACATAACTATAGGTTGAAAAAGGAGTGAAAATATATCACGTAATATATTATAGAGAGAGAGTTAGAGAGAGAAAGAGAAATAGGAAGGAAGGAGGAGAAAACCCTTTAGAGAGAAGATCGAGGAAGAAAAAGTTTAACTTTCAATCCGAAAGTTTAAGGCAAGTTCTTCTTCTATCTCTTTCCCTTTGATTCGTGTTTCTGTACATGCCTAGGAAATTTCAGGATTTATTAAACACATAAAATTAAATAATTATGCATGTTTAATTGGATTAAAACATAGGTTTTTATAAAATTGGTTCATATCTGTTCTTGTGTTATGAATTGATAAAATGCATGATTTTGATTTGATTTCTTATGTGAATTTTTACATGTTTAAATTATGTATTTTTCATATCTGTGAAATGATGGAACGTAGAAATATGCCTAAGATTCCTGAACATTAAATAGGGATTAGGTTTGGGTTTTAATAAATTTAAATAGACTTAATCATAATGATGCTTGCTATTTGAATGTTTTAAACAAACGAATGGATTTAATCTTTTAAAATATTTTAGCAATTGAGATTAAATGTGTAGGATGAATTGGATATGGAGAATCCTTATTTAACGGTATAATAAAATATCATCATGTATAAGATTCAGTTTGTGTAGGACATATGATATAAGAAGTTTAAAGAAATAATAAGTCATTCCTATTATGTGATAACTTGATATCATATTTATCATAATTATTTATGGAATGTTTGATATATTTCTTTAATTGTTACATCAATTGTTGGATTGTGTGGTTTAATGCACCGGTATGAGACGGTGGCATTCTAGGGATGGATTAACTTATTAGTTAAGTCCTACCTATTTTATATAAGGGAATGGATTAATTAAAATGTTAAGTCCTACTTATATTTAAGTTAGGTCAGCTGAACAAGTTGAATGACTTATGGATGATTAATTTATTATATAAGGGAATGTATTAACTAAAATGTTAAGTCCTACTTATATTCAAGTCAGGTCAGCTGAACAAGTTGAATGACTTATGGAGGATTAATTTATACTGGATAGGATGGTTACTAGATTATATATATATAAGTATAGTGCCATGATATGAGCTTGAGTCTCAGGATCAATGGTTAGGGCGCGTATATCGCCAGGGATGTGTAGCTAGATATAGTGTAGTTGTGTACTCTGGTAGGTCTAGGTACTCATGCCCACTATATGTGCGTTTTGCATGTTGCCTACTATTCAGGTTGAGACAACCCTATAGTCTAGTGAGGTTCCTTTAGTGTGTGTGTGTATATATATACGGACTACTAGTTACTGTTGGATTGACTAGGATGTATACGTGTATCGGATCTTTGCTTGGACTGCAGTAGAGTAGAACTTGTTTGTGGGCCTAACCCACCATTATTTTTTCAGGTGTTCGTCACGAGTAGAGGTTGTTCGTGCTGAGCGGGGATCAGTCTACTTCATTCTTCCGATGCTACATAGGAGTTCCTTTATGATTCAGTTTCCTGTTTTAGATTACTGTCATTTGTTTAGTTTGGATTTTCTAGGGGTCCACGCAGTATGGGTTCCCGAGTTGTATTTTGGAGGATCAGTTGTATCAGAAGAGATTATTAATTAATGGAAATATATTATGAGGTTTATTATTAGATTATCATTTTAGTTTCTTGTCATTATTTTATTTATTCTTCTTTATTCTTTTGTACTCTGTGTTCGTTTATTATCAATTTGTTTTGATATCCTCGGGTATTCGGGGCGTGGGCCTGGCCAACCCGCATTCGAAAATTCGGGGGTATTACACATTACCAACGTGCTAATGACCTAGCGGTATCAACCTCTTACCTCCTAAAGGGAGGTCAGAGGTTCAAGTCTCAAAAGAGATATGTGTGTGTGAGTATCAACTAGGAAAAAAATATATATGAATGCATTAAAAAATTAATTACTCAAGGGGAGTGTGAATCAAAATAATTATACTTTAATTGTATATAAATATATTTTCAAAAATAATATAAATATATTTTGAAACAATTCCACCAGTTCCCACTTTTAGTATTTTTGAGGAAAAAAAAAATTCCACTTTTATTAATCGATTTTTTTTTCAAAGCAAGAAAGATTTCATTAAAATAGTTTAAAGATGATTACAATTACTAATTGCCATTTTTATTAATAGATTCAAAACACTTCAATCAGTGGTGATAGTGATCTCTTGCTCAACGGTGACCGACCAATAAAATTTATCCACACATGACCATTTATCCAACAGTCACATTTTAAACTCACTTATTCCCTTATTACAAAATCACTTTCTTTCTACTTTTAGTTTCCAAAATTAATATTACCAATACCACCCATTGTAAATTAAAAAGTATTACCCACAATAATAATAATAATAATACCAGAGCATTTCAAAATTTTCCCCAATTTATTCATTTGGCAACTCACTGGTATATTCAAGTGTGGTCTCAAGCGCGGGCTCTGCCATAAATTCATGAACCTCAATTGGGTTTTCTTTTTTGTTTTATTTTTTTGAAATATGAATCTAAATTTTGGTTCCCTTTTTATTTATTTATTTATTTTTCTATGGGTTCCTTTGTTTGTATGTACTAGTTATAATATCCACACTAATTTGTGTTTTAATTGCTGATTAAATTTGTTTTTCTTCCTTTTTTTCAACTCTTTATTCTATCAATTGTTTGCATCTTTTTAATTTCTCTTCTCCAACTCACAAGGTAGTGAAGTAGCTTAATTGTGAAAAAAAAAAAAAAAAAAAAAGTAGCTCAATTTATACAAGAAAGAAAAGTGATTAAGTAAAATAATCTCAAATGGTCATGATTTATATAATTACTTTTAGATTTGATAAGTATCATATTTTTCTAACTTTAAAATCATCATTGTAAGTTACAGTGAATCTTATTTTATCTAGGTCACCAAAATCTAATTCTTCGATTTTTGTTTTGAAGCTTGTGTTTAATGGTTTTTTTTTTTTTGGGTAAATAAATTTTTTGGGAGTTGATATAGGCGCTCCACCAATATTCTCTGACATTCCATTCTTCTTTTCTTTTAAAATAAAATTACCCAAATCTCCTTAGATTACACAATAATTGATTCTTATATTTTTGATAGGACTCTAGTAAAATTCACTCATTATTCTCTCTAGCTTACACGTTCTTATATTTTATCTTCTTTGAACTCCCATTAAATTCATCAATTATTCACTTTGAAAACACATCCCTGTATTTGATCTTCTTCAGATTCATGCATATTTCATAATTTAGAACACCCTCATCATTTTATAGTATAAACTCCATATCCATATGAATTTAATCAGACCCACTTCAGTTCCAACCAAAAGCAAATTAGCAAAAATGTCACGGAAAGTGATTCAACTCAAAAAAACCACAAAAGTGTAATCCAAGACAAACTTAAATTTTGTAACTTCAATGGAAGCTTTTGTTGCTAGTCTCTTCACATGATTTTGTCTACGTAAACTATCATAGTGAAAGATTTTTGTTACAGTTCTCCCCCACATGATTAGATCTATAATGCAATTGAACCTCAAATAAATTTTCTCAAAACAAACATATATATGTTTTGCGTATGAATCATTCTTGCATAAAGGCTATCGTTCTCGTTTTTTTCTCTGGAATGATGTTCACCTCAATTTCACTGGAGATGTGTGATCAAATTTCAATCCAAGAATGGGAAATATTAAGGAATTCGATTCAAAGACTTCCATAACCTTTTATGGTATTGAAAAGTTAAAAATCAAGTATTGTATAATGGAAGGACTTTTTTGTAATAAAATAGTGGAGCGCTAGAGGATATTGGTGGAGCCCCAATATCAGATGTCAATTGTTTTGGTAAATTGCTCAATGGTTTCTTCCAATATTGTTTTCATGGATAATATTGGTAATCAATAATGAAAAAAGAACATTAAAGACAACAAAAAGACGATGATATTGGGGATGTAGGAAAAAATTAACAAATGGCTGACCAAATCTCTTACTTTCATATATTTCAAGGGTATTTATACCGAATACACAAACCTATTTAAGGTAAGTCAACTATACAATTTAATTGACAACTAATACATTAATTCTAATACACTAACTTCTAGATATATAAGGAAAAAACCTAGATATGTAGATATTTATACAGCTATACACGCTAACTTTCCCCCTCAAGTTGGTGCATGGATATCGCATATACCCAACTTGGATAGTGATATATGAAACGGACCACTAATAATACCACGAGTCATCATATCAGCTAACTGATCCGCACTCTTAATGTAAGGAACCTCTATCACACCAGAATCCAGGTTATCCTTGATGTAGTTTCGGTCAAGTTCAATATGTTTAGTTCGATCATGTTGCACTGGATTATTAACAATATCAATAGCTGTCGTATTATCACAAAAAAGCAACATAGGTTTCTTTGGACCAAACCCAAGCTCACTTAAGAGAATCTTCAACCAAGTAAGCTCCGTAATTGCATGATAAAAAGCACAATATTTAGCTTCTGCACTAGACAACGATACCACATTCTGTTTCTTACTCCTCCAGGTCACCAAATTGCCTCCAACGAATGACACATACCCTGAAGTAGACTTCCTATCTAACTTGGCTCTCATAAAATCAGAATCTGTATAACCCACAATGTCTAGGTGTCCATACCTAAAGAACATAATACCTTTACCTGGAGAGGACTTTAGATAAGCCAAGATATGATTCACTGCATTTATGTGTTGGTCATTCAGATTGTGCATGAATTGACTCACAACACTAACTGCATACAACAAGTCAAGCATAGTATGAGTTAGATAGATCAACTTCCCCACTAGTCTTTGATATCTCTCCTTGTTTATCGGAATCTGGTCAGGATAGATAGCTAAGCTATGATTTACTTTAATAAAAGTGTCTATAAGAACACACGCGAAGTTACCAGTTTTAGCCAAGAGATCTAGTGTATACTTTTGTTGAAAGAGAAAAAGTCCCTGCTTAAATCGAGACACTTCAATGCCCATAAACTATTTTAGAACCTCGAAGTCCTTCATTTCAAACTCCGTGGCCAAATAGCTCCGAAGCTTCTCTATCTCACTAGTGTTGCTACCTTTAACAATCATGTCATCCACATAAACGATAAGTAAAGTAATATCATCACCATCCCTCTAATAGAAAAGAATGTGATATGCCAAAGCTTGGTTAAAACCATACTCCTTCATTGAGTAGCTTAACTTGCCAAACCATGCTCTTGGTAATTGTTTCAACCCGTATAAAACCTTTTTTGGCTTGCATACCTTACCTATTTCAGGTGTAAACCCTGGGGGAGGATTCATATACATCTCTTTTAACAAATCACTATGAAGGAAGGCATTATTCACATCAACTATTGTAATGGCTAGTCCAAATTAACTGCAAGAAAGAATATAACTCAAACAGTGTTCATATTGGTCGCATGAGCAAAAGTCTCTCGATAATCAATTACAGAAGTCTGAGTGTATCCCTTGGCAACTAATCTGGTCTTGTACCTTTCAGCTGTCCCATCTGACTTATACTTCACTATAAATACCCACTTACATCCCACTGTCTTCTTTTCTTGAGGTAACTCGACCAACTCCCAAGTAGAGTTCTTCTAAAGAGCCTTCATTTCCTTTACCATAGCAACCTTCCACTTAGGATCTCCAAGGGTATCCTGAAAATGACTAGGTACAGACACAGAAGACAACTGAAGGGCAAAATCTAGGTGAGTTTTAGACAGACGGTGGTAGGAAACAAAATCAGAGATATGATAGACAACATTAGAAGAAGATTTGGAGAAACCTAACCTATTAGGTTCTTTACGATCACAAAGAGGATGCCTACTACCCTGATCACCAACTTGTGGATTCAAGACAGCAGTCTCCGCATAAGTTACAGGGTTAGAATTAATGTCTGAAATTGAAGTTATAGGAGAAGAAACATGTACCTCAAAGTTAATAGTAGAAGGTTCATCTGATAGCATGGTAGTATCATCAAGAGGGGTACTAGAGTTAGAAGGAGGGGGCATTATAGTGGCATCCTTATTCCTTCTCACATATACTTCTTTGAACAATTGGGCTGGTCTTTCACCTATTCTTTCCTTAAACTTAGTCTCCACAGGATCAAGAGTATATAAAGGTTCCCCTTTTTCATAACAGTTGAATCTTCCCCCTTACCTGAAATCCACAACCTCTTTTCTCCCAGCCATAACCGTTCCTCTTCCTTATTACTAATCTCCCCCTGAAGAGGAATCAGAGATACATCCCAAGAAAAATAACTCTTTTTCATAAAACTGAACATCCATGGACACATGGTATTTACGTGTAGGAGGATGAAAACATTTATAGCCCTTTTGTGAACTCAAGTAACCAAGGAAGACACATTTAAAAGCACGAGGGTCAAGTTTATCCCTATGAAGATGATATACATGAACATAACACACACAACCAAAAACCTTAGGACAAAGATTTAGTGAAGAATGAATAGAGTGAAATCAGGATAGCATTCTCAATAGAGTTTGATATTTAGTTATACGAGCAGGCATTCGGTTGATAAGAAAAACAGCAGTTATGGTAGTCTTGGCCAGAAACACTTAAGAACATTCATAGTAAAGCATAAGGCATGAGCCACCTCTAAGTGATGATGATTCTTACGCTTCACTATGCTATTCTGTTGTGGCATGTAAGCATACGTTGTCTGGTGGAGGATGCCATGTTGTTTGAAGAAATCAGTAAGAGACTGATTCACAAACTCACGATCGTTGTCATAATGGAAAACCTGAACCTGAGTATGAAATTGTGTGACAATCATTTCATAAAATTGAGAAATAATATGTATAACATTACTCTTAGATTTTTGCAAATGAACCCAACTCACTCTAGTACAGTCATTAATAAAAGATATAAAGTATTTATAGCCCGAAGCAGAAGGAGTAGAAAAAGGACCCCACACATATGTGTAAACACATGAAAAAGGAATATAACTTTTATTAAAACTCACTTTAAAAGGAACACGATGGTGTTTAGCATAAATGCATTGTTCACACCCTAAACTAGAAGCAGAAATACTGCAAAACAACTTAGGAAATAAACGTTCTAAATAAGAGAAAGATGGATGTCCTAAATGACAATGCCATAAAAATTTCTTCTCTCTGTCAGACTCTCTCTCTACTTGAAAACCACGGCTAGGTTCAGATTTTAACTCCCTTGCCCCCTTCTCCAAGTAGTAAAGACCTCCTCTCTCCTTACTAATGCCAATTGTCATCTTCGTTAGATTGTCCTAAAACACACAATGAGTAGAATGAAAGGTTACAAAACAATTAAGATTTTTGGTAATTTTGAAAATGGAAAGAAGGTTATTAGAAAGATTAGGTGCAAATAAAACTGAATACATGGAGACTATAAGAGAAAGTGAGACATTCCTGTGATACTCCTCGATTCTAGAGCCACGGGTGATCAAGTCCGAGCACAAATCCGAAGGATACCAAACAATTAAGTATGTAAATGAATACAGAATACAAAAGAAATAACTAAGAATAAATAAAATAGCAAAAAAGAAAACTAAATAATAAATCCTCCAAATGAATTATCCAAAACCTTAAATTATCATTATAACTCAGGAATCCATCTAGTGGACCCCTAATGATATTCTAACTGAAACAACTTAAAATGACCGTAATCTGAAAGTAAAACATAAAGAGAGTCTTATATAGAACTGGAAGAATAAAATGGACCGTCTCTGCTCAGCATGAACAAACTCTATGTCTGGAATTGACGAGCACCTAAAAAATAATAATAGTGGGTCAGGCCCATGAACAAGTTCTTTCTACGACAACCCAAACAGAGACCGGAGAAACTATATATCTATAGCTAACCTATGCAATAACTAAGTAGTCCTATATATATATATATATATATATACACACACACACATACACACACTAAAAGAACCTCACTAGACTATAAGGTTGTCTCAACCTGAATAGTAGGCAACATGCAAAACGCACATAAAGTGGGCATAAGTACCTAAACCTACCAGGGAAATAACTACATTATATCTAGCTACACATCCCTTGCAATATACGCACCCTAACCATGATCCTAAGACTCAAGCTCATATCATGGCATATGTCGATATATATATATATATATATATCCAATCTAAATTAATCCACTATGTATCATCCAACTGGTTCAATTGAATTGACACAAATATAAGTAGCACTTAACATTTTAGTTAATCCGTTCCCTTATAAAATAGGTAGGACTTAACTGATAATTTAATCTATCTCTAAAGTGCCAACATCCCATACTGGTGCACTAAATCCACATAATCTAAGTGTTAATGTAACAATTTTAGAAGTACATCAAATAATCCAGAGTTAAATATAATAATATTATATCATGCTATCACAAAATAGGAACAGCTTATAATTTATTTAAGCTTTCTACTTCACACATCCTACACATACTGAATCTTAAACAGATTATTATTTTACTACACAATCACTTAAGCATTCTCCATATACCATTCATGCTATACATTTAATCTTAATTGTTAAAACCAATTAAGGATTAAGTCTATTCATTCCTCAAATAATCAAATAACATGTGTTAATAAATTTCAGTTTGTTTAAAATTTATTTAATCTCATTCCTAGTCCTTATTTGATGTTTAGGACCCCTCAATTCCAATATAAAAATAATACAACGCTGTTTCCAAGACTTCTCCAGGTAAGGCTCGAGCTTTTGTCCCAATTGCTCGAGCACCCTGCTTTAGACTCGAGCATCCTGCTTCAGGCTCGAGCTTTTCACCCAATTGCTCGAGCTTTCCTTCTCAGGCTCGAGCGTTATAACCAATTGCTCAAGCTTTTCCTTACAAGCTTGAGCTTTGCCCCCAAGGCTCAAGCACTGTAACAGCGGTCCAAGCACTGTTATGCGAATCAACCCATAATTTCACTGTGCATTTATTCTTTATTCGTTTCTGGAATCCTAAGCACGTTTTTACGTTCTATCATTATACAGACATGACATTACATTATGTACAACATGTAACTAAACATAAAGTAATCAAATCATAAATTTGTCAATTTATACACAAGAACAAACATGAACAAAATAATTTATAAAACCTAGTTCTAGATTAATTAAAACATGGAATCCAATTTTAATTATCCTTTAAACAACCCTAAAGCTATACCAGAGATATATCTAAGAGAGAAGTGTTGAACAAAGAACTTGCCTTTAGGATTTAATAAAACCCTAGCCTTTTTCTTCTCCTTCCTCCTTCTTTCTCTCTCTCTAAAATATAATACGTGATATAATTCTATTCCCTTTTTCTAACCCTATAGTTATATATTTATAGGCTACATATTCACCCTATTCCTTTTCCCAATCCACATCCAATTACTAAAGAAAAATAAATTTTTTAAAAAAAAAACTAAAAAGGAAACTAAGAATATAAGTTACGTATAATCTATGTATATTATTTTTATCTAATAAAATAAATACACTAGATTATCTCCAAAGAACTTTTCTTAAATATATATGTCTTATTTAATTATATATATATACATATACACTATCCATGGGTAATTATCCGTACCATTAAATTCCATATCCAAGTAGTTCATGGAACCCAATTGATTGGCCCATGAATACCAACCATAACCCTTAAAATAAAATGAAATAAAATAAAATAAAATAAACAACCATTTAAAACATATAATTCCTAAACATTATTTTACACATCAAAACCTAACATTTAAATAAACAAATGCACATCATTAAACAGGTATTTCAAATAAACACATAATCAATTAATTCATATAAACAATTAACAAATAGCTAAGAAATTAATTAATTCATCTAAACAATTAACAAATAGCCAAAAATATCAATTAAAGAATAAAAAACACAATGAAAACAATTAATAAAAATACCGAGACTATCTTTTTAAAATTAGGGTATTACAATTCCCAGCCCCTATAATTGGCATAGGAGTCCCATTAGTGTAATAACCCTAATTTCAAAAGGATAGTCCTAGTATTTAATTTATTGTTTAAAATTGCATTTGATTATTTCTTTGGTTTGATTTACTTGTTTTAGTTGCATTTGATTACTTACTTGTTTTAGTTTAATTGATTTAATTTATTTAATTGGTTTGTAAGTAAAATTAATTATTTAATTGGTTTGTTTTAGTTGTTTAAAATTGACTTAACTTAATTTACTTAACTTAAATGGTTTAATGCGTTTAATTTAATTGTTTACAATGAATTATTTTAGTTACAGTTAATTATGTTTTCAACGTGACTATATGGAAGGTGGCACATAGAGTTATATTAGGTTTCAGTTCAGCCGACGTTGTAATATAACCTAGATTGTTCTATGGGCCGAGTTATTCATGGATCAGGGTTAATGTCTAAGCCTATAAATACATACGCTTACTTGGGTTTAGGGTTTTAGGAAAACATAGGTTTACGTCTGTATCACAAGGGACTGCTAAGAAACAGAGAGTGAGCGAGGGGGCATAGCAAAACAGAGCAAAGGAAAACTCAGAGACGTGGAATTAGTGTTTCAACTCTGAAAAGGCAAGTTTCTGATCTTCTCTTTCCTAGGAATTTGTGTTCTGTGCATGCTTAGTTATACTTCAGGAATTAAAATAAGACTTAATTACATCGTTTATACATGTTGAAACAGTTTCTAACATCATTGAATTTAATCTGTTTATCATAGTTTACAAGTTCAGTTTAAAATCTGATTGTCATTGCTTCACAACTTGATGTTTAATTCTATTCTTGTTTGTATAACTCTGTCTTGTGAGTACTCTGGGATGTGGATAGGATCTTAAAACCTGAAATAAAACTAAGTTCAATGACTGGAAATTACCAGAGTCGGAGAAGACACACGCAGACGCAGCCACGGCTCTTAGAGGTGAGAGCAGGCTCCAACAATGGAGGGAGCCTGCTCCCAAAACACAAAGGCCGGCTCTCTAGGGGTGAGAGCCGGCTCTCGCATATCTAGAGCCGGCTCCCAAGGAAGGGGAGCCGGCTCTCCTTGTTTGGAGAAGGCTCCCTGAAACTCAGAGCCTTCTCTTTCTATTAATATTACGTATATTGAGTTTTAAATGGTCTGTTTGGCTAAGTCTGAGTTTCTGAAACTATTTAAAGGCTGTTGAATAATGTAATATACTGCTTAGGACTTATAAAATAATTGAGAAGCATGCTTACATTCAGGAATTGAGGACAGAATTAACATAAGTTTGAACAAAGGTCTGTATGTGGATGATAAAGCAACTGACTTGTATTGCAGACTAATTTGCAATTTGATTTCTCTGCAAGTTCTTAGGTATTTAAATCATGCTTTGCAGTTGTGTTATAAGCATATTATTATTCAATAATGTGTATGTTTAGTTGGAATAAATTGATGCTTAAATCTGTATATAAAAGCACCAGTTATGGTACTGTTTTGAGAAGCAATGCATAAACCTGTTTTATCAATTTAATGAACTGAAATCTGGATTCTAAATCTTTCAGTGGAGGTATGGTTTAGTTACACACATGTTAAACTATACTTATGCTTGTTTTGGACTGCGGTTGATAGTTAATTCTACTGTTTTGTCAACTAAGTTAACTGGAGGATAGTATGCACCGGTATGGAACAGTGGCATACTAGATAGGGATTGGTTCAGACACTAAGCCTACCTAATCTGGATTGAGGTGCGGATTAATTTTTAAGTTAAGTCCGACTTCTGTGAGTGTCAGGTCAGTCAATAACTGAATGACATAATTGGATTTCTGGAATGAATTGTTATACAGATACCACACCACTATATCAGATAGATGATATTTTGTATTAGGAGGACACGGACTTTATATATTTATGTTATGATACCATAGTATGAGCTTGAGTCTCATGACCATGGTTAGGGTGCGTATATCGTCTAGGATGGATAACTGGACAGTAGCTGTTGTTCCCTGGTAGGTCTAGGTACACACGACCACGTAATGTGCGATTTGCATGGTATCTCTACTCAGGCTGAGACAGACTTATTGGACTAATGAGCGTCCTATAGTGTGTAATATATACATATATGGACTACTCTAGATATTGTTGAGTCTATCTAAGATGTATCTGTGTATCGGATTCTTGTTTAGATCGTAGTAAATCAGGACTTGCATGTGGGCCTGACCCACTCTTTTATTTTTCAGGTGCTCGTCAGTTCCAGGGTTAGAGCTTGGTCGTGCAGAGTAGATACAGACTTCTATTCCACCGACTACGTAGGACTGCTTACTTATCAGTTTTGGATTTTTATTTCAGTTGATTCATTTACAGTTGGGATTTTTAGTTAGGGGTCCATTAGATGAATTCCCGAGTTGTTAAGTAATTGGAGGTTTTGGAGTTTGGGTTTTATATTATTATTTTAAGGCTTTTCAGCTAGAGTTCTTTTCAGCCATTTTATTTACTTCTTATTATTTCATCTTGTATTCTGTGTTCATTAAAATATTAATTGTTTGATATTTTCCTCGGGTTCGGGCTTGGGCCTGATCAACCAGTGTCTCAGATCCGAGGGGTATCACAATTAGCAACCTGAACAGACTTAACAGGTGAAGGAATTAGAGAGTCAAGTATGGAAGAGTTAGTAGTCATATGATTAGTGGCCCCTAATTAATAACCTAAGTGTTAAAAGCAGTAGAAATAAAGGTCAAAACAGAATTACCTCCTTGAGAAGACACTCGAGATATATGAGAAGCAGAAGATGGAGAAGTGTTAGTGATAGCAACCTGACCCAATTTCTAGCTCTTCTTCTCAGATTGCTAAGCTTGAACCACTCCGGATAACCATGTTTTTTCCAGCAAACATCAACCGCGTGTCTCGTACTATTACAGTGAGTGCAGAGACGAGAAGTAAAGTCGGTAGAAGGAGGAGCTGGTCGGGAACTCTTTAGGACAACAAGAGCCGAGGCCTCTGAGTGATCCTTTATTGCCATGGCAACCTGTCTCTATGCTTCACGATGAACTAGAGAATATACTTCTTCCAGGCTTGGTAAAAGAGAGGTAGCTAGAACACGACTGCTAATTTGATCTAAACTGTGATCCAAACCTGCAAGAAACATATAAACTCGATCCTCAGCAATACACTTCCTCTGTTTCTCAATATCAGTTGCACACGTCATATCATTTAGTCTTCAATAATGAAGTTCCTTAAAGATTGAGTTAAGCTTATTGCAGTGCTCTACAAGAGGCCAACCATCCTAACGCAATTGAAATGACTTCTTCATCAGTTCATAAACCTGAGAAGAATCAGAGACATCAAGATAGCTTCTGTTGACCGCATCACAAACCTCCTTGGCTATTCCACACTACACAAAGTGGGCATCTTCAGCCTCCCATTCATCGTAGCTTGGATCATCCCCTGCATGTGCAACATTTCGCCCTGTGATATACCCCTTTTTCTGTCTACCAGCAATATGCATCTCCAAAATCTGAGACCAAACACAATAATTAGCACCATCCAATTTAATAGGAATGTGAGAAGAAGTTTCGTGAATAGTCATCGTGGAGGACTTTTTGTTGTCAGATGAAATCTCGGTTAGAGAGGAAGAAACAGTGGTTGTTTTGGCTGCCATAGATTGTAGCTAAGAGGTATTAAAAATAAGCAGCAGCAGCAGCAGCACAAAGAAGATAGATGACGGCTGTTGCACGTATTTAGAATTAGGGTTACAAAAGGAAAAAGAAAGCAGCTGAAATTCCTTTCTTTTTGCTCTGATACCAAATTAACAAATGGCTGACCAGATCTCTTACTTTCATATATCTCAAGGGTATTTATGTATAATACATAGATCTATTTAAGGTAAGTCAACTATACATTTAAATTGATAGCTAATACTTTAATTCTAATACACTAACTTCTAGATAAATAAGAAAAAAAACCTAGATATGTAGATATTTATACAGCTGTACATGCTAACTGAAAATTCCATAAACAATAAATTATAGATGAGAACAACTATTTTGTATAGTTAATCTTTGGAAAAAATTCACTGTTAGGGCAAACCCAGATTGATTCTCAATATGTTATATATAATGTGCAGTGACAAAAGTTTGAAAATACTTTTGTTTGTTAATTACTTTTTATTTTTATAATAGTGGTGGTAATATTAATTTTGGAAACTAAGGGAGATAGTGGTTTGATAATATTTGGAAAGTAAATTAGTGGATTTGGAATATGACCATTAAATTTAGGATGAACCACATTAAACTCCCTTTTTCTATTTACGTTTTGCACTAAATCCCCCTTTTCAAATTTTTTGCCCTCAACTATTCAAAATGGGTGATTTAGCAAACCAACGTTAGCTGAAAGAGAACTGAAATAGAAATTAACTTCAATACCCATTAGGCATATTTGAAAATCTACTTTATGGGTGCATCTTTTTTTATTAAATAATCTAAACGACATCGTTCATAGAAATTAACACTTATATTGTTGTTGTTGTTGTTTTTTTTTTTTTAAATTTTTTTTTTTTTAATATGTTAACATTTTACTAGATTGTTGAGGAGATACAAAATAAGGTTTTGAAAGTAGTCTTTTATTTATATATATATATATATATATATATATATATAAAGAAGAAGAAAAACATGTAGGCATAAATAATAAAAAGGCAAAAAATTAGACATTATATCTCGTAGTGGTAGAAGATGAATCTCTCTAACAAATTTGTATAAAATGAAAATTAATAAAAACCAAGGTAATTAATGCACAATATAATTCTCAATATATATATATTAACAGATAAATTTCAAGGAAAAATCCAGATTTATATAGGTGTGAAGGCTAGATGGAAACGCAACTATAGTATAAATAATATTTAACGGTACATATTATATATACTATTATATTATGATACATATTATATATAATATTATAATGGTGTGTATATATATATATATATATATATATATATATATATATATATAATTGAGTAAGAAGAAAAGTACGTGCTACTGCAATGGTGGATGATGTGATGCTAAGAGTGATAATGTAGTAAATATATATGTGGAGTATATTAAAACAGGTACATGGACATTTTTGCCTCAAAAATATATGATAAAACTCAATGTCCAAATAACTCCCTTTTAGCTAACTTTCGTTACTTAAATCACCCCCTCTTGGATAATTGAGGGGGATTTTTTGGCAAAAAAATAAAAAAAGGGGTTTATTGCAAGACATAGATAGACAAGGGGAGTTTAATGCAGTTCACCCTTAAATTTAATCTAGGAATAATTCTATAAAAATGGAATTTTGGGGGTCAAAGGACAAAAGAATAAAGTCAAAATTAAGTTTTCCAAATTAATAAAATTTTCTCAAAGTCTGAGGTGGACATGGAAATGTATTGTACAGCTTAATTTGTTGCCTAAAATAACCTTCATTCATTGTCTTTTTCTCTCTCCAACCTCTGCAACAGATCAATTGGGTCTCTTCCCTGTTTCCTTCGCCCATCACCTCCATCCTCTCCGGCCAGCCACCACCACCATCATCACATCACCAAATAAATTACAACACCCAAATATATGCAAACATAACAATACAAAATGAATTCAACAATCTGCTTCAGAATGCACCAAATTCAAAACCCAAAATTCGGGTGGCTATTCAATTTTTTTTTTTTTTTTTTTTTTTAAGATTAAGAGGATTATTCTAGTTGAAATTGTTTCAAATTAAACGAATTATCTTTTGCGGTTGACAATGTTTAAACAAATTACAACTGTTTGATAGGAAGGGATGTTGCATATATTATTTTTATCAGCTTTGTTTTTTATTTATTTATTCTGCATTTAATTTTATTCCAGGAACCAATTGTTGTCTAATTGATATTGTAATGGCTGTTTTCGCTACTATGACTGTTCTACTGCTTTTGGAACTAGAGACACATTACCACATTGGTTCAATTTTAATTTTTAATCGGTTACATACCCTTTGGAACTTAGATGTATTGCCCTGAAAGTGAATAATGTGACTTAAATTTTGAAGTTCGAATTGTTGAATTTTGGGTTTTGAATTTGGTGCATTCTGAAGTGGGTTGTTGAATTCGTTTTGTATCGTTATATTTGTATATATTTGGGTGTTGTAATTTATTTGGTGATGTGATGATGGTGGTGGTGGGTGGCTGGAGAGGATGGAGGTGGTGGGCGAAGGAAACAGAGAAGAGAGACCCATTTGATATGTTGAGGTTAGAGAGAGAAAAAGACAATGAATGAAGGTTACTTTAGGTAACAAATTAAGATGTATAGTAAATTTTCATATCCACCTCAGATTTTAAAAAAATTTCATTAATTTAAAAAATTTAATTTTGACTCCATTTTTTTGTTCTTTGACCCCCAAAACTCAATTTTTATGGAATTATCCCTTTAATCTAACTGGGCATTATTGAAAGTGTTTGCTCCACTTTGAACAAGAGATCGCTACCGAATCAATAGTTAATAAAAAAAAACACTCATTTACTATTTGGAAGGCAATAAAATAAACTTTTACAAAATCAATCACTAGTGTTTACAGGACACGGACTATATGCGTTCGATGCTAAATTATAGGGTGATCAAAGAGCGAATAGGTTTGGTTTAGATATTAACAGTAAACTAATTTGATCCTATAGATTTATGAAATTTGAAATTAATTCGATCTGCTCGAAGCTTTAATCCGAGCCACTTTAATCCATAAAACATCAAATTGTAGCTATTGATTCGATTTTCTAAAGAGTCCAATAAAATTTTTTTCTTGACTACAACCCAATTGAATTATCAATTTATTAAACAATAGTTTACATATATTTAAAAGTAATAATAAAAATGAATCAACAAAAAATGAATATTAACGCATCCAGCTAACATACAATAAAAAAAGAATCGTAGTGGCACATCATTATAACAAATTTTAAATAAATGCATCTAGTTATTAGAATGATTAATAACTCATTCAGCAAGAACGTGTATCTATAATATTTGTATATATTATATTATTAATGAATCAATTCGAAAATTTTGAGTGTACACGTAAGTCTCTGTAATAGTTTGTCAGTGGTTCGCACCCGTTAACGACAAACACGTCTACAAGATCATAACAACCACTCCCTTTGGGCCTAATGTTCTCGTTGGCTATACTTTCAACTAGGCCAAGCTCTGTTATCAAATTTTAATGACCCAATCCACCACATATAAGCACTTCGCACTTCTTTTATTTAAATGATATGAAATTGTGCATAGTAGTGTGATAACCCACGGTGTCTCGTACCCGCCGACAACACATCCGTCACAAGGCCGCCACAAGAAATTTACCATATGTCAAACACAATGGATTAGATCGAAAATTTTGAGTGTACACGTAACTCTCTGTGATAGTTTGTCAGTGGTTCGCACCCGTTAACGACAAACACGTCTATAAGATCGTAACAACCACTCCCTTCGGGCCTAATGTTCTCGTTGGCTATACTTTCAACTAGGTCAAGCTCTGTTATCAAATTTTTAATGACCCATTCTACCACATATAAGCACTTCGCACTTCTTTTACTTAAACGATATGAAATTGTGCATCCATAACTTAGTAGTGTGATAACTCACGGTGTCTCGTACCCGCCGACAACACATCCGTCGCAAGGTCGCCACAAGAAATTTACCATATGTCAAACACAATGGATTAGATCGAATGGCTGTAGTCTTTATTTACTTGCCGTCCATGATCATATCACAGGCTCACAGTTCCTTTACCGGGGCGCCAAAACCCTTGGAGTCAAAAAAAAAATTATATAGAAAAATCAAAAAGCAAATGAAAACAAAGATATACCAATCACAGGCCAAGAACTACTGCTACTAGTCTCTACTGCTATTGTTTACATCACACACATATATATTCATATACACACACAAACACACAGACATATCTATATATATATATATTTATCTATATCATCGATTTCCGATTTGGCGATTTGGCCAGCATGGAGCTCCAGAACACAGTGAAAGAAGCCCTAAACGCACTGTACCATCACCCAGACGACGCCGTTCGCTTGCAAGCCGATCGATGGCTTCAAGACTTCCAACGAACTCTCGATGCTTGGCAGGTACTGTTGCCCTCTCTCTTTCTCTCTCTATCCGATTCAATCTTCGATCTCTGTTGATTCATTTTATTGATATATGCATCGTATATGCAATTTCTGCCCTCAGTTGGTGTATTGATTTAAAGCAGTGTTTGAAATCAGTACTGCAACAATTGGATCAATTAGTTTTGTTTGCGAAGGCGAGCTCGTGTGTTGTGGAAGTGTTTATTTGAACGAACTTTGATTTGTATTTGTAAATAGTATGTGCGAATCTTGAGGCGGACTGAATTTGAATTTAGGGTTTTCATTTTTGAAATATGTGTATATATAATAAGTATTGAATTCTACAAATTTGTCATGGGTACAGCGTATGAATCTATAAAATCTGCTTCTTCTTTTTTTTCAATCTGTTTGCAGAGGAACTTATTTTTCATGCTTATTTGGGTTGCTGTAAAAGTGTTGGAAAATTAAAAAGCAATTTTTTTTAATGTTAGCAATTAGATTTTAGTTATTAGTGGTAGTGAAAATCTCTACTTGACCGAGAGTATAATGCCTGGAACAACTGTCCCAATGTGTGTTAGGTTGTCTATACTCTTAGTGATCTTCACAAAGACTTGATTCACTCGATGTCCGACAGCAAAATAAAAATACAACGTAAGAATTTTTTAAATAGAATTTGCCAAGACAGCAAGTCCCAATACCATCAGATAGTTTCATCCTCAAGTGTTACTCTGGAGTCTAAAGTTCTCTTCCTGGCCTCTTGACTATGAAAATTATACTTCTCATAGAGTGCATGCTCAAAATGTCTTTGTTTTTTGTTCTTAAGAATCATGCTTCTTGTCTTGGTGATTATGCGTTTATTCCTGTGTGTAAACCACAAGTTGCTATTACACGATGTTTATTTTTATGTCATTACTTAAGCCTCTTCTTAAGTTAAGATGATTTTCTTTTCAGCTAAATGTAATATCCGATCTGTTTTATTTTGGATTTATCAATATTTTCATTTATTGTTTAGGTCTCTGATAATTTGCTTCATGATGCAACTAGCAATCAAGAAACGTTAATATTTTGTTCTCAAACCCTGAGAAGCAAGGTAATCCATTTCTTCTTGGTCATTATATTTCCACGTGTATTCTACTATTTTATGATACTATTCACGTGTGAATATGTTTTTCTATCTGTTATTTTAATGTTAATTTATGTTTAGGCAAATCCATTTTTTTTTAGCAATTAAATCTTCAGTGAATTTTGTTTCTGATTGATAGGTACAGAAAGATTTTGAAGAGCTACCCTTAGAAGCTTTTCGCCCATTGCGTGATTCTTTAAATGTGAGTAATAGTTCCTACACATCTATCTTGGGCTTGAAATTTCAGTGTGAAATTTAAATTGCAGTAAATTATTAAATTCTTTGTCCATATCACCGAAAATTGTGATTTTTCAACTGGGGAGCTTTGAAATTCAATATTATTACTATTACAATAAATTGCCTCCCCAGTATGATCTGGAGCCAAAAGTTTTGCTATGTCTACACAAATAGAAGCACTTATATCTATCAATTAAATGGTGATGAAGTATGGGCAGTTTGTGTTTGAATAAAGATGATATTGAACAAGAGTTCGAGATGTGGAAAGATCCAATGAATTGCTGTTTTGATTTAAGTTTGGATGTCATATGTTCTTATATGTGGGTGGGCCTTGGCGCAACAGTAAGGTTGCTCCATTGTGGCTTGGAGGTCACGGGTTTGAAACCGGAAACAGCCTCTTCATGTGCGGGTAAGGCTGCATACATTTGATCCTCCCCAGACCCCGCAATGGCGGAAGCCTTGTGCATTGTGCTAGCCAACCTAGCCCTATATCATATGCTCTTAAATGGTGAACCTCTTGTGTGAAGAAAGAGTGGAAAGAGGTTCAAGAGTCACTGTTCTTTTTCATTTCAGTGAAATTGGTTTTTGTTTTTTTTCTTTCTTCTTCTGTTTAGTGTGAGAACATGTCTTATTACTTATGCATATATTTATTTAAGTGATGTAAGTGTATCTTTTACTGTAGTCAAGCTTGATTGCTTTGTGGTTTTATGTGCAGAGCCTATTAAAAACATTTCATAAGGGCCCTCCTAAAGTTAGAACCCAGGTATTATTGGAGGCTTTCTTTTCACAGTGACACAAACTCAACCTGTAATTTACTGTATATTGTGCTAAAATGTCTCACTTTGTAGATTAGTCTTGCGGTGGCTGCATTGGCTGTACATGTATCTGCAGAAGACTGGGGGGAAGGTGGTATTGTGAATTGGCTTAGAGATGAGATGAATTCTCATCCTGAATGCATTCAAAGTTTTCTGGAGCTACTCAGAGTTTTGCCTGAGGTATAAACAAATCAATTTATATTTCGAAACAAAAAATTCTTTGGAATCTACTTATATTTGTCTGGAAAAAAGAGGGGATAAAATTGTAGTCCATGTATGACTAAAGTTGCGCCTTAAGTGCTAGTAAATATGTTGGGGTCTGACAGTGGATACCAAAGCAGCTCTATTGTAATGAGATTGGCATTTATATCACAACTTCAGTATAAGAAATCTATGAAATGTGATATAAGTAAACTGTGCACTGAATAGGTAGAACTAAGTCAACTAACAACCCTTCAAGTAGTTGGTCCAGCCCTCCAAGCACCATGCGTAGGTAGAACTAACAACAATCGGTAAGAAGATAAAGCTATGTGGTCTTATATATAACATTCACTGGAAACACATAAAATTCGCACCCAACAGGTACTGCATTCAATCTGAGAAAGCTATGATTCTGAGCCAGTAATTTAATGCTAGAGTTTGTGCTTTGAATTGTTTAAAGTACTTTATAAACTAGGTACATTGATTTTATCTGGTCATGATTTGGGCCCATCTACAATTGTAATTGTTAACAACCATCTACTCCAAAAGCTTAAGCTGTTAGAGAGCGTGTAACTTTAATATTTATATCCTTCAGCAGTAATAAGCATCTATTTTGTATTGTGTCCAATATACATATATCAAGGGTGTCAATAGGTATGCTGCATGGGTTTCCTAGATGTGTCCGGTCAGTTATCCCTTATTGCTGCTTGCCTGAGGTCTAATACAGTTGGTAAGGGATCTGGCCAGGTAAGACTACACTGTTACTAACCTTGTTGATACTTTGATGCATTTTGGAATCGTTTTCAGAGCAAGATGAGATGCTTATCTACCGTACATATTGTTTGCCATAGAATGCGGTTACCATATATTTTTTTATCGCATTGTGTGCTGGAAGTTACTTGTAACTATTTTGTCTTCACACCAGGAAGTATTCAACTACAAGATTGCAGCTCGTCCTGATAGACGCCGCCAATTTGAAAAAGAATTGGCTTCTGCAATGGAGGTTGCTCTTAACATCTTGACTGCTTGTTTGAATATTAATGAACTTAAGGAGCAGGTGAGAGCTCATCTTCTTTTGGTTGCCTGTGTTCTATTTTACATAGGAATATTATTTTTTCCACTTGATTTGATCTTTTGATTGTATTGGCCATTTGATAAGCGTACTTCTGATTTTTTTTTTTTCTTTCTTAATTGGTACTCACACACACATGCCTCCACTGATGCTTGAACCCTTGGCCTCCCTTTGGGAAGTAGGAGCCTGGTACTGCTAGGCCACTGGCCTGTTGGTCGTACTTCTGAATTTTGGTGTGGTGGAACTGGACAAATGTGAAAGCAAGTTGCCAAATCTTCAACTTTTTGTCTCGTTGATAGCATAACTGGTTTATTTTTCCCCTTTAAATGGATAATAGCTTCAGTTGTACTGCTATTGAGTCCTATATGTAGCTTGTTGTCTTTTATCTCTTTAGTCTTTGATCAACTTTTTGTGTTTGACAGTGAAGTTTTTGAAGTGGGCTAGAGCTGTTTTTGAAGTTTTAGTTGATTTTAGGCTTCTTAGAGGCATATAAATTGGTCTCATAATGAAAATGGATTGAGATTTAAGCCCCAATGTGTAATATAAGCCGGAGCCTACCAGCTGAATCATGCTTAATACTATGTGTTTCCTTTTAGTTATTTGAAATATTTTGTCCCTCTATGAATTAAGATCCATTTCAAGATTGTGCCTAACTGGTAGACACACAATTGAAGGTTCTAGGCTTAAAATTTTATTTAGGAGCTAAATGTATACACACTATGTTGTTACTTTCCTTTTTAGTTCTCATACTCGGGCTGCTACATACTGAGCCCAAAGACCAACAAAGAACATGTGCTATGATCTTGCTATTGATGTTTTAAGAATTTGGTATAGTTTTCTTTGCCCAGGATTGCTTTTATATCGAAACCCCTACTTCCGCTTCTCCTCGTTTTTCTTCTTCCTCCCCCTCTTTGTTTCTTTCTTTCTTGCTTTCTGTCCATTCTTCTTGTATCTGATCTCTTTACTTCTATTCTAACCCATCCTATAATTTAAGTGGTAGACGTCTTTCCTATCTCACTTTCTTATCTTCTCTCCTTATTTTGTATAAGATGATCGTCTTATTCCCTATTGCTCTTGGGTTTTTCTTCAATTATGAACTCTTCTAGTTCTTACTTACCGTGGGTTTATTGCGTGTGGATGTGTGATGGCAGTGTTACCCGTAAGATGGTAGAGGTCCCAATGGATTGGGTTATGGTGGAAATTGAAGTGGCTTAGAGAGAGAGAGAGAGAGATAGTGGCAGCAGTGTTGTTAAAGGCGCGCCTAGGCTCCAGGCTCATACAGGTGCCACACTTGCGCTTGTTGTGTGCTTAGGTGTGCCTTTGACAACATTTGCGCCTTTAATATAGAATATGAATATGCTTTAATAGATATTTAATTTTTCAATTGTGCTCCTCGCTTCACTCAGGCGAGTGCCTTGCCTCCCAAGACCTCTAGTGCCTTTTGATAACACTGAGTGGCAGCATTGGAGAGAAAAAAGGAATTTCGAAGTTACTGTTGCCTTACTGGGACTCATTTCTGTTAGAAAAAGGTTCATGACTGTCTTTTTTTTGTGTGATTCGTTATGTCTGTTAAGCACATAATTTGAATATGTGTCCATTGAGTGTTGCACAATGCGGACGTGGTTGTGAAAACGTTTCAGTTAGATAGACCTTGAGGGGGTGAATAGGTCTGGTTTGTTCTTTTGCTTGTTTTTGAACTTAATTCGATTTTCAGTGAGTTAAAATGCAAACCAAGTAAGCCAACATACAATAACTAATAAAATAAGGAGCAAGGAGAGAGAGAGAGATGACACCAGGATTTTTTTTGTGGACAACCTCAGTAAGGGAAAAAAAAACAGAGACAAGGTCGCCTCAGGCGATCTGATACACTATAGTAGAGAAGGAGTATGAGTTCCAGTGTCTTCAGAACTGTTCCCTATAAGTTGCTGATTCCAGTGTGTTTGGAAGGAGTTGCAGTTGATTTATCTCCAATGCTCAGTGTCCTCGGATTTCAGTGCCTTTGAAATCACCAACGCTACTGATCCACGTCAACACAATCATGATAGCCGCTCCTAAGAGTGATCAACACGAATTTCTCCTTCCACTAGCGCCTGCGAAGAAATTTATTTGATCTGCTGCTATCATCATCTAGGATGATGACAATATTATAGCATGGATTTCAACGATCAGGAGGACCACACGGGCTAACATTCTTGCATAAAAGCGTGAATATATTAAAAGAATGGACATAAATTTCTCCTTGTTTTTTTCTCTCAAAAAGCTCTTAAATTTTGCAATTAGAGTTCTCTCTGTAAAAGAAATCATATCTGAGCTTTTATATCCATAGAATTCTGTTTTCCAATTGATTGTCTTCTAAAAACATTGGGAGAAGTTTCTTAGAGATCAAAGTAATAGGATAAATTTTTAAGTCTTAGTTGATACTGGTGAGGTTGGACCGGTGCAAGTCAAAGTTGAACTACTGCAACTGCTCTCTGAACTAAAGTTCCACCATTGCATGCTCAATTTTGACTGATACAAGTGCATTCTTTCCCAAATTAAATTTGAACAGAAACAAGTTGGACCAATTCATTCATAAGTTCCACCGGTGCAAGTGCATTTTGGTTTGAGCTTAATTTAAACCAGCAGCCTCATGAACCAGTGCAAATTGAAGTTGGACCAATGCACTGTCCAGACTTAAACTACTTGGTCAAATTTCCAACTCGTACTTGTTTTGACACTTTAAAAAGAAAAGGACTTTAAAATAATGTCGTAACACCACTCTACTTACCTGTACCTAGAGTGTCTGTTCCCAATTGATGAAACTTTAATTTGATGAGCTTGAACCTTTGAGTCATATGTATGTTGACGCTTTCAACAGAAAGACTCAGAAACAAAACTACAACTCAATCATTGTTTTAGACACAATATGGCAACACACAATACAATTTCTAACAATAATTTTTTACAGAAAAAATGTTCATATCTAAGCTGCAAGTGCACATGTCAATCATGTTGGTTCAACTGCGGTGGATGGATTGATGGCGGTGGCTACGATGGCTGAGTGATAGATGTGGAGTACAAGAATGGCAGTGGGATGTGAATGGATGGGATTGGATTGGATTGGATTGTTTGAGTTGTGATCAGGAGAAGGAAGAGAACTGTAGAGAGAGTATGAGATGGGTTTTAAAAATGAAATTAGGCAGTTTAGGAAGGGCATAATAGTCTTTTCATTGCCACTCAAATTTGTCTTGTTAATTGAAAATATATTAATATTATTTGAGGTTTAAAGTGCCATTTAGATTAATAATTTAGCGTCCCTTGTATGACAAATTCTGACAAGGGGTGTCAGTTATTTTTATAGAACTTTCATCTGTGGTTATTTGATAAAACCTCAGGGTAGGAGAGAGTAATTTACCCCTTTTTCCAGTTGGTTTCAGCTTTGAGGTTTTTTGATTTGTTCTTACGTTGTCCATCAAGCATAATAGAATCTTTGATTAACTTGAAATTCTAAATCTGTAATGATTCCATGCTGTTTGATTTTTTCATTTGTAATATTTTAAATCAATGTTATTGGAATATTTGAATGACATTAGATTCGAAAGGAATAAGCTAATATAGTGGTATATGATATATCCACCTTTTCTTGATGATATCACTTCTCCTAAGGTGTTCAGAGGAAGCCACTTCCAAACGGCAAAATGGTGTATTCTTTCTGAGACATGGTCCTGAAGCAATTAAGAATTAAAAAATGTTTTTCTAATTTTTCTTGGAATCTTTACCTTCATCTCGAGTCTTCATAGACTCATATAAAATGTCACACTGCTTGAATTGATTTTACTGTTGTCTCCATATCAAGTCACATTTGGTGGCCTGGGCTTTAAAGAACCTCCAATTGCTTCAAACCTTTTGTTGTGCATTTGAGGGGCTGTATTCAACTTCTTCTCCTGGTGTTTATGGTTGCGCTTGTTTATTAGCAATGATGTACGTTGGTGTTATGGTTTCTTATGGTCTATTCTGAAAACAGAAGAATCTTGCCACTAGAAAAGTTTACCTTGAGGACGTCTAACACTAGCTTTTGAATTATTTTCTCATTTGGATTTCTGATTATCTAATTACCTTGCAGGTTCTTGAGGCATTTGCTTCTTGGCTTCGGCTAAGGCATAGGTATTTGCTTCTCTTCTTTGTATCTTTGGATGTCCAGATTTACAGAAATTTGGTTGTGTCACAAGATTGGTTGCCTTAGAATTGGAAGTATTTTGTGATATATGTAGCCTAAATTTTGATTGGTGGTTTGTCTTATGGTGGTTGTGATTGTCTTGGTCACATATTGAGGACCTTTTGGACAATTTAGTTGGTATACAAAGTGTTAATCGTTCTAGGTACTGGGGTAGAAACATACATTCTATGCTTTTCCAAGGAGAATTTATGCCCTTGGGATTACTTGTTACTTGACCAGGGATGTTTTGATATCCCTCATCTTATTTAATTTTGGTACATTTAATGACTCTGTCAGGAATTAATGTTATAATAGCTAGATCATTTTTAGATCTCTAATGCTTAAAGAATAATATCTCAAGCTTCATAAAAGAATCCTTCCTTGCAGGACCTTTGGTAATTGCTCGACTGTTATTAAATATTTTCTCTTATATATAGTCTAGACCCTTTCTACTTACCAAAAAAAAAAAAAACAAAAAAATAGTCTAGACCCTTTCTAGTGAGAGATGATGAAGTCTCATTCTTTGCATGGTAAAGAGCTGAATGGAAGATAGGATTTTAGAAGTACATGGTTATATTTTGAATACTTCAATAATATGATCAAATGAGCAGTTACTATTCCCAGAATGACCAGAAATAGTCTCAAAGATGGGGAGCTGATAATTTTTATGGAACATTTATTTTAAATTTCTTCATTATTTTAACAAAAATATGAACAAGGTGCTTGTGTGATTCACCTACCAAAAGGGGGAAAAAAGCAGTATTGTTCAAAATGTTGTTACTTTTTTTACATTACTCACGACGTTATGTTTCCACCTTTTCCTCCTTTTTTTGTTTTTTAAATAAGGTAGAAGATATAAAATTTTCATAAATAAAATTTTCATATAAGGGAAGAGAAATTGGAGTCTGGGTCTGAGTGCAGGTGAAGGTCTCATTAGAAATCACCTAGTAAATTTGGGTCACGTACAACGTTTGTGCAGAAGTTCATTCTATTGAAGATGGTCTAGAATTGTTGCTTTCCTATAGTAGTAGTTTCACTTTAGTTCTTGTTGATTTCTTAATATGTGGCCGAACTTCTTGTCCTTTTCTTGTTTTGTTATTTCATCTTAATTAATGTGTGTTTTTTTTTTCCTAGTTGGTACTCACATACACATGTCTCTTCTGAAACTTGAACCTCTGACCTCCCTTGGGGAAGTAAGAAGCCAATACCGCTAGGCCACTGGCCTGTTGGTAATTAATGTGTGTTTAGTGGGAAGCGTACGTGTTATATTTTGTATGAAACTGATTTTTTTTTTTTTTCCTTAACCATGGAAAACCATTAGTAATTTTGCTGACTTTTTTAACAATTAAGAGTATCTTATGTTAGAAAACTCCCTCTGCCTCAACATAAATGTCATGCTTTCCTTTCAGGGATGTACCAAAATAAATGTTTACCTACATTTTTAGGATATTTTAAGGTTTAACTTTCCTAAATATTCCTTGGGTTTTGAAAACTTAAATTTTATATTGGGTTGGATTAGTTAGGTAGTTTTCAAGGGGGACAATGCATTAAATGTATGTCTCCTTAAAAAATTTAGATTTTCAGAGGGCGATGCTTATTTTGGAACAAAGGGAGTATTGAGTAGGGTGGTGCTGGGATTGTAATTTGTGTTTTGTGCCGTTTGACTGAAAGAAGACGGTGAAGTTGAAGAACAGTGAAGAATATCTCAAAAAACCCCCAAAACTCATTTACATATCTAGATTAAGATAATATGAGATCTTAGGTTCCATCCATGACCTAGGTTTGATCTTTCGAGGCTTGAAATTATCTTTTAAGTGTGTTTCTTGAAAAGCATTTTTTGATAAGTAAAGATTTCATAGAAAAGTGCTCAAATGGGAACGCATCCCATATACAACTGAGAAAAGGCCAAAATTTTTTTATGCTCAAACTATCCAAAAATACTTGAGATCCTCCACTGATTTACTATACCGACCATGTATCCAAAAAAATAAAGAACTAAGAATATGGAATTTGAGTGCCCAAATAGGACTCTTCCCCTCCAAATAATGTCCTATTTCTCTCCCGCCATACACCTCACCAGTCACCATAGGCAAAGGAGGGCCGCATGCCATGCATCTCAGGCTTGCTTCCCCACTATACACCTTCTCCACTGATTTACTATACCAATGCATGAGAAGATGATTTACTGACTCCTGCACATGCAGCATTGTGCAACATCTGCCGCCGCCTCCTCGGGTTGTTAGTAGTGATAAATTGATAATCCTCCCCAAGGCTGCTGTCCATCCAAAAAAAGCCACCTTCAGCAGGGCTTTTTTTTTTTTTTTTTTGGATAAATAAGAGTTTGTTAGAAAGCGTTCAATAGGGGACCACATCCCAGGCACTGTACAAGGCCGAAGTCAAAAAAAAGTCATGCAGACCCAAGGAACCCAAAAACTCAACAATCTCCTTAACAATCTTCAGTGGGGCTTTTCTTAAAACAGTTTTTTAAAAGGATTTATCTTTTTGTTTCAGATAGGACTCCTATATCGACTATAACTATGGGCTTATAGTCAGTTTAGGGTATGTTTTTTACAGTTCTGTGCATACTTTAGAGAGAGAAGGCTTTAAAATTAAATCTATGGTTTCATAGACGAGCAAGTTTTTTTTGAAAGGTATCATAGACAACCAAGTTCTACGTGATTGTGAGAATCAAGGCAAGGAGCACAACAAAGACCATAAAAAGTATCAACTGGGTGATTAGCAGAAAACGAGAATCTGAAAAACTATGGAGAGCATGCTTGTGGGTGGTCAAGTTTGTAGCGTGAGTCTTGGTCAGGGTTAACTAGGGAATTATTCGGGTTAAGAGTCTGGTAACCAAGTTTTGTAAACCTTTCTCATGGTGGATTGTTCATGCATGGACCAAGGGTCCTGTGCTTCTTCCCTTCTGAGAGATTTCCATGTAAATAATTGTGTCTTTGCTTTATTTTTACTATTTTATGTGTTTGTGAATGTAATTGGGATACATGGATAACCAATTAACTGAAAACTGGACAAAGTTTAACTAAAATTTGAAACGTTATCAGAGCCTTGGGCAATGATTCTATATTCTTTTTTTATCCTAGTTGGCACTCACACCCCTCCAAGGAATTGTTTGCACCTAGCAAGATTCGATCCTGAGACCTGATGCTTAATGAGGCACTAGGGCCCAAGTCTTTTCCAACTAGGCCAACCCCTTGGGGTTGATTCTATATTCTTCATATATATATATGTGTGTGTATATATATGGATGTGTGTGTATTTTATTGTATTTACTTGTGTTCACTTTAATATTTTTTAAGATGTAGATGTGCTTCCTTTGACCAAATTTACTTGCATACAGAAATCTTTTGAATTTTGTCATTTCTTTTCTAAAACCTGGTGATAATGGATTAGAAAAATCGCACAATTCTACATGTGAGGATATGTATACAGAGTTGCATTTTATTGTTCTTACTTGAGAACACTTTGATTATTTATTTAAATATTTTTTTAAATGTAGCTGTGCTTCCTAGGAAAAAAATTACTTGCATACAGAAATCTTTTGAATTTTTCCATTTCTTTTCTGAAACTTGGTGATAATGAATTAGAAAATCGCACAACTCTACATGTGAGGATGTGTATACAGAGTTACAGATATTTCAGTGTCAGCTCAGTATTGAGATAGTTATCTCTCTCTCTTGAAATTTACTGCTTGTTGATTTGGTATGTGGGGCTTTAATATGATGGTATACTCGGTCATTGTAATTTATTTATTTATTTGTTTGTGTAAATTTCTTTTTTCTGATGCATATGATGATCCTATTATTTGAATTTATGTTGGTTTCAGGATCCCTGCGTCTACACTTGCTTCTCACCCATTAGTCCTTGCAGCTCTCTCTAGCTTGAATTCTGATTTGCTTTTAGAGGCGTCAGTAAATGGTACAATAAATTTGACTACCTAAATTTTTTCTTTTTGGCTACAATTATGATATCTCAGTATTTGTTGCTGTGAAGCTTTTATTATGATTATAATGTTACATTGTCTTTGATGGGATGTAAGAACTTCTGCAGTGCCATCGGGTTGTAAAATTGCTCTACGGACATACACATTACATCTTAACTATTGTTTGCTTGCACCATTAAAAATCATTCTGGCCATTAAAAATCATTCTGGTATTTATCTGATTCTAGGCAAATATTATGATCATTTATACTATGAGACGGTTTATCAAAATATGCAGTGGATGCTGGGTTTCAGTGCGTTTCATTGAACTAACATGTCTATTTCAAGGCAACATAACTATAGAATTTAAACTATTAACTTTACAATAATACAGCTTGTAGTTGAAGTAGGAAACAATTATGTGAGGAAGGTGAAACATGAGTATGTAACGGAAGAGTGAGCAAAAACAAAGCTGTCAGGAAAGTATTATTGTTTATCATTGAGGTTGAGACTGTCTTTTGTCCTCAAGTGTTCTTTGTGTAGGTTATTCATCTAGTTATGACTACACATTTAATGTTTCATTTATCATCTTCCATTGCATGCTTTAATAGGTTATGCATTGAACATCTTTTGTATATAAACTAATATGTATATCATGTTACGTTTTGATTACACATTTAATGTTTCGGTCATCATCTGCTATTCATATGGCCATCATTGGAAGTGAGGAGATTCAGATCCGATAGCGGTGAAGAGATGGAGGAGAGAATCACCAAGTCATGGTTGCGGGGTGAGAGTAGAAGACTGGAATGCCTGGACGATCTGGAATTGGGAAATAACGCCCTATCAGGCTTTATTTGAAATCCATGAACTTTGGGTCATTAAATTCTGATTTAACCGGATTTAAAATCCTTGGGTCGGTTGGTCATCCAAACATGTCACGTGGATTTCGGATAAGTATTTCAAATTCAGTGGGCCCAAATCTACAAACCCAAATGTAGCCTAAGGGAAGATAGTCAGTGGATTTCAAGACAGTGTTAGGAGAAGATTGAAGATTATTGGACCTCGCAAGGGGAAGGGTCAACCAGCCTGTTTTCGGTTTCAGCATCCGTTTTAATTTTTTTTGGGCTGAAAGTAGTGATAAGAGGGTGGTGTGCTGTGCCACATGAATGTGGCTATGTGTGGGGCTGTGTTACTATGTACTGGGTGTCAGTCTGGTCTGATCCTGGATGATTTCTATAGTTTTAGATGTTTGTATGTGTATGCAATGACACTACAACATTGGTATTAAATGGAAAAGTATGGAATGCGATAATTGAGCAAAGTTAATGCTTATTGGATCTGTGATTTCGTTTTGGAAGTTTTATTGGATCTGTAATTGCATGGCATATAGTGATATTCATTGCAAATGCGGAGTGCTTGTGGATTTTCCAGGGTACTGCTGATATTTTTCCTTTTCGGTGGAAGGTAGGGGAGATAATCTTGTCAGGTCATGCTTTGGTCGTGTTATTTCAAATCAAGATGCGTTTAAAGGGTTAAGTGCTTACTGAATATGGCCTGTTTGATAGAAGGTGAATACTCTAAACATGGACATGACCCATTGATTAAAGAGGAATCTGACATGGCACACAATCCTTTCAATAAATGGGTCCTTGGGGTCATGCTAGTTTGGACTCAATGTTGGGACCAAAGGACCCAATTACGGCAGAGGGAAAAAAATCTGAGAAAGTGGTTTCTGTTTTATTTTTACTAACAACAATCCCATAAATCTAATTATGAGAATAAAAAAAGCAATGTGCACCGAGCCTTAAATAACTATATCATCATATGGTTTCCACCACCCCCTAAAAGAAAAAAGGTGTTAGGATCAAGTTATAACTAAAAGGGCAGTAATATGTGACAGAAATCATCACATGGTTTCCATGGTGCATATGTTTGCTGATGATATTGTGCTCTTGGAAATCTCTGAAGTGAAATTAGCAATGAAACTAAAAATGTGGAGAAATGCTGTAGCATTGAAAGGATTGAGAATTACTTGAACTAAAACTTAGTATATGGATTGTAAATTTAATAAATATTCGGACGTTGATAATCTAATGATAACACTCCAAAATCAAAAGATTACTCAAAACAATCATTTTTGCTACCTAAGATCGATAATCCAAAATGATGGAGATATATAACTAGTAGAATTGGGGTGATTTGGACAAAATGGAGACAAGCTAGTGGGTATTATGTGATAAAAGAATAACATATAGGCTTAAAGGAAAATTTTATAGAATCGTTTATAGACCAACTATGCTGTAAGGAGCAGAGGGTTGGGCCCTGAAAAACAAACAAGAACAGCGCCTTCATGTAGCGGAGATTAGAATGTTGAGATGGATAAGTGAACTGACTAGAAGGGATATGATCACTAATGAAAGTGTGAGTGTGAAATTAGGTGTAGAATCCATTGGTGAGAAAATTAGGGAGAGTAGGCTTAGAGATGGTTTGGACACATACATCGGAGACCTAGAGCCGCGTTGGTCAAATGAGGGAGACGAGTTGTGATAGAAGGTAAGAGAAGAAAAGGGCAACCAAGTATAACATGGGATGAGGTTATTAAAAATGACTTTAAAAAGTTAAATATAGTATTGAGTTAGACTCTGTTCTTCTGCTGAGGAGACTATTGAGGTTTTGGCTTTCTTGGGGCCTTAGGGTACCCAGGTTTTTGTGATTTGTTAGGGATGTGTTCCCCTTTTGAACGCTTTTGTTTAATGAATTATTTATTTATCAAAAAAAAAAGAGAGTTAAATATAGTTGGTGAAATGGCATGTAGTAGAAAAGATTGGAGAGAGATGATTCATGTGGCCGACCCTATTCATATGAGATTAAGGCGGTGATGATGATGATGATTTGGAAAGCCCAGAGCTGTACCCAGGTTTTTGATGGGAGTGGCTGTAATCTCTTCTATTTTTATTTTTTTTCATTGGCAAGAAACACACTCACACACCCACTTTGCCCCAATGGAGACTTGAACCCTCGACTTTCTACTAAGGTGGGGAAGTACCACTAGGCTACAGCCCTTGGTCTGTAATCTCTTTTATACTTGATGAGAACTTCTGTTTTAGTCTATGAAATTCTTGAATTATTTCTAAGACATTCTTGATGAAAACTTTTGTTGCAGTCGTTTCTGAATTGATACACTACTCAACAGCACGAAACTCAGGTGGCGTTTCTGCCCAGATGCCTTTAATTCAAGTTATTGTGCCTCAAGTTATGAGTCTTAAAGCACAGCTTAGAGATTCTTCGAAGGTATCTCTTCAACAGAACTTCATATATTTTATCTTGGGTGCCAAGTGGTTTACCTTTGGAATGGGTAATCCTTCCTATTGAAATGATTTAGCAAACCCCCTTCTCCTCGTCGTCCGAACTGTAAAAGGAAGAATTGGTTAACTTTTATGAAATCATTACTACTGTTTGACTGTTATTGTTGTTATGTTGTTGTTCTTATTTTATTAGTGTGAGGTTGATTGGCATGATCTGCAAAAGATGGTACTATCGTAACAAACTCATCTGGCACCCAAGAAATATATACAGTGGTGAATTTCATGCATTAGTGTCTTTTATGTGCCATTTGGATCAAAACTCTGGCTTGACTAGCATATGAAGAACTCTTACTCTTAAAAAACTTTCTTTTATTTATTTATGGTGTAGGCAATAGCTGATGACAGTGACATTTTGATTTCTGAGACAGAAACTTCCATTAACCCTAGGGATTTCAAGTTCTTATGCACAAAGCATCCTCAAACATTTTCTCAGCCACTGTATTTGCTCTCTAGTTGGTATTTTAACAGAGCATATTGCACACTGTTGTCGTTGCTTTTCGGAGTGTTTCATATTTGGTTGCCATAACCATTGTATTTCATGATGAAAATGGGTTTTGTTTTTCAATTTCATCTGTATGAACAAGGGAAATGGAAGGAAGGTGTTGGCATGTTTTTTTCTCTTTTATAGCACTTTTGAGCATTTTCCAAACCTTCCTTTGTTCTTTTGAAGTTCCAAGTGGAGTCTTCCGGTCTGTTTATTCTTCATCTTGCCTTGAAGAGCAAAGATGGAATGAGCTTTAATTACTGTCTTAATGCGTTTTTTATCACTGTAATCTAATACCTTAAGGTTTTCCATAAAAAGGGAACATTGTACCTTTATTGAAATTTGCTGTTGTACTCATTCTCAAGAGCAAACTTTAAAGGAATTGGTTGTTACCATGGTTGCAGAGTAGCAAGGAAGGTCCTGTAATTGAAACCTGTTGACTCCACATAATTAGTTCAGGTTCTTAGATCTGGGGAGGAGATTGTCGATTTTTTGGCCTCTTTGAAGGCTTAGTGTTTGTTTTTGGTTTGTTGTTCCCTTGGGACGCACTGCCCTTTTGAGCGCTTTCTATACATTTCTTACTTATAAAAAAAAAAAAAAATTAGTTCTGGTGGATGTTCTATTCACTAAGGGCCCTACGTGCGGAAGAGTGTTGAAGCATACATCCACTTTAAGAATTTAAGCTTCTAGACCAGTTGATTTTTAACAACAGTGTTACAGTCGGCCGATCTCTTCTTAAAGTTTTGGAACAATGCTTCTTTCTTTAGTTATATATAACAGAATAGCCCCAAGGCTTTCGGAGGTATATCGAAGAGCATTTAAGAATTTATGAGATGAAACCTCACTGGGAATAAGTTAAACTGAAAATCTGTTGGTAAATTTTTATAAACAATGCTGTTAGGTATTTAACTTCCGAAAAAATTGCTGTTAGGTATTTAACTTCCGAAAAAATTGCTGTTAGGTATTTGGTTGTTATAATCTGATCTTCGAATGTCTTTATATTACTGATTGACCTCCCCTCTAGATTGTGAAACCTACACACAGTACCCCTCAGTTTTTCAAAATTACACCGACCTCCCTTGTCAGATGTTGTCTAGTGACGACGTTGATGGAAATTGTAAATTTACTTATCTGCCCATGCTAATAAAAATGCAAATTTTATGTTAATTTAGAGAAAATATGAAAAGACTAAATTGCCCACTGCTCTTCATTCTGTCTTCTCTCCGCCACCCCCTCTCCTTCTTCGTTTTAGTGCATTATATATATATAGTTATATATATGTATGTATGACTCTAAAAAATCCAAATCAAAAGCAATAAAATTTGATCAGCAAATTTCTCTCCTCTCCACCCGATTTGCCTCCTTAATCCCTCACATCCTCACCTTTTCCTTCGCCATCCCTTGCTGGAAACCCAATTCCTCCGACGACTCTCACAACCCCTTCGACCACAATGATAATCTCTCCAAGAAACACTGTTGTTTCCTTGGTGAATTTTGAGAAACTCGCTCTTTGCAAATTGAGCTTCCATCTTCTTGCCATGGTGGTGATGACTCGTTGTTGAAGTGGAGGGTTAAGTTTAGGGCCAAAGTCTGCTGCTTCTTGTTTCTTTATCCTACAAGTCTGGAGCAATTGAATTGTGGTGGTGGTCATAACGAAGAAGACAATGATGGAATCTTGAGTATACAAGTGATTTGCTGAAATTCTGAACTACACATAATTGGCGAGAGACGTATATGTATATGTGTGTGTGTGTGTGTGTATACATATTTAATTAATATTTATCAAATTTGCAAATAACGGTGTATTTTTTTTTTTTTTTTTTGGTGATATGTAAAATTGTTTTAAAGAGGCATTCAAAAGGGGAACGCATCCCTCAGAAGATACACGAGGCGTAATAGGGCCTCTAAACTCTCAGGGAGTCCAAAAATCAACTATTTTCTCCATGGAATTACAATTTCTCCCTAGAACCCAACAAAAAAGAGAGCTAATAATGGAGAATTTCAATGCCCCAGTAGGACAAATAATGGTGTATTAAATGTCTAATTTGCTTATTAACTAGGTAGAAGAATACATTTTTTAATATATACATTTATCTTTAATATAATTTGTAAAATTTAGGATTTGTAATACAAAATTCAAATTAATGCTTATTTTTCTTAATTAATTATGTTTAAATAGAATTATATTATTAATTAGATTAATTTAGAAATATGTTCTGTGAACATGTAGTCCATATCTTGGTTAATACGGTTACGGAACTTGATATTATATATATATATATATAGATATATTATATATATGTGTGTGTGTGTGTACATGTGTACTAACCTGCTACAATAAAACTCTAGCAGAAGACACAGTGCTTTTTGAGCACAAACAGCAACTGATTTAAGAAAATGGACAAAAGGCAATTTTGTTCTTCCATTTTACTAAAATATGGTCAAAATGCCATATCATATGAAAAGTAAAGGTTACTATAGACTTTATACATGTTTGAAGGGCAGAAATGGAATTACTATATTTTTTTTGGATGACATCATCTTTCAGAGCTGTTGACTAACGGTCAACTGTAATGGAGGTGGGGAAGTGGGTGAGAACATAAAACTCCAGGGAGGTCCGAGTTAATTTTCAAAACTGAGTGGTACCATACTACCATGTGTATCGCAATCTAGAGGAGAGGTCAGTGTAATTTACCCTTTATTTTATAAGCTGCCAACCATTGGATCCATAAGTTTTTCTTAAAATTATTGGAAAACATTTATGAGTAGTTCTTCTCACCCCCTATCACTTAAATGGTTGAGCTAAACTGGCAACATCCTCCCCAATCCTGGAACACCTTGTAGCTCCCTTCACTTCCTTTGATTAAAGATATTTTGAGTCCTTTTGTGCACAAGTTATGATTGAAATTTAACACGAGTTTTATCATATTGAGTCAATAGTGTTTAACACAGCAGTTTTTTGTTTTTGGTATATTGGAGGTGATAAGTGTACTTGACCAATTTATGTGGGACAAGATAAAATGAGTTCCCTGGAATCGGTTTGCTTCACGTATGAACGTGATACAAAAAATAGAGATGCACATACATCAACCCGAATATGTGAACGCAAGGAAGAAAATTCAAAGATTTGTTTGAGGTCATCCCTTGCTCTATTCGGAAGGAATCACCATTCACCAAGTAATCTAAGTGTGGAATGTTTGTATCGTTCATAAATTAATCTTCTCTGTTATTTCTTCTGAGATGAAAAGTCCTGACAATACCTCATTGATCTCTGACTGCTTTCATAGCAGATCTATACCTTTTTGGTTTTCTTTTTGTACATCTTTGACTTTCTTTTTTCTGGTAATCCATATATCAGTTTTTTTCTTGTTAAAAAATGCTATATGTTTTTATTATATTAAAAAAATAACAATTTCCTCTTTCCACCAGGAACTTTTTATTCTGAACATATTGCCAACTGAACTTCATTTATCTAGCTGAGTAGTAAGCAAGTTTAGCATGATTTTTGTGGAGAAAAATATTGCTGTGCTTCTTTCTCTCTCATCCTTGCCTTAATAGTATAAGTCTTTATCAAAAGTAAAATTGTTTATATGCCAATTGTAAACTTGAATGAAGCTAATTCTGCCTAAATCTATGGTAAAGGGACTGCACTTTTTATTATTATTATTATCATTTTTTTTTACTTTGTGTTGAAAGGAACCTCATTTTACAGTTTTTATTGTTCATTAGTATTTATTTTTTGTTTGTCAATGCTTTTTCGAACCATTACAAATAAAGAGCTTTTTGCGCAAAATGTAATAACAGTACTTGCAATGTTGATATTCTTTTTGTTATTTTACTTTCAGGATGAGGAAGATGTAAAGGCCATTGCTCGTTTATTTGCTGACATGGGCGATTCGTATGTTGAACTGATTGCAAATGGTATATATTTCTCCTTCTAAGAAGGCCCTTTCCCAAAATTTATTGCATTACCATTCTGCTGCAGATTACTCTATAGTGTTCGCAGTTTGGCCCTGGTTTTGCGGGTAACATTTATTTTGTATTCATTCTAATATGATGTCCTCTTGGTCAAAACATCATTTTTAAGCAGGTTCTGATGAATCGATGTTAATTGTGCATGCATTATTGGAAGTTGCTTCACACCCTGAATATGATATTGCTTCCATGACCTTTAACTTCTGGCACAATCTTCAAATCAACTTGGTTGAAAGGTGAATTTTTCTAGTGTTCTCACTTGCATAGGCGTGCTTAATAACAACTTTTGAATATGACGATTCTACTCTCCCAGGGATTCTTATGTATCATTTGATAATGAAGCAACAATTGAAGCAGAGAGACACCGGAGGCTTCTGGTTTTTCGTTCATCATACGAATCACTCGTTTCCTTGGTGAGTCTTCTTGGTTAAAATTTGTACGTAGTCCTATTCAATGACTTTGGGAAAGGAAATGTTCTCATGTTCCAAAATCCAATGTTGTAGTTTTCCTGATGTAAAATTAAAATATCATTTTATTGCTAATCTTCTATATAATTTTTGAACAAAATCATTTCAAACTTTTATTGTTTGTGAGGGAAGATGCAGACATCCAGCAGAAGATAAGAGTGTGCATCACCTTCAATCTTGTATTCCTTTGTTTTTCCTTTGCCTAAATAAATTTCCCACAATTTTTTCTTTCCTAAAGGATGGTTTTCTTTTGAACAAGTGGAACTTAATTTATTTAATTTTCTTAGTTACAAAATTTATTAATTGCATGCTAAAGGATAAAAAACTGCAAAACTGTCTTTCCTTGCTGTATTGACAACTAATATTTACAATTTTCTGATGATTGTAATGACTTAGACATTTTTGTGTTAAAATTGTAATTTTTTTATTATTATTTGCTTGCAGGTTAGCTTTAGAGTGCAATATCCCCAGGATTATGCCGACCTTTCCAAGGAGGACATAAAGGATTTCAAGCAGTCTAGATACGGTATTGATAATCTTTCCAGTAGAGGATGTATTATATATATTGGCCTATGCTGTACCTTTCAAGTTAGGGATCATTGATTGTTGGAATGGTAAAAGCTCTGGCTGATAAGCTTGAGGACAAGGATTCAAGTATGAGAGTATTTAATTTGTTTATAAATAATGCCAAAAGTTAGGTCTGTCTTCAGTCTTCCTTTCCGGACGCCCAGAGCATTGGGTAATTGTTTTTCGTAGTGTTCCTTTCTAGTTCTTCAATTTTACTTTATGGCGTCATTCTTCTTTATTGATGTTATTAGAAGGCTTATAACAACGTATATATCTGTTAACTGATAAACCCATTAAAATATTGAATCTAGTTAAATGATTCTCTCTCTCTCTCTCTCTCTCTCTCTCTCTCTCTCTATCTCTTCCTTTCCCAATTTTTAATTTTGTACCAAGCCATTATGCATCTGTTTTCAGGTATTACCAATATCCTCTTCATATGTAGTTCTGCTGGCAAAATAATGCAACTGTCGTCTAATTAGCTGTTTAAATGATCCAAAAAAAAAAAAAAACAAAACAGAAATAAAGAATGAAAGAAAAGAAAAATGTTCTTCTTTCTTCATTAACTCACAATTTCATTTTTTGTATGTGACACAATATATCAGATATTACTTTCTCTGCATCTAATATGTCTTTGACATTTAGGGTAGTGGTTCACATCTAACGTGCTTTGGCAACTGTAAAATAGGGATTTTGCTTTTTTTATTTTATTTTAATTATATATATATTTTATTAATTTTTGTAACATGCTCCTCTGCACTGTCCATGGAAAAAACTGAAAAGACTTTAACATTTGTGGCAACCCAAAAGAGTCACTTCCTTGTCCTCTTCAATTTTACTAATCTTCTCAGCTTTAATTGCTTTTCATCAGCCTAAGGATTTCATGTAGCAATTATTCTGTTATAGCCTATACAAAGTCATGGTTTCCATTACGAATAATGAAAATGAAGCTCTAGTACGCGTAATTGAGAGCGACTTGACTCGTGAATCCTTAAAAAAATGTCTCCAATCAATAATATTAAATACCCAGGGTTTACCAACAAGGCAACAACCTTTTTTTTTTTTTTTTTGATAAGTAAAATTGTATTAGAAAGCGTTCAAAAGGGGAACGCATCCCAAGAGCTATACAAGAACCAAGAGCAAAAACCAAGAAAACCTAAGGATCCAAAGACCCCAAAAAGTCCAAAAACTCCTCAACGGAAGAACAATCTCTCCCCATACCCCAACTAAAAAGAGAACAAATAATAGAATACTTAAGAGCTCCAATGGGTAACTCCTCCCCAACAAAGGATCTTCTATTGCGTTCTTTCCAAAGACACCACCAAATGCAGAGGGGAGTCGCCCTCCAGAAGTCGCGAACTCGAGCCCCCACCCTTTGTCCCCTCCAAATATCGATAAGACCCCGTGAGGTCCGAGGCATAACCCACTGAATGCCAAAAAGACGGAACATTAGGCCCCAACAATCATGGGCCATTGGGCAGTGCAAGAGAAGGTGGTCCACAAACTCTCCATCGGTCATACACAGACAACACCGATTAACAATGACATGTCTCCTCTTCCTCAAATTATCTAGAGTTAGGATCTTGCCCCAAGCAGCGGTCCAAGCAAAAAAAAGCCACCCTAAGAGGAGTCTTCGAATGCCAAACCATTATCCATGGATAAGAGGGGGCCTGAAAATTGGAAAGACAGAAGAAGAAAGACCAGACCTGAAAAGTCCCTTGCGAAGAAGGCACCCAAGTCAAAAGGTCCGCCCCAGTGCCATCCACCTCCTGCCGATACAAAAGGTCCAAAAAGGCAGTGACATCATCCAGCTCCCAATCCTGGAAAGCTCGCTGGAACCGAACATCCCAAGATAACCTACCGCTATCAAGGCGATAGCAGTCAGCAACTAAAGCGTGGCAATTCACAGCAGTCCCGAACAACCTTGGAGACCGTCGACACAAAGGACGTTCCTCGCGCCAAGGATCCTCCCAAAACTAGACACTCCGACCTTCCCGGACTCTGAATCTAATATGCTTAGAAAACTCATCCCAACCTTTCTGCCACACACCCACGCCGATAGCAGATCTAGCCTGTCTAGCAGACCAACCCCCTTTATCCTCCCCAAACCGGCAAGCAACGATCTTCCTCCAAAGTCTATATCTTTCACTGCTAAACCTCCAAAGCCATTTGCGAAGAAGGGCACTGTTGAAGGGGACCAACCTCCGAATCCCAAGGCCTCCTGACTTAAGAGGCTTGCAAACCTGCTCCCACCGAACAAGATGATGCTTAAACTCCTCCCCCCTACCACCCCAAAGGAAGTTACATCGAATCATCTCAAGTCTCCTGACAACAGAAGAGGGAATCTAGAACAGAGAGAGGAAATATGTTGGGAGGCTAGACAGGACACTCTTCACCAGCGTAACTTTTCCTCCCTTCGAAAGATATTGTTTTTTTCATCTATTCAACCTTCTCTCGAAGCACTCAATAACTGGGTCCCAACAGGAGACCCCCAAGGGCAAACCCAGATAAGAAATAGGGAAAGAACCCGTCCTACATCCAAGAACAGCTTCCAGGGAATTCACCTCCTGAACCTCCCCCACAGGGACAAGCACACTCTTGCCCACATTGATTCTCAAACCAAAAATAGCCTGAAAATAAACCAGGACACATCTCAGGTATCTCAATTCGGACACCTTTGCCTCACAAAAAACGAACGTATCATCCGCGAACAGCAAGTGAGAAATCTCCAATTGATGAACTGCCTCAGGACCAATCTTGAAGCCCCAAAAAAGCCCCAAGGTAACAGCCCTCCTCATCAGCCTGCTAAGAGCCTTCATAACAATAATGAACAAGAAAGGGGAGAGGAGGTCCCCTTGCCTCGAACCACGAGAACTGCCAGAAAACCCGGAAGGGGATCCATTAACCAGCACCGAGAATCTGACAGATGAAACGTAAGTAACAATCCATTTCCTCCCATCTCTCACCGAAATCCATCCTGTCAAGCAAATAGAACAAGAAGTTCCAGCAAACATGATCATAGGCTTTCTCGATGTCCAGCTTACACAAAACTCCGGGAATGCCGCTATGAAGCCTAAAATCCACACATTCATTGGCAATAAGAGCGGAATCCAGAATCTGTTTGCCCTAAATAAACGCATTTTGAGACTCTGAAATGACACCGTCCAAAAACCCCCTCAATCTTGAGGCCAGGACTTTGGCGATGAGCTTATACAAACACCCAATCAAACTGATAGGTCGAAAGTCCTTAATATCAAAAGCTCCCCCCTTCTTAGGAATCAAAGCAATAAAAGAAGCATTCAGCGACTTTTCGAACTTCCCAGTGGAATGAAACTCATGAAAAGTGCCCATAATCTCCTGTCTGACCACCTCCCAGCTTTCCACAACTGATCAATACACGAAAACTATTACCTGCTTTTGCATTGTTAAAAATCAGTCTATCAACCATAGTGCTTTTTGTGGATAATCTTGATGGTGAAATAGTAAACATTTGGCCTTCCTGCCAACAACTTTTGATGTTAAGGTTTTAGTTTAAGGGGATGATTCTACCCTACCCACCCCTATCCTTACACATGCTAAAAACATGGGGGACTTAAACCTTAACCTTTCTTGTCAGAAACAAATCATTTTTTGCAACTTTCCTTTGAGCGATTGGATTTGCCCTTAAGGGGATTAAATTCGGAAAAGATGAGTCACTGAGATAAAGGATAAAGATTCAAAAGTATAAAGTTGTAAAGGGTAAGAAGTCCATCTCACTCTGAAGAAGAAAGATGAAATTCACCATTCTACCACTAGGATTTTTGAAAAAAATCTGAAACTCAAATAACCAGGCAAGAAGAGACCAACATGAATTCTGTGATTATCTCACCTAAGAAATTTCCAGATGCAGACTGCTAATTATGCTGATGCTTTCAGCTCTACGTATTTTTAGCTTATTTCAGCCCTATATCGTCTTCAGTAGACTCGTTATGCTCAGTTTCATAGATTTAGTATTAAGATTCATGTCTTTGGCTTCTAGTGCAGTTAGGTAGATCCTTGGATGTTCTTTTCTAGGTTGGCCTCCTACTTGATTTTCCTCAATGCCTTCTTTAGGCTTATTGCTTAAATTTAGTGGTTCCTGTTCTTCATGTTTTGCCTCACTTGGCAAAATACTTTTTATACCCTCAGCATGGAGGCATAGCATACTTTAGCAGGTTTTATTGTGTACAAATCAAGCATACTAGCTTATTTCTCTTAAATATTCAAATGCTTGACTTCATGCATTTTTGTACTTCCATTGGCAGTAGATTCAAGGTCTCTAGTAGAGATGGTGCATTTTCTTATGATAGTTTATGGATGAGTTTTGCAGGCCTGAGAGATTTGGCCTCTTCTCAATTTGATATGCATTCATAGTTAAAATTTATTGTTTTTCTTGCATTCTCCTTATTGTTGACCTCCTCCCTCTTCTTGAGGTTCGTTTTATACTTTTTATACAACTTGGTTTGGCTACTTACATTATTGAATTTTTTATGCAACTTTGGCTTCTAGGGATTGGGTACTGTTAACCTATTCTCATAGTGGATTTGATATGCGTGGACTCTTCTCATTTCCCATTTTATGTGATGTAGTGTGGTTACATTTTTGGGTCTTATTGTTGTTATTTCTCTCTTAATTTATTTTCATGCTTACAAAGTTCTAAATTCATTATTTTATCACACTAATGGAATTTGTAATGTTGTAGCTGTCGCGGATGTATTGATTGATGCAGCATTAGTTTTAGGAGGTGAAGCAACACTGAAGATTCTCTTCATGAAACTTGTTGAGGTATGAGTTATTCTCTTGATGCTTTAAAAGTGGTTACTATTTTATGAATTGATATAAGAATTCCCTGTCCTGATTTCATACGTTGGATTTGGATAAAAGTCTTAATTTAGTATTTGTTATTTCTCATGGTGTTTGAGTTCATGAACTTGATGGATACAAATTAATTTGTTGTAGTTTGTATGGAGTGATCTTTGTTGAGCTTTCATACTTAAATTGAACGTAAATCTTTTTTCAAAAGAGGTATTTGAGAACTAATTTGGAGGCATCATAAAATTAGTTTTTTGATTTACAGTTAATCTGTGTATTTAGATTGGAAATTTACATAGTATCTACTGAATTTCATCAATGTATTATGGAGGCAACTTCATATAGAAGTTGAGGGATGTTTGAATCCTTGAAACTAAGCAGTTTCATTTGAGAAGGAAGAGGAGAGGAAGACATGAAAAAGGAGAAAAACAATTGAGCAGGAGAGGCATTAGAAACTGAAAATTTGAATACTGACTAATTTTTTTTCCTACGTGAACCCAGGGAAATTTCCCCTATCAAAAGAAAAATGGATGATATTATCAGAAATAAATGAGTAGGCATATTTTGTGGTGTCATTGAAATTGATTACTGATGTAATTGAGGTCCATGTTTCTTTTCCTAATGATGAAAAAAGGAGGCACATCTTTGTAGCTTTTGTTGAGAATTTGGCTTCGCTTGAAAGCTAGTTTTCATGTTGGTGTTGGGTTGACATTTTGCACCCGAGTGCTTTGGTTGTTTCAATGGGTCAGTTTTGGGTAAGTGTAGTTGTACCAATGAATTTGGCTTTAGGTTAGTCTTCGAAGCCTACTTATTTAACAATAACTTGATTAATCATTTAATGTATATTATTTATTATTAGTTATTTTTTTAATATAGATGATGGATTAAATAATTTTGAACATAAGATAGCTGATGGATTGATTGATCCAAAAGTTGGTCGGTTTGGATTGGATTATTTGAACACAACTTGCAAGTAGCAACTGACCTGTCATGAGCCATTAGGTACCCAATTCACTGCTTACCCTGTTTTCAAAATTTCTAAATCCAGATTTTTTGGGGATAAATATTAAATCGTAAACATGAACTTGTTCTTGTGGTTTGATTTATGGTTCCTTCTTCCTATTTATATATTTGCGTCATTAACTGAAGATCAGGTTGTGTTTGAAGAGCACAATGCTTCTCCCAGATAGTTATAAAGGCACCATAATACTGTTTTCTTTGATGGTTTTCAACGTATCCCAGAGATGCAATGTCACACCCCGAAGTTGAGATCGAAGGCACTCTTGACCTTTCATTGAACAAATGCATGACTGACTTTCCAACATTTAATCAAGTTAAAAAAAAAAAAAAAAAAAAAATACACAACAAATAACTATGCCAACCTGCTGTCTCATATATTTCAACATAATTATCAAGAATAACAATCATACTCCAATGTCATCATAAAATATACCAACTGATATCCAGAACTAAACAAAATCCAAATGTAAAGTATCTCACTATAGATAAACCTCACTACGTAGTCTCTCTGAAAAGAATTAAAGAATAACAAATAAACTATAAGCACGTGCACCGCACAAAATCTGCCTCAACACTGCTACCAAGTACTAAATCTCAAGTACCTGAAATGTGGGGAAAAATAAAGGGTGAGCTTGGAAAGCCCAGTAAGTAATCTTCTAGCTAATTGACAGTAACCAGCATACCTCAGCAGTTAATGCAGTTATATTAAAGTATTATAATTAAACAGTGCAATTCTTTAATTAAATATTAATGAATTTAATAATAATAAAAAATAACCAGCAGAAATAAATCACCAACCATCAATGCTTAAATTCCATCACCTCAAACAATTCCATACCTTGTAACGAACTAGTCACTAGCAGTATGTACTCTAACAATTCCTTTCTACCTTTGTTCTTTTTGATATTCTTGCCAATTTGGACGGGTTTCTCTGAGGAGGTTCTTTGCTTGAATCTCTGAGCTATGGATTGAATGTTATCTCTTACATGATTATGTTAGGCTGTAGCTAGCTGTGGAAATGATGAGCGTAACGAATGGCGTCCGGCAGAGGCTGCTTTATATTGCATCCGGGCTATATCAGATTATGTTTCAGTTACTGAAGCTGAAGTTATGCCACAGGTTAGATTGTACTTCAATTCCTCTTCATAGGACTTGTTGGTTGCATTGCGATAAATTTTCCTCTGCTCACATGCTTATTTAACTTTGATTTGAACCTTTTCCCATTTTCCTTTTCCATTTTAAAAAATTATCTAGGACTGAGATATGTAGCTAAGATGGTTATAAATTTTAGACAATTGCTTTGTATTTTTACCCTTTTCTGTCCACTTCTATATTTGTGCTTACCTGATTGTCTGGCTCCTATAATTTACGTTGTTAGCTTTTTCCTTTGCTTTGTACAGCTTATGTCTATGCTTCCAAAACTTCCTCGTCAACACCAACTACTTCTGACTGGTAATATATATTTGTTATTTCATACTATGAATCTCCTCTTTTTCTTACCTTTGGAATGGCGTAAAGTTACCACTAGCAAAGTTGCTGGCTGCCTTTTCCCAAGGGAGCCATGCGTGTGTTTTGAGTACCAAAACCGCACCCTACGTGCTCCTCCATGACATTATACCATTGCCATATTAAATAAGCTAGTGGATATACTATTCTAATAATGTTGCGCCTAATATATATATTCTTTGTCTTTTTTTTTCCCCCTTCTTTTCCAGTGTGCTTAACAATTGGTGCATATTCAAGATGGCTTGATGCTGGACCAAGTGGAATCTCATTCTTGGCTTCAGTCATAGATATTCTTGTGAGTGGAATGAGTATGTCTGAAGATACTGCAGCAGCTGCGGCTCTGGCACTTAGACACATTTGTGATGGTTTGTATGAAATCTTAAAGTTACTCTTTTTCCTGTTCTATTCTCAAACTGTCCAATAACTGCACAAATGTGAGCTAAGTCTAATATTCAGGCTAGCTTTGATGATTGAACTTTTATTTCAGGTGTCCTACTTCAATTTTCATAGAGCTTGCTATCGTTTTTTATTTTTTTATTTATTCAATATTTGACAAGTCAAATTTGATTTGCATTTTTTGGGATTTCATTTTTAATCAACTACTGGAAGTACCGTGTTCTTAACTTGTTTTTGTCAAGAGGTTTTTGAGACGACTGCAGTTAAAGATTGGTCACTCTAAGTGGACTTTTAGACATTATTGTATATGTATTTTTAAAAATCAGTTGTAATCTTTTTATAGAATTTATCAAGTCCAAATGCCTTCGAACCTTGAGTAGTGAGCAGGGTGATTGACTCGCTTCTCTCCATATCTCACAGTTAAGTGAAAGTGACCAAAGAGAGAATAAAACGACAGTCATTCTATTTGTTGGTCTCATTCTCCCAGGCACATCACGTATCCACATCTGAGATGACCAAAACCTTTTTTTTTTTTTTTCCCCCAAATCTTTTTCATACATTTGAATGTAGAATTGTGGATTCTTGTTTCTGAGCTGGACCTAGTGGATATGTAATGGTTTTTTCTAATGGAACTGGGAGGTGGTTAAAAAGGAGGTGATGGAAACCATCTTCTACCTTCTTGAGCATGGTCAATTTGAGAAGAGTGTTAACGCATCATTCTTTTCCCTCATTCCCAAAAAAGGGCAAACAAGATAACAGTCAAATTCCTTGCATTGAGGTTGATGAGAGTGATAGCTGAATCTCAAAATTCCTTTTTGGGAGGGTGTCAAATTTTGGATGCGGTTCTAGTTGCTAGTGAATGTGGATTCCAGAACCAGAAGTGAGGTGTTGGGGATTGCGTGCAAGCTGGCAATTGAGAAAGCCCAGTCTCACATAGAGTGGGGATTTGTTATTTACATCATGGAGAAGTTGGGCTTTGTTGTGAAGTGGAGGAAGTAGATTTGTTTTTCCATTTCAACGGTGAAATTTTCAGTTAGGGGTCCAGGCTTCTTGGGCTTCTCCTTGTGATGGAGGCCTTTAGTTGGATGATGAGAAGGGCAATGGTTCTTGCTGCAGCCGGGGTTTGGGATGGGCACAGGGTGAAAACTCTCTTGGAGGTATATCATCTTCTCTTTGTATTTGATGCTATTGTGTTTTGTACTGCAGTGGAGGATTAGTAGAGGCACTCTGGATGTGTGTTGGTGTGTTTCCGTGCTGTATTAGCGTCAGAGATTTATATTAGAAAGAGTAAGATTGTCTCAGTGGGAGAGATAGACAGCACATCCACTCTACATAGAATTTGGGTTGTGGTGTGGGGCCTCGGTATCGTATTTGGGACTACCCTTGTGAGTCTCATTGAGGGCTTTTTATATTTAGGAGCCAGTGGTGGAGAGGATTGGGAAGGTTAGCTGGCTGGAAGAAGTAATACCTATCTAATAGGGATCATCTTAATCTTATTAAGATCACCCTTTCAAGCCTGCCAAGCTATTTTCTGTCTTTTTAGATTCCCTCGTCTATAACAAAAAGAACGGAGAGGTTGCAAAGAAACTTCCTTTGGGGAGGGGATGGGATGGGATGGGAGATGACTTCAAGTACCACTTGGTGATTTGAGAGAAGGTGTGAAAACCTTTTTAGATAGGAGGATTGGGCATAAGGAGTTTTAATTTGTTTAATCAAGCCTTGATGGTAAGTGACTTTGGAGTTATGGTGTGGAGAGAGACTGTTGGGAGGATTATAGAGAGGAAAGGGGCGGCTTGTTCCCTAAAGAGGTTAATACTCCAGCAAGGGTGGGCTTTTGGAAGAATATTCATAAAAGGGTTGGGAAGTGTGCTGTAATCAATTCAAGGTGAGGTGTGGGAGGTACATTTGATTCTGGCTTGAATTTGGTGTGGTGACAAGCCTCTTGCATGCTTACTCCCAAGATTGTATAGGATTGCGGTGGACAAGCAGGTTATGGTGGCTGATTGTCATTGTCTTGATAAGGGGGGTGACTTGGGATGTATAGTTTGAGATGTAACTCCAGATCTGGGATATGGAGGAAATCCCGGCTTTTTTGGCTTGCTATATTAGTATACAATGAGCAGGGAGGGTGATAATGAGTAGAGTTGGGTGCGTTCCTTGCATGGAGGCTATGAGGTGAGATTTTTATATGGAGTGCTGCAGGGTGACCAGACAACAATATTCTCTTGGATAGTGATATGGAGGACAACAGCCCTCTGAAGTTGACTTTTCTTGGGTCGACAACGGTTTTTGGAAGGATTTTGATCGAAGAGGCATCAGATAGTGGTTAATTGGGGTTGCATGTGCAAGAGAGATGAGGAGTCAGTGAGCCATCTTATCTTGCATTGTCCATTTGGTAGGGACGCATAGACTATGCTCTTTGCTGTGTTTGGGGTGCGTTTAATTTGCCGGCTTCTGCAATGGACTTACTTAAGTATTGTAGGAGATATATAGTGGGGAGGAGGGCTCGAGATGCGTGGGGGGCGGGTCCCCTTTGCATTTGGTGGGTTTGTGGTTGAGAGAAACAGGAAGCAATTTGTATAAGTATTGCTGTGAGTGCTGAAGCACCATATTCTGAGTTCTCTCTCTCACATATATATAGATATGTATTATTTATTTATTTATTTGGGTTTCAGGGAGTGCTTTTTTTCTGCGAAGGATTTTGTAGATATTTGGACAGCATAAAGTTATCAAGTCGTATTCTTTCATGTATTTGTCGATGTTTTTGGGTGTGCTCCTCTTTTGAGCACCTTTTAATGAAAGTTAAATTATTACAAAAAAATAAAAATAAAAAATAAAAATAAAAAGAAAAAAGAAAAAAAGAAAAAAAAGAAGAAGCCTTTCAAGTATCATCTTTTGCTGCATTGTCCTGTGGCCCAATATTTTTGGGGCCTTTTGTTGAGTATGCTTGGAGTCCATTGGGTTATGCCTAGGTCCTCTAGCGGTTTGATTGAGGCTTGAAGAGGTTGTATAGTGGATTCCCAAGCTCACAACTTTTGGAGGGTAACGCCTGTGTGTTTGGTGGGTGCTTAGGGACAGAAAGGAATAGGAGATCCTTCGATGGCAAAGAGACTCATATGGGAGCGCTTAAGTTCTCTATTCTTTGTTTTGTAGGGTTTTGGGGAGAGATTGTAAATCCCTGGGGGGAAATTGTTGATTTTTTCGACTCTCTGCCAATCATAAAAAATTTCAACAACAAATGTTTCAAGATTTTTAATTTTGGTTGTTCATGTAAAGTTTGATGAATTTTATACAGTGCTTTGGTAGTTCTATGTATGGGTAATATGGTTGGACGGCTGCAAAAGTGCTTGCTAAGTTTTGGGAAGGTAATATGGGTGGAGTGGTTGAATTTGCAACAGATGTACTTGGCTTTCTTTTAGCATTGTTATTAATGTACACATATGTTCAAACTCTAGAACTTTAGTCTAGGCCTTCATTCGCACTTTGTTCTAACTGTGCTAGAACATGACTGCTCATAAGCTATTTGAGATGCAGGTGATAGAAGTGTTAGTGGTGTGCTAGCTTAGTTAGAATTGCTATGGCACAGGATTTTCAAGTCTATTTGATTTTTTACTTGCAGCGCTTATTGTTTTACTAGTTATCTGTGGTCTACATCTAAGAGTATCTGCATTCTAATATCATAATTAAAATTATTTATTATGTCTGTAGACTGCGGGAAAAAACTTTGTGGATCCTTAGATGGTCTCTTCCATATATACCAAATGGCAGTGATTGGAGAAGGTAGCTTTAAGGTCTCTGCTGAAGATTCATTGCATCTCGTTGAGGCTTTAAGGTATTTTTGTTTGCTTCGAAGATATTAAGATAAGTGTTTTTCTCAAAGAATTGAATGTGGATTGGCTCTTAAACCTTCATTTGCAGTATAATTATAACAGAACTTCCTTCAGACCACGCTAAAAAAGCCCTCGAGGCATTATGTATGCCAGCTGTTACTCCTTTACAGGTAAGTTCCATTTCCATTATTGCTTTCCATTTACACTTTTGTGGGATGATATACATAAAGTAGTGTGGTCAACAACCAGGAAATTATTAATCAAGGTCCTGTAATATTGGGGCAAGCAACTGCTCGTGACCTAACAGTTCATATAGATCGACTGGCAAATATCTTTAGGTATATGATCACTATGCCTTTATTTCTGTCCTTTATTTTCCATTATATGTTGAAGTTATTCTGATTTCGGTGACGGCAAATATTTGTAGATATGTAAATCACCCAGAAGCTGTCGCAGATGCTATTCAAAGGCTTTGGCCAATTTTCAAAGCCATTTTTGACCTGTAAGGAATCATAAAGTACCACTCCAATATGATTTTCACCAGATTATAACTTGATATACCATCCTTCAATTATCCGGGTTTCCAATTATCATCGCAGTCGTGCTTGGGATATGAGGACAATGGAGTCTCTTTGCAGGGCTTGCAAAAATGCTGTAAGTTTTCTGAATTGTGATTTTTCCCATGTTATTAGCTAGGTGAATTCTGTGGCCATTACTCAGGCCCGAGTTTTCGACTTTGAGAGCAGTCACTATGTTCAAAATAATCCCGACAGTCAAGTCTGTCTCTGGTCCTTCCCCCTGTTAGCATCGTGTAGGTGGGACCCTGTAGGTAATGCCCTCTCCTATAAGTCAGTATGAGATAAGAAATCTAATAGTCAAGTCCAAAATTTTTCCAATATAGTATAATGTTAGCATGTTTTCGGTTAATTTGCTGGCCTGGTTACATGATTCATTGGATTCAAGTGAATGCCACCTTTCTCTATCGTATTACTAGTTCCTGATTCCTTGCTCTCGCTGTCCGTTTATTGTGCCTGTGCTGACACCTGGTGCTTTGTAATCCACCAAATCTTGGAATATTGCGAATTTTGTGCTACTTTCTATGAGATCAAGTAAATTTTAACGATTTATGTCATGAACTTAATTTTCTGTTATCGTTGCTGTGAGACCTGTTCTATTGCAGTCAATTTACTTATTTAATTGTCTTTGATTTATATTTAATAAGTTTGATTACTCAAGTATGTTTTATTTGTGCATTGTGCCATACTATCTGTTTATATTTAAATTTTTTGTTATTTGAAAATGCATGCAAATCAGGTCAAGACAAATGCCGTTTCCTTGTTACCTTTCAAAGATTTCCACTTTAACTGTTGTTTCTGGTGCCAACATGAATTTAAATGCTACCATATCTTTTTTTTGACTTTGAGAAATTAGAAACATCAGCTTCAGAATGCAGCAAATCATAAAATTGGTTCTTCCAGCTTATTGAGAGAGAAAATACTTTGTTTCTTTGGCATGCTGCTTGTGAGTCAATTTTAGTTTGGCATTCTGTAATTATGGTAGTAGTTTCAGCTTGGTGTAATAAATTATTCCAATTTAAAATTTTGGGTTGATGTATTGATTTTTGTTACGTCTGGGTTTGCATGTGCAACTCACTTAAGATGCATATGTAGTATTTAATGCTAATAAGTCTCACAAAAATGTGTGTTCATACAATTGGGATCTGATGAAAAAGTTGTATCTGTTCTCAAATGATCAAGCTTTCTATGTGTACTATCCAGGAAAATAATTTGTCAATGCTTTTGCTTGAATTTAATTTGAAAATGCAAGTTGGATGTTGTCACAAGATACGACCAATCTGTCTTGGCCGGTAATACCCAGCTGAGATAATAGATACTTTCCAACATAGGACTGGATGTCATCAACCTTTTTACACTACCCGATTTGAACAAACCTGCTTGTAATGCTTATCCCAGTCCTTACTTAGTGTTTGCAGTTTGTCCAACTACTACGGTTACACATAAGCCTGTTAATTACACGACTACCCTTACTGCGTCTATGCTGACCTAGTCACCTATAATTGATGTACTAAAGCCTAAAATAGAGTTCTCCTTACCAACATGCAGGACTAAAGCTTAGCAATTTCCAATAGATGCAGCTGGAGGAGACTGAACCAAAGTAATCATGTTAGATTGTGTTATACTTTCTGAGCATGTGAAGATCATCATTACTGGCAAAATTGTGCAGAAGATTCAGACTTTATTCATCTAAAAATTTTGAATTTCAGGATTCTTTGAGCTATTTCACCTATAGTTCTGGTTCTTTTAACAGAGGCTGATGTGAATTAGCCTCTTTGTATTTCCTAGAGAGTGCTACTTAGGGATCCATCATCCTTTTAAATAGGAAGAGTGCTATCAATGAGGTCATGCCCATATGATTTGTTTTGCCCCATAAATACATGTCATTTCATGGACCTGGATCCATTTTCGACAGTATTCAACAGTACTATTAATACACTTGCTGTCGTGTTTTAACTATGATCTCACATTTTAGACCAAGAAGATTGTATTTCCTTTGACTACGGAAAGTCTTCTGTTAATGTAGTTTACTAAAGATAGCTTCTTTCATTGGTCTTAAAAAATGATGTGCATCCTTTTGCCTCTTTCATATTTCTTAAAAACTGATGAATTGATGTAGAACCTGATAAACACAGTAAAAAATCTATAAATTCAGAGTGATAGGGTCAATATAAATAATCCACCACCATTTTAAATTTATGTAAAGAAAAGAAAGTTTTCATTACCTAATGTGGTCCCCGTTAATTGATGGTGCTGGGAGGGGCAGAGTGGATACAGGAATAACCTTTGGTACAATTTGCACAAACTGGCTGCTCTCAGGATTCGAACCCATGACAGTGGAGCATTTCACCGCTGCACTAAGCAATGGCCCCTATCCACCATTTAAAAAGAGAAATAAAAAACTAAATCCACTTAAGGCTATTCTCTACACTCCTTTCGGGCCATTGATTTTGCTCTTTGACTTGAATAAATCCTAACGGATTCTGGTCCAAGAAAATTGCAATTAAAGCAGACTGTGGCTTACACAGAAGCCTGTTTGTCTGGCTGAACTGCCTATTATGTGAACATCCTGGTGTGGAGTCAGTTTGACAGCTTATAATATTGTTATCCTTGTTGCATGGGGATTAAGTTGGCACAGTTGCATTTGACATCAATACAAAAATGTATTTTTAGGTCCTTCCTGTTGATTAAAATGCTTGTGGCATTGATAAAAATGCACTCTAGTTGTTTGGATCTGAGAATAGCTTGCTGCATACATTACTTTTTGAAGATTAGGTCTATACCCTTGGTGCCGTACTCTCTGTTGGTTTTGGTCCTTGCAACTAGACCTAGTTTTGATTATGCTAATCTTTTTGTGGGTTATTGTCTATACATCTGGGGGAGGTTATTCATTGGTTTCTTGAATTGTTATGTATATTATTTCCTGCCAGCACTGAACTAATTTATACATTTTTAGGTGAGAACTTCCAAAAGGTTCATGGGATTTACAATTGGAGCCATGCTAGAGGAGATACAAGGCCTATACAAACACCACCACCAACCATGTTTCCTCTATCTTTCTAGTGAAGTTATAAAGGTACACATTTCTTTCTTAAAGTTCAGAGCAACTTTCTTTTTGGTAGTTAAAGGACACACACCCACTTTGTAATAAAGGTGAGGAAATACCACTAAAGCTATTGCTTAGTGATGAATCTTCAGAGCAACTTTTATTCATTATTTACTTATTTCTTTATGTTGAGCAACCAGTGAATCTTGTACTGCAGATATTCGGGTCCGATCCGTCTTGTGCAAACTACTTAAAAATCTTGATTGAATCACTCTTTAGCCAGACAACATGTCTGCTTACTAAAATTCAGGTATGCTTTCAGTTAACGACTGTGTTACCTCTTCTTCTCCTGTAATATTAATTTTATCAATGAAATCTTCTCTTTAGGACTTCACTTCCAGACCGGACATAGCGGATGATTGTTTTTTGTTGGCATCGAGGTGCATTCGCTATTGTCCTCAATTGTTCTTTCCTTCCATGGTATTCCCTTCGTTAGTTGATTGTTCTATGGCTGGCATCACAGTACAACACAGGTGAACTCTCTCTCTCTCTCTCACACATGCGCATGCACTCTCATTTGTGTCATAAGCTGTATATGGAGTTGTGATCTTAACACGCATATATAAATATATGGTGGTGCCAGGTATTCTCTTTAGTGGGGGCAGTCCTGATCAATAATAAAATTAAAAAAACTGAACAAATATAATAAATTATCATCCTTGTCTTATTCCCATATGAAAGGGCTTGGCCACATGAATTCTTCCATTCTATTACCCGCCATATCACCTGCTATGTTTAGCTTTTTGAAATCATTTCTTATAACTTCATCCCACGTAATTTTTGGTCCCCTCTCAGTCCCTCATACCTTCTGTTGAAATTAAACTTCCTTTTCTCACCGTTGCATCTATAGGTCTCCGGTGTATGCCCAAATTATCTAAGCCTACTCTCTTATTTGTTCGTTGATGGGCACACACCTAATTTTTCTCTTACATTTTCATTTGTGACCCTATCTCATCTATTCACTCCAACCATCCATCGTAACCTTCTCATTTCCGCTACATGAAGACATCGTTGTTGTTTCCTTTTTAAAGCCCAACGCTCCGCTTCATAAAGCGTAGTTGGCCGAACAAATATAATAAATAAAAGATTAAATTTTAATTAATAATATTTACATTCAATGAGTTGGGAATTCGCTCTGGTGGGGGCAATCTTGAATCATTATATAATAAAAAAAATTTGAACCAAAATAATTTATAAAATAGCTATTATATGTCCATTCAATGCTTTAATAAATGTCCTTAATTATCCAAAAAAGAAACATTTGTCCTTATCCATTGAATATATTTTGTGATTCATGTTTTGAAACCTCCGCATGTTAACCACATTATCAATGTCTATAATTATTTCTTTCTTAGTATACACAACGAAGAGATAAGGTTGGTTTTATCTTATGTTTGTCTTAATCGTTCAAGCCCCCAAGTCCAATCTTTTTCAAAAGTTATGTTTGGCCTATTTATTTGACAAGAGGCGGTGATCAGTGTATATTAATATAATGGAATCAAGCCTCAATTAAACCAACTCGTTCCATTACTTTCCCAAATGGGTCTTTGCTGAAATTAATCAAAAATTTCCAAAGGAATAATATATATATATATGCAAATCTAAATAATACCTTTTAGCACTTCTTTTGTTTTGTTAGCATATACCTTTCATTGTTGAGCTTTTACACAAACATGTGTATGTGTGTGCGCGCGCGCGCACACAAACACGTGTATGTGTGTGCGCGCGCGCGCACACGAACACATGTTTCCGGTGGGTGTGTTGCGTTTGATTTGGGATTTGCAGAGGGAGTTTGGATAAGTATTATGGGTTGCATTTGATTTGGGTCTAGGGTTTAGCAATGGGAAATTCTAAAAAGGAATTGTGTGAGGGGCCATCAATCATAGCCAAATTTGGCCATGTATATATATGTCCATGTCACAAGGGCACTTTCTCAACCCTCATTACTATTTTTGGTGCCCAAGGATTGTGCCTACACATTGGAAAGTTCATTGGGGCTTTTGTATTACTTACATGTTTGATGTTCTGCATGTATATGCTTGCTTTATACATCGGTGTCTCGTTTTGTACATATAAAGTACCCCCAAGCAAGAATTGGTATTGAATTGGGGTATGGGTATGTGAATTAGTATTTAAAGGAGATGACTGATCAATTCAAACAATGGTCAGTGAAGTACCCCCAAGCAACCAACATAGCGAATTCTCGAGCAAGCAAAGAATTTTTTATTTTTTTTCCATTTAAATTGGGAGTCTGGATCTGACTAAGACGGACTTGGTGGTGGAGGAGACCAGAGGGAGATGGATGAGTTGGAAAGCTATGTAGTTTGTGGGTCAAAAAATTGTATTCTGTATATATCCTGCAATACATGTATATATACATTGTGACAAACTGCATATGGGTTTAGGGTTTTAGTTTTGGGTATAATTGTATTTTTGCACAAGAAGCATTGGACAAAAGTTTCTTCACAGCCATTTGAAGGGCATATTGGTCATATGGAGCTCAAAATTTTGTCACATCAGTGTTGAACATCTATGTCCATTAGTGAAATTGATGGCACAGGTCCGTTTGCTACACACATGTAACTAGAAGGGAGGTAACTGTAATTATAAAAAACATAGAGGTGGTATATGTAATAAACCCTAACTAGAGGGGAGGTAAGTGTAATTGACCCTATTATTTATATTGTTTTAGTTTCGGTTATTAAATATGAGTTGATGATACCAACCTAGATTAAGAAAATTAAAGCTAGAATACCAACTTGAAAAACTAGCAACAACCCTGACGTTAAAGAGACCATAGATACGACCAATAAAATTGTAAACACTGATTTCTTCAAAAAAAAAAAAAAAAAAAAAAAAAAAATGAAATAAAATAGATCAAGCCTTTTGCATTTTGGACTTTTAAGAAGTGTGTTACAATTTCAGGGGGTCATATTTGATATTTCGGAAAAATGTGCATACAAAATAGACAGAAAAGATAAATTGTGGGGTCATCTGCCCCCACTGTTCTGAAGGCATTGCATATGTCTTCCTCATTATTAATGTCACTGAATATGTCTTTCTCAATTTACACGACACATTAATCTTCATTTATTTCTACAATGACAATCATAATTCATAATAACAGCAAAAGGTAATCAGTTTAAATTTATATTATTTATTTTGTTTTGTTTTTGTTATTTAGTATTCGTTGAGGCTGCCAAACGAGATTAGAAAAATTAGAGCTAAAATACCAACTTGATAAACTGGCATCAACCCTGAAGTTAAAAGAGACAATAAATACAACCAATAAAGTTGCAAACACACTGATTTCTTCAATAAAAAAGAAATAAAACAGATCAAGGCTTCTGCATTTTGAACTTTTAAGACAGAAAAGTATTTAACAGTTTTAGGGTGCGGTTCTTTAATATTATGGAAAAATGTACATACAAAATTGAAATAAAAGAAAAAATTTGTCAGGGCAGTTGCTCGCACTAGTCCTCAAGTGGCTTTGTCACTTGATCAAATTATAGAGATTAATCGATTAACTAACTGTTTCTTGGAACCTTAGTTAGTAAAATATGAGAACAAGAAAAAAGGTATGTGATGTGTACAAAGTATAGTACGATTATTTCTTTAAAAAAATGATTAAAAATTGGCAGGAAAAAATGTAAACCGTAAAATATGCATATATACATATACCGGTGTAATATACTAATACGAATATTAATAAAAAAAGAGTAATGAAACGAATTCATAGTTGTAAAAATATTATAGAACATTTATAGAGTTGCATAAATATTTGCTTAGATCTCCTATTATTTATCTCAATTATTAATATATAGTTTTAATAAAGTGAGTATAATTACATAGTTGAATCAATTCATCATAACATTTATAAAAATACCTAGGTAGATAGTCTTATATGATACTAGTTTTGTTACAATAAACTATTTTAAAATTTATTTCTTTTTCTTTTAAAATGATTGAAGGGAGTGTAAAATTTGTAAAAAATAAAAATATGTATATATATATATATATATATATATATATATATATATATATTATTTGAGTGAAATATCTTCCATAATGTATAATACGAGAAATGTTAATCACGTGTATTGCAAGTTTCAACTCTTCATTTGAGTGTTGTTTGTTAAATTTGAAACTTGTATGGGGAACAGATTTTTTGTTTTATATAATTGTAAGTATGTGTATTATATGTGTATAATACGCATTTTTGCTAACTATGCTTGGAACAGTAATAAGTTGTTGAGAACCAAAAAAAGTGAACAACAAAGACACACATGTTTCTGTCAGCACTCATAAATGATACACTTACATTCCATTTTCAAGGTAGCTGCTGTCTGTAGTAAATATAATATACTTGACCAACCACAATGGTTAGTTGTTGGCTTGTTCATTCTTTTGGAACTTGAGAGTAGAGAAACTTTATTCTCTCATGGAATGAGGCACTCAAGGTCCTCTTTAGTTTGGCCGTTTCTTATTAAATATTCAGATAGTTCATGAATACGATGCTTGAATATAAGTTTTTTGGCATTTGATGCAATCAAGTCAGAAAAGTGAAATCTGAATACTATAATGATTGCTCATTTCTTTTCCCTTTAAAAAGTATTATAATACCCAAACCCAAGTACGCTGATATCTAAGGGGTCGAAGATTGTGAAAAGATAAAAATACTATAAGAGGACATATCCTTCCAAGCATGTCCGCCTGTAGAAGTCACTGAAAATTAATCTAGTGGTAAGGTTTTGCTTTGCTGCGGATGGACAGTTAGCATGGTTTCTCCAATCATAACATGCGATGTTCTTGGTAGACCACGTCCTTAGCTGATTATAAAACTCCTGTTATATTTTTACCTTTTGTGTTCTTGATTTGAGATTATGACCCTGTTCAGTTCTCTACCTCTTCTGATTTGGTAATATGTTAAATATGCTATAAATATATGGTCTAATTATATAATGTATACTCTTTATATAGTATCAACATGTTTTTAATATTATTTTTTCTTCTTATTCCTTCTCTATTCTTTCTTCACTCAATTTTTTATTTTTATTTTTTTCCCTTTAATACAGAGTTCAATAACTAATTTTCTTCTCTTTTTTCCTTCATTTTTTTATTCGTCTTCTTTGGCTTTCCCCCATTTTCTTCAATCATTATTTGGCGACCTATTTTGACATTGAATTGTTTCAACGAAAAATTACACCTTTAACGGATCGGATTATCGGATTGGATATTAATTAGTAACAAACCAGATATGATTCATTAATTCAGTTTATCGGATTGGATTGGATCATAAAATAACCTTATTGGATTTGGTTCGGGTAAATCCTGATTTGGTTGAATTTGATCCGTTTAAAGATCTACTCATCATTTTATGAAGACTTCATAGCTACTTCCTTTGTAAACACAATGATTTGAAGGGTGTAGAGAACTCATTTTGTTCAACTTTTACCCTTTTTACCCTTGATATGTTCTTAATTTGATGTTTGACCCCCCCAATATGGTATCTTCCTTTGAGACATTGAAAGTCTAGTGCTCATGACTATCATTTGATGAAAATTTCATATTTCTTTCTTTATAAAAACTATGATTAGCAAGGGGTTAATAAAGGAGCTAAAAGATTTTAGTGGGTAGGGAAGTAGAAAAATTCAAAATACAAGATGTAAATTCTAGGGAATATTACAGTGACCTCCCTGACATTTGTGTTTATTACTGGATATCGTTTGTGTTTTTCAAAATTGCACTGCAATCCCTTGTCAGAGCTTGTCAGCTGATTCCATTAACGGAAGTAATAAATTTATCATTGTGCACTTATTTTCTTAATGTTGTTTTAGTTGAGAGTCAATAAAATATAAAGAGTCTAAAATAATCATGTAAAAAGATCGTATTTTCTCAAGTCTTTCACTTTCTTTTTCTCACATCTCCCTCTCTAGTTCCACCCCTTCAACACGAATTCCTTTTTTTTTTTTTTTAATGCACCATATTCAAAACCCTAAACATAGAAATAATTCATATCCACAGAGTGAATATAAACATATCTAACCCCTTTGCAAGCTTCTAATTCAAAAGCCACAATCAAACCGGCACAAAGATCTTCTCATGTTGTTGCCGCCATCTTTCATAACTCCCATTCCAGACAATACCAATAATTAAATCACATGTAAAAATGATGCTTGTGTATAATCATCATAATCGTAAATTCAAATATCCATAGCCTTTTCTTCACCATTGTTCTGAGGTTGTACGTTGCGCAAAAGGACCTGCAAGCTCCGCTTCCAAAAATCATCTACTCCAAGAACAAACTAATTATACCAACGGGCCAGTAGCCTAGCGGTATCAGACTCTTACTTCCTAAAAGGAGGTCAAGGGTTCAAGCCTCCATGGAGGCATGTGTGTGTGAGTACCAATTATGAAAAGAAAAAAAAAAAGAAAAAAAAGAAAAAAGAAAAAAGAAAAAAAGAAACAAACTAATTATTGTTAATGCTAGTTTTTCATTGACATTACCTTCAGTTTCTTGTCTTGTGTATCAAAGGGTCCCATTTCCTTTTTTTTTTTGGTTATTCTACATTGTCATCAAAGGAATCCACCACAATGGCGCTTTAATGCTCTATATATTTTTTATGGGATTAGTCCACCATTATATCTATATATATGTGCATACGTGGGCATTTGTATATGCACATATATACATTTTATACATATATTTATGTATGCATTTAGATGACTCTTCAATATGAGAGATGTTTAAGAGTATCATAATAATTTTGCAACCAATGAATGAGGATATCTTGTCCTTCTAGTTTCACATAGCCTCATTTTGACATAACGGAATCTGTGTTGACTAATGGTCACTGCAGATGGACTTCTGTTACCAAAGCTCAAACGTTAAAACACGGGAATATGGTGTAATAATCACAAACGATTTGAGAGATCAGTGTAATTTGCCATAAACTCTAATTAAAATATATATGAATAGTGATGAATTAATGATCACAGTTGGGAAAAACTTAAAAATGAAATTGTAAATGTTACTAGAAATGGGTAGGACTATATTTGTACACATTAAAGCACAAATTTTGTACTACATAGTACATAGATGATGATTTAATTCAAGAAATATATCGGGGAAGAAATTATTTATGGTAGACTTATTTTGTCAAGGAGATAAAGGATGTGAATGGTAAGAAATAATGTATGATGGATACCGACAAAAATAATTTATAGGAGGGAGACCTGTATTTTTCATGGAGAAAAAGGATGTGAATGGTATAAAATATTGTATGGTGAATACTGATTTGTAAATAAGAATGATAATGCCACCTGCGATGTGGGGATGGATTTAGGGGGTTGGCTTTGTTAAATATCTTATGATAGCAAATAGAAAAACAATTAATAATCTCTAAGAATGGATGAAAGAGGAGTTGGATGAATTTTGTTCCACTTAAACTAGAATTGTAGTCTGACTAGCATGCAAAATTTTAGTATTCCTAGAAAGCTTAATATTGCAACATAGACTGACAAAAAACAATTAAGAAAGAATATGGAGATTGGAACCCTAGAAATAGGTTGTGAAATTTAGAACGTGAGAAATTGCAGTTGGGAAAATAAAGTATGCTGTATTTGAGAGACCAAATAGGAGTCTCCTCTCCATCAAAGGATGTCCTATTCTCTCACTCCACAAACCCCACCATAAAAATGGGGAGTGGCCCTCCAAACATCCCTGGCTCGGGTCTCCACTAAACACCCTCTCCAAGCCTCAATTGTATCTACTGTGGATCCTAGGAACACCCAAGACATCCCAAAACACAACCAAAAACATAAACCAAACATCCCTCACCACTAGGCAATGAAATTCACTGTTTCCTTGGTCTTCTTGCATATACAACACCAGTAACCACAATCTGCCATCTCCTCCTGTGATTGTCGAGGGTGAGAATGATTCCGAGAGATCTTCAAAGGCGCTTTTGACCTCCAAATCGCTTTCCAAGGGAAGGAGGGACCTGTCAATGTTTGTAAATGTTGAGATGGATGTTTGATAAAGACGGGAAAATCTATAACAAAAATGATTACATTCGCGAGACCGTTGAAGTAGTACCTTACGAGATAGGAGGTAACTGAGTAAGATGGTCTGGATACATGCATCAAAGATGAACAACTGCCACTTATTAGGAAAGACGACATGATCCACACGTGGATAATGATGAAGGAAGAGAAGGCCAAAAATTAATTCCAAGGAACGACATGATAATATCAAGTGTTACAATTTGAAGTTTTGGCCCTTAATATAGTGCGATGACAAAAATGGGTTAATGTATTTGAACTCATATAGTGATATGGTTGGGACTTGGGATAAGACTATATTGAATTGTGCAAATCTATACACAAATTCTTGTTGTAGTCCTTTCTAAAATCCATAGATTTTAATATTATATTTTTCATTAGGGTTGTTTGGCTCTATTTCTCCACTTTAGAGTTATATGACGAAGTCTTTTATTTTTCTTTATGTAGAATTTTTTTTTACCAAGGTAGTAAGGCTCTAGACCAAGGAATTAAGGAAAAAGTTCCTGTTAACAAGTAACAAGCAAACAATGTACAAGTCTAACAAGTAACAAGCAAATGCAATTATGGGTATAAAGTGCAATTAAATATAACAAAAAAAAAAATTGCAATATCAAGGAACCATAAACAAATAAAAAGAGAGATTAGAGGTCAAAAAAATTTGTGGGGGCATACTTACATACTGGGAAATTTTAAAATTTTATTGGGGGCATTTGCATAATTCTACAGAACTATGGATATAAAGTTAAAATAAATAAAATTCCCCCACTGAGCCCTTCCTAGCCTGGATGGGGTGTTGATTATTAATGACCTGATTTGGCTCTATATTTTTTAAATTCATTTCCTTTATTCTCATGCTTCTGAAACCTGTATTCATTTCTATTTATTTTTTATTTTTTTATGAGAGAGAGATCTGTGATTTGGTCAAAATACAAATTAAGAATATATGAAGGGTAGAAATACATTGAAAATTTCATTTTACCTACCAAAAGGAAAAAAAGAGATACAATAAAGTGAGTTTACTATCACTAGATGTAACATGTTTATTAGCAAATGTGGTGAGTTACAATTGGTGCACCTGACTGACTGGACGATCTCAACTGCAGCAATGTCAAGCCCCTAGTGGTTGTGCAAGCGATTCTTTCTTGAAACTACTTGCAGTCATACCCTGACCCGCCACATCTAGTCTCATTTACTCCACTGTCTTGAGCTCAATGCTCTCTTGCTTTAATAAAAGTAAGCATTGTATTTATTATTTGTTACTGAGTGACGATGAACATGGGCTTAGCATTCAATTCTTGCTTTTCTTTTCTTTTATAAATTCATTTACATTTTTGTTTGGTTGGAAGCAAGGGGTTGTTTCACTGCCAAATATTCAATGGGTTACGTTTCAGCTTATTCATTCATGTCACATTCAGCATAATAAATTGTGCCTACTATTGTGTCTCATGTGTAGTTGCTTCTTTTCTCCCTTGCAGGGAAGCATCCAACTCTATGTTGACATTCTTAACCGATATATTTGATCTTGCAAAATCTAGTCATGGCGAACAATTCCAATCTATCAGGGATAGTGTAATGATGCCCCGAGGTGCCACCATCACTAGAATTTTGGTTGCCTCGCTAACCGGTGCACTTCCAAGTTCTCGATTAGAAAAGGTAACTCTTCTTGATGCCTTAAATGGTAATTTATGTTCAAAGTTCTCTCAGTTAGAAAAAAGTTGTACTTGTAAGTTCCAAATATACGTGTTAAAGTAGTTACTAGAAATAAGTTACAATTGTACATATGTTCGATAATATATTATTGTTACATTACTCTGAACCTCTTGGGTCCCTCCATTTTTCACAGGTAGCCTATGCATTACTAGCACTAAATCGAGCATATGGCATAAAATCTCTCGAGTGGGCCAAGGAGAGTGTTTCACTGATCCCATCGACTGCTGTGACAGAGGTAGAGCAATCAAGATTTTTACAAGCATTGTCAGCTGCAGCATCTGGTGGTGACATCAATGCCCTTATGGTACCAATTGAAGAGCTTTCAGAGGTTTGTCGCCGCAACAGAACAGTTCAAGATATCGTGCAAGGAGCTTTGAGGCCACTTGAGTTTAATACAGTCACTGTATCATAGTTGGAGAGAAATATATAGAGGCCATTTTTTGCATAGGCCTTGTCATTCAGTCAAATTTGTTTCCTTGGCTGTGCATTAGTTGTTAGTTTCATTAATTGTGTATTAATCATTGTTCATCATTGTTTTTCTTTTGCGGGGTCATATGGATGGTGGGGATTGAGGGTTGAGGTATTGTTTGTATCTTGTGAAAAGAGGTGGGATGTTTGAGCGATTTGTCAATTTTTGGGGGTGAGAATTGTTTGGTATTTGACTATTGAGTTGTAAATTTGGGATTTGAAGTATTAATTTGAGAATTCAGAGTTTAGAGTGTTGGGGGTATTTGTTTGGTATTGAGACAAATTATTGTACTAAATTTAAAAAGCCATAGTTTAGTTTTGTATCTTCTTTAAGCAAACAAGTAATAATGCCATTGTAATGCATATAGGTGCGGGGACTTTGTGTTATGTCGTAGATTTCCTAGCCTCTTCAGGATTTATGTGAAGGATCATGCTGTAGTTGCTGACTGTTATCGCTTGGGATGTCAATTTCGAGCTTATGGATGTTTTAGACTTCCTTGCCTTGATTTACAACCAGGTGTGGGTATGGATATGATGCTGTGGGAGGCGAGTTTGAGGTTAGATCCTTTATCAAAGTCTTATGGAGATCCCTGGCCCCTCTTTCCCTTGGAGAGCTGTTTGGAAGACGAAAGCTTTGTTTTTGCATGGTCTGCTGCTCTTGGAAGTGTCCTCACTCTCGACAACTGAGATGTCAGGTTGTGATGAACTGGTGTTGCATGTATAAGAGATCGGGGGAATCTGTGAATCACTTTTTGCTTCACTGCTTTGTGATGAGGGATATTTGGGCTATTATGTTCTTGGTTGCTTTTGGTGTGGCTTGGGTGTTTCCTGAGTCAACAGTTGATTTTTTAGAGGCTTAAAAAGGGTGTATAGTAGAGAGTCGAGTCAGAGATGCTTGGGGAGGGTCAAGTCAGAGATGTTTGGAGGGTCACTTCCCTTTGTATTTGGTGGGACTTGTGACTCGAGAGAAATAGGAGATTCCTTCAAGGGGAAGGGGAGGAGTCTCCTATTTGGTCTTTCATATACAATATACCGTCTTCTTTATTCTTTTGGATTAATGGGCGAATTTGTATATCTAGATAGTCTTTTAAATTTTGTGGATTGTGTTTAGGCGGCTTTTTGTTCTTTGGGAGCGCTACCCTCCTTTTTGAGTGCCTTTAATGAATTTTTACTGATAAAAAAAATATGCTATATATATGGTTCAGATTTGCGACCATGTACGTGGCAATTGGCACAGAGTGTACAATGAAACATTTACTTCCTTTTTTGGGTCTTGGTAAATTCATTTTTTCTTGAAACAAGTACTTTGGTTGGGTTTAATCTGGTGTTTAAAGTCAATTCTATTTTTATATTTTTAATGACACATATTTTACTTTTATTGGGGAAGGCAAATAACTATATTCATCCAACCATCTTAGGAAATTAAAACAAAGAGCATATAAATAGATCTTCATTTACAATATGGACAAATACAGTAGGGTATATTATTCTTGTCCTCCTTTGAAAGTTGTTTTATATATATATATATATATTGCTTTCTTTTTTTTTCTGTTTTTTTGTTAAAATATATATTGCTTTCTTGATAAAAAGCAGCAGAAACCTTTTTTCATAGAATGAGAAAGGGATCAAAGCACCAAATAAAATTGGTGTTCTCAAATACTTCAAAAGCAAGTATAACATAACCTTCTACATACCCACATTGCTACTATATGTATCTGCCTTCTGCAATTAGTTCAAAATTAGCCAGGACCAGCCATGAACAACAACAGCAGCAGAAGCAACAACTCTCTTTTCGACAATTCGTTGAAAATGGTGGTCAATGTCGTCAAACTAACATCATTTTCCATTGCCAAGATGAGTTTTGGGACGATTAGACCTCCTCCTCCGGTAACCAGAAATGGTGCCTCTCTGGAATTAGCAGCAGTGTCTCAGTTTCCGGGAAATAGTAGCCGAAGGTCACAAGTACCACAGAGCAGCTCAACGCCTGTTTCTTACTTGATTGAGCCAATTCATGAAGGGGATGAAGTTCCTTCCTATGCGATTCGCGAAGAGATGAGTAGTGTAGATGGGAAGGCGTCGGATTACATTAAGAAGGTGCATGAGAAGAATCGACACCATTCCAATGAGACATCAACTCTTTCTGCATGTATATTGCCTCCCCCACCTCTTGTACCAATGCAGCCATCTTCATCGAGTGTGTGACTCTCTAAGTTTTCTTAAATTTATTTGTCCGAAGAAATTTTAGTCTTTTTTTCTTCATTGGCAAGAAACTCACGCACTCATTTATCTCTACAGGGATTTAAACTCTCTTTATCCTATTTGAAAGGTAAAAGAGATATCACTGGATTACGTTAATAGGTACCTTTAATTACAGTTGTGTCCTTTGACTACAGGCGTAAAGTAGCATATATAAAGAACAATATCCATCAGATTTATGTAAGTTTAAAATGTTTTTTTCCTTCCTTACTAAATATTGGATCAATTTCATACCTTATTTCATATATGGTTATTTTGGGCAACTCGACACAGAAGGGATGGGATATTTTCTTCTTGTGAATATGAGCATGGAAGATATAAGAGTTGTATCTTGGAGTGTATCATATTCAGTCAGAACCTACATGCAGAGAGACTATAAAAGTTTTATAGAACATCATAGGGCTGTGTGCCTCTCCAATATATAGGCGAGAGTTTCTTTTTTTTTTTTTCTCTCTCTTTAAATTCAGTATCTGTTTATCATATTGATTATTTGATTATATATTTAATGGCCTATTATTTTATGTACTTTTGTTATTAAAAATGAAGTCTGTGAATAAATATAGAATCAATATTATGAAAAAAAAATTTCCCCCAACCGTGTGTTGGTTACAATAAACATAGCTGAAGGGAAAGATATACTTGGCTTGCTTGAATAAGTTTATGATTACAGATATCACTGGACTACGTTAATAGGTACATTTAATTACAGTTGTGTCCTTTGACTACAGGCGTAAAATAGCCTATATAAAGAACAATATCCATCAGATCTATGTAAGTTTAAAATGTCTTTTTCCTTCCTTACTAAATATTGGATCAATTTCATACTTAATTTCATTTGTGGTTATTTTGGGCAACTCGACACAGTAGGAATGGGATATTTTCTTCGTGCAAATATGAGCGTGAAAAATATAAGAGTTGTATTTTGGAGTGTTTCGTATTTAGTCAGAACCTATATGTAGAGAGACTATAAAAGTTTTATAGGACATCATAGGGCTGCGTGCCTCTCCAATATATAGGTGGGAGTTTTTTTTTTTTTTCTCTCTTTAAATTCAGTATCTGTTTATCATATTGATTATTTGATTATATATTTAATGGCCTATTATTTTATGTACTTTTGTTATTAAAAATGAAGTCTCTGAATAAATATAGAATCAATATTATGAAAAAAATTTCCCCCAACTGTGTGTTGGTTACAATGAACACAGCTGAAGGGAAAGATATACTTGGCTTGCTTGAACAAGTTTATGATTAAGCATAGAAACTTCTTTTTCTTTGTTGATTCCTTTGGTGGGAGGGCCTGATCATGATTCTCAAACAGAGTTTTTTTTTTTTTTTTAAACTTTAATATATTTTCGTCACCTCTTTATGTTTCACAATTTAATCATATTAAAATTGTACTCTATTCCATCCCAATCCAGTTATAGTTCTCTTTACCATTAAACTACATTTCTATTAAAAAATAAATAAATAATTAGTGATATTGACTAATAATTAGTGACATGGAATTATCTTCTATTACTGCTAACTGACACAAGTGTCATTATCATGAATTATGAGGACAAAACAACAACAATTTCAATCAATTTTGTTTTTCATGTTTTTGGCTAAGAAATTTCAATCATGTAACTCCGCTGCCTGTCCTTGCTTAGTTGGTCACAAATCCGAACAAATGAGGAGGGTTGTACTAGGCAAAATTGACAACGAACAAATTATAAAGTTCTCACGTCACGTTTTGAAGGCTAAGTTTTTTAAAGTCACGACCTGAAATTCTCCCGGAGGGCTACAGCTACGCTACCATCAGAAAAAAATATATATATATAATGTAGGATGATCAGTGTGTGGAAACTGGAAAGGATGTGTCATGCTAATTTTATTTAATACAAATCCGATTGAGAGACTTCAAATGCTGGTTTATGGAATTAAGGCCTCAAAAGACATAAAGAATGGCATGATAGTATGGTACACAGATTGGTAACAGACATAAAATATGCCACTTAATCTAAATCTTTAGTGGTTTACAGCTCGTGATTTTTTTATTTTTCTTCGGACTCGAACATGCACACTCGTTCGGGGAGCTGGACGCTCTACCAATTAGACCACTGAATAATGCCCATATTCATAGCTCGTGATTAACCAGCTATTACACGACAAAATTAACCTGAAAGAAGAGAACCAATACCATAACAAACAATATTTAACCCGTTTGGCATGCAATGTGTTTTAAGCATTATGTTTTTGGTCAATACCAAAACAATTATTTTGTTGTATGAGTGTTTTGGGTAGAAATTGAAACTATGTTTGATAACGAAAATTTGTTTTGAAAAATTAAAAAATTACTTTAGTTCTTCTACCAAAATACACAATGTTATCAATTTGGTGATATAGTTTTGACTAAAAAATCTGAAATTTTATGAACTATTCTAAACCGATAATATTAGTCTTTCCAAACATAATATGAACTCATATTTGAATACCAATATTATAACACTTCCCAAACAGGCCACAGTGCTACTATTTTTGTCAAGTGGCCATGCACCCAACACAAAGTTAACCTAAAATTAGACTTTTCCTTCAGAAAAAAGATAAAAGCTATGGGTTGTGAGAGGACCACAACAGAGTGTAGGGGTGAGGCTGTATTTAACAAGAAATTAGTATAGAGTTCCCTCACCAAATCACTTGACACGTAAGCAAATTAATTCAACTCTTTTTTGCTTCCGTGTCAGCTAGCGAATGGTCATGATATTGGTTCCGGAACCATCTAATAATTTTTCATAATTGACGCATAAACAAATTAATTCAATTCTTTTTTTCCTTATGTGTCGGCCAACAAATGGTCATGATAATGATTCGAGAGCCGTCTAATAATTTTTCTCGTCTAATAATTTTTCAATTTGGTGATATGAGTTTGATCAAAAAATCTGAAATGTTATTAACTATTCTAAATCGATAATATTAGTCTTTCCAAACATGATATGAGTCCATATTTAAATATCAATATTATAACACTTCCCAAACAAGCCACAGTGCTACTATTTTTGTCGAGTGGCCATGCACCCAACACAAAGTTAGCCTAAAATTAGACTTCTCCTTCAGAAAAAAGATAAAAGCTAGGGGTGGGATGTGAGAGGACCATAACAGAGTGTAGGGGTGAGGCTGTATTTAACAAGAAATTAGTATAGAGTCCCCTCACCAAATCACTTGACGCGTAAACAAATTAATTCAACTCTTTTTTGCTTCCGTGTCAGCTAGCGAATGGTCATGATATTGGTTCCGAAACCATCTAATAATTTTTCATAGTTGACGCATAAACAAATTAATTCAACTCTTTTTTTTCCTTATGTGTCGGCCAACAAATGGTCATGATAATGATTCGAGAGCCGTCTAATAATTTTTCTAGTCTAATAATTTTTCAATTTGGTGATATGAATTTGACCAAAAAATCTGAAATGTTATTAACTATTCTAAACCGATAATATTAGTCTTTCCAAAGATAATATGAGTCCATATTTAAATACCAATATTATAACACTTCCCAAACACGCCACAGTGCTACTATTTTTGCGGAGTGGCCATGCACCCAACACAAAGTTAGCCTAAAATTAGACTTTTCCTTCAGAAAAAAGATAAAAGCTAGGGGTGGGATGTGAGAGGACCACAACAGTGTAGGGGTGAGGCTGTATTGAACAAGAAATTAGTATAGAGTCTCCATCACCAAATCACTTGACGCAAACAAATTAATTCAACACTTCTTTACTTCCGTGTCGGCTAGCGAATGGTCATGATAACGATTCCAAAATCCTCTAATAATTTCTCATAGTTGACGTGTAAACAAATTAATTCAACTCTTTTTTGCTTACATGAGCTACCGAATGGTCATGATAATGGTTCCGAAGCCATTTAATAATTTTTCATAATTGACACGTAAACAAATTAATTCAACTCTTTTTGCTTATGAGCTGGCAAATGGTCATGATAATAGTTC